>NC_089495.1:100734273-103134273 GCF_036850765.1 Saccopteryx bilineata | reverse complement strand
TTGATTCTAGGAAACTCGGATAAGTCATTGGCTTTGTGAGCACTGAATGTGATTGGGTTTTGGAGCCCAGTGTGTATTTTTACTTGTCCGCTGGGTGCAAGCTAGGATTAAAGACTATGGCCCACCAGTTTGTGGCTCCATTGTTTCTCTACCGACTGTCCGAATCCAATGCGAACCTGGATGTGAATGGCCACGATGGCGGCTCCTGGCCTTACAGTGAGAGATTGGGCAACTAAACCACGCAGTGGTATGGCCCAAATGTTCACCCTGGCCAAGTGGGGTGCCTACCTGCAGCAACGCTGTGCTTTTAGCACCAGCCCATTGAGGGCAGAACTGCAGGAAGTCTTGGGTCCAGTCACCTATGCGACCTTAGAGTCAGGTGCAACTGGGGCTCAGGAGGCAGAACCTGAAGTCAGTCCCTACCAGGAGGGGCGGGTGCCCATTCCCGAGGATGCCTGGTATATTGATGGTTCCAGCAGGGGCCAACCTGCCAAATGGACAGCTATAGCCTTCCATCCGGCCACTGAGACTATTTGGATGGACACGGGTATAGGCCAAAGCAGCCAATGGGCAGAATTAAGAGCTGTTTGGCTAGTTGCCCATAATGAACCTTCACCTCTGGTAATCTGTACTGACAGCTGGGCTGTCTATCGTGGACTTACCCTTTGGATTGCTACTTGGCACATTAACCAGTGGATGGTAATGCACCGTCCACTATGGGGTCGGGCCATGTGGCAGGACTTATGGGAAATAGGACACCAGAAGCAGGTGACAGTATATCATGTCACAGGGCATGCCCCTCTAGCCCATCCTGGGAATGATGAGGCAGATACGTTGGCAAGGGTGCGATGGTTGGAGACTGCACCTGCAGGTGATGTGGCACAGTGGCTCCACCGGCGCCTGCTCCATTCAGGACAGAAAACTATATGGGCTACGGTTAAGGCTTGGAACTTGCCTGTGTCCTATGCAGAGGTACTTGCAGCCTGTGAGCAATGTGCAGTATATTCCAAGGAACACCCTCGGAGACCACTGGTGTCGCCTGGACAGATTCAGAGGGGTCATGTTCCACTGACACGATGGCAGATAGACATTATTGGACCCTTACCAAAGTCAGAAGGGTACCAGTATGCAGTCACTTGTGTAGATACTGCCACTGGGCTGCTTGCTGCTTACCCTGCTCGTAACCCTGACCAGAGGGCAGTCATACAGGCTCTGGACCGCCTGAGTGCTGCATATGGGCGACCGCTGGTCCTTGAAAGTGACAATGGTACCCACTTCAATGGTTCAATGGTAAGGCAATGGGCTCAAAAGCTGGGGGTGGACTGGAAGTACCATGTTCCCTACCACCCCCAGGCTGCTGGTATCATTGAGCGGTATAATGGACTCTTAAAGCAGGGACTGCGACAGGAGGGGGGCACCGGCTCTCTTACTGGATGGACACGCCGCTTACGGACAGTACTTCGGATTTTGAATGAGCGACCTCGACGGGGAAGCCCAGCTCCAGTAGAGGCCCTCCTGCATCGGACAGCTGCCCCCATTCAGTTGCAGATACGCACCAAGGACATTTTACTCAAGCCAGGTTTTGGACAGCAGGGCAACGTGCTCTTACCTGCTCCAACAGCCCTCCTGAAAGGACAACGGCTTCAATGGACTTGGCCCTGGACTGTACAGGCCCCCCATCTGAGATGGGTGGCCTTGTTGGCACCATGGGGAAAGGGGCTAGAGGTGGACCTCCAGTTAACTCCTTGGGCAACCAGCACCTGGCCACCTAGGGTAGAAGTGTATTATCCCTTGAGCGCTCAAGGGGACAGCATTTTGAAGGGCACCTTTGTAATTTCTTTATGGCCAATAATGAGTTCTCCTATTTTACTACACATAGAACCAGCAGATACTGGTGTATTGGCCAATAAGGTTTGGTATGCCCGCTCAGGGTGGCCTCTGGTGCCAGCTACGGTGCTGTCTGCAGACAAAACTCTGGCCTGTATTCTGCCAGAGGGAAAGAATTTGCCTCTCTTGGTGCCACTGACAGCTCTCTCATTTCGCCCATAGTTTTTGATCTGTTAATCCTATTGCTGTAGTTGGTACTATTTCTGTTTATGCAATGTATCCCACTCCTTGCACAGTGACCATCATGGAAGATGCCTGTGGTTTAGATTGTAAAGCGAGCAAAAGGGGTGGAATGTTGGTCAAATAAGTTTGTAAATATGATATATATGTTTGCTCGCTTGTGACTTATATTGGGTGTGGGGGACAGGCTATAAGCAGGCCAGGTTGTTATAGCCTAAGGTTTGGTTTTAGGACTAAGCTTTTCCCCACACCCTTGACTGATTGTATGATCTGGGTGGTGCATTCTCATGAGGAATCCAATTATGCCTTGGATAAGTGACTTTGTATCAGAGACTTCCTTGTTTGTATATTGGATTAAGGGATTTTGGTTTTCTACACTATAAAGTGGGACAGACCAGGAGCTGGCTCACTCAGTTCCTGCTATCACGATTGCAGGGGCTTCCCTGATCCCTTGCCCTTCATGGGAAAAGCTGGTTTTCTGCTTTTCCCTTGTCTTCTTTTGTGGTTTGCCTGTCTTGGTGAGACACCAATAAATAGGATGGCCCCCCATCCTCTGACTCCGCCGTTTCTTTATCGTCTGCCCGAATCCAATGGGAACCTGCATGTGAATGGCCACGATGGCGGCTCCTGGCCTTACACCTTCCATCAGTTTATCCCCCTTTACCTTCTTCTACCCCCTCCTTCCCATAAACACCACACTGTTGTCTGTGTCTATGACCTTTCTTTCCCTTAATCCTTAAAAACACACACTGGGCTCCAAAACCCACTCACATTCAGTCCTTGGTGGGCAAGAAATACACACAGTGGGATTTTTTTTTTCCTTTTGTTTTTCTTTTCTTTTTTTTTTTTTTTTTACAGAGACAGAGAGAGAGTCAGAGAGAGGGATAGACAGGGCAGACAGACAGGAACGGAAAGATGAGAAGCATCAATCATCAGTTTTTCGTTGCGCATTGTGACACTTTAGTTGTTCATTAATTGCTTTCTCATATGTGCCTTGACTGTGGGCCTTTAGCAGATAGAGTAACCCCTTGCTCAAGCCAGTGACCTTGGGTCCAAGCTGGTGAGCTTTTGCTCAAGCCAGATGAGCCCATGCTCAAGCTGGCAAACTCGGGGTCTTGAACCTGGGTCCTCGGCATCCCAGTCCGACGCTCTAACCACTGCTCCACCGCCTGGTCAGGCATCCCTTCACCATTTTCACCCAGCTTCTAACCCCCTTTCTTTCTGATGGCGATCAGTCCGTTTACTGTATATATGAGTCTGTTTCTGTTTCGTTTATTTATTTTGTTCATGAGATTCCACATATAAGTGAAACCATATATTGGGCAGATAAAATGTATTATGCTCACTTTGTTAAAGATGGCGCTGCCCACGTGAGGCCGTCGCCCAGGTGATATTAATCTGTGTTGAGAATCCTTGTAGCCTGGGGCTTGGTTTGGGGATTAAGCCTTTCCCACCCTTTTTGATGTGGGGTGGTACAATCCAATCATGCCTCAGAGAAGTGACTTTGTATTAGAGACTTCCCTGTTTTGTATATTGGATTAAAGGTTTTGAATCTACACTATAAAATGGGGGCAGAACGAGACTTTGCTCTCTTGGTTCCTGGGATGATTAGCATGAGAGAGCTGAGGGAGCAGAGCAGAGAGCAGAAAGAGGCCATGTGGCCAGGAGAAGCAGCCAAGATGGCGGAGTGCTAAGTGAGATGCCAGTTTGTGCAGAGTTTGTATCTGGGATAAGGAAGGAGATGAGGAACTGAGGAGAATAAGGCTGGTGAGCTAGAAACCTTTGATTCTAGGAAACTCGGATAAGTCAGTAGCTTTGTGAGCACTGAATGTGAGTGGGTTTTGGAGCCCAGTGTGTGTTTTTTACTTGCCCGCTGGGTGCAAGCTAAGATTAAAGATGAAGGCCCATCAGTTCTTGGCTCCGTTGTTTCTTTGCCGACTGTCCAAATCCAATGCGAACCTGCATGGGCCAAGCTGCTGTGATAGTGGCCCTGCCCACTGGCTTTACACCATACAATACTGTCTTTCTTTGGTTTATTTCACTTAGCATAATAATTTCCAGGTCCATTGATGCTGTCACAAAAGGTAAGATTTCCTTCTTTTTTTTACAGTTGAGTAGTAGTATTTCATTCAAAGTAGAATCTTAACATATCCCTCATGGTTGCTTGCTGCAAGCACACAGATAAATGGCCTGGAAAAAAAAGAAGTCAGGCCTTGCTGGGCGATTTCAGGCCTTGGGAAATTTCCTTTACCAGCATTCATGCTAATCCAAAACGGCCTTCCTGTAATTTTCACTAATTAGTTCTGTTTTTTTCTGTCCCTTCAGTATTTTGTACTTCAGACATTGGTAGTGTGCTACTCTATTGCCACTTAAAGATCTTTTCTCTAAACTAATAATTTCTAATCCCTTTGACTATTTCTCCCATAATCAGGCTTTGGGCTCCTTCACCATTAATATTGTCTTCCTCTGAACTTATTTAAAGGTTACTTCCCAAAATAGATTTAACTGTTTTAATATGGTCTGGTTACTTCAGAACAGAATAGAAACATTACTTTCTTTATTCTAGAAGTATACCTCTATATGGCTACCCTATGATCCCACAAGCTTTTTGGGTAATCCCATTAATTCCCATTGAAAAACCCCAACTTGTACCAGACTGCTGGAAGACATATACTTAAATTCTATCATATTGTTATTCCAGAAGATGGGAGCACCATGTGGTTTTCCATTTAAGAAATCACCAAACAGAGTCCCTTTAATATAATAGAAAATGTAAGAGTAAGTTCCTGCTTTTAAAATAGTTATTTAGCAGTTCTAACAGGAAAGTGTAACACTTATTATCTCCTATTTTGTAAATTATGGACCTCCTCTATATAAACTGTTTATTCTTTGTGTTAAAATAAATGGCAGATTCTCATGCTCTTTGTTTAAATAAGAACCCAATAGTCAGAGATGTTTGCTTTCTTTCCTTCCCTCCCCATAGTATACATGTACATGAATAGTGATTGATAATATTTATCTTCTGCTTAACAAAGAACAATTAACATGTGTATATATGTGTGTGTGTAAATCCCACTAGTTTATATTGTTTTTTAAATGTTTTCAAGTCAACATAAACTAAAACGTGTATATAACAGAAATGTTACTCTCTAGGTTTCAGAGAAAAAAGTTTAAAATTTTTTGAATTTTGACTAAATTTCAAACATTGTAAGGCCAGGAGCTGCCACTGTGGCCATTCACATGCAGGTTCACATTGGATTCGGACAGTCGGTAAAGAAACAATGGAGTCAACAGCTGATGGGCCATCATCTTTAATCCTAGCTTGCACCTGGTGGGCAAGTAAAAACACACTGGGCTCCAAAACCCACTCACATTCAGTGCTCACAAAGATACTGACTTATCCGCATTTCCTAGAATCAAAGGTTTCTAGCTCACCAGACTTATTCACCTCTGTTCCCCATCTCCTTCCTTCTCCCTGCACAAACTCTGCACAAACTGGCATCTCACTCAGCATTCCGCCATCTTGGCTGCTTCTCCTGGCCTCCTCCACGTGGCCTCTCTCTGCTCTCCAACCTGCTCTCTGCTCTAATGATAATCTCAAGAACCGAGAGAGCAAGCTCCTGGTCTGCCCCCATTTTATAGTGCAGAAATCAAAACCTTTAATCCAATATACAAAATAGGGAAGTCTCTAATACTAAGTCACTTATCTGGAGCATGATGGGATTGCACCACCCCACATCAAAAAGTGTGGGAAAGGCTTAGTCCTAAAACCAAGTCCCAGGCTGCAAGGATCCTGCCTGCCCACAGCCTGCCCCCAACACTCATTAATATCACCTGGGCAATGAGCCTCCACATGGACAGTGCCATCTTTAACAAAGTGAGCATAATATATTTTATCTGTCTAACAAACATACAAAAAATTAAAGAAAATAGTATAGTGAATCTGCCAGATAACCAACTGTTGGGCAGATAAAATGTATTATGCTCACTTTGTTAAAGATAACACGAGGAGGCCAGGTGATATTAATGTGTGTTGGGGTGGGCTAAAGGCAGGCAGGATCACTGTAGCCTGGGGCTTGGCTTTGGGATTAAGCCTCTCCCACCCTTTTTGATGTGGGGCGGTACAATCCAATCATGCCTCAGAGAAGTGACTTTGTAGTAGAGACTTCCCTATTTTGTATATTGGATTAAAGGTTGTGAAGCTACACTATAAAATAGGGGTAGAATGGGAGCTTGCCCTCTTGGTTCCTGGGATTAGCGTTAGAGAGCAGAGCAGAGAAAGGCCACGTGGAGGAGGCCAGGGGAAGAAGCCAAGATGGCAGAGTGTTGAGTGAAAGGCCAGTTTGTGCAGAGTTTGTATCTGGGATAAGGAAGGAGATGGGGAACTGAGGAGAATAAAGCTGGTGAGCTAGAAACCTTTGATTCTAGGAAACTCGGATAAGTCAGTGGCTTTGTGAGCACTGAATGTGATTGGGTTTTGGAGCCCAGTGAGTTTTTACTTGCCCGCCGGGTGTAAGCTAGGATTAAAGATGATGGCCCATCTGCTTTTGGCTCCTTTGTTTCTTTACCGACTGTCCGAATCCAATGCGAACCTGCATAGGCCAGAAGGCTGCTGTGATAGTGGCCCAGGCCTTGGCTGCTGGCTTTACACCAACCATCACTCAGATTCAACAATTATCAAGATTTTTCCACATTTGCATCATTTGTCCCTTTTATTATTATATTATTACTGAAGCATTTGGTAGCAATTCACAGATAACACACTAGCTTAGCCTTAAAGCTGTAGTTTGCTAAAGATCAACATGGATATTTTCCCCATAGCCACATTAACACCTAAAAAGTTAATGATTCTGTGGTATTATTTAATACATAGCCCATATTCAAATTTCCCCAACTGTCTCAAAAACATGTTTTTGTAGTTGGTTTCTTCTTATTGCAATACAAATTAGGTTCACTCATTGCATGGAATTGTAATGTCACCTAAGTCTCTCTTAATCAGAATAATTCCCCTCCTAACCTTTTGAAAATTCTTCCCCGTTTGGAAAAAGTGGATCACTTTTTACCACTACTCTGAATTTATGGTATCTTAAACTTAATCCTCTCTCTACATATTTCTTATATATTAATGTACATATTAATATATAAGAAATATATTATGTACATATTTCTTATAAATTAATAGTTAGCTCTAGAACTTGGTTAGGTTCAGACTCAATACGTATTTGTTTTTTGTGGAAGGAATATTTCAGTAATTCTGTGTACTTTCCATTCCGGCACATTGGGAAACAATAGTGTCTGGTTGCCTCGCTATGATTGTTGTGTTAAGGAAATAATTCTTTGACTCTTTTTGAGGTTTTCTTTCTTTCTTCCTCTCCTCTTCTCTCCTTTCACCACTCCTCCCCTTTCTTTTGTCAAGAATATGTGCTGAATTTTGTCAAGCCTTTTAGATATCTATGGACTTAGTGACATTTTTCTTCTTACAGTGATTGCTATGATCAATTTATAAATTATATAACTGAATTTTCTAATATTGAACTAAGTCTTATGGCATTCTCAAAACCCCACTAGTTTGTTTGTGTGTGTGTGTGTGTGTGTATATATATATATATATATATATATATATATATATATATATATAATTTTTTTTTTTTTTGTATTTTTCTGAAGCTGGAAACTGGGAGAGACAGTCAGACAGACTCCCGCATGCGCCCGGCCGGGATCCACCTGGCACGCCCACCAGGGCGATGCTCTGCCTACCAGGGGGCGATGCTCTGCCCCTCTGGGGCGTCGCTCTGCCACAACCAGAGCCACTCTAGTGCCTGGGGCAGGGGCCAAGGAGCCATCCCCAGCGCCCGGGCCATCTTTGCTCCAATGGAGCCTCGGCTGCGGGAGGGGAAGAGAGAGACAGAGAGGAAGGAGGGGGGGGTGGAGAAGCAAATGAGCGCTTCTCCTATGTGCCCTGGCTGGGAATCGAACCCGGGTCCCCCACACGCCAGGTCGACACTCTACCATTGAGCCAACGGGCCAGGGCCTAGTTTATATATTTTTTAACTCTTTTCAATTCAACATAAAATTTTTATTTTTAATTGAATTTATCGGGGTGATATTGCTTAATGTCACCCCAATTTCATTGGCTAATGAAATTATATAGGTTCCAGTGGTATAATTCTATAATATACATCACCTGTGTACTGTGTGTTCACCACCCCAAGTCAAGTCTCCTTCCATCTCCATTTATCCCGGCCCCTTTACTCTCTTCAAACGCCTCTCATTCCCTTTCCGTCTGGTAATCATCATGTTGCTGTCTGTGTCAATGAGGTGTTCTTTAATTATTTTATTTGCTTAATTCCTTCACCTTTTACATCCAGCCCTCAACCATCCTCCCCTCTGACACTGTCAGTCTATTCCCTGTATCTTTGGGTGTTTTTGTTTTGTTCATTAGATTCCACATAACTTAAATCATGTTTTTTTGCATTGACAGTCATAAGTGAGATTGTAATTTTCTTTCCTAAATAATCTTATTAGGTTTTTGTATTAATATATGCTTGTTTTGTAAAAAGAATTTGAAAGTATTTTCTTTCTCTATACTTTGGAACAATTTAAGTAGCATAGTGTTTATCAGATCTTCAAAAGCTTGGCAGAATTCTTTAGTGAAATCAATCAGCCCTGAAGGAATTATTAAGGAAGAGGAGTAGCCAAGAGCAAATTTGACAACTTTCCAGGGTTTTTTAGTGTATTTGCATAGAATTATACAAAATAGTCTCTCTCATTTTCTTTTTCTGTCTCAAAGATTTCCCGTGTCATTTTATATTTTGTGAATTTGTACTTTCTCCAGTTTGGTTAAGTAATAGCTTATTTTTATTGATCTCTGTAACCAGCTCATTTATTTAATTAGTCTTTTCCTTTTATTCTGCCTTTATTTTTATCAATTTCTTCTGCTTACTTTAACATTCTTGTTTTATATTGTTAAGCTGAAATTTTCTTTTCTTTTTTCTTTTTTTTGTATTTTTCTGAAGCTGAAACGGGGAGGCAGTCAGACAGGCTCCCTCATGCGCCCGACCAGGATCCACCCAGCACGCCCACCAGAGGGCGATGCTCTGCCCCTCCGGGGAGTCGCTCTGTCGCGACCAGAACCACTCTAGCGCCTGGGGCAGAGGCCAAGGAGCCATCCCCAGCGCCCGGGCCATCTTTGCTCCAATGGAGCTTCGGCTGCGGGAGGGGAAGAGAGAGACAGAGAGGAAGGAGAGGGGGAGGGGTGGAGAAGCAGATGGACGCCTCTCCTGTGTGCCCTGGCCGGGAATCGAACCTGGGACTTCCGCACGCCAGGCTGACGCTCTACCACTGAGCCAACCGGCCAGGGCAGAAAATTTTCATTTTTTTATTGATAAAATTATATAATACACAATACAGAATATAAGTAACAGTAAAGACCATGTAATATAAGTAAGCAGTAAATGTTCCTTGTAACATTTCTTCAGGTATATGCCATGGATTTAAATTTTTACTATCATTATTTTCTAGACATTCTTGTTTCATTTTGTAACCCCTTTTACTTTTAGCAACTCTTAGCATAGCTTCTCCACTTGCGCAGGTCATGCTCTTATGGGTGATTTAGTCACATCCACTTTTATTCTTGAATTTTGAGGAGTTTCATGTCACTAACTTTTGTTAAAGATGCTATCCATGTTTTCTTTCTTTCATTTTGTTTTCTATTTTATTAATCTGTTTGGTTTTAATTAAGAGTTGTAAAATGGTCACAAATGTAGAGTACCTCCAAACAGATTACTCAGTAAGATAATCAATTAGAACTGCAGATACTTTTTAAAGAGATTAAAGCTTATTGTCACAGAGCATACTAACCATTCCTGAAGTCTGGGTGCCTTAATGAGAGTTCTTTGTTAGAAATAACCTTTACAAGGATAGTTTTGTTTTGTTCTGCTTTTTAACTAGAGAAGATGAACCTCTCCCCCGTCTTTCATGTGATTTCTTTACTTCCTTCACCAGCAGTGTGAGCAGCCTAGTTTCAAGGCCAACCACAGGAATTTCATTAGTACTGAGAAAAGCAGGCCTGAGAAGCTCACAATTCAAGAAGTAAAGGATAAAGTAAGGATTTTAGCAAATGAAATCTGGGGCATGTACTACTCCAACTATATCTTCATCCAAGACCACAGCCTCTGGAAGGGGAATGTGGAGTCATGGTGAAGGAGATTCCTACTCAGACCCTCAAATGATTAAGATCTGCAAATAAAAGATATATAAATATATCAATATGAAGATTACAGACTCAATGATTATAGAGTCTATATAATCTTCATATACCATCAGGGTGGTTAACTCTCACATAATTCTCACAATATCAGGGTGGTTAACTCTTTCACGGAACTGGCACAAAATTTCTGGCAGACCAGCACTGGTCCATGGACCAAGGTAATGAAAACCACTAGGCTAAGGCACCATCGCTAGACTAGCACTGTCTTTAAAAACCTTTGCGCAGGAGACTGGAGAGTGTCTGTGTAGAGTGCAGCATCAAAGCAGGAGGTAAACAGCCAGCTGTGAGAACGTGGAGGGGTAAGCTGAAGAAGTCTCCCACTAACCCAACCTATCTCTCAATTCTCCTTTACTATCAAAGCTCTGCAACAGCAGGTGGAAAAGTTGAGCAACATAGGAAAAACATAATAAACCAAGCCCTTTTCCTCAATGCCTGCCTGGTTCAAGCTGGGAGGAGGAGCAGCTTTAAATTTAGATTGGGCTGAACTTGTTAACATTATCAAATTTGTCATAGGTTAGAAAGAGGAAAGTCTAATAATGGATAAAGTAGCATCGCCAAGCACCTTAAAACACATCTCCATTACAAATGTTCTTTCCTTAGAATTACTTTAATGTATCATTACTATTGACATAAATTCAACTAAATACTGAAGCTACAAAAGTCCCTGGTAAAAATTGACCACACACACACACACACACACACACACACACACACACACACACACAAATGGCTTATTCCCTTTAACCTTCCAGACTTTGTAATAGGTCATGTCTCCCCCCCTTTTTCCTTCTATAGACATTAGATGACTACCTTGAGTTAATATTCTTGCTAAAGACCAAAAATATGAAGATGAGTAAGACACGGTCCTTCCTCTGAGAGAGCTCAGATTTAGCAGCAGACTGTACACAGACCAACATTTAAAAATTAGTCCTCTGACTATGAAAAATAATTCACAGGATGCTAGTGAGGAAAAAACAAAACAAGGAAAATGTCTGAAGAGGTAACCCCTGGTCCAAGTCCCAGAGGACAGTGAGGAGCTTTTCAGTTGAAGACGGGCTGAGGACTGCTGCCCATGCAGAGCTGGCATCAGGTATGAAACCAGGGAGCAGGGGAAACGTGGCCGTGGGAGACCATGGCAAGACCTGCTGTGGACCCAATGACACAAAAGAAACTGTTCATGTTTTCAGATATAAGAAAACTTACCTTATGTGGTAAAAGGCAGACCTTTGAACATTAAGTTGGCCCCTTGCCCTGCCTAATGGGACAAAAGCTACTGAGCTTCCATATGGTCTGACATACTACTCACTGAGTATATACTACATTGACGATGGAACTATGATCATACCTCATGAAGAATTAGGGGGACACAAGAGTACTGTATCCATTCACTTAGATGTATATATTGTATATGTCCTTGGTACTGCTTGTTTGCTAATTGACTAGAAAGACTAAGTGAAAGTAGCCTTGAACCCAATCAGAGTTCTAGTGAGTATTTGAAAGCAAACCAACCTCTGTGGTCTGGCTTAGCTGAATAGCATATTCTAGGAAATAAAGCAAGAATGGCTGGACTACATGGCATAGAGTAGGCAGCGGTGGAAATTGAAGAGGTAATGACGGTGAAATCATGACAGCAGTTATAAACTTTGGTAAGTAGGTCTTTATCTTGGAGACAGTGAAAAAGCCGTAAAATAATTTCGAGGTATGTAATATGACTAGATTTGTATTTTAGAGCAATCACTAATGACAGTGTAAGAAGGGATTCAATGAGGAAGGACTAGTTAGAGGGCTGCTCTAGTGAGGTAGGTGAGAGATGATGATCTGAATGTCCGTGGAAGTTGAGACAGACACACAGAACAGATGGTAGACTGCAGTCAGTAGTGCAGGACGGGGAGGTATGAAGGAAAAGGAGGCATGCAGAAACTCTAGGAAGGGGCAACTGCACGAACAGTTCCATTCTCTGAGACAGCACACTAGAGGGGAACAGGCTTTGTCAAGAAAATAAGTTGAGTTTGGAAGATTTTGTATTTGAGAGGCCCATAGGACATGTCTAACAAGCAACTCTGTAGCCAAGTCAGAAATATATATTTAAAAGTAGAAAACTCAAATGAATTAAGTTACCTTGTGAATATGAAATCTCAATTATGAAAGCAAGGATGATGGGGAGGTAGATAAAAAATGCAACTCTAAAAATGTGCTGAAGGAAATGAAAAGAATAGGGAAGTATTGGTAAGATGTAAACAAAAGTGACGTGTGATGCAAAACTAAGAATCAAGAAAAATGAGGATATTCAAAACTCAATTGTCACCATGAACAAACTCGTTTTCTACAAATGCTTCTCATGAAATAAGAGTATTTTTCTTCTATTGTTGTTAGAAAGGAATGTAGCATTTTGAGCTGTAGAATCTGCTGGAAATTTTAACTGTTTAATAAAGTACAGTAACTGGACACCTAGCCTTCTGAGAGTTAAAGAAAACAAAAAAGCCTGCTCTAGATACAGAGAGGACATAGTTTACCTCGGGCACTTGGCATGAAGACACAGAGAATGTGATGTAAGCATTTCTTTCTTTACAGAGAAAACACATCTAAGGAGAGTGTAAAGGGTTTGTCTTCACACAACTGACATGTGATCATCATGAGTCCAAACCAAATGTGGTCAAGTCCTGGCAGATCTCCTTTCCCTCCATTAAGCAATGACCTAGCACAGAACAATGCCATTACTTACGGCAGCAGCAGCATCTCTGAAATGACTAGTTTAGAAACACCGCCTACAGTGGAAATGTACACGCTCCAGGCCAGACTTCCCATAAACACATGCAGTACGTATACGGACCAACTTCCCCCTCTTTGTTGCACAATTTACAAAAAACTTAGAGAAAAATATGTAATTCTGCTGCATCTCATGTGTTTTTGTGTGAATTTATGTTACCTAAAGCAAGAGACTATATATGATACATAGCAGACACATAGTTCTTGTTTACCATTTACACACACACACACACACACACACAAACTGAGCAGTATTTTAAAGGGCTGGACTTTCATAGATTGGTGACGTTCTCAGAGTTCACATAAAAAATAAAGTGGATACACTGTAAATTGAACTGAATGAAAACAAATACCAATCCCACTTGGAGATATAAAATGATGTAATTCAGATGTCACTGTCACCTTCCAGCTTCTGAGTTCATGGGTATTATTCACATTTTTCCCATGTAACACAGAGTAAGTGTCTCTAAATTTTCCCTCCAAAAAAATCTACTTGCAGAAGCAGTTAGAGGAGATCTTGTAGAAGTAAGGTCCAAGTGGGAGAGGTTCCTAGATGCTTTTATTTACTTGAACTACAATATGTTACATCTAGAGTAAGAGCAACACATTCATTAGCATTAAATGTCCTCCTTTTTTTCTGTACAAGTGAATGGAGAGATAAAGATTGGTTCAACTTTATATCAATAAATAAAGGAGCAAAACTGCTTGTAGAAATACCATCTTCTAATGGAAAGATTTTTTTTATGTGTTTTGTAAAGCAAAGGGGTATAGCATTGTAGTCACATGAAATTCTTCAGTTTAAAATTATAATTAGATACATTTCTGTTTAATAATCAGTATTAACTCTTGTTTGATTTCCAAATTCAATTTGTCTTCTTAATAAAACTACAACTGATATTTCCTATGTGTAGTTAAGTAACAGAGCCTAGATTTGAAAACACAACAAAACTTATTAAGAATTATCATTGTGGTTGTAGCCTAAAAATCCCAGAAACCTATATACAAACGCTGGTGACAGAGACCTCGTAGAGGCGGTATGATATAATCACATAATAACCCAGTTATTTTGTTTCTGAGTTACTGAATCAATACCTTTCATTCAGTAAAACAGGAGACAACTTTTCACTATATGCTTTGGCACAGATAATCCAAAATCATAGGTAATCAAACAAGTTTTATTTATGTTTTAACTATTTTCGTACGCAAAGTGAAACATGGTTGCCTAATGTTCTGTAAATTTGTAAACATGAAACAAAATAATGCACAGTAAAAAACTGGAATGTTATTAACTGCTCTCGGTGTGATGCCAAGGACATAAAAACACTCCCCTACATTTTATGTGTGGCATTTAAGACCCTAAATAATCTGTTTCCAACCTGTTTTTCCAGTAACTCCTGTCCACACCCTTTTCTTTCTAGAACATGTTATAAACTTTCAGTCCCTGGTGTTCCCTCAATCTGTTATTGTTTTTCATTTGTAAAAAAGCCTGTACATCTTTCAGGACCATGTGATCTGTCATTTTCTCTGTAATATTATCTCTATCTTGCCTTCCAGGTAGTATAAATCCTTTCTTCTTCTGTACGCTTCAACTGTTATTAAAATTAAATTTGTTAGAAGAGTTGCTCTCCTCCACTGCATTATACTCAAAGGGAAAAAGTCTTATTCCCTGATTTCACCCAAGCTTCACACAATGACTGATAAATACAGGGAACGCAATAAATACTGAACTGGACAGACTTAGTCTTGATGTAACAAATAGAGACCACAAACTTTAAGAATAATCCTTATCTATATAAAATGCATAAGCTCATCCCTCATTTTTTTTCAGTTATTGTTAGAATCAAATGAAAATCATTTGTGTCAGTTATTATTATAATCAAGTAAAAATCATTTGAATTTGGGTAACAGTGAAAATTTACCCTAAATACGAATTATCCATTATAATCATTTGTGTCAGTTATTATTATAATCAAGTGAAAATCATTTGAATTTGGGTAACAGTGAAAATTTACCCTAAATATGAATTATCCATTGTAATCCTGTTGATATTAAGTAAATCAAAAAAACAAAATTTCTCTCTTGCAGTCAGTTTGAAAGGAGGCAGGAAATAACTTTGCAAAAATCCAGTCAAGTATCTGTAAAAACAAACAG
This sequence comes from Saccopteryx bilineata, assembly GCF_036850765.1. Classification (NCBI taxonomy): domain Eukaryota; kingdom Metazoa; phylum Chordata; class Mammalia; order Chiroptera; family Emballonuridae; genus Saccopteryx; species Saccopteryx bilineata. Next base: position 103,119,020 of record NC_089495.1, on the reverse strand, counting down.
AGATCAGATATGAGATCCTTACTAATGTTATTAGAATATTAAAGTAAGAATCATTAAGTCTGTTAAACTCTTTCATATGTTAAAGAGTTAAAGACATTTTGAAGACTAAAAGGAATATTAATTCAGTTAAAAGTAACCTTAAGGAAAATTAGATCTATATTCAAGTCAGTGTTAAATTACTCTCATGAAATATTTTTGTATAACTCTAAAAAAACCTAATAATTGATAATTTAATGAAATTGCATTCAATATTGCTCTATGTCTATAAATCTGGTGTCAGCAAACTATAGTCTGTGGGCCAACCTGTCCCTCCCATGTATTTTGTAAATAAAGTTTAACTAGCCGTGCACATTTGTTTCTGTATTGTTCCTGTCTGCTTTTGTTTTGCAAAGTTGAGCAGCTGAGACAGAGATTGTATTTCTCACAAAGCCTAAAATATTCACTATCTGGCCCTTTGAAGAAAACTGGCCAACTCTGGCTGTGGATAAACAGTAGGCAATCTAGTTGGAAACCAAGACAGTTTGGGTATGCAAGGATTTATTATTATTCTAGAATTCAGAGTATTTATGCAAAGAGTTCTCGAAAACCAGAAAGAAATTTTCTTTTTAAAAAAAGAAACTATAAGGATTTATGACCAAGCAATCTCTCTTCTGTGTATTTACTCAAAAAACTTGAAAATATTTATCTATAAAGATATATGTACCCCTGTGTTCAGTGCAGCACTATTCTCACTAGCCAAGACACAGAATAACCTAAGTGCTCTTTGATGACTAGCTAAAGAAGATGTGATACAGATAACAATAAAATACAATTCAGCTATAAAAAGATGAAATACTGCCATTTGTAACAACACGGATATACACTGCTCACAAAAATTAGGGGATCAGGGAACGTGCAGATACTCCAGTACTTTCAGCCTTTTGTACAGTGCATTTTCACCAATGAAATAAAAGTTGGTTTTGCATCTCATTTGCATAATTGAACAACTTTCTTTGACTTGTCATTTGCTTTTCTGATGTTCTTGTTTAATTAAAAAAAATCAAATGCTTCTTTTTTATCGCTTCATATTCATTTTGAAATATCCCTTAATTTTTGTGAGCAGTATATCTTGAGAGTCTCATGCTAAGTGAAGTAAGTCAGATGGAAAAAGATTACAGCCATATAATTTCACTGATATGTGGGATGTAAAAGAAAAAGTGGCAATCAAACAAACTCACAGACACAAACAACAATATGATAGTTACCAAAGGGGCAGGGGGCTGGGGAGAGGATGAAGAGGGTAAAGGAAATCAAATATGTGGTAACAGAAGGAGCCCAGGCTCTGGGTGGTGAGCACACAATGGAATATACATTCCATGTATTATAAAGTTGTATACCTGAAACTTAAATAATGTTATTAACCAATAATGCCCCAACAAATATAATTTTAAAAAAGGGATGTCATGATAAGAAATGTACAGATGTCAACTACATAGGAGATACAAAGGGCATACATACAGAATAGTTTTTAAAGAATAAATTATTTTTATACCATTAACATATGACTGCCTTATTATTCTCCACTCACTAGGAGAGTCAGTGCTGTGCTTTATATTAGAGTATGCTACTGAAAATTAACTTTTCTACCACTGTTTCATTAAAAACTAGAAGCATAATTCTTCCTACAGGAATAAAGGAGTAATGTTAAATATCACTAATTATTTTTTTAAATGAGAGGAAGGAAAAGTAGAAAGAAGAAGACAGAGAGGAGAGGATGAGGAGCAGTGGGGAGAGGGAGGGAGAACGTACTGTACCTCATTCTCTGATTGATATGAAGCCAATCTGTGTACCAAAATTAAGGCCGTCTCGCACATGGGAGAAGAACTTGTCAGGATGGCAGGATGTACAGAGCTTGAGATCTTGCTGCTGGTCCTGAATATTCTGTGGTGGAATTCCTCCTTGTTCTAGAAGAATCCTTAAGATAAAGATAAAAAAATTATTTTACCAATAGTAAAACAATATGAAATAAGTATGGATATTGGTATAAAAGAATTCTGGGAAAGATATGCTTGGAACAGTGCAAACTATTACTCAGTTACAGACCACGGACTAGTCAGGAAATGATAGATTTTATCAGCATTTCTCACCTAAGTTCACATGTAAACTATACAACCTTTCATACTGTCCTGCAGACATGATCTGGGCACAGAGAATCAAGGACTTATTTTAGAAGAAACTTTAATATTACCAGGGTATTTGGAAACAAGATTCATTTGACTTAGAGCATGCTTTTTAGTCATTTGGTCCTCCCAACTCCTCTGTCCCGTTACCAAATTTTTCACAGAAAATTTGCTTCCCCATAAAGACTTTATGATATGAAATACGATCATAAATTAATGACTTATTCCGCAAGAAACATTTTAAGAATCAATTTTGGCCCTGGCCAGTTGGCTCAATGGTAGAGCATAGGCCTGGTGTGTGGATGTTCCAGGTTCGAGTCCCAGGCAGGGCACACAGGAGAAGTGACCATCTGTTCCTTCCTTCACCCTTTCCCCTCCCATAGCCATGGCTTGATTGGTTTGAGTTCTTCATCCCCAGGTGCTGAGGATGGCTCCTTGTAGCCTCTGTCTCAGGAGCTAAAAATAGGTCAATTGCAAGAATGGTCCCAAATGAGCAGAGCATCGGCCCCAGATGGGGGTTGCCAGGTGGACCCCAGTTGGGGCACATGTGGGAGTCTGTCTCTCTATCTGCCCTCCTCTCACTTGGAAAAAGAAGAAAAAGAAAAAATGAAGAATCGATTTCAATCCTTTTTGCTTATGTGCTGAATGAGGCAAAATCTAGGTAATGCTTTGCTGGGTGGCATAGAAACATAGTTCAAATCAGACATCAATTTTCCTTTGTAGAAAGAACAAATAATTTTAAGTTATTAATAGCAAACCTTCATAAAATCAAAAATGCAAGAGGCCATAAAAAACTTTAAAGTGACTATGTGTTTATATGTATTATCTAATATTTTTGTGAAGAAATATATTCTTCTAACTAATTAGATAATACAAATAATTTAAGAATATCAGCTTCCTGATAGTTTATCATATTTAGGAGAATTTAGCTGAGGAATGGTTATAAAGTACATGCCCAATGTTTCTATGTGATGTTTAACCTTCTCTTTTAAATCAATAACAGATACCAGCCAGGAAAATGTCTGTTATTAAAACTTAGGTGAGAACAGATTTCATATTGAAAATGAGTTTTTGTGTACCCGTATATGTCAGCTATTTAAATATCTGACACCTAAATTTTTCTTGGTGTTATTAATTGCTCTCTAAATTAATTTTCACTTCAGAAGCAACAAGCAATAACCAAACTGGCAGTTCTGCAATGAAATCAAACATACCTGGTGGCTTTACGAATGTCAACATAGGGATCTGGTGAATCAAACAGCCGCACACATTCAGGATCAAGATTATGAAATGCCTCTGCTGATTCCCTTGGAAGAGTAAAACAGCAAGGTCCCACTGAAGGTCCCAGTACCACAATAATATCTTCCATGCTACAGCCATATTCTGCTATCATAGCATTCACAGTAGCCATAGCAACACCTAACAAAGTACCTTTCCAACCTGGTAAATAGGAAGAAAAAGATAAGAACAGTTAAAACATATCAACATTTCAATTTAATTTTTATCTAAGTTAAAAATAAGCACAGTCAGATTTTTATAAGTCCAGAAACAGTAAATGAATCACAAAATTAAGCTAAATAAATTAACTAATTAAAATACCAGTTTTTAAATGAGGTGTACTATACATAGCAGCTGATACAGAAAAGGTATTTAATGGGGGAGGAGTATCTACTTCCTTTTAAAAATGTCCTATACCCTAGTTTCCACTGGCATGGCGCCTTCTTGGTCTCCCCCACACACACCTCGGAGCTTCCTTCCCTCACTTTTCCCCCACATTTTTAAAAACTGTGACAAAAACATGTAAAATTTACCTTTTAACTGTTTTAAAGGATATACTTAGTAGTGTTAAGTATATTTACATTGTTGTGCAACAATTCACAACTTTTTCATCTTGCATAATTAAAACTATATGATTATACAAGTTTTTTTGTTTTTCTTTTTTTTTTACAAAGACAGAGAGAGAGTCAGAGAGAGGGACAGACAGACAGGAACGGAGAGATGAGAAGCATCAATCATTAGTTTTTCATTGCACATTGCTACACCTTAGTTATTCATTGATTGCTTTCTCATATGTGCCTTGACTGTGGGCCTTCAGCAGATAGAGTAACCCCTTGCTTGAGCCAGCAACCTTGGGTCCAAGCTGGTGATCTTTTTTGCTTAAGCCAGATGAGCTCGCGCTCAAGCTGGAAACCTTGGGGTCTCGAACCTGGGTCCTCGGCATCCCAGTCTGTCGCTCTATCCACTGCGCCACCGCCTGGTCAGGCTGATTATACAAGTTTTAAATGATAAGTCTCCCTTCCCACCTTCCCCCAGTCCCCGGCAAACCACCAGTCTACTTTTGTTTCTGTGAATTGGATTACTCCAAGTATCTCACCGAAGTGGAATTATACCTTTTTTTCTTTTAGTAACTGGCTTATCTCACTTAGCATAATGCCTTTAAGTTTCATTCACGCTGAAGCATGAGTCAGAATTTATTTTTTTTAAGGCTGAATAATATTCCATTGTATGTATATACCACATATTACTTATCCATTAATCCATCATCCATCAGTGGGCACTTGAGTTGCTTCAACATCTTGGCTATTGTGAATAAAGCTACTGTTATCATGGGTATGCAAATATCTTCTTGGGATTCTGTTTTCAATCACTTTGGATACATACTCAGAAGTGGAATTGCTGGATAATATGGTAATTCTATTTTAAAAGTTTTGAAGAAACACCATACCATTTTCCATAGCAGCTGTCTTATTTTACATTCCTACCAATAGTGCACCAGGGTCCCACTTTCTCCACATCTTCACCAAAAACCTGTCATTTTCTTTTTCTTTTTATAGTAGCTACCCTACTAGGTGTGAGGTGATATTTCATTATGGTTCTGATTTGTATTTTCCTAATTATTAGTGATGTCAAGCACCTTTTCACATGCTTGTTAGTCATTTGCATAACATCTTCAGGAAAATGTCTAATCAAGTACTTTGCCTATTTTTTAAACAGGTTATTTGTTTGTTGTTGAGTTCTAGAAGTTCTTTATATATTCTGTATATTAACCTCTAGCCAGATATATAAATTGCAAATATTTTCTCCCATTTTGTAAGCTATCTTTTCATTTTATTGATTATATATTTTGGTGCAGAGAAGTTTTTAATTCTGATGAAATCCAATTTATTTTTAATTTGGTTGCTTGTGCTTTTATATTCATATCTAAAAAAAAAAATGCCTGATCCAAGATCACAGGGATTTATACTGCTTTCTTCTTTGAGTTTTAAAGCTTTAGATCTTTTATTTATTTATTTGATCCATTTTTAAGTTAATTTTCATATATGATACAAGATAATGGTCCACCATCCATATTTTTTTTTTTGCATGTATCACGTGTTAAAGAGATTATCCTTTCTCCATTCTATAGTCTAGGTATTTGACCATATATGCAAGGGTTTATTTCTGGGCTCTCTATTCTATTTTATTGGTCTCTATCTCTGTCTTTATGCCAATACCGTACTGCTTTGCTTACTGTAGCTTTATAATAGGTTTTTAAATCAGAAAGTATGAGACTTTGAACTTTGTTCTTTTTCAATAGCTTAATTTTGACAGCTTTGTCTTTGATATTTTGAAACAATGTTTTAAACCTAAGAAATAACAAATAATATTTCCCTTCTATATCCAGAAACTACGATTCAAATTTTAAATAACTTCTGGCAGTGTCAAATAGTAATCCTGACTTCTAGTTGTCCAAGTGCATTACTTGAACCGCTTTCTTATTTCCCTATGGCGTAAAAAGCAAAGTAGTCATAGACTTACAAGTAGGAAGAAATCTAAAAGATCACTGCTCATTTCACATACATATATAACCACTGGATAATCTAAAATAGTATTTTAAAACACCTCCAGAAAGCGAAGTGCCTTAACCTTAACATATAATCTAAATATCCTTCTTTGTTCTTAGCATGTTAAACTAAATACAACTTTCCAAACAGTTCTTGCCTTTTCTTACCTTTTTACCTTTACTCATGCTGCTGCATCTTAATGAACACCTCTCGACAACATGCCTAACTTTCCAGTTCCTCACTGCCTACAGTGCAAGGCTCCTCAGTGGCAGTACAACACCCTGGGGAGTGTTTGAAAAGCATGAAGTATTTTTTTCTTTTTTAATTGTAACTGGGAATTTCAAAAATCAAGCAAACTGTCTGCAATATAAGATTATCTTGCCCAAAATGTTATTAGCAGCCCTGCTGCGAAACACTGGCAGCTAGCCAAACCCTACACATTCTTCAGGAATCAGCCTAGGTACCACTTTTTTTGGGGGGGAATTCTACCTTGATTCATATAATTTGACCTTTTATTTGCTTCTATAACAGGAGCATGCTGAACCTACCCCATCTTTATACGTATCACCATGTAAAGTAATGGTTTGTCCGTCATGCCTACCAGAAAGAAATCATAATTTTTCCTGTGCTACAAAATGGTAAAATCCTAAATGCTTAATTAAGTTTACTTACCAGAGTGAGCTACCCCACATGCTTTTCTGACAGGATCTGCAAAAACTATTGGTATACAGTCAGCACCAAGAGCTGCTATCGTGACTCCTCTCTGATTTGTGGTGATCCCATCATAAGATTCAGGCTCCTGACTTCCCAGAACCCAGACGTCACTGGCATGATCAGTCTAAAACCAAAAATGTGCAATAAAAATATTTTCAAAGTAGGACTTTTCATACGATAAATGAATTTTGGAAATTACTCATTTTGTACAAAATTATAAAACCAGCTTAAAATTACTAGTGTTTATTAAATATATCACTTCTACATATGGTAAAATGCCAAATTTACTTATCGTTTAAATTTTCGTATTATAATTTCTGCATATTTTATTCAAAGTAAAGTAGACTTTAACATTTAAAAATTCAATCCTGTCCATCACAAACAACTACTAGAGATGGGTAAGATTCTACGCGCAGTACTTTTCACAATGAACTAATCCACTGACAGAAATTAATTACCAAGTCAATATTTACTTTTTCAAACATTTTTACTTTTCCTAGACTCAAGTAAAGCTGGAATTCTGTAACAAACAAAGCACTATCTCTTCAATGGTACCCTAAGTTCCACCTGGCAATAACTTAGAAAATAATGGCCTTTCTCATTCACAATTCAGGAAGCTTCCTTCTAAATAAAAAATTACAGTGGTACTACACTTTGTGAGAGTTAACTGTACTTTTAGATGTGAGGAGCTCCAGGAGACTATATATACCATACAACTAACTTTTAGGTTATGGTATAGGATAAAAAAACAACAACAATAAAAACTATATGCATTATCCTCAAGTTTTAGATAAAACACAAGATACAAAAGTTAAATAGCTTGATTATGGTCCCTTCGTCATTAGCAGAGTCAAGAATATACTTTAGATCTTCCAAAATATGAAACATAATTTTACCTTGATTCGGTAAAATTTCTTCACATTAAATCCTGCAGCAATCCCCAACCTACGCAGATTTTCTTGAACAACTACCTTGGGATCTCTCCGCTTGGAACTACTGAAGAGATTGCAGGAGCTGAGAGTTGGTATGTAAGATATCCCACCTGTTCTTGTACTAAATCCATGTATAAACATATCTGTCGAAGATGCACAGTGAAGATTAAAAATATGCTATACAAAAGACTATACAAAACATTACAAACCAACTCTCGGTAAGATTTTCCCTGATCACTTCAACCTGCGTGTGTTTATCTGGCACCTAATTACTACAGCACATTGTACTTCCATGTGTTATTACCCACTATTTTGTGTCTGTTTTACCTTTCCCATGGAGTTTTTGCTCCTCAAAGACTATCTTCTGTCCCATTTGTCTTTGTTATTCTCAATATCATACAGCTCATAGTAAATCTCATTTAACCAAGAAGATCGACTGTTTTAAATGTCACTCTTCTGTAATGATGCCAACAAGTTAAGGTTACAGAATTGCTCAATAGGAGATGCTCAGGGTTATAAATCTCATTTTAAAGGAAGCTTGGGTGTGTCCTAAATCTGAATTTGCATAAAGCAAATTTATTTACATACGGGGCTTTGAAGGGACTATCCTCTGCTATCCTTGACATCCCTAACACTATAAAACCGTCCATGACATTCTCATGTTGATGCTCAACTGATGCTAATGAGCAAAGAAGTGACACAGTGCACAAAAGAGGGGAAAAAAGTGAACAACTTCTAAAGAACGAGTTTTTCACATGCATGGTGAAAACAGATAGTGTGTAATATACCTGAGATCAAAGGCGATGTGATAATAGTTAATTCTCCTTTTAGTGCCGGCAGACTTCTTAAATATGTTTCTATTTCATTCTGTATTGCTTCTAGTTCCTGAGCTGTGATCACATTTATCTCAGCAGACTGTTTCAAAAGCCCTCCATTCAAAGTTAACTGTAAATCTTCAAACTCAAAATTGTAAACATCCGTGAAGAGTTGATCAATAAAAGCCTTCATTAATGTCTTTCGGTGCATGGGTACAATTACCTTAATGCTGCTCAGATTTTTTTCATCAATTTTTTGTTTAATGGTATACAAAGAGGCAGCCATACTGGGATTGCTAACAGTTTCGAATTCTCTCAAGAGGGCTGATGATCCATTGTTTGTTTCTAATTCATAATTATCCTGGTCATTGTTCCTTTCACAGTTGATGTTACTGCAACATATTATGCAAAGGAACTTGGCCTTGGCAGCATAGTGGTATCGAACAGCATTCAATGTCTGATGATAGTTTTTCTGAGAATTCAATTTCAAACCAAAAAGATCAATCAACACAACTTCAGCCATCCTTCAGTATCTGTACAAAGTTCTTTAAAGATGACTTCCTGTGGCCCCAAAAAATCCTCTGCAAAGAAATATTAGCATAAATAAGAATGCAATATTTTATCAGTCTTCTTACAGTTACAACAGAAATCTGCACTAGGGGAAAAAAAGAATTGCATTGATCTAAAAATGTGAAAATTGTTAACTCTAGATTCCTCCCAGAAGAGTTGGTTTACTGTCATAAGAGAATCGTGACAATTAAAGCAAAGTCATCTTTTAATCCATTTTCTGAAAGTGTATTTATATCTTTCCAGCAAAACAACAGTTCTTCTATTTTTGTTGTGTTTTGTTGTTTGTTTTCATATAGGGAATTTTAAGTAGGAAAGTACCTGTCGACTTAGACAAAGTCCTGTTTTGTAATTACATGGTATATCATTTTATGTGATACAGCATTAATCCTGACATGACTGGCATGTAGGTCGCACCCCTTCACAGGAAATACCTGGGCCTTACATTCAGTAGGTTAAACGGAGGTGCAAAAGCTGGATGACCCACACACTCTCTCCATGACTTGTCTTACACGATACTCCAGGTGTGGCAGTTACCCCGAAGCGACTACGACTTGGCTGAGACGTGCTTCCCACCTGCATCCGTACTCCTCCCCGTGGCGAGATTTTCTCACCGCGGCCCTGCCCTCCGACCCAGGCGGTCGGCCAGTCCCTGGCGACCCGCTTCGGGGACCCCTTGTCCCCGTGGCTCCCTCCCGCCATTACTCCTAACTTCCCCTCCCTACCGTGCAGGACTCCCGCTCCCGTTCAGCTCGCCAGTTTTGAGAAGCATTGAGCGAAGTGAGGTGGAGCGGGAGGTCACGGTGAGACTGCACGAAAGGCGGCTGTTCCCGCCGCCCGCCCGGCGCTGGGCTCCGGGGGCGCCTCCCGACACCACCCCGCGGCTCAGGGCCTCGCGGACAGCCCCGCACACCTCCGCTGCTGGGCGGTCTGGCCCGGGCCCTTGTCTCCGCTAGGGGGTCAGGGTCTGCCCTTACCCCGGCCCGCAGCCACCGCCAAACACGGACGCCGCGAGCGTGTTACCTGCGCCCCGTGGGCCTCCAGGACGCCGACCACCTCACCCACGTTACCCACCTCGGCGCGCACCGACGGACCCGGGCCTAGCATCTCCGGGCTCGAGCCCGCAGTCTGCGGGAATTCCCCGTGTCCGCCCGAGCGAGTAGGGAGGCGGCGGGGCGGGGTGCGCCGGGCGGACGCGGGGATCCGGGAGGAGCGGCGGGGCGGGGTGCACCGGGCGGCCGAGCGGCGGGGCGGGGTGCGCCGGGCGGCCGAGCGAGTGGGGAGGGCGGCGGGGCGGGGTGCGCCGGGCGGCCGAGCGAGTGGGGAGGAGCGGCGGGGCGGGGTGCGCCGGGCGGCCGAGCGAGTGGGGAGGGCGGCGGGGCGGGGTGCGCCGGGCGGCCGAGCGAGTGGGGAGGGCGGCGGGGCGGGGTGCGCCGGGCGGCCGAGCGAGTGGGGAGGAGCGGCGGGGCGGGGTGCGCCGGGCGGCCGAGCGAGTGGGGAGGGCGGCGGGGCGGGGTGCGCCGGGCGGCCGAGCGAGTGGGGAGGGCGGCGGGGCGGGGTGCGCCGGGCGGCCGAGCGAGTGGGGAGGAGCGGCGGGGCGGGGTGCGCCGGGCGGCCGAGCGAGTGGGGAGGGCGGCGGGGCGGGGTGCGCCGGGCGGCCGAGCGAGTGGGGAGGAGCGGCGGGGCGGGGTGCACCGGGCGGCCGAGCGAGTGGGGAGGGCGGCGGGGCGGGGTGCACCGGGCGGCCGAGCGAGTGGGGAGGGCGGCGGGGCGGGGTGCACCGGGCGGCCGAGCGAGTGGGGAGGAGCGGCGGGGCGGGGTGCACCGGGCGGCCGAGCGAGTGGGGAGGAGCGGCGGGGCGGGGTGCACCGGGCGGCCGAGCGAGTGGGGAGGGCGGCGGGGCGGGGTGCACCGGGCGGCCGAGCGAGTGGGGAGGAGCGGCGGGGCGGGGTGCACCGGGCGGCCGAGCGAGTGGGGAGGAGCGGCGGGGCGGGGTGCACCGGGCGGACGCGGGGATCCGGGAGGAGCGAGCGCCGCGCCGCGCCCCGGCCGCCTCAGCAGTTCCGGGTCAGGACGGCCCGTCGGGCAGCACCCGGCGGCCCGGCGCAGGGAAGAGGAACAGGAACAGGAACCTGAGCGCAGAGGGCTCTCGCGCGGAGCCGAGTCAGCAGACGGAGGCGGGGCGGGAGGGCCGGCGGGGCGGCCGGGTCACAGGGTGCTGACTCCCTTCCGAGACAGGGTCTTCTCTCCCCACGGCCGCTCTTCACGTGACCGTGTGGTCCCGGAGCCCAGGCCTGAGAACCGCAATGGCTTAGCTCCTGACCGTTTACCTCCAATGTTCAAGTAATGGGTCTCCGAAGGGAGGGTTTTGTTTTTTTTTCCTGTTTTTATTTCCAGACACAAGTTGGACGAACTCTCCCTCGCCTTCGTCCTGATTCTGCCTTTTTTCGCAGACTGGGCCAGCACTGTACAGCCTTCACTTTTGTTGACAGACGTCCTGTATGCCCTTTAAACATAGGTGCCACTCGTAGAAAATTAGAAGCCACTCACCATTAAAATTGTGACAACGGTGCAGATTAGCATCCTTTGTCCGCCCTCAAAGAGTGTAACATTCATTTGTTTTAAAAAATTAAACAGAAACTTTGTGGAAGACAATGGCAATGGTTGAGGGAGAATATATCCAACTTCTGAAGAGTAGGGGAAAGGATGTTTTCAGTGGATTGGTCGTGATGGAAGGAAGAGTTCCCTTTTATTTTATAGTCGCTCAGATGATAAGGACTGAAGAACCTGTATCTGAAAGGGAAGACTCTTGGATACCTGGGAGTCTAGAACAGCACTTGGAGGGGGCAATTTCTTCTCTTCTACTTGGTTGGAGAATGGGATCACCAACCTGGAATAGGAACCTACTGATCAGTGATTCCTGGCAGAGGTTTTCGTCAAAATTTGTATTTTCATTATTTTAGCTAGACATTTGTTAAGAGCCCTGAGTGCTAGATGGTATACCTGGCTAAAAGGTGCACTTTCTGTCCTGAGCTTGTTTTAGGTTAAATACATGTTACCTTAAGCAAAATAGAAGTCTTTTAGTTACAAAGCCCGTTGAACACATTAATCTCTATTTTTATAGACAATGGTGGAAAATCATTTTCTTTTGTGTTATGGCAGTGGCAGTAAGGAATTAAAAAGCAAGTAGGGAAGCTGTCAAGGAAGAGAGTTTGTCATTCTGTTTCATTGATACACCCTTTTCTTTCACCATCTAGTCCTAACACTCACCTCCTAGCTCTTTTACCTTATCTCCCGGCACTCAGCTCCAGCGATTCTCAATCCCGACTGTACATCCGAATGACAAGCAGAATTAAAAAATAATAATATTAAATCCAGAGACTCCACTCCAGTTATACATTTGAAACAGAATATCTGGGAGTCATGTCTGGGCATGTTTCGCTTTGTTTTTCTTTATCTCTACAGATGACTCAAATGCATAATTGGGTTTGAAGAAACAGCTTCCCTATTCAACACAAACTTGAGAGAGCCACATGATTTCATCCTTTACGTATGCTATTTCTTCAACTTAGAACACCCTTCACTTTATGTATACTTTTTAACTGGTACCTGTTCAAGATCCTTTAAGCACAAATATAACCTTCCTTGAATTCCCATCTCTTCACCAACTAGGATTAAATGCTTTTTCTTTAGCATTTTGTTCATATAGAAAAAGCCCTCTTATAGATGCAGCCTGGTCTCATAGCCAAGCATATACTGGAAAAATATATTAAACATTCTATCATTTATAAGGGTAAACTTTCTGGTTATAGCTAAATATATCCGTTTAAAAGAAAAGTCAATTAAACCAGAGAGTCATGAAAAAGTCTAAATATCTTAAATATTTTGCTTTAACCTGAAACAGCTGCTTGCTCATCTGCCACTAGACTGAGAAAGTCCAAGGCCTTTTCTTTGCATATGGTCTACTGATTAGAATTCTGCATTATAGCCCTGGCTGGCTGGCTCAGTGGAAGAGCATCGGACCAGCGTGTGGAAGACCTGGGTTTAATCCTGGCTAGGGCATACAGGAGAAGCGCCCATCTGCTTCTCCATGCTTCCTTCTTGCCTTTCTATCTCTCTCTTCCCCTCCCACAGCCAAGGCTCATTGGAGCAAAGTTGGTCTGGGTTCTGAGGATGGCTCCCGCTGCAACGGAGCAATGCCCCAGATGGGCAGAGCATTGCTCCCTGGTGGGCTTGCCAGGTGGATCCCGGTCGGGCACATGCAGGAGTCTGTCTCTCTGCCTCCCTGCTTCTCACTTCAGAAAAATACAAAAAAAAAAAAAAAAAAAAAAGAATTCTGCATTGTATCTTTTGCATAAACTATACCTCTAAACCATCAATTAAGCTATCCCAAGATTGTGTTCCTTTAAGAGGAAGATAACTTAGAAACACTCATGAAGCTGAGGTAGATTTCTTCTTTATAATTTTTCATAGTTATCTAGCATTCAAACAACTCACCTTTATTGGGTCTTTCCAAAATATTGAACATAGATTTTAAAGAAACAACAAGCTTTATTTCCACACTATTTCATTGGTTTACATAATATTTAATTAAATTATGAAAGCACAATAACAAGTACAACTGGCGTAAACAGGTTCGGGAACAAACACAAGTAACTCGTCAGATTGTACAAATCAACTGGTAGGAGCAGAACTGGGCAGACTCACTAGAAGGTAGCTTCCTAACTATTTAGCATTCAGCATGATATGGGAATTAGCAGCTTCTGACTTACAAAAGAAATACAATGACTTAGTTGGTTAGAGCTTAAGTGTTATTAGATTTAGACAGTATCTACTGTACCACCTACATTTTAAGTATTTGACTATGTATCTAGCTCCTTCATAGAGACTTAGAGCATTTTGAGGAAGGACATAGTGCCAGACTGTTAAGGGGAACAAGTGCAGAAATCCTCATCCTCACAAGACCATGGAAATCTCACGAGAACAAGTAGAATGTCAAAAATCTGGACAGTTGTTTTTAAGCCACTTACATTAAGGTGGGTACTTCCAGAAAAGGACATATAATGTGCAAATTCTTTTTGTTGTTAAAAGCTTTTAGTTTTCTAAGGTTGCCATAACAAATCATCACAAATTGAATGGCTCAAAATGACAAAAATGTATTCTTTTGTAGTTGTGGAGGCAGAAGTCTCAAATCAAGGTGTGTTCAGGACCATGGTCCCTTCAGAGGTTTCTCCTCTTCCAGCTTGTTCTGGTGACTCCATGACTTAGGGCTCTATGGCTTCTTCTTTACGTGATTTACCTTCCTGTGTGTCTGAGTCTCAAATATTCCTCTGCCTTTCTTAAATAAGGACACCTGTGTAGAAATAAAGGCCAACCATCTGAGAACAAAGGCTATTGATTCAGAGCTTGGTAAAAGGGAGGCAGCCTCTCTCTATCTTGTGTTTTGGCACAGACTCAAAAGCAGGCAGAGGAGTGGGTAAGCTTTATAGTAGGAAAAGGGAAATCTTCAGGTGTGCCCTATTGGAGGCTGCTGGCACGGGGAAGCTGTATGTGGGCTAAGTAGAAGCAGGATATCCTATGTGATTAGTTAAGGATGCATATTTGTTTTTTCTTTTTGGTCCCAAGGTGGAAGTGGGGACAAAAATTAGGGAAGTCGCCTGACCTGTGGTGGCGCAGTGGTTAAAGCGTCGACCTGGAAATGCTGAGGTCGCCAGTTCGAAACCCTGGGCTTGCCTGGTCAAGGCACATATGGGAGTTGATGCTTCCAGCTCCTCCCCACCTTCTCTCTATGTCCTTCTCTCCTCTGTCTCTCTCTGTCCCTTTCTCTCTCCTCTCTAAAATGAATAAATAAAATTAAAAAAAAAATAATTAGGGAAGCCCTCATTTATCAAACACTGGCTATTTTTGGCCAATTGTTACATGGGTTGTTTGTGTTCCACAATTGTTATTAGAGATAGGGGTCTAACTTTCTACAAATCTGACATAGAGATTAACAGGATGGCTTTCTGGGCAGGTCACAATAGATAATAGATGGGTGAATGGTAGTTTCCTGGGTTGCTTGCTTCAGGTTGTGGGTCCGAGTTCTATTTTATATATAATCTGGTCACTGCATATCAGTCTCTCACCTGTCATTGAATTTAGGGAGAACTTTGAACCCAGGATAATCTCATTTAGAGATCCTTAATTTAGTCTGCAGAGACCCTTTTCCAAATAAGATCACATTTACAGTTTCTGGGGGTTAGGACATGGACATATTTCAAGGAGGCACCCTTGAACCCATTATAAGGTCCTTTTGTTTTAGAAATCATGTAACTTTTTTAAAGAGTTCAAAAAGATTTTTGCCCTTACTGTCCTGAATGAGACAAGCAAGTAGGTTATGACTGCATTTCGCCAAAGGCCTATAATTTTTCAGACAGTGGCCCGGATATCTCTTAAAGCTTGGATCTGAGCTACACACTTACATGTTTTGGTAGGCTAGTATTATCTATACCTTCAGAGAAATCCCACCTATGGTAGAAAGCAATAAGCTATATTAGTAATGTATGAATATTGTCTATGATAGGAAGTTAAGGAATATTACAAATCCTCTGGTTTCTGTTTTCAACATTCTGAAACTAATCTCATTTCATAGCTAAAGAAGAGAATAATCCCTAGTTTTAACAGATTGTAAGACATTGATATATGCAATTTTTAAAAATTAATTGATGCCTTTTGGATGATCTGATGATGATGTAACTTCTTGAAAATGTGGTTGAAAAGACTTAAAGTCTTTATTACCTGAAGTACATATTATTATTACTCATTTGTACAGTATATCACATTTTCCCCATTATGCCTCTTTATTTGTTGAAACTGAACCACCTAGATCTGATTTTATCATGCTGATTATAAATAGAGGCCATAATAATAAATGCCCTTGATTATAGGAAAACTTTTATCTTTCCCTAGGTTAATTTTTAGCGTTCCCAGTTGAACATAAGCTTTAATATATATATATATATATATATATATATATATATATATATATATATTAAGATTTTATTTATTCATTTTAGAGAGGAGAGAGAGAGAGAAGGGGTGAGGAGCAGGAAGCATCAACTCCCATATGTGCCTTGACCCGGCAAGCCCAGGGTTTCGAACCAGCGATCTTAGCATTCCAGGTCAACACTTTATTCACTGCATCACCACAGGTCAGGCCATACGCTTTAATATTAAACTCCCCCTCCCACTTAGAAAAAAACCCAAACAATTTCAAATTTATGTGAAAATTATCAACATAATTTTTCTTTCCTTGTTTTTTAGTAAAATACCTACTTCAAAGGAGATAGGATGAAATTATAAACTTAGTAACTACTTCAATTACCTGGTGGGTTCACACACCAGCTTTTTCCACTCAGAATGGAAAACGGTGCTTATGTGATGTGGCTGCACACATACAGTTGCCTCTTCTTAATTCTTCTAAACCAAACGCTCTCAAAAGCCCAGTGGAGTGTGATAGTCTTGGTTCATTTTGCTCTTTAATTTGGAGGGAGGTACCAGATGATGAGATTCCAAAAGCTGGAACCATGGCCTTTGAAAATGCTCCTCTCAAGGGACAATTACAGGGGCTTGTCTCCTGAATTCAAGTGAGATCATGCACAAACCATGCTTATTACAGTACTTTATAGCACATGAAGTAAGTACCTCGTCAATGTTAATTTGGATCCTGATTGCTTCAGATTCCATCCTACCTACTTGTTTGATAATTGATCTTTGGCATATTTCCAATTTCTCTAAGTTGTAGTATTCTCATCTAGGAAATATAGGTACAAATTGAATCTAGCTTTTAGGATTGCTCTGAGGGCAAAAACAAGATAATTCAAGTAAAACTACTTAAAAGAGTGCTGGTTACTTGGTACTCAATAAATGTTGACTATATATAGTTAATATCGAAGACTGATAATTTATTATAGTATTACCATTGCATTATTTTCTGTAAAGCTTTTATAGTTGGAAGTGTTTTTCTTAAACAATTTTGTTTTATATTTAATGTTTGGATATTTACTGTCAAATACTTTAGGTATTGTAAGTTTGTTTGTTTTGGAGTCTGTCACTGAATTCATATCAATATTTCCCATGATACCTCACATATACTGTGCATTCACATGTCTGGTGTGAATGAAAAATCAGTTTATACCATTTAGTTAGTCTCTAAAGTCTTATTTTAATTGATTTATACAATAATAATGAATTATAAGTAGATAGCAATAGTTTGTTTTTATTTTTATATTTTGTCCATTCTACAATAGAAATTCTGAAAAAAAAGACTAAAACTTTCCCAATTTTAAAGCAGCTATTTTTTTGTGAATAGTTGGGTTAAATAAATGTCACCAAGAGTTCTTCAGTTTATGTTGTTTTAGAAATATAGATCGAGAAGTACCAGTTACTTTTTTTTATTGTATGAATCTAATGTTCTTCATTTTTTATGTTTATTTATCAAATACTTTAGAGAACACAAAAAAATGAGTAAGATTTTGTATTCACCTTTCTGGATTTACAGTCTAATGGAAAAATATAAAATAATGGAAATAATAAGAATAAAAATTTGTTGAGTAGCAAGAATTTTCTAGATGCCTTACATGCATTATTTCATTTAGTCCTTACAGTAATCCTAACAAGGCAAGGACTACTGTTGTTTCTGTTTATAGATAAAGAATCTGAGGCTGGGGTTATAAAGAATTTACCTAATAAACTAGTAAGTGGCACAAACTGAATTCAAGACTAGCTCTATTTTACTCTGGGAGCTATATTATTATACCTCATGATATAATGAAGATATAGAAACAATTATATTAAATAGAGAGAAAGAGAAAAATCACATCTACCCAGCAAGATAAAGAAAGACTTCTTAAAGAGGATGCCATCTAAGAGTGTTGAAAGATTGGTTGATGTGATGAGAACTGGATTTTAAGAACATTTTCAGTAGAACTGAATTGGAGTGGAGATAGAGTACAATTAGATACCTGTTATATGCCAGATACTGTTCTACGTCTCTGCCCTCATGGAACTTATATTAGTAAAAGAAGGGAGAAAATAAATATATAAGATGTTAGTGGTGGTAAATGCTATTAAAAAATGAGGCAGAGTAAGGGAATGAGTCTGAAGGATGGAAAGTCGTGTTTTGGAGTGGGTTATCAGGGAATCCTTCTCTATTTAAGAAAATATTTGGCAGTGGTAAGGAGTGATTAGATTCCAATGTAATTTAAAGTTGGAAACTGAGTTTTGCCAAAAGAATTGCATCAGCTTGTTAGAAAAAGAAAAGAGTCAAGATTCTGGCTCATCCATTGGGTAAAACAATTGGGGCAGCAGTCATGGGTCACATACTTGGGGAGGATTTCCCAAAGGGCCTATGAAACATCAACAGTAGCTCCTATTTGTGAATATCTTAAGCAAGCCTGGTTCTGTTGCCCTAGGTTCTATACCCTTCTAGAGACCTCCCTGATAATTTCTCCAGGATTTGGGCCTGAACAAGAAAAATGAACTTATAATTTACTGAGACTATAAAGAAGCAGGTTTTGTGATGGTGATGGATACCAGCGGCCAGAGAAATCAGAAATTCAGTTTGGAACATACTAAGTTAAAATGACTTTTATTAATCCAACTGGAGATACCAGGTAAGGACAATTTTGTATCAGTCTAGGACTCCAATGGGATGTTCAGGTAAGAGATATCAATTTGGGAGTTGTCAGCCTATAAATGGATTTTAAAGCCATGGAACTGGATGGTGTCACCTGCAGAATGAGTATATGGAAAAGAAGAGACCTGAGGACTGAGAACTAGGACACTCTAACATAAATGAGAAAGAAGAGGAGGAACTAGCAAAGAAAAAAAAAATGTCTCAAGAAGCAGGGAATGATCAAATATATAAAATGATGCAGATAGGTCAAGAAAGATGAGGACTGAACTCATCCACTGAATGTGGCAGCACAGAGGTCATAGATACTTTGATAAAAAGGTTTTTAAAAAAACTAGGAGTGAGGAGAGCTCCAAAAATCTCTCATGAGAAAATCTAGCTATTTTGGGTTGTATAAATGTATGGTTCAGCTGGCAGCGTTGAAAAGAGAATTATTCTACAAAGCATAAATGTCACCATTAGAAATGAAAGCATATGAATGAATGACATTAGCAGAGAAAATGTGTCTTTCCATTGGAGTGAAACTCCACTTTAGACAAGAAGTAATTTCTGAGAAGTTTGTTTGGTTCTAACTGATAAAGAGGAAGGAGAAGTGAAAATTCTTGGGAACATCGGTTAACCAATCTGTTGACAGTTATGCACCCTGAGATACACTGGCACTTGCATTATATATATTATATACCAGGTGTACTTGGAAGTAGGTAATCTTCAGGGTAGGAGCAAATTATAGTCATGAAGGGAAGTCAGGGGTCAGCCATATATCCAGCCTGAGGAATTTGTAGTGATGAGTGAGAGATTGATTCAACAAGGAATGAAGAGGGAGAAAAATTAGGAAGCCAGATCTAATGAAGATGCAAAGAGGGGCAATTTACACTCTTTAATGGCCATCGGGTCAGTTTTTATTGGATGTGGGAATGAGCAGCCAACTTGAGAGGCTTGACTGACATAGACTAGACAGTAACTTACTTTACTTATCAGTTCTAATCTCTCCTTACATCTGTGGATTTAGGCAGTATCTCCTGAATGAGTGAGAATAATGAAACACTTTATTATTTAAATTGGAAAGTAAACTGAAAATATAAAGCAAGTGCTTTCCCGATAAGATTGACATATATTCATGGCTTTCTAAATTACCACACCTTCATGATTCCTTGAACATACTTGTTTACTTGGAATATTATGAGACATGATTCTAGAGAGGTGGGTTGTAGATGGTGAGCCATACAGTAGTTGACCATCTATAATAAAAGTAAGTTTAGATATTTGTGTTATTTTTTTCCATAAACTTGCATTTTATTGCTACCTAGGAATTTATAGTACTGTGGTTAGGTTCTTTCAAGCAGGCTTTCAAATGATTCTTATTGAAAGAATGAAAATTGTGTTTTATTTTTTTGTTGTATTAGTGGAGTTACATGGTACAGCACAGTTAAGAGTATGTATTCTGGGTGTTGTCATATTTGCTTCCTCTGTCACCTACCAAGGTCTCTGCCCTTTGCAGCATTATATGTACCAGCAGAGGAAAACCCCACATACTTAGCTTACATTCAACTGCTATTATCCTGCAAACAAGGGTTATTATAGGTCTGTGTTCTATTCCTGAAGACCCTAGAAATGAAACTATGAAGGTCCTGTTGATAATAGGACACATAGGATCAGGAAGTTCTATCTTATATGTATCTTCAGTCTCTTCCAAGTGAACTTGTCTTTGTCTGCAAGGACTCAAATATGAGTCTGGCTGGCAGAGGTAGGCATATGGCTCTCCACAGAAAAAGAGCCACAATAGGGTTGTGGTTGTTTTAGGGCAGTTCACTGGTATTCTGACTCCGTTTCTCTTTGGGTGTATAGTAGATATCACTTCCTTATTATCTAAATTTGGGTGAGACCACAAACTGGCTTTGGCCAATGATATGTAAGTAAAGGTTATCTGTCCCATTATTGGACAGAAAACTTTGAGAGCATGACTTGCCATGTTCCCTTTCCTCGACCATGTTGATTGTGGAACATCATATCAAGATAGAGCTTCCACCAGCCTGAGTTTCCTTAGATGGGAACAGCCTCCCTGCCAACCTAGTATTGGCATATAGCTTCATAAGAAATAAACCTTTGTTATTTTAAGCCAGTGAGATTTTGAGGTATTATTGTAGCATAACTTTACTTATCTTGTTTACATTTATTTTTAATTGTAGTCTACATACAATTTTATGTTAGTTTCAGGTATACACATAGATATTTAAAGATAGAGTGGTGAATGATTAATTATAATGGTTTCAAGAAGAATGACAGGAATGGAAGTGGACAGCAAATATCTTGGCTATAAAAAAGAACAAAAAAATAGTTGAAGGGGGTTATAAGGTAAGGCAGGGAGGTTATTACTATTGATTTTATGATGAGCTGTTCCAGATAATATCTTTGACTAAGTTAAAAAGGAAATTCTGTTGATGGAACATTTGAAGTAGTAATGTCATTGAGTAGAATAGAAAGGCATACAAAAGTGGAGGATTGGCCATAGATAGGACAAGGACACTTCTATTCTTTGCATAAAAAGGATAGACTAGATATATGTACACATAAGGAAGACTGGTAAATCGGGTGATTTACTATCTCTCATTTTCCTGATACCTCAGTTAAGTAGCTGGGTAATCAACTTAAAGAGGAAAGGGAAAGATGTGGGAGGTTCGAAGACAGAAGAGGAGGAGTGAAATAAGTATCTGTGAACCTCAATGAATCCTAGTGGCCTAGCATCAATGATCCACTTGATGCAAATAGTTTTGAATTTAAAACGAAACTACAGAATAGTTATTTTTCTTTAGGCAGTTCAGCTAGAGTGTAGGCAAAGTGAAGTAAATGCGAGGGAACCTAAGCCAGGTAAGGAATGAAGTGAATACATGATGAGCTGAGAGAGTGTGAACATATGGAAGAGTCAATGTGGATGAACAGCTCTTATAGTCAAAATACTAGGAGGAATGAGTTGAAAATGAAAATAAGAGTTTGAATTGAGATTACAAATGAGGTGCAGTTATAATCTGTGGGTGGGTGGGGAGGATGGATGAGAGAAAACATCGAAGAACTAAGAGACCAAATCATTACAAGTACCATTGTGTGGATGTTGAAATACCAAAGAAATTTTAAAAATGTAGTAATAGAGATAGTCAATTAGATGTTATAATCTACAAATGAGGAGTGAAGATCTGAAGATCAACTGATAACAGCAAGGAAGGGTAAAGTTTATATAATAGCTCAATGGCATTAACTTCAAAGAAACTAAGCTTTAGGGAAAGTAGAGGATAATACAGTAGTTTGGCAATAGTAAAAGAGAACAGGAAACATGCCTCACTCCAGACTTAGTAGTTTGAGGATGAGAAAGCCGTATCTTTGAGGATTTCAGTTCTAACTGAAAAAAAAAAAAAGTGAAAGAAAAATTCACTGAAGAGGTTGAAGATGGAGCTGCTTTTGCTGAAGATGGACTAAGAGTTCCTGGGGTCACCATGGAAATATATAAAAAAAATTGGAGAGTGGATAACATATCAAATTAGGGAACTCACTGAGCCTATTAAGGATGGGTCTTCATGATTAGGAATAACCTGGGGGTCTTGGGCTTCTAGTGAGTGAGATTGACAGGGATGTGGGGTATACTGGGAGTAATGCCCACAGTTCTTAGGCAGATTGTGGAACTGACACTATGATTTGGGGGAGAGAGAAATGGGACTCACAGAAAAGTAGCTTACCTAGAAGAAACTTAACAGGAACATGAAGAATTCACTGAGTCTGCTCTTCAATTGTGCAATTTGTAGTGTTGAGGTCAATGGAGATCTGTAGGAGCTGCAACAGTTTTATCAGTGGACTTGACTGAAATAATTCCCCTAAAAAGAAATGTGGGGAGTGGTGGGAATAGAAAGGAGAGGGTTGATAAAGTGATGTTTTAGCAGTATAGGAATACAAAAGTAGTTGTATACTGAGGTGGTATATATAGGAATGACTCTTCCTTTAAAAATATCATAATTTTGGTAGTCTAGCACACTGGTTAAGAACATGAATCTTGGAGCCAAATTACCTGGATTCAAATAAAATCTCTAATAGTTGTCTGATCTTGGATAAATTTATTGATTATTTTGTGTTCAATGTATTTCTCTTCAAAATAAAAATTATAATAATAGTATCTACCTCATAGGATATGAGCTAATATTTGAAAGTTAATATTTGTAAAGTTCTACATGCAGAAATAATCACTATTTAATATTTGCTTTTGTTATTTTTATCAAAGCACTTAGAACAGTGTCTGGCACAAAGTAAGAGCTATATAATTGTTTACCTTTTTATTTTTACTTTAAATAATTTTTTATTTTCAATTACCGTTGACATACAATATTAGTTTCAGGTGTACAACCCCGTGACTAGAGATTGCATAACTCACTAAGTGGTCATCCTGACAAAACTCATACTCATATGACACCATAGGTATTAGAATATTATTGACTATATTTCCTATGCTGTAATTTCCATCCCCATGACTATTCTATAACAACCAATCTACGTATACTTCTCAATCCCTTCTTTTTTTTTTTACCCATTCCCCAACACCCTCCCATCTGGCAACCATCAAAACATTCTTATCTATAAATCTGTTTCTGTTCTGCTTGTTTGCTTATTTTGTTTTATAGATTCAATTGTTGATAGATGTGTATTTATTGCCATTTTATTGTTTTTCTTCTTCTTCTTCTTCTTCTTCTTCTTCTTCTTCTTCTTCTTCTTCTTCCTCCTCCTCCTCCTCCTCCTCCTCCTCCTCCTCTTCTTCTTCTTTTTTTCTTCTTCCTCCTCCTCCTCCTCTTCTTTCTTCTCCTCCTCCTCCCCGTCGTCGTCGTCTTCTTCTTCTTCTTCTTCTTCTTCTTCTTCTTCTTCTTCTTCTTCGAGAAGACCCTTTGACATTTCATGTAATACTGGTTTGGTGGTGATGAAATCCTTGTCTGGGAAGCTCTTTATATGTTCTTTGATTCTAAATGACAGCTTTACTGGGTAGAGTAATCTTGGTTGTGGGTCCTTGCTTTTCATCACTTAGACTATTTCTTGCCAATTCCTCTGTCCTGCAAAGTTTTTGTTGAGAAATCTCTTGAAAGTCTTATGGGAGCTGTTTTAGTAGAGAAAGGAACTCTTTCTCTCCATATTTCAAAGAAGAATACTGTCTACCCCTTCATCTTATCCGTTATTCCTAGATATAGAAAAGATTAAAATATGATTTTAAAGCTGCATAGGACTTACTGTACTCTGGCCTGAATAGCACTGGACAGGAGTGCTATTTATATATCCTATACCCATGGCAGAAATTGCTAATTCAGTTTCTCCTTCATTCTGGCTACAGTTTTAGAATCAATTTCATCATGGTACTGGAGGTACCAGCAACTAATCCATAGTAATTTATTACTCACTAAGTATGTCAGTTACTGAACTAAGCATGTTATATGTATTTATTACTTTAATTATTACAACAGCCCTGTGAGGTTTTACCGATGAGGACACCGATGACCAAACAAGTTAAGAAACTTGCTCAAGATTATAAGAGCTGTAAAGCCCCAGAACCAAGATTCAACTACAGTTCTACTCTCCTCCAAAATTTTCTCACTTAACCATTGTCATTTAATTCTTAGAACTAATGATGAAATGTCATTGCCATCCCTATTTGGCAATTAATTTACTTTCAGGATCACCAAGATATATAAAAAGAAAAATACAAGAAAAAGTGAAAGATTATCAGCATTGATTATTTTGTAGGAAGGTGAACCAAAAAGAAGGAAAAGAGGCATAAGAATGTCAGGCAACAAAGGAAGGAAGAGTCAAGGAGTTCCTGAAGAAGGTAATGACGTAATCTTAAGAAATAAATAATTAAAAGTTAAGCAGCAACAAAAAAGTACGTGGTAGGATAATTATGTTAAAATTTATAGAATATTAGAATATTGGGAAGCTGTTAAATTTCTCCATGAAGAAACTTAGTGTTTAGAAAAACCATAATGACCTGAAAATGAAAGCTTATAATGAAAATTCATCAACTGTAAGTGCTTTATTATTGTTATGGTGGTAGTATAATTATAGTATATGTGCTGGTGGTCTGGATAAAACAATTGGGACAATCAAAATACTCTTTTTTTATACAAAACAGGTGTAACATTGCAGTAGGCTATTTTTTAATTGCCTATTAGTGTGGCCTTTGATTTTAGTTTTGTTTATAGTCAAAAAGGGAAGATTACCAATTCTAAATTTACTTATGAAAAACATCACATTTTCTATGACTTTAAGTATAGAAACATGATTTGTTTGCATTTAAATTTTTATTATGTACATTATTTCCTTGTCTAGTGCTGGCTAAACAGGACACATCTTCATTAACCGATGTTGTAGAGCAAGTTGCAAAGCAACAACAATCACAAACATCACAAATAGAAAACAACAAAAAAGTTCTGTTTCATGTACAGGTAATCTGTTTCCTACTGTCTTTTAAATGAGTCTTTAGTTTATTTAAAACTATATTAAGTTAGTAACAGGGAAGTTACTGAGATTACTTAATTTTGGTAGTCAATTTTAACCCATATTTTTTATACTTACCTCTTTCTTAATTATTTTGTTATCCCTCAGTGAAATCCATATGATTATTCCAGTTTTGTGAAACAGTTTACATACCCATTATGCAAATAAACAACAATGTCATTGCAATATGCAATATGCTATAAACATATAAAACCCAATGTGTCACATAGAATTATTTTAAATTCACTTCTGTTTGATAGTATTTTCCTAAAAATGATAAATTTAAGGAAGGTTAACTATAGGCCCTGGCTGGTTGGCTCAGTGGATGGAGTGTCACCTGGCATGCAAACATCACAGGTTCAATCCCCAGTCAGGGAATACATGAGAAGCAACCATCTGCTTCTCTATCCCTCCTTCTCCCTCTTCTTTCCCTCTTCCCCTCTCACAGCCAGAGGCTCAGTTGGCTCAAGCATCAGTGCCAGGGGCTGAAGATGGCTTGATTGGTCCCAAGCATTCACCTCAGGTACTAAGGATGGTTGATTTGAACATTACCCTCAGATAGGGATTGCCCGGGTGGATCCCAATTGGGGCACAGTGGTAATCTGTATCTCTATCTCCCCTCCTCTCATTTAAAAAACAAAAAGGAAGGTTAACTTTTTAAGGCAGTGTAATATTTTAGATACCCCAACTGGCCCGGTCAGCCAAACTAAATCATCTAGCAGCCAGCCAACCCCATCACTTGAGCAAATATAACCAAGGTCAACATCTAGCCTACTTTAGCAGCTCCCAGTCATGTGAGCAGTAAACACTTATTTTATAAGTCACTGAGTTTTACTGTTCTGACAATATATAAGTGATACAAGGAAGAACAGGTTGGAATGATAGGAGGAATAATCTGAGTTTTGGACATGACAAATTTGAGCTGACTAGCGGCAGCTTAGACATAGTTCAAGATGTAAGTATGGATAAAATTACCCAAGGAATATATATAGAGTGAAAAGAAGAAATTATGATGACTTCACCCTAAGGACCTGCATTTGAAGGAACAGTTGTAACTGGGAAGGAATGCTCAGAGCTGTCTGGAGAGAGCCAGAGAAGATGGTATGAAAACAAGAACCAGAAGACTGACTGATGGCTGCCAGAGAGGAGAAAGGGCCGGAGCGCTCGGGGAGAACGGTGAAGGGAGTGAGGGGTACAGATTGGTAGTTACAGAATGGCCATGTGATAGAAAGTACAGCATAGGAAACGTAGTCAGTGTTATCCCAATAACTATGGGTGGTGCCAGGTGGGTACTGGAGATATCAGGGGGAACACTTTATAAACTATATGATTGTCTAACCACAATGCTGTACACCTGAAACTAATACAACATAATATTGAATGTAAACTGTAACTGAAAAAAAATTTTTTTAAAAATATTTTTAAAAGGAAATGCTTGTTAGAATTGCCAATGGCTCAGAGAGGTAAGATAGATGTTTTATACTCATTTTACAAATAAAGAAATAAGATTTGGATAGTTTAAGTTTGCTATGTGTGATTATACCAGCTAGTAATAATAGTAAGGGCACTAGAATTTAGGTCTTTTGATTTTTAATCCAGGGATTTATTATTTTTATCACATTATCTTTCTTCAGTGTGTACTTCTGATATAAATATATTATAAAAATGATTGTAAAGTACTTTTTATATATAAAATGTTAAGACAAATGATAAAATTTTAATATTAAGAATTATATGAACATTGAAAAATAAGAAATATATAATCTGAGGCTCCCACTGAGATTATAACATAATTTTGTTGTGTTATTGAATGTTTCTTTCTATTATACATCAATTTTTCTATATCTGATAAATATTTTTTAATGTTATAAATTCCTACATGCACTATGGATCAAAAAATGACTTTCCTCTTATGTTGAATATCATGAATTAATAATAATAATGTTGAAATATTTTGCAGAATGAACTTCATGACCTGGAAAAACAAATAGCATCTGTTTCTGCAGAAAATGAAGAAACAGACAGGCTAATTTATCAGCAGGATGCTGTCGTAGAGAATAGCAGACTTCGCTGTGGAAACCTGGAAACACAAATCAAATCGTTACATACAGAGAATGTAAAGATTAAATTTGACATAGAAGCCGCCCAAGAAGATTTCGAAGAGCGCATGATAAGATACAATGAATACTGTACAAAAATAAAAGTGTATAAAGATAGTTTGGAGGAGGAAGAGAGCAAATGGCCATTTATGACTGAACTCTATGAAAAACAAGATACTGTTAAAAAACTAAAGATAACAAAAGAAGAACTTAAGCAAGATCTTCAGAATCCAGAAGGAAACCGGATGAAACAAGTACAGGTTTGAACTATCACTTATTTAAACTTCTTATATTCTTTTTTTATGTACATTTATTAAATGGTAAATTCATCATTAACTTAATACAATACCCATGGCTGTTCCAACTAGACTCAAAAATTATTTTCACAACTTTAGAAAACTTGGATAAGTATATGAGTTATGCAACAACTTTGCCAAATGTGCAAATGCATAAAGAAAACATACTCAGATCTCCTGTGGATTAATAAGAATACATAGTCAAACAAAATCATGATGAACAACTAATCCATTTGTTCCAGAAAGTGTGACTCACAAAAATGTGGAAACCCTAGCTTCTAAGCTAATGGATCCTGAACAATCCAAGTCAATTTAGAATGCTTAATGCTGTTCTGCAAACAGTATGAATTAATAATTGCAGCTTACATATCTCTCTATTTCTTTACTATTCTTTGAAAACAGTGGGAGAAGCATACTTAAAATCTCTTATTATGTCTTGCTAGAGACTTACAAGTGTCCTTTACCCTGTTGCTAGACAACTGCTACTCTACCACTATCCTTTATGTCTTATTTTCATTTGGATTTTAGTTCTAAATTTTTAAATCTAAGGTTTACTTGTTTGGTTGGTTGGATAATAGGTGTTTTTTTTATTTGTACCTGTGGAAATAATATTCAAATTCTATTTATCAAAATTAAATATTATGGCTAATTTTTATCATAGAAATACTGAAAATCTTGAATTTATTTTGATCATTCATTGTTTGACTTGTATACTTTAAATTTTATAAACATATAGGAGGACATTACAAAGCTAAAGGACAAAATTACAACTATAAAAGAATCTATCGTTGAAAAATCTTGTTTTCTTGAGGAGGAAAATTCGACACATGAAAAATTAAGAAAAGAAATAGAGGTAAGTCTTACTTACCTGGATTTCAATGTTCTATGAGATCTTTCTAAAATGTATACTCATACTTTCTACAGTTTACTCTCAATCTCCAAAACCAGCTAGAGAACAATAAGAATTATATAAAACTATAGATAATTAGAAATTACTCCCTCATTTGAAGATATTTTAATATGAATGTATTTGGATGAAACAAGTACCCACTCCTATTTAAATTTGGCCTAAAATTCTTTCAGGTCTCATTTCACAAACAACCTGGTAGCCAATTAATGGCTAGAAAACAGAGGATATTGAGTCAAAAAGGATGACTCCTCTTAGATAGACATCAGGACACCTCAAAACAGAATAAAAGGCAATAGAAGTCATTAGTATTACAAACTACTTTGATTTCATATTTGCAATTATAGAGCCCAATGAAAAAAAACTGATAGGAAAAATTAGAAGTGAGACTAATTTGGGGTACCACTAGAGGACTTCTAAGTCATCATTATTTAGAGGAATGGGAATGAAAATGAAAAAGAATATGTTGTTATGGAGAATAAATAATTTACACCCTTAAAACATTAAATTGAAAAATAAAGAGACATGTCTTTAACTTGCTTGTGAGTCATTTGATAAAATTAAAAAGCATATGAGGAATATAAAGATAAAAACCTTTGTGTTTATAAAACATTTGCTTTAAGGAACACCATGATTTTATCTTACATTTCACTAGTAATCTAAAAAATAGGTTTATTTTTGATCTTCTAGATATCAAGATTTATTATAAAACTAGAAAGAGTAAGACAGTATATAAGTGGAATAAAAATAGAAAAAATTATTAATGAAACAAAAAATAATAAATAACCCATATATATGGTACAAACAAAATAGGTTAGTCATATAAATGAAGAAAATTCAAGAAAATGTTGAAATAAAATTGGATTTATACCTCATAATATATTTCTTAGGAAGATTAAAAACAATATAGGAGACTGACCAGGTGGTGGCGCAGTGGATAGAACATTAGACTGAGATGCAGAGGCATGGTTGTTGGCTTGAGCCCAAAGGTCACTGGTTTGAGTAAGGCAGGGGTCCCCAAACTACAGCCCACGGGCCACATGTGGCCCCCTGAGGCCATCTATCCTGTCCCCACCGCACTTCCGGAAGGGGCACCTCTTTCATTGGTGGTCAGTGAGAGGAGCATAGTTCCCATTGAAATACTGGTCAGTTTGTTGATATAAATTTACTTGTTCTTTATTTTAAATATTGTATTTGTTCCCTTTTTTTTTTTTACTTTAAAATAAGATATGTGCAGTGTGCATAGGGATTTATTTATAGTTTTTTTTTTTTATAGTCCGGCCCTCCAACGGTCTGAGGGGCAGTGAACTGGCCCCCTGTGTAAAAAGTTTGGGGACCCCTGGAGTAAGGGGTCATTCACTCTGCTGTAGTCCCTGTTCAAGGCACATATGACAAAGCAATCAAAGAACAACTAAGGTGCTGCAATGAAGAATTGATGCTTCTCATCTCTCTCCCTTCCTGTCTGTCTGTCCTTCTCTGTCTCTCTCTCTTTCTCTGTGTCTCTATCTCTCTTGAGAAAAAATACCAAAACAATATAGGAGACAAGCTTCAACATTTGTGTCAGAGTTATTTTTTTTAAACACATACAAACTGCATAATTAAGTATTACTTTGTACTATAACTTAATTATTGAAATGCACCATAGCAATAGAGAAGACAGACTCATTTTAAGAGAAGGTATTTGTAATATATACAGATGACTAAGAGATAAGAAAATGTCAAGCAAGCCAGCAGGACATGGGGAAAATGGTTTAAAAAATTCTTTTAAATATGGATTTCCAAAAACCTGGAAAACATTAACATCTCATTAACAATAAGGGATTGATAATATGAGGTCCAGTATTTATTCCATCAGGTTATCAATATTACAATTGGTAAGATATGGAGCACTGAATTCTGACATACTATTGATATGAGTGTAAATTGGTAAGAGCATTTTTGAAAGAAATTTGAAATTACCTAATAATTTTTTATACAAATATACTTTATTGAGGTATAATTGTCATAAGAGTAAGATTACAAATTTTAAGGGCTTAGTTTGATTGATTCTAACTAATGCATACGTGTACCTATGTTATCATTATCTAAACCAAGTTATAAGACATTCCCATCATGACTAGAAAGTTCTTTGGTGCTCCTCCTCTCAGGCTATCATTCTTTTGATTTTTAAATAATAGCTTTATTGAAATATAGTTCACTTACAATATAATTCACCTATTTAAAGTGCATAATTTAATGTTTTTAGTATATTCACAGATATACTATCACCAGGTTCATTTTAGAAATGTTTACCACCTTAAAAAGAAATTTCATGCCCTTTAGCTGTGATTTCTCCATTTGTCTATATTATTTTCTCATATTTTTGCTCTACCACATTCTTTTCTTCTATCCTGAGGTTCCAAGATTCCTTCTAACATCAATTCCTTTGTCTTTAGAAAACTTTTAAATACATTCTTCTAGGATGGGTCTGCTGTTGACAAAGTTTTTTATGTTTTTTAGTTGTTGTTGTTTTAATCTGAGAACGTTGATTTCCTCTCCATTCCTGAAAGATGATTTTGCTGGATATGGAATGCTGGATTGAGAGTTCTTTCTACAGTTGGAAAATGTGTTGTCACTTCCTTCTGTCCTCCATGATTTTTTTAAATTTTTATTAATTTTAATGGGGTGACATCAATAAATCAGGGTACATATATTCAAAGAAAACATGTTCAGGTTATCTTGTCATTCAATTATGTTGCATACCCATCACCCAAAGTCAGATTGTCCTCCATCACCTTCTATCTAGTTTTCTTTGTGCCCCTCTCCCTCTCCCTCCCCCTCTCCCTCCCCCTCTCCCTCCTGCCCCCCGTAACCACCACACTCTTGTCCATGTCTCTTAGTCTCGTTTTTATGTCCCACCAATATGTGGAAACCTGCAGTTCTTGTTTTTTTCTGATTTACTTATTTCACTCCATATAATGTTATCAAGATCCCACCATTTTGTTGTAAGTGATCCGATGTCATCATTTCTTATGGCTGAATAGTATACCATGGTGTATATGTGCCACATCTTTATCCAGTCTTTTTTTTTTTTTTTTTTTTTTTACAGTGATTAAAGCCTTTAAGCAAACTCTTGGCCAATACAGCAAGAATCCATAAAAGAGTAGTGTCCTTAACAAGTTCACCAAGTCCAAGTTGGCCCCAACACCATGCCAAGACCCTGATAAATGCAACCCAACCCCAGTTCAGCCTGTTAGGAGCTGTCCCAAAGGAGGAGTCCAGGAAAAGTCCTCATGGCACTGGAATTGTTGTCACAATTCTATACTTTGCAGCTCACGTCCAAGTCCCAATGACCGCTGCTTCTAGCTGGTAATGATTCAGGTAGACTGGAAAAGCCATCTGCAGCATGTGTGGATATGGAGCTTCTGTTCTCCTCTGCCTGGAGAGATGAGACCAGGTTGCTTTTCCCTGGAGCTCTGCGACTGTGGCTTGGATAAGAGAACCTTGGGATACACTAAGCTGGGTGGCGAAGGTAGATTCATAATAGAAGTTGGCAAAAGGGGGAAAGAGAGCTCTAAGTTAGGAGTAGGTCCCAGCCTGAAATATGAGTGGGGCATTGAGGTAGGAGGAATAAAGAAAACACTATATATTAAACAAAGCAGCAGAAAATAGGACTATCAATACCCACAACAAAGATCTTCAAGGGAAGAATAAAAAACCTGACTATTCAGGCAAGACATAGTTAAGTGGCCCTTGTGCAAATGAGATCAGTTTACTGCTTCTTGGAAGAAATACCCTAGGCTCGTCCACAGTGTCGTAGATGGGACAGATGGCCCTGGGCACCATCAGCCTTCAGTGGCAAACCCCAGCATTCTGGGCAAGGTTAGGTCATAGGTGGCTGGAGCAGGGCTGGAAGAGCCTGAACCCTCCCTTAGAGGAGCGAGGGGGAAGGCTACCTTCCAGTGTCCCTGTTTCCTCACAGTAGAGGCATGTAAGTCTGGCAGGCTTTAGCTCAATGACCTTCCTTTCCACTATTGAAGCAGGACCCAGATGGCATCCTAGGAGACCCCTTTGGGGTGTTGGAGCCTTTAAGGGCGTGTCCTAAAAGCTGGTAGTTCCCCTGATCTCTATTGGGCTTTTTCTGCCTCTTGGTATCTTAAAAGCCATGCTCAGAAGATCTTGCTGAGGGGTTTGAGGATCCTCATCCACCTATATAAATCTTTTCCATATATCTGGGGCTATTTGGAAAAAGACAAAACAGTGTTATTAGCTGGATCAAATAAAGAAGGTAGTAGTTTTCAGGAGAAAAAGATCTGGCGTCTCCTGTTCATCAGCATTCAAAAGAAATTTAAAAATTTTTAAGTAAAAAGCATGGTATGGTAGACCCGTAGGAGTTTCAGGATATGACTCCCCCCTTTTAAATTTTTTTAAATTGACCTTAAAATATTTGCTGGGTACACTTTAATAATACCTTGACTTTAAAGATTGTAAGAAATACACATAATTCGAAAGGTTTGACAATATACAGTGAATGCTTTTGCTCCATATACAGGAGCATTGTCAGTTTAACCTGTTTAGGAAATCCAATAATAGACCAATGCATACAGACAATGGGCTATAACATGCATAGCAGCCTCTCCTGTTCTGACAGAGGTTACTATAAATCCAGAATATGTATCCACTGTAATGTGGACATAGGACTGTTTGCCAAATGAAGGTATATGAGTAATATCCATTTGCCAAAGTTGTCCTGGAAGGGGTCCTTGAGGGTTAACTCCAAATGAAGGGACAGATTGTAGTATAGGACCCCTTGGATAGGATTTCCCAATCTGCTGTGCTGCTTCCCGAGAAAGTTGAAACTGTTTACACAGGGCTGCAGCGTTCTGGTGATGAATAGTATGAGACTGAATTGCTCGATCTGTGATGGTTGCTCCAAATAATTTTCTTTTGGGTAGCTTGATCAACAAGGGCATTCCCTTGTGCTAAAGCTCCAGGGAGCATGGAGTGAGCTCGAGTATGTCCTATAAAACATGGAGCTCTATGTTGACATGCAAGTCTTTGAAGAAGGAGGAAGTACTGAAATAGTTCATCAGCATTTGTCCCTAAGACCACAGTCTTTATAGTGGAAACACCATAAGTAAATATTTGCTGTCTGTATATAGATTAAAGGGGGAATATGGCCAATGCTGAAAAGCCATGATAATGGCATATAACTCTAGTCTTTGAGCTGATTTTAAGTTGACAGTTTCAGTATAAAGTCCATTGATTTGCAAGAGCGATTTGCCATTTAGTGGAAGTTTCCCAGAGACATTGTTGTTGATCCTTTGAAAAAAGGAACAACAATAATTTTGAGGCTCAAAACCTAAAAGCTGTAAGGGTCGCCTATGCCCCTTGATAATCTAGGAGGCAACAAGATCAAAATATGGAAGTGTATTCCATGGGCTATTAGATGGTTCAATGTGCCCAAGCTGTAGCTGCTCTTGTACCAATTGAGCAGCTGCCCTAAGTTTCTCCTTAGAAAGGGGCCATTGGTCTACCCATACAGGATTATCTGATTTCCAAGTAATTGGGTCTGCACAATGCGTTATTGAGGTAGCAGAAGCTACCAAGGCCCCTATGCTAAATTTTGATATCCTAATCCACACCTTCTGGTATTGGGTGCCACTTCTATGGGGGTGAGAATTCCTCGCTGTTCTTTTCCTAGTCCCTTGGTGGGCAAAAATCCCTGATCAAGCATCTGAGTACTGACTAAACCATTAGGACTGACAAGCAACGCTCCCATATTTTTCAAAACATCTTTACCCCACAAATTAACTGGCCATCCAGGGAGCACATAAGGCTTAAAAAAATCCAGAATGACCTTCTTAATCTTCCCAATGTAGAAAACTAGAACTTTGTTGAGGGGATTTACTCTGCCCTATACCTTGTAATTCTGTGGCTGCTGCATGAGTGGGCCAGGAAGGAGGCCAATGTAGCTTAGCAATAACAGATACATCTGCTCCAGTATCTAAAAGTCCTTTAAATTTATGCTCATGTATTGTTAGTTCCATTTCAGGGCATTCCTGACCTATTTTTTTTTAATCCAATTGGCAAAATCAGAGGGGCCAAATCACCAATTTGCTTTGGGCCCCTTTTGCAGGATGTGGCCTGAGAAGCAGAATTAGCATCCTTATACTATTCTTCTAACTGCCTGAATTAGCCGTGAGACAAATTCTTTTTCTTTTTGATTAATTTTAATGGCGTGACATTGATAAAATTGTCTTCCGTCACCTTCTAACTGGTTTTCTTTGTGCCCTTCACCTCCCCCAACCCCCTCCCTCTCCTCCCCCCCACCCTGTAACCCCAACACTGTTGTACATGTCTCTGAGTCTCATTTTTATGTCCCACATATGTATGGAATCATATAGTTCTTAGTTTTTACTGGTTTACTTATTTTGCTCAGTATAATGTTATCAAGGTCCATCAATGTTGTTATAAAAGATCCAATGTCATCACTTTTTATGGCTGAGTAGTATTCCATACTATATAAATACCAAGCTTTTTAATCCATTTGTCCTCTGACGGACACTTGGGCTGTTTCTAGATCTTTGCTATTGTGAACAATGCTGCCATAAACATGGGGGTGCATTTCTTCTTTTCAAACAGTGCTATGGTGTTCTTGGGGTATATTCCTAACAGTGGTATAGCTGGGTCAAAAGGCAGTTCGATTTAATCTCCATACTGTTTTCCACAGTGGCTGCACCAGTCTGCATTCCCACCAGCAGTGCAGGAGGGTTCCCTTTTCTCCACATCCTTGTCAGCACTTATTCTGTGTTGTTTTATTGATAAGTGCCATTCTGACTGGTGTGAGGTGATACTCATTGTGGTTTTAATTTGCATTTCTCTAATGATTAGTGATGTTGAGCATTTTTTCATATGCCTATTGGCCATCTGTGTGTCCTCTTTGGAGAAGTGTCTATTCATTTCTTTTGCCCATTTTTGGATTGGATTGTTTGTCTTCCTGGTATTAAGTTTTACAAGTTCTTTATAAATTTTGGTTATTAACCCCTTATCAGATGCATTGTCAAATATATTCTCCCATTGTATAGTTTGTCTTTTTATTCTGTTCTTATTGTCTTTAGCTGTGCAGAAGCTTTTTAGTTTGATAAAGTCCCATTTGTTTATCCTGTCTTTTGTTTCACTTGCCTGTGGAGACAAATCAGCAAATATATTGCTGCAACAGATGTCAGAGAGCTTACTGCCTATGTTTTCTTCTAAGATGCTTATGGTTTTACGGCTTATGTTTAAGTCTTTTATCCATTTTGAGTTTATTTTTTTGAATGGTGTAAGTTGGTGGTCTAGTTTCATTTTTTTGCAGGTAGCTATCCAATTTTCCCAACACCAGTTGTTGAAGAGGCTGTCTTGACTCCAATGTATGCTCTTACCTCCTTTGTCAAATATCAGTTGTCCATAAAAGTGTGGGTTTATTTCTGGGTTCTCCGTTCTGTTCCATTGATCTATATGCCTGTTCTTATGCCAGTACCAGGGTGTTTTGAGTACAATGGCCTTATAATATAACTTGACATCCGGAAGTGTGATACCTCCTGCTTTATTCTTCCTTTTCAAGATTGCTGAGGCTATTCGTGTTCTCTTTTGGTTCCATATAAATTTTTGGAATATGTGTTCTATATCTTTGAAGTAAGTCATTGGTATTTTAATCGGTATTGCATTGAATTTATAAATTGCTTTGGGTAATATAGACATTTTAATGATGTTTATTCTTCCTAACCATGAGCACAGTATATGCCTCCACTTGTTTGTATCTTCCCTGATTTCTTTTATCAATGATTTATAATTTTCCGAGTA
This sequence comes from Saccopteryx bilineata, assembly GCF_036850765.1. Lineage (NCBI taxonomy): Eukaryota > Metazoa > Chordata > Mammalia > Chiroptera > Emballonuridae > Saccopteryx > Saccopteryx bilineata. The sequence goes on along the minus strand of NC_089495.1, from coordinate 103,082,697 downwards.
CAAGTCTTTATTCTTCCTGGTTAAATTTATTCCTAGGTACTTTATTTTTTTGGTTGCAATGGTAAAGGGGATTGATTCCTTAATTTCTCTTTCTGACAGTTCATTGTTAGTGTATAAAAATGCCTCTGATTTCTGAGTATTGATTTTATATCCTGCCACCTTGCTGAATTTATTTATCAGGTCTAGTAGTTTTTTGACTGTGACATTAGGGTTTTCTATATACAATATCATATCATCTGCAAATAATGATAGTTTTACTTCTTGTTTTCCAATTTGGATGCCTTTTATTTCTTCTCCTTGTCTGATTGCTGTGGCTAGGACTTCCAGAACTATGCTGAATAAGAGTGGTGAAAGGGGGCACCCCTGTCTGGTTCCTGATCTTAAGGGGATTGCTTTTAATTTTTGCCCATTGAGTATGATATTCGCTGTGGGTTTGTCATAGATGCCTTTATCATATTGAGGTATGTTCCCTGTATTCCCACTTTGCTGAGAGTTTTGATCATAAATGGGTGCTGGATTTTATCAAATGCTTTTTCTACATCTATGGAAATTATCATGTGGTTTTTCTCCTTCCTTTTGTTTATGTGATGAATCACATTGATTGATTTGCAAATATTGTACCAGCCTTGCCTCCCAGGAATAAATCCCACTTGATCATGGGGTATGATTTTTTTCATATATTGTTGGATCCAGTTTGTTAATATTTTGTTGAGGATTTTTGCATCTAAATTCATCAGGGATATTGGCCTATAATTTTCTTTTTTTGTGTTGTCTTTGCCTAGTTTGGAATCAGAATTATGCTCGCCTCATAAAAGCTTGGAAGTCTTCCTTCCTCTTGAATTTTTTGAAATAGCTTGAGTTAGTTCTTCTTTGAATATTTGGTAGAATTCACTTGTGAATTCATCAGGCCCAGGACTTTTCCTTTTTGGGAGTTTTTTGATAACTGTTTCAATCTCATGTGTTGTAATTGGTCTGTTTAGGTTTTCTGATTCTTCCAGATTAATTTTTGGAAGATTATATGTTTCAAGGAATTTGTCCATTTCATCTAGGTTGTCTAGTTTTTTGGCATACAGTTCTTCATAGTATTTTCTTACAATATTTTGTATTTCTGTTGTGTCAGTTGTTATTTCTCCACTCTCGTTTCTAATTTTATTTATTTGAGTCCTCTCTCTTTTTTTCTTGGTGAGTCTGGTTAAAGGTTCATCGATCTTGTTTACCTTTTTCAAAGAACCAGCTCCTGGTTTCATTGATCCTCTGTATTGTTTCTTTAGCCTCTATGTCATTTATTTCTGCTCTGATCTTTATTATTTCCTTCCTTCTACTAGCTCTGAGCTTTACTTGCTGTTCTTTTTCTGGTTCTTTTAGATGTAGGGTCAAGTTGTTTATTTGAGCTTTTTTCTAGCTTCTTGAGGTATGCTTGTAATGCTATAAACTTCCCTCTCAGGACTGCTTTTGCTGTGTCCCATAAATTTTGAGTTGATGTATGCTCATTATCATTCGTTTCTAGGAATTTTTTAATTTCTTCTTTGATCTCACTGTTTACCCATTCATTATTTAATAACATGCTATTTAGTTTCCAAGTGTTTGAGTATTTTTCAGTTTTTCTGTTGTGGTTGATTTCTAGTTTAATGCCATTGTGATTGAAGAAAGTGCTCGATATGATTTCAATCTTCTTAAATTTGTTGAGACTGCTTTTGTGCCCTAACATGTGGTCTATTCTGGAGAATGTATCATGAGCACTTGAAAAGAATGTATATTCTGCTGTTTTAGGGTGAAAGGTTCTGAAGATATCTATTAAATCGAGTTGATCTAATATGTCCTTTAAGTCTGCTGTTTCTTTGTTAATTTTCTTTCTTGAGGATCTATCTAATGATGTTAATGGGGTATTGAAATCCCCTACTATTATAGTATTGCTGTTGATCTCACCCTTTAAGTCCATCAAAGTCTGCTTTATATATTTAGGTGCTCCTATATTAGGTGCATAGATATTTATAATGGTTATATCTTCCTGTTCAATTGCTCCCTTTATCATTATGTAGTGAACTTCTTTATCTCTAACTATAGTCTTTGTTTTAAAGTCCATTTTGTCTGATATAAGTATTGCTACCTCAGCTTTTTTTCATTTCCATTTGCATGAAATATTTTTTTCCATCCCTTTATCTTAAGCATGTGCATCTTTTGATTTAAGGTGTGTCTCTTGTAGACAGCATATGTATGCGTCGTGTTTTGTTATCCATGCAGCTACCCTATGTCTTTTGATCAGATCATTTAATCCATTTACCTTTAAGGTTATTATTGATATGTAATTTTTTATTGCCATTTTATTATTTAAAGCTGTATTCCTCTTTTGCTATATTCTTTTTCTCCTGTGATCTGTTTACAACTGGTCCCTTAGCATTTCTTGAAGCCTTGGTTTGGTTGTAGTGAATTCCTTGAGCTTTTTTTTGTCTGTATAGCTTTTCATTTCTCCTTCAATTTTAAATGATTGCCTTGCTGGATAAAGTAGTCTTGGTTGTAGGCTCTTGTTCTGTATTACTTTGAATATTTCTTGCCATTCCCTTCTGGCCTCCAGTGTTTCTGTTGAGAAGTCAGAAGTCATCCTTATGGGGGCTCCTTTGTAAGTGATAGTCTTTTTTTGTCTAGCAGCTTTTAATATTTTCTCTTTATCACCTAGCTTTGGTATTTCAATTATGATGTGTCTTGGTGTTGATTTCTTGGGGTTTATCTTTAATGGAGTTCTCTGTACTTCCTGAACATGTGAGATGTTTTCCTGCCTTAATTGTGGGAAGTTTTCAGCTATGATATGCTTGAACAAAGTCTCTATCCCTTGTTCTTTCTCTTCTTCTTCAGGAACCCCTATGATGTGGATGTTATTTCTCTTCATGTTGTCACAGAGCTCTCTTAGAGTTTCCTCAGACTTTTTGAGTCTCTTTTCTTTTTTCTGCTCTGCTTCCGTGCCTTTATTTATCATGTCCTCTAACTCGCTGATTCAATTCTCCACTTCATCCATCCTGCTTTTAATTCCTTCCATTGTGTTCTTTATTTCAGATACTGTATTTGTCATTTCTGACTGATTCTTTTTTATTATTTCAATGTCCTTTTTTATATTTGCTATCTCTTTATTTAGGTGTTCGTAATGACCATCTATTGTTGTTCTAATATATTTGAGCATCCTAACAATCATTATTTTAAAATCTGCATCTGGTAATTTGGTTATATCTGATTCATTTAGGTCCTTTTCTGGGGATTTCTCTTGGTTCATTTGTGTTGCATTTCTTTGCCTTTGCCTTTTCTCTGTGTAAAGGAAGGTTTTGGCCCCTGGAGTCCACTGGGTATGGCCTCTGTTCCCTAGGTATGGTCTATCTGCAGGCCCGCCACCCCCTCTTCTGTTGCTGCCTAGGGGTTTTGGGTTTTGGTGTTGCTGGTGCCTGCCCACTAGGGCTGTTGCTGTGGTTTCCACCTCTCCTTCATGGGAGTGGCTGTGATCACATGCTCGGGAGGAGGAGCCCACTCGTGGAACGGCTGCTATCCTTGGCTCTACCGGCCAGGCAGGACTATGTGTCCATGCTCAGCTCAGTAGCAGAACTCCGCCTGTTCTTGGCTTTTGGCTCCACCCCCGCGGGATGAGCCAGCTCCCAAGTCAGGCCACAAGCCTCGGTTCCACAGGCAGGACAAGGCTGTGCTCCTGTGCCCTTGCTCAAGGGCTGGTCTCCACCCCTTCCAGGGTTCCCACCCTTCTCCCGCAGGCTGGATTACAGGCTGCCAGCAGCTGGGCTTGACCGCTTTTGCATGCCTACTCCTCCCCAGCCAGGCAAGACTGAGCTCACACATAAGCCCAGTGGTGGCCAGCAGGCTTCTGCCCCTGTCGACAGAACCGTGCCTCCATGTCCCGCCGCCCGCCCTCGGGGAGCCCTCAGCCGTGTGGGGTGCGGGCACTGCAGCTCAGACCCTAACACTCACTACTGTATCCCCGAAAGCTCCCTCCTTCTAAGCAACTCTGCTCTGAGTGCCGTGGGAAAGTTTGTTTGGCTGGTGTCCTGCTTCCCTTTGGTGGTATTGGTGTTTCTGGGGGAAATATTCACTTCATATTTGGGGAGTGACTTGTCCCAGGGGTTAGGGTGGCCGTCTCTCAAAATGTTTCTCCCTGTGCCTCCTAGATTGCACTCTCTTCCTGCGACTCCGGTCCTCTCCTCTCTCCACGTCCCCCGGAGCCCTGGGTGAGTGGTTGTGAGAGAGGTGTTCTGCATGGTCCCTTTAAGAAGAATCCTGGGTCTGGGAAATCAGACTCTTTCTCACTAACAGTATCCTGACTTATTTCCAGCTAAATACTGTCCTTACGCCTCTTCTAGGCTCTGGGGTTGCGGGCTGGGGCTTTGTTCCTGGGACTCAGGACCCTCCCCTCTCTGCTAAACTCACTTCCCGCCACGCAAGTCTCTCCCGGCTGCTGTTCGCTCGGGGAAGCTGGGCAGCCCTTTCCACGTTTCTGCTTTTCTTACCAGTCTCGGTGTAGCTTCTTCAGTGTTCCTTGGTTGAAAAGTCCTCTTAGTTTAGTCCAAAGTTGGTTTTTCCAAATGATAGTTCTTGAAATTATTTTGTAATCCACTTTGGTTCTGGGAGGTGGACGTTGGTACGTCCGCCTACGCCAGCGCCATTTTGTCTTCTGATTTTTTTTTTTAAGTACAGGGTGTCCGTAAAGTTATGGTGCACTTTTGACCAGTCACAGGAAAGCAACAAAAGACGATAGAAATGTGAAATCTGCACCAAATAAAAGGAAAACCCTCCCAGTTTCATACCTATTCAGTGCAGTTCGATGTGGGCTCACACACAGATTTTTTAGGGCTCCTTAGGTAGCTATCCCGTATAGCCTCTACAGACTCAACACTGACTGATGGTCTACCAGAATGGGGTTTCTCCACCAAACTGCCGGTTTCCTTCAACTGCTTATCCCACCGAGTAATGTTATTCCTATGTGGTGGCACTTCGTTATAAACGCACCGATATTCACATTGCACTTTGGTCACGGATTCAATTTTAGTGAGCCACAGAACACACTGAACTTTCCTCTGTACCATCCACATCTCGACTGGCATGGCCGTGGGCTGCTCCACTGTATACATGGTGTTACGTCATCATCTGCGCATGCGCACATGCTGCCACATCATCCTACAGAAACTGGGAGGGTTTTCCTTTTATTTGGTGTGGATTTCACATTTCTGTTTTCTTTTGTTGCTTTCCTGTGACTGGTCAAAAGTGCACCATGACTTTACGGACACACTGTAGAAGAGGGAGGCAGGGAGGCAGCAGACTCCCAAGTGTACCCTTACCAGGATCCACCTAGCAAGCCCCCTACAGGGCAATTCTGTGCCCATCTGGGGCTGCTGCTCCATTGCTCAGCAACTGTGCTATTTCAGCATCTGAGGTGAAGCCGTGGAACCATCCTCAGTGCCTAAGGCTAAATTACTTGAACCATTGGGAGAGGAGGGGGGAGAAAGAAAGAAAGAGAAGGGAGAGGAGGAAGGGTGGAGAAGCAGATGTTCGCTTCTCCTGTGTCCCCTGACCGAGAATTGAACCCTGGACTTCCACACACCAGGCCAACACTCTACCACTGGGCCAACCAACCAGGGCTAATGCTTTCTAATAAGAAATCCTCTGCCATTCAAATGGTTTTATTTCCTAGAGATAAGAATCTTGTTTCTTACTACTTTAAAGATTTCCTGTCTTTTGTTTTCAGAAGTTTTACTGTGATGTGTTTAGAATGAATTTCTTTAGATTTATCCTGTTTGGAACACTCTTAGCTTCTTGATTCTTTAGGTTTATATCTTTTGCCAAATTTTGGAAAGTTGGCAAATTTTATTTTAATACTTTTTTAGCTCTTACCTCTTTCTTCTCTCCTTCCAGGACTCGAATGACACAAACAATAGATCTTTTGGTTTTAGTTTCACAGGTATCTGAGGCTCTGTTTATTTCTTTTTATTTTTTTCAGTATACTTTCTCTCTGTTGTTCAGATTGAGTAATTTTCAGCGTACTCTCTTCTATTCACTGATTTTTTTCATCTTACCTACATTCTGCTGTTGAACTTAGTTCTTGGTTTGATGAGTGATTTTCTATTGAAATCTGGACACTTTGGGCATTATATTTAAGACTCTGGATTACTGTTACTTCTGGGTTGTGGTAGAAATTCAGATTCTCTACTTGATCTCCATTGACACTCATGGAGGGAAGAACATGTGGGAGAACTGGCTGCCCACTGGTCTGTGCCGATACCCTCTGGCCAAGAGGGGCAGGGTCACCTCATTACTGCCCCTCACATGGCCTCCACTGAGACCATGCAGATGTGGCCTTTTTACTACTGAGTGGTGATGAAAATCCTAACTCTCCACTAGATCTCCTCTGACGTTCCGTGAGAAAGGGAAGGATGTCATATAACCACCAGATGGGAGTAGTCCAGACTTCCCAAGTGGGCTCCTCTGACATACCAGTGTGTGGTTTGTTAGCCCAGTAGAGAGAAGTAGTCCTGGCTCCCCAGTTAGCCTTCTCTGACAACACCCCCACAGGGGAATTGGGGTACCTTATTTAAGCCTAGTAATAGGGGAAGTTTAGACTCTTCACTCGTTCTTTGCTAGTTTAGATGTTGCTAGTACCAATATATATATATATATAAAAAATATATATATATATTTTTTTCCCTGTGGTGTTTGACTTAAGTAGTTGCTATCTGAAAATTTTCTATCTTACTAGGCTTCCCTTTTCATAGTTCTCTGGCAGGAGAGAGTAGGCATTTTTTAGAGCTTCTTTTGTCTGCAGCAATGGGCATTTCTAGGCTGCTGTCTTCTCTAGTGTCCATTCTGGAATACAGGAGGTAAAGTACCCAGGGAGCTCATCACCACACTATGCCTTGGGTCCTCAGGGCCCAGCACAGTTTACCTTCTTTGCTCTACTCTTCAGATGTTTCTCATGTTTGTTTTATATATAATGTCCAGAAAAATATCAAGAACTATTGGACAAAATATTCCCCAAATTAATAAAAAAACAAAACTAATAGTCACAAATTTTTCAAGCTTAAACACTTAGCAAACCCCAAGCAGGATAAATATGGGGGGGATGACACATAAGGAAATGATCAAGCTACTGAAAACCAAATATAAAGAAATAAATCTTAAAAGCAGCCATAAAAATGTCACATGAAATACATAAGAACAATGATTGACTAAATTGACTTATTTAAAGAAGGCTTCAGGTTCATAGCAAAATTGAGTGGAAAGTGCAGAGCTCCCATATGCCTCCTGCTGTCCCACAACCTCTGCCACTGTCCACATCTCCCACCAGAGTGCTGCGTTTGTTTCAACTGGTGAACCTATACTGACACATGATAGAATCCACAGTTTAAATTCCTGTTCACTCTGAAACTAATATAATATTGTATCCCAACTGTAACTGACAAATAAATGAAAAAAAAATCAATATAAGTGAGATAGCTAGACAATACACAAACACTTCAGAATTGAGCATTACAATTCTAAATAACCCATGAATCGAAGGAGAAATCACAAAAATGATTAGAATACATTTGAAATTGAATGATAATGAAAGCACAACAGATGAAAAGTTGTGGGGTATAGGAAAAGCAGTATTTAAAGGAAAATTTACACCTTTAAGTGGCCATTTTAGGAAATAGAAAAGATTTAAAAGTAATTATTTAAACTCCTACCATAAGATACTAGAAAAATAAAAATAAATTTAGCTAAAAGCAAATGGGAGAAATGAAATAATAGCTAGCAGAAATCAATGAAATAGAAAACAAAAACAGAAGAGAAAATCAACAAAGAAAAAGTTGAAAAAAACATTTTTATATATTCTTAAGGAACATACAATAACAACAACAACAAAAGACTAATAAGCCAGTAAGTAAATTTAGTGAGGAAGGTTTAAGGATAAAAGTTAAACATGCAAAAATTGATTGTATTTCCATGTAGTTTCTATGTAGTAGTAATAAGTAACTGGAAAGTGAAATAAAGAAAGTAAAATGCTTTTTATAAACACTAAAGAACATAAAATAGTTGTCAATAAATTTTATGAAAAAGTATGTAAATTTTTACTTCTATAATAAAAATATTACTGCCTGACCAGGCGGTGGCGCAGTGGATAGAGCGTCGGACTGGGATGCAGAGGACCCAGATTTGAGACTCTGGGGTCACCAGCTTGAGCATGGGCTCATCTGGTTTGAGCAAAGCTCACCAGCTTGGACCCAGGGTCGCTGGTTTGAGCAAGGGGTTACTCGGTCTGCTGAAGGCCCATGGTCAGGGCACATATGAGAAAGCAATCAATGAACAACTAAGGTGTCGCAATGAAAAACTGATGATTGATGCTTCTCATCTCTCTTCATTCCTGTATGTCTGTCCCTATCTATCCCTCTCTCTGACTCTCTCTCTATCTCTGTAATAATATATATATTACTAAAAATGTAAAGAATACTAAATAAATGGTATTTAGTATTAGTAAATTAGTAATTAGTAATTAATTTTTTAAAAATGTTAATTTTTTAAAATGTCAATATTTTTAAAATGTTAATTTTCCTAAAGAATGATCTATAGTTCCAACACTATTTCATAAAAATCCAAGTAGGTATTTTTTGTAGATATTGACAATCTAATTTAAAATTTATATACAAATGCAAAGGATCTAGTTAGCTGAAACAATCTTGATAAAGAAGAATAAAGTTATAATACTCTGCCTGATAGTAAGGTTTATTATGAAGCTGCTATTATCAAGAAAGTGTGTATTGGTGAAAGATAAATGGGCCAATGGAACAGAATAGAGTTTAGAAATCAATCACACTTTGTGAATTTTACAAAGGATTCAAGGTATTTCAATGAAGACGGAAAGCCTTATCACAATTGATACTAGGGAACACATATGGAACCTAAAGAACAAAATAAACAAACAAAACAGAAACAGACTCCGACACAGAGAACAAACTGAGATGGGGGGTTGATGGGGTGGCTGGATAAAAAAGGTGAAGGAATCAAGAAATTCAAGTTGGTAGTTACAAAGCAGTCATAGGCATGTAAAGTACATCATAGGGAATGTCATCAGTAATACTGTAATAACAAGGTATGGTGCAGGTGAGCACTAGACTTACCAGGGGGTCATTTCACAAATTATATAATTGTCTAACCACTATTCTGTACACCTGAAACTAACATAAAATAACATTGAATATAAACTAATTGAGAAACATTTGTAATTTTTTTTAAAAAGTGAAAAGATAAAATCACATAAGGAGTAAAAGCATTTGCAACATGCATATCTTAGAAAGGACTCCTGTGCAGGATTTGTATATAAAGAACTGCAATCATTTCTAAAACTTTGTTAAATATGTTAACAGAAATTTCATAAAAGAAGACATAAGATGACCAATAAGTATGTAAAAAGATGCTCAGCATCTTTAAACATCAAAGAAATGAAAGTGAAAGCTGTAATAAGATATCTTTTCACACCCCATAGAATGGTTAAAATTACAAAAAATAATATTACCAAATGTTGACAATGGTGTGGAACAACTGAAAATTTCTTGCATTTTTGTTGAGATTATAAAATGGTGCCACTGCTTTGGAAAATGGTTTGGTAGTTTCTTAAGAAGTTAGCATACACCTATCCTATGTTTATTTAAGAAAAATGAAAACATATCTTTGAAAAATCTTGCATATAGATACTCATAGAATCTTTATTAATAATAGCCCCAAGATAGAAACATCACAAATGGATACATAGATTGTGGTATATTCATATAATGGGTTCAGCAATAAGAAGAATGAACTACCAACACACATAACGTAGATGTAGAAATTTGACAAAAGTCATTGAACTGCACTTTAGAATCTATTTATACTTTCATAAAAATATTTAACCATACTCTTTAAATTAAACAGATAAAGCAAATAGAAGTTATATAACACACTCAAATGGCAGCAAGTGAGCACCAAGTCTAAGTGGAATATATTTTCCATGGTAAAAGAGTGACATTGTGTGAGTGTTTATTACGTATATGGAGAAATTGTGAACGATACAGAATTTAGCAATATATTTTCCATAACGCTATTCTCAAAATAGGATAAATGCCCTTTAGTTCACAGTTGTCTCAGTCATGTATTCATTCATTAATTTAACAGATTTATTGAGATTATACTACGTGCCAATTATTCTTTTATGTTCTAAAAATAGCGTGATGAACCAATAAATTGATTAAAAAATCCCTGTCCTCATGGAATTTGCATTCTAGATGGAGACATAGACATAAACAAGACAAAGGAGTGCGATGTCTAGCACTAGATGTGGCTGGTGATCCAGAGTCACACTTGCATTCTCTATTCTGATCTGTTGTGTATTCATTTCATACCTTAACTATTGAAGAATAATTTCAGAAACAAGTTAATATGCAACCAACCAAATTTATTAATTAACCAAAAATTTTTTCCAATTATTTTATTATATATATACATACTATATATAGAGACATATATAATATATATCAATGGATAGGTATATATCCTCTTGAATATATTCAACATATAAAAAATCTTTTGAATATATAACATCATCATATGATAATATTTCAGTTTATTCCATATTTATTTCTAATCTTTTAAAAGTCATTTTCTATTTTGCCAACCTATCGGCAGGCCTAGTTCCCCAATTTAAATGAGTTATCTGATTTTGTGTCTGTAGTCTTCACCATACTGTTAAAATGATCCATGTGCTAATAACGGTAAAGAAGCCCTGGACTAAAGGAGGAGCTGGGAAAGAAAGGCGAAAATGTTGCTGGGGGTGAAACAGAGGTGAAACACATCCAACCTGGACCGCAATGACAGCTGACAGGTAGAGAGAGGGGAGACAGGTCAGGGACAGAGCCTTAAGGTCCCAGAAATGTAGCCCTATCTGCTTAAATTCCTCTTAAGCTATAAACTTACTTCTGACATGTTATTTTGATAACTTTGGTGAATTGGTGTTTGAAAAATTGATCGCTTTTTTTTTTCTTTTTTGTATTTTTCTTAAGTTGAAAACGGGGAAGCAGTCAGACAGACTCCCGCATGCGCCCCACCGAGATCCACCCGGCACGCCCACCAGGGGCGATGCTCTGCCCATGTGGGGCGTCGCTCTGTTGCAACCAGAGCCATTCTAGTGCCTGAGACAGAGCCATCCTCAGCGCCGGGGGCCAACTTTGCTCCAATGGAGCCTTGGCTGCGGGAGAGGAAGAGAGAGAAAGAGAGGAAGGAGAGGGGGAGGGGTGGAGAAGCAGATGGGCACCTCTCCTGTGTGCCCTGGCCGGGGATCAAACCCGGGACTTCTGCACGCCAGGTTGACGCTGTATTTTGCACGCCACTGAGCCAACTGGCCAAAGCCTGACCCCTATTTTAATTCACTTAGAACTACTTTCCTGACTTACTAAAGCCCTCTCTTAAACAGATACAAGAATGAAGAGGTAACTTCTCAGCACTGTTATTCTATCAGTTCACTTAAAAGTGGGTGTTTCACTACAATGAAATACCACTTCAGACCCACTAAGATGGCTATGATAAAAAAGACAGATGATAAGTATTTTCAAGGATGTGAAGAAATTCAAGCCCTCACACATTGATTATGGGAATATTTTATTTTACTTTTTAATTGTTTGTTTTCCGTGAGAGGAGGGGAGTCAGAGACAGACTCCTGCATGAGCCCTGACTGGGATCCACCCAGCAAGCCCACTAGGGGGCGATGCGCTGCCCATCTGGGCATTGCTCCATTGCTCAGCAACCGAGCTCTTAGCCCCTGAGGTGGAGGCCATGGAGCCATCCTCAGCACCTGAGGCTGACTCACTCTAATTAAGCCATGGCTATAGGAGGGGGAGAGAGAGAGAGAGAGAAGTGAGAGGGGAGGGGTGGAGAAGCAGATGGGTGCTTCTCCTGTGTGCCCTGACCAGGAATCAAACCTGGGACATCCACACACTGGGCCACACTCTACCACTGAGCCAGCCAGCCCAGGCTGCAGATCATGGAAATGTTAAAATGGAAAACAATCTGTCAGTTCCTCAGATGGTTAAATATAGAGTTACCATATAACCCAGAAATTTCACTCCTAGGTATATACCCCAGAGAAATAAAAACATGTCCACACAAAAACTTGTGAATGCATAGCAGTATTATTCATAATAACCAAAAAGTGGAAACAACTGAAATATTCCTCATCTGATAAAATGGATAAATAAAATGTAATATATCGCCTGACCTGTGGTAACACAGTGGATAAAGCTTTGACCTGGAACGCTGAGGTTGCCGGTTCTAAACCCTGGGCTTGCCTGGTCAAGGCACATATGCGAGTTGATGCTTCCTGCTCCTTCCGCTCTTTCTCTCTCTCCTCTCTAAAATGAATAAAGTATTTTAAAAAATGTAATATATCATACAATGGATATTATTTGGCAATAAACCAGTGGAATACTGAGATGTGCTAAAACATGGATGGCCCTTAAAAACATGCTAACTGAAAGAAGCCAGTCACAAAAGACCACATATTATTTGATTCCACATTATAGGATGTCCAGAATAGGCAAATCTATATAAAGAGAAAGTAGATTAGTAGTTGCCTAGTGCTAAGGGTTGGGGTGGGGAAACGGGGAGTCGCTTTTAATAGATATTAGGTTTCATTTTGGGCTAATGAAAATGTTCTAAAATTGACTGTGGTGATGGTTGTACAATCCTGTGAATGTAGTAAAAACCATTAAATGGTACACTTTAAAGGATGAATTGTATAGTATGTGAATTATATCACAATAAAGCTGTTTTAAAAAGTTCTTTGTATAGCCAACACTAATCTCAGGAATGCTGACATTTTTACTTTCTTGTGTCCTGACACCAAAGTCCTTGCACTTTTCACTGTGCTTCATTGCCTTCCCGTGTAACATTGTCTGGCTCATCATAAATACTGATCTACTTCATGGCAGGGAAATGGACAGCCTGAGCTAGATCTTTTAGATCAATGGGTCTATGTTTCAGCAAACTACTAGATACAGAAACAAAATCATTACTCGTAACTGGTGACTGCTTGATAAATAGGAGACACTGTATCACAGATGCTTCACTTGGGATCATATCCCAAATATCATCACTTGCTAGCTGGGAAACTTTGGGCAAGTTACTTAATCTCCTTTGATCTTTTGCTTCCTTGTACAAAAATGGGTATCATAATATCCATATCATAAAATGTTATGAGAATTTAATGATATGTAAAAAGCCCTCATCACTGTATCTAACATGTAGTAAATGTCAAACAGTTATAATTACTGTTTATTATCATATACAGGTAATAATTTTTAATCAAGGACTTTCCTCTTTAGAGTAGTCAAAGCATTCTTTCCGGCTGCTTACTACTGATCCTTCTCAAGCACTGTTGACATGTGTTTTTCTTTTCATAGGTACAACATAAGAGATATGGTGCAATTCTTAAGCGTTTGCATTGTCAGGTGAACAAGCTTCAGTCAAATAGAAGGCAATGGCAATGGAATATTCAACAACTAGAAAAAACTGCAGCTGAGCTAAGAAAACGCATTGCAATGAAAGATTAATATGGCCAAGGGACAACATAGAGCATGGCGTATTCTTAAAAAAAAATTACAGAATTTTGAGAAATTGTTTATATTCTTTTCTGGGGGAAATTATTAAAATTTATTTTTATTGAAGTATAGTTGGTAATATAATATTATATATATTTACTTCAGGGGTACAACACAGTGACTCTACATTAATATTTCTTACCAATGAGCTTCCACTATCAGAGGTCTGTCTTAATGACAGATATATTTTCTCTTTTTTGAATCAGTCATTGTTCATTAAAGTGCCTCCCACCCCTGCAGTTGATAGCAGTAGATACACAATGGGAATGCTTACAGAAGAACAGTGTATAACTCCATGAACACTTTTCTTCTATAAGATGTATTGTACTCATGAATGCCTATTTATAAACTGTTGCCTTCACTATTATGTGAAGTAAAAAGTTAGAAGATAAGAAACACTTGAATTTACAATGATTTAAATTGTTAAGATATTTAAATGGATGTCTGTTTCAAATTTTATTAGAACTTATTTTTTTACTACTGCCTTCACAGCAGTTCATAAATATTAACATTTACAATAATGATGTTATATGTTCAATGCCTCGGATGTGTTTCTTAGTTTTCTCTTTCATCAAAAAGATAGTGATCAGTTTTCTTTGTTTTTAGATAACATATTTTAGTGTTGCAAAGCATAAATTTTTTTGTTCATGTTTCTGTCTATAAATTCTTTATTACTATTCTATGACTAAAATAACATTGTGTAAGGCAAACTTATAAACTGTAAAAGAAAAATGTTAACCAGTATAGACAAACATATATTTTTTTCATTGAAAGGCAAATGCTGTGTCCATGGCAACAAATCACAATTTAACTTGTCTATTTTAAGATAAAAGTGCTTTTTCTTATGGCTCCACTGAGTCAAATTTTTAAGTGGAAAAATAAAGGATTAATTATTTAACACATGGATTTTATTTTTTTAAGAAAATTTAAATTTTATTTTTTAATTATAGTTTATATTTAGTATTATTTTGTATTAGTTTTAGGTGTACAGCATTCTGGTTAGACAAATATATACTTTACATATATTTTTAGTAGCTACCTGGCACTATACATAATTACCTCAATGTTTTGACTATATTTCCTATGCCATACATTACTGAATACATAGTTTTTAAATATTTGTTTTTGGATTTAATGATTTTAAATCAACAACATCAAGATGATATCTCAAGTTTATTTCTTCTCACCTTTCTGTGTGGCTGCGATTCAGTAAATTATTGATGATATAAACCTGATATTAATAATCTTATCCAGTCTAACATTAATAGTCTTACTATGCATTAACATGGCTTATTAGGGGCTATCCCTTTAATTGGCTTCTGGTGTAGCACAGTTAGTTTTGGTCCATGACTCAGAAACACAACTCTGATTAAAAACAGTTAAAAGTGTAAATTGTGGAATAATCCTACTATGCTCAACCAAAGACAAAACTGAACCAAATGTGTATTATATAAAGATATTTAAATATAACTAGCTTTTAAAGCTTTTTAAGTATATAATAGGTTTTAAAATATTTTACACAATATAATAGGTTTTAAAATATTTTTTACAATATTTTATATTTCTGAAAGTTTTGTGTGTTTTTTTTATAAGATATAAGGATCCCAGATGACAGCACAGTAGGTGGAAGTTACAATCACTTCCTCCCAGGACCAAACTGGAACTACAACTAAAATATAAAATAATCATGCTGAATAACCAACTGAAGACTTGCTAAACAGAAGTCTTACAACAAAAGATTTACAGAAGAAGCCACATTGAGCCTGGTAGAAGGGACAGAGACACCAGAAGGGCTGGGCCCACTCCTATGGGCAGCAGCTGAAAATCCAGAGGGGTATCTTAGCTACAAAGGTTTCTCCTGAACGGTATAGGGTCTCAACCTTACACTAGTCACTCCAGGCCAGAGCCCCGGATCCAGGCATTGGCACTCACATAACTTCTGGGGATTCTGTCTGCCATGGACAGAGGGGAGTCTGTTAGAGACCCAGTTGCATTCTTAAAGGGACAGCACATACAATCTCATTTGCAGCCACTCTCCCTGGTCTCTTGCAGTGGAAGAACAGAGGGGACTAGAGTTGTATGAGGAGAGATTGGGGTTTGTTGCTCTGGGGAGAGACCTAAAAGGACAACTACAAAAGTCCCTGTGTTGATTCCAGGCCTATCCCATACCATAGATACCATCTTTGTTCAGAGGCTCACTCCCATCCGTATGGCATCAGTGTGGGGGAATGCAGTAGCTCCATCCTCCATTTCCTGTGGCCCTACCCGGAGAAGCGCATGCCCTGCCGAGGAGTCAGCTGCCTGAGTCTGAGAGTAGAGGTCAGGGCAGATTCAGGGGCTATCAGTGACTGAGTTGTGCATCTCTGAAACTGGGACCATTCCTCCCACATTCCTGTGAGCCTGACCAGCCCCTTCCCAATACAAAAGTTCCACTAGTGCCCTAGTTCCACTTTTCAGATTCCCAGCAGTTCCTACCTTTCAACTCGAGTTGGCCTAACCCTGCCTAGCTAGGGCTTTCCAAGAGGTCTAGCCGTCATCTGGGACAGACTGAGTTGTGTGGCTCTGGGATAAGGGCTATTCCCTCCCCCATTCCCATGAACCTGACTGGCATGTCACCCTCATGGGACATCCTGTAACCCCACCCTTTGGACTCTCAGCGCTCCACCCTGCCAAGGTCAGGCTCTCCAGGAGGTTCAGGCAGAATCCAGGACACACTGAGCTGTATGGCTTTACTATGGGAGCCATTTTTTTTATTGCACACCCAAGCAATGCAAAGCCCTCCCTTTACCCAATTTTGATATGTTTAGACCCGATAAACCCTGCTGGCTTCATTCTGATGACTTCATAAGACTCCACCACACCACAAAGGTCTGCAGACACCTGACAGGAAGAAGCTAGCCTTGGAATACCCTGTATTTTTGCTAAGTGACCTCAGACCTCGGACTGGCAGAGTACGAAACTATCAATCTGGGGGACACCACTCATTTCTACCTGGTAACTCACTGGAAACCCACCTCAAGAAACTCCAGTGCTGCCAGAGGCTCTTGCAGCAACTGAGCCTGATGGGAAGTCAGCAGGTGGAGGAAAGCAGAGGCAGATCTCCAGGTTCCTTGGCCCTTCTGCTCACCTGTCCCCAGGCTTGGTGCT
Source organism: Saccopteryx bilineata (assembly GCF_036850765.1). NCBI lineage: Eukaryota > Metazoa > Chordata > Mammalia > Chiroptera > Emballonuridae > Saccopteryx > Saccopteryx bilineata. The sequence continues at coordinate 103,065,904 of NC_089495.1, read as the reverse complement.
GGTGGCAGCTGGCCATAGGGCACACACTGACCCTTCCCAAAGACACCCAGGCCCAGCAGAGAAAGCCACAAACTGTGGATCACTTTGTTGCTCCAAACAGGATGCCCAGGGCCAGTCACAGGGTCTAAAATTGACCTACACTAAAGGCCCTCTCAAGAGGCCCGAGAACCAACACACCTGTAGGTGAGCTTCAGACAACATCAGAGTAGGTTTCAGTTAGCTCCACAAGTGATACATCCCAATGGAGATCTTACCAGGCACTAGACACTGCTGACGCAAATTTCACTCTGTGTGGGCAGCACCTGCACAGCAAATTGTATACTGTGGTCAAGGTTTATCCTCACAGTTAGTTAGCCTGAGTGTTGAGCCTATGCATGGATAGGACAATAGCAATCAAGACTCAATTACAACAGGAGGCTTATATAACCCAAACAAGGGTCATTCCTGAAGCATTCAGTTCAGATTCAAAGGATTGCACTACTGGGTCCCACAGGACACCTACTACATAAGGCCACCCTAACTAGACGGGGAGACACATCAAATCTGCATAATACATGGAAACAAACACAAAGAGGCAGCTAAAATAGGAGATAAAGAAACATACCCCAGGCCCTGGCCAGTTGGCTCAGTGAATAGAGCATCAGCCTGGCATGCAGCATCCCAGGCTTGATCCCCGGTCAGAACACACATGAAAAGCAACCATCTGCTTCTCTCCCCATCCCTCTCCCCCTTCTCTCTTTCTTCCCCTCCTGCAGCCAGTGACTTGATTGGTTCAAGAGTTGCCCCGGGTGCTGAGGATAGCTTGGTTGATTGAGCATCAGCCCCAGATAGGGGTTGCTGGGTGGATCCTGGCCAGGATGCATACAGGAGTCTATTTTCCCTTTTCTCACTTAAAAAATTATTTGAAAGAAAAACCTTTTTCCTTCCTTCTTTTGAAAATTATTTCGGATGGTGGAGGCTTTCAGATTTACCAAGAAGAACACTTGAGGTGTCCTCAAGCTTGGCAACGTATTTATTTAGTGGATACAGTATTTTCACATGGTCATAAACTCTAAAGTTAGAAAATTAAAGTAATTAAAAAAATTTTTTTTCTATAATGTAGCACCAAGCTTAGAATATAGACTCTTCTGCTTAATGGCCTTTCTCACATATACCTCTGGTTTAAAATTCAGTCTCTTTTGGGTTCAAAGTTTCCCTTCTTTTCCTCATTTTCTTCTTGAAAGAAGTCTAAGTTCCTGGGGACTTACATTGTTTTTCTACCAGGGGAAGTGTCTAGGTCCAAGGGCTATTTTCTGGCCTTAGTGGCCTCTGCAAAGGTAAAGTCCATTCTTCTTCATTTTGAGGATCATCTTTTGCAGTGGTCCCCAACCTTTTTGGGGCCACGGACTGGTTTAATGTCAGAAAATATTTTCATAGACCGGCCTTTAGGGTGGGACGGATAAATGCACAAAATAAAATTATGTATCCGGCGTAAAAACTGTGGTATTTTTAAATATAATTGTCGAACTTATGAGACAAGCGTCAAGAGTGAGTCTTAGCAGCGGTAGAGCGTCGGCCTAGCGTGCGGAGGACCTGGGTTCGATTCCCGGCCAGGGCACACAGGAGAAGCGCCCATTTGCTTCTCCACCCCTCCGCCGCGCCTTCCTCTCTGTCTCTCTCTTCCCCTCCCGCAGCCGAGGCTCCATTGGAGCAAAGATGGCCCGGGCGCTGGGGATGGCTCTGTGGCCTCTGCCCCAGGCGCTAGAGTGACTCTGGTCGCAACATGGCGACACCCAGGAGGGTCGCAACATGGCGACGCCCAGGATGGGCAGAGCATCGCCCCCTGGTGGACAGAGCGTCGCCCCTGGTGGGCGTGCTGGGTGGATCCTGGTCGGGCGCATGCGGGAGTCTGTCTGACTGTCTCTCCCTGTTTCCAGCTTCAGAAAAATGCAAAAAAAAAAAAAAAAAAAAAAAAAAAAAGAGTGAGTCTTAGATGGATGTAACAGAGGGAATCTGGTCATTTTTTAAAAATAAAATATTGTTCAGACTTAAATATAAATAAAATGGAAATAATGTAAGTTATTTATTCTTTTTCTGCGGACCTGTATGAAATGGTCCATGGACCGGTACTGGTCTGCGGCCCGGGGGTTGGAGACCACTGATCTTTTGTCCATACCATCTAGTCAATGAGGTCAACTTCCTTGTCCAATTACAAGGTCTCTTCTGGTCCTATTTAATTTTCTCTTTCTGTATGTTGGCCAAATTGTTCATTGAAGGCCTATATATTTTCATAAAATGTATATATATATATTTTATGCCTTCTTCCTCACTCTTTGATTTCTGCTATAAATGAGTCATTCAAGGTCTTAACTGCATTGGGATTCAGCAGATTTTTTCTTCTCTCCAAATAGCCAGTCTTCTGCAAAGGAAAGCTAGCTATGATTTCAAGAATATTGTTTCTACTGTGTTTTTATTTATTTGTTTGTTTATTTATTTATTTATTTATTTATGTGACAGAGACAGAGAGGGACAGATAAGGACAGATAAACAGGAAGGGAAAGAAATGAGAAGCATCAATTCTTCATTGCGGCACCTTAGTTGTTCATTGATTGCTTTATCATATGTACCTTGACTGTGGGGTTACAGCAGAGTAAGTGACCCCTTGGGCTCAAGCCAGAGACCTTGGGCTTTAAGCCAGCAACCTTTGGGCTCAAGTCAGCAGCCATGGGGTCATATTTATAATACCATGCTCAAACCAGCGACCCCATGCTCATACTGGTGAGTCTGCACTCAAGCCTGATGAGCCCACACTCAAGCACAGGGGTCCCCAAACTTTTTATACAGGGGGCCAGTTCATTGTCCCTCAGACCACTGGAGGGCCGGACTATAAAAAAACTATGAACAAATCCCTATGCACATTGCACATATTTTATTTTAAAGTAAAAAAACAAAACGGGAACAAATACAATATTTAAAATAAAGAACAAGTAAATTTATATCAACAAACTGACCAGTATTTCAATGGGAACTATGCTCCTCTCACTGACCACCAATGAAAGAGGTGCCCCTTCTGGAAGTGCAGTGGGGGCCAGATAAATGGCCTCAGGGGGCCGCATGCGGCGCGGGCCGTAGTTTGGGGACCCCTGCTCAAGCAGGTAACCTCAAGATTTCAAACCTGGGTCCTCTGCATCCCAGTCCAGTGCTCTATCCACAGTGCCACCGCCTGGTCAGGCATTCCTACTGTGTTTTATAAAGCCTAATATGAAGCTCAAAGCTGAAGGTGACTTCTTACATCTTAGTAGTCTGTGTCCTGACCCAAGCATGCTAGGGTCTATTATCCAAATGATTAGGAAAATGTAACCAGTACCAGGTAGCAGAGGGAGGGAAAGAAATCTTACAATTACTGTATCAAAATATTACTTACTATATAGGAAATCTACAGGAAAATTATAGTTTATCAATGTAAAGGAAGTGTTCTCTATTTTTAGCCATATCATAACCGTGGAAAACACAAGATTGTCCACATTGGAGCCTGTCACGTCAGCCATCAGGAGCATGGTCATGTTCAGTATAGATGATCTGTATATTATCTGTTAGGCCATGTTTTCCTAATCAATTGATTAATCATGTTATTTTTCAAATGCTACAGTTATGGAATTACCCCAATAACAATAATATATGAGCAATGATGCTCTGAAATTTATATATATTGTACTATTGGACAATTTGCATATATTATTTATTTAAATGCCAGAATCATACTTCAAAGTATGCATTATCATCCCTAATTTACAGATGGGGAAATTAAGGCTTGGGCAGGTTAAGTAACTTGCCTGAGATCTTATCACAAAGCTCATTAGGGACAGAATAAAACCCCAAAGCTTTATTTCTTTACTTGTATAGTACTGCAAGAAATCATTCCAAAGGTAAGCCTCAATCTTACTATAAATAATTTATTTCTATATTCAATCGATCAATTTAATAGATTGTAAGGTATAAAATGAATTTATCAAAAAAAATTTTTTATGGTTAAAAGGAACAAAACAGGGACTTCTCAAGTAAGGAGATTGGAAGTCCTAACAACAAGTAAAAAGCTAAACAGACTGAAGACAACAACTCTCCTTGGATCCCTTAGGAAGGTGATGACACAGGACAAAGTGCTATTTCCAAGAATAGAGAGGCAGGTGAATACAAGGAGTCACTGCAGAGCAGAAACCCACAGGTTGAAACCACTATGGGAACAGGTGCCAGCATAAGAAACCCTGAAATGTAAGTGATGAATTTCCAGAGGCGCAGTGTAGAAAACTCTCAGAGTTAAAACAATATTATGAAATTTACTACCAAGTACAAATTACATGGAATTCTCCTCAAAACCATGTAAACAAGAAGAGAGTAGAGTGAAATATTTAGTGTTGTGAGAAAAAATCTACCAATCTAGTATGCTGTACCCTAAGAAATTATTCTTCAAAAGGGGAGAAGAAATAAAGATTTTTCTCAGACAAATTTAGAGAATGTGTTGCCAGTTGAACTGCCTTGCAGGAAATGGTTAAAGAACAGGAAAGGAAAATATTGTAGATCAGAAACTTGGGTCTACATTATGTAAGAAAGAGCATAGAAAAAAGAATAAGTGAAGTTCAAATAAAAACATATTTTTCTTATTATTTAAGCTAACAGATAACACTTAGTTCAAAATAATAAAAATAGCAACAATGTGACTCTCTTGCCAATGAAGTTGATGTTCTGGATAGAAAGAGTTATGTCATATTTATTTTTGCAAATAATTCAAATTAGTGAAAGATCAGAAAAGAATGGACCTTTCTGACAATTGAGTGTGTTATACAAATCTGTGTGAGCCACAAATTAAAATAATATCAACACTATCTAACCACCAAGCAAAGTCAATATTGCATCTAAGGGATGGAGTGTCCTCAAAGAGGTCTTATTCTAAGAAATGACAGACACTTGAGAATGACTGCACAGGGTCTCTGTGGAAAAGGTGGATAAAGAGAAAGTTGTGTGATATTTTCAGCCAAGTAAATGTGCTGAGCTCTGGCTTCATCACTGTGCATGACTTAGTTACCAATAGTCACTGAAGACAAAATGACTCCTGCAAATCAAAGACTTGCTATTTTTTTTCCATGTCATATACACAAAGAAGCACTATGGGTCGTAGGAGGAAGTCAGAAAACACCTCGAGGCTGTTTTTCCAGTGCAAGCATGGGCTTACATGTCTATTCTATGCAAGTCATGTCATGGGGAGTAATAAATAATAGTAGATGAGGTGGATTATACATCTTGACAAATACTTTAGACAAAAATGGAAATGTATCTTAGACTAACAATGTATTATCATTGCCTCTAAATTACCTTGTATCTGTGATTAAAAGATACTGGCAAATATCTGTAATTTAAGTGTTTTATTCCAAGTTGACATGATTGTTCTTCAAGAGAGCTTTCTGGGTAGGAAGACTTTTTAAACTGTTTACTACATGAACTCTGGTTTTGCTTTTGGAATACACCATCTCATTAATTAAGAGGCTGAAGCTTCAATATTTTATATCTGTCTTCATTAGATTGTGTAAACTGAACTCTGTCATTCCCAAATCATATGCTATTTTCTTTTCTCAAGATCTAGAGCTCAGAATCATCATTTACACAAAACATTACAAAAGACAAATAAGAAATTTGGAGCATACATCCTTAGCTATGTATTGGCTAAATCCATTGTGTTACTAGTTTCTGTTTCAATTTATTTTTCCTGGTTTTGGTCATAGTTCAGTAACATTTAGGAGAAAGTGCTATGTGATATAGAAGACGTATTCCTTACACTGCTGAATTTATCAGAAAAGTTAAACAAACAAAAACTCCTTCCCTTAGAAATACATTATAAATTCAAATAAGCAAATATAGCATAGGCTATTTTTGACTTGCATATAACTTCATATTCTGGTTATTAGCTTTAATAATCATTAGCTTAGTTAATGAAAAATAAAATATTTATAATATTGAAAATATGAGCAACGAGCAAATCAAATTGTTATTAGTTGCAAAACCACAAGTTCTTCTGAAACTGCTGAATCTACTCACCAAAAAATGGTCCCAAGTTGTCACAGTATTAATATTAGCCTTAATGACTTTTATGGATCAATAATAAATTCCGCATTTAATGCAAGATGATACAAAACTTACAGTTTTAATTGCCAGCACCTATGTGAACTTTAAAAGATTCTAAAGCAGTTTTTATAGCAAGATTTTACTTGCCTTAGCCAAACTGTTTAAATGACACTGACACTCATATATAGTAGTATTATCTATACATTTTGGGTATTTTTTTTTATTTTTAAAAGTACCTAATTTTTTTAAAGCAGTTATAGGTTTACAACAAATTTCAGTGGAAGGTACAGAATATTTCCATATATTCCCTGTCCCCACACATGCATAACCTCCTCCATTATTAATATCATTCACAAAGTGGTGCATTTATCTTTAACCAGGATGAACTTACATTGATACACCATGATCAAGCATTTGTGTTTGTGTGTGGACACCAGTTTTTAATTCCTTTGGATAAATACTGAAGAGTGTGATTGCTGGATCATATGGTAAGAGAATTTTTAGTTTTGTAAAACTATCAAACTGTCTTCCAACGTGGCTGTACCATTTTGCATTCCCACCTGTAAAGAATGAGAGTTCCTGTTGCTCCACATCCTCACCAGCATTTGGCGTTGTTGTCAGTGTTCCCGTTTTTGGCCATTCTACTAGGTGTGTAGTGGTGTCTCATTGTTGCAGCAAACATTTCCTTGGTAATATATGATGTGAAGCGACTCTTCAAATGCACATTTGCTACCTGTATACCTTTTTTGGTGAGCTGTCTCTTTAGGTCTTTGGCTCATTTTTCAATCAGGTTCTTTACTTATTGTTGAGTTTTATGAGTTCTCTGTCTATTTTATCAGAAGTATTACTTACAAATATTTTCTCTCAGTTTGTGGCTTATCTTATTCTCTTCAGTGTCTTTTAAATAAATTTTATTTAGAAATTAAATTTAATGGGGTGACACTGATCAATAAGAGTATATAGGCTTCAGGTAATAATTTCTCTTATTTTAATTATTTTCATTTCAATTATTTCTTTCATGGATTGTACCTTCAGAATTGTATTTAAAAGACATAATCATACCCAAGGTCATCTATGCTTCCTTCTATGTTATCTTAAGAGTATTTTAGTTTTGCAGTTTACATTTAGGTCTTTGATCTACTTTGAGTTAATTTTTTTGAAGAGTGTATAATTTGTGTCTAGATTCATTTATTTGCATATGAATGTCCAATTCCAGCACCATTTTTTTTTGTAAGAACTATTTTTGCTACATTGTATTGCCTTTGCTCCTTTGTCAAAAATCAGTTGACTATATTTATATGACACTATTTCTGGACTCTCTATTTTATTCTGTTGATGTTTCTGTTATTTCAATACCATACTGTTTCATCCACTGTTATTTTATAGTATGTCTTAATGTCAAGTAGCTCCAGTTCTCCAACTTTGTTCTTCAATATTGTGCTGGCTATTCTGGGTCTTTTGCCTCCTTTCATAAACCTTAGAATCAATTTGTCAATATCTATAAAGTAACTTGCTGGGATTTTGATTGGATTCTACTGTGTCTGTAGTGCAAATTGGAAAGAACTAATATCTTTGCAATATTGAGTTTTCCTATCCATGAACACAAAATAATGCTCCATTTATTTAGTTCTTCTTTGATTTCTTTTATTGGAGTTTTATAATTTTCCTTATAAAGATCTTGCATCCATTTTGTTATACCTATTTCATTTTTTTGAGGTGGTAATGTAAATGATATTGTGTTTTTAATTTCAAATTCTTTTTGATCATTGGTATAAAAGGAAAGTGATTGACTTTTATATTAACCTTTTATCTTGTAACTTTGCTGTAATTACTTATTGGTCTTATAGGATTGTTGGGATTTTTTTTCTTTTCTTTTCTCTCTCTCTCTTTCTCTCTCTCTTTTTTTTTTTTTTTTTGGTTGAGTCTTTTAAATATTCTAACTTCATATCATCTGCAACAGTTTTATGTCTTCCTTCCCAATATGTATATGGGTTTTTTCCTTGCTTTATTGCATTATCAAGGAATTCCAGTACAATGTTTTAAAGACTAGTGAGAGGGGACATCTTTGTCTTATACCTGATCTTAATAGAAATGCTTAAAGTTTTTCATCATTACATAAAATGTTAGTTGTAGGCTTTTGGTTGATGGTCTTTATCAAGTTGAGAAAGTTTCTCTCTATTCTTAGTTTATTTAGAGGGGTTTTTTAAAAATCATAAATATGTGCTGGATTTTGTAAAAAAAAATTATGTATCTATTGCTATGACTATGTGATTTTATATTTTAAGTCTGTAGATATGTATTACATTAATTGATTTTCAGAACCTGAACCAGCATGGCATACCTGGGATAAATCTTACTTGGTCATGTATAAAATTACAAATACTTTTAAATTTTCTGCATTTTATTTGCTAATAATTTGTTGAGGACTTTTACATCTATGTTCATGAGAGATATTGGTCTGTAGTTTCTTTTTTTTCTTGTATTGCTTTTGTTTTATTTTGATATTAGAGTAATCCTGGCCTCATATAATGACCAAGTGATAGCCTCTCTTTAATTTGTGGCATTTAATTGGTATCCTGTATTTTTTTTATAATGAGCCTGGCTAGAGATTTACTGATTTTTTTGATCAATTCAAAGAATCAGCTTTTGATTTTGTTGATTTTCTCTATTGATTTTCTTTTTTCAATTTTATTTATTTACATTCTATTTCTTAGTTTTTCTTCTGCATACTTTGGATTTAATTTTCTCTTTCTAGATTCTTAATGTGAAAACCTAGATGATTGATCATAGATCTTTCTTCTTTTCTAATATATGTATTCAACTTTATAAATTTCCTTCTTACCACTGCTTTTATTGCATCCCACAAATTTGATAAATTGTTTTCACTTTTACTTAGTTACATCTTTTTTAATTTCTCTTGAGATTTCTTCTTTAATCCACTTGCTATTTAAAAATGGGTTTTTTAGGCCCTGGCCGATTGGCTCAGCGGTAGAGCGTCGGCCTGGCATGCAGGGGACCCGGGTTCGATTCCTGACCAGGGCACACGGGAGAAGCGCCCATTTGCTTCTCCACCCCACCCCCTCCTTCCTCTCTGTCTCTCTCTTCCCCTCCCGCAGCCGAGGCTCCATTGGAGCAAAGATGGCCCGGGCGCTGGGGATGGCTCCTTGGCCTCTGCCCCAGGTGCTAGAGTGGCTCTGGTCTCGGCAGAGTGACACCCCGGAGGGGCAGAGCATCGCCCCCTGGTGGGCAGAGCGGTTGCCCCTGGTGGGCGTGCTGGGTGGATCCCGGTCGGGCGCATGCGGGAGTCTGTCTGACTATCTCTCCCCGTTTCCAGCTTCAGAAAAATACAAAAAAAAAAAAAAATAGGTTTTTTAATCACTACCTATTTTGAGATTTTCCAGTTATTTTTTGTTATTGATTTCTGGTTTAACTTCATTGTGGTTTTACAGCAGACATTTTATGATTTCTATTCTTTTAAATTTGTTAAGGTGTATTTTATGGTACATAATGGCATCTATTTTGGTGACTGTTTCATGTGAGCTTGACAAAAATGTGTATTTATCTGGCGTTGGATGATGTGATCTATCAATATAAATGTCGATTATATCCTGTTGATTGATGGTGTTGTTAAGTTCAACAATGTCCATACTGATCTTCTGCCTGCTGGATCTATCCATTCTGATAAAAATATATTAATTCTGCAACTATAATAATGGACTCAGCTAATTCTGCTTAGCAGTTCAGTCAGTTTTTGCCTCACATAGTTTGCTTCTCTGTTGTTAAGTATATACACATTAAGAGTTGTTATGTCTCAGGAAGAACTGACCCCTTTATCATTATGTAATGTCTTTCTTTATTGTTGATAACTTTTTTTACTATAAAGTTTGACTGGCTGAAGTTAACATAACTACCCCTGCTTTTTTTTTTTTTTTTTTTTTTGATTAGTGTTACTATGTTATATTTTCTCTGTCCATTGTGGTTTTAATGAAGCATTTTATATTATTCTATTTTTCTCCTTAGTGAATATCAGTTATACTTCTTAAAAAAAACACTTTTTTATTGGTGGATCTAGAGTTTGTAGTGCGTATTTTTAACTAATCCAAGTCCATTTTCAAATAACACTGCACCACCTTGCAGGTAATATGAGTACTTTATAATAACAAAATAATTCTAATTCCTTCCTTCTGTCCCTTGTATTATTGTTGTCATTCATTTTACTTCTATATAAGCACACATAAGCATATATATGTAAGCATACATAATAAACATAATCACTACAACATAAAACATCCTGCAATAAGAGCATAAACTAAGTGTAGTATAAGCACTAAGTAAGGGGCAATTAATTCCAAATAAGTGCAGGGAACTTCAAAGAAGGGTAAGATTTGAGGTGGGCTGAAAAGCAATTAAGCTCGGATGACCCTTTCCACTCATCAGACTGAAAGTTTCTATTTTATTCCCCTTTGTATTACCTCCAGTTAGTAGCTACCTGACAAATATAAGAGGTGTTCTGATGTATGTTGAATGAATATGTTAATCAACCACTATTCTTGTTATCAGTATCTTCGAATATGTTAATCAACCACTATTCTTGTTATCAGTGTCTTCTAACGCACCCAACTTTAGTATTCCCTAGCTCTAATCTTACTGCTAGTATTATTGCTTGAGTTATTTTCTTTGATTAAATACTGAGCATGTAATATCTTACTAAGAAGAAAGAAAAACATTTTTCTATCCGTACAAAATTCACTTCACAACTAAACAGAAACTCTTTTATTTGTTTGTTTATTTATTTATTTATTTATTTATTTATTTATTTATTTATTTTTGAGAGAGAGACAATGTTGGGGAGGAGAGAGAGATGAGAGGAATTAACTTGTAGCTGTAACTTTAGTTATTCATTGATTGCTTCTCTTATGTGTCTTGCCGGGTAGGGGGGGACTCAAACCAAGCCAGTGTCCATAGTATTGTTAGATGATTCCACACTCAAGCTGGCGCACTGCACTCAAGCCAGCACTCTGCCTCAAGCCACTGTCCTCAGGTTTTGAATCTGGGACCTCAGTGTCCTAGGTCAACGCTCTATCCACTGCGCCACCACCAGTCAAGCTAAACAGAAACTCTTAAAAATACAGGTCTAATATGGACAGGCTAGCCTGGGATTATTTGATTGACATAGGATAATAGCAAATAACAGACAATTTATTATTTATAATAGAATGTGACAATGGCAATTGTTTCATGACTACTCCCAAAATCTGTGTTTAGGATTTTAACCCAAAATATATAAATATTTATAAAAATAAAAGTTTTTAAAATAATGCTTTTCTAGAAATTAAAATGATACTTTTAGGTAGCTCTAATGAAAGAAACATGATTAAAAAGCTCTAAGAAATATGCTTTTGTGTTCTTCAATTATAAATACTTTGAACCATGATTTTAAAGAGTTTTATATATTGAAAAATTATATAAAATGTTTCATACTTTAAAAAGAGTTCTATAATATATTTCATAAAAATACAACTAAACAGGTAGGACTGTAACTGTATAAGAATTGAAAAGAAAATATTTATTAAAAATTGAAATAATAACATTTCGCTGAATATAATATTATACATTAATCATAAGATTACTTATATTTAGGATAATTTTAAACAATCTCACTTTGCTTTTATTGTTTCTATATGGGTTATGCATAATTACAAAGCTTAACTATAATTCTAATATAATTTTTTCCAATGACACACTTTTTATCTTTCCTAATTACATTTGTAGAAAAATAATTTTCAGGAAACCTATGTCTATTTATTATTCTTTATTTTTCTTTTATTTTTAAAAAAGATTTTATTTATTGATTTTAGAAAGAGGAGAGAGAGAGAGTGAGAGAGAAAGGGTGGAGAGGAATGGGAAGCATCACCTCATAGTACAGTAGTTGCTTCTCATATATGCCCTGACCAGGCCAGCCCCAGGTTTCAAACCAGCAACTTCAGCATTTCAGGTCAATGCTCCATCCACTACCTCACCATAGGTCAGGCTATTTATTATTATTTACACCACTAAAAATAACCTCTATTTAAATCACTTGCAAATATTCCTTACTTTTCCCCTTGGAATTACACTATTCAATTAGCTGATGGTACAGGGATTTTGAGTATTTTTCAGAATTTGGCATCAGAGTTATCCTTAACCATGCTTATTAGGCCTTAGAGAGTGCTAATTTTCTTGTACAAAGGGAGTTTCGAGCTTTCATTAGGATGTTTCCCAGATGCTTTAATTTGAGATACTGGTTAGTACAGTTATGGCTGCTCTAACCAGAAACATCTTAGAAACAAACTACATAGCAAAGTGGAAAAGCACTGAAGTGCTAATAAATAAAGTCACAATAACATGGTTTAATAGCCCACATAACAAAGGGATATGTGCATATTAACTAGTGTAATTGCTAATATACTACCATTTAGGTAAATAAGTTCAAAGAATACCACAGTCCTTGACAATGTAAACCTTTTGAATCTGTGCATCTGAATTTAAAATGCACACATTTAAAGTGGACACATCCACTTTATAAATAAAAAATGAAAGGCCACATACCTTATTAAATAATCAGGGAATAGCTTATTAATATGCATATTATCAAGAGTATGATATATATACTCTAATTATGTTTTTTTTAAATGTCATTATGAGCTGTATCTCAAAGATCTAGGAATATTTAGTCCACATTCAGCCCAAGTGCTGGTTTCGCTGGCCTAAAAATCTCCTGTTTTTCTGCAGGTCATGTGACATAAGTTTGAGTGTCGTCACCATCCTGGTCACAATCCTCATTGTCCTATGAAAGATGCAGACAGAAAACCATACTTTAAGGTGTGGTCTGATCAGCTGCTTGCAGATGAGACCTATTTAACTCTGTATTTGAGATTTGTTTTTTTAGTTTAATGCAACCTAAGTTTCCAAGGGCTTTTATGGTAGTCTATTATGTTGCTCACTCATATAGAACTCACTCCCCAAACTGAGAGATTATGTTGGCATACAAAGGGTTAACATTTTTGCCTGAACTTGGAACCATTATCTATTGTCATTTTTTTTTTTTTGCTGACTCATCTTGAAACTTATGAAATGGCATATGGGATGTAATATTTTACAACAAAATATGGTTTAGGCTAGTGAATATTGTAAATTGAAATCAAACATTGTATAATTAGGAAAATAAATTTTAATGATATTCTCAATAGCATGATGTGCACTCCCTATAACAGCTTCAAAAAGAGAAATTATACTCTTCAAAAGAGTAATTATAACTGCTAACATTTACAGAGCCTTTACTGTGAGATACATAGATTACAAATGTTTCCATTTTAGAGATGAGAAACTTATTTGCTAGGATTCTTACATAAAGGAAAACTGCTTTACCAACTTTTTGATTAACCAGAAATATATGTGGTTCATTGAAGAGAAGCAACATCTATACTAGATTTTGTCACTTTAATTTTCAATTTTCAGAATAATGAGCAGATGTCCTATGTAAATGAATCCAAAAGGCACTGGAGTGAAAAAGGAGAAACTGTATTTAAATAAGAGATTCCAAACCAGGGAGATACAGCCTCCAGTAGGAATGGAAAGTGTGCCCTGTGGAGACAAAGGAGAGGCCATTTTTACAAAAAAACATCCAACCAGTTTCCATATCAGCCTATTTCATGTAAAAAAGATTTCCTAATTGTTCAGTCTGCATGGATCCAGGCAGATCACAGTCTGTTGGTTGGAGGATAGCAGGTAATGGCCGAACAATGGACTTCTGGCAGCATTTGACTCAGCTGCCTCAGTAGGTGGGGCGTAGTGTGGGAAACCACGAGTTCAGCCTGTGGTTCTTCCTGGTGTGGAGAGTACCATGGAAGCCCCCTTAGTAAATGGGAACTAGACTCTAAGTTTGAATCTAGGCCCAATTAACCATAAGGAATCTGAGTCCTTCTCGGGGTTCACATTAGATAATTTTCTTCTCAGGGTCTATCTACATCCAACAACTTCTAATGGTTATAATCCATTTTGATTTTGAAATCATTATAATGAACTCATGGATTTTTATATATTTAATGTTTGAATCAATGACAATATCATTATCATTAACATTCAAATAGCCCGTATTTGACCAGTGAGAGGTTCAGCAGGTTAGCTTTTATATTCCTTGGCAGATCACAAGTTTTCCATTGTTTATTTGCTTTTGAGAGTGACAGCTGTCTGAGACTCATCTTCTCCATTCCCTGAGTCAGATTTGACACCTGCTACTTTACCATGGAGCTCATATACTTTATTAGGAAGTGGTATTTAGGGAAAGCAAGCTGAACACTAAGGATGCTCCGTGTTAGGTCGTTTGCTTGAGTGCAGTATCATCAGCATGATTCCAAATCACTGGCTTGAGCCTGAGGTCGCTGGCTTGAGCAAGGGGGTCACTGGTTTGGCTGGAGCCCCTCTTCCTCACCAAGGCACGTATGAGAAGCAATCAATGAGCAGCTAAAGTGCTGCAACTATGAGTTGATGCTTCTCATCTCTCTCCCTTCCTGCATGTCTCTCTCTCTGTCTCACTCAAATAAATAAATAAAATAAGTCTAAACTTATACTAAATAAATACAAAGAAGTAGCAATTAAAAAATTTTAATTTCTTATTTAAAGCCAGAACACTGAGCCCAGATATTTTTATTGTTTACAGCTCTAAAAACAGCTAACGAGTTGATGCCATTTTATCACACCTCTTTTTTCCCCCCTTTCTTAAGTACGAAAAGTAAGGAGGCAGATGCCAAAACTTACCAGAAATGGCCTGGTAAGTTTTACTTTGACAAATGCTTAAACAAAGTCTGCAAGAATATATCCTACAATCCCCAAAGTGACCTGTCAGACACAACACCAGGCTGACTCTGAATTGGAAAACTCTGGACAGTTGCATGAGTTGTTGTAAGGGACAGTTTAGGTCTTCTCATCTGTCCCAAATCCCCAGCTCTTCACGTACAGTAGCTAGTTTGGGAGTCCAGGCTGTGCTGCCATGCCTTCTGCCCACGCCTCCCAACATGCCTGACATCTCCACAGATTATTCAACAAAAATACCTATGGAGCAGCCACTCTGTGCATGGTACTGGGACCCAGTATGGAAAGATAGATGTCATTCCTGAAGTCGTGAAGCTTATACCTGAGTGGGGAAGGCAGATGTAAAATAACAACAGGCTCACTATTGGATTGTAAGGATGGTAAGTACTCTGAAGAAGCAGGGAATTCCTGAGTCTGGGGAGCTCCAGTTAGACTTTGTCTAGCTGAGGAATGCTACACATGTAGCAAATTTATTGCCCCCATGGAAAGTATCTCCATGACTCTAGAATGATGGAGAGAACAAATAAATTATCATTGGCAAGCACTCTTTTTGTACTCACTATGTCTCATACACTTCATAAGCATTTTATAAGCATTAACTTTTTTTCTTAACTTCCTTGTGAGGTAGGTGTCATTATTAGCATCATTTCCATTTCACATGTGAGGAAACTTGTGTATGGTCACAGTGATGTACTAGCTTAGCCAGGATTTGAACCCAGGTGCTCTGAACCATCATGCCCTGCAGCTTCTCCTTTGTGGCACCTATAAAGCACAGGGGGAAGAAGCAAGCACATTAAGGTATAAAATAAGCTGTGATTAGCTTAAGTACATTTGTCTTCTGCATCCAATAGCAGAATTCAATTGGATCAAGGATTATTAAATTCCACCAGAAATCAAAGTGGAGTCGGATAATATTATGATATATAATTTATATTTTTCTCATCTAATTTTTCTCTCAACCCTTTCCATATTCAAGTCAATAGCTAACTCTGTGCTCCACTGCCTCAGATGGAGAAAGTAGAGTAACCTCTATCTTTTCTAGATTTTCTTCCTAAAAATAAAACTAAGCCCACAGAAGAACTCAATACTGACTATAGAGCAGGGGTCAGGAACCTATGGCTCGCAAGCCAGATGTGGCTCTTTGGATGGCTGCATCCGGCTCGCAGACAAATCTATAATAAAAATAATATTAACGTTAAAAACATAAAACATTCTCATATATTACAATCCATTCATTTCCTACCATTCATGTTCATGGCTGTGGGTGGCTGGAGCCAATCACAGCTGTCCTTCGGGACAACACCAAATTTTTATTGGATAATGTGTAATGTACATGGGTCGTTGTATGGCTCTCACAGAATTACATTTTAAAATATGTGGCGTTCATGGCTCTCTCAGCCAAAAAGGTTCCCGACCCAAGCTACAGAGGATGAACAAGGAAGAAAAGGTATGCAGGAGTATGGAAAAGTGGAATGAAGAGAAGTGCTTTCCCCAGAGAGTGAAGTCCGGGATCAGGAGTCGGGTGCAGCCTCCAGAAACTCTCCAGAGGCAGGAGAGCCTAGTGCAGACAGGCTTCAGTGCTGGCTGAGACTAGCCTGGAAGAACATGGAAGCATCAGAGAGTGGAAGAGACAACCCCTGTGGAAAGAGACAATGGGTGTGAACTCAGTAGGACATCAGCAGGAAACCACTGTTTTCACATGTTCTGGTGGGTATACACTCTCTGCTGCTCAGCAACCTCTCAGAGAGATTCATATAGCATTTCTGATCATTTTCAAGCATAGCTACAGTTTCATCTTTAAATATTAATCTGACTTCAATTCCTTGTTTCAATTAAAGCTTCTTCTTTTCTCTCAACTGAAGTCTGACTTCCGGCTTTGTTTGGGTAGCAAGACTGGGAAGTGCAGGCTATTGCTACTGGTGTCTTCTTCCAAACTCCAGCTTCCAGCACCACCGCAGTGTGGAGGAGGAAGGCTGAGAGAAAGAGCAACGGCCTATTTCCCTAGTTTTTGCTGTTTGTAGTTCTATAAAATGTAGACTCTCTCTCTTAAAATCTGCTTATATTTGCAGATTATCTAAATACTCCCCTGCCAGGGACCTCTAGGCTGCACCATTCTCAAATGAGATACCTCCCAAAGGACCACTTTACCATCCCCTTAGTGCCAGCCCACTAGGGACGCACACACAGGCTCCTTCTGCTCCAGTCCTGTCACTTCAATAGGCAGCAGCCTCCGGAGCTGGCTCATCCCTGGCTCCCCTGTTGTCCACTTAGTGATATGTAAAATCCCACCGCAAAGACACCTTGTGTGTGTGTTTGGGGGGGAGTTCCAAGAAAGGTAGAGGTTAAATTTTCCTCCAGGCAAGAATGATGGGAAGTTCAGAGTCAGAAACTCAGTGATAGAAAATAAATGGCTATTTCAAACATGGTAATGTCTCAGCTTGAGAGTCACTCCTAGTAAAACAGGAAGCCTACTGTATGAATGTTTTCATACTGGATGAAGCCTACTGGATGCTTGAAAGTGAGGGTACATGACCCCAATCATCTATTAAATGTAGGTCAAGAACTTTTTTCCCATTTTATAAATTTCCTGGACTTCCCTGGAATAGTTGTAGAGGAGAAGTCAATTGCCATTATCCTATAGAAGGTTGAAAGAACAATTTACTTTCTAACCCATTTGTAACCATGGAAACTATGATATCCAATAATGGCTTCTCCAAATTAAGAGGTGTCCTCAGTTCTCTGGTTTCTCATTCAAGGGTTTAAAGGCAGTTTTCTTTAGTAGGACAATGTGGAGAAAGAGATTTCTTTCCTTTCTTTCCTCTCCTTTCCCTGTCTCTCTTTTTGTCAATTGATCAGTAGTAGTTCAAAATTCTGAAGTCACTGCTATCACTAATTGTCACAAAGCTGCCTGGATTTTACCTTGTTCTTGTTGTGACAACAGGAGACCATGATGTTTTGACAAAGTTCTATTCTATTGCTCTTCTCTGTTAACTTTCAAGATAGTTAGCAAGAAAGTCTTCTATTCTGTGTTAGGGGGGAAATCTGTCACTTGCATTTATTCAGTATTAATAACAGTTCTCAAAGAACAAAATTTCATACTTAAAAGTATATGATGCTACTGTGTCACTGGATTCCACTTCATCTCTAAAGAACTATTATGTGCAGCTGGGTCAACTCTGACATGCTCAGTGAGTGGGAAAAACAAAGAAAAGAAACCTTTTTAGTCTGAAGACTAAAAAGAAGGCAGCGTGGTTGGGGGTCTTTCCAGAATCACACATCTATGTGTTCTGCCTCTCACTCTGGCTTTCGGACTTGTCACATCTTTTATGATTTTTCAATTATACATCTCTGAATCCTTAGAAAAAAAAACCCCAAAACAAAAAAACCCTAAACCTGACAAATCTGTTAAAATTCTGAGGAGTAAAAAAGAAACCAAAAACAAGGAAGTAGGGCAGAAATATAGAAATGGCTGTTCTCAGCTGACAGCATAGAGAATGTTTTGGGGAGGATGACATGGTTGCAGGCAGTTCCGGTCAATACTTCAATGCTATTTCTCCAAGGCTCATCCCTCAATTGGTCATGAGTTCTTTCACAATAGTCCTCAAAATTCCCTATACACCCATAATTGCCTAGCTTGGCAGATAAAAATGCTCATTCTTTAAATGTACCCCAAATCATGTTTATAAATTAATTGTATATTCCAGATCAGCTAGTTTTTCCTGATAAAATAGGTATTAGACATGCAGATTTTATTCCATCATAATTTCTATTGATTACTGACAGAAATATTAGGGATCTCATAGTGTAGCATACCATTAAATAAAGCAATTTCAAATGGATGAAGGAGGGCATCTTGGCCTCAGGTGAATCATTTTGTTTTTGTGAAACCTATTATGCACATATAGTTATTAGCCATTCACTTATCCCCTAGACACTTACGTGCTATGCAAAACATAGTGGTGGGCTGAGAAATATCCCATGCTATTGTATTTGTTGGTAATTAACATTTAAAATCCTGGAAACAGTACACTGAGTGGGCAGTAAACTGAGTTAGATATGATAGCTGGCCACATCATCTACTGGGCAGCACATGTGAGTCAGAGTCCATTCTAGGCAGTCCTCTCCTCAAAGAAAGTTACATATCTTGACTCTTTAGTCTCTCCAGCCTTAATGGTTGGGAGAAATGCTTGGGAAGAGAGAACATTGGTGAAGATTCCCAAGGTCTTATTTTATCAGAGTTTTTCATTTCATACCAATTCATAATTCATATATTAACTAGATAGTTCTAAAATACATTTAGGGAATCCTTAGATGTGAAACCTTTGAAATAGCTGAGGATATATACTGCTCACAAAAATTAGGGGATATTTTATCACTTCATATTCATTTTTGTGACAGTATAGTTACTCCCATAATGCAAGAGAAGTAGGGTAGAGAGTCCAAGATGGTGACAGAGTAGGCGGACATTCCAACTACCACCTCCCAAAACCAAATTGTTTTACAATTTAAGAACAATTATCTTGAGAAACCAACTTTGAACTAAACAATGAAGTGAAGTGTATAACCAGGGATCATAGAAGAAGCCACATCGAGACTGGTAGGAAGGGCGGAGTTGTGGCAAGGGCATCCCTTCTCCCAGGAGCGAGCGGCGGCTGAGGGTCCACAGGGACTCTCACTGCAGGGAGTGTCACCTGAGAGGTGTGGAGGCTCAGCCCCAGGCCCAGAGCCCCCGCCTAGAGCCCCCAAACCTAGAAGAGGCTCCCACACAGCATTTAGCAGTGAAAAGAGCTAGGGTTTCTGTCTGCAAGAAAGAGACGGAGTTCTTGGAGATGCAGGCTCTGTCTTAAAGGACCAAAGCAGAAAATCTTGTTCACAGCCACTTACCCAGGGCTCTGGCGGGGGAGAGCTGAGCAGACTACAGTTGCATGAGGAGATTATAAAGTTGGAGGCCCAGGGAGAGACACTGTGGGCAACGGCCACTGGAACCCCTGTGCTGAGTTATTCTCTAATATGCAGTTGGCATCTTTCTTGGGTGGAGCAGTCCTCTCTGAGTGGCATCAGCCTGGGGAAAAGCAACTGCTCTGCCCTTGGGAGTCTCTCCAGCCCCAATCATGGAGACTGGGTTGAGCTGAGAAACCAGGAAGCAGGGGGCCCATCAGTGACTCAGTGTTCTGGCGTTTAGGCTGGAGCTTTCCCTCACACACTCCTGAGTCTAAGACTGGTACTTCTGCCCCACAGGAGACTCAGTAAAAACTGTCCAAACTGTGGGCAGACCACGCCTCTGGGTCTCAGAGGTCACACCCACTGGACTCCTGGAGCCACACCCTACTGAGGTCAGTGAAAAAAGTCTGGACATACTGACACCTGGGGCTGAGGAGCGAAGCCACACATGCCACCCTTCGTAATTCCTAAATTGCCGCAGGCTCCAGATGCTACCAAAGGCCTTTTCAGTGGCCGAGGCCAGCAAGCAGCCAGCAGACAGAGGCTGCAAGAAACGGGACTCAAGGAACCTTGGCCTTTTAAGTGGACCTACCCCCAGGCCCAGTATGAATAAAAGCTAGCCTAAGTGTGCAACTGGGAATTTTTCTGTGTACCTGGGCCCAGCAGAGGCAGCCATAAACTCTGGATTGCTTGTAGCTCCAAGAAGGCTGCTGAAGGCCAGTTTCAGGCAGTGTCTCCCACTGGTCTGCACCAGGTTCCTGGCAGGGGGGCCCAAGGCTGGCACATCCAGTGGTCAGCTGCAGAAAGTATTGGTTCAGGACCTAACAATCCTTGCTAGAGTGGTATCCTAAGGAAGGGCGCCTCACACCTGGCCCAGCTGAGATGAGTTCTGCTTTCTGTGATCAGCACCAGCACCATGGCTCATGTGCATTGGATAGGGTGGAGCTATATGGTCAACCACCCTGGGTGCTGAATATCCAGCCCTGCTGGGCTAGATTTCACAGGGGGAGTGGGAGAGGCTTGAAGCATGAACATTTAAAATGTGGGTCCCTGTAAGCCTATTGTTGGATCTGGTTGAGGGACTTTAGGGGAGGCACAGTCAGTCCCAGGATAGGACTCTCTCAGTCCTCCTCCCTGAGACCAAGGTCTCACCAGCTGTAAGAACTTCTGCAGAGGGAACTGTTGGGCCCACTTGATCTGAACCTGCTGCTCACCTTGTTGGGGAGAAATAAAATTTGAGTATCCAGCAGTGACTGAGGGTTTAGGCTCTGGAATAGGGGCTACATTCCCCATACTGAGCTCCTGACCAAGAGATCCCTGAAGTAGGGGGTCCCACTAATGCTGTATTCCCTACCTCAGCTGCTGCTGTAACCCAACAAGCTTGCAATTTATAGAGGGCTTGGTTGTGTGAGGCCAGTCTGAGCCCACACCACAGTCTTTCTACAGAAAACTCTGTTGGAAGACAAGGCAGCTGCAAGAGGAGGTGGAGCAGCTGAAAAGTGGAGGCAAATGTTATGGAATTTAGGGCTTTTATGGAGCTGCTGTCACCTCTAAGCAAGAGGGAGCTGATCATTATACACAGTTTGGCCCCTCCCACACTACCCAGGAACAGAAAATGCAGACACAAACAGTGAACAGAGCAGTAGCTGCAGACAGG
The DNA here is from genome assembly GCF_036850765.1 of Saccopteryx bilineata. Taxonomy (NCBI): domain Eukaryota; kingdom Metazoa; phylum Chordata; class Mammalia; order Chiroptera; family Emballonuridae; genus Saccopteryx; species Saccopteryx bilineata. The sequence continues at coordinate 103,044,363 of NC_089495.1, read as the reverse complement.
GAGCCCATAGCAGGTTATAAACAACAGCTGATGCCAACCCAACAAGATCTAGAGCCAGCAGAACTGGTAGGGGTGTCACATAGCACCAAACCTAGCTCAGCTAGCAACACAAACAGCACTCCCAAAAGAAGAGTCTAGCAGGCATCAGACACTGTGGAGAGTAAGTATGTCCAACAGGACAGACATTGCACAGTGTGTAATACACATGATCAAGGTTGACCCTTAGAGACAGCCAGCCTGAAAGGATAACAATACTCATGAAAGGACCAACTGCATTCAATACTCACATACTACAGAAAGTAAAATAGTACCCTCAAGAAGCATTCCTTTATTATTATTATTATTACATTTGTTTTTATTTGTTTCAATTTTTTGGCTCAAAAGGAAATATTTAATTTAACATGAAATATATACAGACATACAAAGATATTTGAAATTAAGCCATTGATAGGGCTTGTCAGGAAATGAGTGACAGACACAGGGACGTAGGTCTGATTCTGAGAACACCACAGCTAGTGGTTCTCTGTGGCAGACTTCCTTTCAAAGGGAGAATCATGCAGAGCCCCTCAATGACAGTCTCCTGAAAACCTTTGCCAGCAAGTCCCTGAGAATGTAATAGCAGAGTCCCGCACTTTCAAAGGCTGGTCAGGAGGAGGGTTTCCTGATGGGATTGGATCACCCATGACTCTCTGTGTCTTTCAAGCCCAGGAGGTACATGGGAAGCTCTTACAAAAAGGTTTCCCCACACACCCTTTCTAGTCCCTGGGACTGCCTTCATGTTCTTCATTTCTTCTGAAGTCACCTACAGTTAACTTGGGGTAGGGAGATGTTGCCTCACTCCTCAGTCTCTTCTTTTTGTTTCCTGAGGTCACATTGTATATGAAGGAGAATGACAGGTGCATGCCACAAAACCAGGTTCCTAAACTGTTAGATCACTCTAAGAATAATAGCATATAACAAGTAGCCCATATTCTAATGAGAGGTGTTAGACCATGGTGATGTCCATCTGAGATGTGCTATGTCACTATGCAGCTTTGGGAGCAGGTGTTCTTTAGATTGAAGGTACTGGCCATCTCTTTTTTTTTTTTTTTTACTTTTTTTCCCTGAAGTTGGAAACGGGGAGGCAGTCAGACAGACTCCCACATGTGCTCGACTGGGATCCACCCGGCATGCCCACCGGGGGGGGGTGCTCTGCCCATCTGGGGCATTGCTCTGTTGCAACCAGGGCCATTCTAGTGCCTGAGGCAGAGGCCATGGAGCCATCCTCAACGCCCAGGCCAACTTTGCTCCAATGGAGCCTTGGCTGCAGGAGGGGAAGAGAGAGAAAGAGAGGAAGAAGAGGAGTAGGGGTGGAGAAGCAGATGGGCACTTCTCCTGTGTGCCCTGGCCGGGAATCGAACCTGGGTCTCCTGCACACCAGGCTGACACTCTACCACTAAGCCAACCGGCCAGGGCCTTTTTTACTTTTTTAATTATTAATTTTAATGGAGTGACATTGATAAATCAGGGTACATATGTTCAGAGAAAACATCTCCAGGTTTTTCAACAGAAACACTTGAGGCCTTCAACAGAAAGGACTGGCAAGAAATATTAAGCATTCTTAGAACAAGGAAAACAGGTGGCCTAAGATCAGTACTACCAAGGTCATCTTCCTCATAAATACATCACAAAAATTTCAAAGTCAGGCAGTGCTAAATAATACACAGACAAAATGGGTAAACAAAGAAATGCAACCCATGAATCAACAAGAGAAGTCCCCAGAAAAAGAATTAAATAAAATGGAAGTAACCAAACTACCAGAGGCAGAATTTAAAATAATGATTTTTAGGATGCTCAAGGATCTGAGAGCAAAAATGGATGGTCATAATGAGAACTGAAATAAAGAGATAGAAGCATCAAAAAGGACATTGAAATCATAAAAAGAACCAGTCAGAAATGACAAATATGATATCAGAAATGAAGACTGCACTAGAAGGAACCAACAGCCGGTTGGGTGAAGCAGAGGATCAAATCAGTGATTTAGTAGACAAAATAAAGAGAAGCACAGAAGCAGAGCAGCAAAACGAAGAGGTGCAAAAAGACTGAGGCAGCTCTAAGAAACCTCTGTGACAACATGAAGAGAAACAACATCTGCATTGTAGGGGTTCCTGAAGGAGAAGGGAACAAACAAGGGAGAGACAATCTATTTGAAAAAAGCATAGCTGAAAATTTCCCTAAATTGATGAAGGAAAAAGTCACACAAGTTCAAGAAGCACAGAGAGTCCCATTAAAGAGAAACCCAAGGAGGTCTACACCAAGACACATGGTAATTAGAATGACAAAGTTAAGAGACAAAGAAAGAATACTATAAGTGGCAAAAGAAAGGCAGTTAATTACCAACAGAGGAGACCCCATAAGGATGACATCTGACTTCTCAACAGAAACACTTGAGGACAGAAAGGATTGGCAAGAAATATTAAAATGATGTAAAACAAGAACCTACTACCAAGACTACTTTATCCAGCAAGGCTATCATTTAAAATTGAAGGAGAAATAAAAAGCTTCCCAGACAAAAAAAGACTCAAGGAATTCTTACAACCAAACCTGTACTGCAGGAAACATTAAAGGGCCTGTTATAAAAAGTGCATGGAAAAAAAGAAATTGAGAGAAAAAAGATTGTAGATTTAAAGAATAAAATGGCAATAAATTAGTACATATCAATAATAATCTTAAATGTAAGTGGATTAAATGCTCCAATCAAAAGACAAAGAGTAGCTGAATGGATAAGAAAACAAGACCCATACATATGCTGTCTACAAGAGACACACCTCAGAACAAAAGATACACACAGACTGAAAGTAAAGGGATGTAAAAAAGTATTTAATGCAAATGGAAATGAAAGGAAAAAAAGCTGGGGTAGCAATACTTATATCTGACAAAATAGACTTTAAAACAAAGGCTATAGTAAGGGATAAAGAAGGTCACTACATAATGATAAAGGGAGCAATCCAACAGGAAGATATAAACATTGTAAATATTTATGAACCTAATATAGGAGCATCTAAATATATAAAGCAGACTTTGATGGATATTTGGGGTAAGATTGATGGTAATACTATAATAATAGGGGGTTTTAATACCCCACTAACATCAATGGACAGATCCTTCAGACAGAAAATTAACAAAGAAACAGCAGCCTTAAATGACACACTAGATGAACTGGATTTAATTGATATCTTCAGAATCTTACACCCCAAAGCAGCAGAATATACATTCTTTTCAAGTGCCCATGATACATTCTTTAGGATAGAACACATGTTAGGACACAAACAGATCTCAATAAATTTAAAAAGATTGAAATCATATCAAGCATCTCCTCTGATTATAATGACAAACTAGAAATCAGCTAAAATAGAAAAACTTAAAAACAATCAAACACTTGGAGGTTAACAAGCATGTTATTAAATAACTAATGGATTAACAATGAGATCAAGGAAGAAATAAAAAATTTCCTTGAAACAAATGAAAATGAACATACAACAACTCAAAATTTTGGGACACAGCAAAAGCAGTCCTGAGAGAGAAGTTCATAACATTACAGGCATACCTTAAGAAGCAAGAAGAAGCTCAGATATACATTTTAACCCTGTATCTAAAAGAACTAGAAAATTAACAACAAATAAAGCCCAGAGGAGGTAGAAGGAATGAAATAATAAAGATCAGAGGCGAAATAAATGACATAAAGGTTAAAAAAAACAATGCAACAGATCAATGAAACCAAGAGCTGGTTCTTTGAAAAGGTAAACAAGATTGATGAACCTTTAATCAGACTCATCAAGAAAAAAGAGAGAAGACTCAAATAAATAAAATTAGAAATAAAAGTAGAGAAGTAACTGCAGGATTGTAAGAAAATACTATGAAGATCTATATGCCAAAAAATTGGACAACCTAGATGAAAGGGATAAATTCCTAAAAACATACAATCTTCCAAAACTCAATCTGGAAGAAACAGAAAACTTAAACAGACCAAATACAACAAATGAAATTAAAACAGTTATCAAAAATCTTTCAGCAAACAAAAGTCCTGAACCAATGGCTTCACAGGAAAATTTTACAAAACATTCAAAGAACTAACACCTATCTTTCTCAAGCTATTTCAAGAAATTTAAGAGGAGGGAAGACTTCCAAACTTTTTATGAGGCAAGCATCTTTATTCCAAAACCAGGTAAAGAGATTACAAGAAAAGAAAACTATAAACCAATATCCCTGATGAACTTAGATGCTAAAATTCTCAACAAAATATTAGCAAACCAGATCCAACAATACATCAAAAAAGATCATACATTATGATCAAGTGGGGTTCATACTGGGGAGACAAAACTGGTACAACATTTGCAAATCAATAAATGTGATTGATCACATAAACAAAAGGAAAAATAAAAATCACATGATTATATTAATAGAACAGAAAAAGCATTTGATAAAATCCAGCACCCATTTATGATCAAAACTCTCAGTGAAGTGGGAATATAAGGAACATACCTCAATAATAATAAAGGTCATCTATGATGAACCCTAAGCCAACATCATACTCAATGGGAAAAATTTAAAAGTAATCCCCTGAAGATCAGGAACAAACCAGGGGTGCCCCTTTCACCACTCTTATTCAACACATGTAGTTCTGGAATTCCTAGTCACAGCAATCAGACAACAAGAAGAAATAAAAAGCATCCAAATTAGAAAAAAAGAATTAAAACTATTTGCTGATGACATTATACTGTACATAGAAAACCCTAAATTTAAAAATCTACTAGATCTGATAAATGAATTTGGCAAGGTGGCAAGATATATAATTAATACTCAGAAATCAGTGGCATTTTTTTTTTTTTGGTATTTTTTCTGAAGTTGGAAACGGGAAGGCAGTCAGAATGACTCCCACATGCGCCTGACCAAGATCCACCTGGCACGCCCACCAGGGGGTGATACTCTGCCCATTTGGGGCGCTGCTCTGTTGCAACCAGAGCTGCTCTAAAACCTGAGGCAGAGGCCATAGAGCCATCCTCAGTGCCTGGGCCAACTTTGTTCCAATGGAGCCTTGGCTGCGGGAGGGGAAGAGAGAGACAGAGAAGAAGGAGAGGGGGAAGGATGGAGAAGCAGATGGGCGCTTCTCCTGTGTGCCCTGGCCAGGAATTGAACCCCGGACTCCTGTATGCCAGGCCGACGCTCTACCACTGAGCCAACCGGCCAGGGCCATTCAGTGGCATTTTTATACACCAACAATAAACTGTCTGAAAGAGAAAATAAGAAAACAATCCCTTTCACTATTGCCACAAAAAAATAAAATAACTAGGAGTAAATTTAACCAAGGAAGTAAAAAACTTGTACTGGGAAAATTGTAGGACATTTAAAAAGGAAACCAACAAAGATACAAACAAATGGAAGCATATGCCATGTTCATGGATAGGAAGAATAAACATCATTAAAATGTCTATACTACCCAAAGCAATATATAAATTCAATGCAATTCCCATCAAAGTATCAATGGCATACTTCAAAGATATAGAAAAAATATTCCAAAATTTTATATGGAACCCAAAAAGAACATGAATAGCCTCAGCAATCTTGAAAATGAAGAATGAAGTGGATGATATCCCACTTCTTGATATCAAGTTATACTACAAGGCCATGGTAATCAAAACAGCTTGGTACTTGCATAAGAACATGCACACAGATCAATGGAACAGAATAGAGAACTCAGAAATAAACCCATGCCTTTATGGTCAATTGATATTTGACAAAGGAGGTAAGAGCATACAATGGAGTAAAGACAGTCTCTTTAACAAATGGTGTTGAGAAAATTGAACAGCTACCTGCAAAACAAATGAAACTAGACCACCAACTTACACCATTTACAAAAGTAAACTCAAAATGGATAAAAGACTTAAATGTAAGTCACAAAACCATAAACATCTTGGAGAAAAACATAGGCAGTAAACTCTCTGATATCTCTCATAGCAATATTTTTGCTGATTTTTCTCCATGAACGAGTGAAATAAAGGACATGATGAACAAATGGGACTATATCAAACTAAAAAGCTTTTGCAGAGCAAAAGACACCATGAACAAAATAAAAAGACAAGTCACACAATGGGAGAAAATATTTGCCAATAAGTCTAATAAGAAATTAATAATCAAAATTTATAAAGAACTTCTAAAACTCAACACCAGGAAATTAAACAATTACTTAAGACATGGGCAAAAGAGCTGAACAGACACTTTTACAAAGAGGACATACAGATGGCCAATAGGCATATGGAAAAATGTTCAACATGACTAATTATTAGAGAAATACAAATTAAAACCACAAGGAGATACCACCTCACATCTGTCAGAATGGCGCTCATTAACAAATCAACACACAATAAGTGCTGACAAGGGTGTGGGGAAAGGAGAACCCTCTTGCCCTGTTGGTGGAAATGCAGACTTGTGCAGCCACTGTGGAAAACAGTATGGTGTTTCCTCAAAAAAAAATTAAAAACGGAACAGCCTTTTGACCCAGCTATCCCACTTTTAAGAATGTATCCTAAGAATCTCAAATCACTGATTCAAAATGAGAAATGCACCCCCATGTTTATGGCAGCATTGTTTACAATAGCCAAGATCTGGAGACAGCCCAAGTGTCCATCAGTGAATGAGTAGATAAAAAAGCAGTGGTACATATATACACAATGGAATACTACACAGCCATGAAAACAAAGGAAATCTTACCATTTGTGGTGGCATGGATGGACCTGGATATTATTATGCTAAGCGAAATAAGCCAGGCAGTAAAAGAAAAAAATCATATGATCTCAATTATATGTGTATTTTAATAAACAAAGTGAACTGAGGAAGGAAATACAGGCAGAGGCAGGGTCACAGGGAGCAGACGAAGAGCTGTCAGGGGGAAGAGGGATGAGGGAATGAAATCAGAGAGGGTGAAGAGATTAGTGAAATTATATATACATAACACAGAGATACAGATAACAGGACAGCAAATCCCAGAGGGAAGGGGAGAGGGAGTTAGGTGGAAGGGGCCAAGGGGGTATAATGGGGGACATGCGGGTGTGGTGAGGGTGTTTTATTAAGTGGGACACTCAAATCCATGTTAACACAATAAATTAAAATTAATAAAAGTTAAAAAAAAAGAGAAGTAAAGTATAATACTCCTCTACACTGCATTCATATAGTTACATTCAGGTTTCTCTAGTTTATATCCCTGTTTTTTTACTTTTTGTCAATTTCTATATTTTCATACATTAATTCTTAATAGTTAAATCTCAAGCCAGGGATTTTGACCTAAATTTGAGGAGAAAGGAAAAATAGGAACTTCTTAGCTGAGTACAAGAAAAGCAGAATGTTCTCAATTCTGGCTGCATATGAGAATTACTTAAGTGTTCATATTTATTTATTTATTTATTTATTTATTTTTTAAACACTGAATCCTCAGTCCTCCTCCACACAGAATTTATGTCTTATTTCTAAGGAGAGGTGTGAGAGAAAATGTTGCATCAAATGGTGCACTAATTATTGATCACTTGGTCTGTATGAGATGCTATGAAAGATAAAAGTAAATGCAAGTCATGGTCTCTGTTTCTAATGAGTGTATTTCCAATGAGTTGCAATAATTTTAATAACAATGCTCACATTACATATCATTACATATTTTCACTTTTGTGTCATCTTTATTTACATCCTTCTTCTTCAACACAAGGTAAGAACTACCATATATCACCATGTATAAGATGCACCTTAATTTTGAGGCCTGAAATTTGAAAAATATATATATATTACTTAATGTTATTGAACTCAAGATTTATTCATCATAAAATTCATACAACTCCTCATCATGGTCAAAGCCCCCATTCATTAGCTTGTCATCTGTGTCTAGTGACAAATAACTGTCTTAATATATTGCTTCATCTTTAGTTCCATCTATGGCATTTGAAATGCCAAACTGCTTATATGACTTGACAACTATCTCAATCTTGATATTATCCCAGGATCTTTTCACCCAGGTAAAAACTTCTCCTATAGCTGGTTTCTTCACTCTTTCTGCTGGTGTCAAATTGTCCCCGGAAGACTTCATCCATTGGTTCCATTTGGTACTGATGGCAGCTTTGAAGGGTTTGTTGATGCTGACATCAAGTGGTTGGAGCTGGGATGTCAAGATTCCAGGTATGACGGCAAGTTTTGTTTTTACTCTGCAGCAATCAATCTTCTTCGTGTTTTTTTTTATGTGTGCCCTGAACTGATCAAGTACCAATAAGGCAGGTTTGCTTAAGAGCCTACCTTGGGGGACCTGAAGATGGCAGCGGAGTAGGCAGATGCACAGAATCACAGCTTACACCACCAAACTGGATAACAAACTAATTTATGAACAATCAGTGTAAAAAACCAAATCTGGACTACAAGAACTGCTCTCAAAAACCAAGGAGCAAAGAAGAAGCCACAACAAATATGGTAGGGAGTGCCTGAATCTCCCCTGCTTACAGGAACAGAGGGGGTGTGAGGTTAAGAGCCCAGAAGGGATCTCATTCCAAGGAAAAGAGCAGTAAATACTGCTCACAGCCACTTGCCTGGTGACCAAGGAATGAGGTGTGTTGAAAGGGCCAGCTTGTCTTCCAAAAAGAAAGGGGGGAAAGAGAGACAAATGGTGAGGGGCAGAGGAATGCAGGGGATGATCTGAAAAGCTGACTCATTCAGTGCTGGAGGTGGTCATAGCTGGGGGAGGGGCTGATCCTTCCACAAAATAAAAGTCAAAGTGCTTCCAGGGCACAGATCTCCAGACATCTCTCCAACTCCAATCAGTGTGACAAAGCACAGCTGAAAAAAAGAAGTGGGGAAGAGGGGCAGTAGTAAACTCAGATCTCCATGGAGATCTGAGATACACCTCCCCCTACTGAAGCTGAAAAAGCACCTGCCCCAGAGAGATTAACTGGCTGAAGAGGACTTCAGAGTCTCAGTTTACACCCACCGCATTACTGGATACAGTGTCAAATAAGCCCCCTGCTGAGATCAGCAAACAAGACAAATCACCTGTTAAGAAAACAAACAAATCAAGACTTCAAAGCAGCCCAAATCTGAAAGTGGATACAAATAATAGCTGATGCCAACCCAAGAAGACCTAGAAATAACACAATTGAAAACTGGAGGCAGACAACACCAAGCCTAGACTCAACCAGCTCTACAAACAAAACACCCAAACACACAGACATAATGAGAAGATAGAGAAGTGCAATCCAAATGAAACCACAAGAGAAACATCCAGGAAATGAACTGAGTGATATGGAAATAACCAAACTTCCAGATACGAAGTTCAAAATAATGATTGTAAGGATTCTTAGGGATCTTAGAACAACAATGGATGGTCATTGCAAACACCTAAATAAAGAAATAGCAAGTATAAAAAAAGGATATTGAAATATTAAAAAAGAATCAGTCGGAGATGACAAATACAATATCAGAAATGAAGACCACAATGAAAGGAATTAAAAACAGGATAGATAGAGCTGAGGATCAAATCAGCAAGTTGGAGGACAACTAGAATGAAGGCATGAAAGCAGAGAAGAAAAAAGAAAAGAAATAAAAAGTTCTGAGGAAACTCTTAGAGAGCTCTGTGACAACATAAAGAGAAATAACATCCACATCATAGGGGTTCCTGAAGAAGAAGAGAAAGAACAAGGAATAGAGACTTTGTTCTATCATATCATAGCTGAAAACATCCCTAAATTAATGCAGGAGAAACTCTCACAAGTTCAAGAAGCACAGAGAACTTCACAAAGAGAAACCCAAAGAAACCTACACCAAGACACATCATAATTAAAATACCAAAGCTAAGTGATAAAGAGAAAATATTAAAAGCTGCTAGAGGAAAAAGAGGCTATCACCTACAAAGGAGCCCCCATAAGGATGACATCAGACTTCTGAAAAGAAACACTTGAAGCCAGAAGAGAATGGCAAGAAATATTCAAAGTAATGCAGAACAAGAACCTACAACCAAGCCTGACCAGGCAGTGCGCAGTGGATAGAGCGTCAAACTGGGATGCCGAGGACGCAGGTTTGAGACCTCGAGGTCGCCAGCTTGAGCACAGGCTCATCTGGTTTGAGCAGAAGGCTCACCAGCTTGGACCTAGGGTTGCTGGCTTGAGCAAGGGGTTACTCAGTCTGCTGAAGGCCCGCGGTCAAGGCACATATGAGAAAGCAATCAATGAACAACTAAGGTGTTATAATGCGCAACAAAAAACTAATGATTGATGCTTCTCATCTCTCCGTTTCCGTCTGTCTGTCCCTGTCTATCCCTCTCTCTGACACTCTCTGTCTCTGTGAAAAAACAAAACAAAACCAAAAAACCTACAACCAAGACTACTTTATCCAGTAAGGCTATCATTTAAAATTGAAGGAGAAATAAAAAGCTTCCCAAACAAAACAAAAAAAACACTCAAGGAATTGATTACAGCAACCAAACCAATGCTGCAGGAAATTTTAAGGGGCATGGTATAAACAGATCAAAGTGGGAAAAGAATATAGCAAAAGAGGAATACAGCTTTAAAGAATAAAATGTCAATAAACAAGTACATATCAATAATAACCTTAAATGTAAATGGATTAAATGATCCAATCAAAAGACATAGGGTAGCTGCATGGATAAGAAAACAGGACTCGTACATATGCTGTCTACAAGAGACATACCTTAAAACAAAAGATGCACATAGACTGAAGGTAAAAGGATGAAAAAAAACATTTCATGCAAATAGAAATGAAAAAAAAGCTGGGGTAGTAATACTTATATCAGACAAAATAGACTTTATAACAAAGAATATGGTAAGAGATAAAGAAGGCCACTACATAATGATAAAGGGAGCAATCCAACAGGAAGATATAACTATTATAAATATCTACACACCTAATATAGGAGCACCTAAATATATAAAGCAGACTTTGATGGACATAAAGGGCGAGATCAACAGCAATACTATAATAGTAGGGGATTTTAATACCCCACTAACATCACTAGATAGATCCTCAAGAAAGAAAATTAACAAAGAAACAGCAGACTTAAAGGACACAGTAGATCAACTCAATTTAACAGATATCTTCAGAACTTTTCACCCTAAAGCAGCAGAATATACATTCTTTTCAAGTGTTCATGGTATATTCTCTAGGATAGACCACATGTTAGGGCACAAAAGTGCTCTCAACAAATTTAAGAAGAGTGAAATCATATCAAGCACTTTCTCTGATCACAATGGCATGAAACTAGAAATCAACCTCAACAGAAAAGCTCAAAAATTCTCAAACACATGGAAACTAAATAGCAGGTTGTTAAATAACAAATGGATTAAGAATGAAATTCAAGAAGAAATAAAAAACTTCTTAGAAATGAATAAAATGAGCGTACAACAACTCAAAATTTATGAGACACAGCAAAAGCAGTACTCAGAGGGAAGTTCATAACACTACAGGCACACTTTAAGAAGCTAGAAAAAGCTCAAATAAAAAACTTAACCTTGCATCTAAGAGAACTAGAAAAAGAACAGCAAGTAAAGCCCAAATGTGGTAGAAGGAAATAATAAAGATCAAACAGAAATAAATGACATAGAGGCTAAATAAACAATACAGAGGATCAATGAGACTAGGAGCTGGTTCTTTGAAATGGTAAACAAGATTGATGAACCTTTAACTAGACTCAGCAAGAATAATAGAGGACTCAAATAAATAAAATTAGAAATGAGAGTGGAGAAATAATAACTGACACAACAGAAATTCAAAATATTGTAAGAAAATACTATGAAGAACTGTATGCCAAAAAAACTAGACAACCTAGATGAAATGGACAAATTCCTTGAAACATATAATCTTCCAAAAATCAATCTGGAAGAATCAGAAAACCTCAACAGACTGATTACACCAAATGAGATCGAAACAGTTATCAAAAAACTCCCAACAAAAAAAAGCCCCGGGCCAGATGGCTTCACAAGTGAATTCTACCAAATATTCAAAGAAGAACTAACTCCTATCCTTCTCAAGCTATTTCAAAAAATTCAGGAGGAATGAAGACTTCCAACTCCTTTTATGAGGCGAGCATAATTCTGATTCCAAAACCAGGCAAAGACAACACAAAGAAAAAAAATTATAGGCCAATATCCCTGATGAATATAGATGCTAAAATCCTCAACAAAATATTAGCAAACCGATGCAACAATATATGGAAAAAATCATACACCATGATCAAGTGGGATTTATTCTTGGGAGGCAAGGCTGGTACAATATTTGCAAATCAATCAGTGTGATTCATCACACAAACAAAAGTAAGGAGAAAAACCACATGATAATTTCAATAGATGCAGAAAAAGCATTTGATAAAATCCAGAACCCATTCATGATCAAAACTCTCAGCAAAGTGGAAATACAAGGCACATAACTCAACATGATAAAAGCCATCTATGACAAACCCACAGCCAACATCATACTCAATGTGCAAAAATTAAAAGCAATCCCCTTAAGATCAGAAACAAGGCATGGGTGACCCTTTCACCACTCTTATTCAACATAGTTCTGGAAGTCCTAGCCACAGCAATCAGACAACAAGATAAAAGGCATTCAATTTGGAAAAGAAGAAGTAAAACTATCATTATTTGCAGATGATATGATATTGTATACAGAAAACCCTAAAGTCTCAGTCAAAAAACTATTGGACTTGATAAATGAATTCAGCAAAATAGCAGGATATAAAATCAATACTCAGAAATCAGAGGCATTTTTATACACAAGCAATGAACAGTCAGAAAGAGAAATTAAGGAAACAATCCCCTTCACTATTACAATCAAAAAAATAAAGTACCTAGGAGTACATTTAACCAAGGAGACTAAAGACTTGTACTCGGAAAATTATAAAACATTGATAAAAGAAATCAAGGAAGATACAAACAAGTGGAAGCATATCCCGTGCTCGTGGTTAGGAAGAATAAACATCATTAAAATGTCTATATTACCTAAAGCAATTAATAAATTCAATGCAATACCAATTAAAATACCAATGACATACTTTAAAGATATAGATCAGATATTCCAAAAATTTATATGGAACCAAAAAGGAACATGAATATCCTCAGCAATCTTAAAAAAGAAGAATAAAGTGAGAGGTATCACACTTCCTGATATCAAGTTATACTATAAGGCCATTGTACTCAAAAGAGCCTGGTACTGGCATAAGAACAGGCATATAGATCAATGGAACAGAACGGAGAACCCAGAAATAAACCTACAACTCTATGGACAACTGATATTTGACAAAGGAGGTAAGGGCATACAATGAAGTAAAGACAACCTCTTTAATAAATGGTGTTGGGAAAATTGGACAGCTACCTGCAAAAAAAAAAAAGAAACTAGATCACCAACTTACACCATTCACAAAAATAAACTCAAAATGGATAAAAGACTTAAACATAAGCCATGACACCATAAGCATCTTAGAAGAAAACATAGACAGTAAGCTCTCCAACATCTCTCTCAGCAATATATTTGCTGATTTATTTCCACGGGCAAGTGAAATAAAAGACAGGATAAACAAATAGGACTATATCAAACTAAAAAACTTTTGCACGGCCAAAGACAATAAGAACAGAATAAAAAGACAAACTACACAATGGGAGAATATATTTGACAATGCGTCTGATAAGGGGTTAATAAACAAAATTTATAAAGAACTTGTAAAACTCAATACCAGGAAGACAAACAATCCAATCCAAAAATGGGCAAAAGAAGACTCTGGCCGGTTTGCTCAGTGGTAGAGCATCAGCCTGGCGTGCTGGAGTCCCGGGCCCGATTCCTGGCCAGGGCACACAGGAGAAGTGCCCATCTGCTTCTTCACCCCTCCCCATCTTCTTCCTCTCTGTCTCTCTCTTCACCTCCCGCAGCCAGGCCGCATTGGAGCAAAGTTGGCCTGGGCACTGAGGATGGTTCCATGGCCTCTGCCTCAGGCGCTAGAATGGCCCTGGTTGCAACAGAGCAACCCCCCAGATGGGCAGAGCATCGCCCCCTGGTGGGCATGCTGGGTGGGTCCTGGTCGGGTGCATGCGAGAGTCTGTCTGACTGCCTCCCTGTTTCCAACTTCAGTAAAAAAAAAAAAATAAATAAAAATGGGCAAAATAAATGAATAGACACTTCTCCAAGAGGACATACAGATGGTCAATAGGCATTTGAAAAAATGCTCAACATCACTAATCATTAGAGAAATGCAAATTAAAATCACAATGGAGATATCACCTCACACCAGTCAGAATGGCGCTCATCAACAAAACAACACAGAATAAGTGCTGGTGAGGATGTGGAGATAAGGGAACCCTCCTGCACTGCTGGTGGGAATGCAGACTGTTGCAGCCTCTGTGGAAAACAGTATGGAGATTCCTCAAAAAATTGAAAATTGAACTGCCTTTTGACCCAGCTATACCACTGTTAGGAATATACCCTAAGAACACCATAGCACTGTTCCAAAAGGAGAGCTGCACCCCCATGTTTGTGGCAGCATTGTTCACAATAGCAAAGATCTGGAAACAGCCCAAGTGTCCATCAGAGGACGAGTGGATTGAAAAGCTTTGGTACATATATACTATGGAATACTACTCAGCCATAAGAAATGATGACATTGGATCATTTACTATAATATGGATGGACCTTGATAACATTATATGGAATGAAATAAGTAAATCAGAAAAAACTAAGAACTATATGAACCCATACATAGATGGGACATAAAAATGAGACTCAGAGATATGGACAAGAATGTGATGGTAACAGGGGGTAGGGTGGGGGTGGGGAGGGGGCGAAGAAGGAGAGAGAGGTTGTGTGGGGAAGGGAGGGGCACAAAGAAAACCAGATAGAAAGTGATGGAAGACAATTTGACTTTGGTTGAAGGGTATGCAACATAATCAAATGCCAAAATAATCTGGAGATGTTTTTTTCGGAACATATGTACCCTGATTTATCAATGTCACTGCATTAAAATTAATAAAAATATTTTTTTTTAAAAAAGCCCACCTGGTCTCCTTCTCTAAACTTTATCAAACCAGATCTTCATCCATCCTGATCCATCCAACCCTGTCATGAACGTGGACAATCACTCCTCAAGGAATGCCTTCTTTTGGCATTGTGTTGCGTTTGAAAATCAGCATAGGAGGCAGCTTGGTTCCATTAGTACAAGAAGCTAGAACAACTGTATAATGGCTCTTTTCATGTCCACTTGTCTTCACAGTTTGTTTTCAGCCCCTTCTTATCAACAGTTCTGTTACTTGGGACATCAAATTGAAAGAGGACTTCGTCCATATTTGTCATCTATCCCAACTCACTGATATGTCTTCTGACATCATCAGAATGACAAAACAATGAAATTCAAGGTCCTTCTGCTCATAGCTTTCAGGCATCTTTTGGGAAAGTCTGGTGCATGTATGCATGCTTAGTCCATGCCGTTTCATGAACCTGAAGCACAATTGTGTTCTCCTTTGAAATCAGTAACTTGTTTTCATCAGCAATTCTTCTTGCCTCATACTGAACCATCTTTGTGGACACAGGAATTCCAATTGCCCTTTGCTCTTCAATCCATATCTTCAATTCCCTCTCTAAATCAGGCCATTTTGCTGACTTGCCTCTCATGGCCTTCTTCTGCCGTGGCGTTTTCAAAAGGGTTTCTTCTTTCCATAGCCAGTCTCGGATTGATTTCTCAGTTGGAGGAGGACCAAACTTACGTTCAGCAGCACGATTTCCATTCACTTTTGCAAACTGGATCCCCCCCTTTTTTTTTTTTGTATTTTTCTGAAGCTGGAAACGGCAAGGCAGTCAGACAGACTCCCGCATGCACCCGACCGGGATCCACCCGGTACGCCCACCAGGAGGTGATGCTCTGCCCATCTGGGGCGTCGCTCTGTCGCGACCAGAGCCACTCTAGCGCCTGGGGCAGAGGCCAAGGAGCCATCCCCAGCGCCCGGGCCATCTTTTGCTCCAATGGAGCCTCGGCTGCGGGAGGGGAAGAGAGAGACAGAGAGGAAGGAGAGGGGGAGGGGTGGAGAAGCAGATGGGCGCTTCTCCTGTGTGCCCTGGCCGGGAATCGAACCCGGGACTCCTGAACGCCAGGCCGACGCTCTACCACTGAGCCAACCGGCCAGGGCCTGGATCACTTTTAACTTGAATTCAACTCTGTACAAAAATCTTTTCTGAGCCATTTCTGGGCAGAACGTGGCAAATCGTAACCTACCATAATATACTGGTAACAAGTGTGAAACAATGAGCGCAAAGACACGAGTGCGAAAAAGTGGGAAATGCAATAAAAAAATCTACAACCACTGTATAAGACACACCCAGTTTTTAGACCCCAAATTTTTCAGAAAAGGGTGAGTTTTATACATGAGGAAATATAGGTATTTAAAGTCTTAGATGTCATGTAGTGGGTCAGAATACAAGTGCTGTGGTCTTATAGAAAGAGGAGATCACTATGGGCAGGGCTGACCTAGGAGAAGGCTTTGTAGAGGGCTTAGATCTGAACTGGGCCTGATGGCTGAATGGGTTATAGGTAAGAGAAATGAGGGTGTTCTTGGTCTGGGGATGTCTTTCTCTGGTGTCATTATTGTCTACTGACACTGGGAGGCCTCTCTGCTTTCATAGTGCACATCGGCATCGCCAGGATGGACGCACCTCACACAGGCCAACTTCTGCAAGAGTCTGGCTAACCAAACCTTTGTCCACACTGCCACACCTTTCACCACGCACTCTATGAACCACTGTGCCCATCACCATAACAACCTGGAAGCCTTTGCCAGGCCAAAGCAATGGACATTTTTTTCTAAAGGAAGAGCACCATGTCTGAAAACATAGTTGGATATAGACTAAATGGTTTACTGATACAATAACATATGATATAATAATATTTTCTGTTTCTAAACTTTAGAGGTCATCCTTTGGGCCCCTAAGTTCATTCTGGGAAAGGTTAGTTGCCATCAACAAACCTTATCAAGAATGGGATACGCGAAAGGAATCTGAAAGGAGGGAGTGAAAGAAAGAGGAGGAGCCCACAGGAGTGCCCAAAGGAAGGAGAAGGCACCCACAAGGCAGGGGGCAGACGGCCTAACAAATGCTGTGTGTGCCCTAATTTCCCTGCGGCCTGGCTCTGTGCGGATGGGCAGTCCTGCAGTTTTCCTGGAGTCTCAGCCACCACGCCTGGCTGTACACTGGCATGGCCACGGAGCTTCGAAGTGGATTGGCTACAGAGAGGACCCAGGAATGTACAAGTGTTTAAAGTGCCACAGATGGTGCTGCTGCGCAGGCACACAAGGCTCTCGAACATTCCTCCCGGGAAGGCCTGAAATGCATCATTGGAGGCCTACCACCTGCACTTCGATCTTAGACACCACAGAAGCTACAGAGGAAAGAATCCCAAGGATCTGAATGGTGATTATCAAACCCAACGTGATTAAGAAGAACCAGTTAAATGAAGATGTCTGAACGCCAGACCAGAGGTTTATGATTCAGCATATCTCGGGTTCAGGCCAGGAACATGTGTTTTTCACAAGCTCCCAAATGATCCTGATGTGAGAGGTCGCAGGACAACAATTTGCGACAGTGGGTTGGGGTGTTGTCGGGACGTGGCTTATCAACCATCTTGCACAGGGCTGAGTGTACACCGATCCATAGAGATTGCCCCTTCTTTTCCACTACGCGGGGAGCATAAAATAAGCACTTGTATGCATTACATAGGTCATGGCCTACTCAGTAAGAAAGTGTTTCTCTGCTCTTCCTCTTCTTTATTTCACAAACCTGTGGAGGCTTCTCTCAATTTTTACCTGGTGATGCTTACATGTAGGGTGATTTAACTTTTTTTGTAGAAAGATTTTTAAAAAATCAAGATATATTTCTATGAAGGCAATTGTTTTATTTTTTATTAAATATTTCTATTCATAGCAACACTAAAGTGACTTAGAATGTGTTCATAAAGAAACGAACAGAACCATTACAAAAATATCTTGAAGTCTTCACGACAGGTAGCAAAGATCATTTCTTATTCATGTTGTGTGTAGGTATGGAATATATACAAGTTACGATCATCTGCAAACCATGTAACGAAGAGAACATCAAAGCCCAGTAGATGGCACTGTTTGCTTTTTACAAGCGAACTCTGAGAAAACATTCCCCTCATCCCCAAACCTATTTGTTTTGACAATAATATATATCCAACCTCCATTTTTCAAAAGCATTATTTACAAGGAGCCCGATCATTACATCCTTTTCCGAACCCACATTGAGTAACTCTGTCACAATTTATTAAACAGAAAAGTACTTAAGGATTATTAATCTTGTCTGAGAGCAGAAAGCATTTAACTTGCTCCTTTTTCCTCAGTGCCGCTAGGCAGCTGAATTTCTCCCCACACCCTACCCCGTTACCCCCATGCAACTACAGATGCTCTCTATTCAAAAGATGTAACTTAAAAATCATTTCAGAGCAATTTAAGTGAAATTGTGTTTGTATTGAAATTACACCTAGCTCTTCTATAGCATTTCCCCCTCACTTTATAATACACTTATGAACAAATACTTTATTGTCCTTTGACATAAGAAAGAACAAATGTGTAACTGAGGCAGGTAGAACGCTGAAATCAGAGTGGCAGTGGCGTGGTCTTTGGGTTTCAGTCCCAGCAATGATCATAAGACCCCGGGTATAGTAAATGACTTTTCTGAGCATCACTTTTTACCATGTGGATAATGGCAATAGTGCTGCCTACTCCACAGGGATATTATGAAAATGAAACTAGACAATGTAAGCATCTAGTACAATACATGGTCCATAAGTAGGCACTCACGTAGTGGTGTCTTGTTTATATTATATCAAAGTGCTAGAGTCAGGCATGCTTTACACAAAACTTTCTTCAAGAACTTCGGAGATATGCATTCTATCTTCACATTGGCAATATATTTAGTCCTAACTCTCCCCCAAGCTAAGTGATGCTGCGCTACTGCATTTTCTCATCATTATTATCCAACCTATATTTTTAAGCTTTTTGGGTTTTAGAGGCACATGGAGGCAATTCAGCAAGCACCATTTACTGCTGAGGTTAAAGCAGCTGTACCCTGTAATCTCCTACTCAGCTGCCAATACTAATTTAATACAGAGAGGTAAACACAGGGCTGAAACATTTGGCGCGCTATCTATTTTTCCCATCTCAGTTTAAGATTACGAAAATTATAGATTGTCTACAAAAGCTAGTATTTCTAGTTAGTGATAGTTTCCCAACAGCAGAACATTAAATACATCAAAGTGCCAGGATATTTTACCATGAATTAAAATTTGATGTCTGTTGGCATTCAATTTGATTAAAATTCAGAAACTAAGCAGAAAACGATTAACAAAATAAACTAGAATATTCAGGGGAAAAAAGGAACCTAGTAAAGAGAAAAAAAGGGAAAGTCACACTAACAACAACTTGAAATTTCTATGTTTATCCATGTGCATTTGCTTCATTTGGTTGTCAATTCTAATTGGTCTGCGACAGGCTGTGGTTCTGATGTTCCATTGTTATTTCTGTCATCTAATATAGTATCCCCAAGTGCAGTCTATTCCTGATGAATGATAAGGCTTTCTCTCATTATAGAAATAAATAGCTCTTGAAATCTACTGTGAGTTTTTATACCTATGACTCAACTGTTTAGAAGTGCAGAAAATGGGACACTCTCTTCTTCACAAATCATTTTTTCTCCCTCCCTCCCTCTATCCCTCCCTCCCTCCCTCCCTCCCTCCCTCCCTCCCTCCCTCCCTCCTTTTTTCCTTCCTCCCTTCCTCCCTTCCTTCCTTCCTTCCTTCCTTCCTTCCTTCCTTCCTTCCTCCCTCCCTCCCTCCCTCCTTCCCTCCTTCCCTCCCTCCCTCTCTCCTTCTCTCCCTCTCTCCCTCTTTCCCTCCTTCTTTTCTTCCCTTTCTCCCTTTCTCTTTTCCTCTCTTCCTTTCTTTTTTATTTTTAGTGAGAGGATGGGAGATAGATTCCCACATGTGTCCTGACGGGGATCTACCCCAGCAACCCTCATCTGAGGCCAATGCTCAGATCAACCGAGCTAGCCTCAGCACCCGGGATTGATACTCAAACCAACTGAGCCACTGGCTGCAGAGGGGAAGAGAGAGAGAAGGGGAAGAGGGAGGGGAAGAGAAGCAGACGGTCATTTCTCAAGTGTGCCCTGACTGGGGATGGAACCCAGGATGCCGCTTGCTGGGCTGATGCTCTGTCCATGGAGCCAACCAGCCAGGGCCCATATCATATTTTCTTTACTAAGAGTAGGGATGATTTATCAAAGTTGGCCCAAATAAAGCCAAGGCAGATATATACCAAAATGTCAGAAGTTCACTACTAATACATCTTTCCCATGCAATTGTTTCGTGAATACCAGGACTATTTTTGAAAAGAAAAGAATCCTATTCTGTTTGTGTGCATGTTTGTCTGCAAGTACATATATATATATATTATGTATATATATAAAAAATATATATTATGTATATATATATTATATATGTATATGTATATATAATATATATATACATATATGTATATATATATTATGTATATATATACATATATATATATAAAATTGATGGTTTTAAGTTTTAAGAGGCCACGTGATATACTGAAAAAAGCATAGGCCTTGGAGAAAGATCTGGATTCTTAGATAGATAGTAGCATTTATTAGTTTTTTTACCTTGGGAACTATTTAACCTTTCTGAAGCAGACTTTGTCATCTATAAAAAATGAGGCTAATAGTGCATGCCTCACAGGAAGTGATTGGTATATTCCATCATAATGCCTGAAATGTTGGAGATGCTCAATATCTGATTAAAAATTAACTCATAGCACAAGCAAGCCGTTAACTTCATATACAACAATCTGGATTTGTAAAAACAAAAAGTTAATTGTTGATAATTATTTTAAAACAAGTATAAGAGAAATAACAACAGCATCTCTTTTAAAACACATCTATTAGTATGTTTAAAATTTAACAAAAATAGCTCTGGCTGGTTGGTTTAGTGGTAGAGAGACGGCCCAGTGTGTAGAAGTTCTGGGTTCAGTTCCCAGTCAGGGCACACAGGAAAGGTGACCATCTGCTTGTCCACCCCTTCTCTCTCTTTCCCTCCCACAACCATGGCTTGAATGGTTTGAGCAAGTTGGTCTGGGCACTGAAGATGGCACCATGGCCTCACCTCAGGTGCTAAAATAGCCTGGTTGCCAAGCAACCGAGCAGTGGTGCCAGCTGGGCAGAGCATCAGCACCAAATGGGGCTGGCTGGCTGGATCCTGTTTGGGACACATGGGGAGTCCATCTCTCTGCTTCCCTTCCTCTCACTTAGTAAAAAAATTAACAAAAATAACACTGTAGCAAACAGTATTAAGGAAGTGATATATACTATAGAACACCAAAGGGCAAGGCATTATTTTGCTTCTAGGCCATTTATTTGCTCACTCCTATTAATAAAAACAAACTCTTCTACCTGAGTAACAACTAAGGATTTTTTAATGCTTCACTTCTGGTTGATATTTGGATAGTGTCAATTTGAATGTGTGAATATCTTCTTTTGCACTGTTCAGAAGCATTAGTTAATATGCACCTAATTGGTATAGGGAAATAAAAGGTTAAGTAAAAAAAACATAAAGAAGGCTTAAGGGTTATGGGATAGGAAGTTGAGACTCACTTTCCCTTGTCCTTTTCTCTGCAAGTCTCTCAGATCTCTCATGTGAAAGGAAAAGTTGGAAAAGTACTTAAAATGGCAGAAGGTTTTATTGAAGAGATAGTAAAACTGAATTACCACATGTTGATACTAGATGCATTACTGAATCCAGTGTTGGATGTTCTATAATTATTCAAAATGTTTTTAGAATATATTATCATAAGCTCTTCATTTAAAATAAGATTTTCTTCCATGAGAAATAGTTTGATTGATGTTTTGTTTTTTTTCTGGAAAACAAAAAACTGAACTAAGGACATGATGTTAGCTGTAATTCAACAATATGTGTGTTTCACAGAGGCTGTGTGGGTGAGAAAAGATTGGTGGTAGGTCTTTTGAATTGATTTTGATTCTAAGTAATAAGGCTTAGTAAATTTAAGCAGTGAATTCCTTGATGAACAATTTTGAGAATATAATTAGCCAAAATGATACTAAAAGACCAAAATATATCTGCAAAATGATAGCACCCACAGAAATGATGTTGAGGTTATTGACTTGGTCCCTAAACTAGTGCTCATATCAAGCATCTGCATTGTCATTTGATTCTGCCAACATCAAGAGCTGTAGGACACTCTTAGCAACTAATACGTGAGCAACTTCTTCAGCTCAAATTTCGTCTAGCTAGTAGAATACTGCCTGTTTCCTGCCACACCTAAGGAATGTCGCCACTGAGAAATGCACAGCTATTCTCACACCCTTCCCTTCATTACTCTCCTCTCTTCTCCAACTCTTATTGCACAATCCAGCTTGTGTGCCCAAGACTTTTCAAAGCTCAATATAGCACACAAATATCTCCAAACTCTCATGTACAAGCACGGAAAGAGGACACTAATAGCAGGCTCTCAGTTGCAAGTCATGTGTGCTCTGATATTAGCATCTGAATTCTGGACAACCCAGAAGGTTTTAGCAGTAAACACATCACATAGTTTCTTAATGAAATGAAAAGTTAAGCTTGAGCTTCTTGAGGTTCTTCCACTTACTACATTTTGCAGGTTATGGTTGAGTTTAATAGAAATATGGCAATGAGCCTGAGCTATGCGGACAGAGGTGGCACCTTCTTAGAAGAATAATATGAGTGACTGGAAAGTGATATTGAAAACTGGCGTCACACATTTTACTAACAGAAACAGAAAATGAGCAATACACAATGGTTTCCGTGGGTCGAGCCGCTGCCTACATGGCGAGAATATCAGGACTCGCCATGGATTTGAAAT
Source organism: Saccopteryx bilineata (assembly GCF_036850765.1). NCBI lineage: Eukaryota > Metazoa > Chordata > Mammalia > Chiroptera > Emballonuridae > Saccopteryx > Saccopteryx bilineata. Next base: position 103,021,387 of record NC_089495.1, on the reverse strand, counting down.
TAGTTCTTGAGTCCTGCTGATAGGATATCCATACTATGAATGAATTAATTAAAGAACTACTTATTAAGCACTCGTTGTGGGCCAGGGTCAGAATTAAGTGCTGAGACTCAAAGGAAAGAAACTAGGCTTGCTTCCTGACAGGTTCACAGAGCCACCACGGTCCTTGCTCTTACTTTCCTGTGGCCTCAATTGCGAAGAGCACGGGGCAGAGCTGCAGGTGAGGATTCTTCCTAGCTGTGCTGCGGGCTTGCAGAGGGACCTCGGGAGGCATTTAACCTCCTAGTCTCACTGTCTGCTTTCATACAAGTTGGCTAACAGTAAAACTGCCCTGTAAAGCTTTCTCACCATGTCACCATGATGCACAAGTGAGGCAATCAATACGAGAATGCTTAGAAAATTATGAAGTACTTATTTTATTTTCACCTTGCAATAGAAATAATAATTCCCACCCCTTCACCTGACATGGATGCTGTTGCTTCTTGGCTTTTATGGAACAACAATGCTCTCACCTTGCTTTGCAAAGAGAATTAGAGTTCCAGTCTTGTGATATTAAACTAGGCCAACATGTATGGTAAGAAGATGAGACAATACCGTGCGATGATTGTTAGTATCTTTATAAAAAGCCTATGCATTTCTTAGATGAAGAGTGCGATGGGCAGTTTTCTTAGTCCTTAGGATATTTGTTTAATTTTCAACAATAATCTATATAAAATAAAACAAGAAGAAAGGTACAGGAGGATTGAAAGGACTAAAGTTGAGTAAAAAGAAGAGAATAATTAACACATGTGGCAGTTGAGTCCAACAAGATGTTTTGAGCACTTGCACTTTACTCTATGGCATAGAGTTTATGCTATGCTATGCTGAGCCCTAGACGGGGAAGCACTGGTGTTGGCATGAGATGAACAGTAGCTCAGTTTGCAAGTGAATTCTTTATATTACCCTAAAAACTATGCCAAGTAATTCAACTCATACTTGACTGTGATACTATATGTTGCTTCAAAAATTAATATATATATTTTTTTTCTTTCATTTTTCTGAAGCTGGAAACAGGGAGAGACAGTCAGACAGACTCCCGCATGCGCCCGACCGGGATCCACCCGGCACGCCCACCAGGGGCGACGCTCTGCCCACCAGGGGGCGATGCTCTGCCCATCCTGGGTGTCGCCATGTTGCGACCAGAGCCACTCTAGCGCCTGGGGCAGAGGCCACAGAGCCATCCCCAGTGCCCGGGCCATCTTTGCTCCAATGGAGCCTTGGCTGCGGGAGGGGACAAGAGAGACAGAGAGGAAGGCTCGGCGGAGGGGTGGAGAAGCAAATGGGCGCTTCTCCTGTGTGCCCTGGCCGGGAATCGAACCTGGGTCCTCCGCACGCTAGGCCGACGCTCTACCGCTGAGCCAACCGGCCAGGGCCAAAAATTAATATTTTAAGTAATGACAACTGTATGAAAACCCCCAAATATTTTAGCATTTAAACTATGCCTCAGATTTTACAAAATTTTTATGTGAACCATTTAGTTTCATCTTTGTAATATGAGAGGGGCATCAACATTATCTCTAATTTAGAGATGAAATAGCCACACAAGAGTTGGTAAAATAATTTACTCAAAGTAGGACAGGAAGTGGGATACCGTTGGTTTGAAACCAGATCTTTTAAGATGAGTTTTTCATCCTCACATCACATGCATAAATGGACAGTCTAAATAAAACAAAGCACCCTTGTAGTGGCTGAAAAAAAGAAAGAAACCTGGAAAATAAATTATAAAGCAAATTTAAAACATGGATTAAATTTGGAACCATTGTCCCTCATACCCCTCCTCTTATTCCAATTGTAGAATTTAGAAGCCAAGTCTATTGGTTTGTAGAATAATGCAGTCATTAGAAGGATGTTGTTCAAAGGTTATTCTGAGCAAACAGTATCTTCCTAAGGAATGTCATTGTGAAAGTTTACCATGCTAGCTGAAAAAAGTGTACTTTTTAAAAAAGGGCACTGATTTAAAAGTGTGTATGGGGTGGGATATGAAGGGTGGGAAGTTGAGCAAGAAAGAGGGAAGACAGCTATGTGCTTTTCCTGTTTAGCTGTTCTTCTTTAGATATGAATGTATTAAATAACTGAATTCCAATAATACTTCATTTATTTAGAATACAGCCTAAACATGGGAAGTAAGTAAAAAGAGCTATTTTTAGTGAAAAATATTTTATCTAATGGCGTTTGTTTGATCAGAGAAAAATCTACCATCAGTCATGCTAATAGACACAAGAAGAGATAACTTACATCTTAAGACCTTTCTCTACAGAAAAAAGACATAGGAACTCAAAAATCCATGTGGTGGAGGATGAGGGTGTATTTGGGTTTTTCAGAGAAATTAAACAATATACATATAGTTGACCCTTAAATAGCACAAGTTTGAACTACGTGGGTCCATGTATATGTGGACTTTCTTCAATAAATATAGAGTTGTCCCTCCATATCCTTGGATTTTTCACCCACAGATTCAATCAACTGCACATTAAAAACAATATTTTTGATGCAAGGTTGCACATCTACATATACGAGGGTTAACTTCAGTTATACACATATATATGACTGTACCCTTAACCCCTGTGCTGTTCAAGGGTAACTGTCAACTGTGTTTATATGCTTATATTTATTTATTATGGAATTGGCTCATATGTTATAGAAGCTGGAAGTCCTATGGTCTGCAGTCTGCAAGCTGGAGGCCCAGAAAAGCCAGTAGTGTAGTTCTAGTTGAAGTCCAAAGGCCCAAGAACTCCAAAGGAGAAGAGATGGCAGTGTGCAGAGCTTGAATTCTCTTTCTCTGCCTTTTAGTTCTATTCAGGTCCTCAATATATTGGATTATGCTATCCACATTGGGAAGGGCGACCAGCTTTACTCAGTCTACAAATTCAAATATTAATCTCTCCAGATACATCGAGAAATAATATTTAGCCAAATATCTTGGTACCCCATGGTCAAGTCTAGTTGATACATAAAATTAACCATCCCAGAGGATAAACTCTATACACTCCCAGTATGCACTAGGGGCTTGTCAACATTAAGGAAGAAGAAAATATTGAGTATTGCTTCATTTAATCTTCACAAATTGTCCTATGAGGTAGCTATGAAAGTATTTCTATTTTTAGATAAGGTAATGGAGGGCTCTAAGCCTAAAGGTTAAAAAACTTATCCAAGTTAACTCAGAGAACAATAGATTCATGATTCAAATCCAACTCAAACTGATCTTAAATCTTACCATACTTTTACTTTTCTATGCTCTATATTTCACTATTAAATATTAATATTTATGCTAGTGATTCTGATTTGAGAAGATTAGGTTAAAAGATATATAGCATACTATATCTTAGCAGAGTTGCCATAGTCATTAAATTAATAATTTTTCTTAATTATTCTGGTCAATTATGCTTTTATTATATTAATTTAAGGCTGACTTTTGAGACTGAAATAAAAAGAAATGGAAGTGGAGAGCACTCATCTCCGAGCTTCAACCAAGCCAGGTATTGCATATGAGGGGTCGTTCATGGCTTCTCAATACTCACGAACATGGTTCTGCCTAACTGGCTTTATCCTGTGTCCTAGTTTCAAATTTTCTGCTTCTTTCTTAACCTCCCCTTTTAGACCCAAGGCTATAAATTTGGTACTTTTCAATAAAGACTTTGGTATTCTTTCTGCCGAAGGCTACTTCTCAGCCCAAGGTGGACCTACACAGAGAAACTTGTAGCATCTAACACAGGAAAGAATCAAGATTAAGTAATCCTTTGCATGAAAAGACAGCTTTCTAGTTGCTGAAATTCTCTGACTTGCTAAATATAATGGCTCTCTTTTTTGATTAATGCTAAAAACATGCCATCCATTCTCTGAAGCTTTTTATTTTTTGTATTTTTCTGAAGTTGGAAATGGGGAGGCAGTCAGACAGACTCCCTCATTGGCCCGACCAGGATCCACCCGGCACGCCCACCAGGGGGTGATGCTCTGCCCATCTGGGGCTTCACTCTGTTGCAACCAGAGCCTGAGGCAGAGGCCACAGAGCCATCCTCAGTGCCCAGGCCAACTTTGCTCCAATGGAGCCTTGACTATGGGAGGGGAAGAGAGAGACAGAGAGGAAGGAGAGGAGGAGGGGTGGAGAAGCAGATGGGCGCTTCTCCTGTGTGTCCTGGCCGGGAATTGAACCCGGGAGTTCTGCATGCCAGGCCGACTCTCTACCACTGAGCCAACCGGCCAGGGCCAAAATTCTCTGAAGCTTTTTAAAATGCATATCGCTATGCCAAGTACTATATACAATTTCCAAAATTATAACTTCTCTTATATGTTGCATTTTATTATCTCATTATTTTCTCATATGAGTTGCACATCCAGGATGGTAACTTATTTACTAAAAACTTTCATAAGTCACAATGTAGGGTATATATTCTTCAAAGAACTACTATAGATAATTAATTTCACCTTATTTTATTTTTCCTTTTTTTTCCCTACTGTTAACTTTTAAGCTTTCATTTAAAAATTAGTACCAGAGGTTCTGATCTTTCAGAATCCCAGAATGAGGTAGTCTGGGTTAGAGTTATTTTACCTGGGAACCAACAGCTGTACAACTAGGGAATTGGCAAAATGATAAACATTGTTATACATTTCATTAATAATGATAGCTTCCTGGGTAAAATAGTGAACATGCTCAATTGCAAAAGTAGGAAAATCTTTTGGAATTATAGCCAGCATTTGTATTGTGAAGGACTATTTATGGACTCTTAAAAGCAAAATAAAATAAAATTTCCCAATTTTGCCTGCAGCAATTGACATAAAACATGAATTCAAATAATTTACCTCCAGGCTAACCTTCTGCAGAACCAGTAGATGGTCACTCCAGTAAACACTCTGGTTACTTATTGAAAATCAAGAATCTTTCCTGCTCCATAGGGAATGTGGTACCAGACCCAAGGTCAGAGCCTGACCTCATTTTGGGGGTGGAGGTTAAGTAATGCAAACCATCCACAGAATGGCCAGAGGCCAAGGAGCAGGGCTTGTGACTCCAGAACACATCAGCTGAAGGTGAGATTAAGTTTTAAAAGGGTCATTAAAATGTACTCATTGTTAGAAGTGGTGAAAGTGGGGAAATAAAAAGGACAGGTTTCAAGGATGACTAGCTAAAATCCCATTTAAAGGACTCACTGAGCAAAGAGCCCATCTAGAAAAGAAAGAGTATGAGAGGAAAAGAAAAAATAATCAAAACACTTTTGATCCTTTTGTGAAAGTGTTTTAATTGTTTTTGCTAAAATGCTAGAATATAAATGGCTGAACTTTGACTTGAATTACATATAAAGAAATAAATCTATACAAAGAAAATGTCTGGAAGGGTATATAAAAAATAGTAAAGGTGATTGGTCTCTGAAAAGTGATGTTACAGAAATTTTTTCTTCTTTATACATTTTTGTATTGCCCCTCCATTAGCACACATGCTGCTTTTACAATTGTGGGGGAGAAAATGGTAAACTATTTTTATTTTTTTAAAAGAAGTTTTAAGGTTGGTATTAATCTGTAAAATAAATACTTGCATAGCTAAATTAGCAGGGCAAATAACCATTGGGGAGGCAGAAAATGTGTGATAAAAAAAGAGAGAGAGACCAAATAAAAAGAAATGAACACAAAAATTTGGGTTTTGCAACAGCAGCAGAATTTATAGAATTACAGCACCTCTAGAATTATGGAACCCACAATTTCCTGCATGTGTCTGTTTCTGCCAACTTTTGGTTGTCTGTGGTTTTCTTAAAATATCCTTGGAAGGGACTCCCAGGAATCATCAAATCAGTTCAACGTTCTTATAGTTATAATCTAACAAAGGCTTCCAGAATTTCTACAGAAGCTTCCAATTCTGTGTATATGTTCCAGTGATCTGCCACATGCTTTTGATTTAGACTCAAGATTATACAAAGAGTTACTGACCTTCTACAAGATGAGGAAACCTTTCTCACTGTTATTTAGTGTAGTTTTTTTAAAACCAAATAGGGAGTTGTTACACAGGAGAGCCAACCCGAAGCTCAGAAAATGAGTGGTCCAAAGTCTCACAGCAAGTAGGGGGCCACGCTGGGGTTTGAACTCAGATGTCATGATGTGAGGTCTGGTGCTATTTTTATATGACACTGAGACTGCCTCTGGAAAAGTAAAATGATGTCACTGACAGGCATGATTTTCCTGGGGTCCTCGAGGAGACAGGCTATGTAAAGTGTTCAATACATGGATGTCTGGGCTTTCAACAGCTCTAATTCTGTGACTGGCTGTACTGCCATTCCACCCCATTAGTGACGGGGGGGGGGGGTTTGATGGTAACACTGCCTTTAAGTATTGAAAACTTCTTGTTTCTTTCAATTATTGCTTTTCTACTCTTTATAATTTTGTTATAAATTAAGTGAGGTTGCATTTTTAAAAGTTACAGTAACACAAATAATTATGTTAATAAGTGAAAATAAAACAAGAAGGTAAAAATTTTAAAGTTTTTAAGAGAGTAATAATAAAATAGTATGTTAAAATTATCCAAAAATAGATTGCTGGCTCAACTAATTTTTTTTTATCAGTTGAATATAAACTCTAGCATATTCTAATCGACTCCATTCTGCCCAGGGATTCTCAGTGATATAGATAATCCATAGCTCCCATTGACAGTTTGTCAGTAATTTCCTTCCTATTCCCAATCTAATTCAGAATATAGAAACAGAATTGCTTTCTACTTTATACAGCATGTGATAATTGAAGTGATTACTACTAGGGAATATGGATATGAAAATATGCATATATACATTTGCCACTAATAATCAATTTTCAACTGAATGGTTTAACAAATGGCTTCATTAAGTTGTATTGGTAATTCAAATAGAAGTTTGTTGCACCTGGTCAAGTGATAAATCATGCTTATGTTCATTGTTTTGTTTCCAAGAACAATGATAGCTAGGCTTTAGGTTCATTCAAGGCAGAGATAGATTGTGTTTTATACTTTATTTGTAATAACCACGGCATGAGGAACAGAACTGATTATGAAGAAGGTACTTAATAAATAACTTGTTCGGTTTATTGATTTGCTTTTGCATTTCTTTAGATTAAAAATAGAAATGAGAACATTAGCAAATCTACCAATTCATTTTCCTTCAGCCATAAATGTCAATGTGCAAAGAAATCTATGTAAACATGGGTTTTTAACCTGAGCTTCAGAGGCTCCCTTAACTCTCTCAAATTAAATTAAAATTTTGTCGCATAGACATATGCTCCCCTTCTGAGGAGATGGTGCACAGCATTCTTCAGCTTTCAGGAAACCCATAAATCTATGAACTCTGAAGAACCATTGTTATCTAATGTCTACCTACATCTCAAATGTCAGCACTGTCTACTTTTACTGGAAACCTGTCTACTTTTACTTGAAATAAACTATAACCTTTTTTTCTCTTATACTTGATTTTCCTAAAGATGCTTATTCTCCAGTTAGAACTGTTCCCCAAAATAACATATAGAATAAAGCAAAGTATAAAAGCATGGCTACAAACAGGATAACTTCAGACTTCTCCTCACTTTTATGTCCAGGTGCAGGTCAAGGTGTTTTTTCCTTTTTATCATTCAAAACTACTGGACTAAGTGATCTGGGACCTAATTATGGGGGAAATTACCTGTATCCTTATGCACGCTCACAGCCACTAAAATCCACAGCAGCACTTCAGCTAACGGTCCCTGCTATTACTTGTGGTCAAATCGGTTTAAAGTGTTTCTCTACACACTTCACCCTTTCCCAATGCTGTGTTTTCAAGGAAGTTAATGTTTGACTAATTTATTGCACTGCTGCAAATTGAAAAAAAGCAGTTATACTAAGGAACATGCCTTTTTTAGGAAGTAAAATAGGACCTTAATAATTAAGCTACTGATTCTCAATCCAACTGATAATAACATATGAAAATGAATCTTTCAGTTGTACATTTTATTATATTCAGCATTTAAGTAATATGAGTAGCTATGGTTTATAGCATTTTAATCTTAGATGTTCCTTCAACCTTTTACCTTGAAGTGGGTCAGAAATACCGCATGTCTCATTTTGCTATTCTTTTTATTGTTTATCTTTTCAAATAATTAAAATTGCTATAAGCTTACATTCTTATTTTCAAATGTTGTCTCCTTATAAATAAGTGTATTTACTTTTACAAAGACAAGACTACTTCTGTTGGTGGTCATCAGAGAAGACAGGGCTTTGTTACATTCTTCAGTCCGACAAGTAAGGAAAGCATGTGGAATGCTGTTGAATCCTAAAGGGAACTTTCTAAGAAAAACAAAACTTTAAAATTATTTTGGAAGTTTGTGATGTATACCCATTTTAAAGGTCAACTGTTGAATCCACTTTGGTTATCATATGGTTTTTCTGACCCTCCTGTAAGTTCTAGAGCTTTCTTTCAAGTAAAAAAAAATTAAATATCTGAGATTTCAACATAACAAAAAAAGCACATGAATTCCATATCACAGCAAATGGCTTCAAAAAAGATTGTAAATTGAGCGACAGAAGAGAAGTCATTGAAAGGAACCCCCACTAGAGAACACAAGGCAGCACCCAAATAAATCCATTTTAATTTTCACTTTATATCAGTTATAGTTCAAAGCTGTGATAGCATGAGTGGCGAGAGAAGCAGCTCACAGAAGAGCCCTAGTTCAAAGGAATTGAAATTTAGCATGAAACGTGAAACTGAGGATTTCTCCTTCTGAGTGTAGGATTGTAGACATACCAAGGCTGAAGGATGTGGGCTCGGTGCTACAGCAGAATTCCTAGTCTGGGTTGACCCTGAGAATATCAGCCAATGGCCATGAAGTAACACTCTTTCCAAGAGAAAAGCTTGTATCTGACAAGCTGTTAGAAAGGTGAGTTTCTCTTAGAACGCTTTCCTGCCCTTCTAATCTAGAAGGGACACTATACACTGCTGAAACATGGTGCCATTCCTGTTTTGAGAGGTTCCATTCCCCAGGACTGAGATGAAGCACACTTAGACTTTCCACACCCAGGCTTCCCTGCAGAGCGCTCTCTGCTTGCTTCCTTTGGAAAGATTGCACAATGGATCGGTATTCTCTGTTGTCTTTCTTTGCCCTGAGGATCTGGTCTCCAGGGAGGAAAATAGCCACAACACACAGGAAAATGGCAAACGTTAAAATCCTGCAAGCCTGGTGGGATAGTGTGACTTTCCCAGGATCCCAGGCTTTGCCTCCAGGATACGTGAAACTAGAAAACAATGTCATTCATTCAACATTTATACAGAACACACAAAGTACATGGAAATGTGCTAGGTACTGGAGGGCACACAAGAGTATTGAAAACAATCCCTGCCCAAAGGATTCCTGACAGGAAAGCCGTTTCAAGTATAACCCAGACTTTATTATGACCCTTCAAGAAATTCTTGGGTAAGATTGCACTCAGTATTTAAAATAAATAAGGAGATAGGGCATATAAATGTGCTTGAAATTTTTATTTGTAAGGTATACATGAATGAGTGAGGGGTTTAAGGAGCTAAAGGCGCGAAGGTGGCCGCACTCGACCCTTTTTGAAGGAGCCTTACTTCAAGGAGGCATTGCTCAGATGCCTGCACAGTTAGCTGAATCCGAACAAAGGAAGCCGGCACTTTTACCTGGGATGTGGATAACTTGGAGGAAAAGTGGCTTCCAAGAAGGAAAAAAGGGCAACATTCCACCTGGAGGGAGAAGCGCCCCTGGCTCCCCGACTGTGCAAGCCAACCGCATCTTCCATCGACCTCCTCCTCACGCCCCAGCCCTGCATCCTCTACCCAGACCAGGCGGTGGGCCGCGCTCCGCCGAATTCCACCGCCCACTCCACGCCCGCAGCCCTTGCACACGGGCTCCAGCCAGCGATCGGCCACGTGCGCCCGGATCCTCCGCTCGGCCCTCAGTTGGTCCCGGCGCCTGGAAGGTTGCAGTGGTAACGGTGGGGTCCCGCTTTCTGTCCCCCCCGCACCCAGCCGTACAGTCCGGACAGCGTGTTCGGGAGCGAGCGCCTCAGCCCCTCCCCAGAGGGGGCAGCGCGACAGTGAGCTGCGGCGCCGCCTCTGCTGCATCCGTGGCTGCGCGCCCCGCTCCGCTCAGCCCGCTCGGGTTCCGAGCCCGCGCGCCGCGCCGCCTTCCCCTCCTTCTCTGCCGCCGCCCCGCAGGCCGCTCTCTCAGTGAGAGACGTTCGACCCTTCTTCCCCGGGTTAACGGATTTCCGGAGGTGAAGAATTTTGCCTCGGTCCCTACAAGCATCTCGGCCTATCTTTCCCTCCCCTCGCGACTCCCCCACTTCGTGGGCGCGCGCGCGCACACACACTCGCACACACACTCACACTCCCACTTGCAGGCGCGCGTGCGCACGCCCGCGCGCCCCGAGCCGCGGAGTCTCCAGTACCCCTAAGCAAACCCCACTCTCCCCGGCGCCGCTACTCGCACAGGCTTCCAGCCGCCACGGGGCGTCCTCTGTCTGCGGCGGCGGCGGAGGAGGGAACCGCGGCTGCAGCCTGGCCTCGTTCGCAGGTCCGTGCCCGGGACGGAGTCCGGGAGAAGCGGAGAAGGAGGACGCCGAGACAAGAAGGAGCCGCGCCCGGCGCCCGGCGTCCAGCTCCGCGCGGCAGCTGCTTCCGCTCCGGGTTCCGCGGCCCCAGGTAGGCAGCTCCGGGCCCGCAGCATCCCCGGGGCGATCCTGTCTGAAGACGGGGTTCCCCAGCCCCGCCCCCGCCACGGCACCGGGGCAAGGCTAAGAGGGAGCGGGCTGGGGCGGGGGGAGGTGGATGAAGCCAGAGGTGAGATTGGTAAGGTGGGTGCTTGCAGACGTAGGGGCTTCAGCGCAGCCCCCGGAGCATTTCTTCGCCCTACCCCAGTTCCAGCCCTGTCACTTTTGTAAGCCCGGGGGTGTCCGGCGCCCCAGACAGCTGTTCGCCGCTCTCTCGGTCGCTCGCAGCCAGTGTTGGCTCCGAGCTCCCCACCCACCTCGAGCCTCCTATCTCCTTTGCACCTTGGACAGCGCACCCCGCCTCCCATAGCCCCCTGAACCGCACGCGGGACCGCGATCTGCTCCCGCAACCCTCCCGCTGCTCTCTCCTTTCTAGGATGTCATCCTCTCTCCCTGCATCCCTTGTACGCTCTGCCTTGGCGGACTACGCTGTGGTTCGGCCAGAAACTTTCCTCCCAGCCTAGTCTGCGCTGTTACTATTGTTATTTGTGACTGTCCTTTTAACGCGGGGAATTGAGACACCTTGGACAGGTCTTCCTCGGTTGGAGCACGTCCTGCCTGGCCAAGTCCAAGGCAAAAGAGGCACTGGGTAGCTGGACTCGGAAGCTGCCAGGGAGCAGAGTCCACGCTTCTCGGACTCCCCCACCTCCCGCGACTCGACACGTGCGCGCCTCCCACGGACGCGGCCCCTCCCCGACCACCCATGTCCTCCCCCTGCATGGCCACGGCCACCCTATAGGTTGGACACCCGGGGCTCCCGGGACCTGATTGGCTGAAGACGTAACCCCGCCTCCTTTTCGGAGGTGGGTTGTGGTTCTGGAGTGTTGTGGTTGTCAACCCGCCGCGCGCACATGGGGAAAGTGGGGACTACAGGTAGGGAAGCCAGACTAGGTAAGGTCTCCCCGATCCATTGTGTATAGATACTCATCCACCTCTTTCTTCCAAAAACAATTCTGCTTTTCTCCTTTTCTGTCTCTTTTTCAACATTTTATTGCTATAAAGAAACTGGCTTTATAACCCTACTCTTATTAATACTATATTCGGTGGTAGTTATTTTAAAAGCAGATCTAGAAGAATGAAAGAAACGTGCCCATGAGAGATAGGTTCGTGGCAAACTGGACTGCAGATTTGAGTCCAGTAGTTTGGATGAAGTAAGGGATCTGAAGAGGGATGAAAAAATGGGAGGAAAATTGATTTTTTGAAAGAGAGGCGGAGGTGAGCGAGGTTGGGAAACTGCGGGAAAAGCAAGTGGGTCATTTGTGGGGTGAGATGTGAAAGAGAAAGCCAGACCAGCGCTCCTGAGAGGTGGAAGTCAGCGTTTTGAAGAGGGCTTTGTCTGGCAAAGTGGTAATTTTGAAGTAGTATTGAGTTCACTATTAAAACACTTTGTTTCTGTTTTGTCCTTCTGATAGGGGATTTTATAATAATAATGTAAATCCACTTAGTGGATTTTGCTTATTCTAGTTTCTTATAATATATAGATTTGCAACTGGTAATGAATTTCAAAAAGTAAATTTCAAAGGCTCTTCTAGAGGCATGCACTACTAGTTAAATTAGAGTGCTTTTGAAACATTGTGAAGGAAGACGGGTGAGCATTGCGTAAAATCCGAAGATTGTTCTGTCTTTATTTAGGGCCCTTGCAGAAATGTGTGTGTGTGTGTGTGTGTGTAAATGATACTGATTTCTCTTCATTTCAAAGTGTGATTGCCTCTAGCATTTTGAAGCTTTAATTCCTTCAGGCTGTTTTGATGTTGTGTCTGTACATCTAAGAATATTGTAATTCTTATCTTCAGAAGCCTTGTCGCAAAACAAACAGCAACTGATGCAAGTTAATGTTGACAACTTTATATTGAGTATACTGTGTTATTTTATTTGTAAGCTACTGAAATATGCAAGAATAACATAGTATAACTGTTAATCCCCAGGGACCCATATCAAAACAAAGTGGGAATCACAAGAGGCTATTCCAGGGAGAATAATTCAATTATTTAAAAAATGAATACATTTTAAGACTTTGGGTATAAACAGCAACCATATTTTAGCATATGAGTGTTTATCTTTTTACACAGTGATAGTACAAGATATTAAGTAAAGTAGCATATTAAATATGTTAGATGATTCTGAAATAGTAAAGGCTTTCCATTTATTATTATTTTTATGTAAGTAGATAAAATTGCTTTTCTGACTGGAGAACTTTGTATTCAAGCAACAGAATTTGATACATCTGGCAAACTGGAAATTACAGCTTTTGAGAAAATAATTTTTACTATTTTCATATCTCTTAAGTCATACCTTGATTTTCCCTCAGGGATTTAGATTATAGTTTTTGGCTTATCAAATTTAATGGGTTTGGAGTTAGGTAGGTAGAAAAATGTATATATTTATATATATGCAAAATATATATTTGTATATCAGCACACAGCTATATATTTATATACATAGTTTTGGGGCACATTTTGTGTATTTATTTTTATATATATTGTTGTCATCCCTAGAAAATTTTCTTATATCTTGTTGTCCAAAAGGTGGCCCTGTTTTAAACTGAAGAAAGCATTATCACCAGTAGAATTGGCCAATAGATCATAGAAACAGACAATAGTATTTTGTTGCTTGGCAACCACTTACTGTGAATGAAAAACAAAGCAGTGACAGCTGCTTCCACATCCTGATACTCACATTGTAGCTCAAGCATTGCAACCCTCAAAGGAGACAGATCTACATAGTTTCATTTCAGTAAGGTGAAGCTGTTTTTTTGGGGGGGGAATGTTTTAAAAATAATATTTAAACATTTTATTATAATAAGAATATTGTTATTGTGGGAAGAAATGAAGAATCTAATTTCAAATGCCCTCTTAAGCCTAGTATAAACTGGAAAATACAAGATTGGAAGGAATATTTAGTCCCTTCTTCTTCCCTTTATAGTCAGGAAGCACATTTTCTGCTGTCATAAGTGCTCTTAGCATTTTACAAAAACTTTGGGTTCTCTGTGATGCCTAAGTAGATGGCTGGATTTTAACTGCTAGGAGGGAATTAGACATGGATTCTCTGGCTTAACCCTTTCATTTTAAGGGACACTGAGGCATGGTGAAGTGATGTGACTAGACCCTGGTGACAAAGCCATCTCTAGGACATCTTCCCTCAAGTCATACTTGGAAAAAATTTCCCTTATTTTCTCCTCTGACTTTTTCTTTTGTTCTTTATTTACATGAAATTTGTAATCAAGATATTTATCCTAATAAAAATATTTAGAAAATACATTAATATTTAGGGGGGGAGGGAAATTCAGTTTTAACACTAGACTAAATTCTAGTTTAGATGCATTGTATACTGTGTATTCTTCCTTTAATCTCCAAAAGTCCTGTGACTCCCATCTCTTTCCCCAAACTGAGGAAGCTGAGTCCCTTGCCTTGGTAATTGTTTACAGCTTTGGACAATTTTTAATGATTTATTGTTCTCTTTGTGAATTTTAAACAGGGATGAGATTGTAGATTATGTCGGTCAGCTTGTATACCTGCAAGAGTTTACACATGACAGCTAATTAATCACTGGCTCCAGTCATCTGTCTGCAACACGATAGACACACTGTTGGTGTTAGTGATCTGGGCTCTTTAATGTATGTGAGACAGACTGTGTCACTGCATCCTGCTCATTTCAGTCTTTTATCAAAGCTGTCTTGCCAGAAGTGTTACCGAAAGGCTGTTTGTGGAGAACAAGTCATCTATCTGTGATGGTAATAGTGCAGATTGCTCCTCAACGCTAAACTGATAATGAATAGGTTATTGGGGCAAACTTGGATCATATATGCATTATTAAGCATTTCTTCTAAACTTAAGAAATGTATTGCATGGGTGATACGTTTTGAGATTCCTTATGCTCTTTTAAAGAATCTGTATTCCTTTGTTATTTATGAGAAAGGTAGGCATTTAATTTTACTATGACGCCGTAAGTAGAAAATTTTGAACTGCACTGGTTGGAGAAACACTGGAGTGACAATATTAAGTGCCGTTGAGGAGCCATTCTCACCAGAAAAGCATGCACTTTAGCAGATTTGTAGGGGGAATAAATTGATTTACAGCATGTTTAACCTAGTTTTAGAAGCCTGCTATTAACTTGTTCTAGCTAGAAGGATTTTCAAGCAGAATAATAATTTGACAGATTTCAAGCGAACTTCACTGATTTTTTTTTTTTAATCATTTTCCACAGTCTGATTATAGTTTGTCCAGGACAAGTACTTCTTTTGGATCCTCTAGGATTAATCTGAATTTTAAGGTCATTATTATTATTATTATTATTTTTAATTCTTTGTATTTTGCTTAAGTTGGAAACAGGGAGGCAGACAGACTTCCGCATGCATCCGACCAGGATCCACCCGGCATGCCCACCAGGGGGCGATGCTCTGCTCATCTGGGGCGTTGCTCTGCTGAAATCAGAGCCATTCTAGCGCCTGAGGCAGAGACCACAGAGCCATCCCCAGTGCCCGGGCCAACTTTGCTCTAATGGAGCCTTGGCTGTGGGAGGGGAAGAGAGAGACAGAGAGGAAGGAGAGGGGGAGGGGTGGAGAAGCAGATGGGCGCTTCTCATGTGTGTCCTGGCCGGGAATCGAACCTGGGACTCCTGCACGCCAGGCCGACGCTCTACCACTGAGCAAACCGGCCAGGGCCAGGTTATTATTATTTTTTAAAATTTCTGTGGTTACCAGAGTGAGGGCGGTCTGGGGGAGAAGAGTAAAGAGGGACAAATATATGGTGACAGAAAATGATTTGACTTTGAATAATGGGCACACAATGCAATGAACAGTTCAAAGGCTATAGAGATGGTTACCTGAAACCTATGTGTTCTTATGGATCAATATCACCCCATTAAATTTTCTTTTTTATTTCAAAAAAGAAAGTTGTTCTGCATCAGCAAAAGATAATATTTTTGAATCATTTCTCTTTGGACTGTGTGATGTCATACATGCTGTAGGTCATGCATTTAGTATAATCCACTGGAATCTTGAATTTAATTAAATTTCCTCTCCTATCTTCATGTACAAGATAATGTGTGTGTGTGTCTATGCTGACACATACACAGAACTTACATTCTTTTCCTTTTTGTTGTTATCATCCTTATGATAGAACACTAAAGGACTTGATTTGTGTTCTTTTTAGTATAGTAAAGAGCAGCTATAAACAAGAGATATTTACGTTTTCAATTTTCTCATGTCAGCTTCTGCTATTATAGCCTGTAAACTCTCACCCACACAAATAGGATGATTACTAAAAACAAGGAAACAAATAAATATACATCTAAGCAGCATCCCATTTTCTACCCTCTAGGCTAGCCAAAAAGGCATATTTTCTCATTCTTAGACACATAGATTTTCACACACACCCATATGCACTCTTAAACTCACATACACTGAGTTTAAGGTCCTATAGACCAGGGGTCCCCAAACTACGGCCCGAGGGCCGCATGCGGCCCCCTGAGGCCATTTATCTGGCCCCTGCTGCACTTCCGGAAGGGGCACCTCTTTCATTGGTGGTCAGTGAGAGGAGCATAGTTCCCATTGAAATACTGGTCAGTTTGTTGATTTAAATTTACTTGTTCTTTATTTTAAATATTGTATTTGTTCCCATTTTGTTTTTTTACTTTAAAATAAGATATGTGCAGTGTGCATGGGGATTTGTTCATAGTTTTTTTTTTATAGTCTGGCCCTCCACCGGTCTGAGGGACAGTGAACTGGCCCCCTGTGTAAAAAGTTTGGGGACCCCTGCTATAGACTCTTCTTTTTTATTATAAGAGTAGACAGAAATAGTATTTGATTGGGAGACCTGTATATGGCAGTTTTTAAAGTAAATACTACATATTCGTATTTTCAGAAATGCAGTAGCATTTAGAAGAATTAAATTGAATTATTCCCCAAAGAGATTTTTCAAAATTATGCTGAGAATGTAACCCATCACCTTTAGAACAGTGGCCAGTACCTACGACAGTAGAACCTGGCACGTGGTAGAAACTCAAGATGTCTTTTGTGAAATGTGCACTTTCCTTCCTTCTTTGTGTAATGTTGCAAATATTTTAATTTGTATCTATAGAAATAGTAAAACTTGAGGATATGTAGAAGAAATTACTGTAGTTTTAAAAATCGTTTCTGACACTGTATTAAAAAGTAGAAATAATTAACTTAGCCAGTGATATTTTGGAATATATTTATTGTTAGTATAGAAAGTCATGCTAGGGGTATTGATTTCTTACAACAATAGCCTTCCTGAGTACAGACTAGCTCTTGAATAGCCCACAGCAGCATAACAAAAGTTATGTCAGCTAATCCGAAAAAAGACTTTATTTAGTTGGAGCTAGAGGGCAAAGTTTGCTAGCCCCAATGTAATTATCCAGACTGGAATGTGGTGAAGGTGCTATTCATCCCAAACAGTGGGAGAAAAGCCATGGCTGAGGTCTTCAGTGACTTACCAGTGACCAGACCTTTGCTTTAGTCTAATTTGAAAGAGAGAACCTTGAGTGGCTTGAAAACTGCAGGCACTATTGTGCATTAAAGGGATAGAGCCCAGGGTGACTGTCTGGATCCCACATACCGCATTTCTGGTCATTGGAAGAAGTCACAATCTCGAGAGTTCAGTGCCACTGAGATAAGACTGCCTTTATCCTGCTCCCTCTTTGTGAAGTGGTGGGAAGGGATGCTGTCTCTGGAGAAAACCCTGACAGAATTACAAGGTAGGAAAAGTCTGACAATTTCTCTTGAAGAATACCTTTCTTTGCTACCACTAGGTGTTTCTTTCCTTGGTGGGGTTTAGTTCACAGTTTCTTATCAGTAAGTTTTTGTTAAAGGCAATGCTGAAAAAGCTCACAGCGTTTTTCTGGAGAGATTCTTGAGTCTTGCATATAGTAGATGCTCAATATATATATATATTTTTTACTGTCACTAGTGGAATTGTGCCTGTTATTTTGATAGATAGGGAAGATAGTTTTGTTCAGGAAACCTACTTAGATAATACTATGCTATTTTAGGATTATTTCTTTAACAATCATTTACTGAGCATTTGCTATGTGAATGGTACAGTATTTGGCTCTAGGGATCATAAAGATTCTTAAGGCACAGTTTGTGCTCATGGAAGAGACTATATGCTTGCATGGAAGGGCATGCATTCAGTGTGGTTTCACAGTGACTAGGTAGGTGGGTCAGTAGGTCTGGGGAGCAGAGCAGGAGACAGACCATGAAGGACCTAGTAAAGCTCATCAAATATAAATATATACATATATTTTTTTTAATTTTTTTTTTTTTGTATTTTTCCGAAGCTGGAAACGGGGAGAGACAGTCAGACAGACTCTCGCATGTGCCCGACCGGGATCCACCTGGCATGCCCACCAGGGGCGATGCTCTGCCCACCAGGGGGTGATGCTTTGCCCCTCTGGGGCGTCGCTCTGTCGGGACCAGAGCCACTCTAGCGCCTGGGGCAGAGGCCAAGGAGCCATTCCCAGCGCCTGGGCCATCTTTGCTCCAATGGAGCCTCGCTGCGGGAGGGGAAGAGAGAGACAGAGAGGAAGGAGAGGGGGAGGGGTGGAGAAGCAGATGGGCGCTTCTCCTGTGTGCCCTGGCCAGGAATCGAACCCGGGACTTCTGCACGCCAGGCCGACGCTCTACCACTGAGCCAACCAGCTAGGGCCCCATCAAATATTTTGACAGAGGGAAAGGGGATGAGAGGATGGGATCAGAGAAGGGAAAGAGACTGGTGAAATTATATACATATAACACAGCGTTATAGAGAGCAGGACAGCAAATCCTAGGAAGGGGGAAGGCGTTGGGGGGAGGCGGCAAGGGGAGTTTCAAGGGGAACATGGGGGTGGGGGGAGATGTATTCTGTGGGACACTTGAATCGATGTAAACACAATAAATTAAAATCAATAAAAATTAAAAAAAAAAGAAATTAGCACACATGGGCACATAATAAAAAAAAACAATTTTGCACTTAATGATATTGGTCAGTGTCTTACAACCTACCTGCTTAGAGAAATCCTATGAAATGCTTGCTATAATATTAATTCCTGGGTCCTACCCCAGACCTACTGAATCGAAATCTTCAGGGATGTGTTCTGGTGGAGCAGACATAGTCAGTTTTGTGTTCATATGGCAAGGTGCTCACTGTTCTAGTCAATGTCTGAAGAATTCTTCTGCAGGTACCTTCTGCTTCCTACTTGAGGGCTTTCTCTCTCATAGATGGGATAGCTTCATAGGGAAGCAAAGTTAATGGCCGCAAGAGTGGACCCCAGGCTATGACGGAAGCGAACTGGGTGGTAAAACACTAGTATCCTGGACCCTTGGGTGCAATAATCGATACATATTCTATAACGTGTTCCAGAATTCCCCAGTGAAACAGCCTCAGCTGTCCATCATGTCAGTTGTTAGATAATTTGTGCTTTATCGGCTGTCTCTTTTTCCTCTACTTCCTAGGATTCCCTCATAAATACATAACTTGCATTTAAATCCTGTCTCAAGGTCTGTTTCTGGAAAAACCCAACATATGATATTGAAGAATCTGCTTTATTTTAATTTTTGCTAATGCCCCCACTGGCTTTCATAAATGAGGCAAGTTTGGGAGACCAGCCTTTGGTGATAGAGAACTACTGAAGGATTAAGATGAGAGCATTACCACTTTTTGATTTGCGACTTAGAAAGATAACGCTGTCAGGTGTGTGGGGAAGGAACTGATAGCAGGCATGGAGAAGAGCTGGGAAATGCCCACACCAGCAATGATGAGCACCTAAGCCAAGGTGGTGACTGTGGGGATGGGGAAAGAAGGCAAGATGGATTTGATGGAAAGGGCAGCATGACATAGAGGACTAGGATGTGTGGTCACTTAGCTCACTGCCATTCCACAAACAAGATCTCAGTGCTCTATCCTTTACCATCACCCTCTCTGTTAGTCTTGGCACCCCTGGAAGGGCGGTGAATCCTCCCTCTTGCCTATAATTGTGATCAGGTTTTCTAGATTTAACTAATACAATTCTGGACATAAGTAAAAGAAGACAGATAAATAAAAATATATATATAAATAATTCACTACCAGATCATTATATGAGGAAAGATATATTTTACAAGAAGGATTTGGGGGGGGGGTTATAGAAAGGAGAGTTGGAGAGGTGTCTGTGATACATGTCCATTCTGTGGTGAACAGTGAATTTTCCCCTCATATTTTTGGCTAGGATGATTTTCATCCACCATCAGTTTCTGGAAGACCTAGAATGCCCTTGCCTCTCTTGTTTTTCCTGCTTCTCTGAGATTCTGTACTTTACCTAAGTGAATGAGCAGTAGCTGGGGGTGGGGCTGGTTCTTTGCTCTTGCTCTGTCAAAATACCAGGCTTTTGACTGCGGCTTCTCCTGCCTTGTCTTAGCCACTCATCCCCATAGGAGATCAAAGGATGCAGAGGGTGGGAGGAGGAAAGCATACATCCATAAAGACAACCATTTTGGATTAAATGCTTAATTATGAAATGAGCAGGCTTAAACTTGTTAGATGATAGCAAATAAGATCAGGCAGCCTTCTAATTGTCTTGTGTGTGAATACTAATGTTCTGGTTCTGTCTGTAGTCAGAAAGGCAAAGACTGAATAATGAGGACAGAACACCCTGACACCTTCCTATTTCTGCAAAAGTAGAACTGAGCCAATGACCAAAAGGAGAGGAAATTATGAGAAATTGTTGACTGGGTCAGCGAGAGCTTACTGGCCTTGAGTAACAGGGAGAACAGTCATGGCAGCAGAAATACTGAACGTTGGAGTGTAAGGAGGCTGGAAAGAGTATGGGGGTAACACAGCAGAAAGGAAAACGTCTTATTAATTTAGTATATTATATACATTCATGAATTTTTCAAATTAAACTTTTTATTTGCAGATAATTGTAGATTCACATGTAAGAAATAATAGACTCAGTTGTAAGAAATCATAAAGAGAGATCCTGTGTGCCCTTTACCCATCTGCCCCCAATGGTAGCATCTTAGAAACTTAGATAGTGTGGGATCAGAGCCAGGACAGTGATTAATAGAATCCACCAATCTCATTCAGATTGCCCCAGTGTTACTTCAACTCGTGTGTGTCGTGTTTGCACACGTTGTATGTGTGTATTTTTTCTATTTCACAGTTACAATAGTTCTATTTCCAGAAGAGCCTTTTGTGTTCTATTTAAAAAAATATTTTATTTATTCATTTGAGAGAGAGAGAGAGAGAGAGAGAGAGAGAGAGAGAAGGGGGGAGAAGCAGGAAGCATCAACTCCCGTTTGTGCCTTGACCAGGCAAGCCTCGGGTTTTGAACCGGTGCCCTCAGTGTTCCAGGTTGGTGCTTTATCCTCTGTGCCACCACAGGTCAGGCCTGAGCCTTTTGTATTCTAGAAGTTTTAAAATAAAACTCGCTTGTTGAGACCAGTCCTGGCTTACCTGTAATGGGAGAAAGGTGTTAGAATAAATTCCACAACCTCCTTCCAAACCTTTGGCTCCGCAGAGCAGCGTCCGGGGGCCGTCTGCACGTGGCGGGAGGGCAGTAGGCACTTGGCCAGATGTAGCTTCCACTTTATTTATTCCTTGGTCACCATTATATGGCAATAAGAAAACCTTTTGAAAATATGATTGTAAAAATTTAAAAAGCTTGCCTGTTGAAGCTCATTGTTACTCCTCTTCCTTGTCCCAGTGTTTCTGTCCTTCCCTCCCAGGATTCCTGCCCTTTCTTTTTCATCTCCGTGTTGCTCCCCCACATTTCCGAGTCAGCTGGCTCCCATGGGAGGGGTGTGTGGGAGACAGCAGAGAGAAGGGCAAAGCCAGGGCACTGTTTTCTTTCCTCTAGCTTTGTGAGGCATCTCCCAACAGTGGGAACGCCTCCTCTGTAGCAGCTCTCCTACTTGACAGATCTCTGGTTCTGGCTGCTCACAAGTGACCTTGGCCCATGGGCTCCAGCAGCACCACGTGCTGCAGCGATCTCTTCAGCCCAGCCGAAGTAGCAGCTTCCCGCTTGTGCTAATCTCTGGGTTACCTCAGTGGCATGCATTAGGTGCTCTGCTCCTCTGTCATCCGAGTCACCAACTCTCTACATTAAATTCCTCCATGAAAAATGCTTGAAGAGATTTCTGTTTTCCTAGTTATACATCCCCCAGTTCCTAAAGCATTGCAATGGCACACATCTGGTGAGGTTTTCCTCTTCTGGCATTCTGGCTTCTTCCACTGCAAAAATCTTGCTATCTACAATCGGAGTAGAAGTGCCTGCATTTATAACTTCACCGCTTCTACCAGGAATCTGTCCTTTAACTCAGTGGTCCCCAACCCCCAGGCCGCGGACCGGTAGCGGTCCGTGGGCCATTTGGTACTGGTCTGCAGAGAAAGAATAAATAACTTACATTTTTTCCTTTTTGTTTACATTTAAGTCTGAACGATGTTTTATTTTTAAAAAATGACCAGATTCCCTTTGTTACATCTGTCTAAGACTCACTCTTGACGCTTGTCTTGGTCACGTGATACATTTATCCGTCCCACCCTAAAGGCCGGTCTGTGAAAATATTTTCTGACATTAAACCAGTCCGTGGCCCAAAAAAGGTTGGGGACCACTGCTTTAACTGACTGTTTATCCCTTCCTAGTCTCTGGTTTTCCAAACGCTGGCTTCCCTTTGTCATGTATATTTGGCACTTTGGCAGCCTCCTCTACTGTCTTTGTTATTTTATTGTTGAGCTCCTCTTTCACCAGCCATCTCTACCATACCTTCTGCCAGTACTTCCTGACCTCATTGCCACGTCTAACATTCTTATGTTCGTATCACCACATTGGTCCTATGACACACTTTTGAGTGTACTTTGGTTCACAGGTCAGAACTCTGCTACTTAAGGATTGGTCTTTGCTGGCACTTGACTCTGTTGCACAAAGTTTTTTTTTTCATATGCATTATCAGGCTTCTTTATCTCATGTCCTAAAAAACTATCTACAATTCTGTAACAAAAACAATGGTAAGAATATTGGTAAGAATGCTTTTGGAAAAACAGAACGGGACTCAAGCAGCTCCTTCAAGTATGAAACAGGTATAGAAGCCATGTCAGCGGGAGCAAAGCTGGGGGCCGACCTGGTGCCCACACAAGCTGCCTTCATGAAGGGTGCACAAAGAGGAAACTTAGTATCTTAGAGGAGGTGTTAAGGCAACACAGTGACTGCTCTGGCTCCTGCCCCTTGGAGAGCAGCCTTGGTTGCTGCCATATTGGCCCCATAGTTGGCCACAGTGGGCAGCTTCATCCCTCCTCATGCATTCCACAGCTGAGCACAGAGAGTTGAGAGCTGGAGCAGGGAGAAATATTTAAGCTATCTGGGACTGAGATATCCCAGGGGTCACACAAACGGCCCAGTTGTAGGTGCCGCCTCTCAGGTGCTGGGAGCAGTTCCTTCAGGCATTGTAGCACACCTGGAGATATCCTTAAAATTAATGGTCATGAGAACCACCACCAGGTCTATGGAATTGCGCCTGGGAAAACTCAAAGCTTTGGCTAAAGGAGAATATAAATATGGGAAGAAGAGCGTGTCGCCTGGGCTTTAGCTGTATTCGAGTCCTCCCTCATGTTCACTTGCAGGGGGACCAGGGCTGGGGGATATTTTGTGGGATGGAGCACACAGTTCTGAACACATGGGTCACTTTGGAACCTTCCTGTGAGACCACTTGTTTGCCTCTGCCTTTGTCATGATCAGGAGTGGTGGGAAAACTGTGGCTCAGCTGGCTCTGTGTAAGCTGACAACGGGACAGAAGTAAGTTTATTTTAAGTGGGCATAAGCTGTGAAGGTAAGTAATTAAGATACCCTTCGGCCTCATGAACAAATCAGGGTTCTAGTTAATACACGTGCAAGATTGGAAAAAATAAATCAATTGCACACTTATAATCACCAAAAAACAGTTTGTTTAGTAACAAAACACCAGTTACGCCTGCTCTCAGGTGAGTTTTCCCTCTATGACCTGTCTCCCTTATCTCTCAGAAGTGGCTGAGTTCAGGGCCCTTCCCCAGGTTGTAGTTTATGCCCATTCCTTCAGGGAAGTGGCGCCTTTGTGAGAGCCTCCAGAAGTTTCTCACGACATCTTTCTGGGGCCAGGTCTTTTCCCCACTTCAGCTGTATCTTTCTGGAAAGACACAGTCTCTGTTCTGTTCTCATTACTCAGCAGTGTACAGTGGAACAGGGGGAAGTTTTTAAATGTAAATTTTTTGGGCAGCAGGGACTTGATTTGGTCAAGAAACAAAGCAGGTGCATGAGGTTAGGGAAGCTGTTTTCTGCGCATCGGTTGGTGCGCGTTGTATTGTGTGGGGTTGGCCCTAAGCAGTTTCTGGTTTTTCTCATCTGATTGTTGAAAGAATAAGGTTGACATGTATTTTTCAATGCTACATAATGTTGTGAGCTAGCTTGATACTTCATTTGTAGTAGAGACTCAGTGTTCACGGAGGAAGGCAGGCTACTTAGTCATTGTATCAGAAGATAGGGTGTTTACTGTTCCCATAAGGCAATGCAGTATAGTGAGCAAAAGTGATGACTCTTTCTGTTCTCCTGTGAGTCCAGAGTTTCCTGGAAAGGATATTAAGCAAAACGAAAATAATTATATAATTATAAGTCATGATAAATAGCTGGAAAGGTCGAGGTTTCTCTGAAAGGGTGGGATGAGAGGGAAGCAGTTGGAGAAGGCTTTACATGGAAGAGCCATTTGGAAATTAAAACCTGAATAAGAATTGGGATTATCTAGGTGGAAGTCCAGTGTGGGAAAGTGCGACGGGGGCAGGCGCTTGGCTTTTGAAATCACTGGAAGGTAGGCAGCCAGTGTGGCTGGAGTGCAGAGTGGGGGTGGGGCCAGTGTGGCTGGAGTGCAGAGTGGGGGTGGGGCCAGTGTGGCTGGAGTGCAGAGTGGGGGTGGGGCCAGTGTGGCTGGAGTGCAGAGTGGGGGTGGGGCCAGTGTGGCTGGAGTGCAGAGTGGGGGTGGGGCCAGTGTGGCTGGAGTGCAGAGTGGGGGTGGGGCCAGTGTGGCTGGAGTGCAGAGTGGGGGTGGGGCCAGTGTGGCTGGAGTGCAGAGTGGGGGTGGGGCAGTGCTGGGAATGAGGCTGTTGAGATTTAGGTTAGGGCCTGATGAGGCCAAACTTACGAGGCCATGCTGAGGATTTTGGATTTTACTCTAAGTGTAGAGGAAGCCATTAAAGTGTTTTTGTTTTGTTTCATTTTTCTTTTTTCAAACTGAAGTGCAATCCACACAACATAAATGAACTGTTTTAAAGTGAACAAATCAGAGGCACTTCATACATTCACAATGCTTGCAACCATCATCCTGAATCTGTTCTAAAATATTTTTCTCACCTCAGAAGGACACCCAGTACCTATTGAGCAGTCACTGAAGGGTTGTAAGGGAGTGATGTGTTGTGACTTGCAGTGTCTAAGATCTTTCTGCAAGTTGAGAATAGATTGGAGAGTACAAGAGTAGAAGCAAGACAAGCCACCTGAAAATCAGGCCCAGGTCCAGGAAGAGATGGTCTTGGTGGCTTCTTGGACAAGAGACAAAGATAATGACCACAGATACAGTATGTAGAAGAGCAGAATTAGCCAAGACAGTTATATAATCAGGTTTGATTATCTGCAAGTGACTTACTCACCTTGTAATTGTCTACATCACTGTTTCTCAGTACTCACCTTGAAATTGTCTACATCACTGTTTCTCAAAGGTTGATCCATACATACCCTATTCAGGTCTATCTAGGATGCATGTGAAAAGTACAGCTGCTTCAGCCTACCTCGAGATGCTGGTGCAGCAGGACTGAGGAGGGACCCTGATAGATCCTTATTGCAAATGAGGTTTGAGAACCATTCATTGCTGTCCTCTTTGTCATTCTTATGCCCTTTAAGATTGCAGACTAACAACAGTCTATCAAAGTGGGACGAATTAGAATGAGACAGAGATTAGACAAAGGATATCCTAGTGCATGTCTGTAATGTTGAGTGGGAGGGATGCTTTCTTTGGGATGAACTTTAATTTGATCCCAGAGGCAGATACGCAGTTTGGACTGGGTGTTGTTTGTTTTTCACTCCTTTCTTGGAGTATCGTGACTCTCCCAGAACAGAATGGTGACTAAGAACATTGATATTATCATGAAATACAATGAAGACATAACGTAGTAATTTATAAATAATTGCTGGATATTAACTTATAAAACAAAGCATCCTAGTCTTTTTAGTTACCTTGTATCTACAAGATAGCTATTACTTTAAAGAGATGTTAGCTCAGGTTAACTGATTTTAGGAGCAGAGTTTTTGAGACTTAATCATCAGAAAGTCCTACAAGCTGTAGTAAAAATCACCAGAAAACAAATCCAGATGTTGTTTTAGACTTCTGTTTTCCATTTGCCTTGGATAGATTTTCTCACCCAGTGCTACATTTTGCAGTTGCCGCTTCCAGCCAGAGTCTGCGACACCCAGATGTTCCATCCCAATAGCGTTTGGATCTTTCAAGCAAATTTATGGAATATGTTTGGTTAAGTTATAATTTTATAACTGAGAGGGGTCACAGAGTGTCTAGTTTTCTAGTATTGCTGCTAACTATTTATTACCTTTGGAGAGCTTCAAGTGACTGGAACAGGCTCTGCTACTGAGGAGAAAGTGTGTTTGAGATACAGTGGCAGTGAGGATTAAACCCTGTACTCTGCCCAGCAACATAGAGCCCAGACAAGCTGCCTTTCTGCAGCTTTCAGCGTGGCTTCCGTGGCCCTGTCCTTTCCAGGAGCCGCTGTCTGTATTATCTCCCTGCACTCTCTGCCCTCCCCCACTATAACTCTCCCTTTTTGGAAGAGAAAGTGCTCAGCTTTTGTAAGAAGGTCTGTCATGTTGATTAATATCATTTGCCCCACTTCCAGCAAGACACTTAGGCACCTCTGGCTGTGTTTCTTTTTCAGCCTGTACAAATTCAGATCTTAAAGTGGTTTCATTGCTTCATCATGGAATTTTGTAATGAAGTAATATTTTGAGTGCCTGGCAAGCATCTTTGATTTTTTTCCCCCCTGGAATGGATATGAGGCAAAGCTCTTCGTTTATTGTACACTAAAGATAAACAGAATCAGGAAATAGCCAGTTTTTTTTTAAAGCTTAATTTTTCCATCCCATAAAGATTTATGCCATTATATAAGAGCAAGTGCTATAGAAGAATATAAAAAGGAAAGTAAAATCACTTCGAAATACTAGAGATAATCATTGTTGACATTTTAGTAAAATTCTTCCAGTAAAATTCTTTCGAACTTTCTTTTTGTCTGTGCCCCTCTCTCTCTTTATATATAAAACTATAAAATAGCAGTAGAATTTTATCTCTACATGGTATGAGAGATCTCTACATATACGACTATATGTATGTGGTTTTGTTTTATGTGCTATTTTATAGTCTGCTATTTTTCTAACCACATGTGGTGGTCATCTTTCCATGTCAATAAATACATATTATCTTCTGATGATTGAATACACTTATTTGATGCTTTTCATTGTATGTAACCCAAATCCTAGGGCAAACTAGTTTAAATGATAAGAACATATTGAAAATACCAGTGGATAGGGGCACAATTTGATTCGGATTTAGGATTACTTTTTTTATAATTTTTCTTCTTTTCTACTGTTTTTCATGCTCCTTATGGTAGCAAAATAGCTGGACCTCTAGGGGCCCATTCACTGTCTGGAGGAGAGCTCCTTTCAAAGAAAAATCCTGGGCTGCCTTCTACATGGACCACCTTAGGTAATGTGACAGGGAAATGCCATTTTCATTGCTTCAGAATTGGGTGGAATTTTATGCTAATCTCATCCAAATTCCATGAATAGGAAACTCAGAATTCTGCTAGGAAAGAAGGGGAAACAGCTTGCTGGGGAGGCAGCTAGTGGTATCCGTTAGAGCTTACAAGGCTTACTGAGGGACAGTGCTGCTGTTTCCAGTTTTTCAATCTAAGTATCATCGCTGCTCTAAGTATGCTTGTATGTTCGCCATTTTGTACTTGTGCAATAATCTCCTTTGGGTAAATTCTTATTAGAGGAATTGCTGGATCAAAAGGTTTGCCAAGTTTACATTTTAAAAACCATAAGCCATCAAAGCTGTAAAACGCATAAAACCACTCTGTTGCCAATTAGACATTATACAATGAAATCCCTCAGCTGCCTGTTGTGAGGTGTGTGTGTGTGTGTGTGTGTGTGTGTGTGTGTGTGTGAATCTTAAGTGGAGACTTCAGAATTAAAGCAGAATTTCAGGTGTCACAATTTCTGTGTACAAGACAAGTTTGAAGTGACATAATTTGAGGTTAATCAACACTTCTGTGGTGTAAAATGTTCTTCCATGAAGGCAACAAGAAAGCATAGAGAGGGATATATTTTACCAGCAAGTCTAGCACATGGTGAGTGATGTCCATGGTAGACTCTGTGCCTGTCCCCGAGGGCCCACCTGAGTCTTGCCATTGTCACACACTCTGCATTCACTCTATTACTGTCCACCTCCCCATTCCAGTGTGTGATATACAGATCAGCCAGGTGTCATTGGGAGTACTGAGAGCCTGATGGCCATTCACACACTTACTCTGAACTTTTACCTGTGATACTTCCAAACGTTTTACAGTTGGATTTACTAGAAAAAGTTAACTTAGAAATCTGAGGTCTGGGATAGCAGGACCATGTATGCCTTGGTCATCGTTTTGAGGAAGTGAATGGAGAAGTTCCTCAGGATGACACACTGTTAGGGACACAATAGCAGACAGGTGCTATGTACCAGGATAGCCTTTATTACTGTGGATGAAAAGGGCACTTGAATGGACACCTAGCAGAAGATCTCAGAATTATCATCATGTCTTGAGTATGTTCAGATGCAGCTGCATAGACCATCCTAGATATCTTCATGGCAACATTTTTTATGTCAGTAATAAGAGCAAAAGCTCAGAAAGATTAAGTAACTTGTCTGCTGTCACAGCTACTAAGTGGGAGAAACAAGAATTTTGAACTCTTCTTTTTCCAAGAGATTGATGCTTTCTCTCCCAAATAGAAATTTTTAATAGCAACTTGCTTTACTTTGTTTTACTTGATGGTGCAAGGTAAAGAATGCAATATTTCGTATTGAAACTGAGATATGGTATTGGAGATTCACCAGAGGAATGTAAATGATAACAATGAACAAAAGTGCAAATGGCCCAAATGAGGTATGCAACTGAAACGCTGGTGGCTGAGGCCAGGCAGGTCCATACTGGATTCGGGCAGATGGTAGAAAAACTGCAGAGCCAGAAAGAGTTGGGCCGTTCTGTTCAATAAAGTCTCACGATGGCAGACAAGCACACAGACAGGGGAAACTGCCTCTCAGGCAAACAAACAGCAAAATGGCCCCTCACAGTGGCAGGCAGGCAATCTACCATCCGCAGTCTCCTTAGCACAAGCACCCATAGCCTTATATAGGTCATACACACGTGGTGCTGCCATGTGCTCACGCACTAATCAGGCAAAAGGCTTGTAGCTGGTAAACCAGTCAGCAAGACTAACACAGCTGCCCCACAGAGACCTAGAAAGTGAGTTGGGTCAACAATGACAGAGGGGACAGGCTTTTCTATAGAAAGTGACTGCAGGATGAGAATTTCATGAGCACAAGACAAGTAGACGGGCCAAACGGGAAAAATGGATGAGATAAAGTTATATGGTATATGTGAGCACATTCTAAAGCTATGACTGTGATAATAATATAACTTATTACTGTTAAATGAGAAATGTTTATTATAGGAGCATATTTCCATGACAGAATTTTACTGCGTAGCAGAAAAGTGGTGGGTTTGAAGATGTGTGAACTTGACTGCTATGTTTGTTTCAGTTCAGAATGCTCTAATGATACAGCTCACTTAAGCCAATCAACATCCTTATCAAGAAGAAAGATGCCTGACCAGGCGGTGGCGCAGTGGATAGAGCATCAGACTGGGATGCAGAGGACCCAGGTTCAAGACCCTGAGGTCTCCAGCTTGAGCTCAGGCTCATCTGGTTTGAGCAAAAAGCCCACTAGCTTGAACCCAAGGTCGCTGGCTCCAGCAAGGGGTTACTCGGTCTGCTGAAAGCCCACGGTCAAGGCACATATGAGAAAGCAATCAATGAACAACTAAGGTGTTGCAACGTGCAATGAAAAACTAATGATTGATGCTTCTCATCTCTCTCCATTCCTATCTGTCTGTCCCTGTCTATCCCTCTCTCTGACTCACTCTCTGTCTCTGTAAAAAATAAATAAAATTTAAAAAAAAAAGAAGAAAGAAAGGGCAATTTATAGTAAAAGTACAACGTTATCAAATACTTTTATACTGAAAAAGAATGTTAAATGGTATAGTATTTAGTGGAGAAAATAAGTGGCTTAAACTCTTGGGCATGGAATTATGTAACACAGGCCTGGTTCTGCTAACACTGAGAATAAGAGCTCCTTGTGAGCATGGGCCCAAAGGGGGCTCCAGCTCACTCAGTCTCTCTTGCTCTTCCCCTGCTAATTGCCAAATGCCAGGTGGAGCTGGAGGGCCCTGACGGACTGACTGGTCCTAGTGAGTGTCCTGTTGCATCTGGCAACACTTGCCTTGCTCTGTCCCAGCGCCTCTGACTGCTCAGCACTGCCTGTGTTTGTGCTGTCTGCCAGTGAGCAGCTGACGAGGAGCCAAGGGGGAGAGGACAGTCCTTTGGCAAGTGCGCAGTCATCCACGGCAGACCCTACTCACAGGAAGTGCTTCAGTGGGAGCAGAGGGCATCCCTTCCCACTGATGCTCTAATGGACCCATCACAGACACCTGCTGTAGCATCTTAGTCACCTTTATTGGAATCGACTCCATTGCCCAATTGCACTGATCATTAACAACTTTTAATGTGCAGCCTAAACTTTTCTCTCCTTGGCTTGAGGCAGTTTCTGCCTGCCCTATTTGGCAGTTCCCATGAGTAGCTATGAGCACCAGTGATGTTATTGGCTGAGGAGTAAAACAGAAGCTGAATAAAGTTTGGCTCCCAGCATACTTGAGGGCAGAGCTTCTGGTCCCAGGGTTAAAACAACACAGAAACGGCAACTGAAAATGTCATTGAGCTCTGTATCTGGGAATGGCCTCAGACAACCAGTGGGGGCGTCCGTGGCTCGGAGTTGAAGACGCAGTTGTAGACTTGCAGTGCTCCAAATTTGTGCTCATGTCTCTTTAGTCTCAAAATTGTAGCGTGAAATATTTAGTACCTCAGGAAAGCCAAATTAATGGCGAGTCAAAGTAATTAAGGCAAAGTAAATAATCTCCAAGGTTCTCATTCCCCGTGAAACTAATTTCATATCTTATCGTTCATGTGTTAAAAATAGTTCTCTGCTAATTCAAGATGCCCGTGTTCCGTGTTGGTGAAGTGCACTTCAGTTCTATTGAAAGATGCAGAGCACAGAGTTACTTTCAATTGGGCAAAAAAATTGTTTTAAAGAGACATTTTGGCATCACGAGAGTGTGGCTCTCTTTGGGTGAACTGAGAGTTGGGTACAGCTGTAGCAGGAGAGATCGTGGGCCAACACGCTTATGATAACTTGCAGCTGGGGCAGCCTTTTCATTCTGTTAGTGAGAACACTGTTACCAGCCTTCTATCCAATGCATAGATTAGTTTAACTCCTCCGCGGGAGTTTGGCCATAGCTTGACCTTTTCGGTGTTTACAAGTTTAGAAACTAGATCTCTTTAGCTCTTCTGAGCAATGGGAACATTGGGACTTGAACATCATTTTAGTTATTTGTCACTTTAAAATAACCATGGCATATAAATAAGGGAAGAGTTGTGAGCTTGTGGGTTTTTAGATCTCAGTGTACCAACGCTGGTCTTTCCACAATTGAGCTATTGCAGTGACAATACCCCCATTGTCCTAGGGCCAGAGAGGACATCGTGCTTTGGTTTGAGTGCATGGCTATGGTACTGTGCTTCCCCAAGCTGATGAAACTGATTTAGGTTTTATTCTTGTGACAGCAGTGGTCTTGATCAAATGAGAGAATCGTTTCTCTTCATGATAAGAGTATTTTGGTCAGAAAGAACAGAGGTATTTGATGAGAAATGTTTAACTTACAGTCCTCAGTTACCTACAGCTGAAGTATGAGTTCATTCTCTTGCTGTGGCTCCCTCTCAGAATCCCTTATTTATTGTTTTCCTTCTTCAAGAGCTGCCCTAGAGCACATCATGGACCTATTCTCCCAGAGAAATGCTGTTTTGCTTTTGAAAAGTTTTGAGGTGGCAACATAGGAATGGACTGGGCCGTACAGGCTCACCTTGGAGGTGGTGCGGGTTTGGTTCCCGACCACCACAGTAAGGTGCGTCAGAATCTTTTTGCTGGTGGACGGTCTTGCCTTCAATTTGTAAAAAAAAAAAAAAAAAAAAATGCGACAAGTGTGAAGGGCAATACAGCAAAGTGTGAGAAGACGAGGTCTACCTGGAGACTTCTGCACCAGGGCTGGGGTCATCCAGAAAAAGCACACCTGTTTGGGGTTGATCAAATGGCATTTGCTTCTCCTGTCAGAGCACTTAACTGAGCATGTTTGAGCCTCAGTTCGCAGTCACCTGGAAATCTAAAAGCTTTTAGTAATTATTCTGAAGGGGATGGTTTTTTTTAAAGTTGTTTCTCTGGTTGAAAATTACTTTTTGTTCACAGAGATGAGTAAGTGCTAGAAATAATTGGAAATGACTTGAAGAAGTAGAGTAGAGTGGAGGTGAGGCATTTAGCTGCAGGCTGATACCATTGCTTAAAAGCAGGCGGTTTTGTGAGATTTTATACTCTGTATGTGGTATAAAGAACAAACCTTTCCATTTTTTTCCCCAAGAGCCATGATGTTATCTTAGTAATTGAAAATAATCTTCTAAAGTTGCTCTTTAACTAGATTTACACAATCCCCTTTCAAATCAGCTGTTATCTGCCCTTACATTTCACAGTAAATGTTGCTGTCTGCACAGCCCCTGCTAACAAGAAGATCAAGTGTAACTCTTTTCATGATTTGAAATAAAGTGTTTCTATTGTAATTATCCTGGCTCCTGGTTGTGTTGTTACAAGTAGGCTCATTTCTCAGCTGGGTTTATGAGGATGCTTCATTGTGGAATAGAAGGCCTTCTGTTCCAGCAGGGTTTGCTTTTGCAGACAGCTAAAAGATTTCCCTCAATCACTTTAATTGTTTTATGTTCAAAAATAATTTTATTTTTAAATGTTACCCCAATAAATTTAATAACAATAAAGAAAAAAAGCTGCTTGCAACAAAAAAATATTTTCATATATATTTAAGGGCATGGCCTGGGTTTAGCGAGAGGTAGGTTTGGGGAAATTTTTTGTTCTGCTATACTTGGGTGACACTGGTGAGGCACAATTTCTCCTGCTTATAACTTCCCTGACCTCATTTTGGCAAAATTAGGCCTATTAAACTGCAGGAGGCAGGTTTTAAATGGGGTGTTTTATGATGGTGGTGAGAAGGTGAGCATTAAAAGGTGCTACAAGGGAATGTTGTGAGAAGTAATGGAATCTCCTTTGGAATTCTTCTGGAACATTCTCAATTCTCATATATTTTAGGTAGGAATTCTATAGGAGTCATAGATATGTGATAGTACATGTCACTGTTTCTAGATTGTGTTCACATTTTATTTTTAAGTTGTTATTTTTCTTGCATCATTGATTTATGAAATCCTTTTGCTTTTTCAAGGCTAGCAAAATTTTCAATGGAGTTGTCTTTAAATCAAAATTGCTAATTATTTCCTCAAGCCATAGAAAGATCAAAGGACATTAAGTTTTATTTAAATTGGAGTATATTATCCACTTTATACTGCACGTAGGACCATGATGGCGAACCTTTTTATAAAAACCGCCCACTTTTGCAGTGCAGGTCAACCTGGTCCCTCCCGTCTACTAGTGGGCTTCCAGCTTTCATGGTGGGTGGTAGCAGAGCAACCAAACATGAAAGCTGGACTGCTCACTAGTGGGCAGGAGGGACCAGGTTGACCAGCACTGCAAAAGTGGGTGGTTTTTATAAAAAGGTTCGCCATCGTGGATGTAGGAGGTTCTTGGTAGGTATTTGTTAGTGGTATTGGGGAAGTTGTAGGGCAAATAGCTGTCTTAGGCTTGCTTACTTATTTTCTGGCTGCAAGCACTTCACATGATTAGTTCATGAGCATGTGGCAGAAAGTTGTGTGTGTCTGTGTGTGTAGCCTATATAAGGCTATGGGTACTTGCCCTTGTTGGAGATCGCTGGCTTGCCACTGCGAGGCAAAGTTTTCTTGATGACTGGCTTGCCGCTGCTAGAAGAGGTTTTACCCTGCCTGTTTGTTCACCAGCCTCTGGGAGAATCCAATAACTGGGAATGGCCCAACGTCTTTTGACTCTGCAGTTCTTCTGTGGTCTGCCTGAATCCAACATCAACCTGTCTGGCCACACCACAAGCATTACAGAAGTGGACAGGCCTGAGGGCTGAATTAAGGATGGGGTTGGGGAGGAAAGACACTCCCTGGGCAACTAGTTGGTTTTCAGACATCTTTTGAATACAATCCACATGGCTCCACCTCATGATGTCAGATGGAATGGTTAGATTAAGGCCCAACTCTTTAATTTAACGACTGTGTAAATCCCTTAAACATTTTAAGCCAGATTTCCCTTGAGTCCAGAATAAGAGAGTTGGACAAAATGACCATTCAAAGTTCTCAAATGCTCTGAAATGACAAATTCTATTAAATCTAAAGAATACTTTATGCACTCACTTCCCAATAATAGAGAGAGTGGATTTATGAACTATAAACTATCAATACATGGACTGTCTTTTCGGGTTACCCATTTTATTGATCAATTTTATTAGTAGGAATAATTGAGAAGTGATTGAATTAGACACCTTTTAAATTACATTAACAAAAATATAATATTCCATAAATATGCCTATACACACTTAATACATTGTGACATTCCCCCCCCAAACTATCTTCTGACTATAGGTGAATTATGTTTTGTTTTGCAATGCAAATACTAAGAGTAAATATATTGCCTAATTCCCACAGTTGGCAACCAACAGTGCCTTTATAAGACTGTAAGATTCCGAGTGTTTGTCCCAGATTATTAACTTCCATCTGGTGTAAGAGATACCACTGGCTTTTGGTGGAAGCAAGAGATTCAGGCTGTGCTTCTACTTTTCTTTCTATATTGCATTTTGTCTTGTTTAATACTACTTCGACTACCTAAAAGAGATATTGAAACAGTCATAGAGAGTTCAAACAAAACTCATCCCATGGTTAACTAAACAGGTGAGGAAGTTGATAAGGATGAAATGCAAATCTGATAATTAAAAGGAAGCTCATCTCTATCCAATCTCAAGTGTCTCAGAAAACTAAGACACGGCTGCCCTTGAAGAATAACTGATAAC
Organism: Saccopteryx bilineata; assembly: GCF_036850765.1. Classification (NCBI taxonomy): domain Eukaryota; kingdom Metazoa; phylum Chordata; class Mammalia; order Chiroptera; family Emballonuridae; genus Saccopteryx; species Saccopteryx bilineata. The sequence goes on along the minus strand of NC_089495.1, from coordinate 102,986,260 downwards.
TAACTCCCAACATGCACACCCTTTCCTCTTCGGAAGAGTAGGCTCTGGACAGCCCGGGGAGGAAAGGAGCAATGACAGGGAGGTATGAGTGGAAGGTGGAGACGACTTACATTCATCCTGGAGCTCAGATAGAGAGCACACTGCAGAAGGAGAGACCAAATTGGTAACAAAGTTTAAACTGCTCCTGAGCTGCTTTAATCTATGAGTTTCTCACTTAACTGGAGTCGTTGCCAGATGAATTCTTCAGACTTTTGCCAACACTAAGCTATCTCTCAAGACCTATCTCAGCAGTCATACCCATCTCAAATACACCCAGGCACATAACACATGATTCTTCTCCTTGCACAGAAGAAGTAAAGAAGGAGGATGTGCATTAATTAAATTTTCAGGAGGAGGTAGGATGACCTAGAGGAGGGCAGAGAAATGCTTTTGTTTTCTTGTTTTCGTTTCTCTTCCTGTTCTATTGCTGACTGCTTGGGACACTCTTTCCAATTCCTCTCCCATAAAAGTTTGTAGTATTGTACTAATTAAGGTTGGAAAATGACACAGATTTGGCTTAAAGCAATGAGAACATTGTTAACACTTAAAAATGTTATATATCAAGAATCCCGAGTGATTTATCTGACACAATGAGGAGAAAGAAGAGGAACCACAGTTAGAAGAATAGGGAATAGAGGGGGTCCTAATATAGTGAAATTCATCTGAAAGCAATCCAGTCTAATGCAGTAAAGTGCGATGAGATCTGTGAGGCAGCTGTGTTAGGCTTGCTCGCGGGGTTACCGGCTGCAAGCACTTTGCCTGATTGGTACATGAGCGCGTGGCTGCACCACATGTGGTGTATATGGCTTATATAAGGCTGTGGGTGCTTGTGCTCAAGAGAGATGGGGGATTGTGGATGGTGGATTGACTGCTGCCACTGCCACTGTGAGGGGCCATTTTTGCTGTTTGCCTGAGAGGCAGTTTCCCCTGCCTGTGTACTTGTCTGTCGTTGTGAGACTTTATTAAACGGAACGGCCCAACTCTTTCCTGCTCCGCATTTTCTTACCATCCTCCCGAATCCAATGTGGACTTGTCTGGCCTTGGCCACCGGCCACCGGCATTACAACATCCAAAGATAGTGAGTTGGGGTAATTTGTAACATGCTAATGGAAAGTCATTTCTATGAAAATGTGTAGATAGTTTTATAATCTGTCATAGAATGGTGTGGGTTTTTTTCACTCTATGGAAAGTGAGGTACCACATTTATCTGAAGTAATTGCATGGAGTTTGGAAAGGTGACATTCTCATCTCATAGTGTAGAAAGGTGAGGGTATTTCCCTATGTATCTTATGTATTAGTTTCGTATGAGATGAAGGTCCTTTGGACTGAGGACACTTATTAAACAGTTTTTACTGATCTTCTGAGGAGCTTGCTTTGCCTTTCCTCAGCGTCTGTCTGAGAGGAAAGTGTGGTGTCCTGTGGGTACTTCTGTTCTGGATGCCCAGTTTCCTGGGAGTCAAATGAGGGCAGGGAGGGAGGGAGACCTTCGGGTCTCTTTCTGTGACTTTGGACAATTCCCTTAGAATTTTGGTAGTCACAGCTTTCCTCTCAAAGTATTAACAGTTATACTCATCTTTTTCTGTATCTGAGAAATTTGGTGACAATAAATAAAATAATAGTACAAGCATTTGAGCTCCTTGCAGAGAAAAATACTATTAATCATAATTAACATAATGCTCACTGCCTGGCAGAGAGTGTTAATTTCTTTTTGCTTTCTTTTTTCTACTTTACACACTCTGAAATATTTGAGATCCTGAAATAAAGTCAGGAAAGCATGGTACCCTTTGACCCTGAAAAGATTTTCCACACATCTTGTGCTTTGAACATTGTTTTTGGCAAAGGGTCTTTTTACTTTATATACAGTGCCCATTGTTTGGCTTCCCTTGGAAATTTTCATTTTTGATGTAGCTTAATAAAATACAAGGAGAACGATATGGCCAAAGAGAGCAGGTTAGGAGGGAGGAATGACAGCTGAGGCAATATGGACAAGTGCCGGTGGAGCCAGCAGTCCCCAAAGGAAACAGAATCTGTCAGTGCCCTTGGGATGTGTAGTGCAGGGCAAACATGCTGATGTAGTCCGTAGCCCTGGTCACGGGGGGTGTGACTCAGGGCACACACAGGCAGCAGGCTGTAGTGTGTAGCAAGACTCGAAGTGTGTACACGGTACTGGCAACCTAATGATCACCAAAGACCACAGAAAAGAAGTAAATTATGATCATTTGTTTTTAGTGGTGCAGCACTGTGTACGACTTGTTGCATTTTAGAAGGGTTTAGATTTTAGAAGTTTTAAATAAAATTTTTAGCACAAAGTGATGCTTTCCAACTTTGTAGAAAGCACTCAATCAGACCACATTACTCTTTGATGATGGCAGATAATTGAGGTGTTTATTTTCATTATGTAAGTGGGAGAACAATTGAGCTATGTTTTCACAGTGTATCCTGTATAGAAGAGAGTCCTGTTGATAACCTTTCAGATGAGCAGATGCTACTATATACATGTAGGGTGGTATTCCCAAAGACCCTCGTAATCTCCATTATTGTACAGTTTATGATAATCAAGCAATTATATTATTCTCTCCTGATAGACTGTAGCATCTAATAAAGCACCAAACACATAGCAAATGCTCAGTAATTGCCTGTTGAATGGATGGCTATACCTACATATAGTGTAGCTCAGGGGTCCCCAAACTACGGCCCATGGGCTGCATGTGGCCCCCTGAGGCCATTTATCCAGCCCCCGCTGCACTTCTGGAAGGGGCACCTCTTTCATTGGTGGTCAGTGAGAGGAGCATAGTTCCCATTGAAATACTGGTCAGTTTGTTGATTTAAATTTACTTGTTCTTTATTTTAAATATTGTATTTGTTCCCGTTTTGTTATTTTATTTTATTTTATTTTTTACTTTAAAATAAGATATGTGTGGTGTGCCTAGGGATTTGTTCATAGTTTTTTTTTTTCTTTGTTTTTTTTTTTTTTTTTTGTATTTTTCTGAAGTTGGAAATGGGGAGGCAGTCAGACATACTCCCGCATGCGCCCAACCGGGATCCACCCGACATGCCCACCAGGGGGCGATGCTCTGCCCATCTGAGGCATCGCTCTGTTGCAACCAGAGCCATTCTAGCACCTGAGGCAGAGGCCACAGAGCCGTCCTCAGCGCCTGAGCCAACTTTTGCTCCAAAGGAGCCTTGGCTGCAGGAGTGGAAGAGATAGAGACAGAGAGGAAGGAGAGGGGGAGAGGTGGAGAAGCAGATGGGTGCTTCTCCTGTGTGCCCTGGCCGGGAATCGAACCCGGACTCCTGCACGCCAGGCCGACGCTCTACCACTGAGCCAACTGGCCAGGGCTCATAGTTTTTTTTATAGTCTGGCCCTCCAAAGGAATGAGGGACAGTGAACTGGCCCCCTGTGTAAAAAGTTTGGGGACCCCTGGTGTAGCTTGATTATCCTATACCTTAGACCAGGGGTCTCAAACTTGCGGCCCGCCGAACAATTTTGTACTGATTTTTTTTTGTTTTCAACTGCAGTGAGAAAAGTGTTGCATAACAGTTGCCTTTTGTAGACCTAGTGTGGCCCGCTGAACGGCTGTGATCTTGCTCTGCGGCCCACATGCTGAGTTGAGTTTGAGACCCCTGCCTTAGACTCTAAGGTATAGGATAAACATGAAGTGTTTATCCTATACCACCAAACATGAAGTGAATATCTTAACTGTTCCCTATAGCAACATACTAAAGAGATGTCATTATCATTCCAAGGTGATATAAAGTGGTATAATCGTAGAAACCATTAATCTTTATTTTAAAAATGCTTATCAAAGGACTCTGATGCAGCTTGGAATGTCAGTCTTTGATATAAAGTTTTACAATTACATTTTACTATGAAAGACAGTGGCTTCTCTGCCATTGAAAATTAAAAAAAAATAGAGACATTTCCTTATTAGGCATAGTTGAAGGTGTTTCAGCACAGTATGAAGGGTGAGAAAAGTTATATCAGATAAGTTCAGCACCTCGGCAACAAGAATTGCTATTGTCTTGCTGTCATGCCCCCAAAATCTGGCTGGACTTTCAGCAAACAGTAAATATTTACTTTATGTGACTTTGTTTATTATTTGTTACTATTTGTATTATCCATTGTTATTGCTACTAATGTTATCAATAACAACATTTATTGAATACTAATTATCTTGCAAGAACATTATAAATATCATTTCATTAATGCCCTGTTAGGAACTGTTTTATTTCCATTTTACCGATAAGAATATAGGCTTATAAATAAGTTCAGTAATTTGCTCCATGCCATTCAGTTCTTTAGTTTTACTTTATTTATTTATTTAAAAATTTTCATTGATTTGAGAGAAAGAGAGAAGCGTCACCTTATTGTTCCACCTAGTTGTTCCATTTTATTTGTGCACTTATTGGTTGCCTCTTGCTACCTGACCCAGGATCAAGCCCACAACTTCGGTGGGTTGGGCCAACACTCTATCCACTGAGATATCCAGCCCAGGCAGGTAGTTAGTTTTAAATTAAACCTTTTATTTTGAGATAATTGTACATTGACATACATTTTTGAGACACTATAGAGACCCCTTGAATCTTTTACTTAGTTTCTTCAAATGGTACTCTTTTCCAAAAACTACAAGACAGTATCACAACCAGGATACTGATATTGATACCATTACTATACAGAGCATTTCCACCACCACAAGGATCTCCCATGTTGCCCTGTTCTCATGCTCATACTCATTCCCGCCCTGCTCACCCCTCCTGTGGCTGTGACCCCAGCGACCACCGATCTGTTTTCTAGTCTATAATTCTATCATTTCACAAGTGTTATATAAATACAATATGTGGTCCTTGGGGGTTGGTTTTTCTTCACACGACATAATTCCCTGGAGAGTCATCTAAGTTGTTGCTTCTACCAATAGTTTGTTCCATTTTATTGTGGAGGAGTAATCCAACTTTTTAATCATTTTTTCTGTTAGTGGAATTCTGGGTTGTGTTCAAGTTTGGATGACTATAAATAAAGTTGCTATGGACATTATGTAGAGATTTTCTGTTTGAGTGCATCCTAGGGTTTTGTTCCTCCGGGATGAATGCCCAAGAGTGCATTTGGTTGGCAGTTTCATAAAGTGGCAAACTCTTTTCTCCAGTGGCAATAGCATTGTGCATTCCCACCAGCAACATCTGAGTGATTTGGTTTTTCAAGCCCTCATCAGCACTTCGTGTTGTTATTAATTTTTAGCTAGACTGATAGGTATTATAGTGCTATTTCATGGTGGCTTCAATTTGCCTTGCCCTAATCCTTTGGTGAAATGTCACGCGTCTGTGTTCACATGGCAGATCTGGTGGTTGTCTGACTCTCAGCTGGAGTCATGAGGGTGGCAGAGCTACATGGCCCCTTATTCCCCATCATCCAGCAGGCAGATTGGTGACTGGGCATAGTTCTCAGAGAGCTGAAGTCACACCCCCTTTTGAGACCTTGTCTTAGAGCTGGCACACTTTCACTTCCCCTGCGTTCTGATACCCAGAGCAAGGTACAAGGTCAGCGCAGGTTCAAGGACTAGGGAAACAGACTTTGTATACCTCGCAATGGGATAAGCTGCCAAGTCAAACTGGGGGCCGGTTTTGCAATTAATACACCACATCAACTATCTTGTATAATTATCTTCTACATATTTTTTACTTTCATAACACACATCTTAGAAAGAGTGTGCCTTAGTAAAAATACTGACAGAGTTGGAAAATCAAGTTGTGTGTGTGTGTGAGAGAGAGAGAGAGGGAGAGAGGGAGAGAGAGATGGAGAAGAAATGACCACATTTCCCTGTGTATAAGACGCACCTTACTTCTGGGTCTGAAGTTTGAAAAACATTTTATTACATAAAGTTATTGAATTCAAGTTTTATTCATCATAAACTCATACAACTCATCACTGTCAAAATTCCATTCATTAGCTTGTCCTCATCTGTGTCTGATGACAAATCACTGTCTTCATATATTGCCTCACCCTCAGTTCCATCTGTGGCATTTGAAATGCCACAACCACTGCATAAGACACACCCAGTTTTTAGATCTCAAAATTTTCAAAAAAGGGTACATCTTATACATGGGGAAATACAATATATTAAGGACATGCAGAGCCCTAATGTTATCCAGTTTATTTATAAACATTTACCTTAACATATGCAGGATTGGCTTCTGCCTAAATCACAATGGGATGGTTTAATGAGAGAAATATAATCATATTTTTATCTTTTCTGTAGTATAAGTATTACATAGGTTCGTTTCTACCTACCCACTTTCAACTCAGCTGCTTCTGGTGCAGCCCTTAAGTTCATTCAGCAATGCTTACTAAGTGCCAGGCCGTGGGGCTAAGAAAAGAGGAATAAGCTATCTGCTGAGGACTTCCTGTCCCCTGAGAGATGCGGCTGTGCCTAAAATGGTTGTCTACCTCCTCATTCCCACTTTTTTCTCTAAACCTCCAGTACTTTTGAAAGTTTTTGCTTCTTCTCACCAGCAGTGACATAGCCTCAATTCTCTCTGCGTCCCCACATCCAAGGGTGTGCATGAACACAGGGCTGCTTAGCGGTGTGTCTGTGAGAAGGGTGTCTCCTGCATTCTGGCTGAGTGACAATGTTCTGGGTATGCTTTCCTAATTAGGAAGGGATTTCTCCGTTTGCCAGTTAATTCTTCTCATTTTAGTAATTAAACATAAGCTGGCTGGAGATAGTGCAGGTCTCCTGCCTTAATTATTTTGCGTCTTTGGTTGAAACTCTAAAGCTCTCTGTACCATTTTACTTCTCTTGCTAAGATTGCACCAAAAAGTAATCATCATGCCTTCCTTCCTGCCATTTTACCTACTTGGCAACTTGGAAGACAATTGTGGATAACTTTATAATTTTATTTTTGTTAAAAATGTTGTAACAGAGGAGACAAGTCTGGGATAATTGATACCAAATGGATAGGCATGGGAACCTCTAGCTGGTAGTTTTAATGGTGATTTTTAAATTTTATTTAGGCCTACTGTGTTTTCTAATTTTATACAGTAAAACTGTAGTATAGTTGTAAAACAATTAAATAGTGCATTTGAAATAAACATAGGGCCCAGAGCGAGCACGAGGCTGAGAGACCTCGAGCTGCCCAGGTAGATGAGGTCCCAGTAAAGCAGGACAGCGGCCTCCGGAATGGCTGGTGCATCGACAGGCAGAGATAAGAAGCATGCCAGGGAATTCTGAGCAGGTTTTATTCTTTGGTGTTAATTCTATATCTTTTCCCCCTAGTGTCTCTTTCTCTCTGCCCTTCATAGAGTGTGTCATTCATACTCAAAGATGATGATACCGGCAGTAATGGTCATGCAGAGACAGGGACATAGCTCCAACACTCACATCCACCGCCGATTCTTCCCGCTAGGAGCATGCTTTGAGTCTTTGTACTGCAGGGTGGAACAATGCAGTGGTCTGTGTTCTGGGTTTGTAACAATGGTGTCCTTTCTTTTATGCCCAAGCAGATAGAGTTCTGGTAATGTGAAGGATGGAGAAACATGTGAACTGTGTTTTCTGTTGTGGAGAACCAGGCAGCATACAGGATGTGCCATGCCACAAAGCAAGCATCCTATTTACAGAGGTGGGCTCAACAGGAACACAGGCAGACTTAGCTATGCAGGCAGTCAACACAAATTAATATGTAGAATTTAGAGCTGGGAACCCAAGGCTAATCATTCAAAATGTAAGCAGATACATAGAGGAAATATTCCAGTTTAGGGCCTCATTCCAAGAGGTAAAGGCTAGATTCATATTAAGAAAACCTGGTCAAAGCGGGATGAGGAAAATAAAAGAAGAAACCAGCCTAAAGGAATAAAGACCAAAAGAGTCATGAAGTATGACTGTTAAGATGCCCTGGAGTGCCTCTTCTGTGGTGGGGATTGAACTATTTCACATTTCAGAAACTGTGTCAGGAAGGACCATTTGCATTAAATCTTAGAACTTTCCCCAAACCACTCGGCTGATGTCTTGATGACTCACCATCTTAGGCCAAAGATCTAGAAGCAGAGATGCTGAGGACATATCCTTACTTCTCTTCTCTCCCCTAACAAGTCTGTCTCCACAGCCTATCTTTGTCCACAGGCGGGTTTTTCTCTCAGGACACTGAGGTGTTAATGTTAATTCTTAATCCAGTGTCTTCCGGCAAGATTCCAGGATGCAATTTCACTATATAAAAACCAATTGTATTACCATATAATAGCAATGAGCAATCAAAAATTGAAACATGAATGCCATTCATAATGGTACCAAAAATATAAAATAGGTAGAGATAAACCTGAAAAAAAATGTGCAAAACCTGTACACTGTAAAACCATAATATGTTGTGCAGAAAAATTAAAGAAAACCTAAGTAAATGGTGAGCTATAACTTATATGTGGCCAGAAGTATCTCTTGATAGTATGTCAGTTTTCCCCAAATTGAGATATATATATTATATTACTCTCAAAACTTAATATATATATATATAGTCAATGCAACCCAATCAAAATGCCAGAAGTCTTTGAAATTTAAAACATAAGCCTAAAAAGTCACATAGATACGTGAAGAACCTAGAATAGCCAAAACAACTTAGAAAAAGAATAAAGTTATAGGACTAAAACTACTTGATTTCAAGACTTAACAGAGCTCAGTAATCACGAGCGTGGTGATGGTATCACACCAGTCAGATTACTGGAATGAGGGAGAGTCAGAATAGACCCGTCCAGGTAGGGACAACTGATTTCAAATGAAGGTGAAAGGGCCGATCAGTGGAGAAAGGATTGTTTATTCTACAGATGACTCTGAAACAAGTGCGTATCGTTAGCAAAGGAATTAACATTAAAACCATGTTTTGTAGCATATATAAGAAGTAACATAAAATAGATTACAGACACATGTGAACCCTAAAACTATAAATCTTGTAGATGCAAACATAGGAAAAATCTGTGATATGGGTTAGACAAAGGTTTCTTTGATATGAGACTAAAAGCACAATTCATAAAGGAACAAATTGATAAACTGGATTTCATCAGAATTAACATTTTCTGCTCTTCAAAAGATACTGTTAAGACAATGCAAAGATAAACCACAGATTGGGAGAAAATATTTGCAAATATATTTGATAATGGACTTGCATTCAGAAGATATAATTTACTCTCAAAACTTAATAAAAAACATTGGCAAGTGATTTGAACAGATATTTTACCAAAGAAGAAATGTGGGTGGTAAATAAACACATGGAAAGATGCTAAATTCATTCATCCCTGGGGAAATGCAAATCAATACCCCAGTGAGGTTACACAACCTCCATCAGAATGGCTCTATTTAAAACACTGAACCATGTCAGATGTTGACGAGGGTATGGAGAAAATGGATCTGTCATTCATTGTTAGTGGGACTATAAAATGGCATGGATACTTTGGAAAATAGTTTGGCAGTTTCTTTAAAAATTAAAACATATACCTACCACATCTGTTCCCACTTCTTTTTACCCAGGAGGAAAGAAAACATGTTTATACAAACTTGTACATGAGTGTTCATAGAAGTATGCTTTGTAATAGCCAAGAACTCAAATGTTCTTCACCAGGTGAAAGGATACTTATTGGCATAAGCATGTCTGTGCTGAAACTGCACAGGAATAAAATGTAAGGAACTATTTGATTCATGCAAGTACATAAATGAATCTCAAGGTAAGTATGCTGAGTGAAAGAAGCAAGGTGAAAAATAAAAGCGCATACTGTATCATTACATATATTTAAAATGATGGAAAATGCTGACATATCTATTATGTCAGAAAATGACTCAGTGGTTGCCTGGGTATGAGAAAGGGTGAGAGGGAGAGACAACAAAAGAGAATGACAAACATTTGGAGGAAGTGGAGATGTTTGTTACCTTGATTGTTATGATGGTTTCACACGTATAGCCATGTGTTAAAACTTATAAAATTGTATATGTTAAAATGATCATTGTGTTGAATTTAAATTTTTTCTCTTCAAAGCTATTAAAAACTACAGTAAAGATCTGTGGCAGACCCTGGCTGGTTGGCTCAGCAGTAGAGTGTCAGCCCAGTGTGTGGAAGTCCCGGATCTGATTCCTGGCCAGGGCACACAGAAGTGCCCATCTGCTTCTCCACCCTTCCTCCTTTCCTTCCTCTCTATCTCTCTGTTCCCTTCCTGCAGTCAAGGCTCCATTGGAGCAAAGTTGGCCCGGACGCTGAAGATAGCTCCATGGCTTCTGCCTCAGGTGCTAGAATGGCTCCGGCCGCAATGAAGCAACGCCCTACATGGGCAGAGCATCGCCCCCTGGTGGGCACATGCAGGAGTCTGTCTGACTGCCTCCCTGCTTCTAACTTTGAAAAAAAAAAAAGATCTGTGGCAGGCAGGAGAGCAGGAGAGGGACAGGGTGTTTTGTGGACATAAAGAAAGGAGTTGGGTCAGTCTTCTGAGAATTGGTAAAGGCTTTACAGGGAGGTGATCTTTGCTGAGCTGGGATAAATGAAGAAACATTTGTTAGAACTGCCAGGAAGACAGAGCATTCCTGGTAAGGAGACAGTGTGGTAAGGGAGAGTGGTTGGACATGGCGGAACATGACAAAACATCTGAGGACTCATGGAGAGGTTTATCATCCTGGCAGCCATGGAGGGAAATGAAGCTATAGAAGCAGGTAGGGGCAAGGCCGTATTCTTGTTTGTCATTCTAAAGTAGGATTTTAGCTTATAGGGACAGGGAGCCACTAAAGGTGTTTAAGGAGTAACAGACCACAGTTACGTTAAGGAAGATTATTCTCCTATTAGAAGGAATGCTTAACTATAATAATTAAGGATGTGTAAGATTTTAGTTAAATAAGAGAATTTTCCATTGATAAATGTTCCACATGAAGATTTCCTGTGAAAATATTTTATTTTAAAGGGTGCGAAAGCAATTTGATCACATGCAAAATATGGCACCAAATTCCGACTCTGCAGACACATACACATGGCCGTGCATTCTTGGAATTCCCTCCTGTCTTCCACTTCCACTTACTCCACCTGGTGACGTAAAGGGCAAATTCATCAGTCTTGTTCTGGGTCTCTCTGACAGAAGGTTCCAAATCAGAGATCTTGCTTTAGTCTAAATTGTGAAAGTGCTTTGTTGCAGAATCACATCTGAGTGGAGCTGAGAACCAAGCTCAGCAGCCTGGAGATTTGGAAGGCTTCTCCTAGGGCTTTGAGCTCAGTGGCCAAGCACTAAAGGCTAGGCCTACATTTCCCTGGGGTTCTTTGAAAAAGCCCTGTGGCATTTAAAAGCCAGCATTGCAAGGGCAGCCGACAGTTCCTCAGCGGAAGTGTTACACTTTGAAAACCATTAAGGGACACTAGAAATAATATTGTCATGAGTGGAACGCTGAAGTCCAGAACCCTCCAATTGCCAAACCTGCCTTGATTCCACTGCACATATTTCTACGTGCTGATCGTCTTTGGTCACTAAACCAGGAGTACATCCGATTTGTTTAGCTGGTGGGAAAATCTTGCCTTTTCTTATTACTGGGAATGGACCTTTAGCCATCCATATATGTCTTGGGAAGCTAAATCTTCAAGGGCTACCTCTGTGAGCATCTGGGGAAAACCTAAATTGTTTTACCTCTGACTTTTAATACTAGTGGTTTAGTAATTTTTAATTGCTATTTTGAAAATCAGATACAGTATTTGCATGTTTGTTGAGTACTGGGGATGGTTAGGCACCTTAATTTTATAGTATATTAGAATTATTGGGGTATATAACATCATTCAATTTTAATATTCAGTATCTTATAGACTGGGAGGGGTTAATATACATATATTAAGCAAAGAACCCTGAATTTTTAAAGCCCCTAAGTAAAAACATGAAATGATATGAGAATAATTTCATTCACTTCAAAATTTTGCTGTGATGGCTAATTGTTGAGTTACTAATTACTCAACTACCTTAAAAGTTGGGGAGGAGTGAATGTGTTTGTTATTATCATTATTACTGTGTTTACTGTTATTCTTAGTTCAGAAAATAACATCAGGCACATTCCCAGAGATCAGTGGTTTGTTCAGGTTTTAAATGAAGTCAGACTCTACTAATTGCCAGGTGAGGAGCAAGGCCAGTCCCGCACTGGGACATAGGTACAGCTCTCTGCTCCCGTGATGCTGACGTGGCCCTCGCTGTTGCCACTGAGCCCAGCATTTCCATGGTTCCTTTCTCCACGGTGAGCTTCAGCCTGGGCCACAGAGGCCCCTCTCTGCACCTGTTTAAAGATACAAAGGCAAAGTTATCTCTACCCAGCACAAATCTGTTGTCCAAAATAAAAACCATTTCAACTTTAGAAAACCTCTCCTGTGTGGGCTTCGAGTTCATTACAAAGCCACGGGAAGTGGGGTCTTTCAAGCCCCTCCTAGGAAATAACTGTAGTAGCTGAATTTGCTCCCTGCCTTACTCTTGTTAACATCAAAATATGTATATATTTACATCGTTTCATTTAAATGGGACTGACTCCATTTATAATAAAGCTTTACTAAACTTCGGGTAAAGGAGGAAGAAACTGTTCTGTGTAACCTGATGAGAAACCATCACATAATAATCATTATATAATAAATTGATGATGTTGAGAATAATAGCTGATATTGCAAAGCATTTACTCTGTGCCAGACACTTTTTAATGTGCTTCACATATAGTGACTAATTTGACATAACAATCCTATTGAAGTATGGAAAAGAAAGGCTCTTAACATGAATAATTTTTGGCAAAACTTTCTCTAAAACAAAGAGACTTTTAGCAGAACTTACTTTTTCTGAAAAGACTCCCTATTCTTGGCCTTGAGGCTGGTTCCCAGACTGTGGCCTTGGGCTAGCTTTGCAAAGTTGCAAGTATTCTCAGAATGTTTCCCTGAATTAACCCTATAGAGCAGTGGTAGTCAACCTGGTCCCTACCGCCCACTAGTGGGTGTTCCAGCTTTCATGGTGGGCGCTAGCGGAGCAACCAAAGTATAAATAAAAAGATAGATTTAACTATAGTAAGTTGTTATAAAGATTTATTCTGCCAAACTTAGCAAAAATCTGACATAAAGTACTTGGTAAGTAATTATTATTATATGCTTTAACTTGCTGTAACTCTGCTTTATAAATTTTATAAATCACCTACTTTATAAATCACCATTACTGTGGAACTGGTGGGCGGTTAGAAAATTTTACTACTAACAGAGATACAAAAGTGGGCAGTAGGTATAAAAAGGTTGACTACTCCTGCTATAGATAAACATTGTAAGAAAGCTTGTTTCACTGCTTTGTTTTACTGCTCTGCTTCCTCTCCTCCCCGTTCCTCAGTCAGTATGTAATTTTCCCTTTAAAAGCTAGCCCCAAACTGTGTTCCTGGCCACACTGATTTGACCGACTTAGGTCTCCATGCGGTCCAAGCGCCAGCATTCAAGACTCCTTAATTTCTTAATTTGGCTAATTGATTGTGTGTGTGGCAAGACGTTTGTTTCTCGCTGTTCCAATGCAACACTATGAGGTAGTTACTATTACTTTCCACATTTTAGATTGGGAAACGGAATCTCAGGAAAATTAAATAACTTATCTTGGTGTTACATGACTTGTAAGTGGTGAGGAAAATTCAAACCCACGGAGTCTAATGTTAGAGTCTGTGTTCTGAAGCAGTGTACAGTATTGCCTCTTAATTATATAATCTTTTGAAGAACTCATATTAAAGACTCAAAGTAAGTTATGATTTAAATGACATTAATAACTAAAATAAAGCAGTGATATGGCTGCAATTTATTGAGTACTTACTATGCCAGGTACTGTGCTAGGTACTTTGCAGGTATTTTTTAGTGTTTTGCATGTATTATTGCATCCTCTTAATAATGCTTTGAGGCAGGTATTATCATTCACATTTTGTAGGTGAGAAAAATGAGACTTAGAGAGGTTTACCGGTTTGCTCAAGGCCAGATAGTACATTTGAGATAGGATTCAAAGCCAAGTCTTTGACTCAAATGCTTGTGTTTATAATATTATACCATAAGGTAATCAAAATAACCCAAACTGCACTGTTTCACATAGAAGCAGCTCTATTATATAAGTCATTCCATTCATTTTGAACTTTTTGGTTAATATAAGTAACTTATATAGATCAGAATGGTTACAGATTCTCAGCTGGTTTTACCCTCACATTTGAAAATGTTTCAAGCAATGGGACTGGTGCCTGAATAATGCCTTGAATTATTGGGCAGTATAGTCTGCAGCAGGGGTTCTTAACATTTTTAGTGTCATGGACATCCTTGATTATCTGGTCGAGTCTATGTTCTTCTTAAGTAAAGTATGTGGATGACTGCCTGACCAGGCGGCGGCGCAGTGGGTAGAGCATTGGACTGGGATGTGGAGGACCCAGGTTAGGGACCTTGAGGTTGCCAACTTAAGCGCGGGCTCATCTGGTTTGAGCAAGGCTCACCAGCTTGAGCCCAAGGTTGCTGGCTTGAGCAAGGGGTCACTCAGTCCCTGGTCAAGGCACATATGAGAAATCAATCAATGAACAACTAAGGATCCACAATGAAGAATTGATGTTTCTCATCAATCTCCCTTCCTGTCTGTCTGTCCCTATCTATCCCTCTCTCTGTCTCTCTCTCTGTCACACACACACAAAAGTATGTGAATGCCTAAAATAAAACATGTAGAGTGACACAACCATTTCTATTGAAAGAGGTATCAAATTGTTAAAACAAATTTGTTTTGCAGTAATAAATGTGTACTTTTTTATTAATGCATTTTATTAGATCTTGCTTTGGGTATAATGATTATTGTAATTTCAAAGTGGTTATGAACCTAGATGACATTTTGAAATATCAACAATCACAATGAGATGTTGGAATGCCTATGATTTCTGTTGGTGACAATTGTACACGTACCGCTAGTGCTATCATGATTTGTTGTCTAAATTCAAAATGGAATCACATGCTAAGTTTCAGTTAGCTGTTTGTGAAAATGTAGATTTAATTTTTTTCCTACCTGAGTTTAAGTACTTCCATGAGTTCTACCTATGGACCCCTTTGGGATCCGTGAATCCAAATGAACAAACCGTAGCCTAGAGGGTATTGATTAATCATAGGCTTTTCCATGAAAGGTATCCATGTTGATATGCTGTTTACATCCAGGCCCTCAAAACTTTGTGTTTTGACATTGCCAAACAGTCTTGGGTGCCCTTTACTGCCACCACGCAGAGGTTCTCTCAGAGCCCAAGGAAGGCTCAGAAATACTGTCTTTTCCGTGTAACTTTCTGCATAGTTGGTTATTTGCCTGCTCATGAAGGATAAAGACTCAGCCCTCACTACCTTAGATTGTACAGTTCTAAAGGGAGATGACAATAGCAGAAATACACTTTCATGATTGAGGATGGGATGACACTTCCTGGGGAGCTTACTCATGAAGGGCAGTAACAGTATTAGAAGCATTCAGTGGCAGATTTCGGTGTTAAAAGTAAGTTACTTGACCTGACTACCTGGTCGAATCTACTAGGGTCGAAATTACCCTTTCCCATACCTTCTTTTACACACACAATAATATGGCACCTTTGGTTCATTTGTTCATTTAGAAATAATTATTGTCTACTCTGACCCAGGCACTGAGTTATTAATTTGTCAATCAGTTTGAATCCCACAGTTCTTTGAAATTATATCCATTATTTTAGAGTAGGCACCTGAAGTATGCAGTGGTTTTGACATGGTTGTAAGGCGTAGAGCCAGTCCTTTTACTTTGTACACCGAGGGCTACCACTTACTCTTAACAGCCCTCCCAGCCTGCTTGGTAACTGAACAATTTAGCTCCCTTATTCCCAGGAATACCCAAGACATGGTGACACAGATAACATGATATATAGGCATAGTGTTTTTCAGCTGAAATTTTCTGAATTTGTAAAGGGCAGACAAACTGCATTTTGAAGTTTGGGTTGCTATTTGGAAACAAGAAAGCGGATTTCAGGGTAATGGATTTCGAGCCAGGTTACTTTGTGCTTGATTGGATTTTGGTAAATCAACCATATGTTCCAAGTCTGCTCATAAATTCTGTCTCCTCCCTTTTTTTGGGGGGGGGATGCTGTTTATTTACCATTGCCCATTCATGCTCAGCCTCACTACTCCATGTTTTTGCCACCTCCTCTCTTTTACCTTTCAGAAATTCATCATTACTTTTTTCCAGAACTCCTCAGATAAACAGTGATCCTTTGTACCCTGTGAAATATGTCCTCCTGCCTTTATGTTTACATAGTTTTCACACTCCCGTTACCCTTCAGCTTAGGGTGACTGGTTAACATCTGTTCAGGTTAGAGTTTAGAGTGACCACTTATTTTCGTTCTTTAGTTACACGGCCTGTCTATATCCTGCCCTGCTCTGTCCCTCTACCCTTCAAAGCTCTTCTTAGATTTTTATCCCTATTACCGTAAGATCAACTTCTAATAAAGTTGGTTCCCATATACCTGTTGTTTCTAAATTTGTAATTCAATTTTTACTCTTTAAGAGGTTTTCCAGTGACACATATGCAAGGTTATACAAAATTCAGACATTAAAGAAATGCAGTAAGGTGGAAAATGAAAACATGAAATCTCATAATTTCCCCTTCATTTAGTGTCTGTTACACCAAACACTTTCTTTCCCGTTTATAGACCAATACACATTAATGTAGCTATGTGTTTTCATATAAATGATTATATAATACATATATTTCTGCAGCTTTTCAGAATTTTACTTGATCTTTCTCTCTTACAAATACCACATGATTTCACTCATTTGGAATCTAATGAGCAAAGTGAACTAACAAGCAGAATAGAGACAGACTCACAGAGAGCAAGCTGACAGCTCTCAGGGGGCGCTGGCTGAGGGGGGTAAAGGAATTGATCAAAATAAGGAGAAAAGAAAAACCCTCATGCACACAAACAACAACATGTGAGTGCGAGAGGAGGGGTGGGGGAACTGGGGACAGCAGAGAGGGGATCAGTGGCGATGCATGGGAACTTGACCTGGGGCTGTGAACACACAATACTGTGTCCATAAGATGTGTTGTAGACTTGTGTACCTGAAACCTATATAATTTTGTTAACTAGTGTCACCCCAATAAATTCAATAAAAAGGAAAAAAAGAATTTTACTTGGTCATATATCATAGGCATATCTTCATGTCAATACAAATAGATATACTTCAATTTTTAAAGTGGCATACAAGGTTATTTTATGTATTTGTAAAAATTTATTTAATCTGTCTATTATAGTTGAATATTTGAGTTGTCCATTTTTTAACCATCATAGAACTACA
The DNA here is from genome assembly GCF_036850765.1 of Saccopteryx bilineata. Taxonomy (NCBI): domain Eukaryota; kingdom Metazoa; phylum Chordata; class Mammalia; order Chiroptera; family Emballonuridae; genus Saccopteryx; species Saccopteryx bilineata. The sequence continues at coordinate 102,968,917 of NC_089495.1, read as the reverse complement.
ATGAATATTCACATATACTGTAATTGCCTACACAAATGTATGTATGTGTGTACATTTGTGTATCTACAATGAGATTAAAGGGTATTTTAAAAGAAAATTATGTTTGTAACTCTACTAACAGCTAGTGGTTTGGGGTCTTCTATATTCCCTTCCACATTTCAGCCTTTTATATACATGGATTTAACCATAGTATATTTACCGTTTTATATCATTTAACATTCAATAAGCATTTTTTCATGTAGATAAATATTTTTGGTGGTTCTAATGGAAATGTCAGTTTCCATTGTAGTGATTTTCTGGTTGAAGTTTCTGTCTTCTATGCTTCTGCTTTCTGTTGCCCATCTCACGATACTTCACCAGCCTTTTTACTGCAATCACCTCTCCTCCTACACATTCTCTGCTGAACAGCTTCCTTTTCCTGCCCTCTCGTGAAGCCTTCTGACCAGAGGCTCCGGAATCCTTGCCACCTCCTCTGTGGGGCTCAAGGCCCATAACACTCTCAGTGCTGAATAAATACATGGTCATCATTTGTGACCCAGTGCCTCCCCCATTCTCTCCCTAATAACTTTCTTCACATTGAAGTGCCTCTGTGAACACCACCTTCTGAAAGAAAGAGTATACTCTTGGAAATCTATAAATGCTAAGATGCATTGTAGATGTAATTTATATTCATGGCCGTTTATGCAGTGCATTATTTAGGCAGTTCAGCACCAAGGAGAGTGACTGTTTGCTTTAGCCCAGGTTCAAGGTCAGTGGAGGATTTACTGTGCATAGACCTCTGTAGTGCTGTTGGCAAGATGTAATTTTTCCATAATAGATGAAAAGCCAAACCCTGTATAAACACACTTTAATAATGGCAAGAGCACTGGCAGAGGCGTGCACTGAAAAAATACTCAAGTTCACACTCCTGTAGCTCAGACTTAATTGAAGCAAACAGTCTTCATATTTACATTTGGGTTGTTTGTTTTGAATCAGTATCTGGAGTGATTCATCACAAGTCTTCCATTCCCATACACAGAACTGCTTAACAGCCTGTTCCAGGGTTCCACGTGGTCTTTCTTTGTCTTGTCTCCATGCCTGGGGACAGATTTAAACTTCCCTTGGTGTGCCTTAGACATCCTGGACTGGTGTGCTGGCCTCCTCTGCTCTGACTATCTCTAGTGCTGGGGGCACTGCTTTCTCATTAGCTGTTGTTTCACTGAAAAAAAAATGACTTGAGGGGCTTAGGGTCTTGAACGAAGCTTTTTCTTTTGTCTGTTTGTATAACAGGTTCTCAGAACTAGTTCAGGGGATGCTCAGACCTGTTTCAGAGAAGCCTCGAAGCCTCCTGTGTTCCCTGGGCAGGAATGCCAGCTGTCTCCTGTGCCCTGTGAACTCAGTAGGCTGTCACTGAAATGGAAATCTTGTCTAGGATCCAAGGGAGTAGAAAGCTGCTAAGTGCAGAAGAAAGGCACCCTTTTTATGCAGAAAAAGACAGCTTTACTCCTTTGGTTCCTCAGTATGTTGCAGTATTTACCCTGCTCTACCTGCCTATCCTGAGGCCAAGGAGGAAGCTGAAGTCTCTTCAGGAGACACTGGAGACACAGAGTGTCCCTCCAGCACTGTGGTATGATGTATTTGAGTGGTACCTCACAGTCTTCTCAAGGGATTTTACTGGAACTTGAAGATTTCTGCCTGAGAACGCTCTGGGCTGGACCTAGTAGAAAATCTACTTTAAAACCTGCTTAAAACAGTTTCTGAGCTAATAGGTAACGAGGCCCTTTTGTCTTCCAGTAAAAGTGTTTTGGAGGAGCATGGTTTGAGGGGCACCTAGAATCCCATCTGGCCTGTGATACCTTCTCCGTTGACCTATGGTGAGACTTGTAGTTCTCACAGTTAATTATTTGAGGTTGATTATTATGTCTCTAAGAAGTACTAATGACAATTCAAGTAAATTCTCAATGAAGAATTATCTGAGTGGCAGCTTTCTGACTGGTCCCTCCACACCTGTCTTTACCCCTCTTTTGTCTGTTGTTAATACAGCAGGCCAGGTGATCCTGCCCCTTTCCCCCAAACCAAAACTGCAGTCTGTCTGATTTCAAAGCCAAACCATGCTAGAGTCAGTTTTAAATTCCCTCTTTCTCTCTTACCTACATCCAGGCTCTAAGCAGATTTTATCAGCTGCAGCATTTGGAACGTATCACAAATTTGAGTACTTCTCACCACGTTCACTGTCATGCTGTGGGTTGAGCCACCAGTATCTCTTACCTGGTTTGTGGTGGTAATCTCTTAGCTGTTCTTCCTGCTTCTACCCTTTCTCACTTAGCCTATTCTCAGTACAGCAAGCTGTACAAATTCTGTTAAAGTACAATTTAGTTCATCGGGGGTGCCAGGATAATTCAATGGGGAAGAATAGTCTCTTAAACAAATAGTGCTGGGAACACTGGATTTCTACATGCAAAAGGATGAAGTTAGACAGATCCTATTCTCTCACACCTTATATAAGATTTAATTCAAAATTGATTGAAGACCTAAATGCAAGGGCTAAAACTATAAAACTCTCAGAAAATGAAATAGATGTAAATCTTCATGCTCTTGGATTAGGCAACAGTTTCTAGAATGTGATACTAGAAGCACAAGTGACAAAAGAGAAAATGTAGATAAATGAGACTTCAAGATAAGCCAAGTTTTGCGTTTCAAAGGATGCCATAAAAAGTGGAAAGGCAGTCCACAAAATTGTAGAAAATATTGGAAATCATATATCTGATCAGGGACATGTAGGTAGGATATATATAGTGCTCCTATAGCTCAATAGCTCAATAATAAGAAAACATAGCAAAGGATCTGAATAGGCATTTCTCCAAAGATATATAAATGATTAATAAGCAAAGAAAGGATGCTCACTGTTATTAGCCATCTGAAAAGTTCCTACAAAACTCACTCTGAGATGCCACTTCTTACCAATTTAGATGGATATGCTAAAAAGACAGATAATTGTAAATGTTGAAGATGTGGAGAAGTTGGAATCCTCATTCACTGCTGGTGGAATGTAAAAAGATTTGGCCACTTTGGAAAATAGTTTGGCAGCTTCTCACAAGGTTAAACCTAGAGGAACCATATGATACAGCAGTTTTACTCCTAGATATTTACTCAAGAGAATCTAATGTATTTGGGTGGAAACATTCAAATGTTCATCAACCGATGAAAGAATAGACAAAATATGGTAATGATATTCAGCAATGAAAAAGAAATGAAGTACTGATATGTGCCACAACAAGTATGAACCTCAAAAACATTATTCTCAGCAAAAGAAAGTCACAAAGACCACATATAGCATGATGCCATTTGTATAAAACGTCCAGAACAGGTAAATCTGTGGAGAGAGAAAACGTATGAGTGGTTGCTGAAGGCCGGGGTTTGTGGGATGAGGAGTGACTACTGAGGGGTATGGGGTTTCTTTTAGGAGCGAGTGATGAAATATTCTGAAGTTGATGTTGGTGATGGTTTCACAACTTTGTGAATATACTAAAAACCATTAAATTGTACACTTTAAGTGGTTTAATGTATGGTTTTCCAATTATATCTCAATACAGATGTTAAAAGTAATAAGTTAATGCTATTACTCTTGTTCAAAACTCTTCAATGGCTGCCTTTTTCATCAGGGCAAAAACAAAGTCTTTGCTGGGGTCCTTGGTCTCTCCTTGACTTGAAAACTTACTGCACTTTGCTTCATTCATTCCATTGTAGACTCATTGAACTCTTTTTCTTTCTCAGAAATGTTAAGATTTCTCACTCACTACTTAGGAATCTGCTGTCCCCTCTACTTGGAATACTTTCCACTGTAACTGTCCACATGACTGTCTCACTTTTCTGAGGTCTTTATTCAGCTATCACTTTATCTAATTATCTTACTTAAAATGCATCCCCACTACAGAAGCTCTTCTCTTATGTTATCTGTTTTTAGTGCTCTTAAAACTATTTAACAGAATATATACACACATATGTACATATGTGTTAATTAATTTATGTATGTGTTATTAGTCTCTCACAAAGGCAGGAAGTTTGGTCTGGTACTTTTCACCAGTACATCCCCTGCACCTGGAAGAGCGCTGGCATCTAGTACGTGCTCAGAAGATAGTTGTTGAGTGAAGGAATCAGTATAAGTTTGTTAGTGAACAATTAGTATCAATCAATCTGATCAGCTACTTGGAACCCAGGAAACAGTAGGAGGCAGAAGAAATGTAAAATAGGGTAGATTTTTTTTAATGGGCCTTTATAGATCAGTCCAAGTTTGGGATAGTAGATTCTGTCCATAATGGGGCAGCCATACTAGGTCATGGATTTGGAGTGTGAGGGTCTTGAATGCTGGCTGAGAAGCAGTTCAGAGAGCAGGAGGAGGACGGACCACTGGGGAACAACATTTTTGTTGCATCCACAAGAACAGTTCTTACCTAATTTGAGTGTGCTGATCTCAAATCTGACATTAGTTTTTCTCTGTAAGCTACAGTTTTTTTGCAATTCAAGATTTTAGGTTTTCATGTAAAATTTTCAACATTTAGTTTAACACAATGAAGTAGAATGTCTTCTTGGGCATCATCTTTGTGAAAATATAGTAATTTATATAATGCAGTAAATTCACTAATACACTAAAAGATATGACTGAATCAGAATTTGTCTACAATTTTGAAATAGAACATAGTAAAACACTTATTTTAGTCATAAAATTTGTGCAAAACATTTAAATTCTATTCAGGCAAAAAATTTGTGTTTGTGTACTTGTTGAGGACAATCTCGTTTGATGCTCCAGCAGTAGTCTGCTCATCATTAACAGCTCCAAGATTTTCAGGAAACTTATCAAGGTGACTGTTCAGGAAGTGAATCTTAACACTCATGTTACATCCAATGTTGCGGAAAGCCAACAGCATCCTTTGAACCAAAAGTTCATAGTTTTCTGCTTTTTTGTTGCCAAGGAAATTCTTTGTAACTGCCACAAAAGACTACCATGTTGCTTTCTCCTCCTTATTTATCTTCCTGGCAAATTTTTCGTCACGTATGAGGATTCGAATTTGAGGTCCATCGAATACACCTGCTTTTATCTTCTCGAAAGACAAGGCAGGAAAAGCAGAAATAATATGTTGAAAGCATTCACCTTCTCTATTCAAAGCCTGAACAAACTGCTTCATTAAGCCAAGTTTGATGTGAAGTGGGGGAAAAAATGACCCTGTCTCGATTAACTACAGGTTCATTCACAATATTTTGCATCCCTACTTCCAGAGCTTCATGTTTGGCTACGACTTCTGTGTCCAGTGTTTCTCCCGAGCTCGGCTGTCCCACAAACACAGAAAGCAAGGATACTTCGTAAACCTCTCTGTTGTCCTAGCAGGAAATTTACCATTTTAAGATCCACACAAATGATCCAGTTATGCTCCTCATACTTCAGAAAGTCGAGGACAATTTTTATGTCATTATAATCTTCTTGCAGATGAGTTGAATAACCAATTGGAACCACTGCATAAACATTACAGTTGTGTAAGAGAACACATTTCAGACTCTATTTAGAGCATGTGCCAAAAAACGAATTTCAGATTTGGAATCAGTGATGCAGAAATATATAGAAATAGTTTTAAAACCTCATGCAACAGAAAATGAAAAAAAAAAATTGTTCCCCAGTGCTATCAAAGCTGAAGAGGGCTGATGTACAGGCGCGCCTCTTCTTCCCTTGCAGCTTTCATTAAAGTGAGTGTTAGTGTTGGGACTTCTTAATAATTGAGTTACTGGTTAGGCAAACTTGTATGACTAGATGAGACAGTTACAGAGTTTTTGAGGCAAGAAAAAAAATCAAAATATGCTTGTTATTATTAGATATCATGGAAAGAAAATGAAGAAACATAACCCAAGAAAAACCAGCTGTCACCTTGGTATGCCTGTTAGACATTGTCACTTTATTATTATTTTAAACATCTCTAATGATATGCAATTAAAGGATTATTGTTTGGAAATCTCTTCTCTTTGAAAAGCAGTGAGTGAGAATATTGTTTGTATTTAAATGTGGATGAGAGAGGGTTTAATATTATCTTTACCACTTAATCTTTTAAATTATAATTTAAAAACTGGTGCCATTTTAATTTGATATATGGCACTAGAAAAAGGCAGTTAACCATAAAATAGGTGTTTTAGAGTAAAGTTTTTATTCTTTTTCACTTAATGTCACAGAGGTTTTCCTCAAATTACTAGATTGTTTGAGTATATATTTGGCTGTATAGCTATATATTGTTATGTTAACAACTGACTAAAAACTCTTATATTTATAATACTATAGCCAATTCTACAATATTATTTTTCTTTTGGTTATATCATATACTCGGTGTTCTTTGAGTTTGGGTAAAAAGGGCTTTTGAAAGTATTCATACTGTAGAATAAAAAATATGGCATCCCTAATGATTTATGATATCTGGAAAACACTATCCTATTAATAACATTTTCCTACACATTTTCATTTAAAATACACAAGATTTTCAAGGAAACTAATTATGATGAGACATTTAGATTTGAATTAAAGTAAAGAATTCTATAGAAGAAAGAGAAAAATGGTTTAAAATCATAAGTGGTTCAAATGGGGCTGGTCTCCAGTGTGGAAAGTTGGGTGAAAGAAGAATGAGACCCCCCCTGATTCTTATTTGGTGTGTTTATTGTGTAAGACCTATTGTGTACTCAATGTGAGTGGAAATTAGCTATCCGTGGATTTCAAATAATAAAAGGGAAGGGACATTCATGATACTCACAAATTATAACTTGCTTGGTAACATTCATACTTGTGGATACCAGACTTTAAAACAGGTGGTCTTTTCTAGAAGGTCAAGCCTGGTTTCCTTTCTTGTTGATTATATTATTCTGCTTTTTATTCATGGTATGTAAATATGTTAAATACACATTCTGGGTAATGGCTATAACTTGTCAAATGGTGATGTCTTTGGCCAGTGAGGTCACTTCTGAGGCAGTGTTCTCATCTATCTGGAATAGTTTAGCGAAGATCTGAACCAAATGGAAGGAATATCCCTGCTCAGGAACCCTGAAGCTCAGTAGAGAGAGTTGAACCTCTTAGACCATGCAAGTATTCATTGCCACTGCTAATCAATGCCAGAAGTAGTAGTTCTTCCTATTGTTGTCTGGGATTGGATAAACCTAAAGGACAATGGTATGTAGCATTTTAGTTATTTTCCCCAGTTTGATCCATGATTCCAGGGGTGTCTTTATGAGACTATACTTGATTTTATTACATACATCATTGTCTTGATATTAGAGAGTACTAGATGCAATGGGAAATGTATTTGCTGGTCAATATTAAAAAAAATCTAAGTCTCAAGCTGCCTTCTAGTAGAATTCTTTTAAGGCAGAGTGAAAGTAGACCTGACCTACGTTAAGACTACTGGTTCACTTGATTCATCCAAGGTTAAGTTGACTATTTTTTTAAGGTGTGAGGAGGGGAGATAGTGAGGCAGGCTCCTGCATGTTCCCTGACCAGGATCCACCCTGCAACCTCATCTGGGGCTGATGCTTGAGTACCAAGCTATTTTTAGCACCTGAGGCTGATGCACTCAGACCAACCAAGCTGTCCTCCGTGCCCAGGGCCGACATTGGAACCAGTTGAGCCATTGGCTGCTGGAAGGGAAGAGGGAGAGAAGGGGGGGGGAACAGAAAAGTAGATGGTGGCTTCTCCTCTGTGCTCTGACCAGTAATCAAACCTAGGACATCTATACTCTAAGCCGATGCTCTATCCACCGAGCCTCCAGCCAGGGCCAAGCTGACTATTTTTAAGGCTTCCTAAAATGGGATTTGGAAGAGAGATGGAGAGGAGTTTGGATAAGAAAGGATGACCAGCCAATGCTGCATCTCTTCCATCTTGACTCTAGTGTCTTTGCTGCCTCCTGTGTTTTCAGTAAGGGCTCAGTTTCACCTCCTCTACTTCTATAAAAGGCCCCGGTATCCCCTTTTGTTATAGCCTTAAGACTGGTTCTGTAGGATTTCCTACCCAGACAGTCTCTTTAATTTTTATTGTTAATCCACGACAAAGTATCTGTGTCAGAATGAATCTTTCCCTAGAACTAGAGGACTACCCTGCATAGTAGAGGCAAAGTGTTAAGAAATAATTTAAGTGTGATAAAGTAATTCTCTAGACAATATATGTCATTTTGCAGTTTGTCCATATCTGTTAGCACAAGATTTTAATTTTGTGGCCATTTTCCCCCCAGAAAGCATGCTTACCCTATGAGCTCTATGTAATTTGAACATGGTCACATGGAAATAGAATACTTGCTTGCCATTCCCAGAGCCAAATTAAGGACATGTCAGTAGTTTCCCTAGAAGTTGAAAACAACAACATTTTCACCCAATAAGGTGTTCACTGTTGTATAATTCTGATTTTAGAGAGAAATTCTTATTGACAACTCCTTGGCAGCACCACCTGTTGACTAGCTTTTGTAGCAGGAAGAAGCAAACTGCCATGCTTCATTTGCTGAAAATTCTTGATCAGTTTCTTGCCATAATTTGAGAAAATAAAAAATATTTACAGTAAAGCTCTTCAGGTTTTCTGGCCTACATTAATAATTAAAAGATCAATAAATGCATTGTAGCAAAAGTTTCTACGCAAGTATAAATGTGTACAAATGAATCAATAAGGTGCATTAAACCATGTTCCCTGCAAGCAAGCTGACTCAGAGAGTGCAAAGTGGGTTTAAAAAAATCAATAAAAGGAGGGAAATGGAAAGAGTTATTCTTGAAAATGGGTTTTAATCACCCTTCTCCATCGCTCACGTTACTTTCTGTGATGCGGCACTCTTATGGGAAGTCTGAGGAGGCAGGGATTCTTCACATCAGTGTCTGTGCTGTGCTGCCAACTAAATGGAGGGCTTGCGTGGTTTTAAGTTTTAACCTTGAATGACCTACTGATGGGTCATCCAACTTGGAAGTTTTGAATTATTTTTCTCCATGGTCTTTCTTATCTTTAACATTTCATTTTCTCTCCAAATTTACCTTTTTCCTTTCATACTTTCTGACTCCACAAGTAGTTGTATTATTTAAAATGACTGGTAATAAATTTCAGTGTTTGGTAAATACCATAATGTGTTTGATTGATTGTATTACTGCTTTTGCTATATATAGCAGAGAAGAATTTTTTTATGTATGTTCAGAAAAGCCAAGTTGTAATTGTGGTCTTTAAAGGCACAGTTACTAGATTGTTCCCTTAAATTTCATGCTTTCTGATACATTTAAACATTGAATATTTTGATTAATATTTTAAGGAATTAGGAATACATTCTCTATTTTCCTAAACTCATCTTCTGGTTTAAAATGGCAGGCTTTTTTTTTTTTAATTTTGAAACAAAATTGGCTTTAGCTAAGCTACCTAGAAGCATATTCACAAACAAATACTGTCAAACCTGCCCCCCTCCCCCCTCCCCCCCCCCCCCCCCCCCCCCGGAGATAGACAAGCAGGCAGATAGCAACAGTCTGGTGGAAAGCCTGCCTAAGTCAGGGTTGGCAATGATGTCTTAAAGATGTATCTTGAGCATAATGGTATGAGATAATTGTAACTATGGTATGAGATAAAATGGAACTAGCCCCTCACAACAAATTCTCTGTTTGTCTTCTAGATCTATCCTCTCACTTTGTGAATAGATCCCACATATCTTTGTTCCAAACAGCAGACTGGAATGTCCTCAACTTCACCAGTTTTTATAGTCTCTTCAATAGGAATACTCATTTTTCCCAATGGGTAGTGATGCATGCTGTGATTACAGGAAATGATATGATGTTGTCATTCTCTGTATACTTATACCTGCAGATGTTAAAACGTCACATTACTGAAGGGTCTTTGGGTCCGGGTGTTCTGAAATGCACACGACAAGGGTCACAAATGGACTGCTGGCACTTCTGGGTTTGCCTTTCTGCCTTCCCCGTGATGACTGCTTTGGAAAAGGAAGGCAGGGTGACCCAGGAGTTTCCAAAGATGCTTTTGGATTTGAAAGTGGTGGATTGCAGTAATGATTTTTCATTTCTCTTTTAGTTATAGATCAGAATTTCTGATTTGAGGGGATCTTACCCCTTGGGATACGTTACAGAGGAGTTCAGTGGCCTCAGCTGAATCTACCCATCAGGATTAATGTTCATGATGTCCTGCTGGAAGGTAGAATGGAAGAGGCCACCTCTGTAGCAGTTTCTTAGGGCCACTGTTACAAAGTACCCATGAACAGGGTAGCCTAAAACAACAAATGCAGATTGTCTCATAGTTCCAGAGGCCAGGAGTCTGAAATTAAGCTGACAACGAGCCAGGTTTCCTCAGACACCTGTCAGGGGAGAACACCCCTTTCCTCTGTCGAGCTTCTGGTGAGTTGCCAGCAACCCTTGGCCTTCCATGGCGTGGACTCCACCGCACTGTCATCTCTGCCTTGCTTGTCACATGGCATTAGGCCCTCATGTATCTGCATCTGCTCTCTTCTTATAAAGTCCTGCCAGATCAAGGCCCACCTTAATGACCTCATTTTAATTTGATTACAGCTTAGAAGACTCGATTTCCAAATAAAGCCAAATTTACAGGTACTGGCCATCAGGATTTCAACAGACCATTTTGGGGAACAGAGTTCCACGCAATGATAATTAGGAAGCTTTCTTCTGTGTCCGAGATACCGAGAGTCTCTCGGTGTGGGGTGAAGCCCAGAGATCAGCAATCTGAACAACTGAATCTAGAAAACAAGTCGGTGGTACAATGAGAGATGACAAAGCTGGTTAAGGGACAGCACTTTTGGTACATTGAAAATCTGGCTGTTTTTCTTTGGAATGTTCAGACAGAGTCAAGGGTAAGTCACTGCATTGGATGTGGCTTACTCTAATGCCTTGTGATGCTTCTGACATGTTTGTAAAGCCCAAGATTCGTTGGTACATAGAGGTTATTATCTTTCAGGTCTTTGTGTGAGAAATAACTGAGCTGATGGTGTTTTTCAGTAACACAGTTACTGAGCCTTCCACATAGCAGTCGCTGTCTGGTCTTGGCTTTTCTGCTCCAGAGCTGTTGAGCATACCGTGTGTTGTAATTCGTTATTGTTGTTAAGAGTTCTTTTGTGCGGATGGCCTGTGACTATTTAGAATGTGTGAAATACTTATATTTTCATTTCCTGTCCCACACAGTACAAACCTTTTTTTGGGGGGTGCAGAATGGAGTCTGGTCATGGTCATCCAGGTAAGGAGGGGTACCCTGGAGAGAGCTTGACCCTTGACCAGGTCTGGGAAGGGGCTAGTTAATAGTGACGTGTATCTTGTGATTGGCCCAGCCTATTAGGTGTCAGCTGTCTTTTCCTCTGTGTGCGCCCCTAAATTAGTTGTAATTTGTGTCAGTTTGCACAACCTGGCCTCTGACTTTTCCACATCCACAGCAGTCTGATGCTGTGTGTGTGTGTGGGGGGGGAGGCTTGCTTTGTCTTGCCTTCCCGTGGGGGAGTGTAAGGCCAGAGGTACCCCACTGAGCACTGAGGGCCAGTAAACCAGAAACTGTAACAGGCAACACCGCCTAAAACCATGCTTCGTTCTCTGAACTTTTTGAAACTAACAACTGAAATCTTATGGGGACTCTCAGTTATGAAAATGGCAGAGTAAGATTTAAGATGAATATATCTTAATCATCTTTCATTTAATAGTACACTGTTTTTTCAAAGGCACTCTTTTTTGGTATTGATTTTTCAGTGCTCAACAGTTGAAAGCCAATTGACTTGAAATTATTTCGGTACATGGTAGGAGGCTGATTGGGCATTCATCCTTATTTGGTATGTATGTTTTAATGACTTGGTAGAAAATGAAACTAATATTATGAGAATGGAAATGTAGTTGACCTTTGAACAATGTGAGGATTAAGGGCACCAGTTCCCTGTGCAGTCAAAAATCTGCATATGAGTTTTGACTCTGCAAAAACTTAACTACTGATAGCCTACTGTTGACTGGAAGAGGCCTCACCCATAAAATAAATAGTTGATTAACACATATTTTGTATGTTACGTGTATTACATATTCTATTATTACAATAAAGCAAGAGAAAAATAACATGAAAATCAAAAAGAGAAAATACATTTACAGTACTGTACATATTTATTGAAAAAATTCACATATAAATGGACCTGTGCTGTTTAAACCCATGTTGTTTCAGGGTCAACTGTATATTCTGGAGGCTTAAATGGTCATATATCAATTTCAAATAGTCTTGGTAATGAGGGTTTGAGAGTGCGTACTTACAAACAAGCGTGGTGAGTACAGGTTTAATGTACTTTCTGTTGTTGGATGCTTAGTTATAAGGAGTGGGGGAAGACAAAATTCTCAGAAAATTATTGTGTCATAAAACAGGAATCAGTCCCTGGAGTTCATCTTATCTGTGTCTCCAGGCGGGTCTGCCACTGACTGTGTGAGGCTGTACCAGAGTCCATCCTGCAAATCTGCTGTTTTTGAGTATTAGCTGAGTAGGTAGAGAACAAGGGAGTATCAACCTGGGCTTGGTGGTGGTGTAAAGCTCTTAAATTATATTCACATTACACATGACTCTTGTAAGGTTTGAAATGAATTCTGATGCTATTAGTATTGATTTTAATTTTCTTTCCCTTTTCCTTCTTTGCTTGGGATAAAATGTTAATTAACTCTCACCTGTGGAACTTGTGTGACTTATGTTGCCTGTTTAATTTAGATGACAAGCCCGGGGCCTTTTCTCTTCTCCGCAGTTTGAAGGACCCCCACGACAGAAGTGTTTATTATTATGTATTATAATAATCATGAGGTTGTGTTAGGATATTATGTTGATTGCATTTACTCATATGTGAATAGCTTTGCTCCTTTCAACTTGAAAATATTTTATTTTCCTTTAAGGAGTTTGGATAGCCATTTCATAAGGAAGACTAAACTAGGTACTAAATTGAAATGTAGTTTAAATGCATTTTTGAATTATGTTGGTTGTTCTGAGCCAAAAGCAGTTACACGTTCGGTGTAGAATACGTTTTAATCATTTACAACCTCCTCTCACTCCAGAATTGCAAAGTAGATTTTTTCCCCCTCAAATTAGTCCCAAAGAAAGAAGAAAAAAATAGGAGTGGGATGAAGCTTATAAAGGTTGGCTGAGGAAAGGAGTTATGATTAAGTGAAAACAGGTGGTTATCATTTTCTGTTTAGAAATATCTCAACAGGAACTTTTTAAGAATTGTAAACTGTCATTCACCGTGGAAGGCTCCATCCGCGGGAAGTGGAACAGAACTGGGCGCACATCAAGATAATTCGGTTCAGAAGGCATGCCATGTGAACTCTCTCAACAGAGAAAACCTCGTTAATTAAAACTGACTTGGAAAGGCCAGCCAAATTAGTGAAGTTTAAATTAAAGTAATCTCTAGTGTAGGCCAAATTGATGTGATTACCCGAGGCTATCACCTAAAACTTGGCAGGGGTTCTGGGTCGTGGGGAAGAACTCAGAGAGGAGCTGGGCTGGCTCAGAGGGCCTGTGCTTGTCATGACTGGTTCCTCGTTTCATTCATTCAGCAGACATTTATAGGGTGTTGGGCACCGATTGTGTAATTGGCACTGTGCTAGGAACTGGGCCTACCCAGATGAGTAAGCCATTGCTTTCTGCCCTTAAGAATGAGACATGCTATAAAGAAAGGGGTTCGCAAGCTATGTAAAAGGCCAGTGGTAGGTTACACGGTATCACGGAAACACTGAGAATGGATAGCTGGTCTAGTCCAGGAGCCAGAGAAAGCTGCCTAGGGGAGGTGATGCCTGAGCTGGAGCTGCAGAATGAAGGTGAGGCTGAGGGGACAGCATGAGCAGAAGCACTGAGGTCAGAAACAGCACAGGCATAACAAGAAGCCGCAGGCTTCTAGACCACACAGAGTGCAGGGCAGTGATGGCGAGGCTCGGCAGTGTGCGGAGGTAAAGTTAGAGCTCATGTTAAGGAGTTTGGGCTTAGGTGATATGGCACTACTGAAGGGCTTTGAGCAAGGATGTGGTGGAGTCAATCGATGTTTACAAAGATCTCTGGGGGATGGTTTCTTGAATAGGGGATGGGTTTGCGGACAGAACAAGTCCAGAGACGTGAGCCAGTTAGGAGACTCTGAGTTGTCCAGGCAAAATAGGAAAGGTGTTATAATTTCATTAGTAAAAACAGACCTTGGAGGTTAAATGGACATAGATTCTGAGGGCAGTGAAGGAGTATAGAATGAGCCTTCAATTCCTCGTTTGGGTATCTAATGGATTGTTGATGCTAACAATTGAAAACTGAGAACAAAAGTGGGGATCAGGGTTATGGTGAAGGTGAGCAGGTGCCTAATTTAATATGACGTGGGATATAAACAGGTCTTCTGATACGAGGCATGCTCTTGAAATACCACCTACCCCTTTCCTCTTCTTCCCTTCTTCTCTTTGCAACATCACTGCAGAATTATTTAATGTGGCCACTATGGTAATGGATTTGGGACTCCTTAGCATGTGGGTGGTAGATAAAATTGTAAGAGCAGAAGAGATTTTCCCCGCCCCCACCACGGCTGGAGGGGATTCCCCGAAAGCGATCAGAATCCTATGCACAAGGTGGAAGAGATCTTCCAGGAAGGAGGGGTGGGGCCCCGGAGCTGGAGCAGAGGGGGTGGTAACTCAGGAAGGAACCAAAGCAGAAAAGGAAACCTGTTTGATTTACAGAGTCCGCTCTTTTTTCTGTCACTCGGGCAAAGCTTTATTTACTTCTTCCATCAGATAGATGACATTAATATTCTCAGGCTACTTACCAGTTGCTTTCTTTTGTAGTTGCCTTTAAGATAATAACTTTTACAGATTGATTCCACTCTGATGAAACATTGGCTTCCATGGGTGGTGGGAGAGAGCAGAGCGTTCCGCTGAGTTCACCCAAGACTGTTCTTAGTTGCGAATATTTCATAGGCCGATTTACTTTTCAAGATAACAACACGAACAAAGTGTTACAGAGTGTTCAATAGATGAAAAACATGAGTTTTTGGTAGGTTACTGTTAAGATGTTTGAAAATCACTTTCTATCTGTTATAGATGAATTAAATGTTTCCAGAGCTAATCCTGTTTACATTAGACATGTGCCTTCTTCCTGAAGAATCCAGGAAAAGCGTTTGTATATTCCTAGCTGAATTATCCCAAATACCAAATGTGCAGAATATTAAAAGGTTTCACTACAATTTAAACAAAAGAATAGTATTTTAACCTGAGTTAAGTAGGTACTTACTTAGATTTTCTACTTTATCTTAGCATATATCATTATATTCAGAGTATATACAATGATGTCGAGTAGATACAAATGTAAGGAACACTGGGTATTGTGGAACACTGGACTTCCTGTTTACTCATCGGTCTACCACTTTCTCACTGAACGACCTTAGGCCAAGTGTGTCGCTTCTCTGGGCCTCAGTTTTCTCATGTGTCAAACAGAAGGGCCGGGCTAAGTCGGTGGCTTTTGCAGTTATTATGATGATGATTCTTGATTGAGTGACTAAAGCTGAGAGAGAGACTCAGGTTTCAGCTGGAAGGTGGCTGCGTGCCAAGGAATTCACTAGGAGCCCAGCTGGCCAGAGAGAGGGCAGAAACATCTCTCCACCTTCTCCTCCCAGCCCCTCGGCTTGCGATGGTGTTCCGCACCCCTCCATTTGCCATTTAAAATAATTTAGACAAAGTGTTTTACAAAGATGTGTGATTGAATTGTAAGTATGTGGTCCATTTTTTCTCCAAATGTGTTTTATAGAATATTGATTAATGGCCCTGAACCAAAGGAGTTATCGGTTAGATAAGCCTGGGGAAATACTACTGGCCAGACCCCTTTCTTAGACATTCCCAATGCATCTCATTTTCCGGGAAGTTATCCTGTAAACAATTTTTTTCTCTTCTCAATCTGGCAGTTCTCAAATAGATTTATTAGATTCCTGTTTTACTCAGAATCTATTACCATCCCAGAGAGCCCTTGATCTCAGTACACTTTATGGGAAACAATGATGTATTTGCCTAAGCTCTCCAGATGTTCACTGATGGGATAGGGTATTAAATGCCAGAGAGATGAGCGCTATGCTAGACTCAGATGCACTTCACCACCCTGTGAATTCCTGCAATGGAGAGAGGCTTGGAAAATGCCTATGGAAAGAAATAAACTAATATTTTTTCCCCTCAAAGACTTTAAACTGATAAGTGCTGCTATTTTTATTCAGGTCGTGTTCAGTTCCACATTAAGCAAGATAATTGAACTAAAACTTATGAATTTGAGGTTTTCTTTTTTTTTTTTTTTTTTTTTTAGTTTTTTTTTTTTAATTATTTATTTATTGATTGATTTTAGAGAGAGGGAGACAGAGAGAGAGAGAGAGAGAGAGAGAGAGGAGAGACAGGGGGGAGGAGCTGGAAGCATCAACTCCCATATGTGCCTCGACCAGGCAAGCCCAGGGTTTTGAACCGGCGACCTCAGCATTTCCAGGTTGACTCTTTATCCACTGTGCCACCACAGGTCAGGCGAGGTTTTCTTTTGTAGTGAGGAAAGTCCTAGAAACAGAATGGGCTTTGACTTATGACAGCCCCACCTGGTGTAATTTAGAGGTCTCTTGCCCTAGTCCGACCTCATTTTTATTCCTTCACCTTTCTCCAGGAAAGAAGGAAAAGGAAGAGGAAAAGAGGAAAGGAAAATTAGGAGGGGGCGATTGTGTTTATAAAAGCCCTCAGGGATTAAATTCTGGCGGTTGGCACTAAGGCCTTTGGTACATTAGCCTATTCTACATTTTATAGTAGAAAATCGTGTTAGGGGAAACATTTGTTTTAAATTTGAAATGATTTCTTGTGGATTAGTGATAATAGTATGTATATGAGATGTGTTAATATGATTATTTTGGATCTACAAATAACTTTAATATTCAATTTTTTTAGAAGAAAAGAAGCAATAACCAAATCCCCAACAATAATGATAATTCTAGCAAAGGGCTAAAATACCTCCTCAAAGTTGATTTTTATGTGTGTTTGTGTGTGTTTTTTTGAGTGAGAAGAGGGGAGATAGACAGACTCCTGCATGTGCCCTGACTGAGATCCACCTGGCAACCCCCATCTGAAGCCAACACTTGGACTAACCAAGCTATCCTCAGTGCCTGAGGCCTATGCTCAGACCAACCAAGCCACTGGTTGCAAGAAAGGAAGAGAGAGAGAAAGGAGAGGAGGAGGGGGAGAGACACAGATGGTCACTTCTTCTGTGTGCTCTCACTGGGAATCAAACCCAGGGCATCTGCATGCTGAGCTGATGCTCTATCCACTGAGAAAAACCAGCCACGGCTGATAATATTTTTCAGATGGTCTCATGCATTTATTTAATGGTGAGGGTAATAGAGAGAGTGGGATGGGAAGAAGGTTACAGAGAGGCTGTCTACAAGTCATCCGATGTAAGGTTTAGTCAGACCACCCTCCTCCACACTTATACCTGTTCTTTCCTTTCTCCCTTCATGTTCCTTCACAGCAGCCACACATGGACTTCAGCACCATCTTTTGTCATCCCTATTCTGGTAGTGAGTACCCTGACCTCACCGAGCCCCATGCCTGAAACAAACTTTCTAGAACAACTTTGTAACAACAGCGTGATTATGTTGTCTGCCTGTCCAGTAGAAAAGAACACAGATTGAATTCATTTTACTCTGTGTCTGTATTGTCTACAGAGAATATGTAGACAGTGAGGGATAGCACAGTTCTGAATATCCTTGCAAAGCAGAACTTCAGCTGGGCGTGGAGAGGATGAGAATGACCCATTATTGTCGGGTCTCCCGGAAAGTTTTGCTCTTTATTCCTACATGCTTTAGCAAGCATGAAAGGAAATAGCCACAGGACAATCATTAGAAAGGATGCAAGCTGACCCCATTACGATGATTTGGGGTCATCTGCCTTTGCACAGGCAGAGATAGTGAAAGGTATACAGGGAAGGAGCTGGAATGTCAATGTTGACATCTGCCCAAGGGAAAAAAAATCACAGAGAAGTTCAAAGTGTTCCTTGGAGCAATCTTGGTCTTGCAGTCAGAGTTTGAACACTTCTGCCTAAAAGAAACGTGTTTCTTCAGTCTTTTAGGGCTGAATTCTGATTAAAGGAGAATTTCTACTTCCCCCATCAAACCAATTCTTCTTGTCTTTAATTGTTTAAATCATTGAGTGACTCAGGTATTTCCCAATAGTTCATTTTCTATAATCATGTAGAGAATAGAATGGTCACTAAATAATTAAAGTTGATACATGAAAATTGTTTGGCAAAAGTCAGAGTTTAAAACCTTAAGTTTTTTGTCTTTTGCTGTGCTTTCCTGTGGGTTCACATGTTTTAAATTGCATGACCATACTTTGTTTTGTAAATGTGTGATTTGCTTTGAAAAGTAATATTGTCATCATGTACTCCTTGGGCCATATTTGGTTACCAAAAAAGTTAGGAGCATCAAAACTAATCTTTAAGTGGCTTACAGCTAGACAGAAACGGAATGTGGCTGTAGGGGTAACAGCAGGGGGCATTGGTCACATTTCATGCAGAAAGTCCTTACTTGAGGGACATAAATTTGACTCAGGAGACAAAAGATAGGCTTTTTTTTGTAAAAGTCTTGCTGCCTGATTCCTGACCTGGGCTCACAGAGAGGAGCATGACTTTGACACCGTTAGCTCTTTCGAGCCCTCTGTTTGGGACACCTCACACCAAGAGAATAATAGCATCACCAGTTGGTGGTTCCTGAGGTCTGTATTCTCTAAATTGGCTCAGTTAGCCATGTCCTGATTCCTTATCATTCAGTCATTTCAGGGAAGTGGGGTTCTGTACAGTCATCTTCTCTGGCTCAGGGTAATTGGCTGATGGTTGCATAACCTGTAGGAATGGAGACCCTGTTTAGCTTTCTCATTATTAAAAAATAAAACATTTCTATCATTCTTCCTAAGGACGAGTCAGAAAAATATTAGCTGGCAAGGTCAAAGTCCTTAGAATGACAAACTACTAAAAAAAAAGAAGTTGAGACATACATCCCATGGAATGACATTTGAATTCTCAATATGCAAGAGAATGTCAGCGTTGTCATGTCAAACAGCAGCGTGTTCAGCGCAGGTGATTGAACTCTTCCTCTCCTGCCGGGGGTTCTGTCCTGATGAAAATAGAGTCAGGTAACTTTTCTTCTGTAGATATCTTATATATGCTGCATCCGTAGCAAGGTGAAGCAGGGTAAGGAATGTAAGAGTGTATTTCTTGCATAGATTTAAATAGAAGCTGTGTATGTGAAAGAGATGGGGGGAGGCAGGACACAGACAGGAAGGTGAAATCATATGGTGTTTGTCTATTTGTGTTTATTTGCCTGGCTTGTTTCACGTAGCATAGTGCTCTTCAGGTCCACTGGGCTGTCGCATAAGAGAACATTTCCTTCTTCTTTTACAACTGAGTAGTAGTCCATGAATCTAATGAGTAAAATGATTGAACAAAATAGAAACAGACTCACAGATACAGAGAACAGACTGACAGCTATCAGAGGAGAGGGTGGTTGGGTGAAAAAGAAGAGGGGAGTAAGAAAAAACTCAATAGACACCGATAACAGTATGGTGATCACAGGAGGGAAAGGGGGTGGGGGAGGTAGAAGGGGGAAGCAGGGATGAATGGTGACAGAGGAGATTGGACTTGGGGCGGCGAGCACACAATACCATATGCAGATAATGTGTTATACAAGCGTACGCTTGAATCTATATAATATTTTAACCAATGTCACCCCAATAAATTCAATAATAATTAAAGGAAAAGAAACAAAACACAAATTAAAAAGGAAGGGGAAGAGAAAGAGTCTTCTTTTGAGGAAGGATGAATTAGAAGCCATGAAGATTTAAGTTCATTTTAGTTTTCAGTTGGATATTTCCCAAAATCTATTAGTAGAGTTATAATACAAAGGCAAACTTGACTGGCTTTTATTTAATCTTTATATATGCATTTGGTGGTTATTGAGTTTCTATTATTATGCTGATCAGGGGAGGTCCTCAAATCAGTAAAATATTTCTTTTGCTTAGGTACAGAAAAATAGATTATTTCATCAGAGTGGTACAATTTTTCTGCCAAGGAAGGCATAGGAGCTGTGGGAGTCCCCTGTGCTGTTCTTTCCATCCATTGGGTTGGAGGTTGAAACAGATGTCAAAGGAGAACAGAGGGAGAAACAAGGTATCCAACAATAGGGGGCAGAGTACCTAGAGGAGAGCCCAGGCCTATTCAGACCCAGCGTTCGGGGTCCTGGGCAAGATAGATATGCCATTCCTATTTGAGCAGAAGCATGTGTTACCTTTCATGCATGAGAAGTCCTTTGTATACATTTGATTTATTTAATTGAAAGGAACTGGTGGAGAGGGAAAATAGGCACTTCCATTTGGGCAATAGCAAAATAACATGAAAAATGAATCCCTAGAATCTTTTCCTGGTGTTCACAGCATTATTTAAAAGACCTAATGTGATGTCACGTATGATTTATGCTGTGTAGGTGTTTTTCTACTGTGTTCAAAGCAGATAGGTTTTAGAGTGTAATATATTACGTAGTTTCAAATATAAAAACTGCTTAGTGATGTGAAGAGATAAGGTGTTGTACTGCTGATCAGATAGCCCAGAATAACTGTTTTCAGTGGCAAAGCTTATATTTGGACATTTTTATCCTAATAAAACATTCAGGAGTCTAATTTCCTTTTTTTCCTACTTGTAGCTGGAGAGTTTGGTCCAATTCTTCTCTCTCTCTCTCTCTCTCTCTCTCTCTCTCTTGTTCTCTCTCTCTCTCTCTCACACACACACACACACACACACACAAATTTGTCTTTTTATTTTCCTCTACACATTTGTATAGATGTGTAAGGTGCCACCACCAATTTGAAAGAGAGAAACATCTGGCATACAAAAAGTCTTGGCTCCCATTTATCGCTATATCAACTCACTTCTACCTTGGAGTATCTTCAGTGACTCTCACTTTGTCTTGGGCTTTCCTTTTTACAAAAGTGTGTTAAAAATGCAGTTGTACTCACAGAATGCTTTGTTAACCAGGTTGCAATGAATAGAAGAGGAATAAGAGTTTAAAGTGCTTTTATGAATAACAGAGTTAGCTGTCTTCCAATTTTTAATTTTTTGTTGAAATTTGTGGTGATGTCATTTCAAAACAATCCTGAAGTAGAGTAGCAAGTGCTCACATGGCTCCTGAGTATTTTTAGGAAGTGGAAGCATTGAAATGAGAATCCCAGCTTTGTTTTTATAGATGCTGGTTTCAATCATGTTCTGGGCATCAGTGGTAGGAGGTGAGTTGGAGAAAGTAATGGGTGTCCCACCAGGAAGTAATTTCACACCTGCTAGGCTTCCAAGTGCCCAATATGGCTTCCCTAGAGTGATTTTCAAGATGTTGAAGTATAAAAACTACAAAACATATCTTAAAATGGTACACAGCTGCTGTGTGACAGGTCCAGGCTCTCACACACTCTGCCAACGTCTAAGCTGAGGGCTCCATTTCGGGTCATCTGCAGAGTGGTATGGCTCTGGAACCTTGACTCTTTCTTCAGAGGGTGGGACAGTTTTGAAAAGGCTGGAGACTCAGTCAATGTGTTGATGTTCCTGGAAAGAAAACCTCTTTGGGTTTCTTGAATTTTTTTTAAAAAAACCCTGCTTATTAATGATGTAATTCTCCTTAATAGGTTTAGTGAATCTTTTAGGTTTTCTCATAGATACAGATGGACATTGTCATCTTTGTGTGAACCTGAGGGTACCAGGTTGAGAATATTTTAATATTCAGATTTAGGATTTATAATCATTCTTATTGCATTTAGTATTTGAGTCAATGTTGCTCGTTATTTTGCAATCTCAGAGTTTAAAAAGAATTCAGTGGTAAGAGACTGGTTTCATAACATAGCAGCTTTATAATCTTAAATAAATTACTTAACCTGTCTTTTTAAGAGTAAGAATAAGAATAATAAGAGGAATATTAACCACCTCATGGATTGGTTTTTATGGTTTAATAAGATATGTAAAGTGACTCCTAGAGTGTTTGGCCAAGAAACAATATCTAGTACCATCATTAAACTTGTACATGGAATCTCTGAAATTACACAACTCAGTGTATTCTGTTCCCACCAGAACATAGGACACACAGCACAAAACTACCTCAGATATTTTTCTTTCACTTCTCTATATGTGTCTATTCTGTCCAATACTCTCTGCCTTTGGCTTCCTGGTAAATAAAGGAGAACCGAATGGAAAATGAACTATGGGTTACCCTCTCTTCCCTTTTCTTTCCATGTCTTTTTCAGCATACATGGTTGGCTAACATTAGAACACCATTCAAGGGTCAGTTGTATAATGTTATATGTCAGTTATATCTCAGTTTTAAAAAGGGAGGCGTTAGACGTGTTTCTGCATGTGGAGGAGCTTGTGCTGAGGCATGGGGCATTAGCAGTACAGACTCACTAGGCTCAAGGAGCAGCTGCTGTCCAGGGTGGTTTGAAGAAAGAGAACATGCTAGTTTTATAGAATATTTACTGTGTCGCATGAAAATGATGGAATCAGATCCTTGCTTCCTTATTCTAATTCATATTGCATGGGGTCTATAAATCTGCCTACATAGTCCTGAGAGAATCATCAGATTTATATATGTGAGCTTTCAATAATAACGTGAGTAATTTATATAAACTTGAGATAATTTCCCCCAAATGAAACACTATTAATTCTCTGTTTTGCTTTTAGAATGATTACAGTCAGAGATATAAATCTTGAATTCTTTTTTCAAATATATCTACTTGAAGACAAGATTAGGGGAACATGCTGTAGGTTCTTGTCTTTATATGTGAAAATGCCAGTGAATTTAAATATGTTGCTCTTATCATGTCTCAGACATAGCACATGAGTTCTGATACCTTCTCCAGAAGCCTGAACCAAGTGGTCAGAATTGGGCAAGAGGCTTATTCATTTGGACAGGCTAGGGGTTGGGGAGATGGTGTGGTTCATTAGGCTCATGATCAAAGGGCATGGGAAGCCTTTTAAGGATTCTGACTGGTCTGTAAGCGTTCGGCTGCTCCATTTCCTGTTCCGAGGCTTCCATACCCGGTAAGCTGCATTTGGGGCCTTGGACGGTTGCTGCTTTGGATGAATTCCTTATGTTGAGGTGAGGGCTTAAATCAGGTGTCTTTTCTATGAATGCCTTAGAAGTTGATACCTAGTTTCCTCTCCTTTTACCTGTGGCCTTCTTATCTCACAGCTTCCCAGACACTCCATTGCTTTGGGTAGGATTCAGGGGTAACCGGACTGCTCATCCAGTGCACCGAACAACACCAGCTCGCAGGCAGAGAGGCAAGCTGGAGCAAGATTAAGTCTCAGAAACCATAACCCACACATAGCCCTGATTGTGTAAGTGCTGATTCATGTGTGTGCACATGAATGAGTGTGTGCTTGTGCATCTGCGTGAAGCACCACAACTCAGTGGAAAGTATAAGTACCCAGTTATCACTGCTGAAGGGCATCTGATTTCTAATAGGACAGTGTAAGAGCCTTAGGAATCTTGATGAAAGCCATTATCTAGAAGAGTGACTAGCTGCAAACTTTTCAGGAAGGCTGGACAGTGGGAACGTAAATGCTAATTGTTTCACATCTATATCAGCTTGGAATTGGACCCTCAGTCTTCAGGGAGAGTTGGAGAAGGGTAGTGGAAGGAAAAAGAAATCAGCGGCTAACAGTAATTTTTTCACATGCGTGAACTATTTCTCCATGAATTCATTATATTCATTATAGTTGATTTTGACATAGCTTTAAAGTTTCTTCATAGAGGCCTTGTACATTCTGAAGTTAATTTAAATATATTTTTGTTTTATTGTGGCTGTCATCTTTCTTTTATATTTTCTATTTGGTTATTAGAATAGTGTTGTACAACAGAGAGAAGAAGAAAGAGACTCAAAAATTAAAAAAAATGAGATAGCCCTACAAGAATTATCTGACTCCATCAAAAAGAATAACATAAGAATAATAGGTATATCAGAGGGAGAAGAGAGAGAAAATGGAATGGAGAACATACTCAAACAAATAATAGATGAGAACTTCCCAAGCCTGTGGAAAGAACTAAAGCCTCAAATTCAAGAAGCAAACAGAACACTGAGTTTTCTTAACCCCAACAAACCTACTCCAAGGCATATCATAATGAAATTGACACAAACCAACAGCAAAGAAAAAATTCTCAAGGCAGCCAGGGAAAAGAAGAATACAACATATAAAGGAAGGCCCATTAGATTATCATCATATTTCTCAGCAGAAACTCTACAAGCTAGAAGAGAGTGGACCCCAATATTTAAAGTCCTGAAAGAGAGAAACTTTCAGCCACGAATACTATACCCATCAAAGCTATCCTTCAAATATGAAGGAGAAATAAAAACATTCACAGATACAGAAAAGATGAGGGAATTTATCATCAGAAAACCCTCACTCCAGGAATTACTAAAGGGGGTTCTCCAATCAGATACAAAGAACAAAAAAAAAAACAGAGCCACAAGTAAAAGCTCCAAGAAGAACACAATAAAACCAAATTTAAACTGTGACAACAACAAAAAGAAAGAGGGGGAGAAGATGGAGATTAACAGTAGCAAAGGACGATGGAGTGCAAAAGTACTCACAAAATAGTTTGCTACAATGAACAGGGTAGGGACCCTTTTCATTACTCAAAGGTAACCACCATTGAAAAAACCACCACAGAAGCACATGAGATAAAAAAGATAGCAACAGAGGAAAGATGTATGGAATACAACCAAATAAAAACAAAAGATAGAAAAACGAAAGAGAAGGATCAAACAAGACACAAAACTAACAGAAAGCAAGATATAAAATGGCAATAGGGAACTCACAAGTATCAATAATTACACTAAATGTAAACGGATTAAACTCACCAATAAAAAGGCACAGAGTAGCAGAATGGATTAAAAAAGAAAATCCAACTATATGCTGCCTACAGGAAACTCATCTAAGTAACAAGGATAAAAACAAATTCAAAGTGAAAGGCTGGAAAACAATACTCCAAGCAAATAACATCCAAAAAAAAGCAGGTGTAGCAATACTCATATCGGATAATGCTGACTACAAGACAGGAAAAGTACTCAGAGATAAAAATGGCCATTTCATAATGGCTAAGGGGACACTGAATCAAGAAGACATAACAATTCTTAATATATATGCACCAAACCAAGGAGCACCAAAATATATAAGACAGCTACTTATTGACCTTAAACCAAAAACTGACAAAAATACAATCATACTTGGAGACCTCAATACACCGCTGACGGCTCTAGATCGGTCATCCAAACAGAGAATCAACAAAGACATAGTGGCCTTAAACAAAACACTAGAGCACCTGGATATGATAGACATCTACAGGACATTTCATCCCAAAGTGACTGAGTATACATTTTTCTCCAGTGTACATGGATCATTCTCAAGAATTGACCATATGTTGGGCCACAAAAACAACATCAGCAAATTCAGAAAAATTGAAGTTGTACCAAGCATATTTTCTGATCATAAAGCCTTGAAACTAGAATTCAACTGCAAAAAAGAGGAAAAAAAATCCCACAAAAATGTGGAAACTAAACAACATACTTTTAAAAAATGAATGGGTCAAAGAAGAAATAAGTGCAGAGATCAAAAGATTTATACAGACTAATGAAAATGACAATACGACATATCAGAATCTATGGGATGCAGCAAAAGCAGTGATAAGAGGGAAGTTCATATCACTTCAGGCATATATGAACAAACAAGAGAGAGCCCAAGTGAACCACTTAACTTCCCACCTTAAGGAACTAGAAAAAGAAGAAAAAAAACAACCCAAAAGCAGCCGAAGAAAGGAGATAATAAAAATCAGAGCAGAAATAAATGAATTAGAGAACAGAAAAACTATAGAAAAAATTAATAGAACAAGGAGCTGGTTCTTTGAAAAGATCAATAAAATTGACAAACCCTTGGCAAGACTTACCAAGGAAAAAAGAGAAAGAACTCATATAAACAAAATCCAAAATGAAAGAGGAGAAATCACCACGGACACTGTAGATATACAAAGAATTATTGTAGAGTACTATGAAAAACTTTATGCCACTAAATTCAACAACCTAGAAGAAATGGATAAATTCCTAGAACAATACAACCTTCCTAGACTGAGTCAAGAAGAAGCAGAAAGCCTAAACAGACCTATCAGTAGAGAAGAAATAGAAAAAACCATTAAAAACCTCCCCAAAAATAAAAGTCCAGGCCCTGACGGCTATACCAGCGAATTTTATCAAACATTCAAAGAAGACTGGGTTCCTATTCTACTCAAAGTCTTCCAAAAAATTGAAGAAGAAGCAATATTTCCAAACACATTTTATGAGGCCAACATAACCCTCATACCAAAACCAGGCAAGGATGGCACAAAAAAAGAAAACTACAGACCAATATCTCTAATGAATACAGATGCTAAAATACTAAACAAAATACTAGCAAATCGAATACAACAACATATTAAAAAAATAATACATCATGATCAAGTGGGATTCATCCCAGAATCTCAAGGATGGTTCAACATACGTAAAACGGTTAACGTAATACACCATATCAACAAAACAAAGAACAAAAACCACATGATCTTATCAATAGATGCAGAAAAGGCTTTTGATAAAATACAACACAATTTTATGTTTAAGACTCTCAACAAAATGGGTATAGAAGGAAAATATCTCAACATGATAAAGGCCATATATGATAAACCATCAGCTAACATCATATTAAATGGCACTAAACTGAAGGCTTTCCACCTTAAATCAGGAACAAGACAGGGTTGTCCACTCTCTCCACTCTTATTTAATGTGGTACTAGAGGTTCTCGCCACAGCAATCAGACAAGACAAAGAAATAAAAGGCATCCATATCAGAAAAGAAGAAGTAAAGGTATCACTTTTTGCAGATGATATGATCCTATACATCGAAAACCCCAAAGAATCCACAAAAAGACTACTAGAAACAATAAGCCAATACAGTAAGGTCGCAGGATACAAAATTAACATACAGAAGTCAATAGCCTTTCTATATGCCAACAATGAAACAACTGAGAAGGAACTCAAAAGAATAATCCCCTTCACGATTGCAACAAAAAAAATAAAATACTTAGGAATAAACATAACAAAGAATGTAAAGGACTTATATAATGAAAACTATAAACCATTGTTAAGGGAAATTGAAAAAGATATAATGAGATGGAAGAATATACCTTGTTCTTGGCTAGGAAGAATAAATATAATCAAGATGGCTATATTACCCAAAGCAATATACAAATTCAATGCAATTCCCATCAAACTTCCAATGACGTTTTTTAAAGAAATAGAGCAAAAAATCATCAGATTTATATGGAACTATAAAAAACCCCGAATAGCCAAAGCAATCCTAAAGAAAAAGAATGAAGCTGGGGGCATTACAATACCTGACTTCAAACTCTATTATAGGGCCACGACAATCAAAACAGCATGGTATTGGCAGAAAAATAGACACTCAGACCAATGGAACAGAATAGAAAGTCCAGAAATAAAACCACATATATATAGTCAAATAATTTTTGATAAAGGGGCCAACAACACACAATGGAGAAAAGAAAGCCTCTTCAATAAATGGTGCTGGGAAAACTGGAAAGCCACATGCAAAAGAATGAAACTGGACTACAGTTTGTCCCCCTGTACTAAAATTAACTCAAAATGGATCAAAGATCTAAACATAAGACCTGAAACAATTAAGTACATAGAAGAAGACATAGGTACTCAACTCATGGACCTGGGTTTTAAAGAGCATTTTATGAATTTGACTCCAATGGCAAGAGAAGTGAAGGCAAAAATTAATGAATGGGACTACATCAGACTAAGAAGTTTTTGCTCAGCAAGAGAAACTGATAACAAAATAAACAGAAAGCCAACTAAATGGGAAATGATATTTTCAAACAACAGCTCAGATAAGAGCCTAATATCCAAAATATACAAAGAACTCATAAAACTCAACAACAAACAAACAAACAATCCCATAAAAAAATGGGAAGAGGATATGAACAGACACTTCTCCCAGGAAGAAATACAAATGGCCAACAGATATATGAAAAGATGCTCATCTTCTTTAGCTATTAGAGAAATGCAAATCAAAACAGCAATGAGATACCACCTCACACCTGTTCGATTAGCTATTATTAGCAAGACAGGTAATAGCAAATGTTGGAGAGGCTGTGGAGAAAAAGGAACCCTCATACACTGTTGGTGGGAATGTAAAGTAGTACAACCATTATGGAGGAAAGTATGGTGGTTCCTCAAAAAACTGAAAATAGAACTACCTTATGACCCAGCAATCCCTCTACTGGGTATATACCCCAAAAACTCAGAAACATTGATACATAAAGACACATGCAGCCCCATGTTTATTGCAGCATTGTTCACAGTGGCCAGGACATGGAAACAACCAAAAAGCCCGTCAATAGATGACTGGATAAAGAAGATGTGGCACATATACACTATGGAATACTACTCAGCCATAAGAAATGATGACATCGGAACATTTACAGCAAAATGGTGGGATCTAGATAACATGATACGAAGCGAAATAAGTAAATCAGAAAAAACCAGGAACTGCATTATTCCATACGTAGGTGGGACATAAAAGTGAAACTAAGAGACATTGATAAGAGTGTGGTGGTTACGGGGGGGAGGGGGGAATGGGAGAGGGAAAGGGGGAGGCGGAGGGGCACAAAGAAAACAAGATAGAAGGTGACAGAGGACAATCTGACTTTGGGTGACGGGTATGCATCATAATTGAACGACAAGATACCCTGGTCTTGTTATCTTTGAATATATGTATCCTGATTTATTGATGTCACCCCATTAAAAAAATAAAATTATTTAAAAAAAAAAAAAAAAAGAATAGTGTTGTAGATTTTTATAAGCTGATCTTGAATTTAACTACCTTGCTCAAATGTCTTACTATTTTTCATCTATTTATGCATTGATTTTGTTAAGCCAAATTCGGAGGGACCCAAAACATGGAAGACAGGAATAAGGTCCGTCGGTTACACATCAAAGCTTTATTGTCTAGCTTGGCCAAGCGGCGGGAACTCCAACAGAAATCTGACGGAGAGCGCGCCGGCCCTTTGTTCTACTTAGTTTTTATAGTTTTGTAAGTGGGAAGTACAGAAGCAAAAATTGCAATTAGGAGCCCCTTACCACTATTGGTTATAGTCATATGTCCTTTAACATGATAGGACCACGTTCAATTTGCAAGCCATACATCCTTTTGGGGAAAACAAAGTTTACAAGCCAACACAATGGTAGAAAGATGTCTTTACATATTAAAAGGCCTTCCTATATTATCTAGTGTTCATCTGCCATCTCTCTGTCCAGAGTCACACGTGTTAACCACACGCATTTACATAGGAGAGGTAGTTTCGGTGGGGACAAATGCCTGCAAATGGCTCATTGCTATGAGAAAAGGTTTGTTTTGGTTTTTCTCTCCCTGTACCTGGCTAGCCATTCACCCCCTTTCCCCACAAGTGCGGTGGAATGTCTGGGGATCCATGTTTCCCTCCCCTTTGCATTTGCAATACAATGCCAAGGGCCATCCTGACTATGCCAATCACACAGAACAGAGACTATTCTCACAATTTCTCTGCATATCTTAACCCAAATTAATAAAATGTTCTCCAAGCCTCCCAAAATATTAATATTAATTCTGTAGCTTTTGGTACCTTACAACACCTGCGGGTGAAGTGGCTCAGTGGCTCCTCAGATTTGTTAATTCTTATTTATTGCTTTTATTTATCTTTTATACTGATAGATTTTCTGTTTATCAATTGATTGTGTTAATTTTTCTATGTTGATAATTACACTTCTCACTAATCATTTTTTTCTCTCCTCTTTCTATCATTATGCCTCTGATTTAGTTTCCTTGTTGCACAGTATTGGCCTGAAATAGTGATAACAGGTAGCATTATGTGTCTAAAGTTTTCCAGTTATGGTACTTGATTCGATTTTGGTATGTAATGTTTTTCCTGTTAAGAAGTAAGCCTCATTCTTAGTAGTCTGACAGTTTTTAACATGAACCACTGTTGCATTCTTTCAAATGTTGTTTCAGCACTTACTGAACTAATCATCTGATTTTATCACTTAATCTATTGTAGTGGATTGCTTTAGTAGGTTTTCTGATGTCAAACTGTACTTGAATTATCAGGATAGTTATTTTCCACATATGATATGTCTGGATATCAGGATAACTATTTTATCATGCCTTCTCCTTTTTTCTCCTCTACCTTCCCCTCTTCCTCCATTATTATTTTAATACTGTTAGATTTCATTTGTTAATGTTTGCTTTTAGATATTTGCATCTATGTTGATTAGTGGATCTTTCTTACATTGTCTTTATCAGGTTTTTTAATTAAGATATCATTGTTTTCATTCTATTTGTTAGGTAGCTTTTTCTCTTTTTCTTTTTGTGTATTTTAACAACTTATATAAGGTAGGAATTTTAAAAAAATTTATTTAGACAATTAATTTTAACGGGGTGACATTGATCAGCTAGAGCAGTGGTCCCCAACCTTTTTGGGCCATGGACCAGTTTAATGTCAGAAAATATTTTCACTGACTGGCCTTTTGGGTGGGACAGATAAATGTATCACATGACTGAGACAAGCGTCAAGAATGAGTCTTAGCTCCAATGGCAAGAGAAGTGAAGGCAAAAATTAATGAATGGGACTACATCAGACTAAGAAGTTTTTGCTCAGCAAGAGAAACTGATAACAAAATAAACAGACAGCCAACTAAATGGGAAATGATATTTTCAAACAACAGCTCAGATAAGAGCCTAATATCCAAAATATACAAAGAACTCATAAAACTCAACAACAAACAAACAAACAATCCAATAAAAAAATGGGAAGAGGATATGAATAGACACTTCTCCCAGGAAGAAATACAAATGGCCAACAGATATATGAAAAGATGCTCATCTTCTTTAGCTATTAGAGAAATGCAAATCAAAACGGCAATGAGATACCACCTCACACCTGTTCGATTAGCTGTTATTAGCAAGTCAGGTAATAGCAAATGTTGGAGAGGCTGTGGAGAAAAAGGAACCCTCATACACCGGTGGTGGGAATTTAAAGTAGTACAACCATTATGGAAGAAAGTATGGTGGTTCCTCAAAAAACTGAAAATAGAACTACCTCATGACCCAGCAATCCCTCTACTGGGTATATACCCCAAAACTCAGAAACATTGATACGTAAAGACACATGCAGCCCCATGTTTATTGCAGCATTGTTCACAGTGGCCAGGACATGGAAACAACCAAAAAGCCCATCAATAGATGACTGGATAAAGAAGATGTGGCACATATACACTATGGAATACTACTCAGCCATAAGAAATGATGACATCGGAACATTTACAGCAAAATGGTGGGATCTAGATAACATGATACGAAGCGAAATAAGTAAATCAGAAAAAACCAGGAACTGTATTATTCCATACGTAGGTGGGACATAATAGTGAAACTAAGAGACATTGATAAGAGTGTGGTGGTTACGGGGGGGAGGGGGGAATGGGAGAGGGATAGGGGGTGGGGAGGGGCACAAAGAAAACAAGATAGAAGGTGACAGAGGACAATCTGACTTTGGGTGGTGGGTATGCAACATAATTGAACGACAAGATAACCTGGACTTGTTATCTTTGAATATATGTATCCTGATTTATTGATGTCACCCCATTAAAAAAATAAAATTATAAAAAAAAAAAAAAGAATGAGTCTTAGACGGATGTAACAGAGGGAATCTGGTCATTTTTAAAAAATAAAACATCGTTCAGACTTAAACATAAATAAAACGGAAATAATGTAAGTTATTTATTCTTTCTCTGCAGACTGGTACCAAATGGTCCACGGACTGGTACCGGTCCGTGGCCCGGGGGTTGGGGACCACTGAGTTAGAGTACATAGATTCAGAGAAAACATCTACAGATCATTTTGACATTTGATTATGTTGTGTACCTGTCATCCAAAGTCAAATTGTCTTCCATCATCTTTTATTTAGTTTTCTTTATGCCTCTCCCCTCCCTCCATTCCCTTCCTCCCCTCCCTTCCCCTCCCCCTGGTAACCACTGCACCCCTGTCTATGTCCATGAGTCTCAATTTTGTGTCCCACCTATGTATGGAATCATACAGTTCTTAGCTTTCTCTGATTTACTTATTTCACTCAGTATAATGTTATCAAGGTCCATCCATGTTGTTGTAAATGATCCTATGTCATCATTTCTTATGGCTGAGTAGTATTCCATAGTGTATATGTACCACATCTTCTTTATCCAATCTTCTATTGATGGGTTTTTTGGTTGTTTCCATGTCTTGGCCACTGTGATCAATGCTGCAATGAACATGGGACTGTGTCTTTATGTACCAACGTTTTTGAGTTTGGGGGGTATATACCCAGTAGAGGGATTGCTGGGTCATATGGTGGTTCTATTCTTAATTTTTTGAGGAACCATCATACTTTCTTCCATAATGGTTGTACTACTTTACATGGTAGGAATTTTTTTGTTTGTTGAAAGTAGAGCTTGCTGGTAAAATGATCTGGGCCTGATCTTTTATGTTGTGGACAAGATTTTTTTAATTATCATTATTAAAAATTTGAACTTTTATGCTTATTTTTAATTTAAGGTTTCTATCTATCTTAAACATTTTTGACATTTAATATTTTTAAGAATGTTTGACAATTATTGTTTTTTATTTGTAGTTATTTCTGTTTTTATTTACCTATCTAATTGAGATATAAATGACATAGAACATTGTATTAGTTTCAGGTGGACAACTTATGATTCAATATATATGTTGCAAAATAATCACCCTAATAAGTCTAGTTAACATTGATCACAATATATAGCAACTTTCAAATAATACCATAGTATTAATTATAGTAACCTTTTGGTGCAACTTTGTGACTTACTTATTTTATAACTGGGTTATAAATTTATAACTTATTTTATAACCTCTTCACAAATTTTGCCCACTCCATCCCCATTCTTTTTGTTGTTAAATAAAAAAAATTATTCAGATTTGCCTGAGATATGTTTAACTTGGAATCTTTTCAGAAAACCAGCTTTCGCTAATCTTCCTCACGGTTTCTTCTTTCTTCTTCTTCCCTCCTCCTCCACCCTCCACTCTCCTCCCTCCTCCTCCATTTTATAAATGCTTTTTACACTGGTTGTTTTTTCTCCTTATCACTCTTGTTTATTACCTTTTTGTGTGCTTGGTTTTATTTCCAGATTCTTGTATTGAATGTTTAACTTGTTTGCTTTTAGTATTTCTTATTTACTTAAAAACATATATAAAATTATAATTTCCCTTAAGATTTTGTCTGTCAAGGTTGTTTCATGGTATGTTATTTATTTTCCAAATACAGATTTTTGTTCTGTTTTTCTACCCCTTTGTTATCAATTTGTTTTTACTATATATTATGGTCATATAACTTTTTCTGTATGATACTGACCTTATGGAATGTTTTATTTCTTGTGGCCTATTATAGAATCAAATGTGAGGAATGTTCAAATTCACATTTCTCTATTTTCATGTAGAGACATCTAAACATATTAGTTCCTAGTTTTCTGATTTACTTATTTCGCTTAGTATAATGTTATCAAGGTCCATCCATGTTGTTGTAAATGATCCGATGTCATCATTTCTTATGGCTGAGTAGTATTCCACATTATTATATATATTTACCAAAGCATTTTAATCCACTCATCCTCTGACAGACACTTGGGCTGTTTCCAGATCTTCGCTATTGTGAACAATGCTGCCATAAACATGGGGGTGCATTTCTTCTTTTCAAACAGTGCTATGGTGTTCTTGGGGTATATTCCTAAGTATAGCTGGGTCAAAAGGCAGTTCGATTTTTAATTTCTTGAGGAATCTCCATACTGTTTTTCCACAGAGGCTGCACCAGTCTGCATTCCCACCAGCAGTGCAGGAGGGTTCCCTTTTCTCCACGTCCTCGCCAGCACTTATTCGGTGTTGTTTTGTTGATGATCGCCATTCTGACTGGTGTGAGGTGATATCTCATTGTGGTTTTAATTTGCATTTCTCTAATGATTAGTGATGTTGAGCATTTTTTCATGTGCCTATTGGCCATCTGTATGTCCTCTTTGGAGAAGTGTCTATTTCTTTTGCCCATTTTTTGATTGGATTGTTTGTCTTCCTGGTATTGGGTTTTACAAGTTCTTTATAAATTTTGGTTATTAACCTCTTATTATACGTATTGTCAAATATATTCTCCCATTGTATAGTTTGTCTTTTTATTCTGTTCTTATTGTCTTTAGCTGTGCAGAAGCTTTTTAGTTTGATATAGTCCCATTTGTTTATCCTGTCTTTTATTTCACTTGCCCGTGGAGATATGATTCCATGCATAGGTGGGACATAAAAATGAGACTCAGAGACATGGACAGAAGTGTGGGGGTTATGGGGTGTGGGGAGGAGAAGAAGGGGTTTGGGGGAGGGGAGGGGCACAAAGAAAACCAGTTAGAAGGTGACGGAAGACAGTTGGACTTTGGGTGATGGGAATGCAGCATAATCAAATGTCAAAATAACCTAGAGATGTTTTCTCTGAACATATGTACCCTGATTTATCAATGTCACCCCATTAAAATTAATTAAAATAGGAAAAAATAAACATATTAGTTCCAGAGTTTTAATTGCATTATACTATTCCATTGTTTTTCTACCTTATTGTCTACTTAATCCATCAGTTTCTGAAAGTGTGTGCTAATTTCACAGTTGTGATTTTAGATTTATTTATTCTTTTTATATTTTTCCAATTGCTATTTTGTATACTCTGAGGGAAAGTTGTAAGGTGCATTATGTACATGATAGACATATCTTCAGCCCACATTTCTTTTACTAATGTGTAATTTCTTTGTGACTTATGGTTTTTGCTTGAATTCTATTTTTTTTTTTTGTCAAATTGTAAGCTAGCTCTGATAGCTTTGTTTTGTTCCATTTATACTTGGTATATATTTCTATCCTTTTGTTTCCATAATTTTATATACCATTTTTAAAATTGTAATATTTACAAACCAGATGTTACTTGCTAATTTTTAAAGTCATCTGGGGGATATTCATCTTTTTGGTGGGTGGTTATAACTGACACACATAAATCACATTGATATTAAGTGCCAAATATATATACTTATGTAATTTTTATACCAAAGTTAAAAAATTTTGACCGCAGAATGAATTCTCATGCATTTTTCCAGTCACTTTGCACACCATAAACTTCTTTAATTGCAGATACAATCTTTTTTCCAGTGGCTACCTGTGTATCTTAGTTTGACCTATTTTAGATTTTCATATAAATGAAATACTATATACTCTTATGTCTGGCTTCTTTTGTACACTGTGATATTTTTAAGATTTCTCCAAATTCTTATATGTATCAGCAGTTTCTTTTTTGTGTGTGTGACAGAGACAGAGAGGGACAGATAAGGACAGACACACAGGAAGGGAGAGATGAGAAGCATCAATCCTTTGTTGTGCCTCCTTAGTTGTTCATTGATTGCTTTCTCATATGTGCCTTGACTGGGTGGCTACAGCAGAGCAAGTGACCTCTTGCTCAAGCCAGCGACCTTGGACTCCAACCAGCGACCTTGAGCTTCAAGCCAGTGACCTTTGGGCTCAAGCCAGCGACCATGGGTCATATCTATGATCCCACGCTCAAGCCAGTGCTCAAGCTGGTGAGCCTGTGCTCAAGCCAGCGACTTCGGGGCTTTGAACATGGGTTCTCTGCATCCCAGTCTAATGCTCTTATCTACTGCGCCACCACCTGGTCAGCCAGCAGTTTCTTTTATTGCTATGCAGTAATTTGTTGCATGGATATACCATACTTTATCTATTAGTTTATTGATGGAATTTTTAGTTTTGATTGTCTAGTATAAATACAGCTGCTATAAAAATTTGTGTATACTGCCTTCTTTGGGGAAAGAAAAAGAGGTGTATTAAATACCTTGGAATGGAATCGCTGAGTCGTGGATATGTATAAAAAAACTGCCTCAGTTTTATAATGTAGTCATACTATTTTATGTTTCTATCAGTTATGTCTGAGAGTTCTAGCTGCTGCACATTCTCATGCTTTTTTAGTTACCATTCTAGTAGGTAGGTCTTGCACTTTTACTTTGCCTCTCTTAGATAATTAATGATTTCTAATTGAACTTCTTTACATATGTTACTTGACCATTTGTATCTTCTTATGTGCCAGTTCTATTTAATACTTTTTTCTGTTTTTACTGTTATTTATATTTTTATTATTGAATTAAAAAATATGTTATAGATATAAGTCCTTTGTTAGGTATATGTATTTTCAATTTTTCTTCTTGTCTGTGGCTTGTCTTTTTTTTTTTTTTTTTTTTTTGCATTTTTCTGAAGCTGGAAACAGGGAGAGACAGTCAGACAGACTCCCGCATGCGCCCGACCGGGATCCACCCGGCACGCCCACCAGGGGCGACGCTCTGCCCACCAGGGGGCGATGCTCTGCCCATCCTGGGCGTCGCCATGTTGCGACCAGAGCCACTCTAGCGCCTGAGGCAGAGGCCACAGAGCCATCCCCAGCACCCGGGCCATCTTTGCTCCAATGGAGCCTTGGCTGCGGGAGGGGAAGAGAGAGACAGAGAGGAAGGTGCGGCAGAGGGGTGGAGCAGCGAATGGGCTTTGGGCGCTTCTCCTGTGTGCCCTGGCCGGGAATCGAACCCGGGTCCTCCACACGCTAGGCCGACGCTCTACCACTGAGCCAACCGGCCAGGGCTGTTTTAATCTTTATACTAGAGTTATAAATCATTTACTCACTACCATTACAGCATTAGAGTATTCTGAATTTAATTATGTTTTTAACTTTACCAGTGAGTGTTATACTTTCATATATTTTCCTGTTAGCATTCTTGCATTTCAGCCTGAAGAACTCCCTTTAACATTTCTTGCAAAGCTTGGTAATGGTGCTGAATTCCTTCAGCTTTTGCTTGTCTGGAAAACTCTTTATCTCTTCTTCAATTCTAAAAGACAATTTGAACAGGTAGAGTAATCTTGGTTGGCATATATTGAACTGTATGGTTGTATCCCATAAGTCCCTTTCACTATCTTCAGTCATTTTCTTTGTTTGTTTGTTTTTATTTTTGCTTCTCTATTTAAATGATTTTACTGTCCTGTCTTTGAGTTCACTGATATTTCTTTCCCATAATCTAGTCTGTGTCTGAGGTTGAAACCCTCAATTGAATTTTTCAGTTCCAGCATTGTATTTTTAAGCTCTCTGATTTCTTTCAGTGCTTTTAAATATTTCCTATCTCTTTTGAAATTCTCACTTTTTTCATGCATTACTCTCTTGACATTGGTGAGCATTTTGGGGGCCATTCTTTGAAAAGTCTATCATCAAGTAAATCACTTATTTCATTATGACCTGTTTTTGGAGATTTATCTTGTTCTTTCATTTGAAACACATTTCTATGCATCTTTATTTTACTTGTCTCCTTGTGTAGTTTTTGTACATTAAATGAAGCAGCTACCTTTTCAGTCTTGACAGAGTGGGTCATATAAGGAGGTGAACCTCATCAGTCAGCCTGAACTGAGCTCCTGGTTGTCTCTTAAACCATTGTGATTGTGCAAGCTGCCTTCTTTGAAATTTGCTCTAAGCAGTTGGGGAAATTCAAGTCCTGTCAGTTTTCCAAGGAGGCGGACCATATTCAACACCTAGATGAAGGCTAATTGGAAGCTGGATCCTCAGACAGCAGGTGGAAAAGTGTGCTTCTTCCAGGGATGTTTTTGCTCGCTCCTTTTTCACTGCACCCAATGTATAATGCTAGAAGGTGGGGGTGCTCCTGTGCATGCTGGAAACTACTGCTTTGTTTGAAACAGCCTCTGGGACTTATGAGTGCCAGTTTCATTGACGTTCAGAGCCAGGTGATTTGGGTTCTTCCCCTCGGGCAGCATCTATAAAAATTGTGGTATCAGACTTGTGTACAAGCTCCTTCTAGGATAGATATAAGCAACTTGGAGCTGGCTGGAGGGAGAAGGTTAGGGAGGGATCTGCCAGCTTTCCTTGTTTCCACGGAGGGGGGCCAGTCTGTTAGTTACTTTTTAAATCGTATTCTTTTCCTAGCTTTATAACTTGGCAGCATAGATTTTTCCTTTTAAACTATTCTTATTTTTAATATAAGCTTTCCTTAAAACTACAAGTTTTCCTCAAAGTGCTCTTTAGTTAATTTCACAAAATCGTTATGTATATAATTATTATTATATAGTTCTAAATATTTTCTAATTTTTCTTATGATTTCTTCCTTGGATTTATGGATTATTTAGAAGGGAGTAAGTAGCTTTATTTCTAAATAATTGGGTTGGGTTTTCTAGGACTTTTATTACTGATTTGTAATTTAAATTCTTTGTGGACATATATCATACAGATAGTATATTCTGTATGATATTTTAAAATTTTGAGATTTTTTTTATGTTGCATTATGTAGTCTATCCTATCGACTAGTCTTCAAAGAACTGACAAGAATGCATATCCTGTGCATTATGCATTGTGGAGTTTTAGTATTCCATATATATTTCAAGTTAAAATTAGTTAATTAATTGTTGTTAAATCTTATTTATCTTATTTTTTCTATCTTTTTGTAACCTCCTGAGAGAGAAAAAATGTTAAAAATCTCTATATGTGTGAATATTTTCATTTC
This sequence comes from Saccopteryx bilineata, assembly GCF_036850765.1. Lineage (NCBI taxonomy): Eukaryota > Metazoa > Chordata > Mammalia > Chiroptera > Emballonuridae > Saccopteryx > Saccopteryx bilineata. The sequence continues at coordinate 102,930,149 of NC_089495.1, read as the reverse complement.
TCTTCTAATTTCTGTCAGTTTTTGCATCATGTATATGAAAATTCTTAGGTGATTACATATCTGGGTTGTTACTCTTTATTAATGAAATCATCCTCTAAATAATACTGTGAAATAACTCAGTTAATCTGGTAGTGTCCATTGGCTTGAAATATACTTTGATATTTGTATAGACAATTCTGCTTTATGTGTCAGATTATGAATATATTTTTCCATTCTTTTTTTAGCCTGTCTTTATATCTAAAACACATCCTTTTTTATAATGCATGTAATTGTTTGCTTTCTTATCTAGTTTAGTAATCTGTGCCTTGCAATTTTTTTTTATTTATTCTGTGTATATTTAATGCAACTATTGATAACTTGTGTTTAATTATGCAGTCTTGATGTTTGGTTTCTGTTTTTCCCTCTATTTTTGTTTTGTTGTTTCTCCTTTCTTGTCCTTTTTTAGTTGTTGAATATTTTAATGCCCCACTTTTATATCCTCTATTTTCCTTTATATTTTTATATTATTTTTAATAGTTGCTCTAAAGATCACAAGTCATCTTTATCTCATTGCAAACTACTGTCTGTTATTGTTATAAAACTGCATATAAACTGGAGCAACCTTACAAGGGTGCACTTCATTTCCACTTCTCTGTGCCGTGGTGCTATTGATGTCTCATATTTTTCTTCAAATATATGTTATCAAACTCAGAATATGTTATTGTTGCTTTTGTATTAGTGAGCTGACCTAAAATTGAAATAAAGGAGCCGTATTTTATTATTTTATATTTAATTATTTCAATCTTCTTTTTATTTTTCCCTGTAGATTTCAGTGTCTAATATTCCACATTTGAAATGACTTCAGTACCATTTTATTTCAGCTAAAATACTTCCCTTAATCATTCTTGTTATGCAGACCTGCTGTAAATGGCTTTGATTAACTGAAAATCTTTATTTTGCCTTCACTTTGAAATGATAGATATTGAATGCCATTTTTTGCCAAATACAGAATTTTTTTGTTTTAAATGAGAGGAGGGGAGATAGACTGGGATCTACCTGGCAACCCCCATCTAGGGCCAGTGCTCGGACTAATGAGCTGTCCTCAGCTCCTGGGGCTGACTCTCGAACCAATCAAGCCACTGACTATGGGAGGGGAAGAGTGAGAGAAAGGGGGAGTGAGAGGGGGAGAGAAGCAGATGGTCGCTTCTCTTGTGTGCCCTGACCAGGAATTGAACCTGGGACATCCATATGCCAGGCCAACGCACTATCCTCTGAGCCAGGGCCCAAATACAGAACTTTAGTTATTATTTTTTCAACAATCTAAATGTCATTCCACTAGCTCTTGACCTTTATTATTCCCAATAGGAAACCTGTTATCACTATTTTTCCCCTGCCACTCCCATGTGAGTGTGTGTGTGTGCATAGACCAACTTTTTCATTTTCTTGTATTTGCTTTTTAGAATGTGACAACAATTTTCCAAGCTGTGGTTTTCTTTTTCCCTATACTGGATTTGTCATTGTTGTTCTCAATTTGTAAAATTTTCAGCTATTATGTTTTCTGAAATTAGTTTTCCTTTTTCAATTTGTCTCTTCTCTCCTCTAGGGCTTCCAATCACAAGTATGTTAGGCTACTTTCTAATGTCCCTCGGTTTATTGAACCTCTGTAATAATAAATTTATGTATTTATTTCTAATTTATGTACTTTAGTTTGGATTATTTCTGTTGCCCTCACTTCAGGCTTATTGATTCTTTCTTGTGGTCAATCTGCTATTAATCCCATCCTTTAAAACTTCAGTTTAGATACTGTATTTTTCATTTTCGCATTTCCACGTGTTCTGTATTTTCAGTTTCTGTCTTTCCTGAAGTTCCCCTATAATCATTCTTTACACAAGCAATTTTCAACTGGTATGCCACAAGAATTTTTAAAACGTAATACTTGAGTATTTAGTCAGGGGTACTGACCCCTTTTCCCTTAGATTATCAAATAAAAAAATGACAACAGGCAACACAACAATAGCCATCTGGTGTGAATGAATCAAAATTATACAATTTTTTTTGTCAGATTGTCAAGAAGTATATTTTTGGGTGTGCTACAGAGTTTTAGTAATTAGTTTATGTGTGCCATGAGATGAAAAATGTTGATCATTGCTGCATTAGACCCAATTCTCTCAAAACTTTTGTAACATGTTTATTATGGCATTTTAAAGTTTTTGTTTGCTAATTCCAACATTAATACTTGTTTCTATTTGATTGAATTTTCTTGTCTATGTGTCACATTTTCTTATTTATTTTCATAGCTAGTGAGTTTTTATTGCATACTGATATCATGGATGATATGTCTTAGATATTCTGGATTGTTAATTTCCTTTGAATACTGTGTTGCGCAGTAGCAGCCTGGTGTAACAATTGTATTAAACTTGTGGAGTCTTGGCATGAGGCTTTGTTAGGGTGAGTTTATTTCAATTTTACATTTAGTCTGTGAGAAATAGTCCCTCAGCATAGTCTTTCCATCTAAGTTGTGTCTCTTCAGTAGTGTCACTAGAAAGCTCAAATTGTTTTCCAAGTCCCACCTAAGTAGGCAGGACTTGAATGCAAATTTTGTTTCATTTGAGATGAACAGCTACTAAAATCTATGTTTGGCTCATTCAGTCTCCATTGGTTGGTCTTCTCTTATGCTTATTGGAGTCTTGCTCCATGCATGCACACATGCACAATTAAGTAATCATTCAAGGATTTATTTGCAAATTGCAGGTTTTGTGTTTCTCTCCTATGAATTTATCCTTTCTTGGAGCCCCAGTCTGCCTGCTTTTCACAGTGCTCTGCAGCTCAGACTGTCCTTGGACTCCTCAGACCTCCAGGACTATGGATTTCTGCTTGAATTCCATTTCCACAGCCCTAAGGGAAAAGATGTATAACAGTAGATCTTAGCTGGTGTGGTTTCTTTGTTTCAAAGGTCAGCCCTCCCCTTTGTTTGCTTTCTCTTCACAAAGTTGCTACTATATTTTGTATTGAGTTGGTGCTTATTTTCAGCAGAAAGGTTAATCTGGTAAGAGATTCCCTAGCATTATTAGAAGTCAGAACTCTGAAGGCCTTGATCAGTGAGTTTAAACTATTTATGTTAAGTGCTGTTTTATCAGAACTTTTTTCTGCTGTCTTGTTTATATTTTATATTTACTGTTCTTTTATTTTTTTCTCATTTAAATTTCCTTTGAATATCATTTTTTCTTTATTTTAAAGATATTCATTCAGCTTGACTAGGCGGTGGAGCAGTGGTTGGAGAGTTGGACTGGGACACGGAGGACCCAGGTTTGAAACCCCAAGTTTGCCAGCTTGAGCGTGGCCTCATCTGGTTTGAGCAAGGCTCACCAGCTTAAGCCCAAGGTCGCTGGCTCGAGCAAGGGGTCACTTGCTCTGCTGTAGCCCCCTGGTCAAGGCATATATGAGAAAGCAATCAATGAACAACTAGGATGCCACAACTAAGAAATGATGCTGCTCATTGCTCTCCCTTCCTGTCTGTCTGTCCCTATCTGTCCCTCTCTCTGTCTCTGTCACACACACACACACACACACACACATTCATTCAACATTTATTCCTTAGGTGATTCTCACTAATTTATGAGATCCACTCTTCTTTTTTATTTTCCTCATTAAATATCTCAATTTAATTGTCATCCATAATCCTCCCTATCAAGAAGAGTCCAGCAGTATCTTTGATGTCTTTCCTAATCCCTGTCATTTTAATATTTTAGAATTTCAGAATGTTGTCATCAGGACAGTTTCTTCAGGTTTGAGCCTGGGAACAATGGGCTGTTCTAGTTTACTGTTTTGCTATCAATTGAATATAGTTGTTGTTTTTAAAAAATTAAACATAATTCTATTAGATACAGAGTTATTTTTAAAAGTGTTAAAATTGAAAGGCTATAGAAATAGTTTTTGAAAGAAGACTGGTGTAGAATTGGTAAAAATGGTTTATTTTTTATAGCCAGTGATTTCTTTTTGAACACATATTATGGGGAAACAAAATAGTTTTCATTTGAAATTTAAAGTGAGTTCTTGTAACTCCTAACATATCACCCGTTTATTATATATTTTGCTTTGAATGCCTCAGCTACTGAATAAAAATCCACTATCAAGAAATAATGTTGGGGTATTCTATAGAATTAAGGCAAGAATAGGCTTATCACAGGGTCTTTTGACAGTAGAAGGAGGTAGATATGTAATATTCCTAGAGTAGCCTTAAAGAGGTAACTGAGAATACCATTTGAAGCTGCCTAGATTGATGGTCTGGACTGGATAAGTACCTGTACTCATGGGGGAGAAACACATTTCTGGGCTCTCCTAAATGAAGGAGATAAGCACAAAGAAAGTAAATGGAACAAGAGAAAAAAGCTAAATTGTTGGTTGGAACAATTATTCCATAGTCTCTGTGTTTCTATACAGGAGAGAAAATTGATGCTTTTGAGGAAGGAAGATTATAGAAAGAACACTGCCCATTTCCCTGTATCTCCTCACTCATCCCTCTGCTGGCTTTGAGGCTCTCTGAGGGATGAGTTGGGGAATAGAAACTTGGCATGCCCGGGACTTTGAAATCTGCCCATCAGTAGTTTTCTAGCTATGCCTGTGTTTAAGTTTAATCCTTCAGGAGCATATTAGCCAATATTTTAGCAGCAGATATAAAGCTATGTTCACCAATCAGATTGAACAGTAAAATCCTGATATCTTTATCCGCTATCTACCTGCTACATTTGCCTTTTTATTTTGCTTGGAACTTGAGAGGAGCATTGTCATTACTTTAAAATCCAACATTATATATCTGTACCCAAAGTCAGTTTGTATTTTGATGAAAATGATAGTGATATTTTAGAGCACTACAAAGGGTTTAAACAAACTGCTAATACATGTAACATCTTGGATAGATCTAAAAGGTATTACTCTGAGTGAAGAAAAAGCCAATCTCAAGAAGTTACACAGTGTTCTACTTATATAACACTTTTAAAATAATAGAATTAGAGATGGAGAACACATTCAGTGGTGGCCAGGGGACAGGGTTGGGATGAAGTAAGTAGCATAGGAGAATTTCTTATTGGAAATAAAATTCTGTAGTTTGAATGGAATGGTGGTTACATGAGTCTATATAAGGGAGAAAATTGCATGGAACTACATACAGACACATGCATGTTAAAGCTGCTAAAATTGGATTCAGGCCTGCAATCTGTACGAGTATTGTGCCAATGTAGTTTTCTGGAATTGATACTGCACTAAGGATCAGTACGATATTCACATTTGCAGGAAGCTGGACCAACGGTACACAGAACTCTCAGTGCTATTTTTGTAATTTTCTGTGAGTTAATAATTATATTAAAATAAAAAGTTTAATAAAGTGTGCAAATATTGTCACTATTTTTTAAAGATTTTTAAAAGAGGAGGGGGTGGAGGATTGGGAAGCATCAATTTAAAGCAGTTTCGTCTCATATGTGCCCTGACCAGGCAAATCCTGGGTTTCAAATTGATGACCTCAGCATTCCAGGTCAACACTTTATCCACTGCACCACCACAGGTCAGGCCAATATTGCCACTTAATCTAAATTTCTCCTCATCTAAAAGGGGGCGGGGTGGTGGTGAGCTAGGACTTAAGAGCCAAGCATGCTATGAGAGCCTTTGCAAGAATGTGTTTTGTCCTAGTTAAAGTCGCCACACAAATAATCTTGAAAACCAAGAAGATATCCTAGTAAATAGTGAATTTTTAAAGTTCATTTATCTCTTCCCAAGGGTTTTCTAAAACTCAAAAGTAGATTTAATTTCTGCCCTTATACTGCTTTGTTTCCTGGTTTAAAGTCCAAGACTTATGAAACACCAACTCATTTGTGACTATAAAACTGTATTTTCATTTACTATTGGCTCTAATAAAATCAAGATGCTTTTAAAGAACATATAACTGTTTTGGGAGAAGAAGTACAGACAGGAACAAGGCGTGGTTTGGGTACTTATCATTCACTGCACAGGCCTTAGCCAGTGTTTACTCTTTAGCAGAATAAATGCTACAGACCCCTACATATTCAAAACATGAACTAATTTTTCTTTATTATCGAAATCTCTGTATGTAAACTGGTAGCATTTGAAAGCTAATCTCCCTATCTGCCAGAGTATTTATATAAAAGAAAATAATCTCTAGTATACTTTTTACCTATAGATATGGTTTTATATCTTTATTTTCTTTCAAGTTGAGAGGAGGGGAGATAGAGAGACAGACTCCCATATGCACTCTGATGGGGATCCACCCAGCAACCTCCATCTGGGGCTGATGCTCAACCCATCTTGGGCCAAGCTTGCAACCGAGCTATTTTTAATGCCTGAGGTGAAGGGTCCATGGAGCCATCCTGAGCACTGGGTCCAGTGCACTTGAACCAATCAAGCCCTGGCTGCGGGAGGAGAAGAGAGAGAGAGAGAGAGAGAGAGAAGGGGGAGGGGTGGAAAAGCAGATGGTTGCTTCTCCTGTGTGCCCTGACCAGGAATAGAACCTGGGACGTCCACATGCTGGGCCGATGCTCTGCCTCTGAGCCATATCTTAGCTTTTGAAACTGGTTTTCAGCTCATTCAAAAAGCTGAAGAGTTCCTGAGTATTTAGGAAAGGAGTAGCTTTGAGAATGCTCTGGAGCATATTTCTCCTCCAGCCATTGCTGTTGATTTGCAGCACTTTAACCATCTCTGTGCTGCTTTTCCCTGGGGGTGGGGGGTGTCAGAACTCAGCACCAGAAGCCCCGTAGGCACATGAAGTGATTTGTTTGGTGGCTTGCTGATCATTCCATAGGAGGAATTCTTTCATCAATTCATTTCTAAACTGATACTCCAAGTGTGATGATATTGGGGACCACCACACTTTTCTGTGAAATATTACATAGAGAGCCTGAGCCGCCATGTTGATTTATTAGCCCCTGGAATTTTATTTATTTTTTATCCTTTATAAGGTTTGTAGTATTTGTCCCAGTCTCGGTGCAGGTTCTAGAATGAGTCATTATGCCATTGCTTCACAAGTTATAAGGCAGTGATCCATTGGGATGAGTTCTGTATCTAACATGTTGGATGTCAGGCCTTGGAGTGCCAAAGCAATTCTTGCTTTTCAAAACTGGGAAGTTGCTTTTCACAGGCCCCTGTACTAGGGTATGGGCTGGAAGCCATGGGTTTTTACCAAAAAGGTTAAAACTGTGAGGAGAGTGTCTCAGCACACATGACTCATGTTCCTTCTAGAGCAGGATCTTTGGGAGACATTTTGTTTTGAATAAATATATCCAGGGAAGTGTGCCAAAGATGTGACATATTGCTTGCCACTTTCAGCTGGTTGTAATTTTGTGAAAAGTGCAGTGTTGATTGAAATTTTCTATTTTTGATCTTGGTGTTAAGATTTTTTTGTTTTATTTTTAGCCTCAGTAATATATGTAGGGAAAAACCAACTCTTCAGTTTTGTGAGTTTTTATTGTTATTAAAATTATAATATATTGGATTTTCAAGGGATACCTTATTATAATATAGTTAGTTATTTAAATTTTAGTCAGTAACTATTTTATAACTGCTGAGTTTTACGTTTTGTTAGTTGCGTTGTGACTTGGCATTCTGCAGAATTTCTGCTATTTTGCTGGCTACTCTCTTAATTAGGGCTTTTGGAAGTCTGTATTTCCAATTTTATATTATCAATCTTTGCTTTGAAGGTAGCTTCTAGGTCAAGATTGGGCATGTTTGGTAAAGTTCCCAGAAGGTATTTACGTAGGTGTTGCTGCTCTTCTGTGTCAGCGGCCACATATCAAAAAGGGAGCTTTGTGAGAAGGGCTAATGAAGCAGTATTTGCAGTAGTGCCTCCCGCTGGATCCAGGGAAGTAAAAATTTGGGTGAAAGGAGCCAAGTGAGGTCAGAAGGTTCCCTGGTGACCCACCCATTTCTTCAGAGTCTACTTCTTTCCTCCTTTGTCCTCACTCTCTGCTGATGCCCAGAGTGTTGGTTGAGTGTTTTCTCTGCCATATCTGTTTTTCTCCCTCTTTCTTCTTTGCTCTGCCAAACGCGGTTGTTCTTTACGACTCTCTCCTTTCCTCCTCGCCCCTGATTCTGAACTACCTGTGAGCATCTGCAGGCTCAGTTGTGTTTGGTTTCTGAGCTGAGAAGAAAGTACTGTGGGAGCTTTATTTACAGGGACTGATGGGGCCCCAGATCAGCCTTGCTCCCCGAGCCCTGTGTCGACAAGGAGATGACACTTAGAGCTATCTACCACGTTATGTGGCTCCCAGATCACATCACATGCCTTGTGTTTGTGTCTGTCTGTAATGGATACAAGTTTTCATTCTGTAGAAAATGTCCTTATAGTCACCCCACTTATTTTCCCAGCTGAGCCCAAAGAACCAGAATGCGGAAACAAAAGAAGTCAAAAAGCAAAGAAATGGTTCAACCACTCTAGAAAATAGTTTGGCAGTCTCTCAAAAGGTTAAATATAGAGACTGTCTGAACCAGTAATTTTCTTAGGTTTATATGCAAGAGACTGAAAATATGTGTTCAGAGAAATACCTGTACACAAATGCTCATAATGGTATTATTAACAGTTAAAAAGTGGAAAACCCTCAACTGTCCATCAACTTATGAGCAGATAAACAAAAAGTGACATATTCATACAATGGAATATTGTTGGCTATAAAAAAGGAATGAAGTTCTGATGCATGCTACAAGGATAAACCTTGATGACCTTATGCTAAATGAAAGAAGTCCACTTATTGATTTGATTTAAAGGAACTATCTACAATAGACAAGTGCAGAGAAACCCTAAGTGAATGAGTAGTTGCCATGGTTTGTGATGGGAGGGATGGAGAGTGACTTCTAGTGGGTACGGAGTTTCTTTTGGGGGATGGTGAAAATGTTCTGGAATTAGAGAGTGGAAATAGTTGCAGAACTCTGTGAATATATAAAATGTACTGAATTGTGAATTTTAAAAGGGTAAAGTTTTAGGGTATGTGAATTATATATCGATAAGGTTATTAAAAATAAAAACAAAAGATGAAAGAATTTAGAAGTAAAAGGAGAGAGGGTTTCAGTATGTTCTGTTCACCCAAGGTGGGCTCTTTCACTGTGGTTAGGCTAGTTAAGGGACTTTCATAGATGAAAACATCAAGGCTCAGAGAGGTTAGGTAACCCTACTTGGGATTCTACAGTGTGCAGAGATGGAGTGAGGACCCATTCTTCTAAGCTCATATGCATTCCACTAATTTTGTTTCCTTCTCAGAAAAACACGTCTCCTATCAGATATCTTTTGTGAACTTTTCACTCTGCAAGGCCTGGTCACTGAATTAGTTTGAAGTCTGGACTCACTCAGGACAAAGCCCCACCTACTGTCTGCCTTCCGGTCCCTGGAAGGTGCTGTAGGTGTGTGTGCTCTTTGTGCTTGGGCCCTTCTGCTCTGTTCCTGCTTTGTCTGTCCTCCCTGGACACAGAGTGGCGGTTGCTCATCTCTACGAGAAGCGAGTGGTTAGGGCTTACGCTTTGTGGTGACTTTAGTTTCTTTCGGTTTTAATTTTTTCCCATTGATCTGAGAGAGAGGGGAAGGAGGAGGGAAGAGAGAGAGAGAGAGAAGGATTAACTCATTTTACTTAGTTCCATTTAGTTGTGTTCTCATTGATTGCTTCTTATATGTCCCCTGACCGGGAGTCAAACCCACAACCTCTTCCGTGCTGGGCCCACACTTTATTTAGTGAGCCACCTGGCAGGGTCTAATTTCATAAATGTGCTTGTGAAAGACAACATGCACGTGAAATTCAGGTGAGGATTTTACTAGAGCTGTTGCAAGAGAGAGGATGTTCATTAATGAGAACTGTCTCAATGAAGAGGGAGAACACTTGTTTCATAAAACAAGAGAGCCAGTGAATAAGTGTGAGTCTTATCTTGGAAGAGGAGTTGGTGGGGTGTTCCTTTGCAGTTAGCTACTACTTTAACCAGATCTCCTCCAACATCAACAAGGCATTGGAACTGTGCATACTTCTGCTGGTGTTATAAAGATGGAAGCAATCTTGAAGTGTCAGTCAAGGGAATCCACGGTCCTGTTTTTACACAGTTGAAGTGAAACTCAGTTACCTGACTGTGGTCAGTTTTAAAGGAAACTAAAAGAAGATGCATGGACAGCTAGGGAAAGGGAAGGACTGATTTGCGTGAGCAAGTTTGGGTGTCCTGGAAAAGCAACCTTCAAGCCAGCCAAGCGACCTCTAGCTGGGGAAGCAGAGACTCAGCAGGGAGGAGTCTGGGGTAAGGTGGGGTGATTTTTCATAAGAGCTGATGGAGTTATTTTTGAACGTAAGAAGTGGAAAAAAATTCCAGGTTTGGTGTTGTTAAGACTGATTTTGTTCCAGCACAGACTAGCTCAATAACAAATTAGTCTTTCTTAGTGTTTTCTTTCCCCAAGCCTAATTTCCATGATTTTACCATATGGAAACTCTGACTTTTAAAAAAAACTTGCTCTATTGAGCAAGCCTGGTGCATTTTTCAAATGTTTCTTGACGTTAACAGCTTTATTTCTCAATTAGCAAAGGGAATAAAGTTGATTAAGCATATCCATGGGGTGACAATTTACATCTGATTAGCCAGCTCTAAGGTAAACATTAAAAGGTCACTATAAATAACTTTTACTTTTTTGTTTACGGAAAGACCAGTCACTAAGTCAGGGGTCTCAAACTCGCGGCCCGAGGGCCGCATGCGGCCCGCTGAACAATTTTGTGCGGCCCGCAGACTAATCCACGAAGTTCAAAATATTTTGGATAAAATTAAGTAAGCCTAGGGGCCTACTTGTATTTTTCATTTCTCTAGCATCCTAGCTAGATATTAGCTTAGTTAACAGCAGTTGTGATGCGAACTACAGTTTCTGGTCGTTTTGTGACACTGAGTAAACTGCATGTACGATTGTGCTTGTTGTACTGATTTTTTTTTGTTTTCAACTGCAGTGAGAAAAGTGTTGCGTAACAGTTGCCTTTTGTAGACCTAGTGCGGCCCGCCGAAGGGCTGTGATCTTGCTCTGCGGCCCACATGCTGAGTTGAGTTTGAGACCCCTGCACTAAGTCCTAGCTTTCCCCTACTCCCCGTGGTTGAAAAGCTCAACTTTAAAATGGTGGACTCACGGTGATATTGAGTAATAAAATCTGTTGAATTTAAAGCTTAGTTACATTAATGACATTTTATTTGTTGCATTTTTCTAACCATAGTCTGATACCCAACTGTTTTTGTGAAAACTACAATTAGCTAATTATAGACCAAAAAAAAAAAAAAGAACATATGTATAGACTTGCAACATATTCTAACCTATTCATGGCTTTGTCCTTACAGCTGAAAGGTCTCCAAAATATTTTTTTTTCTGACTAAATATCGGCAGAGAGAGGCAGGAAGGAAATTTGTTCTACCTCTTCTATTATAAAATTGAACAGTTCCTCCTAATTTTATGCTCACAGGAATCAGAATAGCTACATTACTATCTTGTGTTCGAGAAAGATTCGAAAAAGTACATTTATAGTGTTAATTTTTCAGGCAGTAGTTTAAATGGTTCTGTGATATTTTGTTAACTGGGCTTGGAAAATCTGTAATGAATGTACTTTATGAGTGTTTCTTGTTTGGGGTTGGTATAATTTAATTAAAATGGCAGCTCTTTTAGAATGTGACACTGCTCTCAATACATTCATATGAACCTGTTTTTGTCTTCTTTGTCTATTTTATTCATTCTTTTTAAACAATAGCAATAGTTACATTTCATTAACATTTAAATTATAAAAGTGTACATTATCTTGGTTAAAAAAAAGTTATATAATCTAAAAGGGCATGAAGAGGAAAAGAAGGTATTAAACAGGGAATTCAGATTCCTTAGGAGATAATCATTATTTATATTTGGGGGAATTTTCTTCCAACTGTGTACTTCTTTTTTTTTTTCTGTGCATATAAACAAATATTATAATATAGGACAATGTTATATATTGTTTTTAAACCAATTTAAAAAACTTTTATAATGTATTGTGCTTAGGATTCTATGTGAATAAATATGCATATATCTTTGATTTTGATGCTAATGATCAAAATCCAGAGACAGACAGGGATAGGCAGACAGGAAGGGAGAGAGATGAGAAGCATCAATTCACAATTGTGGCAACCTTAGTTATTCATTGATTGCTTTCTCATAAGTGCCTTGACCCGGGAGCTCCAGCTGAGCCAGTGACCCTTTGCTTAAGCCAGTGATGTTGAACTCAAGCCAGTGACATTGAACTCAAGCCAGCAACCTTAGGCTTCAAGCCAGCGACCATGGGATCATGATCCCTGCTCAAGCCAACCTCAGGGTTTCGAACCTGGTTCCTCAGTGTCCCAGGCCGACACTCTATCCACTGCGCCACTGCTTGGCCAGGAAAAAGTTGCTATAGTATATTAAGCAACTACCTCTTGATGGATGTTTATCATGTTCTCTAGGCAAATTCTGGTGAAAATTCTGGGTCATAATTTTGATACCACTTTCCAGAACTCTCTTATCAACAGTATTCTACATCTTCAGTAACAAAATATATTTTTAATCTTTGTCATTCTGATATGCAAAGTATTTAACAATTGAATTTCTTTAATTTGGGAGTTTGAAAACTGTACGTGAATATAGAGGCAATTTGTATAGCTGTTCATGTCATTTGTTTGTTTTGCTTTTTCTAATAGGAGTTTTGACTTTCTGTATTGGTTAACAAGTCATATATACACACACACACACACACACACACACACACATATATATTAGATTAATCCTCTACTATATAAATCAATTTAATCAAAATAAATTAGGGACCAGTCAGCATGCCAAATATGCATTTTTTTTATTTGTTGATTGTCTTTTTACTTGGATTTATAGTATCCCCCCAATTAAAAAGCTTCTTATTTATTTAGTTACCCAAATGTTTGTATCTTGTAGTTTTAAGGTAAAGTTTTTGAGGAGCATTGAGAGTGATTCCTGACTTCAGGAGGTGACCCCTGAATGAACCGTGAAGATAGAGTGGGAGTGAGCCCGGTGAGGCTCAGGCGGGGTGTGCCGAAGAGCATTCTAGGCAGAGACTTTAGTGTGAATGGTCTCAGAGCAAGGACTAGCAGGGGTGTGTGTGTGTGTTGTAAAGTATGAGACAGGTGTCATGAGAATGAGGCCATAGACATGGTCAGGTACCTTATATTTGGGGTTCTCTCTAACATATAAGAAATTTAGATGTATTTTCAGACTGCGTATATTGTTAAGGTGTTTTGAGCAGAAGCCTGATACTGTCTAATTTGTGTTTTAGATAGTTTTTTAAAAAATTCTCTCCATGTGTATGACCCATTCTACAGAAAGAAGCTTGTAGGCCAGGACAGTTCTGTGGTGGTCAGTAGAGGTCCAAATAGGATGCCAGGGAGGTGAACCAGGGTAGGGTGGCAGGGGGAGAAAAGCCGGGCAAATGAGAGGTCTGACGTGGCGGTTACTCCTGAGGAGCGGTCGGTGATGCTGATGGAAGAGTGAAGAGTGATTCCAAGGGTCCCAGCATTGGTAAGTGTCCCCGAGACGTGGGATGGGGGAGACCTGTCTGCTGTGAAGAGGAGGAGATGGCAGAGCAAACTTGGTGGCTTTAGCAGAATAACCGACAAAACTGATGGGCTTCCGGCCCGGTGGCTCTTTGAAGGCATTTAGAGTGTTCAAGTTGTGAATTCTGCATTCACATATTCTTTTTGAACACACACCTGTGACTCTTCATGGGCTACATACACATCATGTTGGTGAACTCCTGCCCTTCTACAACTCTCTCTCAGACTAGCTGACAGAGTCTAGAAGCTTTGTTTTTAAACTACATATTTAGCATAGCCATGGGAAACAAGTGGCTATTTCTCAGTTTCATACATTATCTATATTAGCAGCTAAATTTTTTGCTATGCTTTGCAGATGATATTTGAAGCTGGTAGACTTTGAATAATGATCACCCTATAAAAGTAGCAATAAGAAAGACTTGTTGCAACTGACAAAAAATCTCATCACAGAAGACAGGAGAGAAATGCTGCTTGCAAAGGTTTCCTTTGCTTATACACACTGGCTCATATCTCTCAAATAAAGGAAGGATTGATTTTGCTAATTGGAAGACTATTTCTAATAGTCAGATTTATACATGATCTGAGTTAAAGGAAGAATAACATGCATGTGATTTGTGCCCTTGAACCATCGACTGTGTATCATTAAGGAAATAGCATTGGTAGCACTTGTCACCATCCTCAGTTTATATTTATTGAAGCACCAGCGTGTCTGAGGGTAGGCTTATGAATAGCCACCTGGTCGGGTTGAGTACAACTAATAATAATTTATGCTGGGCAAGTAGAAGAGGTTACTGATTTTATTTTCTTTATCACCTGTGTACCTTCTGGGAAGATGATTATTCAAAAATCTGCCTGGCCTTTTTTTTTTTTAAATTATTTATAAATAAGGCTGGTTGTTCATCTGTGAAAAAGTGTTGCAGATACAAAACTTCAGAACCGCTTCCTTGCCCCAAAGGCTTGAATTCCGAAAAGGGTGAAGAGAGTAGAGGGGTGGACGCAGCTCTGCAGGGTGTCAGGTCCTTCTCCTCGATGACGCCCCTCGGCCACTCTTGCTGAGGAGCGGGGTACAGGTGCTCTGGCCTGCCTTTCTCTGTGTAAGTTGCAGGCTCTGTTGTATTTTGTGAGACTGAAGTAATACTTATGTTATCAGAATGGAATCAACTTATTTTCCATGGTCTTCCCATTGGGAGGAGAATCTTTGAGCAAAGCAGAGAGCATGGGGAATTGCAAAAAGTGGAATCAAAAAAGAAATGTATTGTGGTGATGAATCTGTGAGTGCTGGGTGTGTGTGTGTGTATGCAGACTGGTATATGTTCATATTCATATTTATATGTTTATATAAGACCACATAAAAATTTTGATGCAGAATACAAATTTTTACCTACTGTATTTCCTCATGTATAAGACACATCCTTTTTCAAAAAAAAATTGGGGTCTAAAAACTGGGTGCATCTTATACAGTGGTTGTAGATTGTTTTTACTTGCAATTCCCACTTTTTCATGCTTGTTTTGCACTCATTGTTGAGGACAGTGATTTGTCATCAGACACAGATGAGGACAAGCTAATGGATGGGAGTTCTGACAGTGATAAGGAGTTGTATGAGTTTTATGATGAATAAAACTTGAGTTCAATAATTTTATGTAATACATTTTTTCCCTCAAATTTCAGGCCCCAAAATTAAGTTGCGTCTTATACATGGGAGCATCTTATACATGGGGAAATATGGTATTTAGGTTGGTTTATGGACAAAGAAGTGAGAAGATACAAGTGAATGTTGTAATACATAACCCTAAAGCAATCCATCTGAATAGTAATGAAAATCTGGCTTTTTTTAGAGCTGATTTTTCCTGTTTTCTCTCAAAGGCATTTTGGTTCATTTTTCCTCTAAATATCAGAGGTCAGCTTGTCAGAGATGTGCTTAATTTTTAATGACCAAATTGTGCTCATTTCTACTGACATTCATTTAAAGACCTAACACAGTTTCCCAGTTTTATTTTCATGTTGTCATTCTTCTTTGCTGAATCTTCTCCCTCCTCATGTCATCTCCTGACACTGGTGTTCTTCAGAGCTCTGCACCTATGCTCACTCTACTCAGTTGCCTGAGTCACTTTTGTTCATCATCACACCTTCCTGGCCTATGTATATATTTTGACTCTGGAGGTGGATCCTTGTAGTTGTTCACCCAAATCCACTTATCCTCATCCTAGATGCACAGTTCTCCTGCGCATCCTTATCCTGGGTGCACTGCATCCTCATTCTAGATGCTCACAGCTCTACTGTGTCTCCCAGACTCTCTTGCAGCTAGGTAGTGGCCATGTGAGTAAGATCTCCCCAGGGGAATGTGAGTAGACGTGATGTGTGCCTTTTCTAGACATGGTCCATACAAAACTCTTCCAAGTACTTTTCTCTGAACTGTTCTCCTTTTCACTGAGTGACATGGGTGCTGCTGTTGACTGAGCTGCAGGAATGAATGTCATCCCATTACTATCAGAGTTCCTTGCATCACCATGTAAGAAATAAATTAAACTTCTTACTTCAAAACCACTGTGTTTTGGTGTTCTGTTAATACAGTTTGGTCTACCCTAACTAAAGCAACTCACAAATCTATATATTTTTACCTAGAAGGCAAGTCTTTTCCCTGAAACTGAGATCCAGATATCTAAGTGCTTGTTAGACGTGTTTTGGGTAATGTCTCTTGGGTATCTTAAACTTAATGTGTCTAAAACCTGACCGCTACCTCCCTCTCTCTGACCCTGCTCTGTTTCCAGTACCCCTTGCTCTGTAAATATTAGCCCTGGCCAACCAGATGCCCGGGACACGTACTTGATAGCCATAATTCACTGCCCTTCTGCTACCTCCCTCATTTAGTTCAGGTGTCAGAAAACGTCAGTTCTGGGCTCAATTTGTCTTGTTGACCTGCTTCTGTACATAACCTTTTACTGGAACACAGGCACCCTCATTTCCTTGCATAATGTGTCCACTTTCTCACTAGAGCTACAGGATCAGCTAGTTGTGACAGGAGCCGTGTAGCTGGCAAAGCCTGAATTTTTCCTGTCTGCTGTTTTATAGAAAATTTACCAACTTCTGATCTAGTCGATTGCCTAACTCTGTTACTCTGTCTTCGTACTGGTCTCCTGAACCAGCCACTTCTTTCCATTTGCACTGTCACTGTGACTGTCCTCATCTGGTCTGCTGCAGTGGCAACCTAAGTGGTTTCTATGATCTAGTCTCACAGTCTTATAATCCCCCCTCTCCACATGGCAGCCAAAGCAATCTTGCTAAAGGAAACTGTTCAAGACCTATTTATTACTGCACTTAGCCCATTCCAAAAAATACACCTCTCAAATCTGTATGTCTTTACCTACAACTCCGGGGTCACTCCCGAAACTCAGATCTGATTATTATCACCTGGGTTGAAATCCTTCAGTGGCTTCCCATTGCCCTTAGAGTCAAACAGCCGCGGCCCAGACTTGCCTCTTCACTGAAACCGCAGCTCATCTTAACTTCCTTAAGTGGTTTGCTTACATGCCCCCTTCACCTGGACAGTCTTACTTAATCTCTCAGGTGACATATTAAAACGTACTTTGCCCAGGAGGGTTTTTCTTACCTCCAGATTAAGTTTGCCTTCTCTTCCCTGTGCTCTCTTAGTCCCCTGTATTTCCTCTGCCATTACAATTACTGTATTTGACTTGCCTGACTGTTTATATCTCTTCCTTCCACCGACTGTAAATTCTGCAAGAGGAGGATCATGTCTATGCTGAGTCATGCTGAATACCCAGTATCCATCACTCTTGGAACACGGTACTCAGGCTGTGGGCAGCACTGTGGGTATTACCAGGCATTATTTTTTGCCCTTCCCTCCCTTCAGAAACTTTCAGTAAGCAGGAGAATACCCTTTTTAGAATTAGTATTCTAAGTGAATGAAGCCCAAAGAAAATAAGTGGTTAAGGGAGCAAGTTATGAGATAGGCAGGCTTGGTGGGTGCGAGGCGAGAGAGATGAGCTCTGCAGAACACAGGAGTAGAGGCAACTGTGAGAGTCGTGCACATATAACCACACACGGCACTCATTCATTAGGTCCCAAAACATCCCAGACACCGAATACTGCAAACAAACATGATTGATACTCCCAGTCTAAGTGTGGCAGTCATAAAGAAAAGAGGGAAAAGAACAATTCTTTTTGCCCTGGTTAGAGAGAGCCCTTGAGCAAGTTGTCATTCATTTATTGTTACATTCCATCTCTCATTTGTTTAACAAATATTTGTTCGTGGGATACCAGATTCATGGGATATAGATATTACGGGGGAGGAGCTATTACATGAGTGGAAGACAGATACCTAAAATACTATGATAGAACTGCATGGTGAGCACTGTACTTTAGCAGTTTGTATAACATAAGAACACGGAGGAAGGAGCAAATTCTGTTTTTACCTGATTTTGGTAAGATAAAAGTGGGAATGTATGTACACTCTTTTTTTGTATGAGTGAAGAAGTGGATAAAGTTCAAAGTTCAACTCTAGTGGTTTGGTTTTGCCCTGAGTAGTGTCTCCTTGCTGCCTTTCCCATGTTTCTTTGTGGGTTAGGCGGCTAGAGAGGGTATGCTGTTTACCCGTGAATTTGCTTGGCAGAACGAGTAATTGATGCACTGATGCAGACTAGTAATAGCAGCATTTCTTTGACATACATGACCAAGTCACTGAGTCACAGGGAAGAAGACGGACTTGTTCCCATGATGTCACCACCCTCCAAAGCCTCCTCAAGGAGGAGACAGTAGGAACACTCAGTTCCCAGGCCTTGACTACTGGAAATAGACAAATGGGGACAAATCACACTTAAATATGAATGATACCGTGTGAATTAGATTTTTTTTTTTATGACAGAGACAGACAACCATGTGACTTAGATTTGAGTCTACATGGAAAACTTTTTTAAATAGATGACTCACTTGGCAAAAAACAAACCTGCCTTTGAGGGCAAACATCCATGTGGTTTGACATTAGACTCTCCTTTAGCCTGCTTAACCTAGATAACACAGGAAGGGGCTAGCAGTATGGGTGGAGAAACTCTGTGTTTTCCTAAGGGTCTTTCCTCTCTAGTCTTCTCAGTTTGATATTTTTTAAAGAAATTCTACTTAAAATAATAAAAAAATTAATTGTTTTCCTGCTCATTGCTTTTCTTCATTCTTCAAAATATTTTTGGAAATAGACTAGTATTGATTTAAACAATTTTTCATTGGTTAGTTCTAGTGAAAGCAATTGATAGCATGTATTTATCTCTGACATTTGTTAATTGGGAGACTTAGATGATTTACTTACTTAAGCTGGCTAAGGCACAGTTTCCTCATCTTAAATAGAAAAATATTAATACAACTATCCACCTCAAATGGTTGCTGTGAGAATTAAATGAGATAATATAAAAAAAAATTGGGGGGGGGAGGGTACATCCTAAGAGCTCCTTAAAGTCACCCTTTGTTATTAGGTCTAAAAATCTAAGTTTTCCTGTTGTATTTCCTCTTTAGAATGTCAGACACTTCCCCTTTGTCCTTGCAACCATGACTGGCAAGAGCCTGATGCAAGATTATCCTGCAGTCTCACACGTGACTTTTGACTCCTTGGTAAATGTTGCTTGAGACTTCATCTTATTCCAGGAGATTTCTTCGTGTTTAAAACCAGGTGGTGATTGCTCTCCCAGTTGTGAAAGGTTGTGGCAAGTTTCCTCTGCTCCTGAGAAGTGCTAATCTTAAGTAATGGCATGCCTCTCTGCAGGCCAAAGTGCTGTCATTCCCCGGAGTGCCTGGGATGTGACACTAGCTGGGCTCAAAGTGGAGCTCACAGTTGTCTAAAAGTCCAGAAAGAGGGAAACAGCAGAAGAATACAGATGTCCATAATTTATTAGCCTTTATTCCACCAGCAGCAACTTACAGGAAAAAAAATTATGACTCAATCCTTCTCTTCCCAAATTCCCTTTTGACGTAAGTCCTTGCATAGCCCAAGTCTGAACTGCCAAGTATAAGTGCACTGACTCATTCCTTCATTATGTAAGCCATTAACAGGTCACTGCTCCGATGTTGGAATACTGGTTTAGGCTAACAGCAAGGTGCACAAATGACTCTCAGTTGTGCCCTTAAGCTAGTGCTCACCTCAGCTCCCAAGAGAAATACCAGCCTGGGCTCCTCACCTTCAGCTGTGAGTCCTGCACTGAGGCCTCATTAACATCAAAAAGTTCCTCTTCTCTGCTGCCTTCCAGGCAGTGACCTACCCAGGGCAATGAAAGGACACTATGTAAGAGGTAGATTGCAGTGACTGAAAGTGAAACTTTCTGCAGAAAATGCAGATCGACTAGATCTCAGAACAGAGAAATCTGAAGAGACCCAGTGTGGGAACATGCCATTGGAATGAACTTGAAAGCTGAGGCAGAATCTTTGGCACCAAGTTGTGTTTAAAACAAATACTGTAGAGAATGACCTTGGCAATCCTGGGAAATTGAAGAAGATCAGCATGAGGCAGGAAAGAAAGTAAATGCTTAAAGTGGTCATTTCTAAAAACTATCAACTCGAAAGAGACATTCTAAACACTGTTTATGTGAAAATAACTGCAAAGCTCAAATATTTAAGGTGGTACTATTTGGTTATGACCATGACACTTTTTAGTTTGGCTGATACAATATATGTATTCCCATTTTGCAATTATCTAGGGAAAATATTTTTCCAAAATGCCCATAAAAAGACATAGCTTGTCACTGTCTGTGTTTATTGTGCAAAAGCCCTCTCTCCAAAGAGGTCACATTATTCACTGTGGTAAACGCAAACATGGGAATTCAGTTGTTTCTGAAGATTACCTGTCCTCTGTAGGGTGATGGTTCTCAGGAGAGGTCCAGGGCTTCAAAAACAAGAGTGTTATTATCCCCTAGTCATTACTACCACTGGCGTCGATAAGGAGTCCTCTCATGGGTTTGAAAGGATTTAAAAGGACCTTTGGTCACCCTCTATGGCCACTCAGAGGGTCATCAGAACCTACCACATTTTAAATATCTGTGTTAGGAGACGTCCTTGGACATCCGACTTCGGCTTAGTTTTGTGTTGGTGTGGACATGCTCCTCATGCTTTCCTGAGCCTGTTCGCTCTGGTGCTCCCTCCAGGGTAGCTGGTAAGGTCCTTCCTGAGCACTCTGCTTCCTCCGTAACTGACATGCTTGTCTCTATGACACAGTCAGGACTTGTACTGACACATCTTGCTCTTTTTATTCATTAAAATATGACTGTTAAAAGAGTTTAAAGGGGCAATAAGATGATTATGTAGATGGCTAAAATGCAAAATAGGAAAAGACATAGGAAGGCAAGTGAGGAAGATGTTATTTCTGTTTAGGACATCAGAGCAGCCACGTGGAACAGATTCTACGTAAGGTAGACCCTGAGAAAGAGGGACTTTGACAGGCGAGTTGCTTCTTGCACAGGCATGCGCGTCTTCATTAGCTTAGAGCAGAATCTCTGTGGAGGCAGATGCGAGTTCTCTTTTCTTAGTGTTTCCTGACATGCTGTTGAGGCTAGCACAGAATGGGTGCTTCATACATATTTGTCACTGGCAGCAATGAAATAACTACTTCATCTAGAAGGATTGCAGTGACATTCAACCACATAATAGAACAAATGTATATCCTTGCCCAGTAGCCCTGGAATGGTTTTCAAGAGGCATGTTTCCTTTGAACTCTATCCATTTCTGTGACACAGTTACTTTGATGTCATATTAAAGAGAAGGTGGAGGAATACATGAGGGTCAGGTGTGTAGAGCCCAGTTGTTTTTACAAAATTATCTTTGGAGATGTATCTGTGGCTACTTCATCCTGGAGCAGAGAGAAACCATCACAGAAACTGAAATAGGATGGTGTCTTTTAAAGCCTTACTGTCTTTTGGCCTGTCTCTGTTGTATGTGACACATCTGCTCTACATCTAATTAAGAAATGTTATACCTGCCTGGCCAGGGGGTGGCACAGTGGATAGAGCATCGGACTGGGATGCGGAGGACCCAGGTTCGAAACCCTGAGATCACCAGCTTGAACATGGGTTCATATGATTTGAGCAAAGCTCACCAGTTTGAGCCCAAGTTCTCTGGCTTGAGCAAGGGATCACTCAGTCTGCTGTAGCCCCCCAGTCAAGGCACATATAAGAAAGCAATCAATGAACAACTAAGGTGCCACAACGAAGAATTGATGCTTTTCATCTTGCTCCCCTCCTGTCTATCTGTCCCTATCTCTCTCACAAAAAAAAGTAAAGGTTATACCTAACTCACAGATACCCATCAAATTAGTGTAGTGAGCTCTGGAGAGATCCAGGAGTCGGGGACACTGTGTCCCCTGTTCCCACCGCCAGCTGAAACCCAACTGAGTGGAACCCAGCATTACAAAAATAATTGCGCAAATCAAACACTTGAGCTCTGAAAGAAATGAGCCAAGTTTTAAAAGTTTCTAAGAAAGGAAGAGAGTATCCAAAACAAAACATTGCTGCATCCTGAACGCCCTTGAGCAGCGGCGGCTCCGTCCCTCCAGATGCTTTCTGCAGCTGGAAGTGGTTTCTGAGAGCTGCTGCCCTTCCCTCCGACCCCAGCCTTTCCTGCCATAGATTATGAAAGGCCGTTGGGAAGCTGGTACTGGGAAGGGGATCTAGAGTTTGCGGTGCCTCTCAGGCCTGCTCCCACCCTCGCTTCGCTAGACAATGCAGAAACCTCAGAGATGTATGCATCCAGACATCCAAAGGAGAGTTTCTCTGCAGTTATCTGCCATTGACCTTGGCCTAATTTGTCAGATTTTGGCTAATAATTCCAAAGATGAAGGATGAGGTACCTATTAGACATGATGTACCACATTCTTCCTCTGAAGCGAAGTTTTCTCTTACTAGCTAGTGATTCTCTTCCACTATATTAAAAACCCAAGGTTTATTTTATAAATGTGACAACTCATCATTATAGAAATCCTATTCCACAGGCCCTAAGCAGAACATGTAAAATGTCATTTCAAGCACCAAGTTTTTTTTTTTTTCTCTAATTTTATTTTTTCACAGAATTTGGAAGTGGCTTAAATCTAATTGGCTCCCTCAGGATCTCAGCTCCTGTTGCGTTTGTGGTGTTTCCTTTTTCTGAGAAGCATTTGCAGAGGCTGAACGGCCACTGCTAGTTGGCATGCAGGGTAGGAAGATGCAGCTATACTTTTTTCTCCTTCCTTAGAAACTTTCAAATCTTGGCTCAGCTTCTTCTGCGCTTGAGTGTCTGATTTTGCAATTGCTTTTTTATAATAATGTTGGGCTCTGCTTTACCTATTATTGAATTTCATGTGGGTGAGAATAGCAACCACAGCTGCCACCACCCATGGTGGCCAGCCTGTATCTACCATGAAAGAGAAACAGGAAGAGAAAAAACAAAACTCATAGCCATAGTAGAGACTCGTGTAAATAATACTTACCAAACACTGTTCTAATGCACCCACGTTAAGCGCGTCTAGTCTGCTAAAAGTAAACACCTATTTAGACAACAGAGCTGAGTTATTTTTAGTGGCCCAGATTCGGATGTTCCGATTGTCTAAACAACTATGAGAAGACTGCCCACATCTTTCCTTCAATCACGATGAGGTTGACCTTCACAACCCCACGTGGAGAAGTGAATGAGAGAGAAGATGCTACCCAGACACAGAAGGGAAGGGAAGGGGGAGAGTGTAAGCAAACAGGGGCTTTTTCTTCCTTCAAAATGTGCATTTTAGTAGATAGTTATACTTAAAGATTCAAGATAGAACAACAACAGGAAGATATATTTACGTTTTTAAGTATATTATTAAAAGGGATGAAACGATCCTGGTTTCAGAGCCTTGGTCTTCCATCGTGGAATAGAAAGCTGGGACTCAGGAAACATTTAGGAGACTGTTGACCTGGTTAGGGCACAACTTCCAGAGGACTCTCAGGAAACAGATGAAAGCTTGTGGAATGCAGTGATTCCACTGTCTTTTGTTGTTGAATTAGAAATAATAGCATATGGAACAATAGCAAGAGACTTCTTTCTTTGTTAGAACATTAGAACATTAATTATTTGAAGTCTCTATAGTAGGAGAGCCTTCTCGTAGTATGAAAGATATCCTTCTTCTAAACACAGGCTGGAAGACAACAAGAGTGGCTTCAAACTTTCAGTGCCTCTTGATTGTGTGTGTATGTGTGTGTGTGTGTGTGTTTATGTGAATGGCCCAGGTGAGAGTGTCTGTTTAATTGAAATCTGATTGTCCTGTTGTTGGTTAGGCGGGACCTGCCCAAGCATAGTAAAACCTAATTTTAGGCTTAGCGGGCAATGAAGTTAATAGTGAAACATATTTATTGAGTAAAAAACAGTAAGCTTCTTGTTAATTCCTTTAAAAAATTTTTCTCAAGATTTTCTTCCCAATATCAAAATTTTTGGATCTGCCAAATGTGATAAGAGCCAGGCAGACTCGATTTGATTAAATGTACTCATTCTGTTGTCTTCAAGGAGATAGCACCGACCTACCTGGGGCACAGGGAGTCCTGTTTTAATTTCTTTTTTGCCATCACAGAGCCATAAAAGCCAGAGCCAATGACTTGGTCTCACTGGCCCTTAATTTTTCTCATGTATGAAATAAGAAGCTTGGATTAGGTGACATCTAAGGAACTTTCTGCATCTAGTATTCTGTAAAACAAAGTGTGAAGAGGAGCACAGACGTGGTAGGGGAAAGCTAAGTGTGGTAGCTCAGTGCTGGGGGTGGGTTTGCTGGGTAGAGAAGGAGAAGAGCAGGGCAGGGCTGCGGCAGAGGTCCTTATCCCTCCGTCTTCAGGGGAATTACTGCCTATCTGATGTCTTCAGGTGACTCAGAAATGCTCCTCCTGTCTGCTCCCTCCCTTTCTCCCCCTTTTCTCTCTTCTTTCTCAGGTTTCCTTGTTTATTTACATGTTTCTCCCTCCCTCATTATTACCTTTACGTCTCTGAGGACTGGTTATAGTAAGAATTTCTCAGGAAGGCACAAGAAGAATGATGAAACTTGCTGGAAAAGTTATTTCCCAGTTTTTCCCCTTTTATAAAAGTCCTAGGATCTGTTTGTTATAGCATCCATTTTACTAAAGTAAAAAAAAAAAAGTTTAAACTCACAAATTGTAAATTCCTAACATGATAATTATGATGATGATGATACTGACCTTGAATGCTTATAATGTGCCAGGAACTATTCTTAGTGCTTTAGGAGTCATGACTTATTTAATCTTCATGACATTGGGAGAGAGGTCCCGTTATCGTCACTGTGATGCAGACAAAGATATTGGGTCAGAAGGCTGAGTATCTTGCCCAAGTTTCGCAGCTAATTATGGCAAAGTGGGAATTCTGTCCTGGGCAGTCCTTGTTCAAGTGTCACTTGGCCTTGCTGTGTCTCCTCCAAGGCAGAGATAATATCTTTTATTTGTTTTTTGTATTCCTGTGCAATTTGGCACAGTGTTTGAAGAAAGTATACTTTGAGTTTGTGTGGAATTAAATTAAAGGAACATGGTCCTACCCAGAAGGGCGGTACCCAGGCCTCCCCCTAGTCTTGGCCTCCAGTGCTCATAACGCCCTCCTACCTTAGCTTGTTGACCAATATTTGACTTATTTAAAAGCATTTTTTTTGTGTGTGTGTGTAAAACTCATGGACTTTTTTAGTTTAGAAGTTTCAGTTTTAGTAGAGTTAGGCTGTGGTTTAAAGACATAACTTAAATTTCTGTGCAGAGTGATATTGTAATATTATTATTTAAATAAACGTCGCCAATAAGTTACATTATGACCAAGTGGTATTGAGTGAATTGCTAAGAATATAAGATAAATAAAAGCACTAGATTTAGTTCTTAGAAAAATTCCTTTAAGAAAACTGCCTGAAATCAGTTGACTTAAAATATACTAGTGTTGTTTTTTTTTTTACTTATTTTAAGCATTTGACACAGAAAAAAAAAGATCAATATGTTTATACTCCAAGGTCAATATTTCTACTCTTCTTTATGCTTTTAGGGGTTGGAGAAAGAAAGAGAACTAATTATTTTTATATTTATTGCCATGGCACAAGGATAACACCTTTTTACTCAAGTGTCATTTCAGAGGGTGAAGACACATTTTTTATTCGTTATGCTCTCTGATACCTCACTTACACAGTGGTCAGGTTTTCAGCAACTGTATCATCTGGAATTTATATGTGCGCCAAGAACTATAGGATCATGGGAGATTCAGATTGGAAAGGATTTTAGGGATAATTTAATTCAATTATCTTATTTTGCAAATGAAAAAGTATAGCCCAGACTGATCAGGTAGTGGTGCAGTGGATAGAGCATCGACCTGGGATGCTGAGGACACAGATTTGAAATCTCGAGATCACTGCCTTGAGGATGGGCTCATCTGACTTGAATAAGGGCTCACCAGCTTGAGTGTGGGGTTTCCGGTTTGAATTTGGGATTATAGACATGATGCTATGGTTGCTGGCTTGAAGCCCAAGGTCACTGGCTTGAGCCCAGGGTCGCTGGCTTGAGCCCAAGGTTGCTGGCTTAAGCAAGGTGTCACTGGCTCAGCTGGAGCCCCCCAGTCAAGGCACATATGAGAAAGCAATCAATGAACAACTAAGCTGCCACAACTATTAGTTGATGCTTCTTATCGCTCTCCCTTCCTGTTTGTTCTTGTCTCTCCCTCTCTTTCTCTCTCACACACATACAAAATATAGCCTCAAATGAGTAAGTGGCCTAGTCAGTCATCGATTGGAACAAACCATCCAAATAGAGAACCATAATTACAAAGGTAACATACTGTTTACTCTATTAATTTGCTTCATAAGTGATTGAGGAGTACCTATTATGAATAAGACATTAGAGATGGATCAATCCTCCTTGGACTAACAAGCATATGGGCTCTCCTTAAAGTTTTTACCAAACGTGTGCCAGGGTGAGAAATATCCATGAATGATTCTTAGTCTACTCTTTGATGATGACAAGGACTTTGTCTTGTTACTTCCCCAGTATCTTGTGCCCTCCAGGAGATGAAGTTGCTGACCATAGGAAGAAATGAAAGGAATTATTACAGCATATAAATTCTGGGAACATTTAGTGTAAGCAAATCTACTGACTTGAAAAGCCTCCAAAGAATTACAACTTTTCATTCCAGTCTTAATAAATTCCTGTTAATAATCCTAAGTCAAGGAAAGGTTCAAGTTCTTTCAACCTGCTTTTTTAGCAAAGTGGTGAAGTGTATAATACATTTTAGAATACTTTCAGAAAGAAAGAATATTTGTGCATAAAAGGGTGAGAGCTTCACTTCTCTGAGACATTTACTCAACATTTGTTGAACACCTGGTAGGCATAATAACATCTCTAGACTGTGAATATAGAAGTTTAATGTTAGTGGAAAGGAAATTGATCATCATTGGAAATAAAGTTGATATTTAGGATTAAGTCTACAATAGGGTGTTGTGTAGTGAAGCACCATTGTGAAGGTTGGTTTGTGGGGGTCATGCTAACCGTGGAATGGGTGGAAAGTAAACCAGCCACAGCAAGTTCTACAACCTAAGAGAACAAGTCTGTGACTTCATTTGATCCTCAAACCAATTTGTCATGGTACTCAGTATTGTTCCCATTTTGCAGATGAGGCAACTTAGAATCAAAAGGTGAGATAATGTGCCCATGAAATGTAGTTTCCAAAGAGTAGGTTTTGAATCTGTGTCTGTGTGATTCCAAAGCCAAGGCCTGGTCCACAGTGTCTGAGCAAGTGGCCATTTTATTCTTCAGCTGACAGAGAGTATAGCATGATGGACATGTGCTTTCCTTTATATATATCCATTCATCTACTCAACAAATATTTAAAAATCAGCTTTGTGCTGGACTCTTTAAGGAAAGGCAGATATGAATTAATAGAGAATTTGAACTACAGGATAATATAGTAAGTGATAAAGGTACTTGACAAAACCATATGAGAGTGGGTATTTTTTTTTATTATTATTTTAGCCTATAGACTCAGTATTATTACTTTAAGATTAGACATCTTATTTTGGGGAGGTTTTTTCTTAATTTTCAAAAACATTGATTAGCTATGAAAACAGAATTATATCATTTTTAGTTAGCAACTCCATTTTAAAAATTCATATTTGGCCCTGGCTGGTGGGCTCAGTGGATAGAGTGTCAGCTTGGCATATGGACATCCTGAGTTTGATTCCTGGTCAGGGCACACAGGAGAAACAACCATCTGCTTCTCTATCCCCTCTCTCTCCCTCACCACCTCCTGCAGCCAGTGGCTCAATTGGTTTGAGCATTGGCCATGGGTGCTGAAGATAGCTTGGTTGATTTGAGCATTGGACCCAGATAGGGGTTGCTAGGTGGATCCCAGCTGGGGTGCATGCGGGAGTCTGTCTCACTATCCCCTCTCCTCTCACTTAAAGAAAAATTGCATATAAATGCTAAGTTGGTGATGTTGGCCCTGATGACTAAACAAAGGCAAGTTTCCTTATTCTCCACCTCCAGGATGTTAGCTTCCCTATTCAGCATCCTGTACCTATATTTTACATACAACATTTATCATAACACCTCCTAGATTTCCAAGTAAGTGGGGTTTCAAATGATGATGTTTTATTATCTCACCAAACCCGAATCAGTGAGATCTAAATTAGTGAAATATTCAGCACATACAGTTTAGAAAGCAAGGAATATACTAACAGTGTATTCTAGAAAGCATAGCATCTCCAGCCAGAAAATATCTAGGTTTGAGTGAAGGGTCTTTTACTTGAGTGGCGTTGGGCAAGGTTATACATCTCTTTGAGAGTGGATGTATTTATTTAATAGTGCTTATGTCCCATACTCATGAGAATTGAATGACACAGTAGATGTGAAAAAGGCTCCACAAAGTAAGTTAAGTATGTTCTTGTGTACAGATCGTTATAGGATCATCATGACGATAATTGTCAGACCAGGGTTTCAGGTGTAATTTGAGGATCATAGGGCATTGAACGCTGGGTTCACATTGTGAAGGGAAGAAGAATATAGAAAAATAGAAATAGAAAATTGACCATACAGGCTGTAGAATGTCAGTAGTATTTGCCTTGTTTCTGCCTACTCAGTTTTTATCATTTCCAGTGATAGATGCCCCTGGCATCCTCCTGCCTGCACTTCAGGCCCTGGAGTGGCCTCCAGGATGTCTCACGCTGAGGGCGAAGGCCCACCACCTTGAATGCCTCCCTGATTCATAATTCATGGTTTCCTTTTGGTCACTCCTGCTCGTGTGCTTGTCTCCTCTCCAGGCCTCCTGTCACTGGTCCATCTTAATCACTGACTCAGAGTCCTCCTAGGAGCAGACCTGGATTCCTGTCCCCTGTGATCACACTGTTTGCCTTCACTCTTGCTGTCTTTCTTGGATTCTTATTGCAAATCTAGATCACCATATTATAAAAAAAAAGAGCGAATTTTTTTTTTATATAATTTTTTTTTTAATGGGGCGACATCAATAAATCAGGATACATATATTCAAAGATAACAAGTCCAGGTTATCTTGTTGTTCAATTATGTTGCAAACCCACCACCCAAAGTCAGATTGTCCTCTGTCACCTTCTATCTTGTTTTAAAAGAGCGAATTTTAATGATTTGAGAAAATATAGTTAGGAAAATGATATGTCCATGCAGTAGAGAGGGTTCTGTAGGCAGAATGGATGGGGCCGTAGGCCTAGGTGGGTGATTGGGATGTAGTGAGATGGTGGGGGGAGGGGGCGTCATTGTCAGTGTCAGAGCTTGAGCCCCCTGAGTGTTTATCTAACAACAGGGCGAGTGTTGACTGTCCTGTGTGTGCTGGGAGCACCTCGGTTCTAGGGGCCTTTGTGAAAGCATTTGGTAAGAAAATCAGGATGAAGGAGAGTAATTCCCATCTCAACATACACGGCCGTCATGGTTTTAGCCCTGAAAAGTGATGCTTTTGAATCTCCAGGTTGGAGGACAGGGTGCTGTTGGCCAAGCAGCTCAGATTTCTTTCTCTTGAACCCCCTTCTTTGGCTGTTCTTAGTCCAGTTATTATGGGGACCCCTAACTGTGACCATAATGTCCATGGCAGGGCTGTGCTTGCGATGTAAAGGAAACATTATTAGAGAAGAGCAGCACAGGAGAAGTCTGCAAATCAACAAGAAAACAAACAGCCCACGTTCAGTAGGCGCAGAGGACGTATGACTCACAGGGGCAAACCAGAGGCAGACGCCCCCTCACTGTTCCCTTTCAGACTGCAGAACGTGGCGAGGTGGGAGTCCCGTGGCTGCTGAGGGAGAGCCTGGCAGGGGAGAAATGGGGCCCGTTTCAGAACTTGTCCAGGTAGTGTGCTGACTGACTACATAACCTGCTCAGGCCTCCCAGTCCGCCCCCAGTGTCTGTCTGTTCTAAATATGGACCTGAATTCTTTTAGTGGTAATTTCGGCTCATTGAAATTTTCTCTTTTAAATAATGTTGCAAAGCCCAGACCTGTCACCTCTTAGGTATTAGTGTTTTTTGCTTTTCCTTTTCCTAAAATTTATGTAGGGTTTGTACATTCTTTGAGAAACCTCAGGGACAGGGGAGGACTCCCAGGTGAGGTGTATGAAGAGGTGCTGGCATGCCTGTGTGTCCTGGGCACCCGTGCTTCTTCCGTTCTTGAGGACGCAAGTCCATGTGACCCTAAGAAGGGTTTCTGCAGGACTTCTGCATGCCAGGCCCTGCAGTTCATAATTATAATGTCTTTTAAAAATCTATGTCATATTGCACTTTATTACTTGATTTGTTCTCTGTAAGGTTTGTTTTCATTTTTTGAGTTTTCAAGTTTTGTCAGCCACCTTTTATAGATTATTTAAATAGCATCTAGACAGAATGAGCTAGAGGAGAGGGGACAGCGGCCCCCCCACTCCTACCTCATCTGGAGTGAGTTCTCACGTAGAGAACCGTAGAGAACGGTGCCTGTAGGGCCCGGGGCACATTTTGGATGATGTATGTGTGATCTCCTGCAAGGAAGCTCAGAAGAAGCCTGGCTCCTGCTGTCAGCTCTGTTGATAACTTGCCTTGTGACCTTCCCAAGATTCTTTACCTCATTTGCTCTCAGCTTCTGTGCAAGTTACTGTGAACCTGAACAATAACAATGCTTTCTTTTTGGTCTTTGAAAGATTGTTAAAATGATGCTTTGAATTGCAGAAACCATCTATTAAAACTAATATATATATATATATATATATATATATATATATATATATATTTACATATACTCAGTCAAGGAAGAGATCAAGCCCAACTTGAGTTCTTCTGGTGGACCTGAACACTCCCACCACTTCCATAGGTCGGCCACTTGGCATGTGGCACCTTGTGTAGTCTTCATATGTACTCTCCTGGAGGGATCTTTACATCTCAGTAAATGGTATCTCTTCCCATTCGTAAACTTTGATTTCTCCTACTCCCTTAACCCCCATGTGTAGTCTACTCCTCACCAGTCCTGTCAGCTCTTCTTTCAAACGTACTTCAAATCCCCCCACAGCCAGTGGGCTGCACGTCCAGGCCCGATCACTACCATCAGCCTCTGTTTATTGCCTCTTGGTTTTCCACACATTTTCCACACTGTAGCCAGCGTGACCTTTCAGAAATCCAAAACACATTACGATGAGCCAGTCAGTAGCCCCTGGTGCTTTTAGAATGAAAATCAAAGTTCTAACCGGGACCTCCCTGCCTTACCCTGATGCCATTGTGCGCCTGCCTTGTTCACTCTACCTCAGCAAAGCTGGGCGCCTTTCAGTTCTTCAGCACGCAGCCCTCTTTCTTACCTTAAGGACTTTAAACAACACTTTATTTTTTGGAGTAGTTTTAGGTTCGCGGAATTGAGCAGGAAGTGCAGAGAATTGCTCTAATCTCCTGCCCTGTGCGCCCTACTTGCACAGCCTCTCCACTGTGGACGGCCTACCCCAAAGAGGCACATCTGTTCCATCTGATGAACACACACTGACACATCATTGTCACCCGAAGTCTGGAGAGTACATTAGCATTCACTCTTGGGTTGTGTGTTCTAAAGGTTTGGACACGGGTATAGTGGCATGTACCCACCACTACTGTACCACACAGAGTGGTTTCACTGCCCTGACATCCCTCTGCGTCCTCCTAGTCATCTCTTCTCCCAGACCCCTGGCAACCAGGGACCTTTGTGCTTTCTCCATATTTTTATCTTTTCTAGAACTTCATTTACTTGGAATCATAGTGTGTAGCCTCTTTAGATTTGATGTTTTTATGGGGTTTTTTTTGTATTTTATTTTATTTATTTTATTTTATTTATTCATTTTTAGAGAGGAGAGAGAGGGGGAGAGAGAGAAACAGAGAGGGAGAGAGAGGAGAGAGAGACAGAGAAAGAGAAGGGGGGAGGAGCTGGAATCATCAACTCCCATATGTGCCTTGACCAGGCAAGCCCAGGGTTTCGAACCGGCAACCTCAGCATTTCCAGGTCAACGCTTTATCCACTGCACCACCACAGGTCAGGCAGATTTGATTTTTTAAAAAAGTTTTTATTTAGTGGTATGCATTTAAGGTTCTACCATGTCTCTTCCTGACGTTGAGCATTTTGTTGTAGCTCTTTGCTCTGCTTGGCTTTTCCTGTCCTCCCTATTTAACTAGCTTCTGCCATTACACTGCCCTGTTGTATGGTCATCAAAGCACATTTCTTTCTTAGTTTACTGCAGTTTCTCCTATGAGATCTTACATGGAGGTCTTGTCTGCCTTATTCCTGGCTGCACTCCCATTACCTCGAGCAGTTCTGAGTCTGTAGTAGGTGCTCAGTAAATGTGTGAAGAGTTGAATGCACGAATGACCCAAATATCAGCCCCTCTCAGCTCTACTCTTCTTTCTTACTTGGTTTTCAAGTGACAAATTCTTTTCTTACCACCAATGCAGGTTTTGTTCAGAGAAGGAGGCAGACATTCATGTTAAGTCTCTGAGTCTGAGAATTACATCCTGTTCACCCTTGGCTTCTGAAGTTCTCTTGGCTGGTTGATGAATTTATTGGGTCTCCAGGTGAACAGCAGTTGGTAAGCTTGGTGGGAATCAGTCACATTGCACGGGGAACACAGACAGTAGAAAATGATTAAGGGGAAACAGCAGCAAAGTGTGATGGACTCTTCAAGACATCTAACATGTCTTGAGCTATGAATTACATAAAAAGCGAATTAGAAGGCAGTGAGATATAACATGAGTGTGCACATGCAGGCACACAAATACAGCGGAGAGCGAGGCATTTCTTCAGGTACCTTCTCTCATTTACCAAAGTGGAGTCTCATCAAACTGTATAAGCTAGTTCAGGGGAGAAATAGTACAACCAGCTTTGCTGGCCAGTCACGCCCTGTGCGGCATAGACAGGTCTGTAATTTCATTACTGCTTTTTAAAGAAGCTTTCTTTAAGGCTACCAGATTTTCTAGGGAGGCCAAGCCAAGGGAAGCTGAGTTTAATGTTTTCATTAAAATGTTAAAAAGGCTTTCTTTTTGAATGGTTGAAGCTGTATTTGCCTTATTCTTCTAAACTATGAAAACACGAGGTGATATCTTGTGGAGGCATTTACCCAGTCCTGTCTGTCAGGAAGGTCCATTCAGTGGAGAGCCCACCTGCATCTGAGGTCTGAGAAGTGGATTATCTGGGCTGTATTTTTCAAGAATGTAGAGATAGTTTTTGCTAGGGTACTCCTTCATCAATCTATTTTCATTCTGTAGATCTTGTTTGAATGAACTATTTGATTACTTGATCTTGAGTTCTAACTTGGAATTGATATGGGAGATGAGCACACACACCACACACACACACATACACGCACACACACAGTGATGGGATTCAAATAATTTAACAGCTGGTTCTCTGCCCTAATGACAATTTTATGTATAAAAAACATTATATCAAAAGGTAGTTTATTATTTTATGCATTTAATACTTAAATAAGAAGAGTAAAAAAGGTACATAAAACTAGATTATGTTATAAGAAAGAGTTTTCAAATATTAATGAAAAGATATTAAATAATACCTGACAAAACATTAAAACTGTTATTTAAGATATTTCCATATCACTTCTTGATTGGCGTCCTCACTTGCCATTACTTTCACCTATGGACAGAATGAACATTACTAGATACTTAAAATATGCTGTTGCACAGATTAATGTTAAAAAAGAGTAAGGAATATAAATTTGTGATTTCTACGTTGGGCGGCTGCCCAGGTGCCTACCTTAGAGAGAACCCTGATTACAAGTGCCATTTTAACAGCTGGTTTGCTGAACTCAACAAAATTTAGGTATTGGTTCTGCCAAACCAGTGTGAACTGGCTGAATCCCACCACTGCAGACACATACACGCTCACACAAACACACACATATATGCACAAGTGTTATGGAGGGAAGTGAGTTTATTTTTTAATTATTTCTCCCATAAGCAGTAGCTTATTGAGATGAGAATATGACAAGTACAAAAATGCTGCTGTCTGGTGAGACTGAACAGGGAGTTCATTTGGAAGACCATCATATATGACTCGCGGGGAGAGGGCCCTCAGAAAGAGCTTTGGGAGATAACACATTTCCTGCGTTTGTCCGTGCCATCTTTGAAGCCCCAGTACAAATCATAGGTCTAGAATTTTAGGTAATAATGTAAATGGCAAATACAATTATTTTTTTGTCCTGGATATGCTTATAATGAAGTACAGACAAGGCTGAAATCATAGAACTTTAGTTCTTATATAGCTAGGAAACTATATTGCTGGAAACCTCAAAATGAAATTTAAACCATGTTATCTTTTTTCCAATTTTTTGTTATTAGGAAACCCTGTTTGTTGAGTAGTAACAAAGCTAGGTCTCAAGATATGCTGTGTAGTGATACAAGTAGTTTTCAAGGGTTGTTTTAAAGTAGTTATTTTTTCTCTTGCCATTGCTGTGTTACTAAGATAGTTTATAGCTTAAAATATGTGTCCTAGAGCTGTCAATGTTTTTCCTCCAACAGGTCAAGTCCTTCTTTTCAGCAGTGAGTGTAGGGCATTTGCTAGAACTGTCTCAAGTCTGAGTGGGCAGTAAAGTTGAGAGCTAACACAGATCTCTATCCACTAGATGGGCTAAGTTTCTGAAGAGTCCTTTTCTCTCCAGAAAAGGAGGCATGACCATTTCTATTCAATGTTAACGTTAATGTCAAATAAATCTCCTGTAGGTGTTGAACATAAAGAAAGTGAATTCCAGGCCCTGACCGGTTGGCTCAGTGGTAGAGTGTTGGCCTGGCGTGCAGGAGTCCCTGGTTCGATTCCTGGCCAGGGCACACAGGAGAGGCACCCATCTGCTTCTCCACCCCTCCCCCCTTCTTCCTCTCTGTCTCTCTCTTCCCCTCCCGCAGCCAAAGCTCCATTGGAGCAAAGTTGGCCCCGGGCGCTGAGGATGGCTCTATGGCCTCTGCCTCAGGTGCTAGAATGGCTCTGGTTGCAACAGAGCAACGGCCCAGATGGGTGGAGCATCACCCCCTGGTGAGCATGCCGGGTGGATCCCGGTTGGGTGCATGCGGGAGTCTGTCTGACTGCCTCCCAGTTTCCAACTTCAGAAAAATCCAAAAAAAATAATAATAAGAAGAAGAAAGTGAATTTCAATTTCTGGAACTTTCAAAATTCCGGGCTTGCCTGGTCAAGGCACATAAGAGAAGCAGCTATGATGAGTTGATGCTTCCTACTCTTACCACCCCCGCCCCCCACCTTTCTCTTCTTTTTGTAAATCAATAAATAAATCTTTAAAAAAAATTAGGAGCTTTAGAGCAAGATATCACTGCTGGCTGGACTAGCTCTGCCTCTGAACTCTTGGTTTATTGATATGAAATGACTTGCCATCTTGTTTCGGGTACCCACTCACCTGGCTTATGAATTCTGGTGAATCCAGAAAGGTGGGGACTTCCGGTTCTATTCAGCCACAGCTAAACTTGTTAGGTCTGCTTTTCCCCTTATCAAAGGTAGGATTACAATCCCTTCCCTGGAGTGCACCCATTCTGGAGCTTGCTTGGCTTTGAAAATATTGGTGTTTTGTCATCAGATCCTCAACTGCTCACGTTAACTCAGAAACCGTTGAAGTAGTGTGATGGTGTGATGAAACCACCAGTAGTTATAGACTATGTACAAGGTATCATGGGAACAAATGGAAGGATTGGATAATTTATCCTAGGCTACTGTGTTTTTTGAAAACCTTTGTCTGCTTTGGAGTATTTCTTTCTACTTGCTATTAGAATGCTGGTTGTCACTTTGACTGTTCAGCATCCCTGCCCCAAGCAGCCATCTTCCCTTTCTAGTTCCTGGAGGTGCATTACGTTCAAGAGCCTATGTTGACCTTACGATCAGGTGACATTAATAAAACCCTTGAGGAAATCTCAAAGTATGTTAGTGTGTGAAGTATTTCCAGCAGCTACTTAATTCTGTTGTGTCTTAGACTTATATTAATTGGTCAGTTGTTTGATTTAATTAGTAATTCACCAAGTGTTTTGGGAGCATATACTATATGCCAGTGGCACATACTACATGTAGGCACTACGATAGAAGCGTAGGCAACCAAATTTGTTCACAAAATTTTGATAGTAATTCATAGGGGTTGAAAGTTAAAGACTGAAATACTTAAAGAAGACCAACTTGCTTTTCTTCAGTTCACAGCCTGTGTGTAAGATTGCCATATCTCAGCCTACTCCTTGTTAGCAGCAGTGTTAGACCTTGGTTCTAGAGTTTGGCAGAGAAAGAATTCAGAGCCAAGAACTCTAGTGCAAGAAGTTTATTTAGTCTTTAGAAAGAAAGTTACACTGTTAAGTGGGAGGTGGGGGGGGGGCTGCAGTGAACATACAATACTGTAAACAAAGATGTATTGTAGAATTGGGCAATTGAAACGTGTATAATTTTGTTAGCCAGTGTCACCCCAATAAACTCAATTTAAAACACCTAATATATTAATATTTATATATGGGGAAATAAAGGAAATCACAGAGGCAGAATAGTGAGCCAGATGGGCTGTGTGGACTCAGGAAACAAGTTACAGAGGCGGCAAAAGTAGGGCCCTGGGAGCTTAGGAAAAAGAACCACAAGATATATGGCCTAGGAAAGAAGGGGGGAAAGGAGTAGGCGTTCTCTAGAGTGTGGGCACGTATGCCCAGGTTCTCTGTCTTAGGGGTTTTTATTTGTTTTCTAAAGGCAGGAATTTGAGGGGAGATTTCTGGGAAGTATCTCAGTAGGATACTTATCAGCTCTCCAGGTGTGTCTTTCAGGGTTGTGGTTTCCACTGATTGGTCTGTGCTAGGGCAGGGGGTCATTAATCATTGCATTTGGTTCTGAGGTCAACCATGGCATCTCTTTGTCTGGTTCTGCTGCTTTTCTGTGCCTGGAACTAAAACGGAGCAGAGGCCTGTATGTTTTCTCTAGCTTGAACAAAACTATCTCTGTGATCAACAGATGGGAGGCTTTTTTCTCAAGATATTTTGATGCTGATCACACCCCCTTGTCTGAGGGCTTAAGGGAATGGTCCTACGAGGAAGAAGAAGGCAGGTGACTCAGGGCTCTGGATGAGGCCAGTTTGAATCAGCCGTTTGTCTCCATTTCCCTATTCCACTAACCAAACAATGTCCTTAGTTTCTTACTACCCCGCATCACTTAGGATGCTCCATAGGTGCACTTCATGTGCGAAGTGGTACAAAATATTTCTCTGTTATAGTAATTTTCATGTCCATATTAAGCTGTTACTTGTAAGATTTCCCCATGGGTCATTAAATGAGCCTTTTTGTGTGCTGCTTGTGTGTGTGTGTGTGTGTGCGCGCGTGTGTCAGGTGTTAACTCCAACCTTTGTCATTGATCTGTCTTGGGCTGGGAATGAGGTGCATTTTAGTAATTCCAGGAGAGTTTGAGGAAGCTACACAAAGAGGGGAAAAACTAACGAAAGGGTGGGACTCATGCTGAGGTAGAGGGAATGCACTTGGGGAGGACTGGGATGAAATGACATCTTGTTGCCTAGTGTGTTTTACATCTTTGTACCCTTTGCGCACAGTGGCTGAATACTCGAGAATTGTTCTGCGTTTTTAAACATGCTAAGAAAATGCCAGCTCACTACATTTTTTAAAGTACTATGTTTCCTGTCCATTGGTGACCTGGCACCAGGTGAGGAGCATCTGAGAACTCCATATATGACGATGGAACAGTAAGAAGAGTCCAGCAATTTTCCTATCATGGCTGAGCCCTGTGTTTGGGAGGACTGCCCATAGACTGATAACAGAGAATTGATTCTCGGGAAGGAAGACGAGCTAGGAGAGGGGAATAGACCTGTGGGGATATCGGTGAAGAAAAGGGAAAAGGGATCAAGAGGAAAAATGTAGAAAGATGTTTGGTTGTCCTTGCTTCTATCCCTTATCTCCTTCTCTTCACAAAAGGAGGGTGTGAACCAGCAGGCACAGTGAAAGGGGGAAGAGAGAGGGGAATTAGAGATGGGTGGGCACGTGCAGGCAGTAAGGGAGAAGGAAAATGAGTCAGAGAAATCACAAAAGTGCGGGGGAAGGAGGCAGGATATGAACTATTTAAATGCAGGGAAGAGACAGGCACAGAGAGGGGAGTGCACCCAGTGGTCACAGAGAGAGCCTTCAATTGCTCCCAGCGGGGCACTTGCCAAATAGCCAATGTCCCTTCCTGAAGAAATTTTCCTGACTTTTTTGTATTAACTTTAATGCGATTCTCTTTATGGTCCCTGTATTGCTAGTTGCAGTTTCATTGACACTCTGTGTGATCAAACAGCGAACGCGGAGGCATAGTTCTGTCATGCCTGCCCCTTGCGGTGTGCAGCTGACTTCTGAGCCAGTGCTTCTTGCATTTGATGTCTGCGTTCCCCCTTGTCTACAGGTAGGCAAGTTGAAAGGGAAGAAAATGTTGCTAAGGGCTACTGCGTCTGTAGCTCATGCATGCAAATATTCAGAGCAGCTAAAAAAAATGATAAAATCACAATCTGACTTTTTTCTAAATAAGGTAGTTGACTCTTTCATTGCTGTCTGTGTGTTTGGCCTTACCCAGCACCATACTCACTGTGCCTATAGGTAGGCTCCTATTTGAAAAATCTTTCCTTTTCTTTCTATCAAGTTTGGCCAGCAAAGCCTTCCAATATTCCAAGATCTGGGTCGGGGCTTTCATAGTGTGGACCAGTGTCCTCCTCTGCACTCCGGCTTCCTGTGCTGACCTTCCATATTAGAGCTGCATTCCACGTTGTAATTTCTGTCCTTCCACAGACTTGAGGCTCTTTGCACAATGTTGGTTACTATGAAATACCTATGTAGACATTTATTAATTGGTTATAGAGTGGATGAGTAGTTTATGATGCTGATCTTTTGAGCATAGAACAAAAATCTTCTGGAATTGTCTGTTTTTTAGATACCAGTTTATAATCAGCCTGAGTGTTCTGGAAAAGAAAAGTTGATGTAGCCAGAATTAAGCAGTTTTGGGGAAGTTTAGTAGGTCCCCAGATTCGTGCAACTGGAATAAAAGATGGTGATTTCATAAACTCCTGGACACCAGAGGACCGTGTCAAAGCTTCAAGCACCCTATTCCTTGCGATTCTAGTAATCGTGGGCCAGATGCATGAGGCGCCTCTGGACTGGGCTTCTCACACCTCAGTGTGCCCCGCAGGCGCCGGACCGTCTCGTCGCCAGGCAGGTTCTTTTCCAGCTGGTCTCAGGCTAGTTCTCAGGTTTGGCGCTGAGGCTCTCTGGCGATGCTGGTGATGCTGATCCGTGCACCCTGCCTGGGTAACAAGGCTTCAAACTACTCTCTAGAAAATAAAAGTTGAGATTTATTCTATATAATATATCTAGATGTATTTTTCCTTTTTTTATTACAGAGACAGAGAGAGAGTCAGAGAGAGGGATAGATAGGGACAGACAGACAGGAACGCAGAGAGATGAGAAGCATCAATCATCAGTTTTTCGTTGCAACATCTTAGTTGTTCATTGATTGCTTTCTCATATGTGCCTTGTCCGTGGGCCTTCAGCAGACCGAGTAATCCCTTGCTCGAGCCAGTGACCTTGGGTCCAAGCTGGTGAGCTTTGCTCAAACCAGATGAGCCCGTGCTCAAGCTGGCGACCTCGGGGTCTCGAACCTGGGTCCTCCGCATCTCAGTCCGACACTCTATCCACTGCACCACTGCCTGGCCAGGCTAGATGTATTTTTATAGTTTGCAAAAAAACATATTATCTGTGAGAAAATTTAGATATATCTCAATCAACCCTCCTGTACTACTGTGGGAACTGCCATTTGATCCAGCTATCCCACTTTTAGGAATATATCCCAAGAAAA
Organism: Saccopteryx bilineata; assembly: GCF_036850765.1. Classification (NCBI taxonomy): domain Eukaryota; kingdom Metazoa; phylum Chordata; class Mammalia; order Chiroptera; family Emballonuridae; genus Saccopteryx; species Saccopteryx bilineata. The sequence continues at coordinate 102,890,281 of NC_089495.1, read as the reverse complement.
CCATATCACTGATTCAAAAGAAGAAAAGCACCCCCATGTTTATGGCAGCATTGTTCACAATAGCAAAGATCTGGAAACAGCCCAAGTGTCTGTCAGTGGACGAGTGGATTAAAAAGCAGTGGTACATAGGCCCTGGCCGGTTGGCTCAGTGGTAGAGCGTCGGCCTGACGTGCAGGAATCCTGGGTTTGATTCCCAGCCAGGGCACACAGGAGAGGCACCCATCTGCTTCTCCACCCCTCCCCCTCTCCTTCCTCTCTGTTTCTCTCTTCCCCTCCCGCAGCCGAGGCTCCATTGGAGCAAAGTTTGCCCAGGCGCTGAGGATGGCTCCGTGGCCTCTGCCTCAGGCACTAGAATGACTCTAGTCGCAGCAGAGCAATGCCCCAGATGGGCAGAGCATCGCCCCCTGGTGGGCATGCCGGGTGGATCCCAGTAGGGCGCATGTGGGAGTCAGTCTGACTGCCTCCCTGTTTCCAACTTCAGGAAAAACAAAACAAAACTGTGGTACATATATACAATGGAATACTATGGGGCCATGAAAAAGAAGGAAATCTTACCTTTTGCAACAACATGGATGGACCTGGAAACTATTATGTTAAGAGAAATAAGCCAGGCAGAGAAAGAAAAATATCATATGACCTCACTCATTTGAGGAATCCAGTGAACAATGTGAACTGAGGAACAAATTGAGACAGAGGAGAGATCAAAGGAATCAGAGGAAAAGAGGACAGAGGGAAGAGGGATGATAGGATGGGATAAACCTGAAGGGCACTTTGAGGAGGGGGGGCAAGGGAGATGTTGAGAGGAATATGGGGGAGGGGGAATGCATTCGGGGCGACACTAGAATCCATGTAAACACAATAAATTAAAATCAATAAAAAAATCTTATTTCAATTTGGAAATGTGCAAAAAGTCTTTCTAGCACTTAAAAACGGTAATTCTGTACTGGCCAGCTTGCCAATTGGCATTTGAACGATAGTTTAGGTTATAACGCCCTTAATTAACACACAGTTATTATAAATTAATTTTATTTATAAAGACTTTCTCAGAGTTGGAAGGCCCTGGCCTGTGCATGGGCCTGTGTGGCTACTTTAGCAACAAGGGCTACTTTTACAGCAGAAGTATTCTCTGGGAGACTGACAGCTCCAGGGCTGTGTGTATGATGAGACCTTCACACTTACTGACTGTTACAGGTTAGCACCATGCAGAGACCCAGGGGCAGTGGGTTGGAATGGCTAGAAACAGGAAAGGGCAATGTTCAGCTCGAACTTGCAGGGAAAGCATTTGCTTAGGTATGTTCAAACAGCTCTCAGAATGTGATATTTCAAGGTGTTTCTCACAAGGTGACCTTTATTTTGTAGGCCCTTTGCAGCCAGCATGATGCCATATTTATAACACATGGAGGAGCGAGAGCTCACCATGCTCATCTCAGGTAAAGGGCCGGTGTGTACAGCAAGTGGCAAGTAGGACCGATGCTGGGTGTTTGCTACTACATGGGAAGTGATTCAGCTTAATGGCTCCATTGACATCATTCTCTTATGCATGTTTTATGTTCTTATTCTTGGGTCACAGACAGCCTGTCTTAGGTGATCCCAAGGAACTGATGTGCAGTTGGGGAGCATTGACAAAGCACCAAGAGGCCTCTGTAAACAACCAGAGAGGAAACAGGTGGTCCCCAAAACTCTCTCACCATCTTCTACGGAGTTAATATAGAATTATTACTATTATTCATCTTTATTGCCTTATCGGAAGTCTTTTATCTTTTCAACATTTATGTAAATATATGAATACTGAAGACTCTTCTGATTAAAGTCTTATCTCTGTCCCCTTATCTGAAGTTGCTGTTCTAAATAGTCTTCACTTTTTCTTTTTACAGAAACGCATGTCTCACAACTTTGATTTGCCCAAGTAGGTCACCAAGATTAATTTTCCATTAACCTTTATTGCTTCTGTTTCTTTTAATCATTTTTAGAGGATTAAACAGTCCCCATTGGGTTAGCCTCTATCTAGAATATAAACCATTGTTTTCTTTGATGGGACTGCCGTAGAAAGGGGTATCTGTGGTCCAGTGACCGAACCTGGCCCCATTAGCTGAGTCAGAGCATCTGAAGATAGATCCACATGACAGGTTCTGTCAACCATGGCAATTTTGTTATTGGTCTCACTTCTTTTGTGACTCAGTCTGGTAACTAGAACTAAGTACTACAAACTGGATGACTTAAACAACAAACACGCAGCTCGTGGTTCTGGAGGCTGGATCAAGGTGTCGGCAGGGTTGGTTCCTTTTGCGGGAGAATCTGCTCCGTGCCTTTCTTCTTGCTCTGGGGCCACAGGTATCCCTGGCCTCCGACGCCTCTCTTTGCCCTCCCTGCCTCTTTTCATTGCTCTTCTGGTATATATGTCTGTCTACGTGTTCAAATTGCCCCCCCCCCTTTTTTTTTACAAGGAGACCTGTCATATTGGAATAGGAACTATTTTAATGACCTCATCATAATTCAAACATCTAAAAAGACTCAACTTCTAAACAAAGTCACATTTACAGGTGTGAAAATTAGGACTTCAGCATCTTTATGGAGTACATAATTCCACACATAGCACTCTCTGAGGGAAGGGGACTAAATTCTTTTTGGTATGCCCTAAGGAAACCAACACAGTATCTGCTGCTTAATGTTGATGGACTGAGTGAATAGCAAAGACAGTGTGGCCATGGGACAGTTTGAATTTTTTTTTTTTTTTACAGAGACAGAGAGAAAGAGTCAGAGAGAAGGACAGAGAGAGACAGACAGGCAGGAAAGAAGAGAGATGAGAAGCATCAATCATCAGTTTTTCATTGTAACACCTTAGTTGTTCATTGATTGCTTTCTCATATGTGCTTTTGACCACTGGCCTTCAGCAGACCGAGTAACCCCTTGCTCAAGCCAGTGACCTTGGATCCAAGCTGGTGAGCTTTATGCTCAAGCCAGATGAGCCCGCGCTCAAGCTGGCGACCTTAGGGTCTCAAACCTGGGTCTTCCACATCCCAGTCCGATGCTCTATCCATTGCGCCACCGCCATGTCAGGCGGGACAGTTTGAATTTTAAAAGCAAAGTACAGTGACTGGAGGTGAGTTTAAGTGTTATGTTGACTCTTGTCCTCTACAAACTCTCACTTTCAGGATTGTCCAAGTTAAACAATATCATAAATGTGATAAGATTTTTTTAAAATAAGTGAAGGGCGGGGAGGAAGAGAGACAGACTCCTGCATACACCTCAACCAGTATCTACCCATCAAGCCCACTATGGGGCAATGCTCTGCCTATCTGGGGCCATTGCCCTGTTGCTTGGCAACCAAGCTATTTTAGCGCCTCAGGTGAGGCCATGGTACTATCCTCAGTGCCATGGGCCCACTTGCTCAAATGAGCCATAGTTGTGGGAGGGAGGGAGGGGTGGAGAAGCAGATGGTTTCTTCCATGGTCCCTAACCAGGAATCAAACCTGGGACTTCCACACACCAAGCTGACACTCTACTGCTGAGCCAACCGGTGAGGGTCTTTTTTTTCTTTAAAAGCAATAACAAGTGGTATTTTTATAAAATACTGCCTTCTGTGAGAGCAAGACATACTTCCTCTGTCGGCATTGCAGGCTGAACTGCCAGTTTACATGCCATGTCTGTCAGTACATCAAGAGATTTCTCCAGCTACTTCAGTACCATTTCATCACACTTAGGCAGGCTATTCTTTCTCTCTGGCTGCATCGCTTTGCATTTATTAAGTTGGATGTTTTGTTCCCTAGCGCTAATCTGTAAATGCTATCCTGAAACAGATCTACACCGGTTGTATCTTCTCTCTTCTTTATGCTTCTTTAGCACAAAATTATCAGAAGTTATATCTTCTGAGTGTTTAGATTTGAGTGTTGACAAAATATAAGGATACTGGTCTCAAGGTAGCACTTGGATGAGCCATTCTTTAGATATGTTTATTTTTTAAAAACCTATATTTTCTGTAAGGGGAGAGCTTTCTGAACATGTCTACTCTGACTTCCAAAAAAAGAATTATGTTTTTATACAGAAAGGAAGCCTTCTGTGGGGCCAGTGGCAGATTCCTTCTGGCTGTGATGCAAACCTCTTTAGCCCCCTGTGAATTCCTGTCAGCCCAGGGGTAGTGTAGGCAGGCCAGAGTCTAGACATTGACAGTGTGGCTCAGGCCCTGGCCTCCCCAAGGCAGAAGAGCGGGTGAGCAGGAATAACTGACCAACAGGTCTCCCGACCCCATAGGAGCTTTTTCTTTCCTGAGGCTGCAGGTGATCTCATTGCTAATTGATGGCACTGGCCAAAACAGCACTGGATTTATAAGACGGTGACAAGTAGTAGAAAATGAATACGAAAGTAAAATTTCATTTTAGCATTTGTCATACCAACATTAATTTAAGAAAATTGGTGACTCAGATGACACAAGCTTCTGGAGTGTGTGATGCATGAAGGCACAGTTCTGCCCTGTGCCGTGTACAGGCGTGGAACTTCGTCCTGCTGTCTCTGCTGCCTCCTTCTCTTTCCCGTTTGTTCAAGAGCTCACCACCTTTGGTAGGTCTCCTCTAACTCACCGCGTGACTCTCCTTGTTTGGCTTTATTAAAATTAAGACAGTTAATTTGTGTTCACCATACAGTGGCCAAATCAGAGTGATGGTAGAATAGCCCTTTGAAAATTAGATGTAGAATTCAGTGAGCAGTTGCATTCTAGCCATTGAACAGTGCTTAAAAATCTTGCAAAGTGTTCTAAAGTGTGCACTACTATAAGTAAAACATAAATCTTACCTTTGTAAGTGGGTTATTTTGTGTGTATCTAATACCTCTCTACTATTACAGAGAAAAATAAACCAGAAATAAAACCTCTAGTCCCTTGAAAACTAATTTACCTTTGCTCAGTATTTCCCCACTTTCATTTTGCATTCTCCAATTCACTTACCTTAGATTTCTGACAATTCATATATAAGAGCTTTGTGGCATTGATGATAATATATCCATTGTTATACTCTGATTTAAAAATAAGGGGGGGTTATTTCATGTCCTTTTAGTTAGTAATTAACATGGTAGCATTTTTAGACTTCTGAAATTAGAGTATATTTATGATGGCTGGGAAATATTACAATAGAAGAAATTATACTTTGAATCAAGATTCTGTCAAACTATCTCAGAAAATGTTTGCCCATGGGTAAGTTAAAATGTGAACCTTAGTGTGCGCTCTCTCTGAGTTCTTCTCCTTCTTTGTGTATTTTATGCTCGTGGGTTTGTGTTCAGTGCTCTTAGGCTGGTGATGTAGACGTGATGAGGAAGGTGGTGACTCGGGAGCTTGGGAGCCCGGCAGCTCGCTCCGTTCCGCCTCCCCTGCGCTGAGTCGTCAGGACACTCTGTCACAGCTCTATCATTCTTTCATATTTTTACTTTCCTTCTCATCTATGACCAGGCGTTTCTTTTCTTTTTTTATTTTGTTTGTTTGTTCTACCTTATAGTTTTTTCATTTGTTCATTCATTCATTTGTTCATGTATCATCCTCATGTGTGCCAAAAATGGCTCTGGATATAACTTCAAGGATGCTATAATTTAGGTGATAATTGACTGCACAAAAATTCTTGCTATAATGGAGCTCTATACTAAGGATACCTTACACATAGGAAGAAGGACAGCAAAGTTGGCTTGGGGGAGTCAGAATGTACTTTATAGAGAAGATAGCACTTTAGTGGAGATTGGGGGAGTAGAAAGTAGCCACGTGGGCTAGTGTGATGGACAGAGAATGCTCCAAAGGAGATGGAGGCGGGAGGCTTAGCAGGGATGGATGGGGGAGCCAGGTGGGTTTGTGTAAACCCTGCTGTCTGGGTGACACTAAAACATGAGGTGGAAGGAAGATGGGCTGGATGAGGCTCTGATAGGGGGAATTGACTCTTGGCGGTCCTCTTATCGTTGAGCCTTCCTTTTTATTTGCAGCTGCCTTCAGTTCATCCTGCATGCTCCAGCCTGTGTTCATGGCTGCTGGTCTTCTGCCATTCTCCCCTCCCCCCCCAGGTCTTGCTGCTCCTGGAGGGAAGTCGGCCCTCCCAACCTAGCCCTGGTAGAGCTCAGCCTTTTCTTCCCCTTCTTCCTTCTGTAAATCAATTACTCAAGCTTCTCACACACAGTTTCTTTATACACACACACACATACACGCACACACGCACACACACATACACGCACACACACATACCAGCTTCCATTTTTACAATCTTTCCATCCCTCAAGACCTCACTCAAACTCATATTCTTTTTGAAATTACTCCCCACTCATAAGTAATTATACCCGGTCTGAATTTCAGGAGAACTTCCTATGGACTCTTCACATCGCTGCTCTCACATGCTTCTTTATATCACAAGTTATTTTTAACACGCTCGGAAGGGCCGCCACACGTTGAAGGGCAGGGCTCTGTACCTATGATGTGTCTGTTTCTGCTGAAAGAGCAGCTTCTTGTGTGTAGTAGACACTGTGCAGATGTTTGTTAAAACAATGGGGGAAGACAGAGTTCCTTTCCTTTCATCTGTAAGGCAGTCACCAAGGTGGAACAGAGGGATTGATTAATTGTCACATGGATGAGGCAGTGGTTAATGTAACGTCCGGATGAAATTCTTGCTGGACGGAATAACTGTCAGTGAAGGTAGAAAGGTTACATGAAAAAAAAAGGAGGTCTGCTTTAACAAGTATTTAAACTGCCCTAAGGTTTAGACATGGAAAGAAGAAACTTGGGAAGCCATTAAGCCGTATGTAGCTGGTCTTGACATGAGTGACAAATGACATAACAGGTAGAAGCACCTATATTGCATTACGATGCTCTGCATCTTTACCTGAGATGGTTTCTGGAAGCCTGATTCAATTGGAGACTTCTCAGTTGTGGATCTGGAGACAATCACAACTTCAGAAATATATTTATGGAAGTCGGTTGCCACTGGATTCAAAGGACCATAATCTTATTACTTGGGATATTGAAAAGGGTAAACATAAATAACTGAAAGGAGGTATCGATTAAAGGAGTAATATGAACAGGAATAATGAAATTAAAGTAATTGAGGCAATATTGGGCCTAATGGACCTTGTTCTCTTAATGCTTTTCTTCTGCTCTTGGTATTGAGTCAGCCCTGAAGTTGATTGGACTGTGTGTGCAGAAAGGGAAGGACATGATGGAAGAATTAGTATTGCTGTCTATAAAAAAATCAATCTGTTGTTCTTACAGAAGAACATCAATCAGTCTGTGAAATCAATTAAGTGGGATTTCTTTTTATATTGGACTCACAAGATAATGAGAAGAATGATGAGAAAAGGCGATGTGCTGTGCACATGGTGAGGTACTCAGTGCATATTTCTTGGATTGAAAAACTGAAGGATGCCGTGAATTTAGTTGAAAAACGTCAGCCTAAGTCCTTTTTTGTCAGTGCTAGCTCAGTCCATTCCTTTTACTCAGCTGACAGTATCGCAAATGGAGATTATGCAATCTCATCGATCTCTGGAGTGAGTCCGCTCACATTTCTACTGCTGGACGAGCCAGCCAGCTTTGACTTTGGATCTGTGCATTATTTAGGGTCTGAGCTGAGTTTTTTTTTACTAACCTTGCACCCTATACTGGCAGGTCACATTTTCGAAGCATCATTTTGATGAAGTTACTCCCTCCTCAGAAAACTTCAGTGTCTCCTCTTTGTCTACAAAGTTAGAGGCTCATTGTTCTCTAGAGTTCATTCCTCACTAGATGCCTTTGAAGAGCTTCTGCATTCTGATGCCTCCCACTGCCCGTCCACGCCGAACGCCCACCGCCTCCTACCCCAACATGCTGGGGAAGACAGATTTGTCTCTTCATTGTGTCATCCCAGTTTTTGAACATGTTCAATATTCTCCTTGGAATCCTTGCTCTTATATTTATAGCCATCCAATTAAGAGTTAGTTCTGCCTAAGGCAGTAGTTATATTTCTTATAATTGTGCATTATCAAAAAACGTGTTATGAAGATAATTATTTCAGTGGTACAAATGGTGTTAGGGACCAGAAAATTACAGGTGCACAATAACAAAGTTGTTTTACCTAAAGTTATTTCAGTAATAATGGTGTTTTCCATCTCCATAGGAGTATAACATAAAAACCTGTGCATCACTGAAAAAATATATTTTACTATATCTCTTTTCATAAGTTCATAGTGAAATAAAATGGTAATTTAAGAAATTCTTTCAAAATCTGCATGACTCACTATGATAAAAAACAGAGACTAAAGACTTAAAGAAGCTGTCTTGTAAGCAAGAGAGCTGTTTTCCCCTTATACTTGCAGCAGCCTTAGTCTGCCTAAAGTAAATATTACTTATCAATCAGTGGGCCCCTTTATATCTAATACACATTATGCAAACTTCAGAAGAAATATCTGTAATATTAATTTTTGAAAACCGAGTTTTAGCTCTTTTATTCTCTGTGGGACTTGCCACTTACCACTTCACTTTTGTGGCCGGTGGTTTTTCCCTCTGAATGCTCTTTTTTTTAAAGTTAATTATTAATTTGAAAGATCTTAGAGGCTGTTCTGAAACAAGGACATACTTTTACTTCCCATAATGCACCACACATCATTCAGACAATGAAATAGATTTTTTGGGCATGCAATTATGACATTATTTTCATGTACATCCCCCAGTTGACCTTTTCCTCACATCTGGTTCCTCCTGAACATGGGCTTGTGTTTTACTCTTGAAAAAAAATGAGTAATTCTCATCTCAATGTCAATTTGCAAGGATGAAGAATGACCGGTAGGTTTTAGGTTGCAGAATACATGTTTTAGTTCCTGGCCATTCCCGAATATCTTTTAAAATGATATTGAAGGGATTTGGGTTGGGTTTTTTTTAAAGACACATAAAAATGGGTCAACAACCACAGCACTTTGGAGTCTGGGATGTAGATGGATGAGGTAGCTCATTGAGCTGGCCTGAGAAAGTGGAACTTTAATCTGGAGGAAAACGGAAGAAGTAGCCCAGTTTATACTGATGAACTCTGAAAAGCTCAGGAATTTTCAGCAACAAGAACCTCTTGTAAAAGAGAGTGAAGATAGAATTAAAATTAGAAGTATTGCTTTAAAGTTTAGACCTGCTTTCCAACTGTATACAAGCAGATGACCGTCTTTCTTCCACTCCCACTGAAGAATGGAGATGATAGAGATGATAAAATAGAAGGTTTCTAGATTAGAAGGAAAAGTTAAAAGTGGTATTATATGGTTTTGAAATCAGGGAGATTGTATTGGTTTACCAAATTCCCTGAGGGCAGGTAACTGTGGGAGACTCCAGGAAACTAAAAAATAAGTCAAGGATACTGATATCAGGTGTCCCCTCGAAGCAGAAGCTGCACCGAAACAATCTCCCCATCCTTCTGGACCACTTTCCAGCTCCCCGCTCTTAAGTCTCAGCAGACAGCCAATGATCATCAGAAATTTAAGGACATTCTCTATCGCGAGAGTTGGTAACTAAAAACATGCACACAGGACAGAGAAACAACTTAGAGGGAACCGAAATTTTGCAGGAAGAATAAATCTTAAAAATGAAATCATTATCTTGAGAGAGAAGGGCTGGTGTTGCAACCCTGAACTGAAACAGAATTTATAAGGGTTAGGAGACAAAGTTAAGGAAATTTCCTAGAATATGAAGTAAAAAGAGAAAGATTAGAAAATAACATAGAAAAAACAAGAAACAGGATTGATGCAACATCTAAAAATGTAATACCGGATGGAGAGAATATAGAAAACAGAAGACAGGAAGCCACTGAAGGAATTATTCAGCAAAATTTCCCACGGCCAAAGATAAAGGTTTCCAGATTGAGAGATCATACCAACACATCACTGTTAAACTTGACAACACTACGATGTGCCCCAGTAAAGGACAGGGTAAATCCATACAAAGAAAGACCTGGGATCCCAGCGATAGGACCAAACACAAGAGTCAGCTAGCTGAGCAGAAGGACTAGTGATCAACCGAGTGGAGTAGGAAGAGGAGTTCAGGAGAGACTTCCTCAAGCTGATGAAATTGATAAAATACCCAATGTGTTTGGGCCGGGAGGAGATTTATAAATCTAAGAAGGCTTTGCAGATAACCTCATGATGAGTATATAGGAAACTAATCCCAATTCAATGTAACAACGATTAACTCCAAGGAAAACAAAAAGTAATGTAGAAAATGAAATGTAATCATAGATTATCACATGACTCAGCTGCTAATGGTCTCTCTGTAGCTATAAGGGTATAAAAATGGATACTTAGCATAACTAAAATTGTGATTGAATTTTGAGAGGATGAGAATGTGAGGCATGTATACGTGTCCATATATATAAAGCACCCTTATCGTTCTCATTGGGAGGCCGGTGAATAGTACCTAAAACTGAAAAACCAAGAAGTAGTAATGTTACTTAAATGTTGGTTCTTCTCAGTTTTGCTTCTTTATGGCCCACACAGAAACTGAGAGTTAATGTAGTAAACTATATTTAGGGAAAACCGTATAGAAATGAGACTTCCAAATCAAATCTTTTCAGATTTCCTAATGAGAAACCTGATCATGCTTTCACGAACATAACTTATTTTTATGTTGCAGTTATGCCTGAAATAACTAAATACAATTATTGATCACAATTTCAATGATTCTCCTCTTTAAATTCTTGTTAGTTACTGTCATATACAACATGAGTAATGATAAAAAATATTCTAGCCTTTTCACTTTCAAGTTTTACAGCAGTTAAAAATATATTTTAAAACTTTATTAACTTGAATTCTTCCCTTTGCTATATAAATGCAGTACTTTGATACATACCACTGAATTTTTTTTCTGTGACGGAATTAAAAAAAATAATGAGGCCCTAATTTGTAAAAAGTATGTTCACCCTCATAGCGGTCACCCTTGGGCACCAATAAAAGATTGCATTAGCTTTAAATGGACAGAAGTATCTGAAACCCACAGAAAAATAATTTGGGAAGTTGCTGTTTATACTTTGCCCACCAGTTCCTCTCCACAACTTTCTAGATCCCCGCCTTCAGCCAGCTGTGCCTTGCACATCCAGCAGCTGCGGGCTGCGTCTCCATGAGGGCAGTGGTACCTTCCCAGGGGCCTGTGGAGCAGGCGTTTGTGCCTCTCAGCACACAGTGAAGACTCTCCAGACTCTGGTGAAGACAGTAGCCACTTGTAACCTGTCCAGAGCTGCCAGCTGCCCAAGGGCTCACCGGTTTCCCAGAGGCTGAGAGGTGTCCACACCTCATAGCAAACCTGGAACCAATTCATAGCACAGCAGTATGCCAAGAGTTTACCAGGTGGGAAGCAGTGATTTCCAGATGTGGAATCAGAGTCCAAAATAATTACTTAAAGAGTTGAAAGCAGTTAACCTCTGGGCCTAGTACTGTTTAACGGTTGGAACTGTGTTATGAATAAATTGGTAAAAATACAAACAAATTTTAAAAGTCTCTCATGTGGCCATATTAGATTTTCCAGACCTTTTGACTTATCCAGGCATTGGAGAGAGATATTTTCAACTGTTTTATAGATGAGACTATAAATGTATACAATTGTGGAATATGACCTACATCTTAAATTCCGAGGCTGTTTACGGATTATCTACATGACGTATTCTACCGTTTTGTCTCAATAATTACGATAAAGAAAAGGACAATACATCTGAAGATAGAAAACTTTGTTTTTTAATTAAATAAAAAGAAGTTGAAATTAATGGGGATTATAGCTTGTGTTTCGAGTCTTTGATTTTTTTTTTCTGTCTCTTTAACGTGCTCCTAGGGAAGTTAGTAATGTCTTAAGAGAAGAATTAGGAAATGAATAGTGTCACTCTTTCAGGAAAGTAGCTGGGAAAGAAGACAGGCTCTTGAGAACATTGGTGGAGAATGCTCTCCTGCAGAGGGGACAGAGCGTGGGGTCTGTTTGGTGCCCTCCATATTCTGGGCTGAATTGGAAGCAATGGTGCTTTAATTTGCTGCTCAGTTAATGGGTCTGCTGATTGGTTCTCATTTTTTTTTCAGGCCTCTAATATTTTCTTTAAAACTCTCTGAAGGGTTTTATACTTTTAGACTGTGGTCTCATCTCTGTGCTTCATTGTTCCTTTTGTTCTCCAAACACTCTCATTGTGTTGTCCTGTTCCATCTTCTGGAGGTTCCGAGGAACACGTGGTAGTATGCACTGAATAATTTGGATGAAGCTTGTGACATGTCTTGATGATGTCAAGCCACTGAAATCCTAGAAAACAGTCCCAGCTTGCATTAGCAGTAGATTAATGGAGGTAAATTTTAGAATCTTAATTTTTTTAAAAATTACATTTTTTTACCAGTGATGATTGAAAACATTGGATTCTTTTTTGCCCACATTACTGATTACAATTGCAAACACTTGCAAAAAGTGCTAAAGCGACTTCTTACTGTTCCTTGAGGAGCACAGTATTACTTTATCCGTTTCATGGCTATTTAATATTTAACAAACAATTTTCTAACAGTGTGTCCATAACTGTATGTAACATGTGCGTGAATCACAGTGGGAAGTGTACTTTGATATGCAAGCCTAAGACTTGTGTGGTAGGCTTACAGATCTAAGAGAATTTGCCAAGAGAAAATTCCGATTAAACTGGAGGGAGGTTTCTCATTTCCGACTTCATTATGGGAATAGTAAAAAGTAGGATGCTTTCAAATGAAATGATTTCAAGTGATTACTCAGGTAGCTACCAATATTTTGCCCCAGGATTTCCTGGATGTGAACTGGAGGTGAACCCTACTTTATGATCTGAGTCAGGAATGGTAGAAAATCCTAGCAAATTAGTTATTTGGGATCAAAGAACCCCATCAGTTGTTGAATTTTTCATTTTCTAGTGTTAAGGAGAGCTGTTGTGAGTGGAGATTAAAAGAAGAGCAGGAACCTGTTGGGAGAGGAGGAATGGGAAAGGAGATTGTTCAGCGTGTCGGCGGAGGGGGCGGAGGACAGCTGGAGGCTTGGCGCAGGCGCACCACGAGACGGAACGTCAGGGAGCCGAAGGGAGTCAGCTGGTGGACTTTTAGATCTGGGATGGAAATTTAAAAAGAAACATTTGAAATATTTGACAAGTGACATATTCAAAATGACATTTGGAGGAGATGAGTCTTGCTGAGACTTACAAAGTAACAGGAGGAAGAGGCTGGCGTGTGGCAAGGACTGCAGCTGCGGGAGGCAGAGGGAGAAGGGATTGGACTTGGTGACGGGTTGATGGAAAAGAGAGACTGTAAAAAGCAGTTACAGATATCTTTCCGGCAAGGCTGTATTGCTGCTTGGGAGAACTCCTACCATTCTGAACAGCCCCCCTCCCCTAAGAAAGAGTCGAGTATCCAGAATAATGTAGAGTGAACGACCAAGCACCTTCTGGAATAGGTCAGTTCTCCAGTTCTCTTCCCAGTCTTCCCAGCTTGCAAGTCAGAGTATAATGGTAACAAAACAGTTTGCAAAAGGTAGAAATTTAAGTTGGTCGTTTTTTGGTTGCTCTGCTACAGCCCTTCCTTCCATTCCACTGGCTTCTGGGAGATCCTGGGACAGCAGTTAGTACGGAGTGTGATCAGAGTTAGTGGTCAGGGAAGGGGGCACAGCCTGGGGGTCTCTGTGTACACAGTATACACAGTGATCAAATCCGCTTGTGTGGCTCAGCATTCTGTGTCGTGGAGGAAAGGAAAGAGTCTCGGATAAGCAAGACTTGGATAAAGCAGCAGATATTGTGAGCTGTTTTGTGGGAAGGCCGAAGGAGGAAAGAGCCAGGGGCGGAGCCGTGAGAGTGGCGTTAAACCTGTGAAATTGTTTGATCTACACTGGAAATGGATATTTGCTTCATTAGAGCTGACAGCATTTTTTGCGCTTTTAGGCCATAAAGGAAAGGACAGATTCATCCCCCAAGATGGAGAATTCACAATCCAGATACAGCAAAGTGAGGCCCAAACTGGCATGGCTGAGTATATGTTCAACCCCCAGAAAGATTTTAATGAGCTGCTCCTCTTTTACACATGTAATTCACCCTTATTTTTCTTAGAGTATATCGTGAAAAAATTTTAAATCGGCATTAGAAAGAAAATTTTTAAGAAAATCTTGCACTCCACGGGGGCGGAGCTATATAAACAAGCAAAATTGGATGAAGACACAAACTTACAGTTAGAAAATAAATAGGTCCTGGGGATGTAATATACAGTACGGTGACTAAGTTAATAATACTCGATTATATATTTGAAAGGTGCTAAACTGGTATACCTTAAAAGTCTTAACACAAGGACATTTTGTAACCACATGGAATTTTGGATGTTAACCAGACTTTTTTTTTATTTTATTTTTTTAATGAATTGATTTTTTAGCATAAAGTCTTTTTTTTTTTTTTTTTTTTTTTTTTACACAGGCAGAGATAGACAGGGACAGACAGACAGGAACGAAGAGAGATGAGAAGCATCAATCATTAGTTTTTCGTAGCGTGTTGCATCTTCTTAGTTGTTCATTGATTGCTCTCTCACATGTGCCCTGACCACGGGCCCTCAGAAGACCAAGTAACCCCCTGCTGGAGCCAGCGACCTTGGGTCCAAGCTGGTGAGCTTTTTGCTCAAGCCAGATGAGCCCACGCTCAACCTGGCGACCTCGGGGTCTCGAACCTGGGTCCTTCCGCATCCCAGTCCGATGCTCTATCTACTGCGCCACCACCTGGTCAGGCAACCAGACTTTTTATGCCGATCATTCCACAATATGTGCATACATTGAATCATTATGTTATACACCTGAAACTAATTTGTTATATGTCAATTATATCTCAATAAAAAAACTTTTAAACAGAACAATAAATTAATTTTTAGATTGTAAAAAAATTAAGCAGCACTCGCCACATACCAGGATCGATTATAATAGTGTGCACTTGGTTAGCTCTAAACTGGAAATCCTTTTTTTTTTTTTTTTTTTTTTTTTTTAAAGATTTCTTTTTTTTTTTTTAATTTTTATTTATTTATTCATTTTACAGAGGAGAGGGAGAGACAGACAGAGAGAGAGAGAGGAGAGACAGAGAGAGAGAGAAGGGGGGAGGAGCTGGAAGCATCAACTCCCATATGTGCCTTGACCAGGCAAGCAGGGTTTCGAACCGGCGACCTCAGCATTTCCAGGTCGATGCTTTATCCACTGCGCCACCACAGGTCAGGCTGGAAATCCTTTTTGATCTTGTATTGGTCAGGGTTTTCCAGAGAAACAGAATCAATAGGTACGCACATATGTGTGTGTGTGTGTATGTATGCATGTATGTATAGTATAGATGTAGTAAGAAATTTGTTTTAAGTAATTGGCTTATGCAGTTGTGGGAGCTGGCAAGTCTGAAAGTCATAGGCTAGACCAGCAGGCTATAAACTTAGGCAGATTTCCATGTTGTAGCTCTGAGGCACAACTCCTTCTCCAGCGAACTCAGGTTTTTCTCCTACAGCCTTCCACTGATTGGAGGAAACCCACTCAGATTATCCAGGGTAATATTCTTTACCAAGATATTGGTCATGTTAAATCACATCTACAGCCTGACCAGGTGGTGGCGCAGTGGATAGAGCATCGGACTGGGATGTGGAAGGACCCAGGTTCGAGACCCCGAGGTCGCCAGCTTGAGTGCGGGCTCATCTGGCATGAGCAAAGAGCTCACCAGCTTGGACCCAAGGTCGCTGGCTCCAGCAGGGGGTTACTTGGTCTGCTGAAGGCCCACGGTCAAGGCACATGTGAGAAAGCAATCAATGGACAACTAAGAAGTCGCAACGCGCAAAGAGAAACTGATGATTGATGCTTCTCATCTCTCTCCATTCCTGTCTGTCTGTCCCTGTCTATCTCTGCCTCTGTAAAAAAAAAAAAAAAAAAAAAAAAAAAAAATCACATCCACAAAATACCTTTTTAGCAATATCTAGACTAGTGTTGGACCAACACTGGGCACCATAACTGGGCACCATAGCCCACCAGGTTGACACACAAAATTTTATCATCGCAAATCTCTCACTTTTACTTTAGTGAAAGAGCAGAGTTGGCTGTATTTTGTCCCATTTCCTCATTGTTGAAATCTTTACAAGAGAGAGAGAGATTCTGCTGGTGATTCAGTGGTGGCAGTGGCAGTTTTAGTGGTACTTTTTTATGTCAAATAAAAAATATGTGTTTGAAAATCTGGGTAACATCAGCACCTTTGTTCTGTCACACAGGATACCAAATGGTCATGTCTGCTCTTGCTGGTAAGGGGTGGGGATGGGGGACGGGTTACTGACTTCCCAAGCTGTGCAGTGAGACTGACCCACAGGCTGCGTGACAATCACACGGCATGTGGGGAGTTAATATTTTCTGGGAAGAACTTTAATGTTAGAATTTACTATCTCACAGATAAGTTTGAAGCCTTAATGTTATGCTCTTCTGCTTATTTGCATTTAATATGCATGCAAACTCACAATGTATACTATATGCTGAGAACATAATTTATATATTGGTAGTTTCCCTGGTTGTTAGTAATTTTGGCCGCTTTAAAAATTAATGCTTTGAAGAAGTATATGTTATCAAATTCATATGTAGCATCTTCAGTTTCCCGAGAAAAAATATGTAGTACGTCCCTGGAAAGAGGGATCTATGCTGTAATGCTCTCTTTGTTTAAGGATATTAGGCATAATGTTAAACTTAAGATGTTTTTATTTTTCCTAGGAATGGGTTTGGATTAGGTGTCAGAGATGTTTGTCTCCACTAATAATGCTGAAAAAAAAATCTGTGTTTCTGAAGCAGGTTTGCAACCTGGTACAATTGGGGGTGGGTCATTTTAGCTGGTAAACACACCTCACAGCACAGAACAGCATGTCGTACTTTTAGGTGGAAGGTAACTTCTGCCTTGTGTAACCGAGAGCAGGAGAATCCCAGAGAGAGACTCTGTAGTCTCTGTGGCTGCTGGTTAAGCTTGTTGTCTTGGCAACTGAAATACAGCCATCAGTTCTTTCCTGAGGCACGGAACTCCAGTCATCCTTAACTCCGCCATGACCTTTTCTCCCAGCCCCTTCCAATCTGTTCCTGGGTTCTGCCTGGCAGCTGCCAGACAGCTTGGAGTTTCCTCTTCCCCGCCCAGCTCCAGACCACCCCCAGCTTCTCTTCTTTCCCCTTTGGACAATTGAAACCTCTTCACTGTCCTCCCGGCTTCTCAGCTTCTTTACTCTCCTACCAGACCCAAACAAGGCTTCCCCAAACTTCCTTCCCACTATTGAAGAAGGTCATCTTTCAGCTGAGACCTGTGGACTCCAACATTCCGTGCAGGGAGCAGGCATTCCCCCTCGGCTTGTGCAGTTCGCTCTGGCACACTACTGTGAATAGGTTTTAGTGTTGTTGTCTCTGAGCTGCACATCTGCATGACCATGGGACCCCTCCTCCTCAGCCTTACCAACGCTATGGACCACTTGACGTAGATTAGAGGGCTAGGTCTCTAAGATATCTGCCCTTCTCATAGTCAGCTCTATTTCAAGTGATAGTGGGAGAGGACTCCAGCTGGTAAGCTTTATTGATACCACCATCATCATCTTCATAAATATCATCACTACCTTCTATGTCAGCATAGTACTAGTTGCTTTACCAAGGGACTGAATTCATCTTGCCAGTGGACATGGACTCAAAGCCCAAGCCAGGATTTCCTTGCGCTGTGAAGCTTGGCGGAGGACTCCAGTGGGGATACGAGACACTGTCTTGGCTTTGCTCATCACACACGTGTCCTGGGGCCCTGCTGCATCTGCCGGGTTGGGAGGCAGCTCACCCCGCATCACTCCCCGCCCCCAGCAGAGGCCCCTTCAGGCGCCATTTTCTAATTCACTTGCCAGCTCAGGGGACATCATTTACTCATTTGTAGCTTGGTATCCTGTAAGCTTGGAAAGGCCTTAAAGTATATATGTGAAAATCACAGAAGAAACAAAGTGAAGTTTTCAATTAAGAGGAGAAAACATCAAAAGGAAGAACAAATCTACTCCCTCTCCCACACTTAGTCAGAAATCTTGCTTTTGCTTTTGAATTATGTGACAGTGTTTGATGAACTTGATGTTAAGTACCAGGTGAAAACAATTTTGCAACAAGAACAACATCCAGAAAAAATAATTTGTGGTAGGTTCTCTTCCCCTTTCTTCTTTCCCTTCTTTCCCCTCCTCCTCCTATTTTTTTTTTATAATAAGCAGAGCAGCTAATAAATGCATCAAGTATTTTGGGTGGCTCAGAGATGCATCTTTCAGGCTGAATTGTATCACGAGTAGCTCTAACTACGGGGTCCTGTGTGCTCTGGGAAGAGCGGCCTTGTAATTGTCATAGAATGTTTAGAAGCATGGAAGCTTCATGCTTGATTTACACAGAGCTCAGGAGTGTAGAAACGTGAGCCTGGCTTTGGAGTTGAGACACTTGCTGATCCCTCCCATGGCTTAGGATTTCCCCAAAGAGTCTGGGTCGAGGGAAGTGACAGGTCCCCAAGAGAAAGCCCTGAGTGAAGAAACCTGCCAGAATGGAAGCAGATGAGCGATAGGGCCTGGTCTGAATGTCCCATAGAGCAGGGGTTCCAGGTTCCAACCCCCTTGACCTAACTAGCTTCCCCTCAACTCCCGTTACCAACAACAGACTCCTCTTCACAGGCACAGAACAAGTATGTTGTGGCATACACAGGGGTCAAGGTATAAAGCAGGAGGTCAGCAGACTCTGTCCCTTGGGACAGATCGAGAGCCTGTGGCCTGTTTGTGTAAGGAACAAAGGCTAAAAATTGTCTGCACATATTTAAAGCATTGTAAAAAATAAAGAGGAATGTGCTGGAGAGACATAATATTTAGGCCTGTGAAGCCTAAAATATTTATTATCTTGCCCTTAACAGATAAAGTTTGTCAACCCCTGCAAAGAACTGGTTGGAGATGCCTAATGACCCTTTCCTGGTGGCCCTTTTTACAAAGAAGAAGGCCCAAGAGTATAAATGGGTTCCCCGGTGCCTGGGCTTTGAGGTTGGTGTTCTAGAGGAAGTTATTTGACCAGAAAATGTCAGAAGTGTTGATGGTGACTTGTAGAGGACAGGTGACAAAGGTTAGTGGAGCAAAGGAAGAGCATGCAGAGGAGAGAGGGCCGTCAGGCAATAGGCCTTGGAGGACCCCTCTCCCCCCACTGCCAGGGCATCCGGAGGGAGTAAGCGGGTGGGTGGGGAGAACTGGGACTTAGGCTGTCATTGACTTTCACAACATTTTGGGGGCACCGTGAGTGGGGAGGTCGGGTATTTCGTTGGCACTTATGTCCTGTAGTCCACAAAGTGTGTCTCATTTGTAATTGTGAGAACTCTGAAGCAGACAGAAAGGGTGTTGCTTTTTACCTCAATTTATAGAGAAAAAATGATGGATGCCTCATTAGAGATGTGTCCTACTCAAGGTCATAGAGTTATCCTCTGGTAGAGCTGGAAGTCAGGCTCAGATATTCTGGCTGGTAACCCAAGCACCGTCCCCAGAGTCTGGGGATTGTCACCACGGAGGGTTAACTCTGCCCCACCCCTCAGCACAAAAGCTTTCTCACTCAACAGCAAATCTGTGTGTTCATTATGCTAACATATAAAACAGCAGAAATGGTTAGAGCTGGAACTGTGTGTGTCTCAGCGCAGTCGTCTTCTCACGTGGAAGACAGGCATGGTGAGAACTCTTCCCAGAGTGTGCACGGTCAGAGGCAGTCTCTGGCTGTGTGTGTCCGGTGACTCGGGGTCCACACAGATTATTTGGACCATCTAGTTCTATTTTCATAATGAACCTCTGAAAGGAGCAATGGTGAGGAATAATGACACTATGACGTTCTTCATCAAAATTAGAGACGTTCTCACTGTGTCTCATCAATGTCAGTGTAAGACATGGTGGTAGGTAAGCCAGGTGGCCTGTTCTGTGTGTGTGTAGGCCTTGTCTATCAAAAGCCATCCTTCCTACATGACGGGGAATTTTATAGATTTACTACCATATCCATACATTGATTTTCTTTCTTTTTTTTTTTTTGGTCATAAGTAAGTGTGCAGGAGAGCCCTCTGTGGTCTGTGATCTGCAGAGACTACCTCTGGTTTGGTGCGAACCTGAGCAGTGGATTTGATCTTGGAGTCACTGTCACTGATACATATGGCAGGCAACCATGGGAATTCATCACAATTACAGCTGCCCGCTGTCCGTCTCAGACACCCCATCCATAGTCAGATGAGGGGAGCACTGAGCGCTGTCACTGAGAGTGATATCCAGGGACTCCGGGAGAATGCAGTCTTTACACTGCTCATAAAATATGTTAAAAAATAAAGTCTTAAAATTAATTCTTGAGAATAGTGAGGACAGGAAGATGAGTATAGCAATTCACGCGGTGGGCTTTTCCTCGGAGCAAAAAGCGTCACTTTCTCAAAGTGGGTATTTCATCTCTTGATGTGGGTTAGCGGCTCCTGAGCTGACATCAGTCTTAGCCTTCCTAACTCCTTGTACCTTTCTGATTTCAGCTCCAACATCTTTTCCTAAAGCACCTCCTCGCCACCCAGGCCAGGGTGTCCTCCCCCCCCAGCTCTGCCCTGTGCGTTCTCTTCCCATCATCTTTTCTTTTCCTCCTGGCACTTGTCCCTCTTTCAAGTGATTTCTTCAAATGTGTTGGCCTGTTTTCTGTCTCTTTTGTACCTCTGGAATGTATGCTGCACAGAAACAGAAGCCAGCCATGACTCTCTGGTCACCGTAGCTTGCCGTAGCACTGGGACAGTGGCTGGCCTGTTGGTGGGTGCTCCATAAATTCAGGGACTGAATCAATGAGTGACTGACTTGGTGAATTAGTATTGCTTTCCTGTTGCTCAGTCCCACATTGTCATCAGCCATGACTCTCTGATCACCGTGGCTTGCCGTAGCACTGGGACAGTAGCTGGCCTGTTGGTGGGTGCTCCATAAATTCAGGGACTGAATCAATGAGTGACTGACTTGGTGAATTAATATTGCTTTCCTGTTGCTCAGTCCCACATTATCATGCCCAGGTATTCAGTTGTGGTGTTTTCCTAGATGAAGAATCCAAAGGGACTATATTAATTTTCCATTGTTGCAGTAACAAGCTGCGACAAACTTAGTCCAGTTAAATAGTACAGACTGATTATCTTAAAGTTCTGGAGGTTAGAATTCCAACACAGGCCTCAGTCTGATAAGATCTGGGGTGGGTGGGGCTGCCTGCCTACCTGGAGGCTCAATGGGAAACCCATTTTCTTGCCTCTTTCAGCTCCTAGAGCCCCGCGTGTGGCCCCTTTTCATCATCAAAGCCAGCAGCGGTGAGTCCCGTCTTTTCTATGCCATTATCTCTTTGATTTTCTGCAGCCGGAGAATTTTATCGGCCTTTAAGGACTCATGTGTTTAGATTGAATTTACTTGGAAAATTTAGGGAGATCTCTCATCTTAATGTACTTACCATTAATTTAATCATGTCTGCAAAGACCTTTTCGCCATGTGTTGCATATTCACAGGTTCCAGGGAGTAGCATGTACACATCTTGGGGAAGGGAGGAATGTGGAAATGTCAATATTCTGCCAAACAGATGGGTTCGCTCACAAAAGAAGTACAGCGATGGTCCACCTCAGAGTCTCATTTCTTTTCCAATATATATTGTGAAAGAGAGAGTTCCTAGTTCGTCTGTTCATCCAACAAGAAATATTTGGGAACTTGTCACATTTTCCTTGACATATTGTTTCTGGTGGCAGAGTAACACAGACCAGATTGTTGTTTTGTGGGGTTGTGTTTGGAGACCCTGGAAAAGTTTGCTTGAATTCAGAAGCAGGCTTAACGATCAGAAATTGGGTTACTGACCCTGGTCAGGTAGCTCAGATGGTTAGAGCATTGTCCTGATCTATGTCAAAGTTGTGGGTTTGATCCCCGGTCAGGGCACATACAAGAAATAACCAATGAATGCATGAATAAGCGAACTAACAATTTGGTGTTTCTCTCTCTCTCTCTCAAATCTATAAATAAAAAAGAAATTGAGTCACTAACCAAAATGGATCAGTGTGTCCAAAGGGGACATAGAGCAGCTATAGTAGTGATGAAAGTGGTCATACATAGCATTTATTGAATACAGACTTCTTTGGAGTAATTTATTTAATTCATGTAATCTTAACAACTGTCCTGTAACAATGGCACTATTATTTATGATCATTTTACAGATGATGAAACTAAGGCACAGAACGATTAAATAAGTTGCCTAATACCACGTTACTTAATAAAGTGATTGAGCAAGTATTCAAAATCCCAAGCCATCTGGCTCTAAACCCTGCTCCGTAACCACTGCACTCCTCTGCCTCTCATGGGGCCAATGAGAGAGTGTGAAGGAGCCAATGAGAGGACCGGTGTGAGGAACAGAGAGCTTCGGTTTCTGTGCACGTGCGCCTTTTGGGTTGCTGTTTCGTCCTCATGGTTTCTGCCTCAGGAACACAGGGCAGATATCACTGTGTGTCGGGCACAGCCACCTGCCTGCTGTGGGGAGACGTGCCCATGCTGTCTGTGCTCAGGAGGGTGCAGAAGCACGCAGCCCACAGCATCCCCTGCAAGGGGAGGTGAGGGAGACATTCTGTATTGCAAAACTTGCAGCACCGTCTGTTGGGCCCTGGCTTCTGCGAAGTATGGAGAGTAGAATGTACAGAGAGAAGGACTCAGAGCCCTGAGTGTGTGTGTCTGCTTCCTCGGTGACCAGATCGGGGGCTGGGTCAAGCCATGAGTCACTGAACCTCTGTGAAGTAAGAATACAAATTCTGTTTCTCTACACCTCCAGGGCGGGTTCAAATGTTTACTGGAGAATGCTCTATAAATCTTGGTTATTACTGTCCACCTCCTTCATTTGAATAGCCATTGGGTGGCCAGGCAACCCCAAGAATTTCTTGTATGAAGATGGTATCTTTAGTGGGTAAACCATAATTGTGTGAGCACAAGCGACAGCTGTGAGTTCCAGACCTTAGAGGAAGGTGCAAAAGCTTCTTTTGGAGTTAGTGAGCCTTTGCAAATTCTTTCTCAAATAATCAATCACACGTAATTCTCCAGGGCAGTGAAGGCTCCGAGGTTTTACCCTGCCTGTGAGCTAATAAGTTAGCCTACGACAGTTTCATACATACTGGCAGAAGACGTGAAACTCCTGGGTCAAACACAAAGGACTTTTTCTTCCTGGCACAGCAGATAGAATGAGCCCCATGCTTACATCAGTTTGCCTTGCCCCTGACTCCCACAGGCAACGTGGAGCAGACACACAATGTGGAGCAGGTCTGTCACAGCTGAGGGACACAGAGTTTAGGAAATCACCAGTCTTCTAAAAAGCTGTTGGAAAACTTATCTACCCTTTCTTATTGAGGTCAGAAGGAACATCTGTCCTCTGTCCTCTGTCCTGGAGGGAGATGCTATCTTTATCCTTCCAGGCTGTTTGCTTTATAAACATCCTTAAAAAGACAGTCTGGGACAGAAGCTGACACAAGGCATGCAGGTAAAACCATAGAACAGAAACAAATGCATAATTAGCTAAATTCTTTTTTTCTTCTTCTTCTTCTTTTCTAAGTGAGAGGAGGGGAGATAGACTCCCTCATGCACCCTGACTGAGATCCACTGGGCAACCTCTGTCTGGGCTGATGCTCTCCCCATCTGGGGCTATGCTTGCAACCAGGCTATTTTTAGCTCCTGAGGCTGATGAACTCTGACCAACTTAACTATTCTCAGCTCCCAGGGCCAATGCTTAGATCAGTCAAGTCACTGGCTGCTAGAGGAGAAGAGGAAGAGAAAGGGGAGAGGGAAAGGTGGAGAAGCAGATAGGTGCTTCCCCTGTGTTCCCTGATGGGGAATCAAATCTGGGACATCTACAGGCTGGGCTAGCGCTTTACTACTGAGCCAACTGGTGAGGGCCATTAGCTAAATTTTAATAATGACCTATAAATATGCATAATTGTACCAGTGATTTGATACAATCTGAATTCTGTTTGAGAAAAAAGATCTCTTTCTAATTCTCTTCACTTAGTTCTAGTCAATATTTTTAGAATGGTGATTCAGCCAGACTTGTTGCTGAAATAGTCAATTACCATGGAGTTCAGAACTTCTAATGAATTGGTGATTAAATACTATTTTAATTAAAAATAATTTACATAAGTGTTCAGAAGGCATAGGTTGATTGTCTCTTTGATGAACTTTGGTTACAGGAGTAACAGGAGGTAGAATTTGATACTTTGTTAATGGGTGAGACCCATAGATACTTATGTAGTTTTTTGTTTAGAATAGTACATATGCTTTTCTTTGATTTGCATGATAATCTTCTAGGGAAATTCTTATTGGGAAAATTATTATTTGATGTACAAGTTTCTTTATATTTGATTTTTCAATTTTCTAGATATATTAAATATTTATGGTCATGATTAAACATTAAAGACCTGTCATTGCCTACTCAGTGTGTAGTCAGTGACAAATTGAACCCAAATAACTTGGATCATTAATAAGAGCTTAGAACTTATCACTTAGACCATTGATTTGCACTTTGTCTTTCTTTTTGGGTTTAAACTGGATATAATGACCCATATGGTGTTGTCAACATCAGAAAGTTCAAGGTCGCATATTCTCTGTGGGAGTTGGGGCAGTGCTGTGAACATGGCTTTAGATGCAGCTGAACCTGGACGGAATTCCAGCTCTGCTCATTCCTAATTCTGTAATGTATCTAAAATACCTGAGCTTCAATTTCCTCATCTAAAAATTGTAGCCTAGTGTGTCATAGAATAGTTGTGTGACCCAAATGAAACAAGTTATCAAAGTGGATCCATTTCTTTAAAAATGTAAAGGGGGTACTGAAGTCAGCTCAGGAGCCTTACCAAGTTTTTTGTTCCATTATTATTATTTTCAGCTTGGGTAAAGCCTTACGTTCTTAGTTAAATTCCTTCTTTGAGGTACTCATTGATTGTCTATTATTTTTCTAGTTATCTAGGTACATTGGGGAATTAAAATCATTCTTTAAAAATCATCCCATGGATATCCAAAGCTTATAAATTGCTAGATGCTAATGGGAAAGTCAAGAATCTGTTTCAACTTATTATGCAGGCGTACACAGAGCTACCTAGGGAAAAGCAAGGATTGGCTTAAAGTCCCAGAATAAGATGCTTTGCAGATTTCAAAATATGTCACTCACTATAAAATTAATTCAATTATTTACCAGCCACACACATACTAATCACGATTGAAAACAGGAAAGACCACCGGGATTACTGGGCGGTTACCTTTCTATTACCAACGCTGGTTTTCAGAAATAATGACAGCTCGTGTGTATGATGCCCTCAGTTTTATGAAAAATCAGGAACTGAACATTTAATAACTAATTGCAATTAATTTAGATGACTAAAGAGCTATGGCAGTTTGGGAGTCGATTCTTAGCAATTTAATCAATCTCTCCGATGAAAAGTAGGGAAGAGATTTTAGATTTGACATTCAACTGAAAAGCTTTGTGTTAGGAATGGAATGAGAAAGCACAATGAATGGAAGATAATATTGAGTTATATACTATTAAAAATAAACAGCTGCAACATCCTATGAAGGCAGCCATGGCCGAAGAGGTAGGGAGAAAGGGAAAGAAAGTTGATATATTCCAGCAGATGGGAGGAAGGAAGAGAAATGGTAAGGCGCCTGCCTCCTTCAGATGTATGAATCTCTGTTCCCTGCTACCATGTAGAAAATGGCACTGTAGGTTGGGTTAAATATTTACTTCTGGCTAAGTATTACCATATGCAAACTTTGAAAAGTAGTAGCATTCTAAAGGGAGAAAACAAACGAATAATTTGCAAACTATGTCAAAGCAAGTCTAAATTGGTGGTCCATGGCAGTAATTCAAAAATGCTGACATTTCTATTTAGTCCAATGCATTAAATCAGCACCTACTATGCACAGGGTAATGTACTGGATCTGTAGTGAATGGACTGATCATCCTCATTAGCATATCTTCTCACTCAGTCCCAACCAGAGAGTAGGCAGCAGGAGCACAGGTGTTGTGTACCCACATCAGGCCTGCATCCCATGTAAGAGACTAAGTTTCTGAATCTAACCCTTGCCTTCATGAACCTGATAATATGGTAGGGAAGATTGCACATTGATAACACAGGACACATGTATATATTTAAACCAGTTCCAGTTCCTCATGGCAACAATTTTTTTTAATCCAAAGTAAGAAATGGCTTGAGTTAATTTTTATAGGTGATATCTTTCTCTACATAATTGTACATTTTTTACTTTAAAAGATGGTGAAATGAGTCTTTCTTGCTTTTCCATTTCTGCTTGCATTTTTCATTGCCTTGAGCTATATATGATTAGACACAAATATCCCACAAACACAGCTATAGCATAAATGAGGAAGTAGAATATCAACTCAAGTGGAGAAAGTTTAAACTCTGGACTCTATTAGACAAGAAAATGGATATTCCAATAAATAGAATTGTTGAGGCTACAGCAAATTATCTACAAAAAGATGCAGGGTCAGCATTTTAAAGATAGTATCATGGATGAGTGGTTAATTAAGTAAAGACATCCAATCCCAGTGGACCCTTGGGGGAATGAGGTCTATGTTTTCCTCCTCTGAATGTTGGGGCAAATTGGTGTTTGATTCTATTGTATCTGCCTCTTAGGATCTGCCCTAAGTTCTGCTTCTGTTCCCCTGAAAATCTTTTCTGTTGAAATGACCGTAGTGTCAGTGACACCCATATACTAAATTTAATTGCTTTTTGAAAAGTACTGTCTTTTCTCCCCCAATAATTTTTTCAATTAACAATTAATTAAAGCATACAGTGTTGGAAAATTTTGTTCAAACTCTTCCTGTTCTTCACCTTATGGAATTATTAATTTATCATAAATGACAAATAGCATTTCTTTCAGCTTTCAGCTCCTAGCTTTCTTGTCTGATATTGATTAAGTTTTAGGATATTTAAAATAAACAAACCTATAGAGACAGATAAAACTGTGTGTGTCTGTATGTAGGAGAGTTGTTATCCCTTTCTGCTTGTAAAGAACTATTTATAAGATAGTGGCAGATCTTTTGAAATTAAAGTGATTATTATTATTAGCATGTGCAAATTTGGGCAAGTTATTAAGTAATTCTCTTAAGTTTTTTTGTTGACTCATCTGTAAAATTGGATAATAATGGCCTCTAATGCTCCTCTTGTGTATTAAAATTTATAAAGCATTAAATATAATAACTAGTGCATAGTAAGGGCTCAATAATAAATGTTACCATTGTGCCCATTATCATTTTGTCATTTTTATTGTGATTATTTGTATTTTTGGATTTTGCCAAATCAAGAGCTTGTTTTTAATTTGAGACATCTTTAAGAGGCACAGGAACATTCTTTTTGAAATTTTTTTTTTTACTGATAGTGTCTCTGATTTCAGCTGAATTGATTTAAATCATGCAGTTGGTCTCAGGGACTCGGGCCTTGAGGGCAGAAATATGTCTCATTCTTCCGTACATCACTTCTGTGATGGCACTTTATTCAAAGCAAGTGATTAGCACATTTGGATGTAACTCGAGTGGCTGGCTGTACTTCTGGTTTCTTGCCAGCTGTTGGGTTTCTGCATTCACTTTATGGATTAAGCATTTCTGAAGTCCCAAAGCCAGATTTGGAGACAAAAAGACCTGAGATTTGATTTCTGATTCTGCTGAGATTTGATCCAAGGTATGTGACAGTTCCTAATCCAACCAAATCTATGTTCTTTAAATATTTTTTCAACAGTTCTTTAATGGAGGCACGAGGGAAGTGATTTGCTGTAATAAAAATACAATGTATTATCAGAATCATTCATTTATTTACTTTCTTTGGCCAAGGCAAGGTCAATGCTTCTGGAGTTAAAGTAGTGAAAGGTTTTGTTTTTCTTTTTCTTGATTTTATTGTAGACTTTGTCTCTGTGTGTTTCTTTTCTCAAACAAGTAATTATAGTAAAAGATGTATATCTTAGATAATAAAATACCTTGCCTCAGTCAAAGAGCACAAGTCATGCTCATTTGATTTCAGAATTTTAGCAGGCGTTAACTATGGTTACTCCAGTAAGATGGACAGGTGATTCTGGGCAGATTTTCTTTGTGAAGGTAGATAAGTGGATGGGGAATGGGTCAGGCTTTTTCCTACTTGAGAATGCTATTTTTATATTTAGCTAGGTATATAAAGGATTGCATTGATGAAATTTGAATTGATTGTTACAGATTACTCAAGTAACATTTTAGCACTAAAGAAATTGCCTCCTAATAGATTGGCCGGTTGCCCTGGGGGTGGTTTGCCTCTGGTTCTGCTACTACTGACTGCACTGTTTAGAGGAGTTATTTATTTTAACCTCTCTTAGTCTTGATAGCATCATCCTTAGTTGGCAAGAGAGGAAGAAGGAAGTAAAAGATAACCCAGTCAAGTATCTTCTCTCTATCAGTTAAATGCAAGCTTTCTTAGAACTACTATACTACTTCACTGCTTTCTTCCCATTGGCCAGACTGAATCACATGACCACTGCTTGCTGAAGAGGAAACTGGAGAAACAAATTATTTGTACCACCCCTTTCTTCCCTTTTAAACAAAAAGGGAGTTTACTGTGGGTAGTCAACCCACAGTGACATCAAACTACTTCTAGGGATTTTTGTGTGTTAGAAGTACCATTATATTAAGCATCTAGTGAAAAAATTATTCAAAACCTATGTATTTTCTCATATCTAATATGTTATAGATTGCTAGATACAATAATAGTATTTTAGAATTTTAAAAAGGGCATACCCACACTTAATGTAGATATTATTTTAAGGTGTATCTCATTTTCAAAAATATTAAAATGTGAATAAAACATGTATCCTTGAATTAAGGAGCTATGGAAGTAGATATGATTATGATGAACCTGAAAATTAAATTTTTTCCCTTATAAATATGGCACTTTAAATAGAGAATAACATATTGCCTGGCTTTAAATACTCAGAAATAAAAACAGATGCTCTTTTTAGAGGTATATACTGATTTTTAAATGTAATAACTTTGTAGAACTATTTTAAAATTAATTTTGCAAGACTGCCACAATATGATATGTATATAATAATATCAAGAATAATAATAAGGATTTGCATTTATTTAAAACAGCATCAAAAAACTTCTAAATAATCACAGATGCGAAAGATGTTTTTGAAAACATAAAAATAGCTCTGGCCAGATAGCTTTAATGGTTAGAGCATCGTCCTGAAGCACAGAGTTGCTGGGTCAATTCCTGGTCAGGGCACATACAGGAACAGCTCAACAGCTCAGTGTTCCTGTCTCTCTCTCTCTCTCTCTCTCTCTCTGCCTCCCTCTTCCTCTCCCTCTCCCTCTCCTTCTCTCTCTCCTGCTAAAATCAATAAATAAAAGAGAGAGAGATAAAACATAAAAACAAAAACCTTGTGGGGTTAAACTCTTCATCCACCTACCTATTTGGATGTATTATGGAGGGTACTGTAGTCAACCGCAAAGGTTAAGTGCTTGCCCCTAACTCAGACTGTTTCAGTCAATGTTGTTCTTGGACAATAAAATATATAACAAAGAGAAAATCTTAAAAGCAACAAGAGAAAAGCAGTTAGTTACCTACAGTGGAGTTCCCTTAAGACTGTCAGGTGATTTCTCAACAGAAACTTCATAGGACAGAGGAATTGGCAAGAAACATTCAAAGTGGTAAAAAGCAAGGACCTACAACCAAGATTACCCTACCCAGCAAAGCTATCATTTTAGAAACAAAGGTCATATAAAGAGCTTCCCAGACAAGAAAAAAGCTAAAAGAGTTTATCACCACCAAACCAATATTATATGAAATGTTAAAGGTTTTTTTTTAAGAAGAAGAAAAAAATAAAAAGAAAAAATATGAACAATAAAATGGCAATAAATGTATATATATCAACAACTGAATCTAAAATACAAAATAAACTAATAAGCAGAACAAAAACAGACTCATAGATACAGAAAGGGTTGGGAGGGGAGGAGGGGGACAGGTGAGAAAGGTGAGGGGATAAGAAGTACAATTGGTTGTTATAGAACAGTCACGGGGATGTGAAGTACAGCGTAGGGAACATAGTCAATATTCCAGTAACTCTGTATGATGTCGATGGATATGAGACTTATCAGGATGATATAACTTAGTAAGTTATATAACTTAGTAAGTTATATAACGTCCAGTCACTGGGTTGGACACCTGAAATTAATATAATTCGTTCAACTGTAATTGAAATAAAAAATGATTAACAAATAAATAACAAAATGTATAACCATAAATGAATAAAGTCCTAGCTAAGCATTGCTGCTGAGAGACATACAGATCAAAAAACAAAAAATTGCCACTTGGTTCTATTATCACTTACTTACTATGCGCTGCACAGATTGAAACTTTTTAGTTTAGTTGGTAAAGAAGTTTATTAGGTTAGAAATCAGTTCCTTAAATTACAGTTTCTTAAATTTGCTAAAGTACAGTGCATTTAAAGACATTTTCTTTGAGTTAGGGGGTCAAATATTGCAATTTTCTGAAAAAGACCCTAGATGCTTCTGATGATAGTGTGAGTTAATTCCATTTCCCTAGGCAAGGTCTTTCTGAGAGGACACAATTCACCACTTTGGCTGAGATGCTATTTCCAATAAATATGGAAATTATGGCTTCCAGTGCTGTGGCCTGGTGTGAAATCTCATGGGAAACAACTTAAAACTATGTGATAGGTTTGAGATTAATTCTGACCCCCCTCCCTGACATAACCAACCTATATTTACAAGACGTACTATTATTTCGTGGCCATCCAGAAAGATAAGTTAATGTAGTCCTATTTTGTAGAATGAAATAGCAGTGATAAAAATCTAGTCTATATATCCCGTTGCAAAAAAAGCAACCTCTGCATTTAGGAGCTGAGCCCAGTGGCCTGTGCTTCTGCCAGTTCAAGGGTGGCTCTTTGACCCTTTACCCTGCTGCTTCCTTGGCTTTCTCTAATGACCCTCAGCAAAGAATTATGATTGGAGTTTTTCTCTTTGCCACATGAGGATGGTTTTGTGATGATGGGTTTTAAAATAAAGCTGTGTTCTCAACTTTGTGAAGTCCTGGCAGGACTAAGATGAAACGTGCCTGCCGTTTCAGGTTTACTCGTTGAGGAACTGTTAGAAAATTATTACACTGTAAATGTTGGGGGGGGTGCTGGTATGGAGATTGGGGAGAAACAGGAGATGAAAGACTTTTGAAAATCTCTGTAGGTAAAGCAGAGACTCTCAGGGAGCATTTGTTAGTGTTGTTCTTAAAGGACTTGGATGCAAAAAATATATAAAGAATAAAATATGAACAATATTTTGTAACTGACTACTGAGGTCAGGTAAATCCGCTGTCTACCTGCTCTGAATTTGCCTCCTGCTGTATCTGCATCTGAGAATAGGAAGGCTTTGGGGAGGGCTGGCCTCTGCCTAGTGGCTGGGCCACAGAGCTTCAGACAGCAAAGGCTTGTGGATATACCATTGATTTTGTTTTTCCTTTAGGGGCCAGTATTTCAGAATATCCTCCTTAAATCCTGCATCATCTGTGGTAGACTGTCTGTTCTCTTTCCATCTTTTAACCCTGCTTTGTTCATTTCTAAACAAAGGGAAAGACACTGTAAAGATTTGGTAGATTACTAAAAACAAATACTTGTGTTCAATTTTTTTAATTGATTGATTTTAGAAAAAGAGGAAGGGGGAGAGAGAGAGAGAGAGAGAGAGAGAGAGAGAGAGAGAGAGAGAGAAACATCGATCTGTTCCTGGACATGCCCTAACCGGGATCAAACCTTCAACCTTTGCTTTTTAGGACAGTGCTCCAACTAACCGAGCTATCCAGTCAGGGCATTTTAAATTCTTGGGTAGTTGATTCTGAATGAACTTCAGGCACGAGTGTTGTGCCAGGATTGAAATCCTTTGAGAGATGAGGAGCTGTGACCTGAGTCATTGGGCTTTACACGGTGGCACTTCCAAGTGACACCATTAGAAAAGGTATGCTGTTCTTCATAAAAGAGACCCATACATGTGTGGCTCTGCTCCATTTACCTTGTAGTATAGAAAGTCCATTTATTCTTTGTATGTATGTATGCGTGTGTGTGTTAAGACATTTTGTAGAATTTATTGGGGTGACACTGGTTAAAAAATTATACAGGCTTCAGGTGCACAATTCTATAACACATCATTTGTACAGTGTATTGTGTGGTCACCAACCCAAGGCAAGTTTCCTTCCATCACCATCTACCTCCTTATACTCTCCTCCACCTACTCTTCTCCCTTGGCAATCACCACACTGTTTTCTGTGTCTGAGTTTTTTCTGTTTTGCTCAGTCCCTCTGTCCCTACCACCCAGACCCCCTCTACCCCCGACAGCTGTCAGCCTGTTCTCTCCCTATACTGAGTCTGTCTCTAAACCTACCCTTTGTGACAGCATAGATGGACATGGAGAGCATTATGCTAGGGGAAATAAGCCAGTCAGGGAAAGACAAGTACTCTATGATTTCAATCATGTGTGGAATCTAATGAAGTCTATTCATTCTTAACTGTAATCTCAACAATCCTGAGTCCTTATCTTACATACAGAAACCCTAGCCTTGAAAAGTTGTTACTTGATCAAATTCTCAAATTGAGCTATGACATGACTTGGGATCCAAGCCTTTCATTCATGGTTCTGTTTACCCCAGTAACCCCATGTAACATAGACTAAGCTACTTGACCCTGTGTAATGTAGACTAGCCACTTGCTTGCTTGGTTTTTTTGCTTCACTTGGTATATTTTCTAAGCCTTCGCTTCTTTCCTAGTACCTTCTTGACTTGTCTCCTTGAGTCTCTACCACCAAGGTTTTGGTATGCTTCTTACCGTGTCTACTTTACAAACGACTTTGGTGAAGGAAGCTGTAATGTTCTGAACATTCAGTTTTGAATGTGACTTTTCCATCTAGATTTATTGAATAAATAGCAATATCACCACCTCAGATCATTTATACTAAGAGAATGTTTGTAATAAGAGCCTCATAATGAAAAATCATGGGCTTGAAGAGTTCCTAGAGGTGGCTATAGAGTGGACTGGGATGAGAAAACTGAGGCCCTGAAAGGTTAAGTGATGAGGCTCAAAGTTAGAGAGCAAGTTACGCTGGAGCCTGAGTAGGTAACTAGGTGATCTGCCTGCTTTTCTGGAATCATCTTCCCATAATTTTATGAAAGAATTGTTAACTGTAGGCTATAAATGCAAAACTTCACCTTTGAGAAGATTCTGGCTTTTGAGTTTGGATATGATGCTATGCTACTACTGATGATAGGAGAGAGATACTTTTACAGTGTTTGCTGTGTATCGCTATTACTTGCATGACCTTGGGCGTGGTACCCACTGCTCATGGCCCGTTGTCAGCATTGCTCATTTGACACTAACTCTGTCTGATGCCTGTGCCTGACATTCCAGATCTTAGACAGATTGAAGGTGGTTCATGTCAGAACTCTTATTCAATCATTTGGTCTCCATTCGAGGAATGAGGCCCTACCTAGTTCCACTGGCTGAACTTGCAGCTGTACCTGGACTGTGGTGCCCCAGTATGGCCAGCCCAGAGACAGGACCCTGCTACTTCCCCACGGACAGACGAATGTCTGCTGACCATTGTAGGGGAGCTTCCAAGGGCCACTAGCCCAATTTCTGCACATTGTTTTGGGTCCTGGAACTCTGGTTGTCTTTGACCCTGAATTGAGGTCATAGTAAGCACTGTGTCTTGCCCAGGAAGATGTACACACACACACACACACACACACACACACACACACACACACACACTTCCTCCAACTACAAGTCTAGCCTCTCTTTTGCTGTCTTATCTTGCTATGAGTAGCTGATAAGACCCAACAAAATCCTGCTATATATCATTTTTTTATCGATATTGAATAACTTTAAGTAGTTTCTCACTTCTCACATGTGGAAATTACAGGAAGTTTATGAATTGAATGTATATTTCTACATTTAAAGTAAAGAGTGGAAGATAGCCTTCTTGCACATTTATCTCTGTCAAAAGGTGAAAAAAAATCATGTATTCATTCTTTCATTACTGTGTTTTATCCTCAGTTTGGTTTTTTTTACAGGGAACATGACTGGAAACTGAGTTGTTGATTCAATTTCCTTTTTTTTTTTGCAATAGTCATTGGTTCAAACAAAGAAATGCTTACCAGTGGAAATGATAACTGTGATAAATAGCCTAGCTTTCGTGTATGCCTACTATTTTCTGGTGGTCCTGAATCCCAGATTTAGGTCTGAAAGAAATTAAGTTGAGTGTCTTTTCAGTTGCCTCTGATAATTTTGAGTTTTTCTCCAGCACCCCCCTTGGAGTCTCTCCTCTCCCATCACATCACAGGGGCCAAGCCTCCCCCTCCCCATCTGCCCCTGTTCCCACTCACGTTTCAGCCTCCCTGTTTTCTTAGTACTTTCCTGCATTCCCTTCTCTCCCTCCGCTCCTGATCTTAGAGCAGCTGCCGCGGGAGCATTTCCCTGTTCTCTGCACACATACACGATGAATGGTTATTTGGGCCTGGGGAGAATGAATGCCCTGGAGAGCCACCATGCTTGATTAGTAAGTGGCCGACAGAGCCGCCATGGTTGGGAAAGTGTTCAAGGCTCCTGTTCGCCCATATATACCTTTTTTGTTTATGGCCTTTTTGGTCCATTAACATTGTTATATTATGTTTTGGACTTTATTTTTATTTACAAAAGAGTATGTTTATGGCATCCTGTGGCTGATGGACTTGATGCAGCCTCTCCCGGCTTCCTACGTACATACCTGTGGTGGCACAGGAAAACACAGACAGGCATAGCCCTGGTGGAAAATAAGACTGATAGCCACTTGTGGAATTCCTGCAGGAGTTTCTACTGATTGCAAGGCTACTGGAGTTGCATTGAGACTAAAAGCTGTTGGCTTTTGTATCAGTGAGAAGGCCTGAGCAGCTGCCTGCTGTGGGCCATGTGCTTTATGACAGGTTCGGAATACTGTAGCCAATCTTCTCTTCTTCACCAGCATTTTACAAACCTCCATAGACCACAACTCTCAGAAATGTACTTGGCTTGTTTAGTGGGTGGTGCTGGAGCTGAAGAGTAAAATTCATCCCTGGTAGTAAGCACCCCTCAAATTGAAACAGATCATCAGACTATGTGAGTAGAGGCCAGAAGAGTTTGTCTACCTAGCGTTGAGTGCATGGATAATGGCGGCCTTTTTTTTAACTCTTCATTTGATAGGGTTGGGGGTTAAGAAATACACAATGACAAGGACAAAATCTTAGTAATTTAAAGCAGTCCAGGATGAATGTTAACTAAGCACCCAAAGTGTCCAGACCAATTTGCACCACAGAGTAGAACTAAAAAGAGGACCCAGAAACTGCCACCTATGGGGTACTGCCAGCCAGGAGTCGCAGATACTGTCTGTTGGCCAGTTCAAAGTATGGATAACTTTCCTCCAGTTTTAGAGCAAATACACACAAAGCTTACCAAATGGGCCGTCCAGGGAAAGGTATGTTATAATGAATAAGTGTTGTTTTAAAAGATTTTTTTTTTTTTTTTACAGAGACAGAGTCAGAGAGAGGGATAGACAGAGACAGACAGACAGGAACGGAGAGATAAGAAGCATCAATCATTAGTTTTTTGTTGTGTATTGCAACACCTTAATTGTTCATTGATTGCTTTCTCATACGTACCTTGACTGTGGGCCTTCAGCAGACCAAGTAACCCCTTGCTCGAGCCAGCGACCTTGGGCTCAAGTTTGTGAGCCTTTGCTCAAACTAGATGAGCCCTCGCTCAAGCTGACGACCTTGGGGTCTCGAACCTGGGTCTTCGCATCCCAGTCCAAGGCTCTATCCACTATGCCACCGCCCAGTCAGGCTAAAAGATTTTTATTTAAAGCATGCAAATTGTACATGAACAGAAGCTTTAGTAGATAAGTAAAATAATATAAAAATATTTAGACTAGAAATTATAATATTTATATTCTCTAATCTCACTTAACTCCCCAGAAATAAAGACATTATGCTTTTAGTGTTTATTCTTCTAAATAATTTTATACATATACACATTACATACCTACCTACACACACACATACACACACAATTATATATATAAGGTCTACCGGAAAGTTCTGTCCATTTTTGGAATAAAACAAAATACAAATTTTTCTTACCGTCAATAAACTTTATTAATAATATAATTGCCATTATTATTAATGATTTCTTGCCAGCGTGAGGGCAATTTGTATATCCCATTTTTGAAAAATGTTTTATCTTTTGATGCGAAAAATTGAACCAGTGCTTGTTTGATATCTTCTTCATTTTTTAATTTTTTGCCCTTCAAAAAATTTTGTAAGGACAAAAACAGGTGATAGTTGGAGGGTGCTAAGTCCGGGGTATATGGTGGATGCGACAGACATGCTTCTGTAGCATTTCTTCCTTGTTGAAATTCGTAAAAATTACAGTGGTGTAAATGAACTTTATCAGTAGCCATGGGTACACTATCGCTCCACACATAAGACTAACGTGAGTCCAACTTTGTTTTAGTTAATTTGCTACATCAGTATGTATATATTAAGTGATAAAAATAGAGAGGCACACATGCGCCAAATATACGTGCTTACATGTTGAAACTTGTGATAGAAACGGACAGAACTTTCCGGTAATATATATATGATATATCATATATATATATTGCATTATATTGGTCATATTGTTCTGACACTTGTCTTTTTATTTAATAATGTATCTTAAGATTTTCTTTAATACTGTTACATATATATTTACTTCATTCTTCTTAATAGGGATGCAATATTCCATTGTATGGTTACTCCATAGTTTATTCTTTCCATATAGGTAGACATCTATGTGGATTTCAGTACAGGCCTGTTATAAATAATGGTACAATGCACTGCCTTGTTTTTATGTACATGTGTAAAAATGTCTATGGGACAAATTGTTAGAAGAGGAATTGTTGGATCTAATGGCCCACACGTTTCGCATTTTGATAGGTACTGCCAAATTTCCTCTAGAATAGCTACCGTTATTTTTTCCTCATCATTGGGCTATGAAAATATCTATATCTCCCATATTTAGACCACCAATGGAGATTATTAAACATCAAAAATTTTATTTACTTGTTAGATGACAGATAACCTGCAATGCTATGATTAGTAGTGAAACTGAATACCTTTATATGTGTTTTACTGTTTAACATCTTTAATAATCATAAAATTTAAATCTTATCTTTAAAATTGAAGATAATTTTTATTTTGAAACTTGAATTATTGATTCTAAAATGTATGTAGAGAATAAATGGGTGAGTTAGTTAAAATTTTGAGAATAAAAGCACTAATTGGTAAAGAAATAATACTTGTCTTATAAGAATTAAATATCTGATACACTCCTAGTAAACCATATATGAACCAGCAGACAACACAGTGGAACAATAAGGGGGCTATAAAGGACCCAGTATATAAACATTTCTAGAATATGATAGAATGACATCAAAATCAATGAAGAATCAAATAATTTCTCAAAAATAATATTTTGCTAATTGTTTAAAATCACAAAACTAAATTGAAGTCATAATGAAATAGCAAAATTATAATAAAATTAGGAGAAGAAAGTAAAGCATATCTATGTGTATATATGGTTCTAGACTTGGGAAGGTGTACTAAAGCAAATGCTAACATAAAATACATATTGTAATATACTAGATGTAAACATTTCCCTTTTTAAAAAATTTTCCATTGATTTTGAGAGAGAGAAATAGGGGGAGAAGGGGGAGAGATGAGAGAGAGGAGGGAAGGGAGGGAGAGAGAGAGAGAGAGAAGCATCAACTTGTTCCACTTATTGTTCCATTTGTGCACTCATTGATTGCTTCTTGTACGTGCTCTAACCAGGGATCAAACCTGTGACCTGGGCATGCTGGGATGATGCTCTATCCATTGAGCAACCCGGCTAGAGCCTAAACATTTCTTAATGATAAAAAAGAAATACACCATTAAAAAAAACAAATGTCACTTAAAAGTGAGAAATATACTAGCCACAAATATGACATGGGGTTAATATCATCAGTACTTGAAGGAATTTTTTAAATCTGTAAGGAAAAAACTAACACCTCAATAGAAAACTGAACAAAGAACATAGGTAAATACAATGTAAATTCTTCCCTGCCAACACCACTCCAAGAAGAGCAAACAGCCAATAGAAATTGGGTGTTTCAATGTAAGTTGACAGATGAGTACTTCTTTTGTATAAAAATACTGTTGTTTGTCTTGAGAGTAATGGAAAACATTCTTGTTTTAAGAATCTGGCATTTAAAGGTGGTATATGACAAGCCAAATTTGTGCAGTTAAGTAGCTTACAAGATCTATTAAGGAAAAGAAAACATTCAAAAGTGCCTACTGGCCTGACCAGGTGGCACAGTGTATAGAGTGTTAGACTGGGATGTGGAGGACCCAGGTTCGAGACCCCGAGGTCGCCAGCTTGAATGTGGGCTCATCTGATTTAAGCAAGGCTCACCAGCTTGAGTCCAAGGTCGCTGGCTCGAGCAAGGGGTCATTCGGTCTGCTGTAGCCCCCCAGTCAAGGCACATATGAGAAAGCAATGAATGAACAACTAAGGAGCCACAACGAAGAATTGAAGTTTCTCATCTCCCCCCCTTCCTGTCTGTCTGTCCCTATCTGTCCCTCTCTCTCTGACTCTGCCACACACAAAAAAGTGCCTACTGACACAGTTTGATCAGAGGTACAATCACATAGTGTGAGGAAACTAGGAGTTACTAAGTTTTAGCCAACTAAAATAGAAAAAAAATAATTAAAGTTTACTTACATATGGATATTGTGTTCCTGATTTTGTTTTAAAGATACTGTTTTCTTATAGCATGGAAACTCTTTTATTAGTTCTGAAATATATTATTAGTTAGTAGGGCTTCCTACAAAAAACTGTTTCACATATCTTGGTCCTTACTACTCCAATGGTGAAAAGAGGCAGGGCCCAAACCAGAAGGAATACATGCATGACTCCATTTCCCTGGTTCCCAGCAGCTCTTCTATGGAGAAGAGGAGGCCAGTATGTCTTAGTGTAAGCTGGAGGAGCCTCGGGCTTGCCTGGCCACACTAATGCAAAGGAACTAGGTACTCTGAAGAGGACCCTAACAGTGTGTTGCCAGAAAGATGCAGTATTTGCAATCTCTTTTCAGTACTGTGGCCAAGAGTGAACTTGGCTCTGACCCACAGCAATATTTCTTGCTCTAGGAGGGAAGCTTGTGCTGCCAGTAGCTGCAACTCACTGATCCAAATTCTAACAGTTTACCCTAAGAAAAATACATCAAAGGTTTATGCAAAATGATACACATTGCAGCGTTATTAAACATGGCACAAATTTAGAAACTTATCTTCAATTAAAAGAATGTTTAAATAAATTATGGCACCATCATAAGGTAGAATATTATTATAGCCATTTAAGACTTGTGTTTTTAAAAACCATTTAACCAAATGGGAAAACATTATTACGTTAAGTGAGTAAAATGGAATTCAAAGTGGCATTTATAGTATGAGCCCATTTTAGAAAAAGAAAAAAAGTGAATAGGAAAAAACTAGAGTGGACAATTGCAAAGAAAATTTAATGGTGGTTTATAGCTAGATGATATTATGTGATTCATACTTTTATGAATTTTTTTTCTAAAAATTTTACTGTGAGCAGATATTTTATAATAAGTATGTACATGTATACACACATCCTCATATAATACACTAAGGTCTATGAGAAGTTTATTTCATGTATTTGTGATTCTTTGTAGAGAAAAGCAGAAGCTTGAGATTTTGAATTAAAGAAAAAACCCCAGAAAAAGTAATTTTGGTGACTGTATTAATGAAATAAGCTTACCTGAGGGAGGCTGTTTTAATTGTATTCCTGTTTTAAATGATAGGGCTTCCACAGTTTGTTGCTGGCTTGTTCTTCTTGGGGGTTTTCTGGTTTATTTAATGTTCAAAGTAGCATTTAAAGACTATGAGGCAAACATATCTGGACATTAATGTATGGTCTTTTTTTTTTTTTTTTTTTTTCCTGAAGTTGGAAACGGGGAGGCAGTCAGTCAGACTCCCACATGTGCCCAACCAGGATCCACCCGGCATGCCCACCAGGGGGCGATGCTCTGCTCATTTGGGGCATTGCTCTGTTGCAACCAGAGCCATTCTAGCACCTGAGGCAGAGGCCATAGAGCCATCCTCAGCGCCCGGGCCAACTTTGCTCCAATGGAGCCTTGACTGCGGGAGGGGAAGAGAGAGACAGAGAGGAAAGAGAGGGAGAGGGGTGGAGAAGCAGATGGGTGCTTCTCCTGTGTGCCCTGGCCGGGAATCAAACCTGGGACTCCTGCACACCAGGCCGATGCTCTACCACTGAGCCAACCGGCCAGGGCCTAATGTATAGTCTTATCAAGCATGAGGACAGAGTGAACATGGATAGTCATCTAACAAAATTGCTGTTGTTCATTCTTCATTACTCACATGTGTTGGGAATTTCTGCCTCTGAAAAGAATCTACTGATAAAACGTGCCCACTTGAGGCTCTCTGAGAGATGGAAGCTCATGCCACATGTTCTCCAAGATGCTTACTAAGACAATGAGAAGTATAAACGGTGGCAGGAGATGGTGAGACTAGAGAATTCTATCAATGTCAAGAAAGTTTTGCCAAATATAGCCTGATGTAAATTCATTAAAAGAGGACAGCAGGAATTGGAATAAAATTTCTCTTCCCTGGACTCTGTGTAGTGTTTATGTCTATAAGTGGAGGACATTTAGAAAAGCTCCATAACAGCATTTAAATTGGATAAGCAGGGATGGGCAGGAAGGCAGGCAGTTGAAAGGAGAGCATCTATATGGGAAGCTTGCTTCTGAATGGCAGCCATTTGTGGGTAGTTCTTTTCTACCCAATAAGAAAGAATTTCCTATAAGGAATCTTAAGCTGATTCTAAAATGGCAGGCATAGAATCCCTATAACCTGGGTAAATTAGATGGGAGGGCAAAGATAGACCTCAAAGAGCAATTTCTGCAATAAAAACCGATAGGGCAAAGCAAGATCGATCCTCTGGAAGTATAAATTGGTATAACATCTATGCAAGGCAATTAAGTAATAGCTAATAATAAGTTAAATTAAAAATGCATATTTTTAGCCCTGAACAGCTAGCTCAGTTGATTAGAGCATCATCTCCAAGCAACAAGGCTGTGAGTTTGATCCCTGGTCAGGTTACCTATGCAAAGCAACCATGAATGTACAACTAAGTGGAACAACAAATGGATGCTCCTCTCTCTCTCTGTCTCTCTCTCTCTCTCTCTCTCTCTCCCCAACCCCTTCTTTTTGTCTCTCTAAAAAAAATGCAGTCAGTTAAAAAAAAGAAAAAAATGCAGACTTCTATTTCTGGGTAATTGGAGTAGATATACTTTTTCCTATTCCTTTCACTAAGTACACATTATATAGAGAACAAGTACAAGATTCTGAAAAAGAGAAGAAGGCAGACTGATTAGGGACATCAGGACCAGAAGAATGACCCAGTGGTGTGTTCCCTAAATTTCATTTTTTGCCTCACAAATCCAAGACTTGATACTGAAGAAGCCAGCAACCTGGAAATTCCCATGGCTACCAAAAAAAAAAAAAAAAAAAAGCCACAGGAATGTCTACTCTTTTGATCCATAAAAGTAAAAGATACCTTAGCAAGATAGAACCATTTTAGAGAAGAGCATTTCCACACCACCAAAAACCAAGCAAAACCTGGCCGCGTCTCACCCCTGCCAGGAAACACTGTGTGGGGAGTCTCGATATATCCCCTCCAGAGGCTGTATCAGTATTCCTGCTGTAATGGTGCCAGGAACCAAGTAGGGAGCCAGGACTTTCATCTCCACTGGTCAGTAATGAATTTCTCCTTCTCTCTTTCTTGCTGCAATCTTAATGGAGTTTACTTGGGGCATCTTGACTTCCACCTCCATCTGGAAAAAGTAGGTACCCCTGCCCCTTCCTACTGAGATTGTGACAGAAGAGACCTTGAAGAGACTTAGGACTTTCACCATGGCCCACCATGGTAATGAAGCCACTCTCAGTTCAGCATTAGGAGACCACAGGGGGAGCCCAATTCCCTAACCCACTCAACAGTAATGAGAAACTCCCACTTGGATGGAAGTGGAGGCCAACTGAGGAACCTGGATTTCCATCTTTAGTTGACAGTAATGTTAGATAAGTGTCAGAGAAAACCAATTAAAACAGAAGGTTTAAATAAGATCCAGAGTCTCAGAGCATAATACAAAAATGTTTAGGTTTCAGTTGAAAACCACTCCTCATACCAAGAGTCTAGAACATCTTTAATTGTATGAAAAAAGAAATTCAATAGATACCAACATTGAAATGATGGTCACCTTTATCCTCCAGATTTTAAAGCAGCCATATTGCAAATGCTTCACCAAGCAACTATGAACACTCTTAAAAGAAATGAAAATGTAAAATCCCTAGCAAAGAAATATAAAGTCTCAGCAAGGAAATATAAATTTTAAAGAAGTTCCATATGGAAATACTAGAACTGAAAATACATAAATGAAATAAAGAACTCTGTGAATAAGATCAGCATCAGAAAGGAGGTGATAGAGGAAAGATTCAGTGAACTGGAAGACAGAATGATAGAAATTTACTCAATCTGAATGGCAGAGAAAAAGTGGAATGGAAAAAGAAAAAAAACAAACAAACAAGGAGGAGAGCCTCAGGGACTTGTGGATTTATAGCAGAAGGTCTAATATACATAGCATTGAAATACCAAAAGGAAAGGAGAAAGAGGATAGTGCTGAAAAAGTACTTAAAATTATAATAGAAAATATATATGTATATACATATATGTATGTAATACATGTACATGGCTGAAAACTTTTAAAATTTAATAAGAGACATAAACCAACAGAATCAAGAGCCTGATTAAATCCCAACCAGAATGAGCACAATGAAATCTATACCAGTTAACCTTCTGAAAACAATTTTCAAGGAAACTTTTTTTTTTGTATTTTTTTTTTTTTTGTATTTTTCTGAAGCTGGAAACGGGGAGGCAGTCAGACAGACTCCCACATGTGCCCGACCGGGATCCACCCAACACACCCACCAGGGGGCGATGCTCTGCCCATCCGGGGCGTCGCTCTGTCTCGACCAGAGCCACTCCAGCGCCTGGGGCAGAGGCCAAGGAGCCATCCCCAGCGCCCGGGCCATCTTTTGCTCCAATGGAGCCTCGGCTGCGGGAGGGGAAGAGAGAGACAGAGAGGAAGGAGAGGGGGAGGGGTGGAGAAGCAGATGGGCGCCTCTCCTGTGTGCCCCGGCCGGGAATCGAACCCAGGACCTCCGCACGCCACGCTGACGCTCTACCACTGAGCTAACCAGCCAGGGCTACAAGGAAACTTCTTGAAAGCAACCTGAGAAAACAAAACTTCACAGGAGAAAAACAATTAGAAGGACAGTAAATTTCTCATCAAAAATAATGAATGCCAGAAGAAATGGCACAATATCTTTCAAGTGCAGAAAGAACTGTTAACTCATAATCCTAAAATATCCTTCAGGAACACAGGGGAAATCAAGGTACTCTCAGAATGAGGAAAGACTAGGAGAATTAGACACTATACAGACCTTCCATACAAAAGTGGTTTGAGGAAGATATTTGAACAGAAAGGAAACAGTAAAAAAGGGACATTTGGAAATCAGGAACAAGGAACATGTTAAACGAAAGTATGGGTAAATACATTAGGCTTTCTGTCTCTTGAGTTTTCTAAATTGTATTTGGTAATTAAGGTATCAATTATAACACTATCTGAGTTAGCTAATAAATGTAAAGGAATATTTAGCACAGTTATATTTTAAATAGGAGAGGTAAAGGGTAAAAAAGTAGGTAAGTTTTCTGTACTTCACTTGAACTGGTAAAATGACGCCACCAATAGACTACACATTATGTATATATGTGATACCAAGAGCAGCCACTAAAAAATTGTACAGTGATACAATGCAGACATTACAAAGAATGAAATAACACAAGCCTGTTGATTCATATAAAATGCAAACTCTAGCATTGTGTTACAGCATGCTACTTTAAAGGCATATTAAATTACATAAGTGTGTATATGAGCCATCATTCAGAACCTCCTGAAATCTAGCTGAGTGGAAGCCTCCCAGCTCAGGGCACCAGAACCAGTTACAGAAGTCCCCATATCCCCTGACAGAAAAAAACAGCAGAAACTGTGGCTGAGTGATCGGAAGGGCTGCAGGAGTTCCCAGGCAGCTCCTCTTGAAGGGCTATCTTTTTCTTTTCTTTTTTTAAAATTTATTTATTAAGTGAGAAGGGGGAAGGCAGAGACAGAC
This sequence comes from Saccopteryx bilineata, assembly GCF_036850765.1. Classification (NCBI taxonomy): domain Eukaryota; kingdom Metazoa; phylum Chordata; class Mammalia; order Chiroptera; family Emballonuridae; genus Saccopteryx; species Saccopteryx bilineata. The sequence continues at coordinate 102,845,906 of NC_089495.1, read as the reverse complement.
TCCTGAATGTGCCCTGACTGGGATCCACGCGGCAAGTGGCAATTCTTGCCCATCTCGGACCACTGCTCTGTTGCTCAGAACAGAGCCATTTTAGTACCTAAGGTGAGGCCATGGAGCCATCCTCAGTACCCGGGGCTAACTTTGCTTGAACCATTCAAGCCATGACTGTGGGAGGGGAAGAGAGAGAGAGAGAGAGAGAGAGAGAGAGAGAGAGAGAGCGCTAGAATGGGAGAAGGGGTGGAGAAGCAGATGATCGCTTCTCCTATGTGCCATGACCAGAAATCGAACCTGGAACTTCTACTCGCTGGACCAACACTTCACTGCTGAGCCAACCAGCCAGGGCTTGAAGGGCCATCTTAAAGTCTGCCTTTGAGCTCCAGCACTGGGGCAGCAGCTGGAAAGCAGTTCCTTCATCTGGGCAGGAACTGGATTGTCTGGCATCGAGACAAGAACAGGGAGGGGGGAGGGTGGGTAGTGGAGTCAGCTTTCTCCCAGAAAAAGTGGTGGCGGAGGCCATTGTTTCCTTTCTGAGACCCCAGCCCCAAAGAGCCAGCAGGTGGGAGCCATATCTGAGTCTTCATCAACCTGGCTCACACCGTTCCCCTGACCAGGTGATTCCCTGAAACCCTGCTCCACCCAATTTGCAGGCCCACCAAAGCTGTTGCCAGGGGCTTTCCTACAAATGACCTTTCTTGTCTCATTCTTTGTACTTTTCTAAAATCTCTCAAACAAGCAGCATCTGGTCTCTGCATACCTCGTACCTCTTGCTAATTGGCCCCAGGCCTGGCACAGGCAGCAGCTGGCCTTGGTTTACAGCTTGGTGTCTCCTGCACACTGCCAAGCTCAGTACAAGTAGCATTCATCCACACATCGCTTTGTAACTTGTGCCAGGTGACCCCAGGCAGGGCATAGGCAGTAGCTGACCTTGTACCTCCTGGGAGGCCCAAGAGCCAGTGCACCTAATGGACAGCAGCTTCAGAGCATGTCAGACTATAACCCTACCACTTGACGAGTGACACATTCAAGCAGCAGACTAGGTGGGCATCAAAGCCTCACTGAAGCCAGTCTTGCTCCGTAGGGTTGACTCCTACATAGCAGCTCCTCCACTGTGCTTGCAGCCGATCAACCTGGGGGGTGGGGCTCAGTATCTCCCAGTGATGCCAACATCAGTCAAGGCTCACAGAACATTGCTGACAGCCACACAGCAGTGCACCTGGAGCGCCCGGCTCAGATGACTGGGGAGGCTGTGCCACTGGGCCCTACGGGACACTTCCTACACAAAGCCACTCTACCACGTCTGGGCGATGTAGCAGCTCTACCTGATACATAGAAACACACATAGGGAAGCAGCCAAAATGTGGAGACAAAGAAACGAAAGCATAAGGGACATCTCCAGAAAAAGAACTAAACGAAATGGAAGCAAGCCAGCTACCAAATACAGAGTTCAAATCACTGGAATACAGATGTTCAGGGAACTTAGGAGGACATAGAAACCATAAAAAAGAGCTAGTCAGAAAATGAAGTATACACTAACTCAGTGGTCGGCAAACTCATTAGTCAACAGAGCCAAGTATCAACAGTACAACGATTGAAATTTCTTTTGAAAGCCAGATTTTTTAAACTTAAACTCTATAAGTAGGTACAATGTTATTAACTTAATTAGGGTACTCCTAAACTGGCCTAAGAGCCGCATGTGGCTCACGAGCCACGGTTTGCCGACCACAGCACTAACTGGAATGAAGAATAATTGACAAGGAATCAACAGTAGAGTTGATAAGGCCAAAAATCAAATCAGCAATTTGGAATATAAGGAAGCAAAAAACACCCAATCAGAATAGCAAAAAAAAAAAAAAAAAAAAGAATCCAAAAAAGGAAGGTAGTGTAAGGGCCTCTGGAACAACTTCAAGTGGACCAAAATTTGCATCTTGAGGGTACCAGAAGGAGAATAGAGAAAGCAAGAAATTGAAAGCCTATTTGAAAAATATAATGACAGAAAACTTGACTAACCTGGTGAAAGTCCAGGAAGCATGGAGGATCCCAAACAAGGTGAACCATCAGAGGCCCACATGAAGACACATCATAATTAAAATGCAAAAGATTAAAGACAAAGAATCTTTAAAACAGCAAGAGAAAAGCAGTTAGTTACCTACCAGAGAGCTCCCAGAAGCTAATTTCTCAACTGAAACACTGCAGGCAGGAAGGGAATGGCAAGAAACATTCAGTGATGAGAAGCAGGGACCTACAACCAAGATAACTCTAACCGATAGAACTATCATTTAGAATCAAAGGACATTTAAAGAGCCTCCCAGACAAGAAAAATATTTCGTATAATGCCAAACCAATATTACATGAAATAGTAAATGGTCTTCTTTAAGAAGAAGAAAAAATAAAGAGAAAAAATATGAACAATAAAATGCCAATAAATACATCTCTATCAATAATTGAATCTAAAAAACAAAATAAACCAACAAGCAAAACAGAAGCAGACTGATGGATATAGGGAACATTTTGAGGGTTGCCAGGTGGAGAGGTTGTTGGGGGGATGAGTGAATAAGGTGAAGGAATAAGAAGTACAAATGGGTTGTTCCAGAATAGTCATGGGGACGGAAAGGGCAGCATAGAGAGCACAGTCAATTATCTAATAACTCTGTATAGTGTCAGATGGGTAGGAGGCTTATCAGGATGATCACTTAGTAAATTATGTGATGTCTAATCACTGGATTATATACCTGAAACTAATATAATATAGCATGTCAACTGTAATTAAAAAATAAAAAAATGATTTAAAACTACAGAATTTATATGGGAATTTAGCAGATAATAATGGACATAAATTTAAGAAATTAGGGGGAAATAATGGGTTATTTCATAGAGGATCTTGAAAAAACTGGGGTTACCCTTGACAGAGGGTAAACACAGTCATACAACCACTTAGCTCTTATATCCCAATAAATTTTAAATGTGAAGATATAAATGTAAAAAGTGAAAAATGAAAAGCAGAATAAAATATAGGTCAACCTTTTATTATCTTGGGATAAGAAAAGTTTCAAAAAGCACAGCACTAAAAATCAGAAAGGAGAAAGAATGATGGATTTAGTCATATCAAAGTTTACCCTTTTCTGTGACCAAAATAGTGGTACCCAAATAGAGCATATCAAGTGATGCAATTCCTGTGAACAAGAGAGTGGAAAAATAAACTGCAGTATATTCATATAATTCATTGCTACACATCAACAAAAACGAGTAAACCACCGATACAAGGAAGAGCATTGATAACTCTCATGGGTATAATGTTGAGCCAAAGAAGCTATTTTCAGAACCAATCTATGGTGTTAAATGTTAGTGTAGTTGTTACTTTTCAAGAGGAAGGATGGAGTAATGACTGGCAGGGCCATGCGGGGCCTTCGTGATGCTGCTAATGTTCTGAGTCCCGCGGGGGAGCACAGGTGGTTCAGCTTTATGCTTGATCACAAAGCATATACTGCTCTGTACGCATAGTTTACTTTAATAAAGTGGTTTTAAAGGCAAGCATACAAACAAAATTTTTCAGTGTCATATGGGCAACGACTTTTTTAAAAAATGAAGTTTTAGCCCTGGCCGGTTGGCTCAGCGGTAGAGCGTCAGCCTGGCGTGCAGGGGACCCGGGTTCGATTCCTGGCCAGGGCACATAGGAGAGGCGCCCATTTGCTTCGCCACCCCCCCCCCTTCCTCTCTGTCTCTCTCTTCCCCTCCTGCAGCCAAGGCTCCATTGGAGCAAAGATGGCCCGGGCGCTGGGGATGGCTCCTTGGCCTCTGCCCCAGGCGCTAGAGTGGCTGTGGTGGTGGCAGAGCAACACCCCAGAGGGGCAGAGCATCGCCTTGGTGGGCGTGCCGGGTGGATCCCGGCCGGGCGCATGCGGGAGTCTGTCTGGTTGTCTCTCCCTGTTTCCAGCTTCAGAAAAAAAAAAAAAAAAATGAAGTTTTATTTTGATCACACAATATATATGATAAAAGTTTTCAAAAGGCAACTTTTCTTCAACAATTTTCATAAACTAATTTATCTTAAGAACAGAATGAGAAAATTATACAAGGGAACATTTATAATTATATACACAGTAGCTTTATTTATAAAAGTGAAAAATCTGATACAAAGTAAATGCCCACCATTTGGGAGTTTGTTTAATAATGGTACATTCAGAATATGTTGTCACCAGATATATTGAAGCAGAGCTACTTTTATTTGTGTAGTAAGTTAAGTGAACAGCTTGGTGACAAAAAAAATAGCAATTTCCAGATATATTTCTCTCTTATTAACACACACACTCAAAGTCACATTTTTTAAAACATCTATATGTATTTAGCCTGACCAGTGGTGGTGCAATGGATAAAGTGTCGACCTGGAGGCTGAGATCCCAGTTTCAAGCCCTGAGGTCACCTGCTTGAGTGCAGGCTCATCTGGCTTGAGTGTGGGGTTGCTGTTTTGAGCATAGGATCACTGATATGATCCCATGGTTGCTGGCTTGAGCCCAAAGATCACTAGCTTGAGGTCAAGGTTGCTGGCTTGAGCAAGGGGTCACTGGTTTGGCTGGAACCCACCCAGCCAAGGCACTTAGTAGAAGCAATCAATGAACAACTAAAGTGCTGCAACTATGAGTTAATGCTTCTCATCTCTCTCCCTTCCTGTCTGTCTCTCTCTTGCTTAAACCAAAAACAAGAGTCTGTATCTAAACAGTTTGAAACAGTAGTCACTAAAACACATAAAATGTCAGCAGAATTTATCTAGGTTTTTCTGTGATTTTTTAATTTCCATTTTCCATTTTGTATTTCTAAAAAAAAATAATGGCACATATATTACTTTTGAACACCTAGAGATATAATAAAACAAAAGTAAACAAAAACACCTGAAAATTATTTTTGTATTTTCCTCCAGTTAATTTCCCTCCTCCTTTAGCATTAATTAGATATTTTTAGTTGAAATAGGAGGAAAGTAGAAAGGGAAGAGAGATGTGAATAAACCGTATGTTTGTTAAGTTTAATAGCGTTAAATGGTAATATTGAAAAATATGAATCTTATTGCAAAGAGTTCTTTCTTACGGATGAGAATTATTTTTAGATCATCCTTCATTTAAGTTATATTCGGTATAAACTGAATGGTACTGATGTAATTCTAAGTATTTCCTAGTATATTGAAAGAAACTAAAGTCTTGTATACTCCAAACTTACGAATAGTTTTGATAATCACTAGATCAGGGATGGTCTCACTTTTATGGAGTTTTAAAGTTATATCATTTTTGAGCTTGTTGTTACGAGAAAAAGAACACAGTATTAAGTATAATGTTTGTTCCTGGTTGTTGGGGGGGGCTGTGTCAATGAGGGGCCCTGGCGCTTAGGTTTCCTTCACTTCATGCAGAATTCATCTATTAAGATCTTAGTTCCGTTGGCTTACACCCTGGTTCCTCTCTTTTGGAGGGGAATTGTTGCTGACTATTATTGTTATAATAACACACTTATGTGTTACTAATACAATTTAAAGATAGCTTATGGAAACAGGTTCATTAAAATACAAAAAAAGAATATGTATTTAACTGTTACTGTGGAAGGCTGTTAAACTCACTGATGTTTTAGGACCCCATACATATAATAATTGGATTCATTTATTTCTCCTATTTTAAAGAAAGTAAATCATTTGTTTAATAAATATGCACGATTGTATTATTTTGATTGGTATTATTTATTTACTCCCATAAATAACCTTGTACTCTAGTACCTAACCCTCTCCCCCCAATTCTATACTCTAGCTTTAAGATATATTTAGATTCTTACCAGGGCTTCTCAAACTTTAATGTATATCCAAATCATCTAGGGATCTTGTTAAAATGCAGGTTGTCATTCGTTAGTTGTGGAGTGGGGTCTAGTATTCTGCATGTTTAGAAAGCTCCCGTGGGATTTCTCTGTATGTTAGCAAGCTCCCCCGAGATGCCGCTGTCGCCGGTCTGCAGACCACACTTGGCACATGGCAATCTCATCTGTCCCAGCATCCCCGCCTCAGAAGTGGGGAGGTGCCTCCATGCCCTCCATATGTAGGGGACTGCTTGTTCCGGTCTAGTGGCTCATAGGGGCAGCTGGTGATTATGTAACCAGGAATGCAAGTGTAGGATCTAGATTACATGGAACAAGTGACACAGCCAAGGAGAGCAGATGAGCACTAGAGAGTAAGAGCGAGCATAAGTAAGCCAGTGCTGAGAAATACACAACTTTTCCCCCATTACTGTGGGGGACTGTTTATGAGTACAGTGACAAGCAGACTGTTGTATTTGTCCTGCCATCAGAAGCACAGGTGAGGCAGTAAGTACTAAGTTCTTTTGGGAATTTAAACGTTTAGAGAAAAAGACTGAATTGTTGGTGCTTCCATTTCAGGGCGTAGGGCGTGCTGTTGTGTGGTGACAAGCCTTCTGGTGAGCAGCCTGTCCCACCTGTGACCTCTTCTGGGGGTTATCATCAGGAGCCAACCACGGCAGCGCTTCTCAGGTCCTCCTTGCCAAGGTAAGGAGTCCAGTGTCGCTCTCAGTGTGCTGTGAGGCTGACTGCAGACTCCTGGTGGAACAGCACAGGGCGGGAGCCCTGACCAGGCTGCCTTCCAATGAGCACTAGCCCAGCAGTAGCAGAGATAGGACTTTCTGCTATCAGGGGAACCTAAGAAAAGCACTAGTTGCCCTGTTACTTCTACTTTTGATATTCTGCATTCCTAGGAGAGCTGATGCATGTTTTTTAAATTGTAAAACAAACAACACCCCCACATAACCTAATATTTACCTTCTCAACAACTTGTGTAAGTGTTCAGGATAGTATTATTAACTATAAACACACATCGTAGAACAGATCTCTGTATTCATCTCATAAACCTGAAACTCTGAATCCATGAGAACTCCTTGTTCCCCCTTCCCTTCAGCCCGTGACAACCACCATTCCATTGTCTGTTTCTTTGGGTTTGACAACTTTAGATACCTAATGTAGGTGGAATCACGTGGTGTTTGTCAATCCGTGACTGGCTTATATCACTTATCATCGTCTCCTCAAGGTCCATCCAGGCTGTAGCAGATGACAAGAATTTCTTTTTATGGCTAAATAATATTCTATTGTATATGCGTGTGCTACATTTTCCTTATTCCTCCACTGATGAACTTTTAGATCTACATTTTGACTATTATGGGCGCGTAGATATCACGTTGAGATCCTGATTTCAATTATTTGGGATTGACCTCCCAAAGCAGACTTGCTTGGCCATATGGTAGTAGTTCTATTTTTGAGAATCCTTCTTACTGTTTTCCTCAGTAGCTGCACCATTGTGCATCCCCACCAGCTGTGCACAAGGGTTCTAATTTATTCATGCCTCACACCCACTTGTTAGTTTCTGTTTTTATTTCCTTTTTAAATAACGACCATCCTAACAGATGTGAAGTTATATACTTCATTGTGGTTTTCCTTTACATTTCCTGATGATTAACAATTTTGAGTCTCTTTTCTTATATCTGTTGGCCATTTGTATGTCATCTTTGGAGAAATGTCTATTTAAGTTCATTGCCTATTTCTTAATCAAATTATTATCTCTGTTTTGTTGTTGTTTTAGTTTTTATTTATTTTTTTCTATTGAGCTGTAGGGATTTCTAATAGATTTTGGATATTTCTCCTTATTATATAATATCATTTGCATATATTTGGCCAATTCTGTAGGTTGCCTTGTCATTCTGTTGACTGTCTCATTTGCTGTGCAGGAACTTTTTAACGTGATGTAGTTCTATTTTTGCTTTTGTTGCCTATGCTTTTGTTATAGCCAAAACGTCATTGTCCAGACCAATGTTATGAAGTTTCCGCCTATGTTTTCTTCTATAACTTTTGTAGTATTACGTTTTATGGGTAAATTTGTAATGGATTTTGGGTTAATTTTTGTATATGGTATAAGATAGGGGTCTAATTTCATTCTTTTATCTGTGGGCCACCAGTATTTTAGCTTTTTATTTTTTTATTTTAATGGAATTTATAGGAGGGCACTAGTTAACATAATTATACAGGTTTCAGGTGCACAATTCAACAACACATCTCTGTACGTGACTTGGTTAAGTTTATTTCTAATTATTTTATTTTTCATGCTATTATAAATTGGATTGTTTTCTTAATTTATGTTTTTGGATTGTATGTTATTAGTGTATAGAAATACAACTGATTTTTGTTTGTTGATTTGGTATCCTACAACTTTGCTGAATTCATTTATTAGTTCTAATAGTTTTTTTTTATATGTAGAATCTTTGGGGTTTTCCACATATGAGATCATGTCAGATGTAAACACAGATACTTATTTATCTTTTCTTTTCTGGTTTAGATGCCTTTTATTTGTTCCCAATGCTCGGGCTAGTTCTTCCAATACTATGTTGAATAGAAATGGTATCCTAATGTTGTTCCTGATCTTAGTGGAAACTTTCCATTTTTTCACAATTGAGTAGGATCTATTATGATTTTCATGTGATTTTTATTTCTCATTTTATTAATCTGAAGTATCACATTGATGGATTTTCATATGTTGAATTATTCTTGCATCCCAGGGATAAATCCCATTTGGTTGTGGGATATAATTCTTTTAATGTGCTGCTGAATTTGGTTTTATAGTATTTTGTTGAAAATTTTTACATGTTTATTTATCAGAGATAATGAGTTATTTATTTTTTAATTTTTAAAGTTTATTTAGAAAATTAACTTTACCAGGGTAACACTGATTAATAAGAGTACCTAGGTTTCAGGTAAACATATCTATAGCATTTAAATTGTTATGTTGTATACCCATCACCCAAAGCTAAATCATTTTCTGTCCCCTTATATTTGTCCCTCTTTACACCCTTTCCCCCGCCCTCTTCCCCATACCCCTTTCTCCGGTAACCCCTTTCACTTTTGTCTATGTCCAGGAGTCTCAGTTTTATATCCCACCTATGTGTAAAATTGGCTTATAGTATTATGCTCTTGTAGTGTTTTTGCCTGGCTTTGTTATCAGGGTTATACTGGCCTCATACTTTCAATGAGTTTGAAAATATTCCGTCCTCATCAATTTTCTGGAAGAGTTTGAGAAGGATTGGCCTAGTTCTTATTTAAATTTTGATAGAATTCACCAATGAAGCCACCTGATCCTGTGCTTTAATGTGTCGGGATTTTTTTGGTTACTGATCAATCTCCTTATTCATTATAGATCTGTTCAGATTTACTATTTCTTCATGAATCAGTCTGGTTTGGTTGTATGTTTCTAGGAATTTATTTCTTCTAGGTTATCCAAATTGTTAGCATATGATTACTCATAGAAATCTCTCTCTCTTTTTCTTTTAATTTAATGAGAGGAGGGGAGGCAGAGACAGACTCCTGCATGCGCCCCAACTAGGTATCCACCCAGCAAACCCACTAGGGGGCGATGTTCTGCCCATCTGGGGCCCTTGCTTTTTTGCATCTGGAGCCATGTTTTAGCCCCTGAGGCAGAGACCACGGAGCCATCCTCGGTGCCCGAGGCCAACTCGCTCTAATTGAGCCTCATCTGCAGGAGGAAAGGAGAAGAGAGAGAGAGAGAAAGAGAGAGAGAGAGAGAGAGAGAGAGAGAGAAGTGAGAAGAGGAAGAGGGGAGAAGCAGATGAGTGTTTCTCCTGTGTGCCCTGACCAGGAATCAAACTCAGGGTATCCACACAGTGGAGGGATGCTCTACCACTGAGCCAACTGGCCAGGGCTGCTCATAGAAATCTCCTGTAATCCTATTTATTTCTGTGGCCTCGGTTGTAATATCTTTTTTCCATTTCTAATATTGTTTACGTGACTCTTGTCTTTTTATTTTAATCTAGCTAAAGGTTTGTCAGTTTTCCCTTTTCAAAAACAGACGCAGTAAAATTGATTTACCCATTTTTAAAATAACTTTGATGAAGTATAATTTGCATACCATGAAGTTCACCCATTTAAGGTATGTATTTCAGTAGTTTTTAACATATGTACAGAGTTGTGTAACCATTATTATAATCTAATTTTAGAACATTTTAATCACCAAAAAAAGAAACTTTGTACTTTTTTTTTTAATTTTTGTATTTTATTTTATTTATTCATTTTTAGAGAGGAGACAGAGAGAGACAGAGAGGGAGAGAGAGGAGAGAGAGACAGAGAGAGAGAGAAGGGGGGAGGAGCAGGAAGCATCAACTCCCATATGTGCCTCCCAGGCAAGCCCAGGGTTTCGAACTAGCGACCTCAGCATTTCCAGGTCGACGCTATATACACTGCGCCACCACAGGTCAGGAAACTTTGTACTTATTAACAGGCTGAACCATATTTAACTATATAAATATTACAGATTTCTGAGACTCTTATTTTACTGGAATTGATATGATGAACTCTGAGAACCAATTTTTTACTGTAAATATTAATTTTTGTATATGATTTAGCAAACAATAAAATCTATTAAGATAAATATTATCAACTATCAACATTAATTGATAATAAAATTCATTAAGGTATTTTATTATTAAATAGTGTAAATTTTTACTATCACAGAAATATTTTTTAAGAATAGTATTTATCATTCAGAAATATCTATTACAAAATGTAAGGTGTAATATTTTTTTGCAACTACAGATTGAGTAAGTGTTCTTGAGGATATTGAAGAGGTGAGTAAAAGGGTGAGAGATGATGGGAAAGGACATTTATTGTAATATATTTATGGGCAAACTACCAGGCTGGAGTGTGATGCATGGATCAAAATGCTACTGATTTATTTTGGGAAACATCATAAAAGTCTTGATGAGAAAAACACTGAGGATAATTTATGATAGTTAATTGGCCAGATTATTTTTTTTATATAACAAGTTCCTCTGAAAGCATTCATTTCAAATTTACTTTACATGGAATTCTTGGATAAAAACCTTCCAAAAGTCATTAAATCTGCTTTCTTTTTATCCTTTTTGGAAAGTAGCTATAATTCTATTTCTGAGCCTTTAGAAAAAAAAAATTGTCCTTTATAGCTGTGATAGGTTATTTCTATCCATTTAGAACTATTTGTCAGTGATAACAATTCCCTTCCAGATCTTTTTCAGTCATCGAGAAGAACTCTCTTTCTCAAATATGGCACTCCTTAACTAATGACTTACAAGAGTATGAGTGTAATTCATGCAGGACACATCTGTGTTTTTATTTTCAATATTTTCTGCTACTGTTAACCTGCTGGTCACTGTGAGATCTACTTTGTTTGCTCTTCCAGCTGTAATCCCCGCCGTTTTATTCAAAATGAGCCTGCCCAGGGCTGTTTCACAGGGGCCAGCTTCCAGAGTAGTTGAAATGGTTTTCCTTTGGCCGCCTTCCTAAAGTCACCCCTCCTCAACTCTCTCCATAAAACAGATTAGCAGGAATTTTTTAATAATGCAGTATTAACATTCACATGAAGGTGACTATTGACAGTGATTGATTGGATATGAATTACTGAAAAACAAAACCCTGCAGAATTGGTAAAAAGGAAAAGAAAGTGTCTACTCTGAATGTAATATCAGAATCTTGGAGAGCATTTAGGGCACCTGCTTATGAGCCCAGTGCATTAGCAGGCTGGAGAGCAATGTGACACTGCTGGAACACGCGGAGAAGAGCAAGTTCCCATGCCAGGGGCAAGCCCAGGCCTCTGGGCAAGGCTCCCTGCTGCTGAGAGGCTCACTTGTTTTGAAAACTGTACAAGTAATTATTGTTAAGTCACATTCTGTGGCTGCTAGCACTATGGTGCAAAGTAGCTTTACAAAAGAAGCATTGCTGGAATGCACTGAAAATAATGATTTAAAGTTGAACTGGCTCTCCCTCTAAATTACAGGCTGCCACATGTTTTCCCAAGTAGCTAACATCACTGACCGAAGGTATTTTAAATGTCAGAAATTTATTCAGTAGTTCACCCCTCATCTGCAGTTTTGCTTTCTGTGGTTTCAGTTACCTGTGGACAATTGTGGTGCAAAAATACTAAATGGAAAATTCCAGATATAAAAGATTTATGTTTTAAATTGCATGCTATTCTGAATAATGTTAAGAAAGCTCATGCTGTCCAGTTCAGTCCTGTCTGGGACATGAATCATCCCTTTAGATTATCCAAGCCGTATCTGCCTGCCTTTTAGTCACTTAAACAACCATATAAGTGGTCAGATCTACTGTCATAGTGTCACAGTGCTTGTTTTCAAGTAACCTTTAATTTACTTAATAACATCCCCAAATTGCAAAGAGTAGTGATGTTAGCAGTTCAGATATGCCAAAGAGAAGCTGGAAAGCATATGTATACATAGAAAAATTTATAGTATATATAAGGTTTACGTTTCAGGCATCCATTCTGGGTATTGAAATGTACCCCTGTGGGTAAGGGGGGATGTCTGTATTCTTAGTAAGGTTGGAGAGTCAGCCATACTGCGGAGTGTGTCATAGGTCTTGATCATCTAAGTTGACCTTTGAGACCACATGGATGGTGACTTGCTTTGTCTCGCTATAAATACATTTTAAAATGACTGATGTATTATGACATTCAGACAAGGCTGAACCAGATCTGTGACTGAGTCGTGTTTGCAAGTATTTCGATTCAAATCCTTGAGTGTATATTTAGCATTTAACATTTAAACATTGAGACTGAAGGGTTACTTGTGGAAGTATTATAATTCTTGGTGCCTAACAGTGGATCTGTGGACGCATGTGCATGTCTGGGTGGACAGAGCTTGACTAAAGGATGGCGGAGTCCCGGGCCCCACTGCATGCCAGTAGAATATTATTGGTGTAAATGGGAAAGGTGGCACCTGTTAACTCAGGTTTCAACATGTAACATTTAGGCAACTGGCAAGACAGTTCATTCCCACTCCCTCCCCCGGTGGGAATAAGGTTACAAGAATTGTTGCCATTGTTGAATTATCTCTACTGAATATTTTCACAAAAATAAAAATTGTTGGCATTGCTGAACCATTGCTGCTGAATATTTGCACAGTGTTACTACAAGCCTCGCCACCGTCCTAGTTTAGAATCACCTGAATTCGGTGATTCACAGTCAGTTGAAATTTTTGTACTCAGTATTTTAAATAGTTCTTTATATTGGAAATGAGTGATTATAAATTTACAAGTTGTTAGTGTGCTTTACAAGGATTTGCTTGGTTTGATAAATCATAAAAGGAAACTGAACTGAAAAAAGGGGCCAGGGAAAGTGGGGAATGTTTTGATAACATACAAACAAATGAACAAACAAAAGAACTTCGAAATTTATTTTGTAACATTGTAACTACATCAGTGTGAGTTACCTCTGCCCTCATGAGTGTGAGTAGCTAACACTGTCTGGTTATGACAGACCAAAAAATTGTGAAAAGAAAGAGGTTAAAACAAGTGAAAGTGATATGTTTATTCAGTGCATGAACTAACTCTGTTAACTAACCATAAAGAAATATATACTTTTCTTAATAGAAAATTAATGTTACCCAACTCTATTTAATAAATGTTGAGTAAATACTTTAAAAAAATACCGTTTTGATTGGGTACCAAACCTTTAGCTGTTTTGGAATACCCACATGATTCAAATTCAGTTTGGCAGAGTGTGTGTGTGTGTGTGTGTGTGTGTGTGTGTAAGAGAGAGAGACAGAGAGAAAGAGGCACGACTGAGCAAGGTACAGAAATGTACAGTTGAATCCACAGCATAAGAAAAGTATTGATAAGCATGTGATTAGATGGGCCCTAGTTTTAAAAAAGCTGGAATCCATTTATTATCTGCAAATGTTCGCAAAATCATTACATAAGTGCCCAGAGCACTTTGACTTTATAGTATCACATTGGAGAAATATCTGGACCCTGTCCTGATGGCCAGGGCAGATAGTTGATATCATGAGCTAAGAACAGGCACTTCACAATTCCCAGCGTTTGGGACTCTGCCACATAAATTTGAAATAGGTCAAAGTGAAACATTGGGATTTTCATATGCTTGTTATGAGAGGGTGTAAAAATTTAAACCTGAGAGAATAATAGGAAGTATTTTCTGATAAAACAGCTCTATTAGTAAAGATGTTTGGAACCAGAGACTAATTTATCTGGCTCTTGTATGGATGAGCAGGAGACAGAAACAATTCTTATAGAAATAAAGACCCTAAAAGTATAGTGGAGTAATGTGGGTTTTTTATTTTTATTTTTTGTAGTGATCAGTTTTAATGCTTATGTTATCTACTTTACATTAATTTTTACACCATAATAATGTAACAGTTATCACTAATAGTTATAATGCAATTATAGTATATGTGCTAGCTTTAATGAGAGCCTGCAGGGAGATTAAAATAAAAGGATTGCATGGCGTGGTTTATGTTAGAAATAAGAGAAGAACCTTTTTTTAAAGTTGCAAGTATAAAGTTATATGGAGAGAAATAATCAGATGCTACATGTGTCACGCTTTATTGTTGTTTTGCCTTTGAGATCTAAGCCCCGTGCTCCCACCTCTTCCATAGGCCCATCACCCTCGGAGGAGAGGCAGCAGCCTCAGAATGCGTACAGACTGCCTCTGGAAAGCTCAGATCGCATACCCGGGATGACATAGCTCAGAGCCAGAATTAGTCATTATAACCGAGATATAAACTATTCATAAAAATATAAATAAATAAGTGCCTATTTTATTAAGTTAGAACCACTGGGTTGAGAAAAACTTATGAAGATAATAAGGAAATTTTAAGCTACTACACTATTCTGTCACAAATGAGTGATTACAAACAGTGAGTATCTTATTCAGGATGAAAGAAAGAAAGGAAACTTGATTCACTGACATGTGCACAAAGTGATGGTGTGTGATTTGTTGGTTTGCCATTCGTCAAGAAGAGCCGTCTGCATCACCCTGGTCATGCAAAAGATGCAGAGAGGGGGACAGTGTCAGATCCAAGATCGGCCTGCTCTGTGACAGCACGCAGCTAGGCATTTCCCACGTACTGTAATGTGAGAAGTGTGATGAGCAGCTGAGTAGTGGGCAGAGATTAGAAAGGCAGGTGTGACCTGTGCGGAACCTCAGGTGAGGAAAGGGTGGTGGGTGCTGACCCTGCCTCCGAGGAGACAGGGTGCTCGGCAGGACGAGGCCCCACCTGTGCCTCCATCATAACTAAAGGCAGTTTTGTGCTCATTCAGAGCACAGTTGTCACACAAGTGGTCGATAGTTCATAGGTGGGATGGGAAGAACAGGAAAAGGCCAGAAAGGGCTATTTATATCTGTCTCTCTTTTCATCTGTCTGTCCATCCATCTATCTGTTCATCTATCCAGTTCAAGGAGGCAAGAGGAAAGTTCTGATTAACTCCTGGGATCAGCAGCTCTTAGCTCCTGTATCACACTCATTTATAACTACAGCTATGCCTGCTGTTGTGTCCTGGACTCATGTGCATATGATGACCCTGAAATCACCAAGGAATAGTTGTATCACATTCACTGAATTCTTTTTAAGAAGGTAGACTCAAGTAAAATACAGTTTAGAAAGATTCCCATCTCTCCATTAGATTGATGATTTCTTCAGGGGAGGAATCATCTCTTATTCGTCTTTATGTCCTTTGATGTCTAGCACAATGTTCTCTACCTAGGTGAAATATTTGTGACGGTGAACAGAATGGAAATCATGGAAGTGTGAGGGGAGGAAATCATGTTCTTTAGAGTCCAGTATTGCTGTTATCAGTAGACTCAACCAGAAATCATCCATCACCCTACCCATACTCCTACCATTCTCAACCTTCATACTCTTGTTTCTCTTCATATCGTATAAATCTTTCGCCTTTTTTTCAACCTTCATAATAAGATGATGTTTTTATGAGTTGAATTAAGGATTCAATTACTGAAGTGTCTTTAGTAATGAAGACGATAAGTTTCTAAGAGAGTTAGGAGGAGCATCTAACAGAGGGAGGTATTATCAGGTGGAGTCCCATGAAGGAGTTATTTTCTACCCTTCTGCATCACGTGGGCCAGGCGAGGCTCCCTCCCTCCTGCTTTTCTGGGCTGATCCTCATCTCAGGGGTTTGGGTGCTGCTCATCCTCAGCCTCCTGGAATACCCTAACTTTAAGGCGAGACTTGCCAGGTTAAACTCAGGGATGAGGACTGTAGAGACATTCCACAAAATATCTTCACCTGAGGCTTGGCCAGGACATCTTTGTATCTACCCAGGCTTAACACACATCTCTGAAGAGACCAAATCTTCTTCCAAGAGAATTAGCATCATGTGGTAGAAAGAACAGTAGGTTCTTGAGTCTGTGATCTGTGATTTCAGTGACCGTATTTATCCTGACTGGTGAGTTTTAACCTTGAGCTTCGGTTTTCATTATTATCAGTATTATAATATCTACCCTAAAGAATTATTGGGTAGATTATATGAAATAAGTTTTTGATGTGTTGGGGGGTTGGAAGCACTCTGCACACATTAGGCCAGGGTTCTCCCTGTGGCCAGACCAGATTTTATTAGCTTTGTGCTGAGGATGTGTTATCTTACTACCGCTGATGATGGTTGAAAATAAGGAAAATTATAAGGAGTTCTTTGCTAATAAGCTATGCAGTTATAAATGAGTTATTTAAGGTCTGTTGGTAACTCCAATGCAAAGAAAATTAGAAAATGTTGTTTATGAGGAATGAACCTCTTTGCACAGTAAATGCAAACTATATACTCTTGGCCCAATTAGTCCAATGCTTTGACTCCAGTGTTTTCCACAGACTCTTTCACCTTCCCAACACAGTCATGACTGTCTCCACAGTAGTCAGCAAGATCACGAAAACTCGAGCATTTTTGCTTAAATCTGATTAAGGCCATATTAACACTTTTAAGTGGATCAGCTTTTAATCCTCTCTCTGATAGATACATTTTATCTACCATGGAGCTCTCTGTAGTGTAAGAATAGCATTTACCTCTACAGGTCCTTGTCGACTTGGTGTTTCCTTCAGAACTCTTGTTAAACTGCTCCTTGAATCCTAACAATGTGGTTTCACAGTCTAAATAGTATATTTTAAAGGAGCTCACTATTTTTCCTGCATGTTTATACATAGCACACCTTATCACCTGTAGTTTAATATTTGTTTTAACAAGAACAGTAACAATGAAATTCAGCTGTGCCATGCTTTTTGGAATTTATGACCTCCCTTTTTTTCAGTTGGAGGTATCTGCAGGGACTGAGGTTCAGTGGAAATCCCTGTCTTCTGCTCATGACCCATGCGATTGGAGGAGAACCCCCTTTATGAACAGATAAAGTAGTCTTGGGAAAGGGCTAGGCTTTCTAAATTGTAGAATCTGCTTATAGAAGCTCTGAACGCAGAGCTTTGGAGTTTTGGTGCTCTTTCAGTCTGAGTACTGTAAGAGGTACAGTAAAATATTAACTCAATGAGTAAAGATATTTAGTTCTTACAATGTTCCAAGCTCCGTGTAGGAAAAGCATTGAGCAAAACGACAAAAACTCTGCCTTCATGAAGCATATTTTCGTGGTGGGGAGAGCGCGATGTGTTTTTGGGAGAGAGCGCTATGCTAGTAATTTGGCTCTCAACTGGAAAAAGGCCTAAGTTTGTTGACCCTGCTGATCTCAAGCTGCCGCATGATCACACTGAGTGGGAGTTGGGGAGAGAGGGGCATAATCAATTGTCTGGGGTGAGGAGAGCTAGGAGAGACAGCCAGTAAACAAAATAAATACGTAGAGTACGCAACATGTCAGGTGGTGCTGTTCGCTTGCAGGACGAGGCAGGGGGGACTCTCGGAGGAGGGTTGCAGTCATGACTCTGGTGATCCGGGAAGGCCTTGCTGAAGTGGTAACATCTGGGTGAAAACCAGAGGAAGCGAGGGAGAGAGCATGCAGAGATCTGGGGAGCAGTTCCCAGGGGAAGGAGCAGCAAGTACACAGCTGTGAAGTGAGAAGGTGCAGGCCTGGCTGAGGGGAAGCAGTGAGGCCAACGTGGGCGGAGAAGAGTGAGCAAGGACAGTGAGAGGGGGGATAAGTGGGACGGACCGTGTTGTAGGGAGCCCGGTAGGCCCGTTGGAGGACTCGGCTCTTTCTCTGAGTGAGATGGGAAACTTTGTAAGGTCTTGAGAAGAAGAGTGACATGGTCTGACAACATTTTAACAAAACCAACGTGGCTTCTCTAATGAGAATAGACAAAAATGGAGAAAGGACGAGCAACAGGGAGATTAGTTGGAGCTGATAGCATAGTCCAGGGGAGACACGGTTGTGATCTGGACCACAGTGGTTAGTTCTGGTTATGTTCTAGATTTATTTTGTGCTAGAGCAATGTGATTTGCTGACAGATTGGATGGATAGTACATGACAGGAAGAGGGGAAATGACACAGGCTTTGGTGAGGAAGTCAGTTAGACCTGAGGTTTGTGTTTCTGTTTTGAGGTTAGACTTAGATTCTGTTTCCGCTTCCGTCTCTCATGAGCTGTTTGCTTCCATTTGGGCTGACTGTAGTCTTGCCCTTAGACAATACAGTCCATGAAGACAGGGACACTCTTTAATGCTTTATATCATTATGTTTCTGGTGGCCAGCACATGATAGGTGAATGTTGTTGGACTTTTCTCCATAGTTTAGTTTCTGTAACTGTGAGATGTAAATAATACCAACATTTGAAGACTAAATGGAAAATTCTGGGTCCAAAGTGCATTGCACATTTGATGAACAGAGAAAATTAATATATGAGAGCTGAAATTATTACTATTCATACTTTATGTCATTTAATATGTTCAAGTGGGAGGGACCATCTTGTGAACATCCAGAAGGGAGGCTTCTTCACAGGAAAAAACGTGACTAATTTTCAGTTTTCGTTGAGACTATTTCATTAAGAACCATCTCTTAAGTAACTAAAAAATGAAGTCCATGTTTTAAAGCCATAAAACCCAAACTCCTTTAATTACTTTACTGCAAGTCAAAAGGATTTGTATTATAGCAGTGGTCCCCAACCTTTTTTGGGCCATGGACCAGTTTAATGTCAGAAAATATGTATATTTTCATGGAACACCTTTAGGGTGGGATGGATAAATGTATTACATGACCGAGACAAGTGTCAAGAGTGAGTCTTAGATGGATGTAACAGAGGGAATCTGGTCATTTTTTAAAAATAAAACATCGTTCAGACTTAAATATAAAGAAAACGGAAATAATGTAAGTTATTTATTCTTTCTCTGCGGACTGGTACCAAATGGCCCACAGACTGGTACCGGTCCGCAGCCCAGGAGTTGGGACCACTGTATTATAGGACAAAACTAGGACAGAAGCTAGAGAAACATCCCCTAGGAACTCACTTTCTACACATAAATATTACTTACCATGATGATTGGTTATTTTAAATGGTACCTACTCAGCTTTTGGAATAAAAATGGAAGAACTATAGTGGTGTTGAAAGTAGACGAGCAAAGACCAAACTGTTTGAGAGACAGTATGCTTGAGTTGTCCTTGTAGCCCGAAGCTACCAAATACATCCTCCCACCTACCCCCACCCAGATGTCTAATATCTATAATAACATGCCCTTAATGGTGACAGAGCCAGATGTGAATATATAATGTCATTTATTTTTTGTCTTTAACAATGTAGAAAGTATTTTTAAAGCCCAGAAGTTGAATTTAGGTTGGTGTGAACAAGTGAGAATTTGGTAGAACATCTGTATTTCTGAAGATTGTATTTTTAAGCTGTCTATGAATACTCACTTGCCTTCCCATATAAGCTTATTAATTCCACACATTCTGAAGAATTCATCGGACCAATTAATAATAGCATGTCTGATAATTGGGACCACAGAATTTAAATCTGTCTGTAGGAATCTTTTATCTTCTTGTATTATGGCCTAAGTACCGAATCAGGCTAATGACTGGTAAAGAACAGACACTAATTTTCAAGTAGCTCCTAAAGCCGACTGTTTTAAGAGAAGACCTTTGCTGTGATTATAGCTCTTTGGTAAGTGAAATTGTATATGTATATTATATAAGTGCATTTGATTTTCACAAGTGTTTTATTTTTATTTCATAAATGAAAGCTAATGTTACCTAATATTTTCCCGTGAAAATACCTCTGATGAAGGTAAAAGTATACCCTCCCCTCACCATTGACTCCATGACCCTAGGAAAGAGTGTTAACTGAGGGCCATAATGCATGTTAAAAGAGCAATTAATTCTTCTTGAGAAAGAAAAGTTTTATTGTTTACTTAATCTACATGAAGAACAATGAACATAAAAGTCTAATGCATAAAAGAAGTGTAATATTTATATAGTTGTATTTATATTTTTTCTGGTGACTGCAAGGTGACAGAAAATGAAGGAGTACAAGGTTTTATTTTATTCAAGATCAGAGTCAGATGAAGAGAGAGAAGAGCATAGGAAAAACCTATGAAGAAAAAAATGTGACTTCCCTGACCTGTGGTGGTGCAGTGGATAAAGCGTCAACCTGGAAACACTGAGGCCGCCGGTTCGAAACCCTGGGCTTGCCTGGTCAAGGCACATATGGGAGTTGATGCTTCCAGCTCCTCCCCCCTTCTCTCTCTCTCTTTCTCTCTCCTCTCTCTATAATGAATAAATAAAATCTTTAAAAAAAGTGTGACTGATTCCCTCTACCTAGCATCACTTCACAAAACTCTTCTTCCTAGACCTTTACCTCATTTGTTTCTGGTTTCCCTTTTCCAAAGGCCACACAAAATCCAGTAAACCCCCTTCTGACCTCCACATGCTCCTCTCCTGTTTCTGAGCACCATTTCTTGCTCTCACTGTGAGTCTCGCCCAGAGAGGCGGGAGTCTCTGAGCCACCTGAGTTCCACGCCAGTGCCTGCTTGTTCTCCGTCCACCTTTCCAATAAGGCGCCTGAGCCCCTCGCCTCTGACCACATTTCCAGCGTCTGCAGGTTCTTCTGAGACAATGGTCTCAAAGGGAAGTGCCTCGAAGATAAGTCATTTTACCTCTCTTTTGGGTCTGTGCAGAGTTTAGCCTGATGATCTGTTAAAGCAGAAGTTGTCCTGTGAGGGCAGTGCAGTTCAGTAGACGTGTCTGCCACGCCAGAAATGCTTTATGTCTGTGCTATCCAGTATGGTAGCCAGTAGCCATACATGGGGCTGCTTATATATGAAATCATTAAAATGAAACAAAATTAAACATTCAGTTTCTTCATCACACCACCCACATGTCAAGTGTTTAGTAGTTACGCGTGGCTAGTGGCTACAGAATTGGTCAGTGCAGCTTTAGAGGAATCTCATTTGTGGGAGGAATGGGCCAATCCTGGTGTCTACCATGCTCAGACATGGGCTGAGAGAAAGCCCAGGGAAGCATGGTTCGGAGGAAGGCCAGGGTGGGTGCAAAGGTCCAGCACCTGTTCGTCAGCTGTGATCCTGCAGCAGGTTCTCTTGGCCACCACATACCATCTCCCATTAAAGAGTGTTGGACACTCCAGTACAAGACTTGGAGAGTTAGGCCTGGGTTTTTTTTGTTTTTGTTTTGCTTTCTTTCTGTGGCAGAGACGGAGAGGCAGAGAGAGGGACAGACAGACAGGAAGGGAAAGAGGTGAGAAACATCAATTCTTTGTTGCAGCTCCTTAGTTATTCATTGATTGATTTCTCTTATGTGCCTTGGCTGAGGGGCTACAGCAGCCTGACTGACCCCTTGCTCGAGCCAGAGACCTTGGGCTCAAGGTGGTGGGCCTTGCTCTAACCAGATGAGCCTGCGCTCAAGCTAGCGACCTCAGGGTCTCGAACCTGGGTCCTCCACATCCTGGTCCAATGCTCTATCCACTGTGCTACCGCCTGGTCAAGTTAGGCCCGGGTTTGATTATTGCCTTTGACAGTTAGCTGTGGGACCATGGGCAGTTATGTAAATTCTCTCACCCTTTGTTTCTTTATTTGTAAAATGGAGATAATAATACTTACTTCCCAGGGTTGTCGTGAAATTCGGTGGGAATAATTGGAAGGCAGTACCGTGCCTGGCATATCCTAACCACCTACTTTATAGTAGGAAGATTAGATACTGTGGGCCCTATATCAGCCTCAGCCGCCTCTTCTAACAACTTCAACAAAACACTAATTAGCCTTTTGTACTGAAGTACTAAATAAACAAAAGGATAATTTAGGAGTAGTTGCTACGTTGCCTATACTTTCCAAACGCATTGTTTTATACAAATAGAACTCTCCCTATTTAAGATGCTGTTTTGAGGTGTGTGGGGGGGTGAATGTACCCACACTGGGATGCCTGGCATGCAGGCACAGTCTGGCTAACAGTGCCCGTGGAAAGAAGTATTTGACCCCCGTTTATAAACCCAAGCCAGCTGCTGTTTTCATCACTGCGATTCACAGTTGTTGACAATTGAAATCCCGGAGCAAAGTTGGTACCCCATTTAGGGACTGCTTTCCAGTTTGCCAAGGGGGGAGACAGAGCTGAAGGAACAGATTATCTGTACATCTTGAGAGGATTTCTTCTGCCCTCTCTCCTTGCAGTTCCACGCGCTGTCGCCCAGCCAAGCACAAACTGCTGGTGCGCACAAAGCTTTGTTGGATAGAATCTGGGGTCACGTCTACTGGCTGACCTTGTAGAGATACCATGAGACTTTGAGGCTAAGACTGGTGCAGACCCCCGAAAAGATGCAACCTGCTGAACTTCCAGTGTCACCGTGCCACTCTGCTCCATCGCTCAACCTCTGTGCAAAACAGAGCATATATTTGAAAATAGAAATTCAGGAAATTCAGGTGTTCAGAAAACCAGTATTTACAGAGCATCCTCCTATGGATTGAGTTTTAAATTGTCCAAACCTTCCCCTGATAGAAGGCTAATGGATTGTTTCCAGTGGGGTGCTTGTGTGTGCCGGGGGGGAGGGGCAGTAGCCACAGCAGAGTCACAGATCTGGATGGGTCCGCAAGGGTGGGGCTGCCTCCCACCCTCTCTGACTCTTGCCAAGGGAGGGGCCCTCTCTGTAGCTTCTCCTGTTTCCTTCACCTCCCAGGTGAGCTTTAAGGGCTTTTTTGTGTGTGTTTTGTTTTAAAGGTTTCACTGCAGAGCGGATAACCAAGAGAACAGAGGAGGAGGTTCATAGCTTCCCCCAGGTCCTGGGAGGGGCTCCAACAGTGGTCTCCGACCCGCGCTCTCTTCACTCACCGCACCTCTGAACAGTTTTATCTCTGATCTCATTAGTAGGCAAAGCTATAGCGTTTCTTCATGTCGTCCTTCTCTCTGGAGATAGACCTGAAGATGCATTTTGGGTAAAATAGTAGAATCCCTTTGCTGCCAGCAAAACAGTTAGTACACAAAAATCCACAGGGAAGTAAACAGGTGGGGAACTCACTCCAGGAAGCAGTCTTTATTAGGCCCCAGACTGGTGTTCCCCTCTAGAATAATTTTTAGCAAAAATGTTCATCCCATTACACTAGCAGTTCTTGAAAGTAGTTGGCATTTATTCTGTTAATATGTGAGGCACTAGCCAAACATTGTTATTAAATGACTGTTATAATAGTTACTGATATTTTTGAGAAATTCAGTGATATAGAATAGTTAGTAGAACTTCTAAAAATATCTGAAATTTTTTTGGATGGGTACCTAGCAAAGGAATAATTATTAGCAACTTCTGCTTGAAATTGATTTTTCAGACTGCTGAAGAATTATTGACTTTATGAAATCCAAATTTGACTTTAGGGGAGTTTGTGATAACCATTAGTGTTTTTAGAACCTTTTCTCTGCAGGGAAGGAGAGCAGTCTGGCAAATATCAATGCACCTTAAGTTGGCCTCCTTGAATTATATAGGCTGTCTTTAGCAAAAATCTAACTCATCTATCCCTTCCCCAACCCTTCCTTCCTTTCTTACTTCCCTTTTTTCTTCCTTCTTCCCTCTCTTCCTCCTTTCCTCCCTTCCTCCCTTCCTTAGCATATTTTAAGATTGCATTTCAATGTAGAAAAATCTATACCAATAAGTTTTGCATACTGATGTAAAAACAAAAATTCAACCATATTAATTTTGAATCATTAATTAAAATCACATACTAATAGATATTGATGTTCTGTTATTATAGGAGTAAATAAATCAAATGGCCTAATTCTTAAGGTTTATTTCCTAGAATTTTATTTTTCATTCTGTGTGTGTTTTTATTAAAACAGTGATACTATTTTAAATCCTCTATGAATAAAACCACATGAATATTCCCATAAGTTTCTTAATCACACATTTTTACCAGTCCTAGATGCTCAAGATTCTGAATTATTGCATGCATACTAAGTTATATTTTTAAGAACTAAATGTTTGGGGAAACAATGATAAGCTAGTATACAGTAACAAATCAAATCCAGAACCTACCTACCTATCTTCCTTCCTTCCTTCCTTCCTTCCTTCCTTCCTTCCTTCCTTCCTTCCTTCCCTTCCCTTCCCTTCCCTTCCCTTCCCTTCCCTTCCCTTCCCTTCCCTCCCCTCCCTTCCCTTCCCTCTCCTCCCCTCCCCTCCCCTCCCCTCCCTCCCTCCCTTCCTCCTCCCTCTCCCCCTCCCTCCCTCCCCCTCCCCCTCCCTCCCTCCCCCTTCCCCTCCCTTCCTTCCTTCCTTCCTTCCTTCCTTCCTTCCTTCCTTCCTTCCTTCCTTCCTTCCCTTTCTTTTTATTGGATTTATTGGGATAACACTGGTTAACAAAATTATACACAGTTGTACAACACGTCATCTGTACACCATCTTGTGTGTTCACTCACCCAAGTCAAGTCCCTGTCCATGACCATTTATCCCCCATACCCTCCTCCACCTTCCGCCACACCAGGAAGTAGTTCCCCTGGTAGGCACAAACTTTTGTCCATGCCCATGAGTTTTTTCTCTTTTTTTCCTCTTTCACTCAAGCCCTTCACCCTTTAATCCCCTTCCTGACAGCTGTCAGTCTGCTCTCTATCTATGAGTCAGTCTCTATTTTGCTTGTTAGTTCATTTTGTTCATTAGATTTCACATATAAGTAAAATCATATGGTACTTTTTTCCTCTGACTGGCTTGTCTCACTTAGCAGAATGCTCTCCAGGTCCATTCATGCTGCCACAAAGGGTCAGATTTCCTTCTTTTTTATGGTAGAGTGGTAAATGTAGCATGGCTTTTGTAATCACTCACCTACTGATGGACACAGGCTATTCCAAATCTTGGCTATGTAAATAACGCTGCAATGAGCATAGGGGAGCATATATTCTTTCAAATTAGAGTTTGGGTTTCTTTGAATAAATTCCCAGAAGTGGAATTGCTTGGTCATAAGGTAGTTCCACTGTTAATTTTTTGAGGTGACTGCATACTGTTTTTCTTAGCATCTGCAACAATCTGTATTCCCACCAGCAGTGCACTAGGGATGCAGGTTCCTTTTTCCCCACGTCCTTGCCAATACTTGTCTGTTGATTTATTGATGATAGCCATTCTGACAGGTGTGAGATGATATCTCATTGTGTTTTTTTGTGTGTGTATTTTTAAGTGAGAGGAGAGGAGATAGAGAGACGACTCCCACATGCGCCCTGACCGGGATCCACCTGGCAACTCCCATCTGCGGCTGATGCTCAGACCAGCTGAGCCATCCTCAGCACCTGGGGCCAATGCTTGAACCAACTGAGCCACTGGCTGCAGGTGGGGAAGAGAGAGAGAAGGGGGAGAGGTAGAGGGAGAGAGGCAGATGATTGCTTCTCATGTGTGCCCTGACTAGGGATCAAACCCGGGAGGTCTGCATGCTGGACCCACACTCTACTGACTGAGCAAACCAGCCCATGTGTCTACTGGCTGTCTGTATGTCCTTTTTGGAGAAGTGTCTGTTTGTGTCCTTTGCCCATTTTTTAATTGGATTGTGTGTGCACGCACACATGCGTGTGTGTGTGTGTGTGAGTTTTAGAAGTGCTTTATAAATTTTGGATATTAACCCCTTATCAGATGTATCAGCGAGTCTGTTCTCCCATTCAGTGGGTTGTCCTTTCCTTTTGCTGATGGTTTCCTTTCCTGTGCAAAAACTCTTTTAGATTGATGTAGTCCCATTTATTTATTTTTTCTTTTGTTTCCCTTGCCCAAGGAGATATATTAGAAAAAAATATTGCCCCAAGAAATGTCAGAGAATTTACTGTCTATATTTTCTTCTAGGGCTTTTATGGTTTCAAGTCTAACATATAAGTCTTTAATCCCTTTTGAGTTTGTTGTTGTGTATGGTGTAAGAAGGTGGTTTTAAAATTTTGCCTTGAGGTTGGGTTGGAATTAAAGGCTTAGAGTGAACAAGACCCTGCATCCACACATCTGCATTAACAGAGTAGCCTTGGTATTTGTAGTTATTTATTGAGATTCTGAGTAGAATTTCTACTGTAACACCAAATGTTGAAACTGGTGCAGTCTCATGCGCTGATAAGGAAACTGCAGCTCAGACGTCTCATCTGGAAGGTTTGGGAAATAGGGCTCTATTAAGACTCAGCTTCAGGTTTCAACCCCACTTTTTCTACCCCAGAATGCTAGGCAGATTGAACTGTCTGCATCACAGCTTTGGGTTTTGATCGTATTCTTTGTTGTTACTTTGGGAAGAGTAGCATGGCTTGCTCAGCCACACTCACAGCAGACGAAAGAAGACATTAAGCATTAGTACGATTACTGCTTGACATTGTTAAATAAAACAAATGAAGATCTAGAGGGTAATGTGACTTTTTAATTTAATAGCAAGTTAGCTAAGACTGTGATCCAGATTTTTCCTCTCCAAATCCAGTCATTTTATATCTTGCTTTAACGACATAATATTAAATCTGTAAAGTATCTCAAAAAATTTTAAGTATGTATGCTTCAGTGTTCTCAGGTCAATATGAGAAGGTAAAATGAACTGATTTACTAAAATAATAGAAACAAACTTACTATGGATTGAGATGCTTTTCTTCAAGAGCCAATTAGAAATGAACATTCTGTTTATCTTGTCCCATTTTACTTCAGAACATTATCTGGGCTGGTGTTTTTACTGCTTTATCAGCAAGGCAGATGAACTTAAAAAGCATCCTCTGCTCTCAACTGTGTCATTCTCATTGTGGACTTAAAAGGAAAAATACACAAACGTTAGTGGAATCAGAGGATAATTCCCAGACTGTTTCCACGTGGTCTGTCTAAATCATTATCTCTGGTGTTTATGGTTTATATAATGAAATTGCATCAACTTATAGTTAAATAATTAAGTGTATTTATTTTTACTTTGAATCAAATGGTTACCCACATTAATATATAACATATGTTTTAAAAAATGAAGAAAACTACTAGAGAACTTTGTGAGATTTTGATTTGATTCAGATGTTTTCAATTATTGAGTGGAACACCAAGTCTGGATGAACTATACTGTCTGCATCAGACAGTTTATTTGCAAAAGTAAGAGGTTTTTATTAGACTGGAAAAAAATACTGATAGATTATCGTAGCCGCCATAAAGAATGGAATTGACATGTAAGCATTCTGCAGGTCCAAAGCCATTCTCACCCTGTCACTTGAGGATGGGAGTCAGCGATACAGGGCTGTTCTCCAAGAGGTGAACACAATCTGCAATGGCATTAACCAGATTGTAACACTCTGGAGTCATGAAATAACCCATGTGCTGTGCTGAACATTGATAAAGCGCATATTAGACTCTAATTTTCATCTCCATATTTTAAATACAATATCAGGAAACTGGAGAAGTTCCAGAGAACAGGAATGAATAGAATTTGAAAGTATAAAAACTCACCTATGCTGAAAACTAAAAGAAAGTGGCATGCTCTGTAACCCAGAGGGGAAAGTGTAGGGTGGCACAGATGGTTAGGAGTCTCCGTCTCCAGCAGGGTTGGGGCTGACAGGCGCCTCTTGTCCTAAAGCTGTCTTTTAAGGTAAAGTTCTTAGTCTTGCTGTCAGAGCTGGTCGTTCTTGTACCACTTCCCAAATCCAGTACCTGCTCCATGAAAATACAGCAGTATTAGGGTGTGGGGTCTTACTGGGTTAATTCTCAAGGTAATTTTAAAGCAAAATATGAACCCAAACAAAGAGAAAGATAAGGCATGAATGAGCCAGAGGTCATAAAAAGGGAAGGCTTGTCTCTTCTATTTGTTAGGGCTAGACTAGGTATGGTAGAAGAAGAGATGGAGGGGGTCATGGTCGAGAGCCTGCCAACACGGTCGGCTCAGCCATGAGCAATATTTATGCAGGAGTTTGCCAGTTAGATAGCAGTGGGAGCGCCGGCAGGCTCAGTGCAGATGCAGCACCAAGCAGGGACAAGGCCTGGGCAGAGATGAGCACTGGATGGCGCGGCGGGTGTTGAAATACGAAGGCCTTTTTATCAAGTAAAAGAATCTTAGTTGTTATTCTATTGTCAATAGTGAGCCGTTTGATTTGAGAACTTTTTTTTTTTTTTTAAATCAAATTTGTGCTTTGGAAAAATCATCTGAGGACTATTTGCAGGTTGAACTTGCCCAGGGTGGGGTTGGGGGCGAGAGTGGCCTGGGTAGATACAGGGAAACTAGTAAAGACCCGCGGGAGGCAGATGTCTCAGGGAGGGCCCCTGGAGGTAAGAACAGAAGGGTGAGAGGGAACATACAGAGTTTAGAAGGTGGAAGCAGTAGGTCTTGGTGCATCACGCGCAGAGTGATATCAAGAGTGACCAGTGATGGCGCAGTGGATAGAGCGTCGGACTGGGATGCGGAAGTACCCAGGTTCGAGACTCTGAGGTCGCGCGCGGGCTCATCTGGCTTGAGCAAAGAGCTCGCCAGCTTGGACCCAAGGTCGCTGGCTCCAGCAAGGGGTTACTCGGTCTGCTGAAGGCCCACGGTCAAGGCACATGTGAGAAAGCAATCAATGAACAACTAAGAAGTCGCAACGCGCAACGAGAAACTGATGATTGATGCTTCTCATCTCTCTCTGTTCCTGCCTGTCTGTCCCTGTCTATCTCTGCCTCTGTAAAAAAAAAAAAAAAAAAAAAAAAAAAAAAAAAAAAAAAAAAAAAAAGAGTGACCAGTGAATTTAAGGATGCTTCACAGTGGTACCGTAGACTGAGAAGGGAATTGGTGGTATTAGTCTTCTATTGCTCCTGTACCCAATTACCACTAATTTAGTGACTTAAAACAATGCAAGATGGCCTTTCTCTAAGGCAGCAGATTTCTGGCTGTAAGTATCTGACTCCACAGCTCTTACAGGTGCTGGACATTGTGGAGAGCAGGCAGCGTTTGAACAAGGAAACAGGGTAGACGCTGTCAGAGTTCTTCATACCTGGTGAGGGGAAGACTTATGTCATGATACAGCAGTGCCATCTTCTTTGGCTTGGGATGTAAAAACTACTTCTTACTGTGTGTGGTGGTCAAAAATGAGGAGACGGGGGCCTGTCGGGGATTGTGATAAACTGGGAGTGCATGCCCCATGTGCAGGGGTGGCGATCGTAACACCAGAAACATCGCTTTCTGGGGACCTGGGCCCAGAAGGGTCTCCTTCTCCAAGACAAGTTCCCAAAGTGCCAGAGGCGGATTGAATGGTGGGCACACTGGGCATGCGCCCTGGGCCCAGACTTCCGAAAGGCCCCGCAGTACCCCAACTACACACTTTTTTCTGATGACACCAAGATTGGTTTCATATGTGCAATTTTAACATGAATAGTACATAGTATTTTTTATTTATTTAAAAATATGGTTAACATGTATTTTTATTTTCCTTTTCTATTTTTTTTTAAGGGGCCCAATATTTTCTGTGCCTGGGGCCTCAACCAACCTTAATCTGCCTCTGCAAAGTACACTTTGATGTAAAATCTCCCAATTTTATGGTGTGGTGATTATTTAAAACTTTTTAACCACAGATGTGAGCCTGCCATGGAAAATATTTTTTTAATAAAAATATATATAACATTGTCTTATAATTCCAGTGGTCAGAAGTCAGAAGACTAAAATAAGTTTTAGTGGGCCAAAATCAAGGCATCACCGTGGCTGCACTCGTTCCAGTCTGGGAGAACCCTGCCTTACCTTGTCAGCTTCTAGGGGCTGTTTACATTCATTGCTCCATGGCCCCTTCTGTCCTCAAAAACAGCAACGGGCAGGCCAGTCTGTGCCGCACTGGATCACTCTAACACTGTCTCTTCTGTCACCCTCTCATAAGCACCTTTGTGACTACACCTGGATAATCTCAAGATCCCTAATCAAATCATATCATATCTGCACAGTCCCTTTTGCCAGATAACACGACAAGGTCAAAGGGTGTGGGGGTTAGGCTGCCGCCACCTTTGGGGAGGGGGAAAAGTGAGTTCAGTGTACACATGAGGTTGATATCAAACTGAGGATGACTGGGTATCTGATTTCTTATCTGGAGATAGAGATTCTAATGACATAAAACTTTGACTTTAGTTTAGTGTTCAAGCTGTGAGTGGTAGTGAGATCTGAAATAACATCAGATGAGATGAGATGGGGGCTGAGGAGCCCTGAGTTGGAGGGACAGATGGAGAAGAGGGGCTTGTGGAAATGAGCATCTGAAAAGGAGGCAGAAAACTGAGTGGACATGTCAAATCTAAGACAGGCACATTTTAAAGGAGGGGTGGGTGAACCTGAGGAGAAAGGGAAAAGTAACCATTGGATTTCTGCATTAGGATAATAAATACTGGACATAGCAATGTCTTTATTCTATATGGTCTTAAAATAAAGTGTAACACTTGTTTTCAGAATGAGCCAGAAATTTGTCATTTCATTAGGTTTCACTGCTTTTGTAGTTGCATCCAGAATAATAGGCTTATTTTGAAAGTCCAGTTCTCGAAAATGTGTATCAACGATGGTTGGTGTATAGCCTTTTTGTACCATCCTCACCCAGTGTCAGTTTCTCACGTTCACTCCCACAGTCTCTGCTCTGTTTAATATTCTGTTCTTGGCAAACCTGTGCAATTCTGATAGGACTGTTTACCCTACTCCATGTAAAAAAGCTATATATACATTTTGAAACACTACATAATGACTGTCTCACAAGCTTATACATTTTCAGTGACATTTTAGAATGCAGGTTAATATTTGGGCTTTAAGAAAATGAAAATATAAAGAGAATGAGTATCTGTTGTGTGTGTGTGTGTGTTTGTGTGTAGTACTTGCTTCTAAACCAACAATCTAGTGAAACCAGCAATTCCATTCTGACTTCTTTACTCATTCCCACATCCATGCCTTAAATGGACAATTTTAGCTGCTTTTTGGCTTCTGCAATATCTGTTCCTGTCAGCGCACAAGCCTGCTGAAGGTAATTAGGGTTTCTCTGTCTGGAGCTTGAGTGCATTTCACGCTGCTGTGATTCCGGCTGTGGGATGATAGTGGGGCTGGTGTGACCACTGCCCTGCTGATTTCAGATTCTTGCTTTTCATTCTAGGCACATGCAATAACGTTTTAAGGAGAACCACTGCCCATAAGTCTTCAGCTTGCTTTTGCTTTTATATTCTGGATTTTTGTGTTTGTACATAAAAACATGTGAGTATGTAAGGACTTGTGCTTGGGTGTGAGTTGAATACAAATGTATGTGAGACAGGTCTCTTACCCTCAGAAAGTTCCTGCTCCTAGAGGAAAGGTGGTGCCATAGCATGGACACCTGTAAAACAGGTAAGCTGTGTTCAGAGCTATAAGAGAGAGTGTGAATGCTTTTTTGGTTGTTCATCAGACAAAGAGAGGTTTCTGATTATGGAGAGAATCAAAGAAGCTGTTCTTTTATGAGTTAATATTTAAATTTGGTGTTGATGAGGGGATAAGATATTTAGAGCTGGAAGGAAGTTTGAGCTCATAACCTTTGAGCCCAAACACAGACATAAAGTTAGAAGCGGTCAAGAAATACGAAATTAATTGCCTAAGTGCAGAGACGACTAAATGACTAGCACTGACATGGTAGGATTTGTGTGGGAAGGAACCATCACACTGTAGAAGGCGCCAAATGCAATAGGGAGGAATTTGGTGTTGACAGATTTCCTCCTAAGTTTTATTTAGTTATTTATTTTTATTCTTCACATTCTGAAAATAAATTCTGGTTGGCTGTGCATATTATTATTTAAATTGCATTGTAATTGTCAATAGTTAGTTTAGGATGTTGGCATGACATTCCTCAGTAGTTTTCTCTGCATTCTCTTTTTGGTGTAGTCTGTCAGGTGTTGCTGTCTATGTCACTATTGCTTTGTAAAAAAAATGTGGAAACTACCTTTCTCTTGTTTCCCTTATGCTCTGGAAGAGTTTCAGTGACTGGAGTTAATCAGTTATTTTAGAGGTTTGGCAATTTGTGCTGCAAAACCATTTGGGCCATGCGCGCATGTGCGTGTGTGTGTGTGTGTGTGTGTGTGTGTGTGTGTGTGTGTGTACAGTTTTGGTGGTAATTATTTAACAGCTTAATAATTGGTAATTGGTCTGACTAGCTCTTATCTCTGTACTGGAGACAGTTTAGTATACTCATAATATATTCTATAAAATTATCTTTTTCATCCCGTTTTGAAATTTATTTGCACAGAATTGAGCAAAAAAAATTGTCATGATTTTCAAAAGGTCCTCTATATTTGTTATTTGCTTCTTATTGTTTCTTACTTTGTCTAATTTCATCAGCTTCTTTCCTCATCCCCTTTGATTTGGTTAGCTAACAGTATAAGTATTAGTATTTTGACTTGTTATCAACTATTTTTTCTTCCAATTAATTTATACTTATATATATTAATTGTTTTGTTTCTTTAATTTCCAAACTTGGATGCTTATCAATTTTTTATTCTTTCTTATTTATTAAACTATTTAAGTCTATGAATTTTCCTTTGAGTCCTACGTTAGATATCCTAGGGGGTTTTTATACAGTTGTTTTCTAGATGTTTTCCTTTTCTTGACCCTCCAAATTATGAGTTTTAATATTTTCAGAAGATAGGGCATATATTTTCTAGGTTTGTTAATAATTGATAGTTGTAGGACAATCTGACTTTGGGTGATGGGTATGAAACATAATTGAAAGACAAGATAACCTGGACTTGTTATCTTTGAATATATAGATCCTGATTTATTGATGTCGCCCCATTAAAAAAATAAAATTAAAAAATAAAATAAAATAAAATAAAAAAAAGAAAAATATACTCAATACATAACAAAATAAATAAAATAAATTTAGCAAAATTTAAAAAAGAGTTAAATATAGTTTAACTTTTGGCAAAGAACTAAAATACTTTCTTTGTTCTCAAGGACGTATTTTCCTGATTTGGACTTTGTTATTGGGTTATGATTGGTGCTGATGCTGGAATTTCAATAAATGTCAGTATTTTACAGGAAAAAAAATTGATAGTTGTATTGCATTATGATAAGAGAATGTTTTCTAAAATTTCCTATTTGGGGATGTGTTGGTGTTCTACTTGTGGTATAATACATTGTCGAATTTTGTGCTTATTTGACGGATACTATTAAAGCAGATAATTTCTCTGTTTCCAGGGTGCAGATATGATACGTACTAATTAGATCTGCCATTTTAATTATAGTTTTCAAATATGCTGTGTCACTGTGCTTTTTTTTTTTTTGGCCTCTTGATTTATCACAAATGGAAAAAGATAATTTTATGCTCTTCATCTGTTTCTGTATTTTCTCCTGTGTCCCCAATTTCAGGTAGGACCATTTCTCATTCTGAAAGGCTGTCGTGTGCGCAGCAGGATGTTGAGCATCCCCGACTTCTACATAGTAAAGGCCAGGAGAGTCCTCCAGTTTATCTTGTTCATTAGATTCTACATATGAGTGAAATAATGTAGTATTTGTCTTTTCTCTGACTGGCTTATTTCACTTAGCATAATATTTTCCAGATCCATTCACACTGTTGCAAAAGGTAAATTTCCTCCTATTTTTCTGGCTGAGTACTATTCCATTTTGTAAATGTACCACAGCTTTTATATCCACTGATGGGCATTTGGGCCACTTCCGAATATTGGCTATTATAAATAACGCTGCAATGAACATAGGGATCCTGGCTATTGTAAATAATGTGCAATGAACATAGGGATCCATATATTCCTTTGAATTAGTGTTTCGGGTTTCTTCAGGTATATTCTCAGAAGTGAAATCATTGGGTCAGAGGCAATTTCATTAATTCTTTGAGGAAACATCACACTGATTTTCATAGTGGTTGCACCAATCTGCATTCCCACCAACAATGCACAAAGGTTCCCTTTTCTTTATACTCTCACCACACTTGTTTACTGATTTATTGATGATAGCCATTATGATGTGTGAGGTGGTATCTCATTGTGGTTTGCTTTGCATTTCTCTACTGATTAGTAATGTTATGCAACTTTTCATATTTCTATTGGCTATCTGTATATCTTTCTTGGAGAAGTGTCTATTAAAGTCTTCTGCCCACTTTGTAATTGGGTTGTTTGTTTTTCTGGTGTTAGGTTTTCTGAGTTCTTTATACATTTTGGATATTAACTCTTTATCAGATGTATGATTGGTGAATAACTTCTCCCATCCCATAAGTTTTCTTTTTGTTATAATGATGGTTTTCTTTGCTGTGCAGAGAACTTTTTAGTTTGATATAGTCCCACTTAAAAAATATTTTCTTCTGTTTTCCTTGTTCTGGGAAGTATAACAGAGAAAATATTGCTATGAGAAATGTTTAAGATATTAATGCCTATATTTTCTTCTTGGAGTTTTATGTTTTTATTCTTATATTTAAGTCTTCAATCTATTTTGAGTTTATTTTTGTGTATAGTGTAAGAAGGTGGACAAGTTATTTTTTGCATGTTATCTGTCCAATTTTACCAGTACCATTATTGAATAACCCCATTGTATGTTCTTGCATCTTTTGTCAAATATTAAGTGACCATATAGGTGTGTGTTTATTTCTAGGCTCTATATTCTGTTCCATTGATCTATATGTCTGTTTTTATGCCAGTATTATGCTATTTTGATTACTGTAGTTTTGTTGTATAGTTTGATATCAGGTAGTGATTCCTCCAACTTTGTTTTTCTTTCTCAAGATTGCTGTTACTATTCAAGGTCTTTTGTGGTCCATGTAATTTTTCGATTATTTGTTCTAGTTCTGTGAAATATGCCATTGGTATCTTGATAGGAATTGAGTTGAATCTATTGATTTCTTTGGGAATTTTAATGAAGTTAATTCTTCCTATCCACAAGCATGAAATATACTTCCATTTATTTATATCTTCTTCAGTATTTTCCTCCAGTGTCTTATAATTGATCAGGTACAGGTCTTCTACATCCTTAGTTAAACTTATTCCTAGGTAATTTATTCTTTGAGAAGCAATTGTGAATGGTATTGTTTTCTTAGTTTCCCATTCTGATAGTTCACAATTGGTGTATAAAAATACAACTGATTCCTGTATATTTATTTTCTATCCTGCTAGTTTACCTATCAGATTTAGTAGTCTGTTGGAAACTTTAGGGTTCTCCATAAACAGTTTCATGTCATCTGGAAATAATGATACTTTTACTTCTTTGTTTATAATTAGGATGCCTTTTATTTCTTCTTGTTGTCTCGTTTCTGTGCCAGGGACTTTCAGTATTTTGTTAAATGAAAGTGGAGATAGCAGACATCCCTGACTTGTTCCTGATTGTAGGGAAATGCTTTTTTAGTTTTTGCCTGTTAAGTGTGATGTTTGCTGTGGCTTTGTCATATATGGGCTTTATAATGTTAAGGTATGATCCCTCTATTCCCACTTTGTTCAGTTTTTATTATAAATAGATGCTGGATTTTGTCAAATGCTTTTTCTGCATTTGTTGATATGATCATATGATTTTTATTTCTCATTTTGTTTATATAGTGCATTACATGTGATATTGTTCCAACCTTGCATCCCAGGAATAAATTCAATTTGATCATGGTTTGTGATCTCTTTACTGTATCAATGAATCTAGTTTGCTGATATTTTGTTGAGGATATTTGTATTTATCAGGGAAATTAGCCTATAATTATCTTTCTTTGTATTGTCTTTATCTGGTTTTGGAATTAGGATTATGCTGGCCTAGAAAAATGAGTTTGGGACTTTTTCCTCTTGAATTTTTAGGATAGTTTGAGAAAGATAGGTCTTAATTCTTTGAATGTTTGGTTAAATTCACCTGTGAAGCCATCTGTTGGGAGTCTTTTAATGACTTCTTTGATTTCATTAGTTTTAATCAGTCTGTTCAAATTTTTGTTTCTTCTTAATTCGGTTGAGATTTTATTGTTCTAGGAATTTATCTATTTCTTCAAGATTGTTCAACTTGTTGTCCAATATTGTTGTTCATAATATTTTCTTAAAATTCTTTGTATTTCTGTGGTGTCAGTTGTTACTTTTCCTCTTTCACTTCTGATTCTATTTGTGCCCCTCTCTTTGATTCTTGATGAGTCTGGTTAATGGTTTGTCAATCTTGTTTATCTTACAGAACTTGTTCTTGATTTTATTGATCTTTTGTATTGTTTTTATAGACTCTATTTCATTTATTTCCACTCTGATCTTTATTATCTTTTTCCCTCTACTCACTTTGTGCTTTCATTATTGTTCTTTTTTTAGTTCCTGTAAGTATTAGGTTAGATTGTTTATTTGAGACTCTTTTTGCTTTTTGATGTAGTCCTGTATTGCTATAAATTTCCCTCTTGGGACTGTTTTGCCTGTGTCCCATAGATTTTTGTATTGTTGTATTTTTATTTTTGTCTTAATGTATCTTTTAATTACTCCTAGATCTCATTGTTAACTCACATGTTGTTTAGTAACATGTTATTTTGCCTCTATGTATTTGTATGTGTTTTAGTGTTTTTCTTGTAATTGAGTTCTAGTTTTATACCACTGTGGTCAGAAAGGATGCTTGATATAATTTCAGCCTTCTTGAACTTATTAATACTTGTTTTGTTACCTAACATGTGGTCTATCTTAGAAAATGGATTATATGCAGTTGAAAAGAATGTATATTCTGCTGCTTCGGAGTGAAATGCTTTGAAGTCATCAATTAAATTTATTTGGTACAGTGTGTCATTTATGGCTGATGTTTCCTTGTTGACTTTTTGTTGTTGTTGTTATGGAAGGTCTATCCATGTATGCCAATGGGTATTAAAATCTTCTACTTTAACTATATTATGGTTGATCTCTTCCTTTATGTCCATCAATTTGCTTTATGTATTCAGGTGCTCCTATGTTGGATGTATATATGTTTACAAAAGATATATCATCTTGTTGGATTGATCCCTTTAGCATTATGTAAAGTCTTTTTTTTTCTTTCTTTATAATAAGACTTTGTTTTGAAGTCTATTTTGTCTTATATAAGTATGCTACGCTACCCTAGCTTTTTTTCATTTTCATTTGTATGAAGTATCTTTTTCCATCCCTTTACTTTCAGTCTGTGTGTATCTTTGATCTGAGGTGGATGTCTTGTAGACAACATATATTAATATATGGGTCTTGTTTTCATATTCATTCAGTTACCCTATGTCTTTTGATTGGAACACTTAATCCATTTATATTTAATGTGATTATTGATAGGTACTTATTTATTGACATTCAGTTCTCTATAGCTATGTTCCTTTGCTTTTTTCCTTTTTTTGTCTTCTTGAAGAAGATTCTCTAACATTTCTTGTAATAACAATTTGCTGGTTTTGAACTCCTTTACTTTTTTTTTTTTTGTCAGACAGTTTCTTATTTCTCTTTTAGTTTTAAACGTTTTAAATGATATCCTTGCTGAGTAGGGTAGTATTGACTATAGGTCCTTGCTTTCGCAGCTTTGAATATTTCATGCCAGTCCCATCTGGCCTGAAGTATTTCTCTTGAAAAACAGTTTATGGGAGCTTTGTTGGAGGTAACTGTTTTTCTCTTGCTGTTCTTAATATTCTCTTTGCTTTTAATCTTTGCCATTTTAATTATGATGCATCTTGGTGGGGACCTCTTTGGGTTCATCTTGTTTGGCACTCTCTGTGATTTCTTAATAGGTTTGTCTTTTTCTTTCACCAGGCTAGGGAAGTATTCAGCCATTGTTTCTTCAAATAGATTCTTGATCCATTGCTTTCTCTCTTCTCTTTCTGGTACCTCTGTAATGCAGATGCTGTTACTCTTGATGTTGTCTCAGAGGTCTCTTAAACCCTCCTCATTTTTTAAAAAAAATCTTTGTTCTTTTTATTGCTTTGCTTGGGTAATTTCTGATATCTTGTCCTTTAAATTACTGATTTGATCCTCTGCTTCATCTAACCCGCTGTTGATTCTTTCTAGTATATTCTCCATTTCAGACATTTTAGTCTTTATTTCTGAATACGTTTTTTATGGTTTCTATGTCCTTTTTAATGCTTACTACCTCTTTGTTTAAGTTCTTACAGAGATTATCCATTCCTCTTGTTAGTTCTTTTAGCATCCTCATTACCATTGTTTTGAATGCTGTCTCAGGTAGCTTGGTTGCTTCCATTTCAATTAATTCTTTCTCTGGAGATTTCTTTTGTTATTTCTTTTGAAGCCTTTTTCTTTGTCTCCCAACTTTGTCTCCCTTTTTGTGTTTGTCTCCATATATTGGGTAGGCAGACCTGCTATTACTTTCATACTTGTTATGGTGGTTTTATGTTTTAGGTGTGTAGTAGGGCTCAGTGGTATAGTCTTCCAGGTCACCAGATCTAGGTGCTCCAGGAATGTCTTTTCTCTGGGTTATGTGGGCCTTCTGTTGTGGTTGAATCTGGATGCTGTTGGCCCATTCATGGGTGAGATTAAGCCTCAGGCTGGCTGGCTATGAAGATTGATCCTGAACACCATGTATGAGCCACTGTGCAGGGGCTGCCCTCCAAAGCAGAGTTGTCCCCAGCAGGGTCTGGTGTCTTCCCGGATCTTCCTTTGGGTACACTACTTGTGTTGCTAGTTGGGTTGTGCTCTGGTGTGGTCTGAAGCTCACCACTAATTGTGTTGGTTCTGGGTCTGAGAGGGGTTCTAGTGCAGGTTGATGTAGATACTGTTTTTAACTGGCCTTTTGCTACCTATTTGAATCTACCAAGCAATCTGCTATTTGTGGCTCTTCTACTGGACCTGGGTATATGTGAGAGGGGCCAAGCTGTAGACAAAGGTCAGCTTCCTCCAGCTACAAACCCAAACATCGGGCTAGATCAGTACAAAGTCCAAGGCACCCCAAGATCTATCTCTATGTTGGCTGCCTCCCCCCCCCCAAGGCTGCCTGGTCTTCCTTGAGAGCCTTCCAAAGAAAGTCTGTAGCATCAGCCCTAACTGGCCACAACCCACCATCTCTCCAGCAAGGTGTAAGCTTGATAGGATGAGGTGACCAAGGGGTCAGAAGGATGGGGCTAATGGATCTCCTGCCCGAGGGCAGTGTAGAGTCCGGCACTCAGTGCTGGGGAAGTGGCCCCTACACCACAGCCATAGCACTCAGTCTTTGACCCTAGCTCCCCCAGAAAGAGTGCACTGTAGGTTCAGGTTGGGTACAGCCCACCAACCCCTCTGCTGAGGGTGGGGCCACCGGGAGTTGGAG
Source organism: Saccopteryx bilineata (assembly GCF_036850765.1). Classification (NCBI taxonomy): domain Eukaryota; kingdom Metazoa; phylum Chordata; class Mammalia; order Chiroptera; family Emballonuridae; genus Saccopteryx; species Saccopteryx bilineata. Next base: position 102,806,561 of record NC_089495.1, on the reverse strand, counting down.
GACTGGACAAGTGTTGTCCCTTTGGGGGATGGGAACTGGCAGAGTCCTGTGGGGTAGAAAAATGGCATCACATGAGAGCTACACAACTCAGTGCCTGAGTCTTCAACAAGAGCTTCCCTAAGAAAATGCACTGAAGGTCCTGTCTGTGAACAGCCGGCCCACCCTTCTGCCGTGGGACTCAAGCTCAGCAGAGCTGGGCCACCAGGAATAGAAGGAGAGGACAAGTGGGTCTCACATTGAGGCAGGAGTGCTGGCAGGCACACAGGGTGCGGAGAATGGCCCCTGCTCCAAAGCTACATAGCTCGTTGTCTGTCTGAATCTCCATCTAAGGCTTCTCAAGAAAGAGTGCACCAAAGGTCTGGTTGTGTGCAGCCAGCAGATCTTTCTGTGGGTTGCAAACTCAGCAGGGTGATGCTGCCAGTAGTTAGAGGACCAGACGAGTGCACTTCCCAGACTAGTCTGTAAGAATAGGAGTGCCTGACCCTGGGAAGATGGCATCTGTGGGCAGTATGGATTAGAGGCTCGGCACAGGAACCTCAGTGGCTGACACTCCAGATCTATCCTTGGGGCCACACCACCCAGATCTTCTCTAGATGACTCCAATATACCCTGAGTTGCCTTCCCTCAACCTGGTGAGAGTCCAAGAACAAGATCCTGTGCACTGGCCCTTGAAGAGAGCACCTGGGTTTCTTGAAAACACTTCATCTCTCCCAGACAGAGAGAATCCTCACTGATTTTCACCTCCAGATTCTATGTGAACTCCTCTTCCTGGCTCTGGTGCTGTGCATTGAGAACAGCATGGGGTTGAGACCCCTGGCTCCTCAGGCGGAACCTTTGCATCCAAGTTATCCCTCTGGATTTTCAACTGTCATGTGTGTGTATGGGGCCCATCCTTTTCACATCTCTGCCTTTCCTGCCATTCTAGATGTGGTTTCTTCTGTTGATCTTTGGTTGTAACACTAGTCGTCAGCTAGCCTTCAGTTGATTATTTAGGTTGATTGACTTATAATTTAGTTGTAAATCTGGTTTGGTTCTGTGAGAAGGTGAGTTTACCTATTCTAGAGCCATCTGGGGACTGCTATCTTAAACTTTTCTCCTCTATATGACAGTTCTATATGTCTTGTGAGAAAATTTAAGATTTTTTAAAAATTGTTTTTAATTGTATATGAAAGAAACTATTTTTTTTTCCTCTGAGAATTAGAAGAGAGCAATGAAATAGTGACCCCAGAAGGAGCCATTAGGAATAAGAAATTATTAAAACTGCTTGGCTCAAACCCACCTCTTCCAATACTGTGCTCTGTGTTTGTGCACAGGAGACTGCGAGGTCTGCAAAATAAACAAACCCTTCCAATAGACTTAAAATAAATCCATATATCATATTTCAACAGAGTCCTAACTTTTATTACCATCTGCTGCAATTAATCTCTCAAAGGGCAAGCTATATTAAACTGACAAATTCTTGAATGTAAATATTGCATATTAGGTAACATATATCCATGAAATTTAAAACTTCTCAAGATTCTAAAATAAATTCCTAAAGGCTCTCGCAAAATTGTGTCTATATAGCTCAAGAAAACGTAGGAGTTCCATTGAGAGAAGGTGGAACCTTACCTAAAAAATAAACCTTACAGTAAAAATAAACTGCGAAGTTCTTTGAACTCAAGATGAGCTTACTAAAAATTGTGTGCAGTGCAGAAGGAGTATTTGAAAGAATCCCCCTGAATACGTGTATTGGATTTGAAACAGCTTAGCTGAGACTAACACACATTGACATCAAAGTCTTTTGTAGGGTGGGTGAAAATGACTTTCACTGCTACAGAAAGGAGAATAAATGTGTATTTTTAGTTATTCACCTGAGAATACAGGAACTGTTCTTAGTGCAGCTGCTCCTCTGGTCAGCACTTGAAAATACCTCACATAGAATGAGTTTCAAACCAACCACCAGTGAGAATTGAGTTGTACCATGTCTGCAGATGCTCGGAACATGGCTTGTTGGTGCTATAAGGGTTTGTTATTGTTTATGAAAACAAAAGAAAAAGCTGAAGGTCAACTAACCAAGCTCATAGATTGCTAATTTGTAGAAAATTAGAATATGATAAAAATTCACCGAACTTAAAAAATTAGTGCCAAATGCCAGTCTTTCCTGGTGTAGCAGAGGATTTAGGCAGTGGTGGGATTCAAATTAACAACCCGTTCTTGGCCCTAATGACCATTTTAAGTATAAAAAATTTATATACTGAAAGGTAGTTTATTATTTCATGCATTTAATACTTAAGTACGAATAATCAAAGAGGTATACAAAACTAGATTATGTTATGGGTTTTAAAATATTAATAAAAATGTTAACTAATACCTGACAAAATACAATAGAACTGTTATTTAAGATATTTCCATATTGCTTCTTGATTGGCGTACTCACTTGCCATTTTTTTCACCTATGGACAGACTGTTGTGCAGATGAGTGTTAAAAAAAAAGTAAGGAATATAAATTTGTGATTTCCACATTGGGTGGCTGCCCAGGCATCCACCTTAGAGAGAACCCTGATTACAAGTGCCAATTTATTATCCGGTTCACCAAACTCAACAAAAAATTAGGTATCGGTACTTCCAAACTGATGCTAACTGGTTGAATCCCACCACTGGATTTAGGGTTTGTGTATGTCAAGGACATCTGTATCCCACGTTGTGTCCTGATGCCACATATTTAGAAACAGCCCACTGATTTGTTCTTTCACTCTGAACGTGGATGTAGATTTTTCAGCTCTCCTTTCCTCTAAAAGACCCACTGCCAGCTACTTTCATCCGGGTGTTCCCCTGACACACATAACCCTCACTGCGCACCCCTGCCGTCTGTGCTAGTTGAATTGGTGGTCATCTCAATGAACAGCTAGAAGCTACTTATCCTCGCTCTAGGCCCTCTTTGGGAGAGGATAGCTTGTTCCCAGCTTCCTACCCCTCTGTCTGCAGTAAGATATGTGCTTCTTTAAGTTTGAATACATCTAAATTCTTCCTTTACCATTAAGAACTTTAATATTTTGGGGGATTTGGTTCATTTGCAGTTCTCGGGGTCTTTGTAACTTCTCTTGTTTGGCCTATGCTTAGTTTTCATTTTCGTGAGCCCTTTTAGCAAGCCTAACTCTTTGTGTCTCCAAGAACACCTGTGCTCCAGTTCCCGCGTTTATCTACCTCTAATTCCTTGTAGTGTCATGAAAAGATCAGGAACATAGACACCAATGGTCAAAGGTCAACAGGAAGTTCCCATGTACAGAAGGAAACATCGGCTCTCTTGTGGAAATAATTCAAATGCATCTGTTGGATACTGGAGGCTGAAATGCTCTTTTTTTTCATTTGGAAATTGTGCTATATATGCCTTAGCTTCAGTTTACATTGTTAGTCATCTCCATAGAATCTTAGCGTTGGAAGAATAGGAAGGGGGATAGTAAGAGTTATCTAATATCATGGCTTTGTGCTGCATGACTCTCTCTTCAATATCTGTCAAGTTAATAATTAAGTTTCTTTTTGAACATCTCTAGGCAAAGGTAACTCACTCCTAACACCATCTAAAGATAGAAAGTCCAACATTTATTAAGCCACCATTCTTTTCTCTGTGACTTCAATCCATTATGTAGTTTATATTTAGTGAGTGCTTAATAGGCCCCAGGCACTATTATGTGCACTTTTAGTCTTCAAATAACCCTATGACAAAGCTAATATTAATAACTTGATTTAACAGATGAGGAAACCAAGTCATAAAAAGATTAAGTAGCTATCCAAGGCTGAAAAACTAGAAGAAGAAAAAAATGAAGAAACTAGAATTTCTATCTAGGCCCACACTGTTAATTAACTCTGAAATACTCAATAAATCTAGTATAACCTCTAGGATAGATACAAAATTAATAAACCTTCCAGTTACAAAGTTTTACATGTCATTGCCTGGAGGAGATGAGATGTGGAATTAAGTCAGGGGGTTGATTACATTTGGGTTTCTTTTTCATTCATTTATTCAACAAAGGTACCTACTACAGCAGTCTTATGGATGCTTCAGATAATGCTGTGAACAAGACATACCAGCCATCTCTCCTGGAGCTTACATTCCAGATCAGGAGGCATATGTAAACAGATAGTGAGCAAGAAAGTATCACATAATGATCAAAAGGAAATAAAGCAAGGTGATTTGATTATAACGGCTGAGTGATTTTACTTTGATGGGAAGACTTTTTGAGCAGGTAGCATTTGGAAAGAGAACAGATATTTGGCATTTTATTTACTATTATTAAAGGATTAGAAATAAAAGTTTTCAAGTATGTCAAAAATTTTGGAAACAAAATATAATCATATTCTAGAGCATTAATATAATACTTTCTTTTTCTAATTTACCTCTTCTCCTTTATCCAGAATTCAAGTGAATTTGAGTTGACCCTTATTTGAGATAATTTTATTGATATTTCCAGGTTGCACTTAAATCTTTCCTAACCAGAAGAAAAGCCAACTGGTCTTCTCTCCCTTGATGCTTGGCCTGTGATTTTGCTGAACCCTTTGAGTTCTTCCCCAGTTGTGCTTAGGGCTGTACATCTTGCTGTATCAGAAGCCAGGTCGTTTCAAATGGTTGTCATGAATTGTCAGATAAACTCTAAGCAAAACTGGTTTTGTTGTGGGTTTTTTCCCTCCTGCTTCTCTCTAATTATATACTACATGATTGGATTGTCCATAGGATTAATCAAGTGTCTGGTTCCCATTTTTCTTTATCATTTTCCATTTTAAACAGCACTTTGCTCTGGTAATTACAGTAGATCTGACTTTAAGGATTAATAGTTTTGCTCTGTAAGGACTGTCTATAGGGGCATAGAATCTGAGATGTCAACTGATAGAGAATGCCAAGAATTTGAAAAGTCAGTGAGGGATGCTATAAATGTATAAGTACCCTTCTTAATTGGTTTGCATGTTTTGTTTTGTTTTTAAATAATCTTCTCTTTGAGGATTTAGCTACCACCGTCACCGTTTCCTCTTCCCAAGCTTTTCCTCACACTCATTTCTTTTTATCCATGCACATCCTCCACCTTGCCCTGTCCTCCCTCCTAAGCCTCTGTGTCCTGGATACAGCCAGCTGGCACAGGTCACTAGTGCTTTATGACAGGTGTGCACTTCATACGTACAGCTCTGGGCTACATGGCGATCCTGGATGTCAGGATCAATGAATCATGCCATTTTATTGTTTATTTTATGATTATTTTTTAGGTGAAATTTGCCTAACAAAAAATTAACCATTTTAAACCGAACAATTCAATGGCATTTAGTAGATTCACAATGTTGTGCAACCACCACTGCTATCTAGTTCCAGACATTTCATCATCCCAAGAGGAAGCCCTGTGTGCAGTTTCCCCTCTCCCTCTCCCCCACCTCCACCACCCGGCCCCTGGCAACCACTTCTCGTTTTTGTATCCTCAGGGCCTTGCACAGCATCTGGCTCAGAGTGAGTGTTTAACAAATGTTTATTAGAATAATGAAGGGATTAGAGATCTCTGGAAAGAGAGGAACTGACCTTATATAAATGGCTTCATTCATTCCCACTACTTTGAGCTGACCAGCATGAGCAGCCACTGTGCCAGAAGAAGGGCATGGAGCGGAATGAAGCACATGTCTCTGCCCCTAGGTAGTTTGTGCTTGAACCCAGTGCTGCCCGGTAGAAATGTGTGGTCCATATTTGTAAACCTCTCAGTAGCCTCGTGTTTTCTGCTACTGCTGCAACAATGAACACAAACTTAGTGGCTTCAAACAACCTGTATTTGTTCTCACACTATTGAAGGTCAGGAGATGAGTGTAATTCTAACTGGCTGAAATCCCTCTGCGGCAGGGCTGCATTCCCCCGGAGGCGTTCATAAGGAGTCATCCCACTTCGATCTGTGGTTCACAGGAGAAGCATATCTCGATATGAACTAGGCATATCTCAGGTTCTCAACTAGTGTTTACTGTATTGGACAACACAGATCTAAGAGGGTAGGGAGATGCTGAAAAATAGTTATAAATGCGAGTGATATTTTTCAAGAAAAATGCTAGCGTTCTGCCCAGTCACACTGTCGGAAGCATAGCCTCACGGTGAGGGATGGGAGGTTTCCTGGAGAAAGCAGAACCCTGGGTGACAAAGGGGTTGGGTCTTTAGTGCAGAAAGAGAGGTCCTCCCCTCCCAGTTTAAAATTCTTAAATAGCTTCTGCTTGTCCTATGGCAAAAATACACAATAAGGACATTGGACCAGTCTACATTAAAAAAAAAAAAAGAATGGGATTAGATATGCATTTCTTATACAATTACCCTGATTGCTTTTAAGATCCCATTTTCTTCGTTCTTAACATTTCTCCCTGAGTGGTCTTTTTTAATTGAAAAAAGTATATTTTGTTCCATTATCTTTTCTCACAAGGTCAATACATTTCAAAAGAATATAAATTATTGCATCTTTTTTCTTTTTATAAAGTCATTAGAAACTACATATTACCATATATTTCTAGGACATAGTTTCTTAAATCCCCCCCCTACTCAGGCAGTTAGCCCCTCAGAACAATCAAGGTGCACACTCTCATCTCTTGTAACTGGAGCATACTGTCCCAGCACCTGTGCTGGTTAATTTGACAGAAGTAGAACCTGACATAAAATTCTACAATAAATGGCCAGACAGGCGTTTTATGGGTGAGGAGAACCACAGCCAGCACTTTGCTAAATTACTGAGAAATCTTTGTTTTAGTCTTCTGGTGACAATCCTAGTTTGAGCCATGATAGAGCTGAGGTACAACAACATGCTGTAACACAAACCTCTCAAGCAGGGAGTGAGGATTCATGAATCAGCGGGAGGCAAGGGCACTTCTTAGGAGCAGTCTAGTAAAATGAATTTTAGACGGTAGGAAGACATGGACTGACCACTGTCTGCTGCAGTCTTCTCTGTTCTTGCCTCTGCTCTTGCAGCTGATGTGTCTCCAGTTGTCAGGGGCAGGAGGACATGGACCACGACAAATCAGCAGTAGTGTCATTTCCTGAGATATACCTGGTTTGCTTTCAAAAACAGTTGAAGTTTGGCAAGCTTTCCTCTCAACTCTCATCTGCTAAGCAGGTAGTGCTTGCTTCTTTCTCCAAGGAGAACTCAACGACTAGGCAGCAGATGGAGGTAAACTTTCTGCTAATTCTCATTCAGCTATCAATGGGTAAAGCCCCTGCAGGTCTCTGCCCCCTTTGGGACATCTTTATGTGATTTTATTTTCAGTAAAGTATTAAAAGGCCAGGTGAGTCACTCCATACTTGGCTCTAGCACCCTTTCTTTCAAAATCTATCATGTTCTTTGATGACGAGTGCTTCAAATAAATACTAAATTCAGTTTCAGGTGAACTTAGCGCAGGCCTTTTAACGCAATGAACTCCTACAGAACATCTCAGTCTTTGCTGTGCCCCCTGTCTGGGAATGCTGTTTCCTGCCTGCTGCTGCCCCACCCCTCTGCCTGCCTCTCAGCCAGTGAGCGAGGTTTCTCGCGAGTCTTCTGAATCCTATTCGTCTTCTGTATCTCGTGGCCCTCTTTATGTCTTAGTGTGGTCTTTGTCCGCAGGCCCCACTTTGCAGAGACTTCTGCAAGGGAAGAAACAAGAGCCTATTGCTCTAATCGGTCCCTTTCTCTTCCATCGCATTTCAGTCTGCCACAGGATTCCTGGTGCATTAATAAGTGCAGACATTCTGGAACTTGGTCCCTCACCATGGATGCCAGTCACTGTGGAGGAATCTTAAAAAACCTCGATTTCCCACACCCTGTGTCTATAGAGAATCCCTGTCAATATCCTTGCAGTTTAAATGCTTTATTTCTTTTTTGTTGTTGTTGTTTGTTTGTTTTTTGCAAGAGAGACAGAAACAGATAGGAAGGAAGAGAGATGAGTGAGAAGCATCAACTGGAGTTGCAGCACTTTAGTTGTTCATTGATTGCTTCTCATACATGCCTTAATGGTGTGTGTGTTGGGGGGCGGGGGCGGGTTCCAACCAAGGCAGTGACCCGTCGTTAAAGTGAGCGACCTTGGGCCTCAAGCCAGTGACATTTGGGCTCAAGCCAGCAGCCATGAGTGACCTCACACTCAAGCCAGCGAATCCTGCACTCAAGTTGGTGAGCCTGTGCTCAAGCCAGTGACCTCAGGGTTTTGAACCTGGGTCCTGAGCATGCCAGGTTGATGCTCTAGCCACTGCACCCCCAGCTCATCAGGTCCATCCTGTTATTCTTGAGGTAGAATGTTTCCTGTGAGGGTGAACTATTTTTGTAGAAGATCAGTGGTTTCTCTCTACTGAGAATTCAAGCATGACAGGTGTTTAAATAGCACAGATGCCCTAAGTGGACTGGAAGTTGAAAACAGCAGTGGATATTGTAGTCAGCAGTTTTAGAAGGTATAGAATTCTGAGTGGCCTTCTACCTGTCATGATTCTGACTTACAGTGAATTACAAAGATTAAAAACTTTGGAAATAGTCTGCCTGCTGCACAGATGAAATCATTTCTATTAATGTCTTCTAAGCAACCGATTTTAACCTAAAATGTTAATTTGGAAACAGTTGATGTATTGTACATTAGAGGTCAAGTGACTGTAGTGGGCATATGCCATTGATTGTTCAGGCTGAAAGGATTATTTCATTTGTAGAACCTGGGGACGATATTACACTTTTTTGATCAGAAGGGAAAAGCTCTTTTGTGGTTCCCTTTCCTGATTGGCATCTCAGCGGCCCTTTAAGGCCCCCGCTTATCTGAAAAGTCTTTCACATGGGCTCTTGCTCTTTCCTCTCAGATTGACACATATAATATTATGTTTTAAAAAACACTTAGTCTGTCACGGGCAGCATTAGCCTTAAAGATTTGCGTGGTCCATGTTGTCATTTTATGGGGGGAAATTGGTTAAATGACAGGGGAAATATGGCACTTCATGAACACAATTCTTTCTGAGTTTCATTTTCTGTTCTAGCCATTCATCTCCCTGTCACTAATCACATTAGGTCAAGGGCTTAGAGGCATTTTGTACAAAATTGGTGTATGTTTTGGTGACAGTGGTACGTGTGTTAGCATCACAACAGTGGTTTTCTTTTCTGTTTGGGGGAATAATCGGTTTCAAATAGATCTCATTTTTAACTTGAAAAATTAATATTGCACAGTTCCTTTTGCCTCAGGAAAGCCCCTGGGGCAGGATACTGAACTTTGTCTCACTTTTCCCATAAGTCAGAACTTCTCAAACTCTTGCCAGCAACTGCAAAGACCAAGAAATTGAATTAAATTAAATTCAGTGGCAGGACTGATTTTTTGGGGGGAGGGGGGGATGCTGTTCTTTATTCATCCTAAAGTTATCAGGCACCTGAGGAAAACAGTATGCTTTTGATTTGAATCTTTAAGAAATGTTCCTTTATTAAAAAAATAAAAACAACTTAGGTTTATATTGAAGTGGAATGAAATATCTAGCCATCATGGATGTCTGGGTAACGTATATGCAGTGATGTGTTACCAGCTTACATCTGGAAGAGTTACCAGTCCTGAGTAGATGCTGGTGGGAAGTAGGTCATCATAGCACCACAGCATGAGAACATGCTCATTTCTCTATTATTGCAGTGACAGCCATTGCATTTTGTTCATGCTAATTATGAAAATGTCACACCCTCTCTGAAATATCAATACACACGTGTAGCAAGCCTTGGCAGCTTCTAGAGATAAACATTAAACTAGTTGCAGAGGATTCACACAATAGCATTTCCATGGTACAAACAGGTAACTTTCAATGTTAACAAGGAGAATTGGGAGAAAGGTGAGGCGTAAGAGTGCCTATGGGCATTTTTGAGTGCCTTCTTGGTAGCAGACACCCAGAAGGATACTAATTCATGGGGGTTCATCAGTCTTGTGAGAGGAAACATCACTGAGATAAGAAAAGTGAGCAGCATGAGGACATGAAGTGGTGACATTCAGTGAGTCCTTGTCACCCGCAGTCATTAGTGTTCAAGCCCACTGTTAGTTTTTCATGCTTTATACACGTTCCTTGACCAACCAGAGAGCCTTTGGAGCTCATAGCAGGTAATATCACACAAGTTGCTGGGGTTTTTTTTTCTGGAATGCCTTAGATTTTGTACCAGTGAGATTCTTCTCTGTCCCCATGTGCCTCTAAAAGTTTAAAGAGAATCAAAGAATGCATAATTTATATCTGTCCCAGAGGTAATAGAGTGAGTGAGTCAATGATATCTGTGAAGGGATGATTTTAAATTTCATGTCTTACGCAAGAGGTAATTTTTATGTGCAAACTGTAAGAACTGGCCTCGGGGATGACCAGCCAATGATCCCTCTAACGGTGGGGCTGGATTCCGGGGAGACTGTCGCTGAAAGCTGTGGTGAATCTGCTTTGCCCTTGTGACTCGTGGTTGCCACGGTGGAACACACAGCAACTGATTTCACTGTGCAGAACACGTCTTACTTTCTCTGCCCCTGGAGAGTGCCTGCTGGAGACCTGAGTCTCCAAAGGTAGGTGAGCATAGATTTTCTGTGCAAGAATTCAGGACAAGGCTGAATGAGATTTCTGTTTACAACAGCAGCAAAAAATTGCTTTCTCCACTTTGGTCCCAGAGGTGCTGGCTGATGAATCAGATGAAATCCATTAGTCCTTAAGCCACAATGCAATGACCCCTAGTGGATCATCATTGTTGTCATTGATCCCAGAGCCTGCAAACCTTCCTCACCCAAGCCCCTGATATATGGATTGTTGCAAGTGGAAAGGTCTCAGAGCTTCCAAGGGACAAGAGAGCAAAATAATATTCTACTGTCTTCAGCTTAGTTTAACAGTCTCTGTTTTGCTCTTTGAGCCAAACAGTACTTAGCATTAGCTTTTAAGCATCTTGTGGTTACCTTGTTTTTCTCTAGGAAAATTTAGATGCAAAGATACAAAGTGTTGTAATCGAGTGGGGGCGTTTTATATAAACCTAGACTTCTATCTGATGGAATTGGGAGGAATTTTTTTCCAGGTTGTTTCTCTATTTTCTCTTTCTTTTCTTTATGTCTTTGTCTATATCTATATATGTATTTGTTCCTATATAACAATTTTTATTTTATTGATCCCTTTCTCTTTCAGAGAATGCTCTTAATAAAGTACTTTATAATCTCTTAATATGTCTTTATAGTTAAGAGACTTTTCTACAGTACTGACTGCACTGTTGACCACCTGCATCTAATTGAAATTCTCACCTCCTTTTGCTGGTTCCTCCTACTTGTCTGATGTGCACTTGTACAGGCATATTTCATTTTATTGTACTTCACTTTATGGTGCTTTGCAGATATTATACTTCATACAAATGGAAGGTTTATAGACCTGCATTGAGCAAGTCTGTCATCACCATTTTTCCAACAACGTTTGTTCACTTTTTATGTCTGTGTCACATTTTGGTAATTCTCACAATATTTCAAACTTTTTCGTTATTAGTATATTTGTTATGGGGATCTGCGATCAGTGGTCTTTAATATTACTATTGTAATTGTTTTTGGAACATCACAAAATCCACCCCTATAAGATGGGGAACTTAATTGATAAATGTTGTATATGTTTTGAGTGCTCCATCAACTGCCAATTCCCATTTCTCTCCCTCTCTTGGGCCTCCCTATTTCCTGAGATATAACAATATTAAAATTAGGCCAGTTAATAATCCTACAGTGTCCTCTAAGTGTTTTTAAGTAAAAGGAAGAATTGCATGTCTTTCACTTTAAATCAAAAGCTAGAAATGATTAAGCTTAGTGAGGAAGACATATACATAGAAAACTGAGATAACCCAAGCTGTGAATGCAAAGAAAAGTTCTTAATGAAAATTAAAAGTGCTACTCCAGTGAACACACATATAAGGAAGCAAAACAGCCATATTGCTGATAATGGAGAAAAGTTTTAGTGGTCTGGATAAAAGATCATACCAGCTACAACATTCTCTTAAGCCAATGCCTAATTCAGAGCAAGGCCCTAACTCCAGTTATTTGGAAGCTGAGAGAAGTGAGAAAGCTGTGTTTGTAAGAAAAGTTTGAAGCTAGCAGAGGTTGGTTTGTGAGGTTTAAGGAAAGAAGACAACAATGGGAGCTGATTATAGAAGTTGCTGCAAGTTATCCAGAAGATATAGCTAAGCTAATGAACGAAGGTGGCTGAACTAAAGAACAGATTTTCAATATGGATGAAATAGCCATCTGTTGGAAGAAGATGCCATCTAGGACTTCCGTAGCTAGAGAGGAGAAGTCAATGCCTGGCTTCACAGTTTCAGTGGACAGGCTGACTCTCTTGATAGGGGCTAATGCAGCCAGTGACTATAAGTAGAAGCCAGTGCTCATTTACCATTCCACAAATTCTAGGGCCCTTAAGTACACTAAACATATTCTGCCTGTGCTCTATAAAGGTAACAACAAAGCCTGATGACAGCACATCTGTTTATGATGTGGTTTATTAAATATTTTAAGCTTACTGCATTGAGCTTAGAGAAAAATAATTCTTTTCAAAAAGTCATTACTCATTGACAATGCACCTGGTCACCGAAGAGCTCTGATAGAGATGTACAATGAGATCAATGTTGTTTTCATGCCTGCTAACACAACATCCATTCTGCAGCCCATGGATAAAGGACTATTTTTGACTTTCAAGTCTTATTATTTAAGAAATACATTTTGTAAGGCTATAGCTGTCATAGATAATGATCCCTCTGATGGATCCTTATGGGTTACTTTGAGAGGTTCAAGACTTCAGTAGAGAAAGTAACTGCAGATGTGGTGGAAATAGCAGGAGAACTAGAATTAGAAGTGAAGCCTGAAGATGTGATTACATTGCTGCAATCTCATGATAGAACTTGAACAAATAAGGAGTTGCTTCTTATGCGTGAGCCAAGACAGTTGTTTCTTGCCATGGAATCTACTCCTGATGAAGATGCTGTGATGATTATTGAAATGAGAACAAAGGATTTAGACTAATATCTAAACTTAGTTGACAAACCAGCAGTGGAGTTTGAAAGAATTGACTCCAACTTAAAAAAAAAAATTCTTCCATGGTAAAATCCTATTAAATAGCATCAAATGCGGCCCTAGTGGTAGAGCGTCTATCTAGTGGTAGAGCATCAGCCTGGCGTGCGGGGGACCCGGGTTCGATTCCCGGCCAGGGCACATAGGAGAAGTGCCCATTTGCTTCTCCCCCCCCCCTCCTTCCTCTCTGTCTCTCTCTTCCCCTCCCGCAGCCAAGGCTCTATTGGAGCAAAGATGGCCCAGGCGCTGGGGATGGTTCCTTGGCCTCTGCCCCAGGCGCTGGAGTGGCTCTGGTCGCGGCAGAGCGACGCCCCGGAGGGGCAGAGCACGCCCCCTGGTGGGCAGAGCATCGCCCCTGGTGGGCGTGCCGCGTGGATCCCGGTCGGGCGCATGCAGGAGTCTGACTGTCTCTCCCCGTTTCCAGCTTCAGAAAAATACAAAAAAAAGAAAAAAAGAAAAAAGAAAAAAAAAAAAGAAATAGCATCACATGCTACAGAGAAATTGTTCATAAAAAGAAGGTTCAATCAATGTAACAAAATTTATTGTTGTCTTATTTTAAAACATTACCACAGTCACAGTGGCCTTCAGCAAACACCACCCTCATCAGTCAACAGCCCTCAGCATTGAGGCAGGTCCCTCCGCCAGCAAAAAGATTAAAGCTTGCTCAAGGCTCAAATAATGGTTAACATTTTTTTTTTAGCAATAAAGTATTTTTTAATTAAGGTACATATTGTTTTGAAGACATAATGCCATTGCGTACTTAATGGGATATGGTATAATGTAAACCTAACATTTATGTGTACCAGGAAACCAGATAATTTGTGTGACTTACTTTATTGCAATCTTTGCTTTATTGTGGTGGTCTGGAACTGAACCCGCAGAATCTTCGAGGTATGCCTGTGTACAATAGCAAACAAATGTTTGAAGATTGATGAATGACATTTTAAAGATTATCCACTTTCACCTCTTCAAATTTCAAATGAGGGATTGTAGTTCTTAAATTTCTCTCTTTTTAACACTCTCTTTGAAAGATAGTCTTAAGGCTGTTAATCTTAAGCATGGATTCTTTTCTTGATTTCAAGTCCAGTTGAGAAGCAAATACAGGAATCAGACAAATAGAGCATGCACTGTAAGCTTTATTATCAATATGGCTGAATTGGAGAATATAGCTTACATCTATCTGTAACTACACGGGCTTCTTAATACAATCCCACTGCCATAAACTGACCCTCAGTTACAAGCAGAGCCAGACAGCCCCTGTCCTCCCTAGGAGTGGCAAGCTACTGAAAGCATAACAGAATAGAAGGTCCCACACTCCTATTTAAGGGAGGAAGCTGGACAAGGCTCAGTTCTTTTTCCCAAACACAAAAATCAGATAAACTACATCTTTGTCAATGCAAAGGAAGGTGGATACTATTATCTTATGAAATTGATGTTCCCTTCCTTGTATGGAAACATGAGGAATGGAGGGGTTAAGCATTCATCACCAATAGGAATTATGGAATCATTTTCTTAAAGATATCTTGCCCCCAAATAAAATCTGTAAAATGTTGCAATGGGAAGAATAGAATCCTTCCTGCTTTGCTCATTTGCTAATTTCTTTTCAAAATGCTCTTCATCCTCCTTTCCCTCCACTCCCCTACAGCTTGGCCACCACAGGCTTCATAGTCAAGCCCCCTTTCCACCCAGACTCGGAGTCTCCATAATGAGTCAGGATAGAAGACACTCATTCAGTCTAACCAACTGCAGTCTGATTTTTCCTGGTCCTCTTCTTCCACTGAATTTGCTCTCAATGATGTCTCAATTTTTCCTATACCCTGTGCCCCAAAGTTGTAAAATTCATCAGCTTTGTTTAATTTTTATAGCACTTGACCATTATGAGACAATAACATGGTTGATACCCCTTCTTATTTTAAATTTTTAATGCCTTTGGTTATTTGATATATTATTATTTCCCAAAGTTTTTATGCATGATAGTTTTCTTACCTCTTTTTCTTGTCTTTTATTAGATCCTGTTTATCCATCCATGGCTTCCATTACTACCTACATGCTAATGAATCCCAAATGACTACCTTCACCTCCAATCCTTTTCTCCAGGGCTAGGCCCAGATTTCTCAATTTACTGGGTTTTATTTTGGCGGGGGGTGGGGGGGGTGGTGGTGGAGGGGACATCTTACTGGGTCTTTGAAATTTGAACACCTCCAACTGAAACATGATATCTTAAAAAACAATCTGCTTCTATTTTTTCATTCCCTCTCTTGGTTGTTATCATTATTCCCTTTGCCTACTAAACTGAAAGTATCCTTGGTTATATTGAGTGTGATCTAAACTGTGCTGGGTGCTTAGAAAACGGACAAATTAAGACAAAGTTTCTGCTATCAACCAGTTCTCAGGTATAATTTAAATTTATTCACAAAGCATGGGATTGGTACAACAATGGAAGTGTTTATGGGAGGGGTACAGAGATAACCCAGAGAAGGGAATGACTAGCTTTTACCAGGGTGTGGTGTCGGCTGTGACTTGGGCTTTCCAAACCAGGCTGGAGTCTCGTCAAGCAGATGAGAAAGCAGAAACACCATGTGAAAAGACGGGGAACTAGAAACATCACGCTGTGGTCAGGAGCTGTAAGGGGCTTACTTTGGGGGATGCTGACTGATGGTAGATGGAGCTGAGTGAGAGCAGCAGGGGCTGGATAGAGGGAAATCCATGCCCTGCCACGTAGCATGCTCTTCATATTGAATACTTCAAGTAAAAAATTCTTTTTTCAAGTCTTTTTAAGTCTCTCCAAACATTGAGAGAGAGAGAGACAGAGAAAGGGGGGAGAGAGAGAAAAGCATCAACTCAATGTTCCACTTAGTTGTGCACTCAGTGATTGCCTCTCGTACATGTCCTGCAGGGGATCAAACCTGCAACCTCGGCGCCCTGGTTTGATGCTCTGTTCACTGAGCCGTCCAGCCAGAGCCCCAAGTAAAAGATTTTAGTGACAGAAGAGTCATTTTCTCAATATGATTCTTCATGCAGTTATGCCAGAATATCCTTCCTCTGCTGAGAGTCTCACGGGACATATCTTTACCCATTGTGGGTTACAGTGAAAATAAAACTTTCAAGAAGTTCTGTGAACAAAAGCAGAGGAGATTTAGGGCAACAGAAAACAGTGTAACTGGTAAATTAATTAACAAAGTGACCTGGATAAATTATCTGAGTTTCTTCTATCTATCTGTCTGTCTATTATCATTCATCCATCCATCCATTCATCCACCCACCCAATCTATTTCTCTGTCTGCCATGGCTGTTTTTTGTATCCTTATGTGCCATATTTCATAAGAGATCCCAATGAGAATAAACAATCAGGAATGAGACGGACAAACATGATTCAACACTGTGATGGAAAAGGTCCGTTCAATAGCAGTGTGTTTGGAAAGGGGTGGGGACGCTGGCAGGAATATGTCCCAGGAACTATGGAAGTTTTCCAGATTAAAGGTTGAGGGAATGGATGAATAAGTGAGGGAATACATTTATATCTAAAGGTACACAGCTATTTACTGTCAGTTACCTCATTTTTGAAGCTTTTCTTACAAAGAGACCTCAGCCACATTGCATAAAATTATTGTTTCTATAAATATTTAAAGGTTACCTACCTGTGCTGTCCGCCCTGGGGATCTAAAAGACCTGCACCCATCGTGGACAGCATGAAATCATGCGATTGCACTTTCCTGCCGTACCCAGCCAGAGTTCTCCTCAGCTCACACTCCTAGCAGCTGCTGCTAATAGATCAAAATTGGCTTTTGAAATGAAGTCTGTTTGCATTTCCCTGTCTAGTCTCATTAGTAGAATGAGTTTTTAAAATTTAATGATTTGGGTGATGCAAATAATAATTATACTAATGGCCCCAGGTCAACAAATGAATGTAGGAGCTTGCATTTCGGTGGACCCAGAACACCCTCAGTTCTGTAGCTTCAGGGTTGGCTTTCAGGGAGAGTGTGGCTGCAGCTAGAGCTGCGGACCATGCTGGGCATGCATGATTCGGGAGCCTGCTTGTTCCCTCTGTACTGTTCTCTCTTCTTCCAGCTTGGGATCTGGCTTCACCCTGAGAGCCTCGGGCAGGCTGGGCAGATCTTAACAGAATGCTTCTGGGAGGAGGTTATCATGCTGTGACATCGGTTTGGTTAAAGTGTGACTTTCCTCCTTCTTAGTGACAGAAATGGCCAGAAGAGTCTCTGAATTTTTCCAAAGGCACTCTGACATGTTTGCTATGGATAATTCTTCATTCATTGTCAGAAGCTGAAATTTTGATTCAGATACTGGGTGTTTTTAATGTATGTCACTCTCCATGGGCAGTGTGCTACATGGCAGCTGTTCTAGAAGGTTTCCTGCCTATTAGGGAAGGGGGACCATGATTTCTGGATTAGCCTGTAGAGGCAAAGCATTTATCTAACACCTTTAATCAAAATGCCATGGCTGTCATTATTTAGAATTTGGTTTAAATCAAGTTTATAAACAATAGTGCTGGTTGTCAAAGAATTGAAAAAGGCATGATACAGGCATATGTCTTTTTATTGTATTTTATAGTGCTTTGCAAATTTATTTTCTTTATAAATTGAAAGTTTGTACTGACCAGGCGGCAGCACAGTGGATAGAGCACCAGACTGGGACATGGAGGACCCAGGTTTGAAACCCCAAGGTCGCCAACTTGAGTGTGGGCTCATCAGGTTTGAGCAGGGCTCACCAGCTTGAACCCAAGGTCGCTGGCTCGAGGAAGAGGTCAATCAGTCTGCTGTAGCCCCCCTGACCCCGGTTAAGGCACATATGAGAAAGCAATCAATGAGAAACTAAGGTGCCGCAACAAAGAATTGATGCTTTTCATCTCTCTCCCTTCCTGTCTGTCTGTCTCTATCTGTCCCTCCCTCTGTCTCTCTCTGACTTGTCACAAAATAAATAAATAAGTAAATAAAATAATTGTGCCAAATCTTGTTAAAAAAAATTGAAGGTTTGTGGTAACCTTGCATCAAGCAGGTCTGTTGGTGGCATTTCCCCAACACCATTTGCTCACTTTGTGTTCTTCTGTTACATTTTGGTAATTCCACATTATTTCCAACATTTTCATTGTTATATTTATGATCTGTGATCAGCGACCTCTGAGAAATTGTGAAAGAAAGAGTCGAGGCAAATTGGTTCAGTGGTAGAGCGTTGGCCCAGCATGTGGATGTCTTGGGTTCTATTCCCAGTCAGGGCATACAAGAGAGGTGACCATCTGCTTCTCCACCTTTTCCCCTCTTGCTTCTTTTTCTCTTCCCCTCCCACAGCCATGGCTTGATTGGTTCTAGCGAGTTGGCCTCAGGCACTGATGGTGGCCCCATGGTCTCTATTGCAGGCACTAAGAATAGCTTGGTTGCTGAGCAACAGAGCAACAGCCCCAAAGGGGCAGAACATCACCCTCTAGTGGGATTTCTGGGTGGATCCCAGTCCAGGCACGTGAGAGTCTGTCTCTCTGCCTCCCCTGCTCTCACTAAAATTAAAAAAAGAATAAAAGAGAAAGAAAGAAAGAGAAAAGGAAGAGTAGATTGATGTGGCCGACTAAATTGACTTATTTTAAGAAATGCCATAGCCACCATGGCCTTCAGCAGCCACCACACTGATCAATCAGCAGCCATCAACACCAGGCAAGACCCTCCACCAGCAGAAAGATTATGACTTGCTGAAGGCTCAGTTATTGGTTAGCATTTTTTAAATCTATGAAGTATTTTTCATTAAGGTATATACATTGACTTTTTAGGCATGATGCTATTGCATACTTAATATACACAGTACAGTGTTAAAAAAAAGTTTTTACATGCATGGGGAAATGAAAGCACTCACGTGACTTGCTTTATCGAGGTCTTGGGTTTATTGTGGTGGTGTAGAACCGAACCCGCAGAACCTCCGAGGTGTGCCTGTATGCTACCCCAGAAAATATCCGTTACCTAGGGATGTTTTTATATTATATTTTGAAAGTACAACAAATCAGCAGTTTTATAGTAGGGAAATATTTTCTGTGATTTTTAGTGACCCAAAGTAAACATTTTTAAATGTCAGAATGCTTTAAACCCAAACAGGCTGGAGTCTCATTAGAGAGCAGACTGGCTAGAATGCACAAATCAAAATCTCCTGCCATGAAATTTATGGTAAACAAGAAACCAGGAAAAGGAATGTATGCAATTCAATAAATATCAAGCTCTGGGTTTTTTGCTTGTTAAACTCAAATATGTTTGAAGTTATATAATCATACCCTGATGCATATTATCATGATTTACAAATCTGCCTTATAAATTCTGCTTTTATTACTTGCAGCTCTGATTGTGGGAAGGGAGCAAAGCAGATGTATACATTGCATAGTGTGGCCCTGGCTGGTTCGTTCAGTGGATAGAATGTTGACTTGGTGTACAGATGTCCCAGGTTCAAACCCCAGTCAGGACACACATGAGAAGCGACCATCTGCTTCTTCACCCCTCCCTCTATCCTTTCTCTCTCTCTTCCCCTCTTGCGGCCACTGGCTTGACTGGTTAATGTTGACCCCGATGCTGAGGATAACTTGGTTGATTTGAGCATCAGCCCCAGACAGGGGTTGCCAGGTAGGTCTTAGTCACGGTGCATGCTGGAGTCTGTCTCTCTGCCTCCCCTCCTCACTTAAAAAATAATAAAAATAAAAATAAAAGATTACATAACGATTCCTCCTCTATGAGATGCTCATCTCTCTGTACCTCAGTTTTTCTCATCTAAATCAGGGACATTTATCATTCTCATTTTCCTACTTTCCAAAAATATATAAGATTAATTAATTATTGGACCACATCTAGACAGTGATAAGATTAATTTGGGTTTTATTGTTTATCATTTCAAGCAATTATAATCTTTAATCTTTTTTTTTTTTTTGGTATTTTTCTGAAGCTGGAAATGGGGAGAGACAGTCAGACAGACTCCCGCATGCGCCCACTTTAACAACAACAAAAAAATCACAATCTAACAGAAGATAGATATGCTGCTGCCATTGAGAATAACAATTTGTATGTTCCAAACCCAGAAATAAAATATATTTACTCACCCTGAGTGTTCATCTTCCTTAGAAATACTAGTAGAATATAGTAAGTATAAAATTACTTGACCTATGCATTGATGGTTTGCTCTAAAATGGCTATACCTACAATATTCAAATTACCTTAAATTTGTGGCCAACTTCATTGAGTTTACTCCCTATTATTGTGGAATAATTATCCTTTTTGAAGAAAGCAGTGTGACATCATAGAGAAATTTGGTCTTATTATTTTAAGAATTTAAGAAATCTAATGTCAAATATAAACTGGTATATTAATCCATGCTAATAAATGACAAATAGAGAAAATGTAAACCTTGATAACTCCAGAACAAGTTACGTACTTCTATTCAGCATGCGTATGAGGGCAAACTTTAGGTGCAGAAATATTGTGTTGAAAATTGGCTTATAAAAACAGGCATTACTTAAATTTCCTATTCTTAGTTACCGTCAGTCATAAGTTATAATACTATAATATGTGTGGCGATTATAAAGATTAAGCCAACAAGTGAAATAGAAACGTCTTTTTAAAAATTGTCATAGTACCTAAGATTCATTTTCCATCCATCAGTAGTTTTGTTTTTCAGAGCGACCCTAAGGGACCTTTATTCAGATGGCATGTTTTGTTGTTGTTGTTGTTACATAAATCTTAAAGGGTTAGAGCTGTGCCAACAGTGGTTTTCCTTCCCTGGTCTTGGTTTACACATCGCTCACTCTTGGATTTTCGGCTGTTCCCAGTTGATTTTGTCCAATGGGCTAATTTGGAAGTTCTCAGACAAAATAAGGAAACAAAAGGCAGGAATTTTTTATTAACCAAACAAATTATACTAAAATTCTGCTGAAGATGGTGGATTGCAGACTCCCAGCCTTGCTCCCTAGTGTGTCTTTGTGGGACCAGGAGCTGTGACCCCCTGGTTGCCCTTTACTCACCCAAGCCTTTTGCTTTCCTTCATCAGGCTCTTTGGGTCCCACGGCCCCATCCTGGATCCAGGGGTGAGAGCCCCAGGCCACTAGAGCTCCTGAGGTCCCCAACCTCATCATTTTGTGTCAACAGCGTGAGTGAGCAGAAACTGCAGCCGGCAGAAGGAAGGGGTGATATGTGTTTGATGTCCAAAGCTGGAATTCACAGTTACGTTTTCTTTAGGAAACGTTGTCCTTGGCACGGGCCCTTTCGCTGCTCTGCCGGCCGCGTTCTCCTCTGTGAACACACTGACCGCTTCCAGCCTCGGCCCTGCAGCTTGCTCTGTTCTCCCTGCCGGGGCTCCCTGCACTGATCTCCTGTCACCTCCTGCAGGTACCATCCAGATGCCACCTCCTCCCAGTGGCTGTCTGCCACATGAGGACACTCACCTTTACTTTCTTCTTAGCACTTTTTACTGTCTAATAACCCTCATTCATCTGTTTCTTTGTTTTTTATGTTTGTGTCCCTTGTTATGCCCCTTTCCTGCAAGTACAAACCTTGTTTCTCTTTGTTCACAACTGTCAATCCTCTATGAGGAGAGCAGTGCACTGGGTGGCAGGCATTATTCAAATGAAGAACGAACGAGTGAATGAGTGAATGAATGAATGAATGATTGAACAAACATACAAACAAAAGAAAGAAATAGATGACAGTACTGTTTCTCTGCCAGGCTTTATTGGGGCTGAGGACCAGCCTGGAAAAGTTTCCAGCCTGCCCAGCAAGACAGGTGTTTCTTTTTTCAAATCTTTGTCTTAGAAACTTTTGGAGCCCTACTTCTGTGATAACAGCTGATTCAGCTCATTCATTGAGAATAAATAAACATTTTCCTATTTATATCATCAGAACTGAGGTGTGTGAGGGGTTAACTCCTTATCCATACACACGTTTTCAGTTGTTTCCCCTCCCCTCCAAACGCAGCCTTTAGTTGCGCCTGCACGCACTGTCCGTGAGCCAATGTAGTGCGTGTTTACAGCTCTTCCCCGCCTTTGGAATGCACCCATGTGTCTCTGCTTATCTAGGCCTCCTGCTCCAGGCCTTCTGCCTATGTCTTGTTGCATTTCTCAACTGCTTCTTCCAGGCTCCCGTTTTTGTGGTCACAGAGCACGTAAGTAAGTTCTTTTGGACTCTATCACACTTTGACTCATACTATTCTCCATATTAATTGTTATTAATGAGCCACATTTGTTTAAAACTTGTCATGAATGAGGGCCCGCTCTGTGTGACAACCCCTTTACCCTGCAGCAGTCCTTTCATGTGGCTGCTCTTATTAATTCAAACACGCTCTACCTATTTGTATCCTACAGATAAGGACTCTGAGCCCCAAGCAGTCAGGTGGACCTGAGTAACCCAGTGACCACATTGGGGGCAGGATTTGCATCTTGCAGCTGGCTCCCATGCCCATGCTTGGCCTCACCACTTGAATAAGTACAGGTGAGCGCGTTGGCTGGTCTTAAGCCCAGTCATTCTCTGCAAAGCAGTAGCAAGTCCAGTCTGAGCTCTACATAGAGTATACTTTCCATATTGTGCATTAGGGATGATGATCCCCAACATGGATCAGCTCAGGCAATGTCTCTGAAGATGCAAAGGAATCACAAGGATCTGCTGAATTCTTCCATAAGTGTAGTAGTAACTTTGTAGAACTGTCTGTTGGTTACGCACTTTGTTTCCCCCCTCCCTTCCAGAATTGTTGGTAGGTATGGAGGGAAACAAATAAAAGAGTAAAGAAATTTCGTGTACGGCCCTTAGAATGACTTCTAGGTACAAGGAGCAGGCACATTTCGGTTGGGCTTTGGACTAACATAAAACAGGAAGTGGCCCGGTAAGAGTGGACACATTATAGAGGGCCTTTGTGACTGTGGAAATTTGAGGGTTTTTCTGCCAATTAGTCCCTGTGCTCCTTTTGCCTAAGATAAGCATAATGCCCATCAGGATTATGGTTGGCACCATGCAATCTATGTTTTATAGTTACTGATGTGGTGTTTTAAAATGTCTTCTCTTCTCCTAGAAGAGAAAAATAAAAATAAAACAAAAATGAACTTAACAGATAAATGAGAAGTTCAGAAAAATATTCCTGATAGAAATCAAGGTCTCCCTTGTTATAAATTATAAGCACCGTGTATTTTTATAACCTTCTACATATGACCTATCACTGTTCTGGATGGGTTCTTTCTTGCTGGTTATCTTTGGCAGCTCACTTGAAGGAGGAAATTCCACCTTCATATTAAAGGAAGATATTCTCCACAATTATGAGCCTTGTTCTGTTCATAGCTTCAGGAATTTATGATTTGGGATAATGTATATATATACCTCAAGAGCAATAAAGGAAGCCTCTTTAAATAAGTACTCCTTTTCAGAAGTTGTCTGAACTGCCAGAGATGGTGAGATCCAAATCTGCAGAATCTGCAGTAGGTTTGGGATCCAGACATTTAGTCTTAAGCCCCCTTGAATCTTGCATCCTCTCCTATGTTGTGCACAGAATGCTGGATTTCATTGCAGTTTATCTAGAGCCAAAGCACAACAAAAGAATGTTTTGATTTTAAATAAAGAATTGAGCACTCAAAATGAGAAAATACTGTAAAAACACCCACTAAGTGTACATGTGTTTAAAAGGGCAATTTCTGTGGCCTGTGACCCTTGCACATTTAAGGAACCAACAAGCCAGAGAGCTTGTCTGATTCAAAATGTTGCTCCCGCCCACCCCTTCCTTGAGCAAGCACAGCTGAACCCTGTTGAATCTTGCCAATAGGCCAGATGTGTGAGAGTCGGCCAGATTTAGCTGAGTGAGTAGTGCGACGAACTGAGAAAGCCCCTAGTAACATATTTTTACTCTGTTTGTGGCATCCTTTTTGTTGTGGAAGCCAAATAGTTTGTAGAGAAGGAAGGCCAAGGAGAGGAAGGCTGAAAACAAGAGAAGCCTTTCCTCACAGTGCTTTTGTCCTCATTACTAAGGTGACCAACTTTTTACAATGAAAAGGAGGACAAAAATAAATTGAAAACAATATCGTAAATAAAAGAAACATTGTATTCATTGCAACGATACTGCACTATAATATGATAAATGCATAATAAAAGCATTTGTAATATTTTATATTGTAATTATGCTTACATACCTATTAATTTTTAATAATAATTGTAAGAATAAAGTACTCATTTAGTAAAACTAAATATCAAACAAAATCACTAATTTGGAATGATATTCGGGTGCATTTATCATTTTCTAATTAAAAAACGTGTTTTATGCAACTATTTAATCAAAATGCATTTTTAATAGATATGGTTTGAAGTTAGATTTCCACTTTAAAACTCAAATTATGGAAAAATACTTATAAATAAAATTATATGTATTTGGAAATTATTAAATAGATAATTAATAAAATGTGAATTGTGCTGACTTGTCTATGATTGAATATTCACTGAGAAAGAAATAATCCTGAGTCTACAATGTCGTATGTGCCGTGTTGTGTTTCAGTAAGAAGTACACAAAGCCGTTTGCGTGCATTCAGTATATTGCATGCTCTCTCAAGGTCTCCTGTGCGGAGCGCGTGTGTCTCATAATCGCACCTCGCTTCACTGTACTGATCTTTGATGAATTGTCATGTCAAATAAAAATATGTCATATCACATGCAGTGGATTGACTCTGCATTGATCAAATATGGACATTTACAGATTAGTCTTCCAATATCAAAAAAGGAGGGCATGTAGGAGGTCACTTTTTGAGGGAGGACGGAACTTACAAAAGAAGGACTGTCCTCCCTAAAGGAGAATGATTGGTCACCTTATCCTTATGGAAACAGTATGATTGGAGGGTAGAAGGAGACAACTGATCAAGTGGCAGAAAAGTATTTTATTAGAAAGGTATCTCAGATCCAAGGCTGAATTGGTCAGCTGGTGAAAGAAAATCTGCTACAAAAAAAAATTAAAATAAAACCCAATAACTTTCTTACAAAAATCTATCTCTCTTTACATCTTTTGTTGATTTCCCATTTATAAATTTCCATATGATCCATTTTGCCCTTTACCTGGAAGAGTAAAGTAAAATGAGTTGTCAACCTATTTAGTGTTGGAAAGTGCATATGTCTCCTTGTGATAGATGGAAAAATAAATGGAAGTTTGCTGGAACCAGGCAGGTCAGTGACTAGTTCACTGATCAATGGTGGGAATGCCGGCCTTGCCCAGGGCTGAGACACCAGAGTTGTGCAGGTACCGGAGTCCAGTCTGAGAGCCCCTTTGACCTGTTGTGCCTCAGGGATGTAAGTAATCGGCTAATCGCTTTCAGATGAACTGCTCTTTGAACAAGGACACCCAGAGGAGTAGTTCACACTGGAGACTACAAAACTCTTTTGACCAGTCAAGCCCCATCATCAACACAATAGCTGATGGACTTTTGGCTGAACAATGGAAATAGTCACAAAGGTGTTTGTGGAGAGTGAAAAGGGAAGCCGCCAACAAGTAGCCTGGCTAAGCTAAGCGGCTCCACTTCTCCTGGTACCCAAATCAGGTGCTGGTACCTTCTTGACAGTTCAGCACCATGTTGGTTTCCCAGCCTGCAGAAGGTACCATAGCACCCTTCCCAGTAGCATTGGCTCACAGTGCCATCTCATGGATGGATGCCCTCCAGCTCTGTTGTGATTTCCCACAGTGGGACTCTAGGGTGAGATTTGATAGCTTCCTAAGGCAAAAGATATGTGTGAGTATGGAAAATACCAGTTATAGTAATGTAGGCCACATCAGGCATGACCGCCTAACCAGTAAGTCTTCTTAGCCCTTGTTTTCCCATTTCTGTTTTTTTCTTCTTTCAACCACCAAATGAATATGCCAGTGAAAGTGTGTGGGCTATTGGATAGGGTTCTGTTTTAGCACTGAGTACAGCCTCTGATGCTGCCTGACACCAGATTCCATGCAGAACCAGTCAAAACCCCAGTGCAGCTCATCTCTGCCATCTTTTCCCATCTCACATGAAAGCCCTCCTGGACAGGAGGTCCCCTCACACACTCATTTCTGTTCCTGTCACAGAGATCCTTCTACCAGATCCATCCTCCCAGCGCCCTTCCCTGAGACTGTGGCTTGCTCCTAGCTCCCTGTTTTCTATGGTAAGCAGGTTTCCTGGTAGCCTTAGATGTCTTTATAGAATCCCCCACCCCTACCATCTCCAAGCCCAGGGGTCAGAAATGTTTTTGGCTGAGAGAGTCATGAATGCCACATATTTTAAAATGTAATTCCATGAGAGCCATACAACGACCTGTGTATGTTATGCATTATCCAATAAAAATTTGGTGTTGTCTGGAGGACAGCTGTGATTGGCTCCAGCCACCCACAACCATTAACATGAGCAGTAGGAAATGAATGGATTGTAATACAAGAGAATTTTTTATATTTTTAACGTTATTTTTTTTTTTTAATAAAGATTAGTCTGCAAGCCAGATGCAGCCATCAATAGAGCCACATCTGGCTCACAAGCCATAGGTTCCCGACCCCTGTCCTAGCCATAAGTGTAACGTCTCTCTTAAATGGAAGATATCCTGCCTTTGCACTCCTGACCCCACAGTGCTTCTGGACTTGGAGATGGCCTGAGAGTTCTGGCTCTTCATTCTTTCTCTAGCCTTTCCTACCCTGAGGCTCATGCAGTCCTGCTGCCATCTTTCCTGGTTGTTGGGATGGACTTCTCTACCCTTAGGCATCTCTGATCTGCAATGTGAACCTTCTGATTCACACTGGAAAGTGTGCTTCTACCTACTTGTCCTTGCTTTTCCTACAGATTGAATAGCTGTCAATTTCCCTTACCTACTCAAATCCCTTACCTACTCAAATCCTGTTTAATGTCTTTTACCATTTCCCTAAAACCTGCAGCCAATGGAAATTTCTCTTTTAAATCCTACCGTAGCCTCTCTTTGGCACATAATTATATATGGAGCTTGTGACAGTCAACTTTTATTTTGTATCATAGTTTAAATGTTGTAATGCTATATAATTTAAGTGTTTTTTGCCTTACAGACCTTAGGTTGTCAAGCTGTTTGAAGATAGAATGTTATGAGAACTTTCTTTATTATAATGACTATCAAATTTATCTCTAATATTGAAGTGTCTGATAAATGTTGGTTGAATGAAACAAAGAATTCATCAGCCATAAGTAAATATATTAAGGTGTTAGGGGGCCTCGCTGTCTTTTGTTGCTGATTTGCTAGGTCTGGCCTCTTAAACACATCTCACAAGTAAGATGTGACCCCTTACTTCTCGGCTCTCACTTGCTGAACGAGTTGAGTGAGCTGTAGTCACATAGTTTGAGTTGGTGAGAAAAAAAAAATTTTAAATTAAACATTATAAGCACAAAGTAAATGTGTAGCAGAGTCAAAAAAAATAGATTCACTGTCATCTCTATAAATAAGGATATACAGTGTCCTCAAGAGAAAGCCTAATGTTCTCTGTATTGATCACTGAAAAACTGTTTTTTTTAGTCTTTTGCTGTGTATTAAAAAATAATAATAATTTGTCTTATATTTAAAATGATTGGACAACTAAGACGACTGGCAACTTTCTTTTTTAATTGCTTGCTTGTTTTCCTGGAAGCAACAAAGAGAATGGAGAAGTCAAAGGGTTAGAAGAAAATAGTTATTTCCAGTTAGAGCTGACCTTGGGACACTTCGCTATGCTTTGAATGTCCATGTGGTATCAAAGTACTTTTAATTTTAGGAAACCGCCCCAAAGGAGAGAGTTTTAAGTCAGGGGAGTTTTGGCAAGATTGGAAAGTGCTGAATGTGGGATTTGGGAAGTTGTGACTGTTGGGTCCTCCTCCCACGGTTGGTTCTCTGCCGTGTGCTGCCTCTGGGAAGCAGGATGTCATCCTAGTTGCAGCGGAGCAGATTCATGCATATTTACCAGTTGCAAATTATGAATGTGCAGCCTAGAGAGTAGCGGTGTTCTTTGTCTTTCTGCCTTTCTTCCTGCACTAATGATTCAAAAACTCTTTTAACACATCCATAATTTGGAGACTGGTTTTGTAACTTGTCATTTCCTTTGTGCACTAATTAAGTCTTTGTAATTTAAACAGAATTTTATTTTCCAGTGTGAATTCTTCCATGCAGATAGACTGAGGTCTTCTCCATCCTGTGTTGGGGCTTTGATATAATGATTTATTAAGGTACTAGGAGAAATATTGATCCTGCTAATAGCTTCTGCCGTGCCACATAATGTTTTACATTTTACTCCACTGAAAGACTATATTCCCTCCCTCGTCATCTGATTGACGGTAAATGCTTTGGCCTTTTCTCAGCAATTATCTCACTTACTAAAGCAATGGGTGAAAGTCAAGTATTTATAGACTAATTAGTGAAGTCAACATGTCCAAATAGAGTACTTTTTATATAACACAAAGAGGTATTGTACTGGACTGTGAAATTAGTGAAATCAGGTACAAGGCAGAGAAGCAAGGGTTGAGAACACCCATGATAGAGGACACATGCTCCTGGCGGCAGTTGTCTTTTGTGTGATTATTAGGACACAGCTAAGGTGATGTTGTAAGAATAGCACTTTTCCTTTATAGCTTCTCTTCTTAATCCCAACGTCTTTTTACTTGTGAGAACTTTGTGATATTAGTGGGTTCTGAGCTTATTTTAGAGTCATTTTTTAGAGTTTAGTATCTCAAGATACTTTCGGACAGGAATAAATCGTTTAACACTTGAGCTATTGGGTGGAGAAACATGATAAAAATGCAAATATCATTCTGTTATATATAAAGCTACTTTGTATTTTCAAGTCTTCATTATTGTCTAAGGTATATATAGCTCAATTTTGAAAATAAGATAAATGTTGTTGATATATCAAAGAGTGTAATGGGCTATGAGTCAGAAGGCCAGGTTTGGTTGCTGGCTTTATAGCCAGTCACCATGTGTCCTTGTGCTCACATAAATCCCTTAGGCACCAATTTAATCATTTTGGAACTAAAAATACAAAAAAAGAAAAAGAAAAATCAAAGGAGATAATGAATGTCTAATTACTTTGTAAATTATACAGCACTATAGAGATATAACTCGTTTTCCCCCAGCTTTATTGAAACTTTATTGACATAAACATATGTAAGTTTAAGGTATACAGCGTCATGATTTGATATACATACATATGGTCATATGATTACAACCATAAGGTTAGAAACCTCCATCCCTTCATGTAATTACCTTTACGATTTACTCTCAACAACTTGAGAGTAAAGTCTTATTAACTACAGTCCCTATGCTTCCCATTAGCTCCCCAGAGCTTATTTATTTTATAGCTGGAAGTTCGTACCCTTTGACCAGCATCTCCCCATTTCCCCCACACTTCAGCCTCCGGCAACCACCATTCTACTCTCTGTTTCTATGAGTTTAGCATTTTTAGATTCCATATATGAGTGAGAGCATACAGTACTTGTCTTTCTTTGTCTGACTTTGTTCACTTAGCATAATACCCTCTAGGATCATTTATATTATCTCAAAAGGCAGGATTTTATTCTTCTTATGGCTGAATAATGCTTATATATACAGGATGGGGCAAAAGTAGGTTTAAAGTTGTGAGTATGTAAAACATTGTTTATTCCTGTATTATCATTTGTTAATTATTGTATTTTTTTTTCATGTGAACAACTGTAAACCAAATTTTGCTCTGTCCTATATTTAAAATAGTATTTCAAAAAATATATATATTGTGTATATAAAAATCTATAAAATATATACAGTATGTATAATAGGTATATATCTGTATGCATACATATTTACACACATACACACATATATATGTATCACATTTTTTAAGAAGTATTTGTTGTATTGTACTTCTTTTTTTTATTTTTTAATTTTTAAATTTTATTTTTTTAATGGGGCGACATCAATAAATCAGGATACATATATTCAAAGATAACATGTCCAGGTTATCTTGTCATTCAATTATGTTGCATACCCATCACCCAAAGTCAGGTTGTCCTCTGTCACCTTCTATCTAGTTTTCTTTGTGCCCCTCCCCCTCCCCCTTTCCCTCTCCCTCTCCTCCCTTCCCCCGTAAGCACCACATGACAATCAAAACAGCATGGTATTGGCAGAAAAATAGACACTCAGACCAATGGAACAGAATAAAAAACCCAGAAATAAAACCACATATATATAGTCAAATAATTTTTGATAAAGGGGCCAACAACACACAATGGAGAAAAGAAAGCCTCTTCAATAAATGGTGCTGGGAAAACTGGAAAGCCACATGCAAAAGAATGAAACTGGACTATAGTTTGTCCCCCTGTACTAAAATTAACTCAAAATGGATCAAAGATCTAAACATAAGACCTGAAACAATAAAGTACATAGAAAAAGACATAGATACTAAACTCATGGACCTGGGTTTTAAAGAGCATTTTATGAATTTGACTCCAAAGGCAAGAGAAGTGAAGGCAAAAATTAATGAATGGGACTACATCAGACTAAGAAGTTTTTGCTCAGCAAGAGAAACTGATAACAAAATAAACAGACAGCCAACTAAATGGGAAATGATATTTTCAAACAACAGCTCAGATAAGGGCCTAATATCCAAAATATACAAAGAACTCATAAAACTCAACAACAAACAAACAATCCAATAAAAAAATGGGAAGAGGACATGAACAGACACTTCTCCCAGGAAGAAATACAAATGGCCAACAGATATATGAAAAGATGCTAATCTTCTTTAGTTATTAGAGAAATGCAAATCAAAACTGCAATGAGATACCACCTCACACCTGTTAGATTAGCTATTATTAACAAGACAGGTAATAGCAAATGTTGGAGAGGCTGTGGAGAAAAAGGAACCCTCATACACTGTTGGTGGGAATGTAAAGTAGTACAACCATTATGGAAGAAAGTATGGTGGTTCCTCAAAAAACTGAAAATAGAACTACCTTATGACCCAGCAATCCCTCTACTGGATATATACCCCAAAAACTCAGAAACATTGACTCGTAAAGACACATGCAGCCCCATGTTCATTGCAGCATTGTTCACAGTGGCCAGGACATGGAAACAACCAAAAAGCCCATCAATAGATGACTGGATAAAGAAGATGTGGCACATATACACTATGGAATACTACTCAGCCATAAGAAATGATGACATTGGATCATTTACAGCAAAATGGTGGGATCTTGATAACATGATACGAAGTGAAATAAGTAAATTAGAAAAAAACAGGAACTGCATTATTCCATACGTAGGTGGGACATAAAAGTGAGACTAAGAGACATTGTATCACATTTTTTATCCATTTATTTGTTGATGGACACTTAACATTGCTTCCATGTCTTGGCTCTTGTGCATAATGAACAGAAGAGTACAGGTAGCTCTTTAAAATAGTTATTCTATTTCTTTCTGTTATATAACCAGAAGCGGGATTGCTGGATCATCTGGTAGTTTTATTTTTACTTCCTTCAGGAATCTTCATTCTGTGTTTTTTTAGTGACTATACCAATATATATTCCCAACAACAGTTCACCAGGGTTTTCTTTCCTCCTCATCCTCACCAACCAACACTTGTCTCTTTTGATAATAGTAATTCTATTGTCTTTTTTGATAATAGTAATTCTAGCAGGTGTGCAGGGATATCGCATTGTGGTTTTGATTTGCATTTCTCTGATGGTCAGTGATGATGAGCATCTTTTTACATACCTTTTAGTCATTTATATGTCTTCTTTGGAAAAATGCTTATTCAAGTTCTCTGCCCCTTTTTAGATCAGAATATTTGTTTTTTGTTTTTTCTGATGAATTACATGAGTTCCATAGATATCATGGATATTAACCCATTATCAGATAGATTGCTTGCAAATATTTTCTCCCATTCCATAGGTGGCTTTGTCGTTTTGCTGATTGTTATTTTGCTGTGTAGAAGTTTTTTAGTTTGATGTTGATTTTTGCTTGTGATGCTTGTGCTTTTGATGTTATCCAAAAAATTATTGCCAAGACCACTGTCGGGAAGTTTTTCTCCTCCAGTTTTCACCTAGTAGCTTTACGGTTTTGGGTCTTACATTTAAATTTTAGCTTGTTTTGAGTTCATTTTTGTGAGTGGTGTAGACAGTTGTCCAGTTTCACTCTTTGCATGTGGATATCCGGCTTTCTCAGCACCACTGGTTGAAGAGGCCGTCTTTTCCCATTGTGTATTCTAGGTACCCTTCATCTAACCATCTATGTATGTGTTTATTTCCGGCTTTCTACTCTGTCTTATTGCATGTGTGTCTGTCTTTATGCCAGTACTTTGATTAGTATAGCTTTATAATAACTTTTGAAATCAGAAAGTATGAGGCATTAAACTTTGTTCTTTTTCAAAATTGCTTTAACTATTTAGAATCCCTGAGATTCCCTATGAATTTAAGATGGGGTTTTTCATTTCTGCAAAAATACCACTGTGATTTTGATAGGGATTACATTTAATCTGTAGACTACTTTGGGCAGTATTGACATAATTACAATACTAAGTCTTCCAACTCATGGACATGGGATTTTCTTTCATTCATTAGTGTCCTTTTTAATTTCTCTGTATAGATCTTTCACCTCCTTGGTTACATTTATTCCTAAATATTTTATTATTTTTGTTGGTATTATGATGCTAAATAAGATTGTTGTCTTTATTTTTCAAATAGTTTATAGAAATGCAACTGATATTTGTGTATTGATTTTGTATCCTGTAACTTTACTGAATTTGCTAATTAGGTCTAACAGTTTTTGGTGTAACCTAAAAAGCAATCATTTGCAATTATATAATGGCCAGTGAGGGGTTCCTTATGAGATAAATGCAGACAGACATCAGTAGTAATGCAGCCCATATTGCTGTAAGTTGATACTGTTTCTATTTTGGCCTGTGTTGTACCTTCTTATTAGATGTGTGGTTAGAACCTCATGTATACCTGCCTTTGTCATCCCATATACATTTTGGTAAGGGATAGAAAAATCTCTTTAGAATCTACAAAGGAGGTTATGGAATTGCTTTAGAAATAATAAAGAATGCCTCGTTATTCAGGACCCACTTGTAATTATTTATGATTCACTGCAAGTGGCATTAATGCACTTGGGAAGATACTTCAGTGTATCTGCCATAAGCAACCATCACTGTGTGCCTGATTTATGCCATGCTGGTTGTTTGTTCATTATCCTGCACTTCCTTTAATCCCTCTACTTGTCATTATCTTTGGGTACTAACAATTTGTAAAACCAGAAACCAAAGCAAAATCGAATGGTACAAATGACATAAAAAAGGAAGGAGGCAGAGAGATTTAAGTGAGCCAGTGAAGTATGAACTTTCTCTTCAGATTTTACCATCAGGGCAGTTAAGTGTCACGTCCAGTCTGTCCTATGGGGCAGCATAGTGTTTGTTTTGAAAAATTAATATAATTGTGGGATGGAGACTGTTCTACATTTACTATTAACTTCTGCTGTGACTTCTTCATAGACTACTTAATGCACGTTTCCCCAGTTTAGTATATAAAGGTTGTAACTACAGCTATAGAATTCTTAACCAAATATTCATGTTCAACTTTGTTGCCATCATTCATTTTTAAATATTTTCTCCACCTCCTAGTGCCCCTCTCCTCTGTCTTTAGGTACTTATAGCATCCATAGGTTGCCTCTGTCTGCCCAGAGTTCCCATTTGTTTCAGAACCTCTCAACCCCCATCCCCACTCCTCTAGCTGCTCAAGTACAAATATCTCAGGTTCCAAAATTATCTATTTCTCTTCAGTGTCATTTTTTTTTTCTTATTGTGGCCGATAAATTAGGAAAATGTTATATGGTTAAACTAATTCATAATAAGGTCTCTGTGACCGGTGAAGCCCCTCCTCTAATGCCTCTATGGCTGTGTTTCCATTTTAAAGGAGAATGATAGTCTTCCAATATGCTATTGACATGATGAGCAATGTATTCACTCATTAGCTCAGTAGGTAACTGAGGGCCTGGTCTTACCTGCATGCATCAAGACAGAAAAAGACTGGGAGGTCAGGTAGCTCTTTCTGACTGGGTTGACACTGGCTAAATCCTTATGTCAGGTGTGCCTTGGTTCTGTTTATACGGAGGAGTGGCCATGGTCCTACCTCCCTGTAGGTAGCACTCATTTCAGAGCAAATGGGAGGAGGAAGAACGGTTATGGAGACAAGCAAGCTATGGATATGCAGTGGGAAACCGAGGGAGGAGGACGAATAGCCAGAGGAGCTGAAGTATTTAACCCTGAAGGTCTGCCCTGACCCTAAAATTCTGTGTGCATGAGAGAGAAAAAAGGAGGAAATAATGTATGGAATGTGAGGGGAAGGGGGAGGGCTCTGGGAATACAGTAAGAGGCTGCATATTTTAGCTAAATGCTTCCAGGTTAATAAATATATGATGATGTGCTGTTTACCCCCTGCAGCGAAGGTGAGCTCTTGTCTGTGGCATCTAGGAATGTAAACCCCACTGGTGTGTGGCCTCCCTGGCACAGCCACTTCCCAACATCAGAGAGCACCTCCCGCTGTGCGGTTGAGGCTGTCCATAAATAACTTCAGCATCGTTCTTTTAAGCATGTTCTTTCCTGAGCTACAGCCTGCAAAGAGGTTTGGTACAAGATCAAAAACCTCTTGGGATGGCAGGACTCCAGGGGCCCCTCTTTTCTGACAGAGGTTGGAGACGGCACAGGAGCAAAGGCAGCAGGTAGACAGGGCAGGCCAGCAGGACGTCTGCATGCAGGGAGGCTAAGGGAGAAACCAGCTCCTTATAGAAGTGATGTTTCCAAAACTGAAGAAGCAAGAGGTGGGGAGAATTTAAGTGCTTGTGAAGAGAATTTAAACACTAAGCTTATTGTGTATACATTACGTCAAAGCAGCCCCTCCTGTGTGAGTTGGTGCCCGTGCACAGCTACGCTGGGCTCGTCCTCTCCTGCCCCCGGCCCGTGCAGCGGGGGAAGGCTCACCCTGTACAGGAGAAGCCCCGGAGGCTGCAACCGTCTGTGGGCAGTTGTTCCACCACAGTATTACGTGCACAGCTACGCTGGGCTCGTCCTCTCCTGCCCCCGGCACGTGCAGCGGGGGAAGGCTCGCCCTGTACAGGAGAAGCCCCGGAGGCTGCAACCGTCTGTGGGCAGTTGTTCCACCACAGTATTATGTGCAATTTCAGTGGTGTTGAGATGGTGTCCTTTTGCTTTGCTCATCCTGTTACCTAATGCAGTCATCAACTGTTGCAGCTTATGAATACCAAATTTGACTAAATTGTAATATACCTTTTAAAATAAAAAAATATTTTGGTATATAAAAATGCTTTGTAGCTTTGAAAGGTCAGTAGCTTCCTGGGGCTGAAATATGACATAGTTTCTTTATCCTTTCTTTATTTTTTCAATTACAGCTGACATTCAGTATTATATTAGTTTCAGGTATACAGCATAGAGATTAGAGAATTATATAAATTTATGAAGTGATCCCCCAATAGTCTAATACCCACATTCCACCCTACATAGTTATTTTAATATTATTGACTGTGTTCCTTATGATGCACTTTACATCCCCATGACTGTTCTGTCACTATCAGTTTGTACTTCTCAACCCCTCCCCCTTTCCCACCCATCCCTCCAATCCCCCTCCCATCTGGCAACCCTCAGTTCTCTGTATCTATCAGTCTGTTTCTATTTTTTTGTTTAATTTGTTCTTTAGATTACACATATAAGTGAAAACATATGGCATTTGCTTTTCTCTGTTTCACTTATTTCACTTAGCATAATTCCTCCTAGGTTTATCCATGCTGTCACAAATGCTAAGATTTCTTTTTTATGGCAAAATAATATTCGATTATATATATATATATATATATATATATATATATATATATATATGGACCTCCACTTTTTTATCCACTCATTTATTGATGGACACTTGGGTTGCTTCTATATCTTGGCTATTGTAGATAATGGTGCAGTGAACATAGGGGTGCATACAGTGCTGGGATTGAAATAATTTAACAACCAGTTCTCTGCCCTAATGACCATTCTAAGTATAAAAAAAATAATATAACAAAAGGTGGTTTATTATTTCATGCATTTAATACTTAAATAAGAACAATAAAAGAGGTACAGAAAACTAGATTATTATAAGAGTTTTCAAATATTAATGAAAAATATTAAATAATACCTGACAAAAAATAATAAAACTTTTATTTAAGAGATTTCCATATTGCTTCTTGATTGCAATTTTTTTCACCTATGGACATAGTGAACATTACTATGGGGGCTTACAATATTCTGTTGTGCAGATAAACTTTAAAAAATAATAAGAAATGTAAATTTGTGATTTCCACATTGGGTGGCTGCCCAGGTGCCCAGCTTAGAGAAAACCCTGATTACAAGTGCCATTTTAACAACTGGTTTGCCAAACTCAACCAAAAATTAAGTATCAGTTCTGCTGAACTGGTGTGAACCAGATGAATCCCGCCACTGAGTACATATATTCTTTCAAATTAGCATTTTGGGTTTCTTTGGCTATATACTCAGAGTTGGATTTGTTGGGTCATAAGGCAGTTCCACTTTTAATTTTTTGAGGACTCAACATACTGTGGGTGTGATTTATTCTTAGGATGACTGGCCATGTGTATTGGGCATGATGGCAGTGTAGGAGCACTTGTGTGGGGCTTGACCCCATGAGCGGGATCTGCCCCAGTGGGGTCTGGTGCCTGCTGAGACGACCCTTTGGGCACACCACCTGTGGCGCTAATTGGGTGGTGTTCTGTAGTGGTCTGAAGCTGGCTACTGGCTGTGCTGGTTCTGGGGCCTCTCGGGAGGGGCTGTAGCGCAGAACACGGTGAGCCACTGGCCCCGGGCTAGCTGGTAGGAGCTGCGACGTGGTCTGTGGTTGGTAGCTGCCTGTGCTGTCCCTGGAGGCCCATGGGAGAGGTGACACTGCCAACTGAGGGGCGCTGCCGCCAATGTCAGGCCTGGGTGGCTTAGCAAAGTGCAGAGGGCGCCCCAGAGCCTGCGTAGCTTGCCAGCTTCCTGAACTGCTCTGCTACAGAAAGATCCTGGGCAGTGTGCGCATCTGGTGAGGCAGCATCATGGGGGTCATCAGGGTGGTGCAAGTGGTCTTCTCCAGGTTGATGTGCCAGCAGGGCACATTCAGAGTTGGTGCCCTTGCTGAATCTGGGTCCGTTCAGTGAAAGGCATAGGGCACACCGAGGCCAGAAGCCACCAAACTGGGGCCTGTGGACCTTTGAGAGTGTTAAAGAAAGACTGCAGTGCCGGCCAAGGCCAGTCTCCTGCCCTTGTGCCTCTGGAAGGCCACACGTTGGGCGGGGCAGGGTCTCGGGGTCATGAGGCTGCAGTGAGTTGGGCTCATCAGGCTAACACAGATTGTGATTTGGCCGTGTTAAGGGAGGGCTCAACAGGAAAGATGACACCCCTCTGGCTGCCGGGGGAGGGCTTACTACAGGAACAGTGGCAGCTGTTTTTCCAGTCCTCTCCTTGATGACACATGACTCAGTTTCTCCCTGTTTGTCTCTGGTACCTCCGAAGCCACTGTCCCTCCACAAGAGCCGGGGGTAAGTTCCTGTGAGCCAGTGAGTCTGTGTGTGGGCTTCTTAAGAGGATCCTGGGTTTCCAGCAGCCTTCCATCTCACACGAGTAGAATGGATGGAATCCCTGATGATTTTCACAGCCAGATGTTGTGAGGGCTCCTCCCTGGCCCTGGAGTCCTGGGCTGGGGAGCCCGTGTGTGGACACGAACCCTCATTCCAAGGGGACCCCTTACTCCTAAGGGGAGCCTGTGTAGCCAAGATACCTCTCTGGATTCTCAACCGCCACAATGGGTGTGCCCCCCACTTTTGTGTCTTGCCCTTTCTGCCATCTTGATGTGGCTTCTGTATGTTCGTAGTCGTAGGACTTCAGCTTCACTAGTCTTCTGGTGGTTCTCCAAGGTGATTGTTCTGTAATTTAATTTTAATTTTGAAGTGGTCATGGGAGGAGGTGCGTGCAGCATTCACCTGCTTTCCCATCTTGTCCAGAACCTGAACTCAGTTTGTGTATGCTTGCAATGTAAAGGGAGGAAACAGTTAAATGGAGGGAGCAGCCTGGACATTGTATAGTATTTGTTGGTCTTGCATGGCAGTGTGCAAGGCCTTTCATGGTAACAGGACCTCACGTTTTCCTTTGGGAACAGGCTGCTTCTTCACCGGTAGAATTCTAGCGGTGTTAACATCATCTTCCCCCTGCAGGGTGGAGGGCAGCCCTGGGCCAGTCTGCTAGTCATTCTGACTGTTACTTCCTCATCCGGCAGACCCCAGCGCTGGTACGCAGACCAAGCCAGGTTAATGAGATCCAATCCTAAAATATTTGTTGAGCTCATGGAAAAAGTGTTTTTGTTTTATTTTAAATTTATATTGCTATAAGATACAACATAATCTGGAGATTCGGGTAGTCATGTTGCCTCTATTAATGATAACCTGCTTAAAAAATAAAGCCTATGCAGAGGGTAGCAGAATTAAGAGATAGAGAAAGTTTCTGATGACACTATAATTTAGCACATAGATTTAGATATACTTGAACCCATTGTCCCTTGGACTTTTCAGTTAAGTGTGCCAATAAATTCCCATTTTGACTTTAGCTACTTTGAATTCAGTTCCTGTCATTCGAAGCCAGATTAGTTCAAATAAAGTGTTTTGTTTTCAGAATTGTGTTGCTTTTAAGTAATTTTATTAGTTTTAACTAAAAAGAAATGGTGGCAGTTTCCAAATAAGTATGTTTCTTCTGAAAGGGAAACTAATTTTCTCTTTCTAATATGTCCTATAATCAGAAATTTATACTCAGTTTTAATCTTATTTCAGAATAGAATTTTATATCAATTACACTCAAAAAGATATCTTTAACCAGATGTTAGCTATAGAAAGTCATTAACTTTATGTCAAATGTTTATTTTGTTTTGTATACTGTGGCTGTCACCTTTATAGGAAGGACAGGTTTCTGGACCAGAATACCACTAACAGCAAGGAATTCAGGCCTGCACACCTGGGCCTGTACCTGCCTGCCTGACAGACAGCACGTGGCCTCTCAGACCTCTTTCTTCTGAGGTTCAGTATGACGTCTGAGCACCAGCGTCCCCTTTCAGAAATGCCTGGGGAAGATTATCTCTTGTTTAATCTTGCAGTAGGTTTTGTGAGCCATTTGAAGACATGCAAATGTATTTTGACAGAATATGGTTTTGAAATATCTGATCATTATTGTTACCTCAAACTGGTCCTTTCAAAGAGTACATTTTCTGAGTTGTTTGTTCACCGTTTCAAAATGAAAGCATTCCCTTTGGACCTATAAACTAAAACAAGCCACAGTTGCAACTGTATCTGTCGTATCTGGGGATTATTCAGCAAGGGGCTCTTTCCACTTCTCTCTGTGTCTTTATCTCTTGAAAAAGTTACCTTTTTCAAAGAGAAATGTTCACACATTGTTGATGCAAATTAAATCTGTGTGTTTTTCTAAGGGATTCTCAGCTGTTGGAAACTAGTTCACTTTTGTACTTTTTGTCTCTGGTTTGTTTTCATTTGAGGAAACCAAAGCAGATACAGACTTTAGAACATGAACTTGACAAAAGTAGTTTAGGAAAATCTTTCCTCGTGGAAACAAAATTCAGACTTCACTAAAGAACGTTAGTCCCCAGTTGGTCTGTGGACCTAGGGTGGAATTCTTGGAGATGTTAACTATGAACTATAGTAGTTCAAAGGCAAGAAGGGCCAGGGCTGCTTCTTATATGATTTAATGGTTGGCTGAGCCTGCTTAACAGACAGTGAGCTTGCATGCCTATTGAAGCAGTAATCCTCAATTGGTCCAAAGGGAGATGTTGACGGCTCATATGGGAAGAGAAGCAGTTTAGTCCAGCCTGCCTTATCTGTGTCTGAGATTCTTTGCAGAAGGCACTCCCTTTCAGAGGAATCCTATTTGACGAAAGGACTTGGCAGCCAATTTCAGTGTTGTGAGAAGGATGATTTAGATTGATTTATAAATAGTAAAAGTTTTGACTGTTTCTATTTCTTGCTGTTCAAGCCATTTAAAAGTATAAGAGTGGTAAGTGATGTGTGGTGGTAGGTGAGAGGTCTTTTTTAAAAAATGGTGGGATCTTGATAACATTATAAGGAGTGAAATAAGCAAATCAGAAAAAAACAAGAACTACATGATTCCATACATTGGTGGAACATAAAAATGAGACTAAGAGACATGGACAAGAGTGTGGTGGTTACCAAGGGTGGGGGGGGGGAGGGAGGACATGGGAGGGAGGGAGGGAGAGAGTTAGGGGGAGGGGGAGGGGCAAAGAGAACTAGATAGAGGGTGACGGAGGACAATCTGACTTTGGGCGAGGGGTTTGCAACATAATTTGATGACAAAATAACCTAGACATGTTTTCTTTGAATATATGTACCCTGATTTATTAATGTCATCCCATTACCATTAATAAAAATTTATTTAAAAAAAAATGATAAGTTTAGATGTAAACAATTTATTATCGGTGAAGTTCAGTGTTGATTGAATGACAAATAATGAAAAAGCAGAATTCGAGGCTATGGATGGGGAGTGTGTCTCTGTGCTATGGAGTCTGTAGTGGCCTGGAAGGCATGAGTCCTTAGATGATGGTGAGCTGGAGACATGCAGTGAGGAGGTGGAGGGCGTTGCTTTTGATTTAGGTCCCTTCCAGTGATTTCCCTTTGCTATTAGAGTGACACGGGAACTCCTTCACACCATCTGCAAGCCCCTGTGGGATCTGGCCCTGGTGTACTGTGACCTCTTCTCACGCCACCTGCTCATTGTTTGCCAGGCTCCAGAGACATAAGCCCAGCTTACCTCAGCGGTCACCACAGGTCATTTCCATCTGCTGCCTGAGTACCATTGACCAGAACCAGAGTTGGCAGTTCCTCTGATCTTTCAACTCCCAGCTTGAATGGCTAGTGTTTAGTGCCTTCTCTAAAAACCTGCCTAAAATCGCCTCTACTCCATATCCAGTCACTCAGCCAGTGACCAGTGTTTACCTTCTTCTTGGTGCACATCAC
Source organism: Saccopteryx bilineata (assembly GCF_036850765.1). NCBI lineage: Eukaryota > Metazoa > Chordata > Mammalia > Chiroptera > Emballonuridae > Saccopteryx > Saccopteryx bilineata. The sequence continues at coordinate 102,765,510 of NC_089495.1, read as the reverse complement.
AATTAGAAGTTATTTTATAGCTTGTCTTTCTCTGTCTCTTCCTACCTGAATATATATTTCACGAGGGCAGGACCTTATTGACCACCATATTCCTAGCACTTAAATATCACTTGGCACAATATAGGGGCTCACTTAACAATGAACATTTGAATTTTCTAGACCTCTTTGAATGCAGATCACAAACAGTTCTATTGCCCTTTGCCATTATAGGGAGAATGTCAATGGATTGAAATAGCACCCCTTCCCACCTCCCTCCCACCGTCCCCATACCTGCCAGAGGTCCCTGCGGTTCAGACAGATTGGCTATTTTATTGGGTAAAAGAGACAAGAGGACAGTGGGTGCTAACAGTGGACATGCACTTCTTGCTTGGAGGGGACTCCTTTGCCTGGAACATTTTTCTGACACCGGCAGCTCTCACCCCTGGAAACATGCACACTCTCACACAGATTTCAGAATCATCAAGTTTTTTTCTATTTCAGCAGCTGTGACCTTTGGGTTTGCTTTATGACATGTGTAACCCTGCCACCTGCATAAAAGCAAGGAAAGAAGCTCTGGAAAGGCTTGTCTTCCTGACCGACCTTCCAGTGACGCAGAGCCACAGGGCGGCAGGCCTGCGACAGAGGCCATCACAGGATTCCACTTCGTCTCTCCCCATCCCGACATTTCCTCCTCCCCTGGTGTGCCATAGAGGAAACAGAAAGACACTTGACAAAAAGATTATTTTTGTGAGCCAACTTAATGGCGGAGTAGACAGCAAATGCCACCCTGGAGTCCGCTGGAAGGGCTAGATGTAAAAGAATTGTATTTTCATTGTTACTTTGAAGATGGTAGGATGTCAAAGCTTAGGCGCTTCATACACCTACAGGTCCTTTAGAGATGACTGTCAGTTTCCTGAGGCACATATCGCCTGTTTTATTGGGAGGAAGACACGGGCATTTGGTGTTAACGACACCTGGAATTCCTTTACAGTGGCAAAGGGATGTCGCTGTGCACCGAGCTCCCCTCCTCCCTCAGACATCGCTCTGTGGTCACGATGGCGTGAGGCCACTGATGAGGTCAGCTGGATGGACAGGCACTCAGAGATGCCTGGAGACCTCAAGAACTAACAATTCAGAGGAGAGAACAGGGGGAGTAGGTGTAGGGATGTGAGGTGTTTCTGTGTAGATGAGAGCAGAAAGAAGGAAGTTTGAAAAGTGGGACTGGTTTCCAGTCAGTATGGTTCGTGCTTGGCTTATTTCAGAGCACGGTGATGCTTCTCTCTCGTCTGCTCATTCTCTCTTTTCTTTTGAAGATAAGCAGACATATCCCTCTCTCCCAGTCCATTTCCTGCTTGTGACCAGCAGGTGGTTTCAGTCATTGGTGTCTTCCCAGAGCAGAGATAAGTGTGAAACGCCTGTCAGGGGACACAAAGCTTACCTGGAGGACTGGACTCCGTGCCTTCGGGCGCTGGCCCATTGGGGAGGAGCTGTTCTCTACTGAGATCACGCTCCCAGCCCAAACACTCGGTGAGCCGGTATGGGCATAAAGATCGGCTTTGTAATTATTCTGGCAATAAGTATGCTTTCTTATTAAGAAACACAACATCACCTTTCCTTAATTCAGTGCTGTCCACTCTTATCAAGCATCTACTGTGTGTCAGCATCTGCTGGCTGCATGCGCTGCACTCAGAGAATGAAAGGAGATGGAATATGCTCTTGATGAAAGGGGAAAACAAGGTGCCTGTAAGAAACAGTTCTGTGCTTGTGTTCTCATTTTATTGTAATTCAAAATAGTTGCTTATTGAATGCGTAACATTTGTCAGCCACTTTGCACGAATCATCTCCACTCCTTGCAACAATCTGGCTAAAGAGATAGTATTACTTTTTATTTACAGCCAAGGAAACTAAGGCTCAGTGAGGATGATTGAATATTTTTCCAAGTTTATACAGCAAAGAAGCAATTCTGATTCATTGTGTACTTATTTTTTTTCAGTTGGACAAACAATTTAGATAGGAATGTGTTTTTGAAATAAAGCCACTTCGTGTGCCAGGTTTTAAAGATCATTACAAAATAAGCCCTGGCCAGGTAGCTCATTTGGCTAGAACATTGTCCCAATATGCCAAGGTTGTGGGTTTGATTCCCCATCAGGACACATACAAGAATCTACCAATGAATGCAGAAATAAGTGGAACAACACATCAATGTCTCTCTCTCTGTCCCCCTCCCTCCCTTCCTCTCTCTCTAAAATTAATAAATAAAAAATTCTTAATAAATAAATTTAAAGATTATTACAAAGCAGATTAACAAAGGAAAAAGGTTATCTTTCTCATTTTTAAAAGGTCGGTGACCTAGTAGTGTGCAGAGGGATGTGAGAGCTATTTCATTCGCATATGGCATAGACTGAGACGAGACAAAGGAGAAAAGAAGAAATCATTTCTGAAAAGCTGGAAGGAAGGCTATCCTCTCTGGTACCATTATTGCAAACGAGAATAAAATAAAAACCCAGTGATTTGTTTTGAAGGTATAAAGCCCAAGTAAAAAATAAACAACAGGCCTTTAACATAGCCATCCTAATAAATGCATACATACTTATATATTCTCATAAAATACACAGATATGTGTGTGAAACAAGAGTTTCGTGACATAGTACCTCCACTGCATATGAAATACTGTGGTAGTTTCTATTCTAGTTAATAAAATAAATTCTGCTCATGACCCAGTCACTAGTGGCTCACAACATGCTGTTTGAGAAATGAGGCTCTAATTCCTCATTTTTTTTTCTCTCCTCCTTTTACCGCTTAACCCTGGAAGAGGTATCGCTAGCAAAAATAGAAGCACTAAACAGAATCCTCTCCTAGTTCCATATCCTCATATCCAGCAGCCACATCCCCCCTGCAATCCTCCACACATATCTGCGCTCGAAATACCAGGGCCACCCTGGCCGGTTGGCTCAGTGGTAGAGCATCAGCCTGGCATGCAGAAGTCCCGGGTTCGATTCCCAGCCAGGGCACACAGGAGAGGCACCCATCTGCTTCTCCACCCCTCCCCCTCTCCTTCCTCTCTGTCTCTCTCTCCCTCTCCTGCAGCCGAGGCTCCATTGGAGCAAAAGATGGCCTGGGCGGTGGGGATGGCTCCTTGGCCTCTGCCCCAGGCGCTAGAGTGGCTCTGGTCGCGACAGAGCGATGCCCCAGATGGGCAGAGCATCGCCCCCTGGTGGGCGTGCCGGGTGGATCCCGGTCGGGCGCATGCGGGAGTCTGTCTGACTGCCTCCCTGTTTCCAGCTTCAGAAAAATACAAAAAAATACAAAAAAAAAAAAAGAAAGAAAGAAAGAAAGAAATACCAGGGCCTCTGACACTCTGACATCTGTGCCACTTCATTCACTTCGTTTTTGCACATGAGGGGAGTGTCTCCTTTGTCACTGAGGCTCTGCAGCTTGATCGCTGTGGGGAGTTTTATCCCCAGCAAATGAAGTTTCTCTAATGGTCAGAAAACATTCTTTTTGACATAACTTTTGTAACTGAAAAACAAAAACTTTGTTACTTAACAATCTTATACTTCCATTAGGAACTTTATCTTTTTATTTTAGAGAAAGAGGTCAAAACTTAAAATCCTACATGAAATGCAGGCCCAAGAAATGATTTGAGGTTTATCATTTAAGTTACAAGCATTATGGCTTTTATAATAGAATTCTTCTTTTGAAAATAGTGGTGGCCCTGGTCGAGCGGCTCAGTGGATAAAGCATTGTCCAAACACACTGAGGTTACCAGTTCAATCTCTCATCAAGGCATGTATAAGAAGCAGTCAATGAATGCACAACTAAATGGAACAACTAGGTGGAACAAGTTGATGCTTCTCGCTTTCTCTGTCTCTGTCTCTGTCTCTCTCTCCCCCTCTCCCTTCTTCCCCTTCTTCTCCCTCTCTCTTCCTCCTGCCACGCCCCCACTGAAATCAATGAAAAAATCAAAGTAAAAAGGAAAACAGTGGTACCGAAGTTTTATGTTAGGGAAAAACAAATTGTCTTTTACCAGAATTATCTATTTCAATTTTTTTTCTCATGAACAATGCAACAGAACAAAACATTTTGTGTTTTAATTTTTTTAGAGTCAGTGTTAAACTTGTCTGAAGCACTGAGGGTTTCTGGTCCGACTTTATATGTGGTGTCTTTTGTGGGAAGAACAATACAGTTTACTATGTGATGCACTTACTGTTTAGTTTTATTTGGTATCATTTTTAGCACAAGAACTGCAGAGGAAAATATTGAAGAGCAATGGGAGTTTGATTGTGGAACTACAGGAGGTTTACATAAGCTTACAATTTAAAACATTTATTGGACTTCTGGTCAATATGGTAAACATGGTACTTGAATCCCCCACAACCACATTAAAATTACAGCTAGACTACAGAACAACTGTCATTGAAAATCTTGTGAAATCTAGTTGAATGGATCCAACAACTAGGGATTCAAAGAAGAAGCCACATCAAGTCTTAGGAAGGACGGAGACGGGGAAACAGGGTGTTCCCACGTCCATATGTGGCAGTTTAAAATTGGGAGGGATATCCCCCTGAGGAGGAGGGGTCCCAGCCCTACACCAGGCTTCACAGCCCAGGGTTTCACAGCCAGGAGGAGAAGTTCCCATAACCTCTGGCTATCAAAACCAACTAGGGCCCTGGCCAGTTGGCTCAGCAGTACAGCGTCGGCCTGGTGTGCGGGGGGCCCGGGTTCAATTCCCGGCCAGGGCACATAGGAGAAGCGCCCATTTGCTTCTCCACCCACCCCCTTCCTTCTTCTCTGTCTCTCTCTTCCCCTCCCGCAGCCAAGGCTCCATTGGAGCAAAGATGGCCCGGGCGCTGGGGATGGCTCCTTGGCCTCTGCCCCAGGCGCTAGAGTGGCTCTGGTCGTGGCAGAGCGACACCCCGGAGGGGCAGAGCATCGCCCCCTGGTGGGCGTGCCGGGTGGATCCCGGTCAGGCGCATGCGGGAGTCTGACTGTCTCTCCCTGTTTCCAGCTTTAGAAAAATACAAAAAAAAAAAAAAAAAAAAACCCAACCAGGACTGTGGCTAAGACAGGGAGCTGCGGGAGTCCCAGGCAGCTCCTCTTAAAGGGCCCGCTCATGGACTTACTCAGACTCCCTCTAGTTGTGGGATTAGAATAATTTAACAACCGGTTCTCTGCCCCAATGACCATTTTAAGTATTAAAAATATATATACCAAAAGGTAGTTTATTATTTCATGCATTTAATACTTAAATAAGAACAATAAAAGAGGTACACAAAATTAGATTATAAGAAAGTTTTAAAATATTAATAAAAATATTAACTAATACTTGACAAAAACAATAAAACTGTTATTTAAGATATTTCCATATTGCTTCTTGATTAGTATCCTCATTTGCAAATTTTTTCACCTATGTACAGAATGCACATTACCATGGGTGCTTAGAATATGCTATTGCGCAGGTGAACATTAAAAAAGAGTAAGGAATGTCAATTTGCAATTTCCACATTGGGCGGCTGCCCAGGGCCCAGCTTCGAGAGAACCCTGATTACAAGTGCCATTTTAATATCTGGTTCACTCAACAAAAAGTTAGGTATTGGTTCTGCGGATGTGGTGCAAACCAGCTGAATCCCGTCATTGGCTCACTTCCTGAGCTCCAGCACTGGGCAGCAGCTTGAAAGGACCCAGGGACATATGGGGAAGAACTGGACTGTTGGACATGGGAGCAAAGGCCAGGGGTGAGGGGGTGCAACTTTCTGCCCAACAAGGGTACTGGCAGAGGCCATTCGTTATTTGTTTTCTGAGACCCCTCCCCACAGAGTCAGCAGATGGGTGCCATATCTGAGTCTCCATCAACCTGGCTCACACACCTTGCCCCACCCAGGTGATTCCCTGAAGCCCTGCCCCACCCAACCTGCAGGCCCACCCAAGCCATTTTCAGTGACCTTTCCACATTAACACAGGGAAGCAGCCAAATGTGGAGACAAAGAAACATATCCCAAATGAAAGAACAGGAGAAATCTCCACAAAAGGAATTAAATAAATTGGAGGTAAGCAAACTATCAGATAGAGTCCAAAACACTCTTTTAGTAACTGAAAGAACAGATAAAAAGATAGTAAGCAGTCAGAATATTTCACAATATGATAATAAACTTATGGCTTTATAAAGAACATTGCACAAGTACACAAAACAATTTTTGTATAGTAGACATGGAACATATAAAAAACTTGTCTGGATACTGAGTCAAAAATCATGTCACCAGATATATGAAAGAATTAAAATCCAACAGAGGATTAAAATTTGATCACTATGTAAGCTACATCCATAACAATAATCTTGAAAACAGTAAAATCTTGAGTATACCTATATGTAGAATTAAGAATTATACCTCTAAATAAATATTGAGTCAAAGAAAAATATCATAATAATTAGAAATATTTTGACCTGAATGATAATGATATTTTGACATATAAGAATGTATAAAATACAACTAAAGCCATCTTTGAGGGAAATTTATAATCTTAAATGCATATGTTAAAGAAAAAAAATTAATGAACTGAACATCCATCTCAAAATTTGAAAAAATAAAGGAAAAATAAACTGAAAGAAAATAGAAGGAAAAGAAAGAGAACATAAAACAATGAAAATGTTAGAACAGAAAACAAATATGATATATATCAGAGACTGTCATCATCACAGCCAGTGTATTCTTTGAAAACTCTATTAAAATCAGCCAGCTCAAACAATGAAAAAGTACTTAAAACAGCCAGGCATTAGGAATAAGAAAAGGAAATACCATTATAGTTTCTTGCAGACATTGAAAATATAATGAGAATACTATCAAAAACTTTAGCAAATATAAATTTTATGAAGAAAACATTAGCAAGTTAAGTCAATTAACATAAAGAAGTTAATACATGAACAAACTGTGTTTAAACCAGGGATACAGTATTGGTTTTAATGTAATTTTCTATGCTAATCTTATAAAGGAAAAAAAATCATATGATTATTTCATTATATGCCAATAAAGCATTTATTCCAATTCAGCATAAATTCATGATAATAATTCTTACTATCCCAGGAAAAAAGATTTTTTTCATCTGAACAGGCTATCCATCCCAATATCTAAAGAATATTTTATATACACATGTGCACCCTAATCTACAGCTAAGGCCTGTGTCCTGTCAGGGGTCCCTGGCCTCACTCAGACCTTTGCTGTGCCTTTCATCATTTAATTGCTCATATTTCCTATGGTTTTGTGTTAAAAAGAAAGAAAGAAAGAAAGATGAAAGAGAGAGAAAGAAAGAAAGGAAAAGAAAAAGAAACAGAAAGGAAGAAAGAAAGAAAGAAAAAGAAAAAAAGAAAAAGGGAGGGAGGGAGGGAAGGAAGGAAAGGAAGGAAATGGAAGGAAGGAAGGAAAGGAAGGAAGGAAGGAAGAAATGGAAGGAAGAAATGGAAGGAAGAAATGGAAGGAAGAAATGGAAGGAAAATGAAGGAAATATTTTGTTGATGCCATATGGAATTTCTATAAAGATGGTAAGATTAGGTTACAAATATCATTATGATTTAACGATTTGAAGTTAGACATTGCCTGAAACAATGCCAGTTTCACCAGGAATGCAGTTGGCAGGGAGGGCCAGGCCTGGAAGACTAAGGTTGAGTCCTAGGACCAAAGGACAGAAAGAAGCTGGTGCTTAGAGAATGGATGTCTGTCATAAGGCCAGGGAGGCTGGGTCCAGAGCCCCGGAAATGCAAGTGTATGAAGAGATGAGGCTGTTGTCTGACTGGAGGACAGAGCCCCAGTGCCCCATAGCGTGACTTCTGCTTCCAGGTACTTGTGAGAACGTGGCCTTCTGGGTGTTCCGTGTGGGCGGACAGACTCGGCCCTTGGGCTAGAGACTGCTCAGGTGCTAGTGGTTCTTCAAACAACCCTTAGACTCCGGGTAAATGAGACAGTAGTTCTGCTACTTCTTGGTTCCAGTCAGTAATAATCCAAGCTAATTTTTATGTCTGTGGTTTATCATTATGAGAAGATAGAAAAAGCATTGATTTTCCTCTACCTGGCACAATATTTTTGGATCTTGTATCTCACATCACGGGGCCTTTTATAATTTGACTTGAGAGCTTATTAGTTTCCACTGAAATATTTTGATACAGTTGTCCTACCTCACAGAAACAATTCTGAGAACTACATAGAGAATAAAGTAGCTATTATCGCAGTCATCATTATTACTTCTACATGTTTTCTGTATTTCTCAAACCACTTCATTCTGGGAGTAAAAACAAATCACAACAACACTTACAAGACAGCATTTCTTTGGCTCCAGCTAGCATTCCCAGATTTTCCCAGATAGCTTTGGAGTCTCCAGTGGCATCTCACGTGTATTCAACAAGCAGGTCTCCTCGATTACCACTAATCACCAGCAAGTGTCTTCCCCTTCCACCCCAGGGAAGATTGCCAGTTGTTGTGGTCCTGGTGTCATCGGTAACTGAGAGTTTCTGTAATTTCTAATAATGCCTGTCTAAGGGTGACAGCCTCGCATCCAGGGCCCCGAGGTTCAGCCCAGCCCTGAGTGTCATCTCCCAGAAGTTGACAAATGCTGCTGGACAAATGCAACTAATAGCTTGCATATCAAGTGCCCACTGATTTCAGAGAAACTGCTCGTATTTTGTGACACTGCATTTATTGTCATTTCTCTGCCTGAGAATTCTGCGTGCCTGCTGGCTCAGTCGCTCCACATTCAGAGAGCAGACATGTTGTTCTCAGCATCACATCTTTTTCTTGTATCACTGTCCATTGTCCTAGAAGAAAATGGTTTCGTTGTCACTTCTCTTCCTTTGCAGATCCGTCCTAGGAGGCTCCTTAGTGTCTCATGTAGATTGGTTTGGAGAGAATCACCTCTCCATTTTCCAGACATGCCAGGTACATCTGCCTGAGGAGACGGGCGGCCAGCTTCTGCTCAGGTCCTCCTAGGTCTGCCTCTGCAAAGGAGGGGACAGCTAGGTGCTTTTTACAATTAGATCTTATCAATAAAAATGCCCCTTCCTGATCATCTAAGATTGTGAGTGACTAGAAGAAGCGATGTTATGGAAGGTGATGATTTGTTTTGAAGGAGGAAGGCTGTTGTGCATATACTTCTCTGCCTCCTTGATTATCTAGTTTGGAATGTATGGGTTTTTTTTGAAGAAAGGTTTTATGGATTTGAGAACCTATGGCTTTTTTAAAAAAGTGAAATTCTTAGTTTTCTAATATCCTAAAAACTAATTCTCTTGTATCCTCTTATAGTTTGAAGGCTTTCAGCAAAACGAGGGATTTTTAAAAAAATTACATGCATGTAAATCAGCAATAAACTTCTCCACAGCAAATACTGTAAACTTTTCAATGCTAGAGGACCAAATTCCTAAAATGCAAGGCAAGTTACCTGCCTCATTAAAAAACATGAGTGCAAACAAATTTTATGAAAAAATTATGGAAAGCAATTGACTAGACAGTGATTACAGAGGTTAATCTGTGTACTAATTGGCTTGTGTAGGACGTACTACCAAACCAGGTTCACTGATCATTTCTGGTATAAGTAAATGATACAGCATTAAGGCAATTAAAACATGATTTATATTTCCACAGTGTTTCTACGTTCACTTAAAAATAATCATTTGGGTTTAATCCAAATCAATGAAAAATATACAGCAGCTAAATGGAGCTTTTACCTTTCAAGTAATTTTTCCTTCTGTGGAATGTATAAAATGGTGCAAGACAGAACTTTATTTCTGAACTGCAGAGCTTAAAGGATATTCTTGTAAGGTGTATGCATTCCGTACAGCCCTATATACTTATGCTCTAGGTCATTATTCTAGTGAGCCTGACACTGCAGTCATTCATACAGTTATAAACTGTGTGTGTGTGCAAATTATAACTTGATTGCACAGAGCAAGGAGCAGAGCTGGACCAGGTGATGTAAGAGGGGTAAGTAAAAGCCACTTGATACCATAAGGAAAATAAATTAAGATATTTTTTATCTGGGGAAAATTTTTTCCTTCCAAGATACTTACTGTTGTTAAATTAAGAGTGGCTAGCCGGCACAAGCCAAAAGTGCCATGGACAGCCGATAGAGTGACGGTATGCGCTGACTGCATGCTACTCCTGGGCTGAAACTGTGACCACTGAGTTTTGAACACGGTGACATTGTCAGCCCTCCACTTTCTGAGTCCCATGGGAAGCCATTCATCCCCCTTGTGTGATATTATCTCTTTGTTGTGAGAATAACTCTTGACCACAAAATGCCTGACATCCCAAACCGGAGGACCGGTGGTTATGATGAAAGGGAGAGGTAGCAGGGAAACAGGGCACGAGGATGAAGGACGATGCAGTGGAGGGAAGGGTTATAATTCAGGGGCTGCATTGGTTACGGCGACACTGGCCCCAGTCTTGAGACCACAGGCCCGTGGCAGATGAAGGCTTTCTAAGCCCAAAGGAAGTTGGAAGGAGGACCCAAGAGATTGTCACATACCCAACTGTTTGAGTTCTTAGAATCTCTCTGTTTACTGAGTACCTATAGTCTATTGTGACTGGCTCATAAAATGGAAAAGTCTGTCTGATAAGAAGGGTGTAGAATTTTGGAAAATTCAGCTTCTGCATTGGAAAATCATTGATGAAGTTTCTCCTGTTTACTTCATACTAGAGTATAGAATCTGCAGTTCCAGTGTTCCCTTTTTTAACCATACATGGCTGTGCTGTCATCTAGGTCTGTTCTGATTAGCACTCTGGCTCGGATACCGTGGACTACTTAAATGGGTACTCAGATGCCTCTCTTACAGTGAAAATTCCTAACTACTGAAGAATCCATTTTAGGGAGTACGGGCTGGTTAACTTCCTTAAGTAAGCACCAGAGACCATTTGAGTTTGATGAAAGCTAAATCCATATATATTTAATTTGTTAAAAAGTAATGCATGGGGGAATGGCATTTTTTGGAATTTGTATGCTCTGGACTCTGGGCAGGGTAAAAAAAAAGTCTAGATTAATAAAAAATATTAATTGGTATAGGTCCTGGCTGGCAAACTGCGGCTTACGAGCCACATTGCAGCTCTTTGGCCCCTTGAGTGAGGCTCTTCCACAAAATGCCATGTGCGGGAGCTACCTCAATAAGGAATGTACCTACCTATATAGTTTAAGTTTAAAAAATTTGGCTCTCAAAAAAAATTTCAATCGTTGTACTGTTGATATTTGACTCTGTTGACTAATGAGTTTGCTGACCATTGGTATATATAATCCTGATTTAAGAAAATCCAGATTAATAAAATAGATAAACTGAGCCATGAGTTCCTTGAGTTATAAATGTATTCTTTTTTTTGTGACAGAGACAGAGAAAGAGACAGAGAGAGGGACAGAGAGGGACAGACAGACAGGAAGGGAGAGAGATGAGAAGCATCAATTCTTGCAGCTCCTTAGTTTCCTTAGTTGTTCATTGATTGCTTTCTCATATGTGCTTTGACCGGGGAACTACAGCAGAATGAGTGACCCCTTGCTCAAGCGAGTGACCTTGGGCTCAAGTCAATGACCTTTGGGCTCAAGCCAGTAACCACGGGGTCATGTCTATGATCCCATGCTCAAGCCAGATGAGCCCACGCTCAAGCCAGAGACCTCAGGGTTTCAAACCTGGGCCCTCTCTGTCCCGGTCCAACACTCTATCCACTGCGCCACTACCTGGTCAGGCATAAATGTATCCTTAACATTGTTTTAAAGAAAGGCTAAGTTAAATAATACTTCCAATTTATTAAGGGCCATGCAGGTGTCCAGTGATTGGCTGAGGAGCAGTGAGGATGGGAAGGAAGTAACAAAACTAAGATACTGAGGACTCTACCTGCTTGAGTATCAGTCAGAAATAAAAATGAGTCAAATACTTAATGTGAGTTAAAGGGAAATATCATCTGACTTATTCAAATAAATTTATATTTGACCTTCAGCATGTTTCTGTGAAAATCCTAGGATAATTAGAAGAAACACTGAGTCACGAAGAAAGCTAAGCAGGAGAATGAATGCTGTGGGTGCCACTGAGGGAATGTGGTCCTTGGTCCCCTTCTGGAGCCTTTCCTGCTCCCGAGGAAGGACACGGTGACCCGAGCCGTGGCCCCACCTGCTCCTGAGGAAGGACGCGGTGACCCGAGCCGTGGCCCCACCTGCTCCTGAGGAAGGACGCGGTGACCCAAGCCGTGGCCCCACCTGCTCCTGAGGAAGGACGCGGTGACCCGAGCCGTGGCCCCACCTCCGCAGTAAGGTTGTCGCTCACTGAGAGCAAACATTTCACTGGGCCCTGTAGGATTGACATAAGAGTCCTTGCTTTCAAAAGCTGTATATTTTGGAGTTAAAATAAGGGGTGTTCATATAAAGTTCTAGTATAAACAGCATTTCCCAAACTTTTTGCTCTCAAGATTTCTTTATACTCTTAAAATTTATTGACTCCAAAGAGCTTTTGTCCATGTGATTTGTATCTGTCAATATTTACTGTGTTAGAAATTAAATTTAAAATGTTGCCCTGGCCAGTTGGCTCAGCGGTAGAGCGTCGGCCTAGCGTGCGGAGGACCCGGGTTCGATTCCTGGCCAGGGCACACAGGAGAAGCGCCCATTTGCTTCTCCACCCCTCCGCCGCGCTTTCCTCTCTGTCTCTCTCTTCCCCTCCCGCAGCCAAGGCTCCATTGGAGCAAAGATGGCCCGGGCGCTGGGGATGGCTCTGTGGCCTCTGCCTCAGGCGCTAGAGTGGCTCTGGTCGCAATATGGCGACGCCCAGGATGGGCAGAGCATCGCCCCCTGGTGGGCAGAGCGTCGCCCCTGGTGGGCGTGCCAGGTGGATCCCGGTCGGGCGCATGCGGGAGTCTGTCTGTCTCTCCCTGTTTCCAGCTTCAGAAAAATGGAAAAAAAAAGAAAAAGAAAAAAAAAAGTTAATATATTTATGTAATTAAACACTTAAAAACAAAAATAAACACATCACCTGTTAACATGAATAACACACTTTTTGAAGAATGTGTTTTTCAAAAACAAAAATGTTAGTGAAAGGGGAAATGTTCCTTTACATTTTTTTGCAAATCTCTTTGATATCTGACTAGACTGGTTCAGTGGAAGACAGGATTCTCACACCTGCTTCACTGTTAGTGGGCTGTACTTCAGCTGAAGAATATAAATAAATTTAGCCCATGAATATATGTCACAGTAAAGGGAGGAATATTTTAATAGCCTTTTCAGATAGTAGTACATATTGTTCTTGGATTTTACACCAGAACTCAAAAACTGCCTTGATTCTCTTTTAAAAGCTACAGTAGTTTTACCCTCTGTTGTTTTTGTCCCATCAGTGCACATATCAACACTGTAAAAAGGGTCAGTAGCATTTTAGCTTTATTATGAAAACAGTTTGACTTTTCAGATCCCCCAAAAAGGATCACGGGAACACCAAGCAGTCCGTAGACAGTACTTTGACATCTGCTGTCATAGAAGATTTTAAAACACGGGGAAATAACCATAAAATATTTTTAGTAGAAAAGACCTAGAGTGATTCTATGTTTTAAATAAAAATATAGTAAGAGGAAAACTAGAAAGTACATGTCAAACTGCTAAACAATGATAATATCTCAGGATGGAAAACTTATGGGTCATTTCTTTACTTTTTCTATTTTATAAAATTTTCTACAGATAATACTTGTATACTTGTAATAGAGCAGTTCTTTATTATCTTTAGCATGTTAGAAATTAAATATTTTGAAATTTGAGCAAACTATAAAACCTCCAATAGTTTGATTACCCTAATAATACAGTTTTTACTTCTTTAAAAAATTTTTTTTGTTGTGATGCAAGAACACTTACTATAAGGTTTATCCTTAATTTTTTAAGTGTACAATAGCGTAATGTTGACCAGTGGTCCCCAATCCCTGGGCCGCGGACCAGTACTGGTCCGTGGGCCATTTGGTACTGGTCCGCAGAGAAAGAATAAATAACTTACATTATTTTCGTTTTATTTATATTTAAGTCTGAATGATGTTTTATTTTTAAAAAATGACCAGATTCCCTCTGTTACATCTATCTAAGACTCACTCTTGACGCTTGTCTCAGTCAACCCAATGATACTGTTTAATGCAATTTCTTCCTAAAAGTAAGTAACAGTGATTTTTAATTAAATGAGTTTAGAAATGTAATCACTATATTAATAATTAATAATTTTATATCCTAAATTATACTAATTTTATTTTAATGATTTAGCAAATTCTTGTTTGTTCTTAAATATTTAAAAATAGCCAGAGGTACTTCAGTTTAGGCAGTTTTGTTTAATGTTATTGTCAATAGAACTACACTCTTTTAACTTTTGATCATTCTCAACCTGATTTATTCTGCACAATTTTGGGCTAATGTGGAAATATAACTATTTCTAAATTCTGGCGTCAATACATATCTACATAGGAGAGATTTCTACTGGTTGGGATTCTGTTACAACCAATTTCTAAGTTGTATAATTTCATTTTTTAATGTCATATGTATTACAAGCTCCAGATGAGGTCGTTTTACACAGGTAGGCCCTTCAGGTTCACTCCCAGGTAGCTCCTATCAGAAGTAATCAGTAAAAAATAATTGAATTGCATTACCTTTCTTTTGGACAGCTTTGGTTTCTTGGGAGAAATTTTGCTCTTTCTGTCCATCACAAAGTAAATCCCCCAGACATCTTGTCTACTCTGATTATATACTTCAGTTCTTAACAGTATTATGTCAAGTTTGTTACCTCCATTGAATCAGATGATTTATGGAAACTGATAGGTATTATTTGAAATACTGTGAAAATAGGATGCTTTGTTTAGTTATTTCTGTCTGCTTCAGGATAGCCTTTGCTCACATGTCACATGAAATATTAAATGAATATTAAAACATAACGTATACACAGGAGAGTCATCCTGGCTTTAATGATTGATTCAAAGAGATCCTGAGTCAGAAGCATTCTTGGCATATAAACTCAGACTACTCCAGGTCGGACAGCTTAACGTGACAGCTGCATCAATAGTTTGTTGTTTTAATAGTCATGCAAGCAATTGTTAAATTATTGGCTTTTTAGGTTGAATTCACACTGGAAATACTCTGAGGTGAAACCTGGCTCTTCCACCTCTAGTGGTGTCCTTTGGGAAAGTTAGTGACTTTCTGTGAATGTCTTTATCTGCAAAATGGGAATAACAGGGTTTCTGTGAGGATTAAATGAGCTAGCACATTTAAACTACTTAAAACAACAGGACACTTTCAACATACATTAACTGCTATTATTAGTGGTAGTACTATAATTCTTGTTTCAAGTAAGCACACAATAATATTAAGCAGTGTCCCCCCAATGTCTGCATTAAGCAATCTAAACTAAAATGCTGTATTAGAGTACATGTAGTTTAGGAATCAAGTTTTGCAAACTCCAGCCTCATTAAAGTCTATTTCAAGTGTTAAAGAACATGATACTGCTTAGACCTAAAAGTAAGAAAATGAAAATGATAAAATTAGAGAACAATAAAGACATCCTAGTAAGCACATAATTTACTAAATTAATTTTAAAAAATCAGTAGAATAACTGAATAATAGAATGAAAATGCTGAATGCCAAAATGGTGCCATGGGAAGTTAGGCATGCCTCGCAAAATACAAAGCAATGGGACAAGAGAAGGAAAGTCGGACAGAGAGGGGGACATGGACAATCAATCCAAGAGTTCACACGTCTATTGACTAAGAGTTCAGCAGGGAACAGAGGAAATAGAAAAGAAATAATCAAAAGAAATGACCAGAGAAATAACAGGAAACAATTTCTTTAAGCTGAAGATAGACTTGTGTGTTGAGATTAAATGGCTTGGCCAATTGCCATCGCAAGGAAAGAAAACAACCTATAACTAGCTGCATCTTGATGAAATTTCAGAACTCCTGGGGTAAACAAAAAAATTGTTTCCGAAGATGAAAAGTGAAAAAGCTACCCAAGAAAGAAATAGCATTAATTATGTTAGCAGACTTCTTTCAGCCAGCCTGTATACAGTGAAGCTTAAAGCTTTAAAGTTGTCATGGAAAATTACTTTGAATCTGGATATATCAAACATGAAAGTAAAATAAAGACAACTTTTAGAGATGCAAACCTTCTATAAAAGAATAACTTACAGATCCACCACAACAAAATGAAGAGCAAAAATGAGTAATAGAATAAAAAAATGGACAATAAAACACTCAAGCTCATAACAATTATGAAATTTTATATTAAAATAAAAGTAAAGACTTGTATCCAACACATTGATAATAGTGCTGGTGAATATGAGGTATAGGTACTTTTATATATGTACTTTAGAGTGAAATTATAAAATTTAATACAGTCATTTGGAAAATACTTTGGCAGCATATATTAATATTTAAAATAAACATTCCATTCGATCTAACAATTCTAGATGTCTGTGGTAAGACAATAGTCCCATGACAGAAAGGGTATGTAAGAGGGGATACATTGTTCATGGATAGGACTGGGACAGTGAGCAGAGAACATAATCTCAGTAGTCTTCTGTACCATTATATGACTTAGACAATGCTAAGTGCCCAAGAATTCAGAAGGAGAATGGGTCCTGAATCTGTCAGAAGCTACATCAACCAAAAGGGAAATTAAGCTTTGATCTACTTTTATGGGAAACAAACTCATATGATCAGCAGAGTAGAGGCTGAGTTGAATCATCTCCAAAATCAAGTGAATAAGAACATTCAATTTTGAGCCAAAATCCAGCTTAAAAAGTTTCACCCCAAAGGAAACCAATCCTTTTGGAAAATTATGACAGAGTGAAAATTCAGTTATATTGTTTTCCAAACAGTATATCTTTCCACTTTGCAATGGTTTTTTTTATTAATTAGACATTTAAAGTATGAAGAACATTATTAAAAAGAAAATGGAAGCATAGACTTAATGAGACGCAAACAGCTTAAATAGAAAAAACAAATTCAGGTGTCTTTATATTTTAATCAAATAAAAATTCTGGTTTAGAATGTTAGCTGGCTCTCTTATTGTTTTCTATCACAGGGATTCTTTATCATAACATAATATTGTTTTTTCCTTCTTGCAAGGTGCATCAACTCAATTTAATGACAGGATAAAACCAAAAATTATGGTATTTCTTGATTTCTTTTTAGTTGGGCTGAAATTAGCTATGTAATAAACTCCACTTGTATAGAAGAACCTGGAAATGTGGGGTCCCAGAATCAATAAAATAAATACCAAGTCAGTTCTCCTTTCCATAATTTACATACAGTAGAATTTTTAGAGGAAAGAAAGTTTATAACTGAGGATTTATGGAGAAAAATACGGAATAAAGTATATAGTCAAGTATAGTGGTCATGAAGTGACAAGTTGCCTCCAGAGTTGTGACATCATGAATGAAGCACATGGCACAAGCCCTGGCAGATAATACTGAGCAAATCCTAGCTAGTGTGGTTTAAATTAATAATTTATTTAACACCCTTTTACTGAGCGTCGGTGCTCAGTGTCAGGCTCTGTGAGAGGCATTTGTGTGTGTCCGCAAGGGAAGCAGGCAGCCAAGGTGGAGAGAGGTGATGTCTTGCTGTGCCAGGTACTTCAGAACAGATAACTATTCCGGATTAAGAAGAAAGTAAAGTACCAGCAAACTGTGCTCTCACTTGAAGATCTCCACTTTAGGACTCTGAACTGGTCCCCCAGAACTATGGTATCTTTAGGTTAGTGTGAGTAGGGAGGTGGAGAGAAATTGTATATTAATATAAGTTTATTGTAGACTATAAAAGAACTTTCAGTCCAATGTTCTGCTTACCACGCCTTTTTTTTTTTTTTTGGCCTTCTAGTTCAAAGGACAGTTAAATCTTATTTTTTTCCAGTATTTTAGAAAACTATGCCTTCCTATTATTACAGAGTGTGAAAAGCTTATTTAGAAACTTTTGTGCTTCTTACATTTTTCATCCTGGGTTTTCAAGGCTAGAATAAAGAATGAAAATAATGGGTAAGAAACAAAGGGCTTCCAAGTGCAAGATGTAGCAGGTTTAATTAAAGGATGATGAGAAAAGTGACTAGTCCTCTAAATCTTTAACAAAGCTAGTTAATTCTCTACTAATGCTATAGGAACTATGCCCTAGTGAGATGGGATATTTTCTTCATAATCAGCAACATTATGTGCTTTTAATTTAACAGTTGTACCCATTCATTCATCAGCCACTACTGAAAAAGTGATGTCATATAGTATCCTAAATTGTTTCATAATCATCCTCAGAAAATGTTAGGCACCAAGCCTGCATGGAGCATTATTTGCGAAGAATTGCATGGACCAAACCAGTAGGCATACTCTCTTCTTCTAGCGTACATCATTCAAAAGAAATTCTGGGCAGGAATTAAATATATGCATGTTTTAGCAACCCACTGAGAGAAAATATTTGAAAATCATATATCTGACAAGTGTATAGAGAATTCCTATAACTCAACAACAACAACAAACCAAACAACTGAATTTAAAAAGTAGGCAAAGGACTCAAATAGACATTTCCGCGAAGAAGGCATATAATGGTCAACAGATACATGAAAGTTGCTGACCGGCACTAATAAGGGAAATGCAAATCAAAGCCACAGTGAGATATCTATCTCCTCATAACTCTTAAGATGACTAGTATGAAAATAATGTGTTTTTTTGGGGGGTGTCTTTATTTTTAAAAAAAGTTATAGGTAGCCTTGGCCAGATAGCTCAGTTGGTTAGAACATCGTCCCGAAGCACAGAGGTTGCCGGTTCGATCCCTGGTCCAGGCAAATACAGAAACAGATTGATGTTCCTCTCTCTCTCTCTCTCTCTCTCTCTCTCTCTCTCTCTCCCCCTTCCTCTATCTCTAAAATCAATAAATAAACATTAAAAAAAAGCTACAGGTAGTAACTACTCATTGACTATATTTGTGGTAGGCCATGCCACTTTACTTGCATGTGAATCCCTTGTCAAGAAAGAATCTGGTGGCTAAGTGGCTACATTTTCTTTGCTAATTACAGCTGAACCAATGCATTGGTTGGTGTTTGATGGTCAGATTTACCTTCTCTGAAGCCAGAATGAGTCCTTAGAGATGAGGAATGCAGTGCTGTTGTCTTCCAGTGAAGGGAACCTCAGGGAATACCTGGAGATGAAGGGTATCAAAGAGGAGGCCGGAAGGGACACTGCTCCAAGGCACTTTGACCAGAGCAGCTCTGTGTATGTGGAAAGATTTTCTTTCAAACATTTTGCTTGAAAATACTTTAACTACTGAGAGTGGGGTTCAAGAGGCAATGATCTTGTCCACAGACCTTGCTGCTTGTCAGATGAGGAAACG
The DNA here is from genome assembly GCF_036850765.1 of Saccopteryx bilineata. NCBI lineage: Eukaryota > Metazoa > Chordata > Mammalia > Chiroptera > Emballonuridae > Saccopteryx > Saccopteryx bilineata. The sequence continues at coordinate 102,746,197 of NC_089495.1, read as the reverse complement.
GACACTGTAAGTGATGTCCTCTTTATTCTAGTTCTTCTTACTCTTGTCTTTTCCTGTTCTCTTTTCCACTTTTGTCATTGAAGATTTTCAAAGGAATTTTTCCTTGTGATCTCACCACCAGCAATTGGAGCAGATATTGTAAACCATCATTTTGTAAAATAAGATCCCAGATTTCCTGCCTTCTACCCTCATTTCCTGAGAGCCTCATCCAGGTTAGGGCCAAGGAACTTGGGTTTTTAAATAGACATGTCAAGTGATTATGATGTAGGTAGTCTTAAAGCCATTTTTTTTTTGCACTTTTCTGAAGTTGGAAACAGGGAGGCAGTCAGACAGACTCCCGCATGCGCCCGACCAAGATCCACCTGGCATGCCCACCAGGGGGCGATGCTCTGCCCATCTGGGGCGTCGCTCTGTTGCAATCAGAGCCATTCTAGCACCTGAGGCAGAGGCCACAGAGCCATCCTCAGCGCCTGGGCCAACCTTGCTCCAATGGAGCCTTGGCTGCGGGAGGAGAAGAGAGAGACAAAGAGGAAGGAGAGGGGAAGGGGTGGAGAAGCAAATGGGTGCATCTCCTGTGTGCCCTGGCCAGGAATCAAACCCGGGACTCCCGCACACCAGGCTGACGCTCTACCACTGAGCCAACCGGCCAGGGCCAAGCCATATTTTGAGAATAACCAAACTACGTGTAGTGTGTGTGTGTGTGTGTGTGTGTGTGTGTGTGTGTGTGTGAAGGAATAACCCTTTCAGTGGGTAGGTCAGAAATTAGTATTGAACTTCATGGATAAAAACCAAATAAAAATCAAAATGACTCACCCAAGGATGTCCTGCTATTTGTGATGTGGTTGAGATCCAAATTCTATGTTCTTTCCATAAAACCATTGCTTCCCAAATGCAGGTCTACAGAACAGTAACTTCCCATGCTTGCTTTTTTCTGTGATTTAGAGTGAAATGAGGAAAATGTAGGACAATATTGTATTTTATAAAGAATATCTCTTCTTTTATGCCCTAATGGTAATTGTATGTAGTAGTTTCTTTTAATGGGACAAGTTCCTCAAATCTGGATATAATGCATTAATGTCCAATGGCTTTACCTGAAAAGAAAGCATGAGACAAACAGGGGAACTCTGCCCTCCAAGTTCATATTCTGGGTGCCCTGTGGACTGTGCAGAGCACTGTTTGAAAACCACTGATGTGGTGAATGTGTAATAGGACAGGAAGTCCTGAGACCTAGATTCTAATCTTATCTCATTATTTTATTATTTTTCTTTTATTTTATTTAGCTATTTATTTATGTATTTATTTATTTTGTATTTTTCTTAAGTGTGAAGCCAGGAGGCAGAGACACAGACTCCCGCATGAGCCTGACCAGGATCCACTCAGCAAGCCCACTAGGGGGTGATGCTCTGCTCCTCTGGGGTGTTGCTCTGTTGTAGCCAGAGCCACTTTAATGCTTGAGGTGATGCCATGTTGCCATTCTCAGCACCCAGGCCAGCTTGCTCCAGTGGAGCCTTGGCTGTGGGAGGGAAAAAGAGAGATAGAGAAAAGGTAGAGGGTGAAGAGTGGAGAAGCAGATGGGCGCTTCTCCAGTGTGCCCTGGCCAAGAATCAAACCCGGGACATCCACATACTGAGCCAATGCTCTACCACTTAGCCAACTGGCCAGGGCCTAGTTTATCTCATTATTAATTAGCTCTGTGACTTTGACAAGTCACTACATTTCTCTGGGCTGTTATTATTATCTGGGATTTTGTGGGCTTAAAGATAAATTTCTATTTGAGATATAAGAGTTATTAAAATGGATTAAGGTTATTTTCCTTCATTATTAGTAATTCAACAACTTATCATATTTGTATGAAATGAGTAATACAATTTTGTATTGAGCCCAGTACACAAAACTCATTAAGCCAATACAGGCTTACCCAGAGTGGTATTTTAATTCAAAGCAATTGCTATTCTCTAGATCTCCAAGATTTAGTAGTAAAAATATTGAATTATCTGAATCTCATTAATGCAGCACTCACTTTTTCAATTACCTTATTTTTAGAAAGAGCTTTTCTTTATCCTTTGTGAACTGGATGTGACTGAGAGGTATATACACCAATGAACATAATGATGCCTCTGACTTATTAGAAGGTGAACCCACTTTGATATCCACAATCCTGATCAATTGCTTTGGTCCACAACTAAATTATCAAATTCTTAGTGTTCGAGTTTGTTCATGACATTATACTACTCAGTGTCCATGGTGTCCTATAAATACATAAATGTCACATCAGCTTGAAAACTCAAATTTTCATTTGGGGTAACTCTTTTGCCTTGCAGCCTTGATTTTTTTTTTTTTTTGCATATTCAGCAAGCTCATAATGAGCCTGCATTATGTGTTGAACATTGAGCTAGGCCTTGAGGGCACAGTTCTGGGCCTTGGGGAGCTCCTCATCAAGTAGAGGAGTTAGTTTTACAAATAAAGAATAAAAATGCAGTATAAATGCAGTATTGGAAAACATATTTTCAGTATTTACACTCAAACGTCTAGTCATCTTTACTTCAAGCAGTGGCTTTCGGGGGGCACAGTGTCTCCTGGTGTAGGTCAGGGAGGCCATTAGGTGCTTATCCCCCCACTCCATAATCTGCAGAGGCTGTTTTGGTCTTCCTTGCTCTCTGTTGTCCTTCATTTTTAGAAGGAAGAACATGAGAGTGGTCTTGTGGGGCTCAGGGACAAAGAACTCTTCTGGCACCAAAGAACTGGACTTGCGTGCCAGCTATACATATACTGTATGGGGGGGCTGGGTCGCCTTCCTTGTGGGGGCGAGGGTAGTCACGTAGTCACTGGTCTCATGAGGAAGAGGATTTGGGCGCAGCGCTCCTGCAGTAGCGGGAGTCCTGGCCCAGGAGCAGTTGTTGCAGACTGGGCTGAGCCCTGGCTTCAGTCTTGAAGACAATCCTGACTGCTTCTCTGCACCAGGATTGCAGAGCCCAGGGCAGCGCCTCATCACATCCAGTGTGTTCCAGCGTGTCTGCATGCGGCTATCCCATCGTTCTAAAATGGAGGCTCAGTACTTTATAATGCAATCAGTCATGTCAGTAAAACATTGGAGCTTATCTATTTGTGTCTTTCATAATATAACTATAAAATATAGAATTTAATTGTGCTCTTATTATAGCAAAAAGTCTGTTTCCAGACACAAGAGGTCAGTGTACCTTATGCAAAGAGTCTAGATGAAGGTCAAATTGTGTTGACTTTTTCACACAGTTCCAAATGAGAGCATGGGCTAGAACATATTATTCTTTTGTTTGAAAAATAATGACCTGTTGCTATGCATCACTGTGTTAAAGAAAACTATGGCAAAGTATACATGCAAAGTGAGCATCATACAAAGTTTCTGGCAAATTCCTAACTACCTAAGACTTTGTTCACTCCCTCCTTCCTTTCCTCCTTCTCTCCCTCTTCCCCCATATTAGCTACTTTAGAAGGAATCATAGCGTTTAGATGGGGGAAATGACAAAGGTTACAGTGTGGCTCATTTCTTCCTTTCTGTTACTATATGGACTGGGGGTAGTGCGGGGGAGTGTCTGCGAGAGACCTTGATGTCCCAGAGGCCATATTACTCCTGTCTCTGGACTCCTAAGGTAATTATTATTGATTGTGTACATTTTGCACTTGACTCTACGTCCGGAATCTTCGTTGTTTGTCAGTCTTCACCTGTAGTATTGTGGATCCTTGAGGACAAGACTATTCTTACATAAGAGGTCCATGAGGACAGGACTCTCCAATGGTAACCTGTGTGTGATTGTTTGTATAGTTGGGGATCAGTGAGTGGAGGGACAGAGTGAACAGTGGGATCTTCTGATGGAGACCCCATCCTTCTCTCCACATTTGCCAGCCAAGGGTAATTTCAGATTGCTACAGATAATCATGAATCTTTACAGTGAGATATTTGACATTAAATTTTATTTTTAAAAGTATAGCATCTGAGGCCCTGGCCGATTGGCTCAGCGGTAGAGCGTCGGCCTGGTGTGCGGGGGACCCGGGTTCGATTCCCAGCCAGGGCACATAGGAGAAGCGCCCATTTGCTTCTCCACCCCCCCTCCTTCCTCTCTGTCTCTCTCTTCCCCTCCCACAGCCAAGGCTCCATTGGAGCAAAGATGGCCCGGGTGCTGGGGATGGCTCCTTGGCCTCTGCCCCAGTCACTAGAGTGGCTCTGGTAGTGGCAGAGCGACGCCCCGGAGGGGTAGAGCATCGCCCCCTGGTGGGCAGAGCGTTGCCCCTGGTGGGCGTGCCGGGTGGATCCCGGTCGGGCGCATGTGGGAGTCTGTCTGACTGTCTCTCCCCGTTTCCAGCTTCAGAAAAATACAAAAAAAAAAAAAAAGTATAGCATCTGATAGCCGTAATTATAAGCATGTGGCTAGTCACTCTTTTGTGATTCATTGGACTCCAAGTATCTATACAAACATCTTTCCTCTTCCATTGATTGAGCCCCATTCAGCCTCTCCAGGTATCATGAGTAGTTTCATCACAGTTCCCTCTGCCCAGTGGTTGGGCTTCTACATACTGCACCCCTTTCTTGCCTACTCTCCTGGGTCCTGTACTGAACATCACGAGTTGTTTAGCTTTTGTTTTCTTTTTTCTTTTTTTCTTTTTTTTTGTATTTTTCTGAAGTTGGAAACGGGGAGGCAGTCAGACAGATTCCCGCATGCCCACCAGGGGGCGATGCTGTGCCCATCTGGGGCACTGCTCTGCTGCAACCAGAGCCATTCTAGCACCTGAGGCAGAGGCCACAGAGCCATCCTCAGTGCCTGGGCCAACTTTGCTCTAATGGAGCCTTGGCTGCGGGAGGGGAAGAGAGAGACAGAGAGGAAGGAGAGCGGGAGGGGTGGAGAAGCAGATGGGCACTTCTCCTGTGTGCCCTGGCCGGGAATCGAACCCGGGACTCCCGCATGCCAAACTGACACTCTACCACTGAGCCAACCAGCCAGGGCCGGCTTTTGTTTTCTTGTGTACAAGGGCAAGAGAGTCTTTGGACTCAAGTCAGCATTTGAACCCCAGCTCTACAGTGTGTTAGCTTTATGATCTTAGACAAATTACTCTTCCAGCCTTACTCATCATCTAGTAAAATGAGGATAATCAAACCTACCTCACAGAGTTAGAGAAGTTAAATAAGGTAGCCATTCAGTGTTGGTGTTCCTTCCCTTTCTCTCACCTCGTTTGCTTATATGTGAGGGAAGGGAATTACTGTGCCTCCTTTCTGAGGTATAATTGTAGGTGGTCTTTATATTTCAAATCTCTGAAGGAATATCACATTTTTTTAAAATACAGATCTCCCGTTGAACTTACAGAGATGATGCTAAACCCTTTGCAATGGAGAAAGTCGCTTTAGCTTTATTCTGATGAGAGTTCATGGCACTGTGCCACGAACACATCTTATAATGTGTCTATGAAGAGGAATGCAGTAGCCTAGAACTCTTCTGCTTGATTTTTAGAGCTCATTCTCTGCAGGATGGGGCTCCTGGGTGTATGTAATCACGTGTGGCTGGAGATTGGGCGGTAGCGTGACACTCTGCCATGTTATGGAGCCGTGCCCTCCACCTGCACACGTGGCCCATGTTAATTGCTCATCTTCTGAGCTGTTGCTGAAGCAGCTGGCCATCTGGAGTCCATCCGTGGGGATTTTAGCAACCCTGCTTTTGGCATAGCACTTTTTTTTATATCCAGTAAAAATATGCCACCCTGAAAAGTTTTCCAGCAACTTCAGTTAGCTTAGTTTAGCCCATGTTTTAAAAACTCAACATCTAAAGAGAACGAGAGCTTTTTTTTTTTTTTTTTTTTTTTTTTTTTTTTTTTTTTTTAATAAATTTTTATTAATGGTAATGGGATGACATTAATAAATCAGAGTACATATATTCAAAGAAAACATGTCTAGGTTATTTTGTCATCAAATTATGTTGCAAACCCCTCGCCCAAAGTCAGGTTGTCCTCCGTCACCCTCTATCTAGTTCTCTGTGCCCCTCCCCCTCCCCCTAACTCTCTCCCTCCCTCCCTCCCATGTCCTCCCTCCCCCCCCACCCATGGTAACCACCACACTCTTGTCCATGTCTCTTAGTCTCATTTTTATGTTCCACCAATGTATGGAATCATGTAATTCTTGTTTTTTTCTGATTTACTTATTTCACTCCTTATAATATTATCAAGATCCCACCATTTTGCTGTAAATGATCTGATGTCATCATTTCTTATGGCTGAGTAGTATTCCATAGTGTATATGTGCCACATCTTCTTAATCCAGTCTTCTATTGAAGGGCTTTTTGGCTGTTTCCATGTCTTGGCCACTGTGAACAGTGCTGCAATGAACATGGGACTACATGTGTCTTCACGTATCAATGTTTCTGAGTTTTTGGGGTATATACCCAGTAGAGGGATTGCTGGGTCATAAGGTAGTTCTATTTGCAGTTTTTTGAGGAACCACCATACTTTCCTCCATAATGGTTGTACTACTTTACAGTCCCACCAACAGTGAATGAGGGTTCCTTTTTCTCCACAGCCTCTCCAACATTTGCTATTACCCGTCTTGTTGATAATAGCTAATCTAACAGGAGTGAGGTGGTATCTCATTGTAGTTTTCATTTGCATTTCTCTAATAACTAATGAAGCTGAGCATCTTTTCATATATCTGTTGGCCATTTGTATCTCTTCCTGGGAGAAGTGTCTGTTCATGTCCTCTTCCCATTTTTTATGGGATTGTTTGTTTGTTTGTTGTTGAGTTTTATGAGTTCTTTGTAAATTTTGGATATTAGGCCCTTATCTGAGCTGTCGTTTGAAAATATCAGTTCCCATATAGTTGGCTGTCTGTTTATTTTGATATCAGTTTCTCTTGCTGAGCAAAAACTTTTAATTCTGATGTAGTCCCATTCATTTATCTTTTCCTTCACTTCTCTTGCCATTGGAGTCAAGTTCATAAAATGTTCTTTAAAACCCAGGTCCATGATTTTAGTACCTATGTCTTCTTCTATGTACTTTATTGTTTCAGGTCTTATATTTAGGTCTTTGATCCATTTTGAATTAATTTTAGTACATGGGGACAGGCTGTAGTCGAGTTTCATTCTTTTGCATGTGGCTTTCCAGTTTTCCCAACACCATTTGTTGAAGAGGCTTTCTTTTCTCCATTGTGTGTTGTTGGCCCCTTTATCAAAGATTATTTGACCATATATATGTGGTTTTATTTCTGGGCTTTCTATTTTGTTCCATTGGTCTGAGTGTCTATTTTTTTGCCAATACCATGCTGTTTTGATTATCGTGGCCCTATAATATAGTTTAAAGTCAGGTATTGTAATGCCCCCAGCTTCATTCTTTTTCCTTAGGATTGTTTTGGCTATTCGGGGTTTTTTATAGTTCCATATAAATCTGATGATTTTTTGTTCCATTTCTTTAAAAAATCTCATAGGGATTTTGATGGGAATTGCATTAAATTTGTATATTGCTTTGGGTAATATGGCCATTTTGATTATATTTATTCTTCCTATCCAAGAACAAGGAATATTTTTCCATCTCATTGTATCTTTTTCGATTTCCCTTAACAATGCTTTGTAATTTTCATTATATAGGTCCTTTACGTTCTTTGTTATGTTTATTCCTAGGTATTTTATTTTTTTTGTTGCAATCGTGAAGGGGATTATTTTTTTGAGTTCGTTTTCTAATATTTCATTGTTGGCATATAGAAAGGCTATGGACTTTTGTATGTTAATTTTGTATCCTGCGACCTTACTGTATTGGTTTATTGTTTCTAATAATCTTTTTGTGGAGTCCTTCGGGTTTTCGATGTATAGGATCATATCATCAGCAAAAAGTGATAGCTTTACTTCTTCTTTTCCGATATGGATGCCTTTTATTTCTTTGTCTTGTCTGATTGCTCTGGCCAGAACTTCTAGCACCACGTTGAATAAGAGTGGAGAGAGTGGACAACCCTGTCTTGTTCCTGATTTAAGGTAGAAAGTCCTCAGTTTTATGCCGTTTAATAGGATGTTGGCTGATGGTTTATCATATATGGCCTTTATCATGTTGAGATATTTTCCTTCTATACCCATTTTGTTGAGAGTCTTAAACATAAAATTGTGTTGTATTTTATCAAAAGCCTTTTCTGCATCTATTGATAAGATCATGTGGTTTTTGTTCTTTGTTTTGTTGATATGGTGTATTACGTTAACCGTTTTGCGTATGTTGAACCATCCTTGAGATTCTGGGATGAATCCCACTTGATCATGATGTATTATTTTTTTAATATGTTGTTGTATTCGGTTTGCCAGTATTTTGTTTAGTATTTTAGCATCTGTATTCATTAGCGATATTGGTCTGTAATTTTCTTTCTTTGTGCCATCCTTGCCAGGTTTTGGTATGAGGGTTATGTTGGCCTCATAAAATGTGTTTGGAAGTATTGCTTCTTCTTCAATTTTTTGGAAGACTTTGAGTAGAATAGGAACCAAATCTTCTTTGAATGTTTGATAGAATTCACTAGTATAGCCGTCTGGGCCTGGACTTTTATTTTTGGGGAGATTTTTAATAGTTTTTTCTATTTCCTCCCTGCTGATTGGTCTGTTTAGGCTTTCTGCTTCTTCATGACTCAGTCTAGGAAAGTTGTATTGTTCTAGGAATTTATCCATCTCTTCTAGATTGTTGTATTTGGTGGCATATAATTTTTCATAGTATTCTACCATAATTCTTTGTATTTCTATGATGTCTGTGGTGATCTCTCCTCTTTCATTTTGGATTTTATTTATTTGAGTCCTGTGTCTTTTTTCCTTGGTGAGTCTTGCCAAGGGTTTGTCAATTTTGTTGATCTTTTCAAAGAACCAGCTCCTTGTTTTATTGATTTTTTCTATAGTTTTTCTGTTCTCTATTTCATTTATTTCTGCTCTGATTTTTATTATCTCCTTTCTTCGGCTGGTTTTGGGTTGTCTTTGTTCTTCTTTTTCTAGTTCCTTAAGGTGTGAAGTTAAGTGGTTTACTTCGGCTCTCTCTTGTTTGTTCATATAGGCCTGAAGTGATATGAACTTTCCTCTTATTACTGCTTTTGCTGCATCCCAGAGATTCTGATATGTCGTATTTTCATTTTCATTTGTCTGTATATATCTTTTGATTTCTGCGCTTATTTCTTCTTTGACCCATTCATTTTTTAGAAATATGTTGTTTAGTTTCCACATTTTTGTGGGTTTTTCCCCCTCTTTTTTGCAGTTGAATTCTAGTTTCAAGGCTTTATGATCAGAAAATATGCTTGGTACAATTTCAATTTTTCTAAATTTGCTGATATTGTCTTTGTGGCCCAACATATGGTCAATTCTTGAGAATGTTCCATGTACACTAGAGAAAAATGTATACTCTGTCGCTTTGGGATGAAGTGTCCTATAGATGTCTATCATATCCAGGTGTTCTAGTATTTCGTTTAAGGCCACTATATCTTTATTGATTCTCTGTTTGGATGACCGATCTAGAGCTGTCAGCGGTGTATTGAGGTCTCCAAGTAGCTTTTATGAAGGATTGATTTTAGAGAAATGCTCAGTGCAGGCGATGCTGACGGCCAGGCGATGCTGCCGTGACTCCTGACATGTGTCGTTCCTGACCCAGGGCCTGCCTCTTCCCTGCCTCACCATTGATCCTGCCTGGTGTCTCTGCTGCTTGGGCTGTTGCAAAACATCCTGGGGCCTAGCCTTGCTGTCACTTCCTTGACCCCTAAGTGCTTACATCATGCCTTCTATCTTAGTGCCACCTTCTTCACAAATGCCCTCTACTCTACCTGGCCCATGGCCACCACAGCCCAGCCTTCCTTGTCTTGCACCGTGTAGCTCATTTGCTGGTGGTTTGTCTCTGGGCACCTGCCCTGTGTCTTTCCACCTGAATAAAAAGCCCTGTGAAGAAAAAGATGATGTCCTATTCTTTTGGACCCCCACCCAGCTAGCCTGATTTCTTCCACGTAGGAGGTAAGTCAATATTTGTTAGTGATTATATTTATTAGTGATTAGTCCACTTGTTGCTGTAACAAAAATGCCATAAACTAGGTGACATATAAACAACTGAATTGTATTTCTCACAGTTTTGGAAACTGGGAGATTTAAGGTCATGGCACTGTCAGAGTCCTTGTCTAGTGAGGATCCATTTCCTGGTGTCTTTTCACTGCGACCAGACAGGGCAGAAGGTGCACTGGAGCTGTCTCAGGCCTCTTTTCAGCGGGCACCAGTCCCGTTCGTAAGCACTTTACCTAATCACTGCCCAAAGGCTTCGCCTGCTAACACTATCCCGTTGGGCATTAGGTTTCAATATATGAAATTGGGGGCAGGGCAGGAGGGACATAACATGAAGACCATAGCAGAGAATATGTAAGAACTTAAAACCTGTAACAGTGTGGAGGTAACCAGGGAAGTTGGGGAGGAGGTGAAGGGGTATGGAGGGTGGTAAGGGTGATGGAGGAGGACTTGACTCTGGGATGTGGACACTCAGTAAGATATACAGAGATGTGCTGTAGAGTTAAGCACCTAAAACCTGTATAATTATGTTAACCAGTGTCACCCTAATAAAATTTTCTTAAAAGAATGTAAAAAAATATATAGTTATGAAATTCTAAAAAAGCCGGGCTTTTTACTTTAGGAAGTTATTAGTGAGATAATTAGAACATCGAGATACCAAGTGAGTGTATGTGTGTGTGTGTGTGTGTGTGTGTGTGTGTGTAGTGACTGTTAAACCTAAGGGAATGTAAGGAACCAGAGACAATACCAGTGAAGTGTGTCCCAGCATAGGGTGCTGGGGAAGGGGCTCTAGGATATGGTTCTGACCCACTATGGGCATTAGTAAAGGCATGGGTGTTGCCCAGGGTCCTTGTGATGAAACCAGATCACTAAGCCAGTGGAGCAGTCAGTCAGTAGGACACTGTCACATTTCTAAGCTAGAGTTCATGAATTATTCAATTACTTGAAGAACATTTTAAAAATAATTTACAGTGGACTAAGTCTTCTGCTTGATTCTAGGAGCACTAAGGGGAAGGCAGTCCAGGTTCGTTCAGCAAAATCATAGCACAGTGGGGAGGCAGACACACTAGTATACCCTTACGATATAGTGTAAATATGCAGGGCGGGGTATGTTACACAGAACACTGGGGTCTAGGCAGGAGACTGTCCCACTGGAAGTCTGAATCCATTTTCCTAGTCTAAGTCAAGGACATGGAGAGCAGCAGTGACAAGGGCATTGAGTATGAGTCTGAATCTGCCAAGAGGTGGGTCACGGCACAAGGCAGAGAAGATCACAGGGGTTGCAGAGTTTCTGGCACTTTCTGTGTATGGTTCTGCTGCCTCTTGCTGATTAACTAGCTTTTTTCCCCGAGGCCTGCTCCTGGGATGGGCTCCGTGGCCTGGGGTCTCCTGGTCTTGGCTTTCCCAGGCTGTTTGGCAGCCAGCCAAGCGCTCAATAGAGGCTTTGTGCCAGGTGCTGCGGGCAGACTGAGATGAATGCGTCACAACTGCTGGGCTCGTTGGAGGCAGGTCCTGAAAGTGTGGAAAGGCACTTCAGATGTTGAGAAGAGCTTGAACAGAAGCACAGAGGCAGGAAAGGGGAAGAAATGGTCAAAACGGTAGCCAGTCAGTGGTGGCCATCGCAGTTGCCCTGACACTACCTCTTGGGGAAACTTTTGCACCAGGATCACACACTGAAAGGAATCACAGGACTGTGTGTGTATGTGGAACAGCACTCGGGCTCTCTGTGCTCTCCGCCATGCTCTCTTTAGGCTCCCAGTTATGTCAGACAGTGGAAAGGAAGGAAGATTTGGCAAGGATTCTTGATGTGGGTAAGGCAGGGTTTGTCATGTACTGCCTAAAATCACTCATTTCAATCTTAAATTTAGTGTAAGAATGGAGAGTTCACTTGATTATAGTTTCTGTAATTTAGTTTTAAATTGTTCTGTGGGGTATGTGTATTCTCTGTGAATTAATAGAATATCAAAGATGGCAAACTAGTATCTGATGCATCCATGGAGAATATTCCATTCTGAGTGTTTGGCCAGTATTTGAAAGCTTCCCATATATGCTTCAGCGATCTCTGTATTTGATCAAGGAGGATTGAGACCCCTGCCCTCAGAGGTGAAACCAATGGGCTTTGAGATTTATGGATTCCATACCTTTGCATGAACAAGATGTAATAATCTAGTGAACCAAATGTTGGAAATCCAGTCAACTTTTGAATATGACCATAGATTTATAGTTCTTGACCATGTTATTTGCAAGATTGTTCTAAGCTAACTGAGTTAGCTCAGTGCCGTTAGAATCAGAATATCATGGTATCTACCAGCACTGAAATTTTGATCCAAAATGCTGTTGGAACACGAAAAAAAAGAACAGAGTGAGACTTTTCATGGAACTGATTACATCACTGTTCCCGTGCCTTCTTGCTAATAGATGTTTGGTAGCAAGGTTGTGGTAGAGGAGACCTACAAATGTCATCTATCTGAAGGAACGTATGTCAATGACTGCTCAAACTGGCTCAGATCAGTTCTTACAACACACTTCCTGAGCATGAACTGAATGAAGGCAGGGAGGGGAGGCATTTAGAGGCTGAAAGCTAACTGGTTTGGTTAATGCGTTCTCCTTGGTGAGGAATGCATTGTGTAGGTTGGTCTTGTTTTGGGGATGCTCTCTCTGATTATGTCTCAGTGCTCCCTGACTCGTCCATTTTGAAGAGAAATAAGTGTGTTTTTTGACCATGGGATAGAACAGAGATAACTAGCCTACACGAGTTGATCAAACCTACAACCATGGCAAAGAACACTCACTCATGAACTTTTGGAACAAAAAACAGTGTCCCAAGACATTGACTGGGCTTTATCTCAAAATATATGGGTTTTACAGACCTGCATAGTTCACATGCAACTTGCAGAGACCTAAAACTGAAGGACATTTTTTTAATCACCAGGCCAAAAGCTTCATAAACATTTTCCATTATAAAATATAATTGTGAGGCACAGTGCAGCCTGTTTTTTCTGAAACACATTGTTTATTTGTGTGGTAATCTGAGCACTCCATCACTAAATCAGCAGAATGTCTTTAGCCTGACTTTGTCTTAGACTATTGTTGAGAAGGAAAAATTAAAATGGTCTGTTTGTACTAATCACAAATTCTGTTTTGTATTTCTTTGATGCAAGGAAGTAGACTAAATCTCTTTAGAAGAAAAATAATATTGGCGAGTTTGTTTAGCATGTACACAATCTCAAGAATTGAGTAAGCTGCATAGGATGGGGGGGGGCTAATATTCTATCTATGGGGCTGCTTTGCTTGTTTAAGGAATTTCATTATGACTGAGTGGCTTTCCAGGCGTGCAAGAAATTCTTATCCTTGGACTGGAGAACATTTTGCAACTGCATATCCGGTTTGATTTACTAGGCCACCTAGAGACAAGTGAGAGAAAACACCAGCTAGACTTTTCTAGAAGCAGGAGCCAAAGAAGCAAAATTCTACAGTGTCCCCCTCATTCCTTATGTTTATGTACGGGAGAATTTTATTATCCCCAGATGGCTTCCATGGTCATTGCAGAGCAGGGAACTTAATCCTTCAGTAGCCAAGAGAGCAGAGCTCTCAGAATTTTTTGCTTCTGCCAGTCAGAGCAGAGAGGATTGAACTCGCAAGCCAAGCTTCACAGGCCCATCTGCTTACACATTTATAGCCCTGAAGCCAACGTGCTCTAATGCGGACACCTCCCTTTCTGCATCAGGGGAGCGCTGGAAAAACCTTGTGTCTAATTCACATTTTCATACATCAGAAGAGGATTTCCCACTGACTTAAATTATCATTTCAGAGATATTTTCTCTGAAATTTGAATTGATCTCCAATTGGCAGTAGTTTTAACTTTCTACCCTCCAGGCTCTCTGTCCAGAAATTAATGGTATGTAAATGAACACAGGGGTTTGGAAGCCAGTGGTAAATTGTATTATAAAGCAAATAACCATTCTTTATTTTGTACACGACCATTCATTTATGCCTCAAGCATCTATGGAGCTCCTGTTCACCACCAGACACCTGGGCAGAAAATAGATTATGCTTGATTTCTGCCCTTAGGGTGTTTACAGCCCCTTACGGAAGATGGGAGCAGATCTGTGGGTATAGCTCAGAGTAATCAGTGCCATGAAGCCAACATACACTGTGCCCTGAGTGTGCAGAAGAGGAAAGTCTAAATTCATCTTGGGCATCCAATGATAGTGTCCAGGTTTTGTCAGATGAGTAATTAGCCATTAAGTAAGGGGGGAGCAGAGGATATTCGGGGCATGTTAGCAGAGGAAACAGAACAGATGAAGGCACAGTGGTGTGGGGTAGGAGGACACCCAGCGCCTCTCATGGTGGTTGCAGATCTTTGTTGGAGCTGCAGGTCCAGCATAGTGTAATGGTCGACACAAGAACTTGAGCCAGCCTGGCACCACACCTCCCTGTAATTTAAAGTAGGTCCCTATGGCCTCTCTGTGCATGCTCCCTCATCTGTAACATGGGTATTTCAATAATAGTAGCAGCCACATAAGGTCATGGTGAGAATTTAATCACTCAAGCAATGAATTTAAAAATTTTTTAAGATCCCAGAGATCTTCCTGATAAAACCTAATTCTCCAAAGTTTAGAGATAGAAGAAAAGACTAAGAGTAGCAGTTCTCTAACTCCTGTGAATAAAAATACCCCAGGGAGCTTATGAAAATGCAGATTCTTGGCTCCGCCTCCTGAGAACCTAATTTCTAGCTCTTGGCTAGGGTCCAGGAATATGCATTTTAAAAATCACTCATAGTGGCTTTTTCTTTTTTAAGCAGGTGGTCCAAATATTATTTTGAGACATTCCCTGAGCTTTTGCCCTTCTGGAACCTGTGAGTCACAGGGACTCAGAGGACCTGTGTCTGGGCCCAGCTCTGCCACTTTCTGGTTGTGTGACCTCAGACAAGTCAGTTACAGCTGTGAACACCCATGTATTAGGGAATAACACCATTGCACTGCTCTAAAGATGAAATGCAATGTGTATCGGAAAGGCCCTAGTGAACCAGTCATTTCTAAGTGGTCTCATTAGAAATGGGGGTGTCTGCCCCACACTTGGGCACACAGGAAGCCTTAGTCCAGATAATGAGTTATTTCAGGATAGCAGAGGGAGGGCGAGGGTGAGCAAAGCTGGACTTCTGGCCCCTCTTCTTCATAGAATACACCAATGACATCTTGATTGATTAGCCAGCTAGCAACCCAGTGCTCAGCAGACATAGGTAAAGGAGCTAGTACTTTACAAGGCAAACAGTCCCCTTAGTAGACAGCTCTGGTGTAAGGCAGTTGGACAGATGAAGCCAGAAAGATCCTGCTAGCAGATTCCTGCATATCTTTTTAGACAGCTGAGTGTGGAAGCATTCAATAGAGCAGCTCTGAGTGGGACCCGAGCGCAGCACTGGGCGGGGAGAGCACAGAGGAGGGTTGGCGGACCAAGTGTCACGTCTGCGTTCACGCCCCTCTCACCTCGTGTGTTTAGCTACAGCCACAAGTTCACATGCCAGAGGAAAAGGACAGGATTTAGAAAAAAATAAAGGATCCGAAAGCCGTTATATAATTTATTAAGAAAACTATATTTGGTGTTAGATATAAAAATCTTCCTAAAATAGAGTTGCTTCTGGTATAGGAATTTAGCAGCTACCCATAGGGACTTCCTATGATTGGACAAAATATTTAGGATAAAATATTTGTTTTAAAACTCTCGATTGGAAGTTTAGGATATGTAAAACTGATTTGAAGTATATGTTATCCTACTTTAATTTAAATAGAATCGAACAAGAAAAAGGGCTAAAATCCAAAATTGCCTCTTTGTCTCCGGAGATGAATACAAAGTAGCTATTATTGCTCTAGTTAACCCACAAGGATGAAAGCTAATTATCACTGCTGCTCTCACTGCCTGCTCAGAGAGAAATAGATGCACATACAGAGTGTGTGTGGATGTATCTGAATGTAAGCAAGCATTGCATTAATGTATGCATTTTATACTTAAAGATTGTGATGTTTTCTATGAAAATATTGAATTGTCTATATAATAAATTTAAAAATTGTAGATTAAGATTCATATTTTTCTTTGTAAATTATTGTTTTTCAAACTATGTGGTCAGCAGCTATGGGAGAACGTTTAGTTTAAGGTAAAAGAGTACATGTCGTTTTCCTCTTTTTGTATTTACTGATTTTAAATGTATTCATTACTTTTGTGTTATTGTTCCTCATTATAATAAGTCTTTTAAAGGGAATGTAATTCAGAAATGGAGATGTGGTCACAATGCTTGACCTATCATTTAAAAAGATCTCCAAAATTTCCCAGCAGAGGAGTTTTTAGTTATAGACACTTCATTGTGGTCAAGGTGGATTTGTGTTAAGAATAAAAGAATAGTGCTTATATTTTTGTTACTACCTCAAGGTATATTATTAGAGGTCCCTGTCCAGTATTTATGAAAATGATAAATTATCAGAGAAGAGGCACCAAGGGCAAAGAATGAATCTCAGAAGAATAGGAATAGATCCAACTTCTGTGTATCTCTCCAGCCTTATTTCTTCCACTTCTCTTTGTTGTCTATGCGCAAGCCCTTTCCTTTCTTGTCCGAGTTTTTAATGTCTTACACCCTCCCTGCCCCTGCTTATTTCATTGTGCTATTCCCTCTGGCCCCTAACTCCCTTCATTTTTTTTCTAACCTAGTACTACTTATTCTTAAGACCTCAGGATAGATTCTGTTTCTTTCATGAATTCTTTATGATCTGCCCCTTTACTCCCCACCTAGCATGCTGTGCTTTCCTTACCCTCGCTCCTAGCACAAATTAAGATTACTATTCCTTTTAATGTGAGTCTTCCCAGCTAGCCTATACATTCCATGATGGCAAAAACTTCGTTTTTATTCATCATTATGTCTCTGGGGATCAGCACAGTGCTTGACTCACCTTAGGCACTTGACTAATAAGACTTGTCAGAAACGATGGATAGATGGATGGACAAAAGAATATAATACTCATAAAGAATGGCAGGTGTGGCCCCATGATTCAGGATCTTGCTAATAACAATTTGAGCCAGGAAATTTATGCTTCTTTGGCTATTATAATAAATACAGGTTGATTGATTGATTGATTGATTTGACCGTCATGCAAAAATCCAAGTGGTAGGCAGCAAGTAAAACACGAACATCAACATATGAAAGCTGATAATATCACAGTATTTCCTTGACTAAAACTGGGGGGAGGAACTGCACTGGTTTTGAAAGGGGTCTAAAAGTGTATTTCTGACATTTCATTTTTTATTGTAAATGATATTCTTTCTTTTGTGATATGTTAGACATCTCTGGAATAGTGCTGGCAAGTCTTTCAGTCAGTTCTATGCTCGTTGGCAAAGTGTTTCAAAGTGTTTTGATAAACTTGGAGCCACGCATCATTCAGCAGCTCACAGGACATTTCCATGTCGGTACGTCGCTTTTTCATTGCATTTTGTTCACTCATCACCGGAGTGCTTCTTGCCAGCTTTTGTTCTCAGGATGGAATAGGTTTGAATTCTTGGATGAAAATATGCAAATAGTACGGAAGCCTCAAACAGTGTTGTGAAATTAGAAGTGTGTAGGACAGTCAGAAGGGAAGCAAGTTAGAATTAGCTGTGTTACTCTGGGAAGATTTTTGTGGAACTGTTTGTAATGGTTTAAATTTGTATAGTCATTTTTAGACCTACTAGTAATAGAAAAAACTCAACCTGATCTTACAAAAGTATAGATCAATCAATCATATGTGTATTGCATATGTCTTACATTATACATAAGCATAAACGTACACACATATACTCCTAAGCTTTACACTGGGTATTGTCATGATCACCTATGGAAAGGAAGTTTCCAGACATCTCCTCTCACCTCTTAGTATGAACCTGCAAGTTTCTTACACTTGGAAGCAGCTGCTAGAGACACTTTTTCCCCTTTAAGGAGGTGAAATGATGCAGGCCAGTGGTCTAACATGTCCCAAAGTGCAATAAAAAAACAAATAAGAATCAGTGAAATGCCGTATTGCTTTATACTCTATTTTGGGAATTTTAGAATTTCTTTTGCAAACTACTTGTTTTCCCCCAAGAAACCTTTTGACCTAATTTAGTAAATTCTAACTGAAAGTTCTTATAAGTCACAGTATGGTTCAGAAGTAACATGTTGTTTTGTTGGGTTTTTCCTTTTAAAGTCTCCAGAACAATTCACATCAATCTGATGTGTTCACACTAAAGTAAAATGGCATCTAGATTTCAATGCTAATGGAGCAAAGAGTTAATAGAAATATGACTGCACACGCTACATTATTTTTCCATAAAATCATGAACTAAACTCTTCTCAGGGAAATTGTTAAAATATATTAGCTTACCAACACTAAGAAGGTTCCTAAAGCAAATCTCACTAACAATTAAAACTGTTTTACTTTTAAAGAAGCTGGTTGTGTCCAAGTCAATTTAAAAGGCCTTCATGAGAGAGAAAACCCACCTAGCAGTGTGCTTTGAAAAACATGGGAAGAGTGGGTAGAGCCCTAAATCTGCCTCTGTGATTAAATGCCTCAGCTAACATCCATATTTTATTCAAAACATACAACATACTGAGCTGTAGCTCCACTGGGCTCTTTAAGCAGATAAATATGTAGACAAATAGTGCAAGTTGAAACTTAAGAAATTCAGGAATATAAAGCATATCCTTAAACTTTTACAGCAATAGTAAAAAAAAAAAAAAGGAAAGAAAATCACATTATTGAATTTTCCTTTCTGCATCCTATAGTAAACTGTAGGATCAGCACTAGCAATGCATTCTGCCTCTCACCTGTGGGTGAGACCAATTACACAGGCCAGTGTTAGCATTCAAAATGCAGGGAATGACTTTGCCCCAGCAGGGGACAGAATTTTGTGGAATAACAATGATAACTAAATTCTTTAAATATTTTAGGATTTGCAAAGCACTTTCACCTCTACTTGCTCCTTTGCTCTTTACCATAAAATTATTTACAATAATTTATGGAATACTTACCGTATTTCCCCACATATAAGACAATCCCATGTATAAGATGAACCTTAATTTTGGGGCCCAAAATTTGAAAATAAAAATGTATTACATAAAGTTGTTGAACTCATTTTATTCATCATAAAATTCATTCCTGCAAAAAAAAAAAAAAGGCAGGAAATGCCAGTAAAAATATCTACAACTATTGTGTAAGACACACTCAGTTTTTAGACCCCAAATTTTTTGAAAAAGGGTGTATCATATACATGGGGAAATACAGTATTATCTGTCAGACCATCTTTTAGATCAGGGGTCCCCAAACTGGGGTCCCCAAACTATGGCCCCATGGGCAGCATGAGGCCCCCTGAGCCCATTTATCCGGCCCCCTCCACACTTCCAGAAGGGGCACCTCTTTCATTGGTGGTCAGTGAGAGGAGCACTGTATGTAGCAGCCCTCCAATGGTCTAAGGGACAGTGAACTGGCCCCCTGTGTAAAAAGTTTGGGGACCCCTGTTTTAGATCAAGGGTAGTCAATCTTTTTATACCTACTGCCCACTTTTGTATCTCTGTTAGTAGTAAAATTTTTTAACTGCCCACTGGTTCCACAGTAATGGTGATTTATAAAGTAGGGAAGTAGCTTTACTTTATAAAATTTATAAAGCAAAGTTACAGCAAGTTAAAGCATATAACAATAATTACTTACCAAGTACTTTATGTCGGATTTTCACTATGTTTGGCAGAATAAATCTTTATAAAACAACTTACTATAGTTAAATCTTTTTATTTATACTTTGCATACATAGAAATTACATTAGTTAATTGAATTATTAGTGGGATCCCTGAAGCTGATACTTAGAAACTAAATATTGAATATCTGGTTCAATTTTTGTGAGGAACAAATGAAGGTCTCCCCTTTCGGAAATATTCAGGCGGTTTCTTTCTTTCGTCATAATATGATTAACAGCACTAAATCTTGATTCCACAAGATATGAGGTAGGGAAAGGTATCAATAAACTGAATACCATTTTCCACATATTTGGATATAAGACCAGCATTTTTTAATTTTGCCATAGGTTTTCATATCCACCACTGTCAAATTTACATTCTTCATCATATCTAATTTCTAACAGTTCTTCTTGGCAAGTTGTATCAACCTCTTCAGTATTTGCGGTAAAAGGATTTTTCATCCAGTCATATACCTTCAATTTCAAAATATCTTCAAATCGTTTTTTCATGTCCAGTTTAAGTTCAGTGAGGTGGCTACTGAATCTGTCAATATCCTCTGGAGTTACATATCTTTTATAGATGATAATTGAGGAAACTGATGAAATTCTCTCTTCAATAGATTATGATGAAGTAGTTCAAGTTTGTCAATAAATAATAGCACAATACTTTGGCAACCTAAAATAGTTTTATTAGCTCCTTGAAGCTGCAAGTTGACATCGTTAAATCTCTTGAAAATATCTGCCAAGTAAAAGGTATCATTCTTTACTGTTTTTAACTGTTGACACAGATTGGTCTCATTATTACTTTCAAAAAGTTGTATGACACTATCATATAATGCTACAAATCTAGCCAAAGATGTACACTTTGACAGCCACTGAACTTCTATGTGCAAAAGTAACTTAATAAAATCTTTATTATTGTCCTGGCAAAGCTGCTGAAACATTCTATCACTCTTTGCATTGGATTTGATCTTGTTTACAGCTCGGCTTGAATTATTATAGTTAATGATGAATGGAGACTTGTACTTAGATGTTTTCCTACAAGATGTTGTCTGTGCACCACACAGTGAATACATAAAACATTTGGCACTTCCTGCTTCAAATAAGCAATATATTCAAGATAGCAACCTACCATTGATGGTGCTCCATCAGTAGCACATGCAACAATATTATTCAAAGGAATATTATTTTTTGTAAAGTATGTTCTCACAGCATTAAATATAGATAATCCTTTTATATCTGTGATGAGATTTATTGCAAATAGCATTTCTTCTCATAATATATTGTTTTTATCAAAATAGGGTATACATATGCCATCAATAAAGCATCATTATCTGCAATGGTAGATTCCTCCAATTGCATGGAAAATGAAGAGTTCTGGAGAATACTTATAAGTTTGTTTTCAACATTAACTGCCATTTCATCAATTCATCGCTTTACTGTGCTATCACTTAGGGGCAACGTTTTCAAAATTTGAGGTATATCCTGATGCATTACTGTTGAGATAAATTTTTTTATAGAGGGTATTATTACAGTTTCTCCAATATTATAGCTTTTACCACTTTTTGCAATTATTTGTGAAATGTGATAAGTGGCAATTAATCCATCTTTGTTCATTGTGTGTTGTTTCTTAAATGATGCAACAATAGTTGAACAATTTTGAATCTTTTATATAAGATTTACTGGAAAGTTCTGTCCGTTTCTATCACAACAAGTTTCGACATGTAAGCACATTTATTTGGCGCATGTGTGCCTCTCTATTTTTATCACTTAATCTATACATACTGATGTAGCAAATTAACTAAAACAAAGTTGATTCACGTTAGTCTTATGTATGAAGCCATAGTGTACCCACGGCTACTGATAAAGTTCATTTACGCCACTGTAATTTTTACGAATTTCAACAAGGAAGAAATGCTACAGAAGCATGTCTGTCGCAACCACCATATACCCCGGACTTAGCACCCTCCGACTATCACTTGTTTTTGTCCTTTCAAAATTTTTTGAAGGGCAAAAAATTCGAAAATGAAGAAGATATCAAACAAGCACTGGTTCAATTTTTCGCATCAAAAGATAAAATATTTTTCAAAAATGGTATATACAAATTGCCCTCACGCTGGCAAGAAATCATTAATAATAATGGCAATTATATTATTTAATAAAGTTTATTTACGGTAAGAAAAATTTGTATTTTGTTTTATTCCAAAAACAGAACTTTCCGGTAGACCTTATATATTTCCTGAAAATATTCAATGGGCTTGTCCTTGCCATTTGGATGCTTTGTAGAAAGATGTTCTTTCAATCGACTTGGCTTCATTGCCTCATTAGATAATGTTTTATGGCACAATAAACACATTGGATGTTGTTTATTTGCAACAGATTCTATGAAACACATCTTCAGATACTCTGGCGAATATCTGCATGCATTTTTTTTTGAGACATGGGCTCATGATATTTTACAATATTTTGTTTGAGACTGTAAGCACATGCTTGCTCTCAGAAATCTAACTACGAACTGACTTTAGTTTCGACTACGTAGTGATTTAGCTTCACTTACGTAACGTGAACAAAACTTATGTGTTTGAAGTCTGTTGCGTGGTCGCGACGTGACAAGTGTCCTGGTTGAGCGAGAGTTTATCGAGATGAGACTAAGTTAGTGAGTATCTGTGGTTGTGTGTTTTATAAAATTTTATGTAGTGGGTGTTGGCCAATGGCATCACTTCTTTGCAATAGGGGTGAAATAGCGAGACATTGGCTAGTTTTGGCAGTCCAAGGGGGGTTCCTAGAATGTCACACTATTACCCTAAAATCCAGGAATCGAGATGAAAATATGAGTTAATTGGTGTCTCCATTGTCCGGCAGTTTCTGTCATAGAAAGAAGCGTCTAACCATGGAGTTCTTTGTCTACGGGGTAATGAAATGACGAACTGCTAGTTTTTGGGCTACAGTAACAGTCATAAACTGCCCACTGGATCCAGAGGCAGGTGTGGACCTGAGGTCAGGTACCTGGCCGCTCTCAGATGCAGGCCAGGTGGTCACGAAAGAGGTCAGGTGCGGTCCCAATACAAATACCCTGTAACAGAGCCTGACCGCTGTCCTGATCTTGACTGGTCAACAGCTAGTTGATTAGTATGTAATCACGGCACCATTTGGTTGCTCCGCTACTGCCCACCATGAAAGCTGGAATGCCTGCTAGTGGGCGGTAGGGACCAGGTTGACTACCACTGTTCTAGATGATGGGATAGAGAAATAAATGAGACTACATTCTTCTGTGGAACTTACCTACTCAAAAGGGTTGCATAGTAATTGTAATGTTAATAGCAACCATTGTTGCATATGCATACATCAGAAACAAAGCTTGCTGGGCAGCAAAATCTTGTCCTTTTCTGATTCTAAAAGATTTGTGAAAGCTTACCTGGCATGATCTCAAGGCTCTTTAAGCTCTGACTTTGTTCACAGCAAGACAACCCTATAACATTTATAGGTTATTTACTTTTTTTGGTTATTCTATTGCAAAAACATTTTGGTGACTTCCTTCTTCTAGTTATATATAGATAGATAATTATTTTGTAATGATTTTCAACAGAGATCTAAAGTCTATAACTACTTGTGAACCTTTCTAAGCCCTATTTTTTTGTTAAAAATGAGTATTTATATGTAGGACTACTCAACCCCGAGAACATGTGTCTGGAAACTTGCAGCAGCTGGAAAATTCTCATTCAGGAAAGGGGGGTCGGAGCGGGGAAAACTGTATTTTCTTTTCCTTATGAAAGCAAGCTAGTGTTTAGTTTTAAAGCTCCTATAAGATAGAAAATATTTAAAGTCTGCTGTTGAATTTCAGATGTTGGCCTGTATCGAATGACATTAGAAGAACTCTTCATTTGAAATGTTTAAACACAAAGCAATAGGAATTTGAAGATGAATGAGAATACCATCCTCAGACTGTACAATCTTTTTTATTTTGACAGTTGTCTCTTTTTTAAGGTTTTCCACTTCGTTTTTACTTTTTCCAAATCTATATCACAGAATAGTTATTATAGCCAGAAAATTTAACTTCATGCCACGCCAAGTACATCCCAGATTTCAAGTGACTTAAATTCTGTGGTGTCCTAAGAATGCCTAACGTCACTGAGCTCTGGCACATTTGATGGTGGAGGTATTGTGTCCTGGTAATGAAAATCAGGGATGTGGCTCACAGACCCTGATTCGGATGGGCCGTTTGTCATCTTGTTTTAATGGAAATTATAGAGGAAATCAGTGACAGACTCATGATATTTCTGGATGCCTCCAGTGGAAACAGTCTTCCATTGCTGAATTAGTGAACAAAAGAGGCCTGTCTGTCCCTTTCTCTGGTATGTTAGGTACTGTCATGGAGAGTCACAGGCATTTACTTAGCTCATACATAATTCACAAATATTTTAACCACATTTAAGGAAAAATTTCTTTAACAACTAATATCCCTGAAGGTAGGCTATTTTTCCATGTAATCTAAAATGTTTCTGTGATATTGTCTGTGACAAGCTAGGATTTGTAGAGGATATTTCTGTTCTAGGCTTTAAAATGAGTATTTTAATTTCTGAAATACCAACAAGACCTTACTTAAATGCTGAGCTATACTATGAAGCACATAGTCTAGTTGGATGATTGCCAAACAGATATTGTAAAAATGTTAATAAATACTTCACATTTACTTTTTATCAATAAAATACATATATATACTTTTTTCCATTGAAAAATACAGTAGGTTTATAATGAAAAGCTGTAGTCCTAGATCTCACCCCCAGATTTATTGCACAGAGAAAAGCTTATATTTCTTTTGATATCTTTTTTTTTTTTTCTGAAGCTGGATAGGGAGAGACAGTCAGACAGACTCCTGCATGCGCCCGACCGGGATCCACCTGGCACGCCCACCAGGGGCGAAGCTCTGCCCACCAGGGGGCGATGCTCTGCCCCTCCAGGACGTCGCTCTGCCGCGACCAGAGCCACTCTAGCGCCTGGGGCAGAGGCCAAGGAGCCATCCCCAGCGCCTGGGCCATCTTTGCTCCAATGGAGCCTCGGCTGCGGGAGGGGAAGAGAGAGACAGAGAGGAAGGAGGGGGGGTGGAGAAGCAAATGGGCGCTTCTCATATGTGCCCTGGTTGGGAATCGAACCCGGGTCCCCCGCACGCCAGGCCGACGCTCTACCACTTCTTTTGATATCTTTGTGTTTATACTTTTCTTAGTGCCTTTATAGGTATAAGGTTGGCTGAATCAAGCATGTGTGTGTGTGTGTGTGTGTGTGTAATTATGTTTCTTGATTTGTGAAATGTGGATATTACCTGTTGACGTATGATAGATAAGAATCTAACTTCTTTGCCTACTGTTTCCCCACTCCCAACACACTTTTTAGTTCTTCTCTAGTAACCAATGGGCCTTTAAATAACACACATTCCTTTATTTGTCTTATTAGCTAGAGATAGTATCTAATGATTTCTTACTTTGTAAGATAAGGCTCAGCCTTTCCATCACTTTTTCTCCCTTTACTATCTTCTAGTACTCTCATTTGTGCTTTTATTTTTATGTTATTAAGGTTGATATCATTTATACTTCATTTTTAACCAAATTAAGACTTTAGTGTCTTGTCTCAAGTTGATGCTAAAGGTTAAAAATCAATAAAGAAGTATTAGAAATATGTAATTATCACTCACTGCTGACCAAAGTAGTATACTATAATTACATGGACTTATTTTGTATAACTTTTTTGTGTTTCCTAGAGTTCCTAATTGCTTTTATTTTTCTTTGCATCATCTACCTTTATGACACCCTTATGTACATTCAACCTGAGGAGGTAGAATGAAATCTTTGAAATTCCTTCCTTTCCCGGATGCCTCCATCTGTGCCGGGCTGGAGTAAGTGCTATCTGTGCGTCTTCCTTACACTGATCCTCCCTGCAGCCATGTCTTCCTCTTTCTCACTTGAATTCCATGTGCAGCTGAAACACGTCCTTAGCAATCTTCAAATAAAGGGCATGGAGGAGGTAAATATTCTGAATTTCTACGTACCTGAAAATGAGTTGATTAATATTTTGTCTAAATCAAGAATTATAGGTTAAAATATATATTTTTTAAATATGGAGACTGCCCTAATTTTTAGCATCCAATATTGCTGATAAAAAAGCTGATGAGGCCCTGGCCGGTTGGCTCAGTGATAGAGCGTCAGCCTGGCGTGTAGAAGTCCTGGGTTTGATTCCTGGCCAGGGCACACAGGAGAAGTGCCCATCTGCTTCTCCACCCCTCCCCCTCTCCTTTCTCTCTGTCTCTCTCTTCCCCTCCCGCAGCGAGGCTACATTGGAGCAAAGATGGCCTGGGTGCTGGGGATGGCTCCTTGGCCTCTGCCCCAGGCACTAGAGTGTCTCTGGTCGCGACAGAGCAACACGCATCGCCCCCTGGTGGGCGTGCCAGGTGGATCCCGGTCAGGCGCATGCGGGAGTCTGTCTGACTGTCTCTCCCCGTTTCCAGCTTCAGAAAAAAAAAAAAAAAAGGCTGATGATTTTCCCTGTGAAAGTTGTGTTTTTCTCCCATCGATTTTTAGAAATTTATTTTTAGAATTTCTTACTACAGCATATCTAATTATGTTTGTTAGTTTGTTTTTCTTGATGGGCCTTTTAATGGGCTCTTTTAATTCTGAAAATTTGTGACCTTTAGTTGCGGAAACTTCTTTTAAATTACTACTCTGTTCTTTCTCTTGTTTTTCTTTGGAATTCTCTTTAGAAATGTTAGTAGTTGGGCCTCCTAGTTGGATTCTATATATCTTTTCTCTTGTGTTTTCCACTTTCCTTTCAATGTTTTGTTTAACTTTTGGGGAGAGTTATTTAAAACTATTTCCTTACCTTATATTGATTAAAATTTTTTGACTATTATACTTTTTATGTTGTAATACTCTTTCCTATTCTCTGATTGTTCCTTTTATTTTAATTTCTGTTTTTTAGAGTTTTTAAAGTTCCCCTCTGTTCTCAAAACTATTCAGGTTTTCTCAAAGGTCATTTTTGTTTGTTTGTTTGCTTATGGAAGATATATTCCTTAATCTTTCCAACTTTCTTTAAATGTGTATCAATAGTCATTATTCAAATATATTTAAAAATGGAAAGTTGACTGGAAAGTCAGAGATGGTAGACCAGTATCTTACTTTGTACAGCGTTTCACAGCAGGGTCCTCCAAATTTCTGCACTCTGATCATCCTCCCTTCTTACATGTGTCCAAGTTACAGCTCTGTTAGTCTTCTGTTCAATTCTGTTACCTAGAATTTTGCTAGAATGTTTCATCCATTCCCATTTTCTATGTTATCATAGATTTATAACCATTTGTCTTCTTGACTTTTTAATGTTAATGAGAAACCGAGAAGGCATGGGATAAACCAATGTAGTCTGTTTGCCATCTTAAGCTGGAAACATCTAGACCAGTATAAATCTCGTGTCTTTTTATAGTTGCTTGAGAAGTTACAACGTGAAATAATTTAGTAGGGAGTACCCTACTAAAGATAGCTATGCTTTTTATCTATTTTTTTTTAGAGTCAGTATTATTGCCATTAGTTTTGAAATAAGAATGGCTATGGATGTTGACCTTTACTGTTTATTCCGTTATGGTACCCTATGTCTTCCTGGAAATAGTTGCTATTCCTATTCATAATATTGGGTATTAGTAGTGTCACTAGTAAATTATAAAGTTACTAATAAATTGCTCTTGTTTAACTCTTTTTTATAAAATTAGTTTATTTATAAATCTAAACTACTCAAAACCATATATCACAAAAGGGAACATAAGTTCAATTATTAATATAAACACAACATAGACTAGCAGTAAAGCTACACATAAATGTGTAGAATAATATAATAGATTGTTTTTAATTTTTAAAAAACAAATTCTGACTTTGAAATAATATCAGATTTACCAAGACAATATGGAAAGTTACTGTTTATCTTTCAGTAAGCTTCCCTTAAAGGTACCTGTGGTACCATGATTACCTAACTATGCTACATTTAGCAAAACTAAGAAATTAACATTAGTACAGTACAATTAGCTATACCACATACTTTATCCAGACTTCACCTATTTTATTTATTTATTTATTTAATTTATTTTCTCTTCCAGGATCCAGTCTGAGATACCAGAAGGATCATGTTCCCTTAGTTTCCTTTAATCAATGATAATATCACAATTTTCCTTTGTCTCTCATGACCCTGACAATTTTGAAAACTACTAGTCAAATATTTTGTAGAATAGCACTTAATTTTTTTTCTGATGTTTTCTTATGTGTCGATGAGGGTTTTTGGATTCTAGAGAAAAATACCACTAAGGTAAAGTACCTTTTCCTTATATAAAAGGTATATGAGCCTGACCAGTGGCGCAGTGGATAAAGCATCAGACTGGGATGCAGAGGACCCAGGTTCAAAACCCCGGGCGCCAGCTTGAGTGCAGGCTCATCTAGTTTGAGCAAGGCTCATGAGCTTGAACCCAAAGTCACTAGCTTGGGCATAGGGTCACTCAGTCTGCTGTAGCCCCCCAGTCATGGCACATATGAGAAAGCAGTCAATGAACAACTAAGGTGCTGCAACAAAGAATTGATGCTTCTCATCTCTCTCCCTTCCTGTCTGTCTATCCCTCTCTCTGTCTCTGTCTCTGTCACACACACACAAAAAGGTATATGATATAACATGACTTTACAGATGATGTGAACTTTGATCACCTGATTAAGGTGATAGCTGCCAGGTTTCTTCAAAAGTTACCATTTTCTCTTTCTTCGTTCCATTTGTTTCTAGCAAATCACTAAGTCTAGCATATAGTCAAGGGGAGAGAAATTAAGTTACATGTCCTGGATAGAAGAGGAAGAAAAAATTTTGGACATATGTTAAAACTTCCAAAGTAATTAGTAAATATTTTGGGGGGCTGCTTTGAGGCTATTTAACTGTTCCTCAAATTTTTTGCCCACTAATTTTAGTATTTATCATTGGATTTTGTATGTAGCAATTATACTGGGTATTTTCATTATTTTCTATTTATCTCATTTCAATTTTTTTTATTTGGAGTTCTGTAAGAAGACATGTTCTTCTTTCCTATTTATTTATTTATTTATTTGTTTGTTCAATCATTTATATTATTATAAACTCACATATTTTATTCTATGGCTTATGTGGTCTAATATTCTCACTATTTGTTTTGTTACTCAGGTTGTTTCAGTCGTGGCCATTGGGAGCTTTTTTAGCTTGGCTCCCGTGTCCTTTGACATGCCCAATATTAATTTTTATTTTTATTATATTTTGTAACATTTCCATACTTTCCTGCACTATAAGATGCTCCAGGCTCTTCCACAACAAGTGGTGAAACTAACCTGCGGTTGGACAGATCAATAACCTCATAAATATTTATTTAATGTTAAAGACTATGCTAGATTCTACAGGAACAGTGAAATTTAAGATATAATTTCTGCCTGCAAGGATCCCATAATCTACTTCAGAGATAAAATAAACTAATAAAAGATAGTGAAAAATACAAGGCAGTATGATTAATTCAGAAAGGGCTGGAGAAGCTAACAGAAGAAGAAAAGGTATCATTCAGTGGAATATGTCAAGAAAGGAGACCTAGAGAGGTGGATATAGTTCAGTCAAGTGAGGTAGAAAGGAGAAGATTTAAATGCAGGTATTGTTATAGGGTGTGAGAAGCAGTAAGAGACAAAGAAAATCATTTTAGATGAAAGGATAAATTTCTTGTTTAGTATGATAAGATCTACTAAAACGGATACAAGATGAAATAGAAAATAGTAATAACTCTGTATTTGTTAAATTAATTGACTTTATAATTGAAAGCTGTTCCACAAAGAAAGTTTCAGATGCAGATGGTATTACAGGTAAATTTCTTCAAACTTTTCAGGAGGGAGTAATAATAACCTTAAGCAAATACAGAAAATAAAGGTTAGAAACAACACTTCCCAGATCATTTTCTGAAATCTGCATGCATAACTTTAATACCAAGTCATAATAAGGGTACTATGAAAAAAACACACATTGTTTTTTCTCATGACCTGAAACACAAAAATATTTAACCTACGATTAGGAATAGAATACAGTGATATATAGAAATAATGATATATCATAACTAAATTGAATTTATTCCAGGTATACAAGTATACTTCAACATTCAAAAAAATCAGCCCTGGCCGGTTGGCTCAGTGGTAGAGCGTCGGCCTGGCGTGCAGAAATCCCGGGTTCGATTCCCGGCCAGGGCACACAGGAGAAGCACCCATCTGCTTCTCTAACCCTCCCCCTCTCCTTTCTCTCTCTCTCTTCCCCTCCTGCAGCCAAGGCTCCATTGGAGCAAAGTTGGCCTGGGCGCTGAGAATGGCTCTATGGCCTCTGCCTCAGGTGCTAGAATGGCTCTGGTTGCAACAGAGCAACGCCCCAGATGGGCAGAGCATTGCCCCCTGGTGGGCATGCCGGGTGGATCCCGGTCGGGCGCATGCGGGGGTCTGTCTGACTGCCTCCCCTTTTCCAACTTCAGAAAAATACAAAAAAACAAAAACAAACAAACAAACAAAATCAGTTCACATTAATGGAATAAGGGGGAGGGGGATCATATAATTATCTCAATAGACCCAGAAACAGCATTTCACAAAATTCAGCACCTAATCATAAAAACCCTCAGCCAAACCAGAAGTAGAAGGGATTTCCTTAATCTGATAAAAGGCATATATGAAAAACATACAACTAACAATATTGAAGCAAATAAACACCTTTCTCTTAAATCAGGAAGAAGGCGTTGGTGTTCATTCTCACTAATTCTGTTTAACATTGTATTAGGGGTCCTAGCCAATGCAATGGGATTAACTAAAAATAAATTTTAAAAGGTCACATATTGGAAAGGACAAAGTAATTAAATTATCCCTATTTGCAAATAGCATGATTGTGTATTTAGAAAATCCAAACGAATCTAAAAAGATCTATTTGAACTTAACAAAAATCTGCTGAATTTATCAAGGCCTCAGGATATAAGGTCAATATATAAATATCAATTGTATTTCTAAACACTAAGAAAGAATTTTAAAATGACATAAAAAACAATATCATTTAGAATGTTATTGAATATTATCAAAGCCACCAGGTTGTAACACAGCAGATAGAGCGTCAGACTGGGAAGCAAAGGACCCAGGTTTGAATCCCCAAGGTTACCGGTTTGAGTGCAGGCTCATCCAGCTTAAGCACGGGGTTACTAGCTTGAGTGTGGGATCATAGACATGACCCCATGGTTGTTGGCTTGAGACCAAGGTCACTGGCTTGAGCAAGGGGTCACTTGCTCTGCTGGAGCCCCACAGTCAAAGCACATATGAGAAAGAATTAATGAATAACCAAGGTGTCACAATGAAGAATTGAAGCTTCTCATCTCTCCCTCTCTTCCTGCCTATCTGTCCCTGTCTCTCTCTCTGTCTCTGTCTCTGTCTCTCTCACTAAAAATAATAATAATTTAAAAAACCCACAGGATGATATATTTAAATGAAGAAGTACAAGACTTGTACAATTAAATTATAAGACATTTATGATAAAAATTAAAGATTTAAATAAATAGAGAGAGATACTATATTCTAGAATGGAAGACTCAGTAGTGTCGAGATGTTGGGTTTTTCAAAAATAATGCATAGATTGAATATAGTTCCAAAAGGGCATTTGATTACTTGTTCTTTATTTTTTTTTGGTAAAAATTGACAAACTGGTTCAAAAATTTATATGGAAATATAAGGTTTTATAAAAACCACACTTTTCTCTCTCCTCTCTCTCTCTCTCTCTCTCTTTCTCTCTTTCTCTTTTAGTGAGTCAAACATTTTTGGAAAAAGAATGA
Organism: Saccopteryx bilineata; assembly: GCF_036850765.1. NCBI lineage: Eukaryota > Metazoa > Chordata > Mammalia > Chiroptera > Emballonuridae > Saccopteryx > Saccopteryx bilineata. Next base: position 102,714,607 of record NC_089495.1, on the reverse strand, counting down.
CAATATTAGGGGCCTCTTTCTCCCTGATTTCAAGACTTACTATATATAAAAGCACAGTAATGAAAATGCTATGATAAGATATCATGAGCCCAGTGATTTAAATTTCAGGCTAAGTTTTAAAATGATGGGTTTAGATCTTGTCAGGCTCCATTAAAAGCCATGGTGTCATTTTGGATTATAGCTGACTAGACCAGGATCCAGTGGGATATTGTGTCTTTCTTAGTAGTAATAAAAAGATTTTGTTTTGATCATTCTCTGGCTGTGTTGTTATGGCAGTTATCTACTTTCACACCCAAACCTTGAAAATACTGTCTTGTTTCATGGATCTATTTTTTTCTAAAGTAGCTCGTTTTCTACCTTTTCAGTGATCATCAGAGAATCTACAAAAGCCTAATCATTTGGGCCTGTCTTAGTTCTGGTTGGTCTTGCATGTTGCCTTCCTCACTGAAGCCTTTTTGGTTCCTGTCATCCCCAACGGAATCAGAGAACTTTCTGCCTCACCAACATCATGTTCTGTTATGCAACAATATACTACTACATTTTCCTAACATTTGAAGAGTTCTCATATGTGCCATGGTTGGACCAAGCACTTTATATTGGTTGTTTTATTTAATGCTCACAACAACCTGTATCAGAAGTATATCATTTCTGCATTTTGCAGATGAAGAGACTGAGGTTAAAGAGTTTAAGTACCCTGCCCCAGGCCATACAGTTAGTAAGAGATGCAGCAGGAACATCTCCAGGCAGTCTGGTCCAGAACCCATTCTTTCAAAAACTTATTAGTACCACCTTCTTATAATTTTTGACATACTAGTTGTATCCCCTTCAAGGTAGTAAGATGCTTCCAGGTAAGATTATCTTTTATTTTAGTATTCCTGGAATTTTCTTGCTTATTAATTGACTCATAAGTATACAATTAATAGTGGTTGAGTAAATACTTGAAAATTGACATTGGGATTTTGTGGGAAAAGGAGTCTACAAGTTCAAGCTTGTAACATAAAAACTTTGTTTTTACGTGAAATAAAGAATGCTAGTCTGTGAGGTTTTAAGACAAGTTTTTATTTATTTTGTATTCCTGTCATTTAGGTGAGAGACCAAACACTTCTTTGCCCCATTCCTTGTTGTGCTTTTCCCCCTTCTTTTTTTTTTTTTTTTTCTCTGAAGCTGGAAACAGGGAGAGACAGTCAGACAGACTCCTGCATGCGCCCGACCGGGATCCACCCGGCACGCCCACCATGGGGCGACGCTCTGCCCACCAGGGGGCGATGCTCTGCCCATCCTGGGCGTCCCCATGTTGCGACCAGAGCCACTCTAGCGCCTGAGGCAGAGGCCAAGGAGCCATCCCCAGCGCCCGGGCCATCTTTGCTCCAATGGAGCCTTGGCTGCGGGAGGGGAAGAGAGAGACAGAGAGGAAAGCGCGGCGGAGGGGTGGAGAAGCAAATGGACGCTTCTCCTGTGTGCCCTGGCCGGGAATCGAACCCGGGTTCTCCGCACGCTAGGCCGACGCTCTACCGCTGAGCCAACCGGCCAGGGCTCCCCCTTCTTTTATGCAAACATAAAATGGCTCTCGCTCTGTTCTTTTTTCTTTTCTTCCTGGTGTAATAATCCCAAATTGTATGCCTGCAGAACTCTAAAAATGCTATCAGTCACTTCCCCTACTTCTTATTCATGACTTAAGCTTTCAGTGCCGAAAAGAAAAGAAAAGAAAAAATTTGAAAAGTTATATATGACTTTCCTATTCCATCATCCTCTAGCCTTCCCAAGTGCAGTGTGGGTATGAGCTAAAGGTTCCCATGAAAAGCTGGAACTTCAAGAGAAAGTTTGAAGTGATTAATTAGTGGGCAGTGACCTTGAGATACACTGTAGGAGTGGGTGCTGGGACAGCTGTGGAGGGTAAGCTGGGGGCTATCTGCGTGGGCGCGGGAACCACCTGAAAGAGGCAGATATTTCAAAACGAGAATCAAAATCTCGATGGAGCCCTGTGGGGCCTTGATCAGTCACTCTCCACTGTTCAGGAGGAGACAGTCATGAGGAGAGACTGTGATATCACTCAGTGACATCCACAGAAGATATTAGGTCTGAGTGTATCTATCATATGGAGAATTCTATAATGGAACATGTAATGAATGGACCATGTAACCACATGGGTTCCATTTCTGATTGTACCAGGAAAACTCTGGGGAAAAGAAGATATTTTCTGTCGCTGCTGTGGGGCCTGCAAAGGGACCTTTGGAAGACATTTGCGTCGCTTTCCCTGATGGAACACAGTGCACAAACCTGCCTGAAGCACAGAGGGAGCTCCTGGGTTTCTAATTCATTCTCTCTCTTGGCATAAGGAGGAAAAGTGGGAGAAAGCATGCACTGCTTTAAGCTGGGCGTCTATTCCTGTGAGGCTTGCCTAAATAGGGCAAAATTTGATTTAAAAAAATTAAAGCAAATTAAGAAAGAAATTTATTAATATTTGAATTAATTTAATATATTTCAACATTATCTGTTCTCTTGTAAGTGCTGTTTGTAAAGTAGTTTTCTAAGTCACATAGTAAAATGAGGGAAAGAGCCATGTCAGAGGCCTTTTAGGCTTTGATAGGCCAGCTTCTAGCCTGACTGCACTTTAGTCTTCTCTGTAAAATGTAACCAGTACTCTCCGACTGCAGAGCTGTTCTTCAGATAAAGTGCCCATGTATACGAACCCCGTTGTGCAGTAACTTGCTGCAGGCGGGCCCTGGGTAAATGCTGATGTTGCTGCCTTTGGACTCACCACCCCCCATCCACAGTTCTTCAATTCTGGCCTGTTTAGATAAGGGAAAAAGCAGGTTTCGCTTACTTAGTAAAATACTTCTGACCTTTACAAATTTCTGAAAACAGTGCTGAAAGATGATTGTTCCCCACTCTGCCATTTATATGTAAGGAGATGTGGAAGGAACAAAATTAATAGAATTGCAAACCATACCATTATTTTCATAATAACAGTATGTGCTAATACACTGCTCTTTGACCATGAAGGCTGAGATTGGCAGCGATGGTGCTTTGGACACGATCTAATGATGTGCTTGCCTTCCTTCCAGGAGCACCTGGCATGTCAGAGCCACACTGTCTTCCACGGGGCTTCCTCTGTGAACAGCTTCCATTTTAAAGAATTTTGTGAATGCCTTGTTTCCGTCAAACCCCCAAAGAGTATCATTTGTCTTTTGAGCTGCTGGAGATCTTAAGGTTGGTGTTAATGTTTCATTTCTTTCACCAAAGATATTAATGTTAAAGGATATTTTTAAATAGATAATAGTCTTACTTTTTACAATAAGAACTCTGGAAGTAGATTATGCACAGATTGTAATCCTTTGACTTCATTGGGAGATGGGCATCAATGAAAAGAAATGTGATATGCTACTTCTCACACTTATATTCTGTGGGATGTCACAAGGACATTAGAATAAAATATCCTTTACATTGGCTTAAAACAAATGTCTGCATTCATAGAGTCTAACTGAACACATTCAATAAATTTATATTGCGTGTCCACATACATCAAATTTTGTTAAGTGCTTTCAGTTAGTTAACACCTTGTGGCCAATTTATATTATGAAACATGGAAAATCAAAACTGCATTTGTCAATAATGACTAGTATTATCATGAAGACTTTTTTCTAAGTAGCAAGTCTCAGCCAAAATGCTTTTCTTTAGTTCTACCACGGGCTGCTCACTGTATGGTTTATAATGGTAGAATAGGGTTGTTGTTTCTTTAATCTGTGTATATTAACAGCTTGAAAAATATATTAACAATATTGTTGCTTGCTAGCAAACCAATTTTGGAAGTATTAATACAAGTTTTGCTGTTGAGGTAATACAAGTAAAACACTTCTATTTTGAAAGTGCTTTCTGACAAAAGACCTACCCAAAGGATACATGCATCTTTCCTGGATGGAAAAATAAATGAGAGAGAATATAGTTTGTACACTGAGTGGACAAAAGCTCAATGACAAGCAAGGGAAAAGGACCACAACCCTTTTCCTGGAATGACACATCTTTTTCCAGCAGCATTTATTTCATTTGGTAGGCCTTTTATTCTGTCTGTGGTGACAAATATTTTCTCCCCTAATAGCACTCTGCTGTGGTGGTGGGTTTTTTTTCTCCTTTTATTTCTACTGAGAAATCAAAGTAGATTTCACTGCAGTGCTGGGCTAGATTCCAGCTTTCCCACTGCACTCTTCATTGTTAGGCCTCGTGATTGACTGACGTGCTTGCAAGTGTGAGGCATGCAGCACGTATTAGGGGAGGGAGTGGATGGGAACTCCATCTTCAACTCTCCTCTCTGTCAATTTGGTAGAATACTGGAGTGTGTAGAAACTTACTAAGTGTATCCATAGAAACAGAAGTGCTGGAAAGGACTTGGGAAGCTACCTAAATATCCCTCCCTAGTCTATAAGCAAGATCTCGCTTGGGCTTTCTGAAACCAATAAGAACCTATTTGTTTTCAAACCTTCAAACTCAGGTACTCATTTTTCTTTGGAAACCTGATGTAGACTCTTCTTTCTTAGCCCTTGTAGTCAAGAAAGACTATGTAATTCCTAACCTCCTAGAATGTCAATTTATTTCTTCCAGGGGAAGAGAATTTGTTGATATTTGAATTAATTTAATATATTTCAACATTATCTGTTCTCTTGTAAAGTAGTTTTCTAAGTCACATAGTGAAATGAGGGAAAGAACCATGTCAGAGGCCTTTTGGGCTTTGATAGGCCAGCTTCTAGCCTGACTGCACTTTAGTCTTCTCCTCTGTAAAATGGATTCATCATGAATTCTGGTCATCCTTTTTCTCTTCAGGAGAATAAACTCATTTTTTTAAAACTTTTTCTATAAAACTGTATGATCCAAAAATGTATTTATTCTCATAGCTCTTTCCAAGTCACCTAAGTTCTGTATATTCCACTTAAGTTTAAGAGTTATGACTTTTTTGGAGGAGCATTAAAAATCATCTATTGGTATTTCTCAGTGAGCCCACTACTGATATTTATGATGCAAGATCATTCTATGCATTTTAGAACAGTTAATGGCCCTTGTTCCCAAGAACCAAAGACCCATCGCTCCCTAGTCCCTGGTCATTGCGATAACCGGATGCAGCTTCCTTTCCCTTTCCCTGCAGGACTGATGGTGATGGACAGAGACTGGACTTGGGGTGGTGAACACCAATACAGTATACAGAGATGTGTTATAGAATTGTGCACCTGAAGCTTGTATAATTTTGATAACCAGTGTCAATAAAAAATAAATATATAAAAATAAAAAGAAATAAACTGAAAATACTGAAATTGGCATAGTTGAGTAAAGGTTGGAGCTGGGCCTCGACCCCAGCTTTTAACTCTGGGTACCAATTCTTCCCAATCTATCATACCTCTACTCTGGGCTGACATTTATTTTTTAGCTGATTAGAAGTACGCTAACATGCACATATGGATGCGTTTTTGGAAAGCCAGAATTTCTGGTTTGGTGCTTGAAGGAGATCACTGAGGTTTGATATGGGATCATGAATATGGGAAAGATAGTATCAGAACTTGGTACAGGAACATAGCAGAGAGAGGACAACTCGAGATTTAGGGAAAAGACAGAGCCTGGACCCCAGATGAAATGGGGGGGGAGGGTGCTGATGTTGTAAAGGTACCAGTGCAGTCACTGAGAAAGGAGCAGAAAATCTGGCATCTGAGAGAAAACTGGAAAAGGTGGATAACAAAGGAAGGCCTTTTTCACCACTCCTCCTAGTTTCAACCACTCCGCGTCACAGAAAGCTGAGGGTCAGCTAGTGGGGCGCTCCTGGGGAGCTGGCTGCGCTGAAACTCTCCCGCAGCCGGTAACCCCGCCTCCCACCTGCCTCGCAGTCTGCGTTGCTGTCTGTGCCCTCACCCTCTTGGTGGCGGCCCACTTGCTCCTTCCTGCATGCGGAGAACAGGGAATGACTTTCATTTCTCTGGATCCTTCCAAAGTTTCAAAATAAAGTTATAAATGAAAAGGAAAGGACTTAGGAACAATTTAGCTTCAAGAAATTTCTCCCACAAAAGCTTTCTTCAGACTCTGATCTCTTGAGACATTTACGATAGTATAGGTACAGTCAGTCCATGGAAAAGCAAATTCTCATATACTACTAGTTTCTTTAAATTTAGCATAAGAATTCATTGAATTCCCTAGTACAGTTTACTTAATAGCAAAATAAGAAGAATTCATGACTTGAAGATACAATTCCAAGCAGGGGTACCTCATCGATTACAGTGAATTACTCTTATTATCAGCCTCACCTTCCACAAAACACACCCAGTGAGAGCAGAGTTGAGAAATGAAAACTGGATGAAAGGACTTTTCTGTGCTTTCTAGTAAAACGAAGACTACATGGTAACGTTTATCATCCCGGGAAAAAAAAAAAGGCTGCATTTATGGAGAGAGAAATAATAACATCAAAGGCTTTTCTTATCTTGTGTTATTAAATTATTTAAAGCCTTATGACAGTTCCCTGAGTCAGGTTTTTTTTTAAAACATGGTGATTTTCCTGTCCTGTCTTTCTTTGTGCACAAGACACCAAGTTATATTTGACTTCTCATACTTTCTCATTTCTTGAAATGCACTCCTAGCTCTATAAACATGGAAGAATAAATATTAGCTTTATGAGACCATGTTCCTCTACTAGTTGAAAAATAGCATATAATAAAAAAATACAAGGATGTAATATTGAAAATTATAGGTCAATATGCCCTCTTACTGTGGATATAGATCTAATTCTCATGCATGGAGACTGTTTCCTCAGGAAAATGTGTGCTATGTAATATCACTTGTTTATATGATGTATTTCCACTCCTCATGTTTATCAATATGTCTCAAGCGACTCTTGCTCATGAGTGAAATGTTTCAGACTTATTTACCACATGACAAAACAAAAATAGAAACAAAAGCCTCTGGCCCCTTGCTATTAATTCTATGAATTACGTATGATCCAAAGTTAATAAAATCTTTACGGGTTTCCTTCCTTCTTGAGACCCCAAGTATCCAGCAAACTGCTCAGAATTACATTAAAAATGTTTATTGGCAATTTTAAAAGAAAAGGAAGTCTTAAGTGAGGGTTTTTTTTTTTTTAAAAATCAATTACACAGCTAATCAATACTTTAAATGTGCAGATTGTTATTTCAAGATCCCCACTCTAATATATACATTTTTTAGGAATGATCAAAATGTGGCTTCCATTAGCTGTGTCTCTCAAACCTCACATCCACACCCTCTGAGGAGAAAAGGGTTAACCGGCATGGACGGGATGAAAGTTGAAGCAGTCTTTTAAAGCTATAGGACTCAGTGTAATTATGTTCAGATAATTCACTTCCATCTGGAAATAACCATCCATTTGCAAAATTGTCACTGACTTAATCATTATCATATCAGGAACAATCTTTTCTCCCACATTAACTCTCTCTTTTTCCTCTTTTTAAAGATGGAAAATAACCAGCCTTGTATGTTCTGGGCTCAAAGTAAGAAAATTGGACTTATTTGAACAGCTCCTTCTAATCACCTAAATTTCTATAGCATTCTTCATTTAAACCATAAGATATTTTTAATATATATATATATATATTATTTTTATTTTTATTTTTTTACAGGGACAGAGAGAGAGTCAGAGAGAGGGATAAATAGGGACAGACAGACAGGAACGGAGAGATGAGAAGCATCAATCATCAGTTTTTTGTTGTGACACCTTAGTTGTTCATTGATTGCTTTCTCATACGTGCCTTGACCGTGGGCCTTCAGCAGACTGAGTAACCCCTTGCTCAAGCCAGTGACCTTGGGTCCAAGCTGGTGAGCTTTGCTCAAACCAGATGAGCCCGCACTCAAGCTGGCGACCTAGGGGTCTTGAACCTGGGTCCTTCACATCCCAGTCCAACACTCTATCCACTGCGCCACTGCCTGGTCAGGCAATATATTAATTTTTAATTAAAATATTTTGTATTGCAGTTATACAATATTATATTCATTTCAGTTTAATTTTTATTATGAAGTAGTTTAGTCTTACAGAAAAAAATAAACCTGTGTACCCACTTCCATATTTTATTTTATTTAGTTTAGTTTACTAGCAGGGAAAAGGGGGTGGGGAGAGGGAGAAAGACAAGAAGGAAGAGAGATGAGAAGCATCAACTCATCATTGAATCACTTTAGTTGTCCATTGATTGCTTCTCATACATGCCTTGACCATTGGCTGAAGCTGGCAACCTTGGACTGAAGCCAGTGACCTTGGGCTTCAAGCCAGACAGAGTCCTTTGGGCTCAAGCCAGGACTATGACATCATGTTGATGATCCCATGCTTATGCTGGTCACCTCAGGGTTTTGAACCTGGGACCTCAGTGTCGAAGGCTGACGCTCTGTCCACTGCGCTACCATTGGTCAGGTCCCACACCCAAATTTTAAAATATCGATACCACCATATTTGCTTTGGATCTCTAGTAAAAAAAAAACAACTAGCTATCCTTCCTATCAGGAGTAATATAATATAATATAAATATTAGTTATGGATATATCTTGCTTTATAGCTATATATGTCTAATATACCCATAACTTATATATACCTGTAGAGAGAGAATATTATTTTTAACTTTACATAGATGAGATCATTCTTAGTAGTTAATTGTTATATAGTCTTCCACAAATAAAGTATATCTACCTTTTCATAACAGAACATTCAGCAGTCTTTTTTTCTTTTTCTGGACAACCATCTTCCTGCACCCATCTCATTGTTCGCAGTAGACATCTGCATATCCAGTGTGGTATTGCTGTTTCTTGCCTGCCGTAGAATAGGCATTTGGGAAATATTTGTTGTCTAAATTAAACTAAAAAGTCTCTTATTTTCTTCTTGCCAACATAGGTTTCTATTTTGTCTTGTTGTTACTATTAGATGTTCCTCTGATCTTTCCTACTGATTTTTCCTGTGAGACATTTCTAATGTGGCTTTAATTATTCCATCTCAATCAAGTATCGTGTTTCTAAAAAGTGAGGGAAAGATAAAAGAAATAAAACGAAGACAGGAAGAGAAAATGAAAGGAGGAAGAGGGATTATCTCCAATCCTTTGACACTGAGGTTCTCTTGGTGTCCATGAGTCAGGTACAATGTTAACAATTTCAAGATTTGTCTCAAATTAAATGTTGTTTAGACTCTAGTGCCTTCAAAACTTGGAAGGTATCAAAATTCTCAAGTAAATATGTATTTGTCCTTTCTGGTAGATTTTAGGGGTGTTTTGTGAATATGTTGCCTACCGTGTACTAAAAATCTTTGTTGAATAATTGAATGCATAAACAAAGTATAAAAATTTGGAGAGATTTCAGATTAATAAATATTTGTAGATGTTAAATGACCATTTGACTTGGAAGTATTTTAGCAATCATCTGTCATCTACTAGAACACTTAACTTCAACATTTAGACTTCCTATGATTGAAAACTGAAGTCTAAAAACAAATGAAAGATCAGAGTTAACGGAAAGCATCAGTTCACAAGAGTTGTTAAAATTGAAGTCTCTGGCTAAGAGTCCCAGATTATTTAGGGCTCTAAAAATTAAGTGTGCACTCCTTTAAAGTTATAAGAACTTTCTATCTTAGAGTATAGACTCTTCTCAAATTCTGTTTTGTTACTGTAGAGATGGAGGTTTTCTTTTTGGTCATTTATATTTCTGTGTATGATTGTGGGCTGAGCCACTTGACACCACTAAAAATATGCAAATTGAAAAGTTTGAGAGAAAAAGCAATTTTTTTTCGAATTGATGGAGCCTTTCCTGGGTTTAATTCTCAGTCTTTTAAATTATTTATTCCCTTCAAGATACTGGAAATTATTAGACTGTAAGTGATCTTACCTCTGGCCAAATATAATTTTCTATCTGAGAAGATTAATAAGTATTGAAAATTTCCTTTTGTCTCCCTTGCAAGCAATGTTCTGTTCATTTCTGCAAGTCAAGTTGGTAGGGTTTTTACCCCCTTAATCTTTATTTTTATGTTTTTGTTTTGTTTTGTTTTGTTTTGTATTTTTCTGAAGCTGGAAATGGGGAGAGACAGTCAGACTCCCGCATGCACCCGACCAGGATCCACCCGGCATGCCCACCAGAGGGCGACGCTCTGCCCACCAGGGGGCGATGCTCTGCCCCTCTGGGGCGTCGCTCTCTTGCGACCAGAGCCACTCTAGCGCCTGGGGCAGAGGCCAAGGAGCCATCCTCAGCGCCCGGGACCCGGCCATCCTTGCTCCAATGGAGCCTCGCTGCGGGAGGGGAAGAGAGAGAGAGGAAGGAGAGGGGGAGGGGTGGAGAAGCAGATGGGCGCTTCTCCTGTGTGCCCTGGCCGGGAATCAAACCCGGGACTTCTGCACGCCAGGCCGACGCTCTACCACTGAGCCAACCGGCCAAGGCTATTTTTATGTTTTTTGATGGAGTTCTACCCAGCTATGATTTGTGCCAAGTTTAGTTTTTAGCACACTTTTGTGAGCCCTCAGAAGAAAGGTTTTCTGTCAGAATCCTTGCACGTGGCCCCCGGAGCTGCTGCTGTGCATCACCATACTCTTCAGGCTTGGTGTGTGTGTGTGGAGTCAGCGGAGAAATGCTTCTCAGTCTTTGTCACATATAATTTTCAGTAGAATTTGTTCTGGTAGTACTAAAATTTCCAGTGTGGCATTATCAACACTACATTCTAAGAGCAGTGTACGGTTTTATTAATGCCCATATGACAGATCCGCAGGTAGCCTTGGTTTCTCATTTGGCTTACTTGTTAGTAAGTGTGATAGAATTTCAACAAATTGTACCTTCTTTATTTCGGGTTGCTTTTACTTTAGAAACGTCAAATAGCTGCTGAATCTACCTGTCTACTTCCAGGTTGCTGTGTTGGGTCTCAGCTCAGTTATCACCAGGTCGGCTGCCTCCTTGCCTTTGGCTCCCGTCCTCTGCAGGCCCCGCCCCCAGGAGCTGGGGTGAGCGCAGCTGGTTCTGACAGCAGCCACAGAGATCACGCCACAGTGGAAAATGAGGAAATGTGCCCCATAATAGGCCTACTGTCATCCTTTTACATTTTCTGTTCTATTTCTTTTATATCAAGGTCCATAGATTTTTATTTTTTTTTATTTTATTTAGAAATTTTAATTTAATGGAATGGCCTTGATTAATAAGAGTACATAGGTTTCAGGTAAATATTTTTAAGGAAAGGTAATTAGGCCAACAGTGGCTTAGCAGAAATAAGACTAGTTATGATGTTGGATTATAAGTTTTTCAAGCATGACTTGAGAAAATAGCTATTAAAATTCAAACTGGAATAGAGAAGAGTGAGAAAATATGTGGGTTTTTTTTATGTCTATTGCTTTCTGAGAGAAAGGTGGGGGATGGAGAAAGAGAAAGAGAGAAGCATCATCTCGTTCCACTTAGTTGTTCCATTTGTTGTGTACTTATTGATTGCTTCTTCTACATGTCCTTACCTGGAGTCAAACCCACAACCTCTGGTGTGCTGAGTTGATATTTTATCCACTGAACCACCTGCCAGGGTGTAAGTGTGGATTTTAACTCAGGTGAAAAGGTCAGCAAATTCATTTTGAATAAATTGAAACCCGAATTTGGATTCTTTACTACAAATACAACTGTGCAAAATTTAAAGGTAGGCAATGCATGATTTCAGAAACTGTTGAAGACAAAATGCGGTTAACAGGTCAGGCAGTAAATAAAGCTAATGCGTTAGTAACTTAGAAAAATTAATCATTTCAGTGTGCTCTTAATACTTGAGACATAGACATAAATAATTAAGAACAAAGAATCTCAAGGATGCTTGCGAAAGAGGCAAAATTAATATAGGGAAGCCTCTCTAATTTGGGTAAACAAAAGCGAGCACCCTTGCTGGAATTAGGTAATGATTAATTTCAAAGACAGTTATACACTCTCAAGTAAATACAGTAGTATCATCTTGTAGCTAATAAAACCTCAATCAAAGAACAGCAAAAACCTCTGTACTGCTTCATGAATCCCTAATTTGCCCCTAATAATTTACTCTGTGGTGATCCGCACAGGGAGGAATTACAGAATCCTCCTAAGCAACATGCATTAATTAAGAAAATAGTAGATATACCTCAAGTCAGCGGTAAACTCTCTTTGAATATGGGTCCCCTAATGTACTTCTTTGACAAATCCATTACTATTTCAACTGAAAGGATGCTTTAAGATTACAAGGATAAGGATCTTGGTAGTGAAAACCAGAAGGATGATTTTCTAATGACAGTTTTCAGTCACATGTCACATTTTATTTCCTCTTAACAGTAAGGTTCCACTCAAGGAGAAGAATAATATGGCATTGAAGTGCAGAGCACCAGACTCAGAGCTTATGTCTCCAGTCAAGAAAGTGGCCACAGAGTGCCGACATCCCAGCCCCCCTAGCCCAGGAACGATAGTGGGAGGAAAAGATAAGGGCGAAGAGAGGTGACTGCTGACCAGCTTTCTCTCTGCTGTGATCCTGGAATTTGGCTGGCCGCCAGCGTTTCTTTACTTGTTTCTTTAGCTTGTATGGATAGCACAGGGTTTGTGCGTGGATGTGCGTGCAGGAGGGAAGGGAAGGAGTTCCCTTTTAAATTGACAATAGGGAACATCTTTTTATAGAAAGATATTTTTCTAAATTCTATCCTGAAAATATGGACAACATTTGAATAAATACTGTAAGCAAAAGTTTCCAGAGAAAATGCCCAAGAACATTTTCATTCATTTGAAAATTTTTACACACAAAACTGCTATTAACTGAACAATGCTGTCACTGTTAGAAACCACATCCTAAATTTTGGTAGAGAATGCATAATCCCAAAATAAAGATGAGTTAAGGGAATGGAATGTACTTTTCCTTTAATTTAAAGCAGTATTTCGTTGTTTTAAAATCCTGGGTAAAAATACACTAATCACACTTTTTATAATTATCTCCAGTATTTATATCCGACAACCCAAAGGACAGTAGTCATAAAAGGATGAAACAGTTTTCAATATCCTAGCGCTCAGTTTTTCTTATAGAAACATTACTGAATTGAAATGAAAGGATATCATATTAAGAAACTCCACTGGCATTTAAAATATCTACTTATAAAACTGACACTTATTAGTGCTTTAGAAATATAATTTATAAAAAATATTATTTTACTGTGTACTTCTCAGCAAACTAAGTCATAATCCACATAAATTCTGTTACCTTTGTGCCTCTGAGAATTTCTGTCACTTGTAAAAATATGCTGTTGCTTTATTGATTGAAAATGCTAAAATTGCATTTTTAAAACAGGTATTGAAGAAGGAGGTGGCAGTATTAATCTCTCTTTACACTGCATTTAGAACTTTTTTTCCCCTTAAAATTACCTTTCCGAGCTTCATTTTGCTTAGGTCTTAGAGGGCATGCATAGAACTCTGCCCAAGTAGGCTGTGATTTAAATTTTTGATAAACAAATAAATAAGAAAGTTAATTAAAGGTGACCTACAAAGGTGTCTTTCCAAAAAGCCGGTAACTTCAGTGGGCTGCATCCCAGGTGGCAAGGGTGTGGGAGACACACATTCCGTGTTCATGTTGCCCGTCTCCTCTCCAAAGCCCACGCTGATTAAGGCTGTGGCATCTGGCTGATTTCTCTCCCAGGCCCAGCTTACACCATGCCATGTGCTAGCATTTCCCCAGAATGAAATCAAGGAAATATCATTTCTAAAAATATGTTTTATAGGCTTTAGAAAATATAATATTTCCTTTCTGCTAGCTCATTAACTTAGGAGTCCCAATAAATGACGTTCACCCAGATAAAAACTCACAGTGAGTCAGGTTTTATCTATGGAACAAACATAGCAACTGCCTCCACAAAGTGCAGACATTGGCCTCCTCTTCTGTTTCAGAAATATTTTCTTTTTGTGGGTTTATGGCCACAGGCAGTCTATGCTCACTAAAAATAGTAGCTACAGCATTTAGTAAGTGCTTATTTATCCCAGGAACTGTTCTTTATACATATTAGCAAGGATGATCCCTTAGCAATCCTAAAGAGTAGGTGTTATTTATTGTTTACGTTTTATAAATAAGAAAATTAAGATCTAGACTGTTTATTTAAAAAACTTTTTCAAGTTCATGTAGCTAATAATGTGAAACTGGGGTTGCTTTCTTTGTTTTGTCTTTTAACATTATTTACTTATTGTGAATCATTGTTAAGATGTTTTTTTTCTAATTGAACCTATTATTTTGAAAATGTTTAATTACACAGGAAAGTTGAAATGAACCTACAGTGAACACTCGCACACCCACCACTGTTCACCATTCCATTACTCCCTCCATCTCTGAATCATCTGATTTGTGGATACATTTTAAAGTAAATTGTAGACATCACTAGGCTTTCCTCTAACTATTTTGGCATATATCATTACTAGAATTCAAAGTTTATGACTCTTAAGTAAAAATATTAAGGTAAAATTTATGTATGTATTTACATAAGACGTATCTTAAGTGTATATTTCCATGAGTTCCAACATCTGTGTACACTTGTGCCAGCTACATTCTGCAGCCCGGGGAAGATTCTATATCCCCCTTTCAAGCAAATACCCACCAGAGTCAACCAATTCAAGTTCAAGAACTTCATAAATAGAATCATACACTACATACTCTTTTGTGTCAGGTTTCCTTCACTTTGTATCTGCTTTTTAGGTTAATCAGTTCTTGAGTTTATCAGTAGTTCTTTTCTATTTCTTGCAGAGTGATATTCTAATGTATGAATCTATCAGTTTGTTTATGCAGTTTTTATTGATAGACACCTGTGCTCTTTCCAGGTTATGAATATATGAGTGAGTTGCTATGAACATTCTTGAACAAGTCTTTTTGTGAACATAGACTTTAATTTACCTTAGGTCAATATCAAAGAGTGGAGTTTTAATAATAGGTAAGTGTATATTCAGTTTTAGAGGAAATTGCCAAACCTTCCACAAAAGCAGAGATTTTCAACTTATGCTGCAAGAATTTTTAAAACATGCAATACCTGACTATTTAGTCAGGGGCACTGACCTCTTTTCCCTTAGATTGTCAAATAAAAAAATAACAACAGCAAACACAATAATAGCTTTCTGATGTGAATGAATCAAAATTATACCTATTTTTGATCAGATCGGCAAAAGATACATATTTTTGGTGTGCTATAGAATTTTCGTAATTAGTTTATATATGCCATGAGATGAAAAAGGTTGAAAATTGCTGATCTAAAGTAGTTGCACATTTTACATCTCCACCAAAAATATATGATAGTTTTAATTGTTCCACATCCTCAACAACATTTGGCGTTGTCAGTCTTTTTAATTTTAGCCATCTGGTGATTTGCAGAGATATTTTGTTGTGATCTAATATACATTTTCCTTGATAATTGATGTGTTGAAATCTTCTTCATGTACTTGCTTGCATTTGTATATCTTTGTAAAGTACCCACTAAATCAATTGCCCATCTTTATATTTGGGTTGTTTGTAGTTTTATTACTGAGGCTTAATTCTCCCAGCACTGTTTGTTAAAAAGACTTTCCTACCCCCGTTGGAACGCCTTAGTGCTATTATCAGATATCAAATGATTGTCTGTAAGTATGCATCTATTTTGAGCTCTCTGTTCTGTTCCATTGACTTTGTTGTTCTTTATGCAAGTATTGCACTCTATTGATCACTGTACCCTTATAGGAAGTCTTCAAGTTAGATGGTACAAGTGTTCCATTCTTGTTCTTAGAAAAGATTGGTTTCAATATCCTAGTTCTTTTAAAATTCTATATAAATTTCAGAATTAGCTTTCTAGTTTCTAAAAACAATCAGCTTGGTGGGGTTATGATTGGGAACATGTTCAATCTACGGCTCAGTTTTGGGAAGAATTGAGATCTTATCCACATTGAGCCTTCTAATCCATAAACACATACTCTTTCTACGTTTCTATAGCTCTTCTTTAATATCTTTTTGCAATATTCTGTAGTTTTTAGTGTAAAATTTCTTCATGTCTCATTTAATTATGACTAAGAATTTTCTAAACTTTTCGTATTTTACCTGTTCAACATCATTAGTCATTAGGAAAATGCAAATAAAAATTACAAGATCTCACTTCACACCCACTTGGGGTACTATAATAAAAAAGAGAGGCACAAATTGTTTTTGAGGATGGAGAATTTGGAACCCTCATACAATTTGGTGGGAATGTAAAATTGCTGCAGCCACTATGGAAAACAGTTTGACATTTCCTCAGAAAGCTAATTATGGTTATCATTTTCCCCTGCAACTACATGCCTAGGCACAGACCCAAGAGAATGGAAAATATATGGTCACACAAAATACTTGTATACAAATGTTCATAGCAATATAGGGGCAGGCAAAATTAGGTTTACTGTTGTGAGTACACAAAACACAGAGTTTATTCTTGTATTATTACCTATTAATTATTTTATTTATTTGTATTGCAACTATGGATCTACTTTTGCCTGGCCATGTATTATTTCTAATATCCAAAGTATAAACAATCCAAATATCAACCAACTGACGAATGGATAAATGAATATGATATATTATACATATAGAATGGAATATTATTCAGCCAAAAAAGGGAATGAAATACTGAAGTATGTACAGTGTGGATGAATCTTGAAAACATTAAGTTAAACAAAAGAAACCAGACACAGGCCCTGGCCGGTTGGCTCAGTGGTAGAGCGTCGGCCTGGTGTGTGAAAGTCCCGGGTTCGATTCCTGGCCGGGGCACACAGGAGAAGCGCCCATCTGCTTCTCCACCCCTCCCCCTCTCCTTCCTCTCTGCCTCTCTCTCTTCCCCTCCCGCAGCCGAGGCTCAATTGGAGCAAAGTTGGCCCGGGCGCTAAGGATGGCTCCATGGCCTCTGCCTCAGGCGCTAGAGTGGCTCTAGTCGCAACAGAGCAACGCCCCAGATGGGCAGAGCATCGCCCCCTGGTGGGCATGCCGGGTGGATCCCTGTCAGGCGCATGCGGGAGTCTGTCTGACTGCCTCCCCGTTTCCAGCTTCAGAAAGATACAAAAAGAAAAAGAAAAAGAAAAAAAAAGAAAGAAACCAGATGCAAAACCCCACACATTATATAATTCCAGTTCTATGAAAGGCTCAGAATAGGCAACTTCTCTCACTTTCCACACCCAATCACTTAAGTTCTGTGCCTTCATCTTTTAAAATATCTGTTATATTGATTCTTTCTCTGCCTTCCCCCAGCTGCTGTTCTGTTCAGGTTGTTGCTATTCTGTGCAGAGTATCTCAGCATTATTTCTAACATTTGTCCTTACCTCAAGCCTTAGCTCCCTTCAATCCATCCCTTTCTCCGTCTCAGAATGTTTCTAAAATATAAATATAATTGTGTCACTTTTTTACATTAAATCATTTAATGGCCTTCTCTTACAATGTTTATTTTCAAGTTTTTTTCTATCATATTAAAGTAATAGAAATCTGTTTCTAAGGAAAAGTGCAAATACTGGAATTGAAGAAATGAGTAAGTGGACGGTGGGAGCCAGGTTTCTCCATGTCAGGGGATCTGCAGGTGAGGAAGGGGGTGAGGTTCATACTGGGTCAGACTGGACATGTCAGTATGAACTGATGTTTAGCTTTATACCTGTATGTACACACACACACGCACATACACGCACACGCACGCACATGCACGCACACGCACAGATGGACAGATATAGAAGCGGTGATAGCTCTGTGCATATGCCTGAATACTTCCTAGCTCTTCTTGCTGAGAGAGCCTGGGGGCAGAGATGCCCCACTAGCACCTACACTTTAGTTCCCAGATCTTGGTTTCTGAATATTATTCTCCAATAAAAGGAACTACAGGTCCTTGGAGAAATAGCTAGTTCTAGGGCTGGATGGCAAAAATACAGATAAGCCTGGAGCATCAGGGATGCCCTAAAGCAATAAAAGCTCAAAAAAACCGAAAGGATGGGCATGTCAGGGGCTATAACAGCCAACCTACAATAGTTCCCAATGGCAAAAGCTGGAGGAATTTGAACAACAAATAGATAACATGATATTGAATTATAACCCA
This sequence comes from Saccopteryx bilineata, assembly GCF_036850765.1. Taxonomy (NCBI): domain Eukaryota; kingdom Metazoa; phylum Chordata; class Mammalia; order Chiroptera; family Emballonuridae; genus Saccopteryx; species Saccopteryx bilineata. The sequence goes on along the minus strand of NC_089495.1, from coordinate 102,696,569 downwards.
AAGTATAAAATACATATACATGAGTTCATCTTAATATATATGAATAAATAGCTGAACTCATAAATAAATGGAGTGGAAGGAAAAAATCTTTCTTATAGAAGAATTCCAAATAATATTGGTAGCGATAGCGCCCTCCAAGGAGTGAGGCTCACCCTCATTCTGCAGTGTGGGCTGGACTTAGTGACTGACTTCCAAATAAGAAAGTATATAAACAGGGTAAAAAGTAACCGAACTGTGGAAAAACATGGTGAATACTACATTAACCAATGGTCATGGGTAACATCACAAGTGGTAAGTCTGTTTCCTGATATGCTGAGATGAAGAATGTGCCTCACCTCTGTGGTCTTCCTCCCAAACCTATATAACCCTAGTCCAGTCATGAGGAAAACGTCAGACAAACTCCAAATGAGGGACAGTCTACAAAATACCTGGCTAGTAGTACTTTTTAAGATTGTCAAGGGAGTGACTAACAAGGAAAAACTGAGAAACTGTCACACATCAAAGAGGCTAAAGACACATGATGACTAAATGCTGTGTGGTGTCTTGAGTAGATTCTGGCACAGAGAAAGTACACCAGTAGAAAAACTGGTGAAATAGAAATAAAATCTAGATTTTAGTTGATGACATTGCTCCAGGGTTGGCTTCTCGGTTATGACAAGTGTGTCATGGCAGAATTAGATGTTACTGTAGTGGGAAGCTGAGTGAGGAGTTTATGGGAACTCTCCACATTATCTTTGTACCTTTTTTGTAAGTCAGAAAGTCTCCAAAGAAAAACTTATTTAAAAAATTAAGAATACCCAGTATAAAGTAAATGTTAGCAAAGGTACTGTGATTTAAGTAGAGTTGTGGGGCCAAAGTCCTAACCACCTGGCCTCTCCTTCACTTCTTTCCCTCACTCTGGGGCTTCCCAGCTATTGGTTTTGCAAGCAAATGCCCTGTAAAATTAAATCCAAACCCTGTGACGTCTTCTGGGGACCTTTATATTTCCACCCTTGCCTCGCTTCCGTCTTTGTCATCTGTTGACCTCTTGCCTCCTGTATCTATTTCCTTCATCTATTCTAAAGGCAATTTCTTTTCTTCAAGAAGGCCATGACCTTCCTCTTGGTTGTACATGTGGTATTTATTGTTCTGGTTTGGAAGACTTTTCTTAAACATTTCCAGCTTCAGAAACTTTTCATTTTATGCCCTCTTTAAATGGTCCTAGAATTCAGCTCAAGAGTCCTCGTGGAAGTCTCTAAGGGGCAGGGAGGTGGTCGGAAAGTATTTCTACAAGAACATGTAGTCCCTCTTGTTGTCTGCCTCTCTGTATGCATGCATCTTTCCTCCAACAGTGGACAAGCTTCTGAAGGAGATGGCATTCATCTCTCTATGCCAAATATTGAGCACAGTGCCTAGCACATAGTAAGCTTCCAGTAAATGTTGAATAAATAGATGGAAGGATAAAATAGCATCAAGTTTATTGAAACTAAAGTATTTCCTCTTTGTAGCAGTTACATGTATTTCAATATAGTTGCTATAAAACTACAAATGTGACATTTTAATAAGCAAGTTGATCCCAGTTTGCCAGCTTGAAAAGAAAAGCATTGGGATTTTCAGGAGTAAGTAATAGTCTTGATTCAACCAGTGTGTATATCCAAAATATGGAGTGTGGTCGGGTTTTATCACACAGTCTACATGGTGTGTACTTTACAATAAATTAACTAGGTGCTATAATGTTGCCTCTTGCAGCTGCCTGCCTTTGAAGGAGTTGTCAGTGAAGCCAGCCGCATATATTTGTCTTCATTAGCCATTCAAGGTGATGCAGGTGGCCCAGCTAGTCTCAGGCACTTTAATTTGCCAATTACTGTACCCACATCTAAGAGCAGATGGTGATTAGTTTCACATTTTGCTCACTGGGCAGCTTAATGTTCTTGTCACCTTACATTGAGTTTTAAATGTGCAAAGCGCAAAGAAACATGTTTCTCAGACTTGGGGTGTGTGTATCATACCTCATAACTTGAATCACCTGTGGATACAGAAATTAAAGTGCCTGACTAATTAAATAAAAGAAAAAGATAATATGACAAAAGTACATCTAGGAAGGTAATGTGTGTGTATTCGCTCACTCACATACATACATACAGGTGTGTGTTTGCATATATAAATTTATACATATAAAGGCTCAGATATATCTTTTCATTTTCTTTCACAGAAGCACCATTTGCTCATTTATTGAATCTGAGTGCTAGTTGATAATTTAGATTACTGACCAGTTCAGAAAAAAAAACAAAAAAAAACAGGGAAAATGGTAGGATCTTTTTTACAAAATAGCATTCAACTTTATTCATCATCTTCTTTGAATATTCTCAGGCAACACAGATTACCCAAAACACAGAATGAAATGCATCATTCACTACCTTATATTTTGGACAGTTTTGCTCCAGTTATATACTAATACCTTCTTTTAAAAATTGTCATAGAAAGGTAAAAGAGTTCCCTTTGGAAAAACCCAAAACCATACCAGCAGTTTTGTCTGCCATGTTTGTGCTTAAAATTAGCTTGCGAGTGAAGTCAACTCATTTATGGAGACTTAATCCAGTGCCATTATTAGTAGAAAAGATTATTTAACATTAGAAGAAGGCATGGGGAAAATGTCAGGCGCCCAGCATCCCAAATGAACTTTATTTGCTACCCTCTTGAAGAATTTGTTTGCCTATAATGTTGTTCACACCACCGATAACAGAAAATGTATTTAATAACTACTCAGAATTAATATGCTATAGTATGCATGGCTGCCTAATTTAATTTATCTCTGATTAAGCCTATTATGTTTGAGATCACTTTACAGAAGAGAATTTTTTTTTTTTGCCAGCTGTAAGCTTATTTGAATTGTAATATAAGTTAATAATGTGTGAAATAAGCAGTGGTGCCTTCTTTTAAATGTTAATTTTGCCAACTGATTTCCTTAGATGATGTACATCCAGCTCATTCATTGGCATTTAGTTAATATCTTGCAGGAAGACAAGCATTGGAATAAATAGGAAAATGAACTATTGTAGGAGGCAGAGACAAATGGAGCAATGGTACTTTAATTCTGAAGTGCAGAGAAAAGGCCACTGCATTATCAAAGTGATTGAAAAATCAATGATTGATAATGACATAATATAACATATGATAACATACAACCTTTGTATGGTTTTTGTTGTGAATGTATTTCTTTAACATGAATTAATTATCTGATCAACTAGAATGGGAACTTCAAGGGTTTGGTCATGATCTCTGCAGCATTTGCCTGGATTCCCAGATGTGAGGGTTTTCTTGGTGGGCCCCGCTTGAGAGAGGAAAGGGACTTGTGCAGTTCTCTTCAGTGGCTTGTTCTCCAAGTTAGAGGCCAAGCTTTTCTTAAGTTTATGTTGAATCAACTGCGTCATCTGCCTGCCTTCTTTCCAATGTCATGAGTGGTTGGCACCAAAAAGTCATCTGGCTCATTATGTGCCTTGCTTAGCAGCTGGCACATGCAGAGCTCTGTGCCTCCACAGATACACAGTGGTCCCTCCTCTGTCGCGGGGTTAGGTTCCAGAACCCTCTGTGATAGGAGGAAATCCACAACGTAGCGACTTTATATTTATTTTATTATTTATATATAATATAAATAACTTTATATTTATAAACCCTTCCCATACTCTGATTAACTTTTCCCACACGGTTATTAACCATTCCCACACTTATTTTGCTTATTTTACCACAAAAATAATTAAAATAATAAATATATAAAAATACCTATATACTGCAAAATCCCATGATATAACGAAAAATCCGTGATACAAAATTAGATATATACAATTTAAAAATCCGTGATGCAGTGAGACGGTGAGAAGTGAACTGCGATGTGACGAGGGACGACTGTAGTTGCATTGCTCAGAATGTGAGCTTTCTTATTTGTATATATTTACATTAGGTAATCTGATTACTTCAATACTACCTTTTTCCCTTTTCTAGCCCACTCATAGAAACCTTCTTAAACTGCTACCTGCTCGGTGTAGATTTCCTAATCATCTCAAGCCATAGACATTTCCCCTCTGAGATCACTTGCTTGATCATTTAGTCATCTTTTCTGTATTCTTCAGTGAGCTTCCCTAAAGGCAGAGTCCTTTAGTTTTATATCTTTGTGTCTTCATAGTGCCTAATGCAATTTCTTCTGCAAAAATTATGTCAATAGATGGTAGTGATGGATAATCAGAATGAAAATATGACAAGGGAGAAACTCATACATCATGAGCTTTCAGTGAATACATTTAAAGTCAGTTTATGGGTTTTCATTTGTTTTGAATGTGAAGTGGAAACTTGCATGTAGTATTTTAAAAGTGGGAGATCATAAAGTAGATTTCTCCTTGTTTTGAATGGCTCTTCCTAGATTTACACCTCGTTCTGAACTTGAATATCAGTGAATGTAAAGTAGCATTTCTTAGTTGTGTCTTACATTAGAATCAGCTGGGAAATTTCAAACACATATCTGATGACTGGGACTCACCTTCAGATCAATTATATCACAGAATAGTATTGTTTCTAAAAGCTAATCCCATGATTCTAGTAAGAAGTCAGAATTGAGAACCACTGGTGTAAAGGAAACTTAAAGGTCATTAAATTAATTTGGTGTTTGATTACTTTCTGCAGCTGTTTAACAATGAAAGAAGAGTACTTCTAGAAGGCTTAAAATTGCAATTTTAATTCTGGCATCCATTGCTCCATTCCAGTCCTTCCCCCAGCTGCTAGTCAGAGTGCCCCACTTTCTCGGTTTATCAGGAACTGTCCCAGTATTAGGTGTCGGGTATCAGTATGGGAAGTCCTGCACAGTGGGAAACCCCTCAGTGCTGGACAAATCATGGCAGTTGGTCACCCGACTACCAATACACTCATTCTTTGGTTACTACAGAATTTTGTTTTGATAAATTTTCTTTTGTAAAAAAGGAAAAGTATTTTGGGGGGTGGTAGAATATTTAATGGAAAAATAGAAGAAATTAGAACACTTGAAATCTTTAGTAACCTTGAGGGTAAAGAGAAGATCATATCAAGAGAAAAAAGGAAAACATTACAACAGGTTCTTGTAGAAGTCCTGCAAGTAAGGTGACGAAGGGGACGAATATGCATGTACATACCATATTTCCCCATGTATAAGATACTTTCATGTATAAGACGCACCCTAAGTTTGGGCTCCAAACTTTGAAACAAAAATGTATTATATAAAGTTATTGACCTCAAGTTGGTTTTTTTATTAATTTTAATGCAATGACATTGATAAATCAGGATACATATGTTCAGAGAAAACATCTCCAGATTATTTTGACATTTGATTATATTGCATACCTCTCATCCAAAGTCAAATTGTATTCTATCACCTTCTATCTGGTTTTCTTTGTGTCCCTCCCCTCCCCCCACCCCCTCTCTCTCCCTCATCACCCCGTTCTCACCCCCCTACCTCCACCCCTCATTACCATCATATTCTTGTCCATGTCTCTGAGTCTCATTTTTATGTCCCATCTATGTATAGATTCATATAGTTCTTAAGTTTTTTTTTCTGATTTACTTATTTCACTCAGTATAATGTTATCAAGGTCCATCCATGTTATTGTAAATGATCTAATGTCATAATTTTTTATGGCTAAGTAGTATTCCATAGTATATATGTACCAAAGCTTTTTAATCCACTTGTCCACTGATGGACACTTGAGTTGTTTCTAGATCTTCGCTATTGTGAACAATGCTGCCGTAAAGATGGGGGTGAATTTCTCCTTTTGGAACAGTTCTATGGAGTTCTTAGGGTATATTCCTAAAAGTAGGATAGCTGGGTCAAAAGGCAGTTCAATTTTTAATTTTTTGAGAAATCTCCAAACTGTTTTCCACAGTGGCTGCACCAGTCTGCATTCCCACCAGCAGTGTAGGAGGGTTCCCTTTTCTCCACATCCTCGCCAGCATTTATTCTGTATTGTTTTGTTAATGAGCGCCATTCTGACTGGTGTGAGGTGATATCTCATTGTGGTTTTAATTTGCATTTCTCTAATGATTAGTGATGTTGAGCATTTTTTCATATATCTATTGGCCATCTTTATGTCCTCTTTGGAGAAATATCTATTCATTTATTTTCCCAATTTTTTTATTGGATTGTTTGTCTTCCTGGTGTTGAGATTTACAAGTTCTTTATAAATTATGGTTATTAACCCCTTATCAGACGTATTGTCAAATATGTTCTCCCATTGTGTAGTTTGTCTTTTTATTCTATTCTTATTGTCTTTAGCTGTGCAAAAGCTTTTTAGTTTGATATAGTCCCATTTATTTATCCTCCTGTCTTTTATTTCACTTCCCCGTGGAGATAAATCAGCAAATATATTGCTAGGAGAGATGTCGGAGAGTTTACCGCCTATGTTTTCTTCTAAGATGCTTATGGTTTTACGGCTTACATTTAAGTCTTTTATCCATTTTGAGTTTATTTTTGTGAATGGTGTAAGTTGGTGTTCTAGTTTCATTTTCTTGCAGGTAGCTGTCCAATTTTCCCAACACCATTTATTAAAAAGGCTGTCTTTACTCCATTGTATGCTCTTACCTCCTTTGTCAAATATCTGTTATCCATAGAGCTGTGGGTTTATTTCTGGGTTCTCTGTTCTATTCCGTTGATCTATATGCATGTTCTTATGCCAGTACCAGGCTGTTTTGAGTACAATGGCCTTGTATAACTTGATATCAGGAAGTGTGATACCTCTCACTTTATTCTTTTTTAAGATTGCTGAGGATATTCGTGTTTCTTTTTGGTTCCATATAAGTTTTTGGAATATGTGATCTATATCTTTAAAGTATGTCATTGGTATTTTAATTGGTATTGCATTGAATTTATAAATTGCTTTGGGTAATATAGACATTTTAATGATGTTTATTCTTCTTAATCATGAACATGGTATATGCTTCCACTTATTTGTATCTTCCTTGATTTCTTTTATCAATGTTTTATAATTTTCCAAGTACAAGTCTTTAATTTCCTTGGTTAATTTTACTTCTAGGTACTTTATTTTTTTGGTTGTAATAGTGAAGGGGATTGTTTCCTTAATTTCTTTTCCTGACTGTTCATTGTTGGTGTATAAAAATGTGTACTAATTTTATATCTTGCCACTTTGCTGAATTCATTTATCAGGTCCAGTATTTTTTTGACTGAGACTTTAGGTTTTTCTATATACAATATCATATCATCTGCAAATAATGATAGTTTTACTTCTTCTTTTCCAATTTGGATGCCTTTTATTTCTTCTTCTTGTCTGATTGCTGTGGCTAGGACTTATGGGACTATGTTAAATAAGAGTGGTGAAATGGGGCACCCCTGCCTTGTTCCTGATCTTAAAGGGATTGCTTTTAATTTTTGCCTATTGAGTATGATGTTGGCTGTGGGTTTGTCATAGATGGCTTTTATCATGTTGAGGTATGTTCCCTGTATTCCCACTTTGCTGAGAGTTTTGATCATGAATGGGTGCTGGATTTTATCAAATGCTTTTTCTGCATCTATTGAAATTATCATGTGGTTTTTCTCCTTTTTGTTTATGTGATGAATCACATTGATTGATTTGCGAATATTGTACCAGCCTTGCCTCCCTGGAATAAATCCCATTTGATCATGGTGTATGATTTTTTCCATATATTGTTGGATCCAGTTTGCTAATATTTTGTTGAGGATTTTAGCATCTATATTCATCAGGGATATTGGCCTATAATTTTCTTTCTTTGTGTTGTCTCTGCCTGGTTTTGGAATCAGAATTATGCTTGCCTCATAAAAGGAGCATGGAAGTCTTGCTTCCTCTTGAATTTTTTGAAATAGCTTGAGAAGGATAGGAGTTAGTTCTTCTTTGAATATTTGGTAGAATTCATTTGTGAAGCCATCACGCCCAAGACTTTTCTTTGTTGGGAGTTTTTTGATAACTGTTTCGACCTCATTTGGTGTAATCGGTCTGTTTAGGTTTTCTGATTTTTCCAGATTGATTTTTGGAAGATTGTATGTTTCAGGAATTTGTCCATTTCATCTAGGTTGTCTAGTTTTTTGGCATACAGTTCTTCATAGTATTTTCTTACAATATTTTGTATTTCTGTTGTGTCAGTTGTTATTTCTCCATTCTCATTTCTAATTTTATTTATTTGAGTCCTCTCTCTTTTTTTCTTGGTGAGTCTAGTTAAAGGTTCATTGATCTTGTTTACCTCTTCAAAGAACCAGCTCCTAGTTTCATTGATCCTCTGTATTGTTTCTTTAGCCTCTATGTCATTTATTTCTGCTCTGATCTTTATTATTTCCTTCCTTCTACTACATTTGGGCTTTACTTGCTGTTCTTTTAGATGCAGGGTTAAGTTGTTTATTTGAGCTTTTTCTAGGTTCTTAAAGTGTGCCTGTAGTGCTATGAACTTCCCTCTCAGTACTGCTTTTGCTGTGTCCCATAAATTGAGTTGTTGTATGTTCATTATCATTCATTTCTATTAATTTTTTAATTCTTCTTTGATTTCATTGTTAACCCATTCATTATTTAATAACATGCTATTTAGTTTCCAAGTGTTTGAGTATTTTTTAGTTTTTCAGTTGTGGTTGATTTTCAGTTTCATGCCATTGTGATTAGAGAAGTGCTCGATATGATTTCAATCTTCTTAAATTTATTGAGACTGCTTTTGTGCCCTAACATGTGGTCTATCCTAGAGAATGTGCCATAGCACTTGGAAAGAATGTATATTCAACTGCTTTGGGGGTAAAGGTTCTAAAGATATCTATTAAATTGAGTTGATCTACTGTGTCCTTTAAGTCTGCTGTTTCTTTGTTAATTTTCTTTCTTGAGGATCTATTTAGTGATGTTAGTGGGGTATTGAAATCCCCTACTATTATGGTATTGCTGTTGATCTCGCCCTTTAAATCCATCAAAGTCTGCTTTATATATTTAGGTGCTCCTATATTAAGTGCGTAGATATTTATAATAGTTATATCTTCCTGTTGGATTGCTCCCTTTATCATTATGTAGTGGCCTTTTTTTATCTCTTACTATATCTTTTGTTTTAAAGTCCATTTTGTCTGATATAAGTATTGCTACCCCAGCTTTTTTTTCCATTTCCATTTGCATGAAATGTTTTTTTCCATGCTTTTACCTTCAGTCTATGTGCATTTTTTGTTTTAAGGTGTGTCTCTTATAGACAGCGTATGTATGGGTCCTGTTTTCTTATCCATGCAGCTACCCTATGTCTTTTGATTGGATCATTTAATCCATTTACATTTAAGGTTATTATTTATATATAGTTGTTTATTGCCATTTTATTCTTTAAAGCTGTATTCCTCTTTTGCTATATTCTTTTCCCATGTTGATCTGTTTACAATAGGCCCCTTAACATTTCCTGCAGCATTGGTTTGGTTGTAATAAATTCCTTGAGTTTTTTTTTTTTGTCTGGGAAGCTTTTTATTTCTCCTTCAATTGTAAATGATAGCCTTGCTGGATAAAGTAGTCTTGATTGTAGGTTCTTGTTCTACATTACTTTGAATATTTCTTACCATTCCCTTGTTGCCTCAAGTGTTTCTGTTGAGAAGTTGGAGGAGGAGCCATCCTCATGGAGGCTCCTTTGTAGGTGATAGCCTTTTTTTCTCTATCAGCTTTTAATATTTTCTCTTTATCACTTAGCTTTGGTATTTTAATTATGATGTGTCTTGGTGTAGGTTTCTTTGGGTTTCTCTTTAATTCAGTTCTCTGTGCTTCTTGAACTTGTGAGAGTTTCTCCTGCATTAATTTAGGGAAGTTTTCAACTATGATATGATTAAACAAAGTCTCTATTCCTTGTTCTTTCTCCTCTTCTTCAGAAACTCCTATGATACTGATGTTATTTCTCTTCATGTTGTCACAGAGCTCTCTAAGATTTTCCTCAGACTTTTTGAGTCTCTTTTCTTTTTTCTTCTCTGCTTTAATGCCTTTATTCAACTTGTCCTCCAACTCACTGATTTGATCCTCAGCTCCATCCATCCTGTTTTTAATTCCTTCCATTGTGGTCTTCATTTCTGATATTGTATTTGTCATCTCTGACTGATTCTTTTATAATATTTCAATATTCTTTTTTTTATACTTGCTATTTCTTTATTTAGGTGTTCATAATGACCATCCGTTGTTGTTCTAAGGTCCCTAAGCATCCTTACAATCATTATTTTGAACTCCACATCCGGAAGTTTGGTTATTTCCATATTACTCAGTTCATTTCCTGGAGGTTTCTCTTGTGGTTTCATTTGGATTGCACTTCTCTGTCTTCTCATTATATCTGTGTGTTTGGGTGTTTTGTTTGTAGAGCTGGTTGAATCTAGGCTTGGTGTTGTCTCTGAACTCAAGTTTTGTTTATCATAAATACCCATCTGAGTTTCATTTTGATATCATAATATAGTCTTGAAGCTTTAGGATTCATTTATCCCAGTTATTTTCTCTTCAGGTCACATTGATCACTGGGCCATCTAGTCCAGTCATCACATGGTTGATTCATTTCATTCATTCATTGCCAAAATTGTCAGATGTGACTCAATCATCTCTCTTAATAGCCCAATTAAATTCACTGAATTGGCAGCAATTCAGCCAATGCTTTGGTGATCAGCTGCCCAAGATATTGATTGTACCACATAGATGAGATGGTAAACTATGGTTAGAAATGTCTCATTTCATTGAAATTATGATAGATTTTTCTTCTAATTTAAAAGTTGTATGCTACTATAAAAGGAAGGATCATTGAATAAAACTTTTGATATACTATGTCTTCCCTTAACCAAAACTTTTAGCTGAAGTTGTAAAACTCAGAGAGACATATTGTAGAATGGAAAATTGCAGATCAATGCAGGCATCCTTTCCAAAATATATGAATAGTAGAACCTGAGGGAAAAGACTGGGGAGAATTTGTAGGCAAATTAGTTTTTAATATGCTAGGTAAAACAAATTAAACTGATGACTTAAATGGGAGACAAAGGAGAGCATGAGATGAAATTAACATGTTCCAAAATTATCTAGACAGAGAACTCTTTGGAGTGAGAATCTGGGGAGACTTCATCCAACCTTCTAAGTTTGTGCTTATAAAAACTGTGTTTAAGAAAAGTTAAAAATTTATCTAGAGTAAAATGCTTTCCTTAATTTTTTCTCAGATCTCCCCCTTCCCTCCATTTTCATATTGTTTTTCCTAATTGCCTGTAATAACTGCCCTCTTCTCTCCTCAGTAGCTGATGAGTGCTTCTAGTTAGCCAGCATGTCAGTGACATGGTGCTAAAACATGGAAAGAAACTTTCACTTAGACGAGATGTACTTTTAGAGTTTAAGGCTTCAGTATCTTCTTATATTCTGATTTTAATAGCTTTTATAAATCAGGCACCTACAGTATGCCTGGTTCTTTATATGTATTACATAATTTAATCCTATTAACAACCTGCAAAATAGAAAATGGTATGCTTATTTTCCTGTTGGGGAAATTATCACCAACCTGAAGGTCATACATTCAGTAAGTAAAAGAACTGAGATTTAAAACAAGGTCAGTCTGACTAGATAGACATCTTATCAAGCTCCAAAATATGATTACTTCAGGAGTGACCACACAGTTAATTTCTTTCAAAAGTTATTAGTCCATAGTTGAGTGTGTAGTGATTATAGAATTTCAGACAGATTTGTAAGAAAAGTACTCAGGGAAATAAAAATAAATTCAAGTAATATATTTAAAAGATAATCAGCAAGCTGATTTAATTTTGTTTTAGAGATGAGGCAAAAAAACATACACATTCATATTAGCATATACATATATGCATGTAGTTTAAGCCATTTGTGCAATCTCTAAAACTACCTTTTAAGGCAGTAAAAGGGTAACTACATAATTGAAAAATAATCTTGTATGTAATTGTGAAAATTATGTGGATAATTCTTTGCTTGATAATAGTGATTTTTATATGAATTTTGGATACACGTTCAATGAATGACTGAGTGGAGTTTCCCAGTTAACATTCAGTGATATAAATTACTCAATGGCCTTCCAAGTGAGTGATTACTGTTTATAGTTTTCTTAAAGTCAGATGATTTTCTATAGTCTTTTCTTATTTAAAAACATACATAGTTCTCTTAAAATAGTTACTTATTTGGTCCAAACCTCTTACTACTCTGTCTTTCAGTTGTTTTCTTGATGTCTGTTTTTATTTTCTTCCTTCCCATCCCACCCCCACCTCCCTTCCTGTGTATTGAGAAATCAATGTAGCATCTGCTTTAGATTGATTTTTGGTCCAAACTTCTGGAGCAATTAAGAAAGCAGTGAGTTGCTGTAAAGCTACGTTTGTAGAGTTCAACTTACTTTGTCTGATGTACCCTAGAAAATAACAGAATAAAATGATTTTGTCAATATTCAGCCTGAAAGTACTTGTTGGGTAGTTAGTAGTTGATCTAGGGTAATACCTAAAGTCCTCTGGATAAATAAACTAGAGTGAAGTACACAAGTACATATAATTTCAAAGTAAAATTTGTAAGACTGGGAATTGCAGCAAGGGTCAAAAACTATAAAAAGATGAATGAAGAAACAAAGGAGGAGACACTGCTAAACTGGGAATGCCAATAGTCTGGGATGGAGGAGGAGCTGAGGTGTACTGAGAGAGGCTGCAGACTCACTCTCAGGACCTGGGAAGGCTGCGGAGGGGTGGGAGGATGAGACTGGAAAAGGGGAGACAGGCTAAAAGTAGGTACAGAGTAGTGAGCATGAGTTAGTGGAACATAGTGTAGGGCAGGGGTCCCCAAACTACGGCCCACGGGCCACATGCGGCCCCCTGAGGCCATTTATCCAGCCCCCGCCACACTTCTGGAAGGGGCACCTCTTTCATTGGTGGTCAGTGAGAGGAGCATAGTTCCCATTGAAATACTGGTCAGTTTGTTGATTTAAATTTACTTGTTCTTTATTTTAAATATTGTATTTGTTCCCATTTTGTTTTTTTACTTTAAAATAAGATATGTGCAGTGTGCATAGGGATTTGTTCATAGTTTTTTTTATAGTCTGGCCCTCCAACGGTTTGAGGGACAGTGAACTGGTCCTCTGGGTAAAAAGTTTGGGGACCCCTGGTGTAGGGAATAGTTACTATATGTCCTGTTCCTCTCCTTCCCTTACACTACCAGTACCAATTCCTCGACCCTGGTGGAGGTGTGAGGGATGATCTTGGGCTACTCTGAACCCAAGATGCTCTGGATTCCAGGAAACTAGCCCTGTGGGAGAGAGGTGAAACTCAACAGAGTGAGGTAAGACCCTCCTAGATGGTTTCACACATAATTCCCAGGGCACTTGTAGCCAGGGACACTTATAGCCAGGGATGGGGTCTTTAGGCAGGAGTTTGAAGGATTCTTATCTAAAGAAATTGAATAGCCCAAAGAAATTACCTGATTGGCATTTGGAATCCCCATTAAAGTGGCTGGATGCCTCATCCAGTTATAGCACCCCTGGCTCAGGGTTTCTAGTTAGTCTTGTTGGGACTGATGGTTCCTAAATATAAATTAATTTTATATTTTCTTTCTTTCTTTTTTTTTTTTTTGCAAGAGAGACTGAATTTTATATTTTCTTCTTATGTTTACATAGCCATATATTTAAGATATTTATATCTATAAAGAAATATAATATATATATATATTTGTTAAATATAAGTGAATAGTAAGAGGGTCACCAGATATTTGAATATAATCCCCAGAATAAAATATAGAATAAAATATAAAGATCAAACAGAGAGAAAGGAATAGGAAGCTCAGAAAAAAAGCTCAGATAATTCAGGAAGCAAGAGAAAAGCTTTTAAAAACCTGTATCTTTAAAAAATATCTATTTTATTAATTACATTTAATATTATTTTGCTTTAGTTTTAGGTGTACACCATAGTGGTTAGATGTTTACATATAGTTTACAAAGTGTTCCTCCGAATATTTCTAGTACCCACCTGGCACCATACACAGTTATTACAGTATTATTTACTGTCTTTCCTATGCTGTACTTTACATCCCTAGGACTATTTTGTGATCACCAATTTGTACTTCTCAATCCCTTCACCTTTATTGCCCAGCCCCCCAGCCTCCCATCTTCCTCAGCTTGTTCTCTGTATCTATGAGTCTGTTTCTGTTTTGTTTGTTCACTTATTTTGTTCTTTAGATCCATATGTAAGTGAAATCATATGATATTTGTCTTTCTCTGCGACTTATTTCACTAAGTATAATACCCTTTAGATCCACCTATGTTATGGAAAATGATAAGATTTCATTTTTTATGGGCAAGAAATATCCCATATGTACCACTTTTTCTTTATTTGTCTACTGATAGGCACTTGGGTTACTTTTATGTCTTGGCTATTGGTAAATAATGCTGCAGTGGACACAGTGGTACAAATATCTTTGCAAATTACTGTCTTGTATTTTTTTCAGATACATACCTAGCAGTTGAATTGCTGAGTTGTTAGGTAGGTCTACTTCTATTGTTTTGAGGAACTTCCATACTGCTTTACATAGTGGCTATACCAATTTGCAGTCCCACCAACAGTGCAAAGTCGTTCCCTTTTCTCAACATTCTCACCAACACTTGTTTGTTGATTACAACCATTCTGACAGGTGTAAATTGATATCTCATTATGGTTTTAATTTGCATTTCTCTGATTATTAGTGATGTTAGGCATCTTTTCATGTGTCTATTGGCAATCTGTATGGCCTCTTTGGAGGAATGTCTATTCAGGTCCTCAGCCCATTTTTTTTTTAATATTGATATTTTATTTTGAAGTTATAAATATATTGTAGTCTAAAGCAAATAATTATGTTACTGTTTCCAAGAATCAATATTTCAGCATAATAAAAAGTAACTATAATTTTATTTTATTTTTTTAAATTAATTTTAATGGGGTGACATTGATAAATCAGGGTACATATGTTCAGAGAAAACATCTCTAGGTTATTCTGACATTCGATTATGCTGCATTCCCATCACCCAAAGTCCAATTGTCTTCCATCACCTTCTAACTGGTTTTCTTTGTGCCCCTACCTTCCCCAACCCCATTCCCTCTTCCCCCCCATAACTACCACACTCTTGTCCATGTCTCTGAGTCTCATTTTTATGTCCCACCTATATATGGAATCATATAGTTCTTAGTTTTTTCTGATTTACTTATTTCACTCAGTATAATGTTATCAAGGTCCATCCATGTTGTTGTAAATGATCCGATGTCATCATTTCTTATGGCTGAGTAGTATTCCATAGTGTATATGTACCAAAGCTTTTTAATCCACTCATCCACTGATGGACACTTGGTCAGCCCATTTTTATTGAATTGTTTTTGTTTTGTATTTTTGGTGGTGAGTTGTATAAGTTCTTTATAAATTTTGAATATTAACCCCTTATCAGATATGCACCAGTGGTGAATATTTTCTCACATTCAATAGATTGTCTTTTTATTTCATTGATGGTTTCCTTTGGCTTGAAAAAAACTCTTTATTTTAATGTATTCCCAATAGTTTATTTTCCTTTTGTTTTCCTTGCCTGGGGAGATATATCAGAAAAAAATATTACTAAGAGCAGTTTCAGAGATTTTACTGCCTATGCTTTCTTCTAAGAGTTTCATCATTTCAGGTCTTATATTTAAATCTTTACCCCATTTTTAGTTTATTTTTGTAGATAGTGTAAGATGGTGGTCTGGTTTCATTTTTGTGTTTGTGTCTAATTTTCCCAACCATTTATATTGAATACACTGTCTTTATCCCATTTTATATTATTGCCTCTTTTGTCATAAATTAATTGATCATATGGGCACAGGTTTATTTGGGGGCTCTCTATTCTGTTCCATTGATCTATCTGTCAGTTTTTATGCAAGTACCATGCCGTGTTGGTGACTACAGGCTTCTATTTACTTTGGTATCAGGTAGTATGATACCTTCATCTTTGTTCTTTCTCAAGATTGCTGTGGCTATTTAGGGCCTTTCATAGTTCCATATAAATTTTAGGATTTTATGTTATAGTTCTGTGAAATATGCCATTGGTATTTGGTAGGGATTGCATTGATTCTATAGATTGATTTGGGTAATATGGACAAATTAACTGTGTTAATTCTTCCTATCCACGAATATGGTATATGTCTCCACTTATTTGTATCTTCTTCAATTTCTTTCTTCGGTATCTTATAATTTTTTGAGTACTGATCTTTAACCTCCTTCATTAAATTTATTCCTAAGTATTTTATTTTTTGCTTTAATTATAAATGCTATTGTTTTATAAATTTTTCTTTCTGATGGTTCACTATTGGTGTATAAAAATGAAACCAATTTCTGAATATTAACTTTGTACCCTGCTATTTTACTGAATTAATATACTCTAGTAGTTTTTTGTAGAATCTTAGGGTTCTCTATATACATTAACATGTCATCTGCAAATAATGACAGCTTTACCCCTTCCTTTCCAATTTGGATACCTTTTGTTTCCTTTTCTTTTCTGATTTCTTTGGCTTGGTCTTCTATGTTGAATAAAAGTAATGAAAGTTAATAAACTGGGCTTGTTCCTGGTCTTAAGGAGAAAGCTTTTAACTTTTTCCCATTGAGCATGATGTTTATCATATGTGGCATTTATTATGTTGAGGTATGTTCCTACCATTCCCACTTTTCTGAGAGTTTTTGTCATGAGCAGATGCTGGATTTTGTCAAATGATTTTTGTGCATCTATTGATATGATCATATGATTTTTATTTTCCATTTCTTATGTGATGTATCACATTAATTGATGTGTTGATATTGAACCAACCTTGAATCCCAGGAATAAATCCCACTTCAATATAGTTTATGATCTTTTAAATGTATTGCTGAATTTGGTTTGCCACTATTTTGTTGTAGATTTTTACATCCATGTTAATCAGAAATATTGTCTAATTTTCTTTTTTTGTAATGTGGTTTTTTGGGTTTGGGAGGGGTTTGGAGTCAGGATAATGGTGGCCTTGTAAAATGAACTTGGTAACCTTTTTTTCTATTGAATTTTTTGTAATCATTTTGGAAGGATAGGTGTTAGTTCTTCTTTGAATATTTGGTAAATTTTACCTGTAAAACCATCTGGTCTAGGACTTTTGTTTGGTGGGAGTTTTTTTTTTTATTACTGATTCTATTTTGTTGATAATAATATGTCTCCTCAGATTTTATGGGGTTTTTTTTTGATACAGTCTTGGAAGATTGTATATTTCTAGAAATTTATTCTTCCAAATTGTCCAATGTGAAGACTTATAATTGTTTGTAGTATTTTCTTATAATCCTCTGTATTTCTGTGATGTCAGCTGTTACTTCTGTAGTGTCAGTTGTGAGTTGTCTTTCATTTCTGATTTTATTTACCTGGGCCCTCTCTCTTTTTTTCTTTATGAGTCTGATTAAAGGTTTATCAATCCAGCCCTGGCTGCATTGTTCAGTTTGATGGAGCATCATCCTGAAGTGTGGAGGTTGCTGGTTTGATCCCCAGCCAGGGCACATGCAGGAATAGATTGATTTTCCTGTCTCTCTCCCTCCCTCCTCCCTCCCTTCCTCTCTTACTAAAATCTTTAAATAAACTTAAAATGTTTATCCATCTTGTTTATCTTTTCAAGAAACCAGCTCTTGGTTTTATTGATCATTTGTATTGTTTTTGGTCTGATCTTTATTATTTCTTCCCTTATTTTGTTGTTTTTTCTAGTTTCCTTAGCTGTGAATTTAGATTGTTTACTTGATTTTTTCTTAATTTTTGAGGTAGTTCTGTGAATTTTCCACTTAAGATTACTTCTGTTGTGGCCTATAGATTTTGGATTCTTGTATTTTCATTGTCATTTTTCTCAAGGTAACTTTTGATTTTTTTTCCCTTGATCTCATTGTTAATCTTTTCATTGTAGTAGTATGTTATTTAGCTTTCATGTGTTTGTGTGTTTTTCAATGTTTTTCTTGTAACTGATTTTTAGTTTCATAACATGTTGTTGGAGAAGATGCTTGATATGATTTCAGTGTTCTTAAATTTATTGAGACTTGCTTTGTGGCCTAAGATGAGGTCTATCCTTGTAAATGTTCCATGCACAGTTGAAAAGAATGTATATTCTGCTTTGGGATAAAATGTTTAAAAATGTCAATTAAATATATCTGGTCTACTGTGTTATATAAGCCCACTGTATCTTTTTTGACTGTCAGTCTAGATGATCTATCAATTGATGATAATGGAGTATTAAAATTCTCTATTATGACTTTACTACTTTTCATCTCTTCCTTTATGTCCATCAATAGTTGCTGTATATATTTAGGTGCTCCTATGTTAGGTGCATAAATGATTAAAAGATTTATATCTTCTTGTTGGATTGCTCCCTTTATCACTTTATCTTTGTCTCTTATTATAGACTTTGTTGTTTTAAAGTTTGTTTTGTCTGATATTAATACTTCTACCCAGCTGTTCTTTTGTTTTCATTTGAATGAAATTTTTTTTCATCTTTTTACTTTAGGTCTATGTGTCCTTCCATCTGAAATGGGTCTCTTGTAGGAAGCATATGTCAGAGTCTTGTTTTCTTATTCATTTTGCTACATTTTGTCTTTTGATTGGAGAATTAATCCATTTCCATTTAAAGTGATTATTGATAGGTATGTAGTTATTGTCATTTTATTCTTCATATTTATATTCTTTTTTCCCCTTCTTTTTTAAAGAAGTCCTTTGTCCTTTTAATGTTTCTTGTAATACTAGTTTGTTGGTGATGAACTCCTTTAGCTTTTTCTTGTTTATCTTTTCTACAGTTTCACATATTAGCCTTGATATGTACAGTAGTCTTGGTTGCAGGTCACTGCTTTTCATCACTTTGAATGTTTTGTGCCAATCTCTTTTGGCTTACAAAGTTTCTCTTGAGAAATCAGCTGAAAATCTTATGGGAGCTCACTTGTGGGTAATTGTCTTTCTCTTGCTGCTTTTCAGATTCTCTTTGTCTTTAACCTTTGCCTTTTTAATGATGATGTGTCTTGGTCCAAAATATATAATATCATTAGGAAGATGACAGAATTATGTACATGATATACAGAGGGAAGTATAAAAAGAGGAATAATCAGATGATAAGAATTAGGTCTTGAAAATTGAACATAGTAAAGAAAAAAGAAAAGAAAAGAAGAAGCATTGAAGGTGTAGAATGTAAAGTCAAGTAGACTTTCCAGAAAGTAGACTAACAGACCATGTTGTCCCATAGCGGGTGGAGGGAAAAGGAGGTAAGAAATGTAGCAGATCAGTCCATGAGGTTCAGTATTTTACCGTAGGAGTTCTATAAATAGAAAACAAAAGAAAATAGTGGGGAGACAAGTATCAAACAATAATACAGAGAAAAGATTTCAAAATGGAATAACAGGAATTTACAGATATAAAGAGAAGAGAAATGCCCAGAATAATATTAATAGATAAAAAAGATTCTCATTAAGATTCTTTACTATGAGAATTCAGAACACCGTGGATTTTTAAAAAAGATTCCAAAACCTTCCAGAGATATAAAACATGTCACATTTAAATGATCAGGAATACCCATGGCATCGGACTTAACTGCGACACTGGAAGCTGGAAACCAGTGAAGTATGCCTTCAATAGTGTGAGGAAATGACTTTTTTACTTGAAATTCAATAAGCTTAACTATCAAACGTGTTTGAGTAGAATTAAGACATTTTCAGACACACAAGGAAGGTCTCAACAAATTTACCTCCCATGTACCTTTTCTCAGGAAGCTTCTAGAGAATGTGCTCTACAAAAATGAGGCTGTAAACCAAGAAAGAGGAAACCATGGGATCCAGGAAACGGGGAACCCAGCACAGGCGAGAGGCACAGGGATTTCGCAAGATGGTGTTAAAAAGAAGCCCCAGGACAACAGGTGGGCAGCTGGCCTGGGAAACTGCTAGATCAGATGGACTGAGTGGGAGGGTCCTAGAGGGAAACAGGGATGGGACAGCTTGACTGATGGGGTTGATCACATATACAGTGGTTTTAATAGGGTTTTTATAGTTCTTTTAAATAGTGCAGGAACAGTGAATAATATATAAACACACAAAAAGGGTAGAAATAAAAGACAATATTAGGAAAAACAAAATATTTAACAAGATAGGAAGTGTATTCTTAAACTGTGTTGCTCGACTATAACAATATTACATGTCACATTAATAAACATAGAATATAGTTTTAACCTCAAATTATTGCTTAACCTTCTGGAAATATGGGGGAAGAAAGCTTATTGGGAGGTGGTGATGGGGTAAGAATGCTACATTTTTCTCATTTTGCATAGTAGTAAGACATTAAATAATCTCTGAAAATGATAACTTAAGACATCACTATGCACACATTATTTAAATATATGAAATCTAGTATCACAATTAAAAGTTAAAGGTGGTTTCTTCTCCTGTTATGGGATTCAACCTGCTTGGGGGGAGAGGTAGATTGAAGATGCTGGTTAGTCTTTCTGCCCTGAGCAGTCACCTAGATCAGTGTTTTTTAACTGCCTGTCCACCAGAAATTTCAAGCGGGTCTGTGAAAGAATTAACTACCTTGATGCTATTGTGGACATTATAGACCCCATGATCTTTGTCGAATTTGCTTATACTTAGGGTGCTTTTTGCTGTAGTGGTCTCCAAAATAACTCTCCTATTTTCACCATTCCCCAAGTATGAAAAGGTTGAAAACCACTACCCTAGATTAACCAAACTGAGAACAACTATTGGGGCAAAAGTCATACCCATATAGGAGACTACCTATTCTGGCAAATACTTCTCATCATAGAAGCAAACCAAGTGGTTTTCTCTGAGAGTAGAAGGGAATGGGCAGGGACAGGTGGGCAGGTGTTTCCTGTTTGGAGATTATAGATATTACAGTGCTGTTGCCCTTGGAATAAGTATTTAGTTGGTTTAAAATTTTTGCTGAAATTAGAAATAGACATTACAAAACCAAAGGACACAAATACTCCTTGAAAAGAAGGCAAAACCAAAAACAGAGGAAGAAGTTGATGGTGCTTTCCTTGATATCTTTGAGAACTTATCTCTGTATTCGTTATCTAACAAAGTAGGGGCCTCAGGACCCTCTGCCAGGCCCCTCTCGCCAGCATCTACAGTCGTGGACCTCTGCTCCCCACATCCTGGGTCTAAACTTGGCTGGGCCACTTCATGTCCCATGACAACACCTGTGTTTTCCCTTACCAGGCTTTACTTATAGTGCAGCCGTTGCTTCCCTTCTGTTCACATAGCCACACATGCACACACACTCACACACTCACACTCCCTTCCCTTTGCAAGGGCCCCTTGTTCCACCGCCATCCACACCTGGTGATATCTCCGCTCAGATGGGTCACAGCATTCTCCCCTTTCTTTTATTTCCTATTGTATTGCCCTTGGCATTACTTAACCACACACAGCCTTGAATCACAGTTGATTTTTAACTTGTTCTTTGTTAAGAGCCTAGAAAGTGACATGGGCAGGAACCATATTGCAATGATACTTGTTTCTCCTATGGAGAGCCTGGCAGAGTACTGACATATTCCAGATATTGTCTCAGATAATAATTGAATGAATAAATAACCTTTCATTAAATGTGAAATCTGTTCAGTCATATGGCCTGGTGTTAAACATCTGTAGCCATGTAAATAAATAGAACCAGAGGTAAGGATTTTTTGTTTTGTTTGTTTTAAGGTAGCTAAGTGCTTTCTCCAAAGGGTAAAGATCATGCTCACAGCCCAGAGGGTAAAGTGCCTTAGGATGACTGAATGAATGAATTTGTAAAAAAAAAAAAAAAAAAAGTTTATTATTTTCATAGAACAGTTCTGGAGGCTACCAAACCTAACAGTAGTTTCCCCTGAGCAGCAGAACTAGGAGTACATGGGTGAAGGTCTGACTTTTAGTGAATATGTCACCAAGTACATGTATCGCTTTTTATTATTTATTTATTTATTTATTTATTTATTTATTTTTACAGAGACAGAGAGTGAGTCAGAGAGAGGGATAGACAGGGGCAGACAGACAGGAATAGAGAGATGAGAAGCATCATGTTTTTCGTTGTGACACCTTAGTTGTTCATTGACTGCCCTCTCATATGTGCCTTGACTGTGGGCCTTCAGCAGACTAAGTAACCCCTTTCTCGAGCCAGTGACATTGGGTCCAAGCTGGTGAGCCTTGCTCAAGCCAGATGAGCCCGCGCTCAAGCCGGCGACCTTGGGGTCTCGAACCTGGGTCCTTCCGCATCCCAGTCCGACGCTCTATCCACTGCGCCACCAGGCTGTATCGCTTTTTAAATAAAAACACTAGCTTAACCCTTTGAGTAGTAAATTTTTTTTAATGCTTGCTGACCTCTGGGAGTGAGTTGTTTTTTTTTTCTTCAAAAAATAAAATTAGTTCCAGTTCCAGTTTTATTAACTTAAAATCATGTTTGTTTGATAACCAATTTATGGAAACAAGAAGAACATACATTTGCCTTTTTTAAATGTTGCCTTACACATTTTTAAAATAAAAATTTTTGTTATATCATGCAATTCTAAAGTACCTCTAGCTCAAAGTTTAAAGACATACATGTACGATTGTACTCGGGATGGTCAGGAGGCACATGAACGTTTGTACTACTCAGAGGGTTAACCCCACCTGACGTGGTTCTCAGATGGCTATGTTATTTAGTCAGCATCTCAAGGCCATGGACTTCATAGTTTCTGAAGCCTTTATCCGCAGAGACTTTACTTTGCTATCACAGGCGGACGTCTGTAGTTATGCTGTGGGGAGGGGATGATTTAGGTCAGATACAGTTATATCTCCTAACTTTTCGGTAAATACCCTGGGGCAGGTTACTTGACCACCTTGCATCTCAGTTCCCTTCCCTGTAAAATTGGGATAATTTTTCCTATGAACAAAGGGTATTGTCCAAGCAAAACATCTGTGTATTCAGTGTCTAGCAGTATCTGATTCAAAGCAAGGTTCCCTTTTCTTCCTACAGAAGGTGACTTAGATAGAAGACTCTTAGACATATATTCTTGGCTCCAACTACTCCAGGTGTGGTCTCAATATCCCCAAGGAGTTTATTAGAAATGCAGCCTCAACCCTCACTAGATCTAATGGATCAGAATCTGGACTTGAACAGAACACCCAGGTGATTCCTATGCAGCAAAGTCTAAGCAGCTCTGTTTTTATGCTTCATGTAGTAGTGTTTCAGACAGGCTTATGTAAACCATGTGTTTAAGTTCTGTGTTTTATGATACTTTGACATCTTAGGGCCTTGCAGACCCCAGAGGAAGGCACTGTCCTTCCCAGGGTACCCTAACTCCTAGAGACAGCAAACAGCCTGCCCAGGAGCACACCTTTGATATGCAAACCAACCCATCCTGAGTCCCTTCCCCACCAGCTTCATTTTGTCAGGTTCCTGCAGTCCAGATACTGTCATCCTTCCCTAACTCACTTGAGGCCAATTACTGGACAATCAGGAATCACCCCAGTACCCAGAACCCACGGAAATTATTTAAACTCTCTAATCCTACGCCTTCTTACACTGCCTTGCTTTGATTTTCCCCTGGAAACCACACTAAAGGTTTTTTGTTTTTTTATTTTAATGGGGTGACATTGATAAATCAGGGTACATATGTTCAGAGAAAACATCTCCAGATTATTTTGACATTTGATTATGTTGCATACCCCTCACCCAAAATCAAATTGTCTTCTGTCACCTTCTATCTGGTTTTCTTTGTGCCCCTCCCCTCCCCCCACCCCTAGTTACCATCACATTCTTGTCCATGTCTCTGAGTCTCATTTTTATGTCCCATCTATGTATGGAATCATATAGTTCTTAGTTTTTTCTGATTTACTTATTTCACTCAGTATAATGTTATCAAGGTCCATCCATGTTGTTGTAAATGATCCAATGTCATCATTTCTTATGGCTGAGGACTATTCCATAGTATATATGTACCAAAGCTTTTTAATCCACTCGTCCACTGATGGACACTTGGGCTGTTTCCAGATCTTCATTCACTATTGTGAACAATGCTGCCATAAAAGGAGAAATGCACACACTAAAGGGTGTTGCGCAAGTTTTCCCTGCACTTCCTCTGTTCCTGCCCTACCTGGTGCCCGCCCCGGGGTCCTGGGAGGCTCAGTATGGCCCAGTGTGGCTCAGCATGGCCCAGCCAGGCTTAGCGTAGTATTGAAGGCCCCTCCTCATGGGAACTGTAAGTAGCAAACTGTCTTTTCAGTGGCAAGAATTCCCTCCTCTTTTGGCCTCAGCATAGCTGGATAAACCCAAATCCCAGCCTCATTTTGAAACAAGGTTGCCCTTTTAAACTTTTTCCTAGTTCAAGCCTCCTGCTCCCCCCCCCCCTTTAACTTGCTGATTTAAGTTTCATTTGAGTAAGTGTGAGGGTGCCCAGCAGGGCCAGATGTCCTGGTGTGGCATGACTAACAGGCTGAAACGTAGGAGGATACTTAAGCTACCTCATCAGCCTAAACTTACTTTTAAATAAAGATGATCAAGGATAACCACGAACAAGGCTGTAAATCTGCTTAATATAGTATGACTACTTTGAATACCAATAATTCTCCATAAACACAAGCTTTGAACACTTCAGAAACTGCTATTAGAAATGATTAAGACCTCCAAGGTAATAGAAGCGTTTAAATGGAAACATAAATTTATTTGTAGTATTCTGAGGTGTTGAGGAAACAAATGAAAACCTGCCATCCACATCCGTTCATTCTTTCCCCTGTGGCTTCTCAATATGGTATACATGTTTTAGGTAGGTGTAACTCCTGCCAGGAAGCAGCTATGATGTCACCATGCATTTACATTACCTCTTATTTCTTCTGTATTGAAAAGATTCATGAAATATGGAAGTGAGCTAACTGAAGCTGAGGTTAATAAAAGTAGGTGTTAAAAGAATGTTAAAGGGTCCCTGGCCAGTGGCTCAGTAGATAAGAGTGTCAGCCCAGCATATGGACATCCTGGGTTCAATTCCCAGTCAGGGCACACAGAAGTGACCATTTACTTTTAACCCCATTTCTCTTTTGTCCCCCTTCTCCTCCCATAGCCAGTGACTCAATTGGTTCGAATGTGGCCCTGGGCACCAAAGATAGCTTGTTTGGTCCAAATGCATCAGCCTCAGCCTCTAAAAATAGCTAAGTACTCAAGCATCAGCCTCATATGGGGGTTGCTGGGTAGATCCTAGTTGGGACACATGTGGGAGTCTGTCTATCTCCCTTCTTTTCTCCAAAAAAAAAAAATTAAAAGAATATTAAAGGTACTTTTCTCCCTATGACTCAAAGGGGAAAAAATATAATAAGCAGTATCTAATTTAGAAATATTCCATATTTGTTAGCTAAGAACAGAAGATAGCAATTCTACAGTAACATTTCCCTTATAAGAGTTTCATGGCCCTGGCCAGTTGGCTCAGTGGTAGAGCGTCGGCCTGGCATGCAGGGGTCCCGGGTTCGATTCCCGGCCAGGGCACACAGGAGAAGCACCCATCTGCTTCTCCACCCCTACCCCTCTCCTTCCTCTCTGTCTCTCTCTTCCCCTCCCACAGCTAAAGGCTCCATTGGAGCAAAAATGGCCTGGGTGCTGGGGATGGCTTCTTGGCCTCTGCCCCAGGCGCTAGAGTGGCTCTGGTCACGACAGAGTGACGCCCCAGAGGGGCAGAGCATCGCCCCCTGGTGGGCGTGCCGGGTGGATCCCGGTCGGGCGCATGCGGGAGTCTGTCAGACTGTCTCTCCCCATTTCCAGCTTTGGAAAAATACAAAAAATAAATAAATAAATAAATAAATAAAAAGAGTTTCATTACAATTTTATTTGGAAATTAGAATTCAATTAGCAGCTTTTAATTAGAAATAGTAGACAAGAAGATTTTCCATTGACTATCAGATTTGTTTCCATAAAAAGTAAACCCTTGCCTGACCTGTGGAGGCATAGTGGATAAAGCGTCGACCTAGAAATGCTGAGGTCGCCAGTTCGAAACCCTGGGTTTGCCTGGTCAAGGTACATATGGGAGTTGATGCTTCCTGCTCCTCCCCCCTTCTCTCTCTCTCTCTCCTCTCTCTCTCTGTCTCTCTGTCCCTCTCTCTCTCTCTGTCTCTCCTTCTCCTCTCTAAAAAATAAAAAAATAAAAAAGTAAACCCTTCTCACTACACACACACACACACACACGTAACTTCGTGAGGTGATGTATGTCTTAACTTATTGTGGTAATCATTTCACAGTATATATGTATATTACATCATATGTACACATTAAATTGCTACCATTTTATTTGTCAATTATACCTCATTAAAGCTGGAAAAAACAATAAACCTATTGGTTATGACCACAAAAATAAACTTTGGCTGCACATAGCAGGATTTTATTCCCTATAACAGGCCCTATAAGATTCATGTACTGCCCAAGCAGTGTCTAAAATTTGACTATGTCCTGCATGAACAACTGCATCCCCTGAAACTACATGCTGGTTTCTCAGCAGGTATTTTGTTTGATTCCTCCTTGACCCTTTTCCAAGAAACCTAATTTGCCCTAGGGAGTCTCTTGCAGAAAAAGAGTGTTTGCATCTGCTTAGGGAAATGTGCTTCTAATAATGACTTTTTTGGAAGGGAGAGGGCAGAATGGAATGGATAGATGGATAAGCCAGTTTGAGCAGGCGGAGAGCAACCCAGGCCTCAGAACTCTTATAAAAGGAGCTCTGCGGCCAAGCAGTTTGCCGGGACTGGGCCTGGGAAGACCCATCTCCATTCAGCAAGCACTGTCTCTGCTCATGCCCTGCAGAATTCTTACTCTGACAAATGCCTTGAGGCATTTGTTTCACTCACACTTCTGAGATGGTGCGGATTTCTCGCTTCAGCCCTGCAGACCCCAGTGTAGAAATCGCTCTCCGAGGTATGTGGCCATTTTAAACTCTGCGGAGTCCCTCAGATGACTGCAGCATGGGCAGTGGCTGGGATGCCGCCGGGGCAGGAAATTCAAGGGCTCTCTTGGTTGCCAGAAGAGTTGGCCAGTGTGCTGATGAGTGGCTTGCAGGCGGAGAGAGCTTGACTCAGCTTCTTTCTCATGTACTGAACTTAAAATCACCCAGCAGACAAAAGGAGGACTGTATCACCAGTGGAATGGAGGATGAATTGATGAAAGAAAGAGAGAGAGAGAGAGAAAGAAAAGGAAAGAGGCAGAGCATGGCTGCTGACTGGCTCTCTTGTGCTTTCCATCTCCTGTTTCTTTTGCTTTGTCTCGTTTCTCTCCATTTTTCTGCCAAGAAAAGTGGTTGATTTGTTTCTAACCACAGCCTCAGGCTAGCAACACATTGAAATGGCAAAGGTGACAACAAAATGTTTCTTAAAATATGATTTAAGAACCTGAAGCTAGATTAATTTTTATCAACTTTGTCTGCTATGTGGTTGAAAAATAAGAAAAAGGTGAAACCATTGCTCATATTTAAGCTAGCAAGGTTCATCTGAAACAAAGTCCAATTATACTCAGTGGAAGACATGTTTACCTTTCTTAAAAAATGTAAATCTATCTTTGCATAATAAACAAACTATTAAACGACCTTTCCTTCAACGCTGGCAAGCAATTGCTTGTTTCCACTAATAAGAGAACTTGTTTTACAAGGTTCAAGTTGATTAATTGACAAATGCTGATAAAATCAAAGCAGGGCTAAAATGCAGTGTGCCAGCTGTGTATAAATTACTTGTGCTCAATAATGTTGCAAGAGGCTATACATTTGTGGTTTACCTTTCAATAAATATTACTGTCGTAATTGCAATGTCCATAGTGGAAATTCACCTCTGAAGATGACTGTCAGGAACCACAGCTAGACTAAATATTTCTATACCAGCATCTGCTTTTTTGCTCAATTATAAGCATGGATTGCTGTGAGCCTTTAAAAAACTGGATGCTTTATATGTACTGTCAGATGAGTGCTAATATATTTTGAAAATCATGCTCCCTTGATTGACCTAAGTATATATAGCATTTCTTACGTTTTTGTAGGAAACTAAAAAAAAATTAAATGCTCTAAGCCACTAGCCTCTCACCATTCACTAAGAGCATTACATTCTTAGCCCATTGCCGTCTGGCTGTTCTGGCAGCTGTGTTGGGCTCTATCAGAGGGCCACAGCTAGCTATTTCATGTTCACAAGTGTTTCAGACATCGGAGATGCTTGGCCAAACCCAGATTCCTGTTTCTGTGGATGAGTAAGTAGCTGAGCACAGGGCTGTCCCACAGCCTGTGCCAAACCTGACAGTGCAGGAGACCCAGCAGAGGAGGGGAATGTGCGTTAGGTCACATTCTGTCCTGCAGGGCTCCCTCTCCTGTGTTGCCTATACCCCACATGCTACCACCACAGCATATAGATTTAGGAGTCCAACTGATCGGAGAGTTTTGTCTGGTATCTTAATGTGTCTTGCCTCATCTAAACTGGGAAATTAAATATCCTCCAAAAGTGCCTTTGATATACTTTCCTCAAAAAAAAAATGATTTTTAAAATTAATAGAGACAGAGAAAGACAGAGAGAGAAACATCAATTTGGTGTTCCACTTATTTATGCATTCATTGGTTGATTCTTGTATGTGCTCTGACCGGGGATTGAACCTGCTACCTTGGTGTGTTGGGACGACATTCTGACTGTGCTACTAGACCAGAGACAGAGTCATTTTAACTCAATAAGTATTTATTAACCCTAGTTCATGCCGGCAATGCAGGGCCTGGAGGTAGAGCTATAAACCAGAATGATTCTCTATCCTGAACCTTCCAATATTCTAGCATAACTCTGCACATCGGCAACTTGTTATTAGAAAGCTAGCTCTACATAATTTGCCAGAAAAGTTATGAGGCCCTGTTATATACCAGGCACTATTCTAAATGTTGAATCAAATATTCTAGATGTCTTCTTCCTTTAGTACTTTGTAGAGACCACTAGGTTCTGGTGGCCCCTGTGCTAAGTTTTCAGTTTGAGCTCCCTCAGTTGCTGGTCACCAGGTAATAATTGTACTCAGGAATGCCACAGCTGCCAGACCCAGATTGAGACCAGGGGAACTGAGCAGAGACCATCACACTGAACTTAGTCAAAGGGTGTATTGTCCTCAGGATGGGCATGAGGATCGTGGGGCACGAATGTGGGGCTGTGTCAGAGGGAACTAAGGACAATTCAGGGTTCCTGGAATCAAGTTGACTGGGAATGTGGATCAGAGTAGCAGCAGATGAAATGGCAAGTCAAGGTTGAGGGTTGGGCAGAAGTTGCATTGGGCTCGTCGATGGTAGAATCCCAAATGATTGCCTAGAAGGTAAGGACAGAAAGCGGACTAGTGGCAAAGGTCACAGAGAGGAGCAGGTTAGAAGAGAACAAAGCAGTTAACAAGCAGGTGAGCAGTAAGAGCCATTAGCCCAGTCAGCACTGGAGCTTTCTGAAAGATAACGGAGCTGCTGGGATGCGTTCTGCCATCAAAAGAACCAGGCTTAAGGATAATACAGAGGAAAAAAATCTCTGCGACTAAAACTTGGTCACAAGAAGTAAAATCTGCTTCTAGTCATCTAGGTCACCAGGTAGAGGGAGACTGGCGGCACGGTGGAGAACTTCTGAGTCTGGGCTCACTGTGTTCTCTCGGTGCGGACCTCAGTAAGGCGGTGGCCGGCATGCGGTGGACACTCCACCAGTATTCTGCTGGACCGACATGGCTTCCGGGGGGAGGGCGGAGGTCCCAAACTTAAGTGATCTTTTACATGGCAATATAAAGTTGAAAGTAAATTGCCTTGGAACTAAATGGAGGAAAAATAAGCACAGGGGAATCAAACACATCATTTGTTTAAGTGACACATACATGGTCCCACGTTGATGTTTGCTCCCTCCCCTGGTCTCTTTCCTGTGTACACCGTTAGGTGAGGAGCGGGCTAGAGTGGCATGGCACCTGGGAAGTTCTAAGAGTGTAGGGTTAGGCGTTAAGCAGTCAGAGGCATTTTCCCTGTGGGAGCATCTGGAAAGAAAGAAAGACAAAGAGAATGGTGAAGTGATTAAACCCTACTGGCCACCCAGCTCCTGTCTGTGAGAAGCCTCAGTGTGGTGCCAGCGCAGGGCTGCAGTACTGCCCATGTCTCCCGATCCTCCCCCAGGAAGACACCGCAGCACCCCCCCAACCCCCACCCCGCCTCTTCTGTGTGTGTGGGGTCGCTGCCCGTAGCAGTAATGGGGAAAATCATCATGTGCTACCTTAACAAAAGCCCTGTTGTGCTAGTATTGTACATCACACAAAGAAGGTGTAAACACAGTCTCTTAAAAATGTCCTGCATTACCAAGTTGGGTCACTGGGATGTGACAAAGCTCACCGGCGCAGCATTTATGCCGACTGTCATGCTGAGCCCTGAAGCCATGGAAGGCTGGAGGGCCACTCCTCACTCAGCACTCTTGGCCAGTATTCCCTGTTTTGATGCTAGAGGGGTGTTGTTGTTATTACAGTAGCTCTAAAATGTGAATACAGTGGTGCCTGACACACGAGCACCTTCAATCATGAGCAATTTGAGAGACGAGCAGTGACTCCTGGAATTTTTTGCTTTAAGTCACAAGCGGATATTAGAATTGCGAGCCTCCGCCACCTTCCACTAGATGGCCTGCCAAACGTTCTGAAAGGGAAGAAGAAACAAACTCCTATGGAAAGATTTTTGTTGAAACAGCCTCTAAGTGAAAGCGAGGAAAGTGTGGTGAAAAAGCCTAAAGTCAGTGAAGAAAATGATGATTGTTGGGCAAATCAGTTTGTGAATTTGTATTTTCTGAGTTTGCTGCTCACTTTTTATTGTTAAAAATGGCGCTGAGCAACTGTCTGTGAAATTGCTAATGACCTTCCTGCTTGGGAAGGGCCATTGTTATGCTGATGTCTCCTCCCCCTCCGCCAGCATCTTCACCTGACCTTGAAGGTAAATGCACTTCATAAACCAGTTTCTTTCTTTACATTCTCTCTTATTATGTATAAATATATGTATTTGTTATTTATAAAGTACATTTTCTTATTTAAAAGCATATAAAACAAAAAATTTGTGTGGTTTTTGGGGACCAGAATGGATTAATGGCATTCCCATTAATTTAAATGGGGAAATTCAATTTGACACATGAGCAAACTGAGTTACGAGCTCGGCCATGAAACGAATTAAACTCGTGTGTCAAGGTACCACTGTACATACAACCCAGAAAGAGAGAAACATTTCTTTAGAACATAATATTGTTACTGAATCAGAGAACATTAGAGAAAGAAACAGCCATGGAATGTGAAGGGATTAACCAAAAAATATTATATATGCATAACACACAGATACAGAGACCAGATTAGCAGTAGCCAGAGGGAAGGGGAGTTGAGGGAGAGGGAGGAGGGCAGAGGGGGTGAGCATGGGGGCAGGGAGAGATGTTGCTTGGGGTGGGCGGGAGGGTGAGCATGATGCAGTGTGGACGTCATGTGGTATTGAGCTGTACACTTGAAATCTGTATAGTCTGGCAAACCATAGACCCTAATAAATTAAAGAAATTTAAAGGAAAGTGTCTAATCCAAAACCTGACCTTTTGTTTCTACCTGAGAAAACTGTGAGCAGCCCATGTTCACACACAGAGCCAGAAGCAGACCCAGAACCGGAAACCTGAGCCCACACCTCAGGACCCAGGCAGCCCACACCATGCCTCAGCCCAGGAGGAGGTGTGGGTGGCTCGTGGATCCAAGAAGCCCAAC
Organism: Saccopteryx bilineata; assembly: GCF_036850765.1. Classification (NCBI taxonomy): domain Eukaryota; kingdom Metazoa; phylum Chordata; class Mammalia; order Chiroptera; family Emballonuridae; genus Saccopteryx; species Saccopteryx bilineata. Next base: position 102,664,886 of record NC_089495.1, on the reverse strand, counting down.
GCTTAGGTCTCAGGAGCCGCCTTCCCCTACATGGGGAATAAAAGAAAGATTAACTCTTCATGGCACACCCTCCTGAATAATTCTTCCTACAGCATGACTCTACATGGAGATGGCCCCCTAAACAATAAAAAAGTAAACAATGAACATAATCCACATACTTGGTTTTATTCTTTTAACCTTGCTCTTGCACACACATGTGTGCTCACACTTACATGTACACATCTTCGAAAAAAATAGCAATGTGAATGCATTAACTTCATTTTCTAAAATGTGAATAAATGAAGTATGCTTTATTATATTTGGATTCAAGCTGACTTGAATTTCCCGTAGGTCTTTAACTCTAGTTAGCTTCTAGGCATGTGAAAACCGCTCTCGTCTTGCTCCCTTCTTGGTCTCACAGCCACTGCCCTGCCATCTTCACGTGAGCATTAGAATCCCTGGGGCTAAGAGCTCTGCCCGGGCCCAGCTGAAGACCAGGACTTCCCAGAGCTCCCCTCTCTCCCAGTCCACCCAGGGACCTCGCATTCCCCCCTTCTTTTTATCTCTGGGGCAGAAGAGGAGCCAGCCTTCGTCTCTGCTCAGGATCCCACAGTGATTAAATTACCAAAAGAAAATGAGCCGTTTCCCCTTGGCTCCCCTCCCTTCTGACTAATAGGTTCCAGCACAGAGCAAACTTCACGTAAGCCCTCTAGTTGATTTGCAGACGTTTCCCATTGCAGACCCTCTTTCTTATGATGACTTTAACTTGTGTGTCAGTCTCTCTTAAGAGGGAGGGTTATTGCAGGTGCTCTTCCTCATTTCAGGGGTAGCGCCCCTCACTCCCAGGCCTCCAGCACCAAAGCCCTTGAGGTCTTCTCCTTCCTGGTACACGGACTTCCTAACTTCTGGGGTGCTTGGGAGGAAGGACCTGCCAGTGAGAAAGAAACCCCCTACTCTGTGATTTTAATTTCAGGTTGGATATTGCGAACTTAAATCTTTTTAGGACTGTAGCGGCACAGTGGATAAAGCATCAACCTGGAACGCTGAGGTCACTGGTTCAAAACCCCGGGTTTGTCTGGTCAAGGCACATACATCAATGAACAACTAAAGTGAAGGAACTATGAATTATACTTCTCACCATCTGTCCTCCTCTTTCTGTAAAATCAATAAATTAAATCTTTTAAAAAATCTAAAGTAAAATACTTTTAAAGGTCTAATTTTCAGATATTGGCACACATGTGCTAATTTTTCCCCCTGAATTGGAACCTGGTCTAATCTCATTCATCCTTTAGGAGCCACCTTGAATGTCATCTCCTCTGCCGGGCCTCCACCCTCTCCACTCCCAAGTCCCCTCTCCTAATGCCTCCTCTCTATTCCCAGATGCCAGAGCATCTCATTCACACCGTTAGCGTGTAATCCCAGTGCATTGCAACCAGCTGTGTGTGTCTGCCCTGCCTGCCCGGGGCGGGCTCCTCCGAGGCAGAAAGAGCGATGGCGTCTGATTCGTCCTGATCCCCTGCAGGGAGCGCAGGGGACGATGTGCATGGGCGGCTCTCTCTATATCAATATTGATGGAGTTGAATCCAGTTATGTCAGCACCAGCTCTTTTAATATAAGTGTGCTGAGATTTTTGAATGGGTATCAAGTAAAGGGTTAATATAGAAACCACAGTCTTCTGAAGTTTCCAGAAGATTTAAATTTTTTATATTCTTATTTTTAAGGAGAAAGTGTTCTATAAAAATAGGCATCTATTACCATGTATATGAGAATACCAGTCATTTACTTGCTCCCCACATCTAAAGAAGATAGAAATTGTTATCACAGATTCACTTGGCTTTATGCAAAGGATGTAAACTGGAAAAGTTCAGTGTAAATCTAATGTCTGTAAATCAAATTATGTATTAAAATTGTCTAAGGCATCATTTTAGAAAAAAACATTTTTCCAAGTGAAAAATATTTATGTGAAAAGGGTGATTTTGGAATTTCTCAAGAAATTTGCCTTTTATAGAGTATTTTTTTTTAGAATGATAGAGGAAGGCTCTCCGGTATCCAGTCAAAATTTACCTGGTGTTCGTTTCATGCTTTTCAGTAGTTTAGTTTAAGAAACTGGACTTACTCATGAGAAGTTTTTTAATTTATACAACAGATATCCTTGGCTTACTAAAGTGAATAATTCCTCTTACTCTTATACAATTGGTACATATTATGTATTGTTTCTGGTTCAGTTAATAAAAAATAAAACTTGCACAGGCATTTAATTATTTGAACTCAGATATTATTGGAAGGAGTCAATATGTTAAACTATTGATTTGTAAGAAGAACTGAGGGCTGATGTAAATATTTATGCAGATGTGGAATATAGAAAAAGACACTGGGAGCAAATCTCCATGCTAGGACTAAAGTTTTATGTGAGTTTTATTTTATTTTATTTTTTATACAGTGAGAGGCGGGGAGGCAGAGAGACAGACTCCCACATGTGCCCCGACTGGCATCCACCTGAAAAGCCCACTAGGGGGTGATGCTCTGCCCATCTGGGGCATTGCTCTATTTCTCAGCAACCGAGCTCTTCTTAGCTCCTGAGGCAGAGGCCGTGGAGCCATCCTCAGTGCCTGGGGCCAACCTGTTCCAGTCGAGCCATGGCTGCAGGATGGGGAGAGAGAGAGAGAGAAAGAAGTAAGAAGGGAAAGAGTGGAAAAGCAGGTGGGTGCTTCTCCTGTGTGCCCTGACAGGGAATCAAACCAGGGACATCCGCATCCAGGCCAACACTCTACCATTGAGCCAACTAGCCAGGGCCTTATGTGAGTTTTATGTAGCCATTTCCATTTTTCTTACTTCTATACTGGTCAAAAAGGAATTGCAGACAGGGTAGGAGTAGTGTGGATTTGGGTCATTGCTGTTGTAGTTTATAGTGAGTGACTTAGTCAGTGTCCTTTTGCATTCAGACTGCAGGGACACTGCTGCCTCACCTCCTACGTCCCAGTGGTGGGCACAGCAGAGGTCCTTTAATAATGCATCAGCGAAAATAATATTTTTGGCTGTGGAACTATGCATTTAACACATTCTCAGCAAACACCATGTGCAAAACCTAGTGCTTTTAGACTGAGGTTCTGCCATGCATAAATCAAACACTGGGGTGTTGACCTTTTTCAGTAAACAATACTAGAAATGTTGAGCACCTTTAAAATGCAAACACAGCTTTTGAAATGAGTTCTCATTTTCATGGACAGCTGAGACCTGCCTGCACTAATACCCAGCTAATCTGAGGTCTGGAGAAACCTTGGAATCAGTCGGACTCAGTTCATCTTTGCTTGTTTTAGTTCCCTGTGTGGAACTCGAAGGCCTGCTCCGTGCAATACTCCCTCCACATAGGCGTTTTAATTTCTCAGGTCTTTCTCACATCTGAGCTTTTGTCTCATGAGCATCACATTTGGACAAATGTATGCCTCTACCCAGTTTTATTTAAATTGTAAAGCTGATCTTTGTTTATTAGAATTTTATTTCAAAGCTAGATATTTCCCCTCTCCTACCACTACTTTAAAAATGGTTTTATTGGCTGGTACTTTTCTCCTAAAAAATAAGAAGAAATCCTCATACCCCATTATGAGATCTCATCCAGATTTTCTTACTTGTCCTTGGGATCAGAGTATGCAGAGCCAAGGGCTGCCTGGAGATTGCACTTACCCAAAGGTGACACCACCGCAGACCCACAGTACTGCCTGGGGCAGGTAGGTTCAGGGATGGACCTCAAGTGGGAGAGCTGCGTCTGACCTATTTCACTGGATTAAAAATTAAAATCTGTTTAGAAGCAAGCTGCTCACTTCTAGCCTGGAGCATCTAGTAGCATTCCCAGGTTAATGAATGTGCTTTAAGCTAATAGTGTTTCCTTCCTTCCTTACTTCAACCCCACCCTGACACACACACACACACACACACACACACACACACACACACACACACACACACACACTGCACTTTTGTTTTGCTTCCCTGTTTGGACGATGGGAATAACCATCATAATCCTAATAATCATTTTTTAAAGGAATCCTTTTTTTAAAAGATTTTATTCATTTTAGAGAAGGGAGAGAAAGAGAGAGAGAGAGAGAGAGAGAGAGAGAGAGAAAGAGAGAGAAGGGGAAGAGACACAGGAAACATCAACTCCTATATATGCCTTGACCAGGCAAGCCCGGGGTTTTGAACCAGCGACCTCAGTGTTCCATGTTGATGCTTTATCCACTGCACTATCACAAGTCAGTCAACTCTAATAATGTGGGCTGAGATACTTATGTAGAAAAATACCGCCTTTATAAGAGATGATGTGTAAATTTAGCTTAATGTTAAGTAATTTGCAGTCAATTAACTGGAGTCTCTGATTCATAGGGAATCTTTTCTTGGTTTATAATTGTCCCAGGCAATTGCAAATAATATAAAAACAAGTTTGTGTCATAGAACATAGCTAATATTTTGGATACACTGTGGAATTATTCCATTTTCTTAAACCTACATGTATACATCCAGTACTATATGTTGACACCTGATCTTCAGAATGATGATCTGCATACATCATCAGTATCAGAAATGAACAGGACAGTTTGGTCTTTCTTTGTCTTTCATGGCCATGGCAGTTGTGAAGAGTACTGGCTAGTGACTTGTAGGATATTTTTGAGTTGCATTTGTCTGATATTCTCTCATAATTAAATTGGAGTTATAATTTTGGCAGGAATACCACAGAGGTGATATACCATTCTCAGTGTGTTGTATAAAAGGGCACATGATATTAATGTATGTTATCACTAGTTTTTATATCTTTTTGATAATATAGTTGACACAATATTGGTCCCTTTGTTGTCCAAATTATATTATTAACTAGAACATAGTATTCTAGGATTCTGATTATTTAGTTTTACAGTTAGTATTTTAATAAAAATATGCTTTTTTAAACATAATATACATTTTCACATGGATTAAAATGATACTTGAAGGCTTGTTTAAATTATAATGAACACTTTTTACAGTATTTCAGTTTAAGGCATACATCTAAGTTCACTATGATTTGTAGTTCCTGCTCTATAAATTTGTTGTGAGACTTAGATAAGATGATATATGTGAAAGAGGAAGCACTTGGGAGATTTAGCACATTTTAATTAAAATAGAATTCTGATTTTGATCATTTATGTATAAAAAAAATCTCACATTTAGTCTCTGAGCAGTAAAATGTCAAAAGTGTCATGAGTTAAATACTGTATATCAGCAAATGTTTAACTGTTTAAATACAAAGAAGCACATTGATCACAATTAGTATAGAGATTTTTTTTCTTAAAGTTTTCTGGCTTTTCAAGTTAGCCACCTGTTTTCACTTCTTTAATTGTTCTACTAATATGAACTCTGAGTTTCCCATTAGTTCATTTATTTGTTTTGTACCTAATTGTTAGAGTTGGTAACCAACCTATAAATGATATGGAAATACCAGGTTCATCAGACTTTGAGGCTAAGACTTCTTATATCTAGATAAGGTTTAAATTTCATTTCTCAGGTTAAACATTGGTGCCTGTTTTACTACATAGGCTCTCTATCCTCTATTTTTCATGTGATTTGTTTTATATAAGGAGCTGTCTTATATAACATCAAAATAAATCTTGAAATGCCTTGTCTTTAGCTGTATGTTTTTCTTTTAATTATTATTATTTCTGAAACCATTTTCTGTATCTATAATTCACTCATTGACAGATCTGTAGACATGCTGAAAGTGATGAAATGTGGTCTAAAATCATTCACAAGAAAACTCGGACTTATTGACCATATATTCACTGAACACCTGTGTATCACTGGTTAGGTGCTAGATATGTAAAAAACACAATGCAAGGGACTTCAATCTAGTAGGAGAGACAGACATTGAGGAAAACTGTAGATGGAGAAAAATATGTATTCACAAATACACAAAATGTTATGAAGTTAAAGAATACATTACTACTATAAGAGAGGATGGCCATTAATAATGTAAGAGATAAAAGATGCAAGTCAGACCAGTGGTCTTAGCCAGTGCTCAGAGTCAAAGCCAAGGATACCATAACATCATATTCATGAACTCTTAACTAATCTAGACCGTTATCTATATCTGCTTTCCTTCCGATATGTGATGGTTACTTTCATCCTGTATCTCTTTAGCCAAGACACAATGCAAATAAGTCATCATTCCCAAACTGACACCAACTCTGGAATGCCAGTAGTCATTATGGCAGTTCCCAAAGTTGCCTGAAGTTCTCAAACAACCTAATCCTCATAAACATGCTGCAATCTCAGATTTTCAAGAGAAGAAAGTGAGTACATCTGTTGCTAGCTCTGATGTCTTCCTTGTCTTCACTCCCACTGCCAGCTCAGGCTAAACTGTCATGCTTGCGTTTTTGTTTGTTTTGGATTGATTGATTTGAGAGAGAGAGAGAGAGAGAGAGAGAGAAGCACTCGTTTGTTGTTCCACTTATTTATGCAATCATTCATTGCTTCCCATACGTGGGTTGACCATGGATCAAACCCACAACCTTGTCGTTTGGGGACCATGCTCTAACTGACTGAGCTAACTGGCCAGGGCCCTTGCATTGTTTATTATATCTGTCCTAATTTATGGATTATTTGGTTACAGAAGGACACTCATAAAGTAAGAGTTGAGTAATTCTGTCATCCTTGTTGTTTACTGTTAGCAGCCTTGTTCCTCTTCTTCGGGTATATAAAAATATGTTCCATGTGCTACCTTTGCTATTTTTGAAAAATGTTCAATCCCAGTCCTTCTGGATTTGGGCCTCTGCAGTGTTCTTCTAAAACTTCTTCCTGCCCTCTTGACTGTCTTTACTTTTCTGTCATTGTCTTCATTTATTTCTCTTCCTCTTAGAATCAGAATTTCTGAGAGAAGTTCTTGTAAAAACATAGTGTTTCTATAGTGACAGCCCCTCTTTATTCACTAGGATTATGACCATAAAAGTTTGCTGAGTTTTTAAATGTTTTTCAAAGCATGGCTCTGATTAGAATTAACATCCTCTGTCCTCGCTATTATGAATGCCAGGCTGGTATATTAACTTTCCTCTAAGATTCCTGTCATCCCCATGTTGTTACTGACTTTTTTACCTCGGCAGTTGTCCAATAGTAAGGCTATTAGGTGTTTCTTCCCGCCCCCAAAGGTTGCAAACAGACTCCTCTTATTCCTAGCCTGGTTTAATTAAGCCATTGTACATCTGTTCTCTCTGACTTAATTTAAAACTGTCTTTTTTTACATTTATTTTTCTCCCTTTTTATTGAATTTATTGTAGAAATGCTGGTTAACAAAATTATACAAGTTTCAGGAGCACAATTCTACAACACATCACCTGTACACTGTCTTGTGTGTTCACCACCCCAAGTCTTCATCCATCACCATTTCTCCCCCATACTCTCCTCCACCTGCCCTCGATCCCGCTGTTTAAAACTGTCTTAAAATATATGATACTTTGTGTATTTTTTGGTCTCTTGGTTAATGAATTCTGAGATTACTTTCTAAGCTGTAAAAAATGTGCTTTATTTCCTTTCTACTAAATGACCTCTTTTATGCTCTGAGAAGTAAAATCCTAGTTTTAGTATTTCATGAGTTGCTGAGTAAATACATGTTTATATTGTCAAGACTTCTCTAATCTTCTCAGTCTATTTTTTATTTAAAATAAAAAGCTCACTGTGGTTTCTAGTTGATAAACTAGCTTCTTTAGATAGAAAAACATTTTACTTAAGAAGCATGAATTGAAGTCCCTTGACATTTTCCTCAAAGCAACGTTTTAGAGAATAAAGCTGCCATTGTCGGTATGTAGATATGCAGAGCACTGTAATCCGAACAACCTCACTTAAATGTTCAGGAGTGAAGAGAGCTCGCTCTGTCCTCTGGCTGCCTCCGCATGCTCTCAAGGTCAAACCCTGGGGTTTGCCATTCCCTTCCCTGGCTGCCTGCCCACATGCTCTTTCTCTCTTCCCACTGAGGTCTTTTTCATCATTTTAGACTCAGCCCGTATTTGTCTTTGCTGTGGTGCTTCCCTGACACCCAGGTGAAAATACCATCTCTCCCCTATCATCATGCATTTCTACAATATTTTAAAAAAATAATTGGTTGTAACATCTGGTGGCTGACCTCCTACTGTGGAGACATATCATTCTATAAATGGCAATAAAGACTGGTTTTTAAAAGCATAAGTTACAAGAGCTTTCAGAATACCGACTGCGTTTAATATTTCAGACATTTTTAAAAAGAGAAATGTGTGAGTCACACGAGTTAATGTCTTAAAATATGTGTGTCATAATTATTCCCACAGATTTCAAAGAAGCCAGGCATCATTTTTAAAAGAACGGTATTTAACTGGACCTGGTGCTGGCTGAGTAGTCAGTAGCTGTGCAGATTGGACAGGTGCCAAGAGTGTTTCAGGGGTACCTGGCACCCACAGTTGCTTTTCTCCCACCTGTGTTGTGACAGTGTCTACTAGTTGTGACTGGGGTAGGGAGAAGACTGTGCATATTATGCTGCTAAATATAGTGAGTCCAGATGGTCAGCCCATGTTGTGTCCAACAGACCACACGGCGTCTTGGTACTTCTGGCAGTTTCTACCATGCAATGCTACTAAGAGTCCTGAGGTTTAAATTGCTCCAAGTCCAAAGCTTCCTGGTCAGAACAGCATGGCCTGTCAGTTTTCAGCATTAGAATAAATAACAAGAAGGAAAACGATTGTGTCTCCTGAGGAGGTATCGTTATCATAAGTGAGGACATAAAGCCCTGTCATGGGTCTGTCTGTTGTATATGCTAAGAAGTTGACCATTTTAAATGCCCCATGCCTTTCAATGCCTGGGAAAGTAGTTGGAAAGAAAACACACGTAGACATACAAGGAAAATAACCACAAAAGAACAGGATATTCAATGGTAAATGGGCACAGAGAACCCTTGTCAGAATGCAGTTGTCCTGAAGTTGGCTGGCTGGTACCACCTTGATCATCTTTACCATATCTGTACTGTCAGAACTTTTATGCACTCATTTGTTTATCCATAACTCAAGAAAGTATTTGTTTTAGCCTCTTCCTAAGAAATATCAGCAAAATCTTACGGTTCTTTCTCCTGACACATATTAGTTTTTTACCTCTATGACACTGCCAACATTTAACTATTTTTTCAATCCACGAAAACCTTAATTTCATGGCTCAAAGTAAACATAACTATTAAAAATTAAAATAATGATTTCACATCTCTCATTAAATTCCCAGACATAGCACCCCCGAGGAAATCGGGAGCTAGAAGGAGCAAGCGGTCATAGAAAATAGGTCCTGTAAGGTGTCACAGCTGCACTGGACCTTGATGTTAGCCTCAGAGGAAGGACGGTGCTCCCAGGCACGGCCATGAGTGGCGACACTGAGGAGGCTGTGTGTTCCACCAGTGAGAATGGACAGCTGAGAGACCAGAGAGAACAATCCTGTCTCCGCTAACGTAAATGTTTCATCCTTGCCTTCATTTGAAAAGCATGTTTTCAATACATATGGGCAAGACCTTTCTGAAGTTATCTGAAAAAGCGTTCTCTTACTATTGTTAATATATACCTTAAGCAGGGTCAGGTATTTCTATCAGGGTATTCTCTGGCTGTCAGCAAGGTGACCGTGGGTGGAAGGAGCAATGTAAAGTGAGCACAGCAGGTGTGGGTTTGCCTGTGGAGCAGCTGCACGGGCCAGGAGGCTTCAGGGCACGTCCCCCTCAGAGTCAAGCTCGCCTGCCTGTCATATCCCAGGAAAGGCTTTCCTGCCAAAGACAGCAACTGCTGGGGGCAAATCTCTTTACTTCATTCCAGGGGCTCTCTTTGCCTTTCCTGTGGATGTCTTCATATCTTTCTGGCCCTTTCGTACTGTGCTGAAAACTCCAGCCTCGGGCTTTCCACCTTACTAGGTGCAAATAATGGGTAGCCAGCCAGCACATTCCTGTGAGCTTACCATGAGGGTGACTCAAAGGTCAGCCTCCAGGATCAGTTTCCTCAGCTGCCCTGCCTGTCACCTGGCTTACCCGCCTGAGGTGCCGGCCAGCAGGGAGCACTGCGGCATCTGCCCCGGGACAGCGTGAACTGTTTTCTTGGAATAGAAAGAGAACAACTGTGCTCTGATGTGTTGGAAAAAAAAAAAAAACTCCCTGAGTGCTTCAAGTGGTAGAAATGTATCCTCATTATTTTTAGAGCTTACTCTAATTGAGAAAAAAATACGGGTAGGCCTCATTATTTCCTCATATTTAAGGAGAATAAACTTGTCTTTTATTGATAGTTACTCGTGTTTGCTGACTAGTGTTTATTATTTGTGTCCAGCAAAAAGAACAAGGTGAGGTTGCTGCTCCCTTGAATTAATGGTGTCTAGATTCCCAAGAAGCTTGAGGTTCAAAGTAGAAGTCAACAATAATAGCCACAAAAACAACCCAGAAATTAATCTCAGAGCCAAAATGAGGGCAAAATTACATGTAAATCCTTCAAGGGTCATAGTGCTTTACTTTCCTGCTAGTCCAGGGAAACCATAACTCCTGGTGATGGTTATATGTCATTTTTCTTGAAGATATAGGGCATTTAATTTGTTTGAGTCATTCAACAAATTTGTATATATGCATTTTCAAATATAAACCTTATTATTATTCAGGTACAGTGAACCCAAGAGACCAGGAGAAAATTGCCATTGGAAAGCTACTTTGGGCCCTTGCCAGCTGGCTCAGTGGTAGAGCATCGACCCGGCATGTAGATGTCCCGGGTTTGATTCCCAGTCAGGGCACAGAGGAGAAGTGACCATCTGCTTCTCCACTCCTCATCCTTCCCTTTCTCTCTCTCTCCCCCTACCACAGCCATGGCTCAATTGGTTCGAGCACATTGGCACTGAGCTCTGAGAGTGGCTCCATTGAGTCTCTACTCAGGCGCTAAAAATAGCTCAGTTGCAAGCATGGCCCCAGATGGGCAGAGTATTGGCCCCAGATGGGGGTTGCCAGGTGAACCCTGGGTGGGCCATATGCAGGAGTCTCTCTCTCTATCTACCTTCTTCTTACTTGGAAAAGAAAAAGAAAAAGGAAAAGGAAAAGAAAAAGAAAAAGAAAAAGAAAAACAAGAAAAGCTAGTTTGTTGCAGTTTCTTCCAGGAGAGCACCTACCACACCACAGAAAGCACCAATGTCAATCAAGATGCAGAAGGAGCTAAGGGAAAATGTTGGCAACAGTTTTACTATGGTTTCCCAGGAAAAAAAAACAGGTGAAGCAAGGTGTACAGGCTGAGGATTGGCTAATCTGAATAATGTCAGGGCTCTGAGGTCCAGGGGCTGGCTCTGTTTGTCTAGCACCTGGCCCTTACGGACAGTAGCATGGTGGGTGAGCCCCACAGACAAGCTGAGGGTGTGAGCTCTGGAAGGTTGGTTTGTATTCGAAGTGTGTGCTTCTGGGTGTGTTGTTTGTTATCTCTAGGAATAGGCTAGCCCTCCAGTGTCAGCAAGGCCCCAGGTGTCAAAGCATCAGGAAATACAGAAAATAAAAACACAATTAATGCAGTATTTATACATATGGGTGTTGTGTATGTATAGGTAAATATGTGCACACACTCATTATATTCAGTGAATTGGGGGGAGGGGCATGTCTACTATGTGCCAGATACTGTTTTGGTTGATGGTGACTTAGCAGGAAAAACATTTAAAATTTTTAAATGTCAGGCTGCCCTTATGGAAGGCCAACTTATGAAAGAAATAATTATGTAATACAACCACTGAGCCTGACAAATCCTATAGAGAAACAGGGCTGGTGGGAAGACAGAAGGTAAGTGAAGATGCTATTTTAGGGAGGTCAGGAAAGGCCGCCTAAAGGCCTCTCACAGAGAGGGAACTAAGGGCAGCAAGCAGGGTTATTGTACATGTTTCTAGAGGAACCACACGTGCAAAGTCACCGAGAGAGGATAATGCTTGTCAGGCTCAAGGAAAAGTAGTAAGCCCTGTGTTCTGGGAGCTCCCGGGGGAAGGGGAGATGTAGGAATGGAGGTTGCCAAGGTGACCAGCAGGCAGGTTCTGAAGGAGCTTGAAGGCCAACCCCAGAGCAATGGGCAGCCAGCTGTTTGTATATGTCTCTGTAATGCAGAAACTGAACCCATCTGAAGACAGGTCAGCTTTAACCTTATAAAGCAAATTAAGTGTCATCTTCCATTCTATCTTCTTATCTTCTGTACTATTAAATATTTTTACGTTCATTAGTGATGGCACAGTTTACAAATGGGGAAGCTTAATATCTTCCTCCCCAAAGTTCTAAATTTGAAAAATGTTTTACAGTTTGAAACAAACCAAACAAATAAAAATGTCTCCATATAATATAAATAGGGCATAACTATTTGGAAATGACTCTTTCTCATTGAGTACCTTGGCGTATATGTGGCATTTAACTAAAATGAAATACAATTTTAAAAACTGCCACACATTTACAAATGTAGGAGAAGAAAAAAAAATGTGTGAATAATCAATAATTTACTTAATTTATATTGAGTTTATTGGGGTGACACTGGTTAATAAATTACACAGGTCTCAGGTGTACCACTCCCTAACACACCATCTGAACTCTGCACTGCGTGTTCACCACCCCAAGTCCAGTCTCCTTCCATCACTGTTCATCCCCTTTACCTTCTCCTACCTTCCCACCTCCCCTTCTTCCTCCCGTAAACACCGCACTCTTGTCTGTGTCTAAGAGCTGTTTTTTCTTTGTTTAATCCCTTTAGCTAACTTGCTTTGGTTTTCTGTTAAATTATGCTATTTTTTTTATACTTGTGACATTTACTGAGTATAAAGTAAAATCCACGCATACTCCATTTACCGTAAGAGTGTCCACAAAGAGAACGTCATTGCAAATCTAATTTTGGACATTGTTTTTTCATTAAAAAATTATAGGGCTTCTGAATGTGTCATAAGTACTGGAGTCACCATTATTTCTTTAGCTCTTTTCCCACTGGCAATTCTGATCAGAATCTTAAAACACACATATCTACAAACCTGTTCTCTGAGGAAGAGAGAGAGAGAGAGAGAGAGAGAGATAGATTATAAATAGAAAGACTTTCTGGCCAAATATGCTACAGCTTCCTGATTTAGTTTCAGTATATGTAGGTAAATGGACAATCTTCTGTTAACCTCAACATCTTATTACTGCTATATTCTTCCTCTCAGCAAACTTTAAATGTTATTAACTGATAGCTGGGCAGTTGCTTTATTTTAGGTAAAAGGAGGAAACAAGAGTAGCTGCTCACTTAGCTGCTTCTAGTTCAAGTTCTAACATCTCTCCACCCACATTAGTGAGGCGTAAGTTGTGTACCACTTAATACTGTGCATGTTGTTTCCTGCAGTGGCCAAAACAAATGATACTTTGCAGCTAAATGCTTAGGTCAGCCTCTATGTTGAGCCTCCTTGTTGCTTATACATATAGCAGAACTGTGATCACATGAAGGAAATACACTTTTCTGAATTTCATATATAAATTTATAACCATTGTATCACATTTAATATATTTTTGAAATCACCCTTTCTCTTCATATAAACTAATTTTTGCAGTTTAAGTTAGCAAGGCACTGCAAATTCAGGAACAATTTGAGCTAAATACAACTCTGATTGGAAGGATATATCACTGAAACCTCTGTTTTATTCTGCATCAGATCTTCAGTATTAATTCACATTTTTCTCTTTAATTTGCTGCCCTCCTAAAATGGTCCGCTCATCTCCTTGGTTCCCTGCTCATCTCCCAGATCCCAAGTGTGTTATCTAATGGCAGATAACATACCAAAAAGTCCCTGCCATTGTTGGCTCTTGTTCTGAATGTTTGTTTGCTGAATTACATGGGCATGATTCCTAGCTTTCCCCTCTGTTAGATCTACTGGGCCACAGGAGTTTACAGACCAAAACAGCAATGATACCATGAAGCCCTTGCCACACACAGGCTCCAACGTCTGGTTTGTTATTCTGCTGTAATTTGTACCAACAATGAATTAAACCAAAATGCTGATAGAAGAATAGCTAGATCAGAATATGTATGAGTGGTGATAGAGACTTGACTTGGGGTGGTGAGCACACAATACAGTGTACAGAATATGTATTGTAGAATTGTGCACCTGAAACCTGTATAATTTTGTTAACCAGTGTCACCCCAATAAATCAAATAAAAAAGAAAATACAGATCAAAATAGGTACTTCTCAGGGGGAATAGTTGGTGTGAAGATGTGCTTGTGGAATTATCATTGGTGGATGCCTGACCAGGCAGTTGTACAGTGGATAGATTGTCAGCCTGGGATGCTGAGGAGCCAGGTTAGAAACCCTGAGGTTGCCAGCTTGAGTACAAGCTCATCTAGCTTGAGCATGGATGGGGTCACCGGCTTGAGCGTGGGATCACCTACTTGAGCATGGGCTCATAGACATGACCCCTTGGTCGCTGGCTGGAGCCCAAAGGTCACTGGCTTGAAACCCAAGGTCACTGACTTGAGAAGGGGTTGAGAAGGGGTTACTTGCTCTGCTGGAGACCCCTGGTCAAGACACATATAAGAAAGCAATTAATGAAAAACTAAGATGCCACAACGAAGAATTGATGCTTCTCATATCTCTCTCTCTCTCTCTCTCTCTCTCTCTCTCTCTCTCTCTCTCGTGCGCGTGCACACACACACGCTAAAAAAAAAAAAAGAAAAGAAATTATCCTTGGTGGAGTTTTGCTGCTATTATGTAATCAAAAGAATTTGTATATAAGAACCTATCTAAAGGGATCTAGACTTTAATTATGAAAATATCTGACAGTGTTGCCAAGTTATGTTTCATTTCTTTCAGTTTCTCCAAAAAGCATTAGGCATTTAGCCCCTCAAATAACTTGTGAAGTAAGAATCAAAGGCAGAAAGTGGGAAAGCTCAGGAAACTGGCCTGCAAGGGACCTGTGACAGGAGCTTTCCTGTGATATGCAAATTTTGCGGCCACACTGCTGTGCACATTTTAATAGGAGAGGCAGAAAAGGGATGAGGGATGCCCCCAGATCACTTTCAGGGCTTAAGTCGATCTTTACCGGGGATGAAAATGATAAGTGTCAAAACGGTAATGAACCTGATGAGCACCAGTGAGACTTAGATTCCGCTGTACGTCACACAATAATGTAGCCCCTTGTGCTTCCAGCATCTCCTGTGCGTTGGTTGGTGGTCCCATGGAATACAAATGAGAAGCTGGGATTTCTGACCTCCGTGGCTCATGGCTCTACCACACTCCACAATACCTCCATTTCCTACTTTCCAAAGCTCTCGTTCATGGTGGCTGGTGGGAAGGAGCACTGAGCTTCAGGCCTGCCTTGTGCTAGCTGCCAATGTAACTAGGTAGCATGTGTTAGAGACACCGAGTTGGGGAGAAGAGAGCATGTGTTAGAAACACCGAGTTGGGGAGAAGAGAGAGGACTAGGATCGGAAGGGGTTCTGGCACAAAAGGGGAGGGAAAAGGAGTTGGTAACCCGACTTTCTCTCCCAGGCATCCCGTTTGTGTGGCCCTGGGGGCCTCTCTGTCTTGCCCTCTCACCTCTCACTGTTATACTTTGTTAGGGAGTAGACGCTTGGTGGTATATTGCTGAAGGAGCTGTCCGAAGAGGGAGAACAGAGCCAGGCGGTCCTTGATGGTGATGATGCTTATACCAATGTCTTAGTTCAAACCCCAGATTTACCCTCAACCTATGTACTTGGACAGAAGTAAGCCCAGTTTGGGCTAAGGTGTCTGTACAATTTTCTTATAAAATCTAACCCATTGAAATTCTCAGGCTACCTACAGATCAACCCCAGGTGGAAATCTTATGCATCTGTCCTCCCTCTCCTTTTCTCTAATGCACAATCAGTATTCTGACTTTAAGAAAAATGTGCTTCTCAGTAAAGGATGGAGCTTGAGATGTTTTCCAGCCGTGATTTCTGCTGATTTGCTTGGATTCTTTTCCTTGCCTACTTTTATAACTGATCTAGGGGGGTTAAGATGGCCAACTGGGGTTTGGGGTGGGGGTCCTGCAGAAACACAACAAAGCTTCCAGGTCCTGGTCACCGTGGGGTCTCAGATTGCATTCTGCCTTGCCCCCGCGGGCCGTCTCCTGGCGCAGTGCTGACGCTGGCATTTCCCTCCAAGCAGTTCTGGCTTTAGGTTTTCTCACTGCTCACAGCAGCTCCTTCTGGTTTCAGCTACTTGTCCTTCTTCCTTGGGGGCTGGGATTGAGAGGGAGTAATGTCAGAGAGTTCCTTCCTTCCTGCAAGCCTAGCAGTACATTAATAAGTAGTGATATTCAGGATCTAGTTGTTGTTTCCTTATACTGGGCAGGCTCCTGAGAGTATCTGGTATGCCACACTACAGCAAGCTCAAGTCTACCAATGCTTTTTAATTTGCAAACTCTTGAAAATGGGGTCTGTGTCTCTCTCACCATGAAATAGCTGATCTGAGCACAGTGATCTGCATTCAGTAAGCATTAACTACAGATCTGTTGAGTGAATGCATCCCCAGGGGAAGAAACTAATCCCTTCAGCCCTGACGCCTCTGTCTTTAGAGCCAGTCAAACCCAGAGACACTTCCTAGTCTGACTGTTGGAGAAAACCAGTTCCCCAAATCTCCCAGAGGTCCCAGCCAAGCCACACAGAACCCTGAGTTCTGCCATGCCTTAGCTTTGTGACCTTGGGTAAATGATCCAAAGTCTTAACATTTGGAATCTTACTTTTTTCTTCTTTTGTAGAAAGTTGCTAATAACACTTATAGGTTATTATACCATCTATAGTTATATTATAACATCTAATAGGTTGTAGATTTTCATAAGATCAAATACAGTAAGCCATTTTCCCAATGTGTGCCCCTGGGGGGGAAGGAGTGAGTGGATGATATTCTCTTCTAACTTTATGTCTTTATATTTTTAAACTCATTACAAGTATTAGTGTTAGTAATAATACCTTTTAAAATCAAAATGTCCTTATAAGAGTATTAGTTCCTATCAACATATGTTTATTCTCAGATTGAAAAGCACGGTGTCACTGCATTTTTCTGCAAATTTCGCTATTAGAAAAAAAGGGCAGTTGAACTGGCTGGTAGTTAGGAATGCGATAGCAAGAGTCTGGGGAAGTGTGTGAATGAAGAGGGTGTCTGCTACTAGAGTAAGAGTTGCTGTTTGGAACTCGCACTGTAGGAAGTCTGCAAATGATGCCGTATTTAGTTTTAGGTTGATTATCTGTCTCACTGTTATTTCTACCTGTTTTCAGCTTATTAATAAAACGATTTGTGTTGTACAGCTTTGTGTCAGGTTGATATGTTGGATAAGTACATGAACATGTGTCTACTTCACTGTGCAAGCAATAAAGTCGTTACCCTAATTGCCTCTCTGTTCAAGGCCTGGTGAATACCGGGAGTTGACAGCCGCCCCTCTTCTCACATGCCATCGCTCTGTGCACCACACTGTGTACCCACCGCTGGGGGATGGGGGTTTCTCAGTCATTATTTTCCAATAAACATTTTCTCATAATAAATGATAAAATTTAGAACTGCACAGGACCTGAAGAGTAGAAGATCTTTCTCACTGAGACTCGAAAGGAAGAGATGGAAATATGCTAGTGTGAATTCTTTTAAAGTATTTGTTTAGGTTGAGCTTAAGCCATCTAGCTGTGGAAATAATAAACCATGGCAGCAATAGCAATATACCTAATTCCCACAAAGCACATTTGGCATAACTTTTTAATAAATAATAAAACCATGAAAAACATGACAATGCCAAGGTAACATGAAATTACATCCAGCTCCATGGGCCAGATGTTCTTCCTCCCAATCTGTGCTCTTTAGGGTCAGTGTTGACTTGCTCCCCTCCCCTCCCCTGGTAATAGGTAAGTAATCTGTGAATAAATAGCGGGGGATGGCAGTTGATCTGAGTTTGGCAAACTTTCGGGGAAACACAGGTTTGTTTACCTCACATGTAGTAGGCAGGAAGGACACACAGGGCCTCGGAACAGCCAGTTCAAAGCTGAGAGGGCTCCAGGCAGCGGAGGGGCAGCTCTGCTTCCAGAGGCCTCACCCCACATCCTGTCAAACACAGGGAATGCACGCACGTCTGACATTTGGCTAATTTTGTTTAAAGGACATTTGAACAAGATTTTTATAATATTGCTTTTGAAATCATTTGTCTACAAGATACTCCTTGCATTTAAAAGCAGCTCTGATTTCTTCATAATTGTCCAGACTCAAATTCTTTACAGAGTGAGAAAACCCCACCTACAAATGATTTTCAACTCCCATGATGTCTACATGACTATTATATTTGATAATTAGAGATGTCTTTGTATAAAATTTATAAGGAATTCATTAAATGAGTGAGGTTTTTTTTAATAACTCCTGTTTTCGTTGCAAGTGGACACAACATTTTCAGCTCCCCAAAATTATTGTGGACCTCGTGCCTGACTGATGACACAACCATAGTTAGAAAAATAGGTTACTTTCACAGGGCAGACGTGTCCTTAGTCTGGAAAATGGGAATAGAGAAAGATTCTATGTGAGGAACTTGGTCCACTGATGCCATTCCCTTATAGGGAAGGATTTCTACATGACATTCTTAAGAGGCAAATATTGTCTCCTGGTTCTGGCCAGTTGGCTCAGTGGTAGACCATTGGCTGGATGTGTGGATGTCCTGGGTTTGATTCCTGGTCAGGGCACACAGGAGAAGCGATTATCTGCTCTCCAGCCCTCCCCTGCCCCCCCTTCTCTTCCTGAAGCCATGGCTCCATGGCTTGAGCAGGTTGGCCCCAGGCACTGAGGACAACTCCATGGCCTCCACCTTAGGCGCTAAAATAGCTCAGTTGCCGAGCAACAGAGCAAGGGCCCAGATGGGCAGAGCATCATCCTTAGGGAACTTGCCCTGTGGATTCCAGTTGGGGCACATGCAGGATTCTGTCTCCCTGCCTCCCCTCCTCTCACTTAATTAAAATATATATGTATATATAGAAAGTCTCCTACTGAGGTGGAGAATGAGTTAACATGGGAGAAGGTGGGGTACAGAGCAGCACATTTTTATCTTTTTGTGGAAATCTGTAACCAAAATAGAAGGGCACAGAGAAGGACTCAGAGCTGCAGCAGGGGCGCTGCCTGCAGCCTTCTGCCTGCTCCTAGGGCCGGAACTTTCCCATCAGCATTATCTCATCTGCGCCCGGACAGCAGGCGCCTCCGTGGAGGTTTTCTGTGCTATTAAAGCCTCACTGGCATCACGGCGTGTGGCGAGCCTTACTTCTGATGATAACCCCTGACCTCCAAAAGCAGCGAGAACACATTGACCTTCACCAGGAAAGAACCATAACCACCTTCCTATTAGCTTCTGAATCACAAATGTCCCTGGAGACTGGAACCACCTTGCTGCACCCTCCACCTCCTTTAAACCCCAGTCTCAGGAAGCTTTGGGCCCCGCAGGTCTTCCTCTTGTCTGAGAACCTCCACTTGAATCTTCTGAATTCTGCCAGTGGCAACAGAGGTGTGACCCATTTCCTCGGAATGTTTCCTGCCAGCCTAGAACTTTCCAATTGGGTGTTGTTACTGCGCATGTGCTTGCATCCGGCACTCATACTGCAGTACCTACCCTCTTTCTCGCCCACCTGAGCTTGCATGTGAGTTCCACGGAGTAGAAAGGACCGTCCCCCGAATCCCCGGGCTCCCATTCTCCTGCCCACAGGTTGCAGAGCATAGACAAGGGCTGTGGTGGTCATTTAGAGAGAGAGAGAAAGCAAGGTCTGAGGCCCAGGGCAACTCATTGGAGGTGAGTGTCCTGCTTACTCTGAATCCTGGGGCAGTCGTGACCACCGAGCTAATGCTTTATTCATCGTGTGGCAATGGCATCATTAAGAGCACTTTAGTTTAAAGAGTAACTAACATGTTCTTCGTGACCCTCCCAGCAGAAATGTTAAACAGCATGAGCAACTGGCTCCGACTGGATGTGGTCTGATCTGGGTTTTATTACAGGTAGATTTCCATAGATTAAAGAGCTCTAATCAGGGCTTTGTGGAAAATAGAGCATTCATTTACCAGAGTTTGCAGCCGTTTAAGGGTCAGTTATTTGTGCACTACAAATAAAGTGTTCCACTTTGTAGCTTAATATGTTTTCCATGGTCGAGTCAAGGTGTAAAAGGAGAACATAATAAAAAATAAAGAAAACAACCAAGCACAAAACGGTATAAATTAGAGAATTATATATTGTCTGCTTTCCCTTACATAAGAAAGTAGAGTTTATAGAAATTGCTTTCTTTGTGTAAGTGTAGCCAAAAAAAGACCAGTATATGACAAATGCCTTTCCACACTATGGATGCATAAAAAATTGGCTTTGATTTGTGGTGGTGCCCGTGGTTTATAGAGGTCACTTCTCTTGATGGCTGTGTCTTTGAATGCTGAAATCCACCTGAAGTTTATCTCGGAGGTGTTGCCCCCTTTTTCAAAAGGACTCCTTCTGCTGGTCTCTCTCTGCTGCACTTTCTCCGCAGCCCATGGCTTAACCGTTCCAAGTGAAGCTTTTATAGAGTCGCAGCATTCTGTTTACTTCATCTATTCTGTAGAGTGTTTTGAATGGGAATGTGAAGAGAACTGAGGGAGTACAAACAGAAAAACTTGACTGAGGGGAGGCAAGAACTCGGGCATATGTCCTTAATTCACTTGGCTGTGACTTACTTACTTGACAGCTGGACCTCAATATCCCTATTCAGAGGATAGACAAATCACTTTCCCAGGGCCACACATCACTGCAGTAGTAGAATCCAAGGGCAGAGCCCAAATCTCTTACTTTCAGGGTAAGGTCTTAGCTGAAGGAAGAATTTCTGAACTGTAAGGCTATTTTGAAACAGCTGCCTGTCAGACACACTTTGAGTATTTCTGTATCTTTGAGAAGTTGGAATTAATGAACTCATAGATTCAAACCTTGTTGTTCTTTGAACCTGGTTGTTTGTCTTCAATCCTCAGGGACTTAGATAAAGCTTTGCGTAAAGTAAGACTTTTCTGGCTGTAAAGAATCCAGGTTATGTGTACAGATTAAATTGCTTTCTTTAATAATTCACAGCAAAGTCAGCAATGATAACTTTTTCCTATAATAGGTATATTTTGGAAAGCAGAAAACAGCATATGACCACATATTGTATATGTGCTTGGTAGCCTATCCATTAATGAGAGGAGTCATTACAGGAAGTCAAACAGGAAGACTGTTTATTTCATAAACAGTCTTCAAGTGTAGTATAGTCCTCAGAAAATCTGAAAGAGTCTAAATGTGGAAGGTCCTATATTTTAAATCTTGTCTATACAAAGACTTCAAAATTACCTATTGCCATAGTACCATTCAATCTTATTTTCTATTCTTCTTTTAGTGGAAAGAGAAGTACTTTTTCTTTAATGTCTCAAGCTTTCTCTTTTATTATGTTCAAATTAGAAATATAAAGAATAATTTTTTAAAAGTACAGATTTCCTGAAAACAAAATAATATTTCCTCCGTCATTTCTTTACACTTGTATATATAACGCCAAATTGTATTTATCTTTGTATAAAAAGATAATTGCCTTTATCTAATTATCCTGGTTGTCTCTCTGGCACATTTGGTTATTTTGTTTAGTTGCATGGTTTAAGAGGGAGAGCTTCTGTTCTCTCTCATTCTTTCCCTCGATACTGAGTTTTCTTCAAAGACATGGGTAAAACCTTATCATTCATTCAGTAGCCATTTTCTGCCTAAGATGGAAGAACAGTGATTTGTAGTTTAAAATTGACTTCTAGACAAGGTGGAAAAACGGAGGATGTAATCACAGAACCTTAATGGCATTTTGTGTTTGAGAAATGGCCAGATCTGCTTTTAATCCACTGCAATGTGTGCCCTTTGAAACTTTTCCTTTCTTCAGATGATTTCGTTTCTTTAACACTGTACATATATGCCTTTGTTACACTAATGCACTGCTTAATGGGTCTGGAGATGCCATTATTTATAGATTTCAGCTCATTCAGAGAGCAGCTGCAAAAAATCTCACAAAAGGGAAACATCACTGTAACCTGCTTGTGACTCTCCATTGGCTGTCAGAGAGGTGTGGGGTCGTCGATCTTGGAGAATTACCTGTAAAACGCACCGCAAGTTTATCTGGAAAGATCTAACACTTTTTAAAAAATTCTCTCTATTTGACACTTTGAATTCATCTGTGTTCTGGTACTGAGAGCAGTTTCCCCTTCCGTGTCCTTTAGCTTTCAAACCTCCAGCCTTTGGGATTGGACCCTTTGTTCCGTTATTACTTCCTCTTTCCCTTTTATTTTCCTTTGTACTTCTCTTCCTTCCTTCTATGCTTGAATTCACTTGAAAAATATATATATGTATGCAAGGATAATAAATGTAATTTTAACATAATTGTAAATATGGTTTATAAATGTAGAGAAAGAGAAGGAGGACATTCCAAATACTGTGCTTGCTAGCAGCTGGGTATGCAAAGATGACTAGTTTCGTTACTCATTCTAAGCTAGCTGTTTATTAGAGACATAGACATAAACCACTAGTTAGAATATGAAGTTACAAATGCTGGTTTAGGGAAAGGCACACAATGCTATGAGAACACAGAGGAGGGACAACATTTCTTTTGTCTTCTTGCCTGAAAGGATGAACTAAAAACCACATAAAACAGGAAGGGCATCTCTCCTCAGGTGTATTGTGCGGTGATGTATGTCAATCATGACATTTTTTAAAAGAGTTCAGTGATTTTATGTATCTCTGAGTAACAGGTTAGGTATTAAAGAAGACCTTTTGATTGCATGGCTTTGATATAAAGTGCTATCTGGGTCAGCCCTGACTGAATTGATCTCTGCCTCGTTCCATCCTATGTTCATCCTCTTTCCTTAAGGTGACTTCTCTCTAGCACTGAGAAGGATCTTTTTGGCTTATTTGACCTAATATTCCTACTTTACAATTCTCTCATCGGAAATTTCCTATGACAGTGTAATTCCTCATAAAATCTAATACATTCTAAATCTCTTCTTCAAAACCTTAATTTTTTTTATTCTCCATTTATCAGGAGATTTTTTTTTATCATTAATAACCAATATCCAGTATACAGTCATGCACTGTTTAACAAAGGGTTTATGTGCTGAGAAATACACGATTAGGTGATTTTGTCATTGTCCCAATATCATAGAATGCACTGACACAAACCAAGATGTTATAGTGTACTACACACCCGGCTATAAAGTGTACCACTGTCACATATGCACTCCATCGTTGACCGAAACATTATTAATGAGATGCAGGACTGTCCTTAACAGACTTGAAACTTGATCATGCTTTATGATGTAGTACCTTAGGTCATCTGCATTGTCAGCTGCCTCTTCATTATCCTCTTCACGCTCTCTCTTCCGAAACACCCCCACCACCCCAAAACTGCTCGTATCAAAGAATTAAGGACCAATATAGATTTCATTGACTTGGGGATGGGGAGGCAGGGGAAAGGTTTACATAGTGTACTGTTCAGGGAACCACCTGAAAATCTGCCTTAGTCACTTATGTTCCCTGAAGTCCCCCTTTCATGGGTGGCCACCGAAAATCCCTTTTTTCTTTGTCATCATGTATCCGTCCTGCCCTCTTGCCCCTCCTTCTGCAGAGCAGTGCCATTCTGCCTTGAGACGTGCAGCTGTCACTCATCTCCTAGATCAGTAAAACAGAAGACCCAGCACTTAACAAGATCTGTTCTCCTTAGAAGCCTGCTTAGTAATCCTCTACAGTTATTATAGCATGTTCTTTGGAATCCTTTAGTGTTTGAAAAGATGATAGAATTTTATAAAGCTGATGAAAGCCATTAAGCTTCTCTAGTTCCTCGGTGAGAGCATTGGTATGAATTACTTAGTTTGCCAATACAGGAAGTAAAAATATCCCCATTATTAATCATAGACAGTTGCTTAAAAATAATGAAGTTAATACATAAGAAACATACATTTAATAATATTCTATATTGTTTTAAACTAGGGAACATTTTCATAAGCTTAAGAGAGTATCCTACTGATTACATGAAGAGCAAAGTAAGATATTTTCTTAGTGACAGAAGAAGAAAGTAAAACTTTGGAAATACTTTTTTTTTTTACTATACATATGTCATGATAATGCTAATAATTTTTATAAAGTAAGAAAACTTCAGATGTCATGAAATAAGTTTCTTTTGGAATCAACTCTTAACAAGGCATTAATAAATCTGATTTTTTCACTATAATTATTTTTCTACTGAAGTAGGCATGAACTAAGGACTCACATCAAACAAAATCATCCTTATAAAAAAAGAATTTTAATATGACTGTCTAATCACTATGCTGTACACCTGAAACTAATATAAAATAATATTGAACGTAAACTGGAATTGAAATTTTTTAATTAAAAATTTTTTTTCATACTTAAACTCAACTCCCTTTTAATAGGGATTTATGTTTTGTGGACAGTTACAGAGGTGTTTACTTATTCTGTGTGATATATGTGTGTTTTTGTCTGTCTCCTTGAAACATGTAAAAATTGAACAGAGTTAGAAAGAATTGTGTTGTAAAGAGTGGGAGAAGCATGTGTCATTTTCAGGCCAGTAAGTATTTTTAAAGGCTTGGTGAGTTTCAAAAACGATTTACCTTATTGATATAGCTCCATGAAATTCTGAGCATAAATATATCTCATTGAACAGTTATGAAACTGGGTAGGAGGTTTTGTACTTGAATATACCTTAACAAAGAACAGGTGAAATTTCCTTTGAACCGTGAACAAAGCTGCACTGTTACCTTTGGCATTTGTTCATCTGAATATTTGTGAAGATCTTACCTCACTAAAAGCATTCTCACAATTGGTCATGAATTCCTTGAAAGCTTTTATAGTTACATGAGCAGAAAAAAAAAACCTAGGTAGAAAATTTATACAGCTTTTAAATTACATTATATTATTTTATAAAGGAATTGTGGAAAATGAAGACATAGTCTTCTATAACTTGGGTGTGGCAGAGAAAACTAGGGCAACACTTTTAGAAATATCAAGTGTTACTCAGTGTTTTAGAACTAATTACATAATTATCCAGTGGAATACAAAGATTCCAGGGCACCTTGATGGGAACACTATACTTCCAAATAAAATAATAACAGCTATCACCTACCCTATCCCAAGTGCTTTATTAGTGATACTTTTTTAACTACCCCATCTCCATGTGTAAATAAATATCACTTGGAATGTTAATCTTTCCGTTACTCCAGATGGCAAATGCAGCAGCACTCAGAACATGACAGTTGATAGGACAGAAATGATTCAGAGTGCTTTTCCACATTGAAGGCCGTATGACGGACCGAACTGCCTTCCATTTACCTGCCTCTCCCTTTTGGAGCAGATGGACCCTCAACTCAGATCTCGTAGTTACAGTGCTACCTTATCCCCAATGTTCAACAAGATGTTGATACTGAGCCTCCCTGGGAATGAGCTTTCTTAGCGCTAAGACCATACTATCAGACCAAAAGATTGGTTATCAGTATATCCTTTGAATTGATGTATGACCAAAAGCATGGAAAGCATGGAGGTTCTATGGAAAGTAACCTCACAGGGCTATCTGATCGTTAATTCCTAACTAGGCAGGTCATGGTGGGGAATCATGTCCCAGACCTGTAACTTCTTTTGTGAAAGGTTTAAGCCAGTCCTGTTTGTTCCTGTGACTACAGAGTCACACACCTTTGAAATACTATAAGTGATATACCTCAGCGTGGGTATTAACCCTCAAGAGAGTATATAACCTTGTTAACCTATAATCCAAACCCTGCCTTGCTTTCTCTAACCTTCTTTAATTGCAGATACATAAAAGAAGGATTTATTCTCTGGAGCATTTGAAATCTTGCTCCTTGGCATATGTCGTCAGTTTGGCTCAGATAAGTTCTTATACAGATTCTCTAAAACATACTCATCCTTCTAGGGTTTAGAAATAAGAAAACTAAGACAGGGGAATTAGTCTGAATGCTAAATTTGTTACTATGCAATAATGAATTTAAAATATTACCTTTCTTCTAAGCTGAGGTGTCAACTCAATTTTAATTTTTTTAAGAAATTGCATGGCATCCTTTGAGACTATTAGAAATGCCTAAGCTGTGATAGAACTTTCTTAAAAGTCACCATCTGTGTACATGGTAGCCACATGAAGTTGTGTGTGTCATTCAAACTATTAGCTTGAAAGATTGAAGAGGTATAATAAATTGAAAGTAACAATGTTTCACTTGAGATAAATTCAGATTTATAAATCACATCTTACCAATGAAGCAATGCTTTTTTTGATGAAACAGTAGCAGTTTGTTAAGATGGGAATGAACAGTGTTAAAGATGGGCAGAAGCTATGGGCCTCTAGGACACTTGATACCCCTTTGTAAGCCCATAATTACCAGGGTAAACACTATCATTGAAATGGACATTTATGGAGCGTGGAAAACTGACACCATCCCTAAAACACTGCAGCAAAAAGGCCTGGTGAAACAAGGCTGGTCAGGCACAAGTCACAAAACCTACAAAGTAAAGGAATGTTCTCTGACAGGTGCTGTAGAACTGCAGACTCATTGGACAGAAAAAACTGTGATTATTGCCCACCTGCAGAGAACATGAGCTACAAGGAAGCCAGTCAACTAAACTTCGTTTAAGGAGATAAGTAAGACCAATGGTGAATTTGTGGTGACCTAAAAGAATCTACCACAGCGTCATTTGAGCAAAAGAATGAACACATTCTAGCCTTACTCTGCTTCGGTGTTCTGAAGTGGCTGGAGGTAGAAAGAAAAATAATTCCCCTGAGGTTTCATCACAGAACTATTGCTGGTGTGTGGACAGCAAAAGAGCAGATATCTTAGCTACATGTTGATGTCATTGAGTTTATATGGTGAGAGGCTCTCTTGTCTGATGCCATTCATTCTCTGAGAAGACTGAGGCACATATGTAAGCAAGTTCTGCATTCATTTGGGTAGTAGGTTTTAACTGCAAGGTACAAAGTACTTGGCTTGAGTACGGTTTGCTCCCAAAGTTGCAATTCCTCACTACTGCATGATGAAGATGTTCCATCTTTCTGACTATTGGGGAAAATGCTTCCACTCTTACAGGCCCCTCTAGTAGAGGCCTAGGGATTTGTACAGGGCATGCCAATGATTTGCTCGTTATCCACCTCTCCTCGAGATAGTGAAACCTGAGCTTTTATTTGAACTAAACTTACACTCAACTGGCAATAAATTGTTCTTTGACAGTACAATATTTAAATGGTTGCTGATTCTTGCACTTAAGAATCAAAAAAGCCTGACCAGGCAGTGGCACAGTGGATAGAGCTGTGACATGGCGGACACAGTGGATAGGACTGGGACATGGAGGACCCAGGTTCGAAAGCCGGAGGTCGCTGCCATGAGCGCAGGCTCATCCAGCTTGAGCACGGGCTTACCTGCTTGAGCGTAGGGTCGCTGGCTTGAGCTTGGGATCATAGATATGACCCATGGTCACTAGCTTGAGCCCAAAGATCACTGGATTGAAACCCAAGGTTTCTGTCTTGAGCAAGGGGTCACTTGCTCTGCTGTAGCCCCCTAGTCAAGGCACATATGAGAAAGCAATCAATGAACAACTAAGGAGCTGCAATGAAGAATGAATGCTTCTCATCTCTCTCTTCTTTCTTGTCTCTCTGTCCCTATCTGTTCCTTTCTCTCTCTGTCTCTTCACTCACACACACACACACAAAAGAATCAAAGAAATAAAAAAGAATACCATAAAAGGGCCAACTTCACACTGGATACACTGACAAACAGACCATAACATCGAATTCTAAAGTAGACATTGACAGAAACACGGCTTTAAATTTTCTTTTAATTTACACCTAAATAAAAATAATTATTTAAATTCAGTTGTCAAATCAAATCTACTTAAAAGTGAAACTCCTCACATCCCTCGTCTAAGCGGAGTGTTCCATCATCCCTTTTTGAACTGGTGAAAGTGCACTTAAAATACACGTGTCTGAATGTTATGGTTTTGCATTTTTAAGGATAGGGAGAGGCGTAGGATTTTATAAATAGTGTGATATAGAAGGGCCTTTGCAACTTTATTTAATGTGTTATTGTTATTTGTTTTAGTTAGAAATATGTTTTGAAAAATCATATGCTGTACAATTCTAGGGACAGTTGTAGCCAATTAAATTTCTCTTTCCATAGAACTAAAAACAAATGCTTTTCCTTTTCTGCCCCACACCCTCTAGATCTCTTTTATGGGTAGCACACCATTCTTCCTTTTGCCTTTCCTGACTATTGTAATTTGGGTACGTGCCTTTACCAGTCTCAGGGTGAATAGATGTTTCCTTTTTTTATTTCTCCTCCATACTTTTTTTCCCTACCTGAATATATTTCACAGGTGACCATCTCCCAAAATAACATCATCAACTAATTTTTTAACTTAACAAAATCATACTTAGCCCGAATCTGCCCTCTCTATTGATGTGTAGTGTGTGGAAGAGGCTGTGCAGGGACTGATAAGCCCCGTTTGTGACATCTCTTCAGGGGGAGGCAAGGCGCTTGCTGCTCTTACAAACAGGCTGTTTATTCCGGCAGCCCTGGCCGCAGGTTGAAAGTTGACCCACCCATCTCAGAGGGCTCTGAAACCAAGCCAGAGACAGCTCTACTTCCTTGTCTGTGATTGGATGTTGCCTTTTGCTGTTTGTTTTCGAATGGACACAGTTTTCCTTTTGAAGGCTCCTGTGGTTTTCAGCTCACTCCTTTCCCCTTTTGCAGAATCTGATGATCTCCGTGGGGACCCTGCACTCAGCGTTCAAAGTGCTCCTGCCCCCCAGGATGCTCGTAATTCAGTAATTGATGCCAGTGGCCCTGACAGCATCACCCAGTGTTCCCAGCAGTGTCCTCAGATGATGGCTGCAGGTAAATGTCCCTGGCCAGCCCAGGACACAAGGTGTCTTGAGTTCTTAGTGAAGAAGCTTGCCCAGCCGTGAAAATATACATTGAACCCAGAGCCTGGGATTCTTAAAGAAATCAGGCTGTGGAACAAGTGAACATCAAAGAACATTAAGTCCAATTTGACATATTTTGCTGTATGTTGTATATGGTTTTTGTTTTTTTGTGTGGTTTTTTTTTAGCTCTGTGCTATTGTTTTTCATCTCATTTATTTATTTTGTTTTGATGAAAGTGTGTTTATAAGAAATGTTTTGGAAAAGTCTCTTTGAGCAAGCACCTGCATTTCCTCAATGCAGTGCTATAAAGATTTTGTAAAGGAGGAAATGTGTTTCAAGGTATCACTTAATAGATTCAGTCAGGACGGGTTTCCTGACTTGACAACTATTCTGGAGATTCTGTTAGTTAAAAGGTGTGCCTACTCCAGCATTGTTCTGGGGAACAGATGAGTTTATTTGTTCTGCATCTACCCAGACACTTGTCTTGTTTTACCGAGAGTACTCCTGCTTTGCCTCTCAACCTTGGAACTTAACTAATGTTTCACTAGGAGAAGGAAGCAATTCTTCAATTTATTTTCCCAGAGGTACTTTCTTAATGACATTCTGTGTGTAATATAAACTACATGTCATTAAGTTTCTTCCCAGAATGTATTCGGAAACTCTTTATATTTACGTCTGTGGAACGCATTGCTGTAGATTATGTGTTTTTATTTTGTGTGTATGTGGTTTGGGAATATGCTAAATGAAGTCTACATCTCTATAAATGCGATTTCCTTTCAAACAAACACTGTTGGCTATTGACTGAGTCGTTGTTTGTTTTTCCCTGCAGCCGCCGACGGTTTGGGG
Source organism: Saccopteryx bilineata (assembly GCF_036850765.1). NCBI lineage: Eukaryota > Metazoa > Chordata > Mammalia > Chiroptera > Emballonuridae > Saccopteryx > Saccopteryx bilineata. The sequence continues at coordinate 102,635,127 of NC_089495.1, read as the reverse complement.
AGTATAGCGATAGACACAACCCAGCTCAACATGTCCGTGACAGATCCCACAGCCTGGGCCACCGCCATGAATAACTTGGGCATGGTTCCCGTGGGGTTGCCTGGACAGCAGCTTGTGTCCGGTAAGCTTTCTCCTGGGTTTGAAGCACCAGTACCAAAGGGTGTAGGTGACAGGTGACAGGTGCCCAGTAATCCCTCCCGGCCTGAGTGTTGAGCATGGTCTGTGATTTATGATCAGTGCATGTTTGGCAGGTTGCGCTCGAGATTCTTTTCCTTATCACCTTGCTCTGCTGCCTCATAGCTGTGTTCAGAAAAAGGCCATGTGCAGTGTCTACTATCATCGGGAGCACTGCAACGGCACTTTCATCTTTTAAATTGGTAAATAGGGGGCCAACCTTTGCTTTCCAGCTTGCAAAAACACTTTCACATGCCTTATGCTATTTTATTCCACAGTCTTTTCTTTGACATAGATGGATACTTACTGTTGTTGCTCTTGTTAATGTTCTCATTTTAAAAACAGGGAAACAGAAGATCAGAGTTCAGTTTACTTTTCCAGCACTGAAGTGACCAAGCTGCAAAGCCAGCTCAACTGCCACTAAATTCCACCTTTCTTCCCACCACACCTTGGAATCAAAGACAACGCATTCAATACAGAGAATGTTTAGAAGTGTCACAAAGTAGAAGGTCATCATTTAATCTAATACACAATTATTGAGATTTTTCCATGTGTCCTTTGACAAGAACTTTGGGAAATAAAATATATACATATATAAATGTCTTTGAGGAGCATGGCTTCCTAAATTGAAAAACACAGCAACAGAAAAACAGCATAAAAATAATGTGTAGAATCAGTTGTTCAGTAGTAGTTCTGACTAGTAATGTAATCATTTCCAGAAAGATCAACTACTGAGGCTCTGAGGAAGATTCTATCAGGAAGATGGGACTGAGTTGTCTGAAAAGATACATAGGATTTGTGGTATTCACTCATTCATTCTTTCATTCAACATGTATTTATTGAGACACTGTTCCAGTGCAGAGACTCCAGCAGTAAACAAAATAGGCATGGTCCATGCCCTTCCAGATGTCCAATGGAGAGGGAACAATTATGATACTAAGTTCCATACCCACAGGTCTGTGTGCTTTGTGCTGAGTTGACCAGGCATTTCCATCCATCCATCCTTTCCTTCCTTCCTTCCTTCCTTCCTTCCTTCCTTCCTTCCTTCCTTCCTTCCTCCCTCCCTCCCTCCCTCCCTCCCTCCCTCCTTCCCTCTTTCCTTCCCTCCTTTCTTTCTTTTCCTTCTCTTTTTTTCTTTCTTTCTTTCTTCTCAGTAGTGACTATAGTAAGTTTTATATAATTTATGTGCATGTGTGTACATATATGCATACACATATGTATACACACACATGTACATACATATATATGTATAAATATGTATACAGTCCTTTTTAAATATAACAAGAAGAATAAGAGAGAGGTTGGGAGACGGGAAAGTGAGAGTCAGAAAAAGGAAAGTCAAAGATTGAGTTATAAAACATTATACTTTAGATATTTACAAAATTCTTCAAAATGTTATAAAATGCAAACAATTGAAGATTTAGTTTGCTACAAGATGTATGTGAATGCACATGAGTGACATTTTCTGTGATTGAACATGCCCTTTTCCCTAATGCTAATCTAGACAGACACTTGCTTCTAATAACTTGAGTGTAAAGATTTGTATTTTTCTACCCACATTGTTCCCCATTTTCTACCCACATAATTGAAATATTCATACAGCAGATATTATTCTGCTTTTGTCTCTACCTCCCACGTCTCTCATGAAATGTGGTGTGACTTACAAAGTAAGCCACACCTCAATAATTCATTTTTTTTTTATTTTGAGTCTTCTGACATTTTAACCATGACCAATTTATGATTTTCTCAGCAACTTACCATGTAAAGAATTACAGCCCTGTGTGTTGTGGAAGATTTACTATATCTGCCCTGAATTACATTCTCTTTCTCCTGTATTAGCCAAACTGCTTCAGCTGTTTTTGAGCCTTCAGGATCTTCCTAGGGGTCTTCTTTATGTCCAATTGAACTACGCTTTGCTCTGTTCTCAGGGCTGCCAGCAGCAGGTGTGCGCCATCTCAGGGGTGGGTTCTGTTTTATATGACCAATGTTCATGTATTTTCTTACAGTCTTGTTTCTGTGCAAATAATTTAACCATACTAAATACAAGATTTTCTATATGCATTTTAATATCTATTTAAATTATTTTTCCATTTTATAGGTTTATGTTTAAAATTTATAAAACTCCATTGAATAAATCTTTTCTAGTTTATTTAATTACTCTAGTTTTACATTTAGGCTATTGTCATTTTTTTTCCCTTTTTCCCTCTTTCTTTGGAGAACTCAGTCTCTTTGAGCATATAAAAGCATTTCACCTTTTCCATAAAAATAATGATTGTGTCTCTTTCATGGGACTGTTGTGAGATTTAAATATGATAATACTTAATTTACAGAATATACAGCTCTTTTGTTTCTTTCCAGCATGATCAGAGAGCCACAGGATGTGTGTCTCGATCAGGTCCCAGGCTGGCCACCTCTGGAGTTCCTCAATGTGGCTGCAGAGTGTTAGAGGCAGTCTTTAATGTCTCACAAGGGATTTAAAGATTATTTAGTGTAACCTTGCTTCCAAGAAATCTCCTCTAAAACATCTCTGACAGGATTATGGCGAGGCTGGATTTTATGAGTACTTGGCTTTCTCCCAAAGTTTCTGATCCTTCTAAATCAGTGGTCCCCAAGCCCCGGGCCACGGACCGGTACCAGTCCGTGGGCCATTTGGTACCGGTCTGAAGAGAAAGAATAAATAACTTATATTATTTCTATTTTATTTATATTTAAGTTTGAATGATGTTTTATTTTTAAAAAATGACCAGATTCCCTCTGTTACATCCGTCTAAAACTCACTCTTGACTCTTATCTCATTCAGGTGATATATTTATCCATTCCACCCTAAAGGCCGATCCGTGAAAATATTTTCTGACATTAAACCAGTCCATGGCCCAAAAAAGGTTGGGGACCACTGTTTTAAATGACCAGCCACTCTTCCCATATTAGATAAAATTAAACTGATACTAGATCCCATTGCTTAATACTTTTTCTGTTTATTAAAATTATTAGCAAAGCAAGGTATGCATTTTTTTTTCCTATTCTCTGATTTTATCAAAGGGGTTTTGCAGGGAATCAGGTCACCTACTACATGCCTTTCTGAGGTATAATTGGCGCTCCCACAATTACGCCTCTTCCATTTTCCTCCACTTCACAATCTAGATGTTCCCACCACAGTCCCATCCCCACGTCACAATCCAGATGTTCCCACCACAGTCCCATCCCCACGTCACAATCCAGATGTTCCCACCACAGTCCCATCCCCACGTCACAATCCAGATGTTCCCACCACAGTCCCATCCCCACGTCACAATCCAGATGTTCCCACCACAGTCCCATCCCCACGTCACAATCCAGATGTTCCCACCACAGTCCCATCCCCACGTCACAATCCAGATGTTCCCACCACAGTCCCATCCCCACGTCACAATCCAGATGTTCCCACCACAGTCCCATCCCCACGTCACAATCCAGATGTTCCCACCACAGTCCCATCCCCACGTCACAATCCAGATGTTCCCACCACAGTCCCATTCCCACTTTCAGGAACTTCCCTTTTACCTTCTTCAGTATGAAGTGCTACTTGAGATCATTACATTGAATTTGTTTGTTCTATCCAAAATATATCATTATATTGTTACATTCTAGCCCTAAATCCCTTACTCAAAAGTTTTGGTTTATCTAGGAGATAACATTTACCTTCTATGTTACTGTTTTACCTTTATTTTATTCCACATACTTTTAGATTTATAGAATTTTAAATATTTGTTCTTATTATCATTACGGGGTGCATTGGCATAATCAACTGATGGCTGTTGGCATCAATTCAACACTACCAGGAATCCCCAGCTTGGGGTGCAGTGAAGAAGGAACCTGTAGTCAGTGCAAAGCAGCTCTGTTTTGATACAGCACAGCTGCGAAAACAGCAAGGCTCTGTGGAGGCCCTCAGCCAGGCCCCTCTCAGGCTACTCAGCTCTGCTCTGCTCCTTGCTGTCCTGCTCTTCCCAGTTTTCTAGGATCTACAGTGTCACTTTCCAGGAACCCCCACCTCTGATGCCATAGCTGAACTCCAGAATATTAAATCCTGAACTTTGATGCCATCTGCTCTGCTCTGCTTTGGTGAGACATCTTTGGTGTTTCATCTACGGTGTTTCAGCTTCAGCCAAGGAAACGCAGTCTTTAGTCTTGGGTAGAAAGGGAAAGTGCACTCCCAGAGCCACAGGGAAGCTGATTTATACAGACAGAACTACCTGACCCTGGTCCCTGATTGGTTCATCCTCATGCAAATAAGGACTCCAAATCCTCATAGTTTGTACAAACTATGATTGGTCAGAATGGAGCTGCTCTGATTGGTCAGTGAAGAGGCTGATAGAAATAAGTGTGCCGTTCTGATTGGATTGGGGAAGCCTCAGTCCTACTGGTTGAAATAGGATTCCAGAAACTCCTAAGGGCTGACTCAGATGGCAGAAACACAGTACAGGCAGGCAGTTCAGTGCAAAGGAGGGTAGTTCAGGGCAGGCTTCCCCCTGAAGTGCAGTTTGCATGAGAGGACCCTGTGTAGAAATGGCTGCTAGGCTCTGTTATTAAAACTTGAGTACAATTAACCACTGGGAGCACTTCTTAGTAGGTATCTTCTTTCTCAAGGTCCAGAGTATAGATCCAGGTTTTCTAAACTGGTCTAATGGAACATCAGTGTCCCAGAATTGTCAGGTAGAGCAGATGTCATATATTTTCATGGCATAACTACTGTGGTAACCTGTATTTAACTTAAGTAATTTGCTTTCTCTGTGAGTTTCCTCAGAGTCTTTACTATGCTAATGTGCAAGGTATAGTTTCAAAGAGTCATGTCTGGTATGTAGGATTGCCAAACTTAATTGAGTCTTTAAAAAAGAAACATCTATTTACATCTCATGAGATGCTAGAATGTAGCCATCTAAACCAAATTTTCCCACCAGCCCTGCCGATCCCTTTCCACTACTACATCTCTCTCTGTCATGTATGCTATCTACCCTGTGATCTAGTTTATAATTTGTTTGTTTGTGTTTTCGCTGAACAGCTTCACTCCATAATCTCAAGTTTCAAAATGAGCCTCTTGTGGTCAGGTGTTGCCTGAAGCCTTCCCAGTTTTCATTGTCTACATTGTCACCTTCCAGGAGCCCCCACCTCTGGTGTCATAGCTGAAATCCAGAATATTAAATCCTGAGCTTTGATACCATCTGTGTGATCAGCTGCTTCCTTCCCATGTGCCCTGGCTTCTTTTCCAAAGTTATAATCATCAACTGAAAGACTTGAAAGGCAACAGCCGTGTCCCCGGGTTTTAAGTTTCTGGTCCAGGCCTGCATGGAAACTTGTAATACTTTCTGGATATATACCCTGGCCATGAGATTATGCCTTCCTTGTGTCTAAACTTTTTGAATTTTTTTCCTAATGTCAGCAATCCCCCCCCTTAGTTTTTTTAGACTTTAAGTTGACATATATCTTTTACTCAGAAGTTTCTTAGCATGCCATTTGTTTAAATACATGTTCTGATAGCAATGAGATTCATGGACATAGATAAAAATGAAGTGGTTACCATGGGGATGGGGGTGGGATAGGGAGTAAAGAGGGACAGATACACAGTGACAGAAAATGATTTGACTTTGGGTGATGGGCACACAACCCAATCAATAGTTCAAATGCTATAGAAATGTTTACCTGAAACCTATGTACTCTTATTGATCACTGTCACTTCATTAAATTTAATTTTATAAATAAAAAAATACATGTTTTAAGAAAGCATCATACCTCCCTTTTAGCTATGAAAGGGCTTTATACAAGGTGGTGCCTATCATGGACTAACATGGAGCCCATGAAAGAATGTCTTGACTCTTACAAGTCTATGCGAACACTCTGAATTGTTCCTTGACTCATTCATACCTTGCTGCTTCTTCCTCAGAAGCTCTGAGTTTACTATCAGGACTTCTGTTCCCTGCTACTCTGAGAAGAGCTTAGCTTTATAACTCATGGGGAGGCTAAAATGGCTTACAGTTCCTCCTCCACCCTCTTCCATCCCTCTCCCACTCACTGATGCTTCCAACAATTTTAATTTCTCTCTGCTTCCTTGACTATTTTTTCTAGTTTCCTTCTTGGGTTGTTTAATCCTCCCAGAAACACCTTTATCCTCTTTAATGTGCCCATATTTGAAGAGGCATTTGTTAAATTCATCTCCTGAAGCATCCTTCTTTTAGCTGGGATTTATTAAGCCAGCTAAAAGACATTGTGCTGAATGCTGGGAACATAAGACATACACCTTACTCCCATGTAGAGCCTAGTGGGAGACAGAGAGAAGAATAAGTAAGCAAATACAAATCAACATGATAAGTGGTCCTGAAACTACTAGATAAAGGGTGCTGCTATAGGATGTCACTGAGGAGTGGTAAGCAGAGGAGGGGTATGGTTAGGCTGTATCTTTACAAAGCATTTGTGTAAGTCCTGCTATAGCTAGTGGGAGTGTGGAAAAGTTGGTGGCAAGGAGAAAGGATGAGGGGCTGTCACATTTCCTCAGATAAGGGATAATGGCAGTAATGGCAATAATGATCATGGTAGTGGAGTTGAAAAGTGAAAGGGCCCACAAAACATTTAATTATAGAAACAGCAGGAATGAATGTCTGAGTTCACATAGAATGCAAGGAGAATAGAAAACCAACAGTGACTCCTGGATTTTTAGCTTTGGAAGTTGTGTAAATGGTGGAGTCATTTACCAAGATGGGGAAGGCTGGAAGAAAAGATGGTGAGTTCCTCTTTGGATGTGTTGAATCTGAATAACCAGCTGAAAACAAACATGTGATAGGCAATCAATCACATGTAAGGTTCTAGAGCTCATAAAACAAGGGTGGGCAGAGCTGTGGCTTTGGCAGCCTCCACATGTGTATAGTCACTGAAGATCTGTGTACCTTTCTCCCATGGCCGTGCTTTTGCTGTGAAGCTAGAAACAGACCCTTTGCTGCTCACTCAGGGGTCACCTGTGCCCTCCTGCTCCTGTGCCCTCCACTCAGGGCCTTCCAGGGCCTCTTCAGAGGCCTGCCGTCCCACCTCTCGCCCTCCTGCTCCTGTGCCCTCCACTCAGGGCCTCCCAGGGCCTCCTCAGAGGCCTGCCGTCCCACCTCTCACCCTCTCCACCTTCTGCTGTGCACTGCTTCCTATCACCATCCTACAGACCATGTGAAACTTAAAAATAATAAAAATAAATAAACTTACAAAAAAAAACCCATCCCACTCTGGTAACAACTCTCCTGTCCATGTTGTATAATCTCCAGTTGTGTCTCTACATATGTTTTTCTCTACCTCCTCTCTTTTGTCCCACCAGATTCTTGTCTATTGCTGGGCTCCCACATCTGAATAGAGAGAAAAAGTCCTAGATAACAAATATAATCTAGGATTCTACACCCGAATCTGTCTCAGTTCCCAGAGACACTCACTCAGCTCACATGGACTGTCTGTTGATGAACCATACCACATACTTGTTTTTAAAATGAAAATGATACTCAAACCAGCAAACTTTCTTTAGTCCCCTCAGATAGTAATGGTGACATATTTGACGCTGGGGTGGTTACGGGGCTGCAGCTAGCCTGGTTTATAGCTGTTGGGCTCTCTATAAGATAATGCTATGCTCAGAGTCCTCTTTTGTTTTTATTATGCATCTATTGAAAGATTTCTCATTATCAGTTTTCAGAAAACAAGTAGGCTCTTGAATTATGTTTCACAATGTATGTACCTGATTTCCTGTATTCTTGACAGTTTCATTACACTTTCCAGATTATTTACCCTTTTCTCCCTAGGACATCAGGACAAGTACATTGGTATATTCATTCATTCACCACAATGTTACTGGAGGTTCAAATGTACAGTGTATTTTACAAGGCACTAGAGAAATAGCAATTTACACAACAGACAGGTGATACTCCTATGGAGAATACTATTTCTAAAGAAGCAGATGTTATCCAAATAACTGTGCAAATGATTATTTAATTATGATTGTGGGGTAATATGAAAGGTGGATGGGGAAGCCTAACTTAGCCGGGAGGTTTTAGAAGGGACCCAGAAGAGGATCCTCTAAAGAGGCAATATTTAGGCTAGACCTGAAGAATAAATTACAGTTATCTGGGTAGCAGGAGGGAAGAGGAGGGAAGAGCAAGAAGGAAATGGGAATTTAGGAAGATAATTCTAAAAGCAGAAAATGCCTTGTGTGAAGACCTGAAGTAATAGGAGCTTGGCTCCTTTAAGGAAGTGAAGGGGGTATACGTGGGCCAGAGGGTGTGGTCAGGTGGGATTAATAGATTGTCTGGAGCCAAATCTTGCCTGCCTAAGTAAGGAGGACAGATTTTCTTTGATGTGCAAACTATGGAAGGATTTCAAGCTAAGAAGTTACATCTGAGTCATGTTTCCAAAAAAATTACCTAAGTTGTTTTATAGGGAATAGATTGAAGAATGGCAAGAGAGGAGTCTGGGTGTCCATCTAGAGCACTGGTCCCCAACCTTTTTTGGGCCACGGACCAGTTTAATGTCAGAAAATATTTTTACGGACCGGCCTTTAGGGTAGGATGGATAAATGTATCACGTGACCAAGACAAGGGTCAAGAGTGAGTCTTAGATGAATGTAACAGAGGGAATCTGGTCATTTTTAAAAAATAAAACATCGTTCAGACTTAAATATAAATAAAATGGAAATAATGTAAGTTATTTATTCTTTCTCTGCGGGCCAGTACCAAATGGCCCATGGACTGATACCAGTCCGTGGCCCCGGGGTTAGGAACCACTGATCTAGAGGACTGATGGGAGTCCACAAAGAGATTATGTGGTGGATGTCCTAGATGCATCCACATGGGACTGGGCTACTGAGCAACCACTATGTCAGGCATTGCCAAACGTCCCCTGAAGCTCTTATTCTGGTGCTATGTTTACGATGTATGTGTCTTCAATATTTCAGGAACTGAGAATTTGGAGAAAATTGTTTCCAAAAAATATTTGCTTCTGCCCTTCTGTGTACCACATAAGGTAACTGACATCACTTAAAACAAATGAAGGCTCCTCAGATAACTCTTTATAACTGACACAGCCTATATACCCTTGTTGGCTGGAGATGTTATCAAATCCAAGTCCTTTGAAATATAGTTATGTTTTTTCCCATGGAATGTAGAATATAAGTTTTAACTTCTCTGAGTTTGTCTATAAAGAAGGAGATAATATCAGAGAATTGGTATCATAAGGGGTGTATTGCAGGGATCCAAGCATTTTTGTATTCTTTGCTCTCCCTGGAGAGCAGTTTAGGCAGGAGTAGGGAAGGGGAGAAAAGCGGCCATGGATGACTTTCTATTTTAAAGCAATGAAATAGGAAGACTTGGCCTCTGTGACGAAGGATTCTCTTGTCTTGACTTTTCTCCTGTCCTAGGAGCAGTGACAAGCATTCTCCTTCAGAAGACATGGAGGCACCCACACCCCCAGGGCGTGCCGTTAATTGGCGCTCTCTGACAGCATTACGCAGAGTACTTTCCACACATCGTCATGTCTGCTGGCCCCAGACTACAGAGTTCAGGGCCCAGTTTAGACCTTCCAAAACATGAGGTCCTGGAAACTACAACTAAAAGTTTAAGACTACAGTTCCTTAAAACTGATTTGTCCTAAGTGATGTCAGTGACCCTCTTCAGGGGCTGAGCTAGTGGGAAAACAAGAGAACCAGAGCCCCTTTGGCTTGGGGGTGGGTAGGGAGGCTTGCCTCGTGCTGCATTTCTGTGGTCTTAGTGGCAAGGCCATTTTAAAACTGAAAATGTTGTGTAAAAGTCACTAAGCCAAAAAGTACCTAAAAGGTAGCCGCAGAAACAAATTTAAAAATCATGTATTAAGATCTAGTAGGCTCAAGCACTCTGCATAATCTCATTGACTCAGGTTTTATCTTGAAAAAGGATGTCTTAGGCATCAAGACACACAACCTTGAACTGTAATAAAATATGTTTTCTTCGTCATCAGGGATGGACATCAGCTTGCTGTCATAGAAAACACATTTTGACCTTGAATCTTTACTTCTGAAAGTTTATGGCCGGGGGGCGAAGGGACACTTTATTCTGAAGGGGCGGGGATATACTGTGGTCTTCAGTTTCATCAGTCTTTCCGACCACGAGGCCATCTTTAAAGAAACACTCCTCACTTCACTGAATGGGACTCTTGTGACCTCCATCAGTAAATGCTTTCCAGTCATTCATTCCATCTCAGCAGAAAAAATAGGCCTCAGTGCCCTGATGGGAAGTGACTGAGGTCTCCACAGGGGCCCTCGCACAGAGTGAATCACTGCTGATGAGGTTCTAACCAGAGACATTTTTATGAGCTGTGCAATCACTCAAAAAAAATGCTCAGTTTGTATTTTCAAAACTTAGTGGCCTCTCTCTTGGAAACCATGTATTTGAGAACATCTTTTGAATTTGTTCATCCACAGCTGTGAGAAAAGACTGCCTAGTCATGGGTAGGAAAAAAGCAATTTAGAAAAATAATAGAGGAAGATGATAATTTCATCCTTGTCTGGATTTCTGTGTCATTTCGCTGAAATGTGGCCAGGAAAGGGGCAGGCCAGGGTCTCTGTAGGAGCAAGGAGAGGAGCCCAAGGTTTGCAACAGGCCCCAACTGACCAGAGAAGTCCACGAAGAGCATGAAGGTACAGAAAAAGCCAAACAGTAACATATAAGGAAGCAGAGTACCAGAGCCTAGGAAACCTGGTATTCTCTGCTCTGTCACATGGTGGATAAGTGACCATGGACTAGTCACGCAGATTTCAAGGGCTTTGCTCTACCTCGTCAAAGGAGAGTGTCAGCCTCCCTTAAAGCACTGACATTCTATGATTTAGGAAAATCCTAAAAATCAAATAATAAGACGTTACTTCGCACAATGCTAGAGTGACCAGCACCCAGTTAATGCTTTGAGGAAATAAAGTAAAAGAAGAACTTTTAGTGGGAACCACAGGAAGAGTATCTCTATAATTAAGATACTTTTTTGTGTGTGTGGTGATAGTGTTTTTGTTTGTATATTTGTACCTTAATAGATCCAGAGAGTACCTGCAGAGGTAATCACACATGTAGCCATGTGAGTGATGAAGGAGAATCTTCTTAAGGAACTTTCATCTTTCTAAGCTTTGAAGCAACAAGTTGCAAGACAGGAAAGGATGTATTCCTGACAATTTCAGTGGCAGCTGCGGCATAACCAACAGTCGAGGGCAAGAGTAAAATGAGCAGCAGTGTAGAGCCTCCGTTCACGCAGCCTTCCATATGTCTGAATTGGACATTTGGTACTTCAGTTTTTCTTATCAGTGTATGATAATGGGGTACTTACCATCTGAAATCCTAAATATGTGGCCTTGCTTCTTTTTATTAGTAATTGCTTTTCATCATTTGTAAGTTTAGAGTTCCTGAAACACAATTAGGAACTTTGTAAAAATATGAGTAAGAAGCAACCAGGAATGTACATCTTCTCACCTACCCTTTGGCCGAGCTCTAGCTGTGCTCTCCAGCCCACACTCAAACCACAGGAAAGAGCCCCTGTCCCTGGTTACAGTCTAGGTGCTGGGCTCCTTCCTGAATATGTAAAGTAAGTGTCTGTGAATGGGTGCCTGCTGGGCTCCACGTGCAGAAAGGAAAAGTAAACAGGCTCTGCTTGTTCCCATTGTGTTCATGAGAACCTGAAGAGAAGGCTTGGAACCAAAAATAACTGCAGTGTGGATGAGCAAGAACTCATTGTAAGGTGATATCCATTTTATGGGAAGATGCTAGCACCAGCTCAGTAGAAATAATTAGACTTGGGAGTGAGAGAGAACTTTAGATAGTAATATCTCATAGGTATTTAAATTCTTCAGAGCGATATCAGGTACAATATTTCATTTAAACCTTAGTAACCTGCTCCCCAGTGGCAAGTGTGTCTCACACATTACTCCCACGCTCGCGGCCGATGTTGCTAACCTGTCAGATCCCTCTTTCCTTCTGAGGTCCATAGCAGGGCGCTCAAGAACATGGAAGTTTCCTGTGGCCAGTTACATACTTGTACTTCCAGCAAGTGCATGTCAAAGGAACTACTGTTATGTTTTGGCTGAAAATGAATTTTTTTTACAGCAGCAATTTAGAAACATACAATGCCTCATATTCTTTTTTTGTTAATCTTTGTGATCCACCTTTAAAAAAAATGTTTCCCATTGATATGAGGTAATGTCCCAGTAGAGCCCAAGCTCTGTGTCGATCAGGCGTCCCTGATTCGACTTCCCCGGGCAGTGGGACACTCCTGCTTATCAGCAGGGCTGGGAGCCTCTTCGAGACTACTCTTGAGGTGGATATGAGGATGCTACTGTTAAATGCCACCAGAGGAAAGACACGACTGACACACAAATTAGTTGCAATAATCACACAGGCAATTTATTACTCACAAATCCTTTTGGCGTGCCTGGGTACAGCTTAAGGGGGCCCCGTTGGCGTGCTCCTCTCGGCTGGCTTTGGTCAGAGCTCAGAGTGGCATGGAGACAGTCCACATCAACACTGGAGTCTGGGTGACTACTGCAGCAGGGGGTTCAGCTTTAGTACCCTTTCTGGCCAACGCCTCCTAACAGGTGTCAATCTACAGGATTATCACCTCAAACCACCTTTTTGGGAGTTCCTCACAGGGAACCCCCTTTATGTCAATCTACTGAAATGTTTACATTAAACCACTTTTTAAGATGTTCTTATTTTCATTAATTTACAAAGTTAATGTAAATAACACCAAGCCACTTCTTATCTATGTATAACTTCACACACATGCTAACTGGGCCCTGCTTGTAAGTCAGAGTCTGTTTATCACATTACAGAGTTATGGCACTAAGCCACTATATTAATTCCTATCCAATTGGCATAACTTTACTTAATTTTAATAATTATTTTTAATATCCTTTCAATTACTTTTATATATCTTCCATATTTTTATATTTCTATATATTTAATTACTATAACCTTATATTACTACAACAGGTAAAGAGACAGAGAGACAGGGAAAGGGGATGGGGAGATGGGGAGAAAAAGAAGCATCAGCTCATTTTTCTACTTAGTGGTTCCATTTTGTTGTGCACTCATTAATTGCTTCCTGTATGTGCTGTGACTGACCCGATGACCTCGGGGTACCGGGCCGACGCTCTATCCACTGAGCCACCCTGCCAGGGACAATCTACATTTTTATATGAATCATATATAACAACTCATTCAGAATAGCAGAACTACCTGCAGAGCTGTGCCTGACTTTGCCTCAAACTACTTGGTACTAACTTGTAATGGTGAAGTAGGGGATCTGTCTCATTCTAGCAGCCTCATACTGACTGTTTGGTTTTTTGGGGGGTTTTTTTGGTCTGGTCTGAAGGCAGAGAAAATAACACAGAAAGGGGATTTTTTTAAAATACTTCTTAGTGGAGTTATTCCTTTGACACTTTGAATAAAAAAACAAATATGTAAAGAAATTAGTAGCTTTTAAGAGAAAATATATAATGATTTTTAATATGTATATAGCAGTAAAGCCAAAATGTATAAATATTAAAAATTTTAATAGAAATTAATAGAAAATATTAAAACTAAAATTTTATTCTCAAAAAAAGTGTTTTTGAATTAGGATTATACCTCCTATACGCACACTTTTAGGGATGCCATAGTATTTTTTAAAGATTGTATTTATTGATTTTAGAGAGAGAAGAAAGAACAGGGGAGGAGCGGGAAGCATCACTCATAGTAGTTGCCTCTCGTATGTGCCGTGGCTGGGCAAGCCCAGGGTTTTGAACCGTTGACCTCAGCATTCCGGGTCAATGCTCTAGCCACAGTGCCAGCACAGGCCAGGCGTAGGGATGCCATAATATTTCTAATGTCAGAGTTTGACAATATCTATCTTTCCTCCCTCCCTCCATACCTCCCTTCCTTTCTTCATTTTTCCTTTCCATATCTGTTAAATATCTTTCACTGTAAAGAACTAAAGCTATTTCTCTCTCATGGAACTTTTACTCTGTCAGTGAAGATTAGAAAACAAATTAATAAGTCTATCATTAGAATTATAATAATTACTATGAAGGAAATAACAGGACGCTGCAATGATAGAGCATGAAGAGGAGAATGCACCATGGATCTTCACATAATTAGGAAAAACTTCTCTGTGGAGACAGAATTCAAGCTGAGATCCTGAGGGCCGAGAAGGAGCCAGTGCTGGGGAGGGTGGAAGGAAGATGTAGGAGAGGAAGGACCTTGAAGGCAGAAGGAGCCGGACCTGCTGACGCTCCATTAGGACCAGTTCAGTGGGTGAGGTGGAGACTGGAATGGGAAGAGTTAGAAAGGTGGTGAGAGGCCTTGCCCATCCTAGGAAAGAGCTTGGATTTCATTCTAAGATAAACTGAAGTTTGTTTGCTTGTTTGTTCATTTGTTCATTCACTCAACAGAGGTATCCCATGATTGAATTTCAATGTTAAAAGAGAGTGGATTTTGGGCGGTCGATGGAAATGAAAGCGAGGGAATCAGTAAGCGGCCATGCAAGTCCAGATAAGCCCTGAGTGTGGCTTTGGTTGGGGGGTGGGAGTGAGGCTGGAGAGACTCAAACAGATCTGTGATGCACATTTGAACTAGAGGCCTTAGGACTTTGTGATTAGATGAGAGAAAGGGGATTCAAGGTGAATCCAAGTTTTTTTTTTGTTTTTATTTTTTTTAGAGAGGAGAGAGGGAGAGAGAGAGAGACAGAGAGGGAGAGAGAGAGAAGGGGGGAGGAACTGGAAGCATCAACTCCCATATGTGCCTTGACCAGGCAAGCCCAGGGTTTTGAACCGGCGACCTCAGCATTTTCAGGTCGATGCTTTATCCACTGTGCCACCACAGGTCAGGCTGAATCCAAGTTTTTATCTTAAGCAAATAGGTACCTGATGGTGGTATTGCATGAAATGAGAATCGGGGAACAAACACAGGTGAGAGTCACAAACTCAGATTTGTACATCTCAGATCTGACTGCTCATGGGATATCTAAGTGATGACATGAAGAAGGCAAATGGATACCTGGGTCTGGAGTGACAGACATGTGGGCTAGTCCTGTACACATGTAGAGGTACATGTTCCACAGAAGGCAGATCCTGATGGGCACCACGGCCATGAGGGGAGATCAGTGAGGAGGACAGAGTAAGAGAGAGTTTAGGGGGAGGCTTTGAAAATGTTTAGCATTTGAAGTTTGGGAAGAAGGAGATAAGCCAGAAAAGAGACATGAGGGGAAGGAACAGCCAAAAAATTAGAAGGAAAAACAGAAATGTGCAACATTATGGGAACCAAGCTATGTATCTCTTCCACATAGTAGCAAGCAGGATTGGATTTGTCCTGAATGGTCGAGTAAAGAGATCGCAATGGGGAAGGTTGCTGGTGACTTTAACAAGAACCATTCTGGTGGAGCTGTAGGGATAGAAGCCAGGCTTGTGAGTTAGAATGTGAAGGATATACCACAATGATCCAGTGAGATGATGCATAGGGAGGGCCTGTGAGAAGCTATAAAGGGCTATACAAAGAAAATAGCATATTGATAATAGTACCTTTGTGCTGTTAATGGAGTCACTGTTTTTAGTTTTGTCTTATATTTAAATTTAGACCAACTATTAAATCACTTTCAAAAGAAGAAGAAGAGGAGAAGGAGGGAGGGAGGAAAGGTGGGAGGTAAAAAGAAGGGGGAAAAGAGGAAAAGAATAATGACAAATGAAAAGTAAAAACATCTTGCTTAGTCAACTCTTTGAAGATGTTTGTCCAGAAAGGAGTCAGGTAAATATAGAGGTAATTTGAGTAAGATATGGGATGAAGAGAAAATTAAGACAAAGTAGAGCATAGCAAAAAAACTTTGGGAAATGTCCATAGTTAGGAAGAAGTATTTGATTGGATAGAGGGGCTAATATAAAAAGTAAAGTCCTTGAGAAGAAAAAGTCCCAAAGCTCAAAGATTTGAGCAAAACTTTCTAGTCCGTATCAGGTATAGTGAAATCGAGGCATAGAAAAATAATGGATCCTTGTTCTGAGATCAGATAATGAGCCACTGATTCAGTCGTACATTTGCAAAAATTGTTATATATATAAAACAACTAAATTTTTGCAGGCATTGCCCTTGATAAATAATAGGACAATTATATTACGTGTCCACTGAAGTAATTATTGCACAGTCTTCTAGTGCAACACCACTCACTGCTCCCTTCTGAGTCATAAGTTTCTTCCATAGAGTAATTTTATATGTCTAAAGCTCATTTATATGTTTTGGTTTCTTTCGTTGTGCCCTTATTCTAAATATTTACTTGGCTTAATGAATAGTTTATTGTGAAACCCATTGAAGTCCACATGGTTATAGAAATGATGAGCTTGATTCTCCTGCTGTGAAATAATAATGTCTCACCTCTCTGTTTGAACTTGCTCTCCAAGTACAGGCAATACTTGTAAAGAATAGATCTCTCACAATCCTCACCTCCTTGTAAGCATTCACACTACATCTTCAGTTTGTATAGAAGGTATTTTTGTTTGTTCTTTCACACATGCTAAGTCAGAGGAACAACAGTCATTTCTCTTCCTCCCTTACCTCCAGATGTACTGGGAGCAGTATCATCTGTTATTCCACAGGGAATAACAGGCCAGCCATTATTTCCCCCAGGTTTGCCTCCATAAATAGGGTCTTATGCCTAAAGAGATTTTTCTCACGTAAGCAACATGACAGCAATTATTGGCCTTGTGAAATTCCCGTTTGCATATTATGGAACAAACACTAGTAAAATATTTTACTTAATTAGCTAGGCACATGAAGTTAGGGCTAGTAAGGTTAAAACTTTTATCTTTTTGACCTTCATGTTTCTCATTAGAAAATGGGTCTATTGATACTATCTTTTGCACTGTTCTTTCTTCGAGGATCAAATATGTTGTGTATCAGGCAGTTTTTAAAAAGGGAGCAAAGAAATGTCTTGGGGTAACTGAAGTTCTTTACACAGTTTAAGTATTTTAACTATCTGACCATTTCTTCTCTCCATTTCTAAAACTGAGAGGAGTAGAGACTTTAGATTTTATTGATTGATTGATTTTTAGAGAGAGAGAAAGACTGGGGAGAAGCAGGAAGCTTCAACTCATAGTAGTTGCTTCCTGTATATGCTTTGGCCAGGCCAGCCCAGGGATTTGAACCGGTGACCTCAGCGTTCCAGGTTGACACTTTATCCATTGCACCATCACAGGTTGAGATTTTAAATCTTGATATTGCCAAATTGTTCTCTACAAAAGTTGAACCCATTTTACGTTCACACCAATAGTGGATATTTAAAATAATTATAACCTTTATGATCTCCATAGTGGAAAATGATCCTACACATCTATTTGCACTACTTTGACTACTCTATTGGTAGTCTTCAAGCTGTTCCTGATTTTTGGATAGTATAAACAACTCTGCAGTTCTTAGCTTTGAATTTTTTTAAATAACTTTTTAATTTATTGAGTTTAGAGAGAGAGGAATGGGAGGGGGGAGCGAGAAGGAAGGAGATTTGTTATTTCACTTACTTATGCATTCATATGTTGATTATGTGACCAAGGATTAAACCCACAAGCAACCTTGGTGACTTGGGACGACATCAACTCACTGAACTACCCAGCTAGGGCCTTATCTTTGACATTTTATTTCCCATTTAAAATATGTCTTTAAGATCAGTTTCCAAGGCAACAGAAGATATGGCCATTTCAGTTACTCTTGAGACATCACAAAATTATTTCGAAAGAGTTTTACAATTTACACTCTCATCAGAGATGCCTGCATGTTTTCTTTTTAGCATACTTTCGAACTCTGGGTGGTATTAAAATTATTATTGCTAATTTAGTAAGCAAAAGTTATGTCTTCTTTTTACTGCCCGGGAGCCATAATTTAAAGGGCCTCCTAATGGTCCCGCAGCCAGGCGGAAGCCTGGCAGTGACACCAGAGGTTTGTTTTCTGTTCTTTCCCCTGCTAGTTAATAATTAGACAATATTTCCAGACTCACAGTTGGATCAGATTGAACTGGTCTTGCTGAGCTGTTAATGATTCGGAACACCTTTCCCCACCTTTCCACCTCTGTGAATTCTGCCAGCTCCTTTGAGGGTACCTTAAGTCTCACTTCATAGTCCCACTGAATAGCCTTCCCTGGTAACTCTGCCCAACCTCAGTGATGCCCTTGCTCCCCCACACCAAGTCAATTTTGGCTCTTACCATATTGTTTGACCTGGGCTGTCGTCAGCTTGTTTCCATTATTTTCTCTGCTGGTAGGATTTTGTAACACGGATTTACTCCGCCTGCCAGGTAATGTTAACATCATGCCTTTTTCTCTTTCATCAGTTTTGCTCTTGTGAGCAGAGACACTTTCTTGCACAGTGATAGCCACACATATTGTTGGTCACATTGAACTAAATCCCTTGTCAAACAGATCTTACTCCAGAGGTACTGGGGTACACAGAACACAGCTCTCCCGCATGTGTCCCTTCTAGAACTCTGAACAGGCAAACTCAATTTACTATGATGCTTTCCTTTCAGACGTTGTTATTTTCATATTATTCTTATTTGCTTTTTAGGTACATCTACTGGTCTTTTCATATTTTGTTTTCTGACTTATTTCAGTAAACTGAATTAAGTTTCTCCTTGAACAAAATGCCTTCAGCATTCTCACACAGTGGATTGAATTTCTTCTCTATTTAGGTCGTGTCTTTTAAGTGACACCAATCCACTTTGATGCTGGCTGTCTTCACTGTATTTATTGATTCTGTCTCTAATGGTATAGAATTTTCCACCTCTCTCTGCTAGTTTCAGTATATGCCTATTCATGTCGTTCGTATGTCTTTTATTAGGAATCTCTGGTTTTATTGATGTATTGAGCTTCTCTAGCTAGGGCAAAGCTTCCACCTATCCTATAGTTAACTTTGCCTCCCAGCTTAAAGTGCCTCCAAACTATGACTATTCAGTTTTACCTCCTCTACTATGATTTCTAAGATGCTGATTTTCTGGTATGAATCCTTGTCAAATGCTCAAAAGCACTTGTATGTATATACATGTGTGTGTCTGTATAAGTGTGTACATGTTTATGTGTATGTAGATATAGTACATATGTCTATAAACATGCATGTATGTTTAAATAGCCACATATACATATATGTTTATATATAAGTATATGTGTGTTCAGCTGTATATCTTCTAGCAATAAGAAGAGTTAAAAGTATTTACGGAGCTTTCAAATCTTTCTTTTTAGCTTTAGAGCATTTTTGAATGACCATTCAAGCAGAAAGTCAATAGGCATAAAAGATAGTGATTATCCAGTTAGCTAGTGAGGATAAGGAGGCTCTTGGGAGCACTGTTTAAAACATATCTCTTTACTGTACCACTTGCCAACCAGGCTCCATGCACACTGGCCTCCTCCTAGTTTTGGAACAGCTAAGCTTGTTCTTGCCCTCAGGCCTGTGTTCCACCCATTACCTCTACCTAGAATCTTCTCTTCCAGATCTTCTGGCTTCTCTCAGTCTGGCTCCTCTCAGCCTGGCTCCCTGTTATTAGGAGCTCAAATCAAAAGTCTGGATTCCAGAGAGACCTTCTTGACCACCCAAATAGCTTTCTCCCCTTTCTCCTACCCCTAGGTTATATCCATAAAACTGGTACTTATCACTATCTGAAATTATTATTTTTTTCTTTATGTTCCATCAATCCCCACTAGGATGTAAGCTTCAGAAGGGTAGGGAGCAAGCCTGTCTTGTTCAAAGTTGTCTCTCCAGTTTTTAAAACAATGTCTGGCACATAGAAGGCATTTATGTGGTAATATTTGCCAATACATCAATGAAACATTGGCTTTAGAAAAGTCTAAAACTTTGATATAATTTTCTTCTCCTCTTTCTAAATTCACTGGAGTATATGTTTTAACATTCCATTTTTTAAAAAATGTGTTTCACAAACTTTTCTCATAGTTAATGTTATCCGGTCATGTTTTGATATTTAAATTCTAATTTCTGGTAGGAATTTGAGAGCTTGTAATCAAAGTCTACCACAAAGAATAAGCTAAACTGTGTTAAAATCAGTTCCAAACATTTTAAAAGATCAGCTAAAAAGGATTACTACTTACTGAAATAAGTGAAATTTCAAACTTATTTTCCCAAAAAGGAATGTCACCAAAACATAATATTTTTGTACCATTTAATGCCTAAAAAGTAGTTTTATTTTTAATTTATTTTTTTAATTTTATTTTTCAATTACAGTTTACATTCAATACTGTTTTTTATTAGTCTCAGGTGTACATCATAGTGGTTAGACAATCATATAATTTACAAAGTGTTCTTCCTGATATGTCTTGTAACCACCTGGTACCACACATAGTTATTACCATTATTAATTATATTTCCTATGCTCTACTTAACATCAGATTTTGGGTTGTTGTGTTCTTTTTTTTTTTAATTTAATTTTATTTTATTTATTTTTAATGGAGTGACATCAGTAAATCAAGATACATATATTCAAAGATAACATGTCCAGGTTATCTTGTCGTTCAATTATGTTGCATACCCATCACCCAAAGTCAGATTGTCCTGTCACCCTCTATCTAGTTCTCTTTGTGCCCCTCCCCCTCCCCTTCCCTCTTCCTCTCCCCCCTCCCCCCCGTAACCACCACACTCTTATCAATATGTTCTTTTTTTCATTTGTTTCAAGGTAGCTATTGATTTCTATCTTGAGCTCATTGTTAACTCTTTCATTGTTTAATAACCTTTATTGAGCCTCTATAGCTTTATATGGTTTTCATAGTTTTTCCTTATGATTTAGTTTCATACCACTGTGGTCAAAGATGTTTGATATGATTTCAGTCTACTTAATTTTATTGAGATTTGTTTTATGTCCTAACATATGGTCTGTCATAGAGAATGTTCCATGTGCACTTGAAAAGAATGTATATTCTGCTGCTTTGGGTTGAAATACTCTGAAGATATCAATTAAATCTATCTAATCCAGTGTATCATTTAGGGCCGCTGTTTCCTTGTGGATTATCTGTGTGGAAGGTCTATGCATTGATGTCAATGGAGTGTTAAAATCTCCTACCAGGACTGTATTATTGATATATTGCTCTCTTCCTTTATGTCCATTAGGATCTGCTTTACATATTAGGTGCTCTTATGTTGGTTGCATAAATGTTACAACAGTTATATCCTCTTGTCGGATTGATCCCTTAATTATTGTAGTATCGTTCTTTGTCTTTTATTATAGCCATTGTCTTAAAGTCTATTTTGTCTAATGAAAGTACCGTATTTCCCCATGTATAAGACACACATTTTTTTGAAAAATTTGGGGTCTAAAAACTGGGTGCGTTTTATACAGTGGTTGTAGATTTTTTTACTTGCATTTCCCACTTTTTCACACTTGTTTTTGCGCTCAATGTTGAAGACAGTGATTCGTCATCAGATACAAATGAGGACAAGCTAATGGATGGGAGTTTTGACAGTGATGAGGAGTTGTATGAATTTTATGATGAATAAAACTTGAGTTCAATAACTTTATGTAATACTTTTTTTTTTCCCAAACTTTGGGCCCCGAAATTATGGTGTGTCTTATACATGAGGAAATACAGTATTTCTACTCCAGCTTTTTTTTCATTCCATTTGCATGAAATGTCTTTTTTCATCCCTTTATTTTCAGTCTGTGTCTATCTTTTGTTTTGAGGTGTGTCTCTTTTAGACAGTATACATATGGGTCTTGTTTTTTTATCCATTCAACTACCCTCTGTCTTTTTATTGGAGCATTAATCCATTTACATTTAAAGTAAATATTGATAAGTACATATTTATTGCTATTTTGTTCTTTTTAACTGTGTTCCTCTTTTTTCACCCTTTCTTCTTAAAGAAGACCCTTTAACATTTCTTGTAATACTTGTTTGATGGCAATGAATTCCTTTATCTTTTTTATTTCTTTGGTCTAGGAAGCTCTTTAATCTTTCCTTTGATTCTAAATGATACCCTTCCTGGGTAGAGTCAACTTGGTTGTAGGTCCTTACTTTTTATCAGTTTGAGTATTTTTTGCCACTCCTTTCTGGCCTGCAAAGTTTCTGTTGAGAAATAAGCTGACAGTCTTGTGGTGTCATTTTAAATATTATAGGTGTTTATCACTTTTTCTTACCATGGGGAAAAAAACAATTTTCTCATGCCAATAAATACTTTTTGGATACATAATTTTCTTAGTTACATGTATTGTTTTTCCATTCCTCAAATATTTGCTAAAACTGGTATTATTGTATTTTAAATATTTTCTAGGGAGATGAGTGATATCTGGTTTTTATTCAAACTTTCCAAAAATTTTTCCAGCTTTATTGAGATATAATTAACATACACCACTATATATATTTTAAGGTATATAATATAATGATTTGACTTATATATGTCATAAAATGATTAAAACAATAAGTTTAGTTAACATTTGTCATCTCATATAGATATCGAAAACAGCAAAATTTATTCCTTGTGATAAAAACTCTTAAGTCTACTCTTTTAACAACTTTCATATTAATCATACAGCAGTGGTAACAATAGTCATCATGTTGTTCATGAAAACCCTAGTTTTAGGCCCTGGCCAGTTGGCCAGGGATAGAAGGTAGAGCGTCGGCCTGGTGTGCAGGAGTCCCGGGTTCGATTCCCAGCCAGGGCACACAGGAGAAGCACCCATCTGCTTCTCCACCCCTCCCCCTCTCCTTCCTCTCTGTCTCTCTCTTCCCCTCCCGCAGCCAAGGCTCCATTGGAGCAAAGTTGGCCCGGGTGCTGAGGATGGCTCCATGGCCTCTGCCCCAGGCACTAGAATGGCTCTGGTTGCAACAGAGCAACGCTCCAGATGGGCAGAGCATCACCCCTTGGTGGGCATGCCGGGTGGATCCCGGTCAGGCATATACAGGAGTCTGTCTGACTGCCTCCCCGTTTCCAACTTCAGAAAAATTAAAAAAAAAAAAAAAAGCCAAACAAACAAACAAAAAACCCTAGTACTTACTTATCTTAAAACTGCAAGTCTGTATCTTTTGATGACCTTCATCCAATTTCATCTACTCCTTCCCCCACCTCTGGTAAGCACAAGTCTGATCTATTTTTCTATAAATTTAAACATTTTGAGATATTTTATTAACTATATTTCTTCTCTCATGCAGTCTCATTGTGTTTTCTATTGAAACATTCTCCAACTTTTCTTTTTGACTTATTAGGTTCTTTGTATATTCAAGATTTTGCCCCTTATAACTTATATATCTTGTAAATATTTGTAGTAGTGTTAGAATTTAATTTAGGTTACTATAGTTTTATAGGCTTGTTACTTAATATAGACATTAATCATTATAATTTTCTTTCTAAATTTATTTGAGAATATTTTGATAGTTATGAGCTTACCAATGGTATAAAAGAAAAATCCTGCCTATATAATTAATTTTAATGTTTTTTCATTAAAAAAGTTTTAAGGTGCATAAAAATGTACTCATTTAAGCATCAGAGAACCTTTCACTTCCATCCAGGAAGCAGGGAGGCCCTAACCTAGATTGTAATGCCTCAGGTCCTTCTAAACCTTGTGATGTCATGATGCCACCATTGCCACACATTTCTTTTTCTCTGTGCTTCCTGCATACTCTCCTTCCCTGAAGAAGTGAGCGCTGAACAGCCTAATTTGAATAATGGTACCAGGTAGGAACCACAGAAAATAGGATTATTATTTCAAGTCCATTCTCCTGCCACACAGAGATGCTCAAGCAATAGTGATTGTCATCTTCGTGTTCTGGTTTCAGGGAAACTGCTTCACCCAGCAGTACTTCAGACTGCCCTTCCCTTAATGATTTTAAAAGGCTGTGCATTGTTGGGAACTCTGCTTTCTGACAGATATGTTTACTTTGTGAATGCCTTTACTTAGAACATATCACCACTTTGTGGACTGAAAAGCCGCATGGCATAGTGGGAAAAACATGGGCTAAGAGCCAGCCAAATTTGTGCAGAAACGTTCTTGCCAGCCACATGAACTGAGGCAAATCATTTCACTTCTCTGAACTTCCAGTTTCCTTGTCCAGAAAATGGGAGTTCTCTCTTCTACTTCGTGGGTTGTTGTGGAAATTAATAATGAATTGTATGTGATACCCTTTATACACTGCAGTGCATTCAGAAGGACCTCAGTAATTGGTGATATTAGTATAATTATTATTTGATATACTGGTCTTGTACTGTTCTCTTTCCCCAAAGAGTTTGCTGCATCATTAGAAGTAGTTCTATTTCTTATTCTTACTGTGCTTTCCATTAAGGGGCAGTTAGAGGTGCTTCTGTCATCCATTCTTCACAACTTCTGTTGTGTCAGCAAAGCTATGTTAATAATAATAATTGCTTACATTTAGCATGTATGTGCCAGACCTTTTTTTAAGCACCTTATTGTTATTATTCGGTCTAATGTTCATCTAATGAAATAGGTACTATTATTACCTTATTCTTGCAAATAAGCACAACACGGTACAGAGAGGTCAAGGAGTCTATTCTGAGTCCCACTAGTATGGCCAGGATGTGAACACCAGCAATGGGGCTGCCCGCCCATCAGTCTCACACATTTTGCTCTGACGCCTCCAGAAATGCCTGCCTCCACATTCTGGGACACTTAACTCTCAGTAAAATGTGAAAACACCTGCTGGAAGAAAAGAAAGAAGATACTTAGAGTTGAGTGTCATTCACCTGCAAAGTGATGTCCAGCAAGGGCTAAGCCACTGCCAAACAAAATCTATACATTCTGCTAACAACAAACTGGTGCTGTATTTCTTTTGATAAAGAATCTCCACAGGGCCAGGAGAATTCCTATTGATGGTAATGGTGTCATTTCTTGCTTTGCGAAGAACCCTTCACTGTAATTGCAGCCCCATAAACAGCAGCAGCAGGAGACTATGAGGGAAGCCTTTGTTGATAGTAACATAGGGTCTGTTGCCTTTGAATAACTAAACAGACCTTATTTATTAAGCATGTAGAATTTATTTAAAATACTAATTCTAAAAGAAGCAATAGAAACATTTACAGGTTTCCCATGAATTGTAAAGCTAAAATAATAATATTGCAACATTAGCAATATTTAAGACTAGCTTTGTCTTAATATTCATTTTAGCACCCAGGATAATGATGTTTCTCTCTTCAATTCTATTTTAATCTGAAATACAAAAGCTTAAGCTTTACTTGCCTTGAATCATTATTACAGTGAAGTTGAACCATCTGTGTTTTTCTATTCTGCTCAGAGCTCCAAAGAGAGGTCTTGAAATATAACAAGTTGAGAGAAGAATTTTTACAGAGTAAATTCAGATATACAATGACATCTGAAGCTCTGCAACTTTTTCTGTTACCTGGGAGCCTTTTTCTTTCTTGGATTGAGTTGAGAGTGAGAATTAATCTCACCCTACCAAACTATTTACAGTTTTCACAACCTTTGCGTCCTGGAATCTTATGGCAAATTTTGCTCAGTTTTTCTGTAATCCTCAATATTCTTGTTGAATTCTGAGATTGTAAAATTGGCATAATGGTTGATTGCATTTGTTTAAAATCAGATCTATTAAATATCTTTCATTGGGAGATTTAAAAGCTTTATATATGCACATCTAATGTTTTTTTGTTGATTTGAGGGAGGACAGCATATTATGCATTCCTTTGACTGGCTGGATTCAACTTGGTTCATTGTGGCAGTGTTTGCATTTTTAGAGATACCCTAAAGAATCTGTTTTATATTACAGCCTTAATGAAGTATAATTGACATAAACTATACATATTTAAATTGTATAATTTGATAAGATTTGACATATGTATACACTTAGGAAATCATCATCACAATAAAAATAATTAACATATCTGTCATACCATAAGTTTCCTTGTTGCCTTTCCCATCTTTCCCTCCCACATATTCAAACCAATCTCCCCCCCCCATTGCCAGGCAACCATGGATCTTCTGTCTGTCTTTATAAATTATTTTACATTTCCAGAATTTCATATAATGAAATTATACAGAATGTACTCGATTTCTGGCTTCTTTCACTCAGTTTAATTATTCTGAAAGTCATTCATGTTATTATGTATATTAATGGCAGACTATAAGTTGTAAAAGTGGATCTCCTCGCCTTCTGATATTATAAGGAAAATGCAATTAAGTATGAAGATACCTATAAGTTTTAAGTACATCATCTTTATTAGATTGAGGAAGTTTCCTTCAAATTTTAGTTTGCAAAAAAATAAATGCTTGACTTTATAGAATGCATTTTCTGCATCTATGGAAATGATCATGGGATTTTTCTTTCTTCGTCTGCTACTTTGGTAAATTACACTGATTGATATTTTTTTTAAAGGTAAGCCAACCTTTAAAGGTGATGACGTACTATCTTTTATGTAGATCATTAATTTGCTAAAATTTTGCATCCAAGTTCATAACAGATACTATCTATAGTTTTTTGTCTAATGTATTTGTCTAGTTTTGTTATTAGGATAATGCTGGCATTATAAAATAAATTGATAAATACTCTATTTCAATTTTTCTGGAAGTAGTTGTATAGAATTACATTATTATTATTATTTTTTTTTTGTATTTTTCTGAAGCTGGAAACAGGGAGAGACAGATAGACTCCTGCATGCGCCTGACCGGGATCCACCTGGCACGCCCACCAGGGGGCGATGCTCTGCCCATCCGGGGCTTCGCTCTGCCGCGACCAGAGCCACTCCAGTACCTGGGGCAGAGGCCAAGGAGCCATCCCCAGCGCCCGGGCCATCTTTGCTCCAATGGAGCCTTGGCTGCGGAAGGGGAAGAGAGAGACAGAGAGGAAGGAGGGGAGGGGGCTGGAGAAGCAAATGGGCGCTTCTCCTATGTGCCCTGGCCGGGAATCAAACCTGGGTCCCGCGCACGCCAGGCTGACGCTCTACCACTGAGCCAACTGGCCAGGGCCTATTATTATTATTATTATTATTATTATTAATATTTAATTTCTACTAGGGTAGAATTCCCTAGTGAATTCATCTGGGATTGAAGTTTCTTTGTGGAGTGATTTTTGATAGAATCAATCAGAGTCCGAAAGACCAGTGTAACAGGCTTTAATGAAAGGAAACTTGTCGAGCTGTCTCGTAAGGGAGAGCAGCAGCCGCTACAGTCTTTAGGCCACTTTTTTTTTTTTCTTTTCTTTTTTTTTTTAGAGAGGAGAGAGAGAGGGAGAGAGACAGAGAGAGAGAGGAGAGAGAGACAGAGAGAGAGAAGAGGGGAGGAGCTAGAAGCATCAACTCCCATATGTGCCTTGACCAGGCAAGCCCAGGGTTTTGAACCAGCGACCTCAGCATTTCCAGGTCAACGCTTTATCCACTGCGCCACCACAGGTCAGGCTTTAGGCCACTTTTTAAGGGTAAGGATAGGGAAGTAAGAAGGGTAGCAGGGCATTTGCTGATTGGCTGTCACTATCGCTGGGCACAGGGGTGCTTTTCACCAATTATGGATGTTGGTGCATTTTCAATCGTCAGCAGTTTCAACCGTCCATGACTTCATCAGACATTCCTTTGTGGTTGGTCACCTGCCACAAGCCCTGAAACGAAACTCATGCCAGCAGGGTTAAAGACATGAAACCTAAGATTCCTGACTATTTGATATATTTATATAAAAAGGAAAGAGAATGGTTCCTAGAGAGGCTTAAGGGAAAGGGGACAGAGGTCATCATTTTCTGTAACTTATTCCTGCTGAGTAGGGGCGGTGAAGGGTTCTGGCCTCTCTAAGGATCACTCTCAGTGGGGGGTAGAGAGGTGCAGTGATGGCTTCCTGCTGGGTAGGGGTGTATTTACAGGGGTCTAGATTTTTCTGTTTTGCGAGGGCAGGTTTCAGGGTTGGTGTGTAGGGCTAGGTAGATTTCTCCAATTTTCTGATTGGCGAAGTCTTGTATGCGGAACTGTAAGGAACTAGTGAACAGACGTAAGAGGCAGGGTCCAAAAGCTAGAATAATAAATAGGAAAGTGAGTGGATCAATGAAAGGCAATAGCCAAGACACCCAGTTTGTGCGAAACCACTGATTCCATGATTCGGTTTGTTTTTCATGAATTCGCTGGGCTCGTTCCTTTAATTAGATTGCCGCATCTCTAACTAGTCCTGACTGATTAAGGTAAAAGCAACACCCTTCTCCTAGAAAGACACAAATACCTCTTTTTTTTGCCGTTAAGAGATCAAGTTCTTGGCGGTTTTGTAGCATGACGGCGGCTAGGGAATCTATTTGATTATTAGGGTGGAGGCAATTTCTTTTAGGGAGCTTTGGAGGTCTTCAGATAGAGAGTGGTAATAAGACAGGGCAGTGGCCTGTCCCCCTGCCCCTAGACCTACTCCTGTAGAGATTCCTAAAGCGACAAGAAGAGGGGTTACCTGTACAGCTTGTCTGGTCCTTAGATTGCCATGTAGTGTACTAGAAATTGGAAGAGGCTCATGTGTGGGATTAGGTTGATATTTGGGGTGAGATAGATTAGGGTACAGGTTCCTGTCCAGTTAGTAGGGAGACACATATAGGTGTTGGTTCCACACAAGTAGAAAGCCCCTAATTGGGTGAGGCAGGCTGAGAGGTGAATAGAGAATAGATGGACAAGGGGTCTGTTTTGTCCGTCTGGCTCTGAACTCCAGACGGTCAAGGTGGAGGAAAGTGCAGCCCCAACTAGAGGGGAGACATGGTCAGAGGCCTGCTTTGAGCATTGCAACCATGTGGTAGAGGTGGTGAGCCAGGGATCTAGCCGTGTGGTGGGATAGGAGCATTTATATTGTGAAGCTGTAAGATTAGGGGGTCTTGTGAATTAAACGAGATTGAAAAATAATCCATTTGCTTCTGGAGAGACTTGATAGTTAACTCGTTGATTCTGATGGTCTTTGGGAAATTGGATAGTTACTGTGTTGTTGCAGAGGTTAGAAGGGAGGTGACCCACTGGGACAGTACCTTGAGCAGTAAAGCATAAAGGGGCAGGTGAAAGCAGGGGGTATTCAGGTGGCTGGTCCCCGAGCAGGGGGAATTTGGGGTTTTAATTTTTTTGAGCTGGGAATAAAGCTTATTTGCTTGGTTGGCGGCTGAAGTGGGATAATTCCCTATAAGGATGTTGGCTCTCTCAAAGAAGGAAGCCCCTTTTTGGGTTTGGTATATGAGAACTGTCCATAGAAGGTGGATGTCGTTGTTTGGAATAGGGAGGGCAGAGTAGGCTGAGGAGGACATAGGCATACACATCCAGCAATTAACTGCATAGGAAGAACTAGCTTTAATTAAGTCTTTGAGTGAGGTTAAGAGAGCATTCTATGTACGTGTCCTCTAGGAGAGAGGAGATGGGGGCGCATATGTGGCGTCCAGTAAGAGAGAAAGTAGAGCTGGTGTTAGGAGATCAAGAACTGGGGGCGTGGTGGTTGGGCTTAGGGGTGGTTAAGAGGAAGAGAAGAAGATATTGAAAAGCCGCTGTTTCTTTTGGAGAAAATTCAAGTAGAGAACCTTGCCAGGCCAAGTCCGCATCCAATTGAGGAGTCCATCAATTTCACTGGAGTAAGGCCTAAACCAGGAGAGGTCTTCGGAGGCCTGAACAGGAAGTAGAAGAATCTGGCAAGGTGGTAATTAGCAATTGCCTGTTGTGAGTGCCTGCTGGACTGGGCGGTATGGTGGGATATGGCCTCTTGGAAGAGCATTATTGGATGGACTGGTCTGGATCTTCTTGGATAGGGGAACATGTGGAAATATTGAGAGACAGAGGACCTGTCGGGGTGGAGATGTAGGTTTTAGGGGAATTGGTGGTATAAGGCTTAATGTGGGAGAGGTGAGTTTAGTGTGAGTCTCCTTCCACTTTGATGGCAGTAGGGGTGGACAGGATAACAGTATAGGGCCCTGTCCAGGTAGGCTGGAGAGGGTTTTTTTCCCGTGTCCTCTTGTAGACCTGGTCCCCAAGGAGGATTGATAGGTGTGAGTCCGTGGTTGGAAAGGGCTGTAGAAGGAGCTTGTCAAGCTGGGAATAGTAGGTTTAGTATAGTTTGTTTGCTCGGTTTGCAGCTGAGGTGGGGTAATCTCCTAGGAGAGTGCAGCTCTCTCAAAGAAGGTGGCCTCCTTCTGAATCTTGTGCATAAGAGTGGTGTGAAGGATATGAGTATTATTAAGAGGAATAGGGAGTGCTGAGTAAGCTGAAGATGACATGGACAGACACATCCAGCAGTCGACTGCCTTTCATTAAAGCCTGTTACACTGGTCTTTCAGACTCCAATTGATTCTATCAATTTTAACTACAAATTCAATTTCTTTAATAGAAATAGAACAATATAGATTTTTAAAGTGCTATTTGGTAATTTGTGTCTTTTATGGAATCTACTCCATCTAAGTGGTCTAATTTATTGACCAAAGTTTGTTCATAATATTCCTTTATACTTACAGTTTACATAGGATTGGTAATTATTTTACCTTTCTCATGCCTAATTTAGTAGTTTGTATCTTCTCTCTTTTCCATCCTAAAGCCGGCTGGGAGTTTATCAATTTTATTGATCTTCACAAAGTACTTAGAATTTTATTTTATTGATTCTCTTTCAAGTTTTTGTTTTATATCTGCACTTCTCTTCATTATTTTCTTTATCTGCCTATTTTAAGCTTAATTTGATCTTCTTTTTTTAGTTTTTGTAGAGTGAAAGCTCGGGTCACTGATTTGAGTCTCTTTTAATATAGGCGTTTAGTGCCATAAATTTTTCATAAGACTGTTTGAGCTACATCTTACACATTTTAGAATGTTGTTTGTATTTTTATTTAGTTCAAAATAATTTCTAATTTCTCTTTTGATTTCTTCTTTGATCTACAGGTTATTTAAACATATGTTATTTAGTTTTTAAATACTGGGTGATTTTCCAGATGTCTTCTATCATTAACTTCTAGTTTAATTCCACTGTGATCCAAGAATATTCTTGTATAATTTATAGTTTTGTAATTTTATTCAGGTTTGCTTTATGCCCAAAATATTATATATTTTGGTAAATTTACCATATACACTTGAGAAGAATGTGTTTTCTGCTATTCTTGGGTGAAGTGTTCTAAAACCTCAATTAGGTCAAATTGGTTGACAATATAATTGAAATGTTCTATATTTTCTGTCTATTCTAACAATTATTGAGAGAAGGTTGTTACTATGGACCTTCCCACAGTAACATTCTACCTTTCCATTCTATCAGTTTTTATTTCTTGTATTTTGAAGTCCTATTATACAGTGCATAAATGTTTGGGATTGTTATGTTGTCTTGATGATTTAACACCTTGATCATTATGAAATAATGCTTTTTATTTTTGGTAACTTTTTGTTCTGAATCTACTCTGAACAAAATCTACTTTGTTATTAGTATAGCTCACTCTCCAGCTTCTTTTGATTTCTGTTAACATGATGTATATTTTTTCAATACTTTAATTTATTTGTAACTTCATATTCAAGGTGGGTTTCTTGTAGAAAGCACATATTGTAATTGAGACTTTTTTAAAAAACACAATTTAACAATCTCTACCTTTTAGCTTGAGTATTTAAGCTACTTACATATAATATGATTATCAGTATGATTGGGTTAAAATAAATCTTACCAATTGATTTTATTTGTCTATTCTATTGATTATATCTTTTCTATTTTTCTGCCTTATTTTGAGTGGAGTATCTGTTATGATTTCAATATTATCTCTTTTGTTGGCTTATCACTTTTATGCAGTATAAAAACTATACAACAATACAGTTTTATTTCCCCATTTTGTCTCACGTGCTATTTGCTGTCATACTTACTACTTCCACTTGTATTATAAACCCAAAATACATCATTATTTTTGCTTTTTTAAAACTTTTTGAAAATTCTTTCACAGTGAAGCACATATTTATCATTTCTGATGTTCTTCATTCCTTTGTATAGATGAAGATTAAGATTTACATTTTATATTTTATTTCTCTATACAAACAACTTTCCTTAATATTTTTTATAGTACTGATCTTTCTGGTGATAGATTAGTTCAGTTTATTATGTCTGAGAAAGTCTTTATGTTGCTTCCATTTTTGAATGATATTTTTATTGGGTATAGAATTCTAGGTTGACATTTATTTCTTTCAATTTTTTAAAGGTGACACTTCAGTCTCTTTTGTTTTGCATTGTTCCCAACAAGAAATTTGCTGTCATTGTGATTTTTGTTCCTCTGTACATAATACAGTGTGTCCGTAAGGTCATGGTACACTTTTGACCAATCACAGGAAAGCAATAAAAGATGATAGAAATGTGAAATCTGCACCAAATAAAAGGAAAACCCGCCCAGTTTCTGTAGGATGATGTGGCAGCATGTGTGCATGCGCAGATGATGACATAACACCATGTATACAGCAGAGCAGCCCATGGCCATGCCAGTCAAGATGTGGATGGTACAGAGGAAAGTTCAGTGTGTTCTGTGGCTCGCTAAATTCGAATCTGTGACCAAAGTGCAACGTGAATATCAGCGCGTTTATAATGAATTGCCACCTCATAGGAATAACATTACTTGATGGGATAAGCAGTTGAAGGAAACCGGCAGTTTGGTGGAGAAACCCCGTTCTGGTAGGCCATCAGTCAGTGATGAGTCTGTAGAGGCTATACAGGATAGCTACCTAAGGAGCCCTAAAAAAAATCTGTGCAGGTGCCCACTTTGAACTGCACTGAAGAGCTATGAAGCTGGGAGAGTTTTCCTTTTATTTGGTGCAGATTTCACATTTCTATTGTCTTTTGTTGCTTTCCTGTGACTGGTCAAAAGTGCACCATGACTTTACGGACACACTGTATATCTGATTGATATGATAGGAATTCCAATACTATATTGAATAAAAATTGTGAAAGTGCACATCCTTGCCTTTTTCCTGATCTCAAGGAAAAAGCTTTTACTTTTGCACCACTGAGTATGATATATAATAGTTATGAGTTTGTTATGGATGGCCTTTCTAATGTTGAGGTATGTCCCTTCCATTCCCATTTTGCTGAGAATTTTTTATAAATTGGTGCTGGATTTTGTTAAATGCTTTTTCATATGATTTGCTTTTTCATATCATATTTGATATGATCTTATCAAATGATTTTATCTTTCATTTTGTTTATGTGTTGTATCACATCAATTGATTTGCAGATATTGAACCAACCTTACATACCAGGCTAAATTCCATTTGATCGTGGCATGTGATGTGTTATATAAACCAAAGTAGAATTTGATTTGCTAATATTTTGTTGAGCATTTTTTATCTATTTTCATCAGGTATATTGTTGCCTATTTTCCCCTTTTTATTTTTATTTTTGTACTGTCTTTGTCTGGTTTTGGATTCTGATCCTTGTACAACAAACTTGTAAATCTTCCCTACTCTTGAAATTTTTGGAATAGTTTGAGGATGATAGATATTAATTATTCTTTGAATGTTTGTCAAAATTCGCCTGTCAAGCCATCTGGTCCAGGATTTTTGTTTGTTGGAAGTTTTTTTTATTACTGATTTGATTTCATTACTAGTTATCAGTCTGTTCAGATTGCTTGTTTCTTCTTGTTTTAGTCATGAAAAATTATATGTTTCTAAGAATTTATCATATTTTCCAAGTTCTCCAATTTGTTGGCATATAAATGTCCATAGTATTTTCTTATAATCCTTCATATTTCTGTGGGATCAGTTTTCACTTCTTTTTCATATCTGATTTTATTTATACTGCTCACAAAAATTAGGGGATATTTCAAAAGGAATATGAAGTGATAAAAAAGCATTTAATTATTTTTATTAAACAAGAACATCAGAAAAGCAAACCAAAGAAAGCTGATTATGCAAATGAGATGCAAAACCAACTTTTATTTCATTGGTGAAAATACACTATACAAAAGTCTGAAAGCACTAGAGTATCTGCACATTCCCTGATCCCCTAATTTTTGTGAACAGTGTATTTGGGTTCTCTCTCTCTCTCTTTCTCTTTCTCTCCCTCTTTTTTATGAGTCTGATTAAATGTTTATCTATTTTGTTTATCTTTTCAAAGAACCAGCTTTTTGTTGCATTTATATTTTTATTATATTTTTATACTCTATTTTATTTATTTTGCTCTAATCTTTATTATTTCTTCCTTCTACTCACTCTGAGCTTTGTTCTTATTCTAGTTTCTTTTAAGTGTAAGATTAAATTGTTTATTTGAGACTTTTTGAATGTTGTCTTTTTTTCTCTGTGTGTTTCAGTTTGAATAGTTTGTTGCTTTGTCTGCAACTTCACTAATTTTTAAATTTTATGTCTAATTTGTTGTTAATTTTATGTAGTGTGTTTTCATCTTATACATTGTAGTTCTCATCTGTAAAAGTTCAGTTTGAGTCTTTTAAATCTTTCATGTGCTTTTTTAAAACGTGCAATCCTTATTCCAGATTCTTGAACATAGGGAACACAGTTATAACTACTTTAATATTTTTGTCTAATAATTCTGTCATTTCTGTTTTTTCCTATTGATTTATTTTTCTTCTTGTAATGGGTCACATTTTCTGCTTCTTTATATGCTTGTTATATAATATTTGTTTTACTATTGGCATAACTAGCTACCACAAACTTAGATCTTTAAAAAATAACTTTATTATTTTATAGTTTTGTAAATTAGAAGGTCTCACTGGGTTGGAACCAAGTTGTGATCAGGGCTGAATTTATTTCTGGATGCTCCAGGGTAGAATGTTTCCTTGCCTTTCTAGCCTTTGGAGGCTGCCTGCATTCCTTGGCTCATGACCCTCTCCATCTGCAAAGCCAGCAGTGGTGGCTTGAGCTGTTATCACATCAAAGCACTCTTTTTCTTTTGCCTTGCTCTTTCCCTTTTTGGGACTCTTGTGGTTACATTGAGCTCTGGAGGATAATCCAGGTTAACCTTTCTATTTTAAGGTCAGCTGATTAGCAAACCCAATGCCATTTGCAACCCTAATTCTCCTTTGCCATGCAAAATAATTACACTTTTGAGGATTAGCCTTTCACACCTGGTATTTTTTTATTTGTTGCCAGACACCTGACTCTCACCTTTTTAGGTACTGGATATTTTTGTACTCCTATAAATATCCAGAGGTTTATTCTAGGATACACTGAGTTTAATTGGAATCAGTTTGAACCTTTTGAGGCTTGCTTTTACAGTTTGTTATGAGAGGTCAGAGCAGCCTAGTCTAGGACTAATTGTGCCCTAATACTGAGGCAGTATCATCCTGAGTATTCTATCTGCAACCTCATGAATTTTTAAGCTCTTCTACTGTAGTTGATAAAGTAAGAAACTCTTCCCAGCCTTTGTGATCTCTTGGGATTGTTCTTTATAATCCTTTTTCTCGCCTTGGGCTGTTTCCTCACTCATGCACACCTACACTGATCAGTTCCCAGCTGAAGACTTGAGGTGGACCCGATATATAGCTTTGAGTTCTGTGTGTATGTGTATACACAAGTTACTGTGTGTTTATGTGTTTATGTGTGTGTGTGTGTGTGTGTGTGTGTGTGTGTGTGTGTGTGCAGTTCTCTTTTCTCCAGTATTCTGCCTTGCAAACTGTAGTGCCTGTGACCTCCTTAACCTACCAACAATATCTTTACGCAGGGATACTGCTGGGCTCCTGCAGGTTCCTCCTTCCCTGTGCAGCAGCCTGGACACTCTCTCAGGGCAATTTACTCATTTAGTTCATTTCTCTTCTCCCAGAAATTATTGTCCTGTCTTGCCTAACATCCAATATCTGAAGCATATGTTTCAGGTATTTTATCTCGCTTTTTAGTTGTTTCAAGTGGGAGAGTCTGTTGGTCTTTGTTACTCTCTCTTTGCCAGAAATACAACTCAAACATTTGTTTTCTCCCACATGTTTCACTTCAGTAAGGACAACAATGGTACCCAAATATTTAACAACTGACAGGTCTTGGGCACTAACCAAAAAGAACAAGTGCTGGCCAAAAGTACTGATATGGCCATGCTGGTGTTTACCAGCTAAAATTCAGTCATGTGTAGTGATAAAACCCTATAATTCACCCAGTTCAAGGTTTTGTCATTGACAATCCCAGTAAGACAAAATGAGCTTTGCAATAAGGCTAACTTGGGTTTGGATTTTGACTCTGCCGTTTCTAGGGGACAGTTTGACTTAAATTTCCTCCATTCTTTAAGTTCTACACTATTATAGTGGAGATTAAGTGTGATAAAGTATCTGAAGGTGCCTTGCATATTGCCTGGCAAATAAAGTACTCAGTAAAAGCGAGTACCCATCCCCTTTCCAAACCTTCTTCCATGATCCATTTAGATTCCTTAAGGCCAACCACAATATCTTGCTAACACCAGATTTTTAATCAGAAAGCAGTTCACCCAAGAGTAAAAATGAGACTATACCTAGAAGCTGTTTATGGAGAAAAGGTCTGAAAGAATCAGAACTGTGAAGTGATGGGGTGGGAGAATATTAGGTAGCGGTCACCATAGCTAAGAAACCCTCCGGGCAGGTCGGTGTGAGGTTAGTCTCCCCCTGCACAGGAGAGCCCAGGGCAAGGTGGGCCCGCCCCAGCAGGTGTGTGTGGGAGAGGCCGGGGAGAGGTACCCCACACGCCAGTGCCGTTCGATGGGCTCGGCTGGAAGCTGTGCATTCTCTGATGCAGACCTCTCTGCTTCTGGAGGTGCTAACAGCTCAGAGCTATCCTGGCACAGCCCCTTGACACATGGTGGCAAAGGGGGACAGTGTAAGGGACACACTGTGGGACTTGATTTCTCTGATGTCCCCATTAGGATTTATCTCTTATACATATGACTTTGTTTTCATGATCGACTGTGCAGGGGTCCTTGAAGTAACTGCATGTACTGTCAGCCCTTTCATTTCATTTCAGGGATCCTCTTTTGGCAAATTAAGATAACTTTTATTTGTCCCCTTTATTTTCTCCAAATATTTTGGTCCCTCTGGAAGCATGAAGCATAAACACTTGTCTTCATTCAAACCTTTAGTGCTCTTAGCACTTAACGCACAGCTTGATCATACACACTTGATGACAGTGTTCAGTGAGTGTGTTACAGAGTTTTTTGTTGCAGACACTGAGTAAGAAAATGAGCGGAAAGTGCCCCAGAGTAAACCCTCTTGACACACACCTGATACATCCTCCCGGTTTATTCTATTTTAGTTTCATTGGCTCTGTTTACTCAACAAATACTTGTGCTGAAATTATTCATTTCACTCATGGCTCTGTCCCATCACTCTGTGATGGGTGGGAGTTTTCAAATTCTTTTGACTGACTTAACAGATGTATTTGAAAAAAAAAAGTCATCTATTTTTGTTACAGACAAAACAAAGAAACAAAAAACATGACTGAATGAGAGTGTGAGTGCCCAAGCTAATGTTTCTATCAGACACGTGCACAGCTCCCCTTCAGTGGCAACAAACAGACATAGATTAGCCAGCCTTCATCCTCCTCTCTGATAGATCCGTATTTTTTAATCTCAAATTACGGATTTGAGATTACAAAATATGGGCACTTCTGATGTAAACTTGACCTGAATGAAGCCTGCTGGTCCAGAGAAGTTCTGGTATTAAGAGGAGGAGACAGATACGTAATGATGTAGAGAAACAATGATAAATACAACACCCAACAGTCCTCTACCCTCAAAAAGCCATGTGATAAATGCAGTAAAAATGACTGTGATCAGAAGTATGGCCCCAGCCCCGAGGGGCATTCGCTTTCTGACTTGGTTATGTATTTACCAAGCGTTCTCTGCTTCAGTGTGGGGATGCAGTGGCTCAGCGAGATAGATACTTTTAAAGAGGAAAACCACTATAATTCAGAGTATGATTGGGCTCTTTTCAAGATGGTGGCACAGGTGCTGTGTGTGACTGCTTATTTGCTGCCATTTTTCAATGCAGCTGTGTGATCATGTGTCTATGTCACTATGTGCTGAGCACCTTGGGCCAGGCTTCCTGACTTACCCCTGTGCCCCTGGTATCTAGCACATTGCCTAGAAACCTTGTAGCTGATTCATAAATGCTCAGAGGGACCTAGGCAATATGCCACTTAGCTCATCACTTTTTCTAGCAGTAAAACTTAGTAGATGGCAAAGTTCTGCTGAGACGAAAATTGTGGGTTATAGTGAGAAGAATGAGAACACGCACACACATTCATTGTCCCTTGCTCTCACTGTCTTCCCCTCCCTCCTGTCATGCTTGCGTATATATTTTAAAGAGCAATAAGATACTAAATTCTTTTTTCTTTTAAGTGAGAGTAGGGGAGATAGACTCCCGCATGTGCTATGACAGGAATCCACCAAGCAACCCCATCTGGGGCCAATGCTTTGCCCATCTGGGGCCACACCCCCAACCAAGCTATTTTTAGCACCTGAGGTGGAGGCTCCATGGAGCCATCCTCAGTGTCTGGGCCAGCGCACTGGTATCAATTGAGCCATGGCTGTGGGAGGGAAAGAGGCGGGGTGGAGGAGAAACAGATGGTCGCCTCTCCTGTGTGCCCTGACTGGGAATCAAACACAGGACTTCCACACACCAGGCCAACACTACCATTGAGCCAACCAGCCAAGGCCAGATACTGAATTCTCTTTCTGTTCATGATAAGCACTCAGCACTCTTGTGGAACCTCAGGATCCTTTGAAATAGAAAATCCTAAGTGTAGTTTATATTTGAGTATTGATTTTTTTTTTGTTTGTAAATTGCTGACACATAAATGTCTATCATATAATTTGAATCTCTAATAACAATGTGAAGTAGGCAGTGTACAGATCAAGATGAGGTGGATATGAGACTGAACCCCAGATTGTTCATCCCAGCTTTTCCCTCTGCCTGTGCCTCCGTGGACACTGTAAGCAACTAGGCCTTCATTGCAGCCAGGACAGTATGGACCACAGCCTGTCTCTCCTCCCATTCTGCTGAACCTGTGGGCATGGGTCTCAACTTAAGATTAAAAACTTCACTTTTCTCATTCATCTGGGGAAAATCTTGGAGAGATGTAATGAGGACTAGCTTATTAAATGATTTAAAAAGGATTTTGAAAATATAGTGTTATATAAAGGTTTTGTGACAATTCAAAACCTCTGAGAATGAGGATGAGATATAGACCCGCAAATAAAGAAAAGAATTCTTTGAATTTACAACTAGACAGAAAATAATTAATTTCAGATGAACACCTGGGTGATAGTCTCTGTTTTTACCCTTAAACTCTCCAGGAAAAACATGGGGGTATGTTTTTCATGGAGGAAGTGCACTGTCTGCATTTATAATATTGAGGGATCGACACTACGTAGAAGACGCTACCAGAGCAAGTCGTCTTGAAGCGCTTCTCCAGTAGACTGTACTCAGCCCGAAGGCGGATTAGGTGTAAATGGCAATTTGTTAGTGGAATTATCTCATTTTAGTTTACTCCTCTGAAGAATTAGCCACTGGAATTCCTCAGGGTGTTGCTAGAAATGAAAGACTATCAGAGATTATGATTTGGCATTGGTGCTTTCTAAATTAAAATGCACATCAACATACAAATGATCAAATCTGGCCAGGGCCTCAGGTATAATGAAGTATTTTTAAAGTCTGCTGCTTCTCAGTTTTAATTTACAGCCTTGTACTCGCACAGTGTCTTGGTCATGCTATGCGGGTATGTAGCCTAGAAGCAATAGGCTCTACCATAAGACGTAAGTTTCTGGTAGGCTGTGCTATATATAGTTTGTGTAAGTGCACTTTAAGATGTTTGCACAATGATGAAATCACCTGATGTTGCATTTTTTAGAGAGTATCCTTGCCATGTCAGTGCATATGTGTGTGTGTGTGTGTAAAGAAGCTTAATAACATAAACATATTAATTTTAGTTAATAAAATATATTATAGAAGGGAAAAGCTCATTTTAAGGGGAAAGCAGATATACTAAATTTATGGGTGAACACAGTTGGCATGTAACAATCATCCTGGCACACACACACACAAAAAACAGAGAAGAAACAGCTCTGAATTCTGTAATTCTCATATCCTGGGTCCTTAGGGGTAGGGAGTAGTTTTTTCCCTAACACTAAACTGGGAGAGATTTTTCCCGTGGGGAATCTACATGACATTGCTTGTTCAGTTGTTTCCCTAGAGACCCTTCTGATTTCCACTGAAAAAAAGGACTTCTTAGAATTAGAATAAATAATAAAACATTAACTTGGAGAGCAACAGAGAATTGGGATATGCCTTTTATTATTTATTTATTTAATTTTAATTTAGAAATTAAATTTAATGGAGTGACATTGGTCCATAAGAACACATAGGTTTCAGGTAGACTTCTCTAGAGCGTTCGAAGTATTGATTACATTGTGTGCCCATCACCCAAAGTTAAATAATTGTTTAAAAGGAAAGCAGAGTTGCCTGACCTGTGGCGGCGCAGTGGATGAGTGTTGACCTGGAACACTGAGGTCGCCAGTTCAAAACCCTGCACTTGTCTGATCAAGGCACATATGGGAGTTGATGCTTCCTGCTCCTCCCCCCTTTCTCTCTCTCTCATTCTCATTCTCTCTCCTTTCTAAAATGAATAAATAAATAAAAAAATTTTTAATAATAAATAAAGGAAAGCAGGCTTGTTCAGTGTACACTGTATAGCACACATGTATAGTTGTACACATCAAAATATAGATAATACTCACCATTAAAATGACAGCTACTATGTATCTAGTGCTTCCCCTATACCAGGCACTTTTTAGCTCTTTATTTATTTTCGCTCATTTAATCCTCAAAGTCACACTATAAGGTATTATTTCTAGTCCTTTTGCAGACTGAGAACCAAGGTGTAGAGAGACTAGTCAGGCGGGCAAGAGGGTGAACCTGCCCTTGAACCTAGGATTCAGACTATCTCTCATTTGTTTTTCCTGACAAAGCTTCCTCCTTTCTTTTCATCTTCAACTCTGGTTCCTGCCCTTATTTCCTCACTGCTACCCATCAGCTACATTTTATTTTATTTATTCGCTTATTTTAAAATATTTATTTTTCTTCATTTTAGAGAGTGGAGAGAGAGAGAGAGAGAGAGAGAGAGAGAGAAAAGGAGGGGGAGGAACAGAAAGCATCAACTTGCAAATGTGCCTTTACCAGGCAAGCCCAGGTTTTTGAACCAGTGAGCTTAGCATTTCAGGTCGATGCTTTATTCAGTGTGCCATCACAAGTCAAGCTGTTTTTTTATTTATTTTAAGTGAAAGGAAGGAAGATAGAGAGACAGACTACTGCATGTTCCCCAACTGATATCCACCCTGCAACCCCTATCTGGGGCCAGTGCTCGAATCAACCAAGCTATGCTCAGTGCCTGAGGCTGATGCTGGGACCATCCAAGTCACTGGCTGTGCAAGGGGAAGAGAGAAAAAAGAAGAAGCAAGAGGGGCATAGAAGCAGATGGTTGCTTCTCATTTATGCCCTGACCCAGGATTTATGAGATGAACCCAGGATGAACGCATGCCAGGCTGATGCTCTATCCACTAAGCTATCCAGCCATGGCCCCTTCATTTTTTCGATCTTTATTTTTCTCTTCGTTGACCATACTATAAAATTGAAGATAGTGTTTATTGAATATGGTTTATACTTCCTATTGAAAATTTTAATAGGAGATGAGTTAGGATTTTGTTTTTACCTCTTTTGTGAGCTTGCTTGGATTGCGTAGTGCATCACTTATGCCACTGTTAAATGATAGCATTCCCCTGTGGCGTGAAAGGACATTGTAATAAAAAGACACCCCTTGCTGTCCTGAATTTCCTAAGCGCGCCCACCCTGGTTGACCTTATATGGATTTATATGATACTGTGCTTCCCTTCCTGCCTCTCCAGCTCCTTCTTTAAGATCAGGGCTGTGTGCTTGCAGCCACAAGCTGGCAGGAGAGTGAGTACGAGTGCCGTCTCACAGACGGCGCGTTAACCATCCCTCAGAGACCGGTCCTGTCATTGTATTCTGTGATCCTCAGCATGCCCTCAACCCTTGTGCCTCTCAGTCTCATTACCTGTGACGTGTAAGTAACCATCATCATCATTTTATAATGATGATAAGAGTCGTAACTAGCAGAAACCCTCATGGCTCTCATTGTGTAGTTAATAAGGAAAAGAATGCCAGGCATCACTGGTTCTAGGATCTTATATAAGATGGTGGATTGACCAAATATTTCATTGTCTTGTCCCTTTAGTGTGAATTCTGTAAATTCTGTGAATTTTGTGATTCCTTTCATTCATTTGACGAGTATTTCTTTTAGTTGACACTATGTGCCAAAAAGTCGGTTGGAACTAGTAGGGAGGGTGATGATTAAGTTAGCCAGTCGTCCTTTCCCACACAATCTGCTATAAAAATTAAATTAATATGAGGTTACTCTATGATTTAAAAATAACACGTGATTTGAAGTTTCCTTTAGGAGCACTCTGATATGTTTACTCTTAAAATAGGTTTATTTTCTCTCCCAAGTCCACAACTATATGCTGATCTTATTTAAAGAGACTGACTCTATATTGCTTCAGTGGCTTCAAACAGTAAGTTTAAATTGAAACCTACATAAATTGTTTAAAATAATAAGATGTGAATGTTTTCCTTGAAGCTAAATATTGAATAAGCTTTCCTCTGTTCTTGTTTAAACTTATGAGATGTTACCTATCTCCCAGGTGCTTTGTAAGCTGAAACCAAGGTTGATAAATAAAATCAAAAGGTTGATTC
This sequence comes from Saccopteryx bilineata, assembly GCF_036850765.1. Classification (NCBI taxonomy): domain Eukaryota; kingdom Metazoa; phylum Chordata; class Mammalia; order Chiroptera; family Emballonuridae; genus Saccopteryx; species Saccopteryx bilineata. The sequence goes on along the minus strand of NC_089495.1, from coordinate 102,592,332 downwards.
TCCTTCATATTGCCTTAGAAAGAGGCAGATTTCAAAGGGACTGTCCCTGCGAAGACGTTCCTGTGCTGTGAAATGCCCCCTCTCCTGTCATGACCACTGACTTCCAAGAAAGGGGACAGTTCTGCAAAGACAGGAGGCACTGAGTGCCAGAAAGGAATGTGTTGACGTAAATTAGTCTTTCAGCATATACCTGAGTGTCCCCACTTCTTAGAAAGGTAGACAGATAAGTGGATAAATAGATAATTAGAATTATCTAATTAAAGAGTGCTTTTTTATGTGCTTGACTGAATATACAAAAATATTTCTTAAGATTCAATAGTGTTTTTCCTCTACTTTCTGCTCCTGTGCCATTAGCCTGTCAGGACAAAGCAGAGAACACCGAGAGCCTATTCAGTTCTTTTTTTTTTAGATCATTATATAACAGTCCTGCTGTACAAAGTCACATAGCATTATACAGAGAGAAAATTAATCATCAGCTAATGAGATAGGGATGTGAAAAGAAGTTTGAAAGAAGTAATTTCGAGTCCCCAGTTAGAGCCTATTCTCTTGGGTCTTCCATGGGCATCACTGGCTGATCCCAGAGGGGAGGGAAGGGAAGGGAGCGGGAAGGACAGAAGAGCGTGGGGGAAGATATAGAAGCTATAGCTTCTAGGCACATAAAGAGGCTTTTCAGTATTCCACATGAGAGCCAGTGAGAATCTAAATAGCAATGGGGAGAAAACAGATAATGTAGAAAACCTTTCAAAGGTAGGTCAGCCTGAAAGGTCTTGGCATACAGTGGGGATGCATTTGCCTATTGAGGTTTTAAACTAGGAACTGTGAGGAAGAGGGAGTACCATTAAAAGAAATAGGAAAACCCTCAAGTTATTTAATCTGTTCAAGCGTGTTTACTAGGAATGATAGGGCAGATGCCCTAGATGTTGCAAATGGATTGCTATAGAGTACATTTAGAGAAAATGTAGAAACAAGTGAGAGGGTGCCAGCAGGTCACAGAACAGGGAAAATAAGTTAACGCGAGCCTCCAACACAAGGAATTAAGAATAATAACCCCACATACAGTGAGACTTGGTAATGACCTTCAAAACTGGAAATCAACAGTCAAGGGGTCAGACGTCAATGTCAGTGGGGCGGAGTCTAAATGGATTTGTCTAAGAGGATTTTCTCTGCTTCTGTGGCTGAGTCTGTCTTGCAAAAAAAAAATTTGCTGGTAAATTAGAAGGGGCAGGAACTTAAAGGGAGGGTTGTCCTGCCATTGTATAGATATTGAGGGCCAGGGAGAGAAAATTTGAGATGGGAGGAGAGCCTAAGAAGACCGATTTTGTAAAATTCAATGGAAAATGCAAACTCTTTTATTTCTTTTCAAAATATCAACCTCAAAGTTGCACAATGGCCTCCTGCAGAGACAAGATGTGTGGCTCAGTTGAATGAGGTCATTTGACGTGTCTCAGCTGTGATGGGACCGTGAAAAGGACTCGCATAATGAAATGATGGGACGTTTGCAGCGCAGCAAGCAAGCATTCAAACGTGACCATTGTGCTTAGTCATAATGGGCCAAGTCAGTAAAAGAAAAAAATAAGGCTTATAGTCAAAGAGGTGGAGAGCACTGATAATCCAATAGGCCAGCTTCTACCTGGACCATTTCTGGGGATAACCTTAGACATCTTCAAAAGTGGGTTTCAGAGAAAGTCATTACATGGAAGGATTAAAGGAAGCGGAATGTTGAGACTGGCTGGGAGAAGACTTAGCTCTTCCGGTGAGCTTTCTTCATGAGTTTGATCAGTAACGATAAGAAAGAGAATTATACCTGTGAGAGTAGCCCAGGAGGGCAGAGCATGGGCATTGGCTTTTACTACAGGATATCAGGTTCTGAGTCAGCACATGAGGGGTAAATCTCTCATTGTGAAAACTGTTAGAGTGGCATGGGCCGTCCTGGCAGGCAGTGAATGTAATGTCAGTAGACATGTCTGGAGGAAGACAGGATGGAGTGATGTTGGAAAACTCAAATGCACAGTGATGAAGCAGGAGGAATCTTTATTCTAATTCCAGCTCTATTCTTTTGTTATTTTACATTTTTATTGAATTTATTAGGGTGACATTGGTTAATAAAATTATATAGGTGTCAGGTGTACAATAAATATTTTTAATTTTATTTTAATTTTATTTTATTGATTTTAGAGAGTTAGGAAGGGAAAGAGAGAGCGAGAAGATCATTGATATGATTCTGTACTGACAACCTCTGTGCTCCAGTGCAACACTCTAACCAGCCAAGCTGTCCAGACAGGCCACACCTCTGATTTAAATGTCTCATAACGGTGGTCATACTATATTATCATTTTCTGTTTAATTCTTCCTGCCACAAGACTCTCACTCCTATGAAGGAAGGACTCATAATGTCTTTGCAGGCAAAGTACCTCGCAAAACATATACCACGTGGTAGACACTCAACTGTTTGTCAAATGAAACACTTTGTCATCGTCATCATGATCCTTTATGTGTGTACACTGTTAATAATGCATCTATATGTTTACATAAATATTTATTTTACATAACACACATATGTATTAATGTTGTATGTAATTATTACCATTTATTGAGTATTTACCATGTACTAGACATTTATGTTAAACACTTTGGGGTTTTTAATCCTTTGTAATCCTCACAAGAATATTAAATATGATTATCCCCATTTTAAAGATTATAAACCAGGCTTAGAAAGATTAGTTAAATTTCCAGGGGTCACCAAGCTAGTGCATGGCAAACCCAGGAACTGGACCCTTAACACATTTATTTATTTATTTAGTTAGTTATTTAGTTAGTTAGTTAGTTAGTTAGTTATTTTAACAAGTGAGAGAGAAACAGGAAAAGAGTGAGATGCAAAGCATCAACTCATAGTTGTGGCACCTTAGTTGTTTAGTTGTTCACTAAGTGCTTCTCATATGCGCCTTGAAGCAGCTCCAGCTGAGCCAGAGACCCCTTACTCAAGCCAATGACCTTGAGCTTCAAGCCAGCAACCATGTGGTCATGTTGACGATCCCATTCTCATGCCAGCACCCCTGTGGTCAAGCTGGTGAGCCTGTGCTCAAGCTGGCAAGCTCAGGCTTTTGAACCTGGGACTTCAGCATCCCAGGTCAACGTTCTGTCCACCGTGCCACCATCAATTAGGCTTGGACACTGAACAGAGTGATATGCTACTTTCACACAGATTGTCTGCTCTGACGTTCCCATTTCATGGAGGTAGTTTGTCTGGTGCTCATATCCACATTCACCTAATGAAAACACTGAAGCTCAGATGACAGGTTAAAGAACCTGTTGGCCTCATGGTCACCCAGCTGTGACGAGAGCCTTTTGCTTCAAGATCACCTTTTTAAAAATGACTTTTTTGTTGTTGAGTATAAGTTGATTTTTAAGAATATTTGAGAAAAGGAGGGCATGGGATGGAAAAAGCATTACTTTAATAGTTCATGAACTTAACTGACATAGAAGAACAGGGTTTAAAAGTTGCAATGGGAAACTATTGTGAGAAATAGTTTCTCCATCCTAAAGTTCCAGGAAGAATGGCCTTGCAGCCTGACCAGGTGGTGGTTCCGTAGATAAAGAATCAGACTGGGACACAGAGGATCCAGGTTTGAAAACCTGAGGTCACTGGCTTGAGCGTGGGCTCACCAGCTTGAGCATGGGCTCACCAGCTTGAGCCAGGGGTCACTGGCTTGATGGCTTGAGCATTGGATCATAGACATAACCCCAAGGTCGCTGGCTTGAGCAAGGGGTCATTCACTCTGCTGTAGCATTCCTCCCCACCCCACCCCCGTCAAGGCACATATGAGAAAGCAATCAATGAACAACTAAGGAGCTGCAACAAAGAATTGATGCTTCTCATCTCTCTTCTTTCCTGTCTGTCTGTCCCTATCTGTCCCTCTCTCTGATTCTCTGTCTGTCAAAAAAAAAAAAAAAAAAAAGGCCTTGCATATCATATGGTTTCTCTTTTAAGTGAGGCTAGATCCTATTTTGAGTCAAGAATTCTTGGAGAAAAGAGAGGAGCTACTGCACATGTATCAGAGCCCCTCTGGTGTATCTCTCCACCCTGTACTAGTCCTGGTCCAGGGTGCCCACATTCTCAGCATCTCCCTGGACTTGAGGTCTCATCTGGGTCTCAGGAAGGGAAAGGGGGCCTTAGAGCCCTGGCTTTTGGGACTCAGCGTCCAGTTGGGCTTGACTGGGGTCAGGCTCTGCCCTTTGCACCAGTACTGATGACTGGGTGTCCGCCTCCAACCCCAAACCCCAGGCCTCAGTTTTGCTGTCTGGACCCTGTCTTGCTTCTCCAGCCCGAGTCACAACTCAAATAACCTGCATAATTTCCTGGTGTTTCTTGACCTGTGATACTATATTGCTATAGGCAAACTTCAGGTACCACTGGACTGAGTCAGAACCTGAGACCTGGGTGATTCAGGCCCAGTGACCTATGCATGGAGTCCCCTGGCACAACTGGCCTGCCTAGATTTGTGTTTTGTCTGCTGCTAGCAATCCCTAGCCAGGACTAGACATGCAGTGCTACCCTTTGGCTCGATTGCTGCCTCTTTTCTTGTATTATTCTCTTAGAGTACTGTGCCTTGCTTTCTGAGCCAGACGTGTTCTTTGCACTGATAGCTTACCTCTGTCTCCTCAGCTGCAGCCCAGCCGAGCCCAGCGTCCATGCTTACACCTGACTAATTATGCCCAGCCCTTTCTGGAGACAGGTCTCTATAATTTTTCTTTCAAATGGGGTCTAGTTCTCCCCTCAAATATGAGACTCTTTACCAAGGCAGCAAAGGGGCAAGCCACTAGTGGGGTGAGCAGGTGGAGAGAGAAGGGGGAGGGAAGGCAGACCAGCCAGCATGGCCCCTGGCCCGGCTGAGTGTGCACTTGACCATCGGTGGCTGCCATTCCAGAGAGAATAAAACCCAAGCCTACTAGCTTGAACGGCAGGAGAGCTTCTGACCTGGTCTGACCCTGCAGCCCCTCAGTACATTGCAGCCTAATTGCCAAGTGCTCACTACACAGTAATAGCCGTGGCGAATATTTGGAATTCCCCTGACCTGTCAGGCCTCCTTGGCAGGTCCCTTCTCGGATGGCTCTTTTAGTCCTTTGAGCCTAACTCTTCTGTTGTGTTTGATGCCCATACTTTTCATTCTCCTCAAACCCTGTAGTTTCTTCAAGTGGGGACACATTACAGTTACCTCTGTGACTCCAGATCCTGACAATAATATGTGCCCAATAAATAAATGATGAATGAATGAATGAAACTGCCATGTCTCTAAAGACCTGAATTAAAAACCCCAACAGCCCTCTGAAAAATACTCGTGTAATTGATAAAACCCTGGACTATGTATGTATGAATTAGCAAAGGGATATATGTTTTTGTCTTCATCTTGTCCGGTTGGGAAAAGACAATTAAAAAGAAATATTTGCTACTCTTTGGCCTTGCTGCCTCTGCGCTTGAGGCCAGCAATGCAGGAAGGGGCCCTGGGGGCCACAGTCTTGGAAGTAAATAACCCTTCCTCTTGTTCAAGCGCACTTTCTAAAAGAAAGTTCAACTATATGTTTAATTGGATTCTTTCTTGCTGCAACTTAAGCCTTCTTTCTCCTTCCCCTAAGTAGAATTAGAACTCATTATCTCTGAAGTTCATGGGGACACCTTTTCTAAGCAAAAGAACGACCTGACCCTGAGAGCATTCCTCTCTCCTCACCTCTGTCCTCCTTTGGATGTGTATTTCTCAGGCTTTCAAAAATTGAGCGTTTGCTTTAATGAGTTAGTCTATGGTAGGTTCCTGTGCTGTTTGAGAAAACAATTTCCATCTGTTCATATATTGTTAAAAACTAATGGGTTCTTTAAAAAAAAAGAAAAAGTTTAATCCTTCCCTACTTCCTTCCTCAAACACTGAATTTCAGACCCTTTGAGGTTCACCATAATTTCAGTGTTAATTCCTTTCTAAGCTCTTTTGAAGCTACTGCGCTCACCATGAAGATTTTATTAAACCTCACGGTCTCTTCATGCGGGTGTATCAGACAAAGCAAAGTAACTCTTGCTGTATATTAAAATATTTTGCTCAAGAGCGGTGTCTTTCATCCCCCTTTCTGAAGATGTCTTTATTTAATTGGCCTTCAACAACAAAACAGAAGTCTGTTACAACTAAAAAAGAATGCAAACCCTGGGCTTCTCATCTCATCTGTGGGAAACATCTGGTTATTATAATCCACAGGCCTCTCATTTCAGGGTGTGCAGCCCTGAGTGGTATCAGCCTTAAATCACCCTGTGTTGGCAAACAATGGTGAGGGCCAGGCCAGGAAAGAAACCAGCAGAGTTTATGTTCAGATGAGATTAAATAAAGGCATAAACATGCCAATATTCCCATTTCTGTTTCTGTATATTCATCTTGCAAGCTGGTGTGTTATTTCAATAATGACGACATTGAGAACCATTGTATTCTGTAACTTTTCTTTCAGAGTTGGCATCTGGATCAGAAGGCTACATCTTGATTTTCTGGGGGTTTTTGTTGTTTTTTAGAGAGAGAGAGATAGAGAAAATGGAGGGACAGGCAGATAGGAAGACAGAGAGATGAGAAGCATCAGCTTAGAGTTGCGGCATCTTAATTGTTCATTGATAGCTTTCTCATATGTGCCTTGATGGGGGCAGGTGACTGCAGCAGAGCGAGTGACCCCTTGCTCAAGCCAGCAACCTTGGGCTTCAAGCCAGCAACCTTTTGGTTCAAGGCAGTGACCATGGGTTTATGTCTATGATTCCATGCTCAAGCTCATGACCCCGTACTCAAGCTGGTGACCCTGGGTTCAAGCTGGTTAGCCTGTGCTCAAACCAGATAAGCCCACACTCAAACCAGTGACCTTGGGGTTTCGAACCTGGGTCCTCGGAGTTTCAGGCTGACACTCTACCCACTGCACCACTGCCTGGTCAGGTTACATCTTGATTTTCTCAAAGAACAGAGTACATTTCAACTAATAGTATGTATTAGATGAATGGTCAAGTTGAGTCATCTTAGGTGTGAAAACTGTGAAGTAGTTAAAAAGACGTGTTTAAAAATGGATCAAAGACCCGAGCTCCAGTTCTAACTCTGCCATTTGTTTGCTTTGTGATTCTGGAAATGTTACTTAACTGCTTTAAGCCTCAATTTCTCTACCGGTAGAGTGGAATAAGATCTGTGAAATTTAAAACCCAAGTGTGAGTCTTGTCTCTGTTACTTCCAAATGTTTGTGTCTTTTGTATAGCGCTTGGTTTTGAGCAATACCAGCACGGATTCCTGGAGTCCTAGAGTCCTGAGGTGCTAGTGCTCCAGGAGATTGTCCAGTCAGCAATCCCAGTTACAGATGAGGAAACTGAGAACCATAATAATAGAAGAAGTGCTAGAATGTCAAGGTGGCTTCTTTCAAAGACATGTTTATTTCACATTCATATTTAGGATTAAAAAAAAAATGGCCCTGGCTGGTTGGCTCAGCAGTAGAGTGTCGGCCTGGTGTGTGGGGGACCCGGGTTCGATTCCCAGCCAGGGCACATAGGAGAAGCGCCCATTTGCTTCTCCATCCCCCCCTTCCTCTCTCTGTCTCTCTCTTCCCCTCCAGTAGCCAAGGCTCCATTGGAGTAAAGATGGCCCGGGCGCTGGGGATGGCTCCTTGGCCTCTGCCCCAGGTGCTAGAGTGGCTCTGGTTGCGGCAGAGCGATGCCCCGGAGGGGCAGAGCATCACCCCCTGGTGGGCGTGCCGGGTGGATCCCGGTTGGGCGCATGCAGGAGTCTGTCTGACTGTCTCTCCCCATTTCCAGCTTCAGAAAAATACAAAAACAAAACAAAACAAAACCAAATAAAAATTGTAGGCCCTGGCAGGTTGGCTCAGCGGTAGAGCGTCGGCCTGGTGTGCAGGAGTCCCGGGTTCGATTCCCGGCCAGGGCACACAGGAGAAGTGCCCATTTGCTTCTCTGCCCCTCCCCCTCTCCTTCCTCTCTGTCTCTCTCTTCCCCTCCTGCAGCCAGGGCTCCATTGGAGCAAGGATGGCCCGGGTGCTGGGGATGGCTCCTTGGCCTCTGCCTCAGGCGCTAGAGTGGCTCTGGATGCAACAGAGCGACGCCCCGGAGGGGCAGAGCATTGCCCCCTGGTGGGCATGCAGGAGTCTGTCTGACTGTCTCTCCCCGTTTCCAACTTCGGAAAAACAAAAAATGAAAAAAAAAAATAAATAAATAAATAAAAATTGTAAAAGAAACCTCATTTTGCTGAAGTCCCAGTGGTACACTATCAAATTAAGTGGATTTAATAAAATGGGACAGCAGTCCTCTTGGGTCATAGATCAGGCTCACCCTGCTTATTTCGTTCAACCCAGAGGAGGAGGGGAAATGTCCAGGGTGGCTAGAGGGAAGCTTTGATAAACCTTTTCCCAGAAAGGAAAGCGCATGGCGGTACTTCTGCATGCTCTGGAATGGCTTAGTAAGCTCAAATGCAGTTGTCATTCCACCTGCCTCTGGGCTTAAGTGACAGTATAGCACATAGCAAAGAGCAAGGCCATGCAGGAGCTGAGGCATGTGCGGCACGTGAGAAGCACCGTGGGGAGAGCCAGGAAGGAAGACGAGGAAGGATCTAGGAGAAGGAGGGAGAAAAAGGCAGGAAAGCAAGAGAAGAGAGTTGCATCTGTGAGAACTGTGGTGGAGCGTCGCCATGACTACTATCCCTAGTGGAGTCTGTGCTACTGTTTGTCTACCTAGGAACATTATCACATCACCAGGGAGAGTATCTGTTTTCTGCAAACAGAAATACTCTCGGGAGAGGGAGCCCCTTGCAGCTATTCTAGAAACTCAGTACATTTGAACAGTCCCTGCTCTTAGAAAAGTCTTACTTATTTAAAAAAAAAAAAAAGTCCCTTTATATCACCTTTGAAATGACTTGCTTCATTATCACAGTGAAAGAACAATTCAGTGTTTATATTGGAAAACTCATTATTTTTGCCTCCTTCAATTTTTATAAAGGGTAATAATTTGTTGTTTTTTATAGAGGGAATAAAGATTTCAGAAGAGTGGTCAATTACTTGCTGATTGAATTATAGGAAGAATGTGATTATCCAATAGAATTTAGAAATGTATATAATTGATTTTATGCCTGCATGTATGTAACCCAGCAGCAGTAATTATAACTCTTTGTTGTTGTTGTTTATTTCTTGGGGAAAATAGGTTAGGTTGAACTGAATGCATCATAAAGTGCACACATATAAATTGAACTTTTCTAAATCTAGCTCAGTTGGGTAAGAAGGCTCTCTCTTTTTGTTTTGTTTTCCTTAACTGAGAGGAGGGTGTTAGAGAGACAGAGGAGCTAAAAACAAGACATGTGCCCCAACTAGGATGCATCCACCTGGGGCTGATTCTCAAATTAACCAAGCTATTTTTAGCGGTTGAAACTGACTCTCGGACAAACGAGCCATCCTTAGCACCTTGAGCCAATGTTCAAACCAATTGAGCCACTGGCTGTGAGAGGGGAAGAGGAAGAAAAGGGGAGAGAGGGAATAAAAAAACAGATGGTTACTTCTCATGTGTGCCCTAACTGGGGATTGAACCCAGGACTTCCGCATGCCAGACCAATATTCTGTCCACTGAGCTAATTGGTCAGAGCCAAGAAAGCTCTTTTGATAAAAGCAGGTTGACGATTAGATTCACAGGGCACTTCAGTGTTGAATGATATTTTTTCCCATATTCTGGGTCATAAAGCAGTGTAAGAAATGCACCGATGTTAAGAAACAGAAGATTGCCTTCACAATAATAGCAAAGCTTCATGGTGCACGGTTCTACACTTTAATATGCTGTGTTCCATTCTGCCATGTTAGTGTTTTAAATGACATAATTTCCTTTTCATGTATTTTTAAGTTTGTCCTTTATTTTCTCTTTACCTTTCTGGAATAGCTTTTTACAGTGCTAGGAGAAATTTCTAAAAATAAGAAAGCTTAAAGTCAAATAATCTTTTCAGGAAAATACAGAAGTTGATTTCCGATCCACCAACCAAAATGTTATCTTGTGTACTTTTCAGACTCTATCTGTGTACCAGGCTTTGATCCGGGCCTCAACATGATGACTGGGATCACTCCCATTAACCCGATGATACCAGGCCTGGGGCTGGTACCACCTCCGCCTCCAACAGAGGTGGCTGTCATCAAAGAAATAATCCACTGCAAAAGTTGTACCCTTTTCCCTCAAAATCCAAGTAAGTGATGCCTGTAAGAAATGTTTGCTTATCAATTTAAATTTCTTTTTTTTTAATACAGCACTGCATTTGTTTTCAGATGTGACTCAGGGCTCTCCCACATAGCTACACAGAAACGGTGTCCATTCCACAGACGTGCTTTGTCTCTAGATTAGAAAAAATCTGTTGGGATGTGGCCATGTGTCTGTCCAGTAGCTGAATCAACACCGTGAAGACAGCACGTGGGGTTCGGGGATATATATTCAGCATGAAGAATCTTTTCACTTGCAATGAAGCCTTGCTTTTGCTGCAGAACAGAGTGTGAAATATGTGAGCACTTCCATCCATCTTCACAAATGTGGGAGAAAAACTCTGAAATGTTTTTTGCTAGATGGAAAATTGAATTAATTTGGCAGTTAGCAATTTGGGAGGGGAGCCTGCATCTCAGACTTCCTCAGCCAAATTGCATTTGCTTGAAGGAAACATACATTTGATGAAATAAATGGGCCAGAATTTTTTTTTTTTTTTTTAGCTTCAGAAACTAAGTTTATAGGCTTAAATAGCTAGGATTTTTTTTTATTCATATTAATCAGTGTTGCCTTTTTAAGTGGACTTTTTAAGAGATTGCTTTAGTAATCTACATATAAACTAGGTAAAATGTTGTGACAGTGTACATTTTATCTTTTTATACAGCCTTTCCCAAATTTAATAGTTTGCTCATTTCAATGTGAATAATAATAAAAAAAAAATTTTCAGGCCCGGAGTTTCCCAGCCAAGTAAGTAGTGTGAATGCTTTCTGGTTGGATTCCCTGCGTTCTGCCTTGTTGCTGTATTCTCTTGCAACAAGACAAAGCAGATAACGAACAGAGGGTTTTCATCATGTTGTCATTTCATCATGCTTTGTACCTTGTGAAGGTTTTTTTCCTCATTTTCTAGGCTTCTATATTATGAAAGAGAAATGAAATTATGCTAACATTTGCTTTATCTTTATTCACAGACAGGCCTAGCTACTCTATGTAGAAATGGACACAGAAAGTAAGGAAAGTTTGGGAGGAGGAGGGGAGAGGAGCTAAAAACAAGACACGTCCTGGCTGATTAGCTCAGTGGTAGAGTGTTGGTCCAGAGTGTGGAAGTCCCGGTTTGATTCCAGGTCAGGGTACACAGGAAAAGCGACCATCTGCTTCTCCACCCCTCCCCCCTGCCTCCTCCCACAGCCATGGCTTGAATGAGCAAGTTGGCCCCAGGCACTGAGGATGGCTCCATGTCCTCACCTCAGGTGCTTAAATAGCTCTGTGGAGCAATGGAGCAGTAACCCCAGAAGGGCAGAACATTAGCCCTAGACAGGGGTTGCTGGTGGATCCTGGTTCGGGTGCATGCAGGAGACTGTCTCTCTGCCTCCCTGCCTCTCACTTGATTTAAAAATTAAGAATAAAAAAGAAGAAAACAAGAAGAAAAACAACACAGACCACAACTGGGTATAAGTTGATGTAGAAATTCATTACTTGGGCTAGAGACAGTTACTTTGTAAATTTCACTTCAGCCAGGTGAATGAAAAATACAAGCGCAGAGAAATTAAAGGCAAAACTCTGTTTTTGTTGTGCTTACTTATTAGATCTTCCACCGCCTTCCACGAGAGAACGACCTCCTGGGTGTAAGACGGTGTTTGTTGGAGGATTACCAGAAAATGCTACTGAGGAAATCATTCAAGAGGTCTTTGAGCAGTGTGGTGATATCACAGCGATTCGGAAAAGCAAGAAGAATTTTTGTCACATTCGCTTTGCAGAGGAATTCATGGTTGATAAAGCCATTTACCTTTCTGGTACTTTGCCTTACATAAGGGGTTTTCTAGGCATTCAGTTCTGTTTTATGATGTTAATACGAGTTTATTCCCTCTTTCCTTAATGCACCATAAAATCCTCATGGTTTGGGGCTAGAAAAGGAAGGCTCCTGCCTGTTCCCTGGGCTGCTGGAGGCTCCACATTCAGTCTGTGAATGTCCCTCACTGCAGGAATGGTTTCCCACACTCCACATCCAGTCTTTAGGAATTCCATCAAGTTTCTAACTGATGAACGCAAGTGCTTATTAATTGAAGAGCAATATTATGAATCCTGATGACCATTTTTATTATTATGGGATGTAATTCTCTGGGGGAATAAAGTACTCTCGCAGGTTAATTTCAGTTTTCCAGAAGTGATTCACTTTCTAGACACCAGGGGACTGAATCAAGCTTCAGTTCTTTGCAGAAAGTAGTCCGTGGGAGTTAGGAGAAGACCTGGGATCATTGCCCCATTGCTAGGACTATTTTCTCGGTTAAGTCCATCCCCATGATCCCTTCTTTTTTGGTGCCAATTTATATGGGAGATTTTTACAGATGTTGAAATCAAACTTAATGCTGCCTTCAACTCTGTGGGAGTTGAGCAAGCGTGTCGAGTCTGTCTATAAGACCTCTGCCAAGTCTAAAGGTTATGGGGCTGGAATTGATGGGTGACTTTAGAAGGATGTATTTTTAGGTTCAATTTATTGCCATTTCCTCACACTTCCCATGTGCACTTGCAGTCTGTCACTCTGGGCACCACCTCCCCTATTCCTGAGGCCAAGCCAGTGGGGGAAGGTGAGAAAAGAGTAGGAAACAAAATGCAAGCAGATCTGAACATTACTGCCAGCTTTCCTTGACTTCTGCCTTCGGTGCCTTTTGCCATGCCCTTCTCTTGCTAAGCCCAGAAGCCTCGGGGTTATACCAGTATCGCAGAAGCTTTCCCGAACAAGCTAGTGAGATGGAGAACTTTAAACTCTTATTCTGGTAAAAACTTACCAAGTAGAAAAAAAATCTGACAGCTTTCCAAAATGGAGATGGAAGACAAAACATGGAACAAAAATGTTTTACAACACACAGACAGCTCTATTGTACGTCTCACGTACTCTCGAGCTATAGCCTTGGAGTGATCCATGGGACAGTCAGGGACACTGTCACATGCCTGGCATGGCGCTTCACATACCTTGGGCATGATAGCCTCCCTCTGAGACTCCTTTCCCTCATCTGCAAAATTGAGATAGTGACAGTGCTACCTCATAGGACTACTACCAGAAACAAATCAAGGTAATGGATATTAAGTGCTTTGTGGGGCACCTGCAGCATAGAAACCATTCAGTACGAAATGATTGTTTTTGAACATAAACAGCCCAATGGTGGTAAAGAACCGACTTGTTTTTCAGGAACCCTGCCCTGGGAACATGAGTTCTTATGCCAGCTTTACTCATAAAACTATTACTTTACCCCACTCGATTAAATGAAAGGGTTAGAGTAGATTGAAAGTGCTTTAATGCCAACATAGCACAGTGTTTAGACCCAACCAGAAGCCCTGTGAGACACTGCCCAAGCTGAACAGGCCCAAAGGCAGGCACGTGAAAGTTACTCCTTTATTTATTATGCCTGGATGTTATGATTTTGCCAGCTCGGACCCTGGTCCTGCTTCTCAGCAGGGCCTTGCATTTCCCCTCCGTCTGTTCTTTTGAGACAAGAGGAACCCACCCACTACAAAGGCTTTTCCTCCGCCTCCATGCATGGGCAGCTCCCAGCTGTGCCTCTGCTGCCCTGTGCAGGCTGCAGCATCAACCCAGGAAAAGCTGAAAGGCTGAGTATTTGGAGGGACAGGAAGGAGAGAAGGCTGCTCTCCTGCCTGTGTGCTCCTGCAAGCTGGAGCCCAGATGGGAGGCTCTTCTAATTTTAGGACCGGGTTCACATCTGAAGGCCAAGCTAATTTTAGAAACAGCCTCATCAGAGTCTCTTGTAAGGCCTTAATGATGATGTTTTGGTGAAAAGAGAGGGTGCTTTTTGGAACTAGAAATGTCTGAAAAGTGGTACTCCGGACATGAACAAGGGAAAGTTGCTTGGTTAGTGGGGACACTGGCCAGCCTTAGGCTGCCCTGCCTGCTCAGCTGTTACATATATATCACTGTGGTCTGTAGGTTTATTAAATTCCCATGTCCCTCAACCAAGATACACTCTGCTTTAGAATGAACTCTGCTCATCTGTGGGCAGATGTTTGTGTTTTTGATAGGCATTATGCCTTTTCATTCTCAACACTGTTGAAACCTAGGCCTAAGTAGGGCATAATGGGAATCAGATGTGAGATCTGTTTCAAATTTGTAACTTTTCAAAGGTGTCAAGTGCCTACTGGGGAGAAGTCAGCCTCTACAGGGATTTCCAGCCGAGTTTCCACCCCAATGCTGCAGTAATCCATTGAAATCTCCCACAAGATCTTGAACATCAGTGCAGGGTGGCCTAGCGTTTCATAGTACCATCGTATTTGTAAAATCCTTACACAGCAAAGGGCTTATTTTGCTCTCCCTTGGGTAGCCCCTGACAGCCAGCCGGGATCTCGCTGGGACCTGTATTTATGTTTTTAAATTCTGAGTATCCCAGGCTGAAGAGCAACCTCAAAGACAAGTCTGCATTTGAAGTTAGACTGGCTCTCTGGTTTCAGTTCTGTTTCTGTTGATTTCTCAGATCCAGTTTCTGCTTACAATCTTTGTAAGTTGGGATCTCATAGTAAATCCCCCAAAGATTTGCAGGCCTTTTTTTTTTTTTGGTCTAGCTGTGGGTTCTCGTGTTGGCTCGTGTGGCCTTCAGAGATTGTGTGGACAGTTTGTGCAGCACTGTGTGCTAGATGAGTTGCACAGGGCAGAGAGGAAGGCTGCGACAAGGCCCATTGATTGAAGGTAAAATATCCTCCTCCTTCATTTCCACACCCAGAGGATACGTGGAAATGGAAGAGCACTGCAGAATTGCCTTGGTAATTGTGGCTCTTGCCGCTGCTGAGAGAACTGCGCGACTGCATTTTCTAGGAGAATGAAGTGATGGCCTGTAAGGGAGGTGTTGTGGAATTTACTTTCTAGATCTCTTTAAATATCATAGATACTCTTTACTGACTCCTGTGCCATCTCTTTCTACAAAGGATTTAAGAGCGCCCCTGCAATAGAATTACGGTAAATTGAGAATATAAAATCAAGGTCATTATAAAGGTATAGGGGAGAAAAACAAAAAGGAATGTGTCAGATTTGTTTTTGAGCATCCTGGAAGCAAGAGGGAAGAAGGAATTAGGATAAGTGCCGGTTCTTGAGATCATCCTCTTGATTACATGGGCTTGTAAACAGGTAGGCGACCTTCAGACACTTCCAGCAGTGTATTCATCCACAAGTCTGTAATGGGCTGGACTTGGTAGTGCTTCCGGGTTACGGGGAGAAGGATGAGTGCCTCCTCCCCACTTCCGGTAGGAGGGCGTCGTTTGTAGGGGTAGAAATGACAGAGCTCACTTCGTGCGCCCTGCTCAAGGGCCTGGACCTGGCTGTGCCTCCAGGAGGTCACTACCTGACCAGACTTTCCATTGGTTGCAGGTTACCGGATGCGATTAGGGTCCAGCACGGACAAGAAAGATTCGGGCCGCCTTCACGTGGACTTCGCGCAGGCCAGGGATGACTTCTACGAGTGGGAATGCAAGCAGCGGATGCGCGCCCGCGAGGAGCGGCACCGGCGCAAGCTGGAGGAGGACCGGCTGCGGCCTCCCTCGCCGCCGGCCATCATGCACTACTCGGAGCACGAAGCCGCTCTGCTGGCCGAAAAGCTGAAAGGTAGGAGGCTGCGAGTGCACGTCGGCTCTGCTTCCTAAGTGTTCGTTAGCCATCGCCCACTGAGAGAGGGAGGCTGTGGTCTCTGAACACCGAAGTCCTGTGTGTCTCCTGATCCATCGGGGTCTGAGTTCATGTCGGGAGGGAGGGTCACCTTGAAGGAAGCAGGGTGGCTACGGTTGGTCCTGCTCTTTGGGACAGCCTCTTGCCTTGTCCTGGCGCTCTGCCCCTGTTCTCTGTGAATGTGTGTGCACCATCACGACCAAGCTCCTGGAAAGAGGGGCTCCAGCCGTCTGACTTGTGCTGCTTGAGCTGGGCTAGCGTCTACGCCTGGGGGCAGGCCGAGCCCTGGTGTTCCCCCTGCTCTGTAGAGCCTGCTCCCAACTCTTAACCAAGCCTTCCTTAATGCATATCGCTCTGCACTGGGGTCCTTGGAGGATAGAAAAAACATAGAATAGAGTCCCTGTCTTCAGAGATGGAGTTAAAGGGACGCTTTTGGCACCTACAGGATAATTAGGACTAGAAGTGTGTATATTTCATTTCTTCACATGTTTCCTGTGCTCCTCTCCAGTTTGATGCTCTAAGACATAAAGTGAACTACAGATGATGGGGGGGGGGGGGCAGGTTTTGAAATTAGGATTGTATGTGTATGTGAATTTTTTTGCCATTACTAATCAAAGCTGAGTGACAGGAGCCACATCTGAGCATTTTACAGGCTGTCCTCTGGTCATTGGGCATGTTAGGTTTTAATGAGTACAGAAGTCACAGTCGCTGGCCATACAGAAATGTTTACAAGTAAACAATTAATGGTAATACAGAGCCAGTGACATGATTGTCCAAGGTATGAGCAGCAGGCTTTGAGAACTCAGGAATGAGTGCAAATAATGTTGATGGAAGGTATCAAGGAAGTCTTCACAGAGGAGGAAGAATATGATCTTTGCAGGTTAAATAAGATTTTTTTTTCCCCACAGAAAAGAATGGGCATTCTAGTTAGATGCTGGAGCCCTAGGAGTAAAGATACAGGAAAGCAGAGTGGACTTTGACACAGGAGACAAAAGGCAGGCTCCTGCTATGGCAAATGTGGGGGCCATCTGGCGTTCACAGAGCAAGGGGCCACGGGAAAAGCTGTCTGTGGCCCACAGCAGAGCCCTGAGGCTGCTGCAGGATTAGGGTTTATTCCATGAGCAGCGAAAAAGCCGTAGAAGGTTTCTTATGAGAGGACAGATGTGATTGGTTCTTTGAGTAGTTTAGGGCACAGCTAGTATATAACTTGGAAGTGTGTGAAGTGCGTTGGATGTTTTCACTAAAGGAAATGTGTAAAAAGCTGACCAAATCCCATTTTAGAAACAAAGGAAGTTAACATTCTATGCTTCAAAAAAGAATATTTAAACAAAAAGACTTCTTTTAGATTTTTTAAAATTTATTTATTGATATTTTTAGAGAGAGGAGAGAAAGGGGAGGGTAGGAGGTATGAAAAGTATCAACTCACAATAGTTGTGTATCATATGTGCCTTGACCAGGCAAGCCACGGTTTTAAACTGGAGACCTCAGCATTCTAGCTTTGTCCATTGCATGACCACAGGTCAGGTGAAGACTTCAGCTTCTAGCTAGTGGTAGGATTCAAATAATTTAACAACCGGTTCTCTGCCCTAATGACCATTTTAAGTATAAAAAGGATATGTCGAAAGGTAGTTTACTGACCAGGTGGTGGCACAGTGGATAGAGCATCGGACTGGGATGTTGAGGACCCAGGTTTGAGACCCCGAGGTCACCAGCTTGAGTGCGGGCTCATCTGGTTTGAGCAAGGCTCACCAGCTTGAGCCCAAGGTTGCTGGCTTGAGCAAGGGGTTACTTGGTCTGCTGTAGCCCCCCAGTCAAGGCACATATGAGAAATCAATCAATGAACAACTAAGGAACTGCAACAAAGAATTGATGTTTCTCATCTCTCTCCCTTCCTGTCTGTCTATCCATATCTGTCCCTATCTATCCCTCTCTCTGACTCTCCTTGTCTCTGCCACAAAAAGGTAGTTTATTATTTCATGCATTTAATACTTAAATAAGAATAATAAAAGAGGTACACAAAACTAAATTGTTATAAGAAAGAGTTTTTAAATATTAATGGAAAATATTAAATAATACCTGACAAAAAACAATAAAACTTATTTAAGATATTTCCTTATTGCCTTGTAAAATCGTTTTAGGACCCTAATGTGTTAGCTCATGTACATGTTAAAGTACAGGTAATTAAACCCCTGTAGGTAAGATGGGTTTGATTGGATTCAAAGGTATAATGAATTTTATGAAATAAATAAATATTACAAGCATAGGTCTGTCAAATTTTTTTCATCTGTGGACGGAATGAACATTACCGGTGCTTAGAACACGCTGTTGCACAGATGAATGCTAAAAAAGAGTAAGGAATATAAATTTGTGATTTCCACATTGAGCGGCTGCACAAGCGCCCACCTTAGAGAGAACCCTGATTATAGGTGCCATTTTAACAACTGGTTCGCTGAACTCAACAAAATAATTAGGTATCAGTCTTGCCGAACGGTGCAAACCCACTGAATCCCACCACAGCTTCTAGCTCTCATCCCCTGTTAAGTACTTGGGAACCCCTAATAAGCTGCAGCTGCCACTGAGATGCCTTGTTGTAACACTGAGGCCCTGACTGTGCCTCTAATAAAAAGCCTCTAAAATGTAAATACAACTTCTCACTTTTCTATTCAGACTTGTAACCATAATACATGGCCAGAAAGAGAAAGTGCAGCATCCTCAACCAGGAATGTTGCTTTGGGAACAAATCTTTTTTTTTTTCTTCATATCCAGTGCATTCTGTAGTTACCAGCTGATGAACTGCAGAGACTGTGTTGCATTCTGCCATGTCCACTCTGAGAAGTGACCAAAACTAGCATCTTGATGCTGTGACCACATGGAGGAATTTCATGAAAGTTTGGCATCTCCATGATATTATTTTTAAGGAGCACAGAAGTATCACCTAAGAGGAGCAAAGCTTTTCCTGTTAGAGAATAGCAGATTGGGATAACACTTTGGTAAAGTAATTTGCAGCCTTACCATTTCAAAAATATATATAATATATATTTATTTATATATAGAGAGTATAATATGCAGAATTTAGAAGCTGCACCTTTGCCAAGTACTATGCCATCCCTTGAGGAGAGAACAGATTGGAAATTTTAATAGATGGCAGTTACAGTAGAATGAACTAGCTGGGGATACATCTTAGGCAACCGTCAGGTAATATCAAGCTTGACAATTTCAACTCAAGCACAGAGTTTGGAATATAAACAGCATTTAATTGCTTAGGAAATGGGCTGTCTCAAAGAGGAAATCCACTCCTGCTTCTTAAAATGCTACAAAGCCAGACAAGAAGGAGCAGCAGAAACTATTTTCCTGAAGATGATTTTGTTGATATGGGATATAAAATGCTGTCAAGACCTAAGGTAAAGAATCTGAGGTCAGAACATAGAAATGCAATCTGGAAATACCTAATTGGATTTTTTTTTCTCCCTGGAGAAATCTTGCTGTCTTATGTTTATTACAAACATTTCCCCCATTTTTACATCGTGCTTGTTTTATTCTTACAGTTTTCTTTTTGGAAATCAGCTTGATCTAACAAAATCTGTAGAAGGCTATGTCTTCATTACAACCCGCAAGGCCTTCCATGTCCTGCTTAGTGCTAACGCTATGCACATAGTAGATGCTCAGTAAACTAATTCCTGTCTCTGTTTCTGTGCTATTTGGATCTATAAGCACATCACATTTCTGGCCAACAATGCTACCAAGCAGGAGCCATGACCAGAAGTTAGGAAAGTACTGTGCACTCACCCATCATTCCAGTCACTCCCTGGGTATGTGTTGAGCTCTTTACCATATGCCTGGCCCAGTGCTGAGCACGGCAGGAAATGACAAGAGAATACAAGCTGCTGTCTCACATAGTTTGCATTCCTTGAGTGATAGAGGCAATTTACAGAATACTCTGTACTTCCACTATTCCATGTTACAAGCGGAATGTGCAAGTGCTGTCCCAGGGGATGTGGGCACCCTACCTGGCCAGTGGAGGGGTGAGAGAAGGGAATCTTCTGGGACCTGGTGACCCTGAATTTGGTGGCTTTCTGAAGTCAGAAGAAACATTGAGTTGTAATCATGTAGTGTCTAAAGCACGAAGCACCAATGTCTGTTACATTAATACAAATTCTGAAAAAGAAAATTAGTGGGCACCCTGCTGATTAAATAGACATTGTTCTGAGACAGTTCAGCATAATGAAGATTGACTGGGAAGTGCTCACAGACCAAAGTTTATAGCACGGTTTGAGAAAGTGAGAAGGCGCTCAATAACACCATAATTACACTTCATTGGAAACAGTAGCACTAGGCAGATGAGATAATGAATTTCAGTGTGTCTAACAGAGACCATCCACCCCTGGAGGGACCCTGTGTTTGGAAGGTGGAAGGAAGACATTGATCAGACAGTGAGGAGAGATTATATCCTAATTCGCTGAGGATCTTTCCTAGCAAGAGCATTTAAAAGTTTTTGTGTATTTTTCCCTTTGGAAAGCTTCACAGAATCTTTATGTGATAAAACGGAGAGCTTTTCCCTTCAGGTGAAGTTTTGACAAAGGTTTGCACACAGTGCCCTGGGGATTTCCTGATGTGTCCTCAAGAATTCAGTTCTCCTGGGACCCACACTCTCATTTGCACACAGAATGGCCTGATGTCTGCCTGCCACGTGGAAAAAGGCGGGACGTGGTGCCAGTGATTTGCTGAGATGGTTGTCGGTGTTTATGATTCTAAGACTGTAAGGATCGATAATACTATGAGCCAAGTGGAAGTTCCATTAGCTAAAAGCCAGGCTTCCTTCTTAGGGCAAAGGCGCCTGTTTGCGAACCACTTCTTCAAGCATTATTGACTTTCATAGAAGGAAGATAAGCCATTTCATTTAGAAACTCTTTGCTTGACTTCAAAGCAGGAATAATGAGTGCATTTTCATATTGCCCCTTAGTTTTTGTATTGTTACAGGTACTTAGGGAGATTGTGTGTGTGTGTGTGTGTGTGTGTGTGTGTGTGTGTGTGTGTATGTTGGGGGAAGGGGGGGATATTGACCTGTGTATAGTCTTTCATACTATTCATGATTCAGAAGACAGGTGAGACACCACCCCTTTTGATGGTTAATTGAGCAGCCAGTAAATGGAGACTTGTTTAGGGATGTCCAGTATGTGGGGATACACTGAGATTTTAGGAATACGGGTAGTAGCAACTTTGGCCATCCTGGAATTCCCATTCTCAGTGCATCAATATGTGACTGTCCACTGTGAACTATGTCCAGCTATCATAGAAGCCAGAAATCAGTGACAACCATATTGAAGCACTACAGTGTGTGTGTGTATGTATGTGTGTGTATATACCTGTATATATGTGCCCCCATGTCTTTGTAAACAAAAGTGTTGTAGAATGTCTTCCTTTTATTTCTCATTCTCGATACATTGTGTTCAAACATGGACTCTCCCATCCTGCTGTTCCTTTACAGACCCAGCCGTGAATGAGGGTACTGAAGCCACTAATGTTGTCATATTCGTTGTTCACGGCCTGACTTTTGTCCCATGCACTGGTCTGAAGTTCAGGTCCAGATCGCCCTCTGCATACCAAGAGGGAGGAAACAACTACTTACCAGTTTGATTCTTTTTCCCCTTTATCAACTGGACATCAGTTTGTTGGAAGTGCACCAAGCGCCAGCTGCTGAGTCCTGGGCTCTGTGCTGCACCCTGGGGCCCCAGATGTGACTTCAGCCTGGCCCTACCCCATGGGGCTTGTAGTTCAGTGGGCGCTAAAGTACAGTCTGGCGGTGAAATCATGATTGCCTTACAAACATAAGGTGAACATGTGCCAGTGATTTTATTTAACTCTTTAATTAAAGAGGGAATCAGTAAGAAGTGAAAACTGGCTCAGAAAAATTGGTTTTATAAATACTTCCTACTGGACAAAAATTTACTTGCATTGTTACCAGTTTCCCACAATTTTATGTTCTATCCTTACAACATTGTAAAATAGCCTCTTCAAAGACAAAAGTTCATACCCCTGTAGAATCAGATAACCCAGAGAGCCCTGGAGTGGGTGGAGCCTGTGCCCAGCACTCCATTGAAAGGATCTTCAGTAATCTCTATGCCCATTTCCAAGTCTTTGACATTTTTTTTTTTCAGGATAGGCATGACAGATGTTTAAAGCAGCTATTTTTTAAAAGAGGTGGGGAGTTTGGGAACAGGGAGTCACAAAGCTCCTAAGAATCACATTAGATCTTTTCAGTATTCTCCAGAATTTCTTTATCTCTTAACTTAGATGAGCTCCTTTCTAACCAGTTCCCTGGCTTTCACTGAGCAGCTTCGTCCAGTGTTTCTCAAACACTCACGTGCGTGTAAATTACCTGCACTAGAGTGCAGGTTCTGATTGGAAGGCCTGACTAAGGGGGAGTCCACATTTTCAGCGGGCTCCCAAAGGAGGCTCATGCTATGGTCTCTGAACAGCAAAGATTGATCCATATGAATTTTTTTTCTAATGCCTCCCATGTGCCAGGTGCTTAATAAACATGGAAGAGAGGGAAAGGCAGGGAGGGTGACAAAGTCTGAAGCAACCAGGAATGAAGTGCGGTGGGTATGGATTCTTGTGGTGACACTGAAGTGTGACGGATAATAATATTATTATTTAGTCCTCACAAAGCTAAAAACAGTTATTGTCTTTTCAGAATTAAAAATGCTTTCAAAAAGATTTTTGACCCATTTGGTAAGGTGGTCAATGCCTGGCTGTAGAGGCTGTGCTTCTGGTTGATTATCTGACATCACCTGAGCTTTCTCCGCCGATAGTAAGAGCTTTCTCTCTGACCTCAGAGGGCGAAGCAGAAGAGGATCAGCCAGCTGAGGTGCCATACGAACATTTCTCTCTGATAGGGAATGTGAAAATAATCTTTATCATAAAACTAAAATGTTTACTCATAGCTGGTGTTTCCCAACTTTGAATCTGAAACTTGCTTGTGCGAATCGCTGCAAATCTTAAAAACCAGGTGTAATGAAGTAAACAGGGAGGGGCAGAAGTAGGTTTACAGTTGTGAGTATGTGAAACACAGTTTTTTCTTGTATTACTTATTAATGGTTGTGTTATTTTCCATACAAACAACTGTAGACCTCCCTCTGCCACAACCTGTAGATAGAAAGGCGGAAACTCAGAGTGACCAGACGATTGAAATAGTTTTAGGAAGTTTTATTCTCATGTTAACCTCTCGGAACCGGAGACAGAGCCATAGATCAGCAAATATTGCACAGAGCGACAAAGACTTTAAGAGTAGGACATAGCCTGGCCAGGCAGTGGCGCAGTGGATGGAGCGTTGGACTGGGATGTGGAGGACCCAGGTTCGAGACCCCGAGGTCGCCAACTTGAGCGCGGGCTCATCTAGTTTAAGCAAAAGCTCACCAGCTTGGATCCAGGGTCACTGGCTCAAGCAAGGGGTTACTCGTTCTGCTGAAGGCCCACAGTCAAGGCACATATGAGAGAGCAATCAATGAACAACTACGGTGTTGCAACGAAAAACTGATGATTGATGCTTCTCATCTCTCTCCGTTCCTGTCTGTCTGTCCCTGTCTGTCCTTCTCTCTGGCTCTGTAAAAAAAAAAAAAAGAGTAGGACGTGTAGGGAATTGTGGAAACATAGCAAAGGGGCACCTAATTCACCTTACTGCAGAAAAGCTTCTTTTCTGAAAGGCACTCAGGCCGAATCTGAAGCAAAGAATACCAGCCAGGTGGAGCAGGAGTGTGGAGCCTAGGCTGTGTGCACGCATGTGCACGAACAGGGAGGCAGCCAAGGGTCTGACACAGGAGTGTGACAGAGGTTGGGGGGGGCGGGATGACTGAAGGGCAAAATGCAAATTAAGGGATAAAACATTTGAGGTAGACTCCAGTGTGACATTGTAAGGACCCTGATTAGAAAACATCAGGCAGTGTTGAATGAGAAAGAGCTCTGCTGTTGCTTTAGAATGCTGTGTCAGTGCTCCGAATTCTTCCTATGGAAGAAAGCACATCGGCACAGTCTAGGTTCTAAGCTGCACCGTGTTCAGAGCTCGGCTACAGACTCTCATAGAAAGTACTTGGAATTTTTCTTAAGTGTGTCTGATCTGATCTTTATGAGCCCTGTTAATTTCTTTCCACATGAATGGCTTTAATAATGCTGAAGTCTAAATCCTGTTTAAATTAGTTCATATTGTTTTCTGGATGTTTTTTTTCCAGTGATCTTTTCACTAAATGCAAAACTGAATTTAGATATTGAAAAGAGAAAGATATTGAAAACAGTTAAATACTAAAAATGACCACTCCCAGGACACCTCTGCAGCCATTCTGAGAGTCACTGGCTTAGTTTCGGTTAATATAAAAGTGACTTCTTACATGGCAACAGATAGTGATTAGACTTACCAATTTTGCCTTAACTAAAGTGGTTTTTTTTACCTTTAATTTGAATATCAGTGTATCCATTCCAGAAAGTTCAGCAATGAGGACGAAATTGGGAGCTTTCAAGATTATGTACTTCTTTTAAGCAAATGGATGGAATTCTATTATTATTTGTTAAAATGCTAGAAAATCTCTTTTCCTTTTTTTTTTTTTTTTTTTTTTTTTTGATGATCAGAAGGGAGATAGAGACAGACTCCCACGTTTATCCCGACTGGGATCCACCTGGCAGTCCCATCTGGGGCCAGTGCTTGAGTACCAAGCTATTTTTAGCTCCTGAGGCTGATGCATTCCAAAGGAGCTATCCTCACTGCCCAGGCCCATACTTGAATGAGTCAAGCCACTGGCTATGAGAGGGGAAGAGAGAGAGAGAGAGAGAGAGAGAGAGAGAGAGAGAGAAGGGAGAGTGGGATGGAGAGAGGAGCAGATTGTCCCTTCTCCTGTGCGCCCTTGACCAGGAGTCAAACCTGAGAGTCCCTACACTAGGCCAACACTCTATCCCCTAAGCCACCAGCCAAGGCCTCCTACTTACTTTTTAAATAGTGTATTTTCAATTGCCTAATTCTAAGAATGCTATTTCTCTTTCTGAAATCCATCAGCTAAGTATAATCTGCTCATGAACGTATGCTCTGTGTCTAGGGGTGAAAACAACAAAATTTGGTTTTTAGATAATTCGAGCAACCATATGTTTTCTTCCTGACAGTAAATTGGGATATTTATGAACTGAGTGACCACAGGCAAGAGAAGAAGCGCTGCCAGCTTGCGAGGGAGAGAAAGATGGGACCATGTTGCTCTTTCTCTCCTTGTGAGCTCGATAACAAAACTGTTGAGGATTTTTCTTTCTCTGTGTTATGCTGAGATGAAAGTCACAGCAATAAAGAAAAATGGAACCCGAAGTCAGTGTTCTCTTTTTTGTTGTTCTTATTTTGTTGTTATTTTTTTGAAACAACAAAAAAAAATTTCTTATAAGCATTAGCTTTATTCCTGCTGTCTCTTTGGAGGTCCATTCTCCTAACATATATTGGCAGGGAGAGCGGTAGAAAGTGTGAGAGGCAAAATTTATCCTGACTGTAACGGTTGCGGCAGGTCCCTCACAAACATAAGGCTAAATTATGGGCCTCTCCGTGGCCTGAACGTAATGTTAAGTTGTGTGATGGATTTTATCTTATACAAGCCGCTCAGGTCCATGAAATGAGATGAGAAACCACTGCAGCTGGAGTTCACGGAGGGTTGAACTTAGACTGAAATTCCTGAGTTAACAAAATTGTGTGAGCCAGGTATGGTACTGAACAAGTGAGTTCTGTGCCTATGGGTTGAGGTTTTAAAGAAAATGTGAGGTCTTTCACTTCCAGGGTGCCCCGTGGGCGTTCCTCAGGCCAATTATCTCCTCTGACAAGCATGCAAGTGCAGAGAAGCAAGTGTGCACAGAAAGAAAGCTTTGATGCCCTGGACCAGACTGCCGCCGCCTTGCAGGCCTGAATGGTGCTCATCAGTAGCACTTTGATGATGGCTGCTTCTGTCCTGGAGAAGGCCATGCCCCCTCCCCACGCACTGGTGCGGCTGACCCTGCCTTCATGCAGTCTCTGCACCTCCCAGGCAGCCTCCCTGTCCAGGGGAGGGCCTCTGGGGAAAAAGGAACTTGCACAGTTTCTACAGAGCTCTACAAAATTTGCAGAACACTTCACAAATGCAGATTTGGTATGATATGTAAAATACTAACAACAATGGTTGACTCCAAAACATCTGGTGAATAAAATAAAATAAAACTACTTTACCAAATATGAATCACCCTCCATCTGTTCATCTGGAGTGTATATATGTGTATATATATGTATATGTATGTGTGTATATGTAGATGTGTACGTATGTATGATTAGTCATATATAAAATATATATGATATATAAACACTGTAAATATATATTGAATGTACACACATACACACACACAATGCATAAGGATATCTCTCGATGTTCCTCCAGTGGAGGGAACATAGTGTTTGTCAACACACAGCACTTGGTGTTTGTCAAATAAATGAAGAAGAATCTGAATCTTCTATTCTAATTTTGCTATTTACATGAAAAAATGTAAGGCATTTTTTTTAATTACATTTTCCAGGTGTATAAAAATACCAATGAAAGACACATCTTTTCAAGTTGGCCTGGAAAATATGCAATGAACCTTCAGCATAGGATTGATTAATGTTGTAATAACTGGCATATAACTTCCAGTTCTAATTAACTTAATCACCTTCAAACTTGCTTTTTCTCCACTTCCAAGCCATACAACACAGGTCTGTTCCAGTAATCATTCCCAAACAGGCAAGTCTATCTGTTTTCCCAGTAATCATTCCCAAACAGGCAAGTCTATCTGTTTTCTTAGAAAGAGACTTTATCACCTATTTACCAATGGAACCTCATTTCCCACTCCCCCCCACCCACCACCTACACACCTTAAACCAGGTTCAGATAGGTTTCTAAGAGCATTCCCAAGCAAACACTGACTACCTGGGTTATCTTTTGTTGAAAACAAGGAAGTATTTCTTTTATTTAGTCTAATCAAATATGTTATACTAACGTAACATGAAATTAGTTTTGAACTATAGTAGAACAAGAATTGACTTATTCCTACTACCACCCTGGGAACAATATCTTATATTACAACCAGTTGTAAAGTAATTTAACCTGTCATCCACAGTTTGACACTGACTCAGCTGATTCTAGCGGTCCAGAAACTGGTATCACTGAATAATATTTCTGATGAAAGAATAAAGAAGTGAAGTGGAGGCCACATAGGTTACCAACAGTTCATTGAGTGAGACTCAAGAAAGAGAAGTCAGGGTTAGGGGGAAGAATGAAATTGTACCGGATTATGAAGAATGCCCAGAACAGATCTAAAATTAAGCTCATCAAGTCGGTAAATGAGAGGGTGACTCTCCCTCTGCTTCTCGTATGTCTATGCTGCCAAGGAGTTGGATGGGAAGAGAGAAGCTAAGTGACAACAGAACAATTAGTCTCAGGAAGGCTAATTAGTCAAATTCTGAAAGTGTATACGTTAGGATGGGCTGCGCTCTATCTTTGGAGAGGAAATGTAAAGCATATTTTCTTGCCTTGGCATGATTTGTACTGAGCGGTTTTCCATTTCCAGATGATAGCAAGTTTTCCGAGGCTATCACAGTGCTCCTGTCCTGGATTGAGCGAGGGGAGGTGAACCGGCGTTCGGCAAACCAGTTCTATTCCATGGTGCAGTCGGCCAACAGTCACGTCCGCCGGCTAATGAATGAAAAAGCCACCCACGAGCAAGAGATGGAAGAAGCCAAGGAGAATTTTAAAAATGCCCTAACCGGAATCCTCACTCAATGTAAGTAAGATTTTGGGGGCCATCTGTCCTGTTGTGATTTTGCCTTTTCATTTATATTTATTTTATTTTTTTCATTTGGGGGTAAGTAGTTCAATAATTTCCCATTCTACTCCATATGGAATGGCAAGCCTCATAACCTATTTCATGTTCTGTGGCAACGTGGAGGAACACGGAGGAACCCTGAGAGCTTACTTCTCAAGGTGAGCAATGTTTCTGTAGCTTTTCCTCAGAACACCCAGCCCGGCCACCAGGGCAGGGCAGCCAGCTGCACGTGTGCCTGCTGGACCCACCACAGTGCACACCACACCTGCGGGCTGTCCGCACACCCACGTGTCCTTCTAGTGCTGACAGTGGGAAGAGAGACCCTGAACACACTGTCCTTGGGCTCTGTGTAGGAAGAAGGTACTGTCAGGAAAACTCCTTGTCCTTGGGCTCTGTATAGGAAGAAGGTACTGTCAGGAAAACTCCTCCTCGGATCCTTTGTGTGAGGTGAGCTTTTGGGTGTCGACACGGGCAACTCAGGAGTAGAGATTTTTTGGCAGCTTTATTTATCTTTGTTCTTTCTTCATTTGGAAAAACCCAATTGCCTTAATTAATGCTGGTGATTTTTCATGTCTGCATCCTACATGATGACGGTATAAGTGGGGCATTCTCATAGAACAACAGTCAGGGTAATTACCCAAGGCTCTATTCAAAAAAAGGGCATATATATTCTTTATGCGCACTCTATCTGTGCCTACAGTTAACGTCACAGCAGCATAATGCGTCACAGCCACTGATGTCGTCTTGCTGGATAAAGGCTATTGAAGGACACTGTAACAATACCATGCTCTGTTCCATTACAGGTGCAATTTACATATTCATTCTGAAAATAAGAGTTATTGTCAGCGACATAGTGTATCAAAATGCCTACCACCTCTTCCACCAGTGTAAAGCCAAGGGAGAATGTGTCTGTTAGCATGGGAAGAGAGAGGGGCATGAAAAACCAGGATTTTATAGTGTAAAACTGTTTTCTATGACTTTGTTCTCAAAGCCCATTCTTGTAGCAACTTAAAATATCATCTAAGAAACTCTCAAACATAGACTCTGATAGGTGACCCCATACCCAGTATGAGACCAAACTGGGACACCTGTGTTTACTCAGAAGGAATAGGAAAATCAGAACTGCTCTATCTCATACAAGCCACTATCAGACCACCTCACCTAGATTCCCCAGTCAGGAATGACCCTTTACCCAACTGTGTGTGTCAAGCAGTTCTGAAGTTAGGGTCATTGGGGATAGGATAAAGAACACTAACATTGGAACTGCCTTTCAAAGGAGGGAAGCAAAGGGTGGGTTAGCCGGTAGAGGGAGGTAAGGGTAAATTAATGATGGAGAGAAGGAGAAGAGGGAAAAGCTACATGGTTCTAATACAGTGCCTGTGAAGTATGGCGAGAAGCCTAATGCCTGAAAAATAGAGTGATCACTGACAACCATTCTGAATGAGTTCTTGTTCCTGTGCAGTTTACATTCTCATCTGGTGGGGAAGACTGACTCCTTGACTCTAACAGTGAAGACCAAGACAGCCACGTATTAGAAAAGGGGAGGAATTTCATTTTCTTTGGCAATGTCTATTGAAGAAGCCCCTATTAAAATAAGGTCCCAATCTTGTGGCTGAAAGAAGGCGATGTGGCTGCCTCACATGAGACAGGTATAAGCTTGCCTAGATTCGAAACCACAAAGAGCCAGACAAGCCCAGTGTGTGAGACTCAGACCTCAGCGTTTCAGCTGCAGCAGTGATGGATAACGGGCTTCCTAAGGGGGCGAGCATTGGCCCCGGGCAGCACTGCCGTCCACGGGCCTCTTCCCTGGGAGCCTGCCCTGCAGGTGCGCACGGAGGGCTACATGGGGTGAGTGTGTGTCCAGGCAGGCGGCTCACTCACTGGCTCAGAGTTAACAGGATGAAGGCGGGCGCAGGGCCGGGAATTCTGGCGGGCGGTCCCGCCTCGTGAACACCAGAGGAGTGCAGATTTCTCTTGCAGAGACCTCTCAGGTACTGCACTGTAAATGTCAGAAATTGACCTCTTGCTTTTAATCTTCAAACCTGTTCCTCTTCTGGGTTTCCCCCCATTTTAATAACTTCTCAAGTTGAAATCTTGTCATTGTTACACCCGCCATCTCCCACCGCCATACCCCACATCTGGGCCCTCAGGAAGTCCGTTGCCTCCACCTTTAGAAAGGCCCGCTTGTCCTCACTTTAAGTGCCACTGCCCCTGCAGGCTGCCTGGACAGGATGCTTGCCCAGTATGGCAGCTGGATGCTGGGTCACCTGTTAGTAACAGGAAACCATACCAAAAATGAAGGGAGTTTTTTCCTTTTCATACACAGTAGAATCCTGATTTTCGCGTTTGTTGGCACCAGTTCAGGGTCCGAGGCCATCCGGCCTGAGGTTCCTGTGGTGTGACTCGGCTCCCCGCAGCGGGTGTCTAGACGACTGCTGCTGCTCCTGCCCTCACATCTTTTTTTTTTTTTATAGACTGGAATCACATAAGAAAAAGAGGAGGAAGAAAATAAAACTTTAGAGAAAGAAAGAAAAACATGCCCAAAGACCCTCAAGCAGACTCTCACTGATGTCTGACTGTGCAGTTACTAAGTGTGGCCTTGCCTGCCTACAAGGAAAATAAGAAATGTGCTTTTTTAGCCCTTTGCTCTCCAGAATAAAACTGCAGTTCTAGCAAGGAGGAAGGGGCCACTGGCCACTGGGAGGCATTTGCAGTTTCTGCCGTACACATAGTGGGTGGGCAAACACAGGTTTGCAGCTGTGAGTATGCAAAACACTGAGTTTATTCTTGTTATTATTTATTTTTGTATTATATATTTTTTATACGAACAACTGTAAACCTACTTTTGCCCACCTCTGTAACTCCTTCTTTCCTACTTTTACTCTGTTCAGTCTACTTTCCACACATCATCTGATACAACTCAGATGGTATCTTCCCCCTTCTCCCTGAGTAGCCTCCCATTCCGATTTAAATAATACTCGTAGTACGCACTCTCCCTAACTTACAAAGCTGTCCATGCCTGGTTCTCCAGAGTCGGTTTTCCCTGACTCACTATGTGCCATCCTTCCTGCTGGGCCCCTCAAAGCTCCCTGCTGCCCCGGAGCCTTCACACATCTGTTCTCTGTGTCTGCTGTGCTCCTCCCCCCACTCTCTGCATCCTTGAGTCCTTCTCCTCTTTTAGGTCTTGGCTGAAAAGCTACTCATTTAGAGAGGCCTTTCTGACCCACTCCCTCCTAGTGGGCTCACTATCACTGGGTCTTATTATGTAGATCCTTTCTTTGGAGCACTTAACAAAACATGTAATGATTTAGGGATATGTCTGCTGATGATTATAACAAGCATTACAGAGGAAATGATATGTTGCTTTTAGTCATCAATATATATCAAGTGTCTCGAACATAGAAATGCAACAGATCGTTGGTGATGAGTGAGTGAACGAATGAGTAAGCTGGGAGGAAGGCAGGAAGGAAGCCTGAAACGTGGGGTCAGAAATGTCCAGGGACCTCATGAAGACATTTGGCTTTAGTGTGAGATATATCTGCAGATAATGAATTTTCAGTTTGCATGGGTAATCAGGCAAATCATAAAAAGAGCTCACTAGCTATACTTGGAAATTGCTATTTCTGACCAATACTCGGTGGCAGGCTAGAGGATATAAGCAGAATGGAAATAGAAGAGTCAACAAAAAAATTTTTTTTACATACTCCCAATTACAACTAACTTCCCAACAATTTCTCATATTCCTGTTACTATTTGGGAGATCCCACTTAGTCTAGTATTTGATTTTGGGGAATATTTCAGCAGCCAGCAGATATCAATGGAGATGACAGAATTTCTAGCTGATCTGACAGCCTTCAGTGCTGGAGGAGGGGTCCATATCCCAGCCACACAGAGCCTGAGAAGCCTCCCTGTGAGTCACTGAGAGCCCAGAGCCTTCAGGAGGACATGGAGGCGGGAGATACCTTCACTGTGAGCCCAACATGACAGGGAGCCCGTAAGGCAGAACAGGAAGATCTCTTCTCACTGAGCAACCCCAAAATGTTTCCTGCTCTTCTCTCTGCTTTTATAAAGCTGGTACTCCCCAGATGCAAAGAAGAACCAAATACTAACATTTATCATAAAAATATTTGCAGTAACCTAGCTGAACTGTAGGTGGGTGCTCATTTCATTATCCTTTCCATTTTAAATCTATCTCATGTCATGTTTGCTGGAGTTATGTTTATTTTTCTCAACCATA
Source organism: Saccopteryx bilineata (assembly GCF_036850765.1). Lineage (NCBI taxonomy): Eukaryota > Metazoa > Chordata > Mammalia > Chiroptera > Emballonuridae > Saccopteryx > Saccopteryx bilineata. The sequence continues at coordinate 102,560,367 of NC_089495.1, read as the reverse complement.
ATTTTTGCTTTTTCTAACTCGGTTCAGTATGGTAGGGTGGCAACTTTGGTGTCAGTGCATAGAGTTGCTTTTAAAACAGTAACTGTTAAAGTCACAGTGATTGACATACTCACTGTATTTGTCAAAAGCAGAACCTGCCATACCCCCACTTATCTGCACTGATTCCTGGCAAGCACCCTAGGAATCACATTTTGTCTTTCTCACTTAGAATTAGGTTAGGTTGTTAAGCACCAAAATTCAGGAATGGCATCTCGGCTTGCTTTCTCCCAAGTGGTTGACTATTCAGAAGGAGCCCTGGGGGCTCCCTCCATGTGGATATTCCCCCCATGTCCATGCTCCAATCCACAGCACCCATGGCAGCCTCTCCATCAAAAAGCCAGAGTGTCGGGAGAATGTCCTAAGGCAGTTGAGAAGCAGGTGTATTGATGAACTAGCTTATTACAGCGAGTGTGGCCGGCCTGGTGTCCTGGAGGGAGGGCTTATTTAACAACTTCCAGGAAACTTTGTACATTGCAAAGCTCCAAAGACAGTGAAAGTGAGAGTTCCTACATAGAGTTTGCTAGAAATAGCCCATTGGTTGAGCAGGAGAAGGGAATTTCATTAAGTGTTAGTCTGTTAAGCTGAATCGGATGCACCATTCTCCTTATCTTGTCATATTTGTCCGTGCTTTCGTATTTGAGCAAGTAACATTTGCTCAAAGGGAAAAAGATTAAGAGCCATTAATATCATCAAGCAAATATGTGATTTATTTCAAGGTAAACATCAAAGCCCAGCATTTACCTTCAGCTTTGTTGGTGACGTGTTCTATCAACATGTGTTTAAGTTCTAATCTTTTTTCTCATATCTCTGTCCTTCACCCCATGATCAGCTATTAAGTATAATCAAATAGACATTGTTTCCATCTGAACTTTGAATTAACACATCAAGGGGCAGCAGCTGAACCCAGTCAAGATTTGGGGGGAATACAGCATCCATTCGCTTCTGTTTGGGATCACTTTTTGCTTCCGAACATGGATGTGCAGTTACTGAGGCTGTCAGATGAGGATGTCATCTATCCTGGTAGCACCTGGGCTGTCTCTTCCTTTCTGGGCCAGCTGGGCAGATCTCATTTGCTAGATATAGAAGAGAAAAAGTTCCAGCACATGTGAATCACCTCATTCATGTTACTCAGTCCTTACATCATCCTTGTCTCATGTTCATGTCATTTCTTAAACTGTCCATTGGCAGACACTTCCCCAGGTTTCCCAACTGAGACACTTTTGTGTTTTGATCTTTTTTGCTTTTAAAAAATGTATACTTCATAGGAACTCCTCATAGGCCTGCCCACTTTCAGTGTTCTAGGTATGAGCAAAGCTTACCCTTTCAAAGCTCAGAGAGGAGTTTGTTTATAAAGTTCAGGAAGCATGCACCACAGCATTCAGTTATTAACATGCATGCCAAGATGATCAATTGTGCATGCCTTGTTTCAACACACTCACATCTAATGAAAATTTAAACACTCTGTGATATTCCCATGTTAGTACTTTGCCAACATGCTTCCTGGTGAGAGAAGCATGTAATAAGGAGAGAGAAAGGAGCAAAGCAGGAAAAGGCAAGGGGAAAGCAGATGCAATGGAGAGGGGTTTATTAATATTAGAGAATACACGCCATACATATTATGAACAGTACGGAGAATTAGAAATTGTAGAATGTCAGGCTAGAGGAGACCGTAGGGATCTCGGCTCCAGCCCTTCATTTTATAGAGGTGGAAACTGAGGCTCAGGGATCAGATGTAATAGGGCTTGATCATTTAGCAATTCACGGGCAGATTAGGACCCAAGGCTGTTGGCTCCTTGTACAGTTTACTTTCTCCTACCATGTGTGTGTGTGTGTAATAATCAGAGGTGGGTATTCTCACTGTCAATGCAGTTTACAGGTGGAGTTGAAGTGTGCTGACGTCTCACCAGGTATAAATGTTACCATGTGATTAGAAAGTGAAGCCTTTGCCTCTAGTGCTACCCCCTCGTCCTCAGGACAGAATTGAAGCCCAGCTTCCTCCATGAGACCTTCTCCTGCCTTCTGCAGCACCTGCTCATACTGTCCACTTGAGCATTTTGTTATTGTCTAAGCATCAGGATTTTGTTTATTGTTTTTTATTTTCCTTTAGCAAGGTTTCAGGCTAAATAGAGACAGAGGGGCCATTTACTGTTCTCACTGCACTGCTCCCAGGTCTGACATAATTCTTGTGAAGTACCTCAGTACAACAAATACTGGTTATTAATCAGATATCATAGATGAAAATAGTGGTGGTGTTAGAAATTGAGCTAGAACCCAATAATTATAAAACATATTCTAAATACTGGTTATTTGAGTAAACCATGATCTCAACTGACTTTGTGCTGGTATACCATTCCCCCAAAAGTAGAATACATACGATATATTTCAGTTGAGAATTTTACAATAGCAGCATTATAGTACTGTTATTAATATTATTTTAACCTGAAGATTGGAAAGGTTAGAACTATCATGCAAATATGCTTTATACATTTATGAAAGGAACTGGCATCAGCCTCATCTTAGATCTTGAAAATAGCAGATAGTAGAGAGACTTTTGATTAGGCACTAAAAAGTCCTGGTTCTAATCCCAGCTCCATCATTGATTGGCCAGGTGATCTTAGGAAAGTCTTTTAAGCTTCTCAGTTTTTTTTTTTTCTCTGCAGTAAAAGGGTTTGACAAGACAGCCCCCTTAGTTCCCTTCCCACTTGGAAAATTCTTCTGTCCTTATCATTTCAATGACTTTAATCCTTTATTATCTCTGAATGTCTAACTGCAAGTATGGGCTGGGTCCCAGCCACAATGTCAGATGCTCCTGAGCTGATCACAGAACCAAGAGTAGGAACTCCTCCACATGTCCTATTTCTGCCTTGCCGTGGACATTACATCCCCTGGACCACAAGGTGAATATTAAGCCACATTTCAATCCTGAGAGCTTATGAGCCCTCAGGTGCTGCAAATTGGCTGCTGGTGCTGCAAATTGGCCAGAAATCTTGTCCAAGATGCTACACCTAGCACAGGCCACCTCCTCTGTCACATCCTTGTCTCTTCTCCTGACTAAAATCATAAAAGCCTCGGGTGTTTGAATGAATGATGAAATTCACCCACAAGTATTTATTAGATTCCTATGAAGTGACAGGTGGTATGCAGAGTAGTGCAGCAGTGAAATGTGAGGGCGTTCTGATCTCTGTGACCCCCCCTTTCAGGCAGATTGCTGTCCTCATCCACATTTCTTCTACCTAAAAAGCTCTTTCTGAAATCACTTACTTCCTAGGAACATCTCAGCTGAACATTTTTATTTCCGCCAGGGGAAATTTGGCTCCTATGTCCCTGCTATGAAAAAAGAGCTTTATGAAGTGTTAAAATGTTTCCCCATGTCTGTGGTTATCGTTGCTATCCTTCATTCATTCATCCGTGGGGAAAACGTCCCCGAACTGCTTTAGCAACTCGACAGGTTTTCTTCTCAAAATCATACCGATAGTTGTTCTTTGTTAATGTTTTAAGTGCTGGAAGCATAATTCTTATTAAAAACACCTCTGATCATAGGGGATCAATGTCCAGAGAAAAGGTTCTAACAAAAACTTCCATATCGAAGATGAGCACATTTCCTGTTCCACGGGATGCAAAACCAACAATAGAGAATGCTGGAAACTTGCCAGGACTGAGTTGCGCCTTTTTTGGTATCTCTCCTTTCACTCTCCCTGGAAATACAGAAACTGAGCCGAGTAACCACTACAGTAATAACATTTGAGAGGAAAATTTTAATGATAGCAAAATATGAGAGAGAAATTAAGTCTCACAATCTGCGACAAGAGAGAATTGTAGAAGGCTAAATTTTAAGAACTAACATAGTATGTGTTTAGTGAAGCATAGCAATTCAGGAAAGATTAACTTTGGCAGCGAAAGATGAAAACCATGATACCTTGACATGAGCCGAGTTGTAGGGACAGGAGAAGCCACTACCAGTGTAAAGAGGAGGTGTGTGCGTGTGTGTGTGTGTGTGTGTGTGTGTGCATGTCTGTGTGAGTGTGTGGTTGCTTGGCAGGGGAAGGGGGGCTATGAGCAAGCGGACCCTGCACTACTTTGGAAAGAATCCACACATAAAAAAATTTCACAAATTGTTTTTCAAGCCAGGACACTTTCAAACCAGATTTGAAGAAAAGTGAAGTGTGAAGTTAACTTTAGTGCAGAGATAATGTGTTCATGACTCTTTGTGCAACCAAAAAAGAGTATACTGGTTCTATTCCCAGCCAGGGCACACAGGAGAAGTGCTCATGTGCTTCTCCACTCTTGCCCCTTCTCCTTTCTCTCTGTCTCTCTCTTCCCTTCCCACAGCCAAGGCTCCATTGGAGCAAAGTTGGCCCAGGCGCTGAGGATAGCTGCATGGCCTCTATCTAAGGTGCTAGAATGGCTCTGGTTGCAATGGAGCAATGCCCAGATGGGCTGAGCATTACCCTCTGGTGGGCATGCCAGGTGGATCCCAGTCAGGCTCATGCAGGAGTCTGTCTCTCTGCCTCCCCACTTCTAACTTCAGGAAAAAAAAAGGAGTATACTTAATGCTCATGCTCAGACCAAAGGAGTCTGTACCCAGAGAGAGTGGTGGAAAGTAGTCACAGACAAATGAGAGCATTCCTGTTTAAGGAGACAAACTGCTTAAGTACAGAGACACCTTCTCTAGCAGGGTAGTTGTATGACCCTCAAAGTCAAAAATCTTTACCATCTTCCTTTGCAGAAAGTGTCCTAACCCCTGTTTGGTAGGATCACAGAGCTAGAAAAGATAGTCAGGATTGTCAGCCCCATCCCCAGTGTCCTGGGAGCTGAACAGAGAGAGGCTTTCTTCAAACCACACAGCTAGTTAGAGCAAAGACTTGACCAACACAGGCTGCCATCTCTCCCTCCCCTCTCACATGACATAGTGTGATCCTGCAAGGATGCCCTGGCCCCACCTCCTTCAGTTTCTTCTACTGTGGCTCGTTATTCCACCACAGTGATAACCCAAAATAGGGCCAAATGCATTTTAGACAAAAGTGTGTGCTAAGATTCCTCAGTAATTTTTTGAGAGGGGTAAAAGCGGGTGCTCACCCTCTTGTAACATCAAAGTTTGGCTTCTTTGCAGTAGAAAATTCCATTCATCTTCAAGTTTCAGCCCTTCCTGCCTCCGTTGGCCCTCTCCGCCAGCTTCCTCCCCACACTTCTGCACTGTGATCCGGTCACAGCCAGGTCCTTCCCCACCCCCCACCCATCCAAAATTATAGCGTCCCTGTGAAGGTTCTGTGAGCTCAGGGCTGAGTGCAGTTCTAAGGAGGGGCCTGAAGGAGCCACGACTGAATGTGCACCACGGGGGTGGAGGGCACTGCCTCTGTATCAGCCGCTGCAAACAAGGACTCAACACTGTTTTCCCTTTTCTTCATAAAAGTGAAAATCCTCTTTAGATTTTTTTTTTTCTGTATTTTTCTGAAGCCAGAAACGGGGAGAGACAGTCAGACAGACTCCCGCATGCGCCCGACCGGGATCCACCCGGTACGCCCACCAGGGGGCGATGCTCTGCCCATCTGGGGCGTCGCTCTATTGCGACCAGAGCCGCTCTAGCGCCCGGGGCAGAGGCCAAGGAGCCATCCCCAGTGCCTGGGCCATCTTTGCTCCAATGGAGCCTCGGCTGCGGGAGGGGAAGAGAGAGACAGAGAGGAAGGAGGGGAGGGGTGGAGAAGCAGATGGGCGCCTCTCCTGTGCGCCCTGGCCGGGAATCGAACCCGGGACTTCTGCACGCCAGGCCGATGCTCTACCACTGAGCCAACCGGCCAGGGCCCTCTTCAGATTTTTTTTAGCAAAAACAGGCACCGATATTAGGTCTTTCATGAAAGTGAAATGTCATAAAGTCAACTCTGATATAGCAGGGACACCTGTATATAGCTGTCCACCAACTCCCACCCCGCAGGGCTGCAGGGACTAGCAGTGTTTGGAGATCTTTTTATATATTTTTTTATTTGTGTATGTGTGTGACAGACACAGAGAGAGACAGAGAGAGGGACAGACAAAGAGAAAGGGAGAGAGATGAGAAGCATCAATTCTTCGTGTGGCACCTTAGTTGTTCATTGATTGCTTTCTCATATGTGCTTTGACTGGGGAGCTACAGCAGACCGAGTGACCCCTTGCTCCAGCCAGCAACCCTGTGTTCAAGCTGGATGAGCCCACACTCAAGCTGGTGACCTCGGGGCTTCAAACCTGTGTCCTCTGTGTCCAAGTCTGATGCTCTATCCACTGCGCCACTGACTGGTCAGGATGGAGATCTTTTGATCCCCAGAATCTAGTACAGTGTCTGGCTTTTTATACTTCACAGTGGTCATAAGACTGCGGCCTGTAGTAAAAACACATAAACCCATGGTACAAACTTGCTAGATGTGTGGTTGCCAGAGGCAGAGAGTGGGGTGGCAGGAATGGGTGACGGGGGCCAAAAGGTATAAACTTCCAGTTATGAGATAAGTGAGTCCTGGGGAAGGAATGTGCACCATGATGAGTACAGTTAGCAGTGCTGACCTGCACATAGGACAGTTGCTAAGGGAATAGATCGTAAAAGTTGTCATTATAGGAAACAAAATTGTAACAACGCATAGTGATGTACTTTTGTGGTGATCATTTTGCAATATACACATATATCAAATCATGTTGTACACCTTAAACTTATACAATGTTAGATGTCAATTATATCTGAATAAAACTGAGAAAATGTATTTTTTAAAAAAAACAGCAGTCTGCTGGAACCTATCCCTAGAGTTTGTTTCTATTCAATAGGTCTTGGAGCTGAGCTTTTGTATTCTAATAAGTTCCCAAAAGATCATGGTAATGCTGGTCCAAGGAACACACTTTGAAAACTAGTTTTAAATCATCAAGCGTAGTGTATATCCCAGTAAACCTAAGTAATTAGAAATAACCAACTGCTGTTATGTCATTTTCATAGCATCATTAATGAACTTGGTGGCGATTCAGAGGACAGCACGGTCACCATTTGTCTCCCCTTCCTGCTAGATAATCATCCTTAGCAAGGAGTCAACTACTGATAAAATGGGATTTGGTGACTCTTTGGACTTGTTCCTATGATTAATCATGAAGCTACAAGTGTAGGTAGCTCTTCTGCATACAACTCATACCTATTCTCATCTATCAGGAATGGCAAAAAATAAATGTTCGATTACCAACTATTGACAAGCAAATAAGAAAACAGTCTGACAAACAGTGAGAAATGGGTATAAAAATGGAGTGCAATTTAACTCTCAAAAATTAAAAATTTAGATACTCTCCTATCCTTCACGCTGCTAAGAAGTTCTTATAAAGATATCTAAGACTGTCAGGAGATATGTCTGAGAATGTTCACTGCAGCCTTATTATATATATGAATAGATTTTGAAGATATGTTGAGTGAAAAAGCAAGATGCAGCACAGTGTATATAATATTAACACTTTTGTGTAAGTGAAAAACAGGTTACACATAGAAAAATATATACAGTGTATGCTATCCACATAATGTTTTCTCTGGATAGATATGCTAGAATCTGTAAGTTCCCTTGAGAGAGAAACTGGGTAGGGGGCAGTTGGGATGGGAAAGTGGGCTTTGCTTTTTATTGTATTCTGTTTTTCTTATGTATGTGTGTTAATCAACAGGAATAATCTAGGCAGGAGGATTTACTGGATTTAAAAAGCCTAATAAATGAGATATATTATAAGAAACTATTACAGTAATAATCTCGTGGATTTTTGTTTTGTTACTTTTCAAAACATTTGAACACATGCATCTATAAGGGGATCTACAGTTCCCTGAAATGTACTGGGATTTAGACAAAGCTTAAACAGTCACTGTCTATCTTATATCTTTTCATTTATTTGAACAACATTGCCATTTCCTACTTTTCTTATAATTTATTTTTACTTTTTTTATTCAGTGAGAGTAGGGGAGACAGACTCCTACATGCACCCCCCCCCCAATCCACCCAGCAATCCCCATAGAGGGCACTGCTCTGTCCATCAGAGGCATTGCTCTGTTGCTCAGCAACCAAGCTCTTCTAAGCACCTGAGACGGAGGCAATGGAGCCATCCTCAATGCCCAGGGCCAATTCACTTCAGTCAAGCCATGGCTGCAGGAGAGGAGGAGAGATAGAGAAGCTAGAGGGAAGAAACAGATGGGTGCTTCTCTTGGGTGCCCTGACTGGAAATCAAACCCAAGACATCCATATGCCAGGCCGACACTCTACCACTGAGCCAACTGACCAGGGCCTTTTTAAAAATAATTTGATAAGTATGTTTCTTTTTCTCTGTATGCCTATCCCATTCCCCAGAAAAACCAAGTCTCTGTCTCATCGAGTCAGTAAGTTCAGGAACGCCTGCTGTTGGGTCTCGGGTGTATTGTGGCTGTAATGGAGACACAGTGTCATTCAGTGCTCTTTTTACTCATCTCAAGACAAAAGCCCAGCATGCCCTTTTTCCTCCTGAACTTGAAATTCCAGTCAATACCTCCTTAATGTATGGGTTTGACCATATTAATTCTCTGTTTCCCGGGCTTCCCGCCAGACAGACTTGCAGGCTCCTCTGAGCTCAGGACGCGGAGCCTGCCAGATTGAGTGCGTGAGCAGAAATCTCTCTGGGAATCTCTGGTAGCCGCTTCCTCCCACCATGTCCCCAAGTATTGCACGCTGACTCTTCTCCCTCCGGCTTTGTCTTGTTCCTCTGTGTGTCCTGAGAGCCCAGTCACTACTCCATTCCTGCCACTATCGTTCTTCAGTCCAGGACCAACAGGCTCATCATGCCACCCAGTTTTAGTCTTTAAACACAACAATAATAAGCTAGGATAGAGGAGGTCTGCTATTTCATTTGTTATCTACCTTTGAAAATCTCTTAGGAGCTATTCATAGTGGATTTAAAAAACGTTATCCTTTGAAGGAAAATGCAATTTCCTCCGAACCTTACAGTTAAGGTTCTGTCATGAGCCCAGATAGCATTAAAAACAAAAATTAAGCTCAGAAGATCTGTTCGAGGTGCTCCATTTAGGCAGGCCTGCTGCCAGTAAGGACTTAATCAGTTTCTCCAGATATTTGGGACACTAAATGGATTTCAGGCTCTTGCACAGCTGTTTAGCTGGAACAAAAGATGCAGGAGGTGCAGGAATTATGAGAAGGAACGCATCAGTGGGACATGAGGGAAAAAGCTGTGTTTATGTCTCTGGAGGACCCTGACCTTTCTCTTCCTCCATCCCCAGTGCTTCCTCTGTTCAGAGCTCAAAGTTCGGGAGTGTTGTACAGCCCAGAAATCTGAGGTTTTGTGCCGGGCACCCTCTTCCTCCCCAGGAAGCTTTTGTACATCGTTCTGCTTCTGGGGAAATGGATGTTCTGTTCTGAGCTTTACTTTCCTGAGAAGACTGAGGACATGTTCTTCTCAAGATCATTTGTAAAGTTCTTTCTCAAGTTAGGAGTATGCTTCGAACTTAGCAGATGTCCAAATAGTTAGGGTAGAGGAGAGTACTGAAAAAAATATGTTGTAAATGGTTTGGTCTTAGGGATTTTTCAGACATTTTGAAGAGTATATACGTATGTGAATATGATATATATGGGCATGTGGGTGTACATGTCTTCTCACTTACACATGTATAAGACAGTGAATAATCAACAAGGAGGCTGTTAGATGGGGGTTACTCCAAGGCTGGGGGGGGCCGTGTAAGCAAACCCACATCCAGCCCTTCAGTGCCTCAGGGTCACACAATTGAAACCTAAGGACAACCAATCACATACAGCCAACTAGGCTATAAGCTGTGGCCTATCAAGCATTTCCTTCCTTTCCTTCTGCCTTTTCTCCATTAAACTCCCTCCCCAACTCCTGTGTGGCGTTCCATTGTGGTTAAAGCCTGATTCAAATTGATTTTTCCTCAAACAAACTCTTTAAAATTTTAATACGCCTTAGTTCATCTTTATTTAACAAGAGGGTTGCAGCTGCAAAGAGTAATGACCAATTTCATCACAGCCTTGCCTATCCTGCCCTTACGTTCACAGATACCTGCTGGGTACTTGTGAGGGACTCTATTATGACATCTAAGACAAACATTCAAGCATTTCTGAAAAGTCAGTCACTCAACTTTTAAATGATCCTCAAATAACCTAATTTAGGCAAAACACTTGTAACATAGAAATGTAGGAGAAAGACTCACATGGTGCAAAGGGTAAATGCCAGTGTTGTGACTGAGAGCTCTTTGTGTTGGGCGTCCTTGCAGAGTGGTGAGGTACACTAACTGAGGGGGGCTCATGCAGGCCTTCCGTCCCTGCCCTGCAGACCGCGGAGGTGGTGAAGACCCTGGTGGGGTGCATTGGAATTGGCTCTGCCTGCAGCACACCTTTCTGCAAGCTACATTTTTTAACAAATACCAATGCCACCTTGTCTGCTATTTATCGCTTCTCTGGGCTTTGAAGTAGTTTTAAATATCCCGTGTTATTAGTAGCTGCTTGTAGCTTCACTGCATATGGAGTGAGTAGTATGGTTTATACTGGAGAAGCAGTGAGTAGTGAGTGCGTGCACATGCCCTTGGTGTTCCCTGCTGGAGGCAGTGCAGTGTATAACCTTCACCTGTGACATCAATTGCAGTGGTCATCCCATTTATGATTTTAAAAATATGCTGTCTTTGAATCACATTCGTTAGGGCACAGGCTTTGAGGTGACTTTTCTGTAATGATGATGACGTCATGCTGATCCAAGCACTCCTGCTGGGTCCTTTTGGGTGCCCAAGAACTTTCATTTGCAAGACAAAAGTAAACTGGACCATATAAATATAAGTATTTTTTTAACCTAGGCTGAGTGACACAGTTTTTGTTTTTCAGAGTTTTGTTTTTTTATTTGTTACTTTGTTGGGGGAAAGCATAAAACTTAATAAGAAAAGAAATATAAAATTAATCACATTTAGTTATTCTTTTAATTAATCCCCCTATTGAAAAAAATACAGTTACATGAAATCAAGAAAGGCCCAGAAATTTGAAGACATGTCTCTGAATTCTGACTTCTTTCTGAACCCCCAGGGTGTAGTTCAGCTCCATCTGGATGACCTTCAGGCGTCTCAAACTCAGCCTGGCGAGAGCAGATCCCTATCTTCTTTATCAGACCTCTACCTGTGCCACCCTCTGAGGCTCTGATGTACTTCCAAGCTGGAGTCAATGTGCTGTCCCTCCCCTCCTCCCTCGTAGCAGGTCAGCCACACTGTGTCCTATAACTTGCCCTGTCAGATGGCTCCTTGCTTCTCCCTTCACTCCAGTGCTCTGCCTTCACTCAAGCCTTCGTCTTTTCTCCCGAGAAAATCCTACTCAGATCTGTCTGGTCTGGCCTCCAATGTGAAGTTCACAAGCTGGCTGGCATACGTGGTCCTTCTTTATTCATTCTCATCCAGCATTAGCCCATCCCCACCACCAGTTCCATGCCAGCCTTGGAACCCGCAAACCTGGCTTCCCAGCTGAGCAAGTATTGATTCACTGTGTAAGACCTGGGAAAATGTTGCCTTCTCTGGGTGTGTCCCCTAACTCCACATACTGAGTCATTTACTGTCCCCATACGTGTCATCCACACCTCTCTTGCACAGGGTAACTATTTGCTTGTCTTTCCTTCTCCCTGTAATCACATCAAGGGCAAGGGAGTGTCGTAATCATATATTTCTAGCAATCAGTCAAGTGTCTGGTGGTCAATAGGATCTCAGATGTTTGCTGAACAAATGAATGGGAGATGAATGAACTTATGCCCTGCCATATGGTAATAGTATGTTCTAAGCAGCTGAGGCACTTAGCCTCAAACAGAGAATATCTGCAATAGAGCATGACTTGAGTAAATATTAGGGAGTCTAGTTTTACCTTTGAGCGTGTACAGTTCTGGCCATTAGGTCTTTCTTGTAAGTGCTTTCCTTCGCTACTCCTCCATCTGCATTACTGATCTCTTGTACCTTCCGACTCCGACTCTACACGCACAGCTATAGAAACGCATAATTTTCTCTTTAGTGTTTCTCCTTTATTAACAGTCTGTCTTGATTGGTGGCAGAATTTTGATCATCACCCAAATTCTTAGCCTCAACCCCTACTGTCCCTTCCCCTTAGGCTTGGTGTCAGAACACCAGAGTTCTTGTTCTTCTAAATGATGCCAATCAAAGAGCTCTATCTACTGTTAAAAGCAATGGGGCCTGTTACTCTAACATTCTTGCAGTCAGTACCTCCTGTATCCTGGCCAAATAATCACCTGACAGTGGGTTCCACCAGGGCATTTTGAGCCGAATGCTCTGTGTTGCCCATGCAGAAGGCAGCCTGAAGTCCCCGGTGAACCCAGCGTACATGCAGACAGTACAGCAGGAAGCCAGGTGGTGGCACTGTGCCCTTCTCCTCTGTCCAACACAGCGCGGCGCAGCCCAGCCCAGCCCTGGGGGCTAGGGGGTCAGGGGCAGGGCAGTCCTCAGAGCAGCTCCGCCTGTCTGGCAGTTTTACTTCCTCCAGGCGTGGTGAGGAGACAGAGGCCCCTCACACTCAGAGAGTGCGAGATAAGCTGATGGCAAGTCCTCCAGATAGAACTGAGTGACATAAATTCATTGTGTGACATGATGATAAAGTTTGATAAGTAAGTAGGATTGGAGTTGGGATTCTCTTGAGGTGGAAAACAGTAAATGTTAAACAGACCCTGTGGAAACTGCCCATCAGTTGGGAAGTAGGTGCTTGTTAGCATTTTAAGATGCTTACCATGTGGGGAGTGCGTGGCCTCTCCTTTTTTCCTCTGTTCCATCGTATGTTCATCTGTTTTGTGCGCTAATTTGTAAAACTGTGGCTCCAGGTGGTGTTCTTCTGTGCAGATTATCCTATTACTCTTTGACATTCTTTGGACACCTGGAAGATTTGGAAGAGCTTTGATGTCCTTTTTTATAATAGAGCCTTGGAAATCACTTAAGAAACAGTTGTTTTTGATGGAGTATTAGCATCTACAATAAGCTAATTTTAACAATACCTTCCTAACTAAATATTTAGAAGTTTCTGTTTAATTTTATGGTTAATTCAGTGCTATATTTCCTTAATCCCATGCTTACTAGACTGAATCTGCAGTTGGCCCCACCCATAACATCCACTACTAAGAGCCCATCTGTTTCTCTGTATAGCCAAACCTTCAACATTCATCATTCCAAAAGCACCACGACTGCAAGCCACAGAAGTTTAAGTGGAATCAAAGTGATAGGATTGGAGCTTCAAGGGTTGGGAGCCAGAGGGTGGGGAGCGAGCCTTATGAAAGGGCAAATGGAATAATGGAGATGGTATGTGGTCGGGAGGGTGCCACATGGTGTCGACATAAGATGTGCATGCAGGGCTGCTGGTTGGGTGAGTCTTGGTCTGTCTTGATGTGGAGGCAATGACTCTTCTTCCCTGCCAGGGGGCTGGAGGGCTGGCTGCCTTGGGTGCACCAGAGGAAGGAAAAGGAACCAAGGAGTAAAAATGGCCCTGAGACTGAAGGGCCATATGGCACAGATACTCATTGTGCCAACGTAGAACTTGGACACCGACATGTCTTCAGGGGGCTGTACTTGCCTCCTCTCTTTTTTCAAAAGAGATAAAGATAGAAGTGTGGGTCTTCCTTATTCAGCCACTCCGCCTCAACTTCACTTCCAAGCCCACAACCCAGGCATTCCATCATCTATCTCTCTATAGCTGTATGCCAACACCAGTGCCCGTATTATCTATAGTTATAGGTGTATAGATATGCCAAGTCACCTTTTTAAACGAGGTAAAGAATGCTTGGGAGCAGGTGCCCATGAACTTTTCCCAGTCATATGTAGAATTTGTTTTAACCTAAAGTTATGGAGACAGACTTGAAGAGAGACATCCCCAACCTTGCTAAAATGTAAGTACAAAAAGGCACAAATTGGATGGATATTGATGATGTTATTTCTACTGTGACATCATCCATAGACTCCTAGTGTCTTTGCTTTGCTTCCCTATAGTGATCACAACATAAATTACTTGTCTTGTTTGACTTCCTTGTCCACCAAAGTTGAGCAGATTGTGGCCGTTTTCAACGCTTCTACCAGACAAAAAGCTTGGGACCATTTCTCGAAAGCTCAGCGCAAGAACATAGACATTTGGCGAAAACATTCTGAGGTTGGTGATTTTATTTTTACATTTTAAACACCATCACACAGCTGGATTGGCAGAGAATAGTGTGGCTGCAGCCATTGCGGTTCTTGTTACAGTGGACAGTCATCTTGCCATTGTTCTGTCTCATTGTCACCTCAAGTCCAGCTCAGATCTGTTTGTTACCCAGAAAAGCAGGTGACTTCATGCTTGGCAGGATAGAGTGCTTTTCTCTCCTGCAAAGAGAAAGAAATGTCTTCCATTCATAGTAAAGAGCTCAGAAATAAACCGAGATACTTTGCCTGATGATTATGAAGTAAAGTGTAATGGAAAACTCGTTTGTAATAAATACAGTGTTGTTGTTTTTTTCTCGCTGTTCTTTGGCGTGATGATGACACTTTGTTCTTTGGGCTAGAAATGGCAAGTACGCCTTTCACCCACATTTTCTCATCATCACCTCAATCCCCTGTGCAAGCCAGTAGACTGTATCACACCTCTCCCAGAACAAACTTCCTCGGTGGGGGAGGGGGGGGGGACGGCCAGGCTAGTCAAGTCTACCCTTCTGCATCAATTGCATGTGTGAAGTGTGAGTATTTACCCCAAGGAAAGCATCCAGACTTGGCCTTCTTTGCCACCGAGAAGGGGCAGGATGTGTCATTAGTCATTGGTCACCCGGCTGTTATTTTTAACTCCACAGTGTAGTGTACGCTTTGAACCTGTAATTTCAAAGTAAGTATACTGTCTTTGTTTGCTTCTTCTGTTTTTACGAAATGAGAGAATGTTTGCCATGTGGATGCCTCTCCATCTCTAGCATGTTGATTTCGAAGTTCTCTAAATGCTATTCCCCTTTCAAAATCCCAAACTTATAGAAGGTAAGGTTTATTTATTTAATGATTTTGGCTCACACTTGTAAAATAAGTGGTTTATATAGAGTTTGAAGAACCACAAAGTACTGTGATATCGATCATTTGGGTAGCATTTTAAGTGCCCATTAGCTAATGCTAAATTACAGTTGAATACCAATGGCACTAGATATAATATCCACATGAATACCAAATGAATCCTTTATTATCACAGTTATTATGGTGAAAACTGAACGACTTCACAATAATGGGACACTTAAAGTGCTAGTGCAATTTATTGTTAAGAAGGACATTTTTTATTTTGTTCACAAATGCCCGAGAAAGTGGTTGTTGAGTGATGTAGTTCTGCTCCTCTGTTCAGGATTGTGAGTGTAAGGAGGGAGTGGGATTTCTCTTTAATTTTTCAGGGGCCAGGAAGACAAAGGAGGCTTCCCTAAGTGCTCCCCCAGACACCGAATTGAGACCGGAGTCAAAGCTGATTTCCAGGAGGAAAGAGCCCTCGCTCATGACGAAACACACACACATTGAGGGTTCTAAAACACAAATCAGAATGCATAAACTATGATCCAGATTTGGGAATATTCTATGAACTGTTTCTTGTTTTTTCACATTAAAAAAGAACAAAAACATGATTAAAAGAATTATTAAGAGAAAGACAAGTGGCAGGAGGCTGAATAAACCTGTGCCTCAAATGGCTGTCATTAGTAGGCGAGTGTCAGCAAATATCAGCTGTTGCTTTAATGCACACTCCTGCCAGGTCTGGTCCCCTTCCCGCACCTCCCCCGTGCTGGTGCTGGGGCATCCTCTCCTGCCAGGTCTGGTCCCCTTCCCGCACCTCCCCCGTGCTGGTGCTGGGGCATCCTCTCCTGCCAGGTCTGGTCCCCTTCCCGCACCTCCCCCGTGCTGGTGCTGGGGCATCCTCTCCTGCCAGGTCTGGTCCCCTTCCCACGCCTCCCCCGTGCTGGTGCTGGGGCATCCTCTCCTGCCAGGTCTGGTCCCCTTCCGCACCTCCCCCTGCTGGTGCTAGGGCATCCTCTCCTTGGCTGAGCGGGACACACCAGCTTTCCTGCTCCTTTCCGAGAAAGCCTGCTTGCTTTGCTCCCTGCGGGAAGGTAGAAATAAATCGATGCAATCCCGAAAGGTGCTCCTGGAAAGGGTCTTTGTGACTCCGTGACACTCCCACTGCCTCTTTTGATATACCAGGAAATAGAATTCTCAATTACCTTTGATTTTCTCCCCTCCATGTCACTTAATTGATTAAGTACCAGTTGGTAATTTAACATTGTGGACGATCTCAGTTGCATATAAGCTTGATAATTGGCTTGATTTTTTTTCCGCATTCCCACATACAGCATCTGTTAATTATCTGCAACACCTCTACAGACTTGTCAGAGTGTACTCCTGGTTTACTGCTGAACCAGACGCACCCTGTGGAAACACCCTCAGCTTATTTTCTTTCCTCCTATTTTTTCTTTTCCTTTCCGCCTCCCTTCACCACAAGAACAGCTATGATATGACAGTTTGTCATTAATTGTAGGGATTAAACAACAGGCTCTTTCAGCCTCATTTATTCTTCCCATCTGACTTTTCCTTGTTTGAAGTATATATTTTCAGGACATTTCTTTGGGAATTGGGCTCTTTGTCAGAAAAAAACTACCTGTCCACAACCTAAAAACGGCCCCACTAACTGCCTCTAATACCCACTGCTGTTATTTAAGCAGGACTGGCACCTCTTTCTGCTGGGTAGCATGGTCAAGTAAGGAGACATGGGTCATCAGCCTGGTGGCCTGTCAGGATGGCCCTGTGATGCATGTCCCCGTTCCAGAGACCTTACCTCTCTGTAAACCCCCTTCTCGCCCCTTTCTCGTGGTGATTCTCGGGGTTCAGAGTTGACCATGTAAATATACTGCTCACAAAAATTAGGGAATATTTTATCATTTCATATGAAGCGATGAAGCGATAAAATATCCCCTAATTTTTGTGAGCAGAGTACTACAACAATACAGACTTTCCATCATGCTACAGTTAAAATCTCTGAGGTAAGCAGAAAAGACAATTGGGAGAACCTGTAACAGACTGATACATGCACAGTGATTGAGTGGGCCCTCGAACTAGGCTCCAAGTCTTGCCACAAATAGTTAGGTGTTGTAATGTACCTTAGTATTACTCAAAGGCTTGTTTATAAAATGAAATTATTTTAACTATTTGACATTTATTTACAGATTTCAATTTACATGAGGTAAAAAAAAGCAACCCTTTCTGGGTTTGTTTGTTTTTGTTTTTTGAGGACAGTACATGTAAGAGAACAGAAGCCTAAGGTTTCACAAATATATAATATATAGATTGATATGAATAATAATATAATTATTTCACATAAACGATGACAGTGTCCTGGTGTTTAGACCAGTTATAAAAGATGTATGCTATGATTTACTTTTACCTGTTTCACATGCACACTTGCATTCAGACAGCCTACGTCCCTACTGTTCCTCATTTATGTGTGAGTAGACAAAAGCTCAGAGAAATTGAATGTCTTCACTACAGTCATTCCTCTAATAGGTGGAGAATGTAAGAGATGATTCTAAGATCTTAAAGTGATGCTAAAACAACCATCACAGCAAAAACAGTCAACTCTACACAATAATATAAAGCACTAGAAAAAGAAGACATCTGTTTTTATTTTCTCCAATTTTTTAAAAATTTATTTTACCATTTGGATATCCGAAAGGGATGTGTGTGTGTGAGAGAGGGTGTGATCACACGTTGGCACAGACTCACATGGAAGAGCACTGTTTTGCACAGAGAATAACAGTGTTCCACGTTTTCAAACTTTGAGGGCCAAGTGCTCAGCATGATGCTAAGTAACTTATGTACATTAACTTATTTTATTATCAAAATTATGATTATCACAATATTTCGGTGAATGAATTGAGGCTAAGAGAGATGAAGAACTATTCCTAAAGCTACACAGTGGGTCAGTGGCAGACTGGGTCTTTGCAAAGTTTCCTTGCTTGTGTTACTGACCATTGGCTCTGGGCCCATCCTCTGTGCCAGTCATGGTGATAGGTGGTTCTGTGTAGTCCTCACAACAGCCCTACTGGGCTGGTATGATTATCTCCTTTTCTAAAAATGTGGAAATTGAGACTTAAGAGGTTGAATAATTTGGTGAAGAGCCCTTGACTGGTCATTGGTGAGCAGGAATTTTCCCCAAATCTGATACCAGATTTCTGTCTTTCCACCCCCCGCCTCCTACATCCCTCAGAGTTTTGTCCCAGATTAGGTGGGGTAGTGCTGGGAGGGAAAAATACTTCAGATTCTAAGTGCTCATATGTCAGCCACAGTACACTAAAGACCATTGGGAAAAGTGACTGACGATTGTGTATTCTTAAATTTCAGGAGCTCCGGAACGCTCAAAGTGAGCAACTCATGGGCATCCGCCGCGAAGAAGAAATGGAAATGTCAGATGATGAGAACTGTGACAGACCTACTAAAAAAATGAGAGTCGATGAATCAGGTAATGCTGAGAATCGCCACATACCCCTAAGCTATTGTAATGATCTTCCTAATCCCAGACGGGACATATATATATTGGAAAATGACCACATAACTCACATCTATTTGAATTACACTAAACTTTCATCTCTGAGTGACTGCCATTTATTAATAAAACTTTAAACTCTTTCTTAGGAACATAGTAATTTAAATTGTTCCAGTTGTTTCTTTATATGTAGGTCTTGGGCTATTATACTTTTTTCAGAGATACCTGCCAGTTCCCATAAAACTTCTTTTCCAGAGTCTGGTAGCCACCCACCACTGAGGCTGAAACACAGATAAAACCTAGTTTCAGTCAGGGTACTTCTAACATGCACATTGTTTAATCCCTAAAGGAGCTCTCTAGCCTCTGAGCCAGCATGCTGGAGAATTAGACTTGTTCCCAATGAACTTGAGTTCACCTAACCTGTAACAAAGGGTTGGCCCATTTTGTACCAAGAAAGGGGCATCACTCTTGAGTTGTAAAAAGGAGAGATGCTCAGGGTGAGCCTTGGTTCATATACATTATTTCATCTGAGATGCTGATTTAAAACTCTGTCCTTGAATTATGTACATATATGTAAATCCATTGGTATTGTAAAGCAGGCCGGAGAAATGCTCACTCACACATAGGAGAAACCAAGGGAGACTGCTTGTCCACAAGGAAGTAAGTATGTTGTCTAAAGGGCCTGGGAGAACCCACAATTGCCACTGTTGTCAAAAAAGACAATTAGAGACATGACTTAGATTTGCTCTTTCTCCTTGTATGTACCCGTGAGTAAAACACTTACTTGTCCCAAGCTTTTTTTTTTTTTTGTATTTTTCTGAAGTTGGAAACGGGGAGGCAGTCAGACAGACTCCTGCATGCACCCGACCAGGATCCACCTGGCATGCCCACCAGAGGGCGATGCTTTGCCCATCTGGGGTGTTGCTCTGTTGCAACCAGAGCCATTCTAGCACCTGAGGCAGAGGCCATGGAGCCATCCTCAGCGCCCGGGCCATCTTTGCTCCAATGGAGCCTTGGCTGCGGGAGGGGAAGAGAGAGACAGAGAGGAAGGAGGGGGGGGGGGGTGGAGAAGCAGATGGGCGCTTCTCCTGTGTGCCCTGGCCGGGAATTGAACCCGGGACTCCTGCACGCTAGGCGGATGCTCTACCACTGAGCCAACTGGCCAGGGCCTGTCCCAAGCTTTTTAACAGAAAGATTCAGATGACCAGAAACAGAGGACCTTTGCTAATTTGTTGGTAGAAGTCAAAATCAAGATTGCACAAACGGTTAGGTCGTCACAGTTACCAAGTGGTCAGAATGCTGTTTCCCCCAGTCTTTAGATGAGCATGCTGCAGGTATGCATGCTGGCCACAGGAAGCTCCTTCATCCAGGCATGTCGGAAGGGAGTTTCATTTCCTTAGAGCCCTGGTGCTCAAAACTGTGGTCCTTAGTCTAGTCACATCAGCATCCCTTAGGAACTTACTACAAATGTAAATTATCAGGCCTTGCTCAAGACCTACTGGAGACCCAGCTGTGTATGGTCCAAGCCCTCCAGGGAATTGTGATGCATGCTGAAGTTTGAGAACCGCTGCCTCAGAAGGCTTTCCTTTTATCCTTACATTCCGTTCACTTAAACCTTGCAGAAAAGCTTAGCATATAAGAAGGTACCATACCCCGGGTTTTTGAAGCCATGTATTGCTTTGTCTGGAAAACGAACCCAGCATTTCTGTGTCAATGTGTGTCTCCTAGTAAGAAGATGCCGGATTTAACCTAGCATTTCTGTGTCAGTGTGTGTCTCCTAGTAAGATGATGCGGATTTCTCAGGACTGCATGACTATTGGGCTGGGATGTGCTTATTTAGGAAACCGCCTTCCTCACAGTGTTTCTATTGTACAAACCTTCATAGATTTTTTTTTAAAGCAAGTTTTAGGGTGATTTTCTTAAATTCAATGAAATTGTCCCATAAAAACATTTAAATTTTTTTTTCTCAGGAAAGCTTTCATCATACTGAAGCTTCCAGATAAGGGAACCTTGTATCCTTAACATCCTTAACAAAGTAGGTGTAGGAGAAAAGAATTGAGTTCATCAGAAATCTTTATTTGACTCTGTGGTCTTATTTTGGAGTGAGGGGCAAGGAAAGGGGTTGACTTTTTTTTTTTTTAACCTATCAATTTCCCAAGTAAGAAATGTGTATAATTTCATAGGTTTTTAAGGACAGGGCCAGAATACTGACTCAGAACAGTGGGCTCACAGAGGGGATCTCCTAGACCAGAGCAGCAGCTGTGCCCCTGCAGGACTGGCCCGATCTCTGCTGCAGGAGAGCCCACAGAGGCCGAGGACCTCTCCCTGGCAGGGACCTCTCCCAGGCAGGGACCTCTCCCAGGCAGGGACCTCTCCCTCGCAGGGACCTCTCCCTCGCAGGGACCTCTCCCAGGCAGGGACCTCTCCCTCGCAGGGACCTCTCCCAGGCAGGGACCTCTCCCAGGCAGGGACCTCTCCCTCGCAGGGACCTCTCCCAGGCAGGGACCTCTCCCTCGCAGGGACCTCTCCCAGGCAGGGACCTCTCCCAGGCAGGGACCTCTCCCTCGCAGGGACCTCTCCCTGACAGGGACCTCTCCCAGGCAGGGACCTCTCCCTCGCAGGGACCTCTCCCTCGCAGGGACCTCTCCCAGGCAGGGACCTCTCCCAGGCAGGGACCTCTCCCAGGCAGGGACCTCTCCCAGGCAGGGACCTCTCCCAGGCAGGGACCTCTCCCTGACAGG
The DNA here is from genome assembly GCF_036850765.1 of Saccopteryx bilineata. NCBI lineage: Eukaryota > Metazoa > Chordata > Mammalia > Chiroptera > Emballonuridae > Saccopteryx > Saccopteryx bilineata. The sequence continues at coordinate 102,539,081 of NC_089495.1, read as the reverse complement.
GACCTCTCCCAGGCAGGGACCTCTCCCTGGCAGGGACCTCTCCCAGGCAGGGACCTCTCCCTCGCAGGGACCTCTCCCAGGCAGGGACCTCTCCCAGGCAGGGACCTCTCCCAGGCAGGGACCTCTCCCAGGCAGGGACCTCTCCCAGGCAGGGACCTCTCCCTCGCAGGAACCTCTCCCAGGCAGGGACCTCTCCCTCGCAGGGACCTCAGGGTGCTCCCTGGGGGTTTGCCTGAAGATCCTTGTTCCTGGGCCTGTCATCATTTTCCCCAGGCCTCTGGAAAGAGCCTGAATTGAGACCTGAACTTTTAGAAGCTTTCACCAGTTTTGTTATTTGGTCAGTAAAATTAACAAGCCCAACACAGCGCAGGTTCTATACTGAGCACCGAGGGAAAAGATGAAAGGCCCAGAGTTCCAATGCCAGTGCCCCCAGGAGTGCAGTCTTCTTCACGTTTTTCAAAATGAGATGGACACGTGGTTTGTGAGGAAAGCTCAGGACTGATTAGAGGGAAGGGAAAGCGAGGAACCTTTTCTATTCCACTGGGCCCTGGAGGCCCTGCCCAGAGCAAGCAGCTGTCTTCCTTCCCCTGCAGGCGGGGACACAGACAGAGTAGGAGCTCTCGTTAGCCTTCCCGGAGCCTAAGACAGCCCTCAGAACTGTCGCTGGACACGGGGACGGGGGGCTGAGGTCCCGAAACCTGAGGCAAACACCCCTCCAGTGGTCGTTTCTCAGGAGACACAATACTAGTTTTAGGTACAAATTTGCATCTGTCAGGAACCTGTGAGCAGGTCGCTCAAAATGTAGCTCTAATTCACTGACAGGGGAATTGCCAAATGTGGAGATAGAAGTAAAAGGCTCTGTCTTTTAAAGAATCCCTGCCCTTCTCCTTTCTGCTATATCAGTGACATTTAGCCTGGACCCCCTGAGGAGTCACTGACCCAGGCATTCTCAGAAATGCTAGGGGGGACAGGCTTCTCAGAGCTTCCCGCCCGTGTCAGGACTGTGGTGGGCCCCCACAGAGTGGAGTTTGGCCCACCGTGTTGGCTTTCCTTGGCCTTAGTCTCCTGGAACGAAAGCTAACGTGCACAGGTTTATTTCTGAGGGGGAGCTAGAGAGAACCGGTGCCTAGAGAAGGCACAGTGGATTATGGAAGGGTTTGTATGATACCTTGGGTTTCATTCATCTTTTTTTAAAAAAAAAATCAGAGTTGTTTAGTATATCTCTGATCTTCTGGTTAGGAAGACTATTTCACTGCACTTTGACTTTGTACCATACATCATAATTTACATTGTATCTTTGGCAAGAGTTCCCCCATACTGCTGTAACTACAATATAATTCTGGGCAGGCTGTTCACTCTTCCTCATCAGCCGAATTTAAAGGGGGAAAAAAATTTTGCTGGAGCTAAACTAAGATGCTGATAAAAATAAAAATGAATTTTATTAATAAATTTGAAAACGAAGACAGATTTATCAAAGCATTCATTCGAGAAGATTGGCAACCTGTTCTGAAGCCAGTGAAGACAACTTTTGATAAAAATCCAAATGTATCATTGCATAGTCTGCCTCCTACTCGAATCAAGCCAAACTTGAAAGGTCAGATCTAGTCCTCCCCCTCCTTCTCTTTCTCCATCTCCCTTTTTCTCTCTCTCTCTCTCTTTTTTTTTTTTTTTGTATTTTTCTGAAGCTGGAAACGGGGAGAGACAGTCAGACAGACTCCCGCATGCACCAGACCGGGATCCACCTGGCACGCCCACCAGGGGGCGACGCTCTGCCCACCAGGGGGTGATGCTCTGCCCCTCCGGGGCGTCGCTCTGCCCACCAGGGGGTGATGCTCTGCCCCTCCGGGGCGTCGCTCTGCTGCAACCAGAGCCACTCTAGTGCCTGGGGCAGAGGCCAAGGAGCCATCCCCAGCGTCCGGGACATCTTTGCTCCAATGGAGCCTTGGCTGCGGGAGGGGAAGAGAAAGACAGAGAGGAAGGAGGGGGGTGGAGAAGCAAATGGGCGCTTCTCCTATGTGCCCTGGCCGGGAATTGAACCCGGGTCCCCCGCACGCCAGGCCGACGTTCTACCGCTGAGCCAACCGGCCAGGGCCTCTTTTTCTCTTTCACCCCTTCTCTGCACCAGGTTCGCAGTGGGGGTGAAGCAGGAAAGCATAGGGGAGAGAAAAAAAAAAGACGAAGTCTCAAAAAGAGGCCTCAGTTGGCACGACCTGATTGGTTTCAGCACGGTGGCCTTGAATGAATGGATACTTGTAAAGCTCTTCCATGTAGTGTTGAGCACGTAGTAAGTAGGTAATGACTGTTAACTCTGCCGGTTACCTCAGTCATCCTCCAGCACCGGGCCTTGAATGAATGAATACTTGCAAAGCTCTTCCATGTAGTGCTGAGCACGTAGTAAGTAGGTAATGACTGTTAACTCGGCCGGTTACCTCAGTCATCCTCCAGCACCGGGCCTTGAATGAATGAATATTGTAAAGCTCTTCCATATAGTGTTGAGCACGTAGTAAGTAGGTGATGACTGTTAACTGCCGGTTACCTCAGTCATCCTCCGGCACCGGGCCCAGGCCCAGGCCTGTCACCAAGTCAGTACTCAAGAAATATTTGTTGACTTCAGTTTGCATACTGTATTCCCTTTCTTCTGGTCTTTGCTTTCACACCTCTGCTCCATAAGTTGATAGGAAGATGGTAACCCTAAGGACATTTGTTTAATTAAATTTAAATAGCAAGCATGAATAAGCATGTTTAAACAAAGACAATTCATTTTCCCCAAATGGCCTGAACTTTTATACATACAAAATTCAGTGCTACATGCTTGATAGGCCACGCCTCAGAAAGCTGAAATTCAGCATCGTTCTAATGATTACCAAACACTTGCCAAGTACCTTCCCGTGTTCAAGGCTCTGTGCACCTAGAGGGTGTGGAGAGGCTAGACACAGCCTGCCCTGCCTCCAGGCTGGGAGACGCTTTCGAAGAGAAGAAATAAACATTTTAAGTTAATAAAAGTACAAGGTCTAATACCACATATGTTCTAAAGCCACTCATTTGAATTCGGTATAAACCTAAATGAGCATCACTACACAGGGAACATACCTCATCCAATATTTAAGTAAGTATATGTTGTACATTGAACACAGATTTTAGAAGAGTAAAACTAATATATCCTTGGCTTAACAGACAACCCTTAAACCATTTCATAATGCACAGATGTTCTTGGGTTTTAATTTTGCCTCATTTAAACCCTGAGTTCTTTAGGGTAGCAAACACTCTTTTAATTACGAAGAGTGGTTTTTTGGGTTGTTAATTTTCCATGGAAACTCACAAAAACATAGGTATAGACTTTTTTTTTAATTTATTAAAAAGTCATGTGGAAAGATTTGCCAAGTCTTTCATCCAACTGAGTCAAATTCAAGATTCAGGATTAAGTTCAGTTGGATTCAGTTTGTCTGAATAGTTTCATATGTAGCTGGAAACTTCAGTTGAAAAAAATTAATAACAAGGCTCTCTCTGGCTCTCCCCTTGTTCTCTTTGAACACCAGGGAGGCCTGTTTTTCTGATTTAGTTTCTTTCCTGCATGGGAGTGCTTTTGAAAAATGTAAAACAGGATGCCCAATGGGAAGGTTACAGTCAGGCAGGAGCTAAGAAGAGGCTCACTGCCACCCCCAACACCAGACTGGGCACAGAAGGACAGGGCCACTGGATGTGAGCCCGGGTCCTCCAGCCCATGGCCAAGACCGTCTGAAGGGGGCCCTATCCCTCAGTGCTGGTAGAAGTTTCCCATGGAATTGAATCGATTGACCTAGGCGGGCTTACTCTGCAGTTGTTTAGAACTCAGCAGAGGGACAAGAGCGTTCAGACACGGAAAGTGAGATGGCTTAGTCTGCAGCCACTTGCCACAGACATGGAGCTCCCTGTACCAGCAGATCCTAGAGGCAGGCGTGTCAGGGTGGGAGGGAGCTTGGAAAGAGAAGCTGCCCATGGACATCGGTTTTCACAGGTAATGGCAGCCTGAAGGCGGACACAGGTGGTGAGTGTCTGTCAGCGACCACCAAGTTAAAGACAGGCATTTTCTTTTCAAGCACAAAAGAGTACCTTCTGGGAACCCAAATGCCTAACAAGAAAATGTGATTAATTAAAACTAATATGGCTTAAAGATGATGAAATAAATCTTCCCAGGTGGGCTGAGTAGCCGGCTTCATTCCTAAATTCTTGAAATAGAGCTTCATTTACAAAGAGACAAGACTTTATTTATTACTTTTTTTTCCTTTCTTGCTATTCTTGCCAAAGAATTCAAATATATGTTTATTTTGGGTAGACTCCTCTAGTGCCCTGATTTTATATACAGTTACAGTTCCCTTTTCATAATGGACATGTTTCTGAAAAATACAAAATGGTATTTTTGTAAATTGCTTTACCCTTTAAATGCAGGAGACAGATGCTATTGAATTGACCCTGTAGGGCAGGGTCCTTTGTGAAGGAAGCGCTCCTTCTGTGCAGCCAGACTGTGTTGATCTGTTTTGTAAATTCACTTTTGGAGCCCAAACTGTCTTTAAGCTCAGCCCCCTTATACTCTGATTTTTCTGTAGCACCTGACAATGCCTTTTATCCTTGACATCTCCCTCAACTATGCACAGATTATCCATAGTTGTGTGTTTTATGCAGAATCGATTGGTGCTGATGAAATCGCATTGTGTTGAGGAAAGCGCACATTGTCCCCGTACCCAAACTGCTCACCTGCATGGCACCCGCACAAGCCCAGGCGGGTCCTCCTGGAGGTCCTCCAGCGGCCCCCCGGGCCCCTAGCAGCTGGGAGCAGGGTGGGCTCTCGGGGTGGTTTCCTATGTGCAGGCCGCACACCCTCCCAGCTGTGCTGCGAGCAGACGCGGGCCCTGCTAGGCGCTGGCTTCTTGCCGAGTGCCATACGCTCATGGAGCCCGGTGAAGGGCTTGGGCGGACGGGTCGTTGGCAGGCAGAGGAGAGGAGTAAGGAAGTTAACAGCCAGTTGTGAGGAAGAACTACACAGAGCTTGACCTGGGGAGGGTAGAGGAATGACCAGTGAGTACCCGGTCTTAACACCACCTGCCTGCACACAACCCCTGGAGCTTGGCTTCCTGTTGACTACAGGAACACCATTATCGTGATTACAGTTTATTATGTTTTGGGGGGCATTTCATTCCGATAAGGGTTGATGCAGTATAATTCCATAGGAGAGAGATGTAATACTGTTTTCTTAGCAGGCTTTAGGGACACTGAGGGAATATTTATGTAATAAGATGCAAAGTTGCTATGGAAAATACTATAGCAACCTAACATCTTCCCAGAGCCAGGCAGCCACTTGTAACAGCAATCTGAATTTACATTTATTTTAGTGTCATTTTATCGACACTCTTGTATCTCATTCTGACAAGATGTTAAAATATGTTTGCAGCTTGTGTTTGAGCAAAATTAACACAGCACTGTTAGATTTTAAGTGTGCTTTCCACAACTTTCCAAAAAACACCAGTATTTCTAAAGGAGTTTAGATGACAGAATCTGGGTAAGTTTGTGAGTTGTTGTTTTTTTCCCTTTCTCCTAAATGTAGGGAAAAATTCCTTGGTGGTATTTATTCCTAATTTTTCCTTTTAGTTGATAAATAGTAGGTAGGGATTTCTAATTGTGCGACAGGGATTAGCCCAGTGGTGGGATTCTGCTAGTTTGCACCAGTTCGGCAGAATCAATACCTAATTTTTTTTTTTTTTCATTTTTCTGAAGCTGGAAACAGGGAGAGACAGCCAGACAGACTCCCGCATGCGCCCGACCGGGATCCACCCGGCACGCCCACCAGGGGCGACGCTCTGCCCACCAGGGGGCGATGCTCTGCCCATCCTGGGCGTCGCCATGTTGCGACCAGAGCCACTCTAGCGCCTGGGGCAGAGGCCACAGAGCCATCCCCAGCGCCCGGGCCATCTTTGCTCCAACGGAGCCTTGGCTGCGGGAGGGGAAGAGAGAGACAGAGAGGGAAAGCGCGGCGGAGGGGTGGAGAAGCAAATGGGCGCTTCTCCTGTGTGCCCTGGCCGGAATCGAACCCGGGTCCTCCGCACGCTAGGCCGACGCTCTACCGCTGAGCCAACCGGCCAGGGCTCAATACCTAATTTTTTTGTTGAGTTTGACAAACCGGTTGTTAAAATAGCACTTGTAATCAGGGCACCTGGGCAGCTGCTCAATGTGGAAATGACAAATTAAAATTCCTTACTCTTTTTTAATGTTCATCTGCGCAATAGCATATTCTAAGAACCCTAGTAAGGTCTAGTCTGTCCATAGGTGAAAAAAATTGCAAGTGAGGATACCAATCAAGAAGCAATATGGAAATATCTTAAGTAACAGTTTGATTGTTTTTGTCAGGTATCATTTCATATATTTTCATTAATATTTTAAAATTTTCCTATGACATAATTTAGTTTTGTGTAGCTCTTTTATTGTTTTTATTTAAATATTAAATGCACGAAATAATAAACTACCTTTTGGTATATCTTTTTTTATACTTTAAACGGTCATTAGGGCAAGGAAGCAGTTGTTGAATTTTATTGGAACCCTGCGCTGGGTTAGCCCTTTCCGCCTCGCCACAGTCTGCCAGGCGCTCGCCCGGGGCTCTGCCCGCGCTAACGGGAAACACCGCCTGGAGGGCAACTCATTGCCCCTTCAGTGCAGGTAGCGTTTCACACAGAAAATCTATTTTTCATATAAAAATAATACCTAGTGAGTTTGGAAGATCTACTAATGAGTAATAAAGAAAGAAGAAAATAAAACTGTGTTAGTTATAACCCCACAAAAGACAGTATGGTTCCTTTTTTTTTGCTTCTGCACAGCCTAACTATATAAGCATGTTTCTCTGTGTATTTTCTTAAAGTTCGGACACAATAATTCTACATGGTTTTGTTTTCAGAGAGACCTTGTGTAACAAGTGAATGCTTTTTTACAGCTTCCTTTGTATGTGTTAATGAAATAGGAAATCTGAGGAGATTGTATGTCTCCTTTCTGGACTGTGGGCTCTTCTGTGGGAACTTTTGAGAATTGACGCTATTACCTTAGAGGTGCTCGAGGCAAATACCTGAGATTATTAAAAGCCTGATAACTGGGCCAGCCCTCCCAAAGCTTCTTTCGGGTCCCTTAAATATGAGTGTGTCAGAGGAGCTATAGATATGTAGCTGGTTGGTAGTGGAAAGATAGTATCTATTGATTTTCTTCTGTACCCTCTCCATCTAAAACTTAAAGTGTGACTATAACACTGTTAGTGTGGGACATTGGCCAGAAGAATCAATACCAGACATTAAAACGTATGCTCTGAGCAACTTCTTAACACAATGATGTAGTTACTGTTTATGAATGTCGTTGTCCTAATTCTCCTCCGCTTTCATACTACACTGTTTATCAAAGCCCCATTGGTGACATAAAGCTATTCTGCAAATACTGTTGCTCATAAGCTTAATTAATGAAAGCCCTGAAGATGCTAGGTCTACCATATGAATACAGAAAGTGAGGGCTGCAAAGCATCTTATAGAATTCCAGTTAGCCATACACATACAGTGCCACACAACTAGTGAAAGAAAGAATGAAAAGAAGTACTTACTTCCCTTTCTTGGAAATTCCACCTGCCACTGCATGGTACTTACACAGCCATTTCTAGTATAACATTGTTTTGTTCAATGCCATTTTGTTATGCTGATGAGGAAAAAATATTGATTCGGGGCCATAGTCACTGTCTGTGTGGAGTTTGCATGTTTTCCCACATTTGCATGGGTTTCTCCAGGTACTGTGGTTTCCTGCCACATCCCAAAGATGTTTATGAGAGGTAGATTGGTTAAGTGTCGAAATGATCCCAGTCTGGGTGAACCTGGGATGAGTGCATCCAGCAGCGGAACGGTGTCCTATCCTGCCCCATCTGGGTCAGGGCCAGTTGCCACCTTGTGCCCTGACCTCCTGGGGTGTCATCTGGCCACCTTAACCTTAACTGGAACAAGGGGGCTAGAAATAATGATCTTACTTGTTTTTATTAATCTTTCTTAAATGTTTATCTTAAAAGCTGATAAACAGCTCACGTTTACTTTAGTGTTTAATATTAGAAGTGCTAGGCTCTTTATTTAGAAGTTTGGTGATGTTTTTGTGATCAGAAAAATACCACAGGAATTTAACGCCTATTTATATCAACTAGCCTGTGGTAAAATTGGTTTTGCCCCATGTTGTTACTTGAAGTCTAGTTTTCAAGAGTATATCAACCATGTTAAGGGAGGACTTACTGTACTTAGAAGCCCTGGACATGGAAGTTTATAGAATTAAAAATCGTGATGATAGTAAGCCCTCGCATATCTACATGGCTTAGAGACTCTTCTCTTTTACTTGGGTGAATGTCCTTGACACCAGAGAGGGACGGAGTACTCAGCTACTCTTCTCCTCAGTTCTAGGGCACTATGTGTGAAGCCTTCTGGGAAGTGGTTGGAGAAGGAAATTTTATTTGACTCCCACACTAGCAGAGAAGTAGGGAGGAATGTTTTCTGGAGCAGAAGTTGCGAGGCAGAACCTCTATTATATTGCTGTAGGCAGGGTGGTGCAGGTTCTTTGAGGAGCCCTCCCTGACTTCTAGAGCTACTGTGTCCCAGAGGCCTTTGCTTTCCACCTGGGCCATCTGGATCATTGCCACTTGACACAGTTACCTACATTTTCAGTTATCAGAATTACTCTAGAAACATATACCATATTTTTCGCTCCATAAGATGCACCTGACCATAAGACACACACACCTAGGGTTTTAAGGAAGAAAATAAGAAAAAAAAAATCTGAACCAAATGGTGTCTTAAAATATTTAATAAAATACCTTATTTTTTGCTCCATTAGACACATGAGCATTTTCCCATCCACTTTTGGGGGGAAAGAAAAGTGTGTCTTATGGAGTGAAAAATACGGTAAGTATCTACCACTTAGGGTACTGGTTAATTAGTCCTATATCTCTGTGCAACCCTGAAGTGAGTCATGTTTTAGAAGACCATAATAATGGCATGTGAAAAGGTTCTCAATATATTGCTAAGTGATTGTTAAACAAGAAAGAACTGAGGCTGCAAAGAAAACTGGAAATTTATTTGGGGTCTGTAGGGATTCAGTGTGGGAGATGCAGATTCAGGAGGATCCTGAGCCTGAGCCTGACCAGGTGGTGGTGCAGTGGGTAGTACATCGGACTGGGACACAGAGGACCCAGGTTCAAAACTCTGAGGTCACTGGCTTGAGTGTGGGCTTACCGGGTTAAGCACAGGGTCGCTGGCTTGAGTGTGGCTTCATAGACATGACTCCATGGTCACTGGATTGAGCCCAAAGGTCGCTGGCTTAAAGCCCAAGGTCACTGACTTTAGCCCAAAGTCATTGGCTTGAGCATGGGGTCACTCGCTCTGCTGTAGCCCCCGGTCAAGGTACGTATGGAAAGCAATCAGTGAACAACTAAGGAGTTGCAACTGAAAATTTATGCTTCTTATCTCTCTCCCTTCCTGTCCATCTATCCCTGTCTGTCTATCCATATCTGTCTCTCTCACTATCTCTCTCTCTTTGTCATAAAGTACAAAACAAAACAAAACAACAACAACAAAATACACAACCAGGAGAAGCCTGAAATGTGCTCCGAGGAGAGAGGGAAAAGGCAATGTTTACAAAGACAAAAACCCTTGGGCTTACATCGTTGATTTAAAAGAATGATCTGTGTAGACAAAAATAACTAACATTAGTTTATATAGGATAGCCTAATATGCTATTTGCTAGATTGGAGTTCATAGAAATAAGCCTCAGTCTGAGAATGGCAACAGATGGACCTACTTGTGGTTGGCACAGTCTAAAAGTCCCTGTGCCACCCAGGCATGGACGTGCTTAAGATCAACATCCCCAGTGGTCTTCTGGCTCCACTTCAGGACCCCTTGACATTAGTGACTCCATTTTAGATAGTTCTGTTCACATGGTAAAAGTAGTTACAAATCAATGTTTAGGTCATTTCAGTTGTGTGTTTGTGTATGTGCTGGACTCATAACTTGTATGTTAGGGGACAATCTGTAAGGCTATAGAGCAAAGCACTCTGAGTGGTTATCTCTAGATGATGTGGTATGATAAAAGATGATTTTTGTTTTCTTCTTTGTGCATCTCAAAAATGCTTCCATAATATATACATGTATTATTTTGATAATTGAGCTACCATAAATGTTAACTTTAAAATTAACTAAAAGAATCTGATAAAATTTATAGAGGAATATCACCTGGCCATTTTTAATTATTCAGGGATGAAAAAGTAGTAATGAACAGTAACTAGTATCAGATGGACATTTACTGAAATACCTTCTTTTGCTTTAAACTAGGGAATTTCCACATTCAATTTTAACATAATATGCTTACCTTCCTAGACCACACCATCTTACCATTTCCTGTTTCAAAGGCTAACCATATTTGATAACTGTTTAATTAAGGATCCAAGAAATAATTCAAGTTCTAAACCAGGCAGACATGTTGAGTTTTACCCACAGAGAGAACGGCAATGACGAGTCTCTTCTGGTGTAGAAAAGACCCTTAGAAATCATCTTGAATATCCTCCTCCTCTTTTCACAAAGAGGAATTTGCAGTTTCATGTTGAGAAGTTATGCTATTTGTCCAAGCTAATAAGTAGAATGTTTAGAACTCAATACCAGTTTCCTTCTTTCCAGGTGCATGACTTTCCTATGGTACATCTAAATTTTATAGGAAAAAAAGCATCAGAATGTTCCTGAAGTGCCTTAAGTACCACTGTAAGAGTCAGTAGCCGAATAAAATCAAGCAAGCATTTTGAACACCATGTGCGTGCGGCACCGGGATGCCGTTCAGAGGCGGAGGTACACTGGAGATGTGTATTTCCTTAGAACTCAAATCCAGACGAAGCTGATGGGGGCTGATGTTTAGTCTTCCCATTCTTTTATGAATTTTCTGTTGACCAGAGATTGGCTTCAACACAGGCAGTGCATCCAGAAACTGTTTCTAAGCTCATTCCAACAGAAATGCCAACTTTTGAAAATACTATATTTAAAAAACTGGCACCATCCCTTTTCTAGTTGAATGATATATATTTCCTTCCTCAAAAGCAGTCTGCTCTATGGCTTCAGGCAAGAAGTAAAATAAATGCTTTTCTTTGGTAAACTACGCAGTCACAACCCGTGTTTTCCACTGCCGAACTCTCCAAAAAGGTTAAAAAAAAAAAAGACATTTCTCAAAACACAGGCACAGACTCGAGGGTTGAGCTGCAGTGATCTGAGCTGCAGTGTTAGCCTTTTGTTTTCCCACCTCATCCCATGTGTCCTCTGCAGCCCCCGGGGCCCGGGAGAGCCTGCCCGGCCGTCAGCATTGACTCTCCATCTAACTCCAGGACTTACTGAAGTGCTCCTCCTGCTTCCCGCTCCTGAAGCTCTTCTTCATGAGGTGGACCTTCCAATAAATCTTTAAAGTAAAAGTCTGTGGGAGAGGATCTACAATCCTATTCATCTTATTGAGATGTACAGACTCAGGGAAATTTTGGTCTGGAAGAGATCTCAGAAATAATATGTCCTCTCCCTCCCCACCCCACATTCTAAGTTAATGAGGAAAATGTGTTTTGTTTTGTTTTCAATCACCAACAATAATGAGTTAGAATGCTGAGTAAACTTTACAAGTTTATATTGAGTATTTTTTGTGATTATCAGCTTTTTGGCACAACTTAAATGATAACGCACATGTGCCAAATCTTTTGGCGATAGGAGATTTCTCCTTTAGTTATTTACAAGTCAGTTGTTTAAGAAATGTCTCTACCTGCTATCCTAGATCTTCCTAGTATAGTTTACATAATCTGAGCATCTTAAAGTCATTCATTTCTGCATCCTTAGCCTTTGCCTCCATGAGTTGTCTTAAGCAATGACATAATACAAAGTAGTAACAAACTAAAACAAATATTTGGTGAATTCTCATGATGTGCATGAGACCATAATAATATTTTACTTGCAGTGTCAGATTAAGGAAAAAATTAGCAAGCAAAATATTCTAAGACTAATTGGGACTCAGTATTTGATCTGAGAGTGTTGCTTATCTACTGAAGATTTTAGTAGCATGCCATCACAGTTCCGGACTAGCATTGGGTCCCAGTTCATACAGTGTCCGCTCTCTGTCTCAGAAGTCTCAGCAAGATGAGCGGATCAAGTCCGCCTCACAAAACTGTAAGAGCTGAGAGTATCTGAGAAGCTGTGTACATCTGCTCACCAGGACTCTGTCTTACACCTAGGTAAGATTCTGTTTTTTTGTTCTAAGCAAACAAGGGTGAAAACATGCTGAGAAGGAGGACCTCCCACCCCATACACTCCTCAAAGACCATTGGGATCTTTCCCCCTCTGAGCGGCCAGGGCACTGCATTTTATACCATAGGTGGACAAGACTTTGTTAAATGAATAGATAGAAATTAAAACCAGGAAAAAAAATTTTTTAATCTGTTGAAGGATATTTTATTTAGACCAGAAAAACACAAAATAATGACAAACCACTATTATCTATTTGACACTGCACTATGTTTTTCAAATGAGAACCCATGTCTCTTTCTCCAGTACCCCCTGGCCTCTTTCTGACTGTAACCATGTCCACACGACTCTCTGCAGTCAGCGGTAGCAGAGGTGTGAGATGCAGAGCAGCACGGCCAGGGTTCCTCTCATCTCTACCACCCCTCAGCGACATCTGGCAGTCCCCGAAAGACCACTTGAGTCCCATCTCTCCTCACCCCTCCGTGGCATGCTTCTCCCATAATTACATACCAGAGACTCTACATGTTGCACTTTAGAGCAGGAAAAATGACCTATTCTTTAGGGTCATTAAGAGAAGGGTGACAACTGCATGGTGAAGGATGGTGTTAAGGGAAGAACAAGAAAGAAATGAGTAAGTTAACACTTGAAACTTTTTCCTCTAGGACTAAGCTGAAACTACCGCAGATGAAAAATACATCTTGATTAGGTTTTTTTTTTTAATTGAGAGTTGTTAGATCCTTGGGCTTTTGAAATAGAAATTAAAACCAATTAAAACCTCAATTGGACTTTTCGCCCCTTCTATAGAACACTCAGGCCCCTGAGGAACATTGTAATTGATGCCATATCATCAGCGCCATGTTAACAAAGCACTCTACATAAAACTCTCCGTGGCACCTTCTCTCTGGTGTTCAATAAAAAGCCAGTAACAAGAGAGCTGCTTCCTCTAAGGAATTCTCTTAACCTTTCGGAAATAAAATATCTCATGCTAATTCCAGCTTAATTGGAAGGAATTCATTTCTTTAAAATCATGGAGTCTGAGTTTGAAGTGTGCTCCATCCCTGACCTCTTTAATTCAATCAAGGTCACCTCATAAACTTGCCCAAACAGCTCCATTTCTCAATTGGAAAAGGGGGTAGAGGTGTTTAAAAGCATCCGCGTTTGATGAATCTTGCTCAGCCGGGGCCTCCGTGCTGGCAGAGGGTTCTTCAGGAACCGCTAGTCAAGATAAAGCATCACTACCTAAAAAATTATGCTCATCAGAAACCAAAAACAAATCATTTTAATGAGCAAAGCAAAAACTACTTTTTTTGTGGGGAATTGAGAAAGATTATCATGATCAATACATAGAGGGTTTTACTATCCAAACAACCGTCTCCCAGGGAAACAGTGCTATAATTTAGCCATCCAGGCAGTTTTTAAAATATGTGCGCCTTTCCTGCCTAAGGACTCCAAGACGATGGATGCCAGGCTGATCGGAGCAGGGTTTTGTAGCACTCAAGCTCTGGGGCCGGAAAGGAATAATGAGAAGATGTGTCCCATTGAAGAATGTGAGTGGAGTCATCGGCATGAGTGAGAAATCAGGAGTTCTGAAGATAAATTTGGGGAAGGCTGCCTTCCATGTTCCCTTCCCATTTTCTGGGCCTGACAGAGCAATGCCAGGCTCTCCTTGAAGCTCTTTGAAGAGAGGGACATTTGGGTGGTCAGATCATTAGACAGGCTCTGAGGAAGTGGCCTTCATGAGTGGGAATTGGTGTCCTTGGAAGAGAAAGTTCACAATCATTGAAAAGAGCCAAGAAATAACTTTGAACCAGATGAGGTTAAAAGCCCCTTGGAGGTATCTTAGCTTTGTTTCCGGGGTGGCTTTGCAAATGATGTCCCTTCTCCAAGCCTCAGCTTTCTCAGCGGTAATGTAAAGCTCATCCTAAGAGAGCTTCCTCAAAACTGTAAGAAATAACCAATTAAGGGATTCTGTAGCATTTTGCAACAGTGGCAGTGTTGAGAAGTGAAAATGGTGAGCAGTAGCAGGAGGCATACATAAGTTACGCACAGCCCTGGCTGCACAGGAGACAGGCCTGGGAAGCTCATACAAATCCCAGGTATGTTATTAAAATACCCTTCACGTGATTCTGATGCGCAAAAGATCGAGAACACTGGCATGTCACTTGAGGGTTAATGGCTGTCAGTAATAGGTGGGGAAGAAGGGGAAATAAAACCCTGGTTGAAGTAAGGCCATAAAATATGAAAATGAGAGGAAAATAAAAATGGAATAAAAGATAAGATGGTTTAGTGGAAAGCAGGTGACTGACAACAGGCAATAATAAATGATCAAAGAAAGAAGAAATGAGCCTGACCAGGTGGTGGCGCAGTGGATAGAGTGTCGGACTGGGATACGGAGGACCCAGGTTCAAAACTCCAAGGTCGCCAGCTTGAGTGCGGGCTCATCTGGTTTGAGCAAGGTTCACCAGCTTGGATCCAAGGTCGCTGGCTTGGGCAAAGGGTTACTCGGTCTGCTGTAGCCCTCCTCCCCCAGTCAAGTCACATATGAGAAAGTAATCAATGAACAACTAAAGTGCCGCAACAAAGAACTGATGCTTCTCATCGCTCTCCCTTCCTTCTGTCTATATCTGTCCCTCTCTCTGTCACCAAAAAAGAAAGAAAAAATGAGAGGGAGGTAGGTCACTAGTTTAAAGATGTCCTCCCTGCATGACACAGGTGGGGAATTCCCCTCATCATGTCTGTGTGAGATGCACTTGAAGTAGCCTTTGGTTAATTGGGAAAAAGGCAAGTTGGGAGGAGAGGAAACATAAAGGTCGCCTGATGCAGAAAAATATGATGAGAATGAAGAACAGAGTCCCTGTTATTCTCTGACTCTGGGAGAGTCGCCAGGGACTGTTTCCTCATCTATCGGGGGGACGGAGGGAAGCAGGGAGGCCTGGACACATACCAAAGAAAAGGGCTCTGAGGGTCTGGCTCTGGCGAAGGGTCTGTGAGGAGCTCGTGCACAGAACGGGCCTGTGTCCTCCAGTAACAGGTTTGTCGAGGATGGTTTGTCCCCCAGAGCAGAGCATGCTGGCCAGGCCTGTCCTGGGTGTGAGCCACACACCCGCTGCTGCAGGAACTTTCTCCAGAAATACAGCCGCAAAAACAAGCAATGCACAACATCTAGAAGATCAGAAGGAGGTGTTTTGGCGATCCTGCCTGGAGGATTTATGAACCCACTCAGTCACAATATCATCACAGGAGAGGCAGTAACTAGCATTCAGAGAGGAACAGGTAGATTACTGAAATGTAAGAACATGAAGCAAATGGCAGAGAATCCTGAAAGGCCATGTTGAATGGTAAAAGCTAGAGAGGACAAGGCTCTCTCAGTAACAGAAAAACTGTTAAAAAAGGCTGAGAGCAAGCAGGTGTCAAAAAAGTAATAAAAATATGACTGAAAGGTTATAAAGGAAGCCTGAGGAAATCCATATCTGGTTTTAAAAGGCTGGGGAAGTGGTTCTAAAGCTTTAGCATACACTAGACTCATCCTATAAACTTGTTGAAGTGATATCCCCTGCCCCATTCCGGAAGTTCAGGTTCAGAGGTTGAGGATGGGACCAAGAAGTCTCATTTAAGAGATCCCAAGGTGAGACAGACAAAGGCTGTGTGCAGAACACGCTTGGAGGAAGACTGGCCTGGAAATGCCTATTCTTGATACTAGTGCCACTCTTTGTTGGTCGTATGTTTCGAAAGAATCGGGATTCTTTGTGTCCCAATGCCAGGCACATGTAAGTGTGCATAAATCAACCTCAACCCTGGTGACGGGGACATAGGGAGGAGACTTCAGGGGCAGCCCGCATTTAGTCACTGCCCATAGCTTCCCACCAAGCTTAAAAGCAGTCCTGGTTCCCAATTAGTAGACTGAACAGAGTTTATATACAGCAAACTCTGAGGAAAGAAAAGGGTTTTCTATTCAACTCATCATTGTTATCCAAGTATTTGGTGTGTTTTTTTTTTTAAAAATTAATTGAATTTATCGGGGTGACATTGGTTTAAAAAATTATATAGGTATCAGATGTACAATTCCATAATACATCAAGTTTCTATTCATCGCCATTTATCCCCCCTTTGCAAAATGTTTGATGTTTTAACAGAAAAGCTCTGTGGGAAAGTCGCTGTTCCTTGCCAAGGGCAATGCCTAGAATGGAGAACAGCCTTTACTGGGGGCTGACCTTCCTCACACTTCAGAATGTGGATGTTTTATGTGGTGGAAACCACCAGTTCATATTGTGGGGAGTGAGGAGGGGTGTTAGGTGGGGTAGGAAAACATCACTCTTTGAGGGGTAAATTTCTAGAAGAAAATTAGAAGTTATCCTTTGTTAAAAGAGAGAGAAACCTGCATGTTAAGAGGAGACAGAGGTGACGGCCCTTACAGGGCAGGCAGATCATCTGACAGGAGTAATTTCTTCAGGGGAGGGTTGCTGTTTAAAGTGTCTCCTTTTGTTTTGTTTTTTATTTTTTATTTTTTGTATTTTTCTGAAGCTGGAAACGGGGAGGCAGTCAGACAGACTCCCACCATGCGCCCGACCGGGATCCACCCAGCACGCCCACTAGGGGACGATGCTCTGCCCATCGGGGCGTCACTCTGTTGCATCCAGAGCCATCCAATGGAGCCTTGGCTGCAGGAGGGGAAGAGAGAGACAGAGAGGAAGGAGAGGGGGAGGGGTGGAGAAGCAGATGGGCGCTTCTCCTGTGTGCCCTGGCTGGGAAACAAACCCGGGACTTTCGCACGCCAGGCCGACACTCTACCACTGAGCCACCGGCCAGGGCCAAACCGTCTCCCTTTGGACAGGTCTGGCAGTGACTTGGGGTGAGGTCGCACACCGTTGCTAGGGAAAGGGCTCTGTCTGTGAAGGAGGACACCTGGCGGAGGGGGAATGGGGGAACTTCCTGAAAACCTGGGTCATGATGTGATGTATCTTGGGCTAAGCCTGAGTCCCTAGAAAGAATCTTTAAAGTCTTCAGAGGGTAGGGGGGAAAAAGTAGTCCTGTATCTTGGAAATGGAAATAGGGACTGAAAGTGAAAACAAAAAACAGAAGTCAAATCAAAAGAAAAGGGGGTGGACTTGGCCAGTTGGCTCAGTGGTAGAGCGTCGGCCTGGCATGCAGGGGACCCGGGGTTCGATTCCCGACCAGGGCACACAGGAGAGGTGCCCATCTGCTTCTCCACCCCTCCCCCTCTCCTTCCTCTCTGTCTCTCTCTTCCCCTCCCGCAGCCAAGACTCCATTGGAGCAGAGATGGCCCGGGCGCTGGGGATGGCTCCTTGGCCTCTGCCCCAGGCGCTGGAGTGGCTCTGGTCATGGCAGAGCGACGCCCCGGAGGGGCAGAGCGTCGCCCCTGGTGGGCGTGCCGGGTGGATCCCGGTCGGGCGCATGTGGGAGTCTGTCTGACTGTCTCTCCCCGTTTCCAGCTTCAGAAAAATACAAAAAAAAAGGAAAAAAGAAAAGGGGGTGCATAACTCTCTCACTGTGCCCACTGCCAGGCCTTGGGTCTCCTAACCATGCAGCCTGTGCTTCTCAGCCCCCCACCTTGCCATCAGCCTGGGCACCTCTCCTTCTGCAGACTGCGGGCCTCTGTGCAAACGTGTCCAATGCGTGGCTGCCCCACGAGCGTTCCTGTCCCTTGTCCGAGTGAGCATGACTTCCATCGCCACCTGCTCTGCCCCACCCCGCCCTGCCTGCTTCCGGGAAGAGCCTTCCCTCAAACCTCCTCTCCCAGCTGGAGCCTCCTCCCACTGCCCACCCCCATCCTCCCACCTTAGCATGCTGTGGGCAGCGCCCGCACTCCCCAGGGCGGTTCTCAGAGCCTGCCACCAGGTCCACGTCTGTGTCAGTTGCACACGGGAATTGCTGAGGTCAGCCATTGCCTCTTGGAAGGCGTAGGCATGCCTTTTTCCTTCCCTCTCTGAGTATAGTGAGGATCCATGTGGGAGATATCAGAGGATAATGTCTAAGGAAAAGTGATAAAGCATAATTTGAATTCTCAATAGTGCCAGTAGCTCAGAAGTAACACCCAGTCACTGCCACTGGTACAGACCACTTCATTAGGAAGAGCTGTGTGCAGGGAGGGACAGGATTTTTTTTCCGAGTTGACTGCTGCCAGTTGTGCCTCCAGACTCACATTTAATCCTTTGTAATAACAGGATCTAGCTTACCTGATCTCTCCAAATTACCCTCATTCCATTGGTCTCACACAAAGACGGAAATAGACACTGCATTGTGCTCCTGTTTAGCTCTCCCTAATAATAACCAATGCACAGACCGTAATACACACTGTAAATATAAAATGTTATGTCAATGCTAAGTTGTGATCATATTAATCCTGCAAACATGTTGCAGAAGGAATTTCTTTGGGCAGTTTGAGGAAGATTGCGTTTCAGTGGTGATACAGGTGTTACTGAAACAGGTGGATTATAGTTTATTGGTACCACAGAGGCTGTCCAGCAGGAGACTGGCTCTGCAGCCGGTGTCTCACCGAGCTCCCCAGCCCTGAGCCTGGACACTGGGAGGCACTGAGGTGACCGCAGCCCAAGGAGCCAGTGCCTTCAACTCATCACCTGAGAGTCTGGCTGCACCTGTCCCAGCTCGTGAAGACCCTGGGGGCAGACCTCTGTGCAAAGAAGAGTTTTCACCACCTTACGCTAATTGAAAGTGCAGGGTACTTACAAAAGCAGAACATAGGTGAGTTTCAGTGGATGGGGCAGGCACGCTAATGGTGGTCCTTCAGGAGCCCGAGAGCAGCGTGAGTCCTTGGATGCAGCTCTCTAAATGGAACCTTACTAACTACTGAGGCTCAGGAGCTCTGCAGTCAGAGGAGATAGACAGGAGGTAGAAGGGATCCCTGAGTGGTTCAAATCAGGCCTCAAGACAGCCAGCTGGGTGAGTTTAACCTCAACATGGGTTATCTCCAAATTTCTTGTGAAGTAAATGTGTGTTTATTTTAAAGGGGCCATCCTCTCTGTTTTCATAGCAGAACCTCTCTCTAACAGAGGCATTCCCCCGACAGAGGCCGGAGTGGAAGGTTTTCCTCCGTTCTGAGCAAGTTAGTCCTGCAGAAGGGTCCTGGGTTCCTTCTCTAGAGCTGCAGCATTAACCTGCCCCAGGCCACCTGAATCAAAGACTGTAAGAAGAGCACCATTCAGCAGTGTCCTCTTGCATTCCAGGAGGACATCTAGCAAAGCAAGGGAAGGGGGAGGGGGGACAATATTAAACTCAGAGTTCCCCAAAGACACAAAGGCAAACTGTTCTTGTGAAATCCCGATATTATTAGAAACAATATGTTAAAGTGTTTTATTATTTAGTTACCTCTTGCCTGAGCATGAAAAAGATATTAACATACTATTAGCTTACTGAAACATAACCCAAAATAACTTACATTTTTCATATAGTGCTAATAATTTTTCTGAGGCTGGCTCAGGTTGGTAAGAGATTTCAAGGCTTTCGCCAGATTATTTACTTAGAGAAGTTAAGCATGCCATTGTCTGTTTCCATGGAAACACAAATAAGTAATACAAGAGACAGAGGAGGAAGTCACTTTGACCATAATTAATGTAAAGAGTGATGATTTATTTATATAAAATCCAGGAAAGAGTACCGTGAAGTGACGTAATACCTTTAAATCCTTTCCTCAGCGGTGCAATTTAATCTTTGAATCAATTTTCATACTAGCATCGCTTTAGTAATTTTAGTAGTCTGGTGTTAATTTTTAAAGTGCAATTTAATCTTGTTTAGCTAAGCCTTTCCAATGCTATTGTTTCATTTTTGATCCAATCAGAAAATTCCAGTAACAATTTTTCTAAGGTCCTGAACGAGTATAAATCAATGGCTGCTCTGGTCTACCCTTGTATGATATATGCTACAGTTGCTTGCACATGGCTTACCAATAAACAGTTGCTTGGTGAATGAATTAATGACAATCCAGAGGCGTCACTGGATTCAACAGTGCCTTTAAAATCACCAAACGAAGATTAAATTATGTTCAGAATAGTTTACATTTAAAGTATCTTATTGTGTTCTTTTTTTTTTAATTGAAAAATCGGTAATCCACATGTGGTGGTTCGTAGCTAAATATTCCATTTATTGGAACACATTGTTCTCCTTGGGGATTCTGACAAAAAGATGCATATTGCAGTTTATTTTTAATCCTTACGCTTATTTGAATAGTGGATTTATTGTGCAGTCTCTCAAGGGTAAATTTTATCAAGGAAGCTTGATTACACATTTTTCAAAACCATTTAATACAGTGTCCCAGAAAGAACTAAAGAGGGGGAAAAAAAGAGAAATGAAAGAATGGACTTTTACATTTCTGAATATTTAATACACTGAGAAATGTTATTAGGTTAGAAATTATTAGGATTTTGTTTCTTTCACAGCTCCAGTCCAAGAATAATCTAGCTTCTTCCAGGGAAGCCTACTGGTCTGGAGGGTGGACTCCTCACTGGCGGCAACATGACACTGAGTAATGTTTACAAACAGGTGGCTGAAGTGCAGTCAGTGTACAATTTTTCACCCTTTAGAAGATAACTACTTTGCTCCACCATGAGTAACTGCAACTTATTTTTTTCCGCAGATATCTAGCTTGAAATAATTTAATCAAGAATGTAAATCAGTTATATGCCCCCATTGTAAAAACATTGATGAGATTGGCTATGGTATTGATTTGGGGGTGGGGGAAGTGAGTAGAGTTACAGCTGCTGGGTTTTTTATGTGTGTATATATATATATTCACACACATAAAAAGGGAATGAGCTTCCAGTTCATCCCATGCCCCAGTGCCAAACTAAACATCCTAAATCACCAATCCTCATGTCTTTCCGCTGTACGAGCACCTTACATGCTTCTCCATTGGTCACTCCATTGAGTCCAGCTCTGCATTCTGACTTCTGAGCCTCTGTGTGTGTGTGTGTGTGTGTACATACACATATATACATACACACATACACACATATATAATGATATCATAGTCCTGTTCCAGAAATACAAACAGCATTGTATCCTACTTGGCAGGAAGAGCAGTCACTTGGCTTAGCCAAGAATAAGAACTGTCAGCATGCCATTTCACAGGCTTATAAGAGAACCCCTAAAATAATGGATGGTACACTTTCCCATATGTATTTATGTTCAGATAATTTATTTAAATAATGTTGCTGGCACATGCTTTATAGCTGCTTGCATTTTGCTACACAGATTTCAACATATCTTGCAGACTATGCAATTCATTTGGAAAATGTAATTTTCATCCCTGCATACTAATCGATTTCTTCACAAACACCTGCTATCAGTTATGATAATAAAAATGCCAGTCTGAATTAAGAAAGGGCCAAATAGAGCTTCCTAAGGAAATGACTTAAGTGTCTTTGAATGCAACTAAATGTAGTAATGTGCTTATGTAGTGCCAACACTTTTTTCATCGTTTGCATTTTCTGTAATTTTGCCCTATTACAACATCCCTCTCTCTGGTTTTGATGCCTCATAACAATTTTCTTATGGATTGGTCAAATGAATTGTCAAAAGTTGGTGTCTCAGGGTGTGGACAAGATCTGAAGTTGGGCTCCACAATGTCAAAAAACACTAGCTCATGTTCCTGGTCATTTCTGATTTTATAAGTTTTTAAAAGCTATAAAATTGGCTGCCTCTTGGTTTTCACCCACATATACACCAAATAAAATTTCCTTTATTTATTCTCGTCAGCTTCCAGTTCATCTTGTGCCCCAGTGCCAAACTGAGTATCCTAAATCACCAATCCAATGTCCTTCCACTGCACGAGCATCTTATGTGCTTCTCCACTGCTCACCCCATTGAGCCCGATTCTGCATTCTGACTTCTGAGCATCTGCACTCTCTCCTCACCTGGCCAAGTGCACCCGTCTTATTCTGCTTCCAGACAGACTTTTGCCGTTTTGGTAGGGCTTCCCCTACTTCTTGCCCTAGATACTCTCTGCAAGTCTCAACGCTGGACTTTTACTTATTATTTTGCTCCTGACTAGATGTCTTTCCCCAGTTCTTGAGTTTCATCCTCTGAAGCTCACTTTGATTATTCCTGTCTGCATTTTTCCTCCTCTTTCCTGAACTCGCATAGGGTGATTTCCTTGTCATATACCTTGACTCTAAGTTGCTTGTTTATTTTAGTCATTCAACCCACATTTATTGAGTACTTTATGTCAGACAACAAGCTGTCCTCTCTTCTTTTGAATGTGTTTCTTCTTTCAAATTTGTCAGTTTCTATTATATTTTAAGCTCCTTGAAGGGAGAGACATATTTTTGTCTCCTTTTCTGATCCAAGATGCCCAGACTGGTCGGGGCAGAGTTCCTGTGCTGTAAATGCTTGTTGACTAATTGATCCCTAATGGCTTGCGGTAGGGAATTTTCCGGTTGATTGCACATTCTATTTGATTAGTTATTATTGTTTACTATACGTAGATCATCATTTTGAAAAGTAGAGTACCGGAAAGCACTCCACTGTAAAACTATTATAAATAGTTTGATGGCTGATACTTGAGGAGAGAATTCACCGGGGTGTCCCAGCACCTTGGTACATACAGATCTGTCATCCTTCAGCTGTAATGTGCAGGAAGACTAAGAGGCTGCCCTCACCCTGGAGTGGGTGGGGGTGGGGGTGGGGTGGGGGTGGGCACGACTGAGAACTGCTGTGCCATCGGTCCACTCATGCCCGACAAACCACAACTTCTTCTACAAAGAAGTTAAGCTTTTAATTATTTCTTTGATTTTTCTCTTGCTTCCAAAAGTAGAGAATGAATTTTCTGTGGGATGGAGAAAAGCGTGTGGAAAACTGGTGGGAGAGGAGAGAGGGAGAACTAAAGACTGGTTCTGGGCTGGCAGACTAGCCCAGGGACTGAAAGTCAGGACCCTGGAGCTGGCAGCCTGGCGGTGAAGGCTGTGCTGCTTTCTTTGTGGGGCGGGACAAGTCCTCCGCCTTTTCTGTGCCTCGTTTTTCTCATCTGTAAAAGAGGGAGATAAAAGCAGCACCCGTTTGACCGGGGTTAGTTACAAAAGTGAGTGAGTTCCTGTGAAGCTCTTGACCCCGTGTCTGTCATATGGTGGGTATGCAGCCATATTGTTCATATTAGAGGGACCATGAAGCATTTAGCTGGAATATGGGGAAGGGGTTCCCCCTTCTTAATTTTCTCTTCTGTCATTTGCTCTTCTGTTTTACTCAGTGGTTTCTGCGGCTTTGGGGTGTGTAAGACCCTGAGTGAACAGTCTTGGTTTCTCAGTAAGACAGGAGGACTTGACTGAGGTCTGAATCTAGGTAAGAGAGAACTTGAGGTTACGGGAAGTAGTATTGGAGTGATGGAACAGCCTTGTAGAGAAAAGAAACATTGTAATCTGTCGGTGAAACAGATGGAACTAGGTTACCATTCTGATAGGAGTTGGAGGAAACACTTTGTGCAGTTTGTCCCAGCAGGAGAGCAGGGGGATGGCGTGCATATCAGTTCCGCCTCAACCTGTGGAACTGCAGGTTGCCCGTGCAAGACGGTGCACCCCAGGGTGCTGGGCAACCCTGCAGAAAGGGAGGATGGCAATGCGGAGGGTGGGACTGTCACCTGGGTGTTGCCATCACTGAGCATACAGACTGATATTCTGGGGGGTGCCTTGGATAAGGGGGAGATCAAGAGACAAAGATTTGGAAGAAATTAAACCTGTGCTTGCAAAAAAAATTTTCATATGTAAGATAAGTCAAATAGATGAAAATTGCAAAAGAAAGGATGTTCATGCACTGCAGAGAGCCCTGGGGTAGGTGTTTCAGCTTTCCTTCTGAGCTGGTCGGAAAGGTTCAGAATTTGAGAAGTGAAGGCCCCCTCCATCTGAGCAGGAAGGTGACTCACCTGAACTCACGCTGTTTGTCCCCAGCCCTGGCTGCTCAGGCCTACGCTCTCAAAGAGGAGAACGACAGTCTCCGCTGGCAGCTGGATGCCTACAGGAATGAAGTGGAGCTGCTGAAACAGGAGAAAGAGCAGCTGTTCCGAACAGAAGAAAACCTCACCAAGGACCAGCAGCTCCAGTTCCTGCAGCAGACCATGCAAGGCATGCAGCAGGTACCGGGGGCAGGGGCTTTGCTTGTTTATTTGTTTATTGTGTTTTTTTGAAAAGGATGTGTGAACTAAGTGGACGTGAAAGCTGTTTGCAGGACAGGTGGCAGAGAAGTGACAAGGGAATAGCCAAGCGGCTAGGACAGGAAAGTGCTGATGACCGTGGGAGGGTAGAACCTGGAGGGAAACCAAGCTAAAGAAGTAACTGTTGGAGAAACGCACCCTCGAGGTAGGAAATTTAGGAAGAAAGTCTGGGCTTGCATATGAAGTTTAAGTCTCACAGCAAGCGGTCAGGAAATCCCAACTGGGATGGACACACACATACAATAAAAACGGAGTGGTTTGTAATCTTAAAATTTTTGAGGAAAAGCATGTTGACTGATTTTTCCAAATCATGGGAGCTTGTTTATTCTCAAGATCAATGAAAACATAGCCACATTGTTTCCACTTCCTCTGTATTACACTTAGTATTTAGGCAGGTTCCATGCATGGGGCACTGCATGTTTAAGAAATGTTTGTTGCTGGGATGGTTGAAGCTCTAGAATTGGGTGGAACAGGCAACTTTAGAAATAAGTCAGTATCTTTGCTTTTGTTAATGAATGCCAGATGTCAGCCTGGCACACTCAAGTTAAAGATGTATATTTCCAGCAATTACTGGAAGGAGACTGACCCTGCGGGCTTGTAAGAGAAAGACGAAAAATGCACTGGGAAAGGAGGGGTTGAAGGGAGTGGAACCCTGAACCCTGGCTGTGGGGAAACCAAACCAAAGATTTGTAGCCGGATTTATGTCTGAAAACGTCAATTGAGGTCCAGTACACTTAGGGTGTTTGGACCTTTGAGCTATGATAGAATAGTCTAGCATAAATTATCATACATAAGTATTTTTTTATACTTATGAATATATAAGTCTAACTACCCTTTCCTGGCAAAATAAAAATAATAATAGAGTGTTTTTATTTAAACAAGGGAAATATAATTAGGACAATGAGAGATTAAATACATATTTTCTAAAATCTTCCATCCATTCATGACTGTTGTCTAAGACCAGGAGCATGACTTGCCCATAAAACTGCCCCAGTGACCTGACCGGACGTCACCACCACAGAAACATTCACGAGGCGGGAGAGAAATAATTGAGAAAAAGGGATTGAAAAAGAAGTGAGGATTGGGATATAAATGAGTTAGTGACCAAGTCATAGAAAATTATGTCTTAAATGTCTCTCGCCATTTTAAAGCCATTTTTGAATCTTGGCTTTGAGTCCTGACCGCTTGATGTTCACAGTGTGTGTAAGACAAATCAGTGAGATTCAGAGGTAAGAGCCCGCCAGGAAAATGTCATTTTGGTTGTTGCTCAGGTCCCTGCGCTTGGCAATCAGTGTAACAGCTGCTGTGCGAGGCTCCCAGGGTTGTCCAGATGCCCAGCACTGGGTATGTGTAGGCACCCCTGCCAGAAGCACAGGCTGCCAATTTCCCCAAAGACCACGATGCGGGACTGAGCCCACAAACTACTATGTCATGCCTCCCACAGCCGGCCCTCTTTTCTTCCAAGAAAAATGACCCTGGTTGCTTTAAAAGTTAATAAAAACCTTTAAGGTGGTTGAAGACTCAAATCTAAGGAAAGTCAGAGGAGACAGGGTGAGCTCATCGTCAGGGAAAAGAATGTTGGGGGTGGCAGTGCCGGGCACTGGGAGCCGAGGAGCAGTGTTACCAACTGCCACCGTCCTGTAGCCCCTCAAAAGAGGTATTCGGTTGCTGCAGCTTCTCATACATTTGCAGAACCTTCTTATCAGTGGCACATTTATTTGGTATAGTTTTTCTTTGTTTGTTTAGAGTGTTTGTTTTGGTTTTGGTTTGGTTTGGTTTAAATAGCAGAAAATTGCTGTCTCAGAGTCTTGTAACTAGAAGTACAAGGCACAGATGTTGTCAGGGTTGGGTCCCCTGAGGCCTGTAGAAAGAATGAGTTCCACACATCACCTTGCTTTCTGCCTTCCTCCCATATTCTTCTCCCTGCATGTGTGGCTGTGTCCAAACTTTCACTTTTTACAAGGACACAGTATCACTTTTTATAATGACATCTCTAATGACTTTTCAAGTAAGGTCACATTCTGAGGTATGGGGGTTAGAACTTCACCATATAAATGTGGGCGGCGGGGGGGGGGAGTGAGGGGGAGACAATTCAATCAGTAACAGACACGTGCTAGATAAGGCATGTTTGTTGAATAGACTGAGGAAAGAGTGGACAGAGGCCCAGAAACCAGAACTAGCATGGTGCTTATGGAGAGCTCTGGGTCACGTGGGATTATTGGGCCATAAACAGCAGGGCGGGGAGTGGTGAGAGCTGACACCCCAGAGGTAGGTAGGTATGTGTAGCACCTCCTTAGCCCTGGGAAGCACTAACCCAGTGGCAGCAGTGGGCATGATTTTAATGTTTACTGGTTGGTAGGTGGATGCACGGCAAACTCTGGGGCAACCCAGCTTTAATATAGTTTTATACTAAACGTGCTTGTTAAGATTGATACTTCTACCTTAACATTACTTTGAATAAATTACCACAACTTGCTCATTTGAGCCCAGTTGCAAAGAGTTCTCCTTACTTTGAAACCTACCCTCACTCTGTCTGCTATCCACTTTTTGAATTAGAAAATCAAGGTCCCATGAGAGAGTCAACAGGTAGAGGAAGGGTTAACCCCTTACCCCCACATGTCATTGTCTTGGCAATCCATCTATGGGAAATAATTTCTGTAATAAACAAAAGAAAGTAAAAGAATCTTAACAACCTAAGAACTAGCATACGATTTTTAGAATTGCTTTCAAGTTTAGCCAAAAGTTTCTAACCTTTATTCTTTTGATCCCTTAAGGGTATGTTCACTGACATCACAGGGTTTCTCATATGTTGATGAAGAAAACATTATGGGCAAGCTTTCTAAAAATAAAAGCCCTTGAGTGACTTTGGTGGTTTTTCAGCCTATCCCTACATTGCATATGAGTTGTAATGTAATATTAGAGGTTTCAATAATAGCTTGTAGCCATGGTAACACAGTAGACTTACCCTGATCTTAAGATAGCAATGAAGTCAACCTGTCTTTGCCACAGAGATAGTGAGATTATTGGCTTTCATTTGTATCTTTAGGTAGACAATGAATTGTAATATATATTTTAAACTCTTATTTATCTCCAAATTACCATACTGAATTGCTGTCTTAGGTTTATGGAGGTAAAGGATACATACAATAAAAACTCTTTGACACATTTACACACTCATATACTTATGAGCCACCACTTCTACAGTCAGTATATAAAACAGTTCTATCATCACCAAAAACATTCCCTTATGCCCCTTTTTATTTAACCTCACTCCTGGCAACCACTGACTTGTTTTCTGCCCTCGTAGTTTTGCCGTTTCCAGAATGTCATATAAGTGGACTCGTACAGTATGTTAACATTATGAGTCTAACTTTTTTCACTTAGCATAATGAATTCAATATTAACCCATGTTGCTGTATCAGTTCATTCCTTTTTATGCTGAAGAGTGTCCCATGGTAAAGAAGAGCCATAATTTGTTTATCCAGTCATCAGTTAATGGACATTTGGGTGATTTCCTGTTTGGGACAAATATGAATAAATCTGCTATAAACATTTGCTTAAAAACTTTTTCTTTGAATGTAACTTTCCTTTTCACTTGGGTAAATACCTAGGAGGAACATTACTGAGTCATATGGAAACTGATTGTTTTCCAAAATGTCTGGACCATTCATTGTGCATTCCCATGGGACTGCATGAGCCTTCCAGCTGTTCTGTCTCCCAATCAGCCGGCACTTGGTGTGGTCAATTTGGTTTGTTTGTTTTGCCCTTTTTTTTTTTTTACAGGGACAGAGAGAGAGTCAGATAGAGGGATAGATAGGGACAGACAGACAGGAACGGAGAGAGATGAGAAGCATCAATTATCAGTTTTTTCGTTGCGACACCTAGTTGTTCATTGATTGCTTTCTCATATGTGCCATGACCGCAGGCCTTCAGCAGACCCAGTAACCCCCCACTTGAGCCAGTGACCTTGGGTCCATGCTAGTGAGCTTTTTGCTCAAGCCAGATGAGCCCGCGCTCAAGCTGGCAACCCCGGGATCTTGAATCTGGGTCCTTCTGCATCCCAGTCCGACGCTCTATCCACTGCACCACTGCCTGGTCAGGCTGCTTTGCCTTTTTTAGGCGTTATAGCAAGTGAACAGTATTGTCTCATTATGATTTTAATGATACCTAAATTTAAATAATTTTGTATTTTCATTTTTGAGTCTGGGTCAATGACATATTTTTAAATAACCAACTAAAAAATTAGAATTCTTTTTGAAGTTATATGTAAACCACATTGACAGGACTGATAAATACTCATATAATAACAGGATAACATTATAAGCTGCTGATCATAAAACTATGTGTGACAAATGATGATTGTCAGAAGTCTTTCTCATGAATACCTTAAGTTAATGCTTTTAAGTAATATTAACAAATGTCTGAAGACCTCCTGTTTTAGGCCAGTAAATCACTGACTCATGTAGAGCAGTGGTCCCCAACCTTTTTGGGCTACGGACCGGTTTAATGTCAGAAACTATTTTCACGGATCGGCCTTTAGGGTGGGATGGATAGATGTATCACGTGACCAAGACAAGCGTCAAGAGTGAATCTTAGATGGATATAACAGAGGGAATCTGGTCATTTTTAAAAAATAAAACATTGTTCAGACTTAAATATAAATAAAACTGAAATAATGTAAGTTATTTATTCTTTCTCTGCGGACCGGTACCAAATGGCCCACGGACCGGTACTGGTCTGCGGCCCGGGGTTTGGGGAATACTGCTGTAGAGCAGTGGCTTGACGTTAGTAAAGAGCAGGGCAAGTCAGCTGTCTTGACAACTTGCAGCAAGAAAAGATCAGAAAATTTGAGGAAAAGAAGATTATCATCAATGCTATTTTAGAAATTAAAATATAAAGTAACCCAAAAGTTTTACCAAATATGGGTCTTTGAGATACAATGAATAAACAAAATATGTTGAAGTTAGACCATCAGTGAATACACCTGACCACTTATGTTAAGCATCTCTTCTAAAATCTCCATTACACTGTTTTATTGCTTAGTCAATACTGAGAAATGATACACAGTTTGCACTCAGTGGCTCTCTGAAATTCATATGTGGTAAGATCTGATGTGTACATCTCAAAATCCGGATAGTTAGTACGGCAGCAGGAGTGATACTGAGGGTAATGAAGGTGACCGTGCTGATGAAGGTGATGTAAAAGTGGCTGTGGTGAGGATGGTGGTGTTGTGAACATTAGAAAATTTGGGGACAGACAGGTAAAATGAACATATCCAAGAAAATCTTAGAGAATTCATTTTATTTCTGAAAAAAAAAAGAAGAAGCTTGTTCCTTAAAAATTGTGAAAATCCTTGAAAGCCCCGTGGCCATGGGAGGTGGTGCCACAGAGATGTGGGCGCCATGTTGCCGGTTAGGGGCACCAACAGAAGTATGAGAATTTGCAACAGGAGTCCCTCTGCTTTCCTGATGCTGTTCACTTTAGTTTGGTTTTTATTATGTTCCTGACATGCCCATGGATCAGATAATGGACTAAGCTGGTGCTCTGTGCTGAGTATTCTTTTTCTCTTATTATCTATGTAAACTTAATCTTTTATCATTCTATTTAAGTTCCTATTTGATGATTGCATTATTTTATTTGCAGATGTTATTTTTGTCTTTTGATATATGATCTCTTTGTGCAATTTTATCCTTATTTTTTTAATTTTTTTTAAAATTAACTTTAACAAGTGACATTGATCAATAAGAGTACATAGGTTTCAGGTAAACATTTCTATAGCATTTGAACCGTTGATTATGTTGTATACCCATCACTCAAAGTCAAATAATTTCTTGTCATCTTATATTTGTCCCTCTTTACACCCTTCCCCCACTCCTTTCCCCTCCCCCATTCACTCAAGTCCCTTCCCCCTCCCCACCTTCCCTTTCCCCTGGTAACCACTTCACTTTTATCTCAGTTTTATATCTCACCTATGTGTGAAATCATACAGTTCTTAGCTTTTTCTGATTTATTTGTTTCATACATTATAATATTCTCAAGGTCCATCCATGTTGTCGTAAATATTACTATATCATCATTTCTTATGGCTGAGTAGTATTCTGTTGTATATATGTACCACTTTTTCTTTATCCAGTCCTCTATCAAGGGACACTTGAGTTATTTCTATATCTTGGCCACTGTGTATAATGCTGCGATGAACATGAGGGTGCATATATCTTTAAGTACCAATATTTTGAGTTTTCAGGGTAGATACCCAGTAGAGGGATTGCTGGGTCATATGGTAATTCTATTCTTAATTTTTAGAGGAACCACCATATTTTTTTCCATAATGGTTGTACTAATTTGCATTCCCATCAGCAGTGAATGAGGGTTCCTTTTTCTTCACAGCCTCTCCAACACTTGATATTACCTATCTTGTTGATAATAGCCAATTTAACAAATGGGAGGTGGTATCTCATTGTAGTTTTGATGTGTATTTCTCGAATAGCTAGTGAAGATGAGCATCTTTTCACATACCTGTTTTCCATTTGTATGTCTTTTTTGAAAAAGTTTCTGTTCAGGTCTTGTCCCCATTTTTTAATTGGATTGTTTGCTTGTTTGTTGCTGAGCTTTAGAGTTCTTTATATATTTTGGATACTACTAACCCCTCATTGGAGATGTTGTTTGCAAATATTATCATCCATTTAGTTGGCTGCCCATTTGTTTTGTTATCAGTTTCTTTTGCTGTGCAGAAGCTTTTTAGTTTGATGTAGTCCCATTCATTTATTTTTGCCTTTACTTCCCTTGCCTTTGGAGTCAAATTCATAAATTGTTCTGTATGACCAAGGCCCATGAACTTAGTGCCTATGTTTTTTTCTATGTAATTTATAGTTTCAGGTCTTATATTTAGGTCTTAGATCCATTTTGAATTAATTTCTATGCAGGGAGCCAAACTGTAGTCAAGTTTCATTCTATTACCTGTGGCTTTCCAATTTTCCCAGCACCATTTATTGAAGAGGCTTTCTTTTCTCCAGTGTGTGTTTTTGGCTCCTTTGTTGAAGATGAGTTGTCCATATATATGTGGTTTTATTTCTGGGCTCTTGATTCTGTTCCATTGGTCTGTATGTCTGTTTTTCTACCAACACCATGCTGTTTTGATTATTGTGGCTCTGTAGTATAATTTGAAATCAGGTAGTGTGACACCTCCGGCTCCATTCTCTTTTCTCAGGATTGCTTTGACAGTTCAAGGTTTTTTATGGTTTCATACACACCTGGTAATTTTTTGTTCTATTTCTTTAATGACATTGGGATTTTGATGGAGATTGTATTAAATTTGCATATTACTTTGGGTAATATGGACATTTTGACTATGTTGATTCTTTCAATCCATGAACATGGAATATTATTCCATTTCATTGTGTCTTTTTCAATTTCTTTCAATAATGTTTTATAGTTTTCAGTATATAGGTCCTTCACATCCTTTGTTAAGTTTATTTCTAAATACTTTATTTTTTGTTGTTGTTGTTGCAGTTGTAAAATAAACTGTTTTTTTTTTAGTTCATTTTCCAAAGTTTCATTGTTCGCATATAGAAAAACAGTAGACTTTTGTATATTGATTTTGTTTTCTGTGACTTTATTGTACTGGTTTATTGTTTCTAATAGTTTTTTTTTTTTTTTGGTGAAGTCTTTGGGGTTTTCTATATACAGGATCATGTCATTTGTAAAAAGTGATACCTTTACTTCTTCTTTCTTGATATGAATGCCTTTTTTTTTCTCTTGCGTGATAGCTCTGGCTAAAACTTCGAGAACTGTGTGGAATAAGAGTGGTGAGAGTGGGCAGCCTCATCTTGTTCCTGATTTTAGAGGAAAAGCCTTCAGTTTTTAATACCATTTAGTATGATATTAGCTGATGGTTTGTCCTATATGGCCTTTATTATGTTGATGTATAAGGTCTACCGGAAAGTTCTGTCCGTTTTTGGAATAAAACAAAATACAAATTTTTCTTACTGTCAATAAACTTTAATAAATAATATAATTGCCATTATTATTATTAATGATTTCTTGCCAGTGTGAGGGCAATTTGTATATCCCATTTTTAAAAAATGTTTTATCTTTTGATATGAAAAATTGAACCAGTGCTTGTTTGATATCTTCTTCATTTTTGAATTTTTTGCCCTTCAAAAAATTTTGTGAGGACAAAAACAAGTAATAGTCGGAGGGTGCTATGTCTGGGAATATGGTGGATGCGACAAACATGCTTCTGTAGCATTTCTTTCTTGTTGAAATTCGTAAAAATTACAGTGGCGTAAATGAACTTTATCCGTAGCCATGGGTACACTATCACTTCACACATAAGACTAACGTGAATCAACTTTGTTTTAGTTAATTTGCTACATCAGTATGTATACATTAAGTGATAAAAATAGAGAGGAACACATGCGCCAAATAAACGTGCTTATGTGTCGAAACTTGTTGTGATAGAAACAGACAGAACTTTCCAGTAGACCTTATACTTTCCTTCCATTCTGATTTTATTGAGTATTTTAAACATAAAGGAATGTTGTATCTTATTGAATGCCTTTTCTGCATTTATTGATAGGATCATATAGTTTTTTTTCTTTGTTTTGTTGATGTGGTGTATTATGTTGATTGATTTCCATATGTTGAACCATCCTTGTGCTCCTAGAATGCATCCCACTTGATTGTGATGGATTATTTTTTTAATGTGTTGTTGTATTCGATTTGCTAGTATTTTGTTTAGTTTTGCATCTGTATTCATTAGATATTGGTCTGTACTTTTCTTTTTTGTGTTGTCCTTGCCAGGTTTGGTATGAAGGTTATGTTGGCCTCATAAAATGTTTTGGGAGTATTGCTTCTTCTTCTATTTTTTGGAAGACTTTGAGAAGGATAGGAACCAAACCTTCTTTTTGAGTGTTTGGTAGAATTCACCAGTGTAACTATCTGGTCCTGGACTTCTGTTTTCAGGGACGTTTGTAATAGTAGTTTCTATTTCTTCCCAGCTTATAGGTTTATTTAGGTTTTCCACTTCTTTGTGACTCAGTCTAGGAAGAATATATAGTTCTAGAAATTTATCCACTTCCTCTAGGTTGTTGAATTTGGTGGCATATAATCTTTCATAATATTCTATTATGATCTTTTGTATATCTATGATGTCTATGGTAATTTCTCCTCTTTCATTTTGGGTTTTGTTTATATAAATCCTTCCTCTTTTTTACTTAGTCTAGCCAGTGGCTTGTTGATTTCATTGATCTTTTGAAAGAACCAGCTCTTCTTATTAATTTTTTCTATAGATTTTTGTTCTCTATTTCATGTAGTTCTGCTCTAATTTTTACTATTTCCTTTCTTCTTCTGTCTTTAGGTTCCCTTTGTTCTTCTTTTTCTAGTTCCTTAAGATGTGATGTTGGGTTGTTTACTTGGGATCTCTATTGTTTCTTAATATAAGCCCGTAATGATATAAACTTCCTGCTTATTATTGCATTACTACTTTCGCTGCATCCCAGGATTTTGATATGTCATGTGGTCATTTTCATTTGTCTGTATATCTTTTGATCTCTGCTTTAATTTTTTCTTTGACTCAGTAATTTTTTTAGAAGATTGCTGTTAAATTTCCATACTTTGTGGGTTTCTTTACTTGTTTACAGTTGAATTCTAATTTCAATGCCTTGTGATCAGAAAATATGCTTGGTATAATTTCAATCTTCCTGAATTTGTTGATGTTAGTTTTGTGGCCCAACATATAGTCTATCTTTGAGACTATATGTACCATGCACACTGGAGAAGAAGGTATAATCTGACGTTTTGGGATGAAATGTCCTATAAATGTCTATTATGTCCGTTTGGTCCAGAGTGGTGTTTAAGGCCAATATTTTTTTATTGATTTTTCTGTTTGGATGATCTATCTTAAGCTGTCAATGGTGTGTTGAAATCTCCCAAGTATGATCGTGTTTATGTTTGCTTCTATTTTTAGGACAGTTAGTAGATGTCTTATATATTTTGGTGCTCCCTGGTTTGGTGCATATTTGTTAAGAAGTGCTATATCTTCTTGATACAATGTCCCCTTTATTATTATGAAATATCCATCTTTATTTCTGGTTACCTTTGTTGTCTTGAAATCAGCATTGTCAGATATGACTATGGCTACACCTGCTTTTCTTTGGATATTATTTGCTTGGAGAATCGTTTTCCAACCTTTCACTTTGAATCTACTTTTGTCTTTGCAACTTAGACGTGTCTCTTGAAAGCAGCATATGGTTGGGTTTTGCTTTTTGATCCAATCTGCTACTCTGTGCCTCTTTACTGGTGAGTTCACTACATTTACATTTAGGGTAATTATTGACACTTGAGAATTTCCTACAGCCATTTTATGGGTTTTTTTATTTCTGGTAGCTGTGTGTCTTGTTTGGTTCTTCTCTTTTTTGTTTCTGTTTTGGTGGTATTCCATACATCTTTCCTCTGTTTCTTTTTTTTAAATTTTTTTATTTTTCTGAAGTGAGAAGTGGAGATACAGCGAGACAGGCTCCCACATGCCTTCGACCAGGATCCACCCAGTATGCGAACTAGGGGGCAATGCTCTGCCCATCTGGGCCATTGCTCTGTTACAACTGGAGCCATTCTAGCACTTGAGGCAGAGGCCATGGAGCCATCCTCAGCACCCAGGCCAACTTTGCTCCAGTGGAGCCTTGGCTGTGGGAGGGGAAGAGACAGAGAGAAAGGAGAGGGGGAATGGTGGAGAAGCAGATAGGCACCTCTCCTGTGTGCCCTGGCCATGAATCAAACCCGGGACTTTCACATGCCAGGCAGATGCTTTACCGCTGAGCCAACTGACCAGGGCCTATTTCTTCTTTTTTAAGTTGTGTGTTTCAGTAGTGGTTTTTTCATGGGTGGTTATCATTACGTTAAGAAAGAAATGGCATATGTACAAGAGTCCTTTGTCATATGAGTGCTTCTGCACTCCATCCTCCTTTGCTACTGCAGATCTTTATCCTCTCCCCTTTTATGTTATTGTCACAATTATCTTTGTTTTTATTGTGACTTTGTTGGAGCTTTTACTTATAGTTTTGATTTGTTTTGTTCTTTGTGTCTAGTTGAATAATCCTCCTTGAGTATTTCCTGCAGTGGAGGTTTTCTGGTGGTAAATTTCCTCAACTTCTAAATGTCTGGAAAAGTTTTTATTTTTCCTTCATATTTGAAGGACAACTTTGATTTTTATAGTATCCTTGGTTAGTAATTCTTCCCTTTCAGTACTTTGATTGTTTGGGTCCACTCTCTTCTAGCTTGTAGAGCTTCTGCTGAGATGTCTGATAACATAATGGGCTTTCCTTTATATATTATGATCTTTTCAATAACTTTCTTGAGGATTCTTTTTTTGTCATTGAGTTTTGACAATTTTATTACGGTGTTCCTTGGATTAGGTCTGTTTGGGGTGCAGTATCTCAGCATTCTGCTTTTTGAATTTGAGACTCTTAACTCTTTCCATAGGTTTGGGAAATTCTTATCAGTTATTTGTTTGAGTAGGCTCTCCATTTCCTTCTCCCTCTCTTCTTCATCTGATATACCCATTATTCTTATATTGCTCTTTCTTATGGAGTCAGACAATTCTTGTAGAGCTCTCTCCGAGTTTTTTTTTTTTTAACTCATGACTCTGTCTCCTCTTCTCTCTGTAGCTTTTCTAGTTGCCTGTCTTTGATGTCACTGATTCTTTTGTCTATATGGCTTGTTCTGTTAGCTAAACTGGCTACCTCAGTCATCAGTTCACATACTGAGTTCTTCATCTCTGTTTTTAAAGTTTCAATCTCCTTGGTGAGGTATTTGTTTTGTTCATTAATTTGTTTTCTGAGCTCATTAGATTGCTTGTTGGTGTCTTCTTGCATCTTGTTGAGTATTTTTAGAACTTCAATATTTGAATTTTCTATCATTTAACTCTAAGGCTTCCATGTGATTGAGATTTTTTTTTTTCCTGGAGATGATTCATTTTCTTTCTGAAATACATCTCTGTCTTGTGTAGACATGGTATTCAATTTCTTCTTCCTTGATAGCATTTTAGAGCGGTATTATTAAGAACCCTAACAAAATAACAACTAGGAAAATTGAAAAAAATTTTAAAAACACATTAAAAATATATAAAAATTTTAAAAATCATGACAAGTAAAGAAGAAAAACCACAGGATAAAAGATCAAAAGCAAAGAAAAAAAATCAAAAACAAAACATCCACAAAAAATAAGAATAAAAATGTAAAAATAAAATGAAATTCAAAAATGAAAACAAGAAAAAATAATAAGAAGGACAAAAGAGAGAAAAAAGAGAAAAAATAAATTTCAGTTTTGAGAGCTTTCTTTCAGTTGGTATCATGTATTAATACTTTTAGCTCTGTAAAGTTCCTAGGCTATCAGCTGAGATGTTGCTGTGGCAACATTGCTGTCACAATGATGTAGGTGGGGTCACATTCGTGTTGGTGGGTGGGATGTGTTGTGAGGGCTTTATGGCTCTAGCAATGGTGATCTCAGGGTTCTAGGTGCTCCCTCCCACATCTCAGCAGACCTGGGGATTCGATGTGAAGCACCTCTGTTCTTCGGGGAGAGAGTGACTCTGGAGAGCTAGCCATACAGTAGCTCTGCTACTTACTGTCTGTACCACGAGGTGAGGGAGGTGGGATCTGGAAGGCTGGGGCCACATTTGATTTTTCTCTGTCTGGGTCAAGTGCAAGGTGCAGGCAAACCATGGGAACAATGACTGTGACCCTGCATTCTGGCCACTCTGGTTTATTTCCCCCTCTGCTACTCTGTCTCAATGCTCCTCCCAGCAGAAGGAGATCCAGTCACTCCAAGTTTCCTTCTCCATACCCCACAGACAAAATCCAAAGAGCCCAAACTTCACTGCTCCTCTTAGTTCAGCAGAGAAACACTAAAAAAACAAACAGTCACTCCAGGTTTGTCTCCTCTCCTCTTTAAAGCCCACCATGATTGTGTTTTATCTTCTGCCCCCCTCTTCACCCCATCCCACCTTTAGTCCATTCTGTGCACAAATCTTTCATGCACACCTGCAGGTCCAGCTGGGGTCTCTTCGTTGTGTTATAGTTGTTTAATTTGTTGAAATTTCAAAGGGAGAGATCGTGAGTATCTCTCATGCTGCTATTACTCTGATGCCGCTTATCCTTATTTCTTGATTGTATTATTTCTCAAACCTTTTTTAGAATACGAATTAGAATTAAAATTTTTTTTCCCTGAATCATGTCTATGCATTCCAGGATTGGTTATTGGGCTTTGTATCTCAGGCTGACTCTCTCCTACTAAAGCTCTCTTCTCACAGAAGGGGTGCTTGGTCACCTGTCTGTGTTTGTGGGTGAAAGGCTCGCTTTACTTTCTGAGGGGGCTGTGTAGGTTCCCTCCCTGTGAGTCTGTGAGTCCAGGTCTCCCTGCTCATGTGGAGTCTTCCTCCCATTGTGACAACCAGCTGGCAGATACCATTTTCAGGAGAGTTGGAGATCCCACAGAGGCCACATTCTGTCCACTAAGAACTCTCTTCCCATTCTCTTTGCTTTTTAAAGTTTATTCATTGATGGACATTTTAATTGAGTCTCTAGAGGAAGGAAAAGCAAAAAAGCAAACACTCTTGGACTACGTCTAACATCTTGAACATAAACTCATTTCGGGGCTTTTAACTTGAATGCAGTCTCTAAATGAGTCAGTCCTTGGTCAGCCTGTGGCCCAGTAAGGAGCAGGGGAGGGGGATTAGGGATTGTTCTGCTGTGCAGGAGCACACAGGAGAAGGAAGAGCAGCGAGCACTCTCCTACATGCACTGGGTGACATAGGGACTCCAGGCAGCATATTTGGGAATAAAGACAGCTGCTTCAGGATGAGGAGGAAGTACACTAATTAGACAGGTTGAAGAGAGGATGAAAGGAAGACAAATAGTCCAGAAAAGGTGCCATGGTTAACTGATTTTCATTCTGTTTTGGTGTTTTGACCTAGAAGGAAAGAGTCAGGAAATAGAGAAAACAGATGGTATGGAGGCGGACAAGCCTAAGCTCAGGTGGACATGCAAAGAGAGGAGGAACAGGAGGGAGGGGATGCCACATGGAAAGAAGGGAAGAGCGGGGGACGGCAGTCCTCCTCTAGAGTTATATATATATAACTCTCTATATATATATTTATTTATTTATATATATATTATATTTATTTATAAATATATATATTACTTATTTATTTATTTTTAGTGAGAGACTGTGGGGGACAGATAGGGACAGACAGACAGGAACAAAGAGAGATAAGAAGCATCAAGTCATAGTTTCAGTACCTTAGTCATTCATTGATTGCTTTCTCATAATTGCCTTGACTGGGACAGGGGGCTCCAGCCAAGCCTTTGACCCCTTGCTCAAGCCAGTGACCTTGGGCTCAAGCCAGTGACCTTGGGCTTCAAGTCAGTGACCTTTGGGCTCAAACCAGCAACAGTGGGGTCATGTCTACTATCCCATGCTCAAGCTGGGGACCCACGCTCAAGCTGGAGACCCACACTCAAGCTGCAGAGACTTCGAGGTTTCGAACCTGGGTCCTCAGCATCCCAGGCCAGTGCTTAATCCACTGCATCACTGTCGGGTCAGGCTAGAGTTTTCTTTTTTAGAAAAAAAGAAAACAACAAATATAGAACTAGAAGAAGAGAAAAATGATATTCCACTAAAAGAAAAAATATTCAACATTTTTATGATGATAAATTATATTTTAAGAGCTTTTGTGAAATATTTAGATAAATGAACTAGATATAGAATGTGGAAAACTAAAGATTGATTAGTTGGGAATTTAAGTGGCAATATATTATGAGGATCTTCCTTCTAAATAGGATTCTTCCCTCAGGAACCTCAAGTTTAGTTGGAAGAAACTAGCACATACATAATCTAATTATATACTCATTCAGGAAGAAGCATGTAACAATATTATCATAATATCTTTCCTATATGAAAACATTATAGATACATCAGTGCAGAAAATAATTCAGTGTCTCTGGACGTGGCAAGACAATCACGTTATTACGGTGTTGGAAAAGGGGCTTTCTTTTAGCCTTTCGTGTACAAGTAAGAAACCATTTTAGTTTTTAGAAGTTAAAAAAATATATGTGTGTGTAAGTGTATCCTCACACACATACAAAAAATCTGGAATATTTACAAGCTGTGACTGCAGAGACATAACCAATGTTTATGGTTCTATATCAATGACCCAAATGAAGTTTTTTTCTTTTTAAAGAAAAATAACTCATATGACATTTCCCACATTCATATGAGAAGGTTTTTTTTATATTTTAGGAGAATCAGAAAAATCATAAAACATGTACATCTCTCAGATGGTGTGGCTGAACAAGTTTCAGGGCTGGACATTCCAAGTAGCTGCCAGGTCTTCTTTCCCTTTTACTGAACTATCTTAGAGTTTGTTGTTTCATTTTCTGCCCGATCTTCCGCCAAGTACCTTGGGATGGTGCCTTACACCATCCCACCATAGCAGCACACAGGATGGTGAGGATCGTCCTCATTTATAATTCAGAGGCACCGTCCATTAGGTGCCTAAAAGGCATTTGTAGAGTCCCCGGCAGCATGTGCACTTTCTAACATCTGCAGATTGCATTCTCTGGCACACCGAGAGAAAGTATGCATCCTACTTCAGTGTGGCTATTGAAGGCATGGTTGGTACATTTGGAACCAGAAATAGAAACCAATTCTTTGATTCTGGGCCCAGGGATTTCCATTACAAAGCCCTTCCAGTTGGAGATGATCACACCTGACATCTGCTAAAGGGTTGGAGAGTTTAAAGCATGTTCCCATTTGATTCTGGCCAAGATACAAAGACTAGATGTGGAGATCAGTTTTTTAGCAGTGTCAAACAAGAATGGGCCACTGGGCATCTTGCTGTTTTCATGGAACAGAAGCCACAGGATGAGGAAGGAGATGAGCTGCCTTCAGGCCGCCCAAAGGGCGCCAAGCTTTTGCCCAAGAAAATGAAAGCAGCTGAAGGAAAGGCGTCTGGCCCCAGCTTGGCTGTGTTCTGTGCCGCTCTGCGGGTCAGCCTGGCCGACCCTGCGGCCTCCGCCTAGAGAGCAGGCCCCTCCAGCCTCAGGTAAAACCTGCGGCAGTAAAAAGAGGTTATGCCTGGGAACAGACTTTGAAAAGCTGTTGTTCTACAAATGCCAGTTGTGATTGCCACATTCCAGGTGAAAGTGTGAAGAGGCATGGAGGTTTCAGAGAAGCCTCTGGATTTGCAGAGAAAGTCTGGCCAAATCCAGGGCTGAGTTTCCTGAGACTGGGGTGGCCAGCGCTGGCGCTTCTATGACCCTGACGGCAGGGGTGTGGGGCGCTTTCCATGGTTAACTCCCAAGAGCACCTTCCTGTCATTTCACATGATGCTCCCAGCTCGAATGTGTGTTTATCCTGGTTTCTCAGGTAAGAAATCAAGACCTAGAGATGTCAAGTGACTTGCCCAGGGCACAGTGTGTACCTGGCAGAGTCAGAATTCCAACCCCAGGTGTTCTCTCTATTACCTGGGTAATTCCCTGCAGTAAGTATGATGCTTTGGGCATGATGCTTCAGGGTCGCTCCTTCCTGCGTTCCTGTGTTGCTAGAAATATGATTGGTGAAAACACATTGCCTGTTTCCTGCTTCTGCCTCACAGCCCCTAACTTGGTCTTTACATCAGTGG
Source organism: Saccopteryx bilineata (assembly GCF_036850765.1). Lineage (NCBI taxonomy): Eukaryota > Metazoa > Chordata > Mammalia > Chiroptera > Emballonuridae > Saccopteryx > Saccopteryx bilineata. The sequence goes on along the minus strand of NC_089495.1, from coordinate 102,497,944 downwards.
AGTGAGAACTAGCAAAAAAGAAAATAAAGTATGGACATATGGCTTTCATTTGTTAAATTTGGATCGTGGCAATAAAATGCTTCACTTTGGGGAAGGAAAAGAGAAGCCCTAATAAAATTTAACTATGGGAGTCTTCATCTCATCATTTGTTATTCTGCTCTGCCATTGATTAATTTGATTATCAAATGCATCCTCATTAGTAATTGTCCCTTCTAAAAATAATGAGGCTAGCAGACAAATCGATGTAGGAGCCAGGGTAAGAAATAATGGCATTGCTCTGCATGCTGTTAAAGGCTTTGGGCTTCTGCCTTTTGCTGTGTGTCCCTAAGTCTGCAGTGGGAAGCACAGCATCTCCTGTGGACTTGCAGCCATACCCAGGACAAAGGACCCCTGCTTTCCCAACGCCATCAGCCACTATTGTTGGATGACCTTTGCATGACCCTTCTCTCCACCACCCCTTTTGGAAATTGCCTATTGACTTGTTGGCCATATCACCCCAAGAGTGCCAGATTTATAGTGAAATGGATCTTTTCTTAAATGCTATCAATCAAAACAGGCTTTCTGCTGCCGACACATCCTGGCCTTTTACTCTGTTTAGCCATTGTTGTCTCCCCCTCCAGCCACAGAGACCAGAATGAATTCTTGTGGCCCTGCCTTGACTCCACTCTGTACAGTTGGCCAGTGCGGAGCAGCAGCCTTGTGCATGCTGGGCCTCAGCCTGCACACTGCTGCTGAAACCGAGCAGGTGTCACGCTCGCAGCCAGACTGATGTAATTACCCGTCTCTCTGACTGGGCTGCAGTTGGGAGGGAATTGTGCTCCAGGGCTTTCTGCATGCAGCTGGTTCGCAGAGGAAACATGAGGATTAGAAAGACCAGCCAATTTTCTTCTCATCAGAAGTGAAGGCTTTGAAGAGAAAGCAGGGCGAAATGTGGTGAGGGAGAAGGAATACAACGTGGAAACAATCTGAAAGGAAAGCGAGGCAGAGGGAGAAGAAAACGTCTTTATCTGAGTCAGAGAATAAACAGAAAGGAGAGAAATGTAGGTGGGAGGTGCCGTTTTTCTGAGATCTAGGTTGTCGTTTTAATTTTTGTTCTATTTTCCTTTTTATAAAACAATATCTAGTCAATGTGGAAAACTTGGAAACATAAAAAAGCATATAAAAGGAAACAAATCATTCCTATGTCACTACCCAGATAAAACCATTATTGACATTTACATGTGTCCCTCAGTCTTTATCTCTGTGCTCACATAAACATACAGGGGTGATCATTTTAAAATGTTGACCAATGGGATAGCCAAACTTAGTCAGTTAAAGTTTCTGGAACTGTAACCAAAGTGTGGAATTGGGAATTCAGTTCCAAGATGTCATTAGATAGTTAAAGACCGTGTTTTCTCCTGTTTAACAAGGCATCCTGAATAGTCATCAAGGGAAACTTAAACAGAGTTAGTGCCCAATCTGGTTCTCACTTTACAGACCACCCATTTCACTCAGTTGATCACTGGAAAGCCCCTGCCTTGAGTTCTTTTCTTGATGCAACTTCCTCAATTTGGTAATTACCTCTCCACGTTTTCCTGGTTTCTGTTTTATCTCTTTGTCCCTGTGTCTGCCCCCCCCCCCCGTGTGTGTGTGTGTGTGTGTGTGTGTGTGTGTGTGTCTCTCTCTCTCTCACACACACACACACACTCACACACACACACACCACTTAGTAAATAGCCACACCACCTTTATTTGCTGGAAGTACCGGAGATGATAGAAAGGGAGACAGTATACTTGAGCTTCGGTTGCAGGTTTCCAAGGAAGAGGTATTACAAGTAATGCTTGTAAATGAAGGATGAGCAGAGTGACTTCCAAAGCTGGATTATCCCTTTTTTTCTTCCTCTTTTTGTTCCCATAATTGATCCTGCAGACACATTCCCTTCTTTCTGTCTTTCCTCACCAGCACTATCCTCACTCATCTGAAGCCAGGTGTTACTCAGGCACTCCAGGCGAGGGGTCTCGGTGGCCAGCACAGGGACTCTCATTCACCATGTACGATGTAATTGTATGTACGTGTATGCTGTATGCCTTAGAGATGTATGTTTTCACCATGACTTACATTTTATCTGGAGGAAGTCATTTCAGTCACTGAAGCAACTTTGCCCCTCACCACTGCCGGTGAGCCTTGGCTCCCTTCCTCCTGGGTGTATATTTCTTCCTTCGTGGTTTATAGTTCTTAGCTTCAGTGCTGCTGAGGGTCTCTTTATAAATATAATTTTCCCCCCAGTAATCCTCCTATTTATCATTTGGGAAAAAGGGGAAAAAAAAGAGGTTCATGATGTCATTTCTTCGCATCTGATGACAGGAGCTCAGGTTGATTTCGGGGACTTACCGTGCCCCCTAGGAGCCCTCTGGTCGGGTTGCGCTGGGGGCTCGGCCGTCGCTGATAAGCCTGCTCTTCCCAGGCAGCTTTCTGCCCAGCTGGCGACTGACTTGCTTGAACTTGAGCCCACAGTTTGCTGGCCATTTCTCACGTGAAACCCACACTTGGCTCTGGCTTCATGGTCCACTCACAGTAAGAAAGCATGGTAGAATGTACTTGCAATGGGAACTCTACTTTAAATACAAAATTTGGACTGGATTTGGGCTCAAGTTCAACACCGTTGTTACAGTATGAGGACTACAGTATATGGAATGTGAAATCTAAGAAGGGCATTAGTGGGCCCCAACTCAGCCTACTTATTTCCTAGTTTTAATCAAATAGTGAGGTTAGGTCACTGAGCTAAGCCCCCATCCTTCAGTCTCACTTACTGCCTAGGGCTTCTGATTCCTGGGCCTCAAGTTCGTCCTCTGCCTCCTCATTGGTGCTTGCATCCTGACAAGCACCAATGAGGTGCTTTTCCTTTCACATTCATTTACATCTGTCTCCTATCTCCCTGAGAAAAATGCATTGAGACACAACGTGTTAGTTTCTTTTTTCTTTTGATGTTGGGGTTGAAACTAATTCTGATGCTTAAACCAGTCTGTTATAGCTAATTCAGTACTTCAGGTCCAACAACCATCTGAATAAACGAATGAAGAAAAGAACAGATTGTTGAGTCACTGCACACATTTCATTCTCAGTGACTGAAAAGTCTAAGCCACCCTTCCTGATTCTTAACCTTTGCTGCTTTCCTGACTTGGGCCCAAATAGATAGTCATTTTATCTCACTGACTGAGCAGAACTAGCTTTCTGACAAGACTTCCTTGAAGTGTAAGGATTGATCAGGTCATTCTATCTTAAAGTTCACAAATGCTCTGTGCTGGTATTAATGATCCCAGAAAGTTTATTAGTCCCTGACTTTATTCAGTGCAACCAGCATGGCCCTGGGAGACTGGAAGGGTAACCGCAGGCCCAGAAATAGGCTGCCGTGTTTTCATTCTCGCTGAATGTGTGTATGCGCAGTCACCAATGTTTCTGTTGAGATAACATCTTGCTACTATGCAGGTACTTTCGGAGCCTTAATGCGGTTTTTATTTGTACCTTGCTTATCAAGGAAGCTAGGCGAGGAGCCTCCGAACCAGACAGCACAGCTCTTAAAACGTCTTCCTAATTGTTCTTCCTGATGTTGAAAGTGAGAATATGTCAAAAATTGAGAATTAAAGGACAATGAAGAACATGCCACCACACTTCTTACTGGAAAACCCTAGAAGATGTCAGGGAGTAAGGACATTTTTCTAAACAACTCTGCCATTCCCTTCTTTTTGCTGTTCCTGCCAATGTTTATACTCAACGATGTTTCTGTAGAACTCAGCCTCTCTAAGCTTGACCAGCAGAACATACATGGAACACTCTACTTATCAAATATACCTACAACATTTAAAAGAGTAAGCCCATGTTAGACCTTAAAGCAAGTCTTAACATATTTCAAAGGAGTATTTTCAAATTTTCTGATCAAAATTTTTAGAAATCAATGTCACAAAGGATAACTAAAATAATTATATATATTTAGAAATATAAAAATCATACATCTGAACCTACAGGTCCAAAAAGAAATCAGAATAGTCATTTTAAAATATTTAAAAGTAATTGATTGATAGTAAAAATACATTTCAAAACTTGTGGGACTCAACTAAAACAGAACCTAGAGGAAAATTTATAAAAATTTAAATGTCTGCTTTTAGAGAAGAGAAAAATTAATGAAAGCATCCAACTCTTATTAAAAAAAATAAACACAAAGAATGAAGGACAAATAAAGATAAGGATAGAAATGACTAAAAAAGCAAATAGCTATATACAATGGAGAAGATCAGTAAAGCCAAATGGTGTTTATTTGAAAAGACTAATAAAATTGAAAATCATTGTCAACATCAATCACCAAAAAAAGAGAAGGATGAAACACTATTAAAAATGAAAATGAGATATTACTATAGATGTGACAAATTAAAGAGATATGAGAATGTCAGGAACAGCTTTATGACAAATTTTTAAACTTAGGTGAAATAATACACTCCTATAAGAAAAAAAAACCCTTATTAAAATTAAATCAGAAAGAAACTGAAAGCCTAAGGGATCTCATTTTAAAAATGGAATTAGTGGGCTTTCTCTGGAGTGTGCCCACACCTTTCTTCCCTAAGTTCGAAGGGTCCCCAGGAGACTTGCATGGGAGCAGTGGGCAATAGCAGGTTGTCCTGGGCTTACCCCTGAACCTGTCTCCAGGTACCCCTTTCCTCTGACTTTTCAGTGAGCTGACCATACCCTCACCTTAGCTCATTTCTTTCCTCTAACATTTCTAGAGAACCAGAACAGCACTGCCTGTACACTCTCTATGTTGCTCTTCTATCCTTTGTTTCATTGTCCCTAAGCTCTCCCTTTGTTTCATTGTCCCTAACTTTAGTAAACATACTCTAAAAATAAAAATTGAAAAATTGCATTAATACCTTTAAATCTTGCATTAAAGGAACAAACTCAAAATGGCTTTACAGGGAAGGTCAACCAAAATTCAAGGAATATTATGCTTGTCTTTACAAACCCATTCAGAGAATAGAAAAGAAAGAAGCATGCCCCAACTCATTCAGAAGTCTAGAATACTTGATAGCAAAATAGAACAAGGACAGTAAAAACAAGGGTGGGGAGAATTACAGGTCACTTTCACTTATGAAGATAGATTTTAAATTCTTTTTTTTTTTTCTTTTTCTGAAGCTGGAAACGGGGAGAGACAGTCAGACAGACTCCCGCATGCGCCCGACCGGGATCCACCCGGCACGCCCACCAGGGGGCGACGCTCTGCCCACCAGGGGTCGATGCTCTGCCCCTCCGGGGCGTCACTCTGCTGCGACCAGAGCCACTCTAGCGCCTGGGGCAAAGGCCAAGGAACCATCCCCAGCGCCCGGGGCCATCTTTGCTCCAATGGAGCCTCACTGCGGGAGGGGAAGAGAGAGACAGAGAGGAAGGAGAGGAGGAGGGGTGGAGAAGCAAATGGGCACTTCTCCTGTGTGCCCTGGCCGGGAATCGAACCCAGGACTTCTGCACGCCAGGCCGACGCTCTACCACTGAGCCAACCAGCCAGGGCCTAAAATTCTTTTTAAAAAAGCTAATTTATTCTTGTATTGTGTAAACCAGGGGTAGTCAACCTTTTTATACCTACTGCCCACTTTTGTGTCTCTGTTAGTAGTAAAATTTTCTAACCGCCCACTGGTTCCACAGTAATGGTGATTTATAAAGTAGGGAAGTAACTTTACTTTATAAAATTTATAAAGCAGAGTTACAGCAAGTTAAAGCATATAATGATAATTACTTACCAAGTACTTTATGTCAGATTTTCGCTAAGTTTGGCAGAATAAATCTTTATAGAACAACTTACTATAGTTAAATCTTTTTACTTTGGTTGCTCCACTATCGCCCACCATGAAAGCTGGAACACCCACTAGTGGGCAGTAGGGACCAGGTTGACTACCACTGGTGTAAACCACCAAATTGGGTTTATTCCAAGAATGCAAGGTTGGCTCAACATTACAAAAGTCTATTAATATAATGTATCCTATTAACATGTTAAACCAGATTAATACAATCATTTTAATTGGCTACAGAAAACCCATTCATGATTTAAACCTAAAACAACCAAAGAAAAATGAGACTTTTAACAATTTAGAATAAAAGATAATTTATCCTGTTAAAGATTATCCATCGTGAACACAGTGGCAAAGCAATTGATTTTTTTTTTTTTTTTTTTTTTTTGTATTTTTCTGAAGCTGGAAACGGGGAGAGACAGCAATTGATTTTTTAAAAATAACAACAAATAAAAAAAATAAACAATTGATTTTGTTTTAACTTTCCCGGAGTAATTCTGATACAATTGCTTGGGCTAGAATGTAACTGCTTCATATCTCTTACTTTGTATCATGATTTACATGTTCAAATTGTCATCTGGAAGCAACAATTTAAAAGATTGCTGCACAAAGTCCACTAGCAGACCCTAAATGGTGATTTCCTTTTGAAAAATTCAAAGTCAACACTAACCCTAAAACAGGGGTCTCAAACTCGCGGCCCGCCGAACAATTTTGTGCGGCCCACAGACTAATCCACGAAGTTCAAAATATTTTGGATAAAATTAAGTAAGCCTAGGGGCCTACTTGTATTTTTCATTTCTCTAGCATCCTAGCTAGATATTAGCTTAGTTAACAGCAGTTGTGATGCGAACTACAGTTTCTGGTCGTTTTGTGACACTGAGTAAACTGCATGTACGATTGTGCTTGTACTGATTTTTTTTGTTTTCAACTGCAGTGAGAAAAGTGTTGCGTAACAGTTGCCTTTTGTAGACCTAGTGCGGCCCGCTGAACGGCTGTGATCTTGCTCTGCGGCCCACATGTTGAGTTGAGTTTGAGACCCCTGCCCTAGTATTATCCCTGTTTAACCAGCTACATATCACAAATGATGTTATGTGTGCCATCACTGTTAGGACCTGGCCTTTAGCTGACTTCGGCAAAACCTGTGATTGAAATTTTCATTAGAAGGACACGGAGAGACTTCCACATGTAAATTTAAAATGCGTTCAATTGCTGATCATGAGTCGGGGGATTGCTGAGTTTGGAGGAACACTTCATCATGGGGTAAATTGGTGTAGACATTAAATGTAAAGCCACAGCTCCAATTTCTCTTAATTTTTATAGCTTTTTTTCCCCCTGTTTTCATTCATGGCCATGCTGACACCTTTTATTACAAGGGCCCTGAGTATTTCAGCTCACTTCTTTAATGTCTCCTGTATTTAATGTTGCTAAAGCAGAGAAGATCAGTTTAAAATGGTAATTTTCTGTCCACGCTTTTGAGATCTATGCAAGCTGGGCAGTGCTGTGTTTTATTTTACCAAATAGATCTCAGCCCCAGATGTTAAGAGTATTTGCAATGGCATTATTTGCTGAGGTTTTCTATTGCTGCTGCTTCTGCTGCTGCTATTGTTTCTTCTTAAAGGCAGCCTGCAGGTCAGAGACAGGGCAAACATGAGCTAGTCCAGAGGCCACAAGGCTCTACAGGGCACACCTGCAGGGGAGGGAGGCCATTTGGGGAAGTTTTTATTTGCTGCGGCCCTCCCCTGTCTCTCTGGGGCTTGGAGTAGGAACAGGTGACACTTGGAAGCTCCAGAGGTTCTGCTTATTCCGAGGGTCCTAAAACGTGGGCTCCTGGACCATCCTCAGTGTATGAAGGTAACTTAGGGACTTGGGGGAATGAGCATGTGCTCTGCCTGCAGTTCTGTGAGAGACGAAGGAGGCCGTTTATTTGCAGCGTTTGTTGCAGAGACACTTAAAGACATTCAGAGTGCTGATAGGTGCAGGGGCTCTTCTCCCCTTGACCTGCCCCCAATCTAATGGCAGAGTCTCCTAGACATAAAAATGTTCACTTGTATTAACAAAAAAAACATTGGGAATATTGTAATCCTTCAATCAGCTTCACTAGAGTTCTACAGTTAACCAGGAGTTAAGTAATATAGGTGATGAAGGCCTCCTAGACCCACAGTACATTTTTCCATCCTTAGACATCTGTGGCTGATGTAGAGGCAAAACGTTCAGCGCTATTTTCTCTCTATCTGTAGAACATATTTGCTCATTGGAGCTTTCTCACCATTAGGATTCAACTAAAAGCTCTCAAGACCTCAGCGCATTCTGATTCTATAACCATTAAGTCAAAAGCTGCTTTCAAGAACTGCAATCAGGGCATCAGTGATGGTGGTCATGCCTGCTTTAGGGATGCTAGAATGAGCATAGTTTGGCTCTCCAGGGGCCTCCTGAAAAGGGCCCAGATCACTTTGTGTAAGCCACCTCCAAAGATGGCCATAGGATGTCGGTCAAAGTCATCCAAGAAGGATTTTCTTGACATAAGCTCTGACCATGACTGGGTTATAAAACCGGCAAAGAAAGAACAAATCTCTATTAGCCTTTGGGCCACAGTGCAAGGCCCAGCTGTTCAATCAGGTTCTTGTTTGCAGTAAATGGGCCAACCTGGTTGGAAAGCGTGTTAATATTTTCAATATCTACATTACCAGCTGTACACGTGCCCAGAGGTTGGGGTGCTGACTGCCTCACCTAATTGCAAAAAGGAAAGTGATCAAAATAAATAAATCCTAGCAAATTGAATTATGATTTGCACTGGATTTGCCAGCAAAGGCAATGGAGAGAATATCACTGATGCACACTCCTACTTCAGCAAGGCATTTGACACCTTCTCTTGTGAATTGCTTGAATGGTGTTAAAATCAAGTTGGCTGGCCTTGTGTTTTGAAAATTGGCAGACAAAGGGTAACCAGCATGGCTCGGGTGGGGCTCAGTGACAGACCTTCTTCTCTCTATCAATCCCCAGTAGTGTCTGCTCATGCAAGCTAAAAGTCACTAGACCTTGCTGGGTCTTAATCTCTCCATTTTTACAAAGAAGGTACTGATAGCACTTTTCTTCAACTGGGTCCCCTTGGTCATCCAAGGAGCCTCATATACTTAATTCATGTTCTTTAGTCTCACTATATCCCACTGGTAGTATTGTTAACTGTATTTAACATGTAAAAAAGTGAAAAAACAAAACAAAACATGAAGCTGAAATGACCCTGCAAATTTCACAGTTAAAATCACCTGAAGTAGAGAAAGTGGGTTTTCAAGCCCTCCAAAGCACTTGTGCATCTTCTGTCCCGTATCTGGCACTCTAGAAATGGATGCGTGGCTTTGCAGATGATCATTTATTCTCAAGAGACCACTGTGGGGGAAAAGAGGAGACCAGGGCAGTAAGGGGGCTTGTAGCAAGGTCACACCGCAAGGCATGCTAGCCTTTGAAATGGTGACCTGTGACTTTTTTGGGCCAATCCTTGGCTATATTTCTTTTTGTAATAATGTTGCCTTATTGGGAGATAGTGTATCATGACTAGTTAACTCTGTTGGATTATACAAATGCCAACAAGCATCTGTCTTCACAAGTCTCTCCCAGGAAGATATTCAAGTAAAAGAAATAGTCTCTAAAGCCATGTCTGTTGAAAGAGTTCCCCCTTCCCCAACTCAGTAGGCCAAGGACATGATCTTCTTCCCCTGCTCAGACCTTGGGCTTCCTCCAAGTGGTGTGCCTAGTGAATTTGACAGATAGGACCCTTTAGTAAAGGTTCTCCTCCTCTAAGTAACAAAATTATTTGCAGTAATAATCATGAAATGAAATGAAAATAATAATAATAATAATGGTCAACAAAGAAATTCAGGCAATGAAATTGTCCTTCATTGACTTTCACCTATAATTACGCCTATAAAAAATAAATAAAATGTTACAGTGAAAGGAAAAAAAAATCACAACTATCTATTTAATATTTTCTTTTATTCCACCTACCAATTTGAACGTTGACCCTTTGATTATAGTTAATATAGCATAGTATGTAAATAATTGTCCAGTAAATAGGATAGGTATATTTTAATAAAACCAATACAAAAGGTACAATTTAGGCAACTACTAACTGTACCATGATGTAAACATTTTCTTGATTTGTTCTTTTGTTTTAAAGCAAGCCATTAACAATTTAAAAAGAATACACTTCCCTTTTTAAGATACTAAAGTTTAGTAAAACTATTTTACATATTAAAATTTATACTTAACCAACCAAATCTAATGCAACTCATGGTTCTCACAGTGTTTCGCTGACTAAACTTTAAATGTAAAAATCCTCTGAGAGGTCCTGGGGAATGAAGTGAAGTATCTGAAGCTCTGGTTCTTAGCCTTTGCAATGACTGTGCTATCACTGTTTATTTCAGCTCTACTGTGGAAATGTGGGGGTATACACAGGAGTTGGAGACATTGTACTAAAGCAAGCGCAAATGATTCTAAATCCAAAACAATCTTTGTGTGGAGTGGGGGGGTGAGGGTGGGAGCAGACTCCTACCTTGAGGTCTCAGGCTCTTGAAAACACGGTTCCTGCTTCTTTTACCGTCTGCCAGAGCTGTCCCAGGCTCCCAGGGTTTGATAGGCATGACCCCAGAGGGCAAGCCCCAGCTGGCCTGCACTGGGCTGTTGGCTCCGGCTGACAGGCTCTTAACAGCAGGGTCAGGGAACAGGACCAAGCTCCAGGCGTCTCTAGGCTGCAGATGAAGCCCGATCCCATCATGAGCAAGAGATTGCCTTTCTGCCTAGCAATGAAAATGGCATTTAAAATTCAATATCAGAAAAGATATTGACGAGATTAAGGGCCTGAAGGAATTGATTTATGAGGAAAGACCCAAGGAATTAAATATGTATAGCCTAGTGTAATAGGATATTAGGCTGTGAGCACAATTTCATTTCTATGATCCAGTGTTCCTGTTATCAGTCATCTGAGCTGGGAGTTCTCTCCCAGAGATGTTTCTCCCCCAGGGGTTGCGGTGCTGGAGGCGGAGAGGTGGGCACCAGGATTGATATGCCAGGCCACAAGCTTGGTTACCCTCCTCTCTCACCCTAGATAGAAGTGCAGTTCATCCCCAGGTGGAAGCAGGAGACATTTTAAACTAGAATAGATCTTGTGTAGTCTTACCATCTCCTGTGACAAAAAAAAGTTAAGCTAGTTCAATTCTCTCTAATTTTCCCAAGAAGAAAAAGGAACTGTAGGTTCCAGGGGGTGAATGACTGTCCTTGCCCTGAACCCGGTTCCTCTCCTTTGTCGGAAATACCCTCAGATGTGTTTGCCTTTAGGCCAAGCCTCGCCCTGAAGTTATAATAATATGCACTTGATTTTTGATGCCCCAAACTTTCCCTGACGATCAGAGTGGGCTCAGGATTGACAATGTTAAATGTAAAACAGGCACAGGCAGAACTCGTCAGCAGGACCCGAGGCTGACAGGTCCAAGTGGTTCTGAAGTCAGTGAGACCCAGAGCAGGACTGAGGGGGTCGAGACTGTAAGCTGTGTGTTTGGGTAGCAGGATCTCACCAAGGGAGACAGGATCAATGGATGTATCCTGTCCTTTTACAGACATTCAAGGTGACGAGACCCTGGCGGAGCTGGCCACAGTCGGGGTTCAGGTCGCAGGCCGGAACATATGGAGGTTCAGGCTGGAGAAGGGTGCAGAGACAGGGCATTGCCAAAGAGACCTGATGTTCAAACAGTCCATCCAGACGCAGTCACAGACACCATACATAGCCTTGGGTGGAAAATTCTCTTGGGACATCTCTGGACCTCATTTCTGTAGGTGATATTCTACCAGCCTTAAATGCATAGCCCACTGAGTGTGACCTCTGATTTATAGCAAAGTTACAGAGGGAGAATACCATTTATTCACACTGAATCAACCAAAAACACATTAAATTGATGACATTCCACAAGTTCACAGGTTTCCAGACTTTTATGCATGAATATTTAGTGGCTCATTTCTCCCAAGTAGAACAAGTTCTGATTCAAAATGGACCTCCTGAGCCCATTTTTCAAATACCTAAACTGATCCAAAAAACTGACTACAGCCAGTATAGTCTCCCTCTCTCTCCTAGGGAGACTATACTGGCTGTAGTCAGTCATTCTTAGAGCATTTTGTGCTCAGTTAATTGTAATGTGTATATTAGCATCCTCATGAACCAGCATCTAGAGGACAGGTGACTTGGTGTCTGTTTCCTTGGTATCTTTCCAAATACCCAGTACTATGTTCATAATAGATTAGTGTTTGAAGGAAGGGATGAATTATTGATTGATCAAGTGAATATCAACAGATTCTTTTAAAAGACTGAACACAGAGCCAAGTACTGGGGAGATCCTGAAGTGAGGGGAAGATGGAAAGAAAAAATACGCATACATTCACGCATGCATGTGTGTCTCTGTGTATAGAGATGTCAGTAACCACAGTGTATATCTACCTGCTGCCTTGAGTTCACCTTATCTGCCACCAACCTAAATTTAGAAAAGGCACTCCTCCACCACCTTGCATGACACAACGTCAGTGTTCTATTTCGAGGTCTTCTCTATATTATGCCGATGAACACCATCCCCCGGCTACCCACCAGTCCTGCCAACGATTCCTGAGCTGTCACAATTCTGTGAATGTCAGCTTATATGAAATGCTGCTGGTGTATTTCATAAAGAAGATTTGCGCTGTAGTTTGTGATTTTCATGGGATCTAACCTTATAAAATCTGTTAACTAGATAAAAACTTCACCTTGGTAACAAAATTATAAATTTTAAGGAAAAAAGGCAAGGGAATTGCTACAGTTTTTAACTGCACCATATACCACTCACAGACATATAGAGGGGTCCTCAGGTTACAACATAGTTCTATTCCTACAGCAGTGATGTAACCCAAATTTTGGTGTAAGTCGAAACACACCCTAGCCTAAGTCACTTACCTATCCTAACACAGTTGTAAAATCATAATCTAGAACATAAAAATATAACTAAGCCACAGAGAAAAGAAAAAGGACATAAATATACTGTACTGAACACTACTGTAGTAACAGAAAAATGACCAAAAAATGAGTGTAAAAAAAAGAAATATGGCCTGACCAGGTGGCGGCGCATTGGATAGAGCAGCGGAAAATACATATTTATTATACAATACATTTTTAAATAAAATATGTATTTCCGATGGCTTTAGGCAACCCCTGTGTTTTAGTCGTATGACCCCCGCCGGGGTCGCAACCCACAGGTTGAGAACTGCTGGGATAGAGCCTCTGACTAGGATGTGGAGGACTCAGGTTCGAAACCCCAAGGTTGCTGGCTTGAGCCCAAAGGTCGCTGGCTTGAGCCTAACATCGCTGGCCTGGGCAAGGGATCACTTGCTCTGCTGTAGCTCCCCAGTCAAGGCACATATGAGAAAGAAGTCAATGAACAACGAAGGTGCCACAACAAAAAATTGATGCTTCTCATGTCTCTCCCTTCCTGTCTGTCTGTCCCTATCTGTCCCTATCTCTGTCTCTGTCACACAAAAAAAGTACGATGCTAACAGCATAAGCTGAAACACTCATGTCTCAGTTTTTTTTAAGTTTTTATGGGAGTGAACATCGTAAACTAGAAAAGTATATGTTGAGACTATCGTAACCTGAAGACCCCCTTACACAAATTATGTCTCCATGATTGTCTACCTAGCAGTGAACACTTAGGTAGAAGTTGCTAGGAGGATTTTATGTTTCGCATATTCTGATTTCCACTGCAAATTGATAGTGCACTGTGGTTGCCAGGGTAAAAATCAGAGTTGAAGCAGGAAAAGTGAGCTGCGCATGTGGTAGATCTTTCCCAGACAGTGTGACCTTGGGTACATGACTTAACCTCTGTGTGTCTAGGATTCACCATCTGTAAAAATGGAAATGTGACCTCACTTATTCTGGGGCTCCAAATAACATTTGTAACGCTGTTTGAATTTGTCAGCAAGAAAGACCCATTACACACTGAAGTCTCCATCCCCAAAGAGCATTACAAATGAGCCTATTAAATCAGTGGCCTAGAAATACCAAGATGTGTTAGGTACAGCGTTTATTTACCTGTTATTGTCCACCAGCGTGTTTGCACTTTGATTGGCGTATGGATAATTGTCTAATTGGAACACACTCGATTGTAACCAGCAAAAAATGTAATTGTGCATCTGTTGAATGCCATACTTTTCAATGTTAAATTAAAATTGTGCTGCAGTCAGCCAATCCAACCGAGAACCTCTTCTGATTAAGTTCTAGCTGCCCGTGAACTGTAATTGAGGCACTTGGTACTTAAAAATTCAGGCTAGGAAGAATATTACCCAGGCTCGTATATTTCAAGTGAAAAGGGGCCAGGAGTCAGACTTAAAGGATCTAGTTGTGGACTATCACACTATTTTTATAGGATGACTAGTCAAATGGAGAAGAACAGTTTTGAATCACCACTATTTTGAATACATAAATACTAGATTCACAAGTATGTGCTTTATAAACAAAAGAAAGCACTAATTGAAGAATGCAGAGAACAATTTAGGGAGTGTTGATTTTATTTTTTCTACAGTGATGGTTTTGTTTGTTTTGTTTGGTGTGGTGGAACATGGGGAAGAAATTACATAATTATAAATTCATTGCCTGGATTTCCTTAGCCTTCTTAGAAATATTTCCCTTCAGATTTAGAAAGACACCTGGGGCCCTGGCCAGTTGGCTCAGTGGCTAGAGTGTCAGCCCAGTGTGTGGACGTCCTTGGTTCAATCCCTGGTCAGTACACACAGAGAAGTGACCATCTGTTTCTCTTCTCTTCCTTTTCTCCCTTCTCTCTCCCTTCCCCTCCTGCGGTCAGTGGCTTCTTTGGTTCGAGTGTCAGCCCTGGGCACTGAGAATACTTCAGTTGGTTCAAGCATTGGCCCCAGAGTAGGGTCGCCAGATGGATCCCAGTTGGGGCACTTACAGGAGTCTTTCTCTCTATCTCCCCTCCTCTCACTTAAAAAGAAAAATAAGAAAGGCACCTGGAACTGCCAGAGTAAGGAATCAAAATGTCTTAAATGCTGTTTTCCTTAGAAAGTTTCATATGTCCATACGTCTTGTTGGAGGAAGTAACCCCGATGAGGGATAAGACATCCAGACAACTTGATTAAGGAAGTAGGATTTATTGGTAGCTGATGGAGCATGTGAAGTTAGTAGCACCAAAAACACGAACTCCCCAAAATTAGATTTCTTACATCTTATCTACCTTTATAGCTTTACCTTTCATGTGATAAGTGCCTGATTTCTTTGACTTCTTTGTTTGCAGACCTATATGACTTTTGTGTCTCTGGGAGAGGAGGGGTATGAAAGGAGGTTCAAACCATTTGTCCTTGACTATTCATATAATCTATCCTTCTTGCTGGTGCGGCAAATTTATTTCAGGGAACTGATAACAAGAACCATAGTTGTGGTTTGTTACTTTTCAAACTTTCTCAGTCAGCCCTTCCCCTCTCAGTCTGAAACCCCGAGGTCACTGGCTTGAACGTAAGATCACAGACATTGCAGGTCCCCCTCTCCTGCATTCTTCTGGTTTTTCCTTTCTCAGTCTAGAACCATAAATTATTCAGTAGTTTTTGTTCTTAATGTTGTTTTGGTTTGTGTGTGTGTGTGTGTGTGTGTGATTTTTTGTTTTGTTTTGTTTTTGCTAGATCATAGTTTAATTCTGTAGAAGTGGGAGAAACTAGAGCAAGTATTCATTAATTTCTTTACTCATTCATTCTCCACCTATTATGTGTTAGAGACAACCTAATTATTGATCTTATCATTGGTGGGTGTAGTCTAGTTGGGGAGATATCTGTGAAACGTAGTATACCATATTAAGTGCTTTGGGAGTATAGAAGTTAGAGCAACTAACTTTGTTGGGATGATTGAAAGAGATCTTTATTGGGGAAGAACCCAGATATTCTATATATAGGTGTGCCGGTTCTGTCCTGGAGCAGGGCACCTGGCCATATGGGCAGTGGGATGGGCAGTGGGAATAAAATTTTTTTAAATAAATTTTTATTAATGTTAATGGGATGACATTAATAAATCAGGGTACATATATTCAAAGAAAACATGTCTAGGTTATCTTGTCATTAAATTATGTTGCATACCCCTCGCCCAGAGTCAGATTGTCCTCCGTCACCCTCTATCTAGTTTTCTCTGTGCCCCTCCCCCTCCCCCTAACTCTCTCCCTCCCTCCCTCCTGTGTCCTCCCTCCCCCCACCCCTGGTAACCACCACACTCTTGTCCATGTCTCTTAGTCTCGTTTTTATGTTCCACCAATGTATGGAATCATGTAGTTCTTGTTTTTTTCTGATTTACTTATTTCACTCCGTATAATGTTATCAAGATCCCACCATTTTGCTGTAAATGATCTGATGTCATCATTTCTTATGGCTGAGTAGTATTCCATAGTGTATATGTGCCACATCTTCTTTATCCAGTCTTCTATTGAAGGGCTTTTTGGTTGTTTCCACATTTTGGTCACTGTGAACAATGCTGCAATGAACATGGGGGTGCATGTGTCTTTACGTATCAATGTTTCTGAGGTTTTGGGGTATATACCCAGTAGAGGGATTGCTGGGTCATAAGGTAGTTCTATTTGCAGTTTTTTGAGGAACCACCATACTTTCCTCCATAATAGTTGTACTACTTTACAGTAGTGGGAATAAAATTGAGCCCAACTTTACTGCCTAAACCATGTGCTCTCATGGAAAATTGTATCTCTCCAGAGCAGCGGTTCTCAACCTGTGGGTCGTGACCCCACGGGGGTCGAACAACCAAAACACAGGGGTCACCTAAAGCCATCAGAAAATACATATTTTGGGTCGCGACCCACAGGTTGAGAACCGCTGCTCTAGAGACTAGGCCTCTTTTCTATTGTGTAAAATCACCGTATGGGTTGGTGCTAGCTCAAATGCATTAAAGTTGGCTTACAAAATGAATAGGAATCTTCCAGGCATAATTCTGAGTAGTGAACTTGTCAGAGAGTCATAGGAGGACCTGATGTTTCTGAGGAAAGACAAAAAGGTCAGTGTTTGGATTTCATCCAGTAGAGGTTGGGGAACCGACAATGTTTTTTAAGCAGTGGGAGCACTTTATTTAGATGGTCAGTTCTCTCAGGAGTATAGCGTGATTGACGGGGGGAACAAGCAGAGCAGAGGAGGTAGTCGCCTTACCCGTGCATGGAGAGAAGACCAAGGAACAGTCAGAGAGGCTGTGAGGGCAGTGAAGGAGCAGGGTCTCACTCCCGGGTTTCAGTTCTAGATGCCACAGTAATGGACTGGGGTCAGGGCGGACAGGGTGGCGATAGTAGGCACGATGTGGAACAGTAAGTGTCTCGTGGGTAGTAGGAATGCGGGGGAGACTACAAAGTCAGCTTTGCAAAGCCTAAGTAGATGACATGTGCAGTTGAAGCCAGGGGTATGAATAGGATCACCTGAAGAGAGCATGTAGCAAGAAAAAGATAAAACAGAACCTGGCATTTAGTTGGCAATTAGAAAAGCACTGGTGGATCAGTGAGAACAGCTTGAGTAGGCGCTGTGGCTGGAAGTCATGTTGTAGTAGAATGAGGATTAAATACACATTAAAGGAAATGGGTTTTCATCCTAGTTGCACCTTAACGTTATCTGTGAAGGTTTTTGTTTTATGCTTTAATATTTTTCAGTTAATTAATTTTCCAATTACAGATGACATACAATGTTATATTAGTTGCAGGTGTACAACGTAGTGATCAGACATTTATATACCTTACACTGTGATCACCCGGATAAGTCCAGTACCCATCTGACACTGTACACAGTCCTTACAACATCCTGACTATATTCCCACGCTGTACTTCCCACCCCCATGACTGCTCTGCAACTACCAATTGTACTTCTTAACCCCTTTCCCTTTTCACCCCTCGCCCCAGGCCCCTCCCATCTGGCAGCCATCAGTTTGTTCTTTGTATCCATGAGTCTGTTTCTATTCTGTTTGTTTGTTTGTTCTTGGGTTTTAGATTTCATATTTAAGTAAAATTATATGTGAAGTGTTCTAAAAGCATAGTTTCCTGGATCATACCTCTAGATATTCTAAGTTAATTGGTTTTCTCTGGGACCCAGAAATCAGCATTTTAAAAAGTCTTCCAGCCTTTAAAACCACTACTTTGACTATTCTTTTAAGAGGTATAAATTAACTTAGGTAGCCAGCAAGCATATCATGGGATGCTTAAAATCACAGGGAGTCAGAGAAATACAAAGATTTTTAAAGGATGAAGAATCTTTATGCTATAGACTAAATATTAGAGAATGGGACAGTGCTGTATGTGGATGTGGGGCCCAGAAACTCTTACGTACCCCTGGTGCTGGGTAGACTGGTGCGGCCATTCAGTAGAGCAGCTCTGGCTAATCCACTCCTTAGGTACGCCATATCAACCAGCAGCTCCTCTGCTGGAAACTGCCAGGACAGTCTTCTGTAGATCCACTCTCCAATGGGCACATGCACTAGCATGTTCCTTTTTAGCCTTCCATAGGGCAGGAAGAATGACGATACTCTGAGCGGCCTTCCCTGGGAGAGTACATTAGGTATAATTGTGGAGATGCATCCATAGAATATTATGCAGCATCAAAAGCAACAGATTAGATATACAGGTAGGGCAAAAGTAGGTTTCCGGTTATTAGTACCTGAAACCCAAGAGTACAAGAGTTTATTCTTGTATTGATATTTATTATTTATTGTATAATTTTCCATAGGAACAACTATAAACCTACTTTTGTTGCCCCACCCTGTATACATAGTAACATGAATGGACCTTAAAACCATAATGCTTAGTAAATAAAAATATATGACAGTATTACTTACATAAAAATGTGTACTCACACAATAATATATATATATATATATTTTGGAAAAACAGTCAAATAAAATAGATAGAAACCATTGAAAGTGATTGCCTACATATGAGAAGAAAAGGAAGTGGAAATGAGAGAGAAGACATTTTGTTTAAAAAATGTGATACCAAGGAAGAATCAGATCAGATGTAAGCTTAAAAATGGGAAGTGACATTTAAGGTACAGTTGTTTGTATAACATAAAATTGACCACCTTAGCCATTTTACGTGTAGCCCAGTAGTGTTAAGTACATTCACACTGTTTTTTTAAACATCATTGACTAAATTCCCCATGCTGCACGTTATGTGCTCACGACTCTGTGTGTGTGTTTTAGTGGAATGAAGAAGTGTTGTAAATGTGTAGATGAAATGGCAAACACGAGTGGGGTTCTCACTTTTCCTCTATTTATTCACAGCATTGGTAATAATAGCTGAGAGTTATATCCAAGTAGTTTTCCTTTCTTTGTCCATTCTCCAGCTTTAATCAATTTCTTTTGATTTTTGCCCTCATTAGTAGAGAAGTACATGCTCCTTGGAGACATACCAGAAAATTAGAAGAAAAACTAACAGAAAGATTGTTAAGCCTACTCACCCATAAATAGTATCTAGATCCCTTTCTATGAATGTTGCAATTCAGTGAAACCTTGTGAAACTTGAATTTCTTGTGTAGGGAACAATATATTATATGCTTCTTCTATGTCTTGAGACATTGTGCAGCTTCATTTTTCGTGGTTGAATAGTGTTCCATTGCACAGGTATGCCATCATTAGTGTAGCCAACCCCCTTCTTCTGGACTTTGGTTATTATAAATTTTGCTACTTCAAGTACACAGGGAACAAACAAAAGCTACCAGCCCCGAAAATAATTTCCAGTCTTCCATTTGGCTCATTTTTAAAGGAGGCTTATGGATAGGATTTGAAATTGTCTGATGATGTAAAGAGTTCCTTGGCATCATCAAAGTCAGAGTGGCAGATCCCCTTGGAACAGTTCTGGGCCAGTCACGAGTGAGAAGGAAGGAACAGGGTCCTTCCCCACTGTTTGTGAACTGTCTTTGTAGGTACTCGTCACAGTGCCAGAGTAAAATGTGGGCTCCCTGGGTTTTGTACCTTAACCAATTGATGCGTAATTAAATCACAGAAAGCGTTCAGGGAGCCAGTGTGGGATGTGTGCATTACCTCACATGAGGCTATGATGTGGGCAGCTGGTGAAATAGGAGGCCCTCGGTTTTTAGAAAATTGCAAGGAAATCACTGTTTATGCTAGGGGACTGAAGTAGGTTCTTTAGTTTGTATCCAGTGCCAGAGTAGGAGGCAGAGCAAGCAAGCCCAAGGGAAAGCACCGCGTGTTTTTCTGAGTGCTCCCTACCCCCCAACATACCCCCAGACTAGTGGTTTTAAAGATTCGGTTTAATCCTTCCAGTCGATGGGTTTAAGCGTCAGACATGCAGCGCCAGTGTTATTCCAGCCCCAGTACTTGAGCCCTGGCCAGGCAGCGGGGCAGCCAGCTCGTCACGGCCCCAAGGAAGCAGGAGAGCACTGACCTTTTCCTGTCGTTAGTGCAGCATCTGTTAGGTACTGCTGCAGAGGAAATACACTTGTCTTTTTAAACCAGTCCTTTGGTTGTCAAGAAGCTTTGAATAGACATAGCTGTTTCCAGAGCCTGTTCTGAAGCTCTTAAATGTTCTCCAGCCTGTGTACGTGTGTATTAACATATAACCATGTTCCAGAGAATTAATGGTGGGTGGCCCGGAGCTTTCGGCAGGCGAGGTAAGCCCACTTGTGAAGTACAGTTGAGAGGGCAAGTGAAAACCCCTTCGGCGGCCCTGCTTAAAAATAGCAGTGTGGGCCATCGCTTAGTGTTTTGACAGCTTATATCAGCAGTTTTCTTGACTGATATATTGATTGCAATTTGGACTTCAGTCCTGTCGCTCTAATAAAACATCACTGTCTTACGGAGCAAGTTAAAAGGAGCCTTTGTGGGTACAGCCACTTGGTGAAGTAGCTTTCTTGGACAAGATCACCAAGTACCATATTTCCCCATGTATAACACGCGGCCCGAAATTTGAAAAAAAAAATGTATTACATAAAGTTATTGAATTCAAGTTTTATTCATCATAAAATTCATACAACTCCTCATCACTGTCAAAACTTCCATCCATTAGCTTGTCCTCATCTGTGTCTGATGACGAATCACTGTCTAACAATGAGCACAAAAACAAGTGCAAGAAAGTGGGAAATGCAAGTAAAAAAATCTACAACCACTGTATAAGACGCACCCAGTTTTTAGACCCCAAATTTTTTAGAAAAGGGTGCATCTTATACATGTGGAAATATGGTATATATATATATTTTAATTTTTTAAATTTCTTCTACCAGTATGTTGTTTATTAACACTAATCTACATATCTTCACAAATATGCATTTTTTAAAAGGAATTTATAATAGTGCTTTCACAAATACCACAACAAACTGTGTAATGGTGCAGCAGTATCGCAAACAGCCTAATAATGTGTCATAAACTATGACCTTGTGGGGAGGGGAATACACAAAAAGTTAGCTGAAGTATGATCTAAGCTTTAAGACTCGTAAAACTCTTCTTGTGCTTTGATTGGCTGTTTCGAATATCTTACGATGCTCTGGCCTTCAGTCCCGCTTACCCTAAGTATCCTTTCATTTCCCAGCAACTGCTGACCATCCAGGAGGAGTTAAACAACAAGAAGTCTGAGCTGGAGCAAGCGAAGGAAGAGCAGTCCCACACGCAAGCATTACTTAAAGTCCTCCAGGAGCAAGTAAGTGAACGCCACAGCTCTGGGTGGGGAACCAGTTTCAGCAGGGACAGACGCGTGACACGTGCAGGTGTGACCAAGGTTAACCTGCGGTCCAGCCAGCCTGCACCCTGCCCAACCTCCTGGCAGCTCTGCTCTGGGGATCTTATCATCTCATTCCCAGCGCCTCTATTCTCACTAAGGTACCTATATGGCTACCCAGTCCCACCAGCATGATGTGGAAGTTTCTTCCAGAAGACAAGTGAATTTTTATAAAGCTTTGAAATATTGGCAGGGCCAAGACAATTCCAAGCAAGCAGCTAGCGTCCTCTTAAGTCTAATAGATTGGAAAATGAATTTAGCATAACCAAGGGTACTCCTGCAGACATATTTGCTTGAGAAGGACTGATTCATAGCAACATTAAAAAAATACCTGCCCTGTGCATCGAGGGCACTTATCTAACCACAGTGAGCAACAGACCTTTTATGTGAAGTTTGTAAATCTGAGCATTTCATCCTGGCTTGCTTCGATGCTGAAGTGTGGCCTGACATTGATAAGTGGGTCTGAAAGTCCTGCCTTCCAGCAGGTAAGACAGATGGCTCCGCGCAGTGGTATGTAAGCCCAGAGCAGTAGGGAGAAGCCGGGAAGCTCTGGAAGTGCTTTTCTGCACGTGCTGCCCAGGGTGTGATGAATGGTAACCAGGAAGGAAACACCACAAACAGGAACTCCAGCTGGAACCCAATTTAAGTCATTTCAAATTTTTACCATGGTTTATGAAAACGTTATTTATATAATATAAGTAACTGCAAAAGTGACATTTTTAAAAATAGGAAGTTGGGAGAGTGTGATCCTAGTCAGCTGTGACTCAGTCACTTTATAATTGTTTATTTTTTAATGGTTTGAAATCCAGAAAATATATATTTTTACTTTCCCCTAAAAGTATTAAGTGATTTGCGAGGGAAAAGTGAAGGTGTTGGACACTTTATAAGCCTTCGTAGCTTTGAAGGACGATGCTTTGTAAAACGAATTGTAATCTTTATGCAATTAATTTATGTTTAGTAACTTAGACT
Source organism: Saccopteryx bilineata (assembly GCF_036850765.1). Taxonomy (NCBI): domain Eukaryota; kingdom Metazoa; phylum Chordata; class Mammalia; order Chiroptera; family Emballonuridae; genus Saccopteryx; species Saccopteryx bilineata. Next base: position 102,475,400 of record NC_089495.1, on the reverse strand, counting down.
GAGGCTGAATCTTAATGATTTTGGATAAGTTAGATTGAACTGGAAAATGGCATTGACTGAAGTCACATGAGATCTGAAGTCACTGTTCTTCCTCCCTTTGCATTACTAAAAGGCTTGGTTCAGACCTGCTCCTGACCCAGCAGCCAGGGCTCTGAGCTTTGCTGTCTACACTCCTGTGGCAGCACATGTGCGGTCTCTTCTCTGGATGACTCAGGTCCTTTATTTTGATTTTAAGTCCAAACCCCAGTCGTAAAAATAGATTCTAGGTTTTGCAGAAAGTATTGATATATTCTTGTTATGGTGTGCATTTTTATTGATTTTTTAGAGAAAGAGAGAGAGAAATATTGATTTATTGTTTCACTTGTTTATGCATTCATCATTTGATTCTTGTGTGTGCCCTGACTGGGGTTCAAACCCACAACCTCGGCACATCAGGCCGATGCTCTGTTTAACTGAACTACCCAACCAGGGCCTGGTGTGCATTCTTACTCTTTTTAATTTCTTAAAAGGATGTTATTTATTGATTTGAGAGAGAGAGAGAGAGAGGGCAGGAGAGGGAAGCATCAACTCATATGAGTTGCTTCTCATATGTGCCTTGACGACCAGGCAAGTCCAGGGTTTCAAACCTGCAACCTCAGCATTCCAGGTCAATGCTTTATCCACTGCGCCACCACGGGCCAGACATGCATTTTTAAAGAGCAAAGCACAAACACAGTTGTTGGTGAAGCTTCACTCTCCATTACTTAAAAAAATAAATGGGTAATGCGAGGAAAATTCAAAACAACTAAAATTATTAAAAACCTAGGCGGTATGACAGGAAGGGAAGCGTTACTACATCTGCTGTGCTATGTAGCTGGGTGGGCTCTCTTCCTGCAGAGGCACCGAGCATACTCAGGTCCGAAAGCCCTCAGGAGGCAGGCACACTCAGGTGCTGTCGCTGCCACCAGCCTGTCTTCCGACAGCCCCTCCCCGAGGATCCCCAGGCCAGTGCTGACTGTCTTCGGACTGAAGTAGAGTAACTCCATGTGTGAACACCTCAGAACCTGCGTAGGAAGAGCCTAAGTAAATGGCCTCACTCCTAGAGATTCTGATTATTTGGGCTGGTATCTTGCTTTTACACACATACACACACACACACAGACACACAGACACACACACACACACACACACACACACACAAAGATACACCATTCTTGAAGACTTGTAGTTTTGCTATTCAAGGTGACTGCCACTTGACAGGAACCCTGAAAAGAAAGACAAGGCTGTGGGGGCCGACCCTTCCCATCAGCAGGCCCCAGGGCAGGCGGGCTTGTTCCCTAAGTTCTCTGCTCTCTAAGATGCAGCTTCTCCGAGTCCCTGTGGGCCCCACTGGCTCTCGCCTTTCTCTCCTTTACAAAGGCAGCTTCCAGCACCTGGAGCTTGCTCAGAGTTCCAGGTGCCAGGACGCACGATGTTCGACCCCTCCACCTGGGGGAGCAGAGCAGCAAGGGGAGAACAGGGAACAGGCCACGAGGGCAGAGCAGCCGCTGGGCTGCAGCTTCAGTGGTGGGGAAGAGAAACTGCTGGGGACCGGGGGGACATGACCTGTGGTCATTCTGGCAGAAGAGCAAGGGACCAACAGTACTGGTGGGCAGGGAGAGATGAGAGTGAATGGGTAGTTGACAAAGATAGGACACAAAGGAGACACAGGAAGCAGATGGGATGTAACTAAAGGGAAGGAGTGCAAGGGGCATGTGCACGCCAGTCTGCGTGTACGGATGGAGCCCTCTAATAGCACAGTCCTCTATTTCTGCTGAAAAATAAAACCCTCAGAGCTGACTGCACCCCGACCCACAGAAGTGCGAGTGGACCCGGGGTGGGATGAGCAGAGAGGGCTGGTGAACAGGAAGATGAGGAGCACCTCCAAGAGAACAGCTCAGAACAGGAAAGCAGAGCGTCTGTAAGTCCTGTCTGGTGTTTGCCTCAGTGTGTGCCCTTCCTCTTCCACGTCTGTCACACACTGCCCGTGCTCTCCTATACCCGACATGTGGAGGAGCACTGATGAGGTCACCCTGAAGAGCTGTGGGCAGATTTTTTTTCATAAGTGGAAGTGACGTGGACACGGGCCATAATCGGCTACCCCACTCTCCGTGTCTTCATGTCACCATGTCTTTGGCAGAGCCTGTCTCTCGGCGCGAATAGCATATGACTTTCTGGATGAGAGTTTGAGATTGCCTTAAAAACTATAGGGAAGCTTTCGTTTCCCTATGTACAAGTAGCCGTAACTACCAAATGTTTGAACCAAACACATTGATGGCATATATGCATCTATTTTCCTTCAAACCTGAAGCATTTGCTTCCCACCAGGAGTTCTTTATTTCAAGCATTAGAAGGTGGTACAGCAGATGCTGCTTCCGGAGCACAGCCAGCCCAGAGGAAACACTGGCTGTGCTGCAGGACCCGCTCACCCTTTGCCCTTGCTCTCTGCTTCCGTACGCCTGCTTTGAGTCAGGCTAGGATAAATGCCCGTGAAAGGTTTCCAGAAATCACCTGATAGCTAATTACGCCACATTCTTCCAAGAGAGTCAAAATAGTAGTGTTTTCATATATTCACTGTTAAAAATCTCCTTAGAGAAATAGCTTTCCTTCTGATGCCTCAGTGGCCAAAGAGATGTCTTCCCAGCTCTTCCTTTACAAAAAGAAGAAAATCATCATCTTTTAGACCTTCGGAAACAGTGTCCACCATTCCAATATGCTCTCAGGGAGGACATGTGGAGTGGCACTGCGGCATATTAAAACAACCAAGAATACATCACATACGAGTAATGGTTAGTGGAACATCATTTGGCTGGCGGCAGCTTGCAAGCACTGCAGGGTTTAAATTAATAGCAATACAACTAGGAAATGAAATCGTTTTTTATTCTTAAGAACCAATTTTTTGTACATTTTATGCCTATGGAATTGCTTTCTAATCTTAGAATTTAAAAAATAATGACCAAGACCCATTTATTTTTTGCCAGCCATCAGGTTTCATTAAATATGGGTCTCAAAACTGATTTCGAGAAGACTCATTAGAATTATGTAGTCTGTTTTTCCTCATTGGAAGTTTTTATAAAGTGCAAGCTCACATGAATCTGAGTCATAGGATGACATCCACTTAAACGGATTTCTTGCTTATTTATTTGGGGGTTTTTGTTTTGTTTTGTTTTTATTTGCAGTTAAAAGGTACCAAGGAATTGGTCGAGACCAATGGCCACAGCCACGAGGACGCAAATGTAGGTACCGTAAACCTGGTATTGCTCTTGCTATGTTGGTTGAATGCTCATGGGAATGTGGCACTTTATTTATAATGCAAAGGAAGTCAGAAGTCTTGCCCCTCAGTGGCTTATTCACTTCACTGTGTTTGGTTTGACAATAAAATACAGTTGATAGGCACTGCTATTGTTAGCTCAGGTTCCAAGATTTCAATGTAGGAGTATTTGAGCTAATCTCGACCTCAAAAGTTCTAATCTCAATGAATTTATTTGAGCCTTTTATATTTCCAAAGCTATAAACTAATGATATGTTGGGAGGCCAGTTGGAATGAGACCTAACAGGGTAATAAATTGGATATTGCCTGTATATTTATTAAATTTGCCCGTCACTGAAGGTGGTAATGAAGTGATTGCTACGTGGAGAGGTATCAGAGCAAACCCTTTCTCCCACAGAAGCCCTTGGAAATGTACCTCTCTTCCGCTTCAGACCCAGAGCGGTAGCACGATGCCTCTGTCTTCCTGATACAGATATCATGGTGCAAGATCCAAGTTAGCATCCTGACTTCCTCTCTTAGTGTTCCTTGAATTGCCCCAAATTAGTCAAGTACCCTCTTTGCCTTGAAAGTTCTTTAGTCCCAAGTTGAATCTTATACCATGTACATCATTGTCTCTCCATAGGTGTGATGGTTTTGTCTTTGTCTTTTTAAAAATATCTCTGATGCCTGTATGTATCTGTTTACCTTTATCACAGAAGATGATTACTAAGCAGTTCTTTTCACGTTAACACAGAATCAGACATGGTAATAAATGCTTGATTAGCTAGAGCAAGGAGAAATTACAGATTTCATGTTCACTCTTGTTTTAATTATATACAGCAGAGAGCCTGACATTGAGGGTACCAGAAATTCCCTCCTATTAATTACTGTTTCTACCAGATAGTTAACATGGTGCTTACTGAGAACCTACTGTGTACAGAGCTCTGCTAAGTGCCGGGCGAGGGGCGGTTTACAGAGAGTTGTGAGGCTTGCTGCCTGCTCTCAAAGACCTTGTGAGCGAGTTGAGGAGTTAAGGAGCACGTGGACAGTATACAAGATGCATTAAGTGTACAGGAAGGCAAGGCATCTGTGTCGTGATGTAGTTTGAAATTTGGACTTTGCTGCTTATTGTGTTGGCTTTATAAGTTACTTAAGGCACCCTCCCAGCTTTCTTTTCCTCATTTGTGAAATGGATGGCAAAGCCTACCTCAAAAACTTACCATGCTGCTGTAATGAGCTGAAGAACATGAAACCCTTACGGTGTTATGTTGAAGTTTCTTTGTGCTGGATAATCAGGAATGGCTTCCTGGATCGGCAGCATTTGGGTTTGACTTGGACGTGTGACTAGAACTGAAAACAGGGAAGCTGGAGGAGGAAGCCCTCATTCAGAGCTCACTATAGGTGATATTACGACCGAAGGAGGGTTTGTCTTCCATTCCAGTGTCTCATTACCCCATTCTTGCCCTAAACTCTTCTTCAGGGTCCTGGTTTCTAGGGACACACTGCTGTCACATCCTCAGCCACAGCTTTCCTACCCCCCCCCCCACACTCAGTCAGTCTCACTGCCTTCCAAGGCTGCTGTCTCGCCAGTCAGCTAGACAGAATATCAGTACTCCTTAATTTCCTGGCCTGTGAAGTGTGGCTGATAGCACCTGTCTTTCCTTTTGCAAAGCTTAGTATGAAAAGCAGAGGAGGTAATGGATATGGAAGCACGTGGTAATTGTGAGGTTCTACCTGAGGGGGATGTTGTTACCACTATAAACTCATCTACTGATTGAATTAAATTCGATCATACATGTAAAGATAGGCCTAACATAATATTCAGCCCTTTGGCTCTGGTTTGAGAAATACCAAGACAGGAAAAGTGAAAGGAAATCATCTCTGAGGTCTTTGGCCTTTCTAGAGGAAACTTTTTAGATTTTAATTTACCTGTCTAGAGACCATGATGTGGGCTTTGTAACTAACCCAGAGAACTGATTGTTGAGAGATGGGGTTCAGGCTGGACCCGTGGTGGCACAGTGGATAAAGCATCAGCCTGAGACAAAGCCCCAACGTCACCAGCTTGAGCGTGGGTTCATCCAGTTTGAGCTCAGGCTCAGCAGTTTGAATGTGGGGTCTCCGGCTTAAGTGGAGGGTCATCAACATGACCCCATGGTTGCTGGCTTGAGCCGAAAAGTTGTTGATTTGAAGTCCAAGGTCACTGGCTTGAGCCCAAGGCTTCTGGCTTGAGCAAGGGGGTCACTGGCTCGGCTAGTCAAGGCACAGATGACTTGTGGGAAGTAATCAATTAACAATCAAAAGTGTCACAACTACGACTTGATGCTTCTCATCTTTCTCCCTATCTCTCACTCTCTCACTAAAAGAGAGAAAGAGAGAGAGATGGGGTTCAGGTCAAGTGGAGGGAGGTGTAGCACCCTGACCAAGGGTAGGGGAGATCTTTGTGGAGCAGTAGAACCCAGCAGCACATGCCAGTCGCTGACGCCTGCCACCTCTCACGCGCAGAGGGCCAGTCTACATTGTACAACCCCTGCCTATTTATTCAGGGGTTTCCCGTTCGGTGGATTGTCTTCTTTCTCATCTGTAATGTTGGCTCCTTTGTGCAGTTCCCAGCACCTCCGCTAGGCTTATGTGGAAAAAAAACAAAGAAACAAATTTCACTTATTTTGTGGCCATGCATTGGGAAAATGCTTAGCAAAATATTTTGCAAAGGTATCTTTATTTATTTATTTATTTTTTTTTGTATTTTTCTGAAGCTGAAAATGGGGAGAGACAGTCAGACTCCCACATGCGCCCGACCGGGATCCACCCAGCACGCCCACCAGGGGCGATGCTCTGCCCCTCCGGGGCGTCGCTCTGCCGTGACCAGAGCCACTCTAGCGCCTGAGGCAGAGGCCAAGGAGCCATCCCCAGCGCCCGGGCCATCTTTGCTCCAATGGAGCCTTGCTGCGGGAGGGGAAGAGAGAGAGAGAGAGGAAGGAGAGGGGGAGGGGTGGAGAAGCAGATGGGCGCTTCTCCTGTGTGCCCTGGCCGGGAATCGAACCCGGGACTTCTGCACGCCAGGCCGACACTCTACCACTGAGCCAACCGGCCAGGGCGCAAAGGTATCTTTAAATGTTTGAAATGAAGTCTAGGTATCATCAGCTTTTCCAGCCCTGTGGTGGTCGAAGGGCACAAGGCTTTCAAACCAGACTGAGAGGGTTTAAATTTATTTTGATCACTGAATAGCTGTTATGATCATGACAAGTTATTTGACCATTTTTGAATTGCACCTTCCTTATGTGTGTTAAGTAAAAGCATGTACATAAACACATAGCCCAGCTTGTGTACTCAACAAGTATCAATGACCTCTCTGGCAGCAGTATCAGTAGCATGTAATATAGTGGGCAGTGCTTCTACGGGATGAATTTTAATGCAGAGTGTGGGGTTTAAAGCCTCTAGCCCAGAAGTTATTGACTGAGACATACAGATGTTTTTGTGTATAATTGTTAACATATGAGGGTGGGGATCACTATATTATCATTTACTAATAATTATACAGTAGATCGGGGCTGGCAGAGCTGAATATTCTCGTGAGAGTTAGCAATTGGTTTTTAAAAACTATACTATTATGCAAGTACAGAGGAAATTTTTGTATGAAACTAAAAAATTACAGAAAAGAATGCAGTGATAAAAAGAAATAACTTAGTTTCTCATTACTCAAAGATAACCACTATTAATATTTTATTTTAGTTCATGTCTGCCATGTGCATGTATATGGCCAGAGGAAAAACCCGTAAATACATGGATGCACAAATATTATCATTGTCTTCAGTTTTGTACCTTTTTGATTTCTCATTATATCACTATTTTTCTTACCACGTGTTCCTCAACTACATGATTCTTAATGGCTGTATAATGTAGATATGAAATAATAGAACCACGAGTCTATGTGTTAGGTATTCAACTTCCCATTTTTGAACTATTATAAATAATGCTGCAATAACATGCCCATAAATCTCGGTCTGCATCTTTCTTGTTTGTTTCTGGAGGATTCTGTGTATTAGTAGCTGTGTCATGAAGTCTGGCAGGGGCTCCAGACTCACAGAATCATTTGGCGTTCAGCACATGAGTGTGGCAGATGTGACTTCTAGTATCCATCAGTCATCCTGGAGGACCCCCCTGAAAGTTGTGTGGAGTCTTGCAATTTACAAACAACCTTTTTGCCTTAGTCTCAAGAGTTGTGAAGCTTACCGGGTGCTAGCTACACCTTGATTCAGTCGGTTACTATTGCTTTTTTATTGTTTTTACATTTCATTGAGCAACAACAGTATCTGACCAACACCTTGCTTGGTGTTCCTGAGGTCTCCAAACAGAGGCACCCTTGGGAGGCCCACCTTTGTCTTCATAGCACAAGGTCTTTTGGGAGCTGGGCCCCTAAGGAAAGTTTTCTGAAGACTAACCCAAAACCACTAGAGCCAGACACTGAGAGCCACTGCACAGGCCTTGCTCCCCAAGAGGGCTGCACTTGCTGATTTTAAACACGGTGTTCTTTGTATTTGAAACCGGATATACTAATGACAGTGGGCAGTTCAACCTTTTAAATTAGGCTTTATCACAGTCCCTTCAGAGAATTCAGTTACTCCAGATCCAGTTTTTTTCCGTGCGTGTGTGTGTGTGTGTGTGTGTGTGTGTGTGTGTGTGATCTCCCCTGAGCAGCCTTTCAGTCCCCAGAGTGCTAAGTAACTAGCCTGGGTCCTGGTATTTATGTATACCAGGTAGCAACACCTTAGATTAAGGAAAGGTAGTATCTTCATCTAGCATCTTTTCTGATGGCCTTCCTCCCGGGGCACCTCCACCTCGAACCCTTACGTGTGTGTGTGTGTGTGTGTGTGTGTGTGTGTGTGTGAAAGTGGAGGGGCAGGGAGAGGCCGTGGGAAATGCAGGAACAAGGAGGAGGCATCACAGGGGCAGCTGAAGTCCGCAATGGCCTGAGAGGCCCCTGGGTTCCCCCCACCCCTCTCTCCGCTGCAGGAGAACTGCTACCCCACGTCCTTTGTGCGCACACATCAGGCTCACGCACTGGCATTGAAGAAACCCTTTGCAGTGTGTAAAGACGTTTAATCTATGATGCTGAGGTGACTACTGTCAAGTAAAACACCTTTTCCACTCCACAATAAAAACAGAAAAAAGAAAAGACTTCCATTTTTTATGTTGCCTCCGTAAGAAAGGAAATCCTTAGAGTTGCCTTTCAGGCTGTCAGGGTAAAGATGTTAGGAAGGTATGGAAGAAACACTGTGTGAGGAACATCCTTCAGGTGTCGTACGCAGCCGCAGAAGCCCCGCTGACCACGGATCTAATGATGGCTATGCAGAAGCCCTTGCCCGGCTGCAAACGCAGCTTCCATCCTTCAGGCCAGCCAGCATGTGAGCTAAGAATTCATACTGACGTATCAAACAAAGAGACACGGGAAAGAAAAACCCCACAGGGAAATAGGACCACATCCTTAAAGGGCAAAGAGCACTCAGGCTCTGTCCTGTCCTCTGTAGCAACTTGCTGTCTGCTCTTGGGAGACCCAACCTTGAGCTAGAAGAGGAATAGGGAAGACAGTGAGGAACTACTCATGTAAGGGTTCAGGCCGCCTGCAGCCAGGGGGAGCCTTGCAGAAACTGCAGTGTGACATTGCAGATGTCACAGGTCTTCCAACCCGTGTGTCTTTCTCCTCCCCTCTCCTGCGGTCCCCGGCCTGTACGGAGTCCCTTGGCCTATGTTCACACGCAGCCTGCCATGTTTTTTTTACTCAGTAAATCAACAAGTATGCATTGCAGGAGAGAGCAGACTACAAGGGTTCAGAGCAGATCTGGGGCCAGGTGTCCTGGTTTCAGTCCTGGCTCTGCCAGTTACTATCTGGGCGACCCTGAGCAATAGACTGAACCCCTGAACCACCATTGTTTTCACTTCTAAAATGAAGGGAATAATCACACCAACCTCCTAGGGTTAATGTCAGTGTTGTTTACTGTGCAGTGTGGTCAGTACGTGTGAGGTACCGTCACCGCGCCGGCCTGCGTGTGCCTGGTGCTGCAGGAGTTCTGGAGCTGAGCGGCTCCTGCCCCGGGAAGTGGATGCACCGTCCTCGTCAGAACCTGCCCACTGTCCCAGTCTGTCGGGGTGCATCCCCCACCCCAGGTCAGTAAGCACAGTAGGAATGATGGGCTTCAGGTGACTTAGGTGCATATTTCCAAAACTCTCTGAGAGGCCAGGTTAAAGACCTTCGTTAGAAGGATTGGCTTCATGGAGAGGGGAGTCTGGTAGGAGTGGGGTGCACTGTGTGGATGTAAGACCCCCCCAAGGAGTTCATTTGGAAAGTCAGTGGCCACTTGTTCTTCCTTCAGGGAAGGATGGGCGCATGTCTGCAGGTGCATGAGGTTACCCTTGCTCTGTAGATGTCTGGATTGATAAGGCAAACTCCTCATGGACCACTGTTTCTTTACCCTGCACTCTATGACCCTGTGCATATTCAGTGAGCACACCTGGAACTTGGCCTTTTCCTCAGCTTACAGCTCATGTAAATGATTGCTTTCTGCCTGGCGATGCCTCCTTCCCCACCTCCTCCCACTCCCACCCCCACCCCCACCCCCGCCCCCCGCTCTGGGACCCTTCTTCCAGCCACTTTCCCACATCTTCTGCTGTGAAATCCGTAGTCCCATCTGAAAAAAAGTACTCATGTCCCAACCCAGCAACCTTGAAAGGGACTGATGACTGGAGGGGACCCTGTTAGTACTACTCCCAGAAACAGGCAGAAGCTAGCTTCATGGTTAGTGCTTCTGTTCCCAGTAAACAATCAAAAGAAGCTTCCTTACCAAGCGCCCCCCCCAACTGACAATGTGTTTCCCCAGCTGGACCTGGGGCTACAGCTTGTCCTTGGTGTCAGGACAGGTGCTGATAGGACCTGCGTGGCTATTAGTGGATTTGGAGCATGTCGCAGGATTAGTGCCTGTCTATTAAAGCTGACAGGTTGGGTTCAGGGAAATGAAATTGCCTTCTTCCCCCAGGCCAGGTTAAAGAAAAACTGGAAAAGGAGACAGATATTCCGGCTCTCTGTGAGGGTCTGACATGCGTGAGGATAGCTAAGGCTGAGATCTAAAACACATGCTTTCCATTTTGCAGATTGTATTTTCCCCAAAAGGTTAATAATAATCCTACTTGATGTAGACAGAAAGGTGATTATTTAGAATGGAAGATAGGTCATTTTTATAGATCCAGTCTTCATATATGTTTAACTGCTCTTATCCTATAAATACCATTTTCTTATTGTGAACAATTTGAAAAATACACAAAAAATTGTGTTTCTACTTCTTTGTATTCCCTTTGTCTTTGTCTGTATGCACATAGAGATATTTTTACCAAATTTCCAGCATATCCTATGGCAGTTTCATAACCTACATTTCTTCCTTAGTAAATCATGAACATTTTCTCATGTTATTAAATGTTTTCTTAATATGACTTATAATGAATGCCTAATACTTCATGCCACAGATGTGCTCTAGTTTATTTAATCAGTCTCTTCTGTGGAACTTTAAAATATTATTTGTTTTCGTTGTCACAGATAGTATGCAATAAATATTCTTTAATAAGGTATTAGCTGATTCATCCACCACTTAAGCACTTGTTAAATAGAGAAGCTTTTCCACTTGATCGGGATGTAGAGACAGAGGGAGATCCATGGCTTCTTATAAAAGAGTCAAGCTCAGCCCCTACATGGTAAGTAATGAAATAAACCAATAATGATGTCTGGGGTGTTACCACATCGAGAGGATTCTGAGTTCCTCTACAGGAAAGGAAAATAACTCCAAAGAATATTTGAACTCTGAAGGAAAAGGCAAATTCTCTCAGTGGGTAGAGCCTGTTGTGCAGAAATCCTGGATTCAATCCCCAGTCAAGGCACACATAAGAAATGATCATCTGCTTTTCTCCCTCTCGCTCTCCCTCTTCTCTCCCTCTCCTCCTCCTATAGCCAGTGGCTTGACTGATTCAAGTGTCAGCCCCAGGTACTGAGGATAGCTTGGTTGATCGGAGAGTCAACCTCAGGTGCTAAAAATAGCTTGATTGGTTGATTCAAGCATCAGCTCCAGATGGGGGTTACCAGCTGGATCCTGGTCAGGGCTCATGTGGGAGTCTGTCTCACTATCTCCCCTCCTCTCACTTGAAAAAGAAAAGAAAAAGAAAAGAAAGGCAAATTCTATAGACTTCATAAATAATGTAGAACAACACTGAGACATGCCATTTAGGATTGGATGCTTTAAACTATAGGTTGGTCTTCTTGGTGTCTAGGGACTGTAGAGCCTTTTTGCCGTATGGGTCCTGGACCCTGGCTCATGGGCCTAGACCACTACTGCTCAACTCACACTTGTCTGTCCTCTCAAGATAGTATATGGAATGGACAAGGGCTACCAGTTAAAAGAATAAAATGAGTTCTAGCCCCAAACTGAACATTGAGATGTTATTTCTAATATGGCCAAGAAAATACATGTAAGCTCCAAACCATCAACGGGAGACATACATGAACATACAGACATGACCTTGGTGCAAGTAATAGAACTTTAAAGTCAAATAAACCCAGAGGGCTCAGTCACGGTGCTTCTGCCTCCCATGAGATGCAGCTTAGCACTGCCTGGTATATTGATCAAAAACGAACAGGAGAAAAAGTTTAGGAGCATTTATGAAAAACCAGGAACTCAAAAGGTAGACAGAAGCAGAGTGTTCATCTAGTGCCTCTGGAAGACAGTAGGGGAAAGCTAGGAGCCTCCTTTACTCAGCAGCTTTGGTTCCTACAGGGGTATCACCAAGATTCATTAAAGATCGGAAAACAGCAAGCAACAAAGATTCACCGGGAGGCGAACCTCCTCTCTTGTTAGCTCTGTAAGTTTACTCAGGAGTGGTGGGGCTTCCTAGGCTGTGGTGGTGGTTGTTTAGAATAGTAAACATTCTAGAGTGACTTCCACACTCCTGGTTTCTGCTGACCTTGCGTGAGCACAGGAGAGGGAAGGTATGAAATGTCTCAGCAGGGTTGACAACAGCCCTGGTCAACTCACCACCTGTGAGACTGACCTTCCTCAGGGATTCTCTGCTCAGCACTCCCTGGCTCCCCTGGGACAGATCTGAAATGCTCCAAAGGGCAGTCATGGTCTATCTCCACATACACTGCTCATGGCCAGAGTTTATCCATCATTTTGCCACACAACTTACTGTACTTTGGCATTTCTTTGAGGAAATGCATAGGAAGATGTCAAAGAAGAAAAATAGGTAGGAAGGTGAGAAGAAAGAAAAAAGAGGGCGGGAGCAGGAAAGGCAGGGAGAAGAGGAGTTTTACTGTTTACTGCCCACTGCTGCCCGGTAGCACTTCCACATCAACCCAGCAGGCAGGAGAACAACCACTGCCCACCCCGTACACCCAGCCAACTCTAGTAGTGAAATCCACCTTCAGCAAAGGTGTGTGTTTGCGGTGGCCCCAGTATAAACACAGTGAAAACTTAAGCCGAAACTAAGGTTCTCAAATTTGAAGCAAAAAGCTCAGGTGTTAATCTGCAATAAAACATTAGTAAACCCCCAGGGGAAACCACAAAGGCTTGAGAATAAACATATTCAAACACAATGAAGTGGTGTTCTGTTATTTCAACCTCAACTTCCCAGCTCTGCTGGAGACCCTCTCTGCCTGGTCTCCCTTCCCTCTCTGGGGTCTAACTGGTGGGGATCATCCCCAGCTGTGAGCTCACTGCCTCTGACTGCAGCCTCGCCCCCCACTAGCTTCCCGGCCTACCCACCTTGACCACAGGGACATCAGGATTGAAGATCAGGAAACAGCCTGGCTGCTCAGCACCACGTGTCCTGTTTGTGGCCACCACCTGCAGCTGGCCGTTGTAATCAAACCTCCAAGAAGACCGCAGTCCTCACACTTGTGCCTTTAAATCCAATATCACAAAATTTCAGAACTTCAGCAAGCCACGCCTCCCGGGCAGATCCCCTGTATATGTTCCTAATTCACACAGAGGAAGAGTTAAACCACGAAGGAAAGTTCTCAAAAAAGGAAGGCCTTCACGTGTTAAGTGCTTTGTGGAAAGAGAGTCAGCCTTTCTCGCAGTTCTCAGCTGTGCAGGTGTCAGAGGTGGGGTCACCACTGTCTCCCACACAGCCTGGTGTTGAGCAGATAAGATATATTCTCACTTTGTTAAAGATGGCGCTGCCCATGTGAATGGCAGTCGCCTAGGTGATAATATTAATTGCCTTCATGCTTGGGAAGAGGCATGCTTATGCTAATGTGTGTTGGGGGAGGGCTTTCGTGCCAAAACGTTTTAAAAGGAGGAGCTAGGAGGCCATTTTGGGGAGAGTGATCACGTTCTTCTGGAGAGGATCAGCCCGTGCTGGAGCAGGGCAGGGAGGCCACGTGATAGAAATAGCCAAAATGGCAGAATGGGGGGAGGAGAAGCCAGTTCATGGAGGAGAAGGAGATGGGGAACAGAGGTGAATAAGACTGGTGAGGTGGAAGCCTTTGATTCTAGGAAAACTTGGATGAGTCAGTTGCTTTGGGAGCCCTGAATGGAAAGGGAAGTGTTTTCCCACTGTGTGTATATTCTTGCCCGCTGGGTGCGAGCTAGAATTAAAGAAAAATGGGTCATCAGTTTTCGGCTCTATTAATTCCTTTCCTTCTGTCCAAATCAAACCTGAACCTGCTTTGGCCAGGCGGCTTTGATGGCAGCCGCAGTTATTGACTTTACACCTGCCTTCAGCAAAGCCTCTGGGGGACTGCAGCAGGCCCTTGCCGGGTGTGTGGTAGCCGTTCCCCGAAAATGCTGCAGGCTCCCCTGAAAAGACACACCAGCTTTGGAACAATCGATAATTTTTTCCAGATTTCTCTTTTCCAAGAAAATTCTCTGTGCCTCAGACTTGCCCAGCCTGACGCTGGCCTTGTGGAGGGGACGTGTGGCTGTGATGCTCAGCATCACCATCGTTTTCACTGTCAGCTTCCTCACGAGATTACAGAGTAGCTTCTTTTCGCCAATTTCCAGACTGTTCGGTGTATGCTGATGAGCTACTGATCTTTATGAGACTTTCAGAATCTAATTTTCACAAGCAATTTCTCTCCATGCCAACTTTGAGAATGATGACTTGAAACTAGGGGAAGGGCCTACAAGGAGTCTGTGTGAAGCCCCCAAAGTGTGCAGTGTAATTCCCTGCTCCCTCACTACACATAACACACACAGTTGTGCACAGAAATACACACACACACACACACACACACACACATACATACCATGTCTCACAGCTGGGAGCTTACATTGTGTTCCTGGCTATTTTATTTAACAATATTCAAATTGCTCCCCTTGGTAAGAGCAGAGTAACTATTGGCCTGGTTATGTTGAATAAATGGCTTTTTCAACAGGTCGAATTCAGTTAAGTGTACCATTCATTAAAAATGCTAATAATTAGATTTTTTATTGATAATTCCACTTTCCATCTATCATGTCATCTTTTTTGCCTGCAATGCAAATTCCACCTATTTTTAAGCCCAGCTCAGGTCCTATTTCTTGGGCCTTATCCTCAGATCAGCCAAATCAATTACTATCTTCTCCATATTCCTACATTATTTATCATCATTGCAAACCTTCTGAACAACCCAATTACTATAGCCCGATTTCTTCGACTCAGGTCCAAGTTTCTTAGGGAGGTGATGTGTACATACACCTTATAGAACCGAACACAGTGATGATCCTATATCAGTGGTTCTCAACCTGTGGGTCGCGACCCCGGCAGGGGTCAAATGACCAAAACACAGGGGTTGCCTAAAGCCATCGGAAATACATATTTTATTTAAAAATGTATAATAAATACATATTTTCTGCTGCTCTATCCAATGCGCCACCACCTGGTCAGGCCATATTTCTTTTTTTTACACTCATTTTTTGGTCATTTTTCTGTTCCTACAGGAGTGTTCAGTACAGTATATTTATGTCCCTTTTCTTTTCTCTGTGGCTTAGTTATATTTTTATGTTCTAGATTATGATTTTACAACTGTGTTAGGATAGGTAAGTGACTTAGGCTAGGGTGTGTTTCGCCGGGGTCGCAACCCACAGGTTGAGAACCGCTGCCCTATATAGACAGGTACATTTTTAATACATTTAGAATATTTATCAATTTTTTTTTGAATTGACAAAATTTTCAGCAGTTTCAGACAGCTGTGCAAATCTGTTTGGCCTGGTTTGGTAAGAGATGCAAACACTTTCTTCTGTATATTATCTGTAGGTGTTCTCTAAGATGATAAAAGCTAAAATGGAGATGATAGGGATCACCTTGTCCAACTTACACATTTTACAGATTTTAATGGAGTACATGTTTTCTTGCCTAATTGTTGTGTGTCTGTGAGTCTTATATTTTCTTTTTCTTTTTTAATTTTTTATTTGTGAGAAAGAAAGCAAGAGAGAGAGGGAGAGAAACATTGATTTGTTGTTCAATTATTTATGTATTCATTGGTTGATTCTTGTAAGTGCCCTGTCCAGGGACAGCAACCTAGGTGTATCAAGCCCATGCTCTAACCAACTGAGCTACCCATCCAGGGCAAGGCCTATATTTCCAAAGGCAATACTTCTCAAACTATAGTAAGCAACAGAATGAAATGGGAATCAAACAGAAAGCTTCTTAAAGCACAGATTTCTGGGTTCCAGCCTAGAGTATAACATTGGGTAGGTCTGGGCCAGGGCCGAGAATTTACATCTCTAATAGGCTCCCAGGTGCTACTGGTACTGGTACCAGTCTATAGACCACACTTTGAATAATTGCTGCCTTCTATCCATCCCAGTCCAGGCTGGGTGCTGCTCTGGGCTTCTGTAGCACCCAGAGCCAACCCTGGTCATCACTGTGTTTTTTTGTTTGTTTTTTTACAGGGACAGAGAGAGAATCAGAGAAAGGGATAGATAGGGACAGACAGACAGGAATGGAGAGAGATGAGAAGCATCAATCATCAGTTTTTCGTTGCAAGACCTTAGTTGTTCATTGATTGCTTTCTCATATGTGCCTTGACCGGGGGTCTTCAGCAGACCGAGTAACTCCTTGCTAGAGCCAGCGACCTTGGGTCTAAGCTGGTGAGCTTTTTGCTCAAGCCAGATTAGCCCGCGCTCAAGCTGGTGACCTCGGGGTCTTGAACTTGGGTCTTTCTGCATCCCAGTCCGACGCTCTATCCACTGCGCCACCGCCTGGTCAGGCTCATCACTGTATTTTAATATATTTTACACGCCTATCCATCCTCAACCGCCGGTCTGCACACCAGTCCACCAGAAATTTCATGCCTGTTCACGAAAAAGTTAACCACCCTGATGTTATATGAAGATTATAGACCCAGTGATCTTAGTTGAATTCACTTATGCTCAAGGTGGTTTCTTCCTTAATGGTCCCTGAAATAATTCTATTTTGATGAGTCCCCAAGTGTAAAAAGGTTGAAAACCACTGCTCTAGACTCTACATTCTTTGAGAGTGGCAACCACTATTACTCATTTTTGAATTTTGTTATTTAGCACAAAACCTACCTACCATATGGTGCTCAATAAATATTTGATGAATGAAAAGTCATGGAGGCTAAATACATTCCAATCAAATTATACTGAACTGAGGTTTTCGGAGACCTTATTAATGTAAATGTTGAACTTTGTTGCTATTCAGCCCAAAGAGGAAAATATATATATTTAGTAATTGCAAGACTCTCGTTCATAAGAAATCACATTCATTTGGAGAATATGCAAAAGATAGGTGAGCTGACAACCAGCCATTCCTGACTGTCCGTCCGAGTCCGTGTGATGGGCAGGCAGTGTATTGAGAGCACAGCTGATCATAGCTCAGTCACTGTCCTCAAGGGGCACCTGGTCTCGAGAGGAGACAGAGTAACTGAAAAGGAAAATCCATGAAGATTGGCTTCAGGCCTGTCAGTAAGGAAGAAGACTTGGCGAGGGATTAGGGGCTGGAACAAAGTAGGAAAGTTATAATTCTGGAGAGGTACCTCAGACAAAAGGCAATATGGACAAGTAGCTCCAGAGTCTGACTGCCTGGGGCCCAGTCTTAGAACCACTGCTTTCTAGATATGTAAACTTAGGAAGTTTATTTGTGCCTCAACTTTTTCATCTGTAAAATAGGGATAAAAGGATCAGGACCTGGCATCTACGAGCCACTCAGTAAGGGCTATTCGTATTATCATCCTTATCATTAGTCATACTGTTTTCTGTTTAGTAGACCTCAAATTCTGCACCCATCAGGCACCGTGCCTCAGCAGTCCAGAACACTTAGTTCTTGGGCTGTTCATCCTGTATGGCACATGCAAGAAGACAGTGAGGAGAGAGAATTGGATTTTTCTCTGTTGGGGAAGGGACGGAATATTTAATATTTACTAACCCCTCAAGCCCTCACAAACCATGTGAAACCCAGCAAACCTTGTGAAATTTGATTTTACTTTAATAATAATTAGATGCCTCTCTTTCTCATTTATCAGATTTTATCCCATCTATTCTCAGGACCTGACTTACCAATATGAAGGTCAAAAGGACTCTAAATTTTAATATTATCATTAGGACTGTAAACTCAGCAGGTGAAAATTATGATAGTGGGTGCTTTGTAGCAGAGAAATGGAAGAAACAACATATTGAGAAATGGACTGGGAAAATAACATGCCAAGAGCACCGCTATACAATTAATCTTCACCAGCAATAGAGTCGGTATCATACGAGATAAATCAACCCGACTAATTCTGGATGCACAAAAATACATTTAAAAGTATTTCGCTTTATTTTCTTCTGTTTGCTGCTCCATATTTGTGGGTGGAGGATATTTTTCATGTCAGCCTTTTCCCAGGCTGTGAAGGGAATGGACCTGCATGCCACGGCAAGGCGGATTACGTTTTTACATAGTGACGAGGAATACACGGAGGGTTTTGAGATCAAGTGTACTTTTTCATTTGGTAACATCTACGGTGGCATATAGGAAAACTAAACGTAAGACTACAACCCGTACCTTAAATCATGAATGGAGTTTCAGAAATACAAATAGTTTTTTTCCTCCTTTTTAAATGGTTTTTATGTGACATGGCTGTCATAAAATGAGGCCCCCCTCATTTTAAAAAGTGACTTAATTGCCAGCTGGAGCCCGCAGTTGAAGTGTGGCATGCACGGGGACACCCATCATTCGGTTATGATCCAGGCAGCAGTGGCTCTTGGTATCTAATGGGAAACATTACAAAATTGAAATTACTCTTTCTCATCAAAGTCTTTGTTCTCTGATTAAAAGTGTTTGTGGGGATCATACATTTTTTTTCAGACAGGAGCTAAACAACAATAATGTATACATATGCATGTGTGGGGAGAAGGGTTATATATGAAATACAGTGCAGGTGGGGCAAAAGTGGGTTTACAGTTCTGAGTACACAAAACAGAGTTTATTCTTGTATTATTATAATTTTCCATACAAACAACTATAAACAGTATAAAAGGTAAATAAATGTTAATAGTGTTTATATCGGGGTAGTAGAATTTAAGTTAATTTTTATTCTCTTTTTAGAGTTTATAAATTCTTCACATTGAACATGTATATACATTTGTAATGAGAAAACCAAGAAAAGTTATTATTAATAATTAAAGCGAATGAGAGAATTGTCTTAAATTTTGGAAGAGGAAAAAAAAAAGTTTATGAGTTTATTTTATGGTCTCCAAAAAATTTAATGTTTAAATTTAAAATGTATCAAAAGTATTAATAATAGATAGAAATTCAAAATTAACTTTTTACCTTCTTTAAGATAGTAAAGAAATTATTTTATTTTAAAATGACACACCAACAAATGCATTTTACTGACCAAAGAATGTAAAATACCCAAAGTGATTGCATTGTTTTTATTTCACTACCCACTGTATATATTCCCCATAGACTTTTAACAAATCACTACAGATCAAGGGTACTGACCAAATCTACGAGGCCAGCCAGTTTCATCTATGAAGTTTACCTTCTCTATGTAGTAACAGATATATCTGATGTAATTCAACAAATATGACCAAAGGTCTACAATTAGTTCTTTCAAAAAATATTGGCTACAGATTTAGTATGTGCAAGGGGCTATGCTAGGCACAGAGGACACTGTTACTGTGTAAAGAAATGAGTACAGGTAGAGCCATCACAGAGTCCAGGCAGGGGCACTTTTGAAAGTGAGAAGGACAGTAGGTGTGCACTAGGACCACTCGGAGCTCTAGAAGACAGGCTGTGAAGGGACTCTGGCCCAGACTTTCTCCGATTCACGCCCCATATTTCCAGCTGCCTTTCCAAGACCTCACAGTCAATATTTCTAAAATATTGGAGCCAGTACCTCTCATTCTTTATGATCTTTAATTCTGATATCATTGTTCTGCTAGTCATCCAGACTTTACTTGTTTAACTTTTTAATTTACTCCCCTTTTCTTCTCCTTCAGACACAGAGAGTTGGTCCATTCTTCCTTTAAAATGGCTTCTGCACCCCCTTTTCTCTCTTCTACCTTGACCTCGGTGGGTCTGCCTTATTGCGACATAGTGGGGCGTGGCTGGAGCTCCTTCCCCTGCTCAGCCAGTCCGGCATGTGGCCCACACTCGGTCCTTGGAGCACTGCTTTGACCTCAGCTTTCCTCCCAGGACATCTCCCACCCCAGGAGAGCACATGTGCTGCGCTGTCTCCATTGTCCCGACATCTGCCTTGGAAACCCTTCCCTGCCGCACAGACCATGGTTGCAAGTCACATTTATACAAAGGAGGCCCGTCACCGCGGAACATCAGCAGAAAGCCAGGCCCCATCCGTCCCTTGTGCTATCTCTGCTCCTCAGCCTGGCCCCTCTGGCTCCCCGCCTTACTGCCCTGTGCATTCATAACTGTGCTAGAGCCACTGCTCACTGATCCTGCGGGAGCCCCTGTGGCTCCCAGAGGGCCAGAGCTGCAGGCAGCCCTCAGAGGGGATTCGGTCCCAGTGCTCAAAGGGCACTTTCAGTTCACAGGGATTTCATACGTGACAGGAGAGCGATCAAGAGAGGCAGACTCACACAGTAAATGTGGAATCTGATGAACAAAGTGAACTAACAAAACAAAATAGAAACAAGCTCATATAATACAGAGAACAGACAACTGTCAGAGAGAAGGGAAGCTGGCTGAAAAAGGTGCAGGGATTAAGCAAGTTGAAAAAAACCCCAGCAACTCATAGACACACACAACAGTGTGGTGCTTACCAGAGGGGGGCACTGAGAGAGGCAGGAGAGGGCAAGGGGGATAGATAGTGACGGGAGGAACTTGACTTGGGTGGTGAATACACACTACAACAGGCAGGTGAAATAATATTAGAGAATTGTACCTGAAACCTATATAATTTTATTAACCAATGTCACCCCAATAAATTCAATAAAATAATTTTTTTTTTAAAAAAGAGACTCTGGAGAAGCATTGGGCCAAGTCCCAAGTCTGCTTCTTACTAGCTGTGTGCCCTTCAACAAGTCATTAGCCTCCCCAGTGCCTCAGATTTCCTCATCTGGAAAATGGGACAGCAATAGCACTGATCTCACAGAGCTGTGGTAAGGATTAATGAATTCACATTTGTAAAGTTCTTATAACACTTTCTGCACATAAATATAACCAAGGACGGCCTTAAAGGAAGTCCCCCAGGAGAAATGTTGTGTCTAGATATCTCAAGCACCTAAACCACACCTGTCTTTCTTGAAAGCTCCTTTTTATGACCTGTAACTAGTTTTCACCTATTTGAATCTTTGCAATTGGAAATCTTAGAAAACATAGTTTCTTGGAACTATCTAAGAACATAATGCATGCACTCCATGGCCAGCAATCGAGCCCCAATGAGGTGGAACATTTCAGTACGTAAAACGTGGTTGTATCGTGATGAATTGCTGAATCTTGGCTCAGGGCAGCAGTTGCGCGTTTGCTTTCAAATTCTCTCTCTGAGGCTGAAGTCTGTTGGGCCTCTTGCCTCCCCTCATGCAAACTCTAAACATCAAAGGCTTCTGGTGAGAGGGCACAGCTGGGTGGGAGCCCACCACCCTCTGGACTGGCAGTACCAAGCTTCAGCACGACCCACAGAAAATTCCCAAGATCCTCTTTGCTCTTGGGGGTTGACGAATTCTTACTTTCCCTTGAACCACAAGACATTTTGGAGTTTACTCAGTCACTTATTCTCATCAATCCTTATCTCGTCCACTTGCTTTTCTTATTGTTTTTCTTTCTCTGCCGCCACTTCCTTTTCTAATTTTTCTTGGTTTTGAAATCCAGGCTAAATATACAGTCTTGTACCAAGTTGGCTGTCTTATTCTGAAGGGAAGCTCCAGCTCAGGGAAGGGGACTCAGAACAGGCATGGGATTTTGGAGCCGAAAGACACTGCAGACCATCTGTTTCCACAAACAGAAATAAGGAAACGAGGGTACCCAGCAAGTCAGTGGCAATTAAGACCTGTCTGTTGGGTCCAAATCTATCGTTTGTTCACTGTTTGGGCCATTTTTTTGTGGGTCACTCCTTCACTTACCAGCCACGGGGCACCTGCTACATGCAGGTCACTGGCTCCCGCAGAGCAGCGTGAGGGGCCTCGCCACTTCTTCCTTCCCAACCACAGCCCCAGCCTTATGAGAAATAGCTTGACGGTTATTGGGGACTGGCACATCACTTGATGGATTGCTTTTGGTACTTTGACAAAAAATAAAATTGAGTAAAGGATATTGAAGCAACTGATTAGCATCTTGATTACGGTGTACAGGGCCCCTGCTCTCATGGAGTGTAATATTGAAGAGTAGGGTTTAGAAGCAAACAACAAAACAGGGCTGTGGAACAAGGAGAGCAGAGCCTTGTCATGTGGTGTTGGCTGAGGGAGGTCACATGGTGAATCTTTACTATACAGACCTTGAAAGCTGTCCCTCTCACCTTGCATTGGTAGCTATAGAGGTGCCAGCCCTTGGAGGGCCACAGGGAAGTCACAGTTGGGAAGTCTCCCTATTTAGTGTGTATGTGGAGGGAAGTGTCAGTGTGTCATTTGATGAAGTAGTCAGTTACTCTCTATGCTTACCTGTAGCTCTACAAAATGACATCTCTATGTTACTGGCTTCTTACTTTTTAAATTATAAGGATAGCAGTATAACAGCATTGCCACAGAACACGTAGAAATAGAAAATATGCAGTATTTGGATACTATTCAGTTAGTTTACATATTTTTGCATACATATTTTATATGATTGCAGTCAGAATTTTATACATAATTCTTACATGGATTCATTACCCCAAGTGTGTATTATGGAGCTTACTGCATCCAGTCAGCCCTGTGAATAATAAAAATAATGCTAATAATGATGCCAAAATATATTCAGAGAAGTTTATCATTTTCAAGAGCACCATCTCACACATCAGTTCGGTCCTCACAGCAACCCTGGGTGACAGGCATCAGTTAGTACCCAGATCTTGCAGAAGAGGAAGTGAGGAGCTGCCCTACTGAAAGTTATCTAGTATACAAACAAACAACGGTGACAGAATTAGAACACAGGCTGCACTTAGCCAGGCTGCGTCACCTTGTCAGACACTGGGACTGCCCTACAGGAGTGGCTGGTGTCGTTGAAGAAACAGAGGTGAGAGTCAGTTCTGTCTAAATGTATAAGTAAGTGGTCAACTGCGACATAAATGATGTAGAAAATGCGTTGAGATCAGGAAGACTTGCAGGTGGCCTGGAATAGATTTCTCTGAGAGCTATGGGACCTGGAGTTTGTGTAAAAATGGGATTAGGGAATGGAGAAGAAAAAAGAGGAGGCCTGGCTCAAGGTCAGCCAGTTCTTAGTGGAAGACTAAAGGATGCCCCGCCTACCACCTCATGGCAACTCTCATTTTGAATTTGAAGTGGGTCATAGTAAACTCAAACAGACAAGCCTACTGGTCAGGTGAATAAGAAACATTTAAAAATTAAGTGTGATGACTGCTGAATATGTGAAAATGAAAGAAATCTGATAGAAGGCAATAAAGAAGAAAAAGTGGTGACAAAACGTGAGCAAGTACCAAAATTAGAAAAAAAGAACAAAGCTACCTTCTCCTCCAGGTGTGCTGGGCCAGCAGAGGAAGTGAAAATCCATAGATGACAAATCAAAAAATTAGGAGGAAAAAGACCAGGGCCCCTTAGGTACCAGAAGCAAGCGAAGAAGATGGTCTAAGAGGCACTGGTGTCAATGATGTCAAATGTCATGTTGTAAGAGGGCTGAGAAAATACAGGAAGTCACTGAAAATCTTTCAAAGGCGAGTTTGATGGCATGACTGATGAGAAAGCATAGATTTCAAGTAGGGAGGCAGTAGGCACAGTGGGCAAACACCACATATTCGAGAAGCTTTGCAGTAGAAAGAAAACACTTAAATTAAGGAGGCCACAGGATTAATGAAATGAAGGGAATAATGAAAGGATATTATAAACTGGGGAAGCCATTATTCTTGGTTCTTAGCTGGGATAGGTAGAGGGGGACAAAAACAAAACAACAAAGTACAGTTCCAGCTCAGTAAATTATTTAAAGAGAGTTTTTCTAAATGGATAAATTACTTTAATCATTGCTCAGAGTAACTAGTAAGGACTCTTAGAGGGGAAGTTTCTGCCTTTAAATAGCTAACTCTTTAAGAAGTCAAATAAATAAATAAATAAGGCCATGATATTTAGTCTCTAGTTATTGAAAACCTTTCCCAGCCCTTGAATGATTCTAAGTGTCACAGAAATTACAGTTAAAGGTAAGAGAGAAGATTTATTAGATAATCTTGTTCATTCTCCTGCCAAGTGCAGAATTGTTACCTATTGTGCATTTTCTAGTCTGAAGGTTTTTTTTACTCTGTTAAGTGAACAGTGCTCTTACCACCTCCTTTAAATGTTATTCCATCATCCTGTTGACCTAGCTGTGAAGAAATGCTTGATTCCTCTCCCAGAGTCTCTCCCTCTGTGTACTTTGCACGCTGTTAACAATTTGTTCTTAGTAACCTCCTTACTTCCAACCCCATCTACTCTTATCCATGTCCAGGTTGCAACCTCTAGGCACCTGAAACACCTTTTCTAGAACATCTGGTAAATACATCATCCTTTGGGGCATATTGCATCCATGGGTAAAGAACTTGAATGCGATAAATGAAAAATAATCTTCATGACTTTGTGTTTCTAATAATGAAACTTTCCTGTTTTCAGGTCCCTTCCACTGTCTAGCGACCTAGGGTGGGAGGAAGTAAGAGGGACAGTGAAGTTTTTAAGAAAAGGGCAAAGTCTTGCTACTCATGGTCCAATGTCCCAGCAAAATGTGTTGCCTAATTACTAAATAGACAAGTTGGAACATTCTTGGTAGAGAATATAAAACTCTTAAGGTAGGACTTATGACCATGTTTTTTCCACAGTTAATGATGAAGCATAAACTGGTTATGTCCTCTGCTGTCCTTGAAAATGTGCTACCTTAG
The DNA here is from genome assembly GCF_036850765.1 of Saccopteryx bilineata. Lineage (NCBI taxonomy): Eukaryota > Metazoa > Chordata > Mammalia > Chiroptera > Emballonuridae > Saccopteryx > Saccopteryx bilineata. The sequence goes on along the minus strand of NC_089495.1, from coordinate 102,450,663 downwards.
TGTTTAACAGGATGGTCCATTTGCCCCGACCGCGGTGGACTGTTCTCAGAATAGGTTTTGGCAACTGTCCACTTGAGCTTTTATCATGTGCTGCCAGACAGCTGTCCTGGCTTCATCCCCCGGCACCTGCAGGGCGTACGTTCTGGGGAGAGGACTGCTGAACCTGAGAAACCCCACTCTCTTATATCAAACAGTAAGCAAGCCTTTCCTTTGTCCTGGAAGAGGACAGCAAGGTGGCTTGCTACAAACACAAGCCTAATTAACACTCATAAGAACAGTTGTCAGGGCCTTGCTAAGTTAAAAACCTATATGTCCTGCTCTCTCCCAGATATCTTGACAAGATGTCACAAAGCCCTTAAGTTCAACATTTGCAAACTTGAACACATCATCTTCTCTCACACTTGCTTTCTCTACTTTTCTGTTCACCGACGCAGCTACTTATCCTCAACATTTTCCTCATCTATCAGATCACCAGATATTTTTAGTTCAACCTCTTCAATTTCTCTCATTTTGCATACCACTGATGTGATTTGGACCCTCATCATGAAGAGATGAAAAAAAATACAGGGGTTCTCGGGTTATGACAGTCTGGACATACAATGTTTTGAGTTTATGATGCTCACTCCCATAAAATCTTTAAAAAATTGAGACGTGTTTTTTGGCTTATGTCATTAGCATCATACTTACAGATGAACTAGTGGGCGTAATACATGTGGGCAAACTAGTTTGGTTATGCATAGTGAAAGAATATGCAGTACAGTGTACAGTATAGTATATTTATGCCCTTTTCCTTTTTCTGTGGCTTAGTTGTGTTTTTATGTTCTAGATCACGGGGTAGTCAGCCTTTTTATGCCTACCGCCCACTTTTGTATCTCTGTTAGTAGTAAAATTTTCTAACCACCCACCAGTTCCATAGTAATGGTGATTTATAAAGTAGGGAAGTAACTTTACCTTATAAAATTTATAAAGCAGAGTTACAGCAAGTTAAAGCCTATTATAATAATTATTTACCAAGTACTTTATGTCAGATTTTCGCTAAGTTTGGAAGAATAAATCTTTATAAAACAACTTACTATAGTTAAACCTATCTTTTCCTTTATACTTTGGTTGCTCCGCTACCACCCACCATAAAAGCTGGAACACCTACTAGTGGGCAGTAGGGACCAGGTTGACTACCACTGTTTTAGATTATGATTTTACAACTGTGTTAGGATAGGTAAGTGACTTAGGCTACGGTATGTTTCGAATTACATACACCAAAATTTGGGTTATGTCACTGTCATAGAAATGGAACTGTGCTGAGGACAACCTGTAGACGATTGCAGTGAGCTCCAACCTGGCTCCCTGCCTCCAGTTTCAGTTGCCTCCAAACCAGTAATATAAAATTCAGAATTAGTTACGTAACTCATCCACCGAACACTGCTCATTAGTTAATCCTCCTAAATAAAATCCAAACTCCAGTTCCAGCTACTGACACTTCCTATAAGCTTCCCTATAGATCTTTTTAAAAGATTAATATATAGTATTTTATTTTTTCTATGTAGAAATTAAGATATAATTAACATATAACATTAATTTCAGGTTTACAACATGATAATTTAATATTTGTATATATTACAAAATATTCACTGCTATAAGTCTAGTAAACATCCAACATCATATATAATTACAAAAATATTTTCTGTGAAAAATAAAAACAAAGTTGGAGGTACTACCTGATATCATACTATACTACAAGGCCATAGTTATCAAAACAGCATGGTATTGGTACAAGAACAGGCATAGAGATAGATAGAACAGAATAGAGAGCACAGAAACCCACACCTTATAGTCAGTTAGTATTTGACAAAAGAGGCAAGAACATATACAATGGGGTAAAGACAGTTCAATAAATAGTATTGGAATAATTGGACAAATACATACAAAACAATGAAACTAGATCACCAACTTACACCATACATAAGAATAAATGCAAAATGGATTAAAGATTTAAGTGTAAGTCATGAAACCATAAAATCTTATAAGGAAACATAGGCAGTAAAATCTCAGACATTTCCTGTAGTGATATTTTTGCAGATATACCTTCTCTGGCAAGGGAAACAAAGGAAAAACCAAACAAATGGGACTACATCGAACTAAAAAGCTTTTCCACAGCAAAAGAAACCAACAAAATGAAAAGGGAACCCACTGAATGGGAGAATACATTTGCCAATGATACATCTGATAAGGGGTTAATTTTCAAAATAAATAACTCATAAAATTCAACACCAGACAGAGAAATAATTCAATTAAAAATAGGCAGACCCAGACCTGGCCAGTTCGCTCAGCAGTACAGCGTCAGCCGGCATGTAGAAGTCCTGGGTTCGATTCCCAGCCAGGGTATACAGGAGAAGCACCCATCTGCTTCTCCACCCCTCACCCTCTCCTTCCTCTCTGTCTCTCTCTTCCCCTCCCGCAGCCAAGGCTCCACTGGAGCAAAGTTGGCCCAGGTTTTGAGGATGGCTCCATGGCCTCTGCCTCAGACACTAGAATGGCTCCAGCTACAATGGAGCAATGCCTCAGATGGGCAGAGTATAGCCCCCTGGTGGGCATGCCAGGTGGATCCTGCTCGTGCACATGAGGGAGTCTATCTGACTGCCTTCCTGCTTCTAACTTCGAAAAAATACAAAAATACAAAAAAAAAAAAAAATAGGCAGTCCCTGATCAGTTGGCTCAGTGGTAGAGCATCAGCCTGGCATGTGGATATTCCAGGTTTGAGTCCCAGTCAGGGCACACACGAGCAGCACCCATCTGCTTCTCCACTCCACCTCCTCTTGCTTCTCTCTTTCTCTTCTCCTCCCCTTCTGCAGCTATAGCTCGACTTGAAGGAGTTGGCCCCAGGCACTGATGATGGTTCCATGGCCTCCGCCTCAGGTGCTAAAAAATGGCTCTAGTTGCAAAGAGCAAGGATCCCAAATGAGTAAAGCATCGCTCCTCATGGGCTTACTGGGTGGATCCATGTCAGAACACATGCAGGAGTCTGTCTCTGCCTCCCCTCCTCTCACTAAATAAATAAATAAGTAAATAAATAAATAAATAATAGTAAAAAAATGGGCAAAGTACCTATTTAGACCTTTCTCTAAGGAGGACATACAAATGTCTAATAGACATACAAAAAATTCTCAACATCACTAATCATCAGAGAGATGCAAATTAAAACCACAATGAGGTATCACCTCAAACCTGTCATAATGGCTATCAGCAATAAATCAACAAACAACAAGTGTTATCAAGGATGTAGAGATAAAGGAACCCTCATGCACTGTTGGTGGGAATGCAGATTGGAGCAGCCACTGTAGGAAACAGTATGAAGTTTCCTCAAAAATTTAAAATGAAACTGCCTTTTAATCTGGCAGTCCCACTTTTGGGAGTATATCTTAAGAAACCTAAAATACTAATTCAAAAGAGTATATGCACCCCTATGTTCACTGCAGCATTATTTACAAGAGCCAAGATCTAGAAACAGCCCAGATGCTCATTAGTAGGTGAGAAGATAAAAAAAGCTGTGGCCCATTGACACAATGGAATACTACTCAGCCATAAAAAGGACATCTTACCTTTGCAACAGCATGGGCCTAGAAATTATTATGCTAAGTGAAATAAGCCACTCAGAGAAAGACATTTATATGTGGAATCTTACATATCTTTTATAAGAATTACTTGCTAGACTCTGAGTAAGCACGTGCTTCTTGCTACTTTAGACTCAGTATCCTTAAAAACTTAGTGTTCCCGGGCATAGAGTAGGCATGTGATGTATGTCTGTGGCATACATTTTTATTGGGTAGTTTACCTTAAATGCTTTGGGAGTTATTTTAGTTCCACATTTTCTCCGTGTATTTTCTTTACCTTGTTACTCATGATGAGGGAGCTCGTTTGACAAGCACTGGACGATATCTAGATTCATAGGCACTAAGCAGTGGTGGGATTTAGCTGGTTCGCACTGGTTCAGCAGAACCAATACCTAATTTTTTGTTGAGTTCGGTGAACTGGTTGTTAAAATGGCACTTGTAATCAGGGTTCTAAGATGGGCACCTGGGCAGCTGCCCAATGTGGAAATCACAAACTGACAATTCCTTACTCTTTTTTAATGTTCATCTGTTTAACAGCGTATTCTAAGTGCCCATAGTAATGTTCATTCCATCCATAGGTGAAAAAAATTGCAAATGAGGATGCCAATCAAGAAGCAATATGGAAGTATCTTAAATAACAGTTTTATTGTTTTTGTCAGGTATCATTTAATATATTTTCATTAATATTTTAAAACTTATAATCTAGTTTTGTGTACCTCTTTCATTGTTCTTATTTAAGTATTAAATGCGTGAAATATTTATAATAAACTACCTTTTGGAATATCTTTTGTTATACTTAAAACGGTCATTAGGGCAGAGAACTGGTTGTTAAATTATTTGAGTCCCACCACTGGCACGAAGTACAGACGTGGAAAGAGAGGACAGATGTTGCATGTACCAACATTGTTCTTTGTAAACTACCCAAAACTCACAGCCTACCAAAAATTATAATTTTTTTGTTTAACACATTTATAAATACAGACATATCAAATTAACTTTATTTTTCTAAGAAATCCATGATTAATGAATCATTAAAACACCCCTCCCCCTTTTTTTTATAGTGGAAAAATAAAGAATAGCCCATCAAGTGTCTATCTAAAATCACTATCCTGACTTCTAGCCCTTAAAACACACCGGATTAACTTTAAATTTTGTCTCTGGCAAAATGTATGACATGAGCATTCATGCATCTCATTAGCTCTGTGACTTTGTCAGTGAGTCTGAGATCTTGTATCAGGACCGGGGTAGGTTTGGACTTAGGAGTAACTCTTTGAGTTGTCACGAGTTGGTTCATTTCACTGAAGAGTGTTCCAGACCCAGCATGATGCGCAAGCCCTCTGTGCAGCCTGCCTGATCTGCTTCATTAGGGGTGGTACTATCTCCCAGCAGTTCCCCACCCACCCTGGAGAAGTCAAAAAGGCACCTCCGTCTCCACCTGGAGCACAACTCACAGGTGTACCCCAGGTGAGGCACCTGCCGGCCTGGGCCCGTCAGACCCAGGCCTGCAGGACTGCTGAGGGAGCCTTGCCAGAGGGGTGTCTCCTCCACAGTCTCTGGGGAGCGCACCATTGTGGTGAGCAGAGCACAGGCTCCAGTGTCCAATCTTAAGGAATATTTCCACAGAAGGATAATCCTGGAACTCTTTGTTATCTTTGCATCCTCACTTGCCCAACCCTAAGCCATCATGAGAGCCACAATTATCGGGAGGCTCTATCAGCTCCTTGCAGACATCGTTATTCAGAGCATCTGTGGGACCTGCTTCATGAGCGCAGCTTTGAAGGTGGAGGCAGGCACCTAACCACACTGGAGAGGCCACAGTGTCCTCTCTGCTTGCAGCTTCCTCCTGGCTCCTGCTCTGCCACCAGGGCTCTGGCCCATCCCCCTCCCTCGCCTGGATCCTCAACTGTGATGGCCCCAAGACACCAATTTGCAATTCATGTGGGCATGTGGTCTGCTGAACTCTTCTCAGTAACTTCATTTGTCCCCAATTATCGTCCAGGCTGTGAATAGATCAGATCGCTTTTTCTTGGAGACACTGTTTCCACTCAGCCCTGGGGTTCATTATTTGTATTTTTCTTAAGTGATACAATCACCATCCTACTTAAGATTTTTCCATCCTCTTTCCTCCCCTGTTGGGAGATCTTTACAGAGCCTGTACTCTGCTCAACAGTATTACCCTTCCAGGCATGGAAACCCAGTGCCGAGTTCCTAACAGGACCCGTCTTCCCTTAGGGCATACCACTGAGAACTCAGCAAGCTTCTCGACCCTACTCGTCCAGGAAGGTGAAGTGTCCACATAGCCTTCTCGACTGTAATTGACACAGTCTAATCAGAAAACACCAAATGAATTTAACCACGGAAGGAATTCCTATTCCCTTCCTTCTAACTCCTCTTTATAAAATAGTCTACTACCATCTACATAAACCTTTGGATTGGTTTGGTTTTAAAGTTCTTGAATGCATTTCTTCTGGGTTTGGTTTGCAAGATGCCTCTTTGGAAGAATATGAGCATGTTCTTTTTTAATGACCTTTTATGTCCAGCGAACCAGACTTTCCTTAGACCAGTGGTTCTCAAACTTTTTGAAGTCAGGGTGCATTTAAAATCCTACAAAAATTGTAGGTGCACTATATACAAATTTATGAGAAATATGTATAATAGTTAAGTCAAATATTAAAAAAAAAGTCCAAGTGTGCTTTTATGGTAATTAAATGAAATAAATACAACAAAATTAAATTTATTCTGACATTAAAAAACATTTTTATGTTACATTTTTTGTTATGCTTTATAGAATTCGTAAAAAAAGAAGGGTTAAACAATAAAAAAACAACAAAAAAGTTATCTTTTTATATATATAGATACATTCTCAGCAAGATTTAATAAATTCGGCAGGTCCCAGAGTAAATGTGTCAAGTTTTTTCAATCTTGTATTTATGAGAAACATGAGCCTGATGTGTCCTAGAGATTCCTTCAGTGTTTGGGCGTATATTTGAAAGGCAAACTCTCATTTCTTCAATGTCAATACATTGAAGAATTCCTCTCTTTTTACTCTTAATTGTGTTGAGGGTAGAAAATCCTAATTCACATAAATAGGATGTTGAAAATTGTAGTAAAATGTTTAAAGCTTTTTTAAATATTGCCACATATTCTTTTATAGAAATCCAAAAGGCTTCAAGAGACAAATCCTTATGTTTAATCATCAATCCAAAACCCCCACCATACATATCATCTTAACTTTACACTAAACAAAGGATAGAAGAAACTTGCCTTCAGTCTTTTCAGGGAACATGGAGGTTAGTGTAAACAATCCAGCACCACAGCTTAACAGCCTTTTGCAACCTAATCAGGCAAGTGAGGTGGGGGATTGGGCAAACTGTCAGCTTACAGCCAATTCCCCACACCTCTATCCCCCAAAAATCTAAACTCCAAAAACCCTGTTGGTTTTTTGGTCCCCAACAGGCACATATTTCTCTGGAATACCATAGGGCACACCTGGAAATCTAGGGTGCACCAGTGCACCTTGGCGCACACTTTGAGAACCACTACCTTAGACCATAACCTATACCTCTATGACCCCTGTCCTTATGGGCACGCTCCAACCATCAGCCAAAAGCCTCAGTTGGTACCTTCTAGTCAACCAGAACCTTCCTTCTGATCTATCATCAAAGCACTGTGATTCCCCCAGTTTTTACCTCACCTACCTCCCCCCCCCCCACTCAGACTTGACCACTCAATATTCAGTAGATAAGTGTGACCTTCAGAGGAGCTTCCAAAATGCTCACCAAATGTTGCTTTACTAACTGCAATTTTTCAGGAGAACCTTCTTTCCTGTCAATTTTTAAGTATCCGTGATTTCCAAAGTACAAGACCATGTGAAGTCAGTTCATAGGTCTGTTTTTATTGGAGTGCACTGAAGGCTTTCTCTTTCTTCTCTTTTTTTATTTGAATGCCTTCAGATGGGACTTGTGTTCTGTATAAGCTCAATTTTACTCCCAGCAATCTTCTATATTCTTTTACCTGGCCAATTTAGTTCATTTCTGTAGCTAGCTAAATATCCTGTAACCAGTTCCAGTCCTGGTAACACCTACCAAACCATTTTCCCAGACTTTCTAAATTCTCTTTTGCTTCTGTCCCCTGACAGGTTCCCCATCTATTAGAAATAGTATCCTTAACTCTTTGCTCAATGTGCTAATTCTTCACTGAGACCTGTCCATCAGTAAGAACTTTCTCTCCAACAAAATTCAACTACCCTGGTGATTCTAATACCCCATATATACAGTTTTCTGATCATAAGTTTGACTTTCTGTTAAATCACTCTTCCTAATATCAAGTCCGAAAGAATGAGTTAAATCTTTTTCTATGGTTTTAAAAATAAAAAAATAAAAACTTTAGAAAAAACTAAAAATAGTTCAGCCTCATTGTTTCATGTGTTGTTGGTTTGTTGTACAGTTCTTCATTTTTAGTTTCCAAAGAAAAGACTTTCCCAAGCGTTGCTTTATCTGCTGCTTGCAGGTAAAGCAAGCAGCATAAGGATATGTATAAGGATATGTACCCACTGCACTTAAACAGTCCTAACAACACTATCTCACCTTCCCAATAGGCTGTCTCCCCACACAACTTACTAGCAATGCTATAAGTCAGTCTATGTATGCTTTACAGAAAAAAATTTCATATTGGAAATAAACATGTTAATGTAGCTGTAGTCAAATATAGTTTTTGCTAACAGTTTAGTCAGAACATGGACAAAAAAACCTAAGGCAGTCTGCTCCAAATTTACCACTTTTGCGGGAATTACTTGGTTTGCTGGGAGCTATAGCAAGGGACCTAAGTTTTTTAATTCTTTTCTACTGTTGGGCAAATACTGTAGATCAATTACTTATAAAGATTTATCTTCAGTTATAAATATAAGTGATGACCTCTTTTTTAGAGATTTAAGAGAGCTGGTGGCTTTTCTTGAAATCCACAGAATCTACATAAATACCTACCTGTGTTTTTTCACTTTGTAGGAAATCAATGTGCTGACAGTTGCATTGGTTAACCAAGACCGTGAGAACAACATGGAGAAAAGAAGCCAAGGTTTGAAGTCAGAAAAAGAAGCTCTCCTAATTGGTAAGGAAATTCCGTTTTCCTCATCTGTTCTCTTAAATAATTCTTAGGTAATTAACTTAAATAATACTTAATTCACCTCCAATTTGTCAACAATTTAAATAGCTTTGTCTTCTGGTCAGAGGTGAGATTAATTTTGTCAGGACTATATTACGTACATTTCAAATTAGGAATGTACAGGTCAGTGGGGTTTTCCACTTCTGTCATCATGTATATTTGTTGTTGGTCCAGCATAAAACTGAGTACCAGAAGACAGATCAATTTGCATCTCACATGTTACGAATCTGTACTTCGAAATTTGGATACATCACTTCCAACTGGAGGCCAGGCTGGGTTCAGTCCAAAAGTTCCAAGCCAAGCCAGATTCCCAGGCTCAAGAGAGGCCACGTCCTGAAGCCAGGCCTGCGGTGCTGATGTGGGGGAGGAGCAAACTTTCCTCTACCCCCGGGGTTCTTTCAGCCGGTCTAATAATCAGACAGACACGGGACACATTAGCAAGAGAAAATAACCAAGCTTAATACACACATGTTTGGGAACTGCATACCTGAGAGAGTCAGAGACCCTCACGTGCAGGAGAGGGTCAGAGACAGGAGGACTGAGGTGTAAAAGATTTCACTAGAGATGAGGTCATGAGCCTTCGGGATTCGAAGGGTCACTGCAGGATGGTAAGAAGAGCAGAAGCTTAGTGAATTAACGTTTGCCCTGCTGAAGGTGGGTCAAAATGTTATTGCTCATAATCCCTTGTGGGCAAGTCTTTTAATTCAGATTCTTCTAGGCAGTTAAGTGTTGGGCCTGATGTCTTTCCTGAGCCTGTGTGTGGGTACAGTTGCCTTTCCCTCAAAACAATCTGCATACCACAGAAGCACGTCTTAAGAGTGTCTCTTGCAGTAAGAGAGAAACAGGAACATCAATCCGTTCCTATCCGTGCCCTGCCCGGGGGTCTAACCAGCAACCTCTGTGCTTCAGGACAGTACTCTAAGCAGCTGAGCCATCCTGCAGGGCAGGGGGGGGCTCTTCCCTGGACCCCCACAATTCTCTCCTCTGAAACTTCCCTGGAGTTTCACATTCCAGAAGTGGGGTTGGTAGATTGTTCCATATGTCATTAAACCACTCTCAGACTTGAGAAAAGTTTATTTCAGGTAAACAGTTGTGTCTCATTTCAGGAGGCGGTAATGTAGGTAGGCTCCAAAAGTTAGGCCTGTGGTGTAGGTCGTCAGGTATTTAATAAAAGGCAGTTCTCTAGAAACAAAAGAAAAACAAAAGTTAATGTTTGGAGCTGACCATAATCTCAGATCCTGAATTCTGAAGGCAGGAATCAAGATTCCTAGATGTTTGTCTCAAATCATCTTCACAAGGAGCGAAGGCAGGCAGTGGCAGTCTGATAGATTGTCCTGAACCGCCGCTGAGATGTCCCTGGTGGTCTTTCTGCAGCAGGAACGGAGACTGTCCATGAGCTGTTGTGGGGATTTCTCTGACGTCTACATCAAGCTGTCCACGTTAGCCTGCGTGCCTTGGGAGCAGGCAGTTTTAGTTCCCAATGATTCCATGTCAACTGATGGGAAAATGAAAATGTCGGAAGGGCTGCAGCCAAATAGTTAAGAAAACTAGAAAAATTCAGAATCCAGTTCAGTTTATATGCAAAAAAAGATTTTTAAAACCCCCACTAAAAATACAATGAATAGCACTAGAACCTAATATCCATAATGGTATATTGTAGTTTCTATTGAAACAATTATCTCTCTAAAATGACCCTCATTTTTATCAAAGGTAGCCAAATTAAGACTAATTTATTTGCAAAATAAGCCAAGTTTCATTAAATTTGGTCTGATTATTTGTATAACCCCAGCAAGAATAATAATTAACCACATAGGCTCTTTTAAATCTGCTTTGCTGGAATTTTTCATAAGGAATCTTCAGACTGAATTTTCAGAGTCCCCTTGAGGCTGAGAAGCCGTGCTGCATACTAGCCATCAGACTACGCCTGCAATAGCTGCAGATGTGGGGTTAATTCCTCTCTCCTAGAGGTCCCCAAGGTTCTTTTTCTGCATCTCCCAGTAAGCAACTTCATTCCTTACCAGAAAAGACTACTGTGAATCGAGATGAACTCGGTACCAGCTGTTTCTTCCAAGGGGCTTCTTAATTCCTTAAAACTCTCTGCTCATATCTGAGCTTCTGCGCTTCTCTCTCCAACATGACCTTCCAGTCACAGCCTTGTAATACAGCTTGTTTCCAGTTGTGTCCTGTTATAAAGAGGACAGATCCTTCTCTTCTTTTCAATAAGAGAAAGTTTATTTAGAAAGTCTCAGAGGCAGAAGGAGAGGCTTTTGCTGCTTAGGAGAGAGAAGGGTGAAGGTAATGTGGAGGCCAGGGCGGGAGCAAGGTCGGGGAGGAGCGGGCGTGCTCCAGAGAAGGACAGTGCCCAAGAGACCAGCTTCTTCCTGAACTTATGCAAACAAAAGTACTACCATGAAAATCAAATTACTCAAGTATTGAGAGTTTCCAAAGCCTGGAGAAATCAATTAGAGAGAGAGAGAAAAAAGATTAATGTTTCAATGCTTCTTACCAAATTGTAAAGAAGAAAATTCCTTGTATCTGGAAAACAAGATTTTAAAAATCAGCACTATTTCAAATATGAAGTCATAGAATTGTAACCCTTCTCATCAGCTCGTGGAATCCCATGTAATTAAACTTGGTTTGCTGGATTCCACTTTTCCCATAGTTCTCTCAAGCTTGCCTGACAACTGAGGGTGACAAGGTCAGTATAATCCCAAGAAACTGGCAAGTTGTCCATCAAGGCTCATGTGTTTTGCTCAGTGAGGTGAGTGCCCCAGTCACTAGAGATTTTGGAAGATATACCCCAAAGGGAAACACTTTTTTAATAGTTTCTTTCCAGCTGTGAGGGCATCAGCCTTGTGGCCGAGGAAAACTTCGACTCATCTAGGAAAACAAACACACAACAACAAGAACTTTTTTTTTCTTTTTTTTTTTTTTCTTTACAGAGACAGAGAAAGAGTCAGAGAGAGGGATAGACAAGGACAGACAGACAGGAATGGAGAGATGAGAAGCATCAATCATTAGTTTTTCGTTGCGCATTCCAACACCTTAGTTGTTCATTGATTACTTTCTCATACGTGCCTTGACCACGGGCCTTCAGCAGACTGAGTAACCCCTTGCTCGAGCCAGTGACCTTGGGTCCAAGCTGGTGAGCTTTTTGCTCAAACCAGATGAGCCCACGCTCAAGCTGGCCACCTCGGGGTCTCGAACCTGGGTCCTCGGCATCCCAGTCCGACGCTCTATCCACTGCGCCACCACCTGGTCAGGCAACAGCAACAACTTTTATTAACCCAAACTAAGTGGCAGTGGGATGAAGTCTAGCCCAAATGTCCCTGGAAGATGCAGGAATGTAAATCCTGAAACAATACCAGGGAGCCAGGAGGAACTGAGTAGCCACAATCATTGATTTATTACAGTCCCTGGCCATGGCCAGATCGTTGGTTGGAGCATCACCCCGAAGCCCAGAGGTTGCCTGTTCGATCCCCGGTCAGGGCACATACGGGAATAGATAGATGTTCCTCTTTTTTTCTCTCTCTCTCTTTCTCTCTCCCTTCCTCCCTCACTAAAATCAATAAACGTTAAAAATATATTAATTCCAGTCCCTGTTCACCCATCCTCATTTATTCACTGACTCAGGAGCAGACTGTTACCTTTTACAAGAACATCAGGATGGCCGCAGTCTAACAGTGAGGGGGTGTTCATGCAAAAGTAGAACGGACCTCACCCACACTTGTCACAATCTGACACTCAGGTCCAGCTGCTGTGGTCCCACAATTCTGATGGCAGACATTCTATGTCAGGACACCTCAGATGTCAGCAATTTTACATATATGCATTTCTGGGACACATAGAACATGTACAAATACAACATAAAGAAGGCCCAATGTTATCTTTTTATTTGACAACGCTGCCTGTGTAAGTTCAACACACCAATATAAGTCTAATTAGTTTAATATTTCTCATTTGTAAGGAGAGAAAACAAATCTTTTGAGTTGTTGCAGGGGCCCTTCTGGAACACCTTAAAGTTATTCTCAGGACTTGTTTATAACTTGAATTTTGGTAAGTTTATCAAAACATGTGGGTCTTTTTCTGCAACTCCATACAAGAACTTATTTCCACCTGCATCAAGATTGATTTAATTAAGTTAAAAATTGCTACCAGGGCCAGAGTCCCTGGGCTTGACCCCTACTCCCTGGGGACTCAGACTCAGTTTACTCAAGAGTGGGTAAAATGATTAGGAGATAGAAAAGAGAAATTTCCAGGACTCCTTGATATGGGATTTTCTGAACCCATTGGTGAAGCCCTGACTCAGGCTACAATTAGATTAAAAGGCTACGGAACTGTAAGCATAAAATTATGAAAGTTGAAATTGTAACAGTGAAATACTTCCTCTCTTTGGTCTTCAAGCTTGGTAATAGCTCCTGCTATACATAATATGCTAATTAACCAGAGGAGTTCTTGAAGGGCTCCTTTGTTGGTGGAGAGGTGGGGAAATGTGCTCGAAGTAAAGATTCCAGATCAGAGAGGGTCAATGGGCTGACCAGCAACAAAGGGATTTAGGTATTTTGACCTTTTCCTTGAATCCCTTTTCTGTTCCTGGCTCTCCAATGGAGAGTGGAGAAAGGTACAACCCACACAAAAAAGTTTAGTCCAGAGTTTGCCTAAGAAAGATGGGGAGACCCTTCTTTAAACAGAAGTTCCAGAATACATGGAGTCATGTGCTTTTCTCCCTTGATCAGAGTAGGTTTAAGATTCCCTAAGCTTGGATCCACAGCCTGTTCCCACCAGACGCATATGCACCTTACAATCAGAGGAGATAACGGACCATCTCTGGAAAGAACAGGATAGACACAGAAAACTTTTTGAAAGCTTGTCATGGCTAGACAGTGAGCAAGCTGTGCCTTAGCAAGTGTACCTGCTGGACAGTAGAGGCCAGAGAGAAAATATCCTCGGTAGTCATAAGGCCAGGCTCTCAGGATATAAAACAGGATAAAAGAAACCAGGCAGAGATGAAAAACAGAACCAATGAGTCCTCATACCAAGTAACCAAAAGTCACTTCCCCAAGAAACTAGTTTCACAAGTATTTTTTCTGCCAATCTAAATTTAAAAGAGAAAAATATCTCACCACTTTTGCTTCCACTGGATCCTGAAGACAGAGATCTGGGGTGTGCTGACATGGTAAGAACCTTACCTTCTGCCAGCTAGCCTGTGTCGGATACCCCAGGATCTCCACTACAGCTGCCTGTGGGTCAGTGTGAGGTCCCAGCCACAGCGCCACCTGTTGGGGGAAGAACAAACTTTTCTCTACCCTCAAGGATCTTCTGGCTGGTCTAACAATCAATCAGACTAGAAATAGATTAGCAAGAGAAGATACCCCCACCCCAAGGATTTTTTTGCTTTTACTTTTATTAGCATTTATTTTAAGCTGAATTCACTTGAGCCATAAGTTCAACCTTCTCTTCTGCTTTAGAAATAATGTGCTCCTTTTCAGTAAGGATCATCTCAGTGTGGCAGGGAGATCAATAAGGATCATCTCAGTGTGGCAGGGAGAGCTCATGTCTGGGTTAATCCACCCATGAGCTCTGTAAATTCTGCACATCTTGGGAGCTTTGTTCACCCAGATGTGCTCAATGGCCAGAGAATTTACATCTAAACCCTTAAGTTCAACATTGCTCTCTGCATTTTTAAGCACATGCAACAGTAATTCAGGACTCTTCTTGGGCCACCAACCCTGTATCCAGTCCCACTGTTTGGCCTGGGCATACCTACCATTTCACCATTGTAACAATGAAATGTCACATACTGCTTCTGTAAAGTGACATTCTTTGGATGGGTAGTGGCTTTTCTGGACATTTTTGTGAATGTTCTTAAAGTAAACATGAAGATTTGAACCTGTTGATTTGCATGGTTTTGTGGGGTTTTCTGAGTCAAATGAATAACAAATGATTTTCAGAGGTCACTTCAGGCCACTTATAGGAAAAGGAAATAAGCAAGTTTGAAACACACATATGTTTGGGACTGCATACATGAGACAGTCAGAGACCCCACGTGCAGGAGAGGGTTAGAGACAGAAGGAAGGACTAAGGTGTATAAGACCTTGCTAGGGATGAAGTCATGCACCTCAGGGGACTCAAAGGGTCACTGCAGGATGATAAGAAGAGTAGATGCTTAGTGAATAAACATTTTCCCTGCTGAAGGTGGATGGAAAGATTATCACTCGTAATCTCTATGATCAAGTCCTTGAATTAAAATTCTTCTAGGCAGTTAAGGGTTGCATGCCGAAGTCTCTGCAGAGCTTGAGTGTGGGTAAAGTTGCCTTTAGCTCAAAACAATCTGCATACCACAGAAGCATATCTTAAGGTGACTTGTTTTGGAATCCTACACTGACTATACAGCTAGTGCTCAACTTACGACCCTGATTGGTTCCGACAGACCAGTCATAACATGATTTGGTCGTAAGTTGAGTAGGCTATATGTACAGTACTGTGAAATGATGTTATAAAAATCTTTAAGTCATATTTTATCATAATTTTCTTTCATTATTATATATCATAATTTTCTTTGTTCATTGTATGTCATTTGTATCATCTCTACACCATTTTGTTTCTTATTTTTATATTCATCAGGTTTAAGTAAAACACTGCATTACCAGTACAACTGGTTTAATATTTGCAAAGACAATTTCCTCTTGGTAGACATCTTGGGAGGGGTTTGATGAAAAATATCCAAGACACAAAACACAAATTGCTGTACCGAGTCTGGGATAACAGTTGAAATGGTGCACGCGGAGATGGTAGTGCTGCCGGAAGCTGGTCCGCACTGTCGTACGCCCAGCTGGGCAACGCTTGCGCTGCCAGATGCGGAGCAGTCGTGGCTAGCGATTGTGGTCGTAAAGTCGAATGGTCATAAGTTGCATAGGTCGTAAGTCGATCAATATTTGTATAGGGACATCAAGACACCAATGCTAGGCTGATCCAGTGGTCTAATCCAGGCTTCCCTGCCCACCCAGTATGGACCCATTAATACAAGATAACTAGAATGAGCTGGCCATTATGGAAAAGGAAAGTTGCTCTTTGCTTAAGAAACATTCAGTTGGAGGGCATTTGAGACCTTGCTCCCTGGCATATTCTCAGTTTGGCTCAAATAAACTCTTCTAAAAATTCTCAATAAATAAAATAAAATTTTTTTTAAATTCAGTTATTCTACAAAATACAACTAAATTGTTTTTTTTCTTTGCCTGGACCAGAGACAAAGCTCCAAGTGTTCTCTCTTAATTGTCATCAGGGCAGATCCAGAAACAGTCCTTACTCTCACAAGGACAAGTTCTTGATGAGAGGTGTCCGTAATGTTTCTGGACTCCATCTCAGAAGCTGGTATGTTTAAGACTCTCCCAAGACCTCAAAGCTAGAGAAAGAGCAGCTGCCGTTCTCCCTCCTTGAGATGCAGGCCTGATTCAAGGTGCACTTTGGTGCTAATCCCGGTCTGGGGCTCCTCCGTGGCATGGTTAGGAGTGAAGGATGAGGCCGCCATACCTGTGAGACACATTGTTCTTCTCCGGTTCGTTATCTGGCAGCAGGAGCACCTGGATGCATCTTCTAAATACTGCATGTACTCACCTCACAATGACAGGTACACCAGGGCCTGTAGAAGCTGGCACAGGAAGAATAAATCCAAAAGACAGTCCAAGCTCCATCCATCACATATAGATTTTTCAACTACAGGGTTATTGAATATGACATCAACTTAGAGATACTCCAAGGAAAACCAATTATTTTTTTTCTCTCTGATGATATACAGCTGTAATAACATGCTATGCACAAGTTTCATAAGACATGCTGATGTGCTATCGTTCCAAGAACCCAGAATGAACCCATATGGATTTAGCAACTGGATTTTTCTTCTACAGGAAAATATGTCAAACTCTGGCAACTGTTTCTCTTTTGCTCAGTGTGACTAAACTGTGATTTCCCCCCTGGTGCTTTAGGGTGTGAACAAAGCACCCAACGACATAACACTTTCCCTCTTTAAATCTGAATAACACAGACCACTCGACCATTAAAAAATGGGACTGAGTTTCCATTTTCTTTATTTTATGTTCTGCCTCTCATTTTAGATTGCTTCTCCTTTTGCATGCTACTCGGAGAACATAGTTTATTTACACTGTCTTCTAAATAGCTGCTCTGCTAATTGAGTCTGGCCATTCATACTTTGCAGATACCTGAATGTTGGGACAATAAAGACCTCTCTGGCAGGTAATCTAGGACTGTGCTAGGGACAGAATAACAGAATAGGGTCCCAAACTACTCTGGACCAGACGAAAGAAAGGAGTTCCTGGTGCTGGGGCTACTTTTTTTTTTCCCTGACAAATTCTTGTAAATAGAAGTTCTGAGAGTCTCCTGGATTTCTGATATATCTAGAGGGGTCAGGAATACTCTGCAGTTCCCCTGGACTCTTCCCTTAAACTAATTAAACTCATATAGAAAACATTGGGCCTGCTCTAAGTCCATCTGGAAGGCCAGGAACACAGCAAAAACTTTGCCTTCTATTGGAAATACTTGGTGGCAAAATCTTCACTACATCAGGTGCCTATAGTACATGCTATATGTGAATATATTCAGATAATTCAATACCCTCTTGAGATATACAAATGTTATATAAAAAAATGCAGTGGCACAAACCTTGATTACTTGTAAGAGAAGGGGGTGGGGATAAGCTATTCAAGTGGATTCCATCTACACAGAGAACATAAAACTGAGGCTAGAACTTCCTAAACAACAAGCAATCCTAGTTATTTGTAATGATCTGTAACCCTAATTTATCTGGGCTAAAGTAATTATTCTTTCCAGATAGTCTGATGACCATTCTATAAAATTGAAGTCTTTAAGGCATATAAGTTAAGTACATATCACAGAAGGTCAGTGGGATTTCATTGAGAACATTATTTGGAGCATTATAGATTTCGATCCTGAGTCCCTTGGGAATTCAACCTTTCTGTCAAATTTTCTGCTTGGCAGTCAGTGGGGATAGAGTGCTATGTTCCAATTCAACTAAAGAAGATAGGCTCTTAGAAGGCACTTTATTATTGTGATTTCTGGATTATTTTGCAATTGATCCTTGGGAACACAAGTTGACATATAATTGGACCTAAAAGAATTACATCTTTATGGGAGCACTGCAAGGTAGCATTTTATATCTCACAATTCTGTAGTAACCACACATTAGATCAGCCTGACATTGCCTAATGTCTGTGCAGGAACTCCTAGTTAATTTCACATGTGGCCTACATGTTGGTTTTAGCATGCATTGAACTCATGTGGGATAGAATAAGTCAATACATTTGACTTAGTACCAGACCTTTGGAGCAGTATTTGGCTAAAACCACTGGCTATTGTTTTGAAGGAGAATGGATCAAAATATTTTAATTGATAAGACAAATAGCTTTGCAAGATGTTGACAGAACTCTGAGTCTGTATCACTCCAACTTCTCTTGCTTTTTAATTTGTTCTAATACAATAGATTTCCAATCCTAGCAGCCCTGGGCACCCTGTCAATGCTAGTCATAATTGTAAATTCCATCTAGATATAGTCAAAACCTCTCAACAACTCTTTTTATAAAGTAGCTGTTCTTCAAGACTTTCCAAGACCTGTGGGAAACATCCTCAAATCCTTGCTGATCATGTATATTTCCTGACATACAACCTGCTTCTATGCAGGTCGGGGCGTGCATATCATGGGTAACTGGCGTGTTTCTTTTCATCAAGACCTCCCCTGCCACCACCATTTCCATTACCATCACCATTTCACGCATCTGCACACACCAGTTACAGCTGAACCGGAATAGTCCCCCTAATGCGTGGGTATCCAGAAGCAGAATGGAATTCAGAGACATGCACTTAGTGAAGATTGAGTGGTACCTTTTTGTGTTTTCAGTGGACAGAATTGAGACTATATTTAGGCTGTATCTAAAAAAGGTAATCTGGGGAGCGTGTTCTTCTCTAAAAGCTACTGACCATAAAGAATAAGTCATTAACCTAAATCTTTTTTTTTTTTTTTTCTAATAGACCACAAATTTATTTCTTACAGTTCTGGAGGCTAGGAATTTGAAGATCAGAGTATCATTTTTCTCAGATAGCATGACTGATGCTTCCAGGACTCCTGGTGTGGGCCGGGGGAGTAGTGAGGAGGAGGGAGCAGGACATGGGAGGAGGACGACTGCTGCCTCCACTGCTGCTGTGTCTCTAGCAATAGTGAATGGTGTGGTTGCCATTCATAGGAAAAGCGTGGGAAACTTTTATTTAACTATATATTTAGGCCCCGCATGTATGTAAGGAAATTGCTAAACTTTTATAAAGAAAAGCTAACAGCTTGATAATATCAGCTACAGTGGAGATGGGTCTGTATATACCCTTCTCAGGAAAATACTCATGTCTGGGTCAGGGTGTCTAATCTGAGTTTAGAAAGATGTATAGAAATCATACATGCATTTTCCCTTAGTTTGATGAACAAAATAGTTTCTATAAAAAGTTTCCCTGCCCCGGGAAACAAACCAAAGATGAACAAAGAGGATTTCATCAAATAAAAAGCTTCTGCACAGCAAAGGAAACAAGCCATTGATAAAAGGCAACCCATCAGTGGGAGCAGATATTTGCAAATGATATTTCCAAAAAAGGGTTAATATTCAAAACATATAAAGAATTCATACAACTCAACAACAAAACAATTCTATTAAAAAATGAGCTGAGGATCTAACTAGGTATTTTCCCAAGGAAGACATAGAGATGGCCAATAGGCACATGAAAAGGTGCTCAACATCATTAATTATTAGGGAAATACAAGTCAAAACTACAGTGAAACATGACCTCACACCTGTTAGAACAGCGGTTCTCAACCTGTGGGTCATGACCCCAGTGGGGTCGCCTAAAGCCATTGGAAAATACATAATGCATATCAGGTATTTACATTCCGAATCATAACTCTAGCAAAATTACAGTTATGAAGTAGCCACCAAAATTATTTTTTGGTTTGGGGTCACCGCAACATGAGGAACTGTATTGCGGAGTCACGGCATTAGAAAGGTTGAGAACCACTGTGTTAGAATGACTATCATCAATAAATAACATGTGCTAGTGAGATATGGAGAAAAGGGAACCCTTATACAATGTTGATGGGCTTGTAAATTAATGCAGCCACTATAGAAAATAGTATGGGAAAATTAAGACTAGAACTACCATATGACCCAGAAATTCCTCTTCTGGTTATTTATCCAAGGGATATGAAAACACCAAATCAAAAATATGCATACACCTCTATGTTCATTAGTTCTAAAATATGTGTCTATCAATGTATGAATAAATAAAAATGTGGTTGGTAGGTAGGTGAGTAGGTAGATGAGTAGGGAAAGAAGGGAGGAAGGAAATGAAAGAAACGAAGGAAGGAAAGAAGGAAGGAAGAAGGGAGAGAGGGAGGAAGGGAGGGAAGGAAGGAAGGAAGGAAGGAAGGAAGGAAGGAAGGAAGGAAGGAAGGAAGGAAGGAAAGAAGGAGGAGGGAGGGAGGGAGGGAGGGAGGGAGGGAGGGAGGGAGGGAGGGAGGGAGGGAGGGAGGAAGAAAGAATAAGAGAATATTACTTAGCCATAAAAAAGATGAACCATTGCCATTTGTGGCAACATGGAGTTTGAGGGTTTTGTGGTAAATGATAAGTCAGACAGAAAAGGACAAAGACCTTATGATTTAACTCATATGTGGAATATGAATCAAAAAGAAAAATGAACAAACAAAACAAAAACAAACTTACAGTACAGGAAACATTAGTGTTCGTTCAGAGGCAGAGGGTAGGGGAGGGAAAGATGGGAAATAGTTGACATATGGTGACAGCTGGAAACTAGACTTCTGGTGCTGGGCTCACTATAGTGTACACAACTATCAAGTATGTTACATACCTGAAACTTATATAATAGTATTAACCCATATTACCTCAATTAAAAACATAAATTTTAAAAGAGTATACACGCCCCGAACACCCAAGTTATTTCAGCCTTCTGAATCCATAACACGATGAGTTATGGACAGGGATCACAAGTGAATAATGCCTCCAAGTTACCAAATTTTTGAAAGGTTATTATATCATTTTTACACAAGTTTTACAGTTCTTATTTATCCCCATTTATCAATAATAGAACAACAGAACAGTAGCAATTTTAAACAAGTACAATGGCTATTTCTAGTTCTAAAGGATAAATTTCTTCAATATAGTTATTATATTCTGCTCAAAAAAATTAGGGGATATTTAATTGCTTCATATTCATTTTGAAATATCCCCTAATTTTTGTGAGCCTTATATATGCAGACTGTATTCTCAGTACCGAACCAGAACACGCACAGCCTAAGGGCAGGCTTACATGGGGGTGACTGAGGATGGTAAACAGTGAGGGAGCAAGGACACAGTGTGCACAGAGGGATGCCAACATCACAGAGGCACCAGAGTGGCCACTCCAAGTCCTCCATTGCTGGTATCCCTAAATTTTCTCTTTTAGCACTTCGTCTCTTGGGCCAAGGGTTATCAGCCTCTCCCCCAAGTCCCCACCCCCTTCTTCTTCTGACTCTTTCTGTTCATTCCACTACAGACATTTGACTTAACATCACGCTCCCTGGGTATTTTTAGGAGAGGCTGTGGTTTCTCTGGGAGGTGTTGATAAGTCTCTGTCCAGTGAGGATAATGTACGAACAGTGGTTTTCTCTATGTGCTGAGGCCCTTGCAGTACTTAATCATAAGACTGTTGAAGCCCGCTCCCTTCTGAGATGCCCTTTACTCCATGGGAAACTCACACATCCTAGTCACCCCAAATGCTGCAGTTCTACACAGCTCCCCATCTCAGCCCCAGCATCTCCCCCGTGCTCAGTCAGCACAAAGCCAGGCCTGTCAGTCTGCTGCCAGGAAAGGAGTGCTGCCCCCTCCTGCAGCACCCCTCCTGCAGCACCCCTCCCTCCCGACACCTCAGCCACTCCCTGGAGCGCCCCTCTTCTCTCTGCCTGTGAAAAAGCTGGCTGCTAGTCACACACCCTTGCCTAGTTACAAAGCCAGAGCTGACTGACTACTCCTCTGTCCTCCTCCTTAATGGGTGGGGTCTGCCGACCTTTGCTGGAGGCTGCCTGTGGGAAGTGGTGGACTTCGTACCCCTTGTCCTCAGCCTGGGACAGCAGGGAAAGCCCCATCCAACACCCTGAAGAATTCTCTCCCCTCCCCCTTAAGAAATGCAAAGAGAATGTTATTTCTTTAAATACTTCTAATTTTCTTTTTTATTAAATCATTCATGAGCTTCCATGTCATAACTTTTACTAGTAACAGAATTGCATGCAATGCCACCTCACCGGATTTGAGAATTTCAGACACAGGGAAGTAGTGCCAATTCTAGAAAATTAAAACATAAATTAACAAATTAAAGTGATAGGAGGGAAACAAATAATGTCATTTATATACATTAGAAATGTCTATTTGCCACCGAAAGATATTAAAACTACCATTATTACCTTTTATTATCACCATTATTTCATAAAAGGATATTTTAACAAAAAACAAAGAACATAATCTCAGAATAAAATGGTAGTGCTTTATACCTCTAGAAAAAACACATCAGTTTCTGAAAGTGAGGTTTGAGCTTTATGGAAAAGTGTAATGGATTACTTCTGTCTTCTTCATTTCAGGACAAACTAATAAAACCCACCTAAAAGCAGTGTCCTGAGGAAGGTCTCTGAGAATGCTTGTCTAGACGCTTTGGTTCTTGGCCTCAGCCTAAGGATAAACCGGTACCTTTTCTTAAAAAACTGGCAGGCATCCCAGAACATTTCAAGAATCACACAGGAAGGAGAGCAGATCCCAGGTCAATCCAAGGTCACCTGCTATTCACAGCGTGACCTAGACCAGAGCGAGGGCCTCTATTCTCCTGCTCTCCCTGACTACCTTTCATACAAAGCGGGCTTTGGCTTTCAAACATCAAACCTGAATAACAACGTGAGGGCTTTGCCTCAGATTTAAGTAATCTCAGAGCCTACTTAAAAGAGAGCCAAACAAATGGGCAGTTTGAACACAGTTTCTTTTTTTTTTTTTTTTTCATTTTTCTGAAGCTGGAAACAGGGAGAGACAGTCAGACAGACTCCCGCATGCGCCCGACCGGGATCCACCCGGCACGCCCACCATGGGGCAACGCTCTGCCCACCAGGGGGCGATGCTCTGCCCATCCTGGGCATCGCCATGTTGCAACCAGAGCCACTCTAGTGCCTGAGGCAGAGGCCACAGAGCCATCCCCAGTACCCGGGCCATCTTTGCTCCAATGGAGCCTTGGTTGCGGGAGGGGAAGAGAGAGACAGAGAGGAAAGCACGGCAGAGGGGTGGAGAAGCAAATGGGCGCTTCTCCTGTATGCCCTGGCCGGGAATCGAACCCGGGTCCTCCGCATGCTAGGCCGACGCTCTACCACTGAGCCAACCGGCCAGGGCTGAACACAGTTTCTTAACAAATAGAATCGTACAGTCTGTGGAGGCAAGGTCTTCATAGTCACTATTTAGTTTTGGATACAGGAGCAGGGAGGGTAGAAAGGTAATCTTTTACTCCAGCCCTGACACCAACATCAAGTTTCTCATTTGTCAGTACAATGTTGACAGTTGATTTTCATGATAGAAAAGCCTTCTGATTTATAATCAGACTCCAGAGGAACCATCCATTCCAGAACCTTTAAATAATCTTGTAAATTACAACAGCGAGAGGGAGAAAGCAAGCCCCTCCCTTTAAACAACAGCAACAACCTGGGGTGGGGGTGGGGGGTGGGGGCAGAGTTTCAGAAAGGATTTATGCTTCCTTTAGCCGCAGTTAGGGGAAATGTGTGTTAAATACTTTTCATAACTAGCAGCTATAATTATCTGGGAAATTTGAGGTGGTGTGAGTTCTGACACAGCTGTATGGAGCCATTTTCATATGGCAAATGCCCTCAAGGGAAAGAAGATAATTTTATCCTTCCAATAACTATAATTTTATATTGGTAAATCAAGCATAAAATTGGTAGTATTTGAAATGCTTCCAGGAGCCTTTGTTTAGCAATACCTTTATTTATCTGTACTTTATCGCAGACTCTAGCTTTCCCAACTACTACCCTTCCACATGACTGGGACCGTCCTCAGAAGGGGCCTTTTGTATGCTTGCTAAGTGCTGTTAGAAATGGCAAGACTGTATGTAACTTAGCATGACAAAGCCATCATTGGAGTTAGATGACATTATGAAATTTCCGCTAATAGATGGAGCTCTTACTCACCTCTCAGTAACATCCAATGTTTGTCTTTTTAATTCAGGCATCATATCAACGTTCCTTCATGTCCATCCTTTCGGAGCCAATATAGAATACCTTTGGTCGTACATGCAGCAGCTGGACTCCAAGGTAAATTCTTTTCCTCGAGGGAACATGCATTGCTAAGATTTAACATGCTGATTGTGGCTGCAGGGGGACCCACTGTGTGAGCTGCATTAGGGCTCTAATGGCATATGGGGGTTCATCAGCACTTTTCCTCAGGGACCTTGTGTCTGTGAAGGCAGATCATTGTCTTCTCTTCACCTTTGTTTTTGTAGAAAGAAGAACAGTTATCTGAAATGACAATGACTTTCAGCAGATGCCAAATTACTTGAAAAAGCATAAGAGGGATTTAAAATTGCAGGTTAGCGTGAAAGTTCCCAAAACAAGGGAGAAATGAGGTCAGGTTAGCTGATGGGGCATTATCCTTAAACCATATTCTCACAGAATTCTATGTCAAGGACTCCGCACAATAGAGGAAAATTCACCTCAGATTACATAAAGATCTGATATGACTCTCAATAAAACTGTATTAATGGTGTTTTTCGGCATTATTCTGTAAATGACAAAAATGACTACAAAATCAGCTCTGCCTGTAAAGGGTCACTCCTCATTTCTCTTAGGTGGTTTTTCCCATTTGCAAATTAGTGCTACTCCTAGCCTAGCTCAGTGTTTGTGTGCCCAGAGGGAAGGGGCAAAAGAGCTCAATCAATGTATCAAACCCCAGGGAACAAGGAAAGGGCCCCTGCGGAATAGAGCTTGTCCTGAGCCATGCTGCCTGTGGGGGTCTGGGGAAGGGTGGCCACAGAACCTCCCAGGGGAGCCAGGCCTGGCACTGAGCAGCTCGTTCAATGCCCTGCTGGGAAGAAACATGAACACGTTTCTCCCAGAGAGCATAGCAAAGTGCACGACTCTGTCCGGCCAGGGCACAGCCGGCAGTTCTGTGACCCTGAAATATACACATATATACGAGTCCTTCTAAATTTTCAGGGTTCAGTATCGATAAAATTAACTACACTGTGTTCTTATTTTGATTCAAATGGTCGTACGAATTCATGACCCCGTGACTGCTTGACCTCTCTAATAGGCCCTATACTTCCCCGTGGAGAGAAATCATCTGGAATGGAAAGTATTTTTCAGTCATAGAGATTCACACCCTTTTATCTGCTCACAGCTGGTGATAGGGAAGACCAAAGAGAGGGAGAGGGGATGAGGAGATTATAGATTCTTGGAGTTCAGAATCATAATATTGTCTTCTCTGTGGGCTCCCTTCATATGGAGAGGGAAGTAATAGAAAATGCTCATTTTAACTCACATGAAATGAGAAGAAAGAGCTATAGCTGTCACTTTGTTGAAATAAAGCTTTGAAGGGATTGTTTTTTTGGGGGGGTTCCCGTCACAATACCACTCTTCATATCCCCACTACCTTTGCCTGGAGACTTCAGTGGAATACTGCTTGCACCAAAGCGCCTGGCCTAGAATGAGCTCTCAAGCACTTCCTCCTTTGCTGCTATTATCTTCCCTGTATTGCTGACATTTCTTCCCTCCCCGTTGTGGAAATCCTAAGTGGGAAGCCCTTGCAGAGTCAGTTGTTTTTCAGTATGAGCTGAAATGGCCAGAGTCCTCTTGTCATTTCCCTAACAATCCCAGGACTCCTGTCCGCTCCGCTCCCTCAGCGCAGGTTGGTGATCTGTGCACCTAGGACGTGTGTGCGCGTGTGTGCGTGCACACGTATAGTCACACCAGCATGTGCGTGTGCATGTGCATGTGCAATGGCCTGTGGGTGATACATAATGAATTCGTTTGGTGGAACAGAAGCTCTTGTTTTATTCTAACGCTCAGGACAGTGTGTCAGTCACCCACTGGCTCAGAGGAGATTCACGTGCTCCCTCGGACATCTCTAAGGAGAGTGTCCAAAGCCCTGTCTCTGCTCATTAGATGAGGGGCCTTTCCTGAAGGGATTCCTGAAGGTCCCTTCCTTCCATTTCATCTCAGACTGGTACTTTCACTTTAGAAGATCATAAAGAAAGTGTTTTCCTCACAGAGGAGATACACAGGCTCCCCACGCAATAGCCCTCCATCTCCTGATGAAATGCTCAGAAGAGCTGTCAACCCCTACCCCCCATGCCTGAGGTAAAATATACATCAGAAAAGTGCTCTGACTTAAAAACTCCTGGGGTAAAAAAATATATCAAAAAAGTGCTCTGATTTAAAAACTCCTGGGTGCTAAGGATTGGACTAAATATTCTTTCTATCCCAGTGAAGCTGAAAGGATATTGACTTTTTAATCCTGAGAGCAAATTATTGCTCTGTACTGGAATTCCATCCCTCTAGGGCGTTAGGCAGGAAACAAAATAATGAAGGGCTGGCTGCTAAGTGCCCAGCAGGGCCCTGCCCCTGCACCCACTGCGGAAAGGCTGTCACACACACACACACACACACACACACACACACACCCCGCCCCAGTGCTGTAGCCTGGCACACCTGCCTCTGCTCAATTGGAACCAAGCCACTGTCACAGGCTTGGTTAATGTCACACTTAGGTAGTGGCTTCCTCCTGGAGTCCATAACACTGGGGGGGGGCAGGGTGCTGACTCCAGTAGATAGCTTTTTAAATATTCCACTTAGAACAACACAGTTTCCTTGACATTTGACAACCGCACCATCACCACGAATGCTGTAAACTTACATTTAGATTCCGCCTATGCCAGGGCTGACAAGAGCAAGGAAGGCAGGCTCTACCAGCCGATTTTATTAGGGTTTCCCCAGAGGCCACATGTGGGTATGAGAATGATTAGAAATGGAAGGATAGACTGGAATTAATTTAGATTCTCCTAGGCTCCCTAACACAGTGTGGTCCAGTAATATACTATTTTCTAGTTAAATATTATTCCAGTTCTTGATAATGATAATTGCCTATCTTTCTCTTCTTGGCCTTTTCTAAACCACTCAGTCTTATTCACTCAGTTCTGTCATATCAAAAGCATATGACCACGTCAGAAAGATTCATTCGTAGGAAGACAGGGCAGAGGTGCCAGGGGAACATGGTTCCCTGAAGCTTGGCTGAGTCAAAAATCACGCACTGGGCACAGACAAGTGAACTCTTCAAACAGGCAACACTGTCTTGAAAATGGTTTCTGATCAATATATAAACTCTCCACGTCAGCCCAGACCTCTTCAAGCCCACTCGCTAATCCTAAAGAACAAGCAGGTGATTATTTCATAATTTACAATCAAGAGAACAGATCCCTCTGTTCTTCCCGCCATTTGTGTACTCTTTAGGAGGCTAAGACCCAGTTCCCCAAGTGTGTCTGGCTTCTTCCTTTCACATCCTTGCAGCCTCCTCCCAAGCCCCACGGAGTGGAAGCTTTGGTTCTGAAAACCGGACTCGCCGTAAGGTAGCTGCAGATGCTGGAGGGTTTGAGAGACCTGCATTTGGGCAGTACACCACTGTCTGGGGATGGGCTCGGGTGCTCACGGGCATGTGAACATTGCCCACCAGACAGTCAAACCGTTTACGTTTCTGCACTGAGAGCGTGCCTCTAGAAATACAAAATGAAAATACTTTGTCAGTTCCGAGGAAGTTCACATCGCCCTGAACTGAATGAAGTGCATTCTCTTGCAGACTAGAGCCAGGCAGAAAGGGTGGATGAGTGCTCCCAGCACTGTCTGTACGGCTGCCCACCTGAGGAATCCGTAATATGTCTATTCTGGTGTTCTCCTAAATAGCCACCAGTCATTATACTAATGACTGAATGAGTTTTCTGTTGCTCAGAAAGGCTATAATGAATGTATATTTTAGATATCACAGCACCTCTGGAAAGTATATGATATATGAAGTATTGGAGGCAACAGTACTTCTGCTTGGCTACATAAAGAACAAAAAGGCATTGCTCACCTACAGAAGAGAAAATGACGAGGTTACTAGCGACCCAGTGAGTGCTCACATAATTCACTGCTTTTCCACATCGGCACTGTCTGACGGACTAGGAATAACAGGGTACAGCCAGAGAACAAGACATTCAGGAATCCTGCTCTCACAAACTGGTAGTCTAGTTGAGGAAGTAATATCATATCTATAAACCAACTTGAAAGTCAGACATGAACTACTGAAGTACTTAATTTGGGCAGGCGGCCCTAGAGAAACAGGAGTTAGAGAAGGGAGAGAAAGCTGAATCATGCTCCCCAACAGGAGATGTCCTTGAACCCACGCTTACTCCACTCTTGTGGCTTCCCTCGGGGTCGTTTAGTTCTCCCGTGGCATTTCTCCCCTTTTCCTTTCTCCCTTTCCTTTCTTCCTTCTCTCGTTTTCCTTCCAGATCTTTCCTTTTCTCCTTTTAACTCTTCCTTCTATTTATTTTCTTCCTTTTTTCCTTCTTCTGCTCCCTGTTCTTTCCTTTTCTGTTCCTCTGTCCCTCCTTCCTCGCTTACCTGCTTTCCTTATTTCTCACATACTCCCTCCTTGTTTCTCTCTGCAAAGTCTGTAGCGAGGAATCTGTATGCTGATGCCGTACTTTTCCCAGAGCTATGAAAAATGTGCGCTAAAGCCTAACAGTCTGTCCTGTGGAAGGAAATCTGGTTTTACAACTGGCTGCTCTGTGGAGCCTGACAAAGCCAGTGCAGTGTCTTCCCAGGGCCCCAGACAAGAACCTCATCACTCGGCTTCCCTTGCCTGACTGATGGGGGCCATGGAACCAACCATCCTTCTAATAAAATTGCTTTATGTCTGCCTGTGTCAATTTACACATGTGCTCAGAGGCCTGGCAAGGAGGCAGTGGACTTGGGCTAGAGTCCACAAATCAGAAAGAAATTCAAGCAGATCTCACAAATTACTTCTGTGGTGTTACCAATCACACAAGCCCCTTCATCACAGGGGTCCTCCATTCCTTCTCATCTTTTTTCTTTTTCTTTTTTAATTAGAGCAAATCAATCCTTTCTAGAAGTATAAATGTTAGACTTAGAAATGTTTAAGCAAAACAGGGATGGTAGGAGGGAACCCACTGACAACATCAAAGGCTGAAAACACACAGACTACCAGTTCCTTGGAACACAAGCCAGCTGGGGAAGAGGGTAATAGAAACATGTTTATGACAATCTCCCTCACCTTCCAGAGTGCCAGATACATGATGTCTGGGAAAATGAGATTTGTAGTTGCAGCACATGGCTCTAATCCTTATTATAATGCCACACAGAATGCTCTCAGCCGCACCAGTGTGGGCCTCCCCCTTGTGTCCCTGAGAGAGGAAGCTCAGTGCCGTGGGGGCGGGGCTGGACTCACTTCAGGAGCCCTGCACAAGGGTGAGCCCCGCCCCCAGCCCTGGGCCCCTAACCTGTGACAAAGGGGAAGCTAAGAGATAATCCCTGATCTCTAAAGGGATTCAGCAAAGGGAATCTGCACAACTGCTCAGGAAACAGGTACATTTGACACCGAGGTTGGCCAGAGAGGTCTGGATGCCTTGTGTTCTGTAATGACACCATGACTCAGTTCTCAAGACCGAGACATTACTGGTAGGTTGATAAAGGATATTGTGAAGGCAAAATTACAAAGTATTTGTAAAGAGGAGAAGGAAATGGAACTAAAGTAAGTGAAGATATTTGTAAGGTGAAAATTCTTTGACCATAGTATAAAAAAAGAGGTCAAATTGAATTTTCTATTGAATTTGTTTTCAAAACCCCAAATGGGACATGTCACAAAGGTTATTTTGTCAGGGCATGGAGAAGGTTTAGAAACCGTTAACCTAGTCTGGAAGCAGTTTCTTCTTGATCTTTCTTCACCATGAGAGACATCTTTAAGGAAATACTCTAGAATTTAGCAGAGAGCCTCATTAAATGGATCTATTAGTAAGATTTCATTTGCGGTGGTCCATTCTGTAACTGTGACACGTTTCTATCCACATTATTTATATCTTTATGGCAGAATTAGGTGATTACCTTGCACTACTAACAGCAACTTGGAGTTAATTACTTTTGAGAACATAAATTTCCATTATATTAATGTCCAGCTGTGTCAAAATCTGAGGAATGGTTAATTGGTTATTCAAACAAAGTATTCATAAGCATTTCAAATCCCACTTTCACTACTTCTGAGCTGTGTGTCCTTAGACAATTTCTTTGCCATCTCTGTGCCTCAGTTTTACCCTCTGCATCAAATGACAATACATAGGCAGCATCAGAACAGTGTCTGGTACACAGCAAGTATTCAGTGCCGGCTGCCATCTGTTTTGTGCTTTAAAGTACATAAAAGACCTATTACATCTTCTCAGTTTGAAATCTTTGTCCCAGAGGGCAGATGCGTTTTAAATGGCTTGCCCAAAGCAGGAGCTTAATACATATATGGTGAGGCCAGCACTCAAGTGCAAGTCCTTAGCACATTCAGTGAGTTGCTTTCCAATTCCTTTGTCTTGCAAATGAGAAAACACCCAAAGAGATAAAGTGACTTAGACAAGGTGGCGAAGCTGGTTAACGGTCCTGTCATGAGTAGAATCCAAATCTTTTGCCTCTACATTTTTCTTCCAGCAGGTTAGGGGTTTGTCTGCTTGTTCAGTGGGTTTTCTGGTGAGATGATGCATACAGAGCTCTTACTTGGTGCCTTGTCCAAGGTGAGGACTCAGGAAGTGGTGGCTACTCTCTTCTGCTGCCTTCTGCTGCCTTTGGGGTTGAAGTTAGTTAGGCTCAGGTCAAGAAACCATAGAAAGCAAGATTCCCAGGATCTGCTTGCTGTTTTGGTGAATAATTCAGGTGGAGATCATAATTCGTATAAACTGGTTGCGTTGGGAATTTTTCTTTTATATATATATATATATATGTATATATATATACATATATACATATATATATATATTGCTGTTCTGATGTCCCTTTATTCATCACAGAGATCCTGCCTCCTGCACATGGACCGCTCCCCAGTGGTCCCTATCCAGGAGCAGAGAGGCAGTGACCAAGAGCAGTGTTCCATGTTCTTCCTCTGCAGCCCCTCTCCCCATGCTGATTGGCCTCAGTGGTTAAGATCAAGGCCAGAGAGCCAGGATCTGCACCCAGCTCCACACATCCTGTCTGAGTTCCCCTGCACTAGTTACCTAATCTCTCTGGACCTCAGTTTCCTCATCTGTAAGTCATTCCCTGTCCTATGAAAGTGTGGTAAGATTAAAGAAAGTATTTTCAGAAGAGTCTGGCAAGGAAAAAGTGTTCTGAGTGACAGTTTTCACACCTGTTATGACCAGCTGCGGGGCTGCCGCACGGCACTGCTGGCCTGATGGCCCAGGCGGCCTCCCGCATGGACCTTACCTTCAGTCCAATCTTTATTTTACCCTCAAGAATTCAGCTTTTTCATCCTTCCTAATGAGCAGCACAGGGCTTCTTCCAACTTTTCTAAGGGTGATGATAGTTATGCTGGAAACAAGCCTACGATGGACTGGCTGTGACCCTGGTCTGTCAGTTTCTTTATAGCCTCTGCTTGATCTGAGGAAGGACCGCTCATCCCAGAGGTGTCATGTGGATTTGAATGAAACTGGAGCCTCTGATAGATTAGCTCTACCGTCCACCTACAAAAGAAAGAAGGGAGCTTGTTTAGAAGACAACTGGTCTCATAAAGCTTAGGGAAAACTGCCTTCTGGACCAACTAAAAACGGGGCTTGACCACATATCTTTCTGTACTTATTTCCTTTGGGCACAGAGCTTGAGCCACTTGCCACTAAATGTTGATATTAATGTGTTGTGATATATGGCTATATAGGCAGTCCCCGGGTTACATACGTAATAGGTTTTATAGGTTATTCTTAAGTTGAATTTGTATTAAGTTGGAACAGGTACGTTTACCTATTAAATACAACTTAGACGGATGTTTTTTAACATAGTATTTATTTTTACTTTTCTGTGCATATAAATACTTGAGAATTTTCAAACCTACAGAGAACCTCTCTTCGTTTGTAACGAGGGACTGTCTGTACACAGAAAGGATACTTGTGCTAGGCACTGTACTACATTTTACATAAAATTCAGTAACACTAGAAGGGATATTGTTATTTCTATTATACACATGAAGAAACTGGGAATTACAGCTACTAAGTGACCTGCCCCAAATCACACAGCTTGCTTAAGGACTAGCTCAGATTAAAATCCAAGCCCATCTGATTTAAGTTCCCATTCATAACCAAAAAGTGCCTGAACATAACAATTACCTGGATGATTGTTAAAAATAGGCAATCTGGGCTACACCCAGATCAGCTGAATCAGTCTCCAGAGAAGGGGCTAGATGCAGTGGTTTTCAACCACTGGTCCATGGACCAGTCTACCAGAAATGTCGTGCAGGTCTGTGAAAGAGTTCACCACCCTGACATTGTATGAAGACTGTAGACCCAGTGACCTCAGTTGAATTCGTTTATGCTCAGGATGATTTCTACCTTAGTGGTCTCCAAAAACTGCTAATACTTGGGAACTTCTGAAATAATTCTCCTATTTTCACCAGTCCCCAAGTATTGAGAGGTTGAAAACCACTGCTAGATCATTTTTTAAAGAACAAGTACCAAAAGTGCTTGATATTTAAAAGTACGACCACACTCCTGGTTCTTCACCCACAGCTGATAACAATTATGGGTAGAACCTAAAGCCATTAGTGCTCAGGTCCCCACCCACATGTAGCAGGTGTGTCCCCAGTCTTGTCTGATGAGATGGTTCTGTAGTTCACTCAGGTTTCTCAGCTGTAAAATGGAGAACATAATGTCTGCCTCGCGCATCTCATCTCGCTAGAGTGTTGTGACAAGGAAATGAGGGTACTGGTGAAGGGGCTTTGTACGGTGCTCCCTGAAAGAAAATACTCTTTTCAAAATCACTGTGAACCTTTTAATCACCTGCTTGTTAGTAGGCTTTTGTGGATTGATCTGGGAATTGAATAATTCACTTAACATGGTTTTATGGGAAAATGCATTCAGATTTCAAAATAATTCACACAAAAATTTTGTAATACAATTTATTTCAACTTTCAGGACTACCTCTACTTATTTGTATGGTAGGCCTAGGAATATTGACTATATCATGTGAAGTCTTTCCCATGTGAATATTAAGTGAACAGTTGATTTAACTTCCTAGTCTATTTGGCCTCTCTTTAAAATTAGCCTTAATATTGTTAAATGGACAGTGTAGACTTTAAAACGGCATCTGTATGGTGCTTGTTCCATGGAAAATAATAATAGGTCTGATTCATTGAACATTTCTATGTCCCTAAATCTGTCCTTATGAAATGTTGTTACTCCCACTTGCTGAGGCCTAGAGTGACTGTCTTGGTAGGGGTCATTTGTAGGGGCTATTTAGCTCATAACAATAGCAGATTCAAGATTCAAATGGAAACGTCAGACCCCAACCCCAGGGTCTTAGTTGCCTTTCTCCGTGAGCTCCCCATGCTCACGCATAGGTTAGGCCCAAACACAGGAAAACGAGCAGTAAGGTTGTGCAGGAGCAGAATTGTGGGTAATCTGTTTGTTTGGGGGCACAGTGAATAGAACATTGACCTGGAACACTGAGGTCACCGGTTCAAGACCCTGGCCATGCCTGGTCAAAGCACAAACGACAAGCAATCAATGAACAACTAAAGTGAAGCAACTATGAGTTGATACTTTTTGTTCCTCCCCACCCTGTGTAAAATCAATATATAAAATCTTTTTGGAAAATATATGAAATTAAAAATTGGTAGGAGAAAAATGTATTTAAAAAATCTACCTGAGTTTTATGACCAGATGGCAAGGTAGCCATCCGTCTGAAAGAGGCTGGAGCTTTCCCTACATGCGCCCGTGTCCGCCCAACAGCTGCTCACAGAGCGAGGGGGAACGCGTGCAGCACCTTCCCCGATGTCCTTGGCTGAGGCCATGGCTTGAGAGCCAGGTGGAAGACTGCGTACCGTTGGTCTCACTGAAGGAGCAGCCCTTACGCAGCCCCTGCCACCTCTAGGATGAGTTCCTTTCCTAAAACGGGTGTTTCTTCCTTCCTCACAGATATCTGCAAGTGAAATTGAAATGCTCTTGATGAGGCTGCCGCGCATGTTTAAACAGGAATTCACAGGCGTGGGAGCCACACTGGAAAAAAGGTGGAAGCTGTGTGCCTTTGAAGGAATTAAAACTACCTAACTAGGAAAAGAAAACAAACAAACAAACACGTCTCTGGAATGAACCCGCCTGAACCCGTCCAGGGCTGTGCAGTGTGAGCGCGGGAGGCCCGGGTTGGTCAGGGCAGAAGCTCCGCGCAGCCGTCGGAGCCTGCCCTTAGCTACATCGTGGCGTTCTCTTGTGAGTGGAAATGTAACTGTGTGCCAGTTCCCTAAAACAAGCAAAGCTTCATACTGTGACAGATCTGTTTCCTATGAAAACCAAACAGTGATTCCACAGTCATAATGATGGCAAAATCTTAAAATATGCTACATCTGACAATAGCTCACCAGGCAAAATATTTAAAGCTAATGATGGTGCAGCAATGGTGTTGCTAGGCTACAGAGTTGTATATGTAATGTATAGCTGAAATCATTCAATGACATTTTCCTAAAAGTCTTTCTGTTTTAGTAAAAAAATTAAAAATTAAAAAATAAAAAGTGCTTTTACAATGAGGAAAAAATCATACCAAAAGAAAACTTGAATATGTGTCTGAACAGTTATTGTATTTTGTAAATTAAGTTATATGCTATTCCAAGGACTTTTTTGCCTTATTGAAGAGGCAGAAAATGTGATTGGACTCCTTGGGAATGCTTTATCAAGAATATTATTTTTCTAATGTAACAATTCTCCATCATAAGTTCTTTTAACATGAACTACATAACAGTTTTCACAAAATGTAAATAAAGGAAAACTAGTGCTACTGTCTTGTACTTGGTGTGTAATGTTCAGGTTTATGCATCAAAATAAACATTCAGTAAATACTCCTGTTACAAATTTTATAGCAAAGATATTAATTTTTTTCAATAAATATAACTTCTACCATATTGGTTTTGCAAATTATTCTTTGTTATATTTTAATAATTCTTCCTTAAGAAATTTTCACATTATTCAGTCCCACCTCATACCCCATTATTTTTAAATGATTAAATGCATGAGTGACATTAAGAGACAAACCATTATTAAAACAGGAATATATAAAAATCATGAAGTGGCAAGTACTAAGAAAAAGAGATTTTTTATAACAGTAGAGTAGATATTGTTTGACAATACCAAGATACCGCATCCAAATACAGTCAATATAAAATGTATCTTTGTCTTGTGTATTATGGGAAAGTACAAAGTAACCAATTCATTCATTTTATTCCTGGATTTACTTCTTTGTATGTTTGCTAGAAAACATACAAATTAGAAAGAGAATTTAAAAATTTATACTTGGACCAACAATTTAAATAGAATTTTACTCATAATTAAAGTAAAATAGAGCTTTAAATAATATCTCCTTCCTGATTTCTTACATAATCACTAAAGACAAGTATTCAGTATATTGGTTAATTTTAAATAAAATATTTTTTTAGGAAGATAGATGAACAGTGAACTATCTTTGAAATTGTAAAAAGATGTTCATAATCTCCTATTGGACATTATTATCCTCAGGATCTCTTTATTAAGCCCAATAAATTAAGATACTCATTCAGACCTCCTACAAATATCTACACTTTTTATGTTCAGGCCCAGTGCTAATGCTATGTGTGTATATGGAGATAAGAAAAGACCCTCTGCTTAGTGAGCTCA
Organism: Saccopteryx bilineata; assembly: GCF_036850765.1. NCBI lineage: Eukaryota > Metazoa > Chordata > Mammalia > Chiroptera > Emballonuridae > Saccopteryx > Saccopteryx bilineata. The sequence continues at coordinate 102,414,859 of NC_089495.1, read as the reverse complement.
GAGTTCAATGAGAAAAAGACATTTTTTCTATTGAGAGTCAGGTGACAAGAACGATGTGACAAGGGTGCTATGAGATTCAAACTAATAACAATATCATATGAAATGTTGATAAAAGGCCTTTCTGTTACGTTCTGTGGATGTCCACTACCACCATCATTGTGACATATTTGTCTCTCCACCAGGAGACACAAATAAGGATACAACAGTCAAAAAGGAGATGAGCTTACTTACAGATGTTACTCTACAATAAAATAGCTCAGAGAGTCACCTTAAACATAATTAGAAGAAAAGGCTAGTTACAGAGACATAAAATCTAGTAGCGACACAACATACCAGCATCTAGACCACTTGTAATTGAAAGCAGGGAAGATGTTTTCCAATTTGCATTCATACTTTCAAGTATCGCCAGTAGTCACTTTAGCAGAAGGATAAAACCTTAACTCAGAGCTTCGATCAGGAAAAGGAATTGGAGGGACCTTATATCAGATCTGACAACAAGACACTATTTTTTCTAAACACATGGTTCTGAGCCCTAAATGGCAACTCAGAGGAGTGGAATGGTTAATGCACCTTTCAAAAATATTTGAGTAATTCCCAGAGATAAGGGCTTGACTAGGAAAATCTATTTTGGCTATGATATTTTTATTTATATTTGAAACTAATTATATTAGTTATCTAGAAATATATTAATTATATATTTTAACTTCAATTATGTGAATAACTTATTTTTACCAAAAAAAAAAACCCCTAAAACAAAAAACAAGTTATAAATTCTTTCACAGACATTAGGGTTCAGCTGGAACTCCATAAATTACCAGGGAAAGGAGCTAACAGTGGTATCTTTAAGGGCCATCTGGAGTCTACATAAGCTGTCACCCTATCCTCCCTGATCCTTGAATAACCCAATATAAAGATGCTACTGTTATCCCCATCTGTCACACAAGGAAGATGGAGCTCAGAAGTTCTAAGTAATTTGGCCAAGTTTGCATAGTTAGTTCTGAATACCGAATTTGAACCCAGGGATGACTGACTTCAAACATGTTCTGTTGTCACGGCCATGCTCCTAGTCTGATCTCTCCACACACTTCCTACATGCCAGCACCCCTGCAGTGCCTCTGGGTCACGGCTTTTCTTCTCCTTCCTTGTCCACATCCCTTGTATGAGGGTGGAGTGAAGACTCGTCAGCCTTTCTCCCCTAAGTCTACACAGTAACAAATCATGGCCCTCGGGTTCCAAGAATAAATGGAATTTTAAGGGTTTGGAGATCCTTATAATCCGGCCCTAATGGGTCTCTCTGGCTTGCTTTTCAACTGCTTCCCTGAATAAGACTAATATTTTTTGCCTTTATGCTTTTGGTTATATATTTCCATCCAAATGAAAAGAATTTACTCGCATCTAGTTATCACTAGTCTAACTCAGCCTTAAGAGGAAAATGCAAAGACACACCTTTCTCCTTCCCTGCCCACCCATGAGGTTTTTCTCCATCTCCCAGCAGAAGGTATTGCTCTGCTTCTAACAGCCATTCCACACTAACTGTTGCTTCAAGACTTACTGGCCAGCTGGCTCTCCTCATCTTGCTGTTCAGTTATATACTCTTTAAGGGCTCTGAGCGTGTTTCACTGTCTTTGAATTATTTCTCAAAGTGGTTTTGCTTAGAAATACTTAAAAAGTAGGACAGAGCCTGGCCAGGCGGTGGCACAGTGGATAGAGCATCAGACTGGGATGTGGAGGACCCAGGTTCAAGACCCCGAGGTTGCCAGCTTGAGCGTGGGCTCATCTGGTTTGAGCAAGGCTCACCAACTTGAGCCCAAGGTCTCTGGCTCGAGCAAGGGGTCACTCGGTCTGCTGTAGCCCTCCTGTCAAGGCACATATGAGAAGTCAATCAACGAACAACTAAGGAGCCGCAAGGAAGAATTGATGTTTCTCATCTCTCCCTTCTTGTCTGTCTGTCCCTATCTGTCCCTCTCTCTGACTCTGCCACAAAAAAAAAAAAAAAGTAGGACAGAGAATTAACCAAGATATTTAAGGCATATTTTTTTTACTCCAACAATAAATTTGCTTATACACAAGGAGAAAAAAATAAAAAATATTTGAAAAGGCTGTAAATACTATAGCTCTCAGATTCCAGGGCAGAAATGTGAGCAAGAATGTTCTGCATATTACTGAAATACAATGAGCAATGCAATTCCTTTTCAAACTTCATATTCAGATTATCAACTCTTCTATGAAGCCCTGATACCCTCAGGAACCCTCTCCCTGGTGTTCCCACTATTACTCATTATATTTCTACTGCAGCCCTTAATACTGTATGTTAATCATTTGTTAATGAAGTAGTCTCTCTGAGTCCTGAAGGTAGAAGAACACCCATGCCCTTCCATCTAGTCCCTCAGAGTCTAATATGATAAAGCATGGCTTTAAATAAATAACTATTTATTGACTGAATGAACCAAATGAATTAATGAAAAACCCACACAGGAGGCCCTGGCCGGTTGGCTCAGCGGTAGAGCGTCGGCCTAGCATGCGGAGGACCGGGGTTCGATTCCCGGCCAGGGCACATAGGAGAAGCGCCCGTTTGCTTTTCCACCCCTCCGCAGCGCTTTCCTCTCTGTCTCTCTCTTCCCCTCCCGCAGCCAAGGCTCCATTGGAGCAAGGATGGCCCGGGCGCTGGGCATGGTTCTGTGGCCTCTGCCTCAGGCGCTAGAGTGGCTCTGGTCGCAATATAGCGACGCCCAGGATGGGCAGAGCATCGCCCCCTGGGGGGCAGAGCGCCGCCCCTGGTGGGCGTGCCGGGTGGATCCCGGTCGGGCGCATGCGGGAGTCTGTCTGACTGTCTCTCCCTGTTTCCAGCTTCAGAAAAATGAAAAAAAAAAAAAGAAAAAAGAAAAAACCCACACAGGAAACATCTGAGTTTGTTCAAACTTGAACATATTCAAGTATTAAGTCCAGTAATACAGGTTAGAATTTTCTGCCCCTCAGTTGAAAATCACAGCAAAATTCTTACCCATTTCTTTTAATATAGTAAAACATACAAAATATTTTCATTTTAACCATTCACAATTATTCAATTCAGTGATGTTATATAGCCTGATCAGGTGGTGGCGCAGTGGATAGAGCGTTGGACTGAGATGCAGAGGACCCAGGTTTGAGACCCCGAGGTCGCCAGCTTGAACACGGGCTCATCTGGTTTGAGCAAGGCTCACCAGCTTGAGCCCAAGGTCGCTGGCTCGAGCAAGGAGTCACTCAGTCTGCTGTAGCCACCCGGTCAAGGCACATATGAGACATCAACCAATGAACAACTAAGGAGCCGCAACGAAGAATTGATGCTTCTCATCTCTCTCCCTTCCTGCCTGTCTGTCCCTCTCTCTGACACTGTCTCTGCCACAAAACAAAACAACATTTATAATGTTATGTAATGAATCACTTCTACATGTAAAACTTTTTCATCATCCCCAACAAAAAATGTAATATACTCATTAAATAATAACCTCTATCCTACCCCTTCCTTCTAGTCCCTGGTAACCTATTCTACTTTGTGTCTCTTTATTGGCTATTCTAAGCCTCTCATTCCTGCTATGTCTCACTTATTTTGCTTAGCCTAATGTCTTCAAGGTCCATCAGTGTTGTGACATGTGTCAGAGCTTCGTTCCTTTTCAAGACTGAATAACATTTCATTGAATGAGAATTCTTACTGGCTTAAGTATCATTGACCTATTACAGCAAGAAAAAGTTAGTGGTCTGTGTTTGAAAATACTTAAGTGTAGAGAAGTTTGTTTCTATTTGGATAAACCTCTCACTTTTTTAAAAGGATGATAAAAATGAAATGACAAAACTAGAAGAAATTGGTAGTAATTTGTATTAAACAAGAGTATTTAAATAAATATCCATGTGATAAAAGTGATATGCAATTTGGGGGGGGGGTTGAGGATGTTTTACTTTGAGGATTTTTTTATCCCTTTTCTAAAAATAGCTGCTTGTTTTCTAGTTGAACCCAACAAAGGATATGTAATCCTCAAAATGTAAAAACTACATTACCATAATACTCACAGTTTCTTCTTTATAAGATGAGAAAATTAAAAGATGTTAGATTCCTAACATCCTACATCTTGGTTCACTTCATATTAAAATAGTAAAAGGTTCACACATATATTCAGTCGATCTATCATCAGAATCTAAATAAATTATACTTTTTTTGTGTAGCATACCAAACAGGAACATTTAAGAGTTAAACAATTTATAGTAAATGTAGTTTGTTGTTTTAATTTGTGGACTGCAAACATTTGGAAATTACTCATACTATGTAAAAAGGGTTCAATTTGTGTTAGAGGCTCGGATGTGAAGGCATGTTATCTAACCACAGGGAGGCGCTAGTCCCAGATTCAGGAAATGGTGACTCAGATACCTACATCATAGGGTTGCTGTGATAACTAAAAAGCATGCACACAGCACAGAACGCAGAACCAGGCTGACTGAAGGCACTGGTTTCCTCAAAATTAGTACTTTAGATACATCATCCCAACCAAGTAAAGCAGGTAAGCCCTTTCCCTGCTATTAGACTATCCCTGTCCTTACAGACAAACAGTCAAGTGTTTTACATTTGTTTCTAAATGTAAAACTAAATATAACACAAGCATTGTCCCCAAACATGGTCCATTAAATATTTCAAGTGTAAGGCTGACATGAGCAAAATAATTATAATTCTTTTTTTTAATTATTTTTAATGGAGTGACATTGGTAAATCAGGGTACATATGTTCAGAGAAAACATCTCTAGGTTATTTTGACATTTGATTATGCTGCATTCCCATCGCCCAAAGTCCAAATGTCTTCCGTCACCTTCTAACTGGTTTTCTTTGTGCCCCTCCCCTCCCCTAACTCCCACCCTCTCCTCCTCCCCACCCTGTAACCCCCACACTCTTGTCCGTGTCTCTGAGTCTCATTTTTATGTCCCACCTATGTATAGAATCATATAGTTCTTAGTTTTTTCTGATTTACTTCTTTCGCTCAGTATAATGTTATCAAGGTCCATCCATGTTGTTGTAAATGATCTGATGTCATTATTTCTTATGGCTGAGTAGTATTCCATGGTATATATGTACCAAAGCTTTTTAATCCACTCGTCCTCTGACAGACACTTGGGCTGTTTCCCAATCTTTGCTACTGTGAACAATGCTGCCATAAACATGGAGGTGCATTTCTTCTTTTCAAACAGTGCTATGGTGTTCTTGGGGTATATTCCTAACAGTGGTATAGCTGGGTCAAAAGGCAGTTCAATTTTTAATTTCTTGAGGAATCTCCATACTGTTTTCCACAGTGGCTGCACCAGTCTGCATTCCCACCAGCAATGCAGGAGAGTTCTCTTTTCTCCACATCCTCGCCAGCACTTATTCTGTGTTGTTTTGTTGATAAGCGCCATTCTGACTGGTGTGAAGTGATATCTCATTGTGGTTTTAATTTGCATTTCTCTAATGATTAGTAATGTTGAGCATTTTTTCATATGCCTATTGGCCATCTGTATGTCCTCTTTGGAGAAGTGTCTATTCATTTCTTTTGCCCATTTTTGGATTGGATTGTTTGTCTTCCTGGTATTAAGTTTTACAAGTTCTTTATAAATTTTGGTTATTAACCCCTTATCAGATGCATTGTCAAATATATTCTCCCATTCTGTTCTTACTGTCTTTAGCTGTGCAGAAGATTTTAGTTTGATAAAGTCCAATTTGTTTATCCTGTCTTTTATTTCACTTACCTGTGGAGACAAATCAGCAAATATATTGCTGTGAGAGATATCAGAGACCTTACTGCCTATGTTTTCTTCTAAGATGCTTATGGTTTTACGGCTTACATTTAAGTCTTTTATCCATTTTGAGTTTATTTTTGGGAATGGTGTAAGTTGGTGGCCTAGTTTCATTTTTTTTGCAGGTAGCTGTCCAATTTTCCCAACCCCATTTGTTGAAGAGGCTGTCTTTATTCCAATGTATGCTCTTACCTCCTTTGTCAAATATCAGTTGTCCATAGAGCTGTGGGTTTATTTCTGGGTTCTTAGTTCTGTTCCATTGATCTATATGCCTGTTCTTATGCCAGTACCAGGCTGTTTTGAGTACAGTGGACTTGTAGTACAACTTGATATCCAGAAGTGTGATACCTCCCACTTTATTCTTCCTTTTCAAGATTGCTGAGGCTATTTATGTTCTCTTTTGGTTCCATATACATTTTTGGAATATGTGTTCTATATCTTTGATGTAAGTCATTGGTATTTTAATCGGTATTCCATTGAATTTATTCAATATAAATTGCTTTGGGTAATATAGACATTTTAATGATGTTTATTCTTCCTAATGAAGAGCACGGTATAGCTTCCACTTGTTTGTATCTTCCCTGATTACTTTTATCAATGTTTTATAATTTTCTGAGTACAAGTCTTTGGTCTCCCTGGTCAAATTTATTCCTAGGTACTTTATTTTTTTGGTTGTAATAGTGAAGGGGATTGATTCCTTAATTTCTCTTTCTGACAGTTCATTGTTAGTGTATAAAAATGCCTCTGATTTCTGAATATTAATTTTATATCCTGCCACCTTGCTGAATTCATTTATCAGGTCTAGCAGTTCTTTGACTGTGACTTTAGGGTTTTCTATATACAATATCAAATCATCTGCAAATAATGATAGTTTTACTTCTTCTTTTCCAATTTGGATGTCTTTATTTCTTTTTCTTGTCTGATTGCTGTGGCTAGGACTTCCAGGACTATGTTGAATAAGAGTGGTGAAAGGGGGCACCTCTGTCTTGTTCCTGATCTTAAGGGGATTGCTTCTAATTTTTGCCCATTGAGTATAATGTTGGCAGTGGGTTTGTCATAGATGGCCTTTATCATGTTGAGGTATGTTCCCTGTATTCCCACTTTGCTGAGAGTTTTGATCATGAATGGATGCTGGATTTTATCAAATGCTTTTTCTGCATCTATTGAAATTATCATGTGGTTTTTCTCCTTCCTTTTGTTTATGTGATGAATCACATTGATTGATTTGCGAATATTGTACCAGCCTTGCCTCCCAAGAATAAATCCCACTTGATCATGGTTTATTTTTTATTTCATATATTGCTGGATCCGGTTTGCTAATATTTTGTTGAGGATTTTAGCATCTAAATTCATCAGGGATATTGGCCTATAATTTTCTTTCTTTGTGTTGTTTTTGCCTGGTTTTGGAATCAGAATTATACTCGCCTCATAAAAGGAGCTTGGAAGTCTTCCTTTCTCTTGAATTTTTTGAAATAGCTTGAGAAGGATAGGAGTTAATTCTTCTTTGAATATTTGGTAGAATTCACTTGTGAAGCCATCAGGCCCAGGACTTTTCTTTTTTGGGAGTTTTTTGATAACTGTTTCAATCTCATTTGTTGTAATCGGTCTGTTTAGGTTTTCTGATTCTTCCAGATTGATTTTTGGAAGATTGTATGTTTCAAGGAATTTGTCCATTTCATCTAGGTTGTCTAGTTTTTTGGCGTACAGTTCTTCATAGTATTTTCTTTCAATATTTTGTATTTCTGTTGTGTCAGTTGTTATTTCTCCACACTCGTTTCTAATTTTATTTATTTGTGTCCTCTCTCTTTTTTTCTTGGTGAGTTTGGTTAAAGGTTCATTGATCTTGTTTACCTTTTCAAAGAACCAGCTCCTGGTTTCATTCATCCTCTGTATTGCTTCTTTAGCCTCTATGTCATTTATTTCTGCTCTGATCTTTATTATTTCCTTCCTTCTACTAGCTCTGGGCTTTACTTGCTGTTCTTTTTCTAGTTCTTTTAGATGTAAGGTCAAGTTGTTTATTTGAGCTTTTTCTAGCTTCTTGAGGTATGCCTGTAATGCTATGAACTTCCCTCTCAGGACTGCTTTTGCTGTGTCCCATAAATTTTGAGTTGATGTATGCTCATTATCATTCATTTCTAGGAACTTTTTAATTTCTTCCTTGATCTCATTGTTTACCCATTCCTTATTTAATAACATGCTATTTAGTTTCCAAGTGTTTGAGTATTTTTCAGTTTTTCTGTTGTGGTTGATTTCTGGTTTCATGCCATTGTGATCAGAGAAAGTGCTCGATATGATTTCAATCTTCTTAAATTTGTTGAGAGCACTTTTGTGTCCTAACATGTGGTCTATTCTAGAGAATGTACCATAAGCACTTGAAAAGAATGTATATTCTGCTGTTTTAGGGTGGAAGGTTCTGAACATACCTATTAAATCGACTTGATCTAGTATGTCCTTTAAGTCTGCTGTTTCTTTGTTAATTTTCTTTCTTGAGGATCTATCTAGTGATGTTAGTGGGGTATTGAAATCCCCTACTATTATAGTATTGCTGTTGATCTCACCCTTTATATCTATCAAAATCTGCTTTATATATTTAGATGCTCCTATATTGGGTGATTAGATATTTATAATGGTTATATCTTCCTGTTGGATTGTTCCCTTTATCATTATGCAGTGACCTTCTTTATCTCTAACTATAGTCTTTGTTTTAAAGTCCATTTTGTCTGATATAAGTATTGCTACCCAGCTTTTTTTTCATTTCTGTTTGCGTGAAATATTATTTTTTTTCCATCCTTTTATCTTCAGTCTGTGTGCATCTTTTGTTCTAAGGTGTGTCTCTTGTAGACAGCATATGTATGGGTCCTGTTTTCTTATCCACGTAGCTACCCTATGACTTTTGATCGGATCATTTAATCTATTTACATTTAAGGTTATTATTGATATGTAATTGTTTATTGCCATTTTATTCTTTAAAACTATTCCTCTTTTGCTATATTCTTTTTCTCCTTTGATCTGTTTATAACAGGCCCCTTAGCATTTCTTGCAGTCTTGGTTTGGTTGCATTGAATTCCTTGAGTTTTTTTTGTTTGGAAAGCTTTTTATTTCTCCTTCAATTTTAAATGATAGTCTTGCTGGATAATGTAGTCTTGGTTGTAGGTTCTTGTTCTGCATTACTTTGAATATTTCTTGCCATTCCCTTCTGGCCTAAAGTATTTCTGTTGAGAAGTCAGAAGTCATCCTTATGGGGGCTCCTTTGTAGATGATAGTCTTTTTTTTCTCCAGCAGCTTTTAATATTTTCTCTTTATCACTTAGTTTTGGTATTTTAATTATGATGTGTCTTGGTGTTCATTTCTTTGGGTTTCTCTTTAATAGATTTCTCTGTGCTTCTTGAACATGTGAGATGTTTTCCTGCCTTAACTGAGGGAAGTTTTCAGCTATGATATGCTTGAACAAAGTCTCTATCCCTTGTTCTTCCTCTTCTTCTTCAGCAACCCTTATGATACAGATGTTATTTCTCTTCATGTTGTCACAGAGCTCTCTTAGAGTTTCCTCAGACTTTTTGAGTCTATTTTCTTTTTTCTGCTCTGCTTCTGTGCCTTTATTTATCGTGTCCTCTAACTCGCTGATTCGATTCTCTGCTTCATCCATCCTGCTTTTAATTCCTTCCATTGTGTTCTTCATTTCTGATATTATATTTGTCATTTCTGACTGATTCTTTTTTATTATTTCAATGTCCTTTTTTTATATTTGCTATCTCTTTTATTTAGGTGTTCATAATGACCATCTGTTGTTGTTCTAATATATTTGAGCATCCTAACAATTGTTATTTTAAACTCTGCATCTGGTAATTTGGTTATATCTGATTCATTCAGGTCCTTTTCTGGGGATTCCTCTTCATTCATTTATGTTGCATTTCTCTGCCTTCTCATTTTCTCTGTGTAAAGGAAGGTTTTTGGCTACTGGAGTCCACTGGGTGTGGCCTCTATTCCCTAGGTATGGTCTGTCTGCAGGCCCGCCACCCCCTCTGTTGTTGCTGCCTAGGGCGTTTGGGTATGTGCGTTTCCGGTGGCTGCCCACTGGGGCTGTTGCTGTGGTTTCCACCTCTCCTTCACGAGGAGTGGCTGTGATCACATACTCAGGTGTACAAGCCTTCGTGGTCTTGGCCTGTGCCCCGCCCCTGTGGGTGGCATTATGCTTGGCCCTGAGGGCAGTAGCAAGCACCTTTGCTCAGCTGCGGGTCTCTGCCTGTTTTCGGGCTTTCGCCCCGCCCTTGCCGGAGGAGCCCACTCATGTAATGGCTGCAAGCCTTGGCTCCACAGGCGAGGCAGGACTGTGTGCCCATCCTCAGTAGTGGGATTCTGCCTGTTCTGGGTTTTTGGCTGCACCCCCGCGGCTCCCAAGTCAAGCCACAAGCCTTGGTTCCACGGGCGGGGCAAGGCTGTGCTTCTGTGCCCTTGCTCAAGGGTGGGTCTCTGCCTCTTCTGGGGTTCCTGCCCTTCCCCTGCAGGCTGGATTACAGGCTGCCAGCAACTGGGCTTGAACGCTTTTGCACGCCCCCTCTTCCCCAGCCGGGCAAGACCGAGCCCACACCTGGGCCCAGTGTGGCCAGCCAGCTTCCACCCCTGCCGACAGAACCGTGCTTCTGCATCCTGCTGCTGCCCACCTTCCAGCAAGCCCTCAGCTGTGTGGGCACTGGCACTGCAGCTCAGACCCTAACACTCACTACTGTAGACCCAAAAGCTCCCTCCTTCTAAGCAACTCTGCTCTGAGTGCCACAGGAGAGCTTGTTTGGCTGGTGTCCTGCTTCCCTTTGCTGGTATTGCTGTTTCCAGGGGAAATATTCACTTCAGATTCGGGGAGTGACTTGTCCCAGGGGTTAGGGTGGCTGTCTTCCAAAATGTTTCTCCCTGTGCCTCCTAGATTACACTCTCTTCCTGCTACTCTGACCTCTCCTCTCTCCCCGTCCCCAGGAGCCCCGGGTGAGTGGTTGTGAAAGAGGTGTTCTGCACGGTCCCTTTAAGAAGAATTCTGGGTCTGAGAAATCAGTCTCTTTCTCACAAACAGTATCCTGTCTTGTTTCCAGCTAAATACTGTCCATATGTCTCTTCTAGGCTCTGGGGCTTCAGGCTGGGGCTTTGTTCCTGGGATTCAGGACCCTCCCTTCTCTGCTAAACTCACTTCCCGCCACGCGAGTCTCTCCCAGCTGCCGTTTGCTCTGGGGAGCTGGGAAGCCCTCTCCACGTTTCTGCTTTTTCTACCAGTCTCGTTATGGCTTCTTCAGTGTTCCTTGGTTGAAGAGTCCTCCTAGTTTAGTCCAAAGTTGGTTTTTCCAGACGATAGTTCTTAAAATTAGTTTGTAATCCACTTTGGTTCTGTGAGGTGGATGTTGGTACGTCCACCTACTCCAGTGCCATCTTGTCTCTCCAATAATTATAATTCTCTAAGCTGCAAAGCTTTCTCACAACTCTTATAAAGCAAACATGTAGGCATTGTTAACAGTAACCCTCAGCCTGAGAAAATGTGGAGCAGGAAGGCTTTGCTTTAGCTCTGTTCTCCTTATTTGGTATGTTCCCAATAAACAGCAATCAGGGTCCAACTCACTCAACTGTGAAGAAACTACATGGCTCTGGGCAACTGCCATTTTGAATGATGGTCAACTAAGTATGGAGTATGCAAGGATTAAATAAAGTATTAATTACGGTTTTTTAACCCAGCAGAGGCATGGTCAGGAAAAATTACAGTTGCAGCTGTAGTATGCAATAGTATTACTTTAGAGAAAGTGTACATTCATTATGGTTGCTGCAAGCATCAAAGTAAAGAATTTCAGTAAATCTAACAGACTGGTGTGTTAATAAAATTAGTTATTCTTGTCCAAAATTCTGTTTTCCTGCTCTCAGAATTGCACTGATACCCAGACTATAAAGCTTGGATGTTTGTACTGCACATTTCACCTCTTATATAATGTATATCTATTGGTACAGAGCTATGGAATGGAACATTCTTGCTTCATGGGAAAAACAGACTCATAAAAATAAATTGCAGGCATTTTACAGTAGAAAATGGCCCTTTTTCATACGTGGCAAAAAAGTGGTTAATGTACAATCGAAAGTGCACTGCATGTAATGAAATGCATTTTTTTGTCTAGAAAATATATTTATTGTGTGTTGAAAATTGTAATATCCTCACCTGCAAAAGGAAATTTCTATTATAATGCTCATTTGCTATTATAGAGAGTAAAACCAGTTTTTCTTGTTTACCAAAGTAGTGTATCTTAATATCAGCCCACAACACTGTCAAGTTCACTTAAGAAGAACTATGTGTAGATGAGAAAGGGACTGAATAGAAGCCAGAGTATTTCATTTCATCTGCTTTTCATATCTGAGCAAGTGCTATGTAATCCACAGCATCTGATAGCTATCTCTTTTCACAAAAGTTTTCTTTTCAGAAGAAAAAGCTAAAATCTGGTCAATTTGAGGCTCTCATCAATAAATAAATCTTTTGACTTTGCATATATTTACACATAAGTAAGAGTTTGTTTCTCTAGTGTTTTTTGAGAGAGAATGTAAAGAATGGGCTGGGAAGTCACACTGTCTTCAGATGGAGATAATGTAGAAAAACCATTTTGGGTCATTTATTAAACAGACATTGGTTGTTACATGAAATCAACATATGATGCATCGTTTTTATGACTTACGATCACACTAACTCAAGTTTCAAGTAGGAAGTGCTATGCATTTTTACTGCGGATAACTGTCACTTCCTAAGGCTGAGCAGTGAGTGAGCAGGATTTCGCACCTTGTTATCTGTTCCTTGAACACATAAAGGTAACTTTGGTTCACTGTATGCCAAAGAAAGGCTTTTTGGTGCAGGGTCTGCTATGCAATCAAACTATGAGGAACACAGGACAGATAGTGAAATCTAGACTATGCCCACCTAGTGTCAAGTGTTCTGCATTGAGGCTTACTAGGAGGGGCTGGCAAGTGAAGCTTCGGACTTCTGGTCCTGAAAGGGCACAAATGGCCTGGTAGTAGAGGCCATACAGTGAGGTGTTCAAGAACAGTATTCTGGAATCATTCCAAGCAAGTGACCACAGGCACGTGATTTAATCTCTTTGAAACTTAATCTTTGAAATGGAGATAGTAGAAGCAACTATCTCATAGTCTATCTGTAATTTTATCCGCTAACTGGGTCTCACCAAGTCATCTAAGATTATGAAACTTTCCTAGCAGAAGTCTCAATCTCATGGCCTCACTGGCCCCTGCCAATTGAAAAGGATCTCCCCTCAGGGGTTACCACTAACACATCAAGTAGAACCAGCTTCCTGATTCCTCTCTGCAATAACAAATGCTTGAACCAAACATAACAGGAAATCTCCCAGCAGCCCCAAGAGACTGGTAGACTGTGTGGGACTGGGACTTCGGAAGAACTCCAGATTCTGTGGCCTCATGCGGAGGAGACTCATGAAATCAGTGAATAACCAGTAAATTTCCTAATTCAAATCAGGCCTCTTGGAAGAGAGTTCTGGCAAAGACACACCTGGTGTTTTCTCAAATATAAACTATTTCTGAGGAAAGAGAACAACACATCCCCTCTTGAGACAAAAAGAACTAGATATCTTCTCCCTGACCCTCTATCTTCAATAAGGACAGAGCATTTTGGTGGGAAAATTGAATGGATAAAAATCTGTCTTGAGCTTCTCTGTTTCACACTACTGTCATGGAAAGGCAACATGGATGTTTTAGCCATATTTTCCCATCATCCAGGTTTCAGGAAGGATATAAGGGGAGAAGGTGAGTAAATGCTCATTACTGTGGTTTGGAATTTCTCAAACCTGAGATGTCGGATGGGGTGAAGGAGCCCCCAAGAGTTGATTGCTATTTTATATTTCCTTCTTTTCCCCTGTGGCTTTGCCCTTTCAATACTGATCTCACTGCTTCATTGCTTTTAACATGTCAAATGTAGTGGTCCTCTTTAATAAACTGAGAAGGAACGCCCCCGCACCATGTATATATATGTGCATTAATGCACATGTCCACAGATTCACACACAATGATAAAAATTAATGTATACACATGCACATATAACACACAGTACAAATGTACACACATGCAGCCACATTTACACACATTCACTACCTCACTGACCCTCCAACAGCTCTGCTTTCGGCAATTGTTTCGCTCCCTCAGGCTCTTCCCTCTCCTCTCCTCATTTCTGGCAGCTATTCATGCTTCTTACTAGGATGTTTAACTTAGGACAAATACAAGAGGGTACCACTTAACCTTGCAGATGATAAACGTAGTTTGAAAAGATAATAGTGGCAAGAAATAAAAGTGGATTTGAAAATATCCCAAACAAATTTACAAAAGAGCCAAAAAGGCAAAGAAACTGAGATAGCCAAACCATGAGTCTATCAGTAGCCATGTTCCAGGGAAGTACTGGAACAAGGCTCTAACTCAGTAAACTTGATATTTCCACAGAAGCAATTCCTATCATAAATGGAGGTTAATAGTCCATTTAATGGCTGATCTATATCCAAAACTCTTTCCCTGTAATTTTTTTTTCAAGTGAGAGCAGGAGAGATAGTAAGACAGACTCCCACATGCATCCCTACTGGGATCCACCCAATCCCTGTCTAGGGCTAATCTCAATCAATTGAGCTATTTTTATATCTGAAACTGTCCCACTAAGACCCTCAAAGCTATCCTCAGTGCCTGGGGCCCAGGGCCAATGATCAAACCAATTGAGCATTGGCTGTGGGAGGGGAAGAGAGAGAGATGGGGAAGGATAGGAGGAGAGAAGCAGATAGTCACTTCTCTTTTGTAACCCTGACCAGAAATTGAACCAGGACATCCATACGCCAAGTTGATGCTCTATCCACTGAGTCAACTGACCTGGGCCTTTCCCTGTAATTCTGTAATCTTTTCCTACTCCAACTCTAGACTTAGTCAGGTGCCCTCTTTTGGCCAATGAGATGTTAGCGGAAGGTTGACAAGCATCTGTAAGTTTCTGCTTGCCCTCTTGCATGACTGGGTTTGTGCCCTCTTGCACTCTGACATGATTATGAAGACACTTTAGAGGATGCACAACATAAGTAGTTGAGGCAAGTGGCCTCAGCCAAGGTGATCTTAGATTAGCTTACATGCCAGTTGATTTCTCAAGACAACATAACAGAACAAGAAGTACAAGTTAGCCCCAACTGTTGATCAGCAGACTTGGAAGTTAAGTAAATGGTTGTTGCAAGTCCCTAAATTTTGGAGTGACTTGTTATGCAGCATTATTTGTGGTAATAGATAACTGACACAGAAATTATGATTTACAATTAGGGTGATGTTATTACCAAAAACTAAAAAAAGAAAAAAAGTGTCATTGGCTTTGAGATCAAGCAGTGGCAGAGTATGAAAAACTTATGAGAAAACTACTATAGAAGGATGAAAAGATGGTGACATGGGTTATGTAGCAGCAAAAAAAAAGGGGGGGGGAGTATAAAACTGCTACATGTAGTAATTCCAAAGATAGAAAATATACCTAGTGAACTTTGGTATTTGAGCAATAACATTCCTAGGTAGACTAGTGAACATATCAGTGACTCTTACTATTTATATATTGATAAGATTCTATAAGAGAGAGGTTAGAGAATAACTGATCATTGTGTAGCCAAACTTAAATTATCTATAGAGGAAACAGAACTTCTTGGTTGGAAAATAAAATAGTTTCTCATATCTGGTTTTTCCAGTTAGCAAAAGATTCTCAAAGTAAAATACAGCCTAGGGCAACGATCAAATAAAATATTTATATTTAAGTCCTTTTATCAATGACCTCTTAAAGAAATAAACAAGAATCTAGCAGACCTTCTAAAGCAGGGGTCCCCAAACTACGGCCCGCGGGCCACATGCGGCCCCCTGAGGCCATGTATCCGGCCCCCGCAGCACTTCCGGAAGGGGCACCTCTTTCATTGGTGGTCAGTGAGAGGAGCATAGTTCCCATTGAAATACTGGTCAGTTTATTGATTTAAATTTACTTGTTCTTTATTTTAAATATTGTATTTGTTCCTGTTTTTTTTTTTTTTTTTTTTTTTTTTTTTTTTTTTTTACTTTAAAATAAGATATGTGCAGTGTGCACAGGGATTTGTTCATAGTTTTTTTTATAGTCCGGCCCTCCAACGGTCTGAGGGACAGTGAACTGGCCCTCTGTGTAAAAAGTTTGGGGACCCCTGTTCTAAAGTATACAAAACGGCTGCTAGAAATCTTAAGAACATTGTCCAAAAGCAACCTGTCTTGCCCAAATAACAGCAGTTAAGTTAATAGAGAGATCTATTCAATAGCTCCAAAAAAGAATTGTAGGTGTTACATATGCTCATCAGATTTATAAGAAACCCGCAAAAAAATTTGAGGGTACTCTATTGGCAAAAATGTTGCCAATTTAAGCTAAAAGACTGAGACTATTGAAAATGTAAGAAAATCTCTGGGTCCCTCATTTCCATAAACAGGAAGTAGGTTTGCATGTTTTCTAGGTCATCCAGCTACTCGTTGGGATCATGGTTTTGGTAGTGGTTGGCTTGAGGCAAGCATGTCTCAAATGACCTCATTTGTGATGCATTCACTCTTCCCCACAAGTTTCTCTCATCCTTTCAGCAGATTAGCCCTAGGATACATTCATGATTATGATGAAGAAGGAAGAGTATGAGAGGGATCATGATTATAAAAAGCAGCAAGAGAGTAAGCCTCAATGGACAAGGACTTCCCAAACCACTGTATGCATTATAATTGCTAACAACTGATTGGCCAAAATAAGTCACCTGGCAAAGCCCAGAAACAAGGAGAGGGGTCATCAATGCAATCAATCCTCTATAATTCCCAAACTGTCTGCCATGAAAACTAGTGTCCTAGAAGATGTTAAGAGATGTTCAATTAAAAAGAAGTTCTATGTAAGAAAGTAGTAAGAAAATGTTTTATTGACTGATAATGAGGGTTCCTGAATTTAGATTTGAAATACAGCAATAGGGGAGGTAACATTATGGAAATGTGGAATATACAAGGTGGAAGAAATGCACAGGGCATCCAAATGACTGACGGACTGTGTATCAACTTTGAGAAGATGGAGACAGACTGTCACATACCTGACAAAGGCAAGTATTAAGAATGCAGCAGGAACTCGGGAAAAAGTGGTGGTGGTGGGGTAGCCTTATAGAAGTCTGAATAGATACTTAAAAATTAAAAAAGAAAAAATAAGAGGTTCTGTGGTCATACACATTTGTGAAATGCTGTGGATTATATCATTGTGGTGAGACACAGTACTCATTCACCTATTAAAGTCTCTGAGAATTTCTGTGTCTGTTTACCTTGGTATAACTGGTGTTTCCTTCCACAATTATTTAACCATAAAGCACATTATTAAAAATAAACAAAAGACCCAAAATGAAGTCACTAGTATTAGACCACACCAACACTTGATACCTAGCCTGAGTAAAATTTAAGTCTCTCCCAGAGTGGAATTTTAAACCAATCAGCTTAGAATTTCCTGGTCAACTCTAGTATGGTAATCTGCTTGATAAGACACCCTACCTAAGCAAAATACTCTCCAGACCTATCCATGCTGTTGAAAAGGGTTAGATTTCCTTCTTTTTTATGGCCGAGTAGTATTCTGTTGTGTAAAAATACCACAGTTGTTTTTTGTTTGTTTGTTTGTTTGTTTGTTTTTATCCACTCATCTACTGATGAGCATTTGGGCTGTTTCCAAATCTTGGCTATGCTAAGTGAAATAAGCCAGTCAGAGAAAGACAAATACCAAATAGTTTCACTTAAATGCAATGTGGAATCTAATAAACAAAATAAACTAACAAACAAAATAGAAACAGACACATAGATGCAGAGAATAGACAGACAGCTCTCAGAGGGGAGGTGGATTGGGGAGCTGAGTGAAAAGGTAAAGGGATTAAGCAAAAAAAAGAAAATCTCAGACACAGACTACAGTATGGTGATTGCAAGAGGGAAAGGAAGGTGGGAGAGGTAGGACAGGTTAAAGAAGGGATAAAATGGTGATGGAAGGAGACTTGACTTGGGATGGTGAATGTAAAGCCAGTAGCCACGGCCACCGTCACAGCCACCTGGCCCATGCAGGTTCGCATTTGATTCGGACAGATGGTAATGAAACAATGGAGCCAAAAACTGGTGGGCCATCATCTTTAATCCTAGCTTGCACCTGGCTGGCAAGTAAAAACACACACTGGGCTCCAAAACTCACTCATTCAGTGCTCACAAAGCTACTGACTTCCCCGAGTTTCCTAGGATCAGAGGTTTTTAGCTCACTAGCCTCATTCGCCTTTGTTCCCCATCTCCTTCCTTCTCTCTGCACAAACTCTGCACAAACTGGCTTCTTCTTCAGCACTCCTCCATCTTGGCTGCTTCTCCTCTTCCCCACATGGCCTTTCTCTGCTCTCTTCTCTAATGCTAATCTCAGAAACCGAGAGAGAGCAAGCTCCTGGTCTGCCCCATTTTTATAGTGTAGAAATCAAAACCTTTAATCCAATATACAAACAAGGAAGTCTCTGATACAAAGTCACTTAGGGTGGGAAAGGCTTAGTCTTAAAACTAAGCCTTAGGGTATAACAACCCTGTCTGCTTACAGCCTGTCCCCCCACACCCAATGCAAACTATAAGCGAGCAAACCTATATATCATATTTACAAACTCATTTGACCAACAGTGAACACATAGTACAACATACAGATGATATATTACAGCATTGTAACCCTGAAACCTATATAATTTTATTAACCAGTGTCACCCAAATAAATTCAATTAAAAAAACTGCATAAAGTTTTTTTAAAAACCTGTAAAAAATTAAAAAACATTAAAAGTAAGACCTCCCGACCTTCACCTAAGGAAAGAGCATTCAGGAAGGTGACCTTGCCTGAAATAACCTTCTTTTTAAACTTCCTTGTCCCACCCTCTTCCTGCCTATATAACCTTCTGTTTTTGTACAACTCCTAGGAGCACGCTTCTATTTAGTAGATGGGTTGGTGCCTGATTCATGAATCTTTCAATAAAGCCAATTTTATCTTTAAATTCACTCACTTGAGAGTAATGGCGGAGTAGGAAGCGATACCGATAAATCTCCCCCAAAACTCAACAAGATCTTCAACCAGAAACAGAAAAACCTATACTTGGAGCTTCCAGATGCTTTGCAATACACCCGAAGGTATGGTCGAGTGAAAAATTGGCTAAATATATAACCAAACCCCAAAGGAAATAGGGAGTAAGAAATGCTCCGCCTTCCTCACTAACCTAAACAGGGCGGCTTTCTCTGGTAACTGTGAATATAGAAACTGAGGCGGGCAAAGGGGGTGAATACATCCAGGCTGCGGCACAAAGGGCCGAACCAGGCTGTGGCACAGAGATCCTAGCCGAGGAAAAACTGATCCTGTGGCAAGCCGGGAAATACAAGCTAACACTCGCGCCAAACCCAAACAAAGACAGACAAGCAGGGCAGCCATTTTACCCGTTCTCCTGGTTGGTGCGCAGTTAGTGGGCGAGAGATTTCTTCCTAAGCCCCGGAAGTGGGTGTCCGTGTTACCCCACAGAGAGGCAGGGTCAGAGGCCTTTCTGTGGGCCGAAAGCAGAATCTCTGGGCAGCCCCAGCGCCCTGGGAAAGCCGCGCACGGGAGGGAGCAAGAACTAATTCCAACGGTGGAAATTTTCCATGCTGGTGAGGGTTTCACTCAGAGGGAAATGCGGCCGGCCTCATATCCTGGTGTGCGCGCGCGCAGATAGGAAGTGAGCGATTCCTCAGAGTGCCTCGGCAGTGTGTGCCCGTGTTATCACACAGAGAGGCAGAGTCAGGGGCCTTTGTGTGGGCAAAAGCGGAATCTCGGGCCGCCCCAGCACCATGCAAAAGCCACGCACGGGGACGGAGCGAGAGCGAATTCCAACGCTGCAACTTTTCCATGCGGTTGGGGGTTTCATTCAGAGCGTGAGACTGCTGGCCGGATATCCTGGTCTGCGTGCAGATAGTGAATGAGAGTTTCCTCCAAGCACCCTGGAAGTGGGCGCCCGCCTGTGTTATCGGACAGAGTGGCAGAGCCAGAGGTCTTTGAATGGGCGGAAAGCCCGCCTGATTATGCTAGCAGCTCTGACTGACTGAGCCTTACCCAGAGCCCTGTGCTGAGTGGGAATAGAGTGGGGAGTTGCCAGCTCTTTGAACCTCTTACTATCTAGGCAGAGGCAGCAGCAACCCCATAGCTGGATTATCAGGCTACTAATTGAGGAAGGAAAGACTAGGAGAAAAGCTCCAGTAACACGGACTCTCTCACTGTTGGAGCCTATAAATGCTAATGAGCCTCGACTCCCAACGAGACTAAAGTACAATACATGACATTGCCATAGAGACTTATCAACTGCAAACCTCTACCTGAGCGTGCCAAAGGGGCAGAACCCGGGATACAGAGTCACCAACCAGGAAGAGGGAGAGAAAAGAAAAAGCAAGAAGATAACCTCTCAAAATCAAGAATAATCTGCTGACTTTATAACCTATCCCATTTTATTATATTTGTTTGTTTGTTTCTCTTATCTTCATTCTTGATACTTTTTTTCCTCCTCCAATTTGGCCAATTAACTCTCTGCTGGCCTTACTCTCTCCTCTCCTTGAACTACACTACCCATAAGTGTTACATCTCCCATTATCTTTTTTCTCCCCTTCCTTTCTCTCTATGAGGGTTGCACTCCAAAACCCTTAACTCTCTCTCTCTCCTTTCTTTTTTCTTCTTTTAGTGGTTCTTTCTTTTTTTTTCTCTCTTTCTTTTCTCCCTCTATATTAGTTTCTTCCTTTCTCCTTTACATCTCCTCTCATTCAAACCTCAATAACAAACAAATTCTCTTATCTGGGACTCAAACTTATGTTTGTGGCATTTTGGGGGGTTTTTACTTCACATTTTTAACTCACTAGCAGTGCTCCCATCCCTGGCTCTCCATTTTATCTAGTTCTTGTTCCACTAAATACAATAGTATTTTTTTAATTTGTCCCCCCATTTTCCTGTTTTCCTCTTATTCCTCTCATCATAACTCTTAGACAACCAACACCTAAAAGTAAATCATTTTATTCTTGACCCAAATTTTTTCCTTATTTGCTTTTTGTGGGTCCATACCCCCCCTTTTTTTTTTTTGCCCCTTTATTACTTTTCCCCAATTCAGGCCCTCCATCACAGGCATTGTTTGTTATAATTCACAGTTCACCACAAGATTTTCTCAATAAAAAGGGGAGAGGAGAGGAAAAAAGGAGGGGGGGGAATAATTTCCTTTTTTAAAAAATTATTCTTTTATTTTATTTTTATTTCATTATTAATTTTTTTTAAAAAAACGACTCTTTTTGATTTTTTATTTTTAACTTTTTATTCTTTATTAAATCTCATTAATACTATCAACAAAACCACCCTCAGATGCCATTAAGGAAGAGAAAATCGAATATCATGGATACAAAAGAAAGAGAGGTAACACAGCTAGATGAGGAAAAATCTATGGAGAAAAAATTTAATATATTAGAAACCTTGGAGCTAAATGACAGAGAATTCAAGATAGAAATCCTTAAAATCCTCCGAGATATACAAGAAAACACAGAAAGGCAATTTAGGGAGCTCAGAAAACAACTCAAAGAACACAAAGAATATATGTCCAAAGAAATTGAAACTATAAAAACAAATCAAACAGAGATGAAAAACTCAATTCACGAGCTGAAAAACGAAGTAACAAGCTTAGCTAATAGAACAGGTCAGATAGAAGAGAGGATTAGTGAAATAGAAGACAAGCAACTTGAGGCACAACAGAGAGAAGAAGAAAGAGACTCAAAAATTAAAAAAAATGAGATAGCCCTACAAGAATTATCTGACTCCATCAAAAAGAATAACATAAGAATAATAGGTATATCAGAGGGAGAAGAGAGAGAAAATGGAATGGAGAACATACTCAAACAAATAATAGATGAGAACTTCCCAAGCCTGTGGAAAGAACTAAAGCCCCAAATTCAAGAAGCAAACAGAACACCGAGTTTTCTTAACCCCAACAAACCTACTCCAAGGCATATCATAATGAAATTGACACAAACCAACAGCAAAGAAAAAATTCTCAAGGCAGCCAGGGAAAAGAAGAATACAACATATAAAGGAAGGCCCATTAGATTATCATCAGATTTCTCAGCAGAAACTCTACAAGCTAGAAGAGAGTGGACCCAAATATTTAAAGTCCTGAAAGAGAGGAACTTTCAGCCACGAATACTATACCCATCAAAGCTATCCTTCAAATATGAAGGAGAAATAAAAACATTCACAGATACAGAAAAGATGAGGGAATTTATCATCAGAAAACCCCCACTCCAGGAATTACTAAAGGGGGTTCTCCAATCAGATACAAAGAACAAAAAAAAACAGAGCCACAAGTAAAAGCTCCAAGAAGAACACAATAAAACCAAATTTAAACTGTGACAACAACAAAAAGAAAGAGGAGGAGAAGATGGAGATTAACAGTAGCAAAGGACAATGGAGTGCAAAAGTATTCACAAAATAGTTTGCTACAATGAACAGGGTAGGGACCTTTTTCATTACTCAAAGGTAACCACCATTGAAAAAACCACCACAGAAGCACATGAGATAAAAAAGATAGCAACAGAGGAAAGATGTATGGAATACAACCAAATAAAAACAAAAGATAGAAAAATGAAAGAGAAGGATCAAACAAGACACAAAACTAACAGAAAGCAAGATATAAAATGGCAATAGGGAACTCACAAGTATCAATAATTACACTAAATGTAAACGGATTAAACTCACCAATAAAAAGGCACAGAGTAGCAGAATGGATTAAAAAAGAAAATCCAACTGTATGCTGCCTACAGGAAACTCATCTAAGTAACAAGGATAAAAACAAATTCAAAGTGAAAGGCTGGAAAACAATACTCCAAGCAAATAACATCCAAAAAAAAGCAGGTGTAGCAATACTCATATCGGATAATGCTGACTACAAGACAGGAAAAGTACTCAGAGACAAAAATGGCCATTTCATAATGGCTAAGGGGACACTGAATCAAGAAGACATAACAATTCTTAATATATATGCACCAAACCAAGGAGCACCAAAATATATAAGACAGCTACTTATTGATCTTAAAACAAAAACTGACAAAAATACAATCATACTTGGAGACCTCAATACACCGCTGACAGCTCTAGATCGGTCATCCAAACAGAGAATCAACAAAGACATAGTGGCCTTAAACAAAACACTAGAGAACCTGGATATGATAGACATCTACAGGACATTTCATCCCAGAGTGACTGAGTATACATTTTTCTCCTGTGTACATGGATCATTCTCAAGAATTGACCATATGTTGGGCCACAAAAACAACATCAGCAAATTCAGAAAAATTGAAGTTGTACCAAGCATATTTTCTGATCATAAAGCCTTGAAACTAGAATTCAACTGCAAAAAAGAGGAAAAAAATCCCACAAAAATGTGGAAACTAAACAACATACTTTTAAAAAATGAATGGGTCAAAGAAGAAATAAGTGCAGAGATCAAAAGATATATACAGACTAATGAAAATGACAATACAACATATCAGAATCTATGGGATGCAGCAAAAGCAGTGATAAGAGGGAAGTTCATATCACTTCAGGCATATATGAACAAACAAGAGAGAGCCCAAGTGAACCACTTAACTTCCCACCTTAAGGAACTAGAAAAAGAAGAACAAAGACACCCCAAAACTAGCCGAAGAAAGGAGATAATAAAAATCAGAGCAGAAATAAATGAATTAGAGAACAGAAAAACTATAGAAAAAATTAATAGAACAAGGAGCTGGTTCTTTGAAAAGATCAACAAAATTGACAAACCCTTGGCAAGACTTACCAAGGAAAAAAGAGAAAGAACTCATATAAACAAAATCCAAAATGAAAGAGGGGAAATCACCACGGACACCGTAGGTATACAAAGAATTATTGTAGAATACTATGAAAAACTTTATGCCACTAAATTCAACAACCTAGAAGAAATGGATAAATTCCTAGAACAATACAACCTTCCTAGACTGAGTCAAGAAGAAGCAGAAAGCCTAAACAGACCTATCAGTAGAGAAGAAATAGAAAAAACCATTAAAAACCTCCCCAAAAATAAAAGTCCAGGCCCTGACGGCTATACCAGCGAATTTTATCAAACATTCAAAGAAGACTTGGTTCCTATTCTACTCAAAGTCTTCCAAAAAATTGAAGAAGAAGCAATACTCCAAACACATTTTATGAGGCCAACATAACCCTCATACCAAAACCAGGCAAGGATGGCACAAAAAAAGAAAACTACAGACCAATATCTCTAATGAATACAGATGCTAAAATACTAAACAAAATACTAGCAAATCGAATACAACAACATATTAAAAAAATAATACATCATGATCAAGTGGGATTCATCCCAGAATCTCAAGGATGGTTCAACATACGTAAAACGGTTAACATAATACACCATATCAACAAAACAAAGAACAAAAACCACATGATCTTATCAATAGATGCAGAAAAGGCTTTCGATAAAATACATCATAATTTTATGTTTAAGACTCTCAACAAAATGGGTATAGAAGGAAAATATCTCAACATGATAAAGGCCATATATGATAAACCATCAGCTAACATCATATTAAATGGCACTAAACTGAAGGCTTTCCCCCTTAAATCAGGAACAAGACAGGGTTGTCCACTCTCTCCACTCTTATTTAATGTGGTACTAGAGGTTCTCGCCACAGCAATCAGACAAGACAAAGAAATAAAAGGCATCCATATCGGAAAAGAAGAAGTAAAGGTATCACTTTTTGCAGATGATATGATCCTATACATCGAAAACCCCAAAGAATCCACAAAAAGACTACTAGAAACGATAAGCCAATACAGTAAGGTCGCAGGATACAAAATTAACATACAGAAGTCAATAGCCTTTCTATATGCCAACAATGAAACAATTCAGAACGAACTCAAAAGAATAATCCCCTTCACGATTGCAACAAAAAAAAATAAAATACTTAGGAATAAACATAACAAAGAATGTAAAGGACTTATATAATGAAAACTATAAACCATTTTTAAGGGAAATTGAAAAAGATATAATGAGATGGAAGAATATACCTTGTTCTTGGCTAGGAAGAATAAATATAATCAAGATGGCTATATTACCCAAAGCAATATACAAATTTAATGCAATTCCCATCAAACTTCCAATGACGTTTTTTAAAGAAATAGAGCAAAAAATCATCAGATTTATATGGAACTATAAAAAACCCCGAATAGCCAAAGCAATCCTAAAGAAAAAGAATGAAGCTGGGGGCATTACAATACCTGACTTCAAACTATATTATAGGGGCACGACAATCAAAACAGCATGGTATTGGCAGAAAAATAGACACTCAGACCAATGGAACAGAATAGAAAGTCCAGAAATAAAACCACATATATATAGTCAAATAATTTTTGATAAAGGGGCCAACAACACACAATGGAGAAAAGAAAGCCTCTTCAATAAATGGTGCTGGGAAAACTGGAAAGCCATATGCAAAAGAATGAAACTGGACTACAGTCTCTCCCCCTGTACGAAAATTAACTCAAAATGGATCAAAGATCTAAACATAAGACCTGAAACAATTAAGTACATAGAAGAAGACATAGGTACTCAACTCATGGACCTGGGTTTAAAGAGCATTTTATGAATTTGACTCCAATGGCAAGAGAAGTGAAGGCAAAAATTAATGAATGGGACTACATCAGACTAAGAAGTTTTTGCTCAGCAAGAGAAACTGATAACAAAATGAACAGAAAGCCAACTAAATGGGAAATGATATTTTCAAACAACAGCTCAGATAAGGGCCTAATATCCAAAATATACAAAGAACTCATAAAACTCAACAACAAACAAACAAACAATCCCATAAAAAAATGGGAAGAGGATATGAACAGACACTTCTCCCAGGAAGAAATACAAATGGCCAACAGATATATGAAAAGATGCTCATCTTCTTTAGCTATTAGAGAAATGCAAATCAAAACAGCAATGAGATACCACCTCACACCTGTTCGATTAGCTATTATTAGCAAGACAGGTAATAGCAAATGTTGGAGAGGCTGTGGAGAAAAAGGAACCCTCATCCACTGTTGGTGGGAATGTAAAGTAGTACAACCATTATGGAAGAAAGTATGGTGGTTCCTCAAAAAACTGAAAATAGAACTACCTTATGACCCAGCAATCCCTCTACTGGGTATATACCCCCAAAACTCAGAAACATTGATACGTAAAGACACATGCAGCCCCATGTTTATTGCAGCATTGTTCATAGTGGCCAGGACATGGAAACAACCAAAAAGCCCGTCAATAGATGACTGGATAAAGAAGATGTGGCACATATACACTATGGAATACTACTCAGCCATAAGAAATGATGACATCGGAACATTTACAGCAAAATGGTGGGATCTTGATAACATGATACGAAGCGAAATAAGTAAATCAGAAAAAACCAGGAACTGCATTATTCCATACGTAGGTGGGACATAAAAGTGAAACTGAGAGACATTGATAAGGGTGTGGTGGTTACGGGGGGGGGGAGGGGGGAATGGGAGAGGGAAAAGGGGAGGGGGAGGGGCACAGAGAGAACAAGATAGAGGGTGACGGAGGACAATCTGACTTTGGGTGATGGGTATGCAACATGATTGAACGACAAGATACCCTGGACTTGTTATCTTTGAATATATGTATCCTGATTTATTGATGTCACCCCATTAAAAAAATAAAATTATTAAAAAAATAAATAAATAAATTCACTCACTTAATTTTTTGTTCTTTAACATTAATCACAGAAAATATTTGAGTACTTCCTGCAGAACGGGTGTTCAATGAATCACAGTCTGAAAAACACTAGTCTAAGTTTTGAAAACTTACCGTAATAATTGGGTTACAAGAAAGAGCTTTACGACACCCAGAAGTTTTCATGGCACAGATTAGCTGCCCATGGTAATCATTCGCTCTTATCCCAGATGATAAAAACCAAGACTCAGGAAAATTAAGGAACCCACGCAGGAAAGGAGCAGCCAAGTTGGGTGGATATCTGTACCTGCCTGACCAAACCCTATCATCTGTTTATCTTCCTGTCAGTGGGGGAATCTCAGACACCCTGACAAATAGCAGGTGAAGCAGCACAGGGTGAAAGTCTAGCCATTGAGAAATTGGTTTCAGTCCTGGCTTTGCTACTAAGTGATCTTGAGTCGGCCACAACCTCTTAAACAGTAGATTGGAAATACCATGCTTCGTTTTCCCTTGCAGCTCGAAGAATCTGGAAAATATTTTGATGAACAGCTCTTTGGGACATAAGAATCCTCTGAGGCTTCCCCATCTGCCACCATAAAAATGACCTAAAACTTACTGCCTTGTCATTAATCTGGCCCTGAACATAACAAATTCATTTTTAATGTGTTTATTTTAATCATTTAAGATATTCAAAATACCCTTCCAAGCCTGAAACTCTTCCTTTTCCCTATCTAATTTTCCAGTGAAATCTCAGTGATGTATTCCAGTGAGGGCATATTAATATTCTGAGGAAATACAATACCAGTACTGCAGACTCTAATTTTAGAACATTAATCACTAAGGATGGTTTTCTTCTTCCTGTCCTCATTTTTTTTTTCAGGTTGTCAGCCTATTGCACCACATTAAACGAGGTGGTGGTGACTTTCCTTTATTAAACGTTTCTTTCCTGAGGGCTTGCCTTTGGTAGGAATGGCAGGAGGCCCCAAACAGGGAGAATCCATAGCTCTTGGCTGCTCTGAGCTTGCCCTATGGACATAAAACTTGAGACCACATGGAACACACCACCTGAATGGCAGAGGTAAGGTCACTTTGTCACAGAAACTATTTTACTGTCACGGAATCCATCTTGGCTTTATCTCACCATTTTGCTGTGGCTGAGGCAATTAGGTGAATTCGTGTCAAAATCACTTCCAGATCTATAGTCCAATATCTATTTTTAGTGAGGCTGCACCCACAGCACCACGTGAAACATTCGATGAAATTCTTTGTCTTGGAGGAAACATCCAACATATATTTAGGTCTCCTGTTCTACAAGAAGCAACATGGTTTCTGCGCGTTTTACTGCCTCCACTCTCTCAGCTCCCACTAGGCTAGCTTCTGGTCCCTCCAGGCAGGGAGGGCCTCTAGAGCCGGTTTTTCTAGCTCAGCACTGCTGACATTTTGGGCTGGACACAGGGCTTTGCTGTGATGCTGTCCTGTGCAACACAGGATGCTTAACAGACCCACATGCCCCTGGATGACCACAGCTCTCCCTCCCCTAGGCATGCACTGGGAGGCCAATTCCACTGATGGCTAAAAATCACTGCTCTAGAATAGGAGAAAAAAAAAAATCTTTTTGTTGTTGTTGTTGTTAAAAATGGATACCATTACCAGTACCACAACCAGTAATGTCCCTGAGGTGCTGGGCTTCCCTTTGAACTGTCGCCTGTGGGCAGTCGGGCCTCTTCACAGCCGGTCACGTCAGATTTCTTTGGTAGTCGTTCTTTTCTGTTTCTTTTCCATGTGCCCTCCACCCCCAATAGCTCTTGCTGCTCTACTCACCAGGTTTTATAGCTCTTTATCAGACTTTTCATAAGGAGCCTGTTCTCTAAGAATCGCCATCATTCTTGAGTGATTCAGGGCAAATTTAATGGCCATATTCAGGAAGATTCCAGCGGCATGACACGGTGTCACACCGGGAAGTCTTGCTTCCCAGGGGTGGTGAGCCAGCGTGGTACAGCTGAGCATGCCTCCTCCAGTTCCTCCTCTCCCTGAGTCAATTCTCCGTGGGCCCATCTAAGTACGAACGATATCCACTTCTCTTGAGCTAGGATCAAACCAGAGTCTTAAAGAGTCTGGAGTTTCAAAAAGCAAGTATCATTTGCTTTAAGTCATACAGCTATCAGATGGCAGAACCAGGATTCGAAGGTGGGTTTATCTACCTCCAAATGCTTACGCTATTTCCACCACTATTACCAACTCATTCCTTCAGGAGAAATAGAAAATGACTTGGGAACACCACGATAGGCATTGCACACTTTCCCTGTCCCTCCTCACACAGCGCTATGCACATGGGCATATTCGTATGCCTGTAACCTCAAATCCACAGACTATGATACCAGATGAATTTAATAAAAGTTTTATTATTGCAGCAGGTAGACCCTCATTTAATATTTATAACAACGGAGCAGATAGTCTTATTATACCTATTTTGTCAACCTCATTTCTATCTTCTGTCTGAGAATCGAGGAGAACAGGTCAGGACACCTTAGTGATTGTCCCTACCCACTCCATGGCCTGCGGAGAAGGACTGCAGCCCAGGCTGCGGCAGCGGGTTGAGCACTCCGGGCTTCAGGAGGGAACCCGCAGGGGCACAGAGGGCACTGGCACGCCCTCAGACCAGTCTGCGACCTCGGGCTCAGTAGTGGCAGAGTCCGGAGTTGAGCAGTCCCACTACCCCGAAATTCCTCCTTGGGCACAGTGCTCTCAGCAGAGGCCTGCCCGTCCTTTGCAATCCCGTCAGGGTCTCTGAAGAAGCAGAGATCAGGCACGACCTCCCGTGGGTGTTCACGGGAACTGGTACCATTCAGAACGTCCCGGGCCAGCACCCACCACATCAGACCTGCTGGGTGAGTCCCTGTTGTTGCACAAGGATGGCAGTGTCCACACAGCCCAGAGGAGTCTGTGTTACACAGAGCACAGTGATGAGCGGGTTGACACAGGACGCCCCCGTGAGGGGCTGGGGTCAGCCCCGGGTCGTCCGCTCCGGAAGTCTCGGCTCCGGGAAGGCTGCCTGGGTCTGGTCAGCGAGGGGGCCGGGAGGGCAGTGACCAGCAGCAGGGGTGGCTCCGGCGGCGGCAGCGAACCTCAGTGCAGCTCGCTGGCCCGCATTCCTGGACGATATGACACCGACGTCAGCGGGGTTTCCTGGCAACAGTGGCACGAGCGGGCAGCAGAAGCTTCTCCAGGTTCCCTTCAGATCTGTGTGCAGACGCCATCACTTCTCCTTTTGTAGACGTACTGTTGTTCCACTTGGAAGTCACGGTTGGTGCCACTAAGTGGGTTCCTGCTGCAAAGGATTCGCGGACGTTCTCCTCCTCCATTTTCTGGACATCAAAGGCTCTGGACATTGTGAGAGTTTCCCTTTAAGGTACGTGGGACCGAGTATAATGCCATATGGGCCCATCTTAGTAATGTGGGAAGGCTCTTTATTCCTATTCAAATGTTGAGTAACAGAGGCACATAGATATTTGTAATATGACAAACATTACACAACTAGTAAGAAGCAGTACTGGAGAAAGTCCAGAATGCTTTAATTTCCTGCTGGTCCTCTGAAGAGAAAGAAATGAAAGAGTTTGGTATTATCCAAGTGTATCAGAGGTCTCCAGAGAAAGCCAAAAGATAGGAAATTTCTTTCTTCCTTTCTTTCTTTCTTTCTTTCTTTCTTTCTTTCTTTCTTTCTTTCTTTCTTTCTTTCTTTCTTCTTTCTTTCTTTCTTTCTTTCTTTTTCTTTCTTTCTTTCTTTCCTTCTTTCTTTTCTTTTCTTTTCTTCTTTTCTTCCTTACTTCATTCTGTCTGTCTGTCTATGAAAAGAAACAGATTGAGAGAAGCAGAGACAGAGACAAAGCTATAGATACTATTTATTTTAAGGTATGGCTCATGCAATTATGGAAGCTGGCAAAACCAAGATTCATAGGACAGCTCACCAGTCCAGAAAGTCACATTGAAGTTGAAGCCTTGAGTCTGAAAACTACACGGCGGTCCAGAAGGCTGAGAACTCAGGCAGAACTTTTATGTTGCAGTCTTGAGGCATATTACTCCTTCTTTGGGAAAACTGTCTTTGCTTTAAGGCCTTCAACAGATTGGGTGAGGCCCGTCTACATTACAGAGACTAATCTGCTTTATCCCAGTCTACTGACTTAAATGTTCATCACGTTTAAAAAATACCTTCACAGCAATGCCTAGACCAGTGTTTGACAAAACTGGATGCCATAACCTATCCAAGTTAATACTTGAATTTAACCATCACTCCAAGAATAATAATAAGGCAAACAGAAGTGTTCTTCTTGGCACCCACTGATGGCTCAAAGGAACGTTGTCCCTTTCAATTCCAGCAAGAAGAAGGCACTGTGGTCAAAAACAAAAACAAAACAATGGGAAAGCCACAAAGAGGGTCAGCACAGGGACTAGAGGGAATGTGTCAGAGCTGAGCGCGTTCCTCAAAGGAAGGAGGAGGGGGGCGATGTAGATAGCAAGAGCCCAGAACGCTACAGAAAGGAGTACAACTTTACTGGCTTCTTCCTTGAAATCCATGCTTGCAGATTAGATCTGACTTGTTTTAGATAAGTCTCCATGTTAACAGATACGATGTGCCACAGTCATGGAAATAAAGGAATTTTCAAGAGCTCTAAAAACCTGCTACCCACCTAACTTCTTCTTCTATCATCCAAAATAGCTTTTAAACCTATTCATTGATGGTAAGTACAGTAAAATACACTCCAAGTTCTTGTAAATGGTTCCACCTAGAGACAAGCTAGTGGGAACCAAGCGAAAGCTAACAAGCTGCCTTTGCAAGGAGGATTTCTGCCGCCCATATCCCCTTCTGGTGCTGTGCATCCTTGGCTGGGTTTCACAGATTTTATGTTGAGGTTAACGGTTTTTTTGTTTGTTTGTTTGTTTGTTTGTTTTCATTTTTCTGAAGCTGGAAACAGGGAGAGACAGTCAGACAGACTCCCGCATG
Organism: Saccopteryx bilineata; assembly: GCF_036850765.1. Taxonomy (NCBI): domain Eukaryota; kingdom Metazoa; phylum Chordata; class Mammalia; order Chiroptera; family Emballonuridae; genus Saccopteryx; species Saccopteryx bilineata. Next base: position 102,383,245 of record NC_089495.1, on the reverse strand, counting down.
CGCCCGACCGGGATCCACCCGGCACGCCCACCATGGGGCGACGCTCTGCCCACCAGGGGGCGATGCTCTGCCCATCCTGGGCATCGCCATGTTGCGACCAGAGCCACTCTAGCGCCTGAGGCAGAGGCCACAGAGCCATCCCCAGCGCCCGGGCCATCTTTGCTCCCATGGAGCCTCGGCTGCGGGAGGGGAAGAGAGAGACAGAGAGGAAGGCGCGGCGGAGGGGTGGAGAAGCAAATGGGCGCTTCTCCTACGTGCCCTGGCCGGGAATCGAACCCGGGTCCTCCGCACGCTAGGCCGACGCTCTACCGCTGAGCCAACCGGCCAGGGCCAGGTTTACGGTTTTGATTAATATGTTTTCCTTTAATAAAAATGATTAGGGCCCTGGCCGGTTGGCTCAGCGGTAGAGTGTCGGCCTAGCGTGTGGAGGACCCGGGTTTGATTCCCGGCCAGGGCACACAGGAGAAGCGCCCATTTGCTTCTCCACCCCTCCGCCGCGCCTTCCTCTCTGTCTCTCTCTTCCCCTCCCGCAGCCGAGGCTCCATGGGAGCAAAGATGGCCCGGGCGCTGGGGATGGCTCTGTGGCCTCTGCCTCAGGCGCTAGAGTGGCTCTGGTCGCAACATGGCGATGCCCAGGATGGGCAGAGCATCGCCCCCTGGTGGGCAGAGCGTCGCCCCATGGTGGGCGTGCCGGGTGGATCCCGGTCGGGCGCATGCGGGAGTCTGTCTGACTGTCTCTCCCTGTTTCCAGCTTCAGAAAAATGAAAAAAAAAAAAAAAATGATTAGTTGTGAGAGGTACTGGGTGTTGCAAGGCGAATACATTGTAAGATGTAATATAGTAAAAACTGGCTTAGGATGCAGGTGCCAGCTTCTTTTTACAAGTGAGCTCAGAACCAGTTCCAATTTTCTTTGCTATGTTCAGACAGGCCTCTGGCGAGCAAAATGTCCACATGTAGCAGCTTTGGGAAATGCTTAAATGGTACAAAAAGAAAAAATATATAAAAGGGGATGACTCATTTGTTCAGGAGAGAGATCGTGGCTTTAAGACGTATTCCCATTTCTCCTCCTTTGCTGTCTGACCTTGGGCATTCTATACCTCACTTTATCCAGGAGCAGTATTCAAGTGGTAATAACATTTGTCTGCTTTCTTCCCACCTAGTAAGTAATAAATCAGGATGTTGGGACATCCTATAATCTTAAAGTATATAAATCAAGCACAGCTAAGTATAAAAACCATCAATAACATCACCTGAGGTCAAAAACAAGATTTACATTCCAAGCTCCAGTGATGAAAGGCGAGCAGGTGGAAATGTTGTCAGCTGGCCCATAGCTCTCGCCTCCATGTTTAACATGTTCGCCTTCAGATCAGCGAGTCTTTCGTGAAAGACGACCTCACAGTACAGTTGAACTGGTATAATAGCAGATTGACAAAAATGGAGACAGATGGCTGCTCAGTGGCAGGTTTTTAAAAAGAATTTACTGTTTATGAAACGTGCTATATTGATGGTGCCAGTGACTAAGTCTGCTGCTTAAAGGAAGAGATCAAGGGGGACAAGGACAATGACCTGGCACCCTCTCCTCAAATCACCCCCAACCCAATCTGGGCAGGAGGCTTGGGCTACCTGCCAAGTCCCCAAAATGGGAAACAATATCGAGACTCATGGTGATATTCACTAGGGAACAAGAGAACAGATGTAGCACCATTTATTTCTCACTTGGAAGAGAAAATTCTGGTGAGTGACAGTTGTGTGATGAGAGAAAGATCAGGGCTCTTCTCCTGGTTATTGTCTTTCGTTCATTTCTTGGGAAATAGCATGGGAGGCAGCAGGGTAATGAATTTCCCCAAATGAGAGCCCCAACTGAAACATTATAGCAGAATCCCTGAAGAGATGGTGACTAGGGAAACAAACAAACAAACAAACAAACAAGTGTGACTACATCAGACTAAAAAGTTTTTGTACAGTAAGGGAAACAATCAACAAAATGAAAAGAAAACCTACTGAATGGAGAAGGTCACTGAATGGGATGTGTCACCAGTGACACATCCACTAAGGGGTTAATACCCAAAATTATAAAGAAGTCAGAAAACTCAACACCAGATAAACAAATAACCCAATTAAAAAGTGGGAAGGAGACCTAATGGATATGTCTCTGAAGAGGACATACAGATGGCTAATAGACATTTTAAAAGTTGCTTGACATTATTAATAATCAGGAAAACGCTAATCAAAACCAAAATGAGATACCACCTTACACCTGTCAGAATGGGTATCATCAATAAATCCACAGACAGGTGCTGGCAAAGATGTGGAGAAAAGGGACGCTTGTGCACTGTCGGTGGGAACACAGACTGGTGCAGCTTCTATGGAAAAGTGTGGAGGTTCCTCAAAAAATTAAAAGTGGAACCGCCTTATGACTTAGTCCTTCCACTTCTGGGTATATATCTGAAGAAACACAAAACACAAACTTCGAAGAATATATGTACCCACATGTTCATTGCAGTGTTATTTACAATAGCCAAGATATGGAAACAACCCAAGAGACCATCAGTAGATGAGTAGATAAAAAAACTGTGTATAATTACACAATGCAATGCTAGTCAGCCATAAAAAAGTATGAAATCTTACCTTCTGTGGCAGTATGGATGGATCTAGAGCAGGGGTCTCAAACTCAACTCAGCGTGTGGGCTGCAGAGCAAGATCACAGCCGTTCGGCAGGCCGCACTAGGTCTACAAAAGGCAACTGTTACGCAACACTTTTCTCACTGCAGTTGAAAACAAAAAAAAAATCAGTACAAGCACAATCGTACATGCAGTTTACTCAGTGTCACAAAACGACCAGAAACTGTAGTTCACATCACAACTGCTGTTAACTAAGCTAATATCTAGCTAGGATGCTAGAGAAATGAAAAATACAAGTAGGCCCCTAGGCTTACTTAATTTTATCCAAAATATTTTGAACTTCGTGGATTAGTCTGCGGGCCGCACAAAATTGTTCGGCGGGCCGCATGAGGCCCGCAGGCCGTGAGTTTGAGACCCCTGATCTAGAGGAATTGTACCCAGTGAAATAAGTCAGACAGAGAAAGACAAATATAAATACCATATGATTTTACTTATACGTAGAAGCTAAAGAACAAAATAAAATAAAAAGACTCATAGAGGCCCTGACTGGTTGGCTCAGCGGTAGAGCATGGGCCTGGCGTGCGGGGGACCTGGGTTGGATTCCCGGCCAGGGCACATAGGAGAAGCGCCCATTTGCTTCTCCACCCCCCCCTTTCCTCTCTGTCTCTCTCTTCCCCTCCCGCAGCCAAGGCTCCATTGGAGCAAAGATGGCCCGGGCGCTGGGGATGGCTCCTTGACCTCAGCCCCAGGCGCTAGAGTGGCTCTGGTCGCGGCAGAGCGACCCCCCGGAGGGGCAGAGCATCGCCCCCTGGTGGGCGTGCCTGGTGGATCCCAGTCGGGCGCATGCGGGAGTCTGTCTGACTGTCTCTCCCCGTTTCCAGCTTCAGAAAAATACAAAAAAAAAAAAAAAGACTCATAGATACAGAAAACAGACTGACAATTGCCAGAGGGGAGGGGAGTTGGGGTACTCGGTGAAAAAGATAAAGGGATAAAGAAGTACAAATCAGTAGTTACAGAATAGTAGCAGAGATGTAAATTGCAGCCTAGGGAATATAGTCAATACTGTTGTAATAACTATGTGTGGGGCCAGGTGGGTACTGGAAATATCAGGGGATCACTCTGTAAAGTACGTGATGGTCTAAATGATATGTTGTACACCTTAAACTAACACAGAATAATACGGAATGTAAACTGTAATTTAAAAAGAGAGAGAGAGATGGTGACAGTTCTTATTAAATCCTCTAAAATTTGACAAATTCCAATTTTCATTTCTTCCAACTTCATACAAACTTTAGTTAGTCCTCCTCAGATGCAGTAAGTGTCCTTTATGATGTCCCTCTTTCATAATGTCAAAGGATATCTACCTAAGGGCCTAATTTTGTTTTCTGAACCATTTTCTTGAAGGAGACTCAAACTTCCATAACACATCAGTGTTGTGCTCTTCCTGGGCACTCTTGACACACCGCTAGCACCTTTTGGCAGTCATTGTGACTCGATGACATAAGGAGAAATCACAGACAAGTAAAAGTGCTTATAAATCAAGGAAAACCAGGTCTCTGTGACCTACAAATGCCCAGTGGTGGGGAGTTTCGATGGTGCTCCCTCTACTGGTTGGCCTGTTCTGTTGTCTATCACTATCATATTACTACATGGTTCAGTACCGTAATGGTTTTGAATATGTACCATAAGAGTATTCTAGAACAAGGTGCACTAAATGGGTGAGTGCTGAATGAGATATGCTGTAATCATAAAAACATCCCAGTTTGAAATCCAAGAGAAAACAGCAGTCTACATGAGGTATGCAGCGCATGCTCTCTGACCACTTCTGGGAAGCCTTGAACACCTGCCTCCCACAGTCCTCCCCTGTTTGAGGGACTCACCACTTAAAGGGCACTGTCCCTGAGGCAGCCCAGTACAAGGGCTCTGCACATTGCCAGGGGGCCTCTGCTGAACATTGCCCGCCAACCACCCCTAAAAGCTGGATCTAGAGTGAGAGCCATCAGAAAGGAGAAACTCTGAAAGCTGACAGACACTCCAAATCCAGGCACTAAGCAGAAACTTTAAGCTTGGAGAAGAACAAAAATTCAGTCAATGGGAACAACAGAGTCTGAGTGCAAGTGCTGTGACCACAATGGTCGTGCAGTAGATCAAGGAACAATCTCTTCCTCTCCTGAGAGACTGGCATCAGGCCTTGTCCAATCTCTGCTGAGCTGGCTTCCAATCTCCCTGGCCTTCCTTGTATACTTTATGTGTTTTAACCTGACTTAACTTGAGCATGTACCTGTTTCTTGCATCTAACACAGGTATCATCTCACTATACTCCAGGTCAGCTGGATGTGAGGGTCCGTGCACCTGCCTTGATGTGGATTTATTATGGCTACTTTTAGCCCCAGGTTGAGTCTCCTAGGAAGCCTGCAGTTAGAGCAGGATTTGTTTAGTTACATCTTCATTCACATCTTCAACAGTCTTGATGAATGTCTACTATGCACCAAGCGGTGTGCTAGGCACCACAGGTACAAAGAAAAAGTTTAAATGGATCTCAACCTCAAGAGCATCCCAAGCATTTGAACTTCCAAGTCCATGGTTCTCTGACTGTCCAACAGGTTCCGGAAGCAAAGGCGTCCCATCCTCAGTATTTCCGGGCAGAGATGATGAGACAAGCTCCACTGCTAAAGAAACACCACCATTGCCAATGGATTAACAAGAGTTCCAGCGGGCTTAGTTATATAAACAACAGAGAAGAGGAAATTAGAGGTAAACACCTAAGGCAAATGGTTGAAAAGTTAGTTCTTTCTACTCAAAAGAATTCCAACAAAATGATAAGATCAGGGGGGAAAAAAGATGAGAGTACTAGAATATTACAGAAACTCTTTTTTTTTGTTTTTTTGTTTTTTGTTTTGTTTTTTTTTTCATTTTTCTGAAGCTGGAAACAGGGAGAGACAGTCAGACAGACTCCCGCATGCGCCAGACCGGGATCCACCCGGCACGCCCACCAGGGGCGACGCTCTGCCCACCAGGGGACAATGCTCTGCCCATCCTGGGCGTCGCCATGTTGCGACCAGAGCCACTCTAGCGCCTGAGGCAGAGGCCACAGAGCCATCCCCAGCGCCCGGGCCATCTTTGCTCCAATGGAGCCTTGGCTGCGGGAGGGGAAGAGAGAGACAGAGAGGAAAGCACGGCGGAGGGGTGGAGAAGCAAATGGGCACTTCTCCTGTGTGCCCTGGCCGGGAATAGAACCCGGGTCCTCCGCACGCTAGGCCAACGCTCTACCGCTGAGCCAACCGGCCAGGGCCTACAGAAACTCTTTAATGGTACATTTCTGATGCAAATGCAATTCCAACCTGCCCAGGTTTGGTCAGCAGGAGGGAGAAGGAAGGCAATGGAGGTCTCTATTGAGATTCAGAAGCAGCTTGGGTCAAGGGAAAAATGCAAAATGACTGCTCCCCTGGGAATAGTCTAGGGAAGGGAAAGCTGCTGTTAGCTCCGAAAATGCTTTTGTGTAAATTAGAAAAAGATGCCTCCTCTGGGCCAGCTAAACCCTATGGCAGCGTTTCTGCCTCAGCAAGCAGAGTGTAGGATGGATTCCGCCCTCATTTCTCCTCTGGGCGAGGTGGCCTTGTGCGGTGCACAGCCTACAGGCCCTCACATGGCACAAGGAAGCAAGGAAGAAAAGAGAGAAACAAACATCGCACAGAGGAAAACAGAAACTAAGATAAAGACAGAGAATGAGACTAAAAAGGATAATTGAAGGAAAGAGAAGGAAAGGCAGAAGGGAAATGGAAGGAAGGAAGGAAGGAAGGGACGGAGGGAAGGAGGGAAGGAAGGAGGAAGGGAAGGTGGGAGGGAGGAAGGAAGGAAGATAGAGAGGGAAGGAAGGAAGGAAAAAGAAAGGGAACAGATGCTTTATCATTGTTTCTCCATGGCAAATCAATGCTCAGCAGTGATGGAGAGGTTAGTGACGGTGATAACTCTAATAAAGCCGTTCAGTTTATTCAACACACCTGTCTTAAGAAATGGCCTGTGATGCACAAAGCAGAGCAGAGGAAGGGGATTAAGAGCAATCAGCTTCCTGTCCTAAGTGAACCACTGCCTATGGGCAAACACAGAAAGAAATAAATACTAAAACGTCTGCTGACTGCTGAGAGAACACCACGCAATCAGTCCTGACCAGGCACTCTCTTTTCAGACAAGGTAAAGAGGGTCTTCTGACTCTGCTAGGCAATTAGAATTAGAAAGTCAAACCTTGATCAGAAGTAAACAAAGGACCAGTTACCTACAGGCCAACCACCCACCCACCCACCAATCCACCTACCAATCAACCAATCAAGAAGAGTCTTCGACTATAAGGCACATATTGAGCTACAGAGTTGCTGAAGGTTTAATAAAAGTGCCAGATATCTTCTCAGGCATTTCCAACTATCACAAGTGTCAACAAGAAGAAAAACTGGATCTCTGAACACTTAAGAGCTTTATTTGGTCCTTACTGAGTACTCTAATCCAGGAACACAGACTCCAGAAGCCTCGACCGAGTGAGTACTCCAGCCAAAGGGAGTGGGGACTGTACAGGCAGAAACGCAGACACTTCCACCAAGGCACACACATTGCAATAATTAACAGTCTTACAACACAAGGAAAGAATACATTTGAAAGATAAGGTTGGGTCCTCATGCCCCGTGGCTTCAGGGAATCTGGAATCAGGATCTAGAAACAACTAAATTACTTTGAAAGTCTTCGAGATGACTTTTTATAAAATCTGGATGTAGAAAGAATAGGCACTGTTTTCTGTAACCCGACCAGCCCCCAGGTTCATGCCTTAATGAGAGGTTTAAGGAGGCACATCCTTCTCCCCCATCACTGATTTAGGGGCCCTTTCCTTTCTTCACAATTATCTGTTAAAAACAAAAACAGCTGATGTGACCCACCACCTCCACTAGCACCACCACAAACTTAGTTCCCTCTCACCTAACTCTATCTGGTCCTTGGCTGAAGATTCCTTCAGCAGTCTAGAGAGAACTTCCTCACTGCATATGACATTTCTGAGATCAGCATCTTGGTTGCTAATTTAGAAACTTCCAACTAGCTAGAACTCAGAAATATCTTCTTGTTTAAGAGTCTCCAAAAATAGCTTACAATAGCCCTGGTCATTGTCAGTTTAGTTCCTGACAATGAAGAAATACCTAACAGACAACTGAGAACTAAGTCTCATGCACATGAGCCCAGAATATGCGGATGCTTGTTGCAAGAAGAGAGATGCTATAAGAGGGAGAAGGTATACTGAAAACAAAACCCACCTGGTCATGCTTTTATCATAGCCAGGGCTCCAAAGGTCTTTTCCTAATTTTTGGTTCTTTCAACCATTCATTCAACACATATTTACTGAGCTTTTGCCTGAGTTTTAAATACAGAGCCAGGCTTTGCAGACATAGTAGTGAGGAAGAAAGAATTCAACCCTGCCCTCAAGGAACTGCCAATCTTATTAAACAAAGAACTATCCCTCTAATGAATGATTTAGCAAGCATTACTAAATAGTACCAAGTGTAATGGAGCCCCAGTACAGGGCTCCAGGCAGGTGGTAACTGGAGCATCTGGTCAGGTCTGCAGGGCAGGACACTGAATTTGAGGACTGAGTAGGAGTTAGCTCAACAAAAGGTTAGGAAAGAGCAGACCAGGAAAAGAGAACAGCACACGGCAAGTCTTGCAACCCGCATGGCTCCCACCCAGATCATGGGACACGATGAGGAGTAGGTAGGAGTTAGATCATTGAGCTCTGGAAGGACAAGTTAAGGGTAACCTCCATTTACTGTCTTTCAGACTGAATCATTGTTTTTCTTTTTGTCTCAATTGTCAAATCTAGAAATACCTAAAAAAGAAATAACTTAATCTCTGGTGTGTGAGCCAGCTGCAATGTATAGCTATCCATCCAGAGATGCCAATATGTAGATGTTAATCCTGGAGTTTCTTTTTTTTTTTTTTTTTGTATTTTTCTAAAGCTGGAGACGGGGAGGCAGTCAGACAGACTCCCGCATGCGCCCGACTGGGATCCACCTGGCACGCCCACCAGGGGGCAATGCTCTGCCCCTCCGGGGCTTCGCTCTGTCGCGACCAGAGCCACTCTAGCACCTGGGGCAGAGGCCGAGGAGCCATCCCCAGCGCCCGGGCCATCTTTGCTCCAGTGGAGCCTCGGCTGTGGGAGGGGAAGAGAGAGACAGAGAGGAAGGAGAGGGGGAGGGGTGGAGAAGCAGATGGGCGCTTCTCCTGTGTACCCTGGCCGGGAATCGAACCCGGGACTTCTGCACGCCAGGCCGACACTCTACCACTGAGCCAACCGGCCAGGGCTAATCCTGGAGTTTCAAACCATAGAACTCCGCGAGGCTCTAGCGCCCCTTCTCTTCCTTGCCAGATCCAAACAGAGCTGCTGCACCCCGAAAGGCCCTCTCCCTTGCCTCTCCCTCTCCCAGAAACAGATTACAGTTTCCAGTGACTTCTGTTGGCCTGAGCTTCCCAGCAGCTCTCTAAGGCTGCCTTGCCTCCCTGTGGGAACAGAGCACAACCTCCTAATGTTAACATTTCCAGGCCCCTCTAAGAAGGGGCACAAATGGCTTTGCTACATACTTGTTGAGTCTATAGTCCTGCTATTGAGCCATTTTAATTCCTTTTTCATTCATTATAAATAAAAAGATTCTAGGAGAGGAGAATCCCAGAATTCATATAAGTTTGAGTAATAGCCCTAAAAAAATGTATAAAAGAACTCACTTCTCTTCCCTTTTCTAGTCAGATCCAGCTAATAGCACTCAATAGAGGGAGTCAAGGTGTTCCTCTAACACTTACGATATTCAATTCTGCAGCTAGAATGAGAAATAAGCACAAGCCGTCTGGTTTCTGTTCCTGGAATTTGAGGAATAGTGTAGCAGAGACCTGAGAGGTGAGCACTGCCCTGACTTCACTTGGTTTAACTGACAGCGATAGGCGGGAGCGGCGGCTTGCTGATTCTGAGGCTAGACAGGTCTCAGAGGGAAGGTCTGTGTGCTCAGCAATGACGGGACACGGGTGGGAGTGGTGAGTCACAGCAAGCATGCCACGTGTTTCACATTCCCGCCAGAGCGCTTAACAGAAGTCATGGGCTTTCAAGCTTGACAAACTATAGGTGAATTTTGGCTTAGTGACCTACCAAATTACAATCTTGCAACTGAAAGGAGCAGGCCGCAGAAAGTCAAACACCAGATCTTCAAGACCTCACAAGATTAACTTACTAACATGTGCTCTGACCAGGGTTAAGTTTTCCCAGTCCTCTCTACCCTGTGCACACAAACACAGTCATCCGAATAGCAGTAACTCAATTTGATTAGCCTGTGGCCCCCACCTGCTGCACAATCACACCGACTTTGGCCTTGTGAGATCCCAAGCGGAGAACCCAGCCAAGCTTGCCTGGACTTCTGACCTGCAGAACTAACTGTGAGATAGTGAGTAAGTGCCGTCTTAAGCTGCTACATTTCGGTAATGTGTTATCTGGAAAGGGGAAACTAACACCTGGTGAAAGGAGAGAAACAATTCTCTGTGCAGCGGCCCCACAGAGATACTGTTTCAGCGCCATTTTACAGTTCAGGAAAATGAATCTTCCTGATTCTATTTACAATCTCACTGTATGTCAAAGCTCAGACAGGCGTCCATTGGGCTTGGGGCCTAAAGTCAGTCATTACTCAGGATTTAGAATTACTCTTCTCAGATCTTGGTTAAAATTCTTGCAGGCTTTGTTTCTTTATGAGAAGTTCTTGTAGGAGGCTTCCCGATTCTGACTTGATAGGATGTGTGAGGTCACCTGTACTCACTCACTCACTCACTCACTCACTCACTCAATTTAACAGTGAAGGGCCCTAAAGCCGTGTATGACCGCCCAGCTCTGTTCCGGGTTCTGGCGATGCAGCGGGAATGCAGCCTCGTTCCCTCTCTCAGAGCTTACATTTTCACAAGGGGTAAAGAGATGAACAAATAGACATCTACGTCAGGTGACACCAAGTGCTGTGAAGAAAAATAGAGCAGAGAAATGCGTTGAGAGTAATCTGAGAGTGGAGTACATATTCTATAGACCAGGGGTCCCCAAACTATGGCCCGTGGGCCACATGTGGCCCCCTGAGGCCATTTATCCAGCCCCCGCCGCACTTCTGGAAGGGGCACCTCTTTCATTGGTGGTCAGTGAGAGGAGCAGAGTTCCCACTGAAATATTGGTCAGTTTGTTGATTTAAATTTACTTGTTCTTTATTTTAAATATTGTATTTGTTCCTGTTTTGTTTTTTTACTTTAAAATAAGATATGTGCAGTGTGCATAGGTGTTGGGAGCCGATCAACGACTGCTGGCTGACAAGGTCACAGCAGGAGAAGACCCACAACTGCTGGCTGACAAGGTCACAGCAGAAGAAGATCAAAAACTGCTGATTGACAAAGTCACAGCAGAGAAGACCAATGGCTGCGGGGTGACAATGTCACCGCAAAAAGAATAGGCACAACGATACTTCCCCCTTTGACCTTTTGAATTAATCTGGCCTTATATCCCCCCTTTTCTGGGTGTGTGCTATTATTTGTGGCACAGGGATAATAGTACCGTGCTTTCCCTGTAGATTCGTAGTAATTTCTTTGGAAATGAGACAGAAGGTGTAAGTTCCACAGAAAAGCCTGTAAGCCCCTTGAACTGGGCTCATAAACATAAGAGGCTGGCTATGATATCCCTCATAAAGGGTTAAGTTTGTAGGAGAATTTCTTCTTATTAATCATGTTAGAAAGAATATAGTTAGAACTTAGCTAGTATATGAATATAGTAAATAAATAAAGTTTAACTAGACATTAGAATCTTAGGTAAAGTGGAGTGGAGTGGCCTGTTGCGTGGCCTTGGATAGGAGTGCAGCTGGCTAGTAAGAATGTTTTGTTAAGAGACTTGTTTTATGACTAAAGGCAGTTACTGGGCTTTCTCAGTGAGACATTCTCATGAAATTTATATACTTTCCCAAGGTTTTTCGTTCAGATAATAAAGAGAAATATGGAAGAATCCATAGAAGCAATAGCAATTAATGCCTTCTGATATTATGTTGCTTCTAAGCTATCTTGCAGGTGCACTCTATATATCTTTAAGCAAAAGTTACTCTTGATGTTATGACAATTTCTTAATAAGCAAGCCTTTTGAAGTCTTGTGAGAAAAGTTAGGACACTGCATGAACTCAAGGCCATTTGCCTGAGCAAGCGGTGGTCCTTTGCTACTCCCTAATGATTTTGTCTGTTAATCTCTCTCTGCCCCTTGACTCACAACAACAGTAAAGTTGAGTTATTAGTTAGTACTAATCCTTTAAAAGCTTTCACCGATGTTATCGCTATTCAAGTTATTTTTTAATTGTACTTTGAATGATTTGCCACCTGATTTGTAGTTTATAGATATAAATTAACTGTTATCTGGAAACATGTAAACATAGTGAAACAAAAGCAATGATTAATACCATGTAATTGTAACTTGGTGTGTGTGTATAAAAAAGGAGCTGTACTAGCATTTGGTAGAGATGCCTGGCAGTAAATGCTAACTAGAGAATAAAGAGAAAGAAAAGAATTCGGCTCTCTCACTCGATTTTCGCCGACGCCGTCTCCTCCTGTGGGACCCCTGGATCCCCCCCGGGGCTGGACCCCGGCACATAGGAATTTGTTCATAGTTTTTTTTATAGTCCGGCCCTCCAACGATCTTCGGGACAGTGAACTGGCCCCCTGTGTAAAAAGTTTGGGGACCCCTGCTATGGACAGTGTTCAACAGGGGCGGGCTTCGGCGCAGTTAGGGTGAGCCAGCAGCTCTGTGGGAAGAGCACTGCCGGCAGGGGGTCTCTGCGCGTGAGGACGCTGAGGTGGAGAGCGCTCCGCCTGGCTGAGGGCCAACACTGCTGCAGAGCAATGAGCAAAGAGAGTCCAAGCAAATGAGGTTCGCGAAGCATCGGGGGCTACATCACGGAGCCACTCCAAAAATGGCCAGGGAAAGCATACTCCTTCCCTGCAGACCTCACTCTCTTTGTTCACTGAGACATGCCAAGGCAGGCGAAGGGCTGGCAGGAGATGCCTAGGGCAGCCACTCCCAAAGCCTCTTAGTCCCCACAGTCTGGGACTTCTCCCCGACCCCAAACATAAAATATCTATGGAAAAAATTAACAAAAATGTACAAGGCCTCAACATAAAAACTATAAAACATTATTGAGAGAAATTTTTTTAAATCTAAATAAATATACATATCATATATATCTATTTATAATATATATAGTGAGAGAGAGACTCAATATTGTCAAGATGTCCATTTCTCTAAATTGGTTTATTAATTCAACACAATTCAAAACAAAACCCCAACAGGCTTTTGCTGTTTTTATTGAGGAAATTGTTAAGATGAGTCTAAATGTTTTTCTAAATAAGGATTTTAATATATGGAATGCAAAAGATCAAAAATCAATACAATCCCGAGGAGTATAAAATAATAGGATGCCTACTCTACTGGCTATCAACATTTAAAAATTAAAAGTGTGATACTGGAGCTAGGATAGAAAAGCCAGTGGATGGAATAGAGTCTAGAGATAGACCTATGCATTTCAAGATACTTGATCTGTGGTAACTACTCACTTCTGTTCTTTGCCTACGAATTGTTTGTTTGTTTGTTTTTTCATGAGAGAATGTTAAAATTCTACATCTGTTGAGTTAATCATATTTTCTTACTTTCCTTTTTTTCTTTTTCTATTCAGTGAGAGGAGGGGAGGCAGAGAGACAGACTCCCGCATGCACCCTGACTAGGCTTCACGTGGCAAGCCCACTAGAGGACAATGCTTTGCCCATCTAGGGCTCTGTTGCTCAGCAACTGAACTCTTCTTAGCACCTGAAGTGGAGGCCATGGAGTCATCCTCAGCTCCTGGGGCCAACTCACTCCAATCCATCCATGGCTGCAGGAGGGGAAAGGAGAGAGAGAAGAAGAAAAAGAAAGAGGGAGAGGTGTGGAGAAGCAGATGGGTGCTTCTCCTGTGAGCCCTGACTGAAAATTGAACCCAGGACCTTCACATGCCAGGCCAACGCTCTACCACTGAGCCAGCTTGCCAGGGAACATTTTATCAATACTTTTGAATTTACATTAATTTTTGTAGGTTAGCACTTTTTTTTTTTTTTACAGAGACAGAGAGAGAGAGTCAGAGACAGGAATGGAGAGATGAGAAGAATTAATCATTAGTTTTTCGTTGCGACACCTTAGTTGTTCATTGATTGCTTTCTCATATGTGCCTTGACCGTGGGGTTACAGCAGACCGAGTAACCCCTCACTTGAGCCAGCAACCTTGGGTCCAAGCTGGTGAGCTTTGCTCAGACCAGATGAGCCCATGCTCAAGCTGGCGACCTCGGGGTCTTGAACCTGGGTCCTCCGCATCCCAGTCCGATGCTCTATCCACTGCACCATCGCCTGGTCAGGTGGTTAGTACCTTTTTTTACTGTTCTAAGAATGCTTGTCTACCCTAAGATCATGAGGATGTCATTCAGCACCCTAGAAACTTTATGATGTTATCTTTCACATTTAGATTATAGTCTTTATAGAGAAGTGATTTTTGTATGGGGGGTGCATAGGGATCAAGTTTTATGTTCTGTGTGTGTATTCTACTTTTCCAGCACCGTTTATCTGACCACTAAGCTAACTGAACAGAGATTTCAGTGGCCACACATAACAAAATACAGACTTTACAAAATTAGCTCAGAAAAGTCATGAAGCAAATAATCAAATAATATCAGTAACAGCAAAAAGTGGAAGGCAGATCTACTGACAAGATTTCTTCAGTTTTTGTTAGCGTATTGAAGTCTTCGTTGCTCTTTTATTTTTGAAGAATAATTTTACAGAGTACAGAATTCTAGTTTGTTTTTAATTCTCTCAACACAGTATTTCACTCCACTTCTTTCTTGCATGGTTTCTGAGAAGAAATCAGATATAATTCTTATCTTTGTTCCTCTATAAGTAAGATACTTTTTCCCCTCTGGCTTGAGAACTTTTTTCTTTATCTTTGATTTTCTTTAGTATGAAAATGATATATGCCTTTACTGTTAAATATAAAAGTTAAAAGACAAAATTATTTAAAATAACTACTGCTAAAATAATTTAATGGATACATGATATAAAAATATGTGGATGGTAACCTCAATAACATAAAATTGGTGTGGAAAAAGTAAAATTTCAGAGTTTTTGTATGTAACTGAAGTTCTGAGATTAAAATAGATTCATAACATCCTAAATATAGTATCATCTCATTTACATGTAAATCTAAAAGGCTTAACTGATAAAAACAGAGTAGAATGGTGGTTGCTAGGGCCTGGGAGATGGGGAGGATGGAGAGATGTTGGTCAAGGGTACCTAGTTCAGTCGTGCAGGATAAATAAGTTCTAGAAATCTACTAGACAGCATGGTAACTATAGTCAATAATGCTGTTTTGATTTCTTGAAATTTGCTCAGGGGGTGGATCTTAACTGTTGTCATAAGACAAAAAAGAAAGTTTAAGTGATAGATATATTAATTTGCGTGATTGTGGTAATTATCTCACAATATGTATGTATATTAAAGCATCATTATGTTGTATACATTAAATATATACAGTTTTTATTTGTCAATTATAAATCAGTGAAGCTGGGCGTGGGGGGTAACCACAGCTACCAGTATACTTAATGGCAAAAGACTAAACGATTTGCCCCCTACAACCAAGAACAAGAAAAAGTAGCACAATCATCTTATTACTTCTACTTAGCATTCAAAATTATATTCACTAGAGCAAGTAGGCAAAAAATAAAAAAAAAATAAAGGAAAGATAATTTGGATTAAAAGACAAGAAATAAACTATCTCTATTTTCAGATGACAGGATTGTATATATAGAAAATCTTAATAAACCCAAACAAAAACTATTAGAGCAAAATTAGAAAAACTATCCTAGTAAAGTAGTAGGATATGAAATAAATATATAAAAGTCAGTTTTATTTCTAAACAGTAGAAACAAACAATAAGAAAATAAAATTAATAAACCTATTTACAATAGTATTAAAAAAGAATAAAATACTTAGGTTTAAATTTAACAAAACAAGTTCAAGGCATAACATTGAAAACTACAAAACATCATTGAAACAAATTAAAGAAGACCTAAATAAAAAGATACCTTGTATTCATAGTTTGGAAGATTTAATATTGTCAAATTGCCAATACTTCCCCAAATGATATACAGATTGAATGCCATCTCTATCACAATCTCAGCTGGTTTTTTTTTTTTTTTTGCAGAAATTGACAAGTGGATCCTAAAGCTAGCATGGAAATTCAAGGGACTGAGAATAATGAGAACAACTTTGAAAAAGTTGGAAGACTCACACCTTCAGATTTTAATATTTATTATAAAATCAAAACAATGCAGTATTGATATAAATGCAGACATATAAATCAATGGAATAGAACTGAAAGTTCAGAAATGCATTCACACATTTATGGTCAATTGATTTTTAATAAGGGTGCCAAGACCATTCAATGTGACAAAACACACACACACACACACACACACACACACACACACACACACACTCAAAACAAGGTCTTTTCAGGAAAGGGTGCTGGGAAAACTGAATACATACATGCAAAAGGGTGGAGTTGCACCTCTACATGATACCATATTTTTATTCAAAATAAATATTCTTAAACATAAATTTATTCAAATGACCTAAATATAAGAATAGAAAAATTAGATTAGGTTAAGTCTTCATGGCCTTGAATTAAGCAATAATTTTCTATAATGACACTTAAAGAACAAGCAACCAAAGGAAAAAATACACTGAAGTTCATCAAAATTAAAAACTTATGTGCATCAAGGGACACTATCGAAAAACTGCAAAGACAGATTACAAGATGGGATAAAATATTTGCAAATCATGTGTCTGATCAGAGTCTAGTAAAGCAATACAAAAAGAATTATTACAAATCAGCAATAAAAAGACAGACTAATTTAAAAATGAGAAAGGATCTGAAAAATTTTTTCTATAAAGAAGATAGATATACAAATGGCCAATAAGTACATGAAAAAATGTTTAACATCATTAATTATTAGAGAAAGTCAAGTCAGTGAGATACTCACTGGAATGGCTATGATAAGAAAACATGGACAAATAGCAAGTGTTGGTCTATATGCAGAGAAGTTGTAACATTCATCATTTCTGGTAAGAATATAAAACAGTGCTGCTGCTTTAGAAGGAAGTTTGGAAGAAAGACTAAAAACATAAGGAATTATGAATCAATGTTCATAGAAGTATTATTTCTACTAGCTAGAAGGTGAACACAACTTAAATGTATATCAGTTGATAAATGGGTAAACGAATGTGGTATATCTATATTAATGGAATATTATTCAGCCATTAGAAGGAATGAAATATTAATACATCCTATAATATATGTGAATTTTGAAAACATTTTGCTAAAGATAAAAGACATATAATGTCATATATGATATTATATGATTTTATTTATGTAAAGTATCCAGAATAGACAAATACAAAGGCATAAAGTAGAGTAGTGGTTTCCTGGTTTCCAGTGACTATGGGGGGGATACAGAAGGCTGCTAATGGATATGGAGTTTCTTTTAGGGTGATGCAAATATTCTGAAATTAGATAAAGATGAGATTTGCAAAACATTGTGAATATACTGAAGCTCACTGCATATCACTGAATTGCAGAATTTCAAAAAGTGAGTTTTATGGTATATGATTTATACCTCAAAAATATATCTTTTTTAGCCTGACCAGGCTGTGGCACAGTGGATAGAACGTCGAACTGGGACACGGAGGACCCAAGTTTGAAACCCCTGGTTGCCAGCTTGAGCATGGGTTCATCTGGTTTGGGCAAAGCTCACCAGCTTGAGTCCAAGGTTGCTAGCTTGAGCAAGGGGTTACTCTGTCTGCTGTAGCCCCGTGGTCAAGGCACATTTAAGAAAGCAATCAATGAATAACTAAAGTGTTGCAATGAAAAATTGATGCTTCTCATCTCTCCCTTCCTGTCTGTTTGTCCCTATCTATCCCTCTCTCTGACTCTGTCTCTGTCAAAAAATATATATACATATATCTTTTTTATTATTTTATTTATTTATTTGTATTTTTCTGAAGCTGGAAACGGGGAGAGACAGACTCCCACATGCGCCCGACCGGGATCCCCCCCAGCACGCCCACCAGGGGGCGACGCTCTGCCCACCAGAGGGCGACGCTCTGCCCATCCCGGGCATCGCTATGTTGCGACCAGAGCCACTCTAGCGCCTGAGGCAGAGGCCACAGAGCCATCCCCAGCGCCCGGGCCATCTTTGCTCCAATGGAGCCTTGGCTGCAGGAGGGGAAGAGAGAGACAGAGAGGAAGGAGAGGGGGAGGGGTGGAGTAGCAAATGGGCGCTTTTCCTGTGTGCCCTGGCCGGGAATCGAACCCGGGACTTCTGCACGCCAGGCCGACGCTCTATCACTGAACCAACCAGCCAGGGCCTATATCTTTTTTAAATGGTTATCAAGCTCCTTATAACATTTCTCCAGAGTAAACATGTCTAGTCCCTTTAATCATGCTCCATACCATTATTTCAAGTCCTTGTATAAATTGATGACTAGTTTTCTATAGGGGTATTTCTAAAATTTAATTTGAGACAATAAGAGAGTATAGTACTGGGCTGATTATTGTTAAATAGCATAGGACTAATATTTCCAGTTTCAGATTCTGTATTTCTGTTAATGTAGCTGAAGATTATTTTGTATGCGCTCATCATATTAACTTGCATTGATCTAGTGTCATGTTAAGTCTTGAAGTCATTTTTTATATGTCATCCATTCTTTACTTGCAAGATTGGCTTTTTTTGAATATAAGTGTAGGAGTTTCTACTTAGCCCTATAGAAGTTTTTCTTTATTTTGGCCCACTATTTTAAGTTTTTGAGTTATTTTCTGATTCTTATATTATCATCAGATGCACAAGTTATTCCTTCCAGTCTCCTATCAGTTTCCAATTTAATCAGCACATACCAGTGTCCTTATCCAGGTCATTAACAAGCAGAGCCTTGTCATACACCACTTGACTCCTTTCTCCAGATAGTCAGCAACAGTTCATTGATTAATGCTCTCTCATCATTTTTGTGCATAAACTAGGCTATGATGCTGTAACAGATAAACCCTCAAATCTCAGTGACTTAAGACATAGAGGGAGGTAACAAACATCATATCTTGAAATTAAACTAACTTATTATATAAAAGATGGTTCCTATTTTGGGACATTAATGGCATTTGGGCAGAAAATTCTTCATCACAAGGGTTGACCCAAGTGTTACTGGATGTTTGGCATCTTGATACCCCTTCCATTAAGGGCCACTAGTTTTCTCTAGTCATGAAGAACATAGCCACCCACATTTCAAAGTGCCCCTAGGAAATGACTGAGACACACTGTCAGCTAAGGTGCTCAGACATCCCTATCTTGCCTGGCCTCAGGACAAACTTAGACATTCCTCCTTCTACATTGCCAACTGTTATATCTCCCTTTAACCTTTTATCTAATTCTATGATCAGATTATTTATTGCCATATCTGTTGATTATTTATTGCCATATCTATTGCCATATTAGTGGAAGGAAAAGTGAATAAATAAAGTGTAAATATTCTCAATATTCATTATCTACATATAACATGAGACATAAAATAATCCAAATGGAATTAGGGGAAGTGAACATTGTCACAGAGGAATCAATCAGTTCAGAATACAAAAATTAAATTACTTTGTCTTGTTGGGAGAGGGCAATTTATTTATTTAATTAACAAAACTATTAATTAATTACCATATGCTAGGCATAGTGTTAGATGCTGGATATATGAAAATATATGGGACACAGCCTCTGCCTTAATGGAAATTTTAATCTAATGATGAAAATTGGAAAGTGACAAACCAGTTACAATGCAGTGTGTCAAAAGGTGGCAAAGCGCCTTAGGGACACGCCTGATAAGTTAGCGTGCTCCATTTCTGCAGCTATTCAGGGACACTTTGAAAAGCCTGGGAAATGACTGGCCTCAGTATGGGCTTCCAGCAACTTCCCTTTCCAGTCATGCCAGGGACCCTGGAGAGCAGAAGGAAGCTAGGAAGTTTCCTGAGATCATGATCATATCCTAAGTTATAAGCACAGGTTCATAAATTCAGGTCCTTGAACTGTGGAACCTAGAAACCAGCAGGCAGCTTGTGCCAAAGCACAGTGTATTTTATGACGTGACAAAGCAATCATTGTCTGTCTTCCCATCATGCCAGCTGACACATTAGCCTCTGTGTTGCTTAATGGCGCAGTTGTTTTTGTTGCTTTCCAAACTGAAGCATCATGTGGATATACAGACACAGGTGCAGAAAATATTTATGACCTCTCCCAGTGCACTGTGTGTCAAGGCAAGCTTTTCCCCTGAAAGCATTCACTTAGAAGTGTCACTCCCCCCCGCCCCCCACCATTTGCTAAGAAATAAAGGTCCAGGAATGGCACTATGACCTTATGAAGACATATAAAATGCACACTGTAAATTAGTCCTTAAAGATGAAATGTTGTGTGCTTGCCAGTACTTAAATCTTTGTTCAAATTTCAGATTTCTCTAGTTTGAACTGTGAATGCTGAGTGTGATTCATCAGGACCTTGCTCTTGTTCATGCTTCAGACATGCTGAAAAATGACCCAATAATCCAAGAGGAAGATGAGCAAGATGAGCCCATCTATTCTCTGAATTTTCAGAAACCAAACATGTGTATCCACTACAAGAGCAAGAATGTAATAGGTCCCCGTGGTGGCCCATGGTGTCAGGGTTTCCAACCTAGGACTTAGGATCAATAGCCGCCACACCAATGGCTTTGTCCATGCATTGATCCCTTGTCCCTCGTAGAACTTTCTGTGAGCCCCATGCAGAGCAGGAAGCTATGTACATATGGGTACATGTGTGTACTTCTGGGTGTCCCTCCTCTGGTATGAAGCTCTTATTTGTAGACCCTTAGGGCATAAGCAGAAATGAAAATTTATTCAAATAAGACAAGAAGGAATTTGAAAATGCTTTGTAGATGATAAAACACATGATTATGATAGTTGTTAGTTGCCATTTTATTATTAGTCCCCATTTAAATCTTCGCTTGACACAATTAGTTACATAATCAACATATAAAAAGGAGAATTTTTATTATTAAAATGTTCCTCTTAAAACAAGAAACCTGTCTTTGTTAAAAAATACCTCATGGAGAATTTTGGTGCAGAAGATGGTGCCCCAAGGACTTTGCCCACAAAGAAACAGAGGTAAGGAAATAAATAATCAGAAAGGAGAGATGGAGGCAGGTATGAAGGTTGGGAACTGTGGAGTTCAAAGAACTTTTAAGAACTGGATATTTTGTATTTAAATCTCAATTTTTAAAGCACTACATTATAAATCCCCCTCATTGCCCTAAAACTTCAGGAAGCACTCTGCATACCTAGCCTTATAGATCAGAGGTACTTGGGGGAGTGGAGCAATCAGGGTGGCATGGGCATGGGGTGGCAGGAGAGAAAAGGATCAGAAAGCACGAGATGATGAGACAGTCCAGGAACTGGCCTCTTTTAGCTGAAGTGGCAATTCAGAGCCAATAGTTACTAGATGAAATGTGAACTCACTCCACAGGGTCTTTCCTCCTCATGGGGCAGGCTAATGGTGACACTGTGTGCCTGGCCCTGTTCTTATTGCTTTAATTGCAATAGTTCTTTAACTCATTACCCTAAATTTTTAAAGATGTTTTTATGACCACGTTACAGACAAAGGAACAGAGAGGTTAAGTCACCTGCACATTATTATGCAGTGAGCAAAATGAGTACTCAGATGTGGGATCTGGGCAAATAGACTCCAGAGCCCCTTACAAATGTTCACGTGCTCTGAAGCCAATGTCATTTGAATCTCAAAAGTTAAAAACAAAAAATCCCACATGACATTGGGCTGCAAATTTTTCTGATTTATAGTCTCAAACTAATGGATTCAGGGTTGGGCCAAGTTTTGATGTATTGTGAGTCTATTGGCAATCTTGGAAACCAGATGTCAAGTTGGGCTCACAAGCAAACCTTGGCAACCCATGGAGGTGAGAGCCCATTGGGATGGCCTTGTTGTGAAAAGCGTACATCATTTCTATTTCTGAAAGCCAGACAGCACTGGCCAGGGTGTGAGGGGGAAACAAAAGAACTGACCATGGTCCAGGAAAGGTGAAAGCCAGATCCAGAAAATTCCCACAGAAACCAATTCAAATTTAGAGCAAGATCTAACTAAGATCCATAAAGTGTTCATAGTTAGGATCATTTTCTGTACTCAGAATGATGGATCTGGGAAACTTGCGCAGACCAAGCGAACAGTATGGTCACTAGGAGCCTGGAGTGGTCCTTGGGTCCTCTGTGTGTGTGCCCCCCACCATGTGTCAGGGAGCGAAGAAACAAATTGTGTCAGAGATGTGAGCCAGGCTGGCAATGCAGTGAGGATCCAGGAAAGAAAAGGAAAAGGAAAAGCCAAGTTGTGGGTGAGAGATGTAAGAGAGAGGTGTAGGGGACACAGAGGTTCAAGCTGGAGTCCGTGCTTGTGTTCCTAGCCTTTGGCACAGGAAGGCGGGGCCAACTTAAAGGACTCAGAAGTAACAATAATTATTACATGGCTACATTTGGTTCTGCAAGGCCCCCTCCTTTGCCCAGTTTCTCATATACTCAAGCTTTCTAGATTATCCCTATGGGTTCACAATCAGCCATCAGCCAGCCATACTTCCAAAGGAAATGTCTTTGGACAATAAAAGGAAATTTGCTCAAAACCTTTTAAGAATGCTGAGATTAAGATAATTGGGAAGATGAAATTCTAGTGAGATGAGAATAATGTTGTGGGCAGGAGGATGGATCAGGGTCATGTGAAGGCACGGTGCCTCTCTCCACACTTCCAGTTCCTCGCTGGTGGCTCCCTCTGCTCCATCAATCAACTGTTCTCTTCCCAATGGCCTTATTCAAAGTTCTAGCACAGAGCTTTCTGGAATTTATCAACCTCTCTATCTGTAGCCTCAGCACACAAGCTACCCCAAAATGAGTAAAGTTCTTGGGGGTGGGGGAGTCTCATGATTATTTTACACCAGAGAAAAGGGGGTGTTAGGGTAGATTTGAGCTAATTTTCTCCCATTCTCTCATCCTTCCAGTACTTCCTATCCTAGGAAACAATCAGATGCCGTCAAATGAGCAGTAGAAACTAATATAGGCTTAATGAAATGAGGGCCTTGAATTGAGAGTACTTGTTTTAAGGACTCTGTAGGCTCTGGAAGCATAATTTATTCCTAACTTTTCCTTCCCAGGAAGAGAAGACAGATGATTTACCTGTTTCCAAGTTAGAGGTTAAAGGATGATGATCAACAGGCATGGTCCCATGGCAAACACTGCGGTCTGACTGCATGCACTTCACTTCCCCCTTCCCTGCCCCTTCCTCCCATGAGGAGGAATGAAATGCGCAAGACTCACCTTCACCTTCCAGGCCTCCTTAGCGACTGAAGGTGGTGCTAACAGAGCTACGCTGAGAGGCCTTTGGGAAGAATTGCTCCTCTCTGCTGGAAGGAAAGAGGCAGACACTAGAGCACTCTCATGTGACCCTTCTTGCTGTTGTTTGGACATGGTGAGGTGAGGATATAGAGCCTGGAGCTGTGGTAGCCATTCTGTGACCACATGAAGAAGGCCATAAACCAAATGAGATGATAGCATGGGGTCTTGATGTCATAGGAATGCTAAACTTACCCGGAAACCACATCCAGACTTCTTCTTGAGTAAATAAAGATGATAAATAAAATGTATTTATTGAGGTTCTCTGTTACTTGTAGCTAAATACATTCTTTTTGGATTTAATCACAGTAAATAGAGCAGCACATATAATGTCCCTGAAAATACCAAATGGCCGAGTCACGGTGGCAGGGCAGAGGGCAGTGAGGACATCTATTAAAGGCTGGGATACTTACTGGTCATACTAATTAAGGGGAGGCAAGACATTCATTTCAGACTCTTGCTTTTCATGCCTGGAAGTGCAAATCCCGCGCTTATGGGGGCTATAGGGTTAAGGGAACTCGTGGGAAACCTGCAGGGTGTTGGCTAATTTTTGAAGCTTCTGGCAAGGCCCTATGTGAAAAAGATAAAGATAGGTTAGCGAAGATCTGTCAGCAGGGAGACTATGAAAAGAGCTCCTCTGAGATGCGCTCTGCTGGGAACCAGCCGTCTGAGCTGACTGAGAGTTCCAAACTGTGGAGCCCTGCTGAACCCGAAGCAGGGAAGGGCAGGTGTGGCAGGAGATGAGACCCCCAAAATCAGAGCCCAGGGCCCCAAACTCTTCACCAGAAAAGAGGTGGAAAGCCACTGAATATGTTATTTAAGTGCTGTTTTCATGCGTGTTTTAAATGCTTATTAGTGAGTTAAACCTGACATTAGTTATTGAACCACCTTGATAAGCAACTAATAGAATTGGGAGACTGGCAGTAGAATTTTGAATTGTTCTCAGAAGAGATTCCTTCTCCAGATTTGATGGTCATGAAAAATTCCTTAGTGTGCATCATCAACAAACACTTGAGGAGTGCTGACAATGGTCAAGTTGCTGATTCGGGCTGGATAAAAGTCTAGCACTGTGTTTGTATAACGGTACATTATGCTGGCTGATGGCATCAACGCTTTATTAGAGCAATACTTGGATGTTATTCTGAGAGGGTAAAGTGATCAGTTTACGGAAAAGAGAGCCTTCTTGTGCACATATTCTGTAAACTACAGATCAAAAGCCAGAAGAGGCACACCGACCATGAATAATGAAATCACACATCTGAAGGTCTAGGCGGAGTCAGAAATTCTGACGATTTCTTTTTAAGAAAAAAAATCAAGGCGTTTACGTAGTGTTGAACACTTTGAAGATAAGTGCTCTGAAGGCAGAGCAAGACAGCTGTCACATTCAGTGAAGATAAGTGAACTTCCAAAATTGGCTTCATTTAAATAGCATGCCTTAGACAGGACGAAGGTCACAGTGGCTTTCACTGCATTGGAGGGCACTTTAATCGCCAATCATGTGATTGTTTCATGATGTCTGGTGGTTAGGGACTGAGCTGGCCTTACCTGAAGACTTTACTTTGGACTGAAAACCCAAGACCACATTCTACCTAGAAAACTTCCAACATGGTGAAATTGTCAGAAGGGCCACAATCATGCCCCAGGCAAGTACATTTCTTAGGTCCCACTCACTCCCCCAAACCATTGAGCTTCATCCCTGCCTTCTCTCCACCCCTGGCTCTCAACCACTGCTGAAGCTGCGGCAGGCTGGGTCTGCTGCTGTCCCGGTTCTAGCAGAGGAAGTCCTGTCTGCAAGGCCAGCTCCTCCCCCTGCAGCCTCAGGCAAACTGGGTTGTTCGGTTACCCTACCAAGGTGACCAGTACAGGCTGATGAACACATGCAGTGAGTGACCTGTTTGCATCCCTCACACTTACCTCTCAGCAGTTGTGGATGTGGGACGGCTCCTGTGCTGCTGTTGGTGGTGGTGAGAAGGAAAATGACACCAGGTGTTAAACCGTTGAGGTCAGACCAGCCCTTACTTCAGCAACTTTGGTACTTGAGTTCTGGCTAGGAAAGAATTCAGAGCCAAGACTCAACCTGTAAGAGAAAGTTTATTTAGAAAGTCACAGCAGTAGAAGAAATGAACTTTAGGAAACAAGTTACAGAGGCAAAAGGAGGGGTCCTTGGAGCTTAGGCAAGAGGAGGGTAAAGGTAATTCACTGGATTTGGGGGGGTTGTAAAAGGGGGAGAAGAAAGTGTAAGCAAGCTCTCAGGAAGGAGAGCTCTCTGAGTCCTCCCATCTAAGGACTTTCAAGGATGCAGATTTTAAGAGAAGTCCCAGAGGAGGATCCCAATAAAATATTTATCAGCTTTCAATGTGTGTCCTTTCACAACCATGGTCTCCACTGATTGGTCAGTGCTGAGGGGATCATTAGTGGATACAGCTTGTCCTGAGGTCAGCCGTGGCTTGCTCCGGTAACCTTCTGTACCTGACCCATTGTCCTTATTCTGCTCATGCCTGACTAAATGCCTACCACACTTTCAGAAGACTCTGCATTCCCTTGGCTTTTCCTCCTGCTCCCTCTCTCATCTCTCCTACTATCTCTCATCTCATTGCTGACGCTTCCCTTGTAACAATATGGTCACTGCTTCTAATGATTCTGTCATTAGCTTTCTTTTATTTTTATTATTATTATATTTTATTTTATTCAATGAGAGGAGGGGAGGCAGAGACAGACTCCCGCATGCGCCTGACCAGGATCCACCCAGAAAGCCCACTAGGGGGCGATGCTCTACCCATCTGGGGCCCTTGCTCCATTGCAACTGGAGCCATCCTAGTGCTGAGGAGGAGGCCATGAGCCATCCCCAGTACCTGGGCCAACTCGCTCTAATTGAGCCTTGGCTGCAGGAGGGGAGGAAAAGAAAGAGAGAGAGAGAGAGAGAGAGAGAAGTGAGGGGGGAGGGAGAGGGGTGGAGAAGCAGGTGGGCGCTTTTCCTGTGTGCCCTGACCTGGAATCGAACCGGGACATCTACTCACCGGGCCGATGCTCTACCACTGAGCCAACCTGCCAGGGCTGTCCTTAGCTTTCTTTTCTCTCTTTCTTCACCTTTATCTTTAGTGTGCCCCAAAATTCATGTCTACTTGGAACCTCAGAATATGACTTTATTTAGAACTAAGGTCTTGAAAGATGTAATTAGTTGAGATGAGGTTGTACTAGATTAGGGTGTACCCTAAATCCAACATGACTGGTGTCTTTCTGAGAAAAGGAGAGGACACACTAAGATAGACAGGGACAGAAGGGAAAAGGCCATGTGACAGCAGAAGCAGCGACTGGAGATACAGAGCTGCAAGCCATGAAACTCCAACAATAGCCAGCAACTATCAAGAAGGTCGAAAGAGGCAAGGAAGAATTCTTATGTAGAGTTTTCAGAGGGAGTGTGGTCCTGATGACACCTTGATTTTGGGTGTCTAGCCTCCTAAACTGTGAGTGAATGCATTTCTGCTGTTTTATGACCCACCCCACCCCCAGTTTAGTTTGTGATAATTTGTTATAACAGTTCTAGAAAAATAAATACACTATCTTCTTAAGTAATTTTACTTTATTCACATGGTTTCAATTCCATCTACATGCCTGTGACATCTTGTTTTTAGGTGCTAGGTGGGAACTGTCTTCTAAGTTCTAAATCTGTGTTTATAAACACCTGCTAAAACAACAGGGACAGTGGGTCTTAGTGTCCCCCATGTGCTGTCTGTGTAATATCCTCAACTCTGAGTGTATCTCTTCCACATACCTGCTCTCCCCGTAAGAACTTTTTATCTCTGTTATTGGCATCACAAAACACCTTCCTTCCCAACCTTAAATGTTGATGTTCCCCTTCTTTCTTTTTCTACATTAATCTTCCAGTTAAAGCCTCCACAATTCTCTCTTAGAAACCTCTCTCTATAGAGTGTTGGGTGAAGTTCAGGGTGTGTCCAGCTAAAGCCAACTGATTACTGCAGCTGGGTTTCAGACTCGGGCATCGGGAAAGTGGGGAGGTCCAGCCCAGAGCCAGGTTTGATGAAGAGATTTGCATGAATTTCTGAGAGCATAACCTGCACAAGACTGGTTTCACCAGCCTATGACTGCAGAACAAGGGCATACTGCCCTTTTATAATCCAAATTGTTATGGCAGGAGACCTCATTCTGCTTGCCTGCAGGGAACGGGTCTTTCTTAAAGTGTCTTTGTGTTATTTCCAGAAGTTCCTAGAGGGATGTCTCATCTGTATTCACAAATCAAACTGGCACCTGCTGGCATTAGAGTGTGCATTTGTCAGGGCCGTTCTGGCCATGTGTGCTCAGAGGCCACACAAACCAGCTTATGCAAGACAAGAGACTAATTGGCTCCCATTTTTGAGGGGGAGGCTGAGGATTTTCATGTAACTGAAGTAGCGGTGGCAGGGACAGGGTCTCAAGGACTGAGCCAGTGCTCAATGCTGCCACTTCTCTTTCCTCCTGTCTCTCCTTTCTGCTGTCTCTGCTCTTCTTTATGCTCTGGCTTCTCCTTTTCTCCTTGTCCACATAGTGTAGACCATGTCTACCTAAATCAAGCCCAGGCTGACTTGGATGAACTCTGTGTGGGTCTCATGCCCACGACTGGGGTGGATCACTGCATCCAGGAAAAGAGGGTGCTGTGACGAGCTGGGGTTGCTTCATGTGCCCGTTTCTGCTGCTAGGAGACAAAATTTGTTACTAAGAGAAAGTGACTAGCAGCCAAAATCAATGGTTGCCACAGGCCCTGACATGTGTCTTTCTCTGTTGTTCTTTCCTGTGTCCCTGCCCACTGCCTCCAAAGCCACATGGTAAAGATTTGTCCCTGCCAATGCTATCGTGAGATAGCACAGTGGCACCCTTTAAAGCGCAAGTGAAAAAGTGCATCACCAAGAGGGAAGAAGGACATTTCCTAAGGTGAAAATGCATCGTCTTATACCAAAGACCCTAGTGAAGCTAGCAGCTATAGCTGGCACAGGCTGTGAGAGGTCAGATGAAGTAGGATAGTGACAATAACCAGAGTGTGGATGTAGGTGAAGAGAGGGTGAAAGTTATTAGAATCAGGAAGGTCAAGGAGTGTGTGCCAAGTCGGCCTTATGGACAGCTGCTCAGTTAGCACCAAGTAAGATTGAAAGTCGAAAACCCAGAGATCAAACCAGCAGGTGAGTCTTATTATTTCTTTTTAAAGGGTGTGTGTGTGTGTGTGTGTGTGTGTGTGTGTCCTGACAGGCCAAATAACCCAAGTGAATAAGCCATCAGCTCTAAACAGATTCAGGATTCTATCATTTTAGATGCCCTGACTCTGTCCTTCACAAAGCAGCAGGTCAGGGAGTGTCCCCTGGCACCCCACTGCAAGCATTGGCCTTCTGCTTCCAGGCCCCATTGCCACTTCTGATCAGCACCAACAGGGCAGCACGAGGCCCCAGTGGGTTAGGGACAGCGGGAGCCAGGGGGTTGACAGTGCAGGTGCATGAGCTCCTGCCTGCTCTGGAGCGGGAGCCCTGGCACCGCCCTCTGGCCGGGTCAACTGTCACAGAGTGTGAGGCTGGCGTTCTGCGCAGCCTGTCTGGTCCAGTAAGGCTGACACTGCTGGCCCTGCCTTTGCCTGAGCCTTGACTATGGCATCTCAATGGAGCCAAAGTTAGCAGCCAAGGCTGGTTTAAAGAGACCATTCAGGCTTAGTCTCACTTGCGGCATGAAACACAAATGATTGTATTTGCTGAGAAAGGCTTGGGGAATAGAACGTTGTGGTTTGACAGGGTATAATTAACACATCATCTACATAAAACCCAATGATGGACTCGGCAGCACCACTGTGATTACTCCCAGGGAACGCGCGCTAATTGTATCATCCCATCCAAATGCACTGGGACAAGTGTTTATGTGTCTGGATGAAAGTCAAGGCAGCTTAACAAGTGCTTGTGCCAGGGCAGCTTCCCTGACCAGCTTGAGGAGACACAAGGTGAGGGAAACTGGAAGGGGCTGGCTCAGTAAATAATTCCACAGCCGTACCACAGAAGGCACGATCGCATGTGATGCCCAGTTAGGAATTACAGTGTAGAAGATCAGGTAACAACACGGAAAGTGTCCACAATATAATGAGAAAGGAGTAGAATATGAAAACCAAAGAAACATTGTAGTCTCGGAACCTTCAAATGGTTATTACTTCTGTTTGCTTTTTTTTTTTTTTTTGATATTGCTAAAATTTCTTCAAACCTAGGTTACTTGTATAAGAAGAAAATCTCAATTGGCATTTTTTGGAAAAGCAACCCTAAAGGTCAGAAGGACCTTTTCCAAGCTAAGAGTTTTTCTCTTAATCATTCCTACCCTTCCCTCCCCATTCCCTGGCACTGACTCTTCCCATGAATGTTACCAAATGAGGAAGTCCTTTTGCCTTTTCTGCCTCTACTAATAGGTGGAGCCACTGGGGGACAGAAAGTCCCAGGGTCTAATTTCATATATCTCTACACACACACACACACACGCACACACACACACACACAAGTAGAGAGTCATTTCAATGGGAACTTGAAAAATAAACCCTCTTTCTTAATGGTGTTGTATAAAAGTTGATTATTAAAGAAAATAAGTTATAACAACAGCAACACCACAATGGCTGGCCATCTGTTTTGAATGTTGTAAAAGAGATTTCTGAAAGGAAGTTGAGCCAGATTATCTCTAAGAACTCCTCTGAATATCAAATTCTGTGAAACAAAGAGTGAGCTGTAATAAAAGGAAGTACAAGGGGGAAATGAGAAAACACTCTTTTAAATGGTGGGGATGTGACATATGTTTTCCTCCAACATACACCCTGTGACTTCTGGCACCAATGCCAGCCTCAGGCTGGTAAACTGGCCCCTTTTCACTTTCCATAAAAACTCACCCTGTGTGTAGTAATTTCTTTTTCCTTGAAGAAAACCTACTTACCTCCATATTTCAGTCTCTCCTCTCTCTCTCTCTCTCTTTCTCTCTCTCTGTCTCTTGAACAGTTCTGATGGCAACTCCTCCCTTTCCTCCTTCCTTCCTTCTGCCAGCCTACACAGCCTGAATCATGGTGTGGCTCCATTTCTGAACAGGGCTCAACTCCTCATTCCTCTCCCCTTTTTCCCGCTGGCAAAAGCATCAAATTCCACAATGCATCTGGGGCAGCTTCTCGCGCACAGGACAACGGGAAAGACAGCAAGCATGGGTCACTCTAAAAGGGGTAGCACTTCATGCCACACTATGTTCATATCTTAGGCCAATATGATCATATACAGCAGGGGTCCCCAAACTTTTTACACAGGGGGCCAGTTCACTGTCCTTCAGACCGTTGGAGGGCCGGACTATAAAAAAAACTATGAACAAATTCCTATGCACACTGCACATATCTTATTTTAAAGTAAAAAAACAAAACGGGAACAAATACAATATTTAAAATAAAGAACAAGTAAATTTAAATCAACAAACTGACCAATATTTCAATGGGAACTATGCTCCTCTCACCGACCACCAATGTAAGAGGTACCCTTCCAGAAGTGCGGCGGGGGCCGGATAAATGGCCTCAGGGGACCGCATGTGGCCCGCGGGCCATAGTTTGGGGACCCCTGATATACAGTATGTGTGGTTTTTAGAGGATTTTATCAGCTCTAAGGGAGATGCATCTCTTCCTGGCATGTTTGTGGGAAAGGAAGAACAAAGAGGGAGCTCACAGCGGTTGCCAGCTGAGAGGCACGCATTTCACCTCGCCTCACTCTTCCGAAGAACTGCATTTTATACAGGGAGGGCTGTGTCTCTCAAACATCTTGCCCAGCATTACCCAGGTAATAGGCGGCAAAGCAAGGGTTGCAATAAGATTTGCATTTCTTACAGTTTATTCAGCTTGTTGAAAATATAAGATTTTAAACTATTTTCCAAGTGTTATATCACTTGTAAAAACAAATACTGAGTGGATATAAAGGTCATGCTTGTACCTCAACAAGATTTCAGTTTAAATTCAAGTTACGTGTAATTAAATGGTATGATTTAGACTATAATCGTGCTGCTGTATTAGCAAAATAGACATGCTTAGTGATGTCTACAACCAAACACAAAAGACCCATTTAATTTAAACAAGATAATTCAAACGTTTACTTTGCCTAAAGCTCATAAAGTACCATGTTATTAAATCATGTTTTCCTTTATGTAGGATGACTGTCATATCAAAGCTATTTTATTGTTATAGAAGTTAAAACAGTATAGTGTATTATTATTAAATTATGAACACATAAAGAAAAAGACTTTTTCGAATACAATACACTCGGCTATATGAATTTTTTACTAATTTCATAAATACCAGTGGAACTTCCACTGAGCTCTGAGCACCTGAGGGGCAGCAGCTCTCCTCCATGAGCGTGGGAGGGGGACAGAAATTGTAGGAGACTAGATAATGCCCCCCCACAGATACGATGTCCTAATCCCTGGAACCGGTAAATGTCACCTTCCTCAGAGAGAGGGTCTTTGTAGATGTGATTAAATTAAGGGCCTTGACATGGGAAGATTATTTTTCTAAAAAGGAAGCAGAGGGATATTTTGACACAGTCTCACTGAGGAGAAAGTGATGGGAAGATGGAGCAGAGAGATGTTGGTCTTGAAGACTGAAGTGGAGCAACCTTTTGTATAAGACCCAGAGAGGGCCCATATGGCATTATACTCGGTCCCACGTACCTTAAAGGGAAACTCTCACAATGTCCAGAGCCTTTGATGTCCAGAAAATGGAGGAGGAGAACGTCCGCGAATCCTTTGCAGCAGGAACCCACTTAGTGGCACCAACCGTGACTTCCAAGTGGAACAACAGTACGTCTACAAAAGGAGAAGTGATGGCGTCTGCACACAGATCTGAAGGGAACCTGGAGAAGCTTCTGCTGCCCGCTCGTGCCACTGTTGCCAGGAAACCCCGCTGACGTCGGTGTCATATCGTCCAGGAATGCGGGCCAGCGAGCTGCACTGAGGTTCGCTGCCGCCGCCGGAGCCACCCCTGCTGCTGGTCACTGCCCTCCCGGCCCCCTCGCTGACCAGACCCAGGTAGCCTTCCCGGAGCCGAGACTTCCGGAGCGGATGACCCGGGGCTGACCCCAGCCCCTCACGGGGGCGTCCTGTGTCAACCCGCCCATCACTGTGCTCTGTGTAACACAGACTCCTCTGGGCTGTGTGGACACTGCCATCCTTGTGCAACAACAGGGACTCACCCAGCGGGTCTGATGTGGTGGGTGCTGGCCCGGGACGTTCTGAATGGTACCAGTTCCCGTGAACACCCACGGGAGGTCGTGCCTGATCTCTGCTTCTTCAGAGACCCTGACGGGATTGAGAAGGACGGGCAGGCCTCTGCTGAGAGCACTGTGCCCAAGGAGGAATTTCGGGGTAGTGGGACTGCTCAACTCCGGACTCTGCCACTACCGAGCCCGAGGTCGCAGACTGGTCTGAGGGCGTGCCGGTGCCCTCAGACTGACAGAAAATAAAAAGGTTGTAAAAGGTAAAAGTTAAAAAAAAAAAGAAAAAGAAAGAAAGAAAAGGGTGATTCAGCCACAAGCCAAAAAATGCCAGCAATCACCAGAAGTAGAATAGGCAGGTACGGAATCTCTAGGGCCTCTGGGGAGGAGAGGGGGCGTCTGATGATGGGCACCTTGAATTTGGCACAGTGGTGCAGATTTTGAACTCCTGGCCTGCATGACTGCGAGAGAATAAATTTCTTTTGTTTGGAGTTGCCAAAGGTGTGATAATTTGTCCCAGCAGCAATAGGAGACTAGTACTTAACATACATATACACTTAGACATGATTACATTGGTGGTCGTTGATAACACTGGGAGATGTGATCAGTGGCTACTGGAGGGGCTGCTACCGAGAACACAGCCCAGGCGGTACAGTACGTGAGCAAGGCCCCCGAGCCCGGAGCAGGCGCAGTGCAGAGAGACCACTCCCAGCACTCTGGGGCTCACAGGTTGGTAGGAGTGCGTGGGTATGGGGAACAAATGAAAAACCAGACAGACTGAAGCAAGGCGGACCAAGGCCAAGGGTTATGACACGTCATCAGAGACTGGCATTATGTGTAGGGTTTGCAGGTCAGAGTAAGGCACATGAGCTTTAGCAGAGATCTCCTGGTAAAGGACGGAGTGTAAGGTGGGGCGGGAGACGCAGTGTGGAGGCTGTTGGGGCTGCAGCCGCTCAGCGCAGAGATGCTGGTGGCTAAGCAGGGCTCCACCCTGTTCCAGAGACCAGCTCCTCCTCTGGGTGCCCCATGTCAGCGGCATGGCCACTGTTCCCCAGGGCCCTATGGCAATAAACTGGGTGATCCCCTCTGCTTTCCCCTCTCCCAATCCCTCCGTAACCCCTGCTTTCACATAAGATCAGGTGGGCTCTGCTTTCATGACATCACACCCCACCTCCCTGTCTAGAGCCACGGTCCCACATTGGCTCAGTGTGTTTTGCCTGGTTGGATAGATGGTTGTACCCTGGGTCTTTCACTTATTAGCTGGGGGACACTTACAAGTTACTTCTGTGTTCCTTAGTTTTGTTGTCTGTAAAATGGTGAAAACAGTAGCCTCTCCTCGTAGTAATGTGATAATAGAGGTAAAGTACATAAAACAGTGAATGTCATTATAAGTCTTACTTGATATTACCTTTTTCATCACCACTATCATCGTCCTCCTCCTCCTCCTCCTCCTAAGTGGTCCTCTCTTCCTGTCCTGTTCTCCGCCAGCTCATTCTACATAGCATTCTGGGATTAATCTCCCTAAAGTGCAGCTTTGATCTCCAGACTCCTTCAGTAACTGTAGGATGCCTCTCACATGAAGTATGAACCCCAGAGCCTGGTTTTCAGTCCCGTGCTCTGCTCCACTTTCCCCACCTCCCTCATTATTTCCTCCACCAGAGCCAACGGCGACCCTCACTTCTCCTGAACACGTGCTCAATTCGCTTTTTCACCTCCGGCCCCTCACAGGCTCCCTGCCCGCACCTGCCTCCCCAGGGCCGCCTCTGGGGCACGTCCTCTGGCGCCCGAACACCAGAGGCTGAGCCTTCCCGGCTGTCACAGCTTCAAAGGGTTCACAGCACTTGCCACGGAGGCCTGGCCCTTCCTTCACCTGAGCATTCTTGTTTGTCTACGGGTCTGTATTGGAGGTGAACACCAGACCCTTCCTTCTTGCCGCCTGCTTTTAGCAGAAGACCCGGGTCAAACAGTTTCATGTGAAGCAGTGCATCAGGCCTGCTGCCACGCCTTTGTCCTCAACAACGAGCATCTCTTGGTGCCCTTGTAAAGGCAGCAGGGCCCAGGAGGGTGGCACAGTGAGGCATCACTGTCCTAGAAGGGAAGGCCCAATGTAGGCAAATTGGAAACACACCCTTTCCCCTTGTAGGATTCTCGGATTGGGCTGGGTGGTACTTGAGGGGAGTTTTGTACTTGTCTTGCTAGTAGCAACTTCATAGCAGTAAGACGGTCAGCCCACCCACCGCTTTCCCTGGGCCACGGTCACGAGTCCTCAGCCTGCCCCAACGCACAGCTATGATGACTGAGCAGGAAATACGATTGCATGGGAGGGCAGAGCTCCAGCTTACAGGGTTCTAGAAGAAACCATTTAGAAAGGCAGAACATTTCCACAGAGTGGCTTTGGGGTCCCTGTACCAGGATCTGGAGAGCTAGGTAGAGGGTGTATGACTGGAGGGAAGAAATTTAGACCAGCAATCAGGGGTGCGGGAGGAGACGCCCTCCTCATGCAGGCCCATGTCTGGGAGGCGTGGGAGAAGGAAATGCTCACCTAGAACTTCAGCTTCAGTCCTCCCTGCAGACTTGGAAACGCTGCGTGGACATCGTGTACGGCAGCAGTTTGTCTTGTGTCATTTCTGGGGGCAGTCTCACCTACCTCTCTTCCCCAGTCACATACACATCGTCAGGAGGAAAGGGGACTACGACTCCCAGGTCAGAAAGAAGGATTGGAAGGCAGGTTGCGGTCCCCTCTCTTATCCTCTCTTCATGCTTCTGAGAAGCCTGGAGGAAAACTCCTGGGACCACATCCCAATGCCAATGGGGAGGGCCGCTTGGCCGTGAAAGTGGGGAACAGACTCAGCCCCTCTCTGCTCTCATGGCCCATCTGTGCTCGGGCTGATGTTCCCGTGTGTTTCCAGGCTCCGTGGGGCTGCTGAGGGGGTGTTTCCCAAACTCCTGGAAGGCCCAGACAGGTGCTGCCCCCTAAGTTCCTTCCTCTCCTCCATCAGTGTGAGGTCAGGATGGACTTCACCAGGAGCCTCATAACTTTAATTCTGGGGGAGGGAAACAGTGCGGAGGTACATGCAGTAGCCCCCCTTTATTCATGGGGGATAAGCCCTAAGACACCCCCCATGGGTGCCTGAAACCACGGAGAGCACTGAACTTTTACCTTTTTGCTTAAAGGAACCCTTCACAGTTTCTCTTTGGCTACCAGAATTGTCAGCATCACTACTCTTACGTCGTACACTTTGGGGCCATTTTTAAGTAAAGTAAGAGTTGCTTGCACACAGACACTGTAATACTAAATGACTAACAGGTAGGGAACACACACAGCATGGATGTGCTGGACAAAGGGGCGACCCTTCCCAGCCAGGACAGAGCGGGACAGCGGGAGTTCATCTCGTGACTCAGAATAGGGCACAGTTTAAAATTTGTGAGTTGTTTATTTCTGAAACTTTATATTTCATATTTTTGAACTGAGGGTGATGGCAATAGCTGAAACCCTGAAAAGCAAAACTCCAGATAAGGAAGGAACTACTATATATCCTCCAGAAGTGATTGCAACATGGCTCCTCCCCAGTCCTTCCCTCTGCTGCTTCTAGTTCGTGCATGGACACCTACGTGCAGTCGTCCCTCTCAATTCAGTATCTGCTAAATTGCTATTCAGAAAGGAATTATAAAGGAATAGAGACCCAATGAGATTAACATCCCAAATCTCGGAATAGAGACCCAATGAGATTAACATCCCAAATCTCTTCTAAATCCCTAGGTCCCTCCTGTAGTGACATCTTAAATCCACAGCATTCCTCCACATGCCAGCTTTTTCCCAGGGATTAAGAACCAGGTAAGTTAAATTGATGATCTGAAATTCTGCCTTGGGGCATTAACTTCAGTCAATTATTGAAGTTACTGCCAGTTTTGAAATAGTGTTTGCTTTAAATCTCCAATAATATAAATCTCACAGGCAGGAAGAGTCCCTTAGCAGCCATTCCAGCTTCAGCGAGAAACCAGCAAAGATGCTGAGAAGTTAAATGGTGGTAAAGATCATGGTCTGTCATTTGACTAACATGACGATCATCTTTAACATCCAGAGAGAAGATGA
Source organism: Saccopteryx bilineata (assembly GCF_036850765.1). Taxonomy (NCBI): domain Eukaryota; kingdom Metazoa; phylum Chordata; class Mammalia; order Chiroptera; family Emballonuridae; genus Saccopteryx; species Saccopteryx bilineata. The sequence goes on along the minus strand of NC_089495.1, from coordinate 102,346,691 downwards.
ACAATTTGGTTTTTGTTTCATTTATGTTACAGTGAGAGACCACTGATTTGGGTTTCAAATCACAGCAAAATAAATAATCATAAATGAAATTAAATAAATGCTGTCATGAATAAAATACATGCACTAATCTAAGCAAGCATTTCTCCCTTGCTGATTCTTATTATTTGCATTTTAAATATACTATTAAGATCTGAACTCCTAAAATGTGTTCATTTAGCCAATATATACCACCATGTACTGAGGTCTGTGTTGGGTCTAGGGAACCTTGGGAGCTCCTAGTCCACAGAGCGGGGTCAGATATACTCACAAGTAAATGCAATTACAATCCTGCTGTAAGGGCCGTAAGAGGGTGTGTTCATTTGCTATAGCTTCAGAAGCCAAGTACCAGAAATTGGGAAACCCCAAACAACAGAAATTTATTTTCTTACAATTCAGGAGGCTAGAAGTCCAAAATCAAGGTGGCTGCACCTCTGAAGACTCTCTGGGAGGGTCCTGCTTCTTCTCTTCCTGTTTCTTCCTGCCGTCAGCCATCCTTGACACTCCTTCGCTTGTCAGTGCGTCACTGCAAGCTCTGCCTTGATCACCACATGGTGTTCCCTCTGTGTGTTCCTGTGCATATGCAGCCTTTTTCTTACAAAGGCACGAGTCATATTGGATTAGGGGCCCACCCTACTCCAGTGTGACCTCACTGAACGGATTACATCTGCAATGACCCTGTTTGCAAATAAGCTCATATCTGAGGTATGGGAGTTAGGACTTCAACATATCTTTTGAGAGGGAGGGGCTGGCAATTCAACCCATACAGAGGGATCTTTAAAACTTGATGCCCTCTTGTGAATGATAGCAAAGCATTCAGGTTTAACTCTTCCTCTGTGCGTAAACTCTATTCTGAACCTTAGAAAGTATTTTCTAGACATTATACAACCAACTCTAACCAGGGGGCCTTGAAATTTTTCAGTTTCACTAGCTGCCAATTGTCTACATATTTTGAGCAAAAGCCTTCTTATAAGCAGACTTCTTTGACAGGTGACTGTAGGACAAAGAAGATGCCTATGTGAACTAAGGGCCATCTGGTCACCATGCAGGGAAATACCTTAGGTCAGATGTAACTTAAAATAACATTACCTTGAGAGAGAAACAGAAGTTCTAAGTGGACTTCATTTGACCACCGAATTTACTCACGGAAGGAGAGACTTACCAACTTGGGCCTGGAAGTAGTGGTGATAAAAGGGTTTCCATGGAGATGCTTCCTCCCTGTCTTCCTTTCTCCCTCTTGATCCTTGCTCTCAGGGTGGTCCCCACAGTTGCCTTTTTAAAGTTTCCCAACCCAAATACCTCCCCCATTCTTACCTCCAAAAACTCCATCCCTCCCCAATGGAATTTCAACTCCTTGGTCTCTTGTGTTGCAAAGTTGAGTACCCAAGGTTCAGCCACATCCTAAAGGAGATGCTCACTCAGCCCTGTTGATACCAGAAACAGAAGCTGGCGCTCTCTTCCTGGGTGTGAGGGAGATTCTTGGGTTTCACCTAAACCTACTGAACCCAAATCTGCATTCTCACAAGATCCTGAGGGGGAGTCATATGCACAGTCGCACTTGAGAAGCCAAAGTCAAGAAAGTGCTGACGTCTGGTTTAGAGCGGATTGGATGATGCCCAGAACATTAGGAGAGGGGCACCTCGCCAGACCCCACTGCCTACAGCCCGTATGCTGAGGGTGAGCCTGTGCATTCAAAATATGTAGTTTTGCCTCTCTGGGTCATTCTCTGAATCACAACTTCTTCCTCTCATTTTTTTATTTTTTAATTTCTAAGGTTTCTGTAATCATGTGCCCTTATGTATCTTGGGCTGTACCAGAAATGTAACCAAGACCCTGCATGGGCTCACAACCCACATTACCTCAGAGCAGCCCGTCAAAATCCATTCTTTAGCAAGGCACTCAAACACCACTCGGTCGGCTGCCTTCTCAGCTCAGAATTTCCACGCTGTGAGAAAGAAAGTTTTGGGCATGGTTGGTGCCCCCAAAGCAGTGGAAACTTTAAATCATTTTTAAAATTATTATTATTTAATACTTTATTAACAAGTGCTTGTAGTGTGTCGACTTTCTTGGAAAAAAAATCAAGTTGTAAACTTTTTTTTTCACTCTAGTGCCTGAGGCAGAGGCCAAGGAGCCATCCCCAGCGCCTGGGCCATCTTTGCTCCAATGGAGCCTTGGCTGCGGGAGGGGAAGAGAGAGACAGAGAGGAAGGAGGGGGGGTGGAGAAGCAAATGGGCGCTTCTCCTATGTGCCCTGGCTGGGAATCGAACCCAGGTCCCCCGCACGCCAGGCCGACGCTCTACCGCTGAGCCAACCGGCCAGGGCCCAAGTTGTAAACTTTTACTGCAAATTAAAAGTTCTTAAAATTTTTAAAAAGTTCTTAAAAGTCTCAGCTTGCCCAGATATGAAACGATTTTTAAAAAACTTTAAAGGTGTATTGAGAAAAGCAAGGCTTTTAAAAAGAAAATGAAATGAAATGAAACCACATTTGTCATTACCAAAAGAGACATCTAAAAACAAACAGACAGACAAATAAAAAACAAGACCCATGCTGCATAGAAAACGCAGATAGCTCTCGTTAATCTGGTCAACAGGCAAAAAGCAAGCCCTTAACACCTTCAGCTCCAATCTTTGGTTCATTTCTTATTGCTGGGGTTTGATATTAATTTCTATTGTTGACTGACTAAACCAGATGATGGTAGAGAAGCTCCCCCCCCCTCAGCCTAGAGGGAAGACATATTCTCAGCTGGTGGGGCGGCTCCCTTTGTGTCTGTGATCTTGTAGTTGAGAGTTTTCTGGCATCTGTATCGGTCATGGAGGTTGTGGGGTACCAACCTGATGTGGTGCTGACCTTGGTCCTCATTTTCTCGATTTGCCTTATCTTCTTCATGGCCATCCTCTCCAGCTGTCCCTGACGAGGAGGGCCCTGGGGAATCTGGTCTACAGCCCTGATACATATTACCTCACTGGGCTACCTCGCTGTCCTGCACCATGGTTGTCAGAAAACCCACCCCTTCTCCCTGCACAGGAGGGTTGGAATGCTGTGTCCACACCATAGGGTCTCCACATGTAGTAAGGTGGGAATGGTCGCCTGCGGTAGGGCAGGCCCTGCTGGCCGTTGGGAGCACTCACTGACCCCTCATTCCCTTTACCACTCTCACTATTCTGGTAATTCCGCTGGTACCTGCGTGGAGGCCCCTGCGATGTGGAGAACCCTAGAGGTCATCGCCCGCTGCATGCTTCCCGCGTTGCACCGGGGACTCCACCAGGGCCTGTAGTGGTTGCTGCTTCCACACACCTTATTCTTCAACAACACCGAGCTCTACAGTCTCTCCTCTCCTAGATTAAAAGATACTTCCCAGGTTTATTCTTCCTTAGGGCGGTCTGGTGTACAGATACATCCTCCTTGGTGTCATTCCTGCTGATGAAACCATATCTGTTTCTTACATTGAATCGTTCTACTGTTCCCAAAACCTTCCTTGCAATGACCTTCCTGTCCTCATCCGCAGGTGCCACTGATGTGAGGCCGCTGGGGCCACCAGGTTTGTTGTCAGCAGCGCTCAGAGTGGGGCCGGTGGTGGCTGCGGGTCCCGCCCGCTTGCTCGTGGTTGGGGTGACGGTGACCGCGCTCGCCGCAGCAGTGGGTCCTCCCAGGGTGTGCTGGGAACAGGGCTGGTGGCAGCGGCCGGCTGCTCAGGGCTCTCTGGGGTTTGCTTGAAACTTAGAATCTTGATTGAAAATTTTTTAACATTCCTTAGAGAATGCATTTCAGAGAACCTGGCAAGTTTAAAAGACAAAACCAAACATTGAGACTAGAGGAAAGTGTCGCATTCTCTCAAATTCAACATGTGTACAAAATATAAATCTCTGACGTTAAGGTTTGGACGTGTGGTTTTTTTCCCCAGTAACTATCTATAAAATGCTCACAGTGGGAACTGAGAACTATTCTCCATTTCCTCCCAGAATGTTTTAACATTTTATTTTAAAATGCTGAACTCTGTCGGGGCCTCCTCCCGAGCAACATACAGCATTAAATCAAGAGGGTCAGCAGTCCAAACTTCAAACCCTTGTGTGGGATGTGGAGCAAAATACACCCAAAACCTACTCTAAGATGGATCACATACAAGAACCCCCTGCATAATCTAAATTCTTATTCTCAAGATGGTCTCCAACAAAATGTCGGCCCAGACATAATCAGATCATTTTTCAAATCTAAATTGAGATTCGAGTCCAAGAAGCATATTCATTAGCGTGAAATATTCTTTTGAAGAAGTTCCTCCCAGGTGGGGAATTTTCAATGTGCTTCTCCCAACAGGAGAGGTGGACGAATGGCTTTGGCTGGTCAAGGGTTACATTTTGCACAGCCAGCATATTACATATGGTTTCTTATTCCAGGAAATCAATAAAGAGCCAGGCTCATATGCATGAAGCTGTCTCACCCTCACCAAGGCTATTTCTCCAGCTTCTCCCAAGGTGGGGCCTTATAAAAACACTGACACTTCTGAAATATGTACAGTAACAGGATAAAGATGAGAGGGACAGACTCAGCTGCGGACCAGTCCTCCAGAGGGTTGTTCAGGGCAGTCCAGGCTTCCTTGTTGTGCAGGAGAAACACGGACCACAATGACCTGTCAGCAAGAACGAACCCAGATTTCCGTCACGGTCACCTTCACCCCAGATAGGACCTATGAGAAAAATAGCCAGTGTGAAATGAATTCACGTGACAGGGCAATCACTGTTAATTATAAAACCCTGTGAAGGACCTCAAACCTGCATGAGGACACAGAGATTGAAAATGTTTAAATGCTGTAATCTCTATTTACAGACTTCCTTGGAGCCTGAGTCTCGGGTAGCTGGCCTCGCCGTCCACACAGCCCTCTCGGCCAGCGCCTGTCCGTGAGCTTGACTCTCAGCTCCGCAGCCCAGCCTGAGGGCCAGAGTTCATGTGGGCTCACATGTTTCTCATTGGACCCACATTTTCTCCTAGAAGCAGAATCATGGGAAATTTTTGCCTATGTACTTCCTGGAAGGTTTTGTGGAAGCATGTGCTCTTTTCAATAATGAGGTGACATTTTCTAAGAAGCTTTTGTGAGAAGGTAGGATCAGAACCAATCTGTCATTCTCTTTCATGGGTGTCCACGAGCTCCTTCTCATGGTATTCCATCCATATGTCACTGTGACTCAAAATACCTTGGTCTTAAGATCCTAAGTCCAGGAAGTTAGGCCTCCTATTGGTTTTGCTTCCCCAAAATTTTTCCATAAAATCACAGAGAAGAACAATTGAGAAGATCAACGTGGGCTTCTACACATATAGCTGTTTTGGCGACCATGCTTGTCCAATCATTCAGTCAGGAAAGAACCTCCTATCAGTATTGTTATTGAACAGATGAGTGCTCAGTGAAAACAGATAAATGTAAAGCTCAGTGGAGAAAAATAGTTCAGAATGCAGGCCAGCAGTGACAATAAAGCACATTGACATGACAGCGTCGCATCCTTAGAGCTCCCTAAACAAATGGGAAAGAGAATTAGAAATAATAACATCCAATAATAGATATTTATTGAGAGTCTTCAGTGTGCCAAGCAGTATCCTAGGCTCTGTAGGTAGAGAGGGACACACTTCTAAATAAAAGACTTTTATGCTGACTTTGAGGCTCTCAGGAGTAAATGGGGATGCAGAAAAGCGAGTGTCTTACAGCACAACGAGGGAGGAGGACATCTGAGAGCAAAGAGAAGAACTTGATCTTTTGGAGAACAGCCGAAGTAGTTAGTCAGAGGATGTTTATCAGTTCAGGATTTAAAGGACAGGCTAGCTGGACCCAGCAGCGAGGCACACCCCGCCCTGGAGCAGGCAGTGGTGCTCTGGGTCACACTGACCTGGGTGTGAACCAAGCTGGCAGGCTACTGAGCAGACAGCCGTAGCGAGTCTCCGTTTTTGAACCTGTAAAATGAGGAGCATATCTATTTCATAAAAGTCTTATGATGATAAAACCCCACAACACACAAAATACTTACTAGGGTGCTCAGCACGTACTAGGCTTTCAATGCAAATTCTATTAGCTTTTCTGTTTTGTGCTTTGGTTCTTAAGTTGAATGATGAACCACACTGAAGAGAAAAATGTTCCAAAAGAAAAGGTGAGTTTTTAACCCCTTGACTTTGCATTTAGGGGGAAAAAATAATATAATGCAGCTCCCCAAGGCACTGCATTAGTGAGCGGGAGAAACCCGCTGGTTCTGCCCCAGAGCCTGTCGGACTTTGAGGTCTGTGTGAGGAGTCATTCCCACGGCAGGGAGGCTGTGACAGGGTCCCTCTCAGCATGCCTGCTTGGTTTACGACAGCCCCCTTGCATAATCAATACTGGCTCAGGGTAGCCACTTGGATGCCCGCTTACCCTGTACACCAGAACTGCCCGTTCATTTCAAGAACGGCAGCGGCTCTGCTGGCTGAAGGCAGGGCTCCTGTCTGTGCTCTGAGAGGCAGGTTTGGGGAGCTGTGTGGCTGACCCTCGGGAAGGAGCTGTGGGCTGGCTGTTCTCACAAGGAACTCAGACTGGAGCCACCAGCGAGCCAGGGGGGTGGGAAACCTGTCGGGCCAGCTAGCGTGAAAGGAGGGGATTCTGCCCTGGAATCCACAGCCTCAGAAAGTACCATTCATTAAGCATCACATACTAGGTGGTCAGACTTAGCACATAATCTACCCGATGTTCAGTGGAACGTGAGCTTCATACAAACAATGGATTTTTTTTTTTTAGTATATGTTCCAAATATTACATGGGTCAAACTTATATTTTAAAGAATCGATCTATTGTTTATCTGACATTCAAATTTGCCTGTCTTGTATTTGTTTCAAGTATTTCATAGAACATCGTTACACTGGAAGATTATCCTTTATTTATCTGAACTCCAAATTGAACTGGGTCCCCTGCATTCTACCCCTGGGGGAGCACCACTTACACATGCAGAGAGCACACAGACGTGGCTCTGCCTGCCACCAAGCAGAGAGTCGCCTTCGGGGAAGTTGGGACTTCTCAGCTGGCTGTGCCAGGACTTCTGCAATTTGCCCTGCTCCCCGTCACCCCACCATAGCCCGGGAAACCCTCTGCCTGACCCCTGAGCATGTCCACATATCCTACTGTCCCTCACACAGGGACATAGACTTGCAGTGCTCTCCCTCCTCCTGTTCGTGGGCTCACATCTCCCCAAGCTTCGAGACCACACACCTCTGCCCTCCACCCTGTGTTCAGTGTTAGCCCACCCCTGGGCCGCCCGCTAGTCCTGAGGGGAACCCTTCCTGCTCGGAGCTAGGCAAAGTCTCCTTTCTCCCTGACTCACTTGGCTTTGGGCTGCCTTGCTTGGTAGTTTCCATATGCCTCTTCGGAAACATGAACAGATGACCGTAAATTACTGGAGAAGAAATGACCTCAGATTTTTATTTCTCTGCATCTCTTCTGAGCGGCCACCTGCCTGAGCGGTGGCTAAAATGATCCCAGCCATCAGGCAGGCTCCCACCATGTGGGCATACATGACTGCTGGGCTTGCAGCGCGTGTGCGCAGGGGGACAGGGCAGGGAGGAGGGTGGGGCGGGGAGCAGATGCTAACCCCACTCAGTCTTCAAGTCTGAGATACACCCCAGCACCTGCACGAGTCATCTCCCCAATGGGAGGTGTGCAGCGCCTCCTTCCGTGGGAGTACAGACGAATGAATTAGCACCACTCAGCCTTCGAGGTCTAGCTCCAAAGCCATGTTTTTGATGAAATCTCTCCTGACTCCTGTGGAAAAGAGCCAAACCCTAACAAGAGCCTGCAGACCTTCCCTGACCCCCCCCCCCGCCCCCCGCTTCTTGGCTGCATGGCCCACTGCTTCCCCTGGGCTCACTGCGCAGCCCCACCCCCCCCCGCCCCCCCCCCCCCCCCCACCCCCGCTTCTTGGCTGCATGGTCCACTGCCTCCCCTGGGCTCACTGCGCAGCCCCACCCCACCCCCGCCCCCGCTTCTTGGCTGCATGGCCCACTGCCTCCCCTGGGCTCACTGCGCAGCCCCCCCCCCCACCCCCACCCCCGCTTCTTGGCTGCATGGCCCACTGCCTCCCCTGGGCTCACTGCGCAGCCCCACCCCACCCCCACCCCCGCCCCCGCCCCCGCTTCTTGGCTGCATGGCCCACTGCCTCCCCTGGGCTCACTGCGCAGCCCCACCCCACCCCCACCCCCGCCCCCGCCCCCGCCCCCGCTTCTTGGCTGCATGGCCCACTGCCTCCCCTGGGCTCACTGCGCAGCCCCACTGGCCTTGCCGTTTCTGGAACATGCCAAGCACACTCCCTCCGCTTGGTCTGGGCCTTCGCTGGTCCCTCTGCCTGGGGTGTTCCCCCCTCCTCACAGCTCTCTCTCCCTACTCAGGTCCTTGCTGAACACAGCAAGTGACACTGGTCGCTTTCAGCAAGGTCTGCTCTGGCTGCCATATTCATAACTATAGCTTCCTTCCCTGGAATCTCCATCCCCATTCCTGCTTTATTGTTCTCCTTAGTCCTTATCATCAGGTAACATACATACTTTTTACTAGCTTTTCTTATTTATTGTCCATCAGCCCCATGCTGGGACATAAACTCCGCAACAGCAAGGAGTTTTCAATCTGTTTTGTTTCATGGCTGTAACCCCAATGCCCAAACGTGATGGTCAATAAATATTTGTTGAATGAATAATAAACGAATGATTTTTTTTCTTGCATGTTTTCAAAGACCACTATATAAAAATCTGTAACTCCACATGCTCTATCTTCTGATGTCCACCCCACCTTCACCCCTGGAGACTGTGTTCTGGTTAATGCACAATGAACAAGCCCGGGAATTAGGGAAAAGGCAGTTTGTCCCAGCCCATGATTCATAGCAGGTGCTTGATAAAAACATGCGATTGAATGAAAAGAAAAAATTCTAAAAAAACACTCACAAACACCTCAGAGAGGATAAAGCCGGTAATCTTGGAGAACACCAGGGCTGACCTTTGCAGGGGGTGGAGGCGCTGCAGGAAGTAGCTATTTCTTCAGCGGAGGTGGGGGACAGCCTGACCCCCTTCATGTGCTTGGCCCTGTGGGACACACACAAGCCCCAGCCAGAGAGGTTGGGGGCAGCCTCTGGCAGTGGAGCACAATGAAGTTAACTGGCCCCTGTGGGGATTGAACCCAGACTTTGGCCTCATTAGCACCAGCTGCAAGGAAGCAGTCACAGACGCATACCTCAAAACAGAGAGCAATCCCAGGATGGCTGGGCCAGGCTCATGCATAAACCAACACACCTGTAAATAATGAAGTGTTCACAGGAGGTACAGGGTTTAGCAGGACTTTGTGCGGAGGGCACTGAGTGGAAAAGGAACAGCAGCAGCTCTCTCTCCTCCAGGCCAGGGAAGGCAACGCCACTTCTGTGTGTGTTAAGGTACTCAGTAGTTCTCCCTAGGCTGACCACACCAGCAATTTGTGACTCAGGTTTTGCAGCTATTGCTATAGTTCTTTTCTTTTATTTTTATAAAATATCTTTAAATTTTATATTTCAATTACAGTTTGCATTCACTATTATTTTGTTTTTGTTTCAAGTGTACAGCGTAGTGGTTAGACAATCCCGTACTTGATAAAGTGTTCTCCCTGACGTTTCCAACACCCACCCGGCACCACACATAGTTATTACAATATTATTGACTATACTCCCTACGCTGTACTTTACATCCCCATGACTATTTTGTGACTGCCAATCTGTACTTCTTAGGATCTTAATATCTTTATATCTTTACCTTTCATATCCAATCCCCTAGACCCCTCCCATCTGGCAACCATCGGTCTGCTCTGCGTCTGAGTCTGCTCCCATTTTGTTTGTTCTTTTATTTTATTCTTTAGATTCTGCAGATAAATGTGGGAGACTGCAAGCTGACAGGGTCCTTGCGGTTTAGATTTGTGGGGGACAGAGGTGTGGGGGACTGGCAGTAAGCTGACAAGGTCCTTGCTGCCCATCCCCCCATCTCATTTGCTTGATTAAGTTGCTAAAGGCAAAGCTCTTCCTCACAACCTCTGCTTGTTTGATTAAGTTGGTGAAGGCAATTTGCATGCCCTGCCCCACACATCCCTGTCAGCTGTGATGCTGAGGGTTTCTACTCTCCCATCCCCCATGCCCCTCAAAGAGACTAGAGGCAGTTTTCTTTTTACCCTTTGTTTTGTGAAGTTAAAATGTTATGCATGGGGGGGGGGTGGTGGGTGGGTTCCTGCACTTGGGAGAATTCTTCCTTTCTCTTTCTGTGTTTATTTTCTAATCCTCTGCCATTCCCACCCAAGACCTGCCAAATTATGAGTTGCACTGGTTTGCGACAAATAAAGGAAAACATACAGCAGAGGTCCCCAAACTTTTTACACAGGGGGCCAGTTCACTGTCCCTCAGACCTTTGGAGGGCTGGACTATAAAAAAAACTATGAACAAATTCCTATGCACACAGCGCATATCTTATTTTAAAGTGAAAAACCAAAACGGGAACAAATACAATATTTAAAATAAAGAACAAGTAAATTTAAATCAACAAACTGACCAATATTTCAATGGGAACTATGCTCCTCTCACTGACCACCAATGAAAGAGGTGCCCTTCTGGAAGTGCGGAGGGGGTCGGATAAATGGCCTCAGGGGGCCGCACGTGGCCCACGGGGCTGTAGTTTGGGGAACCCTGGCATACGGTGTTTGTCTTTCTCTGACTGACTTATTTCCCTTAACATAATATCCTCTGGGTCCATCCGTACTGTCAGGAAAGGTAAGATTTCTTTCTTATTTGTGGCTGAGTAAACTTCCATTGTGTGTATGTACCACAGCTTTTTTATCCACTCATCTACTGATGGGTTGCTTCTATATCTTGGCTATGGTAATTAGTGCTGCAATAAAATAATGTTTTTGACTATTAAAATAAATTTCTTTCTGTTTTAAGAGAAAACTAATCGCAAATACCTTGGCTACCAGGAGGCTTAATTTTCTCTAAATTTAACCCTTTGTTGATGAATAAAAAAAGGCCCAGGCCCTGGCCGGTTGGCTCAGCAGTAGAGCGTCGGCCTGGCGTGCGGGGGACCCGGGTTCGATTCCCGGCCAGGGCACATAGGAGAAGCGCCCATTTGCTTCTCCACTCCCCCCCCCTTCCTCTCTGTCTCTCTCTTCCCCTCCCGCAGCCAAGGCTCCATTGGAGTAAAGATGGCCCGGGCGCTGGGGATGGCTCCTTGGCCTCTGCCCCAGGCGCTAGAGTGGCCCTGGTCATGGCAGAGCGACGCCTGGAGGGGCAGAGCCTCGCCCCTGGTGGGCGTGCTTGGTGGATCCCTGTCGGGCGCATGCGGAGTCTGTCTGACTGTCTCTCCCTGTTTCCAGCTTCAGAAAACTATAAAAAAAAACACAAAAAAAACAACCCATTGTGCTAGTGCTTAGAAATGAGGAACCAATCCTTCTTTAAACCTGAGCCTTCTGCAAAGTTGCTGCATCCAGAGGTGGCTGCAGTGGAAAGAGAATCGTCTAGCAAGTGAAGAGGAGAGCCTTGGACTCATCCAGAGAGAAGGGCCACGCTGTTCACCACCAGTCCATAGCCAAAAAGGCTTTGAACATTGCCCCGGCCCTGAGTGTGACTGCTCTACGTAGTTTTCCCAGGGCTGAGTCTCCGGGCAGAGCGGGGGCAGAGCGGGGGCAAGAACGACAGTGCAGCATCTTTATTTGGGAAGTAAAACTGGGGAGGAGGGCGAAGCAGGGAATGGGGCGAGGGACAGGGAAGACAAGGAGTGATGGGACACAGTGGTGCTGCCCTGGACAGTGCTTCTCCGTGAGCTGCCGCAGACGCAGGCTGCTCTGGGGTGTGTCCCTCAGAGCTGTCGCAGACACAGGCTGCTCTAGGGTGTGTCCCTCAGCCCGGCGGGCTTCTGCAGAAAGTTTTTCTGGAAAATGTACCTAAGGATGAAGACAAGAAATGCTCAGGTAACTTGGTCCAGGCTCACTTTCAGGGAAGCAGCACCCTGCCCTTCTGGGTGTCATCTGGTCCCTCAGGAGCCATTCAGGAAGCAAGGGCCCATGCCTGTGGCCATGGTGTTCATTGTATCCAAGTTCTGGAATGAAGAGCAGCTTGGGATGAGCATTCTTGGCTTGAGGCTGTGAGGCCAGGGTCTCTGCTAGAGTCCAGGCAGTTCCAGAACTTGGCAAAGCAGCAAAGCTCTGGGTGGGGGGTGGGGGGTGGGCAGCCTCTCCAGAAATAAGGTGGTCATAGAGGGACTATTAGGAGGCCTCCGATGTTTGTGTTTGATACACTAGGGAATCTCAAAGTGTTCTTCCTAGTTCTTCCTATTCCCAGACTTAGTATAAAGTTGCTTCACAGAATGTCTTTCAAAATCCATTTGGCATGCTTTTTGGCTAGTTTGTTTGCTTAAATCCAAATCAGGTCAGACTCACCAGGAACAATACTGCTGGATTGCTACCTCCCCTGCTTCAGCCGCACATCATTTTGCTCTGTTTAAATAGCATATTTCCAGATTGCTCTTTCTTTGGGCCAAGTGGCAGCTGTAGTCTTTCCCACCTAGCCTCTTTCCCCAGAAGAAGACTGGCGTTCTCTGAGGTTACAACTGAGACCTGAGGCTGTAAGACTGTGACTTTGATGATACACAAGCCTCGAGAAAGATTGCTCAACCTCTCAAGGTAGCAACTGCTATTCAGTTGAGAAGACCCAAAGGGAAACGGATCTCTGTGAGCTCAGGGACAGAGAGAACAGACCTGGGTGGTGGCCCGGCCAGGCCTACAGTTTGTCTTTTCTGTCTCAGTCTCCATGCTCCTCGAGGCTGAGCACCACACTGCTCATGGGCAGAGACTGGCATGCCAAGTCAGGCCCAGAGTGGCACCTCGGCATCTCTGCCAGGGGCTGGGGAGAGGCTTCAGTGACACGTCAAGATAACGATGTCAGTGTTTCCGCAGAACATTAGACTGGAGGCAGAGGAGGTAGTTTGAGGTCCATTCAGCAATTTCTTTCAAAAAGGTGATGGGAAATGCATGCTTTTCCAGCTAGAATATGCATTTTTCCACTCTTCTCTCTACAGATGATTTGTTACTTTGACTGAGCACAGCTAAGGGGTGTGCGTAAGTGTGTGTGCAGGTATTAGGAGTTTGAGGTCAAAGAATAACCTAGGAATAAAATCTGAATAAACTCTTCACTCTGGCCCCGCGTCAGCACAAAGCAAATTGATGCAGCGGGCTATTTCCGAGGCAACATCTGAATAGAAATCTCTGCCACCACCCTGTGCTCACAAGAGACAGGGACCTTTCCTGCCCTTTAACTGCTCTGCCTATGAGACACATGGTAATGCTTTTTTTCAGGAGGAATTCAAAATTAATTTGGTTTCCCTGCATCTTGTCCTATTTTTAGCTAAGTGTTAACTCTTCATTCAAAAATAAAAATAAAAGCCCATACAAGATGCATGCAACTGCCTTTTATACTTATGGATGAAAAACTGGTTATAAACGAGGTTAATGCTGTTATTGCAGAGAGATAACCCTGGTTGCTATGGTGAGGAATCTTCTGTCAATCACCCCAGTAAAGTTGGCTTCTCTTGCTAGAACAGCCTCTATTAGAGTTACAGTTATATTTGCCACTGAGCTTTGACTCAAATGTTTAACCTAGTGGACAGGTCTGTGTTTTGTTAATTGGAGTACTGTGGACTACTGTGCCTACGGAACGCAGCTGAGTGAAAAATCACATGCTCTCAGAATGGGCCGATTCACCCACCAGAATAGGTCTTCTTGAATCTCTGAAAAAGTGTGGAAAGACTTGGGCAAGACCACAGCTAACCACGACCAACAAAGAAAAAGATCCAAAGAGTACATACAACACAAAATGTGGTGTGACTGGTTTATAAATGGAAGTTCTTTTTGGTGGATTAGTTAATTGATTGATTTTTTTTTTAATTCAATGGTTTTGATCTGTGGCGTTCGCAGCTTAATGATCTGCCATTCCTCCTGAAATTTATTCAGGCAATAACCCACAAGAAATTGGTTGTTTTCAAGCAGTTTATGACTTGTTATTTAACATTTAACAGAATGGCTATTTATTTTGGAAACAACCAATTGTGAGAGGTTTATTGCTATTGTAAACCATAATCAACTGCTTGTATCATTACTAGTTTTGCAAGAGATAAAAATGGGCAGCTGCAAGGGGAAATTGTTGAGTAGCTTTAAACATTTGCATGTGTGACCGTCCAGGGGCGCACTTGCCTTCAGTATGAAACACTCAGTGTTCTGTTTGAGATCGGTCCAAATAAGATAATGCTCCAGAAGGTCTCTGCAATGTTTTTTTCAATTACTTACATGGAAAAAGAAGATATGATTTGGATGAGCGAATGCTGTAGACTACAATTTGTTTATCTCAGCATCACACCAGGAATTAAATTGCACTGCTCTCAGAGAAACCCGAGTGTTTTAAGGAATTTATTGCACCGAACCCTCAGAAAGCTCTTTCTGTCACCAGGGTCTCTTCTCTAGCACTTGCAACTTTGCTCTAACATTCACTTTGGAGGACTAAGACCAGGATGGTGATTAGATCTCTGAGGGGCCATTCAGCCTGGAGGCCCAATAAACATGTGCAGCCGTGGACTATGATTAATAGAAGATGCCACGTGCACCAAAGCCACACAGATTCCTCCTGTCACAGGAATGGAGATTGTGGGGCTGGGTAAAACAGATGAAGGGATTAAGCAAAAAAAGAAAAAAGAAAATAAAAAAACCCTTATAGATACAGCCAACAGTATGGTGATTACCAGAGGGGGCAACAGGAATGGAGGTAGGTAGGAAAAGGTAATGGGGGGGATAAATTGTGATGGGAGGAGACTTGATTTTGGGTGGTGAATACACAGTACAACATACAGATATATTATGGAAATCATACACCTGAAACCTATATATACTGCTCACAAAAATTAGGGGATATTTCAAAACAAATAGGAAGCGATAAAATATCCCCTAATATTTGTGAGCAGTGTAATCTTATTAACCAATGTCACAACAATAAATTCAATTAAAAATTAAAAAAAAAAAATCCTGACCTATGGTGGCGCAGTGGATAAAGCGTCGACCTGGAATGCTGAGGTGTCTGGTTCAAAACCTTGGGTTTGCCCGGTCAAGGCACATATCGGAGTTGATGTTTCCTCCTCCTTCCCCTGCCTTCTCACTCACTCTCTCTCTTTATCTCTCTCTCTCCCCCTCTCTAAAATGAGTAAATAAAGAAATAATTTAAAAATTTTTTAAATTAAAAAAATGCAGAGATAGAGATAGATGATTGGATGATAGGTAGATGATAGATAGATAGATAGATAGATAGATAGATAGATAGATAGATGATAGATAGATAGATAGATGATACATAGACAGGTAGATAGACAGATGTAGAGATAGAGAGGAAATGGCAGCTGTCCTCCCAGTGACTTGACCTAGTTCCCTCATTAGGAGCTACAGGTTGTGAACAGAAGAAAGGAGAGAAGGCGACAGAAAGAAACCTAGAGAGTGTCTTTGTTTGGGGTGAAACTGTTATAAAGGGCAAAAATCCTTTGCAAAGATGGCAGGCATGAAATTTAAAAATTTTTTCCCACCCCTACCATGGCTTAATCCAGTGGTAGTCAATCTAGTCCCTACCGCCCACTAGTGGGCGTTCCAACTTTCATGGTGGGCGGTAGCGGAGCAACCAAAGTATAGATAAAAAGATAGATTTAACTATAGTAAGTTGTTCTATAAAGATTTATTCTGTAAAACTTAGCAAAAATCTGACATAAAGTATTTGGTAAATAATTATTATTATATGCTTTAACTTGCTGTAACTCTGCTTTATAAATTTTATAAAGTAAAGTTACTTCCCTACTTTATAAATCATCATTACTGTGGAACCGGTGGGCGGTTAGAAAATTTTACTACTAACAGAGATACAAAAGTGGGCGGTAGGTATAAAAAGGTTGACTACCCCTGGCTTAAACCAAGACGCATCGAATGAGAAGTAAAGGTTGGCAGCTCCTTGTGAAGGGCACACCTGGTGGAGACAGCACAGCAGCTGGTGGCAGAGTGCTAGCTGTCAGGATGAGAAACCCAGCCCTGGCCTAGACTCTTCCCATCCCTGCCCACAGGTGAGAGGACCGAAGCCACTACATGATAAAAAAGACCAAGAAACCTTGATCTTTCATTATCCTGAAGATTTCTAGTGCAAAAATAACAGTAATTGTTACCGTAGCATTTATTATGTGCTAAAGACCATTCTAAATTTTTTTATGCCTTACCTCATGTATTCCTTATACAACTTTAGTAGTATGTATTGCTTCCTTTTCACAGAAGAGATCACATCTGTCTGAGCATATTCTTTACCTCTTTGATTTATATAAAAATATTTAAGGAATTTTTTAAATACCTGTAACTCCAAACATGTTCACATATGTAACCTACTTTTTGCATAATTCCAATTATAATGAACTTATACTCCCATTTTTTTTTCATTCATGTTCCATTACTATAGTGTCTTTCTCATCCCTTGAATAAGAAATGTTTAGCATGAAAATTATCTGACTGTCCTACATCAGGTCCCTTAGGGTCTACATTAGATGTATGTCAACCCAATAAATGTTTGCTAGGTGCTTTTAATGTGCCAGGTGTTGTTCCATGTCCCTAGTAAGCACAGAGCCCCGCCGCTAACACACATCCTCCCTAAGGCAGCATGGGCACTAGCGCAGGCTACAGAGCCCTGTCACAGTCCTAAGACAATGAGAGTGAGAGTGAGGATTAGATTGGAGTGTGCCTTTACTTTGATTTCTCTGCGGCAGCCACAACAAGCAATATAAGAGACAGAGACAAGAAGATGCAGGAGGGTAAATGGGCTCCCTGTGCTTCCCACGTTTCCCACAGGGCCCACCCAGTGTTTCCTGGTCCTGCCCGCTGGTGGGGTTGGGAGGTCTACCAGGGTGGAGAAGCAGAGACCTGCTGCCTCACTGCCTTTGTTCTCTGAGCCTTATCAGCCACCAGAAATAATGAGCTTGACCAAACAAGGCTGGTCATCCTGCTACTCAACCTGGAATTGCAAGGTTCTAGGCCACTGTGATCCAACGGAACTTTCTGCAATGATGAGATTGTTCTATACCTTCACTGTACGAAATGGTAGCAAGTAGGTGCACGTGGCTATCGAATACTTGCTATGTGGCTAGTATGCCTGAGAAAATAATTTAAATTGTGTTTAATTTTAACTAACTTAAATTCATTTTTAAACAGCCACACGTGGTTCCTGACTACCATATTGGACAATGCAACTCTAGGTTTCTGGATTCCAGGTAGGCCTGGATTCCAGGTGGGCCTACCCAAACGGGCACAGTCTCTCTCTCACTGTTCAATTTTTCTGTTCATGCGCCTTAGGGATTGTCTGTGGGCAGACCTGGTTTATGTCCTTGTGTCCTCTTACAGTCCTGATTTTCATAGCAGTTGACTTTCCTTTGCTCTGTGTGTAGGTGGCAGAAAGCAGAGTAGAAGAGCTGCATGCATCAAGCCGGTTCTTTCTTGCAAGCAACTAAAACCAACTCAAGTTGATATAAGCAGAAAGTAAACTCATTACAAGGATGTTGAGAGGCCTGCAGCATCACCAAGAAGATGGAAGAACCAGGTTCAGGGTGCTGCAGCCAGGACAGTGGCTGGGTTGAACGCTTACAGTCAGAGGCGGATTAAGGTTGGTTGAGGCCCCAGGCGCAGAAGAAAATATTGGGCCCCTTACATTAGAAAAAAGTGTAAAGTTGGGGTTTTGCAGGCCCTTCAGAAGTCAAGGCCCAGGATGTGCGCCTGCCATTAAATCCACCTTTGGTCACAGTCTACATTACTGATACTGCTAACATCAATCACTAGATGCCAGCAGTCAAGGCAGTTGCCAGTGCTTCCCTCAAAAGGTCTTCTTGGCCCGGGCCAGTTGGCTTGGTGGTAGAGCATCAGCCCAGCATGTGAATGTCCTGGGTTTGATTCCTGGTCAAGGCACACAGGAGAAGTGCCCATCTGCTTCTCCACACTTCCCCTTCCCCCTTCTTGCTCTCTCTTTTTCTTTCTCCCTCTCTCTCTCTCTCTCTCTCTCTCTCTCTTCCCCTCCTGCAGCCATGACTCAATTGGTTTGAGCACATTGGTCCAGACACTGAGGATGGCTCCATAGAGCCTCTGCCTCAGTCACTAAAAATAGCTCTGTTGTGAGCATGGCCCCAGTAAGCAGAGCATTGGCCCCAAATGGGGGTTGCCAGATGGATCCCGGTCCAGGAGCATGCAGGAATCTGTCTATCTTCCCTCCTCTCACTTGGAAAAAAATAATAATTAGAAGGTTATCTTTCTGCAGTCACTGCCAGCACCATTGTCATTGTCATACCTATCTGGAACAGGTTGGTGGTGCCTGGGTCCTCTGTCTACCTGCTAGCTGCAAAGGAGTCTAGCAAAGCAAGAAGCTGTCACTTTCAGCTTCCATAATGGAAGGCAGGATGTACCTTAGATCAGAGAATTCCATGAAGCTAGAGAGGGGGCTCAGATGCCCAGTGATGAAAAGAATAAATATTCCTTCATGACCACTATGTTACTCTTATACAAATCTTCGTGGAGGTCAGCAGGATCTGCAATTCCTCTGGTTCAGTACGAAGCCTCTCTGTTATCTAGCCGGGCCATTAGGAGTCTATGCAGCCAAATTCCACTGTATTTGCTGCCTTGCAGAATTGCTTCCCTGGAGGGCAATGAGGTGTGATGGCATAGGTGGATGGTACATGGTGTTACATGACACAGCCCCATGAAATGTGTTATGTGCATTGTAAGGATATTGTTGGCGATATTGTTTGTGATCTCTCAGAGTTGTGTTGGCAACCAGAAAGCTTAGGGCCAAAACCATGGCCCATCTGAATCTGAGTTAAGGACCCCAAAGTACATATTTTATGCATAAACCTTATCTTTGGTTTTTTCTTATCTTTCTAACTTTATTTTCCTTTGCCCTGATTTTGTCACCTTCAAAGTAAGTGGCTTATTTTACATTTTAATTGTACATTTGCAATCTATCCTACCTCCCTGTTGCAGCATGTCAAAATAAAAATATATAATAATATGAACCCCAAATTATGCCACAAAGTTATTCAAATGTGCTAAGGATGCACAAGAAAGGCTGGCAGGCTCTACCTGGAAGGTATGCAGAGGGAGGGTGTGCAGGGGGAGAGTGTGCAGGGGGAGGGTGTGCAGGGGGGCAGTGTGCAGGGGGAGAGTGTGCAGGGGGAGAGTGTGCAGGGGGAGGGTGTGCAGGGGGAGAGTGTGCAGGGGGAGGGTGTGCAGGGGGAGGGTGTGCAGGGGGGCGGTGTGCAGGGGGAGGGTGTGCAGGGGGAGAGTGTGCAGGGGGAGGGTGTGCAGGGGGAGAGTGTGCAGGGGGAGGGTGTGCTGGGGGAGAGTGTGCAGGGGGAGGGTGTGCAGGGGGAGGGTGTGCAGGGGGAGGGTGTGCAGGGGGAGAGTGTGCAGGGGGAGGGTGTGCAGGGGGAGGGTGTGCAGGGGGAGGGTGTGCAGGGGGAGGGTGTGCAGGGGGAGGGTGTGCAGGGGGAGAGTGTGCAGGGGGAGGGTGTGCAGGGGGAGGGTGTGCAGGGGGAGAGTGTGCAGGGGGAGAGTGTGCAGGGAGAGATTGTGCAGGGGGAGAGTGTGCAGGGGGAGGGTGTGCAGGGGGAGAGTGTGCAGGGGGAGGGTGTGCAGGGGGAGGGTGTGCAGGGGGAGGGTGTGCAGGGGGAGGGTGTGCAGGGGGAGGGTGTGCAGGGGGAGGGTGTGCAGGGGGAGGGTGTGCAGGGGGAGGGTGTGCTGGGGGAGGGTGTGCAGGGGGAGGGTGTACAGGGGGAGGGTGTGCAGGGGGAGGGTGTGCAGGGGGAGGGTGTGCAGGGGGAGAGTGTGCAGGGGAGAGTGTGCAGGGGGAGAGTGTGCAGGGGGAGGGTGTGCAGGGGGAGGGTGTGCAGGGGGAGGGTGTGCAGGGGGAGGGTGTGCAGGGGGAGAGTGTGCAGGGGAGAGTGTGCAGGGGGAGAGTGTGCAGGGGGAGGGTGTGCAGGGGGAGGTTGTGCAGGGGGGCGGTGTGCAGGGGGAGGGTGTACAGGGGGAGGGTGTGCAGGGGGGGAGTGTGCAGGGGGAGGGTGTGCAGGGGGGGAGTGTGCAGGGGGAGGGTGTGCAGGGGGAGGGTGTGCAGGGGGGCGGTGTGCAGGGGGAGGGTGTGCAGGGGGAGAGTGTGCAGGGGGAGGGTGTGCAGGGGGAGAGTGTGCAGGGGGAGGGTGTGCTGGGGGAGAGTGTGCAGGGGGAGGGTGTGCAGGGGGAGGGTGTGCAGGGGGAGGGTGTGCAGGGGGAGAGTGTGCAGGGGGAGGGTGTGCAGGGGGAGGGTGTGCAGGGGGAGAGTGTGCAGGGGGAGGGTGTGCAGGGGGAGGGTGTGCAGGGGGAGGGTGTGCAGGGGGAGAGTGTGCAGGGGGAGGGTGTGCAGGGGGAGGGTGTGCAGGGGGAGAGTGTGCAGGGGGAGAGTGTGCAGGGAGAGATTGTGCAGGGGGAGAGTGTGCAGGGGGAGGGTGTGCAGGGGGAGAGTGTGCAGGGGGAGGGTGTGCAGGGGGAGGGTGTGCAGGGGGAGAGTGTGCAGGGGGAGGGTGTGCAGGGGGAGGGTGTGCAGGGGGAGGGTGTGCAGGGGGAGGGTGTGCAGGGGGAGAGTGTGCAGGGGGAGGGTGTGCAGGGGGAGGGTGTGCAGGGGGAGGGTGTGCTGGGGGAGGGTGTGCAGGGGGAGGGTGTACAGGGGGAGGGTGTGCAGGGGGAGGGTGTGCAGGGGGAGGGTGTGCAGGGGGAGAGTGTGCAGGGGAGAGTGTGCAGGGGGAGGGTGTGCAGGGGGAGGGTGTGCAGGGGGAGGGTGTGCAGGGGGAGAGTGTGCAGGGGGAGGGTGTGCAGGGGGAGGGTGTGCAGGGGGAGAGTGTGCAGGGGAGAGTGTGCAGGGGGAGAGTGTGCAGGGGGAGGGTGTGCAGGGGGAGGTTGTGCAGGGGGGCGGTGTGCAGGGGGAGGGTGTGCAGGGGGAGGGTGTGCAGGGGGGGAGTGTGCAGGGGGAGGGTGTGCAGGGGGGGAGTGTGCAGGGGAGGGTGTGCAGGGGGGCGGTGTGCAGGGGGAGGGTGTGCAGGGGGGCAGTGTGCAGGGGGAGAGTGTGCAGGGGGACAGTGTGCAGGGGGGCAGTGTGCAGGGGGAGGGGTGCAGGGGGATGGTGTGCAGGGGGAGAGTGTGCAGGGGAGGGTGTGCAGGGGGGAGTGTGCAGGGGGAGAGTGTGTAGGGAGAGATTGTGCAGGGGGAGGGTGTGCAGGGGAGGGTGTGCAGGGGGAGGTTGTGCAGGGGGGCGGTGTGCAGGGGGAGGGTGTGCAGGGGGGCGGTGTGCAGGGGGAGGGTGTGCAGGGGGAGGGTGTGCAGGGGGGGAGTGTGCAGGGGGAGGGTGTGCAGGGGGGGAGTGTGCAGGGGAGGGTGTGCAGGGGGGCGGTGTGCAGGGGGAGGGTGTGCAGGGGGGCAGTGTGCAGGGGGAGGTTGTGCAGGGGGACAGTGTGCAGGGGGGCAGTGTGCAGGGGGAGGGTGTGCAGGGGGAGGGTGTGCAGGGGGAGAGTGTGCAGGGGAGGGTGTGCAGGGGGGAGTGTGCAGGGGGAGAGTGTGCAGGGAGAGATTGTGCAGGGGGAGGGTGTGCAGGGGGAGGGTGTGCAGGGGGAGGATGTTCAGGGGGATGGTGTGCAGGGGAGAGTGTGCAGGAGGAGGGTGTGCAGGGGGATGGTGTGCAGGGGAGAGTGTGCAGGGGGAGGGTGTGCAGGGGGAGGGTGTGCAGGGGGAGGGTGTGCAGGGGGATGGTGTGCAGGAGGAGGCAGTGCAGAGGTAGGGTGTGCAGGAGGAGGGTGTGCAGGAGGAGGGTGTGCAGGAGGAGGGTGTGCAGGAGAAGGGTATACAGGAGGAGGTAGTGCTGGCGGAGAGGGTGAAGGGGGAGGGTGTGCAGGAGGAGGCAGTGCAGAGGGAGGGTGTGCAGGAGGAGGCAGTGCAGGGGAGGGTGTGCAGGAGGAGGGTGTGCAGGAGGAGGGTGTGCAGAGGGAGGGTGTGCAGGAGGAGGCAGTGCAGAGGTAGGGTGTGCAGGAGGAGGCAGTGCAGGGGAGGGTGTGCAGGAGGAGGGTGTGCAGGAGGAGGGTGTGCAGGAGGAGGGTGTGCAGGAGGAGGCAGCGCTGGGGAGGGTGTGCAGGAGGAGGGTGTGCAGGGGGTGGCAGTGCAGGAGGAGGCAGCGCTGGGGAGGGTGTGCAGGAGGAGGCAGTGCAGAGGGAGGGTGTGCAGGAGGAGGGTGTGCAGGGGGTGGCAGTGCAGGGGAAATCTTCTGAGAGGGTGGGAATATAGACATTTATTCACAAAAAGAACAACACAAAGGAGACCCTCTGGGGCAGCATGAAATGAACCAATATTTAATTTGATTCTCAGCGCTTTTATTCCAAACAATCACTGTTGCAGTCTGAAGGTGAGTTTTTAGTGCACATACCCCTGGATGGTGTCTCTGACTTGTGTTCTTGCCTTCCCTGGTTTTTTTATTTCCAAGGGGCCCGGAGCAGAGCAGGAAAGAACTCTGAGGTTAAATAGAGAGCCAGTCTGCTGGCCCTGCTGGGTCCCATCTGCCCCATTTGGCTGCCATCCTCTTGACAGGTGGGCCTGGCATGGCAGCTCAAGCCTCACAGCTAATTGTGGGTGACTCTGAAAAAGCCTGCTCACTCATTTCAGAGAGCAGCACCCAAATAATTCCACCCTTTTTAGTAGCTTTAGCAGCCAAGGTAGCTTTCTGGAGAGCAAGTGGTGCCAGACCAATTTAATTTCCTTGTTTGATAGAATGAAAGAGCACACTGATAAGGAAACAGGCAATAGATGCAATCTCCTAGGCCTGCCGGGAGCTTTTCACTCTGCCCCGGTGATAGTCTCATCAGCAGAACAGAATGGCAGGATCATGGTGGAGCAAACACTGGAGGGACGGGTCACGTAGCACTTGATGACCCACATGTCTGAGGTCCTGAGAGTTCTGGGGGAAACCCAACCTCTTGGACCCAGATCCAAGTAGGACATTTCAAAGGCTCCAGAGACAGTCTTTATTTAACAATTTGATGTCATCCTCATGTTCTTCAAGGGGGTACAGAGTAATCTCTCACTTGAGGGGGTGGCGTGTTTGCAGCGGCCCAGTGGTGGTCGGATGCTGTTCTGAGCCAGGGATCAATGGATCAATGGCTCTACAGAGAGAGTGTTCTTCTTTCCTGGGCCTAGAACCTTCTGTAGGTGACCCTGTGGTTCAAAGAGCCTGCGTGGTTGTCTAGGGTGTCAGGAGGGAAGACTTGGGTTCAGATTCCACCTCTGTTCCTTCTTGCTAGATGAGCAATCGCAGACTCTCTCCAGACAAGTTTCCTTGTCTGCGATATGGCATAATTGTACTTACTGTTTTTGAACTAATAATTAAAAGTTAAAATGAATGCAAAGTGCACCGTGCCACACTCAGTAGCACTCAGTAAACGTTATTTCCTTTTCCCCGGTGCTGCCCAGATGGTCTGTGCCCAGTGAACCAGCCCCACTTGACCAGCCTAGAAACTCCTTTCACAAAGGGTTCAAGGCCCAGAGCCGCAGGCCAGGAGCCATGTAACCTGAGACATAATAAACAGACAGGAAAGCACACAGGGACATAATCACCAATGAACAGAGCCAGATGCACTTTATTTTTTGTTTATTTATGCTTTAATTTTTTTTTGTTTTAGCCTTATTGAAATATAGCTGACATATGACATTTTATATCTTTAAAATGTACAACACGATAATTTGATACACATATGTAATCATTGCAAAATAATTTTCACAGTAGAGTTAGTTTTCACCTCCAACACCCCATATAATTACCTTTTCTTAATTTTTGTGCTGAGAACATTAAAGGTCCACTCTCTTAACCACTTTCAAGTTTACAATACAACATTGTTAACTACGCTTACCATGCTGAACATTAGATACCCACAACTTCTTTGTCTATAACTAAAAGTTTGTACTTTTTGACTAACATCTCCTCATTTATTTCATGCTCCTGGCAACCACCATTCTACTCTCTCTTACTCTGAGATCAGCTTTTTTAGATTCCACATCTAAGTAAGATCACACAGTATCTGTTGATCATACAGTATTCTCTGTTGGACTTATTTCACTTAGTATAGTGCCCTCAGGGCCCATCCATGCTGTGAATGGCATGACTTTCTTCTTTCTTGGGGCTGAATAATATTCCATTGTGTATGTGCACCACATGTTCTTCATTCAGTCATCCATTGATGGGCATGCAAGTTGTTTCTATTTTTTGGCTATTGCAAATAATGCCTCACTAAACACGAAAGTGAGTTCTCAATTTACTATCCTGATTCCATTTCCTTTGGGTATTTACCCAGAAATGTGATTGCTAGATCTTATGGTAGTTCTATTTCTAATTTTTTGAGGAAGGTCGATATTGTTTTCCTTAGTTGCTGAATTAATTTATAATCCCACCAACAGTGCACAGGATTTTATTTTCTCTATATTCTTGCCAACACATTATCTCTTATCTTTTTCAGATGAGTATTCTAACAGGTGTGAGGTCATATCTCATTATGGTTTTGATTTGCATTCCTCTGAGGAACCTGTTAACCATCTGTATGTCTTCTTTGGAAAAAATGTGTATTCAGATCCTTTGCCCCTGTTAAATCAGATTGTCTGAGTTTTTTTGGGTTTTTTTGCTATGGAGACATATGAGTTCTTTATATATTTTGGACATTAAGCCTGTATCAGACATAGGATTTGCAAGTACTTTCTCCCATATGGTAGGTTTCCTTTTCATTATGCTGACTGTTTACTATGCAGCAGTGTTTTCGTTTGGTGTAGTCCTACTTACTTATTTTTGCTTTTTTTGCCTTTGCAACAAAAAATTATTGCCAAAACCAATGTCAAGGAGATTTCTCGCTATGTTTTTTTCTAGGAGTTTGTATAAGTTCAGGTCTTATTTGAAGTCTTTAATCCATTTTTAGTTAATTTTTGTGAGTTGTGTAAAATAGGAGACCAACTTTGCTCTTCTGTACGTCATTATTTAGTTTTCCCAGCATGATTTACTGAAGACTATTATTTCCCTACTGAGTATTCTTCACTGCCTTGTCAAACACTAGTTCATCATATATATAAGGTTTATTGTCTGGACGATCTATTCATTGTTAAATCAGGGTATCTAAGTTTCCTACTGTTATTGAATTGTCATTTCTCCTTTCTGATCTGTTAGTATTTGCTTAATACATTTAGGTACTCCAATGTTGGTGCATATATTGTCATATTCTCTTGATGAATTGAACGATTTTTCATTATATAATGATCTATTGTGTGTGTGTGGTTACTGTTTTTGAGTTAAGATTTACTTTGTCTGATACAAGTATAGCTGTTTTCTGCTCTCTTCTGGTTTTCATTTGCATGACACATCTTTTCCCAACCCCTCATTTGGAGCACATGTGTGTCCTTGAAGCTGAAGTGAATCTCTCGTAGGCAGCATAAAGCTGGGTCTTGGATTTTTTATTCATTCAATCATTTTTTGCCTTTTGATTGGGGAATTTAATCCATTTACATTTAGAGTAATTACCAGTAAGTGAATACTTAATAATGTTTTCTTTTTAATTATTTTAAAAAGAAATAATGGCTGTTTTATAATTCCCTTGTTACTTTCTTCCTCTTTTGCTGTTGTCCTTTGTGAATTGATGATTTTCCATGGAGGTATGCTTTGATTCCTTTCTCTTTATTTTTTGTGTATCTATTATGGTTTTTTGTTTTGTGGTTATAATGAAACTTATGTAAAACATCTTGTAGATATAAGTCTATTTTACACTGATAACTTAACTTTAGTCTCATATAAAAACTCTACTTTTTTACTTCCTCTTTTATGTTTTTGATGTCACAATTTACCTGTTTTTTTTTTTTTTTTTGCATTTTTCTGAAGCTGGAAACAGGGAGAGACAGTCAGACAGACTCCCGCATGCGCCCGACCGGGATCCACCCGGCACGCCCACCAGGGGCGATGCTCTGCCCACCAGGGGGCGATGCTCTGCCCATCCTGGGCGTCACCATGTTGCGACCAGAGCCACTCTAGCGCCTGAGGCAGAGGCCACAGAGCCATCCCCAGCGCCCGGGCCATCTTTGCTCCAATGGAGCCTTGGCTGCGGGAGGGGAAGAGAGAGACAGAGAGGAAGGCACGGCGGAAGGGTGGAGAAGCAAATGGACACTTCTCCTGTGTGCCCTGGCCGGGAATCGAACCTGGGTCCTCCGCACGCTAGGCCGATGCTCTACCACTGAGCCAACCGGCCAGGGCACAATTTACCTGTTTTTATATTGTGTATTCATTAACAAATAATTGTAGCTCTATTAATTTTTTCTCTATTATTTAAAAATAAATAGCTCTATTTTTAAAAAAACATTTTTATATAATTTAAAACATTTTTTTCAGTTATCATTTAATGCTTTTGTTCCTACTAAAGTGTTCCTACTAATGTTTCTACTAAAGTGCTTAACACACTATTAAATTACAGTTTTACAATATTATGAATTTGACTATATATGGTATACTTACTTTTGCCAGTCTGTTGCATCTTTTCATGTTACTAATTAGCACCCTTTTAGTTCAGATTGAAGAAATTTCTGCAATTTTGTAAGGTAGGTCTGGTGGTGATGAACTCTTAGCTTTTGGTTGTCTAACAACATTTTTATCTCTCCTTCATTTCTGAAGGACAACTTTGCCAGATAAAATATTCTTGGTTGGCAGGGTTTTTTTTCTTTCAGCACTTTGAATATATTATCCCACTATCTCCTGCTCTGTAAGATTTCTTCTGTGAAAATCATTGATGCCTTTGAGAGGTTTCCTTGTAAATGACAAGTTTCTTTTCTCTTGCTGCTTTTAAGCTTCTGTCTGATTTTTAATAGTTTTATTATAATGTGTCTTGAAAAATATCTTTTTTAGTTGAATTTATTTGGAGGCCTACAAGCTTCATGAACTTACATGGTCAAATATCTCCCAGATTTGGGAAGTTCTCAGTCATTCTTTAAGTAGTTTTCTGTCCCCGTCTGCCTCTCCTCTCCTTCTGAAACATCAGTATTTCAGATTGCTTCTCTCGATGCCATCCCATAGTTCACACAGGCTTTCATTCATTCACTCTTTCATTCTTCTTTCTTCGTTCTTCACTGACTGGATAATATTGAAGGTCCTATCTTCTACTTCATAGATTCTTCTGCTTAATCCATTCTGTTGTTGATATCTCTAGATTCTTCTGCTTAATCCATTCTGTTATGGATGTCTCTACTGACTCTTATTTATTTATTTATTTATTCTTTTTTTTTTTTTCATTTTATGTATGGTATTTTTCAGCTCCAGGATTTCTACTTGGTTCTATTTTACGATTTCTATCTCTGTTTTAGACTTCTCATTTTGTTTGTATATTGTTTTCCTGATTCATTTAATTGTCTTACTGTATTTTGTTATAGATTACTGAGTTTCCTTAAAAGTTATTCTGCTTTTTTTTTTAATTAGGTAAATCACAAATCTCCATATGATTGGGGTCAGTTACTAGAAGATTACTGTGGTTCTTTGATGGTGTCATGCTTCTTGATATTTCATGCTCCTTAAAGTCTTTTGTTGCTGTCTTTGCATTAGAGGTGGCATCACCTCCTCTAGTTTTACTGACTGACTTTGGGAGAAAAACACCTTTGTCAATCAGCCCTGCTAGGGATTCTGAGGCAATCTCAGACCTTTTATGGATTTGCCGACTCCACACTTCTTGCTCCCTCTTGTGGCAGATCTCTTAAACTTATACATCTTCTCTTGATCCTGCAATATATCCAACCGAGTACTGAAAGTTTCCCTTTTGCTTCCCCAAGGGTGTTGCTAAATAACTGTTTGTGGAATTTCCCATACCTGTAGATTCAGGCTGACTTTCTGCACATGGTTACTAGCCATCTGCCAAAGCTCACACTTTGTCATTGGGAGTGCACATAGGA
Organism: Saccopteryx bilineata; assembly: GCF_036850765.1. NCBI lineage: Eukaryota > Metazoa > Chordata > Mammalia > Chiroptera > Emballonuridae > Saccopteryx > Saccopteryx bilineata. The sequence continues at coordinate 102,318,594 of NC_089495.1, read as the reverse complement.
AGCTAGCCACAGATTATGCATGTGTGTGCGCGCACACACGTGTGTGTGTGTGTGTGTGTGTGATATCCAGAGTCCTGGAGGTGCCAGTAGGCCAGTTGGGGAGGGGGTCTGTGGGCTAAAGGGTGGGCCTGTCAATGGAGTCTAACATGGTTAGTACGATCCATATCCCTTTGATATGTTCCATTCCAAGCCCTGGCAGTTGTCCTCCCAGTGGCTCACTGTCCAGTCATGAATCTTACAACTCAGTTCTCTAAATGTAGTGAGACAGCATTGAGCCTTGTTAGCAACATCTTACACAGCTGGGGAAGCCAGGTACTCCTTCACATGCTCTCTTGGCCCTGAGTTGTGCTGCCCTGGTGTGGGTGAGAGAATGGTTGTGGTTGACAAGGGTAAATTCAAACTGTTCCTTTTAATTTCTCTAATGCACCCAATCTCGGATTATTTTTCTCCAGTAGTGTCCTGAAACATCTCCGGACCTCCACCAAAGCTCTCTTGCCTGTGGAATATTTTCTAAATCAGTGTTCTCCAGGGGTTTCTGGATGGTGGCTAAGAGGACCTCTAGCCAGTTCATGGGCCTTTTCTGGGTCTGCAGTTGGGACCAATGTTTATATACCTATCACCCAGTGCATGGCTTGGGCCAGATCTTCCTGAGACCCTTGGTGTATGATGCTGGATTCCATACTTCCTACAAAGGCACTTTTGTTCATGGGTGGATGCTAAATTGTTGTTGTTGTTGTAGGGGAAGACATAATTGAGGGACATCTTATTTGGCTGTCCTGATCCAGTTGGATTTTGTATTAGTCATGTTTGTCCTAAAAACCAGAACCAATAGGATGTATATGTATACACAGAGAAATTTATTTTAGATATGGCTTACATGACTATGGAAACTGGCAAGTCAAAAATCTGATGAATAGACTGGAGATCCAGGGAAGAGTCCATGTTGCAGTTCAAGTTTGAAAACTGACTGCTGAAAGAATTCCTTCTTGCTCAGGGGAAGTCAATCTTTGGACTAATTTTTCAATTGATTAGATAAGGTCCAACCACATATGAAGAACAATCTGCTATACTCAAAGTACATCAGTTTAAATGTTAGACTCAGCTAAAACACCCTCACAGAAATATTCAGAATAATGTATCACCACATATTTGGGTACTGTGGCCCAGCCAAGTTGACACATAAAATTAACAATTACAGACTTTGCTCTGTGCCCAAAGTGCTCAGGGGCCCTCATTTCTAGTTGAACCTCTGGTCCTTGCTGCACTAGGGTTTTTCTTCCTGCACTTCTAGAGCACAGAGTGTTTTCTTAGACAGAGGCAGGGATCATGACTGTTGGGAAAACAGCTGTGTTAACCTTGCTCGCTTGTACTTTGCCTGATGAGTGTGTGGGCACGCGGCAGCGCAACGTGGGCATAGTCTCTGTAAGGCTACGCCCGCGCTTGCCCTTAGGGTGGATGGCAGGTTGTGGATTACCCTGCCCACCACTGTGAGGGGCCATTTTTGCTGTTCGTTTGCCTGAGAAACAGTTTTCCCCTGCCTGTTTGCTTGTCCACCATTGTGAGACTTTATTAAACGGGAATGGCCCAATGATTTCTGGCTCTGCAGTTTTTCTACCATCTGCCTGAATCTAATGTGGACCTGCCTGGCCTCAACCATTGGCATTACAATGACTGACCCACCTGGATATCCTACCATCACAGGGCCAGGCTATGGTAAGTACTGAATAAATATTTGTTGAGTATATAAGAACTAAGAGGTTGTAGGTACTTAGTGAGCCAGCCGATATTAATGCTGTCCACCCTCACGAACCAGGAGGGTGCAGGAGCCCTTCATCTGCGCTCCCCACGTCTAGATGTTGAAGTGGGTTGAGTTCAGCTTTCCTGCTTCTAGCTGTGTGATACTAGATGCTCACTTTACCTCTCTGGCACAGAGCAAGCACTCAATAAGCAATAACTCTCATTCAATAAAACTAGAACTAGCCAGACAAATGTCTGCAGGTAAAGTTGACTAGACACAGTGTGCATTCTGAGGTACCCCCAGCAATGGCTGGAGAATCCTCTGGTCCAGGCTTCGGATAAAACATGATAATGTTGAGTAGGGCATTCGGGGTGCCGTTATGGGCATCTCTGCCTACTAAGTGTTAGACACAGCTGTTCTGTTGTTTAATCATCGTAACAACTTACAAGGCAAGAAAAGGATTTCTTAAACTAAAAGACATTTATGATTGAGTAATATATTCAGAGGCAGATTTAATGACGAGCACACCAGGCGCGTGCTCTGGACCCCGACTTCTGAAGGGCCCTGCAAAATTCCACCTTTACACTTTACACTTTTTTCTAATGACACCAAGTTTGGTTTCATATGTGCAATTTTAATATTAACAGTAAGTGATGTGTTTTATTTATTTAAAAATATGGTTAACATGTATTTTTATTTTTCCTGTCTCTCTTTATTTTTAAAGGGCCCAATATTTTCTTCTATGCCTGGGGACTCAACTGACTTTAATCTGCCTCTGAATGTATGTGCCTCAATGTTATACGTTAAAGATCAAGATCTGGCAGTGAGTCTAAAAACTATAATTTTGCAGTAGCGATACCTGCAATGACGGTAACATGATATAATATCTGTGAATTCCCTGACAAAGGTTCACTTGGCTAACGCTACAGTGATTTGTTGGAGAGCATGCTAAATTTTAGTTAGGGATTAGTAAAAACACCAATGATTATCTTTCTATTCAAGACTAGAAACCCCCTGTGTTCCATCCACCATTCCCTTGGCAGTCTATTAGTAAGGTAAATGTTTTAACCTCCAATTTATAGATAAGGAAACAAATTCAGAGCAGTTAAGTAACTTTTCAAAGATCAACAGGAAGTAAAAAAGCCAGGGACAAGACATTGTCCCTAGAATTTGTTATATTTTCACTATAGCAGTGCTTCTCAAGCTTTTTCCCCCTTTCTTTCAATTTTATTTTGTATTGGTTTCAGGTGTACAGCTTCCTGGTCAGACCATTGTATACTTCCCAGAGCATTCCCCCTGACATTTCCAGCACCCACCTGGCACTGTACATAGAGCTAGTACAGTAGTATTGGGTATGTTCCCTATACTGTACTTGACATCCTCATGACTATTTTGTAACTGCCAATTTGTACTTCCTAATCTCTTCACTTCTTTCACCCAGTTCTCCAATCCCACTCTCCCCTGGCAACTACCAGTTTGCTTTCTGTCTGTGAAGTTTGTTTCCATGTGTTTGTTCATTTGTTTTGTTCATTAGATTCTACACATAAGTGAGATCATATGGTACTTGTCTTTCTCTGTCAGACTTATCTCACTCAGCATAATGCTCTCCGGGTCCATCCATGCTGACAGTGCCTCTCAATCTTTAATGAGCATGTTAATCACTTGGGAATCTTGTTAAAATGCATAGTCCTAGGTTCCACTCCCAGCAATTCCAACTTAGTAGGTTTGCAAGGGCGTCTGGGATACTGTGTCTGACTAGCTTCTTGGTGAGATGGACTCTGCTGGCCCTGTGAAGGACCTCACTGCACTTCCCAGTAATGATTTGGGAAAACCCCATTGAAAGTAATGCGTCTGTCAGTCCTTGACTCCTACAGGGAGAAAGAGATGACACGCTGAGCATCTTATACTGAAAGTCAGTGCGCCACGGAGGTCGGGACCCGCAGGTAGAGGCTTGCTCTCACCACATCCTTCTGCTGGCTCTTCCCCCTTCGCTCACCATCCCTCCTTAAGCTGCTGCTTTGGACATGAATCTTCTCCAGGCTCCCCTCAAATTCCATGTCAATGCGCTTGGATAGAAATGCTGTGGGCAAAGGAGAGGTCCCAGGGTGATTAACGACCATCAGGCCCTGGGGATGGCCCCGCCCACCACTCCCAGAAAGAGCAGACAGTTCCCCCACACTGCACCCTGGGCCTCATCAGCCCCTGCTGCCTCCTGGGCTGTGTTCCCACACACCTATGCAGATGGCATCTGTGCAGATGGGCCCAGCCTGGGCATGTGCTGGACATTCAGCCTGCATTTAGTCCGAGGATGCTCAACCTTGGCTGGGTGTGGAAATACCAGAGGAGCTTTTAAAAATACTGTTGCCTGGCTCCCACTCCAGAAAATCTGAGAGTCTAGGGCATTGCCTGGACATTATAAGTTGTGAAAGCTACACAGGCAATTCCAAGAAACAGCCAAAATGGAGAACACTATCTAAGTGAAACGAAATCATTTATGAACACAGCTGTGGACCAGGCACTGTGTTTGATGCTTTACACACATCACTTTATTTCATTCTTTCAGCAATCCTGTGAAATGGGTGATGTGACCCCATTTTAGAGATAAGAAAACCGAGGGCCCAAGAGGTTGAGTAACTTGTCCAAAGCCACAGAGTAAATGTATGAGCCAGAATTTAAACCCATATTAGTCTGTCTCCAAAGCCCGAGTTCTTAGGATCCTGTTGATTCCCAGTGGAGGGAACATGACAGTGGTGACATACTCTCTTGCCCTGAGACCTGGAACCACAGCTCACGGAAGAGATGGGAATAAAAATACCTAGCTCCCTGGGTTGTTGTAAAGACTAAAGAGATAATATAAATAAAGAATATCTGGCATAAATATCAGGCACTCAGTAATTGACAGTTGTTAATATCATACCTTGCTTTGCCATAAACCAGGCCAAAAGGCTATGTTTTCTTTAATTCCTCTTGGGTCAATATTTCAGCCAGCTGTTAATATCGTACCTTGCTTTGCCATAAATCAGGCCAAAAGGCTATTTTTTCTTTAATTCCTCTTGGATCAATATTTCAGCCATTAAACAATAAATAAGACTAAATATTCTTTAGGTCAATTATTTAAGTAGAAAGATCCTAATTTCATTACATGTCATTGTAAAATACTATAGTTTGATTTCCAAACTAGAGACCTGCATATTTGCCCACAAATATCTCCTATGACAAATTCCTAAGTCTGTATATTAAGATGTACTGGAAAGGCCCCCCTATAAAAAAATGGCTAATATTAGGATGTTAAAATTATTGATTTGTTTTTTATTTAAAAAACATTTATTATTGTAATATTTGTACTTCCTTGAAATAAAAAACAACCAGTAGAGCCAAAGAGATAGGCAATAAAAACGAACATTTTAAGAAAGCTACCAGGTGTAGCACTAGGCAGGCACATCTGTATCCATGAAACCAGTAAACTGCCCTAAGAACCCTCGAGGTTCCTGTTATCGTACCCATTTTATGAGTCAGAAAACTCCCACGAGATCACTCTGCTGATAGAAAGTATCAGAGCTTGACCAGTAGTGGCTCAGTGGACAGAGCATCGACCCAGGATGCTGGGACCCAGGTTTGAACTCGCTGGCTTGAGCATGGGGTCACTGGCTTGAGCATGAGATGATTGAAATGACCCCAGGGTAACTGGCTTGAGCCCAAAGGTCTCTGGCTTGAAGCCCAAGGTCACTGGCTTAGGACAGTAGAGCCCCATGGTTAAGGCATGTAGGATAAGCAATCATGAACAACTAAAGTGAAGCAACTACAAGTTGATGCTTCTCATCCCCTCCACACACACACACATATACACACACTGGAAAAAAAATAAGTGTATCAAAGGTTTAAACAGAGGCCTGTGTGACACGGTAACACACAATGTGTGTTTCTTCAGATAGCGTGCCTTCCGAGAGTGGGAGTGGCTCATGCAAGTGGCGCAGAAAAGGCTGTGCCCTGCCCGGAGTCGCAGAGCCCTTAGAACCCAAGTCTTCAGTCTTCAAAGTTACAGAAACTCACTTGAGGAAAATTGCCATCCTTCTTTAAACATATTGTTGAAAAGAAATAAAATCCTCCAGTAAATTTTTATTGGATAATTTAGGTCAGACATGCAGTATTGTCAGAAAATGCCTTGACAATATATGTTGCCCCTTCCCCACTGAAAGCACTACCCACTGATGGGTGGGTAGTTTCCCAAGGGGCACCCGCATAAATATTAACACCAGGAAGAGAGCCACGAGTCACCATCGCCTCTGAAAGCGGATCAGGTTAGCAACACATGTAGGTGTGTCTCTTTCATGGCGTGAGTGGAGGACAAGACCAAAGGAGACTCTGTGTACAGTGAAAAAATCTTCATATGGAGCTGCAATATGCAGATCCCATTAGAGCAATGCTACTCATTTGCAGATGGTATCCGGCAGCTTTGCACCTGGCTCTGTGAAAAACACTAATTGGCTTAAAGGTATAGTCGGATAGGATACCTGATTGGCTGGGTTGCAAAGGAGATTTTAAGTCCGTGGGTGTGGTAAATGTGCAGCAAGGAGCCTGTATGCACAATGAAGTATGTGCTCCACATTGGCTGACTCGTACACCCAGCCTTGGAGAGCAAACAAAACAAAGTAGTATTACTCAAGATAGGTTTAAACAAACACAAGCTCTCCCAGGCACCTATCTGAAAAATGCAACAAAGATTCATGCTCAGAGCTGGAAATAAAAAAATACCAACTTCAAAGTGTGTGCTATAAGGTCGTTGGGTGAGGCACGTCCCCCATTTAGAAAAGAGAAGGGTTCAATGCTCTAGTGACTGCGCAAATGCAGAATGGTTCTCAGATGAAGAATTGATGTTGCTGTTCCTTGCAAAAATATAAGCAATGGTTTGAACAAACACCGTTCTTCAAGGAGTCCAGAGCATTTGATGCATTCTCATTATTTCCCACTCCTTTCTAATTAGTCTCACCTCTCAATCTGTGGGCAGGAAAGTGGATGGTATTCCAGGTGAAAGCCGGCCAGGCCAACAGAGTTGCTGCCCTGCGGACCAGAGCTCACCTACCACCTGGCAGGAATCTCGCCCCAGCGCCCCGGGGCTGTGAGTGTCCCCAGGCTGCTAAGAGGTATAACTGGTACAAAAGTGAAAATAGGCCAAGAGTCAGAGAGGACAAAGGCAGGCTTATTAGGAGAAAGAAAAATTTTGCCTGCCATCGTGGATTTATGACTATATATATATGAGACAGCAAAAGCCTAAAGCTGTCTGGGGCTAAGCAGCCTTGAAGCCAGACGCGGCTGCTGTGGGGGGTGGGGGCGTGGCTAGAAGGGGAACAGGGCCAGGCATTTCTGCATTCAGTCCAGTAAACTGAAACCTTGGCTGTAATCTGAACACTAAAACTCTTGAAACCTCCTGTGGTTGATCAATGTTTTTCCCCCCAAAACTAATTTATACTACAGTAATTCCACTGCCAATTTACGGCCAGTGAATGAGGCTCTGCACAATTACCGCCTGACCTCCTGCTAACCTCCACTAACGAGGTGTCCGCGGCTCCAGATATTTCCAGTCGGTTAGACCAGTGACAAATTTGTCAGCTGCGCTGTTCTTCTTTCCCCAAGAGTAACGGACTGTCCACCGGGCTTTGGGGGGAACCCCCTAGTCCCTTGATTTTAAGAAATTCAAGAGCATTCTGACCTGCAGACACCAGACACTGGCTTCCAAGCCCTAAGGGAAGAAGCTGTAACCCAGGGCATTACTGAGCCCCACACCAGACCTGGCGGCCTTCCTTTAGTTAGGTATTCTTGCTCTATTAAAAACATCATCAATCAGTCAAAAAAAAAATGGTGGTAACATTTTTAACTCATTTGGCTGTCCTTGTATTTCTACGTAAGGCATATATGTAGGGAATAGCGAGTTGTTGTGCATGTATTGTGAGCAAAAAATTCAAATGACTAATTTTATTCTTTGCCTATTTTCAGGTTTTCTTTGCTTTTCCTCTGTTACATTTGTTGAAATTTCACATCCCCCACACCCTACATATTCTTGCCATTTCACATCCCTGTAATATGTCCTCAATTGTTTCTGGACAGAAAAGTGATGTTCCATACAGCCCATCAACAGAGTCTAAGAGAACCTGTTCACCATGTGATCCTGTCTATTGTTCTTAATTCTCCAGACTGCTCTGAAAAACATCTTCCTTCCTCTCTTCCTCCCTCCTTTCCTTCACAAATCCAACTTCAAACTGATGTTTTCTGGCAGACGGGTCCTTTATGTTAGCCCAGCACTGTTAGTCCTCCTTCCTCTTCCCATCTGAAAACAGATCGCAGGATGGTGTCTCATGTCAAAAAGACATTCTCCTATGCCAATCAAGGGACTGCAACATGCACTGTACCCTCTAAATGTCTAACTGGCCTTGGTAGATCAGTAATGTGTGGTTATGTCACAGGGCACGGTGTGGAGGGAAGGGGCGAGAGGAAGATGATGAGAGGGAGAGAGGAGAGATACGGAGGGCACATTCATCTGTCCTCTCCCCTGTTAGATGATGCACACTGAGCAGTGGCCTTATTCTTCACTTACAAAAAGTATGGGATCCAGGCATTTGTGCAGACATATTCAATAATATATTTTAGGGGTGACAGTTCAGTTGCATCAGCATTTCTATTACCAAGGCCTCTGCTTAGAGTTCTTTATGCAGTCAAAAGTGCTGCAGTCCAAAAACTGAAATGAGGATACCTGAGGCAAGAAATAAGTAAACAAATCAAGAAAGCAGGCACCTTTTGTATTTGCATTATAAATACAAAAGTAATTTTAAAGTGTTGTTGGGGTGATTTCTATCTTTTCTTTTAGTGAGACAGAGAGAGGGACAGATAGGAAGGGAGAGAGATGAGAAGCATCAATTCTTTGTGTGGCACCTTAGTTGTTCATTAATTATTTTTTCATATGTGCCTTGACCTGGGGAATACAGCTAAGCCAGTGACCCCTTGCTCAAGCCAGATACCTTGGGCTTCAAGTCAGCAACCTCTGGGCTCAAGTCAGTGACCATGGGGTTATGTCTATTATCCCATGCTCAAGCCGGCTACCCCACAATCAAGCTGGTGAGCCCTCGCTCAAGTGGACGACCTGGGTCCTCCGCATCCCAAGCTGACGCTCTGTCCACTGTGCCACTGCCTGGTCAGGCCGATTTCCATTTTTTCTGTTGCTTATTTTGGTATGAGGGGTAAAAAACTCAAGTTTCATTAATTTCTGCTGAGAACTCTACATGTCTATTATTTAGTTTCTGAGAGTTGTCTTTAGAAGTCAACTGATCAAGTACTGTGTGCTTAGGGACAACTAGGCTAAATATCTCATGACTCCATAAGGAGAAAAACAACAACAGAAAAAGTAGTGCCTGTAGGAGAACTCAGTGCAGATGAAGTTACATAAGGTTAGTGTCTCTGTAAGTTGGAGAGTGGAAAAATTGAGTGTAAATTCAATTTTAGCAACTCAGACTTAATTGTAACTGCATTGGGAAAATGAAAAAGATAAAAGTATCTTACAGTTTATCTTCTACAATTTTAAAGCAAAACAAACACAAGAATATTTGTCTATTTTCATATATTAAATTTTAAAACATGTTTAGAAGGGGGAAAATCCCAAACAAGTATATATTATATGAATATAAAATGGCATAGACTAGAATGCAAACTGAATACTTAAGTACGTAGAGGCTGAGAAGCAAAGCACAAATCAGCTCTGAGTGGGGCTAGTTAGGGAGGGTTGCATTTCCGTGTGCACATGCTGCTCTTTCTGCAACGTTGCACTGTGCACCTTTCCAGGACAGCCTGGGAGATGTGGACTGAGCAGATAGTCTGACATCTGACCAGCAGAGGACAGACATTATCAATTTCATTCTAATCTTGATTATCCACATTCATAGAAGAAGAGAACAAAAGTACTGATAATCAACAAGAGTAGGTAGGTAACTGAATGGATGAGTTGGCTTGGGAATGCACTTATTTTTTATTGAATTTATTGGGGTGACATTAATAAAATTATGCTGATTTCAAGTATACAATTCTATAATACATCATCTGTATACTGGAATGCACTTATTTTTTTAAATAGGTGTATTTAACGTTCAAGGATCTCATAAGTCGACTATGAGCATTAGAGTCATGAGACATTAGAAACCTTCTCTACGAGTTAGAATCTTTTCACTACTTGATTAGAGGAGCTGTACGCATAAAAGTTGTTATAATCTCAGACTTTCTTATGCAGTGCCTAAAGTTCTATGGGTTCTACTAGACACCCTATAACTGTGCGAAGTATAATTCTGGAATTTGGCATAAAAGTATGGCTTCAATAAATAACCCAGTTCACAGCTGAGAATATTGGAAAGCAATTTTCAAAACTACTGAGCACGGCAATTCCCTTTCAAATGCTGCAGGTTACCTCTTCTTGTCTCAGTAGCCTCACTTCTTAACCTCAACTTTTCATTGCCCCTCTGCTCCTTTCCGTACATTCAGCCTTCTTACTCTCTTTATTTTACTGCACAGTTTCTCCCTTTCTCTCCCAAGCTCTGCTGCTTCACTTTCATGAGCTGTCTTCTGAACCTGCTCTACATGTTCTCCTCAGAAGCTCCTGCCCATGAGTATTTCAAATAAAAACTCATCAGTTTCTACCATTCCCATTCTAATTCAGAAAAACCCACACTGATAAGCTGCAACTGAACTTTTGCTACATGCATTTGGATGGATATAAGCTTCCAGGGGGCAGAATTAAAGACATTAGGTATTCCTTGCTCAAAATGCCAACGACACTGGATCCTCCCATAAACCTACTTTCACGATTGATAACCAAACTACCAAAGAATGAGTCAAGAGCCATGCAAGCACCTTCATTAGACTATGATTCCTATGTGTCTAAAATTTGTATAATATAATGGGAAAGAGTACATGCTTCAGAGTCAAGCCAACTTGGATTTGAATCCTCGCCCCATCACTTACTATGTAACCTGGACCAAGTTCCTAAACTCCTCTCAGCCTTTGTTTCTTCACCTGTAAAGTGGGGATAATAATAGCACCAATCTTTTAGGGGTGCTATGAAAAGAGAATGTAGATAGGAAGTTTGGCACAAAGTAATAAACAAATATTAGCTGTTATTAAACTATTTTGGATTTATGAAAATGAGCCGATCCTAATTTCTTGGTCTTTAGCACTATAGCTTAGATGTCACGATTGAAGCAGTATCTCAACATGATTTTCGTCTTGTCAAGATCAAGTTTCCCACTGTTGGATTTAATTTTCCAGGGGCATTTTCTTCCTCTACCTGGAGGTACAAATTTGAAATTTTGGGCTAGCATCTAGCCTGAGTGATCATACTCTGCCGATGTGAAAGTAAACTACTCTTAATGTTGGAGACTATTAAGAGTAGTTAGAATATACTCTTCCTATAGAATAGTCTGCTCAGACTTCAAGTGTCACTCAGTGCTACCAGGCACTGATGAGCAGAGCAGAGGCCGGAAGGGTTATTATGGCAGGAAGAGAAATGAACAGTGCTTAATAAATTTGCATTTCAATTGAGCAGGGTTTTTAATAATTTTTTTAAAAGAGCTTTTTATAAGTTCTTTTACCCAGCAACAATAAGAAAAGGAAAAGAGCACTCAGCTGGGAACAATAGCTACTCAGCTCATAAAAATCATTAGAAGGAACACTTTCTTTGTCTTCCATGCCCAGCAATTTCACTGGTAGGCAATAATCCAGATCACTTCGATTCGCCCTAAAAAAATGAGTCCAGAAAACCTTCTCAACTTTTCTAGTTAATAAATTATTCTAACAAAAATTCTAATTTCCTAACTGTCGAACTCCACCATCACTGAACTGTCAGTTCGTAAGTCATGGAATGTTTGACAGGCACGTACTGATCTGCTGTTCCTAGGGGGTGGTCTTTGGGTTGCCTTCCCGTTAGGAGGCAGGTAGGATCTGACACATCTGCTCACTGTCGCCAGTCCCCGCAAGGCAAGAGGCCTTACTCCAGGGAACTGCTGAGCGAGGCGGAGAGCCTGCGGGGGGTGTGGTCCCGCCGGGAGGAGGCGCTGGCCTACTTGGACAGTCTCGCTTGTTCATCCTAAATGCGCCAAGCCAGACAAACTTCACATTTTTTGACAGAGGGCCTGGCTAACTCACCTTCCTTCACAAATGTCATTAATCTACCTTAAGCTATTTGCCAAATGTGTCAAAGTTATGTGATTAAAGGCTTTTTTTTCTGTTCAAGGTTTCTTATGACAGCCCAAGAATTTCTGTAGCTGGACAAAACATGTTATTTCTAATGACCCTGCTGGGAATCATAAGCATGTATTTCTTAATTTGAAAGTATCAAGAAAAAAACAACACTTCTCTATGTTTAAGAATCTTTTTGTCTAGTTTGAGCATACTATATATTTTAAGAATGTATTTCTTTACCTTTACTGAATGATGTAGTAAATGTACAATATTTGCTGAATGACTAAAATGCATTTCAAATTAAATAAATGGTTTGAAGACTAAATAAAACAATGTCTCCCACAATCGACCCACTTTTTTCCTTAGTAACTTCTCTCCACTTTGAACTTCACGCTGGAGATTGGCACCATCAATTATAGTCTAAACTAGGGGTCCCCAAAATTTTTACACGGGGGCCAGTTCACTGTCCCTCAGACCATTGGAGGGCCGGACTATAAAAAAAACTATGAACAAATCCCTATACACATTGTACATATCTTATTTTAAAGTAAAAAAACAAAACGGGAACAAATACAGTATTTAAAATAAAGAACAAGTAAATTTAAATCAACAAACTGACCAGTATTTGAATGGGAACTATGGGCCTGCTTTTGGCTAATGAGATGGTTAATGTCCGGTTCCATATTTGTCACTGCTAGCCGTAACAAGTGATATGACGCGCTTCCAGAGCCGTGACGCATTCATCCCGCGTCACTGGAAGTAGTACTGTATGTGAGCGATGTTGTGCTTTGTGGTGTCGCTACATATAGTACATACAGTACTCCAGGAGCACAGGATGTGGAGTGCTCCTCCTCTCACTGACCAACAATGAAAGAGGTGCCCCTTCCAGAAGGGCGGTGGGGGCCAGATAAATGGCCTCAGGGGGCCGTAGTTTGGGGACCCCTGGTCTAAACAGTATTCTGGGCTCCCCTTTAATTGTCCATTTGATTTACACTTTTCTCTGGGACCTGAAAAGTAATTGTTTTGTTTTTAAAGATCTTTCCTGTTCCTTCAAATTTCATCTAAGATATAAGAATAAACAGAAGTTGTAATATCAACAAAGAACTTAATTAAGAAGAATATACAATGACAGCAAATATGTAAAAGCAATCTTTACCGAAGATAGGTAACCATTCAAATAAGCTTTTACAGATAATAAGGAGGGTGGGTAGCTGTTTAAAATCCAATTTTATCATGACACTGCCATTTGGAGAATGACTGATGAATATCTACCTATAAGAGCAGTTGTATCATCTGAAAATGCTTCAGCTAGTTGTATGTAAACTGTACATTCCTGACAATTTTTTTTATAAAAAGCAATGCCTTAACTGATTTGACTGGGCGTGGGGGGGGGGCAAATCCTGTCCTGCTACACGGTCAAGACGACCAGTTTCACAAGCCCCTAAACCCTCTCCCTGTGAAATCCAGACAGGCCCTATGACAACTGGTGTTGTCTCAGATCGAGTTTGCAGCTCCACTTCCGGTCCCTTAGACCAGTGGTCCCCAACCCCAGGCCGCGGACCAGTCTGTGGGCCATTTGGTACCGGTCCGTAGAGAAAGAATAAATAACTTATATTATTTCCGTTTTATTTATATTTAAGTCTGAACAATGTTTTATTTTTTTAAAAAGATCAGATCCCCTGTTACATCCATCTAAGACTCACTCTTTTTTTTTTTTTTTTTTTTTTTTTGTTTGTTTGTTTTTTGTGTTTTTTTTTTTTTTGCATTTTTCTGAAGCTGGAAACAGGGAGAGACAGTCAGACAGACTCCTGCATGCGCCCGACCGGGATCCACCCGGCACGCCCACCAGGGGGCGACGCTCTGCCCACCAGGGGGCGATGCTCTGCCCATCCTGGGCGTCGCCATGTTGCGACCCTCCTGGGTGTCGCCATGTTGCGACCAGAGCCACTCTAGCGTCTGGGGCAGAGGCCACAGAGCCATCCCCAGCGCCCGGGCCATCTTTGCTCCAATGGAGCCTTGGCTGCGGGAGGGGAAGAGAGAGACAGAGAGGAAGGCGCGGCGGAGGGGTGGAGAAGCAAATGGGCGCTTCTCCTATGTGCCCTGGCCGGGAATCGAACCCGGGTCCTCCGCACGATAGGCCGACGCTCTACCGCTGAGCCAACCGGCCAGGGCCTAAGACTCACTCTTGACGCTTGTCTCGGTCACGTGATACATTTATCCGTCCCACCCTAAAGGCCAGTCCGTGAAAATATTTTCTGACATTAAACCAGTCCGTGGCCCAAAAAAGGTTGGGAACTACTGCCTTAGACCACTTTCTCTTGTAGCACGGCTCCCACGGTGATGAAGCCCAGCAGCTCCCTAAGCAGCCTCCCTGCAGAGAAACAGGTTCCAGCCAAGTCGGTACCAACACGAAGTGGCTCCTTCTGCCCCAGTTCAGGCTGCGTGGACTAGAGATGGCTATCCCCACAACGCTCCCCCAAAGTGCAGACTCAAGAGTACATGACTACTGGGACACCTTAATTCAAGGTATTCTAAGATTTAAGTTTAAAGGAACAGTGAACCAATAATTATATTTTTTTGAGCATTTGCCACGTGACTAAATGTTTTACAACACATCCTTATTCCCTACAACCTTATTAAGATTATTTCCTCTATTTTACAGATGAGGCAGTTATAGACATTGCCCAACATCATATACTAGGATAATATTCGAAACCAGATCTGACTCCAAAGCACATGCGTGGCAGGAAAAAGAAACTGCAAGCCAAAACTGAGGACTCAAATTCTTGCGATCCAGTATGAATCAGGAAATATGTCAATTAAAGGGTGTGGCCTGAGGGTACCCCAATATTGCTTAGCATAGCTTTCAAGATTAGCAGTAACACTTTTTGTAGTATTCAGAAAACATTTTCTTGGTACCTACAACCTTATGATATCTGCTCAGTGTGGGCCCTCCACACTAGAGGTTATAAAAATGAATGGCAACAGTTTTGCTCTAAAGGATCTTGTACCTTATTAGAGAAATAAGGCCTGTTACTCGCGGTACCAGGATATAAGAATGTAAAGTGAGAAGTGGTATGGGAACATATTCATTCATTCCACAAATATATATGTATTGAGTGCCAGCGTAGTACTCAAGACAGACACGGCCCCTGCTCCCACGGAGCTGATTCATACTCCTCTACTGGAGGCACCAGAAAAGGAGGGATGCAGTGCAGCTTGGCCCCCAGTGAGCTCTAGGTTTTGAGCCTGTGAGGACACGATGATAAGAAAGGCGTATGAGTAATATGCGGTAATAGTGAGCAGAAAAATGGAAAAACACTAAAGCACAATAAAATTAGAACATGCAAGGGGACTTCAAAGCAAGAAAGATATTTTACTAACTCTAAACTTCAATCAATTTTAAGTCAGGTTATTATTTTATGTGCCAAGAGAGAAAGTACTAAACATTCACATCAGTGGCTATCACCCAGGGACAATTTTGCCCTCCGGGGGACAGTTGGCAATGTCTGTAAACACTTTTAGTTGTCACAGCTGAGGGGGTGCTCCTGGCCTTTAGTGGGTACAGGCACAGATGTTAACAATCATCTACATTGCTCAGGAGATCTCCCACGAAAAGGCATCATTTACCTCCATACTGATAATATTGCCAAAGTAGAGTTCCCGAACTACAGGATGCAATAAAAGATTTACCTAGGATATAAAAAGTGTTTTAAGATAGCTGAAGTACCGTTCAGCTGACCTAGGATGAACCCTAAATTTGTTTAGTCCTGGAAAAGAATGCTGCCCCTCTGTGACTGAGTCTGCTTTTTCACCTTTGCAACAGTGAAGTGATGAAGACCAGGACTGCTTTGAGAAAATTACTTAATGCAGTGTAAACCACAGGGCCAGCCCTTCAAGACCATGTCATGTGTCAACGCTTTGCTTTCGAGAAACCCTGCACTCTATCTCAGTATTGATATCCCATTTCTGCTATTCTGACTGATCTCAGAAGAGACACCTGCCTCACCAATCAGCCAGTATATGCCTTCTCGTCCTTAAAGCCCAGCTCTCTGCCCCTTACTCCTTGAAGCTCCCCAATGCTCTCTTTGATTTCTTTAGCATATCATCTATAGGGCTCTAACACTGTTATGTGATTTTCTTCTTAAGATACGTTACTTTGGGTCATGATCCATGACTGGGTCCCACCTGTAACTCCCAAAGGCCCACGACAGCATCTTACATATTGCAAGTGGTCACTATTTGGAATAACTGAATAAATACATAGTAGCACAAGGTTATAATGAAATACATACTCCTCAGACTTCACACAGCTCTTTTCTGCCTTTCTTCATAGGGCTCATTTTGTAACTCTTTTAATTATTTTAGTAGTTCTCCAAGTTATCAAGCTAGCTGTAGGGTTTCAGAGAGAGCAAAGTTCTTTAACGAGTCCTTCCCACTACTCTAGTTTCAGCTCATTTTTCACGGGATGGCAGTCGGACTGTGGTCTCAAAACATTAAAAGCCCCTTGCAGAGGCAGACAACTAAAATTCCTCTGTGGAAAAAGGACAATGGGAGTATAAACACATATAAGCAGTAAGGACATTTCTACTCATTGCTCACAAACACCAATTATATTACTGTGACCACACTTGCTGGATACTTTTGTGTGTGTGTGTGGGGGGAGAATGTGGGGGATAAAACTAACAGGACAAAAATATTAAAATGTATGACTATCACAGAGAAAGAAAATAAGAAAAAAGATCAGTTATAGAATTTTAAGGTACTCTTTTAAAAGACATTAAAAACAGATTATTAATCCTTTATTATTATACAGCTTAGCAGTGGAGTAAATTACTGTTTATGGGCAGCACATGTATGGAAATTTTGATGGTGGCAGTTTAGATTAAATTTGCAGATTAAGTTTAAAAGCCCCCCTTTTTCCTTGAACATCAATCAGTGTTTGGTGGTTTCTTCTAGCAAGTCTTTTGCTTCATTTATTTTGGTTGCTAAGTATGGAGATCCACCTGAAGACACAGAAAAACAAGTGGATTAAAACACTTTGTTAGTGACTGTTTTAAAAGTCTCAAATAAGGAAAGACACTCTTAATTATAATCCTCTGACATTTTCCCACACATTCATCCTCTGAAATATTATTTTATAAGCTGACTAGAAATCAAAACAGCATAAATTAAACTTGTTTAGTGAATCACTACAGGTATTCAACAATCAAATACAGTTACGATCAGGAATAATTTGAAAAACACTCAAACATTTCACTGATTAGACATTACCATTCAAATATTTAACCAGAGAATTTTCTGAAATTAAGTGGATGATCAGGTAAATAAAATAATGGTCCTTCTCCAGAACTTTTTTTAAAGAGAGGAGACTATTTATCTTTGAAGGACATCTTTCTGAAAGAAGTAAAGAAATCCAAGGGTTCTTTCAGAGTTTAATCAAACCTTATGATTTAAAAAAAAAAAAAGCAAGCTAGAAAGGCAACTCTGTACTACCCAGTTCTAAAACTCATATTTACTAATACAGATGAACACACTAATAAATGAATGATTATAAAAATGTCAAAAGAAATGCTGCCTGTTCTTTGAAATGATCCTGTTAGAATACTTTAAAAATAGAGTCTAACATTCACTGTACCCTAAAATAAAATTAAGTCAGTTTTTTCTTAGAGTTATTTGAAATGAATTCTTTCTAATGCAAATAGCAAGAAAAAAATTGAGGTGAATTTCATATTCAGAATCATCATATACCACAAACAGAACCTATCTGACATACCAAAAGACTAGCCCCACATTGTCACATTACACCTCTGTAAGCATCATATGCCTTCTGACTTCTAGCCCTGAACACTTTCATTGCTTAACAGTTAAACCAATAATCATATTATAGTTCACCAGTTTCTTTGTGTTTGTTTTTATTCTTTTATACTCCTCTTGAGTATAAACCATCTATTGCTATTGAAAAAGCATAAGATCTCAGTAGCTTACAACAAACCAAAAAACACACAGATAGTACTGCTATAAATTGTCCTGAATTTATCCAAACTGTTATTGATTAAAGAAAAAGAAAGCAGGGAAAACAGATCAACAGCGTGTTGCAGCAAAAAAGGCAATATGGGAGATGCTATATTTATTAGCTTTTTGCCCTTGACTATACCGGTGGCAGTTTCATATCAAGATCTGAATCGCTATACTTAAGGAAGATATCATAGAGTATTTCTGAATATACAATAAGAATTTCTACATTAAGTTGTAACTGTTTACATACAAACTTGGTTATGAAACAAATTGATTTCATGATTATATTTGAAAATAATCTTGGAATTAAGTAATGTCAATCTCAGTAAGCCATTTAAATTTTTAGAGTTAATGCCAGGCATCTTGTATGTCCTCAATAATATTTAAATATTAACTTAACTGAAACACAACCTTTAACTGATTGATATGCATTCTGGATATTTAAATCACAGGCCATACACACTCACTTAGCAGACAGAAAAAAAAATCAAAGGTACAGAAGATCAAAAGTCTCATTTATTGATGGCAATGTTGGAGGAATGCTGGACTTTTAATTTATGTGTATGGCAGAAGCCTTGGCCTGGCTCTCATTCTCCCCTCCTAAGATTTGGAAAAGTTCCTAAGCCAAAAACGACAATTCCTATATTCCCTTCAGTAGTGTTTAATTCAATGTGAAATATCAAAAGTTGAAGTGAGAGGAAGGCTTTCTTGCTGGCTCCTTGTTACTGCTGCTAGCAAGTGAGCTGTGGGGCAGCAGTGACAGCCACTGTGCCTTTGTACAGTTCTAGGGACAGACTAGGAGGGAGTAGCTGCCCTGAGAGAGCAGCTTGTCTGGGGAGCCCTTCTTCTAGACCTAGCCTAGAATTTACTCCTTCAGACCTTCCAACAATTTGTCACCATTAATTCTCTGTGATAAATGCCCTCCTACTTACAGCATCTAGTTTCTGGCACTGAATCTTGACTGATATAACAATATAGGATACACAGCTTATAATTAATGGGAACAACATCCTCTTGATTCTTTCAATCCTGATCATATTTCTTGGGTGAATCATCTAGATTCCATTTAATTATCGATAGAATACTCACTCTTACCCTTGATTTCTACTACCTTTGTACTTGCACTGCTGGAGCTCTTCTGCTTTTGGCTATCATGTACTATCATATTTTAGATCCACCCTCCTCTTAACACCAACTAGAAGAGTTGAATAAAATACAAACAGATCAAAACGAAAGAATAGGAGGTCTCAAGTCAGCTAAATCTTGAGGGTTAAGATCCGGGATATAAGGAAAATTGTGATGAGCCTGACACTCTGCTCTGCTTTTTCCCTTCAAAGAAGCCAAACACCAGACAGTATGTACTATACAATTCCACTTATAGGAAATGCTAGAAAAGAGATATCTAATCTACAATGGCAGAAAGTAGAACAATAATCGCCCAATTTGGGGTAAGGACCAGAAGTGGGAAGGACTACCATGGAACTTTTGAGTTTTGATAAGCTAATATTTTGTTTGTTTTTGCATCTATGTATTATCTTGTGAAATCTTGCTTCATTAGGGCTTATTATCAAAGATATGCTATCCTCAAAAAAAAAGAATGGATTTTCTTTTTCATAGTGATATTTTCTATGATGCAGGGGTTATTTAGAAGTATACAGATAAATTTACAAACACGGGGAAACATCCCCTAGATGTTTATTTTTTTATAACATAATTAGGCTTACACCAGGAATCCAAAATTGGCTTTAACCTTAGTAGGTTTATCAATGTAATTCATCACTTTAACAAAATAAAGAATAAATATCATATAATCAGCTCAATAGACACAGAAAACTAAATGCAAATTCATAATAAAAACTTTTAGTAAACTAAAAGAAACTTCTTTCATGTGATAGAAGATATGGAAAAATATAGCAAACATCATACTTAGTAATAAAATGTTGAAATCTTTGGCTCTGAGATCAGCAACAAGAAAAGGAACCCTAATATCATTTCTTTTTAACACTATAAAGGAGGTTCTAGCCATTATAATAAATGCCACCTTCATCTCCAATTTAAAGAAAAAGAAGAGACATAAGGACTAGCAATAAAGAAATTATCATTCTTCATAAATGTCAGGACTGAGTTTCTAGAAAATTCAAAAGGATCTAGAGACAATAATCAAAGAATCAATAAATGAATTTAAAGAGTTGCTGGATACAATAGTAATAAATACAAAATAACATTTTTATGTTCTAGAAATAAGCAACTATACAATATAAATTTAAAAACAACATAAATTCACATTAAAAAATAAAAAATAAATACCTAGGAATAAATTTAACAAATTATGTAAATGAGCATAACCCAAAAAACTGAAAACCCTTATTGAAATAAACTAGTGACCCAAATAAATGAAAGGGTATGTCTTCTTCATGGATTAGAAAATTCAATATTGCAAGAACGTCAATGCTCTCCAAATAGATCTACTGATTCACAGTAATGCCAATCATACTCCCAGGAGGTCTGTGTGTGAATGTGTGCGCATGGGCATCTGCACATGAAAATTGAAGAGATAATTCCTAACTTATGTTAAAATGTGAAGAACCAAGCACAGCCAAAAAATCTTAAATAATACTTGTTATGAAGCCATACAAATTAAAACAGGTGGTACTGGCACAATCATAAAGAATCAATGAAAGAAGAGAAAAAAATTTTCATAAATATCTGGTTATTTGTAACAGGGTAACACTGTGGATCACTGGGGAAAGAATGTCCTTTTTGATAAATAATGCTGGGTCACTTGGATATTTATACATAACAGAAGCTTTACCCTTATCTTACACAATATACAAAAATCGATTCCAGATGAATGGACACCACTAAGAATGTGCAAGCCACAAAGAAAGATATTTGCATAACAGAAAATACAGGGTGGGGACAAAGTAGGTTTATAGTTGTGAGTTCATGAAATACAATAGTTTATTCTTGTATTATTATTTATTAATTAGTGCTTTATTTTCCATATGAACAACTGTAAGCCTGCTTTTACCCCACCATGCATGTTCTCCTGAAAGTGAAGAAGAAAAAGAGACAACACAACAGAAAAAAAGAGGTAAGCTAACCTCTGAAGATAAAAGGCAGGACAGTGGTCACCTTTGGGGCATGGGAGAGACTGGAAAAGTACATGAGCAGAGCTTTGGTTTGGTTCTGTTTATCAATCTGGGTACTGGCTACCTAAGTAGGATCACTTTGTGACAATTCATAGAGTCATATACTTATGATCTGTGTACTTTTATTTCAGTTTTTTGGAGTTTACTGGAAAACAAATACTAGAGATATGATGACCTCCTTGCAATCTGAAGACACTACAAACCCACACTGTCTAAAAATCACTGGGATCAACAAACATATGAAGAAGAGACCATGAGAATGAAGACAGTGACCAGGCATTGATTGCCCTAATATATTATTATTTCATTTGGTTCTTCCAACCACGCTTTGCAGTTGCTCCATTCTTCTTTTCATTAGGTACAGACTGAATCACGAAAAAGTTAGCAACTTGCCAGGAAGCTTGGCTCCTGAGCCTGCCTACTTCTGATCACTACACCATACAACTTCTCATTTTGTTGCCAGGCTTTGTAGTTATTGTGAACCTTTTCTCTTTTTTTAAGCCTGTATCCCACCCCAGATCCTCTTTGTTCTTGAAAGGATTAAAACGTTTGATAAACTAAATTATATCAAAATAAAAATTATATATAAATTGTGATTTATATTTTAAAATATATGTCTGCCTACCCATTTGACAATACCTTTAAGAGCAATCATATCGTGAGATTTCTCTGCATTATCAACATAGCTCTGAGTACACAAATGAGACTCAAGACACATATTTTTGATGAAGGAAAGTTATTCTCTAGCATTAAGTGAAGTAATGATGTATTTTCCAGCTTTACAGAAGTAAGACCACTCCAGAGATACAGAAAACAGGTAAACAAGTATGTAAGGAGTAGGTGCTTTAGAAATAAATGTCTACAAAATACCTATATAAGGAATCCTAACCAGACCAATAGAAAAAAATGCAAATATTTTGCACAAGTATTTCAATGTTATATATACTTTATTTCTTAAGCACATTTTATAATTAACACGTCAATCTAAGGATTAAGACTATACAAGTTTCATTTTATCCTTGGGTCCTTCTTAGGCAGATCTTATCACTGATTTTTCCATATTCCTTAACCCTCATTAAAACTTATGAATGCCTACATTCTATATCTGTAAAAGGGAAGTAAGAAGTATTACCATCTGCTGATTTGAAGGGTTCTTCAAGGCCACCACTTTTCTAAAATGAAAGATGTTAGAATCATGTGGAAACAGATAGGAGTTTGACTTCTGGCATGAGGAATTCAACTGATCTGTTCCTCAGTGGAACTGCTGAAAACTATTAAAAAGCCCCAGCCATATGAAGCCTCTGGAAATGATCTTAAAATAAAAATAAAAAAGAAATATCTACTCAAGAAAATCTACAAAAATTCAGTAAGAAAAGCAGAAATCTGTGGTATTTGAACCAAAATGGTTCACCCCTTTCCCTTCCCAGCTCAGCAAGACAGAGACTCTAAACTGGACTGGTGTAGCCATAAACACAGGTCTCCCTTTCTCCCCAGCTCCTGGAAAAAGGACTTTTTTTCTAGGAGGAACAAAACCTCCATATTTCTTTCCTGCCCCAGCTTCCTGATGCTGAGGCTATGTCCCAAAAATGAAATAGAGGCTCAGTCTTGGATCTGGCTCCCTTAGAATCCTAGGAGCTCAACAGCCCTTCTCGCAGTACATAAAGCTGATTCCATATGAAGAGAGACAAACAAGCCAAGAAGATCCCCCTATCACACACTTAGCTCCTACAGTGGGGATTTCACTCAGGAGAAGCTTGCCATAATTTCCACCCCCAACTCTAAAGCCCTGACACAGACATTTGCCTGTGGAGTAAACAGGCCATAAAGCCAAGAGCTCCTAATCTCTTCCCAAAGGAACTGACTTCATTTGAAACAGCGTGAAGGGTGTTCTCACAGACAATATGAGAACAGTGGAGGTTTTGGTAAAAAGGCAATTGAAAAGAGATTCATGAATGTAATGAAGAGACAGTTTAGACTGTGAGCCAGTTCACAGAAGAGAACCAGGGAAGAAGGGAGCAGAAAGGAGCCTTCCTAGAGTCAGAACAAATACCAAACACTGACCTTAGAAACTATTCCCTCAAAAAAAGCTACACTTTGATTTTATTAGTTTGTAAAGAAATCTATGTCTCAGGGCATTGTTAAAAACAATCAAGCAACTGGTCAGCAATTAGTGGAGTTTATCAGTTGGGTGTGATCAAGAAATAAGAGAGAGTCCTACCAGTACCACTTCATCCCAGGGTGACTGACGGTATACCCAAAGCTGTGCATCCTTGAGGAACAGCGAAAGAGGGTTAGCATTATGGGGTGACAGTAGAAAGTACAGGCTTCACTAAATAATCCAGCTAGTTTCCAACAAATATTACAAGGAGCAAAGAAACAGGAAAGGATGACAGTATGACCCATATATACATCTTTAAAAAAGTAACAACTGAAACTACCTGTGATTGATCAGGTATTAGATTTATAGAAAATGATTTCAAAGTAGCTATTATAAACTCATTCATAGAAAAATAATCACTAGCGGGGCTCAAGAGTAGATCTGAACTGGCATAACAAAGAATTAGTAAACCTGAAGACACAGTGATTGAGATTATGCAAGCCAATGATCAGAGAAAAAAGAAAAAAGCCTCAGAGTAATGTGAGATAACATTAAATCTATCAATACATGTGTAATGGGAGTACCAAAGGAGAGGAAAGAAAGGAGAAGAAAAATTAAGAAATAATGACTAAAAACTTCCCAAGTTTACTGAAAAACAGGAACTTTTTTACATCCAAGAAGCTTAACAAGTTCCAAATAAGATGTATAAAAAGAGATCTAAGAATAGACACATCAGAGTAAATGTTTAAATATATATAGATATATATATATCTATATATATATATATGTAGGAGAAAATCTGGAAAGTAGTATTAATTAAATAAAGAGGCCATTAGATTTATGTGACTTTAATGCCTTAGTTGTCTAGGTAACCAAACCAAAACCTAAGCCTAGAAATCCCTCAACATTTGCAAAATTGAAACCTGAGAAAAACTCATCACAACAGACAACTAGGCTTTTCCAAATAAGGCAAATGCTGGAGCTATAGCTATCAAATGATTTTCTTGCTTTGCCTCTGCCTCTTCTCTACAAGTCCTTTCCCCAGCACCTGTCAGTGGAGCGTCCCTAACAATTTCTAATTTGATGCTATCCAATTTGAATAAATTTTTGCTCCAACAAACTAAAAAATTTTTAATATGCCTCAGTCTTTTGACAGAAGAAAGAGAAAAACAATGTATCACCTATAAAATAACCCAATACAAGTAACAGCTTACTGAGTAGAAACAATGAAGGCCATTAAACAATGGGATAACATATACAAAGTTCTCAAAGAAAAAACTGTCAACCAAGAACGCTGTATCAGCACATCTGTCATTCAGAAAAAAAGTGGAATGAATACTATCCCAGATAAATAAAACCTGAAAGGATTTGTTGTTAGCAGACCCACTTCAGAAGAAATACTAAAGGAAATTTTTTATTTAGCAAGCAAATAACCTCAGATGGTAATTCAAATCCACACACACAAAGAGAACTGGTAAAGGCCACAGTGTAATTATAAAAGACAATATAAATGCAGTTCTCTCCTTTCTTGTCCTGACTGA
This sequence comes from Saccopteryx bilineata, assembly GCF_036850765.1. Taxonomy (NCBI): domain Eukaryota; kingdom Metazoa; phylum Chordata; class Mammalia; order Chiroptera; family Emballonuridae; genus Saccopteryx; species Saccopteryx bilineata. The sequence goes on along the minus strand of NC_089495.1, from coordinate 102,293,835 downwards.
TAGAAGAAGCAATTATATCAAATAAGATGTACAGAATATTTTGTTGGGCATACAGAAATATATGTATAATATATTATATTTCCTAGGAACAACATAAAGGAGGTGGGTGAGTGAGGCTGCTATGAACTAAGGAAACAGGAAATGGTAAAATAGTAATTCTAACAATATGCTTTATTGGGTTTCTATGTATAATAATAGTACCATAAAATGGGGAAATGAGAATAAAGCTACGTAGGAGATATGTTTCTATATTTACTAATTAAGCTAGTATAGAATAAATCTGAAGCTGATTCTGATAAATTATATGGTAAATGCTAAAGCAATCACTTAAACCCAAAGATAGAAGAGATAATTAATGATGACATAGAAAACTAATTTACAAATGGAGAATAACAAAATAGATTAAATATATTATAAAAATACAGACCTCTAGCAAGATTTGCCAAGAAAAAAGAGAATAAAAATTAATAAATTACCAACATTAGGAATGAAAAACTAGTGAATACTACCACTATTAGAAACATTTAAAAAGTAGTAAGAGGACATTATCAACAACTGTATGTCCATTAATCTGAAATGTAAAATGGACAAATTCCCAGAGGAAAAAAAACTAACCAAAACTAAAGTTAAAAAAAAAAATTGGCCCTGGCCGGTTGGCTCAGCGGTAGAGCGTCGGCCTAGCGTGCGGAGGACCCGGGTTCGATTCCCGGCCAGGGCACATAGGAGAAGCGCCCATTTGCTTCTCCACCCCTCCGCCGCACCTTCCTCTCTGTCTCTCTCTTCCCCTCCCGCAGCCAAGGCTCCATTGGAGCAAAGATGGCCCGGGCGCTGGGGATGGCTCTGTGGCCTCTGCCTCAGGCGCTAGAGTGGCTCTGGTCGCAACATGGCGACGCCCAGGATGGGCAGAGCATCGCCCCCTGGGGGGCAGAGCACCGCCCCTGGTGGGCAGAGCACCGCCCCTGGTGGGCGTGCCGGGTGGATCCCGGTCGGGCGCATGCGGGAGTCTGTCTGACTGTCTCTCCCTGTTTCCAGCTTCAGAAAAATGCAAAAAAAAAAAAAAAAAAAAAAAAAAAAAAAAATTGACAAGATGTATATCTTTTAAATAAATTAAATCTATACTTTTAAACTTTCCTATAAAGAAGTCTCCAAGACCAGATGGCTTCTTACAAATATTAGAGAAAAAAGAACATGTTATAAAAATTCATTTAGAAAATAAAGGAAGACACTGTCCAATTCCTTTTAAGAGGCTAGGGTAACCTTGATAGCAAAATCTACTAACTTTCCAAAATAATAAAATTATAGGCTAATTTCTTTTTGTAAACAGAGACACATTGTTATTCCTTTAAATCAGGGGTCGGGAACCTTTTTGGCTGAGAGAGCCATGAACGCCACATATTTTAAAATGTAATTTTAAAATACGTGAGAGCCATACAACGACCTGTGTACGTTATGCATTATCCAATAAAAATTTGGTGTTGTCCGGGAGGACAGCTGTGATTGGCTCCAGCCACCCGCAACCATGAACATGAGCGGTAGGAAATGAATGGATTATAATACATGAGAATGTTTTATATTTTTAACATTATTTTTTTTATTAAAGATGTGTCTGCGAGCCAGATGCAGCCATCAAAAGAGCCATATCTGGCTCATGAGCCATAGGTTCCCGACCCCTGCTTTAAATAAATAGTAAGCACTTTTTATGCCCTGTTTCAGAAATCTCTGCCTACTCTCTGTTTTGTTTTGAAAACATTATTATTTTACCTTTCCTGTTTAGGTTAAAATCCATTAAGAATTAATTTTCCATATACAGTGTGTCCGTAAAGTCATGGTGCACTTTTGACCGGTCACAGGAAAGCAACAAAAGACAATAGAGATGTGAAATCTGCACCAAATAAAAGGAAAACCCTCCCAGTTTCTGTAGGATGATGTGGCAGCATGTGTGCATACGCAGATGATGACGTAACACCATATATATAGCGGAGCAGCCCATGGCCATGCCAGTCGAGATGTGGACAGTACAGAGGAAAGTTGTGTGTTCTGTGGCTCGCTAAATTCGAATCTGTGACCAAAGTGCAACATGAATATTGGCACGTTTATAATGAAGCGCCACCACGTAGGAATAACATTACTTGGTGGGATAAGCAGTTGAAGGAAACCGGCAGTTTGGTGGAGAAACCCCGTTCTGGTAGGCCATCAGTCAGTGACGAGTCTGTAGAGGCTATACGGGAGAGCTACCTAAGGAGCCCTAAAAAATCTGTGTGTGAGCCCACATCGAACTGCACTGAATAGGTATGAAACTGAGAGTTTTCCTTTTATTTGGTGCAGATTTCATATTTCTATTGTCTTTTGTTGCTTTCCTGTGACTGGTCAAAAGTGCACCATGACTTTATGGACACACTGTAGTGTGAGATAAGGTCAAGATTTGTTTTTACATGATTTTATGAATGCATTGGTGCCATTGCCTTTAATAGTACAAAAATACCAGCAGTTTTACTCCCTGATGTTTTTGCACCATCAGTGCAAATGTCAACACAGTAAAAGAAAAATAGTTTTCACCTCAGAGTTCCTGAAAGGGTCTCAGGAACCACTGGTTGTCCAGAGCACACTTTGCTATGGCCTCTATATATCAATGAGAATGAATCAACTATTGTTCTACATTACGATATGGTAGAATCACACAAGAACAATACTAAGAGGAGCCAGATGCAAACAACTACATAAATTCAAGACACAAACCTAGTCTTTTTTTTTATGATACAAATTAAGATAGTGGTTCCTTTAAGGGTGAGGTAGATTGGGAGGGGGTTATGAGGGGGTTCCAGAAATATGGTGATGTTCTAGTTTTTGATCTGGGAGCTGATTATATGAGTGTGTTTGAAAAAATTTACTTAGATACATACTTATGATTTGTGCAATTTCCCCCTATGAAATTAAATTGAATTATATTACTCTTACTGCTTAAAAGCAGTAACTTCTTAGACTACAGTTCAAATATCATACAGAACCTACAGCGTTTCATCATCATAAGGTATCCCTATAGTTTTCACAGTCTGGGCACCACTGCCTGTTATGCTGTCTTTCCTTGCCTGTTAAACCCCTACCCACCATTTTCCTTTCAAGTCTTTAAGCACACTAAATTCTTTCCTCCGTTAAAGCCTTCATACATGCTAGTTCCTTGACTTTCCAACCACTGACATACAACACAACTAGCTTCTTTTCATCCTTTCGGGTTTCTCAGAGAAGCCTTCCCAAAATCACCTGTGTAAAACTGCCTCTCTCCCATATTCTACATCTCAGTCCATTGGACCTTTTATTGCACTTCCTACAACCTCAAACAGGTTTGTTTGTGCCCCCATTAGAATGTGTATGTTCAACGGACAAGGGTCTAGTTATCTTATTTTACAATTAAAGTCTCAAGATTTAGTATAATGTCTAGCACACTACAGAAGTTGAATAAATAATTTCTGAATAAATGAAAGAATAGTTTCAAGTCATTTCACATCAATCCAATGAGTCTTTTATATTTTTGATAAGATCATTATGTATTATCTATCACAATTCTTTTGTCTATAAATTCTATTTGTATGCTTTCTTTTTAACCATTTACTTATTCATTCACTCTTAAAATGTCAGCCATACAGATTATAAATTGAGTAAGTTATGTTCTTTACTTTTAAAGATCTCACCATTTATTAAGGAAAATAAATGTGATAAAATAACAATCTTTTTACCAAAAAAAGAAAAAAGAACTCAAGCACAATGCCTGCAATCTAATTAACATGTAGAAAAGAAGGGACAGGAAAGATGAACCCTCTGACAAATAGTCTAGTACAGCTATCAAAAGAGAAAACGGAGCTAACTAATTAGGCATCACTTTTTCTTAGTGAACCTATGGTGACTCTTGGTGATCATCTTTCTTCTTCTAAATGTTTACAATTTACCTTTTAAGTGTCATATACTGTAATAAATTGTAATATATTATTACCAGAGCTTCCTGTCAAATTTAGCTTCTTTTACAAAGACAGTAATCATCAGAGAAACTCTATTCAACAGTATAATTACTTCTGATTTATTTTTAGTCCCAATATTCAAACTAATTTTGATTTAAATACTATTAACCCTTTGAGTAGTAGAAACATTCCTGTATGTACTCGTGCCTCCTGACCATCCAGAGTACGATCGTAACAAAATTTATTTTAAAAATGTGTAAGGCAACATTAAAAAAAGGCAAATGTATGTTCTTCTTGTTTCCATAAATTGGTTATCAAACAAACATGATTTTAAGTTAAAACTAACTGGAACTAATTTCATTTTTTGAAAAGCACCCCGCTCGGGGGTCAGCGAGCATGAAAAACCCACTACTCAAAGGGCTAAAGAAGAGTATAAATATTTTGTTTATTGAAAAAAAGACATACATGGAGAAAGATTGAGAATGTCCCTACTGCAGGCATGCAGATACTAGCTGAATGTAAGGAAGAACTTTCCAGTAGTTAAAGCTGCCTACCAATGGGCTGCCTTGCAAAACAGAAAGCTATCCATCACTGAAATCTTTGAGGAAAGCTATCAGGCCGTTTTCCCCAGGAAAACAGACAATCTTGATTTAGGAAGCAGCATTGATTTAGATCAGTGTCTCAAAAACTATGGAAAAGAAGCACTTTAAAAAAAAATTTCCACTCTGTGGTGGACCACTACTTTTACAAAATACAAAAGTATGATACATTTGGATGACAATGTCAAATTGCTATAAAGGTTTCTAAATCAGCGATTTTCAACTTCTTTCATCTCATGGCACACATGAATTAATTACTAAAATTCAGTGCACCAAAAACTATGTCATTTTTGCTGATATGACAACAAAAATAAGTATAATTTTGATTTATTTTTTTAAAAAAAACTACCTACCTGCCTGACCAGGTGGTGGTACAGTGGATTGAGCGCTGGACTGGGAAGCAGAGGACCCAGGTTCAAAACCCCGAGGTTGCAGGTTTGAGGGCAGACTCATCTGGCTTGATCATGGGCTCACCAGCTTGAGCACGAGGTAGCTGGCTTGAGCGTGGAATCATAGATATGACCCCATGGTCACTGACTTGAGAAAGGGGTCACTTGCTTTGCTGTAGCCCCCCTTCAAGGCACATGTGAGAAAGCAATCAATGAACAACTAAGGTGCCACAACAAAGAACTGATGCTTCTCATCTCTCTCCCTTCCTGTCTGTCCCTATCTGTCCCTCTCTGTCTCTGTCACACACACACACAAATTACCTACTTTTTGCTACAATGTAACTTTTAAAATTATCAGGTGCCTATACTTGTATATAAAGATTTTTGGTACCAAGAATTAACCAACCAGACACAACCTTATTATGTAATGCAACCAAGAAGATGCAACTCTATTATATGACCTATATTTATGTTTCAAGACATGACAATTTAAGAGAAAAGACACCTGTGCCCCTGACTAGTCATGTACTGCATGTTTTTAAAATTCTTGCGGCACACCGGTTGAAAATCACTGTTCTAAATGTTTACTTTTAGCCCTGGCCGGTTGGCTCAGCAGTAGAGCGTCGGCCTAGCGTGCGGAGGACCCGGGTTCGATTCCCGGCCAGGGCACATAGGAGAAGCGCCCATTTGCTTCTCCACCCCTCCGCCGCGCCTTCCTTTCTGTCTCTCTCTTCCCCTCCCGCAGCCAAGGCTCCATTGGAGCAAAGATGGCCTGGGCGCTGGGGATGGCTCTGTGGCCTCTGCCCCAGGCGCTAGAGTGGCTCTGGTCGCAACATGGCGACGCCCAGGATGGGCAGAGCATCGCCCCCTGGTGGGCAGAGCGTCGCCCCATGGTGGGCGTGCCGGGTGGATCCCGGTAGGGCGCATGCGGGAGTCTGTCTGACTGTCTCTCCCTGTTTCCAGCTTCAGAAAAATGCAAAAAAAAAAAAAAAAAAAAAAAAAAATATATATATATATATATATATATATATATAATATATACATAAATGTTTACTTTTGATTTCCGATTTTTAACTTGGTACATATAGGTAACAAAGTGTGTCCTGGCATAAACTGGTGAACTACATGTTGAATGAATTACATAGCCTATAAGAGATCTCTGAGGTTCTACAGTTTTTCAGATTTATCTAGTCTGTCCTCCTTTCTATAGTCATTGGGCATTAATATCAAACGATTCATTTCATAACAAGCTCTTAATTTCATAACTAACCTCTTTCTTCAGCAATTAAAAAAAAGCATGATCTAAAAGATATTAGCCTAAAAGCATTATTAGATCTGAATTTTTTTACTGCCTAAATCTTTTATCTCATTAAATTAAAATAGCTAAATCTCCTTTTTTTTTTTTTTTTTACCAAACACATCTGAATGTTCATTTAAAACTGGTTACAAAAAAATTATTTTTGGCCATTTCTCACATTCAATTTTTTGGTGTCACTTTCTTTGTACTAGCTCATAATGAAATGTGTAACAAATTATAGTTGATCACACATTTGAAGTTCTAACTTTATTTTACCAGCAGGTGACAAAACCAACAATAAAGCTCCTTGGGGTGGGGGAGGGGTTGAGGTAGGGGAGCAGTCACGAATTTCAGAAGCATTGTGTTGAGGATTTAAGTTTTTGCAACCACCTATAATGCTCAGTGCTGATTTGACCAAAGCAAACATGGTGAAGAAGTGTAAAGAGAGGAGAAAAAATTAAAAGGTGCCCATTCTCTTGGACCTACAGAATATTAAGCTAAGTGAAATAACTCAGACACAGAGAGACAAATACCATCTGATTTCACTTACATGTGGAATCTAAAGAACAAAATAAACAAACAAAACAGAAACAAACTCCTGGATGCAGAGAACAAAATAAAGGTTGGCATAGTGGGGAGGGGGTTGGGGAGCTGGATGATAAAGGTGAAGGAATTAAGTACAAATTGGTAGTTATAAAACAGCCGCAGGATATCAAGTACAGCATGGGGAACATAGAAAATAACACTGTCATAACTATGGATGATGCCAGGGGGGTACTGGACTTCACTTCATAAGTTATATAAATACCTGATCACTCTGTTGTATGCCTGAAACTAACATAATATTGAATGCTAACTGTAATTGTAAACTTTAAAGCAATTTTTTAAAAATAAGAGTTGGCCATTCTCATACTTCCCCAAATAATACTGGCTTTCTCTGCAAGGAAAATCAGACATTTTTGTTTAAAATCAGTTACCTTAACATTAAAAACAAAACAAAATAGAACAACCCTCCTTCTCAAGAAACAATTTATAGATTTATAAGCTATCATCTCCCAACTCCATCATACACGAGTTCTTTCCCTACAAGTAGTTTTAATACTCCTCAGTTCACCATACACTTACTAGAATAGAATTCTTAAGTATGAATATATGAATAGGTTTCAGGAAGCTTATGAACTCTATGAAAATCCAGATATTTTAAAATTTAGGATAAAGAAGCAATCATTTGGACAAAAAGTCCACAGTATTCAATACATTCTTAGAGGGAACAATAATCCAAAAAGATAAAAAGCATCTTTGTTACATTAAAAATAAGATCTGAATAGAAATACAGGGCATAGGTTCTTCATTAATTAAACCAGAATATATAGCTATTTATTACATTCTAGCATATAATCAAAAAGGCTTTAGAAATAAATCCCTTCACTTTGTAGATGATAAAATTGACATTTGCTAGCTAGAAAGGAGAAGCCAGAGAAGAATGCTGGTCTTCGGGCACCCAGGGCCACTCTCACCCTGCTCCCCACGGGCACAGACAGGAGGGTGTCAGTAAGCACACTACAGGCAGTCAACAATCCTCCTCCGATAAGCAAACAACCTCAGAATAAATCATACTACTAACTCTTTAAACACTACTGGCTCATAAGATATATATAAACATATTCTATTGTACTGAAAAGATCTAAAAATACCTAGTTTCTTAGACACATTTTAGAATTTGCTTCCTTGCCTGTAGGCACAATCAATAACCTGTCAATCATCTAAAATAAAAGACATGAGTGCCTGATTCAACTGCAATCAATAAAAGGTCAGACACTACAGCTGGAGGTGATAACGGATGTTTGGAGGAGAGAAGGCTTAGAGGCCTTTCTGAGGCAATTACTCTAAAAGCACAGGATCAAGTTAATTATGTGAGTGGATCTTTTAGTAATTGTTAAAACTGTTTAGAAATTTTAAGAAAAACCACATTTGAAAGTTTATTTCCTTGTTTATTCACATTAAAAAACAGCAAGTACAAAAACCAAAGGAGATAATGTTCAGTAAAAAAGAATTTTTATAGTAAGTAATTAAGAGAGAAAGCTGGAAAAAGAAATGTCTTATTTTGTTGTCACTTAAGATGGGTATAAATCCAAAATTTGGTGGTTTTTTTCTTTCAAAATAATTATAAACTGAAAGTCTACAAATAAACATCCAAAAAACACTTCCCTCTCCTCCCCCCACCCCCACCTTGACTTCTGAAATATATTGCAACTTTCTACCATCTGTTATTTTAGAGCGGAAACAGTGATGAACATATGGGCTTTCTCTCTCAAGCAGCTGTAGTGTAGTTAAAGTTATAATAATTGTCTTTCTGTAAGATAAATTTACATTAAAAACCTGGCCAGTTTAAAATAAATGGCTTAGCCTCAGAGCCTTTCAGAATAAAATTAAGACATCCAGAATCATCTACGACATGCTACACCCAGAGATTTAGAGGACATCCTCTAAATTTTGTGCTTTTGCATTTAAGGTCAAACAAATAGAATTCATGATGCACAAATCAGTTTATATAATCAGAAAGTCCACAACTCAAGGTTTCTCTTTCTCATTCAAACCACTAGCAACCTCAAATAGGGGTGGGTACTCCTATACAAAAATTGGTAACTAAGTTCTTAAAAGCTGATAATATAAAACTACCACTTTTGTGGGTCATTGAATTTCAATCTAAAGCCTCATTTACTATAAGAAAAATCACAACACATTGGGTATATAAACTTCCATTTCAACTGCAGATCATTTATAATGAGCTTAAGTAAACTGAAAGGAATTGAGTAGATTCTGACCCACATATTATGAAAAAGAAGAATTTTTACTTACCTTTATCTGGGTGATTCAAAATCATGATTCTCCTGTGAGCTGTTCTAATCTTGGCCTTGCCAGCAGATGGGCTGTAAAAAGAAATTGAAGTGCTTATAATAAATGGTGTCAAATGCAGATTATAAATTAACAGTTTATATGGGTTTTAAGAAATTAAAAACTAATGAGAATTTCACCATCTTGTGGATAAATATGAAATTACAGCCTGTCACTTAATTCCAGTAACCACCAAAATGAAATCATTGATTCAATGCTGCTTGTATTTTTCTTTAGTCTTTTGTAATATCAGTCTTTATTTTTAATCCATTTAAAATATAAAACACAATACAGAGCGCAGGAAAGTCAACTGACTATACTCTAAGTTTGAAAATCTATGCTTCAAATTATCTGGGGAAAAAGCAGTACACAGTGTGTAACAGGCAGTTTATTTGGACTTCAGAGCTACTACACTGCTGGATTTTAACCTCTTGCCGTTTCGAATGGGATAACCTTGGTCAGTCTGTTAACCTCCCTGAGCTTCAGCTTCCTCACTGTAAAACACAGTGAGGAAAAACATATTCCTAGTAGAGCAACTGTAAGGAAAAAATTAGTTAATGCCAACAAAGTGCTAAGACAGTGCCTGCTGGGTAACAAGTCTTCTATAAGAGTTAGCTTTATTATTATGTTTCAACAGAATATTTCAACATTTCCTAGCTCATAATTTATTTAACTTTGTAAGAGCCCTATGAGAAAAGCATGGCTGCTAGAATCTATGCTCTAAACAAATATTAAAGAAAGTTAAATAAACCTAAAACTTAATTTATCTAGTATTAAAAGCGTTTCTCATTAGTACATTTTCTAGACAAAAAATAAAAAATAACTCTAACAGCCCTGGCCAGTTGGCTCAGTGGTAGAGCATCAGCCTGACATGTGGATGTCCCAGGTTCGATTCCTGGTCAGGGCACACAGGAGAAGTGACCATCTGTTTCTCCACCCTTTCCCCTCTTGCTTCTCTCTCTCTCTCTTCCCCTCCCACAGCCATGACTCGATTGGAACAAGTTGGCCTTGGGCACAGAGGATGGCTTCATGGCCTCCACTTCAGGTCCTAAGAAGAGCTCAGTTGTTGAGCAATAGAGCAATGCCCCAGATGGGCAGAACATCACCCCCTAGTGGGCTTGCCTAGTGGATTCCAGTTGGGGCACATATGGGAGTCTCTCTGCTACCCCTCCTCTCACTGAATAAGAAAATAACATAAAATAAATAAAAAAAAATAACACCAACTACTAACAAAATTGTGGTATTACTACTTTGATCTTATCTAAGGTACTTAGCTTATCTGAGCCTCAGATGGGAATAATAGTACCCGTACAGGGTGGCAATTGTGAAGCTCAAAATAATTTAATTTGTATGGATGATTTACATTGTAGTAGATAAAAGCAGTTACTTATAGAGATATTCAGATATAGTATATCCTGATCCCACCACTCATTAGCTATACAAATTGTTTTGCTTACTTTATTAAACTCTGGGTTGTAATTTCCTCATATATAAAATGAAATAATAAAACAACTTCCTAGGACTATTTTAAAGATAAATTAGATAACATAAGTTAAAGAATTAGTAATAGTATACAGTTAGTGTTCAGAGAATTGTAATTATTATGAATATAAAGGATGCTAATAAAAATTACTATTTAGTTCCTACTTTGAAAATGAAGTATAAATAACATTATGGTTATACAATGCTATTCATTTAAGTTTTTCCATCTCTTTTGAACACTGCCTCCCTTGCTGTTACTGTCAATCCTCAATTCTGCCAGTGTTTCAGTCACTTGCCAGTTACTTTCTACTTCTAATCTCCCAGGATTAAGTAACAATAGCAACAAGCATGTAAAATATTCTTCTATGAATAAAATAAATAAGTCTTGTGTTAAAGAAGAAATCAAACCAGAAATAAAAAATACCGTCAGACCAGTGAAAATGGAAATATAATATAGCAAAACTTATGAAATATAGCCAAAGCAATTCTATGAGGAAAATTTATAGCAGTAAACTACTACATTAAGAAAAAAGAAAGAGCTCACACAACCTAACTTTACATCCCAGGGAAATAAAAAATAAAAAAAAAAGAACAATCTAAGTCATCTAAGACCAAGGTTAGTAGAAGGAGGGAAGTAAAAAGATCAGAGTATATGAAATAGACACTAAAGAGACAATAGAAAAGACCAGTGAAATTAAGAGCTTTTTTATTGAAAAGATAAACAAAATAGACAAACCATTAGCTAGACTCAACAACAAAAAAATAGAGAACTCAAAGAAATAAAATCAGAAATAAGAAGAGACATTAATATCAAAGAAATACAAAGAATCATAAGAATTCCAATATGATTTAGTTTCCTGTAGCTAATCTACATTACCCACCCCCTTTTTGGTGCTAACACTTCTTTCCTTTATTAGTTATGTTTTCTAGTTCTGTGTATGTATTTGACATGACTCCTTAGATAGATACTAAACTACTTAAGAGTAGAAGCTATGATTTAGATACTTAAATTATTATCTTGTACCGTATTAAATATGAAATAGATGCCTAATGCATTTTACACTATCCTACAAATGTAAATAAACAGCTGTAAAAAGTTAAATCCCTTAAAATAATAAAGGCTCTGTGTTAATAAATACTAAAAATTTAAAAGATTATTGTATTGTAGAAAATTTTTAAAAGGGGGGAGTTTTAAAAACTTTATTTTTATTTTATTTATTTATTTATTTATTTATTTATTTATTTATTTTGTCTTTTTTTTCTGAAGCTGGAAACGGGGAGAGACAGTCAGACAGACTCCCGCATGCGCCCGACCGGGATCCACCCCGCACGCCCACCAGGGGCGACGCTCTGCCCACCAGGGGGCGATGCTCTGCCCCTCCCGGTGGTCGCTCTGCCGAGACCAGAGCCACTCTAGCGCCTGGGGCAGAGGCCAAGGAGCCATCCCCAGCGCCCCGGGCCATCTTTGCTCCAATGGAGCCTTGGCTGCGGAGGGGAAGAGAGAGACAGGGAGGAAAGGGGGGGGTGGAGAAGCAGATGGGCGCCTCTCCTATGAGCCCTGGCCGGGAATCGTTTATTTTTTATTTTTATTTAATGATTTTAGTGAGAGAGGAAGGGAGAGACAGGCAGGAACATTGATCTGTTCCTGTATGAGCTCTGACCGAGGATGGAGCCAACAACCTCTGTGCTTCAGGACAATGCTCTAACCGAGCTACGTGGCCAGGGCTTAAAAACTGTATTTTAAATAGGGAGAAATATATAGTGACAAAAAGTGATTTGACTTTGGGTGATGGATACACAACATAATCAACAGTTCAAATGCTATAGAGATGTTTACCTGAAACCTATGTACTCTTATGGATCAATGTCACCTCATTAAATTTAATTTTCTAAATAAATTTTAAAACAAACAAAACAAAACAAATCTTATTTTATAAAGCTAATCAAATGCAGATCACTCATCTAAATTTCCACTGTATAAGTTTTTGGAAGGGAGTATATATGGTAAGTTGCATCTTATTCTCTATATAAAGCTTTAATTTAGCACCAGTCAAAATTATCCTTGAATATCACTTGCATTGCCTATAAATAACAATGCACGAGGGTTTGTATATAAAACTCTATAAGCATCATATACACTGAGGCCTTCCAATTACTGAACAGATTGAAGTCAGTGGAAAGTTCATATGCACAAGTATGACCATTTAAAACATTCTACCTTTAAGAAAATAATGATCAGATTCCTAGTGGTGAGCTTTTGGGGATCAAGTAAGTGTTATACTTTGCCTGAAGGGTTTATTCCCTTTTCTTTAAGTCCTCAAGATCTCAATGTATTTTAATACATCGGTCTGCTGTTGTAGTAAAAAGATGGGAGAACCCTAATCCTTAAACACAGTATAAAAATTAAATGTAGATCTGATATACCTCCAGTGTAGACAATGTCACTGTGAAACTGAGAATATAGCTTTAAATAGCATGTTGCCTAGATCAGCCATTTCAAACTGCTCCCTGGACCCATTTCGCCGGGAGTGAGGCAGAGGGATGCGTGGAATGGAGCAGTGTTCCCCAATCCTGCGGCAAATGGAGCAGGGGCTGGTGCCATCTTTTTTACTATTGGTTTTTTGAGTAACATTTAACAGAGTTCCACAGAAGCTTTTAGAAAGTCTGAAAATCATAAATGTGTATCATTTCAGAAAATATTGGGTATAATAAAGTTTTCCTGGACAGTAAAATATTTTAGGCTTTGTAAGAATGTACAGAATCGCCTGACCTGTGGTGGCACAGTGGATAAGAACATTGACCTGGAACTCTGAGGTCACCGGTTCAAAACCCTGGGCTTGCCCAGTCAAGGCACATAGGGGAGTTGATGCTTCCTGCTCTTCCCCCCTTCTCTCTCTCTCTCTCTCCCTCGCGCGCGCGCATACCTGCACTTTCTCTCTCTCTCTCTCTCAAATGAATAAAGTCTTATAAAAAAGGTAAAGAATGTACAGAATCACTTAGTAGCACATGGTATTTTTAAAATAAATCAATAGTTGTCTCCATTTTGCCTTTACCTACTTCTTATATAGTCTAGATTCACTGAGCCCAGAAAATGAAATCACAGCACTGTATTCACATCTTAAAGAATCTTCTCAAAATCAACATTGCCTGAATGAAAGAAAGGGAGGAAAGCAAACAATTTTTACCCTTTTTTTAAACAGATTAAGAGCAAATATTTAGCTTCTGCATTCATGATGGAGATGGGAAGAGGAGCCAATATTTATTCAACACCTGTTATTTAGGTATTTTTATAAAAGGTATCATCATATCAGCTTATATTATTCCAACAAGGCTAGAAATTATTAATTCTAATTGAAAAATGAAGAGACTGAAGTACCAAAAAGCAAAAAATACTTTGACCAAGATCATATAATACAGTGTGTCAGAGACAGAATCAGGACAAGAATCGTTTTGCCTAGTTAGCATTTACTGAGTAGTTACTAAGTGCCACGCATATGTTAAGAATTTTGTGTGTTAATTTCACAACCGTAGGCTGCGGAAACTAATACTACTTCTAATTTACAAATAAAACTGAGGTAACACAGCTAGTGTGTGGTAAAACTGGTATTCATACCCAGATTCACTTGTTATCAAAGTGTGTGCTCTTTTTTTTTTTTTTTTTTCTGAAGCTGGAAACAGGGAGAGACAGTCAGACAGACTCCCGCATGCGCCCGACCGGGATCCACCCCGCACGCCCACCAGGGGGCGATGCTCTGCCCCTCCGGGGCATCGCTCTGCCGCAACCAGAGCCACTCGAGCGCCTGGGGCAGAGGCCAAGGAGCCATCCCCAGCGCCTGGGCCATCTTTGCTCCAAAGGAGCCTTAGCTGCGGGAGGGGAAGAGAGAGACAGAGAGGAAGGAGGGGGTGGGGGTGGAGAAGCAAATGGGCACTTCTCCTATGTGCCCTGGCCGGGAATCGAACCCGGGTCCCCTGCACGCCAGGCTGACGCTCTACCGCTGAGCCAACCGGCCAGGAAAGTGTGTGCTCTTAACCACTGAATGTTCCTTGTGAAATTCTGTAAAACTTTCAGTTCAATAGATAAAAGTTTATAACCACGTACTTAATGCACCTTAAGTCAACTTCTAATTATCTGTTCTTACATAATAGGAGTGCTTTGAATTATACAAAATATTCTGAAAAAACTTTGTGTTTGGTTTTATAATGTGTTTCATATTCACATTTCACAACTATAGATGGGATGTTAGAGTACAAGAAAAATAACAGTGCTATTCTGAATAATATTAAAGGACTAAATAACAATGTAAATAACTTGCTAATCTGGTTTCCTCACTTAAAATCATTTTTATTTTACTATTCTCAGTTGAGAAGAGATCTGATCTCTTCTTCTATTAAAAGAAAGCACCAAGCGCCTGGCCTGTGGTGGCGCAGCGGGTAGGGTATCGACCTGGACTGCTGACACAGCCGGCTCACAACCCACGGCTTGCTCGGTCACGCATGTACAACAGGCAATCAATGAGCAACTAAAGTGAAACAACTAGGAGTTGATATTTCTTGTTCCCCCATCTCTCTGTAAAAATCAAAAAAGTAAAATCTTTAAAAATAAATAAGTAAATAAATAAAGCACTGAGCTAAATTGAGCTATTTTCTCCCCTTCCTACTGCTTTGGTTTTCCTGCTAAGTAATAAGAAATAAAATGTTTTGGTCTTAAAAATCTGCTCGTCTATAAAAGCTTTTTAAAAATTATGCCAATATAGGACTTTATGATCTATTTGCTTAATTATGTTCATTAAATCACTACTAGATTTGTTGTAGATGACATACTATACTATAACCAATTCCCATAAAAATTTAAATGGATTCTAAAGGAACCTCAGGTAAAAATTTGAATGCAGCTATAGGTAAATCTATGGTAGGGAAAGTATTCTTAACTTTAAGTGTTAAATGATATCACAGAGCAATCATATAACAATATTATTAACTTCTTCCTATACTGCCCAAAGTCAGACAATAAACGGATACTAAAGTGAAGCCAGTATAACAAAATATGCTAGATGTTGAACTGCAGAACTAGAAAAGAACTGTGAGAAAAAGAACTCATATTATAATAAAAAATGATACCTATCAAATTATAAAACTGAAATCAGAAAGAATTCAGTGTCACAATAAGGGATATTATGATAATAGCTTTGAAACTTAGAACTGAAATATAATAACTTCTTAATAAAGAATAAAGACACATAACTTTGCCTGATTTTTTTAAGGAGTGTTGCAATAGTCTCTTCTATTGCAAGTTTTAAAAAGTAAAAACTAGTTATCTTCTCCTCTGTCTCTTAGTCATAATTTAAAATATAAGAATAACTTTACTGTAATACTTTCTTCTTTTTCAAGCTTGGACACAGAACAAAACAATACACACCTACCTTACACCCAAAATAAGACTAGCTTCTCGCCTACTCATTTTCTGTTCAAATCCTCCTTTATAGTAGGATGAAAGGCTCTGTACAGGGGAAAAAAAGGGCAAGAAATAATTAGTTCCATGTATGAGGTGGCATGACCTCAATCCCATCACATAAAGGCAATAAAAGTAATACATTTTTCTAGAAGTCTCTTGAAATTATGCAGGGAGGGGGCACTAGACGATCCTTTACTAATATCAAGTTGAGCATTTTAAAAAAGTTAATTCTTTTTACTTTCAAATATAATAATTTTTCTACACTCACATATAACTGAAAGAATAAAAGACTGGAAGAAGAAAAAGGCTTTAGCTTTCTCAAAGTCCTGCAGTAATTCTCTCATTACTTGACCAAGTCATTTAATGTGATAGGACCAACACTGTTTAACCTACTAGACTGCCTGACAGAGAAAAAGGAGGAGGAATCAACAAAGTGGATAGGATGTCAGGATAGCAGACAGGCAGGCCAAGAGGGACCAGGAAGCTGCACTGAAGGTCACTGTGGCCGGAGAGGCATGAGCAAGGAGTGTTATTAGAGAGGAAGTTTGGGCCAGATTGTGGAGGGCCTTGTAAACAATAGAAATAATTTAGAATTTCACTCTCAGAAGCCAGAGCACTGGAGTAATATAATTTGACTTTTTGGGGGAAAGAATTACTCTAACTGCTATGCAGAAAATAGAAAGAAAATGGCAACAGTGGAAGCAGGAGACCAGTTTAGAGGGCACAATAACCTAGCAAAGAAAGGATGGTGGTATGGACCAGCGTGGTAGGAAAGGAGGACATGAAGGGTGGTCAGAACCTGAACGTATTGTGAAACAGACCTAACACTTGCTAGGTGGACTAGACGTGGGATACAAGAAAGGAGAGGAACGAAAGATGATGCAGTAAATACCACTATTATGGACTGTGCAGACCCCCTTCAGAAGTGAAGGACTTACTCCTTAGACTCTGGAGCTGTCTCTGGCAGATAGCACTCAAGGTCAAACTATTCAAGAATTTCCTTGGCTGAAGAGAGTCAAACTCATGGCCCCTTCCCAGGGCAATCTCTTACAAGTGCTTGACATGTGGGTATAACCAGTGTACTTAGCTAGGGCTCAGTCCTCGGACCTCTTATCTATATTCACTTCCAAAGCGTTGTCATTTAGCTCATGGCTCCTTGCCCTAACTTGGGACGACCACACTGAGCCATTTGCACTTCACAGTGCCCTGTGGCAGTCTGAGGACTGTGTTAAGACTGCACTGCCACCTAAACTGTCCCTCCATCCTTTGTCCTTCCTTTCCTTTCTAGAGCTGTTGATCATAATAGCATTCCCTAAAAACTAACAGCTTGCTAATCTGTCTCAGTCTGCCTTCCAGAGAACTTGAACTATGACTTTAAGGTCTTCAGCTTAAACTGCCAAACTGCCACTTAATGACTTAGAGGAGCAGTTGTTTGTTGTGGGTAGTAGATACCAGGAGATGGTTTTTGGTTATATTAAGTCTGAAATGTCTATTAAATACCTGAGTAGAGAAGTCTGAGCAGGAGATAACACTGAGAGCCATGAGTGTACAGGCAGTTTTCAAAGCCATGAGGCTGAACGAGATCACTCTAAAGAGTGAGCATAGACAAGAACTGAATCCTAGAGACTACGATGTTTAGTGGCACAAATACGGAAAGGAATCAGTACAGGAAACTGAGAAGACCCAGCGGTGGGGTAGGAGGAAAAGCAGATGCCAAAAAGTGAGGAAGTGAAAAATACTTTCAAATGATTCTGGTAGGTCAAGTAAGATTTGAGCTGAGAACTGACTATTGGATTTAGCAGAGTCAAAAACTGGGATGGGAGTGGGAGTCAAACTCTGATTAGACAGATTTTATGAGAAAACAGAAGGAAGGGAATGGGAGACAGCAAGTAAAAACAAGTCTTCAGGACGTCTTCACAGAGAAACGAGACTCATAAACATTTTTTAAAAGGAAAAGATGTATCATATGATTCTAACTACACGTATCATGTTTTTAAAATATGAACCCATATTTTTTAAAGAAAAAATAAAGTGTATACTTACATAAAACAAAATCTGAATGTATATACACCAAAATGTTGTTTTGGGGTAGTAGAATTTTATGAATAATTCTTTTTTCTTCTTTATGTTTATTTTTGCTTTTTAAATGTTCAACAGTGAACAAAGGCTACTTGTAATTTTTTTAAGGGACTAAATAAAAGAAACCAAGGAACTAATCAGAGCTTTAAAAAAATAAGTCCCAGGATGCCAGATCTATTCATTTAGTATATAAAGTGCTCTCTTTGAATATCGTGTTATAAATTTTTACCTGGTAATAATTCACTCAAACATTCTAGCACTTATTTAATTATGTGCCAGGAACTTTTTAAATAAGACAGGATAATTCTGTCCTTTATCATGTAGATGCTAATCTATCAATGTACTAATACTGTGAAGAATAAGATGTACTATTCCAAGTTTCAGGTAATTTAGAATTTAGTAAGAAAAAAAAACCACTTCTTCCAGTTGTGGAAGGAAAAAGGGAATCAAATGATTTAAATACACATACTAACATGGACAAACTTTATACATATAAATATATATATACATATATGCACACACACTGGCAATATATTAAGGAATAAGAAATGTATAGGAAAGTATGTTTTACATATATATATAAACATATTTATATATATAGATAGATAGATAGGGGCTTTAAAAGAGAAAGAATAGCTGGTTTAAAGGTTTCTCTTGAGAGTGACGTCAGAGAAATAGCGCCGTAAGGAGCGATACTGATAAATCTCCCCAAAATTTCAAAAGATCTTCAACCAGAGACAGAAAAATCTATCCTTAGAGCCTCCAGAAGTCCCGCACTGAATGCAAAGGTATGATCGAGCAAAAAATTGACTGAATATATAATCAACCCCGAAGGAAAAGACAAAGAAGGGAACACTCTGCCTTCCTCACTAACCAGCTGCTTTCACTGAGAGTATAGGAACTAAGGCGGACATAGGGTGTGAACAGAGCCAGGCCGTGGCACAAACATCCAAACCAGGCTGTGGCACGGACAGCCAAGCCGAGGAAAACTGTGCTTATGGCAACCCAGTCAACACAAGCTAACGTTAGCGCCAAATCCAGACAAAGAAAGGCAAGTGAGGCAACCATTGGCCCCGATGTCCTGGTCGGTGCGCGCGGATAGTGGGCGAGAGATTCTTCCTACAGCTCTGGGGTGGGCGCCCGTGTTACCGGACAGAGGGGCAGGGTCAGAGGCCTTTGCATGGGCTGTAATCAGAGTCTCAGTGCCGCCCCTGTACCCTGAAAAGTGGTGCACAGGAAGTGCGCAGGAGCAAAATTCCCTACGCTGAAACTTCTCAGGGTGGGCAGGGCGCCTCACCCAGGGCAAGAGGCAGCCAGCGTGATATCCTGGTTGGTGCACAAGGAAAGTGTGCAAGAGATTCCTCCTAGAGCCTCGGGAGTGGGCGCCCGTGTTACCAGACAGAGGGGCAGAGACAGAGGCCTTTGTGTGGACTGAAACCGGAGTCTTGGGGTCGCACGTGTCCTGAAAAGTGGCGCACGGGGAGTGCCGGAGCGAAATTCCCTACGCTGGAACTTCTCAGGGCGGGTGGGGCGCCTCACCCAGAGCGAGAGGCGGCTGGCGTGATATCCTGGTGGGGGAGTGGGAGCGCGGATAGTGGGCGAGAGATTCCTCCGAGCGCCCTGGGAGTGGGCGCCCGTATTCCCGGACAGAGGGGCAGAGTCAGAGGCCTTAGCGTGGGCTGTGACCGCAGTCTCACTGTCACCCGTGCCCTGAAGAGCGGCATGCGAAAGCGAGATTCCCTACGCTCAAACTTCTCCGGGCAGGTGGGGCACCTCACCCAGCCATACAAGCTAACAGACCCGTGAAAGATTAGCTTAACCCACAGTCTGCTCACCTCCCAACTGACCTATGCGGCTCTAACTGACAAGATCTCTCTCAAGTCAGCAATCTAAGACAAGAGGGGAGATATATTTTAGTGCCTCTTATTATGCTATGCACGTAGGGGTAGGGGCAACCTCTGATCGGCAGAGCTTTCATACTCAGGGCTATATGTTAAAAAGAGGGATTTGGCAGCTTGTAAGTCCTCCTGCTTTGCAAACAGCGACTAGGGCATCTTCTACCCAGCCAAAACAGGTTACAAAGTGCCAAAAGCCTGGGGAAAGGGGTCCCACAGAGTGCTGAGGCATTTGGGACTTGCCTAGAGGTATATAGAAAGTCACCTTGAAAACAATTGGCTCCCAGCCCCGCCTGATTATGCTAGCGGCTCTGATTGAGCCTTGCCCAGAGCGCTGCGCTGAGTGGGAATAGAGTGGGATTTGCCAGCTCTTTGAGCCTCTTACTCTCCAGGCAGAGGCAGCAGCAACCCCATAGCTGGATCCTCAGGCTACTAATTCAGGAAGGAAAGACTAGGAGAGAGGCTCCGAGAAAATGAACTCTTTCATTGTCGGAGCCTGCAAATGCTAATGAGCCTTGACTGCCAATGAGACTGAAGCCCAATATATGACACCGCCATAGAGACTTATCAACTGCAAATCTCTACCTGAGCATGCCACAGGCACAGAGCCTGGGGTACAGAGTCACCGACCAGGAAGAGGGAGAGAAAAGAAAAAGCAAGAAGATAACCTCTCAAAATCAAGAATAATCCACAGACTTTATAACCTATCCCATTTTATTATATTTGTTCGTTTGTTTCTCTTCTTGTCTTGATTATTTTCTTTTTCTTCCAATTCGGTCATTTAATTTTAGGCCAGTTTTACTCTCTCCTCTCCTTGAACTATACTACCCATAAGTGTTACATCTCCCATTATCTTTACTTTCTTCCTATTTGAGTTGCACTCCAAAACCCTTAACTCTTTCTCTCTCTCCTTTTGTTCTTTTTTCTTCTTTTTGTGTTTTCCTCTTTCTGTTTTTCTCCCTCTATATTAGTTTCTTCTTTTCTCCTTTACTTTTCCTCTAAATCAATCCTCAATCATGAACAAATTATTTTAATTGAGACTCAAATTTTTCTTTGTGGCACTTTGGGTGTTTTTTTACTTCACTTTTTTTTAACTTATTTGCAGTGCTCCCAACTCTAGGTCTCCATTTTATCTAGTTTTTGCTCCACTAAATACAATAGTAATTTTTTAATTCTTTTTTAAAATTTTTTTTCTATTTCCCTCTTATTCCTCTCATTATATCTCTTAGTCAACCATCCCCTAAAAGCAAATCATTTTATTCTTGACCCAAATTTTTTTCTTTTCTGCATTTTGTGGGTTCATATTTCCATTTTTTTGCCCCTTTATCACTTCTCCCCAACTCAGGACCTCCATTATAGGTAGTTTTTGTTCTTCTTAGCAGAATATAATCCACAGTTCCCCACATTTTTTTTCTCAAGGAGGAGAGGAGAGGAGAGGAAAAAAAAAGGGGGAGAAATAATAATATTTTCAACTTTTTATTCTTTATTAATTCTCATTAGTACTATAAACAAAACCACCCTCAGATGCCATTAAGGAAAAGGAAATAGAATATCATGGATACAAAAGACGGAGAGGTAGCACAGATACATGAGGAAAAATCTATGGAGAAAAAATTTAATATATTGGAAAACTTGGAGCTAAATGACAGAGAATTTAAAATAGAAATCCTAAAAATACTCAGAGATATACAAGAAAACACAGAAAGGCAATTTAGGGAGCTCAGAAAACAATTCAATGAACACAAAGAATATATCACCTAGGAAATTGAAACTATAAAAACAATTCAAACAGACATGAAAAACTCAATTCACGAGCTAAAAAATGAGGTAATAAGCTTAGCTAATAGAACAGGCCAGATAAGAGGTAGGATTAGTGAAATAGAAGACAAGCAACTTGAGGCACAACAGAGAGAAGAAGAAAGAGACTCAAAATTAAAAAAAAAGAGAAAGCCCTACAGAAATTGTCTGACTCCATCAAAAAGAATAACATAAAAATAATAGGTATATCAGAGGGAGAAGATAGAGAAAATGGAATGGAGAACATATTCAAACAAATAATAGATGAGAACTTCCAAAGCCTGTGGAAAGAACTAAAGCCTCAAATTCAAGAAGCAAACAGAACACTGAGTTTTCTTAACCCCAACAAACCTACTCCAAGGCACATCATAATGAAAATGGCACAAACCAATGACAAAGAAAAAATTCTCAAGGCAGCCAGGGAAAAGAAGAATACAACATATAAAGGAAGGCCTATTAGATTATCATCGGATTTCTCAACAGAAACTCTCCAAGCTAGAAGAGAGTCGACCCCAATATTTAAAGTCCTGAAAGACAGGAACTTTCAGCCAAGAATACTATACTCATCAAAGCTATCCTTCAAATACGAAGGAGAAATAAAACATTCACAGATACAGAAAAGATGAGGGAATTTATCATCAGAAAACCCCCACTCCAGGAATTACTAAAGGGGGTTTTCCAACCAGATACAAAGAACAAAACAAAACAAAACTGCAAGTAAAAGCTCCACCAAGAACACAATAAAACCAAATTTAAACTGTGACAACAAAAACAAAAACAAAAACAAAAAAAGGGGAGAGGACGGAGATTAACAGTAGCAAAGGACGATGGAGTGCAAAAGTACTCACAAGATAGTGTACTACAATGAACAGGGTAGGAACCCTTTTCATTACTTAATGGTAACCACCTTTGAAAAAACCACCACAGAAGCACATGACTTAAAAAAGATAGCAACAGAGGAAAGAAGTATGGAATACAACCAAACAAAAACAAAGGATAGAAAAACAAAAGAGATGAATCAAACAAGACATGAAACTAATAGAAAGCAATGTATAAAGTGGCAATAGGGAACCCACAAGTGTCAATAATTACACTAAATGTAAACGGATTAAACTCACCAATAAAAAGACACAGAATAGCAGAATGGATTAAAAAAGAAAATCCAACTGTATGCTGCCTGCAAGAAACTCATCTAAGCAACAAGGATAAAAACAAATTCAAAGTGAAAGTCTGGAAAACAATACTCCAAGCAAATAACATCCAAAAAAAAGCAGGCGTAGCAATACTCATATCTGATAATGCTGACTACAAGACAGCAAAAGTACTCAGAGACAAAAATGGTCATTTCATAATGATTAAGGGGATGATCACAAAGCTTATTAACCCTGAAAAAAGTATTGTATCTGAGCAATGTTTTTTACTTTTTGCTCAGCGGGAAATGAAAACTCAGTATCTGGATGAGGCTCATATCCTAAAACACAAATCACTTATAAGACAATCTGTACATATACAATCATTACAACCCTTCTAAAAGAACTAGGTCATTCTGAGGATAAAAGTTTAACATTTGGGGGCTTATACAGAAAAGCAAACAGGAAAAACATGCTCAAGTTACTCAACACATTTCCTCAGAGAAAATCATCCTCCTAAACTCATGAAATTTAGCTTTTCTATTTCATAATTTTAAATAAAATAAAAATTTATCAGTTTTTAAAATATATTATTCTGTTTAAATTAGTATCTGTGTCATGAGCAAGCAAAAAATTGTAGCTCTTAACTCCTTGACCTCCCCTCATAAAACATTAACTAAAAGGCCCTTTCAAACTTAGAAATAATATAACAATATTGCATTATATTAGAATATATAGATATAGTGGAATGCAGACCCATTTTTTTCTTTTTATTTAATTTCTTTATTAAATTTAATGCAGTGACATTGGTAAATCAGGGTACATATGTTTAGAGAAAACATCTCTAGATTATTTTGACATCTGATTGTGCTGTATACCCCTCCCCCAAAGTTAAATTGTCTACTGTCACCTTCTATCTGGTTTTCTTTGTGCCCCTCCCCTCCCCCAACCCCTCTTTCCTTCTTCACCCCATCCTCCCTCCCCCCAACCCCTCCCCTGTTGCCATCAAATTCTTGTTCATGTCTCTGAGTCTCATTTTTATGTCCCTTCTATGTATGGATTCATATAGTTCTTAGTTTTTTTCTGATTTACTTATTTCACTCCGCATAATGTTATCAAGGTCCATCCATGATCCGATGTCATCATTTCTTATGGCTGAGTAGTATTCCATAGTATATATGTACTAAAACTTTTTAATCCACTCGTCCTCTGACGGACACTTGAGCTGTTTCCAGACCTTCGCTATTGTGAACAATGCTGCCACAAACATGGGGGTGCATTTCTCCTTTTGGAGCCGTTCTATGGTGTCCTTGGGGTATATTCCTAAAAGTGGGATAGCTGGGTCAAAAGGCAGTTCGATTTTCAGGTTTGTGAGGAATCTCCATACTGTTTTCCACAGTGGCTGCACCAGTCTGCATTCCCACCAGCAGTGCAGGAAGGTTCCCTTTTCTCCACATCCTCGCCAGCACTTATTCTGTGTTGTTTTGTTGATGAGTGCCATTCTGACTGGTGTGAGGTGATATCTCATTGTGGTTTTAATTTGCATTTCTCTAATGATTAGTAATGTTAAGCATTTTTTCATATGACTATTGGCCATCTGTATGTCCTCTTTGGAGAAGTGTCTATTCATCTCATTTGCCCATTTTTGGATTGGATTGTTTGTCTTCCTGGTGTTGAGATTTACAAGTTCTTTATAAATTTTGGTTATTAACCCCTTATCAGACGTATTGTCAAATATGTTCTCCCATTGTGTAGTTTGTCTTTTTATTCTGTTCTTGTTGTCTTTAGCTGTGCAAAAGCTTTTTACTTTGATATAGTCCCATTTGTTTATCCTGTCTTTTATTTCACTTCCCCGTGGAGATAAATCAGCAAATACAATATATTGCTCCGAGAGATGTCGGAGAGCTTACTGCCTATGTTTTCTCCTAAGATGCTTATGGTTTCACGGCCTACATTTAAGTCTTTTATCCATTCTGAGCTTATTTTTGTGAGTGGTGTAAGCTGGTGATCTAGTTTCATTTTTTTCCAGGTAGCTGTCCAATTTTCCCAACACCATTTGTTAAAGAGGCTGTCTTTACTCCATTGTATTTCCTTACCTCCTTTGTCAAATATCAGTTGTCCATAGAACTGTGGGTTTATTTCTGCGGTTCTCTGTTCTGTTCCATTGATCTATATGCCTGTTCTTATGCCAGTACCAGGTTGTTTTGAGTACAATGGCCTTGTAATATAACTTGATATCAGGAAGTGTGATACCTCCCACTTTATTCTTCTTTTTTAAGATTGCTGAGGCTATTCGTGTTCTCTTTTGGTTCCATATAAATTTTTGGAATATGTGATCTATATCTTTGAAGTATGTCATTGGTATTTTAATTGGTATTGCATTGAATTTATAGATTGCTTTGGGTAATATAGACATTTTAATGATGTTTATTCTTCCTAACCATGAGCACGGTATATGCTTCCACTTGTTTGTATCTTCCTTCATTTCTTTTACCAATGCTTTGTAATTTTCCAAGTACAAGTCTTTAGTCTCCTTGGTTAAGTTTACTTCTAGGTACTTTATTTTTTTTGGTTGTAATTGTGAAGGGGATTGTTTCCTTAATTTCTCTTTCTGACTGTTCATTGTTGGTGTATAAAAATGCCTCTGATTTCTGAGTATTGATTTTATATCCTGCCACTTTGCTGAATTCATTTATCAGGTCCAGTAGCTTTTTGACTGAGACTTTAGGGTTTTCTATATACAATATCATATCATCTGCAAATAATGATAGTTTTACTTCTTCTTTTCCAACTTGAATGCCTTTTATTTCTTCTTCTGGTCTGATTGCTGTGGCTAGGACTTCCAGGACTATGTTAAATAAGAGTGGTGAAAGGGGGCACCCCTGCTTTGTTCCTGATCTTAAGGGTATTGTTTTTAATTTTTGCCCATTAAGTATGATGTTGGCTGTGGGTTTCTCATAGATGGCTTTTATCATGTTGAGGTATGTTCCCTGTATTCCCACTCTGCTGAGAGTTTTGATCATGAATGGGTGCTGGATTTTATCAAATGCTTTTTCTGCATCTATTGAAATTATCATATGGTTTTTCTCCTTCTTTTTGTTTATGTGATGAATCACATTGATTGATTTGCAAATATTGTACCAGCCTTGCCTCCCCAGAATAAATCCCATTTGATCATGGTGTATGATTTTTTCCATATATTGTTGGATCCGGTTTGCTAATATTTTGTTGAAGATTTTAGCATCTATATTCATCAGAGATATTGGCCTATAATTTTCTTTCTTTGTGTTGTCTTTGCCTGGTTTTGGAATCAGAATTATGCTTGCCTCATAAAAGGAGCTTGGAAGTCTTCCTTCCTCTTGAATTTCTTGAAATAGTTTGAGAAGGATAGGAGTTAGTTCTTCTTTGAATATTTGGTAGAATTCCATTGTGAAGCCATGGGGCCCCGGACTTTTCTTTGTTGGGAGTTTTTTGATAACTCTTTTGATCTCATTTGGTGTAATCAGTCTGTTTAGGTTTTCTGATTCTTCCAGATTGATTTTTGGAAGATTGTATGTTTCAAGGAATTCGTCCATTTCACCTAGGTTGTCTAGTTTTTTGGCATACAGTTCTTCATA
Source organism: Saccopteryx bilineata (assembly GCF_036850765.1). Lineage (NCBI taxonomy): Eukaryota > Metazoa > Chordata > Mammalia > Chiroptera > Emballonuridae > Saccopteryx > Saccopteryx bilineata. The sequence goes on along the minus strand of NC_089495.1, from coordinate 102,267,253 downwards.
GTATTTTCTTACAATATTTTGTATTTCTGTTGTGTCAGTTGTTATTTCTCCTCTCTCATTTCTAATTTTATTTATTTGAATCCTCTCTCTCTTTTTCTTGGTGAGTCTACTTAAAGGTTCATCAATCTTGTTTACCTTTTCAAAGAACCAGCTCCTAGTTTCATTGATCCTCTGTATTGTTTCTTTAGCCTCTATGTCATTTATTTCTGCTCTGACCTTTATTATTTCCTTCCTTCTACTACATTTGGGCTTTACTTGCTGTTCTTTTTCTAGTTCTTTCAGATGCAGGGTTAAGTTGTTTATTTGAGCTTTTCTAGCTTCTTAAAGTGTGCCTGTAGTGCTATGAACTTCCCTCTCAGTACTGCTTTTGCTGTGTCCCATAAATTTTGAGTTGTTGTATGCCCATTGTCATTCGTTTCAAGGAATTTCTTATTTCTTCTTTGATTTCATTTTTAATCCATTGGTTATTTAACAACCTGCTACTTAGTTTCCATGTGTTTGAGAATTTTTGAGCTTTTCTGTTGTGGTTGATTTCTAGTTTCATGCCGTTGTGATCAGAGAAAGTGCTTGATATGATTTCAATCTTCTTAAATTTGTTGAGAGCACTTTTGTGTCCTAACATGTGGTCTATCCTAGAGAATGTACCATGAGCACTTGAAAAGAATGTATATTCTGCTGCTTTAGGGTGAAAGGTTCTGAAGATATCTATTAAATCGAGTTGATCTAGTGTTTCCAATAAGTCTGTTTCTTTGTTAATTTTCTTTCTTGAGGATCTATCTAATGATGTTAGTGGGGTATTGAAATCCCCTACTATTATAGTATTGCTGTTGATCTTGCCCTTTAAATCCATCAAAGTCTGCTTCATATATTTGGTTGCTCCTATATTAGGTGCATAGATATTTATAATAGTTATATCTTCCTGTTGGATTGCTCCCTTTATCATTATGTAGTGGCCTTCTTTATCTCTTACTATATCCTTTGTTTTAAAGTCCAATTTGTCTGATATAAGTATTGCTACCCCATTGCATGAAATGTTTTTTTCCATCCTTTTACCTTCAATCTATGTGTATCTTTTGTGCTAAGGTGTCTCTTGTAGACAGAATATGTATGGGTCCTGTTTTCTTATCCATGCAGCTACCCTATGTCTTTTCATTGGATCATTTAATCCATTTACATTTAGGATTATTATTGATATGTAGTTGTTTATTGCCATTTTCTTCTTTAAAGGTGTATTCCTTTTTTGCTATATTCTTTTCCCACTTTGATCTGTTTACAACAGGCCCCTTAACATTTCCTGCAGCATTGGTTTGGTTGAAATGAATTCCTTGAGTTGTTTTTTGTCTGGGAAGCTTTTTATTTCTCCTTCGATTTTAAATGATAGCCTTGCTGGATAAAGTAGTCTTGGTTGTAGGTTCTTGTTCTGCATTACTTTGAATATTTCTTGCCATTCCCTTCTGGCCTCAAGTGTTTCTGTTGAGAAGTCGGATGTCAATCTTATGGGGGCTCCTTTGTAGGTGATAACTTTTCTTTCTCTTGCATCTTTTAATATTTTCTCTTTATCGCTTAGCTTTGGTATTTTAATTGTGATGTGTCTTGGTGTTGGTTTCTTTGGGTTTCTCTTTAATGGAGTCCTTTGTGCTTCTTGGACTTGTGAGAGTTTGTTTTGCATTAATTTAGGGAAGTTTTCAGCTATGATATGATTGAACAAAGTCTCTATCCCTTGTTCTTTTTCTTCTTCTTCAGGAACCCCTATGATGCGGATGTTATTTCTCTTCATGTTGTCACAGAGATCTCTAAGAATTTCCTCTGACTTTTTGAGTCTCTTTTCTCTTTTCTTCTCTGCTTTCATGCCTTCATTCCAGTTGTCCTCCAACTCGCTAATTCGATCCTCAGCTCTATCTATCCTGTTTTTAATACCTTCCATTGTGGTCTTTATTTCTAATATTGTATTTGTCATCTCCGACTGATTCTTTTTTATACTTGCTATTTCTTTATTTATGTGTTCATAATGACCATCCATTGTTGTTCTAAGTTCCCTAAGCATCCTTACAATCATTATTTTGAACTCCGCATCTGGAAGTTTGATTATTTCCATATCACTCAGTTCATCTCCTGAAGGTGTCTCTTGTGGTTTCATTTAGATTGCATTTTTTTGTCTTATCATTGTCTGTTTTTGGGTGTTTTATTTGTAGAGTTGGTTGAGTCTAGGCTTGGTGTTATCTGCCTCCAGTTTTCAGTTGTGTTATTTCTAGGTCTTCTTGGGTTGGTATCAGCTGTTATCTGTAATCCACTTTAGGATTTGGGCCGCTTTGAAGTCTTGATTTGTTTGTTTTCTTGTAGACTATCTAACAGGTGATAGTCTTGTTTACTGATCTCAGCAGGGGGCTTCCTTGAAACTGTATCCAGGAATGCGATGGGTGTAATCTGAGAGGCCTCTGAAGGCCTCTTTAGCCAACTAATCCCTCTGGGGGCAGGTGTTTTCTCAGCTTCAGTAGGGGGAGGTGTATCTCAGATCTCCATGGAGATGTTTTCAGCTGTGTCTTGTTGCGCTGATTGGAGCTGGATAAATGTCCGGAGATCTCTGATCCAGAAGCAATTCAACTCTGTTTTGTGAAAGGTTTAGTCCCTCCCCCAGCTATGGCTGCCTCAAGCACAGATGAGTCAGCTTTTCTAGGTTGTCTCCTTCATTCCTTAGCCCCTCAGTCTGTCCCTCTCTCTTTCCTTTCCACTTGGGAGATAAGCTAGTCTTCTCAACACACTGTGCTCCCTGGTCGCCAGGCAAGTGGCTGTGAGCAGTAGTTTCTGCTCTTTTCCCTTGTGTGAGATCCCCTCTGGGCTCTCAGCCTCACTGCCCCCCCCCTCCGTTCCTGTAAGCAGGGGAGATTCAGGCGCTCTCTACCAGGTTTGTTGTGGCTTCTTCTTTGCTCCTTGGTTTTTGAGAGCTATTCTTGTAGTTCAGAGTTGGTTTTTCATGCTGATTTTTCCTAAATTGATTTGTATTCCAGTTTGGTGGTGAGAGCTGGGCGTCTGTGTGTCCGCCTACTCCGCTGCCATCTTTTTTGTCTCCCAGACCCATTTTTGACAATACTAGTTGGCCAAGGAAATGTTTAGATCCATAAAAATGAGATTATTGTAATAAGAAACAACTATATCTTCAAAAGACAAAGTGGTTATATTTTTCTAATAGAATTTCTAAGAACAGAAAGAATAGGATTCCATTAGTTTTATTATGCTATTTGATATACATTCTGAACAATATAATGGTAACATTATATTGTTATCATTTTTTGATTTTAGAGAGAGAGAGGAAAAGAAAGAAGCAAACATCAATTGTTTGTTCCACTTAATTATGTATTCATCAGTTGGTTCTTGTATGTGCCCTGACCAGGGGTCAAACCTACACCTTGGCGTATCGGGACGATGCTCTAACGAACTGAGCTACCAGGCCAGGGCCACATATTATTTTGTATTTTCTATTCATATAAACAACAGAAATCAAAATAATTTTCCTTCTAAAATTAGCATTAAATGTTGTAATGCCATATATTATCAAAGGATACGTGTATGAAATGAACCAAGTTACACAAGTCACTAGCTAATTTACTCAGTCAGTCAATAGCCTAAAATACAAAAGTCCCTCCAGACAACCATAGAAGAATTATATCATTCCACAGTCTTAAGAGAAGAAATACAATTACCATAAACTAAAAACTTTAATTATGTACAATAATCTATTTGATTTATAAAGCCACATAAGGATGATTTTAATTAGTGTTATTTCCATGAATTCTACTTAACCATAAACAATAGAAGTTCAATTTTTAAAAATTGTATTCAAGTAAAAGGACAAATTCACATATAGGAAAATAAAAGACTCAAAGGAAGATAAATGACTTGGTTTTATCCCCAAGGAAAAAAATAGGGGTAATTAGACATTAGCTGAGTCACTAATATACATTAATACTTTAAAAAGCAAGCAAACAGTACTGGTTCAAACAGCAGACTGAATAATATAGGTCATCAGCTTTCCAAAGTGACCTTGAAATAAGAAAAGAGTTAATTTAAGCAATAAAAATCTATAATAGACATAGAAATGGTCAAGTAAAAAACAGAAAGTTTAAAGAAATTCTGGAGAATTGAGAACAGATAAGATTACACCTACAAAAATATCAGAGCAGCCCCCATCAAAAGAGGAGAGAAATACTTCTCAGAGATTAAGAAAAAACACTGAAATCAGAGTCAACAAATACAAAAAGTAGTATCAGGTATTTAATTAAACCAGAACAGCAGAGACACCATTCCTAACTGCATTAATACCGATCAGAAGGAGCCTGCCACTTGCTGCTCTAGTCCTCAGGGTAAAACAGCAAATTATATGTGATGCATATTACTGTGGGTGGTAGGTCTTGAGAGAAACAAAGGAGAGTATGAACAGATCACAGATCACAACAGATCCCAGAGCACTAAGAAGGCTAGAGAGAGGGACAGCTATACCAAGTACTCTGCTCCTGGACTGTGGAGGTCCCAAACCTGCCAATGGGCTCCTTGCTTTGGGACACATAACTACTGATAGAGCCCACCTCTGTATCCACAGACCACTGTCAATGCTCTCATTCAATTACCGAAGCAGGCCTACCAAACTGCTAAGGAAGGACACATGTTAATCAACTTGGTCCTCATAAAAATAAACCAACAATCACCCTGGCTGGAGAGCGTGGCTGGCTGGTTAAAGCATCATCCAGAAGCACAGAAGTTGCTGGTCACAGGAACAAATCAATGTCTCTCTCTCTCTCTCTCTCTCTCTCTCTCTCTCACACACACACACACACACACACACACATCTTTGCCCTCTTTCTAAAGTCACTAAAATAAGTATTTAAAATAAATCAACAACCAAGGATCATCAAACATTTGAACAAATCCAACACTGGGGTACGAAAATAGAACCAAGATGAATAATTAGGCCATGCACCCAGCCCAGGCCATATACTGGTACTGGTGGATGGCCGTGGTCTACGCACTGGGCAACTGGACCATGTTCAGTTCCTTTCTTTAGCTAGAGAAAGAGCAAGCCAAGAGGTGACAAAGTAGAACAAAAAGATGTCTCATCAAATAAAATCCCTGAGCTAACTGGCCGTACTCAGCTCCTGGCATAAGGACTGGTTTATAGCGAACAATCACTAAGTGAATAAATGAATATTAATTAAACAAGCAAAATAAATTACCTCAAAGTTGATTTAATACTGCTGAAGAAATGTAATAGTAAGAAATAATTAGATGTCAAAACCAGGAAAAAAGTTAGATATAAAAATAATGGGGCCAAGAAGCTTAAAAGATTCTAAATCAATAAATGAGACCAACTCTCTGATGACATAACAAAAGAAGTAAAAGTTCCACAAAGCTGGAAAATTCAAGACAATTTATGAATTATTATCAAATATAACACTTAAACAAAAATCAAATGAGCTTTCTAACAAAAACCATCTTTAACTCACAGAAGTTGAAATCTTCTTTGCAGCCTCTGTGATTACTTGTTCTAGAGGTTTCCAGACCTGAAATATATAGCGACCTAAACAGTAACAAGAATAGAAACAAACATATTTTCTAGTCAAAGTCAATACCCAGAAGGTGCTTACCACAGTATTTATTAAACATTTATTTTCTATATGTTATTAAAAGAACTATTTCAAAATTTGTCAGTCATATTTTTCAAACTTCTAATTTATTGAATACCATTATCATAGCTATTAAATTTACCAAGTTCTAGTTTATAATTATAAAGTAAAAAAATGTGTTACATATAATACCTTACATTTCTTTTTAGTTCTTATTTTTAATTTATTGTGTTGACATGGTTTCAAGTGTCCCACTCAAGATAACATCCTCAACCCCCAGCAGCGTGCACCCAAAGCCTATGCAAAGTCTCTTTCCACTCCTGTTTCACCCTCTTTGCCCCCCACCCCCACCTCCATCCCTCCTTTCCCTCTGGGACTTGCTATCCTGTTGTCTATGTGAGCCTGTCTCTGTTTCTATTTTGTTCCTCAGTTTATTGTGTTCATTCAATTCTACATATAATGTACGTGAAATCATATGACATTTGTCTTTCTCTGCCTGGTTTATTTCACTTAGCATAATAATCTTCAGGTCCATCCATGCTGTCACAAAAGGTAAGATTCTCTTCTTTTTCACGGTTGTATAGTATTTCATTGTGTAAATGTACCACAACTTTTTTATCCGCTTGTCCACTGATGGACACTTTTGCTGTTTCCAGATCTTGGCTATTGTAAACAATGCTGCTTAATAAACATGGGGGTGCATATCTTCTTTTGATTAGTGTTTTAGGATCCTTAGGATATATTCCTAAAAGTGAGATAGCTGGGTCATTTTTAAACAATGTTATAAGTCACAAAAATAAATCTTAGTAGTCCAGAGGGCAGGCTCACAGGGAACAGATGGACAGATGTCAGAGGGAAGGGGGGAGATGGGTTATAGGATCAAAGAAGGTAAAGGGATTGGCCAAATAATATATAGACATGGACAACAGGATAGCAAGTCCCAGCGGGAAAGGAGGGGTGGAGGTGGGGGTGGGGGGCACAGAGGGTGAAACGGGAGTGGAAAGAGATTTGCATGGAGTTTGGGGGCACAACGCTGGGGGTTGAGGGTGTTATCTTGAGTGGGACACTTGAAACCATGTCAACACAATAAATTAAAAATAAGAACTAGTAGTTCCATAATAAACCGTAGATGAAGTCCTTTAGCATAAAAATATTCATGAATCTAAAATGATTTCTTTGTATTGCTTTTCACAGTGATCGCTTTGAATGTATAGTAAACAAATACTGTTTAGAATCTATACAACATAGGAGTGGCACTTGGATGTTTACTTTAACCATATATCGGGAAACCTAGTTCCAAAAAGTCTCAATGTACTTTCTCCTAAATTCTGTTATTCGGTTTTATTTGGCTCTGGAGGAGAGCTGCCTGTTATTTCCTGTTCTAGGTAGCAATGTGAATTTGGCAACAGCGTGGTCTATTCAGAATACAAACTTTAATTCTCCTCGTTTTAGAAAGACTCTGGCAAAAGTACATCTTTCTCTAATTGCAAATAAAAATCTTATATTTGAATCTGAAATAACTGTGCCTATTTTGCTATGATAATTAACACTGAAATTGTCTTATGGTTATGGGGCAAGTTTATTAGAATTCCTATTTAGACATGATATTCTTCTCAGAAACAATCAGTAATCAGTTAACTATAATTTATGTAATGAGACACAAGACCTCAATGGCATAAAGACCAAGAAAAGCTGAACCACTGATCTTCTTGATTTTAAAATTCTTATTATTAAGATGCTTTAAACAAGACTTGTACAAAATTCAATACTATACAAAATAAGACAAAAATCGTTTTTTGATCATTTTTCTATTACATCTTACTAAACTCCATATAACCACAATGGAAAGTAGCTTCACTCAAAAAGAAGATCCAATTAGTAAGACCAAATCCATGGAACTTAAGAGACACAAATGCTAAAAACACAAAAATATGTAAGTCATTATCGACAAGGAAATGCTCTAAGATTAGTAGCATTAATTAGAAAACAGCTATGCAATTTAAAACTGTAAGTACAAGAGAGAGCAATTTTGCTTTAAATCTTCATAACTATTCTTTTTGAAAAAGTGATTTTGGCAGTTTAACCAATATGTGAAAAATGAAGCAATAAATACACTACAGGTAAGAAAAATGCTCATCAGAAATAAGTGACAGCTCGGGAAGTGTGTAACCCCACTGCAAAAAGAATAAATATGGGAGAATAAAGGAACCCCATACCAATTATTCTGCTTCATGTTAAAGGTTTTTTTTATTTATAATACTCTATAGCTCAGATTTAAAAATTGCCAGAAAGAGCCACTATCATCAAGCCTAGTTTTCCTAGCTTTTGTATTGTTACTTTCTTCACCACAAAGTTTATTTAGATCTTGCTATACTGACAAATGTTCAGTGACTATAAATGGTGCAGAGAATGGGAATGTACGTCTTTAAAACCAAAAACCTCGGAATACTAAGAGTGCTTATGAATCACTATAGGAGCAACATGGACATATTTCTTCTATAACATTTATGGGTATATATCCTTTATTTGTCTTACCTGCAAATGCAAATGCTGCAACACCCAGTCCTACAGCTATCAGGCTTCTTGCCTATGGAGGAAAAAATGATAATCACTTGTAGTGTCACACTCTGGGTTTTAAAAGTAAATCATTTTTAATAACGTGAATAATTACGTTAAATACTACATTTTCTTTAAACTGTGCTGTGAATAGAACTTAAAAATCTGCTGTGTCTATGGCACTGTATCTGCTGTGCACTGTATCAGTTAACAGTGAACTTTATAAAAGGATTCTAGATTTTCATTTATTTTCCATATATTTGAATTCATACTAATTTAGAGCTTTTATATTGCCTATTGCTAAAATGTTTTCTATAAACTATTCCTTTAGTATAGGATGTAATAATATATTTATCTTCTATAAAGATAAAAGATAAAACATATTTCTTCCTCCATTATACTTGCAATACTCGGTGGCATTTGCTATATTTAAAAATTTAGAAAAACATTAGATGCATGCTTAGTAAACATATCAAACTTCCAAAAACTATTAAAAATGATAAATCAGTGGTAGTCAACCTGGTCCCTACTGCCCACTAGTGGGCATTCCAGCTTTCATGGTGGGCGGTAGCGGAGCAACCAAAGTATAAATAAAAAGACAGATTTAACTATAGTAAGTTGTTTTATAAAGATTTATTCTGCCAAACTTAGCAAAAATCCGACATAAAGTACGTGGTAAGTAATTATTATTATATGCTTTAACTTGCTATAACTCTACTTTATAAATTTTATAAAGTAAAATTACTTCCCTACTTTATAAATCACCATTACTGTGAAACTGGTGGGCGGTTAGAAAATTTTACTACTAACAGAGATACAAAAGTGGGCGGTAGGTATAAAAAGGTTGACTACTCCTGTGATAAATAATTGAAAAGCTAGTCTATTTCTACCTTTCTAGAACAATGAAATGGTGCACGGTAGATGGTAGTGCTGCTGGAAGCTGGTCCGCACTGTTGTACGCCCCGGGGCGTACAACAATGTAAAAATTTAAAACGAGAGCTGAGAATTCAGATTCTAAAGTTATGAGCTCATTCTAATAAATATCTACTTTAAATTGGTATATACTCATATTATTATAAGCATTTCAGTCTGAGGCCTCCATCTGAGAGCTTCTGCAACAGTGTGCAACAAATCCATTCCCTTCCCTAGTGAGATCACTCTAGCTCTAAAAAACTTCTGCTGCGGCGTATGGGCTTACATCTCACACCACACTCATCACTCCAGGGAAATACGTAAGTCACAACAGAAAAAGGCTTATGCAGTAGAGACTAATGGCTGCCCCCAGAATCCATCCTCCCTTTCTTCTATGGGGTCAAGAATTCCATTTTTAGTCAGACATGCATTTCCAGGCCTCCCTCAGACTTACGTATGGATACAGAAGTAGAGAATCCATAGAAATGTTTCTGTATGATTAGTGGTGTGACAGGTAAATTGATAAAAGCCAACAAATAAAAATTTTTAAGCTAGAATAATCTCCATAGGAAACAATGTATCATTTCACACTGTTGCAGAAGTTCTCAGATGAAGGGCTGAGACTGAGTGAATCACTAAAACCAAAAAGCCCTTCAGCCACCAGTCTTTGAGTTCTGCAGCGGAATACAAGTCTAAGTCCCAAATCTTTAAGGGAACACTCCTTAATGAGAAACATCAGGTGACAAAAGACATGTATGATGGTGCTCTAACTTTAATATTCAGTATGGAGGTGGCTACTGACATAGAGAAGATTTTCTGTTGAGGTATATTTTGCCATTTTCTTTTCTAATTGATTTTTAGAGAGAGAGAAAGAGAGGGAGGGAGAGAAATGGGGGAGAGAGAGAAAAACAAAAATTTGTTATTCCACTTATACATGCATTCACTGGTTGCTCATACTGACTGGGGGTCATACTTGAAAACTTGGTTTATTGGGACGATGCTCCAACCAACTGAGCTACAGGCTAGGGCTTTATTTTTGTCATTTTCTAGAGCTTCCTTGGTGCTATATCTTAGGTTTCATCTCCTTAACCCTGCCAGTAAGTCTGTTTCAGGGCTCGCAGCAGATGACCAACCACAAAGGAATGTCTGATGTCACAAGCCGAGAAGTCCTGGATGACTGAAACCCCACAGCCCTTCCCACTCCCCCTCCCCAAAACCCTTAAAACCCAGGTCCCAGGCTGTGCCTGGAGCTTGACTCACCCATGTGAGTCAGCCTGGCCGGGTTCCTTTCTTCCTTTCTATAAAGCCTGTTACTCTGGTCTTTTCGGACTCCCATGGATTCTAACACTACAGATATTGATCAACTTACGATCCATGCAACTTACAACCATTCAACTTTATGACCACAATCGCTAGCCACGACTGCTCCCCGTCTGGCAGCCCAAGCGTTGCCCAGCGGGGCGTACAACAGTGCAGACCAGCTTCCGGCAGCACTACCATCTCCCGTGCACCATTTCAACTGTTATCCCAGTCTTGGTACAGCAATTTATGTTTTGTGTCTTGGATACTTTACATCTAACCCTTCCCAATATGTCTACCAAGAAGAAATTATCTTTGTCTTTGACTTAAAGATTTTTTTTTTTTTTGTATTTTTCTGAAGCTGGAAACGGGGAGAGACAGTCAGACTCCCGCATGCGCCCGACCGGGATCCACCGGCTCTGCCCACCAGGGGGCGATGCTCTGCCCACCAGGGGGCGATGCTCTGCCTCTCTGGGGCGTCGCTCTGCAGCGACCAGAGCCACTGTAGCGCCTGGGGCAGAGGCCAAGGAGCCATCCCCAGCGCCCGGGCCATCTTTGCTCCAATGGAGCCTTGGCTGCGGGAGGGGAAGAGAGAGACAGAGAGGAAGGAGGGGGTGGGGGTGGAGAAGCAAATGGGCGCTTCTCCTATGTGCCCTGGCCGGGAATCGAACCCGGGTCCCCCGCACACCAGGCTGACGCTCTACCGCTGAGCCAACCGGCCAGGGCCCTGACTTAAAAGATTTTTATAACATCATTTCACAGTACTATATATATAGTCTACTCAACTTACGACCAAATCGTGTTAGGACCAGTCTGTCGAAACCAATCGTGGTCATAAGTCGAGCACTACCTGTATATATTTTGAATTCTCCAGTGTTACCTTCAGTTGGTTCATGGTAAGGACTCTAAGTCTAACCAAACTACTCAACTGCTTCATGTGTGAAATTACTCATCTTCCTAACAAACTTGTTTAGTTTTTCATCTGACTAGAAATATTGACCTTTGTCTCCCAGCTCTAACCTATTTTTAGATTTTCAGCTTGAATCTGCCACAGATTAGGAGAAGTCAATAACAATATGAAAAAATGAACATACATCAAGAATATACGGAATTCCTCAATATTAAAAATAAGACAACCAGATTTAAAAATGGGCAAAGACTAGGTCAGGGACTTCATTAAAAACAACAATCAACAACAACAAAAAAACTTAAATGACTAATAAACATATGAAAAGGTGCTCAACTTCAAAAGTAGGGGCTACCAACGATCACAACAACAAAAACAAAATGGTGTAGAAGTTTTCATGACAGAATACAAAGACCTCTGGTCTTTATGGAACTTTTCTAGTCCATGGGTGAATCATAGGTGTTAAGCAACCATACTTCCACTTCCTAGCATTACTCTGAGGATAAAATGTAACAATATGTGTGAGGGACTTAGCACAGTGGCTTGGCACATGGTAAAAACAACTAGCTATTATTAAATATAAGAGGCATGAATATGAATAATGTATACCATTAAATTTGCCTAAGAAAATTCATAGAAGTGGTTTTTGAAGTAGACTTTAGAAAATGAATTGGTTTTCTCTAGATTAAATAATCCAAATTTCTACATTATAAAAAATGCATTTCAAAAATATAAAGTCTTAAAAAGTTATCCTTTAACAATTATTGTATCAATAGTTGCCTCTATAATTCCAAAGGGATTTTTATTTTAAGGTATTTATATCAGAAACATTAAACTATGAGGCATTTGCTCATTTTTCATTTTAATCTAACAGTATCTAAGGCTAAATCGAGTTTAACCATGAAAATTCTGTTAAAATCAACAAGTAAGCATTAAACACTGCTGATTATTCTCCATTTGCTCCTCCAGATACATTCTCCACCCTTCTTTGACTTGTCCTGCACCTCTGCCTCCCCTTGTCTTTAAGGATAACATTATCCTGCCTTTACTTGCTCTCTTGCTTCTGGTTGGGTTTTGCCATCAGAGGAAGTGTGGAACAGAACACAATACTCAGGCTACCAATCCCAGGGGAGGAGACCAAACACTTCTGCCCATTGTATCTTGGTGTTGAGGTTGCCACGCAAAACACAACACAGTCAAGTACTGGACAGAATCATGCTTTACTCACACAGAGAAGAGACAGGAAGATCAACTCCAATCGATTGCATGGGTCCCTTATAGCTAGTGGGTGCCCCGGCAGTGGACTAAAGGAAACAGGTCTGGGAGCATGCTCTAGTGCTGCAGTAGAAAGACCCTACCCCTCTCGCCTCCACTCCAGATTATCTCTGAGTGTAAAATGCTGAAAGCTAGGGCATGCCTGAGACCCAATAACTATGCCTTAAGCAGAACAAGACCACTCACAGAGCCTGAAACAGGGAATGACAGTCCCACAAAGGTAATAAGCCCAGCACAGTCAGTGTGGCTCCTCATCTATTAGTAAGGAACACTGCCTTTCCCAAGAGAAAATGTCAACAGAAAAGCAAAGGGTGGAAGGAGAAAGAAATAATGGCACAATTTATTCTCTGCTATGTGTCCTCTTTAGCCATAGCTTCTGTTTAGTGCAGGGGTCCCCAAACTACAGCCTGCAGGCCACATGTGGCCCCTGAGGCCATTTATCTGGCCCCCACCGCACTTCTGGAAGGGGCACCTCTTTCATTGGTGGTCAGCGAGAGGAGCATAGTTCCCATTGAAATACTGGTCAGTTTGTTGATTTAAATTTACTTCTTCTTTATTTTAAATATTGTATTTGTTCCTGTTTTGTTTTTTTACTTTAAAATAAGATATGTGCAGTGTGCATAGGGATTTGTTCCTAGTTTGTTTGTTTTTATAGTCCGGCCCTCCAATGGTCTGAGGGACAGTGAACTGGCCCCCTGTGTAAAAAGTTTGGGGACCCCTGGTTTAGTGGTTCCTCTTCCATGTCTATAACTCTTGAGTTCTGGAACCAAATTCCCATCCTCTTTCCCCTTTGCCTGAGTGTTGCTAGTCCCTGATGTATTACTCATCATCCCTTTCTGATTACCTAAACCATGCCCACACCTCTGCAAATAGTCCTTCAGTTAGCAGAGATAGCTAGATGTTAGGGAAGGGAGCAAAGGAAGTCAGACATTAAAAAGACTGATACTTCACTAGGAAGTTACAACTTCACACACTCCCCAGGGCAGATGCTGCTGCGCCTGTAACCAATCCCTTCAAGCAGGCAGGGCTGTCTGGTCATTACCAGGGGAGGAAAAACAATAAAGGAGAAATTCCTCTGCTGGGCACGTGTGCAGTAGGAGCTAAGATGGTGACCACAGAGCTGTCTGTCGGACCTGGGGAAAGGATGAATTGGTTAGGAGGAGGACCAGCAGAAACCAGGAAAGACTGGAGAGTTGACTGATTAGTTTGAAAAGAGCCTAGTCTTCCCAAACCATGAGATAATGGGACATTGGAAACCTGTGAGCAGCCTTGCATTTCAACTCCAAGTAAATCTTACTAGAATCCCCATAGGTGGGTCTCTGGAATGCTTTCCTTCCAATTCCATGAAAGAGCCTCATTTCCACTGGCGTCACCTTCATTAAACTATCTTAAAAAAAAAAAAGTCATCTGTATGGCCAGTAGTCACGATTGCCACTGCCATTCACATGCAGGTTCTCACTAAATTCGGGCAGATGGTAAAGAAACAGTGGAACCAAAAAATGGTGGGCCATTCCTTTATTCAAGTCTCGCACCAGCCGACGAGCAAACACACAGGGCTCCCAAAGCCAGTGACGCATTCTCCGGTTCTACAACCAGGAGAATCTTCTCTGGGTTCTCCTAGAATCAAAGGCCCCACCAGTCTTATTGGAGCTCGCAAAGCCCCTCAGCTCTGGTTCCCCATCTGCACACCTTCTCTTTCCCTGCCTCTTTCTTTCTCCTTCTCCTTCTGAAAAATTGGCTGCTTCTTCAGCACCCTGCACTCTCTCTGCTCTCACTCTGCAAACATGGTTTCCTTCTGTCTCTTTCCCTTCCTCTTTCTCTCTTCTTCAAAACTTTCTAGTGTGAAAACCTCTCCTCCAGCAAACATTAGCAAAACAATGGCCCTTCCAAAGCAGGAAGGTAATCTGCAATTACACAGACCACATATACCTGGCACTGCCCAGCCCCCAATGCAAAGTATAAGTGAGCAAACATATACATCATATTTTACAAACTTACTTGACCAACATCATCTGATTGTTACTACCAGGCCCCTCACTGATACAAACATCACACTATACACCGGTCACTATACTGTGTACAAGACATGCAGGAGCATGGGACAAGGGAAGGCTAACATCAGATGAGTCCTTTGTAGGACCTCCAACATAGTGGGCCTCCAATGTTTACATAATCTCCCAAAGACCTTTACTTTTATCTTTACTATAACATTTATTGCACTAATAGTTCAGGGTTGTCTCCTTTCGTTTTTCTAGATTTCAAGAGCTTTTTAAAAATGACATCTCTAGACCATCACCACAGAAAACCACAAATATATCCTGAAAGCCCTTCAATCCATAAGCCCCAACATAAGAACCCCTGAAATAAATTTAAACAAGCAAGCAAGTCTAAGAGGGCATCTGTTGGTCAAATAAGTTTGTAAAATACGATTTTTATGTTTGCTTGCTTATATCAATAGTTCGCATTGGAGGCTGGGCAGCGCCAGGATATGTGGTCTGTGAAATTGCAAATTACCTTCCCGCTTCAGAAGGGCCATTATTTTGCTAATGTCTGCTGAAGGAAAAGTTTTCACAACAGAAAAGTTTTGAAAAGTGAAAAAGAAGGAGATGAGGGAGAGAAGGAGGACTCTCCTGGTTGTGGAACAGGGGAGGTGTCAGTGGCTTTGGGAGCCGAGTGAAAAGGAAGTATTTTCCCTGAGTGTTTGCTCGTCGGCCGGTGTGAGACTTTAATAAAGGAATGGCCCACCATTTCTGGTTCCACTGTTCCTTTACTGTCTGCCCGAATCCAGTGAGAACCTGCATGTGCATGGCCAGGACTACTGGCCTTACAGCATCTTATTCACCTTTGCGCTCCTAGAGCAAGACCTGACATATATATTCATTCTTAATTCTTCCAGCAATACAAGAAAAGTAATGTTGATTCCAGAACTAACCTGTATTTCTAAAGACCATATAGAAGGATACAGAAGGCCCTGCCACCTTTAAAAACAAACAAAAACCCAAATTAGGTGGACCACTGGAGCAAAAAAGGAAGTTCGATAAATGACTAAAAACTATGCAATCAAAACCTTTGTTATCCACACTGAGAAAACAAAGTATAGCACAGCTAATCAAAAACTCATTTCCTTGCTGGAATTAAAATTCCTTATTGGAAGGGTATTGTACCTGAACTATTTCTTTTAATGTATTTTTAATTAACTTGATATTAAAATAGTTTATATTTTTTAGCATAAACAATTGATAACAAACAAAAATATATTATTTAGAAGCTGAACCCAACTTGAAATTAAAAAAAAAATACAAAATACAATCTGTTCTACACAAACAGACTTTGTACTCGGAAATGAGAATAAAGGTCCTCTTAAAGTTTTCCATGAAAACACTAAGGCTGTTACATATAAGCAATTAAGCTAAAACTTTACACTTAACTGTCACAGAATAGGAATATAATTTGTTTCCCAGAAAGAAAAAAATGTGTACATACTACCTAACATTTTTTCACTCATGAAAGTCATTGGTTTGTGTTTATATTTTTCAGGCACAAATTTAGAAAGTTCTAAAACAGTTAAGTTCCTCCGACGCTCACATATGTGAATGACCCAAGCAGAGAAGAGAAACTAACTGCAGATGTAGAAACTGGCAGTACAAAACAGTCAGTCTGAAACCTGAGCAGGCAGTTCACACAGAGCTCTTGACCTAACCTTTATCTGAATTTTTAAAAGTAAAATAACATCTAAGACATAATGGAGCTTTTAAATAACTTTGGCCTAATTGTGTTAATAGATTAGATCATCAACATCTTTTCTATTTTACTTCTGTGAAAGAAATTTTCCCATATGCTACATTTAAACTCCAGTATTGTATTCTCAAGCTACAGGCTCTGTTTCATTTCTTTTACATATGCAACATAGTATTTGACTGAGTGGTAAGCACAAAAATGTACTTCGATTTTTAGTTTGAATGTTTTTAAACATGATGCTTTAAAACTAAATTGCCAGTAAGAGGATGACAAAAATGACATTGGAAAGGCAATTTAAATACAAAATGGTGAATCAGGCACAGTGTTAGTACCACAAGTACAGTCATTTTCTACCAACTAGACCATAACCAAGGTAAATGTCTAAAATTGCTCCAGCAACTAGACTGACATCCTGGTACATTTGTGAATATACAGAAAGTAGAGAAATGCTGTAATTTCTTTGACTTAGAAAAATTAGAATATGTGCTGAAATAAAATTAGGCAATGTGATTTTTGGGTAAATGAGTTTGTAAAATTTGTATTTTTTTAGTTTGCTCACTTTTATTGTTAGAAAATGGCACTGGGCAGAACCAGGTATATGTGGTCTGTGAAATTACACATTATCTTCTGGCTTGGGAAGGGCCATTGTTTTTGCTAATGTTTGCTGGAGGAGAGGTTTTAGCATGAGAAAGTTTTGAAGAGAGAGAGAAGAGGCAAAAAGAAGCCATATTTGCAGAGAGAGAGGGGAGAGAATGCAGAGTGCTGAAGAGAAGCCATGTTGGCAGAGAGAGAGAAGGTGTACAGATGGGGAACCAGAGCTGAGGGGCTTTGGGAGCCCTACTGAGGCTTGTGGGGGTCTTTGATTCTAGGAGGAAGCAGAGAAGATTCTCCTGGTTGTGGAACTGGAGAATGCATCAGTGGCTTTGGGAGCCCTAAGTGAAAGGGAAGTGTTTTCCCTGTGTGTTTGCTGGTCGGCCAGTGCGAGACTTTAATAAAGGAATGGCCCACCATTTTTTGCCTCCACTGTTTCTTTACCATCTGCCCGAATTCAGTGAGAACCTGCAGGGCCATGATGGCGGCGGCCCCTGGCCATACAATGATTTAAAAAGAAAAGTATGCGTTTACCCTCACATGGGCCCAAGCTAAAAGCCACAGGTGTCACGCATATGTAGGAGACAGTGAATGATAAATGTCAAGGTGTTTTTCTTCTTCTTTTTTTAATATTTACAAGATTGCCTTGGGCAAATTATAGTTTTGAAACATTTTCTTTGAAGATTCAGATGTATACAGGTTAGAAAAATAGCTAACATTTTCTAGGTCTGCAGAAGATCGAAATAAATTCATATATATATAATTATATATATCATATAGTACAAAATTAGACTAGCACATACTCAGAACAAGCTGATCTTTCTAGAAGTATGTTGCACATATATACTTAAAAAATGGATCAGTTACAAATCAGGCACATTCTACTTCCAAATTCTTTTACAGTTGGTCCAGATTGGAGTTTGGTAAGTGGTCGTCTACATAAGGAAAATAAAAAACATCGTGTTTATACCAAATATGTAAATTCAGTTTCTAACAATCTCATTATGGTCCCCATGGAAAACAAAGATGATATATATGTACATAACAAATTCATGTGATATAGATCCATGATATTTAAGTTTTTAAAATGCATGCATTTATATTTGTCAAAACTACCATAAAGCATAGTTCTCACTGTATTCCCTTCATCCAGCCATCACAATGCATGAATAATTTACCATATTTCCCCATGTATAAGATACACATTTTTCCAAAAATTTGGGATCTAAAAACTGGGTGCGTCTTATACAATGATTATAGATTTTTTTAACTTGCATGTCCAGCTTTTTCGCGCTTATTTTTGTGCTCATTGTTGAAGACAGTGATTCGTCATCAGACACAGATGAGGACAGCTAATGGTCCAGGCATATGCATGACAGCACTAGTACAGCAATAGCAAAGGGTAAATTCTCAGCAAAATCATTGGTTGGTTTCAGAATGGTGGGAGAGTTACCATCTATAAATTGGCAATATGAATATCTATGCTGTAGGATGCTTATAATGATTGATGAGATAAGGTTATAAAAATAACCAGCACACTGACCAATGTGGCACATAGTCTGTTAGTCCTTTCTTCACTCACACATCTTCCTACTCGCACTCCTTTCTGTTTGTTCTGCTGATTCCTCCTGGAAAATCCTACTTTCTCATCAAGAAACAGCTTCAAGGTCAATTCTCAGTAAAGCTTTCCTTGCCCACCTACTCACCGAGGTAAAACTCGTCAGTGTCCGACAGCACTAAACAGTACTCTCCATCATAACATACAGTATATTATTTAATAATGGTTTACCTATTTCAAATCCCTTATAAAATGTGAGCTTCTGGAAGTAGACTGTGGATTTCAGATCTTTGGATTTCCAAAATAGTACCTGGCACAGAGGGCATTTCAAAAAAGTTTGTGTCATAGAATAAAAATGGTCTTAAAAAGCTTCCCTACCATTCAGATGCCTCTGTGTCCTATAGTGGTGTCCGCCTGTGACTAGAATTATGTTTAGAAATGAAAAAATGTAATGAACAATGATAGTCAATCTTAATTAATATACTAACATGTAATCATATCTCAAAGTATCCTGGACCAGATAAATATATGCAAAAGTCTCAAGGAAGACAAAGAAAATGATGTTAAGGGCCTCGTGTCAGGTAAATTTATTATAAAAATGAAACAAAGACAATCCACAGTACAAAAGTACAAAGGGATAACTGATTTGTTAAACAATAAACTCCCAATAAAAAATGGTAATTTAGCCTGACCTGTGCTGGTGCAGTGGATAAAGCGTCGACCTGGAAATGCTGAGGTCGCCGGTTTAAAACCCTGGGCTTGCCTGGTCAAGGCACATATGGGAGTTGATGCTTCCAGCTCCTCCCCCCCTTCTCTCTCTGTCTCTCCTCTCTCTCTCTCTCTCTCTCTCTCTCTCTCTCTCTGTCTCTCCCTCTCCTCTCTAAAAAAAAAAAAATGAATAAATAAAAAAAAATGGTAATTTATCAAGTAGCCATTTGGAGGCTATAGCCTATCACAGATTGGCTGACTGATTTCAATAAACACTTAGTATCTATATGCCAATCACAACTCTAAGTCCTAGGGATATATCAGACAAAATCCCTATCCTTGTGAAGTGACTTTTAACCTGAAATTGAAAGCAAATAATAAGTAAGAAAAATATACACTAGAGAATGGGCTATAGAGAAAAATTAAGCAAGCAAAGGAAGTACTGTGAGAGTGGGCAAATTCAGATACAGCGGGCAGGGAAAGCTTCACTGTAAAGGTGCCTTTCGGAAAAAAACAAACATGCCTGACAAGGCGGTGGCACAGTGGATAGAGCATCAGATTGGAACATGGAGGACCCAGGTTTGAAGCCCAGAGGTCGCAGGACTGAGCACGGGCTCACTATCTTGAGTGCAGGCTCATAGACATGACCCCATGGTCGCTGGCTAGAGCCCAAAGGTTGAAGCCCAAGGTTGCTGGCTTGAGCCCAAGGTCACTGGCTTGAGCAAGGGGTCACTTGCTTTGCTGTAGCCCCCTGGTCAAGGCACATAAGAGAAGCAATCAATGAACGACTAAGGAGACTAAGGAGCTGCAACAAAGACTCGATGGTTCTCATCTCTCCCTTCCTGTCTGTCTATCCCTATCTGTCCCTCTCTCTGTCTCTATCACAAAAAGCAAAAAAAACAATCAAACAAGAAAATGAAGAAGCCAGCCCAACACATACATATAGACATTGCAGGGGGAGAAAAAAGAACAAGTTTGAACCTAGTATACTTGGACATAACTAGGAGGCTGGCGTGCATAGAGCAGAATATAAGAAGAGGTAAAAATGATTAGGAAATTAGGTCAGAAAGGTAACATGGGGAGCAGACCATGTCAGACCTTAGGGGTTAGTATAGGAATGTTTGGGCAGAGGTTTAAGATGGTCTTATTTTGAATTCTAAAATGATCACTAGTTGTTGTGTCGAAAATAGACATGTCAAAGGCAGAGGCATGAAGGTGTGTTAGGATCTATTAAATTGGCCTGACCTGTGATGGTGCAGTAAATAAAGATTCAATGTGGAATGCTGAGGTTGCCACTTTGAAACCCCAGGCTTGCCTGGTCAAGGCACAAATGGAAGTTGATGCTTCCTGCTCCTCCCCTCTTCTCTTCTCTCTTTCTCTCTCCTCTCTAAAATGAATAAATAAAATCTTAAAAAAAAAAAGAAATCTATTAAAATAATCCAAGAGATACTGTTTGGACCAGTCATTACTGATGGAGATGGGGAAAAGTGATCAAATCTGGCTCTGAAAATAAAGCCAACAAGATTTGTTGAGAGATGAGATAGGAAGTATGAGAGAAAGAGAAAAATTGGTGTTCATTAACAGATGAATAAAGAAAATGTAAAATATAATGAAATTCACAGAAGCAGAGATAAGAATGATGGTTGCTAGGAGCTGGAAGTAGGGGAAATGGGATGATGTTGGTCAAATTTTGTTATAAGAAAATAAGTTTTGTATTTCAAATTTCCTAAGAGAATATATCTTAAGTGATCTTACCACACACAAACAGCAACATACACACAAGGTAACTATGAGGTGAAGAATGTGTTAATTAGCTTGACCATGGTATCACTTAATAATGTGTATGTATATCAACTCATATTGTACACCTTAAATATGTACAATGTTTATTTGTCAATTATACTTCCATAAAACCTGGGTAGCTCAGCTGGATAGAGCATCATCCTGACATGCCAAGGTTGCAGGTTCAAGCCCTGGTCGGGTACATACAAGAATCAACCAATGAGTGCATGAGTAAGTGGAACCACAGATAAATGTTTCTCCCTAAATCAATAAAAATAAATAAAATGTAAGCCTGCGGGGTGAGGGATGGATGCCAAAGTCACTGCCTTAATGGAGTTGCGTTTTCCTGAAAGGAAAGACTATGAGAGGACTGGGGGCTGGGGCACTGGAGAAGGGAGGTCATAAGACTCTTGTGGACTTTTCTAAAAACATGCCATTATGAGATGACAAGTAAAAGTCCAAGCACAGCATTTTATATATACAGTTTCATACCTATTCAGTGCAGTTTGATGTGGGCTCATGCAGATTTTTTTAGGGCTCCTTAGGTAGCTCTCCCATATAGCTTCTACAAACTTGTTACTGACTGATGGCCTACCAGAACAGGGTTTCTCCACCAAACTGCCGGTTTCCTTCAACTGCTTATCCCACCGAGTAATGTTATTCCTATGTGGTGGCACTTCGTTATAAACGCGCCGATATTCACGTTGCACTTTGGTCACGGATTCGAATTTAACAAGCCACAGAACACATTGAACTTTCCTCTGTACCATCCACATCTCGACTGACATGGCTGTGGGCTACTCCGCTGTGTACACAGTGTTACGTCATCATCTGCACATGTGCACATGCTGCCACATCATCCTACAGAAACTGGGAGGGTTTTCCTTTTATTTGGTGCAGATTTCACATTTCTATCATCTTTTGTTGCTTTCCTGTGACCGGTCAAAAGTGCACCATGACTTTACGGACACACTGTATATGACGATTTCATCTACTAGCAGAAAAGAAGAATGAGCAGGTTGTCTCAAAAAGCATTCTTTCTTTATTTTGCAGTGACTCAATTCTCAAGGGTTAATCACAAGCAAATCACTTTCTGCTGAACTCAGTGTTTTATGCTGCCTTATTATTTGGCTCAATTTCTAGAAAGAAAGCTCTTTGAATTTAAACAACAGCAAGAGGAAGAGAGAAAAGAAAACTAACAAGAAAGACTGTAGGCAAATCAGCAGAATTTGGAAGAAGGACAAGAGGGGAATTTATACTGAAGAAAAAGTGTCAGAAATGATAAAATGACTTTAGCAAGAGAAATTTTATAATTATCCTTCTCTAAAATTTCCAAGACTAGCTGATACGACTTTCACAGATTTTCCTATCTAAATTGGACCGACCACATTAATCTACCTGGCCCTTACCATTATTATTACATTGCCAAAAACAAATACATTTGAACTTGTCTTAAAATACCAATTCCCATGAAAACCTTAAATTAAGTAAAAAGAAAAGGCAAAGCTAACTTATATTTGCTCCACTTCAAAGTCACTTATTTTAAACTGCAGGCAAGCATTAATTTCTACAGCAAGACTAGAGAATAAATAGGAGGGCAAAACAAAAACAGGCAGAAAACAAAATGAAAAGCCAAACATAATAAGAAACAAAACTCTTAGGCTTATGACAAAGGAGTACTTTTCCACTCTCTAATATAATTAACAAAAATTCTCCAAACTTCAATCCTTGCTATACACAATGATTTCTTAAAAATAATCTTTTAAGTACTGTTTTGCATTTATTTAATGACCCACCGATATATATAACTACAATGTAAAAAAATTATCCTAGAAAAAAAATCAGAAAAGTGCACAGATTTATCCACACTACATTATCTTTAAAATAAAAACTGGAAACAATTTGAATACCTGAAAGTAGGGGAATAAATAAAGTAGGACATATTTGAAAGATGCATTGACAATTAAATAATAGGTATACTAAAGAATGTTTACAGACAATAAATGTTATATAATGAAAGCATAAAAGCAGATTATAATGAAATGCACAACATATGCACACAGAAAAATTAAAAAATTATATAAACCGAAATGTTAACCATAGTTACATATTCTTTATGCCTTTTATCATTAGAACTTCTTTGGATTACATATCAAAGTAATACAAGCTTGAAATGTGGCTCTCTGCATGTCCACTCCTTAACCTTGGCTAAGTTACTTAACTTCTAAGATACCTACTTCCTCAGAATTTTTATAAATGTCCTAAGTTTTATTGATGTCCTAGTTCATACACATTACCTAATATTTTTCATGTGCTAAACATTCAGTAAATTGTAGTTATTATAGTTACCATATGATATTATTATATAACTGATTCTTTTAAAATCAAGAGAAAAATAAAAGTTATTAGAAAAGATCTTGGGAAGATCCTACCTGGTCAAAACGGTTTAATAACTTTTAATTTCTTCAGTCAGAAAAACTTCTGACCCATTTACTCAAATTTAACTTTAAAAACAAATTCTTCCCGGCACTCTTCAATAAAAGCAACTGCACTGATCCTTGGTATTCCCCTCTATATCTCTAGCTAGCTAGCGTCCTCCCTGTCCTGTCCTCTACACACTTCTATCACAGCAACTTGGAAGCTCTTAGCAGGGAGGTACCCCTTAAACTCTCGTGGCCTATGTCTGATGTGCACTACCTACCTTCCCTGCAGCACTCGGTAGCTTTCCTTAATTCTTATTGCTTGGGAAATCATCCCATTTTCTGAATGCTGCTTTTATAGATATATAGAAAAAGGCCTATTTTACTTCGAGGTAGCAATTTCTTAGAATGGTAATGCTTATAGCTTAAATTTCATTACACAGTATTTTTCCCTTCCTTATTGAGTTAAGGTAAAATAATAGTAACTCTGCTTTGAAGTGTCAGAATTTTTAAACATAATTTGAAGCATCTGAAGACTCTGAAAATTACCAAAAAAACTAAGATTGTATATCATTTCTTTACATTGGGATTCATCAATTTCTGATATCTAAATGATGGAGCAGCAGTATGGTCCAATTAAAAAGTTATGAACTTTTGGAGTCAAAATTGATTTCATATCTGTGTCCTGCCCCTTACTAGCTATATGACATTGAGACAGTTTAACCTCTTTGGTCCTCAGTCTTCTTATATGTAAAATGGCGAAAAGTATAATCAAATGAGCAAATACATGATAATCATAGTGCCTGGTAAATACAAACATTCACTCAATGCTGGCTCATTTCCTCCTTTCTGCTCCATTTGCTTGCTCATCATGAACTCAACACATTCATGCGTATCACTAATTTTTATCTTATTTTTATATATTCCATGAATAAAAATAGAAAATGCTACTGATATGTCCTGGCCAGTTAGCTCAGTTGGTTAGAGCATCATCCTAGAACACCAAGGTTGTGGGTTTGATCCCCAGTCAAGGCACAAATAGGAAGTGACCAATGTAATGAACACACAACTCAATTGAACAACAAATTAATGCCCCCCCTTCCCTCTGTCTTTCAAAAATTGATCAATCAATAAGATATTTTTAAAAAGGAAAATAATACTGATATTATGGGTCAGGAGCAATTATGAAAATGTTTACCTTATAAAACAACTTATATGATATATGTAAAAATATATATATTTGAAAAGAATGGGAAACTGTTTTAGGGCAAAACGGAAAAACACTCTTATTGGTTAAAAGTAAATTTTTACTACAAGAAACCAAATGATCTTTACAAAGTCTCCCAGTCAAAAAATCTTATCACACTGTTCAAATATAGAAAATAAATTTAGTGTCAGAAATAGATCTATTGACACTTAAAAATAAGAATGAATAAGTCAACAATTCTAAACTATGTGATATTCCAACTGTTCCTAAATAGAATATCACAAATTTTCTAGACTAGAAAGAAATGTTGAAATGGGTTATCCCAAATCAGTTAAAGGGAATATACAAATTAGTCATCAATTCATGGCACTTCATTAAAACTTCTACTTAAAATATTTATAAAAACCATACAATACATTTAGAAATGTTTTAAGTTGTATACAGTAAATAAGTTCTTAGTGAATAAAACTTTACCGTTATTGTAACTAGGCAATATTTGGGGGTGGGGCAGTGCTGTTGATAGCACCATTCTATAACTGGTTTTCACTGTTGATCTAATACTCTTCCTTTCGTTCTATACAGCTGCTGCACAAAACTATGTTTTTCAGTTGTGGTGGTAGTGGTTGTTAAATTCTTGGTATTACTAACAGAAGTAAAAATTATTCTCTGGAAGATCATATTTAACATTCAGAGGAATATGCAATAATATACATTTCTATCGTCTTTTGTTACTTTCCTGTGACCAGTCAAAAGTGCACCCTGACTTTACGGACACACTGTATTTCACCTTATACCTGGAGACAAGCTCTTCTGTTCACTGCCCATACTGAGACCCCACAACAAACTTGAAAGTATGAATACAGGCATACCTCATTTTACTTTGCTTTGCTTTACTGTACTTCTCAGGTGTTATGCTTCTTTAACAAACTGAAGGCAAGACCCTCCACCAGCAAAAAGAGTATGACCTGCTGTATTGAGACACTTGCTCTATTGCAGTGGTCTGGTCCTGAGCTCCCACTATCTCTGAGGAGTGCCTGTACAGAAAGATTGATGTCTCTTCCTTCTTTTCACAATCCCTTAGCACCTTCCATTAGCAGTCCCTAACACCAGATATTAAAAAACAGAAATAAAGCCAAAACTAATCAACCAAAAAAGAGCTTTGCTGAAGCTACAGGTATAATTCCACTTTCCCCGGTGGACTGACCGCAGCAATCACTGACTCCCGGACAAGGAAGCCTTTTACTCTCCTACCTCATTAGCTATACAGGGGGAAGAGAAGAACAGGGAAGAGTTGGATAGGTGAATAAAAATGGGATTATTAGGATCCAGAGTTGTGACCCAGAATGAAGTTTCCCATGAGATAAAATATACACACAAGGCTTCTTAAAGAAATGGCTGATTCTTGAACTGGGCACAAGAAATACAGAAAATGAGCCATAGCATCTTCTAAGTGCTGAAAGTAAGTGTTCAGAAAATTCTACAATAATGGTGGCATGTCAAGGGTACAGAGACACCAACTAAAAGAGATCGAGATCTCAATGGCCAAAGCTGAAACAATTTGAGCAACATAATAGTAGTATTGGATTATAACCCAAAGTATAAAATATCATGTGTCTAGACTGATATAAATAAGTAAATGAAGGAGAAGAGATAATCTTCTGTGCAGAATTCCAAGTAATTTTACCTATTACTCTCCCTCAAGAAGCAGGAGCATAATTCCTCATTCCTTAAATGCGGACCACACATACTGACTTCCTTTCAGAAGTAGCAGTATGGAAAGGGGGAAAAGCGAGTGACCCTACAGTGCAGAAACCTGACAAACACTTTATCAGACTGGCTCAAGGTCAACACAGTCAGTCATAAATCATGTTTATAATCTGTACTCTATATATGATGTGAGGAAAATGACACTTTACTCTCTAGTCTTCCTTTCCAAAATCCGTAACCTGTGGAACTGTGAGAAAAATAGATGACAAATTTCAATAGAAGGGCATTTCCAACTTGGGTGGAATTCTGAGTATTCCTCAAATCTGTCAAAGTCATCAAAAACCAGACAAGTCTGAGAAACTGTCACAGTCAAGAGGAGCCGAAGGAAACAGGAAAACTAAACAGAAAGTGGTATCCTGGGTGGGATCCTGGAACGTTAAAAGGACATTAGGTAAAAACCAAGAATCTGAATAAAGTATAGCCTTTGGTTAATAATAATGCATCAATATCAGTTCCTTAATTATAACAAATATACCATACTAACACAGATGTTAATAGGGGAAACTGAGTGTGGGCTATGTGAGGACTATGGGTTCCCTCACTTTTCCTGAAAATCTACAACTGTTGTAAAAAGGAAAAAAGGTCTATTTAAAAGGAAAAATTCGCCTGACCTGTGGTGGTGCAGTGGATGGAGCGTCGACCTGGAAATGCTGAGGTCGCCGGATTGAAACCCTGGGCTTGCCTGGTCAAGGCACATATGGGAGTAGATGCTTCCTGCTCCTCCCCCCTTCTCTCTCTCTCTCTCCTTTCTAAAATGAATTAAAAAAAACACACACAAAAAAAATAAATCACCATTACTGTGGAACCGGTGGGTGATAAAAAAATAAATAAATAAAATAAAAAAAAATAAAAGGAAAAATTTATTACACATGGTGCTTAGATTTTCATGAGAGCTAACAATGCTTACTTAATCCCTAACAGCACTGAAATAATATTCAATGAGCAAAGGACAATGAAAATGTAGTTCAACGAAATAATACTTTCTCCTACCCTGTGCTCTAAAGAGACTTCTGTGGGCTAAGGGAATACTCACCATTTATAATTATAGCAGTGTTCTGTAACACTGCTTTTAAAAGTCTGTTTTCAAATTTTTCAGTACCTGTGGAATTCACCTTATAGCTGAAAACAAAGTGAGTGTGTTGGACCCAGACTGTCTGTACTCACTGACCCATTCCCTCGTTTTTCCCTCCTCTGATTAGTGGGAAGGAGACCCGGGTCCTGTAGCCTCCCGTGTCAGCCGGCTCCAGCGGAGTGTGACCAAATGAGATGCAATGCCCCCTCTTCCCCTGTCTTGAGCAGCAGTGCCAGAAGCAATAGTACCTCTGTGGCTCCAGCTCCCTCTGGACAGAACCCAATTACCTAGGAGTGGTTTTGAACCCTCCAGTCCTAGTAATAGTAGTGGTTTCTTGCTGTTCTCAAACTCTGGACTGCCTCACAATCCCGTTTGGCTTCTGAACAACTTCATTACCTATAAAATCAATTCTCTGTATCACATTTGTTTCACATAACTCAAGTTATCTCTGTTTTCCTGGTTAGACTTTGACACTCACAAAAAAATTGAAGGAAAAAGAGAAACAGAGAATATATTCTGAGTAAGAACACAGAGGCAAGAAAGCAGAGCACCGTGGGGTTCAACCATGTACCAACTGTGTGGCCTTAGGCAAATTATTTCATTGCTTTAAGTCTCAATTTATTCGTTTATAAGTGAAGAATACCTGTGTTATTGGAGGTATTAAGCAATAAAATAACCAAAACTTGGAAATATACATCAGAAGTCAGTTATCACGTGTACTCTGACTACATACAACATACTTATATTTTAGGCCTCTTTAAAAAAGCCAAAGAAGAGAGTCTCATTTATCTTATTATTTTCATTCCTTAAGGCGATCAGTTCTACATTCCATTCTAGAAACCATTTCTCTAATCCTCCATTTTTCCCCCACCCAACTGTTTCATTCATCCATTAATTTAATCATTGAACAAAAACTTATGGGGCGACAACCATGTTGGGAGCTGAGAATGAAGATCCTTAAAACTTGGCCCCTGCCTATAAAGAATATCTAATTTTAGCTTAAGACATGTATTTCAAACAAGAAAAGGAGTGTTATTTAACTAATGCCAGCAAATCCAATATGTTAACTGCCACCTAGTTTCAAATATCCAGCAGAAAAAAATTACTTTAAATGGTCTACTACCATGAATCAAAAAAATTTCTGAAAAGTGGTAAAACAGTCTACTCCATCATAGCTGTGGAGGAAAAAAGGCAAAAAGGCATCAAAATTGTTTACAAATTCCCTAAGGCATTTTACTCTTCCAAAACAGTATAAGCAGTAAATAACTTTCTAGATAAATATAAATTGCCTGAAACTATTACCAAATAGTAATAGTTTTACTGGGACCAAAAAACCAACAGGGTTTTGGGAGTTTAGATTTTGGGGGGACAGAGGTATGGGGAATTGGCTGTAAGCTGACAGTCTGCCCAACCTCCCACCTCCCTTGCCTGATTAGGTTGCAAAAGTGCTAAAACTTCTATCTTGAGACTGCAGCATTAAAGTTCAAGCTAGAAAACATTAATACCAGAGGGAGATTAACAAGGAAAAGAATTCTTCTTTTGCCTCAAAAAGGAAAGGAGTAATTGTGATGGAGAGGAAAGACAGAGACTGTTCACTCACTCAAGAAACATTTATTGGCCCTGGCCGGTTGGCTCATTGGTAGAGCATCAGCCTGGCGTGCAGGAGTCCCAGGTTCGATTCCCGGCCAGGGCACACAGGAGAAGCACCCATCTGCTTCTCCACCCCTCCCCCTCTCCTTCCTCTCCGTCCCTCTTTTCCCCTCCCGCAGCCAAGGCTCCATTGGAGCAAAGTTGGCCAGGGCGCTGAGGATGGCTCTGTGGCCTCTGCTTCAGGCGCTAGAATGGCTCTGGTTCCAACAGAGCAACGCCCCAGATGGGCAGAGCATCGCTCCCTGGTGGGCATGCCGGGTGAATCCCGGTAGGTCCGGCGCATGCGGGAGTCTGTCTGACTGCCTCCCCATTTCCAACTTCAGAAAAATACTAAAAAAAAAAAAAAAAAAAGAAACATTTATAACATTTGTAACATTCTCCATATAAATATACACACATTATTTAGCTTAACCAGACCTTGTGCTAAATTCTATGGAGCAGTGAGCAAGACACAGATTACTGTTCTCCCTTAAAGGCTAACATAATGGAGAAACCATACATAAAATAGTAAGTGCATCAACATGATAAAACCAAACATCCATGTTTTTTCTATCCTTAATAGTAATAAAAGTTAAAAACTATTTAATAAACAATTAACTCACTACTATATGTCAATTACAATGTCAATCACAGCAGACTTCACACCTAGGTTCTTATGCAAATATTGACACATTACAAGAAATACTGTAATAAAAAATTGTGTGACTTTCTAAGGATACATAGAATAAAACAACAATTCTACTAGGCAAACTGGAGTCAAGGAAGGCTTTGTTTGCATCAGTAAGCTGAACCTTAAAAAATGAATAGAAAATAAATAATAAATAAAATAAAATAAAAAATTTTTAAAGATTAAAAAAAATAAATAGGAGTTTGCTAGGCAATGTTCTAAATGGAGGAGAAAACTGTAAACCACAACACAGGATATAATACAGGTAGAGGATGGAAAACGGGGTTGGGTAACTCATTTGGGGATCAGTTCATGAAGAGTCCAGTATACTGGCCCAAGAAAAAGTGTGCACCACAGTAAATTTGGTACCTTTATCAGGTTTGCACTATATAAAAATAACTGATGGCACTGCGGAGATTAAAAATGGTAAAGTGCCAGAGCAAACAGATTAGTCTTTAAAGTCTATTACAGCAGGCCAGGGAAGAGATAATAAAGACTACCAGAACAGGAGGAAGAGAAGCAGATGGGAATTACCAAGACCAGGATACGTGGCCGATGCACTGAATGTTGGAGGTAAAAGAGAAGTGGAATTGAGTATGGCATTACTCAAGATAAGAGAAAGAGAATCAGCATGTTTGGCAAGAGAATAACGCAGTGGTTCTCAAAGTGTGCGCCAGGGCGCACTGGTGCTCCCTAGAAGATTTCCAGGTGTGTCCTATGGTATTCCAGAGAAATATGTGCCTGCTGGGGACCAAAAAACCAACAGGGTTTTGGGAGTTTAGATTTTGGGGGGACAGAGGTATGGGGAATTGGCTGTAAGCTGACAGTCTGCCCAACCTCCCACCTCCCTTGCCTGATTAGGTTGCAAAAGGCTGTTCAGTTATGGTGCTGGATTGTTTACACTACCCCCATGTTCCTCGGAAAGACTGGAGGCAAGTTTCTTCTATCCCTTGTTTGGTGAAAAGTTAAGATGATATGTATGGTGGGGGTTTTCTCCACTCAACACAATTAAGAGTAAAAAAAGGAATTCTTCAATGTATTGACAAGGAAATAAGAGTTTGCCTTTCAAATATATGCCTAAACTTTGAAGAAATCGCTAGGACACATCAGGTTCATGTTTCTCATAAACACAAGAATGAAACAATTTAACACATTCGCGCTGGGACCTGCCAAATTTACTAAATCTTACTAAGAATGTGTGTGTGTGTATATATATATATATATAAAGACAACTTTTTGTCGTTTTTTTATATTTTAACCCCTTTTTTACAAATTCTGAAAAGCATAAATCACACAATGTAACATAAAAATGTTTTTTAATGTCAGAATAAATTTAATTTTGTCGTATTTATTTTGTTTAATTACCATAAAAGCACGCTTGAACTATATATTTTTTCTTTAATATTTGACTTAATTATTATAACATATTTCTCAGAAATTTGTATATAGTGCGCCTACAATTAATTATTTGGAGGATTTTAAATGCACCCCAACTTCAGAAAGTTTGAGAACTAACTACTGGGATAATGAGTTACATATTAGATAAGCTGAACTTTGTATTTTGAATTGATTAACTCCATTTACTGAAAGCATAGTTTTCATTCCTTCCCATTCCAGAATAACATTTATTCATGACAACATATCAAGCACCATCATTAATGCTAGAAATCAGACAGCAAAGTTCCTGTTTATGGGGCTTACATTTTAGCCTTCCCTTATGATATAAAAACCAGGAAGGAAAAAATCAGACCGAGTTAGAATATATAAATAGACACTATATAAGCCATGTGATTTCTTCAAATGGAAGCTACTAGGTATGTTAAAACATGTTTTGAATCCAACTGGAGCTGAAAAATAGTAGAAGTGCCCTCTTTTCTTCGGTAATGAACACTTGATAATTTATGTGGTTGATAGGTTTTACCTACATGTATCAGGTTTGCTCCTACTGAAACGTGTGGGTAATTATGTTACACTAGTGATTTTCAACCTTTTTTTTAATTTCATGACACATATATTATTAAATTCTGCAGCACTCCAAAAAAAAGTGTTTTGTTTTGATTTTTTTGCTGATCTGACAAAAAAAAATAGTTCTAATTTTGATTCATTCACACCAAACAGCTGGCTATTGTGTTGGCCGCTGTCATTTTTTTTTTTTTTAATTTGACAATCTAAAGAGGAAAAGGTCAGTGCCCCAGACTAAAAAGTCAGGTATTGCATGTTTTAAAAATTCTTAGAGCAGACCAGTGTGCCTCTTGGGAAGCACCAGTTGAAGATCACTGCAGTACCCTAATAAACTGGACAGGAAGCAGCCCCTAGCGGGTCTGCCTGGGGCCAGCCGGTAGTGCGTGGGTTCTTGTCTTTGTGCAGGAAAGATTTCACAACACCAGTCCAGATGATTTTGAGAGTGTGTTTATTAAAACTGGGGACGGTGAAACAAGAAAGGGCTTAGGATAGCTTGAGGGTTTTAAAAGCTGGGAGTTCAAGGGAAGTCTTAGGGGAGGATCTCAATAGAATATCCGTCAGCTTTACACTGATATGCCAAAATGAGATAAAAAAAACTGACGATATTCCTTTTTTTAACCTTCAAGTTTCTTTTCTATGAGAACCAGCATTGTGAAAGCAAAGTTTTGCCATGACCTCTAATTATTAAACAATTGACTGTAAGTTACTATTTTATTCAAGGTACTACATAGGTATTTTTGCCTACATTTTTATCTTTTTAATCTCTTAAACAGGCTAATAAATATTGATTCTTAGTTCCTAAGGGGAAGCTTACTTGAGAAAAAGTTATTTAACATCTACTACAGCAGATATATATTTAAAAACTTTAAATTGATTCTTTTCTAAAAAAATGGTATAAAAATTTTTTTTCTTACACTCTCTGAAAAACATTTTGTTTTCTATTATTTTCAGAAAGATTATTGAATATGCCCCACATCTACTCATTTATTCTTTCTTAATACTTACCATTTCTCAATTTCCAATCACTTTCAGTATTTCCAAGTTCCCCAAAGTTACTACTATCAACTCTCTTATTTTCTACGTCATCACTGGTCAATACTTGGACAAATGGTTCCCAAAAGAAGCAAAACAGGCCTTTAGGCACATTTTGAAAATCGCAGGCCTTCTGCTTGTCACAATAATTTGGGTAGAAGGGAAGATACTCAGTGGATGGGGGACAATTGATCTTAGAAGTCCTAATATGTGTGAAACAAGCCTGTAGGACAAAGAACTGTCTGCACTGTAAAACTCTACTGGATATTAAGTAGGCAAAATATATATATCAATATGGGTTGGAATACCAGGGAATGTGGTGTAGAAAAGGGATAAACCATGCCTGACCTGTGGTGGCGCAGTGGATAAAGCGTCGACCTGGAAACACAGAGGTCGCCAGTTCGAATCCCTGGGCTTGCCTGGTCAAGGCACATATGGGAGTTGATGCTTCCTGCTCCTCCCCCCTCCTCTCTCTCTCTCTCTCTCTCCTCTCTAAAATGAATAAATAAATAAATAAATATTTTTTAAAAAAAAGGAAAGGGATAAACCAGAGACGTTTCTTGACTTTCCCCATCTATAGTAATTCCTTCTTCTCACACATAGCCTGAGAGAACTTTACAATGGCCCTACCTATCACTCATTTACTTAAAACTCATCAAAATGGCACCTCTGCCCTCATAATATCCCAGCTCTTTCATGTGGTTTACCAGATACCTCATATATTCTAGTGGCCCCCAATTATCTCAATATTAATAAGGTTGCCAGTATACTGAGCACTTGAAATGTGGCTATTCTAAATTGAGGTGTCCTGTTAGTATAAGATACACACTGGGTTTCAAAAACAGCATATATAGGCAACAATTTCTATGTTAATACACGTTGAAATATTACTATGGATACAGTAGATTAAAGAAAATAGACTGTTAAAATTAAAGTCACCTATTTCTTTTACTTATTTAATATGGCTACAGAAAACTGAAAAAAGACACTTGTGACTCGCACTATGTTTCCCTGGGGCGATTCCTTTTCCCAGATAGACATTTCAGCCTGAATAAACCGGGGCCGCTTCCCACAGGACACCTTCTTTGGCCTACACCCTTGTGATCTCCACTGGTCGTGCCTGAGACACTTTTTCCTTTTCTCTTCGCAGAGCTAACTGCTACTCATTCTTCAATCCTAGTTCTGAACTACCGCGTTCCCTAAAGAGCCTTTTCTCACCTCGCTCCCAGCCCCAAACCGAACTGGAGTCTCCTATGGGATAAGCAGAGTCCACCCTGTAAGATTGATCTTCAATTGCCTGTTCTCTGGTCTGTGTCCTCGACACACCTAGAAGCTCCCTGGGGGGACAAAAAGTCTCAAACTCGCCTAGTTTCAACTCCAGGTACAGCACAGCATTGGGGCTGCCCTAATTCACCGTGGGGCAAAGACAGTGAATGAATGGCGGAGCCAGGGTTCGAGGGGGGAAAGGGTAGACATCGGGAAGGCAGGGCCGAGGGGGTCCCGGGGGCTGCAAACAAGCAGACCCGAACCGCCAAGAGCCGCAGGGCCGGCAGGACTCACCAGACCCTGGTCGATCTCCGCGTCTGGCCGTTTGGTCGCCGGCGGCGAGTACTCCGCGTAGCGCAGGCCCTCACCCGCGGGGGCCACGCCGCCAAAGGCAGCCATGGCAATACGGCCGAGGGAGACGCCGGGCTCCTCGCGCGGCCTACGAGACGGCCGCGGGGACAAACTAGTTACGGCGGATTGCTTCGCGGGTTCTCCCAAGGTCGCAGCTACTACGCTGGTATAGGGCAGGTCACCGGGAGATCGTCTCACACAGGCTTGGGCCAACTTCTTACGCTAAAGCCATGGGTCAGATTCCAGCTGAGCCCCCTGGGACGTGGAAGGTGTATTGTTTGTTTCAGATACGCGGGTCCAAAGCCAACACTAGCCTCCTGGGGCAGTGTAAGGTGGACCTGGGCAGCTCCCCAACTAGCCCAAGGGCCTGGGTTTAAGCCTAAAGTCTGATGTTGGTCTCTTCACACTGCAGTGCCTGAAGGTTCCACACCAGACCTTTCTCGGTAACCCCGACCTCTGATCAGACTTCTGTTTAATGCCACATTTCTCCCATGCATAAAGGAAATGTTACTAGCAATTTTCTGATCTCCCAGTATGGCTATATATATATTTGTGACAGAGAGAGAGAGACAGAGAGAGGGACAGAGAGAAGGACAGACAGGAAGTGAGAGAGATGAGAAGCATCAATTGTTCATTGTGGCACCTTCGTTGTTCATTGATTGCTTCCTCATATATGCCTTGAGGGGAGGGGGTAGCTACAGCAGAGTGAGTGACCACTTGCTCAAGCCAGTGACCTTGGGCTTCAAGCCAGTGACCTGGGGCTTCAAGCCAGCGACCTTGGGCTTCAAGCCAGTGACCATGGGGTCATATCTATGATCCCACTCTCAAGCCAGAGACTCCAGCTGGTGAGCCCATGCTCAAGCCACAACCTGGGGGTTTTGAACCTGCGTCCTCTGCGTCCCAGTCCGATGCTCTATCCACTGCGCCACCGCCTGGTCAAGCTATATGGCTATATTTAAGATGAAATTGCAAAGGTCTCTGTCTCTGCTAATTTGGATATAGGAAGACCAGCTTTATTATTATTTTTTTAAGTCAAGCCTTTTAGAGCAAAAATTACCAACAAATGAAGCCTACATAGTGTTTTTCAACTCCTGTATAGCAACTTGGCAGCATTTTTGCCCTTTATACCAATTGCAAAAGCAGTTTAGAAGAAGAGAAATCTTTCTTTTTTTCCCCTGAATTTCAAGTTTTGAGGGTCTATTAACTTATTAATTTAGTTACTATGATTAGCAAGCCCAAGAACTTAGGGTCTCTAAGAATTTAGTTTGGTAGGGGAGATCACACTGACATAGAGTGGTAACAGTCCATGCCAGAACACAGGCATACATTGTACAGCGGTATAGAGAGAACTGAACTAGGAGGGCTTAAAGTTTCAAGAAAACAAATAAGATCTCCGAGTCTTTGGAGTTCACAGTCTATGAATTGGCTACAGTGTACTCTACCTAGCAGCTGGGCCCTCACAGGTACAGGCTAAAAGTCTGGAGCAACTACAGCAAGACCCAAGTCAGCTGTACCTCCTTCTACAGCAGCTGCTGTGCCTGAGCAAGAAAGGAAGCTTCTGGAGCAGAAGTCACACAAAGGGGAGAAAGGAGAACTGGGCCAGGGAGAGGATAGCAAGTTGGAGGGGAGCTAGGCTCAGCAGGGTTGCTCCTCGGCTCAGACCCCAACCTATTCAGAGCAGTTTGCTGGCTCCTTGTAGACTTGATCCCTGTTCTACCGCTGCTTTGGGCCCCTACTCCTATAGCAGTAGCTGGTTTTAAAGAAAAATCTTCAACAAAGACTACTTAGTTCTCAACCTTTGGTTCTTTGCAAAGGTCACCCTCACCAGGAAAGAAAGGACA
This sequence comes from Saccopteryx bilineata, assembly GCF_036850765.1. Lineage (NCBI taxonomy): Eukaryota > Metazoa > Chordata > Mammalia > Chiroptera > Emballonuridae > Saccopteryx > Saccopteryx bilineata. The sequence goes on along the minus strand of NC_089495.1, from coordinate 102,231,077 downwards.
GAAACAAGAGCAGTTAAGTCCTACATCTCCCCATAGGATCTCTTCCCGAATTAGTTATATTCACCTCCCTGGCTTCCCTGAGAAAGAAGAGAAATGCTTTTTGAGGAATCCAAAAGGGAGGTCACAATAAATTTTCACTGGTTTCCATTTTTTAGTTATACTACTTCAAAGACTGATTACATTATGTTTAATAGAGTTTGTAAAAGAAAAGCAGACATTATAAAGTTACCTGAAATATCTTAGTAAAAAAATAAAAGTTTTAAACATTTGTTTAAGAAAGACTTTTGGCAAAAAAAAAAGAAGAAAAAAAAAGAAATCAACCTCTTTGTGCCTCAATTTCTTCATCAGTGAGGTTGGCAGTAACAATAGTCCCTCCCTTGTGAGAATTAAGTGAGTTGATTTTTTTTTCTTTTGTATTTTTCTGAAGCTAGGAATGGGGAGAGACAGTCAGACAGACCGGGATCCACCCGGCATGCCCATCAGGGGGCAATGCTCTGCCCACCAGGGGGCGATGCTCTGCTCCTCCGGGGCGTCGCTCTGTCGCAACCAAAGCCACTCTAGCGCCTGGGGCAGAGGCCAAGGAGCCATCCCCAGTGCCCAGGCTATCTTTGCTCCAATGGAGCCTCGGCTGCAGGAGGGGAAGAGAGAGACAGAGAGGAAGGAGAGGGGGAGGGGTGGAGAAGCAGATGGGCGCTTCTCCTATGTGCCCTGGCCGGGAATCGAACCTGGGACCTCTGCACGCCAGGCCAATGCTCTACCACTGAGCCAACCGGCCAGGGCCTAAATGAGTTGATTTTTGCAGGGTTCTTAGAACAGGTTAGAACAGGGTTGGATGCCCAGTAAGTTCTACAAAAGTGTTAGTTACTATTGTCTTTATATTAGATCTTTCACTTATTTGTTTCCATGTATGTTTCTTCTTGCTTCTCCCCTAATAGTTATGTGGTTGACTTATCTTTGAAATGATAATAGTTAAATTTATTACATAGTAATAAAGTATAAGTGTGGGAGAAAAGAGTTGTTTTATAAAAATAAAATTAAATGCTTTGGAAAGAATTAAAGAAAGTCTAAAAAAGAGCTGTCAAATGATGGGCATGGGAAAAGAATCGTAAAAAGTCAGTGTGATTCTATACTATTTGCTTTTACTTTTTTATATATTTATTTTTTAATTTTTCTTAAGTGAGAAGCAGGGAGACAGAGAGACAGACTCCCGCATATGTGCGACCAGGATCCACCCCATAAGCTCCCTACCTGGGGATACTCTGCTCATCTGGGGCCATTGCTTGGTTGCTGAGCAACCGAGCTATTTTAGTGGCTGAGGGGAGGCCATGGAGCCATTTTCAGTGCCCAGGGCCAACTTGCTCTCCCTGAGCCATGGCTGCAGAGAGGAAGAGAGAGATGGAGAGAGAGAGGGAGAAGGGGAGGGGTGGAGAAGCAGATGGTCACTGCTGTATGCTCTGACCTGGAATCAAAACTGGGACATCCACATGCCAGGCCGGCGCTCTACCACTGAGCTAGGGCCTCAATTTGCTTTTAAAATATTTTGTTCCCCCTTTATTTTAAACAAACCCAAATTAGGCATCATAAAGGATAGATTATTAGTGTGGAAATAATCGAGGTAGAATGAATCAGAAGACCCATACCCACATAAAGGCCCTTGGTCCTGCAGACATGCAGAGAGTCCATGAATAGCCATCATGTATGTCTGTTGTGGTATTAAAATTTCCTAAAGGGTGAGAGAGATGGTGTCATTAGAAGAAAAGAAAAAAGTCTAATAAAGCTTCCTAGGGAAGAAAATAAAGAATAGATTGAAAAACAGAAGTTTTTAAGTGATGTTTTAAAAAATAATGTTTAAAGTATGTATTATTGTATTGTTTTGACCCCAGATTTAATTTTTTTCAATCAATTCATCGACCACTATCTTTGGTCAGAAAAGAGAGCTCTACTGTATGACACAGTGCAGAGGACACAAAAGGGGAGGGTCCTGAAGAGGCCAAGGAAGGAATCAGAGAAGACAGTACTCAGGCTGACCGTGGAAGGATGAATACGAACTTGCTGGATTGGTAAGAGTGAGGTAGGCTGAGGGGAACGAGGTATGAGAAATCATTGTACACAAACAGTACTATAAGCAATTCAGTTTTGCTAAAGCTTAAAATATAAAAAAGACAATGAAGATGGGTAAGAGTAGACATTAATCAGACAAAGGCCAGATATTGAACAGCTTTATTTAATAAACAAAGATATTTATAATTTATCTTATAGATGAAGGTAAGACATCAAAAAATGTTGAATGTGGTGGTGACTTGATCAGATCTACATGCTAGAAAGGTCATTCCAGTAGTGAAATGGAAACAATGCATCAAAAGAGGATCAGTAAGAAAGTTATTGCAGTTCTCTGTGTTAACAAACTGAAGGGGTCAGTTTACCTGCATGTTGCAAAGTCCAAATAAACAGGAATGTCCAGCCAAAAGATAAGGACTTAATTGAATAGATGGTACCATTCCTAGGTTGAAGTTGAACTGATGCTCAAAGACCTGGTTCCCCAGTGGCTTCTAGGGGCTGGATTACATAGGGGAAAAAGTCATTAAATCAAGTGACTGAAGAAGTTAGGGCCATGGTCTCTTACTGATTGGTTGGTGCTAAGGTAGGGAGTAATTCATCATTGCATCTGGCCCTGATGTCAGCCATGTAGTCTTTCTGCTCAAGTTCTCAAGGATTTGTTCTGTGGGATTGTTAACGCTTTCTTGGATTTGGAGCTAAAACACAACTAAGGCCAAGATGTTATCTTCAGTTTGATTGAAAACTTTGTCTCTGTAGTCAATACACCCAGGACTGTATTCCTAAGACTACTGGAAAGTGACCAGAATCTCTTGGTCTGGAGGACTTCATGATTAAGCAAGGGAGAGGGAGATGAGTAAGTCAGGACTCTGGGTGAGGCCAGTTTGAGTCAAAGGGGAAAAAAGTAAAAATAAAAGGCCAGATTAAAGAAAATAAGATTTCTGCACATTACATCTGAGTAAGAGGTGCTGAGGCCTGAACTAGGGCAGTAGCAGGGGCGTGGCCAAGAGGGGTGTAGTCACCTTTATTGGTTTCCTCGCCACCTTCGATTTCTCTTGGCTCACCCAACAAGGAACCAAGGATTGACTTTGTCCCCTACTCTCAAGGTAAGCACAAATTGATACAAGCCAACCAATACATCCCATCATTCCAGCCATGGCGTTTGTTTTATGGATGGGCACATAGCCCTCGGAAAACTGGGTGTCTAGAGAAGGTTTTCTATGTCTCCTGGGGAAGCTGAACATGAACAGAGAAGCGTGAAGCCCTAATTGTGGTTGGCAGTCATCTGACAACCATGGGCTAAAGTGACTATATAATTTATTATCCACAGCTAGGTCACATTTAAATGAAATGGAGCTATAAATAATATTAGGGCAAAAGATGTGACTGGGACTGCCTTGGCAAACCAGGATATGTGGGGCCCTGCCAGTAGAGAAAATGCCTTAGATGAAGCAAACACTATTGAAAGTCATGAAGAGATTAAAAAAGAAACTATGAGGTAAAACTTCACTTTATTTTAATTTCTCTTTAATTTTACATTTAAAACTTGAAGCATTTTAAAAGTAGAAAGAATAATATAATAAATCCTCACACGCCAAAATCCAGATTCAACAATTGTCAAGTTTCTGCTCGCAATTCTACTATTTTCTGTTTTTCAATGAGTATTTTAAAACTAATCAAGATATGCTGTGTCCTGACCAGATAGCTCAGTTGGTTGGAGCACTGTCCTGATACACCAAGGTTTCAGGTTCGATCCCCACACAAATACACACATACCAAAAGTAACCATTAAATGCATAAATAAGTGGAACAACAAATTGATGTTTTTCTCTCTCTTTCACTCTTGTTCCTTTCCTCTCTCTCTAAAATCAATAATAATAATTTTTAAAAAGATATTATGTTGTAACCACACAAATGGGTTTGGCTGCTTGCTGCAACAACAACAACAAAAAGACTCATGAGACAAGTGCTGGTGCAAAGTTTATTCAGGTGCCGCAAACTGGGAGAATGATGGACTCCTGTCTGCAAGACCATCTCCCTGTCTGAGGTCCTTAGAGCAATAAGGAGGGGAGGCCCTTTTTCTCTATCCAATTATCTTGCTAGCTCTTAGCATGCTAGGGCCCATTCATCTTTCTAGTCTTTGGTATGCTCAGTGTAAGAGCCACCCCCTGCAGTATCTTGGCCAATGGAGAAGACTCCCTGGTGCTCCCTGACTGTTCGTGGTAAAAATGTCATTTCACTCTGAATATTTCAGAATGTGTTCCTACTAAATATGTACATTTTCTAACATATTACAGCACTGTGATACACCTATGAAAAAAATTCAAAACCAAAGAAGAAACAAACAAGTAAAATACAAAATTTAGAGGGGATATTATAAGGCTTGGTGAAAAAGGTGAAGGGATTAGGCCAAAAAAATAAAAAAGTACAGACACAGACAACAGTATTATGATTGCCAGAGGGAGAGAGGGGTGCAGGGAGGTAGAAAAGGGTAAAAGGGTTGGATAAATGCAGAAGGAAGGAGACTGCACTTCAGCTGGTGGACATGCAGTACAGTATACAGTTGATGTATGGTAGGGTTGTACAACTAAGACGTATAGTATTATTAACCAATGTCCCCCACTAAATTCAATAAAAACAAAAAATATAAAAATAAAACAAAAAACAATTCAACTGAGTAAATGTGAAGATCTAACTGGCATTATTAAGTGGTTAATGAATTGGGAAGCATCCCGTCTGAAACTAGGTGGTTGTGCTGAAAGGGCGTACAAAATGGGAGGTTTGAAAAAGAAAGAAATAAAAAATAAAAAGAAAACCATAAAAACAACAACAACAAAAAGGAAGGTTTTGTAGACAGAGGTGACTGAAGTTAAGAACACCTTCCATTAGGAGAAGGCAGGGGGTCTTATCAGGCAGGTTAGTTACTTCATTTTCATGCATCAGGAAATTACAGACTGGCTGGTTTAAAGTTCCACTCCTGGGAGAGGCAGAAACTGCAGGTAGGTTTTGATATCATGGGCTTTTAGGACAAATGATGCCATTTGGGCCTGTGGGTTTTCCTTGTAACACATCTTACAAAAATTATTAATAACTTTTTGTTTCTTCTAATATTCAGTTCTTATGCAAATTTTCCTGATTGTTACAAAAAACAAAAACAAAGAAACACTTAAATAGCTGGTTTGTTCACATAAGGATCTAAAGTCCACAATACTAGTTGATATTTATGTGACAGTGGTCTCATTTAATCACAAAAATCTCGCACTTTTTCATGCCACTGACTTGTTGAAGAAACTGCCACCCGATATTTAAGCTAGGTTTTAGTTGGGTTTTCTGTATTTGCAAACAAAGCATTCTAGAGACAGAGAAGAGATAGAAGTCAGGAGAGTGTGGTCATGAAAACCAAGGAAATTCAAGAAGAATGGAATAGTGAAAAATGCCAAATACCTGGCAATTTTCAAATAAATCAAATAAGATAAGGATAGGATATTCTCACTGAATTTGGCAAGTAGGTGATCACTGGTAACCTGAGCAAAAGGAGTTTCATCAATACTAGGGAAACAGAAAAAAACAAACAAACCAGCAACAGAAGAACAAAAATACCAAGCTAATTAATTAATTAATTTAAAAGAGTTTAAAAACAAAGGAAAGAGAAAAAAGGAAAAAACAAAAAAAAATGAAAAACAAAACTGAAAATACTAGGGACATATTGATCTTCACTCAATCCACATTCTAGAATATGTCCTTTTTAAAAACATATTAAGAGAGCAATATGTACTTCTGTTTCTCCATGTATAGAGATATGAGAGAGTTTATGTAGCAGGCAGAGAAGGAAAAACTAGCTGAATTTGACTTTATCATCTATCAGATGATTACATTGCTGGTGGAAATAGGACTCTTCCAGAGAGTCATGTGATAAACATTTTGGGGATCCACTCATGGGAGAATGTGGTATAGTGGTGAGATTTATTGAAGTAAAAACAAAAGGCTGTCTCTAAGTTCCTGGTGTCTCATACATGACCAGGTGGCCTATGTCCATACTGCTGTGGAAGAAGTCCAATCTTGTCTTCACCAAGCCCAGAAGAAGGGCCAGGGTCCAGAGATGCTGTGCCATTACCCAGCGTTGGCAGGGCATCTGAAGCTGCCGTTGTCCAGTTTAGTCCATGCCAAAGCTTAGTCCAGCTCAGTCTCTGACCCTGACTGGCTAGTTGAGTTTCTGCTTCTGGCTGTACTCTGATACTGCACTGCTGCTGTTGTAAAGTACCCGCTCCTCACTTCTGTGTGTTTACTTAGAGACACCAAGTCCAGATGAATTTTGAAGAGTTTTATTAGAGGAGGAGATTTATTAAATATGCCGGCCGCATATAGCTTTCATGGGGCACTCTGGAAGCCCAAATCATGTGCCAGCCAAAAATATTTCAGGGGCTGTTTATATACCCTTGATCACACATGGGCTGGGACAGCATGACATCATGGCACAAGCTGACAACATTTGTTTAGGGGATATACAGAAACATTAAGACTTTCAAGGTAACACAATCAAAGATGTTTACAAATCTTTTAGGGTTCATCTTCCCTCACTAGCCTAGAGGTATTTTACTCTCAAGATTCCAGGAAGGGGGAAGAACTACAATCAATTAAGGTGGTATGTAAATTCTGTCTCCCATCAAAAGAGAAGAAGTTTCTCAGTTAACCTTTATTTTAGATTTAAAGCTAAATGACCCATTGTTCTGGCAAGCTAGAAACTTCTACATTCTTCTCACTCCCCTCCACAAAGGAAGGAGAGGACAGGAAAGCCTGACCTTTTCCCCTAGAATATCAATATTAATTTTTCAGCTTTCTGGTACCTTACAACACTGCACCCAGGCCCACGTTTGGAACCCACCCAAACTTGTGCCCTCATAGCTGCAACAGGAAGAGAACACATGAATGAACAAGCAAACAAATGAATGGTGCATACTACCCAGAGAAACTTTAATAAGCTTTGATTACATTACCTTGGGAAGCAGTAAGCTTTCTTTCAAACTAGCCAATCTCTTTCCTGATACTTCCCAGGCTTGTGCTGGGTTCGGGTTCTCCACCTACCCAATCTGGTCTTTTCTCCAGGTTTTCCACGCTAGACTCTACCCCAGGGGTCCCCAAACTTTTTACACAGGGGGCCAGTTCACTGTCCCTCAGACCATTGGAGGGCCGGACTATAAAAAAAAAAACTATGAACAAATCCCTATGCACACTGCACATATCTTATTTTAAAGTAAAAAAAAAACAAAACGGGAACAAATACAATATTTAAAATAAAGAACAAGGAAATATAAATCAACAAACTGACCAGTATTTAAATGGGAACTATGCTCCTCTCCCTGACCACCAATGAAAGAGGTGCCCCTTCCAGAAGTGCGGCAGGGGCCAGATAAATGGCCTCAGGGGGCCGCATGTGGCCCGCAGGCCGTAGTTTGGGGACCCCTGCTCTACCCCTTTATGTCATGTCTTGGCTCTTACTATGCTTGCCTCAAAGTAGAAGGGCCTCTTCATGAATCATCTTGGCTTCCATTGCACATATGCCTAGCAAAAGAATTTCCCCTTTATTGTTTATTCCTCCTTTCAGGCCCCTGGGGAGATGGACAAGCCAGTCCTTTCTCCCTACATAGGGAATGGACAGGTGTTAATCCCTAAGTGGGGATTGGGCTATCCCCTGGGAGTGCTAAAAACTGTAACTTCCAGACATAGGCCCAACCAGTCTAGCTCCCTTCTCTTTTGTTAACTCCTAGTTGCCTACACTAACAATTAGACTTTGAAAATGACTATTTCTCACTGTGAATGAAAATGAGGCCAGATACTTTAGTAGGAGGCCTGCATTCAGAGACCTAAAGTAACCACATAGGAAGGTCTGATATTAAAACCCTGTAGCCAAAAGTGAGTCATGACAGTTAGCGATGTCCTAGGCCAGGTGTGGCCAAGTTTTTGCCCCTGGGCCAGATTAGAAAGAAAACTTTTTTCACGGGCTGGATGAAATATTAAAATTAAAAAGTGTTAAATACAAAAATGATTTGTTTAAGTAAACAAAATTTTATTATGTAATTTGTTTATAAATAAATGTGAGTGCAAAAAATTTTAATATACAATATTATTTTAATAAAAATATAATTACATACCATATAAATATCTAAACTGTATTGCAATCAATCAAAACAATATTTAATCAATAGAATGAGCTTGAAGGGGTTATATCGCAAATAAAACAATTATTTTGTTTTACAAACAGCCTGGACACGTTTTCAGTTATCAACTGCAGCTATTGTCTATGCTACAATGCCACTTGATTCAGCACACTTGACCACAAAAATAAAGAATTGTTTGACCTTGGGTGCACACTGGCAAACTCCGCCTAAAAGAATGCGGGTTTCACATAGTCACTAAACATCAAACAGTTCATATCGAGTACAGACGAGTACAAAAGTTGTAAATCTTTATAATGGAATTTTTTAAAAAAATAAAAAGTATCACGAATCCATTAGACCAATTATTGGAAGTTAACCCTAGATTAGTCACACGCGGAATTCTTTTCCGCGTATCACTATCTTCTTAAATATCTCGATTTCCAAAAATCAAAGACGCTTCCGCTTCTGAGTAGCTGAGATTTTAAAGTAGTGGAGAATATTAAAAATTTAATCGTGGGCCTCATGTTGGCCATGCCTGTCCTAGGCTTTCTTTCTTGATAAAGGTTAATCTTTACGTTGACTAAGTCTATCTTTTTGCAGCTATGAGAACATACTTTTGGAATGTCAGGTTAATTTCCTTTTCCCCACCCCCAGCCCTCACTGCGCCACAGCAGAGAGCACAAAACTCCTCATTGTTGTTACCATATTGTTAATAGTCACTATCCTATACCCACCAGTGTAAAAGAAGTATGTGTCTACTTTTTATCTAACCCCAGAAATTTATCTGCTTTGCTTTCTCCAGCCTCCCTAATCTACCACCAATGGGTTTCATGTAGCCCTTTACGCCTCCTTCTTTGACCATAATGTATAAAATAAGGTGCAAAACTGCCGTTCTCTGGAGCATTTTCTCAACCCATTGAGATTTTGCTCCCCAGCAGCTATCGTCAGTTTGGCTCAACTAAACTCATAAAAAATTTCTTACTCTGACATCTCTGTTGGATATTCAGTAAAATGTTCATTCAGCCCTTGGAACTTAAAATAGAAAGATAGTAGCAATGTGCTCAGACCTTTTTCCCTTAATATGTCACTACACTACCTCCAATAAGGAAATACAGCTGAGGAGTAGTTTCAGGCAGGACTTACTTCTAATCTTACAGGAGAAGGAGAATTAATAGACAAAGAAAGGAACTGAAAGGAAGTTACTAGGGGATAAGCCAAAAAAAAAAAAAAAGTGTTTTCAAGTTTAACATCGACATGTATTTGCAGTTGCAGTTGCCTGCCTGCCAATAGCTGGCAAGCCGGCTCTGGTCTGTGTCAAAGGCAGTCGAATGAGTGCCATTCAAGAGGCTGTCATGGAAAGTGGGTCTCTACATTATGTAGATCTGTCTAATGGTCATCCAGAGCAGCGTCGGCTGCCAGGGTGCCAGCTAGAGATAATCCCATGAAAGGAAAGCTGGCACTGGTACACACGTGTGATTTTCCGGAGCCAATTTACATTTTGCGCTTTTGTCTCTCTGAGCCAAAACAGCATAAACAACGCCAAACCCGGTTTTCTGATTATTTTCAGCCTGATTGAATCTGGCACATGACATGGTTTTATCTAATTAACCCACATGTGGTATAAAACAAAACAAATTTGAAATGGAAAGCTCTCTCTGCCTTTATTGAAAGACTGAGGCGAATATGTAATGATTTTGTCCTTGTTTCGCAGCCAACTTTACAGTTGAAAGAAGGCCTGTTCACTAGATAGCAAAATAAGTTCTGTATGCTACCTGCTTAATATAATTAAAATTTATATTTTATAATTTCCCAAATCCTGTCCTTCCCTTTCTCTCCCTGTCCCCAAAGGATGAAACTGTGTCAAAGATATGTTCCTAATCATAGTATAATAAGAAATATATTTGGTCTTTGCCCCTGGTTCTTGGCACAAAGGTCCTGAAATCCTTGGAATTTCCAGAGTGATATGAGTGTCGTTTGTTATTCATAAATACTCCTGAGCACAGTCTGTGTTTATGCCCATTAGTGCTTTAGAGCAGGGTCTCTAGGTAGTCTCGGGATGGGGCTGTGGGCTACAAAAACTAAGTGATTAGAAGGTTGGAGCAAGGTGGAGCTTATATTTTGCTCACACTACCTGTTTGTTGCACATATTTAAGCACCTCAGAAGTAGAGAGACTCAATTAGAAAAGGTCATTCAACAAGTTGAATGGCCACAAGAATTAAGAAATGATGAACCACTGCATGATTTGTTCAGGATTAAGAATTTTGTTTTCATCTGTTAGGGATTATTTATCATGTCATTGGTAGGTTTGCTGACTTTTTTTCTAGCGTTCAAAATCATAATCTATTGTCTTTCCCACTGCTTGAACTCAGCTGCTTGTACTAAAATTATGGTGGCACAAAGAACTGAAGTGATCTATCAGTCCCTACCTCCTTTCAATTCAGAATGATTTGAACTCTTTTTCTGCTACTCATAAATTGCTTGCATATCCATTTGGAACAAGATGACGTAGTCTAAGTCTGATTGCCTTTTACCAACTACATTTGATTTACTAATTAATGCCTGTTCCTTAATTCAAGAGGTCTGCTACTCATGTTAATATAAGTGGAACCTGAGATTGCTATAAAACAGGGGTCTCAAACTCAACTCAGCATGTGGGCCGCAGAGCAAGATCACAGCTGTTCGGCGGGCTGCACTAGGTCTACAAAAGGCAACTGTTACACAACACTTTTCTCACTGCAGTTGAAGACAAAAAAAAAATCAGTACAACAAGCACAATCGTACATGCAGTTTACTCAGTGTCACAAAACGATCAGAAACTGTAGTTCGCATCACAACTGCTGTTAACTAAGCTAATATCTAGCTAGGATGCTAGAGAAATGAAAAATACAAGTAGGGCCCTAGGCTTACTTAATTTTATCCAAAATATTTTGAACTTCATGGATTAGTCTGCAGGCCGCACAAAATTGTTCGGCGGGCTGCAAGTTTGAGACCCCTGCTATAAAACAAATAGCAACTTTAATAGGTGCAGAAGCCCAGGCCAAACACCTACGGGACTCTTATGATCCACCTGAGCTTTGGAAACTTTTAGATAGAAAATGTAACTTAGGACGCTATATTTTAAAGCTCAGGCACCCCAGCTAAACATTAAACTAAAACTCTCAATAGTTTAGCTGACTGTTATAGAAACTATTCTTAATAACTTCCAATGGGAAGTAAATGGGTTATATTTAAAAAATAATAACAGGCCTGACCATATGGCACTTTAGTGGATAGAGCATCAGTCTGAGATGCTGAGGATCCAGGTTCAAAACCCTGAGGTCACTGGATTGAGCATGGGCTCATCCAGCTTGAGTGCAGGTTCACAAGCTTGAGTGTGGGGTCACCAGCTTATGCATGGGGTCATAGACATGACCTCATGGTCACTGGCTGGAGGCCAAAGGTTGCTGACTTGAAGCCCAAGTTTTCTGGCTTGAGCAAGGAGTCACTTGCTCTGTTAGAATCCCCCTCCAGCCTCTCCCCTGTCAAGGCACATATGAGAAAGCAATCAATGAACAATTAAAGTGATGCAACAAAGAACTGATGCTTCTTATCTCTCTTCCTGTCAGTCTGTTTCTCTCTCACTTAAAATAGATAAGCAAATAAATCCCAGGAGAGCTAATCTGGGTTCTACCCTCAGCGTCTCACAAATCAAGGTGTTGGTCAGCCTGGGCTTTTTATCTGGAGGTTCCAGGAAAGAATCTGTTTGATTTAGGTTGCTTGCAATGTATGGCTGAAATCCCTACTTCCTTTCTGGCTGTTAGCCTGGTCATCCTTAGCTACTTGAGCCCACCTACATTTGTTCAACATATTGCCCTTCCATTTCCAAGTCAGTAAGAGCATGTCAAAAGTGGTGTTTCACATCTCGGACTTCCCTTATGCTTCCAGCTGGAGAAAACTCTGCTCTTAAATGACTCAGGTAAGCTAGGCTTACATGAATAATCTTATTTTTAGGTCAAATGATTTAGAACTTTAATTACATCTGCAAAATCCCTTCACAGCAGTACATACATTAATATTTGATTGACTAAAAGAGAACCAAGCATCTTAAGGAAGCTACTTTCAGAATTCTGTTCACTATGCTATTTATTTATCAGTGGATTAATAGATATCTACCTGAATAAAGATAGAAATAGAAGTATGTATCTGTATATATTTCTTATATGTGTTTTTAGAAAGTTTAGAAGCAGTGATATCTCAGTAAAAATGAGCATATCTCATACCCAAATGTTGATTTGTAAATACCAGTCCCCACTAAAATGAAACAAGGCTTCTTAGAGAAATGGACAAGTCCATGGGTGAAGCAGGAAAAGTACAAGATAAGCCTGGAACATCTTGCTGTACCAGTGTTGGGCAGATAAAATATATTATGCTCACTTTGTTAAAGATAGCACTGCCCACCTGGAAGCCATCGCCCAGGTGATATTAATGTGTGTTGGGGGCGGGTTGTGGGCAGACAGGATCCTTGTAGCCTGGGGCTTGGTTTTAGGACTAAACCTTTCCCACCCTTTTTGATGTGGGGTGGTACAATCCCATAATGCCCTAGATAACTGACTTTGTATTAGAGACTTCCCTATTTTGTATATTGGATTAAAGATTTTGATTTCTACACTATAAAATGGGGGCAGAACGGAGCTTGCTCTCTTGGTTCCTGAGATTAGCATTAGAGGAGATAGCAGAAAGCAGAGAGCAGAGAAAGGCAACATGAGGAGGCCAGGAGAAGCAGCCAAGATGGCAGAGTGTTGAGTGAGAAGCCAGTTTGTGCAGTTTGTCCAGGGAGAAGGAAGGAGATGGGGAACAGAGGTGAATAAGTCTGGTGAGCTAGAAACCTTTGATTCTAGGAAACTTGGATAAGTCAGTAGCTTTGTGAGCACTGAATGTGAGTGGGTTTTGGAGCCCAGTGTTTGTGTTTACTTGCCCACCAGGTGCAAGCTAGGATTAAAGATGACGGCCCATCAGTTTTTGGCTCCGTTGTTTCTTTACTGACTGTTCGAATCTGTTGGGCAGATAAAATGTTGGGCAGATAAAATGTATTATGCTCACTTTGTTAAAGATGGCACTGCCCATGTGGAGGCATCACCCAGGTGATATTAATGTGTGTTGGGGGCAGGCTGTGGACAGACAGAATCCTTGTAGCCTGGGGCTTGGTTTTGGGATTAAGCCTTTCCCACACTTTTTGATGTGGGGTGGTACAATCCCATCATGTCTCTGATGGGTGACTTTGTATTAGAGACTTCCTTATTTTGTATATTGGATTAAAGGTTTTGATTTCTACACTATAAAATGAGGGCAGAACAGGAGCTTGAGCTCTTAGTTCCTGAGATTAACATTAGACAGGAGAGAGCAGAGAGCAGAGAAAGGCCATGTGGAGAAGGCCAGGAGAAGCAGCCAAGATGGTGGAGTGTTGAGTGATGTTGGGCAAATAAAATGTATTATGCTCACTTTGTTAAAGTGGAGCTGCCCACATGGAGGCCGTTGCCCAGGTGATATTAATGTGTTTGTAGCCTGGGGCTCGGTTTTGGGATTAAGCCTTTCCCACCCGTTTTGATGTGGGGTGGTACAACCCAATCATGCCTCAGAGAAGTGACTTTGTATTGGAGACTTCCCTATTTTGTATATTAGATTAAGAGTTTGGATTTCTACACTATAAAATGGGGACGGAGTGGGAGCTTGCGCTCTTGGTTCCTGAGATTATCATTAGAGGAGAGAGCAGAGCAGAGAGCAGAAGGAGGCCACGTGGAGTAGGCCAGGAGAAGCAGCCAAGATGGCGGAGTGTTGAGTGAGAGGCCAGTTTGTAGAGTTTGTATCTGGGATAAGGAAGGAGATGGGGAACTGAGGAGAATAAGGCTGGTGAGCTAGAAACCTTTGATTCTAGGAAACTCGGATAAATCAGTGGCTTTGTGAGCACTGAATGTGATTGGGTTTTGGAGCCCAGTGTGTGTTTTTACTTGCCCGCCGAGTGCAAGCTAGGATTAAAGATGAAGGCCCATCAGCTTTTGGCTCCGTTGTTTCTTTACCGACTGTCTGAATCCAATGCGAACCTGCAAGGGCTGGGCTGCTCTGATGGTGGCCCTGGCCCTGGCCACTGGCTTTACAAGTGAGAAGTCAGTTTGTGCAGAGTTTGTGCAGGGAGAAGGAAGGAGATGGGGAACAGAGGTGAATAAGGCTGGTGAGGTACAAACCTTTGATTTTAGGAAACTCGGATAAGTCAGTAGCTTTGTGAGCACTGAATGTGAGTGGGTTTTAGAGCCCAGTGTGTGTTTTTACTTGCCCACCGGGTGCAAGTTAGGATTAAAGAAGATGGCGCATCAGTTTTTGGCTCCCTTGTTTCTTTACCGACTCTCTGAATCCAATGCGAACCTGCATGAGCTGGGCTGCTTTGATAGTGGCAGCCCTGGCTACTGGTTTTACAGAATCCAATGCAAACCTGCATGGGCCAGGCGGCTGCTATGATGGTGGCCCTGGCCACTGGCTTTACAACCAGAATGTAAGGAAGTGCTCAAAAAATGATGAAGACATGCCAAAAAGGATACAGGGGCTAGCATGAAGGGGCTCTCACTGGCCAGATGTGACAACCAAAATAAATACTGACAGTAATGGATTAGAACCCTCTGAATAAAATAAATATCCACGAGTCTTATTTGTATAGCTGAATACATAAGAAAAAAGGGAAAGTTCTTCCTTAAAGCATAATGTCAGCTAATAAATGTCGAAGGATTGATGGAGTTAAAAATCACTATTTTGCAACCATAAATGATTCAGGAAAAGAACATCAATGAATTCTAAATCCAGTGGGTAAAAGTTTGATGAAAATGAGAATATTTATATAGCTTCAAAGTATCTCCCCACATATTGCATATCAGTTGCTTATTAATTATTCATTAACTCTGCAGTGGAGAAACTCAGCATGTACCATCTTAACCAAGTGATAATAATCAGTATTTCCAATGATGGGACAAACTGCCATCATATGTTCCCCAATATACTGCACTGAGAAAACCAGAGCATCTCTGCTGTGATATTTCTGCCAAAATGCATAGCTTTAGTTGAATCTTGAGAAAATGTCCAACAAAGGAGGAATCCAGCAGGCACCAGACACTGTGGAGAATAAATATGCCCAACAGAATAGACTGCACAGTGTCTAGTACACATGATCAAGGTTGACCTGTAGAACCAGCCACCCAGAAGGGATAACCATACCCATGAAAGGACCAAACTCATTCAATACTCACATACAACAGGAGGGTAAATACCACTGTCAAGAAGCATTCTTAAAGCAAGCAACTCAGATGGCCTGGAGATCAGAACCACCAAGCCATCTTCCTCATAAAGACACCACAACAGACATTTGGAAGATGGCAGGGGAGTAGGCAGATGCATGGTCTCCCAGCTCACACCACCAAACTGGATTACAAATTAATTTAGGAATAATCAGCATGAAAAACCAACTGTGGACTACAAAAACAGCTCTCAAAAACCAAGGAGCAAAGAAGAAGCAACACCAAGCCTGGTAGGGAGCTCCAAGGAGCGGTGGGTCTTCCCTGCTTACAGGAATGGAGTGGAGGGTGAGGCTGAGAGCACAGAAGGGCTCTCACACCAAAAAAAAAGAGCAGAAAATATCACTCACAGCCACTTGCCTGTGGACCTGGTAATGAGGTGTATTGAAAAGGCTGGCTATTGTTCCAAAAGGAAGGGGGAAAGAAAGAGACAGACAGTGAGGGGCAAAGAAATACATAGGATGACCTGAGAAGCTGACTCATCCAGTGCTGGAGGTGGCCATAGCTGGGAGAGGGGTTGATCCTTTCATACAATACAAGACTAAAGTAGTTCCGGGTGACCCATCTCCAGACATCTCTTCAGCTCCAAACAGTACAACAAGACACAGCTGAAAACAAGAAGTGGGGAGGAGGGGAAGTAACTCAAGTCTCCATGGAGATTTGAGATACACCTCCTCCTACTGAAGTGGAGAAAACACCACACCCCCAAAGAGAGTAACTGGCAGATCAGGCCTTCAGAGTCTCAGGTTACACCCACTGCATCCCTGGATACAGTTTCAAATAAGCCCCCTGCTGAGATCAGTAAACAAGACTACCACTGGTTAAGAAAACCTAGAAGAAAACAAACAAATCAAGACTTCAAAGCAGCTCTACTAGAAAAGCCAAATCCGACAGTGGATTACAAATAACAGCTGAGGCCAACCCAAGAAGACCTAGAAATAACACAACTAAAAATTGGAGGTAGACAACACCAAGCCTAGACTCAACCAGCTCTACAAACAATACACCCAAACACACAGACATAATGAGAAGACAGAGAAGGGCAATCCAAATAAAACCATAAGAGAAATCTCCAGAAAATGAACTGAGTGATATGGAAATAACCAAACTTCTGGACTCAGAGTTTAAAATAATGATTGTTAGGATGCTTAGGGATCTTAGAACAACAATGGATGGTCATTATGAACACCTAAATAAAGAAATAGCAAGTATAAAAAAGGACATTGAAATATTAAAAAAGAATCAGTCGCATATGACAAATACAATATCAGAAATGAAGATTACAATGGAAGGAATTCAAAACAGGATGGATGAAGCTGAGGATCAAATCAGCGAGTTGGAGGACAAGTTGAACAAAGCCATGGAAGCAGAGCAGTAAAAAGAAAAGAGACTCAAAAAGTCTGAGGAAACTGTAAGAGAGCTCTGTGAAAATATGAAGAGAAATAACATCTGCATCATAGGGGTTCCTGAAGAAGAAGAGAAACAACAAAGGATAGAGACTTTGTTCAATCATATCATAGCTGAATGCTTCCTTAAATTAATGCAGAAAAACTCTCACAAGTTCAAGAAGCACAGAGAATTCCCTTAAAAAGAAACCCAAAGAAATCTACACCAAGATACATCATAATAGCAATACCAAAGCTAAATGATTAAGAGAAAATATTAAAAGCTGTTAGAAAAAAAAAGGTTATCACCTACAAAGGAGCCCCATAAGAATGACATCCGACATCTCAACAGAAACACTTAAGGCCAGAAGAAAATGGCAAGAAATATTCAAAGTAATGCAGAACAAGAACCTAAAACCAAGACTACTTTATCTAGCAAGGCTATCATTTAAAATTGAAGGAGAAATGAAAAGCTTCCCAGACAAAAACAAAACAAAACAAAACAAAAAACTGAAGGAATTCATTACAACCAAACCAATTCTGAAGGAAATGTTAAGGGGCCTGTTGTAAACAGATCAAAGTGGGAAAAGAATATAGCAAAAGAATAATTCAGCTTTAAAGAATAAAATGGCAATTAAAAACTACATATCAATAATAACTTTAAATGTAAATGAATTAAATGATTCAATCAAAAGACATAGGGTAGCTGCATAGTTATGAAAACAGGACCTGTACATATGCTGTCTACAAGAGACACACCTTAAAACAAAATTTGCACATAGACTGAAGGTAAAAGGATGAAAAAAATATTTCATGCAAATGGAAATGAAAAAAAAAAAGCTGGGGTAGCAATACTTATATCAGACAAAATGGACTTTAAAACAAAGAATATAGTAAGAGATAAAGAAGGCCACTACATAATGATAAAGGGAGCAATCCAACAGGAAGATATAACCATTATAAATATCTAAGCACCTAATATAGGAGCACCTAAATATATAAAGCAGACTTTGATGGATATAAAAGGTGAGATCAACAGCAATACTATAATAGTAGGGGATTCCAATTCCTCATTAACATCACTAGATAGATCCTCAAGAGAGAAAATTAACAAAGAAACAGCAGACTTAAAGGACACACTAGATTTAATAGATATCTTCAGAACCTT
The DNA here is from genome assembly GCF_036850765.1 of Saccopteryx bilineata. Classification (NCBI taxonomy): domain Eukaryota; kingdom Metazoa; phylum Chordata; class Mammalia; order Chiroptera; family Emballonuridae; genus Saccopteryx; species Saccopteryx bilineata. The sequence goes on along the minus strand of NC_089495.1, from coordinate 102,213,000 downwards.
TCACCCTAAAGCAGCAGAATATACATTCTTTTCAAGTGCTCTTGGTACATTCTCTAGGGTAGACCACATATTAGGGCACAAAAGTGGTCTCAATAAATTTAAAAAGATTGAAATCATATCATGCATTTTCTCTGATCACAATGGCATGACACTAGAAATCAACCACAACACAAAAACTCAAAAATTCTCAAACACATGGAAACTAAAGAGCAAGTTGTTAAATAACAAATGGATTAACAATGAGATCAAAGAAGAAATAAAAAAATTCCTAGAAAAAAAATCCTAGAAAAAATGATAATGAACATACAACAACTCAAAATTTATGGGATACAGCAAAATCAGTACTGAGAGTTCATAGCATTACAAGCATACCTTAAGAAGCTAGACAGAGCTCAAATAAACAACTTGACCCTGCATCTGAAAGAACTAGAAAAAGAACAGCAAGTAAAGCCCAGAGGTAGTAGAAGGAAGGAAATATATAATAAAGATCAGAGCAGAAATAAATGACATAGAGGCTAAAGAAACAATACAGAGGATCAATGAAACCAGGAGCTAGTTCTTTGAAAAGGTAAACAAGATCAATGAATCTTTAACTAAGAAAAAAAGAGAGAGGAATGCCCTGGTCAGTTGGCTCAGCGGTAGAGCGTCGGCCTAGCGTGCGGAGGGCCCGGGTTCAATTCCCAGCCAGGGCACACAGGAGAAGCACCCATTTGCTTCTCCACCCCTCCGCTGCACCTTCCTCTCTGTCTCTCTCTTCCCCTCCTGCAGCCAAGGCTCCATTGGAGCAAAGATGGCTCGGGTGCTGGGGATGGCTCTGTGGCCTCTGCCTCAGGCGCTAGAGTGGCTCTGGTCGCAACATGGCGACACCCAAGATGGGCAGAGCATCGCCCCCTGGTGAGCAGAGTGTTGCCCTATGGTGGGCGTGCTGGGTGGATCCCGATCGGGCGCATGCGGGAATCTGTCTGACTGTCTCTCCCTGTTTCCAGCTTCAGAAAAATGCAAAAAAAAAAAAAAAAAAAAAGAGAGAGAGAGAGAGGACTCAAATAAATAAAATTAGAAATGAGAGTGGAGAAATAACAACTGACACAACAGAAATACAAAATATTGTAAGAAAATACTATGAAGAACTGTATGCCAAAAAACTAGACAACCTAGGCGAAATGGATGAATTCCTTGAAACATATAATCTTCCAAAAATTAATCTGGAAGAATCAGAAAACCTAAACAAACCTATTACAACAAATGAGATCAAAACAGTTATCAAAAAACTCTAACAAAGGCCTGACCAGGCGGTGGCGCAGTGGATAGAGCATCAGACTGGGATGCGGAAGACCCAGGTTTGAGACCCCGAGGTTGCCAGTTTGAGCGTGGGCTCATCTGGCTTGAGCAAAAAGCTCGCCAGCTTGGATCCAAGGTCGCTGGCTTGAGCAAGGGGTTATTCGATCTGCTGAAGGCCCACAGTCAAGGCACATATGAGAAAGCAATCAATGAACAACTAAGGTGTCGCAATGCACAACGAAAAACTAATGATTGATGCTTCTCATCTCTCCATTCCTGTCTGCCTGTTCCTGTCCATCCCTCACTCTGACTCTCTCTGTCTCTGTAAAAAAAACAAAAACAAAAACAAAAAACAAGAAAACAAAACAAAACAAAAAAACTCTAACAAAGAAAAGTCCTGGGCCTGATGGCTTCACAAGTGATTCTACCAAATATTCAAAGAAGAACTAACTCCTATCCTTCTCAAGCTATTTTGAAAAATTCAAGAGAAAGAAAGACTTCCAAGCTCCTTTTACGAGACGAGCATAATTCTGATTCCAAAACCCGGCAAAGACAACAACAACAACAAAAATTATAGGCCAATATCCCTGATGAATATAGATGCTAAAATTCTCAACAAAATATTAGCAAACCAGATCCAACAATATATTTTAAAAATCATACACTATGATCAAGTGGAATTTATTCTGGGGAGGCAAGGCTGATACAGTATTTACAAATCAATCAATGTGATTCATTACATAAACAAAACAAAGAAGAAAAATCACATGATAATTTCAATAGATGCAGAAAAAGCATTTGATAAAATACAGCACCCATTCATGATCAAAACTCTCAGCAGAGTGGAAATACAGGAAACATACCTCAATATGATAGGGGCTATCTGTGACAACCCCACAGCCAACACCTACTCAATGGGCAAAAATGAAAAGCAATTTCCTTAAGATCAGGAGCAAGGCAGGGGTGCCCCCTTTCACCACTCTTATTCAACATAGTCCTGGAAGTCCTAGCCAAAGCAATCAGACAACAAGAAGAAATAAATGGCATCCAAATTGGAAAAGAAGAAGTAAAACTATCATTATTTGCAGATGATATGATACTGTATATAGAAAACCCTAAAGTCTCAGTCAAAAAACTACTGGACCTGATAAATGAATTCAGCAAGGTGGCAGGATATAAAATTAATACTCAAAAATCAGAGGCAATTTTATATACCAATAATGAACTATCAGAAAGACAAATTAAGGAAACAATACCTTCACTATTGCAACAAAAAATAAAGTACCTAGGAGTAAATTTAACCAAGAATATTAAAGACTTGTACTCGGAAAATTATAACTTTGATAAAAAAAAATCAAGGAAGATACAAACAAGTGGAAGCTTATACCATGCTAATGGTTAGGAAGAATAAATATCATTAAAATGTCTATATTACCCAAAACAATTTATAAATTCAATGCAATAACAATTAAAATACCAACGACATACTTCAATGATATAGAACACATATTCCAAAAATTTATATGGAACCAAAAAAGAACACAAATAGCTTCAGTAATCTTGAAAAGGAAGAATAAAGCGGGAGGTATCACACTTCCCAATATCAAGTTATACTACAAGGCCATTGTACTCAAAACAGCCTGGTACTGGCATAAGAACAGGCATATAGATCAATGGAATAGAACAGAGAACCCAGAAATAAACCCACACTTATATGGACAATTGATATTTGACAATAAAGTTAAGAGCATACAAGGGAGTAAAGAAAGCCTCTTTAATAAATGGTGTTGGGAAAATTGGACATCTACGTGCAAAAGAATGAAAATAGACCATCAACCTATACCATTCACAAAAATGAACTCAAAATGGATAAAAGACTTAAATATAAGCTGTGAAACTATAAGCATCTTAGAAGAAAACATAGGCAGTAAGTTCTCTGACATCTCTCGCAGCAATATATTTGCCGGTTTATCTCCATGGGCAATAAAATAAAAGACAGGATAAACAAATGGGACTGTAGCAAACTAAAAAGCTTTTGGACAGCTAAGGACAATAAGAACAGAATAAAAAGACAAACTACACAATGGGAGAACATATTTGACAGTACGTCTAATAAGGGGTTCATAACCAAAATTTATAAAGAACTTGTAAAACTCAAGACCAGGAAGACAAACAATGCAATCAAAAATGGGCAAAAGAGGCCCTGGCTGGTTGGCTCAGTGGTAGAGCGTCGGCCTGGAGTGCAGGGGATCCAGGTTCGATTCCCAGCCAGGGCACATAGGAGAAGCGCCCATTTGCTTCTCCACCCCCCCTCCTTCCTCTCTGTCTCTCTCTTCCCCTCCCGCAGCCAAGGCTCCATTGGAGCAAAGATGGCCCGGGCGCTGGGGATGGCTCCTTGGCCTCTGCCCCAGGTGCTAGAGTGGCTCTGGTCTCGGCAGAGCGATGCCCCGGAGGGGCAGAACATCACCCCCTGGTGGGCAGAGCGTCGCCCTTGGTGGGCGTGCCGGGTGGATCCCGGTCGGGCGCATGCGGGAGTCTGTCTGACTGTCTCTCCCTGTTTCCAGCTTCAGAAAAATACAAAAAAAAAATGGGCAAAAGAAATGAATAGACACCTCTTCAAAGAGGACATACAGATGGCCAATAGGCATATGTAAAAATGCTCCACATCACTAATTATTAGAGAAATGCAAAATAAAACCACAATGAGATATCACCTCACACCAGTCAGAATGGCGCTCATCAACAAAACAACACAGAATAAGTGCTGGCGAGGATGTGGAGAAAAGGAAACCCTCCTGCACTGCTGGTGGGAATGCAGACTGGTGCAGCCACTGTGGAAAACAGTATGGAGATTCCTCAAAAAATTAAAAATCAATCTGCCTTTTAACCCAGCTATCCTAGTTTTAGGAATATACCCTAAGAATACCATAGAACTGTTCCAAAAGGAGAAATGCACCCCCATGTGTATGGCAGCATTGTTCACAATAACAAAGATCTGGAAACAGGCCAAGTGTCTGTCAGTGGACAAGTGGATTAAAAAGCTTTGGTACATATATACTATGGAATACTACTGAGCCATTAGAAACGATAACATCAGATCATTTAAAATAACATGGATGGACCTGGATAACATTATACTGAGTGAAATAAGTAAATCAGAAAAAACTAAGAACTATATGATTCCATACATAGATGGGACATAAAAATGAAACTCAGAGACATGGATAAGAATGTGATAGTAACCAGGGGGTAGGGAGGGGTGGGAGGAAGGAGTCGGAGGGGGTAGGGGAAGGGGAGGGGCACAAAGAAAACCAGATAGAAGGTGATAGAAGACAATTTGACTTTGGGTGAGGGGTATGCAACATAATCAAATGTCAAAATAATCTTGAGATGTTTTCTCTGAACTTATATACCCTGATATATCAATGTCACCCTATTAAAATTAAATAAAAAAGACACCACAACAAATTTCAAAGTCAGATAGTGCTACACATAAAAAAGGGGCAGACAAAGAAATATGACCCAAATAAGTCAACAAGAGAAGTACCCAGAAAAAAGAACTAAATGGAATGGAAGTAACCAAAGTACCAGACTCAGAGTTTAAAATAATAACTTTTAGAATTCTCAAGGATCTTAGAGCAACAATGGGTGGTCACAATGAACTTAAACAAAGAGATAGCAAGAATCAAAAAGGACATTGAAATCATAAAAATGTATCAGTCAGAAATGACAAATACAATATTGGAAATGATGACTGCACTAGAAGGAATAAACAGCAGGCTGGATGAATCAGAGGATTTAATCAGTGATTTAGAGGACAAGATAAACAAACAAACAAAAAAATGAAAGCAGAGCAGCAAAAAGAAAAGAGGCTCAAAAATACTGAGGAAACTCTAAGAGACCTCTGTGACAACATGAAGAGAAACAACATTTGCATTGTAGGGGTTCCTGAAGGAGAAGAGAATGAACAAAAGAGAGACAATCTATTTGAAGAAATCAGCTGAAAATTTCCTTAAATTGATGAAGGAAAAAGTCTCACAAGTTCAAGAAACACAGAGAAAATCTGTGCTTGGGTTCCTTAAAGAGGAACCCAAGAAGGGATTGGCAAGAAATGTTCAAAGTGATGCAAAACAAGAACCTATAACCAAGACTACCTTATCCAGCAAGGCTATCATTTAAAATTGAAGGATAAATAAAAAACTTCCCAGACAAAAAAAGAGACTCAAGGAATCCATTACAACTAAGCCAGTACAGCAGAAAATGTTAAGGGAGTCAGCTATAAAAAAAGCAAAGGAGAAAAAAAACTGAGAGAAAGAGGATTGTAGATTTAAAGAATAAAATGGCAATAAATAAGTATATATCAATAATAACCTTAACTGTAAATGGATTAAATGATTAAAGACATAGGGTAGCTGCATGGATGAGTATACAGGACCCGTACAAACACTGTCTACAAGAGACCCACCTAAGGACAAAAGATATACATAGACTGAAAGTGAAAGGATGGAAAAATGTATTTCATGCAAATAAAAAAAAAGTTGTGGTAGCAATATTTACATCTGACAAAATAGCCTTTAAACAAAGACTATAGCCTGACCAGGCGGTAGCACAGTGGATAGAGCATTGGACTGGGATGCTGAGGACCCAGGTTCGAGACCCTGAGGTTGCCAGATTGAGCATGGGCTCATCTGGCTTGAGAAAAATAAAAAATGCTCACCAGCTTAGACCCAAGGTCACTTGGCTTGAGCAAAGGCTTAGTCAGTCTGCTGAAGGCCCACGGTCAAGGCACATATGAGAAAGCAATCAATGAACAACTAATGTGTCACAATGAAAAACGGATGATTGATGCTTCTCATCTCTCTCTGTTCCTGTCTGCCTGTCCCTATCTATCCCTCTCTCTGACTCTCTCTCTCTGTCTGTATAAAGAAAAAAAAAAACAAAAACAAAAACAAAGACTATACTTAAGGGACAAAGAATGATAAAGGAACAATCCAACAGGAGGATATAACCATTGTAAATATTTATGCACCTAATATATATAGAAGAACCTAAATATATAAAGCAGATTTTGATGAACATAACGGGCGAGACAGATAGCAATTCTATAATAGTAGGACATTTTAATATGCCACTTACATCAATAGATAGATCCTCCAGACAAAAAATTAACAAAGAAACAGTAGCCTTAAAAGACACACTAGATCAACTGAATTTGCTTGTTATCTTTGGAACTTTTCACCCCAAAGCAGCAGAATATACATTCTGTTCAAGTGCTCATAATACATTTTCTAGGATAGACCACAAAACAAGTCTCAATGAATTTAAAAAGATTGAAATCAAATCAAGCATCTTCTCTGATCACAATGGCATGAAACTAGAAACCAACTACAGTAGAAAATCTGAAAAACATTCAAACACTTGGAGGCTAAATAGCATGTTATTAAAAAACAAATGGGTTAGTAATGAGATCAAAGAATAAAACATTTTATTGAAACAAATGAAAATGAACATACAACAACCCCAAATCTATGGGACACAGCAAAAGCAGTCTTCAGAGGAAAGTTCATAGCATTACAAACATATCTTAAGACACAAGAAAAAGCTCAAATGAACAACCTAACTCTGCACCTAAAAGAGCTAGAACAAGAACAACAAATAAAGCCCAGAGAAAGTAGAAGGAAGGAAATAATAAAGATTAGAGTGGAAATAAATGACATAGAGGCTAAAAAAAACAATACCAATCAATGAAACCAAGAGATGGTTCTTTGAAAAGGTAAACAAGATTGACAAACCTTAACCAGATTTATCAAGAAAAAAAGAGAGAAGACCCAAATAAGTAAAATTAGAAATAAAAGTGGAGAAGTAACAACTGATACTACAGAAATACAAAGGATTGTAAGAAAATACTATTAAGATCTATATGCCAAAAAATTGGACAACCTAAGTAAAATGGATAAATTCCTAGACACATACAATCTTCCAGAACTCAATCTAAAAGAATCAGAAAACCGAAACAGACCGATTGCAAAAAATGAAATTGAAACAGTTATCAAAAAAAAAAATCCCAGCAAAAAAAAAAAAGTCCTGAACTGGATAGCTTCACAGGCAAATATGATGAAACTTTCAAAAGAGAAATAACATCTATCCTTCTCAAGCTATTCCAAAAAATTCAAGAGAAGGGAAGACTTCTAAGCTCATTTTATGAGGCAAGCATTATTCTTATTCAAAAGCAAGTAACGATACTATAAAGAAAGAAAAATATAGGCCAATATCCCTGATGAAATTGATGCTAAAATTCTCAACTAAATATTAGCAAACCAGATCCAGCAATACATTAAAAATATCATATATCATTATCAAATGGGATTTATTCCGGGGAGGCAAGGCTAGTACAATATTTGCAAATGAATAAATGTGATTTATCACATAAAAAAAGGGAAAGATAAAAATCACATGATTATTTCAATAGATGCAGAAAAAGCATTTAATAAAATCCAGCAATCATTTATGTTCAAATCTCACAGCAAAGTGGAAATGCAGGGAACATACCTCAACATAATAAAGGACATTTATGACAAACTAACAGCCAACATCATACTCAATGGGCAAAAATAAAAAGCAATCCACTTAAGATCAGGAACAAGTCAGGGGTGCCTCCTTTCGCCACTCTTCTTCAACATAGTTCTGGAAGTCATAGCCACAGCAATCAGACATAAAGAAGAAATAAAAGGCAAACAAATTAAAAAAGAAGGAAAACCTTCATTATTTGCTGATTACATGGTACTGTACATAGAAAACCCTAAAGTCTCAGTCAAAAAAACTACTAGACCCGATAAATGAATTTGGCAAGGTGGCACAATATAACATTAATATTCAGAAATTAGTGGCATTTTTATATACCAACAATAAACTGTCATAAAGAGAAATTAAAGAAACAATCCACCATTGCAACAAAAATAATAAAATACCTAGGAATAAATTTAACCAAGGAGGTAAAAGACTTGTACTCAGAAAATTATAAGACATTGAAAAAAGAAATTAAGAAAGAGACAAGCAGAACATATACTGTGTTCATGGATAGGAAAAATAAACATCATTAAAATGTTTATACTACCTAAAGTAATCTATAGATTGAATACAATTCCTGTTAAAATACAAATGACATACTTCAAAGATATAGAACAAATATTCCAAAATTTTTATGGAATCCAAAAGACACCTGAATAGTCTCAGCAATCAAGAAAATGAAGAATAAAGTGGGAGGTATCACACTTCCTGATATCAAGTTATACTACAAGGCCATTGTAATCAAAACAGCTTGGTACTGGCATAAGAACAGACATACCAATAAATGGAACAGAACAGAGAACCCAGAAGTAAACCCATGCCTTTATGAACAATTGATATTTGACAAGGGAGGTAAGAATATATAACGGAGTAAAGACAGTCTCTTTAATAAGTGGGGTTGGGAAAATTGGATCAGGTAATGCAAAAAGTGAAACTAGAGCATCAATTTACAACATTCACAAAAATAAACTCAAAATGGATAAAAGACAAAATGTAAGTTGCAAAACATAAATATCTTAGAAGAAAACATAGGCAGCAAACTCTCTGATATCTCTTGTAACAATATTTTTGCAGATATATCTCCACAGGTAAGTGAAATAAATGACAAAATAAAGAAATGGAACTATATAAACTAAAAAGCTTTTGCACAGCAAAAGACACCATGAACAAGATAAAAAGACAACCCACACAATGGGAGAACATATTTGCCAATACGTCTGATAAGGGGTTAGTACCAAAATTTATAAAGAACTTTTAAAACTCAACACCAGGAAGGTAAACAATCCAATTAAAAAATGGGCAAAAGAACTGAATAGACACTTTTCCAAAGAGGACATACAGATGGCCAATAGGCATATGAAAAAGTGTTCAATGTCACTAATCATCAGAGAAATGCAAATTAAAACCACAATGAGATACCACCTCACACCTGTCAGAATGGCACTCATTAACAAATCAACACACAATAAGTGCTGATGAGGGTGTGGAGAAAAGGGAACCCTCCTGCAGGGTGGGAATGCAGACTCGTGCAGCCACTGTGGAAAACAGTATGGCATTTCCTAAAAAAAATTAAAAATGGATCTGCCTTTTGACTCAGTTATCCCACTTTTAGGAATAAATCTTAAGAATCCCAAAACACTGATTCAAAAGAATATGTGCACCGCCATGTTTATTGCAGCATTGTTTACAATAGCCAATTTTTAGAAATAGCCCAAGTGTCTGTTAGTACAAGTGGATAAAAAAGAAGTGGTACATATACACAATGGAATACTAAACGACCATGAAAAAGAAGAAAATTTTACCTTTTGTGATGGCATGAATGGACCTGGAGATTATTATGCTAAGTGAAATAAGCCAGGCAGAGAAAGACAAATATCATATTATCTCACTTATATGTGGAATCTGAAGAACAAAGTGAACTGAGGAATGGAATAGAGGCAGAGGTGGGGTCAGAGGGAGCAGAAGGACAGCTGTCAGAGGGAAGGAGGATGAGGGAATGTGATCAGAGAAGGTGAAGGGATTAGGGAAATTATATTTACATAACACATAGATACAGATAAGAGGACAGCAAATCCCAGATTGAAGGGGGGAGGGAGTTAAGGGAAGCGTGGCAATGGGGTGTAATGGGGGCACGTAGTTGTGGGTGAGGATGTTGTATTGAATGGGACACTTGAATCCATGTTGACAGAAAAAAAATAAAAACATGGAAAAAATTTTAAAAAGAAAAAAATAAAGGACTAATGGGGCTATGTTTCTATAACTCACACTTAAATGTTTCAGCCAAAAAAAAAATTTTTTTTTAAACCCTGTTGCAAGTCAAATTGTGTCCCCTAAAGTGATTTGTTGAAGACCTAACTTTGTACTTGTGAATGTAGAGCTATTTAGGAATGGAGCTTTTGCAACTATAATCAAGCTAAGATGAGGTCAGACGGGATTAAGGTGGGCCCTAAACACAATGACCAGTGTCCTTACGAAAGAGAGAGATGTGGAGACACATGACCATGTAAAGAAGAAGGCCATGGGATGGCAGAGGCAGATTGGAGAGACACAGTAATAAGCCAAGGATTTTCAATAGGCAGGTTTTTATGTGACAGCATGGAACGGATTCTCTCTCAGAGCCCCCAGAAGGAACCGACTCTGCAGACACCTTGATTTTGAATGTCTAGCCTCCAGACTGTGAGAGAATACATTTCTGGTGTTTTAAGCCAACCACTTTGGGACACTTTTTACATCAACCCTGGGAAATTGATACAACTCTTTGTTTACTTGCTATTAACATCAGCATCTTATGTTATGTACATAATTTTATGGGCTTAAATACTCTAAAGAAAGAATGTATTGCTGTATAAATGTAAGAAAAATGTGTCATTTTGCTATGTACATATCTGTCATCCAAATACCTACAAGAGACTTGCATGTGATTTCACTATATTTGCTATAGTCTGAATGTTTGTATCCCCCACCCCTTGCCATTTCATATGTTGAAATTTTAACACCAATGGTGATGTTATTAGTAGGTGGAGCCTTTGGGAGGTGCTTAGATCATGAGGGTGGAGCATTTATGAATGGGATTAGTGCCCTTTAAAAAAAAGATTACAAAGAACTCTTTAGCCCAGTCTGCCATGTGAGGACACACCAAGAAGTCTGTGACTTGGAAGAGGGACCTCACCCAATGATGCTGGAGCCCTGATCACAGACTTTTAGTCTCCAAAACTGTGGGCAATAAATTTCTGCTATTTTTAAGTCATCCAGTCTGCTATTTTGATACAGCATTCCAAATGGATTGAGATGATCTCTTTTAATCTTCATTCACTTCCTTGCTGGATAGTATCTCCTTTAAAATGCCCCATACTATTGAACAGAGCAAGGTAGTGGAGAGAGCAGTAGAGCGTTACATTAATTAGTTTTGAAACCTGATTTCAGAACTAATAAAACAGGTAAAAGTGTCTACAATATGTGACGCAGAGAAGTAGCCTGGTAACAGTGTGTGCGTGTGTGTGCGTGTGTGTGTGTGTGTGTATGTAAATAATTCTGGATTGCTTACTATACCTTTAAAATTAATAGATTATGTCAAGATAAATGATGAGATACTAAATGTAAATTTTCTTTTTAACCTTTCTAAACCATCCTGTAGAGAACATTTACATTACCTGTAAAAATGTCAGCATCTTAGTAATACATGCTACAATACTATTTGAAGATTCAAATTGTAGAGTATGCTATTATTAACTTGTTAAGTAACAACTATTAAAACTTTAAATTTCTAGTGTAGAATGATCACATTTGGCTCTGAAATCATGTAAAAGCAAATGCGTAGGGCAGGTGTTACAGAGAAGGAAACTGAGGTGCAGAGGTGTCGAGTCATTTGCTCAAGGTCAGGTGGCTTTCAAGAAGAGACAATATGGGCAATTTTCCTGTTTAAAATTCATACAACACCAGTGTCAGTCTTCTCTTTAGAACACAGTGTAGCATTCTGACCAGAATTAAACATCTAGTCTGAAGCACAGATTGTTGATGGTGCCTGAGAACTAATCCACCTATTACTATTTATAACACGATACATTTGATTGCTTCATTTCATTTCCCAGGGGTTTAAAACTCGACCTTGGAATTTCATAGCCCAGAAACACGTTTCTTGGATTAAATGCCCCCTAAAAAGAAATAACAGCATTGTGATCCAAGGCCTTTGGCTGCAGAAAAAAGCACTACTGGAAAATACAACTAGGAAATAAGAAATAGAAAACATAACTAGGAAATGTTTTTATTTGCATTTCCATCTTGTTTTGTGGTCAGATTCTCTGTGAATATGTGAAATTTCGGGACAAAATCTGTGAGATTGTTTTACCTAAATTGAACTTCTCAGCCTTTATCTATTAATAATACTGACACAGTACAAACTGTGCTAACTTTCTAGCACTTCACTTATTCTTCTTGCATTATAGTCTTGTTACTTTATGAAGAGCAAAATGGTGATATGGATTTGCTTTTCAAAATGCTTTTGTTTTTTACTGCACTGTGCCACAGAACCCTGCCTGCGGATGTGACGTTTCTGTACTCCAGTCACAAGAACTGTGTAACTTCTTCAGGGTCAGCTTCGTGGGGTCCAAATGGAATAATATTCTGATAAAGTGACCTATCATAATGTGTTTGGGAGGAGTTCCAAAAGCACTGTCAATAGTTAGAAAGTTCCTACATCAATAAACAATTCTCATAACCTTACTTTTTTCATATTCGTTTGAAAAGCATCAGGTATTAAATTCACTGCTATAGCCTAGGTTTTGGTACATTCTTTGTACATATTTCATTATTCTTTGCTCACAGACCAGCTGAGGATTCTCCTGCTATCCTCCACAATACCTACTCTTACAAACTACACAACCCAAATTGTCCATCTTGCATACAGCCTTATGGTCTTAGCCTAATGTTTCAAGAAATGACTTTCTAAAAGTAATTTGAATATATAGAGAGTATGCAGATATCAAATTATGTTGTACATGTGAAATTTATATAATAACCAATGCTATTTCATAAAAATTAATTAAAAATATGTTCAAGACTTTTCCCTACTTTGTCTATTTTTTCAACCTTTAAAAAAATTTTTTTTTGTATTTTTCCGAAGCTGGAAACGGGGAGAGACAGTCAGACAGACTCCCGCATGCGCCCGACTGGGATCCACCCGGCACGCCCACCAGGGGGCGACGCTCTGCCTACCAGGGAACAATGCTCTGCCCCTCCGGGGTATCGCTCTGTTGCGACCAGAGCCACTCTAGCGCCTGGGGCAGAGACCAAGGAGCCATCCCCAGCGCCCGGACCATCTTTGCTCCAATGGAGCCTCGCTGCGGGAGGGGAAGAGAGACAGAGAGGAAGGAGAGGGGGAGGGGTAGAGAAGCACATGGGTGCTTCTCCTGTGTGCCCTGGCCGGGAATTGAACCCGGGACCTCTTGCATGCCAGGCCGATGCTCTACCACTGAGCCAAACGGCCAGGGCCTATTTTTCAACCTTTTAAGCTGTCATTCTGTTACAATTTTAACTTCCTCCTAAAGTCTTTCTAGACACCAAGAAAAGAGCTGCTCCTAATGGTGCTAATGCTGATGACTTATTATTAATTCTAGTGTTCTGCATCTAAAGTGCTGATTCTCACCCTTGGCTGGACATTGGGATACCTGGTAAGCATTTAAAATTCCCAGTGTCCAGGCCACACCCAGAACCAATTAAATCAGAATTCTAAGTGGGATCTAAGCCTCAGTGAACCTAAAGTTCCCCAAGTGATTACAAATTATAGGCAACATTAAGAACCATTGAGCTAGAATATAAACAACTGGATTATCAGTTGCTAGTCAACAGTTTTTCTACCTTGTCTAGGACCATGTGTCTGATTAAACTTGAGATTTGGAGGTTTTGATGAGTGTGTTCTTACATTCTCTGTGATGACCCCACACCCCTAGAACATTAGTCTGGTTCACTAATGCCCACCCTTGGATACCCATGCATTCTTATTAATTGACCAGCGTCAGCCTGGATGTGGAGTGAGCAGGAAGAGAATTCTAGTTACCACTCAATATCTTTTCTTTTCTTCTCCTATAGTGATAAAATTGCTTTTTAAATTTAAAGTTAGGAACAGGGACACCCAAACTTTACTTCCTAGGTAATCTCATCCAATCACTTGGCTTGAAATATACTCTCTACACTGATGAGTTCCAAATTTATAGCTTCGGTCTGGACATCTTCCCTGAGTACACACTTATACTTCAAAAAATTACTCTATTTGGATGTCTCATAGACTTTCAAAACCTTTAACGTGTCCAAAAGTGAGCTCATGACCATAGCCCCTTCTCACCACCACTACCGGAAATCCCCCTTCACAATCTTCCCCAAGTCTGTTGATGGCAACTCCATCCTTCCAGCTACTGATACTAAACACCTGGACAACATCCTTGATGCTGTAACTCACATCTGATCTGTTCTTATTCACCCTACATTGTGAGTATGATTCTGACCATTATACTTTTAAAACATTTTAAGAATTGAGCCATTTCTCACTATTTCTACTTCCATTATGCTATCTCAGGCCACCATTATTTCTCATTTAGATTATTGCAGTAGCCTCTAAACTTGCTTCCCTGCTTCAATCCTTGTTTTCCTCAGTCTATTATTATTATTTTTTAGCTTTAAAGGGTCTCTCTTTTTTTTTTTTTTTAAATTACAGTGGATTTACACTATCATATTAGTTTCAGGTATACAACCCAGTGATTAGACATTATATAATTACTAAGTGATCACCCCAATAACTCCTCTGACACCATACATAGTTATTACAATATTATTGACTATATTCCCTATGCTGTACTTAACATCCCTGTGACTACTCTGTAACCAGCAATTTTTACTCCTTAATGCCTTCCCCTTTTTTACCCATTCTCCCAAATCCCCTCTTATCTGGCAATCATCAAAATGTTCTCTGTGTCTAAGAGTTTGTTTCTGTTCTGCTTGTTCATTTAATTTGGGTTTTTTTTTTTTTGATTCCACATATAAATTTAATCACCTGGAATTCATCTTGTTCTGTGTAACTTATTCAGCACAAAATAAGTTGTTGCAGATGGCAAGATTTTATTTTATTTATTTATTTATCTATTCTTTTTTTTTTTTTGTCACAGAGACAGTGAGAGAGACAGAGAGAGAGACAGCCACAGGCAGACAGGAAAGGAGAGAGATGAGAAGCATCAATTCTTTGTTGCGGTTCCTTAGTTGTTCACTGATTGCTTTCTCATATGTGCCTTGACCGGGGGGTTCCAGCATAGTGAGTGACACCTTGCTCAAGCCAGTGACATTAGGCTCAAGCCAGTGACCATGGGGCCATGTCTATAATCCCAGGCTCAATCCCAGGCTCAAGACACAAAAGCCGGTGACTTCTCAGTTTCGAACCTAGGTCCTCTGCATCCTAGTCTGCTGTTCTATCCACTGTACCACCACCTGGTCAAGCAAGATTTTATTCATTTTTATGGCTGTCACATTTCATTGTATATATGTACCACTTCTTTATCCATTCATCTATTGATGGACACTTAGGTTGCTTCCATAACTTGACTATTGTAAATAATTTCATACTGATACAATGAACATACTGATGCATGTCTTTTTAATTTCATGTATAGGGTTATTTTGGATAAATACCTAGAGGTGAAATTGCTGGGTCCTTCCTTGTCTCTTGTTATTTAGCCTTTTTTTTAAAGTCTATTTTGTCTGGTACAATATTGCTACCCCAGTTTTTGTTTCTTTGTTTCCATTTTCATGAAATATCTTTTTCCATTGCTTTGTTTCAATCTGTGTATATCTTTTGATATAAAGTGAATCTTTTGTAGATAGCATATGTAAAGTTCTTGTGTTTTTATCCATTCAGGCTCCATATGTCTTTTGAGTGGAGCATTTAATCCATAAAGTAATTGTTGATAGGTATGCATTTATTGCCATTTTAGTATTTATAGCTTTTATCTTTTTTTCTTTCTTCTTAAAAAAGACCCTTTAACATTTCTTGTAATGCTTGGTGGTGATGAACTCCTTTAGCTATTTTTTCCCCTGGAAGATCTTTATCTGTCTTTTGATTCTAAATGATAGCTTTGCTGGGTAAACGAATCTTGGTTGTAGGTCTTTGGTTTTCATCATTTGGAATATTTTGTGCCAATTCCTTTTGGCTTGCAAAGTTTCTATTGAAAAATGTGCTGAGAGTCTGTGGGAGCTCCTTTGTAGTCAACTAACTGTTTTTTTCTTGCTGCTTTTAAAATTATCTTTGTCTTTAATTTTTATTATTTCAATTATGATGTGTCTTGGTATAGGCCTCTTTGAATTCATCTTATTTTGAACTCTGTGCTTCCTGAATTTGTATGTTTATTTCCTTTACCAGGTTAGAGATGTTTTCTGTCATTATTTTTTCAAATAGATTTTCAATCCTTGCTCTCTCTTCTTCTAGCACCCACTCCCCCATGTGAATGTTGGTATGCTTGAATTTGTCTCAGAGGCTCCTTATACTATCATAATTTTTTTGGATTCTGTTTTTTTTGTTTTGTTTTGTTGTATTGATTGGGTATTTTTTGCTTCCCTATATTCCAAATCTCTGATTTGATTCTCTACTTCACCTGTTTAACTATTGATTCCCTATAACTTATTATTTATTTCAGTTAGTGTATTCTTCACTTCTGACTGGTTCTTCTTTATGTTTTCTATCTCTTTGTTGAAGTTTTCACTAAGTTCATCTACTCTTCCCCTAAATTGAGTCAGTTAGCATCCTTATAACCAGTGTTTTGAACTCTGTATCTGGTACATTGCTTGCCTCTATTTTGTTCAACTCTTTTTCTGGGTTTTGTTCTGTTCTTTCTTTTGAAACATGTTTCTTGGTCAGCTCATTTTGGCAGCTTCTCTGTGTTTGTTTCTATGTATTAGATAGAACTGATACATCTCCCACATAAGGCTTGCCAGAGTGGCCTTATGTAGTAGGTCTCCTGGAGGGCCTAGTGGCAAAGCCTTTTCAATCACATGAGCTGAGCACTCCAAATGTACTAACCCCCATCCATGTAAGGCGTATACTCTCCTGTTGCAGTTTAGCCTTGATTGCTGTTCATATCTCATTGGGAAGAATTTACCCCCAGATCTATTGGTTGCAAGGACTAGTTATGACCATTGTGGAGGTTCAGCTGTGTAGGGGTTTAACCCCATAGAACAGGACTTACTTCTATGGGACTCTGGTGCCCAGCATGAGTTACAAAAAGATCTGCAGATTGTTGCTACTTGTGCTGGTCTTAGAGGTGCCCAAGAGAGGTGAAACTGTAAGTGAAGACCAACTGCCACTAGTGCTGGGCCTGAGGCCACTTAGCAAAAGGTACAGGGCACACTGAGATTAGATGCTGGTTGTTTTTTTTTTTCAACCACAGCTTACATTCAATACCATTCTGCACCAGTTTCAGATGTACAACAAAGTACCTAGAAAACCATGCACTCTACAGGGTGGTCCCTCCACTGCCCCAAGCTTTCACCTAGCCCTATATCCTGTTATCTTGTCATTATTGACTATATTCTCCATGCTATCGTCCAACTCTCTATGTCTAGTCTGTAACTACAAATTTATACTGCTTAATCCCTTCACTGTTTCCACCCAGTCCTCTAATCTCCCTCCCCTCTGACAGCTGTCAATCTGTTCTTTGTATCTATGAGTATATTTCTACTTTTTTTATTTTGCTCATTAGATTCCACATATAAGTAAAGTCATATGGTATTTTCTTTCTCTGACTGAACTAGCTGCTTGTTTGAGAGATTTTAGAAAAGTCTGAAGCATGAGCCAAAACAAGCAGTTTGCGTGAAAGAGCTACAGGAAATGGCTTGGGTGGGCCTACAAATTCGATGGGGCAGGGTCTCAGGGAATCATGAGGGTGGGGCAAACAGTGTTAGCCAGATTGATGGAGGCTCAGATAAGGTTTTCACCTGCTGGCTCTCTGTGTGGAAGACTCAGCAAAAGAACAATGGCTTCTCTTAGCACCTCTGTCTGGGAGAAAGCTGCCCCTTTACAATGCTGGACAATTCAGTTCCTTCCTGTATGTCCCTGGTGACTTTTGAGCAGCAGTCCAGCACTGGAAGTGACTCTCAGTGCACCTATGCATGGGTCCTTTAAAAGGAATGCCTGAGTCTCCAGCTATCCTTTTTCTCACTCAGCCAAAATGCCCACCAGTTTTCTTTACAGCTAGAGACTATGGGGACTTCTTTTCTGGCACTGAAACCCTGTGCTGGGGGTTCTTAGTGTGAGTCTGAGACCCGTTTCTTTCTTTCTTTCTTTCTTTTTTTTTTTTTCTGAAGCTGGAAACGGGGAGAGACAGTCAGACAGACTCCCGCATGCGCCCGACCGGGATCCACCCGGCACGCCCACCAGGGGGCGATGCTCTGCCCACCAGGGGGCGATGCTCTGCCCCTCCAGGGTGTCGCTCTGTTGCGACCAGAGCCACTCCAGCACCTGGGGCAGAGGCCAAGGAGCCATCCCCAGCGCCCGGGCCATCTTTGCTCCAATGGAGCCCCGGCTGTGGGAGGGGAAGAGAGAGACAGAGAGGAAGGAGGGGAGGGTGGAGAAGCAAATGGGCGCCTCCCCTATGTGCCCTTGCCGGGAATCGAACCCGGGTCCCCCACACGCCAGGCCAACACTCTACCGCTGAGCCAACCGGCCAGGGCTCCCTTTGCTTCTCAATGGGATCTCTGCAGCCAAGATACTCCGCTTGACTTTTATTATGCCTCCTGATTTTTAACTGCCACATGTGGGCATGGGACCAGACTATTCTATGTCTCTGCCCCTCCTACCAGTTTTGACATGCTTTCTTATTTATATCATTAGTCGTAGGACTTCTGTTCAGCTAGATCTCAGGTGGTTCTGCATCATGGTTGTTGTGTAGTTTAGTTGTAATTTTGAAATGGCTGTGGATGAATTTGAGTACCTATGCCACAATCTTGACCAAAACCTTCTTCAGTCTATTCTAAATAATCATTGAAGGTGACCTTGGAAACTAGCTAAGTATACTTACTGGTCCTCAAGATTCTTATCTCTCCTGCATGGAAATATACTAACCTCTTCCCAAAACTTCATGGATCTCATTCCACTACAGCATCACTAAGGCTCCTCACATTTAGTTCCCCCAATACATCCAGTATAAAATGGTGAGATATGCATAGGATAACCAATACAGATACTCGATTCAGAGGAGAAAATGCCAGGCACCTAGGTGTCACTAGGATATAGCCATTCTGAAATTCAGCAAGGTATAAATTGGCACTTTCTTGGTTCATAATCAAGGCACAGAAATTATTCATTGGCATTTGGTTACTGACTCTGGGCTTTAACTTCTGCCCTTTGAGTCACTTTCCTCTTTCATGAAAAGTAGTTCCATGTGTGCAGTTGCATAGTTTTCCTAGGATGATTCCTGTCAGGGCAAGACTTCTTTCCATTTTGTAATGTATCTGCCTCCTTTATTCTGAACTGGTGGTGTTTCTGCAAACACAAATCTTCTAAAAGTCTGAAGGTTATTTTTATGAATCTCATTTGAGTTTTTCTGTTGAACAAAAACACACCTGGACTTGTGCTTACTTTGGGCTTATGCTGATACTGTTGAAGGGCAACACTCTTAAGCTTCAGAAAACTTTATTCTTTGACTGAATGATCCCCTGAGGTATTTGTTACCTTAGATCAGTGATTCTCAAACTTTTGAAGTCAGGGAACATTTAAAATCCTACAAATAATTGTAGGCGCACTATATACAAATTTCTGAGAAATATGTTATAATAAGGAAGTAAAACATTAAAGAAAAAATATAAAGTCCAAGCATGCTTTAATGGTAATTAAACAAAATAAATATGACAAAATTAAATTTATTCTGACATTAAAAAACATTTTTATGTTACATTTTTTGAGTTATGCTTTTTAGAATTTGTAAAAAAAAGGGGTTAAAAAATAAAAAAACGACAAAAAAGTTATCTTTTTATATAGATAGATACTTTTTTTTTTTTGTATTTTTCTGAAGCTGGAAACGGGGAGAGACAGTCAGACAGACTCCCTCATGCACCCAACCGGGATCCACCCGACACGCCCACCAGGGGCGATGCTCTGCCCACCAGGGGGCGATGCTCTGCCCCTCCGGGGCATCGCTCTGCCACGACCAGAGCCACTCTAGCGCCTGGGGCAGAGGCCAAGGAGCCATCCCCAGCGCCCGGGCCATCTTTGCTCCAATGGAGCCTTGGCTGCAGGAGGGGAAGAGAGAGACAGAGAGGAAGGGGGGGGTGGAGAAGCAAATGGACGTTTCTCCTGTGTGCCCTGGCTGGGAATCGAACCCGGGTCCCCCGCATGCCAGGCCGACGCTCTACTGCTGAGCCAACTGGCCAGGGCCATAGATACATTTTTAGTAAGATTTAGTAAATTTGGCAGGTCCCGGTGCGGATGTGTTAAGCTTTTTCATTCTTATGTTTATGAGAAACATGAGCCTGATGTGTCCTAGCTATTTCTTCAAAGTATAGGCATATATTTGAAAGGCAAACTCTCATTTCCTCATCAATACATTAAAGAATTCCTCTCTTTTTACTCTTACTTGTGTTGAGTGCAGAAAACCCCCACCATACATATCATCTCAACTTTACATCAAACAAAGGATAGACGAAACTTTCCTCCAGTCTTTCCAGGGAACATGGGGGTTAGTGTAAACAATCCAGCACCACAGCTTAACTGCCTTTTGCAACCTAATCAGGCAAGGGAGGTGGGGGGTTGGGCAGACTGTCAGCTTATAGCCAATTCCCCACACCTTTCCCCCCCCAAAAAAATCTAAACTCCCAAAACCCAGTTGATTTTTTGGTCCCCAACAGGCACATATTTCTCTGGAATACCATAGGGCACACCTGGAAATTTTCTAGGGTGCACCAGTGCACCTGGCAAACACTTTGAGAACCACTACCTTATCATCCTGATATCTTCACAAAACCACTTTTCCAGCTTCCTCTTTAGATCAGCCTTTCCTGATGATGTGCTGACTTGATCTCTTCCAGGGGTCATTTCTTCATTTTAGTAGAGTGTGCCATTTAGAGATTTTGGGAACTTCCAAAACTAGTAAGTTTTGGTTCTGTTTTAAAAAATAATCTTTCATTTGGGTTATTGCTCTCCTTTCACATTTTACTATTATCAGCAAACATATGCTAGGCAGGGTCTTCAACATTCTTCTTGGAAATCTCTTTAGTTAGCCTGCTCAATTTATTAGGCACATTTTCTTTTTTTTCTTTTCAGTCTTCAAGATATAGTTTATTTTATTCTGTGTGATTTAAAAATTTTTACATTGAAATTTTTTATTTTTCAATTACAGTTTACATTCAATATTATTTTGTACATATTTTTTGTATTAGTAGGTGCATTTTCTACTTTCTACATTACCATAGGCAGTGTTGCTAAGCTATCTACCACTACAGAATACCCCTCCTTTATTTTTCACTTCCTGATAATATTTTCTCTAATCTTTCATGGGCAGCCTCCTCAATGGCTAACAGGTTTCTACTAATAAATAGTCTTTTTAATATTCTTAAACTTGGGCTAACATTCTCTTCAAAGTCCTTTCCATCTTCTGCTTTGTGATTAGTTCTAAAACCAAGCCCATATTTCTGTTTTTGTTAGACTACAACCCACTAGGTACTAAAATCTCTATTAGTTATCTATGGCTACATTGAAGTTTACCCCAAATTTGGGGTAGGATGTAAGAAACACTGGAGACCATCTTGAAATTTGACTACCACAGTACTTGACAATGTCTAACACACTGCATATTTTATTTATTTACTTTGTTAGTTGCCATCTAGAATTAAAATGTCATGTGTCAGAGCTTTTGATGTGTTTATTCACTACTATAGCCCCAGTGCCTGGAACAGTACCTGGTATACAATAAGTGTTCAATGAATATGTTTTGAATGACTGAATTAAGATTATATTTCTTAGCCTTTCTTGTAACTAGATTTGGCCACATAAATTTTGACCAGTGAAATGTGATAAAAAGTGATGAGTGCAATCTCTAGGTTGTATAATTAAAGGCAATAAACTTGTCGTCCAATGTCCTTTTCTCCTTCCTCATTGGCTAGATTATTTATTTATTAGGTTCTGATAAGGGAAACACCCTAGAGAAGTCTGGGTAACATATAGAAGTCTGGACCTTTGACCCCACAGAGTCATTATACTAGCCATGGCCTGCATATGCCAGGACTGGTACTTAAGAGGAAATCTCTAAGCTGTTTAGGCCATAATCACTATGAGTCTCTACTATTACAGATGAACCTACAGTTTAGCTAAGATAATTTACATGAGTGAGGGAGGCTATCTAGAAGTACAATAATGGCTGAAAATAGCCTGACAACTAGTACTTAGAAAATAAGAAATACAGATTTCCTTGTATATATCAATAATATCACCTAATAGGATATACTCCAATATATGCACTTATTGTTGACAGACATATGAATAGTTTCTAGTTTTATACTCCTAAGAATTAATGCTCATATAAACATTATTGCACATGACTTGGTGGACATATTTATAGTAGACTGGCTGGATATGATAAGGTTCAGCTTTAGAAGATTATACTGAACAGTTTTCAAAAGAAAGTTGTATTATTTTACAAGCTCACTAGCAGAACACAATGATTTTTGTTGTTTCACATCCTTGTCACAGTGGGTTTTTTTTTTTCATTTTATGCATTCTGTTAAGTGTATAGATGTATCTCAGTGTAATTTTAATTTGCATTTCCCTCATGACAAATGAAGTGGGGCTCCTTTTTGTATATTTACTAGCCACTTGAATATCTTTGTGTGTATAAATTACTTGCTCAAGTATTTTGCCTAGTTCAATTTATTTTTTGATTTCAAATAATAATGATTACTATATTGATTGAGTATATCATGTTAATATATGGTACTAAGCACTTTGCACTTAATGTATACAACAATGCTATTCAGTAGATCCTGTGTATGACTCTTATTCCCATTATGTAGTTGGAGAGTGAGTCCTTGAAATGTTTAGTAAATCCCCCAAAGCTTCTCATTTGTAAGTGGTAGAGTCAAGATCTAAACATAGGTCTGCATGACAGCCTGAAGTTTGAATGGCAAGAACATAGGAATCACTCTCTTTTCTCAGACTGCATATAACTTCATTATCATAACCATTTTCAAGGATTATATCACTGGTACCTCAAGAAAAGTAGGTGTATAGTTGGTAGGTTGGTGAGGACTACTCAGAAGAGTCTTGAACTCTATCTAACTTGTGTGGTGTGTTTGGGGAATTCTAACCCTAAGCACACTCCAGGAAGCACTCAAAGGGCATGGGAATTTCTAATATGACTCCTTCCCCAAGGAAAGTCAAATAGAACCCCAGGTTTTAGCCCTAGAAATGAAACTCTTGTCAGCTTCCAGAAGATATTAGGGATGAAACAGAGTGACAAAATGTCTATGGAGTGCTGAGTGCCTTCTCAGGTACGCCAAAAGGGCTCCAGCTTCACTTGAGACTGGGCTCCTGTGCATGTATTTACACATTGGTAAGTAATACTAGATGTACTACATCTTCTTTTCTATTCTGAAAGGGATTTCAAGATAAAACACACTACGGATATAACTATAATCATATGTGTGTGTATGTGTGTGGGTGTATGTGTGTGTGTGTGTGTGTGTGTGAGAGAGAGAGAGAGAGAGAGAGAGAGAGAGAAACAGGCAAGGAGAGAGGGGGGAGAAGAGAGAGGGATGAGAAGCATCACTTCATAGTTGCATTATTTTAGTTGTTCATTGATTGCTTCTCAAACGTGCCTTGACACGTGGGCTTAAGCTGAGCCAGTGATCCCTTGCTCAAGCCATCAACCTTGGGATCATGTTGATGATCCCACACTCACAATGGCAATCTTGTGCTGAGGATGGTGGCCTCTGTTTTGAACCTGGGACCTCAGCATCCCAGGTCAATGTTCTATCCACTGAACGCTCATGGGTCAGGCCCTGTAATGTTTTAATAATTGAGAGCCAAAAGCTGGAACTGAAGTTAACTCTTGGATTATAAATTTAAGTATTCTAGAAAACACATGTAAAGCTCTTCTGTGTATATGGCATCAAGGTGAAATTTATAAACCACTTTCACATATGTTATCTCATTCAATGGTCCTCACAAATCCCTCAAGGTATATTGGACAGGTGGTGTTATAATGATTAATATTTCCATCTTACAAATGAAGCAACCAAAGCGCAGAGAGTTTTCTTTTTTCTTTTTAAAGATTTTATTTATTCATTATAGAGAGGGAAGAGAGAGAGAGAAGGGGGGAGGAACAGGAAGCATCATCTCCCATGTGTGCCTTGATCAGGCAAGCCCAGGGTTTTGAACAGGCAACCTCAGCGTTTCCAGATTGACGCTTTATCCACTGCGCCACCACAGGTCAGGAATCACGCAGAGAGTTTTAATGGTTACCTGAGGTCACAAAACCCATAAATGGATCTTCCGGGTCTCGAGGTCAGGTCTTCTACTTTTCCCTTGCACCATATAGTCTCCTACATGTCTGGTGATATTTAGAAAAGACTTGAATGCTCACAAAAGAGTTGGCTTAGAGTTAAAACATCAGGACAATTAGGAGTTCCCTAAGAGGGGCATTTTGGGAAAAGGCACAGTGGTTGGGGAAAAAATGGGCCGCATTGTGGAAAGTTTCTGTTTGATTCAATTTACACAGCTAAAGAAAACATTCAGGGGAATCTGCCAGTGTCTTCGGAAGTTTTTTCAAATTTAAGGGAAATTTCTGTCCTCCTTGCAGCAGCAGAGGTCTTGTCCTAATTGTTAGCACTCAGAGACAGAAGCAACAACCTATGCCTCAGATGTGAATTTATAAACAAAGAAATTCAGTCACCTTCCAGAGGATAGGAAATATCATTGAAAGCACATTATTACATTCTTCATGTCCCCGAGTGACAGTACACATTGTAATGAGAAACATAGGGAGAAGAAATGTACATCTTTTTTTTAAGTAGAATTTGTCATGTTACACTCTATCACTCACTATTTTAACACTTTTAAATAAATTTTAAGCCAAAGTTTGTGTGTTTGCTATTCCCGAATATTTGACAAGTCTTGTAAAGCACTGTCTTTCTATAGATCATCAGATCATGCAGTTATAGAGGTAAATGTCGGCGAGTTTGCGTTTTTATTAATGTTGATTCTGGTAAGTTTAGAAACTTTGACATACTGTTTTGGAACATAACACACAGCTGCCCATTGGGAAACATAACAAATGAAAAGCATTCCAAACCCTGAATTTTGTCAAAAAATATATTTGTCAAAATCACTTCCAAAACATGTAAAGAGTTAGACTTGGACTTGGAAAACCTAAATTCAAGTTCTGGTTCTGCCACTAATTTGTTACACAATGCTGGCAAGTGGCTTGACTTCTCTAAGTTTGTCTTTCCATGTCTAAAACGAGGTGATTACACGAACTTAAACATGGATATAGAATAACAAGGTTCTGTCTATTCTCACGTTGGCTCCAGGGTCTGAGTGAATGAGTGGTATATCCTTATCATTCACAAATACTTCTTGCATGAACATAAGGGAACTTATTGTAGCATTCCATGATTTTACAATATAAGTTTGAAGAATTTCTAAAAAATGTGAAGAATTTGGTGAAGGAAGAGAAAACCTGAGTGAAAAGGAAAGAGTTAACTCTTGGATTATAAATTTAGTTGTCAAGAACCTGTGCATGTATTAGATAGAGTTCAAGTATCTGACATTTAGATGTCAAGATATAAATATGCACATATACATACACACTAAAATGAGAGGATGCCAAGTATTAGGGGAGTTTTATATTACTCCTTTGCTAGAAAAGAAAATAAGAGCTTTAAAATGCCTGCTGTTCTTAATCTATTGGGTTAGTCCAACTTTTCATGGCAAAATCATCATTGACATGCTTTATGACAAGAAAAAGCCAAGTCTGTCTATCTCCGTCTACATATATTTATTATTACTAATGAAGGAGTGAACTAAGGCAACTAGTTTTCAACTTAGATATATATTTCCATTTATATCCTTGGAAGATAAGACACACTTGGATACATTAACCTTAGGCCAAACTGGTAAAGGCTCTTTTCTTATTTAGTTTCATTTTAGCTCACTGGTCTAGCTAAAATTGTTCCTTGTAGTCCTGAATTGCCATTTCCCATCAATGTCTCATTTTACAGCACTTTTCTTCACACATGTTTTTGAACTCCTTCCTTTTCACTCAGGTTTTCTCTTCCTTTACCAAAATGGGTTTGGCTCAGATTAAACTCCTTTAACTAAAGGAATGAATAAGTTATTATTTCCTGGAGGCAGTTATATTTTAAAAGAAAACCATTTTCTAAACAAATCTCTAATTGGCCAAATTTCAGGCAATCTAACAATTTCACTAGGTGTTCCCCATATCCCATATAACACATAGGTAACAGTCTCGTACAGTGGTTCTTCAAACTTTTAAAGCCGTGGAACTCTTGCTTCAAACAAAATCAGGCAGCAGTCTAGTATACAGAGAGGATGCAGATTAAAGTACTCTGGTAGAAGCAGGGATGGGAATCCAGAAACTTCTCCACTCACCCTGCTTCTTTCCACCAGCCATTGCTGTCTATGCATGTTCCCTAGAACAACCTGGTACAAGACCAGCCCATGTTCTCCACCAATGCCCACATCAAGTGAGAGAATGGTCTATGCATGTTCCCTAGAACAACCTGGTACAAGACCAGCCCATGTTCTCCACCAATGCCCACATCAAGTGAGAGATTGGTCTATGCATGTTCCCTAGAACAACCTGGTACAAGACCAGCCCATGTTCTCCACCAATGCCCACATCAAGTGAGAGAATGGGGACATACAGGCAGACACCTCACTCTCCAGCAGCCTATAAATGTCTGTTGCAACAATAAATCACATTTGCATATCTTAACATTTTGAGAATGAAGTGACATGAAAAGTGAACCGAAATAAGCAATTTAGATTTTTCCCATTAATCTCTATTTCTATCTCATGTCTGAAACTTTGGTGTGTTACATCGTTGTGTTGTAGAATAAATATAGTCAACTAAGTGTATTCCTGAAGTCAATAGTACTATTACTGGCTCTTTAATAGAACTGGTTTCCCCCTAATTTGGGTTTTCCCTTACTCATACTTTGAATTTGATCCAACCACCACACAACTGCTTTCTCCTCTGAAAGAAAACTTCCAGTGGTATTTTCCTAGCAGTAAAGATTCTGAAAAAGATTGCCTCCAGAAAGACCACCCAGATCTATTTTCTTACATTTCTCAGCCTGTAGGTATCTTTCACCCCACAGTTTCCAAATCACTCCTTCACCTTCCCCTGTAACCCATCCCTCCTCTTGGGTAATAGTTAATGGTTCTGCCACTTATCCATTCACAAAGGTAAAAACCTTAAAGTCACCATAGAAACAGCACCATTACATTACTGGGGCTTTAATTTGGGCATATTATATATCCATCAGAATTTTTCAACCTCAGTATTACTGATGTTTGGGGCAGGATGATTCTCCGTTGTGGGGGCTGGCCTGTGCAATGGAGAGTGTTTTGCAGCATCTCTGGCCTCTGCCTTCTAGAAGATGCCAGTGGCCTGATCCCTATCCCCTTCTAGACTTTACCAGGAAAAATGTTTCCAGGTGTTTCCAAATATCTGCTGGAGACAAAACCAACTCTATCTGAGAACCACTGACATGGATTATGTCTTTATTCATCACAGTACCTAACAAAGTAAGTATTGTAACCTCATTCCACATTGTAGAGATGTGGAAACTGGACCCCTGAGGAATTAAGAGACTTGGCCTTGGTCAGGTGTCTAGGATGTGGTAAAGCTGGGTTAAAGTACTGTACAAATGGTCTTCCTTGTTTCTGGGCCTCTGGTGCTCAGTTCTCCTTTGCATCTAGTTGTTTGTTTATTTATTTATTATCTAACTTTTTTTTACTAGGAATGTCTTGATTTTGCCCCTGCTTTTTATTTCCCTTAGCTCAGACCTGTATTTCCTACCTAGTTTATATAATAACTGGGTTCTTAATTTACCTCCCAGATTTCAGTTTTATTTTCAACCTTCCTTAGACATTGCTCGCAGACCTAGCTTTCTGAAATAAATACTATCCCATAACCGCCCTGTTGAGAAACCTTCTGTGTCTTCCACATTGCCTATAGCAGTGGTCTGAAAAGGTGGTCCTGGCATCTCTGGGAATCTTGTTAGAAATACAAATTCTTGCCTGACCAGGCAGTACTGCAGTGCATAGAGCATCGGACTGGGACACAGAGGATCCAGGTTTGAAACCCCGAGGTCACCGACTTGAGCGTGGGCTCATCTTGCTTGAGAATAGAGTCGCTGACTTGAGCAAGGGGTCACTTGCTCTGCTGTAGCCCCTCCCCCTTCAAAGTATATATGAAAAAGTGATCAATGAACAACTAAGGAGACTAAGGAGGTGCAACAAAGAATTGATGCTTCTTATCTCTCTCCCTTCCTGTCTGTCTGTCCCTATTTGTTCCTCTATCTGTCTTTGTCACACACAAAAAAAGAGATACACATCCTTGGGGCCTTATTCCAAACCTATTGAATCAAAAACTCAAGGGTTGGGGCCCAGAAGTCTGTTATGACCCACCTTCCGGGTGGTTTTGATGCTTGTTAAAGTTTAAGAACCTCTGGCCTCCCTGATAGAGCTCGAATGCCTTGGGCTGCCATGGAAACTCCGACTCCCTTTTCTCCCACGTTCCTTGCCACTCCCTTTCCCCTACCGCCCTACCCTAGGCCCTGTGCATTTGCCCTGCCTGTGCTTGAATTTCCTTCTCTCATCAGCTATCAGACATGCATCTCTGTTCTGAGCTCCCTAATAAGGACAATCCAGCCCCCGAAAGGCTCACTGGCCTGGCACTGGGGTGCTCCAGCCCCACCACCCCACTTGGAGTTGGGTGTACATCTGGCTATTTTAAGCCACAAGACTCTGTCATTGCGTCTCCTTCCTAGTGTCTTGGTGGCTCATTCTCAAATGTCCCTTTTCCCTGAATCTCTCAAAGGTCTATCCCCAGTTTCCCTGAGCAACCATTAGATTTACCAGTCATCTCGTTATTTCACTTATCCCACAGCAGCATTAGCACCTGTTTACCTGTTGCCTAGAATACGGAGTATGTGAGAGAAGTGCCTTCTCTCCTCTTTGTATAGCCACCACTGTGACCCTAGTGATCAACCCAGCACACATCAGAATCACCTGGGAGTTTTTAATACCCCTCCATTTACAGATTCAGCATCTTGCAAACACATATTTTTAAAAAATCCCCACACCATAGTTAAATCATTGTACAATATCTTGCACAGAGCAGGTATTTAATCAATATTTCTTGAATGTCTGATCAATTACTATGCCAGGCTGCCTACAATTCTGCTGGCTTCTCCGGTTTTGTGTTTTCTCTGTTTTGATTTCAGTTTCCATTTCCTTTCACTTGAAAGTACTTGCACAACAACCAAAGAGCAGTCACCGCTGATGAAGGCAAGGTTTTGATGAGATGATTTTAAGTATTGACCTTATCTCTGGCATCCGAAGGTTAATATATAGTCTCAAATACCGAGCAGTGACCTCGTGTAGGGTTACCTGTGAAACAGTTCCTGAAGCATTTCAGGATTCCAGTCACCTGTAGCTACTCACTCACAAGATGTTTGTGGCTGATCATGTTGCCTTTATTATCCTCTAAGTTTGTTTGTGAGACGTGAAAGAGCCTCACCTGTACCTGACAGTCATCTCAACTCAGCACCTGGGGCGGGGCCTGCCCGGAGCGGCGGGACATGTGGCCTGCGACCAAGTCGAGGGTGTCCGAGGGGACGGAAGGAAGTCCCCGGGCGGGCGCGATCTGCAGCCCGTAGCAAGAAATCGAAACTCAGCTGTTAAAACCCCTGCCCTGGTCTTCGGACTCGCACTCTTGAGACTCGCTAAGCGTCCCAGCCCGCATCCCTCCCGCAGCGGCGGCGGCCGGGTCCCCGCGGGCTCTGAGCCATGTACACCCGCAGCAACGTGTTGGGCCCGAGGCTCGGCTCCCTCTCCGCCCCCCACCCGGCCCGGGACCCTTCTGTGCGGCGCAGGGAGCCGCATCTGCAGCAAATCCCTAGACCGAGTTTGGAGCCGACTCCCCAGGGCCCTTCGGGGCAGAGACTGTAAGTATTTCACAGCCGGTCTTGGCGGGGGGGGGGGGGGGGGCAGGACCCTGCACCCCAGACATACTCACCGATACCTTCTTGATCATTGGAGTGTGAAGCCGCAGGGGCCCAACACCAGGGTTTTTGAGAGAATGAAGGCTCACTTGCCTGATTAAAAGCACACATAAATTGAATGTGTGGGTCTGCGGTTTTTTACATACTTACCTGAGCCCCCATTCCTTTCATGTTCGCTGGTCTCCTGATTCTGGTGATTGGCTAAGGACTGAATGAGAGGGGGTGGAGAAACTGCCTTTGCCTCTTACTAATCTCCCGGGTATCTTCAGAACTTCATACTCTTAGAGTATGGAAAGAATTTTCCTTCCTGTATTAAAAATGGGTGCCCTATATGGTATGGTCCCTCCACATCAGCAGCAAAGTAAGGGTGAAGAGGGCATGTGACCCCGGGTAGATCCAAATCCTGCCTCCCAACAGAA
The DNA here is from genome assembly GCF_036850765.1 of Saccopteryx bilineata. Taxonomy (NCBI): domain Eukaryota; kingdom Metazoa; phylum Chordata; class Mammalia; order Chiroptera; family Emballonuridae; genus Saccopteryx; species Saccopteryx bilineata. The sequence continues at coordinate 102,182,458 of NC_089495.1, read as the reverse complement.
CTCCCAGGTAAAACTAGCCCCTTGGGATCAGACAGACTGATGAGTGAAGTAGTCACTGAAGTTTCCTGTCCCTGATGTTAAGTGATCTTCATTGGAATAGACAGGTACTATTTACTTTTTTTTAAATAAAAAATAACAACTTTCTGTTTACTGATTTGAGAGGAAGGGAGAGAGAGAGAGAGAGAGATTTGTTGTTGTTCCACTTATTTATGCATTTATTAGTTGGTTCTTATATGTGCACTGACCAGGATTGAACCTGAGACTTTAGTGTATTCAGATGGCGCTCTAACCACCTTAGCAACCCAGCCAGGAGACATACTATTTACTCTTGATCTTTGGTTCAGGGACTACAGTTGGTATCTGGGAAACATTTATTATGCAAAGTGTCAGTGATTCCCTTTTTCTGCCCAATGGAATCAGCTTGTCTATATAACTCAACAGTATGGTTTGTAAAGACATTATTGCTTTTTACCTGACCAGGTGGTGGTGCAGTGGACAGAGTGTTAAACTGGGATGTTGAGGACCCAGGTTTGAAACTTTGAGGTTGTCAGCTTAAGCACAGGGTAGCTGGCTTAAGTATGGGATCATAGACATGACCCCCATGGTCGCTGGCTTGAGCAAGGGGTCATTGGCTTACTCTCCCTCCCCCAAGGCATATATGAGAAGCAATCAATAAACAACTTAAAGTGTCACAACTACAAATTGATGCTTCTCATCTCTCTCCCTTCCTGTCTGTCTATCTCTCCCTCCCTCCTTCTCTCTCTCACGCTTAAAAAAACAAAAACAAAAACCCCCAAAAGACCTTACTGCTTTTGAGGTGCTGCCCCTATGAATTGAAACGTCCAAATGGTTCCATTTTCAGTTTCCTCTTTTTATCAACTTCTAGTCACATGAAAGAAAAATGCTGGTTGCTAAGGAACAATACATAACCTTATGACCAATAAATAGATTTTTTTTCATCCCTTAACTTTAGTGAGAATTCATAAGTACCAGGCTTTGAATGTTATTCAGTTTAGGGTTAACCTTAGTTGAGGTGGATAATCTAGGTGATTTCAATGTTAGATTGCTGCATTTCTCTCCCCTTTAGAATAAGAGGTATCTTGCCACAATAGAAACTCATTAATTTCAAGTAACCTATACCTCTAAACATTGCATCATTTAATGTATCAGAGGTCATGGACATTTAGTTTCAGGTTGATGATAAACACCCTCTACATGTTTTGCTTTCTATTAAAAAGCATCTACTTAGATATCATTTGTTTGCAAAGTCATATCATTTCATAAACATTAGCAGTTGCATCTGTTTTCTTATTTCTTTTTTTTAAAATTAATTTTAATAGGGTGACATCAATAAATCAGGGTACATATGTTCAAAGAAAACATGTCCAGGTTATCTTGCCAATCAATTATGTTGCATACCCATCACCCAAAGTCAGATTGTCTTCTGTCACCTTCTATCTCGTTTTCTTTGTGCCCCTCCCCCTCCCCTTTTTCCTCTCCCTCCCCCCCCCCAACCACCACACTCTTATCAATGTCTCTTAGTCTCGTTTTTATGTCCCACCTACGTATGGAATAACGCAGTTCTTGTTTTTTTTCTGATTTGCTTATTTCACTTTGTATAATGTTATCAAGATCCCACCATTTTGTTGTAAATGATTTGATGTCATCATTTCTTATGGCTGAGTAGTATTCCATAGTGTATATGTTTCACATCCTCTTTATCCAGTCTTCTATTGAAGGGCTTTTTGGTTGTTTCCATGTCTTGGCCACTGTGAACAAATGCTGCAATGAACATGGGGCTGCATGTGTCTTTACGTATCAATCTTTCTGAGTTTTGGGGGTATATACCCAGTAGAGGGATTGCTGGGTCATAAGGTAGTTCTATTTTCAGTTTTTTGAGGAACCACCATACTTTCTTCCATAATGGTTGTACTACTTTACATTCCCACCAACAGTGAATGAGGGTTCCTTTTTCTCCACAGCCTCTCCAACATTTGCTATTACCTGTCTTGTTGATAATAGCTCATCTAACAGGTGTGAGGTGGTATCTCATTGCAGTTTTGATTTGCATTTCTCTAATAACTAATGAAGCTGAGCATCTTTTCATATATCTGTTGGCCATTTGTATTTCTTCCTGGGAGAAGTGTCTGTTCATGTCCTCTTCCCATTTTTTTTATTGGATTGTTGTTTGTTTGTTGTTGAGTTTTATGAGTTCTTTGTATATTTTGGATATTAGCCCCTTATCTGAGCTGTTGTTTGAAAATATCATTTCCCATTTAGTTGGCTGTCTGTTTATTTTGTTGTCAGTTTCTCTTGCTGAGCAGAAACTTCTTAGTCTGATGTAGTCCCATTCATTAATTTTTGCCTTCACTTCCCTTGCCTTTGGAGTCAAATTCATAAAATGCTCTTTAAAACCAAGGTCCATGAGTTTAGAACCTATGGCTTCTTCTATTACTTTATTGTTTCAGGTCTTATATTTAGGTCTTTGATCCATTGTGAATTAATTTTAGTACAAGGGGACAAACTGTAGTCGAGTTTCATTCTTTTGCATGTAGCTTTCCAGTTTTCTCAGCACCATTTGTTGAAGAGGCTTTCTTTTCTCCATTGTGTATTGTTGGCCCCTTTATCAAAAATTATTTGACCATATATATGTGGTTTTATTTCTGGACTTTCTATTCTGTTCCATTGGTCTGAATGTCTATTTTTCTGCCAATACCATGCTGTTTTGATTGTCGTGGCCTTATAATATAGTTTGAAGTCAGGTATTGTAATGCCCCCAGCTTCATTCTTTTTCTTTAGGATTGCTTTGGCTATTCGGGGTTTTTTATAGTTCCATATAAATATGATGATTTTTTGTTCCATTTCTTTAAAAAATGTCATTGGAATTTTGATGGGAATTGCATTAAATTTGTATATTGCTTTGGGTAATATGGCCATCTTTTTTTTTTTTTTTTTCACTTTTTTTTTTTTTTTTCATCTTTTCTGAAGCTGGAAACAGGGAGAGACAGTCAGACAGACTCCCGCATGCGCCCGACCGGGATCCACCCGGCACGCCCACCATGGGGCGATGCTCCGCCCACCAGGGGGCGATGCTCTGCCCATCCTAGGCGTCGCCATGTTGCGACCCTCCTGGGTGTCGCCATATTGCGACCAGAGCCACTCTAGCGCCTGGGGCAGAGGCCACAGAGCCATCCCCAGCGCCCGGGCCATCTTTTGCTCCAATGGAGCCTTGGCTGCGGGAGGGGAAGAGAGAGACAGAGAGGAAGGCGCGGCGGAGGGGTGGAGAAGCAAATGGGCGCTTCTCCTATGTGCCCTGGCCGGGAATCGAACCCGGGTCCTCCACACGCTAGGCCGACACTCTACCGCTGAGCCAACCGGCCAGGGAATGGCCATCTTGATTATATTTATTCTTCCTATCCAAGAGCAAGGAATATTCTTCTATCTCATTGTACCTTTTTCGATTTCCCTTAACAATGGTTTATAGTTTTCATTATATAAGTCCTTTACATTCTTTGTTATGTTTATTCCTAGGTATTTTATTTTCTTTGTTGCAATCGTGAAGGGGATTATTTTTTTTTAGTTCGTTCTCAAATGTTTCATTGTTGGCATATAGAAAGACTATGGACTTTTGTATGTTAATTTTGTATCCTGTGACCTTACTGTATTGGCTTATTGTTTCTAGTAGTCTTTTTGTAGATTCTTTGGGGTTTTCGATGTATAGGATCATATCATCTGCAAAAAGTGATACCTTTACTTCTTCTTTTCCAATATGGATGCCTTTTATTTCTTTGTCTTGTCTGATTGCTCTGGCTAGAACCTCTAGCACCACATTAAATAAGAGTGGAGAGAGTGGACAACCCTGTCTTGTTCCTGATTTAAGGGGGAAAGCCTTCATTTTTGTGCCATTTAATATGATGTTAGCTGATGGTTTATCATATATGGCCTTTATCATGTTGAGATATTTTCCTTCTATGCCCGTTTTGTTGAGAGTCTTAAACATAAAATTGTGTTGTATTTTATTGAATGCCTTTTCTGCATCTATTGATAAGATCATGTGGTTTTTGTTCTTTGTTTTGTTGATATAGTGTATTACGTTAACCGTTTTACGTATGTTGAACCATCCTTGAGATTCTGGGATGAATCCCACTTGATCATGATGTATTATTTTTTTAATATATTGTTGTATTCGATTTGCCAGTATTTTGTTTAGTATTTTAGCATCTGTATTCATTAGAGATATTGTAGTTTTCTTTTTTTGTGCTGTCCTTGCCCGGTTTTGGTATGAGGGTTATGTTGGCCTCATAAAATGTGTTTGGAAGTATTGCTTCTTCTTCAATTTTTTGGATGACTTTGAGTAGAATAGGAACCAAGTCTTCTTTGAATGTTTGATAGAATTCACTAGTATAATTGTCTGGGCCTGGACTTTTATTTTTGGGGAGGTTTTTAATGGTTTTTTCTATTTCTTCTCTACTAATAGGTCTGTTTAGGCTTTCTGCTTCTTCTTGACTCAGTCTAGGAAGGTTGTATTGTTCTAGGAATTTATCCATTTCTTCTAGGTTGTTGAATTTAGTGGCATATAGTTTTTCATAGTATTCTACAATAATTCTTTGTATATTCATGATATCCATGTGATTTCTCCTCTTTCATTTTGGATTTTGTTTATATGAGTCCTTTCTCTTTTTTCCTTAGTAAGTCTTGCCAAGAGTTTGTCAATTTTGTTGATATTCTCAAAGAACCAGCTCCTTGTTCTATTAATTTTTTCTATAGTTTTTCTTTTCTCTATTTCATTTATTTCTGCTCTGATTTTTATTATCTCCTTTCTTCGGCTGGTTTTGGATTGTCTTTGTTCTTCTTTTTTCAGTTCCTTAAGGTGTGAAGTTAAGTGGTTCACTTGGGCTCTCTCTTGTTTGCTCATATAGGCCTGAAGTGATATGAACTTCTCTCTTATCACTGATTTTGCTGCATCCCATAGATTCTGATATGTCGTATTGTCATTTTCATTTGTCTGTATATATTTTTTGATCTCTGCACTTATTTCTTCTTTGACCCATTCATTTTTTAAAAGTATGTTGTTTAGTTTCTACATTTTTTTGAGGGTTTTTTCCTCTTTTTTGCAGTTGATTTCTAGTTTCAAGGTTTTGTGATCAGAAAATATGCTTGGTAAAACTTTGATTTTTTGAATTTGCTGATGTTGTTTTTGTGGGCCAACATATGGTCAATTCTTGAGAATGATCCATGTACACAGGAGAAAAATGTATACTCTGTCACTTTGGGATGAAATGTCCTGTAGATGTCTATCATATCCAGGTGCTCTAGTGTTTTGTTTAAAGCCAATATATCTTTATTGATTCTCTGTTTGGATGACCGATCTAGAGCCATCAGCGGTGAATTGAGGTCTCCAAGTATGATTGTATTTTTGTCAGTTTTTGTTTTAAGGTCAATAAGTAGCTGTCATATATTTTGGTGCTCCTTGGTTTGGTGCATATATATTAAGAATTGTTATGTCTTCTTGATTCAGTGTCCCCTAATCATTATGAAATGACCATTTTTATCTTTGAGTACTTTTGCTGTCTTGTAGTCAGCATTATCACTGTTTGTTTGTTTTTTTAAATATATTCATTTTAGTGAGGAGAGGGAGAGAGAGAGAGAGAGAGAGAGAAGGGGGGAGGAGCTGGAAGCATCAAGTCCCATATGTGCCTTGACCAGGCAAGCCCAGGGTTTCGAACCGGCGACCTCAGCATTTCCAGGTCGATGCTTTATCCACTGTGCCACCACAGGTCAGGCTTAGTCAGCACTATCAGATATGAGTATTGCTACATCTGATTTTTTTTTATGTTATTTGCTTGGAGTATTGTTTTTCAGCCTTTCACTTTGAGTTTGTTTTTATCCTTGTTTCTTAGATGAGTTTCTTGTAGGCAGCATACAGTTGGGTTTTCTTTTTTTATCCATTCTGCTACTCTGTGCCTTTTCATTGGTGAGTTTAATCCATTTACATTTAGTGTAATTATTGACACTTGTGAGTTCCCTATTGCCATTTTATACATTGCTTTCTGTTAGTTTTGTGTCTTGTTTGATTCTTCTCTTTCATTTTTCTATCTTTTGTTTTTGTTTGGTTGTATTCCATATATCTTTCCTCTGTTGCTATCTTTTTTAAATCTTGTGCTTCTGTGGTGGTTTTTTCAAGGGTGGTTACCATTAAGTAGTGAAAAGGGTTCCTACCCTGTTCATTGTAGTGCACTATCTTGTGAGTACTTTTGCACTCCATCATCCTTTGCTACTGTTAATCTCCATCCTCTCCCTTTTTTTGTTGTTGTTGTCAAAGTTTAAATTCGGTTTTATTGTGTCCCTGTGAAGCTTTTACTTGTGGTTTTGTTTTGTTTTGTTCTTTTTATCTGGTTGGAAAACCCCCTTTAGTAATTCCTGGAGTGAGGGTTTTCTGATGATAAATTCTGTCATCTTTTCTGTATCTGTGAATGTTTTTATTTCTCCTTCATATTTAAAGGATAGCTTTGATGGGTATAGTATTTGTGGCTGAAAGTTTCTCTCTTTCAGGACTTTGAATATTGAGGTCCACTCTCTTATAGCTTGTAGAGTTTCTGTTGCGAAATCTGATGATAATCTAATGGACCTTCCTTTATATGTTGTATTCTTCTTTTCCCTGGCTGCCTTGAGAATTTTTTCTTTGTCATTGGTTTGTGTCAATTTCATTATGATGTGCCTTGGAGTTGGTTTGTTGGGGTTAAGAAAACTCAGAGTTCTGTTTGTTTCGTGAAGTTGAGGCTTTAGTTCTTTCCACAGGCTTGGGAAGTTCTCATCTATTATTTGTTTGAATATGTTCTCCATTCCATTTTCTCTCTCTTCTCCCTTTGATATACCTATTATTCTTATGTTATTCTTTTTGATGGAGTCAGACAATTCCTGTAGGGCTTTCTCATTTTTTAAAATTTTTGAGTCTCTTTCTTCTTCTCTCTGTTGTGCCTCAAGTTGCTTGTCTTCTATTTCACTAATCCTACCCTCTATCTGGCCTGTTCTATTAGCTAAGCTTGTTACTTCGTTTTTCGGCTCGTGAATTGAGTTTTTCATCTGTTTGATTTGTTTTTACAGTTTCATTCTCCTTGTTAATATAGTTTTTGTGTTCATTGAGTCATTTTCTGAGCTCTCTAAATTGCCTTTCTGTGTTTTCTTGTATATCTCTGAGTATTTTTAAGATTTCTATTTTAAATCCTCTGTCATTTAGCTCCAAGGTTTTCAATATATTAACTTTTTTCTCCATAGATTTTTCCTCATCTATCTGTGCTACCTCTCTGTCTTTTGTATCCATGATATTTGATTTCCTTTTTCTTAATGGCATCTGAGGGTGGTTTCGTTGATAGTATTAATGAGAATTAATAAAGAATAAAAAGGTAAAAAAATAAAAATAAATAATAAAAAAGAATAAAAAAATTATTATTCCCCCTCCCTTTTTCCCCGTCTTCTCTCCTCTCCCCTCCTTCTTGAGAAAATCTTGTGGTGAACTGTGAATTATATTGTGCTAAATAGAACAAAAACTACTTATAATGGAGGGCCTGAGTTGGGGAGAAGTGATAAAGGGGCAAAAAAGGAGGTATGGACCCACAAAATGCAAAAAAGGAAAAAATTTGGGTCAAGAATAAAATGATTCGCTTTTAGGTGATGGTTGACTAAGAGATATAATGAGAGGAATAAGAGAGAAACAGGAAAAAGGGGAAAAAATTAAAAAATTTCTATTGTATTTAGTGGAGCAAGAACTACATAAAATGGAGAGCCAGGGTTGGGAGCACTGCTAGTGAGTTAAAAAAGCAAAGTAAAAAACCCCAAAGCGCCACAAAGAAAATTTGAGTCCCAGATAAAAAAATTTATTTGTGATTGAGGATTGAATGAGAGGAGAAGTAAAGGAGAAAAGAAGAAACTAATATAGAGGGAGAGGAAAAAAAAAAAGGAAAGGAAAGCACAAAAAGAAGAAAAAAGAATAAAAAAAGGAGAGAGAGAGAAAGAGTTAAGGGTTTTGGAGTGCAACCTCTCTATGAGGGTTCTAATAGAGAGAAAGGAAGAAGAAAGAAAAGATAATGAGAGATGTAACACTTATGGTTAGTGTAGTTCAAGGAGAGGAGAGAGTAAGACCAGCAGAGAATTGAACGACCAAATTGGAAGAGGAAGAAAATAATCAAGACAAGAAAATAGGAGAAACAAATGAACAAATATAATAAAATGGGATAGGTTATAAAGTCTGTGGATTATTCTTGATTTTGAGAGGTTATCTTCTTGCTTTTTCTTTTCTCTCCCTCTTCCTGGTTGGTGACTCTGTACCCTGGGTTCTGCCCCTGTGGCATGCTTAGGTAGAGGTTTGCAGTTGATAAATCTCTATAGCGATGTCATATATTGGGCTTCAGTATCGTTGGCAGTCGAGGCTCATTAACATTTGCAGGCTCCGCAAATTAGAGAGTCCGTGTTCCTGGAGCCTCTCTCCTAGTCTTTCCTTCCTGAATTAGTAGCCTATGGATCCAGCTATGGGGTTGCTGCTGCCTCTGCCTGGAGAGTAAGAGGCTCAAAGAGCTGGCAAATCCCCACTCTATTCCCACTCAGCACAGGGCTCTGGGTAAGGCTCAATCAGTCAGAGCCCCTAGCATAATCAGGTAGGGCTTCGGCCCACACAAAGACCTCTGACTCTGCCTCTCTGTCCGGGAACACGTGCGCCCACTACCGGGGGAATCTCTTGCCCACTATCTGCGCTTGCCGACCAGGATATCTGGCCAGCTGCCTCTCACTATTCGTGCGGCGCCTTTCCCGCATGGAAAAGTTTGAGCGAAGGGAATTTCGCTCCCACTCCCTCCCCACATGCTGCTTTTTGGGACGCAGGGGTGACCCCAAGATTCCGGTTTTGGCCCATACAAAGGCCTCTGACTCTGCCCCTCTGTCCGGTAACACGGGCGCCCACTCCCGGGACTCTAGGAGGAATCTCTCACCCACTATCTGTGCCCGCCGACTAGGCAATCGGGCGGATGGCTGTCCCAAGTGCCTTTCTTTGTCTGGATTTGGCGCGAGCGTTAGCTTGTGTTGACTGGGTTGCCACAAGCACAGTTTTTTTCTTGGCTTGGATGTCCGTGCCACAGCCTGGTTCAAACATTTGTGCCGCAGCCTGGTTTTATTCACACCCTATGCCCGCCTTAGTTCCTATACTCAGTTCCCAGTGAAAGCAGCCCTTATTTAGGTTAGTGAGGAAGGCAGAGTGTTTCTTCCTCCTTATTTCCTTTGGGGTTGATTATATATTTAGTCAATTTTTCACTCAATCATACCTTTCTGTTTAGTGTGGAACTTCTGGAGGCTCCAAAGGATAGATTTTTCTGTCTCTGGTTGAAGATCTTGTTGAATTTTTGGGGAGATTTATCGGTATCGTTCCTTATGGTGCCATTTCTCTGACGTCACTCTGTTTTCTTATTTGATTGTAACTTGCCCCAGAATCTCTTTTTTAATTTTTGTTTATTTATTTATTTATTAATTTTAGAAAGGGGGGGAGAAAAGAGAGAGACAGAGAGAGAGAAGGAGAGGAGGAGCAGGAAGCATCAACTCCACATGTGCCTTGACCAGGCAAGCCCAGGGTTTCAAACCGGCAACCTCAGCATTTCCAGGTCGATGCTTTATCCACTGCGCCACCACAAGTCAGGCTTTCCCTAGAATCTTGCTGGACCAACTCACTCAGCAAGGGGCAATTTTTTACTGCGTACTGTTTTGTGATTTCTAGGCTTTGCCAATAGACTATTAGAGAGTACATGGGAGAGTTCAGTATCTTTCACAGAACCCTCTTATTTATTTACTTTCATGTGAACTGATTGCAATAATAGAACATTATAAGATATATTCTTTTTAAGGTGTTTATTATCGAGATCCTATTGGACCACTCTAAATATTTCTTATATCTGCATTAGTCACTTATATCTACAGTTTTTCTCACTTGTTTCTTTCAATGGAAGTCAGAAACAAGGAAAATGGTTGAATGGAAAAATAATAGCTCAGTAAAATCATCATCATCCACAACAACAAAAGCCATTTTGGTTTTTTTTAGGCGAGAGGGAGGGAGATAGTGAGACAGACTCCTGCATGTGCCGCAACCGGGATCCACTTGGTAATCCTCATCTTGAGCTAGTGCTCAGACCAACTGAGCTATCCTCAGCTCCCAGGGCTAACGTTCACTCGAACCAATCAAGCCACTAGTTGTGGGAGGGGAAGAAGGAGAGAAAGGGGAGTGGGAGTGGGAGAGAAGCAGATGGCCACTTCTGCTGTGTGCTCTGATCCGGAATTGAACTGAGACATCTGCATGCCTGGCTGACACTATTCACTGAGCCACTGGCTAAAGACACTGTTAAGCTTTGAATTATTATTATTATTATTATTATTATTATTATTATTTTGGAGAGAAATTGGAAGCATTTGCTAATGGAAAATTAAGAAAAAATAAAGATAAAATCAAGTGTTTAATACTCAGGCTTAATTTGTTCACTCTCAATATGAGCTTAATTATGTGATAAAGGGCTGGAATTTGACCTGGTTTTGTGTGCACCCCCTCCATGTATTCATTAGGAAGGCCTCAGGGTGGACACAGGAGCATTGGCTTTGATTCCAGGACGACGTGAATTCACGTTCTGGTTATGCCATTACTTGAACTTAAACATGGTGCTCAGCCTTTATGCCTCAGTTTGTCACTACTTATGATGAGTTAGTACCAATCTCTCAGGGTTTCCTTTTCAGTATGTGTGTGCACATTTGTGTGTATGTAGAGATATTTTGATGGATATTTACAATGTTTTACTGGATCTTTGTACATTTATGCATAAAGCAAATAAATATCTAGTAAAATATTGAGTACTGATGGCCTTAAATTCATTGAATGTATGTTTATTGAGTAAATACTATGCCATCATCCTGAAGTGGAGTGTTTGTGCCTTGTAAAAACATACTGATTTAAAACACTACCTTACATATAAATAAAGAGACTTTTAAGACAGTCTCTTAAAATGATTCCTGAGGACCTTGTTGACTCCAAGGCAAGGCCGAGTTCTTGACTATATTTGGATTTAAATAATTATAAGTAATTACTACTTTATATTGAGTTTCCCAATTATTTTATTTATTTATTTATTTATTTTTTCATTTTTCTGAAGCTGGAAACAGGGAGAGACAGTCAGACAGACTCCCGCATGCGCCCGACCGGGATCCACCCGGCACGCCCACCAGGGGGCGATGCTCTGCCCATCCTGGGCGTCGCCATGTTGCGACCAGAGCCACTCTAGCGCCTGAGGCAGAGGCCACAGAGCCATCCCCAGCGCCCGGGCCATCTTTGCTCCAATGGAGCCTCGGCTGCGGGAGGGGAAGAGAGAGACAGAGAGGAAAGCGCGGCGGAGGGGTGGAGAAGCAAATGGGCGCTTCTCCTGTGTGCCCTGGCCGGGAATCGAACCCGGGTCCTCCGCACACTAGGCCGACGCTCTACCGCTGAGCCAACCGGCCAGGGCTCCCAATTATTTTTAGTTGGTGATTTTATTTTGTCCCTAAATATCATAAGCTATCTATACAGACTTAAGGAGAAAAAAGCTCCCATAAACTGCTAATCCAAAATAATCTTTTACCCTTCCTTTCAATATTTGCTCTTTTTACTCACTTATTTACAGCTAGACAACTATAAGGCTAAGCCCTGAGTTTTTCTGGATGGGGTTTTTACCTCCATTAACCCAATTCTTGGCAACAGGCTCTTGCCTATGATAGTTATACAGGCAGGGTTCACTTCACTCAGATACTTGTCTATAACCATACCAGAAGTGGTCCCTTTGATGCTGTTTGAAGAAAATAAAATGACATTCTAAAAATGAACCCAACTGTGGAATTTCACTAAACAGTAAACTTCAACATAATCTATATACAACTTCAGTTTACCTTAACATGTGTGTGGTCTACTGTATACTGAGAACTGTAGAGACTTAAAGATGAGCAGTTATAATAGCAAACTCGTGCAGTGCTTAGTATGTAAAAGAGCATGACATATATTAACTCTTTCTGCCCTTATGACAACCTATAATAAGAGGGGATCTCTAACTCTGGATATTTAATTAAAACTATAGGGGCAAATTGTAAGGTTTAGGTTCAGAGTCACTTTTAAAACCAGAACCCCTTTTTAAAATTAAAATTCCCCTCACCTAATTTCTTACCCAGGCTCAAAGCAGCACATTCTCCAGCCCCACTGTGAGGTTGTAGTTAATTGCTTTACTATTCTCTCCCTTAATGACTTCCTGGCCTTCACTTTGAAATATAACAAAAAGTTTATCTTTGCAAGTCAGGAAAAGCTTACATTGGGAAGGGACCTGACAATCAGAGGAGTTTAAGTTACAATAAAAGGCAGGCTACACTCCTGTCCATGCCTCTTAGTCTCGCTTTTATGTCCCACTAATGTATGGAATCCTGCAGTTCCTGTTTTTTTCTCATTCGCTTATTTCACCCCGCACAATGCTACCAAGACTCCACCATTCCTCTATAAGTGATCCGATGTCACCATTTCTCCTAGCTGAATAATATACCATGGTGTATATGTGCCCCATCTTCTTCATCCAGTCCTCTATTTTTTTACAGTGATTAAAAGCCTTTAAGCAAACTAAGAGGCATGGACAGGAGTGTGGTGGCTATGGGGGTGGGGGGAGGGAAGAAGGGAAAGGGGGAGGGGGAGGGGTACAGAGAGAACTGGATGGAGGGTGGCGGAGGATGATCTCTATTTGGGTGATGGGTATGCAACAGAACTAAATGACAAGATAACCTGGAAATGTTTTCTTTGAATGTATGTACCCTGATTTATTGATGTCACCCCATTTAAATAAAAATTTATTTATAAAAAAAAATGAAAAAGTCCAGAAAAAAGTGAAGGAAAAAAGTATTCATAATTTTATTGTGTCCATAATGATAACTAACTACTACTAATATTTTGACAAATTTCTTTATTTTTTTGTTATACATTAATAAAACATTAAATTTTATAAAGAAAAAAAAAAAAGGGCAGGCTACAGGCCCAGGGGCACTATCTTTTGATAGCCATGTTCTGGGAGATCAGCCCCCGCCCCATTCCAAGGCGTACAAACCAGGGGGAGGAGGGGTGACTGGCTTGCTTGAAGCCTCTGCCTGCCTGGCTGGCCTGGGAACTTTTGAACTGGCACAGGCCTCCTTTAGACAGTCGAGCAAGGAGATAAACAATTTGGAGAAACTGTGGCACTTTTCCAATCCACATGTGAAAAATATATTACTTTGTACCTATAGAGGCAGTGACCTCAGCTGCTTTTTCCAAGACCCCCGACTAAACTATAAATACCCAACTCCAACCCTCCCCAGGGCTGACCTCATTTGGGTCCATCTCAGCACATTTGCTCTCAAGCGTTTTAAATAAACAATCCTTTTGGAATACACCAGCCTTGTGTTTTCAGTTTGGCTCTCCCTGGTGCCCACCCATAGACCCGGGAAGGGGCTTAGCCTGTCAGCTATCTCATGTGGGATAAGGCAGTCTGCTGGAAATCTCTCCAGGTCAGACCAAGTTGAGGGTTTATATCGACGTGCCAGTTGCCAAGAGAAGCTGAAAGGAGGCTTTCCCCTTCCCCAGCGAACTGGCTACCTGCAGCTTTCACCTAACACAAGTAACTATTCAACAAAAGACAAGCCCTTCGGAAGCTTACAGTCTAATCGATGGGCCAGTCAGCTATCAGGTAACTATACAAATAACTCTTTATCTGCATGATAAAGGAAACCCAGGGCCTAAGCTAGTCTTGGGAGCAGGAAAGACACCCCTAAGTAGTGATGTTTCAGCTGTAAGTCTACAGGATAATTAGGAGTTTCTGGCTTTTTCTTACAAATATGTCATCCCAATGCCAATTAACTACAATTCAGTTCTAACTACTCAGAGTTAGCACAGATACTGCAAACTAAGGTTTATTCCCCTAAGTCTGCCTCCCCTTCAGGAGCAAGCCACGAGTGGAGTCCCCAAGCTATCTACATTTCTGCCTAGCTGACTACAAATTTGGGGTTCCATGACTTCTCTTCACCTCCACGTTCAATAATTCACTGGAATGAATTAGACAGCTCATGGGAACAACTATACTATGATTACATTTTTATTATGAAGTATATAACTCAGAACAGCCAAATGGAAGATTCATAGTGCAAAACATAGGGGGTGTGGCATAGCTTCCATACTCTCTCTGAATGGGTCGCCCTGCCAGTGTCGTGGTGTGTTCACTAATTTGTGAGCACCCCAAATATCATTGTCCAAGAATTTTTATTTAGGCTTCACTGCACAGGCATAATTGATTCCATCACTGGCCAGTGATGACTGAACTCAATGCCCAGAGGTGGGGGGTGGTGTGGATCTGAAAGTTCCAGCCCTCTAATCACATGGTTGCTCATCCTGAAGCTATCTAGAAGCCCCTGCCAGTAGTCATCTATTTCATTAACATATAATCTAGGCTTTTATTACGTGGAATTCCAATTATTTTAGGAGCTCTGTTCCAGGAACCAGGGACAAAGACTAAATATTTATATTTTTTGTTATACCATAGAAATTTAAGTAGCTTCTGTGGCAACCAGGGAAGCTTGCTATTCAGGTCTCGTTCAAAAGATCTTCCTGTGAGGGGCACAGTAGAGCGATAACCTCAGCTACCCCCCTTATGAATCAATTACACCCTTGGCTCTGAGAGCACACTTATTCTGCACTCTTCCCAGCCAGTGTCTGAGCATTCCAGGGTACAAATGCCAGCCCATGGCTGCCCATGTGGAACTCCACTATTGGTCGACTTTTGCCAGAAGACTTCCATATTGACCTAGCCAAGATTTCCGCAGAACTATATAGCAGCAGCTTGAGGCTCTTCCTTGTCAATCTTCCTTCCCTTTCTCCTTTCAGAACTATTAGACCATCCCATGTTCTCAAGGCTTACCCTGTGTACTCCTGCTTGTTCTCCTCTTATCCTTCATAGGTGTTCCCCCAGTAAATCTCTGCCATCTCTCATCCCATCTTGAGGCATCTTGATGTCCACTTCTTGGAGAATCCAAACTGACACAGCCTTTAAGATGCTTCATCCCCCTGATCACAACAACCTAGGCACTGTGTCTGTTGGAGTGCTTTCTATGTGTACTCGGGAAGCCCACTCCTTTCTCCTATTTCCTCCCTTGGGGCTCAGGTGTCATTCCTCAGCTTTCCTACTCGAACTTTAATACTTTCCACAGCTTGTTCTGCTACTGGAAAGAAAATAATGCTTAGTAGCTAATATTTTTCCTTCCCTTCATTCTCAAACTCTCAAAGGAGAGTAAAGGGAGAGTCAACTAAGGCCATTGATTAATGGTCAATCTCTGGTTTTTCTCTCTCTTCCCCTTAAAGCACTGTGGTACATTACTATAAAATATTTTTTAAATTGGGATAGAAGGTGGGATATATAATAACATAATCATTAAGTTGTAGTATTAATCCAGTTTTTATAAACATTATTATTTAAGAATTGATGTGTATATGCTGAAGCCTGAAGTATAATTTCTTATGTCTAAGACAGACGATCAAATACAAGTCAGTCCTGAGTCGCCCTGTTTGAATCCAAACCAGACACATAAAATAGTCTTAAACAGAGTGCAAGTTTCTACAAACTTATGAGAGCTGACAACAAACTGCTTTTACTCCTTCTTCCTCACTGCAATGCTCCAGATTTCTCTTTTGTCTCTCCCTAAGACTGTGAGAAAATAAGCTTTGCCTATAGATGCTAGATGGCCTCCCTGGAAATGGAGAACTGAATAATGCCAAAGTTCCTGATAGTGCTTTGAAGTAATACATAGAAAAATCTGTGATTGCTTCTGATAAGTACTCTTCTTGATGGCTCAATATGGATGACTAGTCTTTAGGGGGCAACTTAACCCAATTTCCAGGCAAGACTCATAAGCACTCAGGAAGTTTGTAACACAACAAGTAGTATTTAACAGATACTGTTTAATGAATTTCTAACTTTATGTTAATAATATGGCTCAGTGAGCTGGGTAGGTACCTCAATGATGAACAGATTCTACTACCAAACTAATTAGTAGAACTCTGCCTATTTGACTTATTTTTGAAATGAGAAATGTGAGGAAGCATTGCAATACTGAGTTAACATAAAGTAAATCACTTGCAACCTGAAATAGTTAAACTGAGAGACCAAAAGTAAAACAACAATCAGTAACTTGAACTTTTATGTCTAGTACTCTTAACCATGTACTAGAGCTTGTGCTAAGCGCATTATATACTTTGTTAAATTTTTCTCTTCACAGTTAAGACACCGTTACTTTATAGATGAAGAAACTGAGTCATGAGAGATGAAACGATTTCCCAAAGTCTCAGGCCCAGCACTCAGACCTGAGTTTATCCCCTACAGTCAGGATCCTGAACATGATGTAGAGCTGGAAAGAGGAGTGAAGTGCAAATAGCTAATTTCCAATCAGTTGTCATATCTTCACATCAAGAAAATGGAACTTCTACAAGCTAGTAGTACTAAAAACACAATAATGAGACATTTGTTTATAGTTTTAAAATGGTTTGGATAGAGAAGAAGTTTGTAAGTTTCTGTGGGGATCCTTGCTATATGTGATACACTCTTGACATTTCTTTGATTATTTGTTAAAAATTTCCATTGGTGGGATACCTCCTACAATTTGAAAAGCAGAGTTTCTATGCATGGCAGAAGAGATTATTGGAGTGAATAGAAAGAAAAGACATGTGGGGTTGATTAGATCAAATTTACCTTCCTGTTTATGCAGGAGAACAGAAATTATGGTCCTGCTTAGAGTGAATTTCCAACTCTTCTGCACTAGTTCCACGCCTCAGTATAGTATGAATTTGCAGCCTGCCAAGTCTTAGGGAGTAATCATTTTTGTTCAAATACAATATCATCAGAAACGAGCAGGCATTTCTCAAAAAGCCTTTGACAGCTGAAACAGTGAAACAATAAATCAACAGGGTGGTGAAAGCTCGGAAATACATAATACCTATAATAATCAGTAGATAGACGCACAGCAGAAATGAGAAAAAAGGAAACTTAGTTCAATTACACAGTAAGGTTACTTCAAAGTCAGTACAGTGCTGTAAGGTTATACATATCATTAGGTTAATTGCATCTATTCAGAATGTATTTGAATCTGAGACAAAAGCTGAACAGGAAAGGGAGAAAACTGCATTTGAAGTGTCTATTTTATATCAGAGAATCAACTGATGATGGGTCCTTTGTTCTGTAATGTTTGTAATTCTTACCCTCCCCTCATATATTAACACTTAAAAGGCAATCCACTAAAACCTTACAGAAAAACTGAAGACATTTACCATTATGAAAACTCAAGGGCTAACCTAACTGGTGGTGGCACAGTGGATAGAGTGTCCACCTGGAACACTAAGGTCACTGGTTCTAAACCCAAGGTCTCTGGCTTGAGCTCAGGGTTGCTGACTTGATGTTGAGGGAATCATCCACATGATCCCAAAAGTTGCTAGTTTGAACCCAAAGGTTCCTAGCTTGAGCCAGGCACATATGAGAAGGAATCAATGTGGGTTGATGCTTCTTACCCTCTCTCTCCCTTCAAAAACAAAAACAAAAATAAAAACAAAACAAAACTCAAGGGCTAGTATTACCCAGTGATTGTTTTACTATGGAATGAGTAAGAGCAGAAATCATGTGAGCCCCTAGATCTTTACTTTAAATATTTCTCATTTAAAAATATTAAGAATATTTTTCCTTTATTGTACAAGTGAAGTCATATAACACTCAAACATTGCAAAAATAATATAAAGTCCCCTGCCATTTCAATCCTTAGAAATAAACACTTTAAACAGTTTGCTATAAAGACAGTTTTATTTTTAACGTGCAGGTTATGCTTGTGCTCTTTGACTCTTTATTGCCAAGTAGAAAGTCGTAGGGCCATTATACACTTTAGTTTCTACTGCCAACAGAAGGTGACAGGCAGAAGAAGATATGTTTTCTTTCTAATCTTTATTTTAAAATGTGATAGCTCTCTGTTATACAGGCAGATACTGTTCTTCACATTGGTTTATTACTTATTTGTACGAGGAAACAACTGTATTTCCAACAATGGCTTCTTGGATACCAACTTCTATGTGGTACTATTTCCAATAACGTTTAACCTAAATATTTAATTGTGAGGGAAATAATCGTTTCTCAAATTCAGATTGAGGCATTCTATAAATTCGGTAAGAGAGTTTACCTGGTGTATTAGTCAGCATATAGATAGATAGATAGATAGATAATAGATAGACTTATTGAAAGGTGTTTGCTCATGCGATTGTGGGGGCCATCTGCCACGGAAGACCCAGGAAGGCAGGTAGTGCAGTTTAAAGGCCTGAAAGCCAGAGAACCAATGATCGTGGTCTCAGCCCAACAGTCAGGCAGAGTGGTTTCAACCTTCCTCTGCCCCCCCTTTTTCCTGTTCATGAAGCCCCTCAGTGGATGGGATGATGCCCACCCACATTAAAGATGGGCATCTCCTTTACGCCGCTTATCAATTCAAATGGTAACATCTTCCAGAAATACCTTCAGAGACACATCTGGAAATAATGTTTAACCAGCTATCTAGGCATCCTGTGGTCCAGTTCAGTTGACACATAAAATTAATCATTACACATGAGCTCTTCAAAAATGTCACTCATGAAAGGAAGCAAAAAGTCAAGGAAATGGATTAGATATCAGAGTTTAAAAGAGACACCTCAAACCATAAGAGCGTATAGTCCATGATTGGGTCTGGGATAAGGTGGCGGTGGAGAAGAATATAAAAATTTGAGCAAGTTAGAAATTTTAGTATAGATTGAATATTAGACAATACTGCATTAATATTAAGTTCCTTGGGTGTGATAGTGTTATTGTGTTCAGGTAGGAGAACTGCCTTTGTTCCTAGGAGATGCGTGCTGAAGTGTCAGGACTCTGCAGCTTGCTTTCGTATGGTTCAGAAAAAAATAAGTAAAAAATGAGGAGAGAAGAAAAGCAAGTGTGACGAAACATTAACAGTTGGTAGCTCTAGCTAAATGGTATGTGGGTTTTCATTTTACACGATATTTTAATTTTGTTCATAGGCTTAAAATGTAAGGTAAAAAGTTGGGGAAAAGTAATTTAGATCAAATCCTAAAGTTTGTGGCGCCTCTCCCTTTTTTCTCCATCATTCTTTTGGAATCTGGAGAAGTTAGAAGAAGTCTTGTCATGGAGTTGTATATTTAAGATTTATACAGTTTACCCTGGGCTCAGAACTACAATGCGTGTTTTTTTTGTTTGTTTGTTTTTGGTAGGGGAAAACTATTTAGTAACTTTAATGACATATTATTTATCAATTCTATTTTGTTTCAGTAGTTCTCATTAATCCTGGAACACAGAACAAAGAAAAGGATCAGGAACCAGGATATAGATATGAGAGGGAAGAACCAGAACCAGGGATGTAAAAAGATAATCTGAAAAACTAAATTATATGCATTGTGGAAGAAGATGCAGGCAGGGATTCAGTCACTAAGAGATGTACTAGTGATTCAGGGCGAGGTCCTTTACTGTACATATAAAATAGAAGTCTGTTATGTTCTACATAATAATTATAATTGTATATCGTAAAAGATACACTCCAATATATGTCTTACTAGATGGCTTTACTTATTTTTTTTCTCCTATAAAATAAGTCTGAAAGTAGGTAGTCTGAAAGTAGGAACATTTATTTCCAAGCATTGTTCTAGTTTAAGAATTGAGGCGAGTCAAGCATATGAACAGAAATTAATCACACGGTCAAACTGTCTCTGGAGTTTGGAAATGCAAATGGGATAGCTAAAGAAGAAAATTTAAATATAGTTCACATTCCTTCCTATTCAGGTGCTGACTTTAGAGGACTATTAGAGTTTTCTTGTGGCTGTTGTTCTGTGCAAAGCCTTATGTTTTACACTTGGTATATTCTGCAAGAGTGTTTATAAAAGTGAACAACTGAAATGGTAAAGTGAGTAATTATATTATGATGCACCTATGATATAAACTATTGTGGAGCCATTTAATATTAAACTTGTTACATGTATAATTGAGAAAACCACTTATAAATGAAAGCAGGATATAAATTTGGACTTAAGATATTAATGCAACTGTGCAATAATGTGTACAGAATATTGATTGGGCTGAATTATACCCAAATAAAACTGTAATTGAGATCTCTGAGGGGTGAGTTACCTTTAAATATTTAAAAAATAATTTAATGCATTATTCTAAAATAAGAAATAAATAATGCATATCATTTTTAAATGTTCTATGCAGAGATTTAGATATAATTCCTTATATCTTGCATTTCTAATTGTTTCCTTTAAGTTACAAATAATCTTAAGGAGTTTTGCTTAAGACATGTTTACATAGTTAGATCATAGTCTATTAGTAATTTAGAAAAAGTAATGTATAGTCCAGGTTTTTATGCAAATGCCAATTTACTTATCATTTAACTCTTCTTTAAAGGGATGCTAATTCCAAATATTCTGAAAAGACAACCTTCCTTGGGCTTCTTTAACTCTTCTATGTCTTGCTGGATTTGCCAAAACTGCACAGCTGACCATTCTTTTACTATTTTTTAGCAACAGAGAGAGGGAGGAGGGCGGACAGACAGGGAAAGACAGGAAGGGAGAGAGATGAGAAGCATCAGCACTTTAGTTGTTCATTGATTGCTTTCTCATTTGTGCCTTGACCGGGGAGCTCCAGCTGAACTCGTGACCCCTTGCTTAAGCCAGTGACCTTGGGCTCAAGCTAGCAACCTTGAGTTTCAAGCCAATGACCTTTGGGCTCAAGCCAGGGACCATGAGGTCATATCTATGACCCCACACTCAAGCTGGCAACCCCGTGCTTAAGCTAGTGAGCCCACACTCAAGCTAGTGACCTTGGGGTTTCAAACCTGGGTCCTCAGCATCCCAGATTGATGCACTATTCACTGCTCCAACACCTGGTCAAGAGACCATTCTTTAAGCTGGACAATTTTTCAGGGTTGCTATGTAGCGGGGAACTTTGAAAGATGAGGTACACTCTCCCCCTGGACAAAGACCAGTCATGCTTACTACCTGCTATAAAAATGGCAGATCCCCCAACTCAGTGTTCCTAGCGGCAATGCAACCACAATTTTCAGAGTTGCCCCCATGTGATTTGAGCCTAGAGAGAACAGATATAAGCTTGCTGATGTTTGTGCTGCCTGCTATGACATGAGTAATATACCGTATTTCCCCATGTATAAGATGCACCCTTTTTTGAAAATTTTGGGGTCTAAGATGCACCTGGGTGCCTCTTATACAGTGGTTGTAGACTTTTTTACTTGAATTTCCTGCTTTTTTTGCACAGATGAGGAGTTGTATGAATTTTAAGATGAATAAAATTTGAGTTCAATAACTATGTAATACTTTTTTTTTCTTCAAATTTTGGGCCCCAAAATTAAGGTGCATCTTATACATGGGGATATATGGTAGTTCTTTGTTTCTGGCCCAGGAATCTCATGACTTCTGCCAGCATCCATGAAACAGTAACAGGCAAAGGTTAGTTCTTTAGGGTTAAGATTAGCTTATAAGTAAGTTCAAATCAAACCCCAGACCTACATCTTTTTTTTTTCTTCTGTATTTTTCTTGAAGCCGGAAATGGGGAGAGACAGTCAGACAGACTCCCACATGCATCCGACCGGGATCCACTGGGCACGCCCACCAGGGGGCGATGCTCTGCCCCTCTGGGGCGTCGCTCTGTTGCGACCAGAGCCACTCCAGTGCCTGGGGCAGAGGCCGAGGAGCCATCCCCAGCGCCCGGGCCATCTTTGCTCCAGTGGAGCCTCGGCTGTGGGAGGGGAAGAGAGAGACAGAGAGGAAGGGTAGGGGGAGGGGTGGAGAAGCAGATGGGCGCCTCTCCTGTGTGCCCTGGCCGGAAATCGAACCCAGGACCTCTTCATGCCAGGCCGACACTCTACCACTGAGCCAACTGGCCAGGGCATAGACCTACATCTTTATATTTGGAAAATATGATTTTCTTGTAGTTATTTCTACTGAGGAAGCAAGTTTATGCATTCCTACCAGTCAGTCCCCATCCCTACTTCCATTATTGGTTTTGACATCTTAAAGATGGTGAATCTTTATAATTTGTATTTCATATATATTCTTTGTATCTTTAGAGTGAATCTTTCTAATTTTCTGTTTTAAAAATTTGTTTATTGACTTTTTTAGAGAAAGAAAAAGAGAGAAAGAAAAATTAATTTGTTGTTCCACTTATCCATGCATTCATTGATTAATACTTGTGTCTGCTCTGACCGGAATTCAAACCTGAACCTTCATATATCAGAAAGATGCTCTAACCATCTGAGCTACCAAGCTAGGGCCTTGCTTTCTTTTTTCATAGCTTTTATCATTTATGTGTGTCTGCTTTAAGTGAAGAAATTTGATGTTCAGGTCCACCCTGTAAGGTTGTGCAGGTTGGCAACTGCACAGACTTGCTTGGCTAAGGTGGAAATTTGCAGCTGAAATACTGTTGATCCTTGAACAATATGAGGATAAGGGACCCTAAGCCGCAAGCAGTCAAAAATCCACGTGTAACTTTTGACTTTACAGTCAGCCATGTGCGTTCATGGAATCAACCAATCATGGGTAGAAACAGTATTTTTCTCATGCTCTGCCTCCCTGGAGCATGCGTGTGCCTTTCCCCTCCCCATTCCCCCCCCCCCCCCACAGGCCTGTATCTCCTGAGCTCTAAGGGGACCCATGAGACTTACAATCAGGGAGCAATGGACAGTGGCAGCTTGTCTTGGGCAAATCCCCTGAACCTGTTTCCAAGGTCCCCTTTCCTCTGATGTCCCAGTGAGCCAAAGCAGTCTGCCTCGTCTCTCTCCTGTTGCTTCTTCTATCCTAATTTCTTCTTTTGTTTCACTGTTCCCAACTTTAAATGTACTCTCAAAAAAAAATTTCAAAAGAGTACTTTTGGCCTTCTGTCACTGAGATGGTGCTTGACCTGGTAGGATAAATCCTGAGAAGTGTGTTTGCTGGATCATATGGACAGCATATCAGACATGTTAAAAAAATAATTTGATCCTTAAAATAATGGGAGAAAAGGCCCAAAAGAGCTGTTCTGAAAAATTTTAAGATTTTACCAAACGTTGTGAGGAGTCTGGAATCTTCATGATAGTAAAATGCTGGAAAGAAATGCTCATTGAAGGAATGCCTAGCGGCTTGCTGTAATGATTCTGCCTTTTATAAAGAATGCAAAATGACCTGAAGAAAAGGGAAGAATTCCAAAAAACTGGTATTCCTCCCAAGAAAAGCTTCCTATAGAAGCATCCAACAAGCATATGGGAAAATATTCATATGATACTCAGTAACTCTATTCATGGGAATCACAGTTACCTAAAATAACGGACCCAAGGAAGTGTATTTGCTTTATCCTAAATTATGGAAATGTGAATTTTTGTCTGAAATAAAGATTTTTAAAATTAAAGCAAACAGTATTTTCAACCAGAGGTGAGAATCTGCACGTGAGAATGTAAAAATAGCATTCTTGATTTGGGGTTGGGTGAACCTGTAGAAGCAAAGGGCTGGCTGCTTTTGTTGAAAAGAAAATCCAGTCAATATAAGTGGACCTGTGCGATTCAAACCCATTTTATTCAAGGTCCAACTGTATATAGGAAACCGTATTTTCTAGTGTGGAGTTACTTCCATCTGAAAGAATGAGGTAATTTGCCTAAGTTGACTGTGTCTCGCTAAGCCTGGCCTGCATGGGAATTCTGGCATGGCGGTGTGTGTGCCTCTGTAGTTCTCTCTGGTCTCTGCACCGGCATCCCAGGAACGAACACTCTGATGACCTGATGGTCTCTTGTTTGTGTATCTTTCCTCTCAGGTGTCTGTTTAGCTCTCTGGGCATCTGCTCAACTCCGTAATAGAAATTGAGTTATAGAACCGTCCTGCTGGCCCTGGCCAGTTGGCTCAGTGGTAGAGCATCGGCCTGGCGTGCGGGGGACCCGGGTTCGATTCCCGGCCAGGGCACACAGGAGAAGCGCTCATTTGCTTTTCCACTCCCCCCTCCTTCCTCTCTGTCTCTCTCTTCCCCTCCCGCAGCCAAGGCTCCATTGGAGCAAAGATGGCCTGGGCGCTGGGGATGGCTCCTTGGCCTCTGCCCCAGGCGCTAGAGTGGCTCTGGTCGAGGCAGAGCGACGCCCCGGAGGGGCAGAACATTGCCCCCTGGTGGGCAGAGCTTTGCCCCTGGTGGGCGTGCTGGGTGGATCCCGGTCGGGTGCATGCGGGAGTCTGTCTGACTGTCTCTCCCCATTTCCAGCTTCAGAAAAATACAAAAAAAAAAAAAAAAAAGAAAAAAAAAAAGAACCGTCCTGCTTCTCTTGGGAGTTCAAACAATGTCTTGGGCTCTGCATATTCTGAAACCAAAGAGAATTCATGAGCCCTTCCATGCTGGGCATGGAGTGCTGATAAGGGCTGGTGTAATAGGTGTAGGGGTCAAGGATGAATTACTCAGCCTGGTCTTACCATTTTATGTTTTCCTTGGAAATAGGATATATTTATAATAGAACATTAAAAAAAAATATTTATATATATATATAAAAAGAGGCCTGACCTGTGGTGGCGCAGTGGGATAAAGTGTCGACCTGGAACACTGAGGTTACCGGTTCGAAACCCTGGGCTTGCCTGGTCAAGGCACATATGGGAGTTGATGCTTCCTGCTCCTCCCCCTTCTCTCTGTCTCTCTCTTTCTCTCTCACTCCTCTCTCTCTAAAAATCAATAAATAAAATTAAAAAAAATCTTTATAATAGAACATCTGGAAACCTGAATGCCTCAAAAGCTTTCGATTCATGTTGGCTAAAAACAGTAAGCTTTAGATTCCTGAGTTGAAAAGCATTTAGCAAAAACCAATATGGAAAGTCTTATCTAGAAAATAAACCTCTATACAGTGCCTTTAATTAACCAGAAATTCTTTTTTACAACTTCACAAGGATAAGATTTTCTTAAAGTATGAAAACCTCATATAAATTTTTTATAGGCCAGTCTTCTGTTTAAAATTATGTTTGCAACATACTCTTCTACCCCTTTCTGAATTTTTGCTCTTGACTGTTTTTTTCAGTCAAGTGGTATTGTTCTTAATTAAAAATTTAAATTACATCCGCAGTTTGTACTCACCAGGGGATATATTTATATAATACTTTTAGGCAGCCAAGATATTTTTCATAATGCAACATAACATTTTTTCATCGAGGGCTTATTGATGAGACTTATAAAAATTGCGCAGGAATGTATGCAATAGAAGCCATTGTGTAGCTCAGGAGGGACCTCACAGAGGAAACATTTCTTGAATATATTTATTTATTTTTTTATGGTTCAGGAAAACATTTTTCTTTGGTATTTTTTTATGTGTTCTCTGTTAGTTTTTCTTACTGATATATGCTGTTGGAAAGTGAAAACAATTCTTACGAATTGAGATATTTCATTAAATTTCAATGAGATAATTAAGGCAACTCATTTTCAAAGATATAGATTTATTTCAGTGGCTTGAGTGTTGCTTAATCAGGAAATGACCAGAATACTAAATAAGAAAAGGTAGGTTGAGCTTGTATAGATCAGCGGCTTTGAGAGTCAGACTGTTGAAAGGGATGACAAGGAGGTTAAAACAGCAGAGGCTCTTGCTGTGGGTGGAAACTAATTGGCTGAAAATATGAATAAGTTATATTTGTTATTCATGTCAAGGAAAAGCTGAGAGAGAAGGGACAAATATCTGTACCTACCAAGGCATTGCACTCTGCCATTAATAGAAGAAATGGAAGCAGGTCCGTGGACTTAAGCTCTTCTTTGATAGCAAGTAGGAGGAACAGAAATTCAATTCCTTGGCAGTGCTTTCCTTTGAATATTATGTTTTAGATTTGGTATTCTCAGCCAATAAAGTATTGCTGAGAGAGTTGCTAAAAAATTCTCTAACATGAAACATTTATTACTGGGATCACTTTCCTTGAGCCTGGGAGTCTATTTAAATGCTTTCAATTAAAAACCTCTGATTTCAGACCTAGCCAGTTTCTTTCTCTTTCCACAGCTCTGTACTGTGTCTGGGTACACATTGGCCACAGCTTGACCATAGCCCTTTCGCTAAGACTACAGATTCTAGTATGATGTTTCAGACTTGAACTTAATCAGATTAGATAGTGTGGAAAAAATCATTTACAAACATATTAATTTTACTTTCCAAAGCTTTTGCAGAATTTTTATAAGAGGGACCCATGGGACTTGGAGAATTCTTTATAAAGCTGCTCTTAGCAAAGTCCTAGCAAGCAAACACTTTTTGCCATTTTTAGATCATACCTTTTAAGCCTCAACTTGCTATTCTTCTCTGAAGTTTTCTACCCCTCTGGGGTCTCTGACTCCTCCATCTTGGATTTCTCATTATTTCTTTCATCTCCCCTGACGCCAATGCGGATATCCTTATAGTGTGCTCGGTGGTTTCATGCATTGCTCCCAACTAAAGCACGAGCTCTGTTAAAGTGGTTGGTGTCTGTCTTTTGGTATTGTCTCTAACACAAGTTCATATAGGTGCTCATTTAAAGTAAGTACATTGCTTTATTTGGAAGTCTATCAGGAGGCTGAAATTAAGGATAGTCACATTTTCTGCTTTCTGCATTGATCTGATAAGTTAGCTTGCAGATACTCAGCTGGTCTAAGTCAAAAGTCCTGGGTTTGCATCTCAGCACCATTGCTTAATTAATCTCATGATCTTTGGCATCTGTGTCTTTATAATTGCTTTATTAATCCTTAAATTCCCTTTTAGTCCAGATGTTTGAAGTCAGCTTGATTAATAGCAGTGATTCTCAAAGTGCGTTTCCCAGATCAAGAACACCAGCATTACCTGGAACAGCTAAAAATGCAAGTTGTCAGGCCCCACCCAGACTACTGATGCAGAAACTCTGCACTTTAACAAAACCTGAAGTTTAAGAACGACTGATCTGTAGTCTGGTCAAATCCCTGGGATGGTGAGAAGCTCCTCACCACAATCTCAGTGAACACCGAGAATTGTGCAGTCATTTCATGGTTGGCAGTTAAATCCATTATCTCATGTTTCATCTTTAAGGCCCCGCAGAATGACTCACTGTTGTATCATATTCAAGTTTGCAAGGTGCTATCCACAGAATTGCAGCTCTCAAGCTCCTATAAAGTGCTGGCGATTGAAGAGTGAAAAATTGTTCTAAGGATGAACAAAGAATATGCAATGGACAAGGGATTAATTTCCAGCAACAGCCTCCTAATTTTGTATTCATAGCGTTGTATGTATGCTCGGCTACACATGCAACGTCTGCCTATATACATTAGGTAATTGGGCATCCAGCAGCCCCATTTGTATGCAAGGGTGGTTGCATGCCTCCCATTTACAAGTCTAAAATTAAAGCCCAGTTTGAAGTTGGCTGAAGGCTCGCTGCTGCTAGGAACATAAAGAGATAAGGAAGAAATGGCTTCTGTTAATCAGCACTTTTGGCCTCTCCTGTTCAATCTTTGCTAATTTGTTCTTTGAAATTGTACATTCTTTGTTAGAAAGAAAGACTTCTAAGAGTATCTGGGGTTTTTTTTCTTTAAAAAAAGAACACCTACATAAATAAGCCGACTGTGCTTGTCCATCGCATTTCCCTCCCGCTGTAACCACGTGTGCTGCAGTCTGTTGCTGGGCTTCATTTTTGCTCCATAAACTACTCATGCTCATGTGGGAGCAACATGGCTCAGCTCAAAGAAGAGACACCCAGCACAGACTCGCAGACTGGGTGTTGGCATCATTTCATTTCAGTTCAGCCCACATTCATCAAGTAGCTACTTTGTGCCAGGCCCTGTGCCAGGGGCTGGATGTGTGCAGATAAATCAAGCACAGGTTCTGCCCTCAAAAGCTCATAACATTTTGACAACTTCTTGATATCTCAGAGTTGAATATATTTTGCATAAATGAAATCTTCCCTGTTAACCCCATGAATTGAAGTGACTTCTTGCTTCTTTGAGCTCCTGATTATGCCCAATCCCAGAATCCCGAGCACAATCAGGGATCCGTGCCTGAAAGAGTCAGAAAGCAAAAACTGGACAGTTGGCCACTCAGATGGGTCATCAAGAAGAGCTGGCTGCACTCATTCACTATATATGCATACTTCACATTACATATATACGTAATTCAAAAAAATATATGCACCCCCATGTTCATTGCAATAATAGCCAAGATTTGGAAGCAGCCCATGGGTTTATCAGCAGATGAGTGGATAAAAAAGCTGTGGTACATTCACACGGTGGAATACTACTTGGTCATAAAAAGAAGGAAATCTTACCTTTTGCAACAGCATGGATGGACCTGGAGAGTATTATACTAAGTGAAATAAGCCAGTCAGAGAAAGACAAGTGCCATATGATCTCACTTAAATGTAGAATCTAATGAACAAAATAAACTAACAAACAAAATTGAAACAGACTCAGAGAGAACAAGCTGACAGCTGTCAGAGGCAAAGAGGTTGTGGATCTGGTGAAAAAAGTAAAGGGATTAAGAAAAAAAAATACAGACAACAGCATGATGAGTACCAGAGGGAAACGGGGGTGCGTGGGAAGTAGAAGAGAGTAAAGGCGGGGTAGATGGTGATGGAGGGAGACTTGACTTGGGGTGGTGAGCACACAATGCAATATACAGATGGTGTATTATAGAACTGTACACCTGAAACCTATATAATTTTATTAGTCAATGTCACCTCAATACATTCAATAAAAAACAATGCAAGAAGAGATGGCTGCATTGCAAATGGCCCATAGTCCCAGTTTGTGGGAAGAAAGAATGCATGAATGTTTCTTGTACTCCCAACATGGGTCACATAGAAGAGAGAATGCTGATTTAAAGCCATCTCAAAGGGATTTGCCTTCGAGCATCACCTAGAGGAACAATGGACCCTGCAAAGACTTTACCCAGAGCCAACAGTGAAACAGTCACTTGTCACTGTTCATCAGGTGCTTTCTATTCGATATTTGGTCATATTTTTTTGTTTTACTTTGATAACTAGATTGTAAGCCTCTGGAGAACAGACCTGGGTGGTTTGTAGGCATTAGTAGTTTCTTATGATAATAAACATTTTTTTTTACCTCTTCATTGCAGCACAGGTGGATACACCTTGATAACACCAAATGAAAACCGAAGAAATCAGATACAAAGGAGTATGTATATTTATTTAACATTCAGAAAGCTTTTCATTTTTTTATACAATACAATTGGTTTGCTTTGGTCTGAAGTATTTTTATTTTCTGATTTGAATATACTCACCATATCTCATATTTAACTTTAGCAGTTTTAATTATACCTTTTAAAATAATGCTTCTGAATTTGTTTCTCTTTGTTAACAGCAGAACCCATAGCATGACTGTAAATCCCAGGTTTCTGCTGGGCTTAAATAGTTTCCCATTTATTGCCAACAAATCTATCTCACTCCCATAAAGTTGGGCTAACAGCAGTTATTTTTATAGGACTATGTATACCTTTGAAATGGACAAGGTAAATAGTTGAAATAATTTGTCTCTTTATTGATATGTTTTATCCCTTTTAGTTTTCTTTACCATATGAGAGGAGGGGAGATAGAGAGATAGACTCCCACATGTTCCCTCACCAGGATCCACCCAGCAACCCCCATCTGGGCCTATTCTCTGCCCATTTGGGGCCATGCTCACAACCAAGCTATTTTTAGTGCCTAAGGCAGAGGTTCTACAAAGCCATCCTCAGCACCCAGGGCCAATGCACTCAAACCAGTTGAGCCATGGCTGCAGGAGGAGAAGAAGGGTGGAGGGATAGAGAAGCAGATGGTTGATTCTCCTGTGTGCCTGAACCAGGAGTCCAACCTGGGACATCCACATGCCAGGCTGATGCTTTACCATTGAGCCAGATGGCCAGGGACTGTTTTATTTTTTCTTAATAGAATTATTTTTTAAGCTTCTGTGCTCCCATAATTTTGTAACTATCACATTCTTCTCTCAGCTATTTTTATTTGTGTACAGTAAATAAATACACTTTATATTATTGATAGGTTCTGCAACTTCAAGCAAAACAATGTATAATGTATAATGAAACAAATTTTACCATAGGCTACTTGATATAAACAAGAGCTACGTTTATATGGCATCTTATTAAAGTTATAATGAAATAAAGTTATTGGAGGACCTGCTGTACTTAATTTTTCTTTTCTAGATTATAACCTCTTTGAGGACAGGGACTACACTGTACTCATTTGTGTGCTTATACCTAGTGGGTGTATAATATATTTACTTGAAATCTTACAGTAAAATAAATGCTGTCATTTAAAGTTACAGCATTATACGTTAGTGTTGGAAGGAGAACTAAAATTAATTTAGTTCACAAAAAAGTTATGGAACTTGTTCAAGTCAAGTTGTGGGACTAGCAATGAGGTTCTGTGCTCTCTTTTTTATTAAATCCCAATAAATTTCTTTATTAGAAATTGAATTTTGGCCCTGGCCAGTTGGCTCAGTGGTAGAGTGTTGGCCTGGCATATGAAGGTCCTGGGTTTGATGCCCAGTCAGGGCACACAGGAGAAGCATCCATCTGCCTCTCCAAACCCTCTTTCTCTCTCTCCCCTTCCTACAGCCATGGCTCTATTGGAACAAGTTGGCCTCAGGCACTGAGGATGGCTCCATGGCCTCCACCTTAGGCACTAAGAAGAGCTTAGTTGCTGACCAACAGAGCAACACCCCAGATGGACAATGCATTGGCCCTGACGGGGGTTGCTTCGTGGATTCTGGTCTGGCACATGTGGGAGTCTGTATCTGACTCCCCTCCTCTCACTGAATTAAAAAAAAAGAAATGTAATTTTATAACTAATGATGGACATAAGAACACAACAGGAAAGCAACCGTGTAGGTCTCCACCTGACAGGTACCCCTTGGTGGTAAAACTGTGTCAGTGTCGAATATGACAAACACTGCTTATACAATGACTGGGCACTGCCAGCAGTTGACCAATAGAATCCCAAATGTTTTGATCTCTCACCAACTTTTGATTTAAATATATAAGCCTCAGGGTGGTCTGGATTTTTTATTTTGTTTCAGAAGGTTTTTTTCTCTAGTAATTAAAAAATATTATAAGTGAACATTTGGAACAATCAGGTCTAATTGGGGAGACTAGGGCCTGTGTTAATGCAACTAGTATCTCTGGTGCCCCCTGCTGTCAGCCAGAGGTACATTTGGGGGATGAACACTGCTCTCCCAAGTGCTGTCCCAGAGTGGGCGGTTCACCTGCAGTGCAGAGCCCTCAAGCCCTCTCCTTGCAGTAAAACTTTGAGAATGTTGATAACAAAGAATATGGGGATTAGAATTACCTGAGTGAGTGTGTGTGTGTGTGTGTGTGTGTGTGTGTGTATACACACCTATCTGTGAAAAGTTGTTATTGACATGAATATTCTAGTTTTGCACACATTCTCTAGAATGGGAAGAAAGACAAAACTCTTTATTTCAGTAGGATTTCAGACTGTTTTTCAGATTTGAACCTCCTATGCAGAGAAAGTGCCACAGGGGGTGGGTCCAGGTGACGCGTGGGTGGGGGGTCAGGACAGAATGATGTCTTCCCTCCCAGGTATCTCATCCACCCATGCTTGTAGGTATTTAATTGCCCCTGATGATTGTTTTTAATGTGTTAGAGGGACCAGTTTTATTTTAATATTCTAATAATTGATGACTTGTTATTTCTCACTCGGTTTAGTTGCTGAGAAAGAGCTAGAGAATCTGGAGAAGTGGAAGGAGCAACACAGAGCGAAGCCAGTTAACCTGGTGCCAAGGCGGCTAGGTAAGCGAGCAAGCTGCTGGTCTGTACAGGGAGGTGCAGGACCACGCGTGGGTCTGCAGCACCTTGCCTGGTCTGTCTCTGAATGTATCTTAGAGGTGGTTGGATCACTGTGCTCCTTGGAATGGAATACATCTAAAATGGAAATACTTAAGTAGGCAGAGATAATGTTTCTGATTTTCTGCAAGTAGCACACATATGATGCCACAGTTATGTGGGAATAAAGTGATGACTTAATTGCCAAATAATTTAGAGCATCCTAGATGATCACCTCTGAAGAAATCTTACCTGCAGCACTGCGTACGCCCTGACATATCTATCACTGGTCAGGGTGGGAGTAAAAGCTATCGCAAGCATATTAATCATTGCACTTAAGTGCTAACAGGAAAAGAATATACATGGAGAGTCGATGCAAAACTACAGTGCGAGTGAGCTGGGGACCCAGTGGTGGGTATAAAGAGAAACATCACCTCTGTTTATAGTCCACATATAGAGACCTTTGGGCCTCTGAAGCTCGCTGCCTGGGTGATGGATGCTCCGGCTGCCTTTGCCTGGGTTCGGATCTTTCAGCGGGGAGGCCACATAATGGGACTCATTCTGTTCTTTCTTCCTTTTTCTCTTCTTGCAGCTGCTAAGAACTTAAAGGGCTGGGTGCATCTTTTCCACAGATTTAGTTAATACAAACGTGTCAGGTATCAGGGGCCACTTACTGTCACATAGTTTTAGAGAAATATTTTTTTCTGGAACATAGGTAAAAATAAGCTAATGTGGAGGTCATTTAATGGGTGAAAATATAGCAGTATCACCGTACCCCACCTCGCACACTGTATTTTATGAAAAAGGTTAATCTCAAGTGTCACTTTCACATGGAATAACCCAGATTTAAGAGGTTTGATCAGGAAACAGCTTTATCCTTCCTAACTGGCCCCGCAAACTGGATCTGGGGGACTAGTTTTTCTCGTTATATTTGGATGAAATTAGATTTTTTTGGGTATTCTCAACTAATAAAGTTGTTCAGCCAACCCCAGGCATAAAACAGTGTCATCTCAGTAATTAATCTTCAGTCCCAGCAATAGGTCAAAACTGTTACTAATGGAGATGAACACTTCTGTGTTCCAGCCCAGATCTATTTTATGTAGAAAGCTAGCAAAGGCAATAGGGCATAGCTGAATTTTTCTCTGTCAATAACTCTGTTTCCAGATTCTGACCCCTTGATGGTCAAAGGCAGAGGAGAGACAGGGAAGATAGGGGGCTGCAGTGCACTGCTTCTGGCTTCCCAAGGTAACTAGGTCCGACGCTGCTTCCTGTGCCTCCCTCCTGGGAGGGCCTGGGGCTCTTCAGAGGCCCCCTCTGCCTGCCATTCATCTTTCCCCTGGATTACCCTGATGGGGTGATATTCTTTCCTGCTGGCACGCTGGGCTTCCCTATTGGCTCTTGGCAGGCAGACTCTTTGGAGGGCTGTGTGGTTCCTCTAGGCGGCCTGCACAGGCAGGTCCTTTTAGGAGAGTTTAGATTAATGTTCTCCTTCATGACAACCCGAATTGGGAGTGCTGGGACTCTTGTTTGTCCTTTTCCCCACAAACTCTGGGAACACAGACCATTTGCCATGCAGCCACCTCTTCTTGGTGACTCATCTGAGTAGTCAACTGACAGTGGCTGTTAGGCTCTGACTTTTCCAGGCGTGGGTCCACTTGGTCTCTCAGCCTCTTGGGGTCATAGATTGAGATCAAATAATTTTCATTAAACCTCTCTTGTTCATCTTTATGTAGATATTCCTCCTTCCCCCAACACACAGAGAAGATGGATTCACAAAGACATCTTTTTTCTGACTTCTACCTCCCTTTGCATCCAACCTTTTCTATCAGTGGAGGTAGTTGCTAGTTAAGGTTCCCCAAATTGTTTCAGTTACCTCCTTGAAGATCCTGTTTATGGACCCAAGTGCCTTCTTTTGGAATTTGGAATAGTTGGTGTCTACTGTCTTTGGACCTTTGCTAAAAATGAACAGGACCTCATTTTGACACCTAGAAATGGCCGCGGATATCTATGTGGGAAGAGGCTGGGGCTAGAAAAATTAAGTTCTAGAATTCAATCTGCTTTATGATGATTTTTGAACAAAACCTGTAAATGCTTAGACATCTGACTTTCTTCATGTATTTTTAGTCTCAGCTTTTTCCCTATTTCTCTTCCCCTTAAAATATTAGAATAGTTTGAGGAGAAACAGAAAGTGGCTGTAACATTAGTTAAAAGCCTCAATAGCCCTCACTGTTTCTTACCCTTTTTTATTCCTCCACAACAGAGACCAAAAAAAAAAAGAAAAAGGCCAAAACCAAACAGCTTTATATATCTTCGGGGACTCAGATGAGAAGTTTCTCTGGTGTCTTTATCAGTTCAATTATAAAAACTATGGTGAACACAGATTGTTTTAATGCATCTTCTGTGAGAGTGAATCTTTCAGAGAACTGGCACATTTAGTGACCAGAACACCACAGAATTACTTCAAGGGGATCTTTATAATACACACACCAAACTTGCATAACTATTGAGAAACCCTAAACAATTCTTAGATGATCATCAAGCTGCATTCTGGCCTCAGATTGTTTTAGGATTAAGAGGGAGCAGGCAAATAATATAACATTCATATTTTTCTCTTGAATATCAAAAAGAAAGAACAATAAGTAGTGTAGATTGACAAATCAATTACTACTCAGAATATTTCCATTGTACTTGTAAAAACAGGGTTATAAAGACGATATGTTTGTTTAGTGGCAAGAGCTCCGAGAGTTTCTTGAGCTTTGCCACTTGACTGTCGGGCAATAGGGCCAGAAGAAGAAAAGCAACTGAAGCATCATTGACCATAATCTTTATCAGGTTAAGGAATGGTCATACTCAAGCAGGAAGTATGTTACAGAATTTTCAAGACAGGCCCTATTTCTTATTGCTTGGTATGGACCGTCAGGTATGATTTCAATATGAGTGAAAACTTGAATGCTGACAACAACGACTGAAAAACTTTAGTAGGATGGTTCTATTCTTTTAGGAATATGACATATCTTTCTGTATAGCTCTGTTCCTCTTTTAAGTTATTACCATTCTTTAATGTCTTATTTACAAAAGTGGTTGTATCCTTATTTCTAGAGGTATGAAAATGTTGAAGAAACTCATGGAATAGTCTTGTTATATATTAATTAGCTTTTGGTGCCTGACATTTCAGCTTAACATTCATGCTTTGACCTTGTGATGTTTTTTCCTTAGGTGGAAGCCAATCAGAGGCAGAAGTCAGGCAGAAGCAACAACTCCAACTGATGCAATCTAAATACCAGCAAAAGGTCAGGATTCATCTCTTTTAGTTTGATTTTGGCAAGGAATTTGAGCGCCAGCACTCTGCAGTAACCATGAAAAGACACTGTAACTTAACGCAAATCATAAAACCTTTCAGCCAATTGCAAAAGCAAACTCTCAAAAGCAAAGAAATCAGGATTTGAGAAGTGAAGAGATAAATATCTGGCATTTTCATCCAAGCCATTTATTAGTTAGCAGGACCCCTGAGGAAGGGATTGTTTCTTTTAGTTTAAGTTAACTGTACTATGTTTTAAATAGTTTGAGTCCAACACCAACTACGCATGAAAGTAGTAAAAAAAAAAATTAAGGTGCTTAGTGATTTTTTACAGTGAAAACTATGAGTTTTATAATCAGGAAAAAATATCTATCCATCTTTCCTCTTCCACAACCCAGAAGGGGGTGTGTGGTGGTGGTGGTGGTGTTGAGACAGAGAGACAGAGACAAAGGAAGAGCTACAAAGAGAGGTGTCATAGGCAGGGGAAGCAGCCTGATCATGCTTCGGGATCTGAGTGGCTTGAAGTACCTACTGTAATCGCGGTGAGGTAGAGCACAAACAATATTATAATTTGCCTTTCATAATAATTTTGTGTCCCAGAGGTTCAGACTGAAAAATAGTAACTGCTTTTTCTCCTCTGTAATCTAAATACAATTAAGATAAAAAGAGAAGAAGCTGTAAGAATCAAGAAGGAAGCTGAAGAAGCTGAAATCCAAAAGATGAAGGCAATTCAGAGAGAGAAGGTAAGAGAGGGGAGAGGATGATTAGCTCACATTCACTGAGGGCATTTGATGTGCCAGGTCCTCTTCTATACACCATCCACATCCAAACTCATTTAACCCGTACAATAAACCTACGAGGAATCTGTTATTCTTATTATCCAAGATCGCAAATGAGGAAACTGACACAGGGAAGGTAGATGACTTGCCCAGGGCTTACAACCAGTACAAAGAAATAGGATTCAAATCCCAAACCACGGGCCTCAGAGCTGGATTGCTTAGTCACAAAACTATCTTCACTCACAGGTGAGTAGTCAAAGTAGTCACTGAATAATTGGCTATAAGCAGAACAGTTAGTAACAATGGCAATCAGTGGTGCACCATCATATTTATATCCAAATATTGACTGTTCCAGGGTGAGTGTGAAATAGGTGAACATATTCTCTTACTGAGAGGAGAGAAAGCATACATTTGCATTTTGGTATTAGGGATATGATTTATGCTAAACCTAACGTGTTTTTAGTTTTGATACTTATACTGGGGCTTGGGGAAATAAACCTCGTAGAAATGCTTATCTGCTGAGACAAAGGAAGATTGTAGTGCTATTCCCACTACTGCTACTGTCATTCCCACAAAGTCTTTAGTTGTAGTGGGTTTTAACTGCTGAAAGTTTAGGGGCAAGGGCTTGACTCATGCTACTGACTACCCGTATGACACCTGCCACCGGTATAAGTCACGGAAACACAATTCCTATTCCTGCTGTCGGTCTGCCTCTCTCCCCTCCTTTCTTTTTAAAGATTGGATGTTGGTCCAGATTTAAACCTGGTTATCACACAATAAATATTCTTACCAGTTAGAGTTAGTGCAGCCAAAAGCTGATGACTTATAGAATGCATAAAAGTCTCTGAGTCTTTGCTTTCCTCAGGAGCTCTCTACCTGCTGGGGGGCAGACTCAGGTGTTCTGGGAAGGTATCCTGCTGTGCTGTGTGATCTGGAGCAGCTGAACCCCTCCTGTGAAGTGGGTCTTTAAGCCCCACCTCCTCTTTGCCACAGCCCAGGAACACCTGTAGATTTAGATACTGTATCTGTTGAGATGTAGGCTCTGGGGGCCTTATAGTATATTTGTGAAACTGCAGTGAAGGAAATGCTGGAGGTATAAAAAAAAATGTATGGGAACTTGGTTTACAAAATTCGATTTAGCAATCTGTTTCTAACTGACTGGCTGTTACACTCTCACTGAAAACATTTTTATTACAATAACTTGTTTTTAACCCATCTTCCCCTCTCTTTCTATTTCTCCATTCCTCACGCTTTTTTTCATCTTACTTCCCCTTCCCGCATTTGCTCCTTCAAAAGGAGGTTCACACTTTGGTCTTGTGATTGTAGAGGAGCGTCCCCTCACATGGAACATAGTGTGTGAACATTGCAGGTGGAACTAAGAAGATCATTAGACCATCACCAGGAACTGAATTAAGAGGCTTGCAGATCCTGAAGAATTATTGTGTTGCAGCCTCTTAACCCAAAAGCCATTTATTAGTTGTCATTTAATACCTATCATTGGCTGGCTTGTGGATCATTTATAGCTCATTTCTTCATGGGTCAAATAATGAATTTGAGTCAGAAATGTTAGGGGCTGAAATGGTTTTCTTTTAACATTGAGTAACAGCAGCATTTTAGTTATTCCATAACATGAGCTGCCCAGCAGTCACCAGCCATGGAAATCTTAATGGGTAATAATTATTGGTATAACTGTGTCTGAAAGTGAGACATGGGAAAACAGCACCAACATGCAGATCCTTTCTATTCCAAATGTGGTCCCTGAACCAGCAGCTTTGGCGTCACTTGCTAGAAATGCAGAATCGTGAGACCCAGCCCAGGCCTTTTGAACCAGAATGTGCATTTTAACAGGCTCTGCAGATGATCTTTGTGCACATAAACATTTGGGGAGCATTAATATACACTATCTTACAAGATAATGAGCAGCCCACCCGGGTCCCTCCACTGACTTGCTTTCTCTGGCTAATTGGCCTGCCCTGCCACCGTGACCTAGCTCTTCCTGTTGTACATAAATCTGTGCCTTTTCATACTAAATGTGAGCCTATTTAGCAGCTTGTGTCAGATGAAAGGAAAGTGGACATTAGCCGTCTAGAAATGGCATACTTCACATCGCCAGGGTGAAAATGGCCAAGAGAAGCAATAATGGCTGTGCTTATGGAGCATTTATTCTTTAAAATGCACAGCAAACATGCACATGGACACCAGCCTGCAGAGTACTGTCCTCCTCGCCAGGCGATGGCTGCTGTCCACGAACTCTGAGCCAAGAGGAATCCAAGCAGCCCGTTGCCACTGGGGAGCCTCTAGCTTGGCCTCTGGTCCTAACTCCCTTCAGTTTCCCTGGGTCTCTTTCGGATTGGTCAGCACCTGTGTGTGAGTGAGGGGAGAGATACTGCTTTCCCTGCCAGCACATGTGGGTGTTCTTTGATCCTTAATAAGCTCAGGGGTGTGAACAGCAGCCAGCTCGTTAGCACCTGGTCAAGATGCTGGGGTCCAGGAGGAGTTAACTCTAGGGGTGAAGGGGCGATTTGGAGATGACACTGGTGTGCTTCAGTCAAACTTATATTTCCTGTGTTAGAACATGTCAGTGCTATGTAGTCTGCCCAGTGTGCTGGAGCATCCTTCTACTGGTTCAAGAGAGTGGATTTTTATGGTTTCAGGATTTTTCTTTTTTTTACAGCGACAGAGAGAGAGTCAGAGAGAGGGATAGATAGGGACAGACAGACAGGAACAGAGAGAGATGAGAAGCATCAATCATCAGTTTTTCATTGTGACACCTTACTTGTTCATTGATTACTTTCTCATATGTGCCATGACCGTGGGGCTATAGCAGACTGAATAACTAACTCCTTGCTCAATCTAGTGACCCTGGGTCCAAGCTGGTGAGCTTTGCTCAAACCAGATGAGTCCACGCTCAAGTTGGTGACCTTGGGGTCTCAAACCTGGGTCCTCCGCATCCCAGTCCGATGCTCTATCCACTGCACCACTGCCTGGTCAGGTGGCTTCAGGAATTTTTGAATAGTTGACTTTATGTTGGGAGCTTAAAACCAACCATGTGGGAATATTTTTACCACGAATATCAGTAATAATTATTTTTACAGTTTTTTATTTTTAGAGAGAGAGTGAGAAGAAAAGAGTAAGAAGCATCAACTTGTAGTCGCTTCACTTTAGTTGTTCATTGATTGCTTCTCGTATGTGCCTTGACTAGGGGGCTCAAGCCAAACCAGTAACCCCTTGCTTAAGCCAGTGATGTTGGGGTAATGTTGATGATCCCACATTTAAACTAGAGACCCTGTGCTCAAAGCCTGCACTTAAACCAGTGACCTCAGGGTTTCAAACTGGGGACCTCAGTGTTCCAGGTCTATGCTATATCCACTGTACCACCACTGGTCAGGCAGTAATAATTTTTTTCAGACTTTCATATTAACCATAAAAAAACCTCCCCTCCTCCTTCCTGCTAGAGCTGGTTGTTAACTTTATGAGCACACCACTGCTAGCCCTAAATGAAATAGGTTCTCCCTCACCCTTCCCAACCACCTACCTTCCAAAGCCAAACCTCAGAGAGCTAAGAGGGCATAGCTCTCTTAGCTATGTGAGGTATCTGCCATACTATGTGTTTGATACATATTGATTAATTTATTTTTTAATAGGTCACATCTTTTTTTATTGATTTTAGAAAGAGAGAGGAAAGGAAGGAGAGAGAGAAACATTGATTTGTTGTTCCACTTATTTTTGAATTCATTGGTTGATTCTTGTGTGTGCCCTGACCAAAGATCAAACCTGCAACCTTGGCGTACTGTGTTTTGGGACAACACTCTAGCCAGCTTAGCTCCCAGCCAGGATTAATTTAAAAATAGATTTAACCTATTTGGTAGGCACAATAATGCCTTCTCCCTGCCCCTTCATATTCTACTCCCTGGAACCTAGGACTATGACAAGTTACATGGCAAAAGGGAATTAAATTTGCAGATAGAATCAAGATTGCTAGTTGACTTACCTTCAAATGGGGAGAGTATCCTGCATTCTCAGGTGGGTCCAGTGTAATCACAGAAGTCCTTAAATTGGAAAAGGGAGGCAGAAGATTGAGAGCAAGAAGAGGTGGTTGCAGGAGAAAGATTTAGCCTGCCATTGCTGGCTTTGAAGATGAAGGAAGGGGCCATTAGCTAAGGAATGTGGGCTGCTTCTAGGAGGTGGAAAGGGCAAGGAAACATTCTCCCCTCGGAGCCTCCAGCAGGACCACAGACCTGCTGACACCTTGATTTCAGCCCAGCAAGACCCATGTTGGACTCCAGAACTGTATAACTATGAATAAATTTCTGTTATTTTAAGCCACTAAGTTTGTGGTCAATTGTTACAGCAGTAATAAGTTAACACAACACATGTGGCTTTATAATGATGTATTAATGTCTCTTCCTGGAAGTCTATAAAGCAGAGAAAATATCTCTAAACCATTTAGAGCATCATAGTGAAAGAAAGTTATTAAAAATAATAAAACGGCAGCATACCAGATGCAAGTGCTTTCTTTGCCACTGGCTCTTACAGCGTGATAGAGAAGTTTCACGGATGCTCACAGCAGGTGTTTCACTGGAGTTTAGAGCTGTGGGAGTGACCCTCCACTACGCTATCCCCTCATAACCAAATTCATGAATTAACTAACAACTTGATATTTTTTTCAACTTTCATAATGCCCACAAACTTGAAAAACAAAAATCTTCCAATTCTGTGTCAAAGGCACTCCCTACCTTCTAGATTCATCTTATTCTGCCTTTGAGCTGCTGGTGCTTGAAATAGTACGCAGTGATATATAGTTTACAAATGCTTTCATTCAGTTCTCCCGACCTCTTGGGGTAGCTCTGAAAGGGCAGGGAAACAGCTGGAGATCAGAGAGGCATCTAAGCCTTGCCTTGCCCTTTCCAATAAACCCTAAAGTCATAAAGCTAATAGTTCTTTGGAGCACTGGAGGTCATGGTGTTTTATGCAGACCCTGAGAAGTTGTTATTTTTAATGCTATAAGGAGCAGTAGAAACTCTCCAGTAGTGAATAAGGTGTACATATTAGACGCAGAGGCTCATAAATACACATATTTTTAAGGAATTATGTTTGTTACTCATGTCTAGGTAACTGGTCACAGCAAGGGCTAAGTTTTAAGAAAATTTTAGTGTTTTCTAAAACTCAACTTTGAGAAAATGATTTCAGTATTATTTTTGCAAACAAGGAAAAATATCTATTTCTGAAACTTTTAAGAAACACCAGTATTTCTGGGAAATATGGTTCCTACATTGTGCATTTTTTTGTGGATGCATTGGTGTGGGCAATAAGTCTCTGGTGGTGGAAATACCCCATTAATTAATCTCATACTGTTTGGATGTGAATGATATATCTGAAAGGCAGCTGTAGTACTATGAGTGTAAGCTTCCGGCTTCTCTATGCTTCACTTTCCTTACCTGTAAGATGGGTATAAGACTAATATAATAATAGGACCATCAATCTTAAAGGATACCATGCCTAACACTTAGTAAACACTCAATGAGGGTGCCCTAACCTAATTAATTATGCATGTAAAGAAGTGCCTAATGCTATCTCATTCAACTCTATTATATCAGCCTCTTGTGTGGAAAGCAGGCAGAGGAGATTATTCTTATTTTACATGAGAATTAATTGGCTCAATTATTTCATTTCCACCAAAAACATGGGAACAGGTTTGCTGGAGAAAAGAAGACACTCATGGATATTTTTGGCCACGCCAGATTTCTGGGTGTCCCAGAGCTGTGCCTTTACCATTGCCCAGTGCTAACATATCTCCTTTGCACTCTAGGCACCAAAGTTTTCCTCCCTTTACTTTTAAAAAATTCTCTTCTTTCATTTTCATCTCATTTGTTCAGATTCCTTTATAATTGCTCCTTTCTACTTTCTCAGCCTTATCTTCCACCTATCTCACTACAAACACCTTTAAACTGACCCAGGAGCTTCTTGGGTTTCCCTCAACTGGCATATTTTCTTGTGCTTTTGTACATTAAAAATACTGCAAGCCGTGGGAATACCTTTTTCTAACCAGGGCCACTACCAACCCATCATTGCCTTTGTGCATATTACAAATGATTCTCTATCCAGGCAGTCAGTTCTGTGGGTGCTTAGATTGGTGATAGAAGGTACCCTTCTGGGAAATAAGACACCTCTCTGTGCTGAAGCACCCATGCTAGATCCAAGGCATGGTAAATTAAAAGTTGGCTATTATCAGCCTTTCCAACCCTCTCCTCTTGGCCTCCTTGGGCAGTGAAGAACCCAAACAATAGGGTACAGTAGCCCTCCTCCCATCACCTCCTCTTCTCCTGGAAAGCTCTTGCTTGTTTAAGATTGGTTTCTACCTAAAAGTTCTACCTCTTACTAGACCTATGTCTCATTCTCTATTTTTAAACATTTATTTATTTATTTATATTTCTTTTTAAAGAGAGAGGCACAGGAAGGAGGAAGACTATGAGAATCATCAACTCATAGTTGCTTTCATTTCAGTTTTTCACTGATTGCTTCTTGCATGTGCCTTGACCAAGGTGAGCCAGCGTCCCCTTGCTCAAGCCTGTGACCTTGGGCTTTTCATGCCTGCAACCTTTGGGATTAGGATGGTGAGTTTTGGGATCATGTGGACATTACCCCACTCAATCCACCAGCCCCTTGCTGATGAGCTTGCACTCAGAGCTAGTGACCTTGGGGCTTCAAACTGGTGACCTCAGTGTCTGGGTTGACTATTTATCCACTGTGACACTGCCTATCAGCCTCATCATCTTATTTGATCATTTTGGGGGAAATCTGATGAAAGCTATGAGCCCACTCTTTGTAAAGAGCCTACTCCTAACACACAGCCTGTTTAAGACCCTGAAGTTAGAAAGCACATTCTGAGTATTACTCATCGGCTGAGCTCCCATGCCCAGGATGGGGTCTGCCACTTAGTAGGCACTGAATGAACATTTGTGAAACTGTTGAGAGCACTTCCTGATGACCCACTTGTGTGCTTTCTTCCATGTGCTCATACTACATTATTTGTAATTCTCTATCTTCTAATATATTGTACATACTGCCATCATTGCTTTCTTGTCTATGTCCTCAGCTAGCTTCTAA
The DNA here is from genome assembly GCF_036850765.1 of Saccopteryx bilineata. Lineage (NCBI taxonomy): Eukaryota > Metazoa > Chordata > Mammalia > Chiroptera > Emballonuridae > Saccopteryx > Saccopteryx bilineata. The sequence continues at coordinate 102,139,384 of NC_089495.1, read as the reverse complement.
AAGATTTCAGAGTAGGCACTGCTCTGTTCATATCTGCATTCCTACCATCTAATACAGTACAAGAATATAAAAGGTATTTGATAAATGTTTGTTGAAATTCAGAGATATTATTGTAAGTGATTAAGGTCACTCTGTCAGTGATAATGAACCTACAGCTGACTCCATAATATTTTCTTTTAGATCTCATATTCTCAGATATTTTATATTCTGCTTTTGTGTATATATGTGTAAGTATGTTTGGGCAACTCCTTAACTCACTGAATTTTTAGTTTCATTTATTTATTTTAGCGAATGAGAGAGAGGACAGACACGGACAGACAGATAGGAAGGGAGAGAGATAAGAAACATCAACTCATAGTTATGGCACCTTTGTTGTTCATTGATTGCTTTCTCATATGTGCCTTGACCCGGGGATTCCAGCTGAGCCAGTGACTTCTTGCATAAGCCAGAGACTGTGAACTCAAGCCAGTGACCTTTGAACCTAAGCCAGTGACCATGGGGTCACATCTATGATCCCATGCTCAAGCAAGCAACCCTGCGCTCAAGCTGGTGAGCCCATGCTCAAGCCAGTGACCTTGGGGTTTTGAACCTGCATCCTCAGCATCTCAGGCCACTGCTCTATCTACTGCACCACTGCCTGGTCAGGCTCAACTCACTGTTAAATGGAATAAAATAAACAGTTTGATTAGATCCAAGTATTTGGATACCTATACATTGGTGGGTAATGGATATAATTTTTTAAATACTCCAGTATTTTGCAAAATACTTCTCCATAAATTTCTGAGGGATAAACAGACCTTTGTTAGATGGAATTTAGCTACTGTTTTTGTGAGATGAATTCAATGATAATCTATTAGTGAAGAGATTAAAACAGGGTTTTAATTTCTGACCTTGTTAAAGGAACCCAGCCTTGGCTCCTAGGTGCTTTTTCCCCCTCACTATTCTCAAAGTAACGTTACCAATAATGTACTGGTTTAATTGATACTGACTCCTTCCTGTCTTTTATCTCTTACCATTTTCCCCTCAGAGATGTAGGGAACTCATCACAGCTCATCACTTTTGGTTTCACAAGTGAGGATTTTTTCTTAATTGGGATCATATTTATTTGGTTTCATAATTCTCTATTAGTTTGCTTCCTAGAACTATGTTTCACTATTAATCCAATTGCTTTGCATTCTCATTGATTCATGTTGGTTGTAGTAAATTTCCTTTGTTTTTTACTGAAACTGAAATCTTCAACTTTACCTTTCAAAATGGAACTAGTAGATAGTTCTGTGTGAAGGGAAAGTTTTATGGAAATAAACAATATGTATAAATTTCTGTCCTTTGAAAGGTGAAGCCAAACTTACAGCACAGTTTGGAAATGATGGTTTTCATCAGTCCCTCTTCACAGGTCTTCCTGCTGGGCAGATCCACTATTTTTCTTTTTTTCTTTTTTAAAGCAAACCCAGCTGCTCATATCTCCCTTGGATTCATTTAAAACTTCAAGTCTGTCCTCATTCACTTTGTTGTTTAGGAATTTTACTAGTTTTTCCTAGGCAAGTCTTTAAAAACAGGACAGTTGTGTTGTAGTGAACAAAAAGCAACTGTTCTGAGTTATTTAAGTCGGATTAAAATACACCAGAGCCATGGTGACAGTAACATTAACTATGAAGTTCTTTGTCTCTAGACTCCCCAAACAACTAATTAAAAAAAGAGAGAGAACTCTTTTCTATTCAAGTGGAAGGCTTTTTAATGACATTTTGCTGTTGAGTCTCTCAACAGCTTTAAGTATCTGATTCTAAGTCAGAAGGGAGTTGGCTTGGCTTATTGAAAATATTTTCCTGAATGCTTTAGTATATGTAAATTTTATATGAACTGTTTAACCATTTATTATAATTTTAATTTAACCTACTTGGTGTGGAAATTTCAGGTTTTCCTTAGAACATTTTGAACACACTGCTTACAATATAAACATTGCTATTGTTTGAACTAAGGAATAAAAATGAGACATACTGATTCTGTGATTATACCAATCAGGTTGAAAGAGGAAAGCCATACCTTGGCCTCTGCCCCAGGCGCTAGAGTGGCTCTGGTCGAGGCAGAGTGACGCCCTGGAGGGGCAGAGCATCGCCCCCTAGTGGGCAGAGCGTCGCCCCTGGTGGGCGTGCCGGGTGGATCCCGTCGGGTGCATGCGGGAGTCTGTCTGACCGTCTCTCCCCGTTTCCAGCTTCAGAAAAATACAAAAAAAAAAAAAAAAAAAAAAAAAAAGAAAGAGGAAAGCCATGAAAGAACTGGGGCTCCCGGCTTTCAGCGCGGTGCCCATGGGTTGTGAGAAGGATTCCCTCTGGGAAGCCCTGGAAGTGCCACATTGGACTATTGAGGCCCCTGAAACCTAAGAATTTTGGCCCTTGGGTAGCTTTAACATCATGATTCTGCTTAAGTTTCTCTACGAGATTACATCCTGATATTTGCAATTTCAGAGCAACAAACTAGAAGAGAAAAAAAGAATTCAAGAAAACCTCAGAAGAGAAGCATTCAGAGAGCATCAGCAATAGTAAGTTTATGTTTTCAGAACTTTGTACCTTTATAGGCATATTATTTTCATTCTGCTTTTTAATTCTAGGTTTTGGTAACTTTTGGGGGGGTATTTTTTCATAGTGAGAAGCGGGGCAGGAGGGTGGGAAGAGACAGACAGACTCCTGCATGTGCCCAACCAGGATGCACCCAGCATACCCACCAGGGGGGCGATGTTGGGCCCCTCTAGGATGTTGCTCTGCTGCAGTCGGAGGCATTCCAGCACCTGAGGCAGAGTCCATGGAGCCGTCCTCAGCACCTGGGCCAACCTTGCTCCAGTGGAGCCTTGGCTGCAGGAAGGGAAGAGAGAGATAGAGAGAAAGGAGAGGGGGAAGGGTGGAGAAGTAGATGGGCACTACACCTGTGTGCCCTCGCTGGGAATCGAACCCAGGACTTCCATAAGCTGGGCCAACACTCTACCACTGAACCAACTGGCCAGGGCTATGGTGACTTTGAAACATCTGGTATTGGATTATTGGCTGTTGTATTAATTATGAAATTGAACTCCTTCATTATGTAAGTGAGGTTCTAAGGTTGGAAACATCTATACTCACCAAAGTATTTTTTAGTTGTCAATTGAATAAAAATAATCCTTGAGAGATTCTTCATTATAAACAATTTGGATGGCTTTATTTTATGGTAATTTATGATACTTCTGATTATATTGACTTTCAAAACACTGACATAAGGAAGAGTGTGTTTGAAAAGAAGTACCCACCCAGAATCTAAACTACTGTAACTAAGGGTTTATCTAATGGATTGAGAACTATTACACACATCTATTTTTGTAGACAAGAATTGAGAAATTATTAAGCAATTATTGACAAAACTGTGAATTGGTGGTCATACGCCAAGGTACTTTTTCCAGTGGAATTTTTGAATAACAGTAGCTATCATGTATAGAACAAGTACTCTGTGCTTTATAATATAGATAATCTCCTTTGTTATATAGGCTTTAAAGATAAGCTTCTGTGCTAACTAGGTAACTAGGTTTCCTGCACAGTGCTTACAAGAATAGAAAAAACAAAGGGACATATTTCTTGTCCTAGGTTGATTCCAAATGTGGTAGACTTAAAACCAAGTGGTACTGGGTTTAAAGTCCTAGCTCCTTTTCTCAGATGTGACCCTGGAAAAACTATTAAACCACTTTAAACTTTAATTTTTAAAATTAGGGATGAAAATCTCCCCCCATAGGACATTTATAAAGATTAAATAAAATATCTTCTGTAAAGGGCAAAAAAGTGACTGAATAATACAGGGACTTAGTATGAAACTTTTTTAGATCCTTGATGAATGCGATCAGACAACTTCCATTTTGCCAGGACTGTGTAGAGATTCCTGACCCACAAGACCTAATCATTGACCTCCCACTTTCAAATGGATTGTTCTCTGACTCCCTCCCTTTTTCTCTTCCCATCATTTTATCTCCTTTGCTGAATTTAGGGTTATTCTGATGTTAGGGTGAGCATATGTGCCACCCTAAACCCTGCTCCCCCTGTAAGTATAGCATGCTCTGGTTTTCTCATTCCATTGAAACTATCCTGCCTCTATCATGAGCAGTTCCTCCTTGCTTTCTGACTCAGATGTAGGAACTGGAAAAGAAGTTTCTCAGTCCTACACCTTGCCCCTAAGCAAGTTACACACTTGGCCTCTGCTACCCAGGCTAAAAAATGGGTGGGAGATGGAATAGGGTTGGGTGACATTATCTTCTCTAATTAAAGTAGGCATTACCTTCATTTGAGTCAAAGAATTCCTAGCCTGTCTTTCCCTATCTTCTTTCAAGGTTTAGCTAGTGGGAAACATAACACCAGAAACTCTCTGTCTTAGAGAGATGTCAGGAAGGAGGCAGTGAATTAAGGGAGTTATGGTAATATTGAGCCCCATTCATGGGTAGAGAATGGAGGAGAGTTTAATTCTAGTCCAACCAGAGCAGTTGAAGGAGATAAGGGGATTCCATGGGGCAAATGTAGCCTAGAGATAACAAGAAGAACAATGTATTTATTCTGCAGCATCCAAATTTTACACTGGAAAAAGGGAAGACTGGCTTACCAATTAATGAGAGGTTTTAGGTACAGGACTGGGAAGTTGAATGAGTCCAGTTTTCTAAAGAGTTTTCAGCATGGGAAGATGAAAGATGAGAGGGTTTTTTTTTTTTTTTTTTGTATTTTTCCGAAGCTGGAAACGGGGAGACAGACAGACTCCCGCATGCGCCCGACCAGGATTCACCCGGCATGCCCACCAGGGGGCGATGCTCTACCCATCTGGGGCGTTGCTCTGCCACAACCAGAGCCATTCTAGCGCCTGAGGCAGAGGCCATGGAGCCATCCTCAGTGCCTGGGCCAACCTTGCTCCAATGGAGTCTTGGCTGTGGGAGGGGAAGAGAGAGACAGAGAGGAAGGAGAGGGGGAGGGTTGGAGAAGCAGATGGGCACTTTTCCTGTGTGCCCTGGCCGGGAATCGAACCCGGGACTCCTGCATGCCAGGCTGATGCTCTACCACTGAGCCAACCGGCCAGGGTGAAAGATGAGAGTTTTAAAGGATATGGGAGGCCTTGCCACCCAACCTCCTTTCTTTCATAGTCTTCCAGCTTCGTGAATTTGTGGTTTACTAAATGCTAGAGATCAATAGTCCTTTTTCTGTGAAGAAAAACAAAGTTTTACTCTTTGCCACCTCACAGCCATTAGCAGAGCTGAATTCAATTACATGCACATTTCACTCTTGATCTTGCTCCTGCTTATCAGGAAAGTCCCAGTTAACCAGGAAAAAGAAAAGTTAGCTACAAATGAGAAGTATTTCAAATTGATTTTCAAAGCCTATTGAGAAACACAAGAAGTATATATGTGAGTCTTTTTAAAGAGTATTTTTTGAACTATTTTAGAAATTTAAAGACCAATGTTTTGTAAAATGAATGACCATTATATAGCTAAAACTACGGAAGGGACATCTTAGAAAAGATGGGCCCTCTGTGTAACGGGCTTTGGTCATACCTTCTTAGAATCAGTTTATGGGGGAAAAGTTGTCGAGGAGAGCTGGTAGAATTTTAATAGCACAAAAATTTCACCAGACCAAATAGCCTGTTCTCCAAATCCCTCCCTGTCTCTCCCTCCTCCGCCCAATTAGATTCTTTTAAAGCTCTCAAACTAAGAAATACAAAATAGAAACACAAGTAAGAAATTCTTTCACACTAGCCAGTACTTCATGTCCTTCCCAGTTTCAGCACAGTGCGGTATGTGGTTCAAATAGCAGACTAGGAACAGCGGGTTTGTTTATTTATTTATTTATTTATCTATCTTTTTCCTGTAGAGAAGAGTAACCATGAACTTGAGCAGACTGTGAATCCAAGTTGCTAGAGAAAAAGCTCGTGGTAGCATCCCGGGCACCACCACGAGAATCTTAATGCGCTCTCTCTAACACCTCATTCCTGACTTCATTCATTTGCTTCTGATTATTTTTAGTGTTGTCAATTATTTAGCTAACAGGCAGAAAACTAGGCTTTTATTGACATCCAAAGGGTCTCTCCTGAGTGTAATAATGAAGGCAGTTTGTTGAATGCCTATGAGGTTGCTTTCTAATTGTATGCATTAATCTGCCCAGGCAAGCTGGCTGAAAATACCCCAGCAGATTGCTCGTGCAGATGGAGCATACAGGATGGTTTTCATGAAAAGACCTCTGGAATGTACTTCTGCAGTACTACTGTCTTTTCCTTAAAAATCGAATGACTGTGACTATTTCAATTGGCAGCTGAGAGCAAACTGGATTAATGGTGCATTAAGTCTGCTACTCTGGCTGGGGGGAGACTCAGATTTCACAATTTGGTGTTAGTTCTAGGACTCTTGAGCATGAGGTGAAGGGTAGAAATAGACATCTAACCTTGGTGTAGTTTTCACTATTATTTTTACTCTCTGTAAGTATTTTCTACTTATAAAAAAGTCAAATTGTGATACTTTTTAGGATGGCCTTTTCTATTAATCAATATTACTGGTAGATTTGTGGATTTGATAACAGTTAATAAACCTTTTGCTGTGGATTATTTTTTATATCAAAGAGAGGATGTTGTGATTTAGGTATTTAAAACATTGAGTAGAACCACAGCATTTTAACAATTTAAATGGCAATTTATTTTGAGGGTTATAGTTATTTTTCTAATCATGTTTTTCCTTTTTGTTGTTGCTTATTTGCTTTTTAAAGGCTGTAGAGGCAGGTTTAAAATTTGAGCCTATTCAAGCACTAGTGGGGGCTCAGGTAGGATGTGTGGGAAGTAGATGCTTTGTATGTGTGGGTGTTAGGAAAAACAATGTTCTCTTAAGGATTTGCTGAAGAGAATTGGTATCTTTTAAACATTTAATTGGGGCAGTGAACACACAAAACAATAGACAGATGATGTATTATAGAATTGTATACCTGAAATCTATATAATTTTATTAACTACTGTCACCACAATAAATTTAATTAAAAAATTTTAAAAATATAAAATGTTAATTCATATCTAATAGCCATTTAATGTAATAGATTAGATATTTATATTTATATAGTTTTTAAAAAATACAAAGTGCTTGGCTTTTTTAAATTAAATAACCAAAGTAATAATAAGCTGCTGCTGTATTATCAAGAACCTGTGTAGTGTCAGGATTATCATGTGTCATATACAAATTATTCATTTAATTTTCAGATCAGCCCTATTAAGGCTATATTATCCTTATTTTACAGGTAGAGGATAGAGTAATTTAAATTGCCCCATGTCATAGAGACAGTAATGATGTAGCCAAATCTTGGTTTAGAGATCTGAAGGATTAGGGAATATAGGTAATTTAGACCAATGTCACCCTGTTAAAATTAATTGTCTAAATAGAATTATAAAATATGAAAATAAATAAATAAATGGTAATGAATTGCAATGTGGAAAAATAAAAAGCAAAATGAAATACAGTGTACCCTGAAGGCCAGGAATGTTTGCCTGGGGGGGTGATGAGCACTGTGGCACCATGGGGGACCGCAGAGCAGACTGCAGGGCAGGGCAGTGTCAAGAGAGACTTGGACAAAGTTGATTTTTGTTTTCTTTCTACCAAGATCTAAAGTTTGTCTAGCCAAAGAGAAACTGAGAAAGCATGTCTTCTCTGATTTTTATTGTACGTGAATGACATCCTCTTTAAGGTCCAACACTGGCTTAGTACCACGATTAAACTTACTTGCAGGGTACATGGGCTTTTGTGACCTCCCTGCCTGTATTCTACTCCTGGGTACAGTTTCCAATATTTCTAGGGGAAGTGGCTCCAACTCTTAAAACCCCAATTTGAAAAGCTCTTGAGAGTAAAGCTCATTTGAAAATAGGACATTTCTATTTCTAAACTGCCAAGTGCCACCTGTGTTCAGCCCGTCAATTGTAATGTTGGTAAGTTTTCTGCATTTCTGCCATTGAACTCAAGCACTGGTTTATTTCCATTTGAATAATAGTGTGATTAGTTCCTGGGGGGTCATGTCTTCATCTATTTTAGTTTCTTAGAGCTCAGGACCTAGACCAGCCTGCTGAATATGCATACTTAGGCATCAAGTTTGCCTTCTAATATGCTCACAAACTTCTAATGCCTTTCACAGGAGCTTCCAAAAGACACTTAAGGGCTAAATCGATCCCTTATCCATATGGTAGGCTTAAATCCAACCTCACATTTTATAATCCAAGTAAGGTGAATCAAAAGTCATCCTTTCCAACAACTTTCTATCTTATGCTAATGAAGTAAACTTATAGATACAAAAATCCTGTCTATTTTGCTTAGTATAAGACTGAACATTGGGAGAAATCTGATCTGAGAGAGTCTCTGCCTACTGAATGCTAAATCGTGTTGATGGTTCAGATTCAGTGGCGTAGTGAACGTAACTGGCGCCCGAGGCATGACACTTTATTGGCAACCCCCCCTTCGCTTCTATACTTTTCTTGTTTGTCTTGGAGAGCATTTGGCGCCCCTTCTGTGAGTGGCACCGGGGCATGATAGACCCCTTTGCCCCCCCTCACTACACTACTGTTAAGATTGAATCAAAATTTTCACCTACTCTCAATTCTTCCTGCAGATGTCCTAGTGCATGTCAACTCATTTCATTCCTACTGCCACCACCTTCACATCGGTATTTAGCACCTGCCACTTGCATGTGCTACTGTCTCCTTGTCATCCTCTGGCCTACGGGAATGGCTTATAAGTGTCTTTGCCAAGAGTCTCCTCTTCTCTTGATTGTTTAAGTGTCTTGTCGGATTTCCTTTACTAAAGCACGGCCTTGGTCATGTCACTACTCTCTCTAAAAGCCTCAATTACTTCCCGTCGCTCATACAGTGAGTTTTAAATGCCTTAGCCACACCATGGGCCACCCAACGAAGAAGTCATGGCCACTGGAGTAAGAAAGTGTAAGAACTGACAGGAAAGAGTTGGCCTGTGTCAGGTGATTTGGGGGGAGAGTTTGAGGCAGCAGGGCTTTGCTCCTGAAACAGGGTACTTCTGTCTCAGTGTCTTAAACAATCTGACCTAAAAGGAAGGGAGGACCAGAGTTAGATTAATTCTGTAATTGATAAAGAAAGAGCAGTCACTCATATCAGCCAGAATTTTGGGGTATCTGGTCATTTTATGATTTAGAAAGTTTCATGTATTTTTCTTTCAAAGTTCATGAATGTTTCTTTGTTTGGACATGATACGGAGTAGTCTGATTTTTGTCATGTTCTGTCATAGTCACAGAACAACCTTTCTGATGTTGATATTGTGTAAAGTTATCTTCAATAGGAGGACAGCAGGTCCTAGCTCTACGTGCCTGGTGTCAGAGACAGCTTCGGTAGTGGATAAATGGTGAAAGATAAAAGTTGACTAATGCCTTATTTTTACAATAGTTTCACTTAATTATCTCATCACTGGGACCTGGTACCATCAGTACACCCTCCTGAGAGGGAAAATCTGGGATTAGACTGACTGTCTGGGTCTAAACTTGAACCTCCCTCCTTACTAGTTGAAGAACATTAACTTCGGTAAGTTTCTGTTTCTTTATGTTTATATTGGGTGGGCTAGAAATAGTTGCTAGTTCAAAAGAAGATTAATCAATATAATCCAGGTTAGAAATCGAGTATAGTGCTTGGAGGGCAAAGGGAAGCAAAGTATGAAGGAACTCCAAACAGGCTAGCGGAGGAAGCAGTATGTGTGAGGGAGGCTCAGCTGACTCTGGCCCTTGGCCCCAAGGATAGAGCTTATGAACTTTTGGACACATGTGTGGACAAGGCCCACCGGGGGTGAGGACGACAGAGATGCAGAGACCTGACTCTGGAGACCAGGTTCAGCGACGCAGATCCACTTTCTTCAGGAAGCAAGCTGGCTTATATACACAGGTTCAGCCTATAGGGTGTTACAGCATGTCCTTCAAAGCCAATGGCTAAAAAGATCAGGGAGCTGCCTGATTGGCACTGAGTCACTTCCTTACAGTGGGCAAGCTCCCTCCTGGGTATGCCCAGGAGGCTTCTGGGAGCTGGAGTATTCTCACAGCATTGCATCAGCCATAGCTGCTAGGAATGTGCTCTGCGCTCCACCCACACACATGGTCATTCCCTACGAAGGCCCTCTATGATTGTGCTAAGTGCTAAAATGAGAACTATTACAAGAGAATCAAGGTTGAGGAAGAAAAATATCAAAAGTTTGATTTTTAACATGCTAAGTTTGAGATACCTGTGAGATAAGACACAGGCAGTTATACATATGAATTTGGTGCTTGGGTGAGCAGGTAGGTGGCAGGGAGAAGTTTAGAAATTCTGAGCATGTAACTAACCATAAAGCAATGAAAATGAATAAAACTACCTAAGAATGTGGTATGCATACACAAAGGAATATTACTCAATCATAAAAAATAATAAAACCTTCCCATTTGGGACAACATGGGCATTCTATTAAGTGATTAAGTCAGACAGAAAAAGACAAATATCATATTATTTTATTTGTATGTGGAATCTAAAAACAAAATAAATGAACAAAACCAAAACAAACTCATAAATACAGAAAGCAAATTTATGGGAGGGGGCTGGGAGAGTTAGGTAGAACAAGTGAAGGGGTTAAGTACAAATTGTCAGTTATAAAAATAGTTATGGGGATGTAGAGCACAGCATAGGGAATATAGTCAGTAATATTGAATTACTATGTATGGTGCCAGATGGGTACTACACTTACGGTGGTGATCACTTCACAAGGAAATCATCTCATCACTATGCGGTGTACCTGAAACTAATATAATATTGTAGGCCAGCTATAATTGAAAAATAATTTTTAAATAATATTAAAAATAAGAATGTTGTGGATTTGAGAAGGCCCAGCAAGTGCAGAGGCGATGAAAGAGCAACTGAGAGGTAGAGTAAGTGAAGGGTATGTTGTCGAGACAGATGTGTTTTGGAAAGGAGAGATTAGTCAGTTCTCCAGGCTGCTGGAAAGTCAGATGGGAGGGGAGCACCAGTGGATACAGCTGTAAGGAAGTCATCTGTGATCCCAACAGGAATAATTTGGGAATGTGGGTGGGGATGGGCCTTAACTGGAATGGGCTCAGGAGTGAAGGGAGACCTGGAAATAGAGATGGCATTTATCAACAACTCTTTTGAGTAATCTGAGGAGGTGAACAATGAAATGAGGCAGTGACTGGGTGGGGCTCTGAGATCATGGGAGAGTGTTTTGTTTTGTTTTTAAACTATTTTTATTGAATTTATTGGGATGACACTGGTTGATAAAATTATATAGGTTTTAGGTGTACAATTCTATAACACATCATCTGTATATTATATTGTGTGTTCACCACCCCAAGTCAAGAAGGGAGAGTTTTCTTAAGCTGGGCACGTCTGATACCGATGGAAATGACTCAGCAGAGGAGGGAGAGATGGGACAGAATGGAGATGACAGAGTAGTAAAGTCCTTGGAAAGATATATGTGGGTAGGTTCCTGAGCATGTACAATCAACGTACAACTGATTGACTAATGATTAAACAGAGAGCACTTCCCTTATTATAAATGAGGAATTACACTTATATATTTATTTTAAAGAGAATGGGTACAGATATAGGGAGACTTGAAGACTTGGTTTGGGGAGAGAAAAAGACTTAATGATGTCTCTGTTCTTGCTGAAGTATGAGGAGATTGTCAGCTGAGAGTAAGTTGTCAGGTGGAAAGATAAGCTGTTGAGTACAATTCAGAAGTGAAATGCAGTAGAATTACTAGGTGAAGCTAGAGTTCATGAATTTCATGTACAAACAATGTACCCTATTACTTCTCCATCTCCCTTCAAACCTACCATCTCAAACACCTGTTGTGTTATTTCCCCCAAGTTTGCAGACCCAGGTACGACAGATAGTTGACTTATCTGGTTTGCGTTTTTCCAGTCAAGTATGATTGAGGGAAAGAGGGGAGGGAGAGAGGTGAAGGTGTTTATAGAGGAAAGACTATTAGAATGGACCATGGTATCTAAGCTTGACAGTGAATAAAGGTGGGAGCTAATGGTGAGAATAGTGGGAAACAATGGTTTGGAAAATTGTAGTGAGGTGTTTGTGCAAAGAGCATGGAATGATAGAAGGTTCTGTCCAAGAGAAGGATCTGTCATGTTATATTTTGCAGGGAGGACATTTGTTAATGACAGTCAGGTTTGTGGTGTGACTCTAGGTGGGTGGCTCAGGCAAAGTGAAGAGCTATTGAGATAAGAAAATCAGGAAATAGCCTGGGGCTGGAAGGGTAGAAAGAGACAGAGCACAGCTGTGTTGGTGATTGTAGTCAAGATAAGGAGGAAGGTCTGAAACAGTGATAGGTGGTTGACCAGAAGGCTGGGAGATGACCCGAGCAAAGAGGGGAAGAAGCTGGTACATACTGATGTCAGGAATGCTACAGGAACAGACTTTTTTTGCAAGCAATGGAGAGATGAGTAATGGTCTGGAAGTAGCATAGGGGGCAAAGAGGATGTCTGTGTCACCCGTAGGCACTGAGGACTTGGTGTAATGTGGAAATAAAACAGCTCCTTTTAGGAGACTCAAGGGAAAAGCCCTGTCTTCAAGAGAAAGTCCTAGTTTCAGGTAATGCAGAGCTGAAGAAAATTTGTTTCTTTTTCTTTTGAAATAATTTTCTGCTTAGAGAAAAGTTGCTAAATAGTACAGCTTTTTTTTCCAGTAAACTCTTCACCTAGCTGCTCCCAATGTTAATATCTTATATAACCACAGTACAATTATAAGAGCCAGGAAATTATCATTGATAAAATACAGTACACTACAGGCTTTATTAGAATTTCACTAGCATCTACCCCAGGGTCCTTTCTCTATTTCAGGATCCAATTCTGGAATGCATAATGCATTTAGCTGTCATGACTCCTTGGTCTCCACCAATTTATGACAGTACCTTATTTTCCCCTTATCTTTTGTGACCTTGGCACTTTCAGTGGGTAATGGTTAGTTACTTTGTAGAATGTCCCTCAAATTTGGGTTTGTCTGATGTGTTCTCATGATTGGATTGAGGTTTTAAGTTTCAGAATACCAAGAAGTGATGCATGTCCTCAGTGCATCAATCAGAGGGAGCATGACATTAATGTCTTTACTGCTGGTGATGATAACTTTGTTTATTAGGTTAAAGTATTCTCTACTGTAAAGTTATTGTGTTTTCCCCTTTGCAATTGATACATTATAATTGGGGGAGATACTTTAAGACTATTATTATTCTAATATCCCGTTATCCTCAAACTTCTCCCCACAGATTTTAACATACATAGGATCTTGCCTGCAACAATTTTTATCTTAGTGTTTGCCTAATTGAAATGATTTTGTGTTTGAAGAAGATTTTCTGAAATGAGGTTGAGAGGTGGAATTGTTGGTTGATCTCATATCAAGAGTTTGCTGCTGGTGTGGGAGCATTTGGGAGGGTCACTGAGGTGTGTGAGCTATGGAGTTGCAAATGCATAAGGCAGGATCAGGAGGCTGAGTGATGGTGGGTGAGGTGGGCCACTTGAAAGTGACTGAGGCAAACAGAAATGTGTGAGACAGGCTGGGACTAATACTCAGAAGAGGCAGCTGTAGTTCTGAACTGTCCTTTCACAGAGTTAATTTTTAGCAAGAATATAAATTTGTATAGAGCAGCTTGGCACTGTCATGCATAATTTAAATGCATATATATTTATAAGTACATATACTAGAAAACAATTCTACTTGTAGATCTATATCTTAGAGAATTACTCATGCATGTGCACAAAGATGTATATACCAGGATACTCATTGGAAACAATATAACTCTCCATCACTAAGAGTGGTTAAATATATTATTTTTATCCATATTTTGGAATGCTATGCAGCTGCCAAAGGAATAAAGTAGCTATACAGTAATAGGGAACAATCTCAAGGATATTGTTAAATTTAAAATAAAGCAGTTTTGCAGAACAAAATATTATGGTATTTCAGTTACAAAAATAATCTCTATTAGGGTAAGAAAGGCTATGGTTAAAAAAAGCAGACATTGGATTTTAAGTAACTTAAAGAGCAAGAAGTTATAGCTTTCCTATGGAATGGTCCAAGAATACTGTTTGAGCCAGCAGGCTGGCTCTCTCTCCTCCTCAGGCAGCAACTCAAAGTGGGGCTCTACCAAGGTTATCAAGTAATTTCCAAGCTCACTTTGGGTGCTGTTATCAGACAGAAGGAGAAAAGAGCATAAAGAATCATGTGGGCCTGACCAGGAGGTGGCGCAGTGGATGGAGTGTCAGACTGGGATGCGGAAGGACCCAGGTTCGAGACCCCGAGGTCGCCACCTTGAGTGCAGACTCATCTGGTTTGAGCAAAGCTCACCAACTTGGACCCAAGGTCGCTGGCTCAAGCAAGGGGTTGCTCCGTCTGCTGAAGGCCCATGGTCAAGGCACATATGAGAAAGCAATCAATGAACAACTAAGGTGTTGCAACGTGCAATGAAAAACTAATGATTTATGCTTCTCATCTCTCTCCATTTCTGTCTGTCTGTCCCTGTCTATCCCTCTCTCTGACTCACTCTTTGTCTCTGTAAAAAATAAATAAAATAAATAAATAAAAAACTTAAAAAAAATCATGTGGGAGCCCTGCTCGATTGGCTCAGTGGTAGAGTGTTGGCCAGCCTATAGATGAACCAGGTTTGATTCCTGGTCAGGGCACACAGGAGAAGTGACCATCTGCTTCTCTACCCCTCCCTTTCCCCTATCCCTCTCTCTCTTTCTCTCTCTCTTTCCCTCCCACAGCCATGGCTCGATTGATTTGAGCATGTTGGCCCTGGAGACTGAAGGAGGCCTCATGGAGCCTCCACCTCAGGTACTAAAAATAGCTTGATTGCAAGCATGGCCCCAGATGGGCAGAGCATCTGCCCCAGATGGGGGTTGCTGGATGGATCCCTATCAGGGTGCATGAAGGAGTCTGTCTCTCTAGTTCCCCTCCTGTCACTTGGAAAAAGAAGGGAAAAAAAGAATCATTGGGAAGTTACTGGTGTGTCACATCAGGCTTGACTCCTACTTTTGCTTACATTCCATTAGCCAGAACATAGATAGGAGGCCACACATCATTGCAAGGGAGGCTGGGAAATGTAGTGTAGCTACATGTTCAGAAGTTGAAAAACACATTTTGGAGAACAGCTGGCAGTCCCTGCCTTACCTTAATTATTGTCCTCAATCCAAAGTAAACCACTGTTCATCATTCTAAATAGATATTTGTTAGTTAATAGAAGACAAGTCATGGCATTTGCCTCTGGAAAAGGAGTTAGGTGGAGAGGGAAATTAAGCAGGATTTTTACTTTTTATTCTTTCTGTTTTTCTATTTTCTATTTTCTTAAATTATGTTTTGTATTACTTTGTAATTAAAAATTAAAGCAGCAGAGACCAGTTAACGAGAGGAAAGAATCGTTTAAAGTATGTGGGGTAGTTTGGTTGCTATGATTAAGTACAAAATCTAGCTCTTCTGATGTTACAGCCTCACATTCGGGCTTTGTTTCATGTCTCTCATTCTTAAAGTCTTTTAAATGGAACCTGTGTATCTATTACAGTACATTTTCTTTCCCTTTGCTTCTTTTTTTTTTTTTTTTTTTGCATTTTTCTGAAGCTGGAAACAGGGAGAGACAGTCAGACAGACTCCCGCATGCACCCGACCGGGATCCACCCAGCACGCCCACCATGGGGTGACGCTCTGCCCACCAGGGAGCGATGCTCTGCCCATCCTGGGCGTCGCCATGTTGCGACCAGAGCCACTCTAGTGCCTGGGGCAGAGGCCACAGAGCCATCCCCAGCGCCCGGGCCATCCTTGCTCCAATGGAGCCTTGGCTGCAGGAGGGGAAGAGAGAGACAGAGAGGAAGGCACGGCGGAGGGGTGGAGAAGCAAATGGGCGCTTCTCCTGTGTGCCCTGGCTGGGAATCGAACCAGGGTCCTCCGCATGCTAGGCTGACGCTCTACCGCTGAGCCAACCGGCCAGGGCTCCCTTTGCTTCTTAACTGGGCTCTGTGTGTTCTTATCGGTGTGCAGAGGTCTTTGGTTCACACCTGGTTATACAAAACTCAGGCAAAGTAATACCTATTTAGACTATTCTATAACACATATTTTTAAGCACAAAGCAGAGGAAATATTTGTTGCCTGCATGAACCTATGTGTGAGTGGAAGGAGGGTTACTTGCTCACACAGACCTCATGGTGGCAAAGTTCAGGTTTGTGAAGCTTTGCAAAATACAGGGAGAATGTATTGTTCGATAGTACTTACACAGAAGGTTCCGAAGACACACAGAGGCTTTGTTTTGAAATGTGTTATCTAATAAGAATTATTCCTAAGTCAGAATAATGGGGATCAGAGATACCTCTGTGTATTAAATATCCCCATGTACTGTTGTAGTAGTTCACTAGATCACCAGAGGTGCTTTAAGAAACACAGATTCCCAGATCCCACTTCAGACACATCGAATTAGAAAGTCCAAGTCTTGAGTCCAGTAATTTCTAGGAAGTGCCACAGATGATTCTCAATGTGCCTGCTCACACAGGTCTTCCTACTGGCATTTGGGAAATTATTTGTCTATGGAACCCAGAATGGTGTCTGCCTAGCCCTCCTAGTAAACGCAAGTATTGGTGAGATTGAACAGCTTTTCACATGGTTACTGCTCATGAGAAGCAGTCCGATGTGATGACCAACAGCATGGCCTCTGGAGCCAGGCCGCCTGGGTCTGGTTCTGGCTTTGACATTTAATTTACTAGCCATATTGCATGACTTTGAGCATTATAATAGGACTCTCACAAGGTTGTCATGAAGTTAACATGTATCATGTGATTAAAACAGGGCTTGACACAAAAGAACTACATAAGTCCTAAGCTATTGTTGTTGTTTTTATTATTACTAGTTATTGGGATTCTTCCTCTGTGAAGGACATGTCAACCTTTTGCCCACTTTTCTATTGGGTTGTCGTTTTCTAATTGATTTATTGGATCTTTATATATTTTTTACATTGATCCTTCCATTATTTTTCTTCAGTTATGAGTATTTTTGTCAGTTATCTTTTCATCTTATAGTGTCTCACCATTTATTTTCATGTATATATATAACCATAAACTATAAAATGCTATACTTTTATGTTTGATATAAATATGAAATATGATTTACTTTCTCTCTCTTGCTATTAGCTGATATACACAAACCAGTAAAACAGCTTTTACTGAAACCCCTCTTCAAGACTAGAAACCAATCTTGCTTGTAATTTTTTTTAATGAATATAAAAGAATATATAATTAGGACACACACACACCTGGACAGGCAGAAATAAAATCACCTGGTAACAGTCAGGTGGCCTTTGGGGCCATGGATGACCTATTTGTTTATTTGTTGGGGTTTTTTATTGTTTGTTTATTTGTTTTTGGCCAGCACAGCATTTGGCTGACAGTGTTTCAATTAATTGCCAACTTATTTCACAAGAATAGTTGTTAGCATTTTTATTATACATACAGAAACTAGGACACCTGGAAATGCTGGCCTGTGTCCCCGTGGGGCAGTGAAGGCCTGGAGCTGAGTAGCAGGTGACCCCTTTTTTAGGGAAGATCATGTTCTGGTTTGTCAAAGTCCTATCTGATCCCTCTGGTCTCAGCCACAGTGACCTGAGTGGTGGTTGTCCTTAATCACTGAGCCGGAGCTCCTTTGCCCTCACCCCGGGCTCCCTTCACTCACTTGCACCCCCTGCCTGCACCCTGCAGACATGCAAGTCTTTTGAGATGAGAGAAGGTAAAGCTGCCCTCTCTACTCCCAGCAAGACAAAAAATACCAGGGTTTATAGCTGCTATTTTTTTCATTGAGAGTACCTTCCTAAGTATGACTGTTTAGCTTTACAATCTGTAGCTGAAACTTTTTATTAGAATGTTCCTATAAGCCCTATCGTGGTGCCAAGTTGGCAGACATGGTAGCCAGGTAGAGAAAGGTGCTCAGCCCTGGAGTGGGATGAGTGGCAGGTGCCTGACTCATAAGCCGCTAAAGGTCTAAGTGAAGTTTTGATTCTTTCTCAAATGCTAAAATCCTAGTGTTCTTTTCTAACTATAAAAACATAGCCTTATAGGAACTGTGTTTTGCAATTCTGTGCTATTCTAATGAGCCAACAGACACACATTTCACTGTCTGTGGCCTTTTCTGTATTTTTTGTTTTTTCAAAAGGTCAGATTTTGTTTTTTTATTGATAAATCTTCCATTTAATGATTTTAAATATGCCATCATACCAAATAGAACAAGTCACATTCTTTTCTTCCTTGACTTTCTCACAAGGCAGCTTCTCTTCCCAAATGCCTACCTGTTTTCAAACTAGACATGATTAACATTATTATTCACTGGGACTAGTGCAGTTAGTGGTACTGGGATACATTCCTTACTCTGGGCCTAGTTAGCGCTTAGATATGACAAGAGGACAGCGCAAGGGTGACCATCTCCTCCCTTCTCCCACCGTCCCCTCGCCCCACAGAGGTTCTGGAATAGCAAAGACCTTGATGAATTAGTGAGATTTCTTTTTTCCACTCTTCCTCCACAAATCTTAGCCTCCTCTTATATTCTTTTGGAATTGATCACCTACATTGAGAAATTGTGCTCTTGTGTATATTACTCTATGTTGTATTATTTGAGTAGGAAAGTTGCTATAATAAACAGACCTCAAAATATGTAATAGCTTGAATACTATATATTTTTTTCTTGCTCATTTAAGACATGGGTGAAGAGGCTTAAGAGGAGGCCCCCTCCATTCAGATATTTGGGCTGCAAAACCAATATAGTCTTTCCCATCTTCAATAGATGACTTTCAAGTTTGTGCTGGGGGTTGCTTCCTTTCCAGGCAGCAGGAGAATAAACTATGGAGGTGCATGCATGGGAAGTTTATCATCAGTTAATTTAGCTAATAAAGTCCTGGAAGTGGTGGTCTATGTCACTTCATCTCACAGTCCAACACTCAACCACATGACCCTATACTACTAGTAGGAAAATCCTAGTTAACTTGGTAAGTTGGAACTTGTTTTGTTTGTATAGTTAATCACTTGGGAGTAATCCACATTCTTTATAGGCACTTACTCACATTCCTGTGACAGATCTGTGGCCTTGTCATTATGATTTAATCTTGTTGCACAAGTGGGGCAGTGACATGGGCAGAAGCACCAGGCTGGTGGTCAGCTTCCTGGCCAGCTTTGTGCTGGAATTGTCAGGTAACAAGCAACCATCAGAATGCAATGCGGGACTGCCATTCAACTTGTCTGAAGTTCCTTCCTTCCTTGCTTGTCATGATGCTTCTTTTTTACTGCTTTTGTCTCAGCTTACGCTCAGCTGAGGATATTCAGAAATCTTATCGAAACCTCTAGCAGCTTTCTTCTCTTTATACTTTTGACTGATGACTTCATAAAGCTCCAGACACTGGGGCAGCTTCCAGGCTCAGCAACTTCATTAGTCTCCTTGTCTATTCTTGGCAAGATAAACAACCCTAGACAAATGGAAAGGCTGCTTGTGTCCACCACCGAAGCGTTGTGCTTCTAAGGGTTATGTACATCATTGAACTTTTAGCTCTTCCTTTCCCCGCTCATGCTTCTGACCTTGTTCAAATGTCATGTTCTACTTAAGCAATTATTTGAAGTGATGTTGGTACTTCTCTTTATTTTCTATTCCTTGTTTTGATTTCGCCTTGGTGGATATCATTTGTTTTTACCAGGCCATTTGTGTTTCCTTTGATGCCTGTGCCCAAAATGCTTGATGAGTTGGATCTCAGAACGAGACCTGACCTCTCGGGGAAAGCAGAAGGATACCAGAAGGAGGGAAGCAGAGGAGGAGCAGGCTGCAGGGTCTGGTGCAGTATCAGTCAGGCCTCGACGAGGCGTTTGGTTGTGACTGTGGAATACAGGGGTATCCAGTCCCACGGCTTATATGGGGAAAGGATGAAGGAATGTAAATAAATCAGTGGTAGGTAGAATGGGGCCGTTAGGGAAGTAAGGGGCAGGAAACAATTCCGGTGTTCTATTGGCATGCATGAGAGGTGAAATTGGGGTGATGGTTTGTGCTTTTAAGGAAAAAAAACAAAGAACCTCTTATTAACTCTGAGGACATGCTTTGGCCAATCTTTTGGGTCAGAAATGCAGACCAGAACCACAGTACTTCCTACAAATAAAGTGTGTATGTGTGTGTGTGTGTGTGTGTGTGTCTGGAAGCAGAGGGTCCATTTTTGCTTTCAGAATTTCAAAGGGGTCTATGATCCAAAATGGCTAGAAGTTACCGGATTAGAGGGTCTGTGTATCCTGAAAATAGTCAAAACCAGGAAGGAAATGAAATGAGCAGGAGAGAGAAGGTGAAGGGCCCAATTCAAATCCAGTGCGGAATGAGGTGTGGGGGATTAATGTTGTATCTGTAGGGAAGGCTGAGTGTCAAGCTTTAAATATTCAGATAGGAAATTAGGGCCCCATATTGTGGAATCCAGGAGAGCATTTATCTTCATGTCAAAGTACGTGAAGTAGAAAAATGAAATCACAACTTCACATTCCACAAACCTAGACTTAAATTTTTCAAACTGATATTCTTCAAGAATGCAGTTTTATAATAGCACTTTATTTTAGTTTTCTATTCCACTCAAACTAACCTTTTGTTTGACCTAAGATATTTTTAGGCATCACCCATATAAGCCTAGACTAGTATCCAAAGGCACAATAAATAATTATATTTCTATTTTTACGAAGGCCCTAACACCTATTTGTGTTCCTGCTAGCAAAACTGCCGAGTTCTTGAGCAGACTGGAGACAGAGTTGCCAAACAGAAGTACCTGTCAAATTGCTTGCCATGACGTACAATCTTCAACTTGGGTAAGTGGAATGCCATGCAGGGCGCTATCTGGCATTTTTGAAAGAAGTTCAGTGAATGAAGATTAGGGTGTAGAGTGACCAACATAGAATATTATTGGAACTAAAAGCAGATGCCTAATCTGAAACTTCAGTTGTGGCTTTGGCTATAAAACAATGCTTGTATTTGTTACCTATGTTGTTGGCACCTGGACTAAATAAACATCCTCAGAAAAGCCCTTATCTCACCCAGTCACCCATATATCCATCCCTCAAATTTTTGTTTTGTTTGCTTACATAAGGTCTACTGAGTGCATACAATTTCTGCCTGGAGGGACCTTCGTCAAGTGAAGGAGAAAACCATGGAACTAAAGTAGTGAGTGCAGAGCATATGGTAATTAGAAAGCTGAAATTGAAACGACGAGTCTATAGAGTGAAGAGAGACATTCCAGGTGTCAAATTAAGACACAGAAGCAAGAATTAAGGTGTCATGTCATGGAAAAGCATGGCTTGCATTTGGAAGCAGAGTTTGGTGTGGCTGCAGGGTACGGGAGAGGCAGTGCTGTGGTCTGGAAGGTAGAGCAGTGGTCTGGAGCCACGAGGAGAGTTCTTAGTAGTGGCATTCTGGGTGGGGTGGTTCGCTGGGTGGGATGATTCTTCGATACTACAGGAAGTTTTGCACTCCTGACCTCTGAGCACAAAATGCTAGGAGAATCTTCCAGACAATGAGACATCCAGAAATGCCCCACAGAGGGAGCTGGTAGAATTGGTGGAGCACCACTGCTGAAATCTGTATGTCACAGTGGAGAACTTGGACCTCGTGTTCTGAGGGCTGAAGGTAATGAAAAGTTTTAAATGGGGAAGGTTCAAGGTCAGATTTGTGCCTTAGCTGGATGGCAGTGGGAACGGTGTGAAGGATGGCTGTAAGGGCGTGGCGGGGCAGAGAGGCCTCTAAGACCTTCCTGTGTAAGGCCAGGTGGGGAATGATGGAGACTGGAAGGAGGAGGCAGGGGAGAGGAAGGAGATGAGTGTGAAACTGGCAGGGCTTGGTTATTGACCAGCTCACTGGGGATAACAAATGTAACTAAATGTACATTAAAAGTAAATGTAATTAAGGATGAGTCTGGGAAAGGGTTGTAGTTCAAAGAAAAAAATGGGTGTTAAGTTTTAAAAAGTCAGCATTTCCAGGATTTGGGCAGGTAAACAGTAAGTTGTTAGAGAAATCTGGATTTCATTGTTTTCCATGCACCCCCTTTCTCATTAGTAACCACACTTTTATAACATCAGGAAGACATATGACACTCCTTAGGAAAAGGTCATTTTACTCTTACTTACGAACCTTTAAGTCAGGGGTCGGGAACCTATGGCTCGCGAGCCAGATGTGGATCTTTTGATGGCTGCATCTGGCTTGCAGACAAATCTTTAATAAAAAAAATAACGTTAAAAATATAAAACATTCTCATGTATTACAATCCATTCATTTCTTACCACTCATGTTCATGTTTGTGGGTGGCTGGAGCCAATCACAGCTGTCCTCCAGGACAACACCAAATTTTTATTGGATAATGCCTATACATGGGTCGTTGTATGGCTCTCACGGAATTACATTTTAAAATTTGTGGCATTGTGCTTGCTTCGGCAGCACATATACTAAAAATTGGAATGATACAGAGAAGATTAGCATGGCCCCTGCGCAAGGATGACACGCAAATTCGTGAAGCATTCCATATTTTTGTAGAGTACCCGAAACCACGAGGAGGAGTTGCAGTGTTCTCTCCTGAGCGTGAAGCCGGCTCTTGGTGCTGCTTCTGCAACTGCCTTTTGCCATAGATGATCGTTCTTCTCTTCCTTTGGGAGAGTAAGAGGGAGAGAATGCAGTCTGAATGGAAAAAAAAAGGAAAAAAAAGGAAAAAATAAAAAATAAAAAATGTGGCGTTCATGGCTCTCTCAGCCAAAAAGGTTCCCAACCCCTGCCTTAAGTGTTTCTTTTTTTCCCCTACTGCTAATGTAATATTCCAAAGTCTGAATTTGCTAGTGTGGGCTCCTCAAGTCATGTGAAATCCATCATCTCCCATCATTGCTCTGGAAGAAAGGCTTAAGAAGCTGTAAGTAATAGAGTTAAATCATGTGTAGGGACAGTCTTTGACATCAGCCCAGCTACCCTGGGGCAGTGATGGGGGAGGGAAAACAGGAGGTGGATAGCCTTATCAACTTCCTGTTTGGCTGCCAGGATGGTCTTGATTTCTGCTTAGAGCTTCCTGACTCCTGCGGCTTGATATACCTGGCGGAATTGCGTGTGCTTGTTCTATTGATTTTGGCTTGATTCTTCAGTTTAACAAGATCATCCTGAATTTTAATACTGTCGTCCAAAGCATTAGTAATGCCTCCCAGAGTTGCACGTTTTGTGGATTGATGAGTGCATTAGTCACTTGCTCCTCAGAGTTATTAATAGAAATATGGAATAGGATTGGATCCATGGTGGTTTCTTATGAACTATATTTAATGGCTGCTCCAATTTTGACCCCAAATTATTAATAATTTGTTGCTGTTCAATATAGTTAACTGACTTTTTACACATTGTCCTCTCACTCTGTCTAATCCATCTGCATAGAATCCCTTTGAGAATGCTTTGCAGAACTATTTCTAATGCTCTAGGAAAGTAAAATATGTACAATGCACTTTTGCCAAGTTTTGACACCTGTGTTTTGCCTTAATTATGGTCAATGTATAGGACGTGAATACCGTGTGATACTCATTATTATGGGATGTGATGAGCAGCAGGGTTTCAACTGTTTTTTGAGAAACAGTTTCAATTTTACTACAGAATGCAACTTTCCTGAGAAAATTATTTTTCTTATGCTATTTACATGTGGATCTGTCATGGGCAGATAGGAATTTAATAAGTACTATACAATCATGTCAATGAAAAAGACTACAAGAAAACTCCTTTAGATGTTGCACTAAAGAACTTCAGACAAAAGATTGCATACCAAATAGTTTCCAGTGTCTGGTTTGCTACCATTGGCTTCCTCTTCTTCTAGAGAGGATAATAATTGTTAAAACTCTCATCTCATTGTTTCACTGCCCAGTAGCCCCTATATCTTCAAAAATAAGACCAAAGAGCCATAGCTTAACAAAAATTCCTACTGCTCCCTTCCCTCTCTCTCTATAGAACTAAAGTTTAGGTGTTTGCCACTCCTGGTATGGTCCATGGACCAGCAGCATGGGTATCACCCGGGAGCTTATAGACACGGAGACAAATCTCAAGTTCCACTACACCCTCATCAGAACCTGCAGTTGCATGGTCTGTGACGATTCGTGTGCACATTCATGTTTAAGGAGTACTGCTCAATCACTTACGTCTTTATGGCTATATCCTGTCACTTTCACTAACCCAAACGCTTAGTGAAGTTTGCTTATTTTAATTTTTATTCATGTGTCACATGTTCTTTAAAAAGTCAATGCTTAAGAGCATACGTCTCTTGCACACCTTCAATTACACTTTTACTACAACACTTTAAATTCCTGTATTAATGTCCCATCATTTATAAAGTAAGTCATGGGGATTTAATGTGTGGTATAGTGACTATAGTTAATACTGTATTGCATATTTGAAAGTTGCTAAAGAATCGATATTAAAAGTTCACATCACAAAAAGAGGTTTTAGAACAATGTATGGTGACAGATAGCTATTAGAGTTACTGCGGTTATCATTTTGCAATATATACAAATATTAAATTATTCTGTTATAAACTTGAAATTAATGTGATATTATATGTCAATTATATCTCATTAGAAAATTTCCCATTGCTGCTGTGACAAATGACTGTGAAGTTAGTGACTGAAAACAACACACATGACACGTTGTTCTTCAACAGTTCTGGAATCAAAAGTCAGGAAGATGTATGAAGGGGCTAAAATTTGGTGTCAGCCAGGCTGGTTCCTAATGAAGGCTGTGGTGGGGAGTCTGTACCTGCCTTTTCTGGCTTCTCATGGCCACTGCCATCCTTTGGCTCACTGGTGTGTGACTATAACACTCCAACCTCTGCTTTCATTCTCATGTCACCCTCTCCACACTCTGACGTTGCCTTTCTCTTCTAAGGACCGTTGGGATTGTATGCCGGGCCCACTTGGGTCATCCAGGCTCATCTCCTCATCTTAAGAACTTTATTTTCTGCAAATTCCCTTTTGTCCTGTAAGGGAACATTCACAGTTTCCTGGGGTTAGAACACGGACATCTTTAGGGGCCATCATTCATCCCACCATACTCCTTTCGCAGTTTCTTTTGTTATTTGACTCTACACATCTGTTAATGTGTGCATTGCTATCTCATGATTAATCAATGTTAGGTCTTAATAATTTCTCTCCCCTGTTCTCCTAATACAACTATTCTATATTTAGTGCTTTTTCTTATTATGACAATGTAAGTATTTTCTCACTGCCAAGCCAGTTACATTTTCTTTTTGTCACAACTTTTAAAAACATTGTTTCTTTTGAATTTTCTTAATTTCCTTTGAACATGTGGCTGTTTTCTTTTTCAGCTTTTGTGATTATTTACAAAGCTCCTCTTTGTGGCAAATTTCCACACAGTTTCCATTTTGTGCCTGTTAGATAGCTTATCAGTGCCCAGTTTCTTGTCCTTTTGGAAATGTCCCTTCTGTTTCTCTCTTCCCTCCTACCTTAGCCTGAGCTGGTTGTTCTTTAGACCTCCTACATTATTCCTATTCTTTTTTTCCTTTCTTTTTCTTTTTCTTTTTCTTTTTTATTAAGTGAGAGTAGGGGAGGCAGAGAGACAGACTTCTGCACATGCCCTACTGGGATCTACCTGGCAAGCCCTCTACTGGGGGATGCTTTGCCCACCTGGGATGTTGCTTCATTGTTTGGAAACCTAGCTATTTTTAGTGCCTGAGGCCAACTCACTCAAACCAATCAAACCATGGCTGCAGGAAGGGAAGAGAGGAAGAGAGAAAGAAGGGGGGTGGTGGAGAAGCTGATGATCACTTCTCCTGTGTGCCCTGCCTGGTAATCAAACCTGGGACATCCACATGCTGGGATGCTCTACCACTAAGCCAATGAGCCAGGGCAACTGTTCTTGTTCTGAAACTTTCCTTTGGCAGAATGGTTGGTTTTCAACTTTGTCTGCATATTGGAATCATTGAGGGGCTTTAAAATTCCCTGGTGCCATATCAGAGGTCCTGCTGTACTGTGGTCTGGGCTGCAGGGCTTTTAAAGCTCCCCAGTTCATTCTAATGTGCAGCCAAATGACAACAATTACTACTTTCACGTCATCTGGGAAAAGGCTATTACTGCTGTCCCAAGTTGGGTCCCTGATTTCTGGGACTCGTCTATAGTTGTGCTGTTTTTGCTGGTTTATTTTGGTGGAGCGTATTATTTGTCAGCATCTCAGGAGAAGATGCATGTTTAGGTCTTTGCCTGCCTGAAATGATCTTTATTCATTCCTCATTCTCAGCTTGCAATTTTCTGGTCAGTATTACAAATTGGAAATAATTTCCCTTTAGAATTTTGGAGGTGTTGCTCTTCTACCCTTGAGTGTTGGTTCCTGGGGAATCAAGGCTGTCTGAGTATCAGTCCTTATATGAGGGCTTTCTCCCCCTTCCCTGGAAACACCATAACAGCGTCTGTCTTGTTTTCCCGGTATTCTGCAATTTCATAGTGATATATCCCTATGGAAGGAATATATGGAAGGAAGTTTAATTTGGGGTCATTTTTTTATACCATTTCAAGAATAAAGGAAACTCATCACTAGTTCTAAATGATATTCTTGTGTTATTTCTTTTATTTCTCTTCATTGTCTCTTAACGGAATTCTTACTATTCAAATCCTAGGCCACCTGGATTTATCTTTTCACTTTCTTGTTTAAAAATACCACTTTTCTCCTCCAGTTTGTCTTTGACTACTCTCCCCCCTCCTCCTGTCCCTACTGAGTGTCTTTGTTACTCCCACATTCAAAACACCGCTGATGCCAAATGGGTGGGGATTTTTCTCACACCAAGCAACTCTGCATCACCAGCTAGAATTTAACTCAATTGTGACACTGTCTGCCTGGAGATGGCATCAGTTCCTATAGGTTAAGGCAGTGGTTCTCAAACATTTGAAGTCAGGGTGCATTTAAAATCCTACAAATAATTGTAGGCACACTATATACAAATTTCTGAGAAATATGTTATAGTAATTAAAGAAAAATAATAAAGTTCAAGAATGCTTTTATGGTAATTAAATGAAATAAATATGACAAAATTAAGTTTATTCTGACATTAAAAACATTTTTATGTTACATTTTTTGAGTTATGTTTTTTAGAATTTATAAAAAAGAGGGGTTAAAAATAAAAAACTTATCTTTTCATATATATATAGATACATTTTTAATAAGATTTAGTATATTTGGCAGGTCCCAGTGTGAATGTGTTAAGTTTTTTCATTCTTGTGTTTATGAGAAACATAAGCGTGATGTGTGCTAGCAATTTCTTCAATGTTTTGGCATATATATGAAAGGCAAACTCTCATTTCCTCATCAATACATTGAAGAATTCCTCTCTTTTTACTCTTGTGTTGAGGGTAGAAAATCCTAATTCACATAAACATGTGAAAATTGTGGTAAAATGTTCAAAGCTTTTTTAAATATTGCCACATATTCTTCTTTTATAGAAATCCAAAAGGCTTCAAGAGACAATTTCTTATGTTTAATCATCAATTCACAATTAGTGGATATAGCTGCCAGTTCTTCTTCTTCTGCTAACGTTAAACCTAAATCACTTGAAGCTTACATGAATGGGTTTCTAATCCAATCATATTGTTCAGTGTGAAGTGATGGAAAATGCTATAAATTAAATTCTGCCCGTCAGCCTTCAAGTCCTATTTTATTTACACTTAACTTTTTCTCACTTTGAGAATTGGACTCTTCAATATCACACTTCTTTTTGAGAAATTTATCTATTTTATTTGGGTGTATTTATCTAAAAATAATATAATGATGTGTTAATAATAAATATAATAATGATATGTTAACAAAAAGAGCAGTATTTCCGTAATGAAATGGTATAATAGAATACCTATATTTATTTTTATATCTGGGCACATGCTGCAAACCAGTGCATCTAGTAATTCCCGGTCTCGAGTGGGAATGGTGCGGAATTAAGAAAATACAAGGTTGGGAGGGCCCTGTAATTGCTGCTGGCAAGAACAAAGTGTGCGCAAATACTGCATCTTGCTTTATTTATAGGGCAAAGTGAGGCCATTAGCGAATCTTAACTTTACACCAAACAAAGGATAGAAGAAACTTGCCTCCAGTCTTTCCAGGGAACATGGGGGGTAGTGTAAACAATCCAGCACCACAGCTTAACAGCCTTTTGCAACCTAATCAGGCAAGTGAAGTGGGGGTTGGGCAGACTGTCAGTTTACAGCCAATTCCCCATACCTCTGTCCCCCCAAAATCTAAACTCTAAAAACCCTGTTGGTTTTTTGGTCCCCAACAGGCACATATTTCTCTGGAATACCATAGGGTACACCTGGGAATCTTCTAGGGCACACCAGTGCACCCTGGCACACACTTTGAGAACCACTGGGTTAAGGGCTCAGTCCTGTAAGACTGTCCCCACTTCAGATGCCAGTCACAACCCCTCCAGGTTACTCACAACATTGGTCCAACATGGCTACAAATCAGAGGTTCCTTGGGTTTGACTAGTTTGCTACTGCAGCTCACAGAACTAAGGGTAACACATTTACCAATTTATTAAAGGATATGATAAATGATAAAGATAAACAGCCAGATGAAGAGACACACAGGACGAGGTGTGGGAGGGTCCTGAGTGCAGGGGCTTCTGTCCACATAGAGCTAGAATGTAGACCCCCTCCTGGTAAATGGATGTGTTCACCTACCTGGATGTTCCCTGAATCCCTGTTCTTCTGAGATTTTTATAGAGGCTTCCCCACATGGGCAAGGCGAGTCATTAACTCCATCCCCAGCTCCTCTCCTCTCTCTGGAGGATGGGGTGGGGTGGGATTGAAAATGTCAAGCTTCTAATCATGGCTTGGTGACCAACCTCCACCTAGGAGCCCACCCAGAGTTACCTAC
This sequence comes from Saccopteryx bilineata, assembly GCF_036850765.1. Taxonomy (NCBI): domain Eukaryota; kingdom Metazoa; phylum Chordata; class Mammalia; order Chiroptera; family Emballonuridae; genus Saccopteryx; species Saccopteryx bilineata. Next base: position 102,110,452 of record NC_089495.1, on the reverse strand, counting down.
TAGGACAAAGGATGATCCTAGTGCTCCTATCACCTGGAAAATTACTATGATTTTAGGAGCTCCGTTCAAGAAATTAGGAGAAGATACATAATATGAAGAAAATATGTGTGAGATCAGATAAAAGTCTATATATGATCTTCCAAATATTTTACTGGTTTGTCTTCTTTTATGGAGGGAGAGAAGATATTTTTAATTGTTGAGAGCTTCTCTTTCTCTGTTGCTTTTTAAAAATAACAACCTTTTCTTGTTTCATGGATAAAATATCACCTTCTGCTTCTCAGAGGAAATTGCAGAGAGTGCGAGAAAACTTCAAGGGAGGGGCCCAGAGGCTCTCAGCTTGGTGCACAGGATTTTACAGAATGCTTTTGTTCTCAGCCAGGGCTGTGACCATCGCTGCCTTCTGCACCAGGCATGCCTTGTTTAGTTTATGTAGAGAAGACACTTTTGATTTCCTGTTAGGGGTGGGAAAATGAGCATGTGAATTTTTGGGGTGGGAACAGATGTAGGCACCTTCCTGTCATTCATCAGTCTTCCCCGGTAACTGGTACAAATATTGGGCCTTCCCACTGATCTGTGGGGACAACTGGCTTTTTGTGGGCACCCCTCATCCCCCTGCGGGCAAGTCTTCAGGTTTGCCATTTTCTCTTAGTTGCTTACCATTTCCTCATCGACTTCGTCTTTATAGATTTCTGCTGGGACTGTAGTATTCTGTCAGTTTTTGTAGATAGAGTTTATATGTTGCATTTCCTCCTCTATAGGGCAATTTTTGAGAAGAGAATGGAACAGAAATGTTTCTATTCCACCACCTTGAAATAGGAACTTGATGCATGTCATGGGTTGAATTGCCCCCCCCCCACACACACACACTTATATGTGGAAGTCCTAACTGCTATAGTACCTTAGTGATCTTATTTAGATATTGGACCTTTAGAGTGGAAATCAAGTAAAAAGGAGGTCATTAGGGTGGGTTCTAATTCAGTAGGAATGGTGTTTTTATAAAAGGGGAAAGTTTGGACACAGGCAGACATGTACAGAGGAGAGATCGTGTGAACAGACACAGGGGAAGACGTTATCTACAGGCCAAGGAGAGGCTTGTGTCCTTACCTCCCGATCCTCAGGAAGAACCAACCTTGCAGATGCCTTGATTTTGAACTTCTAGCCACCAGAACTGTGAGACAGCAAATTACTGTTGTTTAGGCCACTCAGACTGTGATGCTTTGTTAGGGCAGCCCCCGCAAACCAATATAATACTTTAAAAACAAATTTTTTTCCCAAATGCCCTTCCTCCTACTTAGTCTGATTTGTACTCTTTAAAATACAGCTTAGTGTCACCCACTTTGTAAAGTGTCCTTGATCCAGTTTAATTAAATGTCTTCCTCTGTAGCTTCCTCTTTCACAGTTCCTATTATGAGATACTATAAAGATTAATCTGCTTGTCTGCCTTCCACACTAGTCTATAAGTACTTGAGCCCTCAGATTAGGTCTGGCCACAGTGCTTGCACATTGGGGGCTTAAATATTGTTTATTGAATACCTATATTATAAGCATAGCTTTTGGGAAAGAATGAGTAAATCTGTGTCTTTTAGTTGAATAACAAAAGTTTAAGTTTTATTAGTCTGTTAAATTAATATTTAATGATAGAAAAAATAAGTGACTACAAGGACATAGACATTTATGAGATTTGGAACTAAGAAAAATAGTGATCAAATGTCTTTTTTCTCCCCTATTTTTGTACAGAAATGTCCTGTCCTGCATCCAGATCACAGCTGGGCAGGCATAGGGAGTGCAAGTCACTCTGAAGTCTTCATACTTAAGGCATCTTGTGACTTCCAAGTTTCTGTGGCCTTTTACATGACACTTTTTTTCTGAGTTAAAAACTAAGATCCATGTTTTGATAAAAGAACGAGTGGTTAAGTTTAAAAAGAAGGTATACAAATAGAATTTAGGTTCCCACTCAAATCACCACATATGATTTAACTACATGTTTTACTCCTTTTAGTCTCTTGAATTGAAGATGTGTTGCCTTGTGCGCTTCCCCCTTTTATATTTTGTGGAATATTTGTGATGAAGACTAGCTTTCTCTAAAAATAAGAGGTCATTGCAGAACCACTCTCCACCTTCTTCTGTCTTATCACAGTCCCCTTGTGCTTATGATGTAGATAAGAGAAAGTCATGGGATGTCTGCCTGTCTAATGTAGCAGGGTTTAGCTATGCAAGGGCTTTCTGAACACACCCAGAGCTCCAAGGTTCTAATTAGAAGTGTTATAGATGACACAACCCCTTTCTGGCAAGTGCCACTTATTGTTTGATGGAATATGGGTTTTATAGGGACAGAAATAGGGGAATGAGGTGAGAAGTGCTTGAGAAAAATGGGAACGAGCCTAGATAAGCGTTATGGATTATTAGTACAAAGAACTAGGCCTGAATTATGCAGCCAGCTGCCATGCTGCTGCTGGTTGTTTTATAAGAAAAAATGGAAGTTCCTGCACATTAGCTGATCAGGCTGGCCTCTGTGCCTTGCAAAGACTGGGCTGCAAATCAATGTGAGAGAGAGAGAGCATATGACTAATGAACAGACAGGATACTCTATGTCTCATAAATTCCAGAATATATGGTCACTGTGCCAGTGTGTGGAACCCTGATGTGGTGGGTCATTGGGACTAAAGACATCCTACTGTGTGTGCTGGCTCTCCCAGCTGCCCCGCCCCCCACCAAGGTCCTAATTCAGATAGAATGATGACTCTGTGCTCCTAAGCAGGCCTTGTTTTTCTGCTCAGAAATAGAAATAAGCTTCGGGTGTAGATTAAGGATGAGAAGACCTAGAAGAAAGTACATCTCTGGAATCATGTGGTATCAATCACCAGGTGACAGGCTACTTAGTAGGATACCGTTAATGAGTAGTAGACATGTCAACGCATCTAATGGCAGTGTCACTGCTGCTTCTCTCTGATGACTGATCAGCTAGTTGGAATATTCTTTAAAGACATGGAACTTTATTTCAAAGCCTTCTCATCAGAAAGAATACACTCTGTTTGCTATTGCTGAGGAGATACTTTCATTAATTAATTAATTAATTTACTATTATTAGGTTTTGCATGGGGTAATTGTGAAAGATAACAGTTTTGTTTGATCTGAGGGAAGTTACGGGGAATAAGATAGACAGGATAATTTGGAACCATCTAATTGTAACATAAATGTCAGACCCAAGGAGGCAGTGCTGAGTTCTAAGTCTCATAAAGTAGCAGAATTTCCTTTTGGCTATGACTAAAAATTTGACAAGAAGGCTGTGCTTTTAACCTCTGTTGCTCAGAAAGAAAAACGGTCCCTTATGTTTGCATCTAGTTAAGTTTCGCTATGGACTGTTTCTCTCCCTCTCTTTTTATTTCCTTATTAGTCAAAGTGGCCCAACACAGTTACTGGCAGGCAGTTCTAAGGAAACAGCACAGCACTCTTTCTTCTGCAACAACTCCCCTTCCCCTGGCTTTCTAACAGGGGCCTGTCAGCATTCTTCCCTTTCACAACAGTACCGCATTTCCCCGGGTATAAGATGCATCCTTTTAAAAAAGTGTTGCGGTCTAAACACTGGGTGCGTCTTATACAGTGCTTGTAGTTTTTTTTATTTGCATTTCTCACTTTTTCCGCTCTTGCTTTTGTGCTCATTGTTGAAGACAGTGATTCGTCATCAGACACAGATGAGGGCAAGCTAATGGATGGGAGTTTTGACAGTGATGAGGAGTTGTATGAATTTTAGGATGAATAAAAATTGAGTTCAATAACTTTATGTAATATTTTTTTTTTTCACATTTCGGGCCCCCAAATTAAGGTGCATCTCATATACATGGGGAAATATGGTAGTCTCAATGACTGTTCCTTGAGAAAGCAAATTTGTCATTTTGAAACTTTGGTTAAATAATTTTTTTTACATTAATTTTCTAGCTCCCTTTCACCATTGCAACTTTCTTTTTTAAATTACTTTTTTATTAAGCTTGTTGGGGTGGCATTGGTTAATAAGATTATATAGGTTTCAAGTATAGATTTCTATGCTACATAACCTGTATATTGCTTTGTGTGCCCACCACCCAATGTTAAAACTGAGGGGATAGTTTTAAAACTTAATTGAATAAACATTAAATCATACTTTAAAATGTGCTTATGCTAGCCTTAGTTTTTATATATCCCAAGGGACGTCCTCATACATATGCATACACCACTCAGTAGGCAAGGGTGTGTGAGGAGCTTGCTGTATGCTAAGTACAGAGGTTAAGTTACTAGGACCAGATCCATTGTAGGAGGCCCAGTATATTCTGGTGATTTCTTTTTCCTACGTATTTCCCCCCCCCCCCAATGTCTTTACAAGCCAGAAGCAAGGCTTTTAAGGATTCTCTAAAGAAAAAAGAAAATTGAAAATTACAAAAGATGAAGGAAGAACAACATCAGAAAGTAGTCAGAAGACCCTACGAGTCCCTGCTGATTATTATTTACTTCTGACAGTAGATCATTTCAGAGGGTTTCTGTGCAGAAATATTTACATGCATGAAAAGCCTGAAAAAAATAACACGTGTTAATACTAACAGGTGAGATGTAGGGTATGTTTTAAGAGTATGGTGGTGTGGTCAAAACTATCACGGTGCTCTATCTCATAGTGGCTATAGCGTGTCTGCTGTAATTGGTGCTGGTGGTTCATGGAGATTACAGAACTCTTGTAAATTTCTCATCTACAAAACATAAACAACATCACTGACATTTTTTAAACAAAAGATATATGTATGGAATTACAAATAGTATCCAGGGAATAGAATAATGCATAGCACATTCAGGAAACTGGCTTCTTCACTTAAAATAAACAGATAATAAAACATAAGGATAATCTACACATTTATACAAATATGTGAGGCAGTCCAAAAGTTTTGAGCAATAGAAATGAGTGCAATAAATGCAGAGCCTCTAGCCCTGGCAGCTGGCTCAGTGGTAGAGCATCGGCCTGGTGTGTGGATGTCCTGGGTTTGATTCCCAGCCAGGGCACATAAGAGAAGTGCCCATCTGCTTCTCCACCTTTCCCCCTCTTCTTCCTCTCTATCTCTCTCTTCCCCTTCCGCAGCCAGGGCTCCATTGGAGCAAAGTTGGCCCGGGTGCTGAGGATGTCTCCAGGGCCTCCACCTCAGGTGCTAGAATGGCTCTGGTTGCAATGGAGCAACGCCCCAGATGGGCAGAGCATCGTCCCCTGGTGGGCATGCCAGGTGGATCCCGGTCGGGTGCATGCAGGAGTCTGTTTCACTGCCGCCCTGCTTCTCAGTTCAGAAAAGTACAAAATAATAATAATAATAATTTTAAAAATAAATAAAGAAATGCAGAGCCTCCTTAAGAAGAGTGCTTCAGAGGTAATCCTCATTGGAATCTTCATTGGAATATGAAATTTCTGGCATGGTAATTGAAAACATTCAGCGATTTGATGTGATGGTCATACCTGCCTTTGATATGTAGGCTTTGATAGGGTCAAAACTCCTCAGCATAGGCTGAGGATGACGAGGAGTACTAGTGGTTTGCTCCAAGGTGCCACTGCATTCCAGGTCCTTTAAAAAAGCAAAATAAAGTATTCATCTAGTTGGAAACTGTTACCTTTCCCACAATTCTTATTTTTCAACTTCTATTCTTACCATGTTGGTGATTGATATATCCTGTCATTTCTTCCAGAAAATCTCTCAAATCTATTTCTTCAATTATATAATTAACTTGGATTTCCATTTTGATTTCTTTGATTTGGCTTAATTTGTTTTCATCCTATGCCTTTGCCACACAAAGTAATTTATTACAGCAATTGTGTGTGAAAAATCACATTATGAAATGGACTATTTGTACTAATTGTTATTGCTGTAATTTGACCTTTGAGTGCTACCCTCCTTCCAATGGTGGTCAATTTCTTACTCATTCACAGTTTCACCCAGCATGCAGTATAAATAACTGTGTCACTAACCTGTTTTGGGCATGGTAGGTAATTAAATCATTGAAAGAATAATGTAAATTGTGAATTTAGTTATTAAGCTACTATATTAGCTATGAAGATACCATGAAACATTTTTATTCATGGCATTTTAAAATTTATATATATATATATATATATATATATATATATATATATATATTTCTTTTGACAAAGGCCATGTTGAAATCCACATTTAAATAAGCAGCATTATAGTAAAATTTTACTAGTTAGCAAGTAGAAGCTCAATCTGATATATACTCAAATTGTATTTTCAATGTCTATCAAATGACATAAAACTGTTAATCTGTTTCTGTGGTCTTTCAACTTAGTACCAAGTCCTGAGGTAGGTCAGAAGAGAGTGTTATGAAGTCAGTGTACACATGATTTATTTTAAATAACTTCTAGTAAATTTTAAATTGTGTTTTATAAAGTTTGGTGTCTATTTTTGTAATGTGAGAACCACTAAAAATAGAACATTTTACAAAGAGAATGCTCAACAGATTAGAAAATCAGATCTGAGATTTAATTTTCAGGTTGAGCAGTTATTTTAAACAGTGAAAATTAAGCTCTTTATTAATCTTGTTCTTCTGGAGTTAGACAACTAGTGAGACATACATATTTTCTGTTTACTGATTGAACATATTTTTATTTTACATAAATGTTTCCCTTCTATTACTGTAGCTTTCAAGTAAAATGAATGTTAGCACATAGATAATTTCATCATTAGGGATTTCAATAAGGGTAGAATATGTAAGGGTATTCATCACATTTTTATTCAATCTGTTGTTAGAAAATGTCCATTGAAGGCCTTCCCTGATTGATTGCTAAGAATCTCTCATTCCTTATCACTTCAGTGATTTAGCTTAAGAAAATAAGAGCCTGACCATGTGGTGGCACAGTGGATAGGACATTGGACTGGGATGGGGAAGACCCAGGTTCGAGACTCTGAGGTCGCCAGCTTGAGCATGGGTTCATCTGGTTTGAACAAAAGCTCACCAGCTTGGACCCAAGGTTGCTGGCTCAAGCAAGGGGTTACTTGGTCTGCTGAAGACCCGTGGTCAAGGCACATGTGAGAAAGCAATCAATGAACAACTAAGGTGTTGCAACGAAAAACTGATGATTGATGCTTCTCATCTCTCTCTGTTCCTGTCTGTCTGTCCCTATCTATCCCTCTCTCTCACTTTCTCTCTGTCTCTGAAAAAAAAAAAAAAGATCATGTCTATGGTAAGAAGATATAGAAAACAAACATTTATATCATTGAGTGTATTCATGTGTCTGTTCATTACATTCATTTAACAAATATTTACGGAATATCTGCTCTGTAGTAAGTTGTAAGTAGATCATCTAGGTTAAGCTGAGGTGACAGCACGTTTATTTAGTTTTCTATGTTTTTTATTTTTACATTCTTCCATTACACTGATCTCTGGGGACAATTTTTCAAGTTTATGTGTGATTAAATTCCCTCTTCTAGAAGTTTATTTACAATTTCCCCTTCCTCTCTATACTTTTAATATATTTTTCTTTGTTGACTGATACTGGCAGTTTGTCTACTAAAGTGCTCACTCTTACCATTCTAAAATTTAAAAATCAACTAGCCCCTTCCTTGATTCTGCTATCCTCAGATATATCACCTTTTCTGCTTCTACCAAATTAATAAAAAGAAAGGTAATCTTACTGTAATTATATTTTCATTACCTACTCCAGCCCTAATTCTTTATGTTCTTGTTTATTCACAAATGCTTTTACTGAAACAACTCTCTAAAGGTCAAATCCATTCTGAACATTTAATTCAGAGGTCTTTTTGCAATCCCTATCTCCCTGTAACTCTGTAACAGTATTCAATACCACTTTAAAGCTTTCTTTTTCTGTCCAAGTTTACTATATTATTTTGTTTGAATCATCTCAGAATATTTCTGTATTCATTCTTCTATTCATTCATTCATTCATTCTATTAACAAACATGTATTGAGCTCCTATTATGTGCTGAGCCTTGTGCAAGATGCTAAAGCAAGATAGTTCCCGTATACAAAAATTAACTCAAAAATGGATCAAAGACCGAGATATAAGGCCTGAAACAATAAATTACACAGAAGAAAACATAACTACTAAACTTTAGGACCTTGATCTTAGAGAAGTTTTCATGAATTTGATTCATAATTCTGCAAAGGAAATAAAGGCAGAATTAAATGAATGGAATTATATAAAAATAAAAGGTTCTGCACAACAAAAGAAACTATCAACAATGGTTCTGGCTGGTTGGCTTAGCAGTAGAGTGTTTACCCAGCATGTCGAAGTCCTGAGTTCAATTCCTGGTCAGGGCACACAGAAGCGACCATCTGCTTCTCTACCCCTTCCTCCCCCCTCTTTTTCTCTCTATTTTTCTCTCTTCTTCTCCCATAGCCATGGCTCAAATGGTTTGAGCAAGTTGACCCTGGGCACTGAGTATGGCTCTATGACCTCGCCTCAGGCACTAAAATAGCTTGGTTGCCTGAACAATGGAGCAGTGACCCCAGATTGCCCTGTAGGGGGCTTTCCATGTGGATCTGTGTCAGGGCATGTGAAGGAGTCTGTCTGTCTGCCCCCCTGCCTCCTGCCTCTCACTTAACAAAAAAACCCCAAACCATCAACAAATCCAAAAGACAACCAATTGAATGGGAGATGATATTTGTAAGAAACAGCCCCAATAAGGGGTTAATACCCAAAATATAAGGTGTGGTAAAGTTGATTTACAGTTGTTTGTATGAAAAATAATATAATAATAAATAATAATACAAGAAAAAAACTCTGTGTTTTGCATACTCACAACTCAAAACCTACTTTTGCTATACCCTCTATATAAAAAACCTCATACAACTCAACATCAAACAACCCAATTAAAGAATGAGCAGAGGACCTGAACAGACATGTCTCCCAAGAAGACATACAAATGTCCAACAGATATATGGAAACATACTCAACTTCACAAGGTTTTAGGAAAACACAAATAAATACTACAATGAGATATAACCTCACAGCTGTTAGAACGGCTATTATCAAGAACACCAGTAATGACAAATATTGGAAAGGTGTGAAGGAAAGGGAACCCTCATTCTCTGCTGGTGGGAATATAAACTGGTATAGCCATTATGAACAACAGTATGGAGATTCCTTTAAAAATTAAGAATAAAGTTACCATATAATCCAGCAACCACACTTCTGGATATCTACACCCCCCCCAAAATTGAAAACATCTATTTGCAAAGACACATGCATTCCTGTGTTCATTGCAGCATTTTTTATGGTGGCCAACACATGAAAACAATCAAGGTATCCTTAGGTAGGTGCTTGGATAAAGATGTGGCACATATATACAATGAATACTACTCAGCCATAAGAAAAAATGAAATACTGCCATTTGTGACAACATGGGTGGACCTTGACAATATCATGCTAAGGAAAAAGTTAAGAATTATATGATTTCACTCAGATATAAAACTGAAAGCAACAAATGAACAAACAAACAAAACAAACAAAAACTCATAGATACAACAACAATCTGGTGTTTACCAGAGAGAAGAGGGTAGGGGCAGGTAGTAAAGGGTAAAGGGGATCAACTATAGGATAATAGAAGATTTTTTGAGTTTGGGTTTGGGCATAATATGCATATACAGATCATGTAACAGAAATGTGCACTTGAAACCTATGTACTCTTATTAATCAATGTCACTCCAGTACATTTAATAATAATAATAATAATAATAATAATAATAATAAAGCCCAACAGGTTAGACAAGGTTTCTGCCCTCCTGAAGTATACTTTTTCTGGGTTGTTTTTTTTTTTTTTTTTTTTTGTGTGTGTGTGTGTGTGTGTGTGTGTGTGTATGTATGTATGTGTGTGTGTGTTTTTTTTTTTTTGACAGACAGAGAAACAGAGAGAGGGGCAGATAGGGTCAGACAGACAGGAAGGGAAAGAGATAAGAAGCATCAGTTCTTCCTTGCAGCACCTTAGTTGTTCATTGATTGCTTTCTCATATGTGCCTTGACCAGGGGGTGGGAGGGGAGGGCTACAGCAGGGCAAGTGACCCCTTGCTCAAGCCAGTGACCTTAGACTTCAAGCAAATGACCTTTGGGCTCAAGCTAGTGATCATGGGGTCATATCTATGTTCCCACGCTCAACCCAGGGGCCCCACACTCAAGCTGGTGAGCCTGTGTTCAAGCCAGATAAGCTGAGCCTGCCCTCAAGCCGGCAACCTTGGGGTTTCAAACCTGGGTCCTCTGAATCTCAGTTCAATGCCACTGCCTGGTCAGGCCTGAAGGCTTTAATGGAGGAGATAGATAATTAAAGGAGATGAAATGAAACATTGCACTTTTTATTTTATAGCAATTAATCACTTTGTAGTAATGTTGCAAAAGAAATCAATTGTGTTGTTATAGCTCCAGAGTAGTGTATAAAATATTGTTGATTTCCTACGTCACTCCTAAAATCCTAATTTTTTCTTCAGGTATCCATCCTTAACATGGCCTGTGTTTCAGAAAGTAGAGACACCATCCTAGTCCTAGGGATCCGATCCCAAATGGTTTAACCTTTCATGGGAATTCAATTCTCCTTGACTGTGATTGGTTCAGCTATGATATGGGAAGTAGTTCCAACCAATGAGACTTATAGAAAGCCTGTCCTTTCAGTACAAATTTTCATCAATATGAAATACACTTTTTTTTCCCATTTAAAGATTTTCAGCTGGATTTCTTTTTATCTTTCTAATTTATTTAATTCCAGTATTTTCTCTGCCAGCTTTTTTGTTAGGCTCTATGCGACAATTTGACTTTCCATCACCTAATTTTAACTTCTCTGTCTCACTCAGCTTAAATTAGATTTCTAGTGACAAAAATGGCAGATTTTTAAACCCTGTTTTACAATCTCTTTTAATAGGTAAATTTAATATATCTTTCATTGTGATTACAGATATCCTTTGTATTTGCACATGTCCTTGCTACATAATTTACTTTTTAATTGTTTTATGCTTATTATTTTCCTGACTTCTTGAATTTTCTCTGTTCCATTTATTTAATTTTGCTATATTTTTCTCTCCTCTCCTCTCCATGATAAGAAATTTTAGTATTTTGTTTTGAATCTTTATTAATTTTTAATTTATTGGTTTACATGGATTCAAGTGTCCCACTGAATGTAACTCCCTCACCCCCACCCCTGTGTCCCTTTTTATACCCCCTTTGCCCCCCTCCCCCTTACTCCCTTCGCTCTTCCCTCTGTTTTTAATCTTGTATAATCTTTACTTGGCCCGTTGAAGCTCAAAATATATGTTTCCTGTTCCAGGAAATTTCTATTCTCTTTTTACATTTCTTCCTCTATCTTGTCTCTGCTGTCCATCTCATAGGTATAAAATAGGTTTTGGAAATTCCAGACCTGTTCTCTGTATCTCTTAATTGTTTCTCTTATACTTCCTGAGTCCTTGGCCATTTTCATTGCATTCTGAGAGAAACCTGTAGCTACACCATCCTGCTCACAAAATTATTTCATAAGTTTTTGTTCTGCTTATTTGGCACATATATTAACTTTGTTTACTTACCACGGTTGCTGGTTTACTTTTCATAGCAATGTTCTGCTTTATAAGTGCACTGTTCTTCCTGATTTCCTTACTGATGGTAATTATACAGACTTATAATAGCAAATTTTCTATTTACTATTTTAACAGTATTTTTTTTTTGCTTTCATTTTAAGTTTTATCTCCTATGGTTTTCTTTATCAAATGTTTGGTAATTCTTGGTTATCATGTTATATTTCTTTGGGCATTCTGCTAAGTGAGTTACACAAGAGTTTGTTTTCTGGTTGTGGTAGTCTCTTGTTTTCCTATAGTCACTAGGTTTCTGGGACATTGTCCTGTTTCTCTTAGCCCAGACACTTCTTTTTCCATTCACTGTTCACCCTGTGGGCCATGTCAGTGCTGTTCTGTGTGCAGTGTGGAGTGAGAAGATCCCGCTGCTGAACTTCTGTCTGTACAGCTCTCGGGGGGATCGTTTCACCGGCCACATGAGCACCCCCTCCTGGAGCTCTTTGGAAGCACTTCTCACTCGGCTTCAGTTTATCCGGCATATTTGTTTCTCTGTCAATTCATCTTGTCTCTTTTTCACCTTTCAGGAATTAAAAAAAAAAAAAATTCTGATAGGCTGATTGCACTTACTGATTTTTTTGCATAATTATTGATATTAAATAATCATTTGAAAATGGAAATGAAATTATTATGAAGAATGCATGCAAAGCTGTATTTTGAGATGTCGTACTCAGAAAGATCATAACTTTAAATCTAGTCAATACTAAAACAATGAATCAAGTATCCAGTCCAGGAATTTAGAACAGGAACAACAAACAGTTACTGAAGAAAGTAATTAAGATAAGAACAAAAATTAATAACAAAACTTCAAGAAACAGCTCTTATAAAAATCCAGCAGCTTGTTCTTTGATAAGGTCAACAAAATGAACATGGTACATACTAGTAATTCTCATCCATAGGAGATTATTAAAAATGGCAATACACAACATTAGAAATAGAGACTGAAACCATAGATTTAGAAAGATTTAAGTTTATGTTACTATAGATAATACTGTGCTAACAAATTGAATTAGTTTATAGGAACATATAAAACTCTAAAATAACTCAAATAATTAAAATATATGAAGACAAATAAAAATGCAAGTTTTCTGAGAATTACTTCCCCCTGACAAGCTAAATTTGGGTCATTTTATGGTCATGTTCATTGCAATTATGAGGAACAGATTTTTCTTCTGTGTTTTGCCAATTGTTTTACAGGGACAAAATGTGAAATAATTTAGAGTTAATATTATTTAACTATCATCCCCATGAGATCACAACCTGATAAAGTTTGCATACACTTACAGAAACTTATAAAAATTAACATCTAAAAGGAAATTCTAATTAATAGTATTTTTCTCTTAAATAATTTATCACAGCAAAGTAAAGTTTATTCTAGGAACGCAAAGGTCACTAACTAGATGACTTTCTATATTTTACTGCAATAAGAAGATAGTTCATGAGAGAAAAAGTATTTGACTACTTCTTTAGTCATAAAAATAAAGGTATTAGTAAATTTTAACCTCTACTATCAATTAAAAATAAAAAATCTAGTGAATTAGAAATAAAAATATTTTCTTAGCATACATGTAGTCTTCTAAACTAATACCTAACACTGTTCTCAGTGGAGAAATACTAGAACAGTGAACAACATAAGGCTATCTGTAACCCTGCCACCAACCTGAATTGTTCTGGCAATACTGAGTTCCTCTCAAAAGTTATTTGATAAAAACTCTTCAGTTAAAAAGAAGTCTTACTATAAAATGAAACAAAATTTGGTAATTGTTTTAGCCGAATCAGTTAAGACAAAAATTTTAAAAAGACTTTTCTAATTATTGGAAATAAATAAAGTTGTTCATGGATGAGAGTAATTTGCCTGTACAATCTACAAGAATCAACTGAAAAATGATTAGTATGAATGGAGTTAAGTAGGCAAGAGTTGGTTATAAAACATATATAAGAATCAACATTTTTCTCACATATCAGCAAAAATTAATTAGACAATATGATGGGATAAAAATATCTCATCAAAAAGCAGTGACAGTATGTAAAAAATTCCTCAATTCCTAAAACAAACACAAACAAACAAGAAAACTCCACTGAAGTTTTCTGTGATCCATGAGTATCAGTTTGAATAATGTAGAGAAGGATGATGTACCTGCATGGTAAAATTTAATATTGTAATAACTATAGTTCTACCCAAATTAATTTGCAAGTTTAATGCAAATCCATTAAAAATTCCAATGGAATTTGAGGCAGTTTGAAAAACTCTACATTTCAGCTGGGAGAATAATCATGAGGTTAAACAAAAGTCTTTTGAAAAATATGGATAAAAATTTATGTGTTTGCTGGGGCGAGGGGAACTTACATGATTAGCTATTAAAATATTTTAAACTCTCTTGTACTGCTGCTGGTGAGAGGCGAATAGATAGGCTCTTAGACAACATCAACTTCTGAAGGATTTCCTAAAAGTAAGAGTATGAAGTCTTAAAGCTGTACATTAATCCTGAGGAAATAGGGATGCACCCAAGATGCATGGATAAGGTGGTTTATTTTTAAAATGATATTAATGGAAAGTTTGAAACCCTTTGGTCAGCAACAGATGATTGGATGATTTTGATGTCTGGAATATCATGCAATAACTGCCATGTTTTAATGACATGGGAATATGCTCACTTATATGAAAATGAAAAAATCAAGATTATAAAATAGTCTGAAGGAGTTTGAAAACCTACCCATTCTTATTGTACTTTGTGGAAGTTACTTCATCTCTCCAAAGTTCAGTTGTTTCTGAGAGTGATGTGATTTACCTCATAACGTCTCTGTTGGGCTGCATGAGAGAAAGTGTGTGGAGGGTTTATCCTAATGCCTGGCATGAGGAAGGTCTGTAAATGTGACCTGAAGTGAAGATGAAACGTTATTATGTATATAAATCAAGAAATGAAGGAAATATACTGACATGTTAAAGAGCTTATCTCTGGGTAGAGTTTTTAATGAGTGATTATTACATATGTTTTATAGTTCCTGTACTTTATGCATTTTTCCATGATAAATAATTTTAATGAGAAAAGTGTTTTTTTTTTTTTTAAAGAAAGCTGATAGGAAATATTTCTGGGTGGTATACATAAAGCTATGTAATTCAATCCTTGTCCTTCTGAGCAAAGGCATTACTGTGGGGAGCCGCCGAACCTGGCCCACTCTAAGCTGTCTCCACTCCCTTCAAAACTCTCCTGTGTTAAAAACAATTCTGGCCCTGGCTGGTTGGCTCAGCGGTAGAGCGTCGGCCTGGCATGAGGGGGACCCGGGTTCAATTCCCGGCCAGGGCACATAGGAGAAGCGCCCATTTGCTTCTCCACCCCCCCTCCTTCCTCTCTGTCTCTCTCTTCCCCTCCCACAGCCAAGGCTCCATTGGAGCAAAGTTGGCCTGGGCGCTGGGGATGGCTCCTTGGCCTCCTGCCCCAGGCGCTAGAATGCCTCTGGTTGCAACAGAGCGGCGCCAGAGCATCGCCCCCTGGTGGACATGCTGGGTGGATCCCGGTCAGGCGCATGCGAGAATCTGACTGCCTCCCCATTTCCAACTTCAGAAAAATACAAAAATAAATAAATAAATAAATAAATAAATAAATAAATAAATAAATAAAATTCTAAGGAATGGGTGCTTTAACTTCCTGCTTCCACTGTCCGTTTCCCCTTGTTGAGTTGAGAAGACATCCTCTTCTGGGAGAAGGTTGTCTGTCCTTCCCAGGTCATGGCACCTTAATGCTTACTAATAAGCAGTCAAGCATAACCATATCAGAGAACGCCTCACTTGGATTCAGACTTAATTATAAAACGACCCTATCCTAGTCTTTAATTATTGCACCACAGCCTTGCTTGGAGGCATGCCTTCACTCTAGCTTCCTCTGGCTTCTCAAGCACCCAGCCTTACATTCCTGTCTGTTGTGTGTTTAAGCTTTGGGTAAATGGGAACACAGAGTGATTTCTACAACTTCTAGCAGGAAATGGTGAGCCCTTTACTTCCCTGTGAGCTGTGTCCCAGCACTGGCTCTTATGCTCATCTGCAGCTCCCCACAGAGCAACTTTTCTCCTGGTGAGGCTGCCCTAGCAGGGCACATGCTGGCAGCAGCAACATTTTCTGTGTCGTCCTCATTGACCATATACCACTTTGTGGGTGGAGTGCAGAGCGCATTCCTAGCAGCTGTGGCTGATGCAATGCTTTGAGAATACTCCAGCTCCCAGAAGCCTCCTGGGCATATCCAGGAAGGAAGCTTGCCCGCTATAAGGAAGTGACTTAGCGCCAACCATGCAGCTCCCTGATCTTTTCAGCCATTGGTTATGAAGGACACGCTGTAACACCCTATTGGCTGAACCCATGTATATAAGCTAGTTTACTTCCTGAATAAAGTGGATCTGCGTCACTGAACCTGGTCCCTGGAATCGGGTCTTTGCGTCTCTGTCATCCTCACCCCCCGCAGGACTTGTCCACAACTGGTGCCCAACGTGGGGCAGGGACCTAACCGGCATCCAAGGGATGGGTGAGTGACCCTCTGCAATGGAAAACCTTCTCCCCCACTCCCGAACCCCACAGGCTCGAGCCCTGCACACCCTATTGCAGAGTAGGCGAGTTGAAGTTTGTGAAAAGGATCTCTGTACTTACTGGGAGATCCTCTCTGGTCTCAATCCCTGGATTGAGAATGTGCCTCTCTGGGACCCGGATACTTGGGCCTGAGCCCTCTGACGTGTTTGTTCAGCTGAGGTGCATGAGGGACAGGCCTTCCCTCTGGGCCTCACTCCTGCCTTATTGGCAATACACACCTGCTTGACCGGTGCTCCTGCTGGGACCCTCCGCCAGTCCCTAAGGTCCTACAGGCTACTCCTCTTTCAGAGGAACCCCTACCTCCGTATTTGCCCCCTCCACTGAGGAGGAAAGTAGTTTAGCCTCCGAGTTTGCAGCTGAGCGTGCAGAAACAAAATTGCTAATTGTGCCATCAGCTCTGCCACCAGGAAAAGCAGAAGTCGCTAGTTCTGCACTCCCTGCCCAGGCTCAGTGCCCCACCCCAGCCTCTCAGATGCCATTTTCTTCAACACGTGTTCCTGCTACAGTCCCTTGGGCCAGCCTATATGCCCCCATGTGTCTTTTTTCTTTCTGTCTGTCTCGTCTATTTTTCTGTATCTCTCGCTCTCTCTCTCCCCCGCCCCTTTCTCTGAAATGACACTGGAAGGACCCAGCCATGGCACAGTGGTGGGGATCACACTCTCTTATAATGCAAGGGAGAGGTTATGCTTGTGTTTTTCTGCCAATTTGGGTCCCAGGAACCCCACAACCTACTTGACAGGGTTTCTTGGGCACCCACTAAATGGTTCAGTCTTTACCTGTCCAAAGCCACAGCCCTGGCCTTCTCCACACTGACTACACCTGAGGGGAGGAGGTCCTCAGTGCTCCAGAAGAAGACCTTGTGGCTGGCATGTGTGCCCCATCACCTGGGGGGATGTGGACGCTTTGGTGGTGCAGGCCCAGAGAATGGCCCCAGACGGGCCCCCAGGCCCTGGTGCTCTGTTCTTGCTTATGTGTGCTATAGTAACCGCTGACTCCCAGACGCAGGTGGTGGCAGCCCAGGGCTTGAGCCTGACAGAGCAAGCTGGTGTTTTCAGTTCATCTTTGGAGGATGAGGAGAATTGGGCCGGAGTTGTGGTTCGCAGACTCCAGAAGATAAACGGCGGCAGCTGCAGTGGAAGGATGAATGGAAGCCAGGCTTGCATCGCCGAGTGGCCACTGGAACAGCAGGGAGTGCCTGCTAAGCCGCTGGTGGGTTCGCTGACATTTTGGGACATAGGGGTGGATGCCATCATGCTCTCCAGAGCAGAGATGGAAATGCTGACTGCCATTGCCATGTGCTCCTCTTTGAGACAGTGTAAGACCTGCCAGGCGGCAGGGATGAGGGGGGTGGCTGAGGCCTCATGTGCGTGGACTGATTTCCTGGACTATGACTGGAGTGGGCACTGGCTCCTTTGTTGGATGGACTTATGGATTTTGGACAATGTGAAATATCCTGATGGGGGTGGGGGGCAGCTTTGCTGGAGGCCCTTCCCCTGCCCCGGGAAGCTTTTCCCATGGCTAGAAAGAAGGCCGAGGACATTTTGTGCTTTTGGCAAAGTGCTCAGAGACTGGTGAAATGTATCTTTGTAATTGTTAAAATTGTATGATTTGTCATGTTGTTGTAATTTGTGTAATGTGCCTTGCAACCATATGCAGTACACAGCCCACGGCAAGTCATTCATTCTGTGTTTGGACGCTGGGACCTTTGTGGGTAGGGGGCATGCATGGACCTACGTCCATTTTTTACAATCAAAATGGAACTGTGTTTAATGGCACCTAGAAGGTCTCTGTAACACAATGGGAGGGAAATGACATCCCGACCCCTAGGGGGAATCCCTTGTTTAAGACCCCCGTTCTATTTCCTAACTAGTGAAACATTACAGAAGCTTGCCTCATTGTTTAATCCAGCTAATCTACTAGCATATAGTATAATAGGTATTATAGTTGTTTTAGTTCTACTAGGGTTCTGTTGCATAATGCGTAGCATTCAGAAGCTATAACAACAGCAAGCTGTCATTCATCAAGTCCAATTGGCCTTAATTAAAAGAGAAGGGGGAGATGTGGGTAGAGTGCAGAGCACATTCCTAGCAGCTGCGGCTGATGCAGTGCTTTGAGAATATTCCAACTCCCAGAAGCCTCCTGGGCACACCCAGTAAGGAAGCTCGCCCGCTATAAGGAAGTGACTTAGCACCAACCACGCAGCTCCCTGATCTTTTCAGCCATTGGCTATGAAGGACACTCAGTAACACCCTATTGGCTGAACCCATGTATATAACATATATATAAGCTAGTTTACTTCCTGAATAAAGTGGATCTGCTTCACTGAACCTGGTCCCCGGAGTCGGGTCTTTGCATCTCTGTTGTCCTCACCCCCGGCAGGACTTGTCCACACCACTTGTCTAGTGTTTCCAGGAAGTCCTACTTTTGGCATCTCCAAGATGATATTCTGTTCATCACATTAAGTACTGTCTTTGAATGGCGCTCTGTCTGAATGAAGGGAGGTGTACAGAGCAGTGAGAAGACTCTCTTCTAGGAAGCTTCATGGACACACTACAATATCAAACAACACCCAGAAACAGTGGCTTCTTGTTCTTCTTGCTTGCCTCTCTTCCTACATATTCCCATGTCATATTGTTAGAAATTGTGTTCAGCAATGCATTTCTTTCTGCTTTGTGCCATGGTCGTTTCCAGGTTTGTCTCCCTCACTAAACTGTGGTTCCTTCAGGGTGGAACTGCATCTATTCACATTTGTACCTTGAGCATGAATCCAGGGGTCTGGAAAATGACTGCTGCCTAACAAATGTATGTTGAGTGGGAAAGGACTTGACAGTGTCCTGGATGCTGTATGCCATGTCCCTTCTGCTTAGAGCATTTTGATTTTCTTAATGTCCAACGCTCAGTCCTTGGAACAGAAACAACTTATTTTGTATCTGTTCAACGAGTAGTGCACCTCTTGTGTCAGAACCCAGTAAGTGAACCAGAAAAAGGCTCATAAGGCATGTGGATGCATCCATAGTGGCTGTCAGTTCAGCAGAACAAATTAATTAGTTGAAATTATCCTTCGTGGTACCAAAAGAAAGCCAGCCTGTCCCTAGGAAATAGGCTTTGCTAGCTGCAGGCTAACGGCCCTGAGAGCAGCCGTGCCAGCGCCCCGCCCCGCCCTCTGCAGCAATGCTCCTTCATGGTGAGGCAGGACCAGCTCTCCCTCCGGGTTTCTCCTGCTTTGGGATTCTCCTCTCCACTGTCCTTCACCTCAGTCATAGGATGCTGCAGTGTCTCTCTCCCAGCCTCTTTTCTTTCTCCCTGACTGTTCTTGTCATCATAATGGAGTGTTTTGTTCTTTAATCTTCAAGTATTAAAACCAAGACTTACTGGTATTTTTAAACAAAGCAAAGCATCAAGAAACAGAAGTGGTGTCCCACACAGACAACCCTCTGTTGATGGTATGAGGAAGGACTGTATCCACATTGTTCTAAAGTTAAAAGACTAAAATGATATATAGTTGGTTAAACTCCCTACACTGTCCATCCACTTTCCATGTTCCTCTCCCCAGTGATAATTCTAGTTCACGTTTTAGTGTGTGTTTTTCCATTAAAATATTTTAAATATCATGTGCACCAACATGTGAAAATTAAAGTAGAGTTATATATGTCTTTTCTATTTCCCCAGAGCAATCCCAAGAAAGCTACTCTGAACCTGTTACCATTCAATGTATCTGAAGAAATGACTACATTGCCCTCCCCCTCCCCCTCCTTTCTTATTCTTTGTGACTGTTGCGTAATATTCCATTGTGTACGGTGGTGGTCAACCTGGTCCCTACCACCCACTAGTGGGCATTCCAGCTTTCATGGTGGGCGGTAGCGGAGCAATCAAAGTATCATATTAAAAAAAAAGATAGATTTAACTATAGTAAGTTTTTTTATAAAGATTTATTCTGCCAAACTTAGTGAAAATCCGACATAAAGTACTGGTAAGTAATTATTATTATATGCTTTAACTTGCTGTAAGTCTGCTTTATAAATTTTATAAAGTAAAGTTGCTTTCCTACTTTATAAATCACCATTACTGTGGAACTGGTGGGCGGTTAGAAAATTTTACTACTAACAGAGATACAAAAGTGGGCGGTAGGTATAAAAAGGTTGACTACCCCTGGTGTAGATAGTCTAAGGTACTGCACCAGTTCTTATTATTGGACATTATGACTTTCTCTTGGACTCTTACTCTTCAATAATACAATTATGACTGGCCTTACGTGGCATGTCTGAACACGTCTCTGAAGGATGTGTACATTTTACATGTTGATGTTATTGCTATATTGTCCTTCAAAAACAAAGTTGGTTGTCACTAACTTAGTCTTGCAGAGGACTTGAATATACCCAATTATCAGACTTTTCTATTTTTTTGTCAATATAATAGGAGAAAAATTTTATTTTGTTATTTCAATTTATATTTCTTTGATTGTATGTGAAGATGTTGACTAATTAAAATTTATAGGCAATCTGTAGTTTACCTGTGAACTGCTTTTTTTTCTATTGTTTGGCCCTTTTTTTTTGTGGTGGTTTTCTCCTTATTGGTTTATATGAGGTACCTAGCCATTACTGTATCTCATTACTGTATCTCCATCTCCATCACATTGATCCAAGATTGACTCACACTAACCACTCAGAATTGTTGAATGAATGAAAAAAAGAATAATTGAATCAGCCTATGTATGCCATGAAATTTTAATTGTTTTGAGTTTGTTTATGATATTTTTCCCAGTGGAAGCTTTAGATTTTTATTTAGCCATATTTATTAATCTCTTTCTATTAGGTTTTTTTTGGAACTTCCTTGCTCCAAGTTTATAAATAAATTACCAAGTCTCCTTTGAAGATATCTATGGTTCCATCTTTTAGATTCAACTCTTAGACCTCTCTACCATTTATTTTGATATAAAAAATAAAGTATCTAGTTTTTATTTTTCTCACAATAATTGTCTATCTTTCCTATATGTGTTTAGCATAACTACAAACATAAGCTACATTTTCATGGATCAGGTCTTTTCCTGGACTCAATCAAAAAATTTTTTTAATTTACTTTAGAGAGGAGAGGGAGAGGCAGCGAGAGAGAGGAGAGACAGAGAGAGAGAAGGGGGGGGAGAAACTGGAACCATCAACTCCTATATGTGCCTTGACCAGGCAAGCCCAGGGTTTTGAACCGGCGACCTCAGCACTTCCAGATCAACGCTTTATCCCACTACGCCACCACAGGTTAGGCTCAATCAAATTGTTTTAATCACTGTAGTTTTATAATATGCTTTTAGTTGTTGAAGCTGTTTCTCCCTCATTTTATTTCTTCTTTTTAGGTTTTTTATATGGCTATAATTGTATACTTATTTTTTCCAGATAAATTTCAGAATCATTTTTGCTAAGTTTTATGTAGTATATGCATTTTATAAATCTTTATATTTGTCTAGAATTGATAAAAATTTTATTTTGTTTAGAAGTTCAGGTTATTAAACTTAGGGTGGGCTGGATACCACAAGGTGCTCCTTAGAGAAATGGGCTAATGTATATGGGGATACTTCGCATCCTTTGACAAGAAGGATTTAGGTTTGAGTTTAGATATGCTTTGCTAGAACTTTAGAGTATGAATAGGTCCTATAGTTCTAGACATGCCTCTTTATACTTGAGTATGATGAACTGTTGACAAGTTATCCTCAATCTTAATCACCTATTTTGTCTTAAGAAGATTAGGTACAAGAAAAGTTAATCCCTTGTCTTTATTTTGCTACTAATGAACTGCTTAGCTCTTGACAATTTACTTAAATTGAATTTCTGATGCTCTGCTTCATCATCTGCAAAGCAAGCATATACTGCTCATTCATTCATTCATTCATTCATCAAATAATACTTTCTTTCCCTGCCTACCTTTGAGAATTGTAAGGATCAAGTACCCGCATTTTGGTAAAATATTTGTTTGACGATATTAAGGTCTTAGGGTTAAACGTGGCGCTTTCAGAGCAGTTAGTTTGCTTATGTCCAGTCCCTCTCTCCCCAAATCTCCCTGAAAACACAATAAGGAAAATTCCTTTTTAAAAGGCTGGAGCCAGTAAGGGCAAAAGAACAGGCCAGGAGACTGCCATAAAAAAAAAAAAAAGGTATCAGCAAGGTATGGGAGCTAGAAAATAGAGGGGGAAAAAGCCAGAACTCATTTGCAAGAAGTAATCCCGAGGCAAGTCAGGAAGCAGAGGCACCTGGTACCTCTGAAGGCTGGCGCTGAAAAGAGGAGGGGGAATTGGAAGTCTAAGAGAGGAGCCTCTCCCCTACTGAAAGCTAAAAAGTATATTGAGTTGTAAGGATGAGGAATGAGCTTGGTGGTATATTGGGAGGGAAATTTAGTATTAACATGGAGGTAGTAATAGAATCATAAATCTTCTTCCATAATAGGAAGTCAGAAGGTAATACAATTAATTTTTTTTAATCAAGAAATAGAAGAACATGCATGCTATTAAAGAAATAATTGAAGCTGAAACTACACACAATATTGGAAGTGATTGGGCAGGCCGGGGGAGGACTGGGGCTTCTATTATTTTAGTGTAAGCGGTAGTACTAATAATGGGTGCTGTTACTTGGCAGACTTCTTTAACTGTGTACATATATTATAGTGACAAAAATTAAAAAAGACTATGCAATTGTGAAAAGGTGCGTCTCTTTAGCACAAGATTTGGCATTTGGTGTTTAATAAATGTATGTGGAATGGTTGAACAAATATCATTCCATTATTTGGAAAACTCTCTAATTTTTCTCTTCTTATTGGTACTATATAGGAATTAGAATTAAGTCATGTGCTCTAGGGGTTGATGAGTAATGTATTTGGAATATCACCATAAAAGAAACTGGTTTTTACTTTGGGAACTACAGAATATTGGGAGACATTTGAATAAAGTTAGAAACCAAAATGTCCGTTTGAACTTTGAATGTATTGTATGTCCTTTAACCAATGAAATTTTGGGGGTTAAAATATACATGTGTTGGTATAAGTTTATCAAGATGTGACAATATTTTCTCTACCAGAAAATCTCTCTAACTCAGGCACTAACAGAACAGGAGCTTGATAACTCTTCCCTTTGCCTTTACTGTTTTCTGAAATGAGGTTAAAACTCAACCTGCCTCAAGGTAGGTAGTTGAGTATTAGAGAAATCCTGGCACCTAATTCTTCCATTTGATACCGTAAATATAGTAGCTGAGTTTGGAAGTTAAATTACCTCTTCCAAGAGGATAATCAGAATGTCAGGAGCTAGAGATTCAGTTGGAGTAATGTGACCTCCTATTTGAAATAAAGTCTGCACTCCAGAAAATTCAAAGTTCTGCTAATATTAGAAGTAACTAGACAATAATTGGTTCAGTGATTATTCTCCAGGATGGAGAATGTTTTACTTATGGAATTGCACTACAGAATTGAGTCCAATATTTATTTGTAAGTGGCTATGAATTTGTTGGGAAAGAAGTGCGATATTACTTAAAGAACACATTTGATTTCTTTTTCTTTGTAAGACAGGTATGTTTGACTCATATGGTACTTCTGCATGTATATGT
This sequence comes from Saccopteryx bilineata, assembly GCF_036850765.1. Classification (NCBI taxonomy): domain Eukaryota; kingdom Metazoa; phylum Chordata; class Mammalia; order Chiroptera; family Emballonuridae; genus Saccopteryx; species Saccopteryx bilineata. The sequence continues at coordinate 102,086,713 of NC_089495.1, read as the reverse complement.
TGTACCAGTTGGTCTAATATCTTGAACATTCATATTGGCTTTTTAATCTCACCATTTTACACTCACAGAGTGATTGTTTGACTAAGGCATAACTATTTTTGCTACCTAATTATATAAAAAATAATTTCACATGGAAATGATACTTAAGTAAAAGTTTCAAAAGTAGAATTCACACCTGCTAAGGGTAAATATGTAATTGATTTGGGTGTCTTCTGTATGAAATAATTGAATTGAAATCACATTTTAAAACTTTTGTTGTTCCTAGAGTGAATTACTGGTATTTAAGCGACAGCAACAGGAGGAAGAAAGAACCAGAACCCACCAGGATGAGCACAGAAGGTACAGATGGCTAATAAAGTAGAATCCTTGGTTAGAACAGTTACCTATAAATTGGTTGCAATATTTTAGGAAACAACTATAGTAATGTTAAATACAGTTTTGAAATTCATATTATCTTTCTAATCTTTATATGACCAGAGTGTGATATATGTGTGAGGATGACAACTGCTACATACACATACAATATCCATGTATTTTCTGGATTTGTGGCACAAATTTACTCTAGAAAACTAACTTATGCTCTCAAGCTATATGGAACAAATCATCTTCATCCTCTGAGATGAGGCATTTGCATTTGTAGACTATTTTAGAGTAATTGAACTAGTATGGATGGTGAAACACCTGTACTTGAATACAAAAGCTCAGATAAAAACTACCATAAATTTGTTTTATATTGACTAACATTATTTGGAAAAAATCTGAAAATAGAGCCATTAAGAACTTTTAATAGTGTAAGTACTCTCTATTCTATTCCTAATAGCAGACATTCAGTGCCCAGTAAAATATCATGTTGATGTTGGGACAGTGCTAATAGCCACGGTATCTGTCATTATGTTGGGATTTTCCTGAGGGGCACTTGGGTTATTTCAGTTTATTGCTCTGTGCTTGAGTGTCTTAGGAGAATAATTTAATGTAAAAACTTTCATGATTTAAAGGAACAAATTTTCTTTTGAAGGTTAGTGGCTTCTTTTATATGTTTAAATTTCCACTAAGCACTAAAGTGTATTCTCAAATTGTGGCAGTTTCATTTTGTAAATGAGACTTTAAAAGGTGTTAATGGAAGCTCCCAGTTCTGAGTAGCCACCAACTGTGGATGGATGCCCATTCTTCTGACTAATTATGCTGCTTCCATCATCTAGTAAAGACAGTTTTAAAGTATCAAATGTAAATTTATGTGTTTTCCTCTCATTATAAGCAAACATCAAAACTGTGATACACTGGTAGACTATTTTGTTGGGAAAGGGGATACCATTACAGCTACCTAATTTTTAATAAAATAGACAACAAATTATTTTAGTTTCCTGTAGGTTTTTCTCATTGTTTTGAAATATCTTTCTATTAAAAAAACTGAGATTAGGCCCTGGCTGGCTGGCTCAGTGGTAGAGCATCGGCCTGACATGTGGAAGTCCCGGGTTTGATTCCTGGCCAGGGCACACAGGAGAAGGGCCCATCTGCTTCTCCACCCTTTCCCCTCTTCTTTCTCTCTGTCTCTCTCTTCCCCTTTTGCAGCCAAGGCTCCAATGGAACAGAGTTGGCCCAGGCACTGAGGATGGCTCTATGGCCTCTGCCTCAGGTGCCAGAATGGCTCTGGTTGCAACATAGTAACACCCAGATGGGCAGAGCATCGCCTCCTGGTGGCATGCCAGATGGATCCCAGTTGGGTGCATGTGGGAGTCTGTTTCTCTACCTCCCCACTTCTCACTTCAGAAAAATACAAAAAACATTAAAAAAACCCCGAGATTATATAACATTAGTTGATAGTACTAGCCAGTTATTTCTCTGGCTTTTTGAGGATTGATTAGATTGTAAAGCTTTAGGCATCTTAAATATAGTGATATGTCACATTAATAAACCCTGTTAACTAGGAAATTAATCTTCAATAGCCATCCAATAAAAATGCAAGTTATTTGATTAGACGTGGAAAGGATTACTTTTTTGTTGTTACAGAAACCTTGAACCTCATTGTTTAGGTTTATTTCCATACTGCTGAAACTTAAATATTGGTGAAGCTATTTGTTCTACACTGTATTTTCTCTTTCTATTAATTCTAGTTAAATACAGATCCAAATATAATCCATGAGGAAACCTCTCTGGATAATAAACTTAATAATCAGTTTTGAAATAACTGATCAAGTCTTTAAACACATTTTTATATTCTCAATCAGGTTTTGAAAAGAGTTGATGTTTATTTTGTCTTTTAGAGTTTACAGGGATCTTTTCCATGTCATCATAGGAAAGGACTCATTCAGTAACTTCTTAATGAATAAATATCTGTGCTCATTCCCGCTGAGAGCAACAACACAAGCTACATAGTCTGTATGTAGGGGACATAAGTGCTTTCTACTGTTTGTAAGTTCACCTGGCCGGAAACTCAACCCTGAGTTTTATAATAGGAAGCTTGTGGGATTTCTCACAAGGTTTTCAATGAATCCTATAATGATTGAGCTTGAGTCATCTGCACCTGACTCAATATAATTTTTTGAATAAAAGAAGAAAGTTTAAACTCCAGAGAGAAAAGACAGATCATGGAGGTCAAAGACTTGAAGGGAACTGGGTCATGAGCTGAAAACTATAACAAACTGATGTATTGAAATTTAAACCATCTTTGAATAACAGTTTTTATCCAAAGTAACACTGAGAAGAAAATCCAGAGCATTAGTTTGGCAGCCATAAGATGTGTGTACTTTCTAGCACTAGCGAACAAAAACATAACCTGGTACTTTTTTTTTCCTATTGAATTCTCAATAGGAACTGAAAAAACAATCTCTTTACCACCTGTGATCTCTGGTTGACCAACCTCTGCTGTACTCTGGTAACTGATGCTCAAAAGTGGATCACATCACCTGGCATGCACGGTGTGTGTGTAAACTGAGGGCAGCAGACAGTGAGCAGTTTTGTAGCCTGCAGTCAGCACCATGGGTGGGTTTACAATGCTGCTGCAGTCACAGAAGCAGGCAGAGGTGGGGACCATGTACCTGATAATTCATTAGTTAACCATTTGCATATCAGGATGATGGAAGCTTTGTTCTCACCACTGGGAAGAGACTAAACAAGGCAGAGAAGGTCCTGGGCTGCATGAAAACTGACATTGGGAGGAAAATAATAGAAGTCAACGACTTAACAGCAGGATTATTTCAGATGGTGATACTACCATGAGGACCACACCATAGTGTGATGTTGATGGAGAGTTTGGAGATGGTAATTCTGCAAAACAGAGGTGACATCACAGAACAAGAGCTAGCTAGTCTCATGGAGATTAGGACACAGTACATGTGGATGTCCCCTATTCAGGCATAGGAACAAATACAAAGACCCTAAAAGGGGAAGGAGTTGGACTTTTTGAGTCCCAAATGACTGGATTATAGAGGGTAAGGAAGAGAATAATATGAAATAAGGTAGGAAATGGAGTCAAGAGCCAGAAAAACAAGATTTTGTAAGCCAGTGCTTTCATTCTAAGACTAATCAAAAGTCATAAGAAGGTTTTAGGCAAAAGGAAAGCATGATACCTCATGATTTACTAAGCTGGCTCTGTGTTGACTGGGTCACAGAGAGCAGGAGTAGAAGTAGGAGTAAGATGAGAGGGGATGGTGATTTGGATTAGAATGGTGGCCATGGAAAGAACTAAGTGAATTCTGGATGTGTTTAGTGGGAAGACTTCTAGTGGTCTGAATATGGGGTTGGGTGGGGATGTGGGGGGCAAGCCCATTTTTGTTATTGAGAAGAAGACTGGATAAAAACAGCCCTAGGCATATGAGCAGTCCAGAACACCACTGGCTGTGATGTTTAAGGGGGAGCAGGGTCAGCTGTCATTTCCTTAGGACACGAGGCTGCAGCTCAGTAAGATACTGTCCAGTCTGTGGGCTGCGAGGTCCTGTGCAGGTGACTTAAGTATGGAGCTCTGCAGTGAGCCGGGCAGACCAGAGTGCGGCGCTGGGTAGGTTTACGGTGAGAGGGTAAAAAACTTTCTAATAACTAAGATGTAACCAGTGCTTGATGGGACTTGAAATTGTTGAGAAAATAATCTAATAAACCAAAGATTAAACTGGGTCAACATGCAGTTGGCATTTTAGCTAGCCCTGAGCAAGCACAGAAAAGCAAAAGCAAACAACCCCCCCCCCAAACCATAAAACAAACAGCAATAAAAAATAACAACCCAGCCTCTGACTTTGCCACCCAGAAGTCATTGTCCTCAAGGTTCCCAAACCTCCCAGAGCCGTGGACTTACAGCCACGTACCATGTCCACATCCTCCTAATCTTCACGACTGAAAAGGAGGCTAACACGACTGGGGCCAGTGTACCTCCTCCCATACATGTGAGCGGAGTTGCCGCTGGGCACCAGGCACTGTGTTTCTAACCAGAAGCTATGGTCTTCACAACACCATCCCCAGTAACTTGCTGACGTCACAGGGAACCTATCACAGTTCTGTGTGTCCAGCCTGCACCTCCCTGACTACTCAATCATCCCAAGGCAACTCAGGCCAGGTTGTTGCCTTTAATTTACTTTTTTTAAATTAAAAAATTTTAATTTTAAAATGTAAATTTTTTATCCAAGTCCATGAAACAAATATAAATATATATATATATATATATATATATATATATATATATATATATATATATATATTTTATTTACAGAGACAGAGAGAGTCAGAGAGAGGGATAGACAGGGACAGACAGATGGGAACAGAGAGATGAGAAGCATCAATCATTAGTTTTTTGTTGCTACACCTTAGTTGTTCATTGATTGCTTTGTCTTATGTGCCTTGACCGCAGGCCTTCAGCAGACCAACTAACCCTTGCTCGAGCCAGCAACCTTGGGTTGAAGCTGGTGAGCTCTGCTCAAATCAGATGAGCCCGTGCTCAAGCTGGCAACCTTGGGGTCTCGAACCTGGGTCCTCGGCATCCCAGTCTAATGATTTATCCACTGTGCCACCACCTGGTCAGGTGAAACAAATATTTAGAATGATTAATTAGAAGTGAACAATCAGGTGGCCAGCTCTGAAAATAGAATGTAACTGTCACCCCACACTAACCCATATATTCTGACCATTATGGGAATCACTCTCTCGCCTTCATGGTTTTAGGTCCTATATGTTAAATTTAATTTCTGAAATTGGTTGCTGCGAGTATGACTGAACATCAGCGGACGATGCACTCAGACCCTCTTTTGATATCTCTCCTTCCCTGTACACTCGTTCCGTTTTCCTTCTATTTTTCACTTGTGGGATTTACTTTTACTCTCTCTCTCTCTCTCTCTCTCTCTCTCTCTCTCTCAAATCAATAAGAAATGATTAAATAAAGGAAAAGAACAGTGCCCTGTCTGGCCTGAGCCACAACGGGCACCAGCGCCAGCAAAGGGCCGTTAACAGCTTGTCATGTGGTTAATGTGAAAAAAAGTTTCTGTAGATTTCTTCTGCGCTCAGGGGAGGAAGCAGTCCCTGCAGTCAGTCATACAGCACATTAGGTTCTCAAAAATCTCTCCGCCTGCAGCAGGCTTTTTCCCTCACACACATTTTTCATTGTTTTAAAGGGTAAATAATGCTTTTCTGGACCGACTGCAAGGCAAAAGCCAACCTGGCGGCCTCGAGCACTCGGGAGGCTGCTGGAATATGAACAGAGGTAACAGCTGGGTGAGTTTTTCTTTTTCTCTTAAAAATATCTTTCAAATTTGAAGAGTAAAATCAATGAGAATTTAAAAAGAATGTTGTGGCCTTCTCCCCAGATATTTTTTTGGTATGCTGTTCAGCTGCGTGATGGGCAGTCAGCCAGGGTGATTACTGTAAATTCCACAACAGCTTCTGAGAGAGGCAAAAAGGCCTGATTTCAGCTCTGGCCAATCACAATAAAAAATGACACCTGCCGTTTGTACTCAGTGTGATTGCCTGGAGTGTAAGGCTCTTTATCACCCCTGGCCCAGAATCCACAGCAAATACAAATGAACATTTTTTTTTCCAGAAAGATTTCAAGTGAAATATGGTTATAAGAATAGTAAGCATCCTCTGGTAATACATTTTTTTTTCTCAGTGAAACTGGCATATCAAAGAAACCAGTATTTAATTTTTTTAAGAACCCTAGAGCAGAAGGCACTTTTTGAAAATGAAATGTCCTTACAGATTTCTGTGAAGAAGACCTTGCAACATATAATATGTATTTGGCATGCACCATATATTATTGAGCCTGAACTGGAGTGCATATGATTGTGGGGTTTGCAATGTGTACAAAATCAAAATTAACTACAGTAGGTTTTATAATTTAATAGAAGTCCAGGTACATAAGTGTCTTCTAAAAAAATGGAACAGATATAAATCTTTAAACTGGTGAAATACAACAAAATAATTAAGTGTTTGCTGACCTGGACACTCTAGAGAAAATCACTTTTGAATAAATAGTTGATGGGCAAAAGATTTTTTTTTTTTTTTTTTTTTTTTTAGTGAGAGAGAGAGAGAGAGAGAGACAGGAAGGGAAAGAGATGAGAGGCATCGACTCGTTGCTGTGGCATCTTAGTTGTTCATTGATTGCTTTCTCATTGATTGCTTTCTCATGTGCCTTGACGGGGTGGGGGGCAGCTGAGCCAGTAACAACTTGCTCAAGCCAGTGACCTTGGGGTTTCGATCCTGGGACCTCAGCATCCTTGGTTGATGCTCTATTCACTGCACCATCACCTGGTCAGGCAAAATATAATTTTTGAGAAGACATCGTTAGGAATCTCTTATTCATGTTTTCTTAAAAGGCAGCCAGTAGTTAAAGTTGATAGATTTCACAAATGTATATATAGAGAAGAGAACTGAAATCAGGCATATTTGAGAATGCATAGTAGACATGTCTATTTATCCATAATGTATGCTCATGTGTATCACAAGGGCATTCAGAAAAGAGAACATCAAAGAGATAAAAGAATCTAGACAATCTAGACAAACTGTTTTTGCATCATGTGTTACAATTTACAAATTGTTGACTTATTCATACAAACAAATGAGTTAGAGTCATGTGGAGAATGGAGCGGTGTGAATTTAAGACATTATCCAAGTTCATGAAATTTATAAGTTATGAATTATGGCTGAAGCTCAGATTTTGAACAGGACTTGGAAATTTGCTGCACATTTTTTCCTCTACTCAGCTACTCCCCAGATTCAGAAAGTACCTAGAAAAATAACTGAGACTAAAAAATGGATTAGGCTCACTGATGCCCACTGGTAGGCCTCATGTAGGAGAACTATAAACCATTGCTTAGGTTCCTCACAGATTAAAAAGAGAGGGGCATCGTTTTCTCATGATGTGATATGATGTGAGTGAGGATGATTGACGTTTTCTGAATGGGGCAGGCATATCCAAGTCCAGAGTGGTTACTGACTCTTCCTTTACTTGAAAGAAATGTGACAGAAAGTTGAGACCTTCCTCAGGCTTCCAGCTCTACCTCCACATCTACTTACCTCCAATGTCCCTATCTGTATGCCTGCCACTCCTCACGGACCAGTTTCTGTCTCCTCCACCGACTGGGGGACTTGGTTCTACCAATACCCCCCCCCCTTTCTCCTGAATCATCACATGTTTTATCTCAACTAGAAAATTCCCATCATTATAAAATATTAATAAATATAAATTATATTGTCACCACCTTTTCTCTTGTTTCTTTGTTCCCCTTTTAAGTAAAATTTCAAGAGGTGTCTAGTCTGGCTGTCTCTAATTTCTTTCCTGCGATTTTTCTTAAACCTACTCTAATCTGGTTTTAGGCTTTACTAGTCCAACAAAAATGTTTTTGTCATGGTCACTAACAACGTCCATATTGCAAAATCCAACGATTATTTCTCAACCTTTATTTTCTTGACCTATTAGCATCATCATTCATCATGGCGAATCACTTTTTCCTCTTGGAAACTTTCTTAACTTTCTTTACATGGCTTCTGGGATGCTATACTTCGCTAGATTTTTTCTTAATTCAGTGGCCAAGCCTTTTTATTCTCCTTTGCTGAATTCCCTACATCTTTTTGTCTTCTCAACATTGGACAAATGTTGAGGTGCAGCACTCAACATCTGTGCTGCACAGATCCACCTTGAACCATCTTCTTCAGAACTTTATGTTCACTCGATATCTTGGTGGTGTCATTTATTCTCATGAAATAAAGTACTATATGCTTATTACTCCTAAATTTTTATTTCCAGCCTAGACCTCTTTCTCCAAATCTAGGCTTGCATATCCATTTGTCTACCAACATCTCTACTTATATATCGAGTATACATTTCAACCTAACATATCTAAAACTTAGCCTTTAATTCCTTTATCTTCATGCTTTATCTGCACTTTTTCCTATTTTCATACTGGTGCAACCCATCTCTCACATCCCTCTACATTGGGAAATATTCTTGATTCTTCCTTCAAAATGTATCCCATCCTACAGCTTTTCACCACCTTCACCGTCATTATCCTGCTTCCAACCTCTGTCAACGCTAATCTAGATTCTTGAAATAATCTCTCGGGTAGTTTCATTGCTTCCACACTTCCCCTCCTAGAGTATGTTCTCTATATGAGAATGAGCCCTTTGGAACAGAAGTCAGGTCCTGTCGCTGTTCTGCTTGAAACCCTCCAGTGGCTCCCATGCCTCTCCAAGTCACTGGAGTAAAAGCCGAAGTCCTTCCAGGAGCCTACCAGTGCTACACGATCTAGACTCCTCTTCACCCCTCCGGCACTCGCCTACTCTGCCCTCCTCATTTCTCCTAGCTACACTTGCTTTGTGCTTTTCTTTGAAAACTCAAGGAACTGGTTGCTCTTACTTTATGGCCTTTGCACTGGCTGCTCCCTCAACACTCTTCTCCAAAATAGCCACATTATCTGTTCTCCTTCAAGATGTATATTTTTGAACACTTCAGTGCAGGTTCCTTGACCATTTGTTTATTGCCACCCGTGCCTTTACCCCTGGCTCTTGACGTCCTCTTTCCAGGCTCCACTTCTTTTTTCCATAGCACTCTGCAACTCCTAACATACTTCTCTAACATCATTCATCTATATGTATTGTTGACTATTTACTCTTATTTTTTCCCTGTGGTAATTTATGCTCCATATGCCATCAGAGGAGGGCCCTTTTGTTGTATCCCAAGCATAAAATAGAATTTGCCACATGCTCAAGGAAACAGGTGTCTATGATTAAGGGTCACCAAAATAATAAATATTTAGAACTAAATGATATGATGTACTAAATGACTAGATACTGAATTTTAAAAAGCTATGTATAGGCTGTGGCCAGTGGCTCAGTGAATAGAGTGGCAACCTAGTGTATGTTCGTTCTGGGTTTGATTCTTGGTCAGGGCACACAGGAGAAGTGATCATCTGCTTCTCCCCCCATCCCTCTCCCCATTTTCTCTCTTCCCCTCCTGCAGGTAGTGGTGCAATTGGTTTGAGCATGGCCCCAGGCACTGAGGATAGTTCCATTGGAGTGCATCAGCCTCAGGTGCTAAAAATAGCTTGGTACTCAACAATTGGCCCCAGATGGGGTTTCCAGGTGGATCCCAGTTGGGGTGCATGTGGGAGTCTGCCTCACTATCTCTTCCTCCTCTCACATAAAAAAGAACCCCAAAACAAATAAAAATTTAAAAGCTATGTATAGCCTGATGAGGTGGTTGCTCAGTGGATAGAGCATCTGACTGGGACACAGAAGACCCAGGTTCAAAACCCCAAGGTTGCCGGCTTACATGTGGGCTCATCCAGCTTGAGCCCAAAGGTTGTTGTCTTGAGCCTAAGGTCGCTGGCTTGAGCAAGGGATCACTTGCTCTGCAGTAGCCCCCACACCCCCCATCAAGGCACATATGAGAATGCAATCAATGAACAACTAAGGAGACTAAGGAGCTGCAATGAAGAATTGATGCTTCTCATCTCTTCGTTCCTGTCTTTCCCTATCTGTCTTTCTCTCTGTCTCTGTCACAAAAAAAGCTATGTATAAAAATTTCAATGAAATAATACTGGATTTAAAGCAATGAGCAAAAAGAAGAGACAATGCCAACCAAGAACATTTGTAAAAAGGAACAAAACACCTTTTAGTAGTATAAAACATAACCTTTGAAATTACAGCATTCAATGAATTTATCACAGGAACAGGAAAGAAATTAAGAACTAAGAACTAAACCAAAATACCATTTCTCATCTATTTTTTGGCAGCACCTCCTCCCCAGATGAAGGATTGACAATATACTCTGTTAGCAAGGATGTGGAGAAACAAGTTCTTTCACATGTTTTTGGTGAAAATTCAAAATGATGCAAATATTATGTAGCTAATTTGTTACTGTCTTCCCATAAAATAAAAACAAGACCTAGACATATTACAGAAAAGTTCTACTAAATGTTCTAAGAACAGATGATCTCAAATGTCTGGAAAGAATTTTCAAATAAATGAAAAAGAGGAAGTATTTCCCAAAAGGATTAAGCAGGTGAAAGTAACTTTCAGTCAAAATCTGGCAAGGACTATACAGAAAAAAATAAAAAGGTAGATCAATCTTACTCATAAACATGAATTCAAAAACATTCACAAAATTTTGATAGATTCAATAATGAATTTCTAAAAAGGCATATTGTGTCCTTATCATATTAAACTTATTCCAAAATGCAAAAATAGCTTATCATAAATGAATGAACAAAAAAACAAAATTAAATAAAACAAACAAAAATTCACCTCATAAATTATAGAACAAACACCACACGGCCACCTTAATAGTTATAGAGAAAGCATTTGATAAATTTCAGTAGTCATTTGTGGTAAAGACTTCTAGCAAATTAAGAATAGAAAGAAAATTTCTTTAACCAAAACATCATCAAAAATCTATAATGAAAATAAATCAAAATCATCTTCCTTAAATCATATATAAGGATTGAAAAAAGTTTATAAATCACAGATGATACAGAATACTGACACTAATAGTATCCATTGAGCTTATTTAGATTTTTCCAGTTTTACTTGACTGTGTATCTCTCTTTGTGTACTTAGTTCTATAAAGTTTTATCACATGGAGGTCCATGTATCCACTAGAGTAGATTCTAAACAACTCCATCACCACAGTTATCTTTCTAGCTTTACCATTTTATAAGCACACTTATCTCTTTCTCAGAATGATCCCATTACACCCATTGGAAACTGTGAGACTGTTTTCATTTCTAAAATGTTAACATAAATATAATCATATAGCATGGAAATTTTGTGATTAGCTTTTTTTCACTTAAAATAATTTTCTGTAGATTCATCAAAAATTTTGTATGTTCAGAGTTTATTACTTTTCTGACACAGAGAGAGAGAGAGAGAGAGAGAGAGAGAGAGAGAGTCAGAGAGAGGGACAGATAGGGACAAACAGGAAGGGAGACAGATGAGAAGCATCAGTTCTTCGTTGCGGCACCTTAGTTATTCATTGATTGCTTTCTCATATGTGCCTTGACCAGGGGCTACAGCAGAGCAAGTGACTCCTTGCTCAAGCCAGCCACCTCTGGGCTCAAGCCAGCAACCATGGGGTCATGTCTATGATCCCATGCTCAAACTAGTGACCCCACACTCAAGCCAGATGAACCTGCACTCAAGCCGGGGAACTCAGGGTTTCGAACCTTGGTCTTCCCAGTTCAATGCTCTCTGCACCACCACCTAGTCAGGCTAGAGTTTATTACTTTTTATTTTTCAGTATTATTCCATGATATGGATATGCCACAGTTTGTTTAACCATTCACTCATTTGAGGATATTTGGGTTTTTCCAGTTTTATTATAAATAAAGTTATAAATAAAGTTTCTGTGAACAATCATGGAAAACAAATAAATAAATAAATAAAAAACCATAGATGATAGAATTATCGACCCAGAAAATAGAAAAGAATTTCTATGCAAATTATTAGGTTAAATAAGGGCCCAGCAATAAATACGTTTGGTGAATTAAGAGTTGACAAACATTATAGAATATAGTATTTTAAAATGTGTCATTTATTTAGAAGTTTATAGATGATGACTGAGCTCCCCTGAGGAATAACAAGAGAAAATAATGGAACCAATAAAAAGCCAAAGACAAAAGGAAAGGAAGATGGTAGAAAATATGATAAAACTATGATGGAAGCCAAGGAAAGAAAAAGTAGTTTCTTGAAACATCATATGAACCCTCAAGCTATAGGACTCTGATAAATGTATGTTGGTAGACAAACTAAATTGATCTTTATTTTTAAACCTTTTAAAATTTAAATCACATTCTTCTCATATTACTTAATATTTATTATTTGATAATTTAAAATTCTTTTTGTGTTTAAAAAATGCAGTTTGGTTTTCTGGAGCCCATTATTAGTTTTCATGATGCACCCATGGTGGGACATTTAAAGAATCACTTCAAATGATCTTTCCTCTGATACTGGTCGGTGAGACCTGTGGGATACTATGGAAACTCAAAATCCTTTGTCTTCATGGACAGTTAAGGATTTGCCATGACTTATGAGACAACCTGAGTCTTGGTTTCCCAGAGAGAACAGCACTAGTCTGAATTCCCAGTATAACTTGGTCCAGCTTTCTGGGTGACTTGGTGGAGATTCCTGACCTTTGCACATAGTTGGTGGGGAAGGAACTCATTTGACCTATCTCCCTTCTCCATCCCTCCTCAGAAGTCACCTTTCTGCTGCTTAATACAATGGAACTGTACTCCATACATTTCCATTTAAATTGCTCTGCTCCACACTGTGTTAGTCCTGTCCTTGCTGTGACTATGGATGTGGGTGGCAATATTTGTGGACATTATTATTTGTGACCCATGTTAGCCTATGTCTGAGAACAGAGCTGATGAGCCATCACTCAAGAAGCCATTACATTGTTGACAGAGACTATTTTCTGAATCTCATGCAATGGAACTCGAAAATTAACTCATTTCATTGGAACTTTAAATCATTAACAAATAGTCACTTAAGCCTGATGTAGTCAGAGTGTTCTTTGAAGAAACTTCATTGTGTTTTACAAAAGCTTTGAATTTTGTTTTGCTGGCTTGAAGTAATTTTGTTGTTTGTTTTTTTTTTCCTTGTAGGATATATGAGAAATGTTTACCTACTTCTGGCCTTTGTCAGCTGACCTTGAAAACCTCTATAAGATGCTTTGTATAAATGTGACTTTGTTCACTCTCACTGCTTTTGCCTTGCCTTCGATGGCCCACCCACACAGCTGAGCAGCCGGGATGACAGCTTCCTACCTGTCACTGTTTATGAGTGTTTGCAGGAGCTGATTGCTGAGCTCATCTGCAATCTCTACTGCCAATGAAATGTTATAGTATTTTTAATTGGTTTTGCCTCTTATTGGAAGTATAATTACAGCAATGTTAGTGAGATAGAAAACGAGGGAACCACGTGACGCTTTCAGGTTAATGGGGGCTATGGGTGCTGCGTGCTTATCTTCCTAAGCAGCTAATTCTCAGATCAGGTTTGGAGAAGCTTGGGCATCTTTTTAGATTTTAATCCCCACTTTCTTAATTCAGTGTGTAAACGTGAACAAAAATAAAATAAATCTTTTAAAAACAAATTTATAAATAAATTTTGAACTTTTGCATCGATGGTCTGCTTTTATTTTTAATAAAAACTTTCAAGTTTTCTTCTCATGAGGGATTTCATTTTATTGATATATTCTCCTTTACAATCCGCACAGATCAAATCTAGTGCTGTAATCACTAGGGGATGGGCTTTGGTCTTGATTTACTTACTCATACTCTTCCTGTGGCTTTTCAGAGAGGGACAGTTCATTTCCTGAAAGGCCAGTGCTTCTTTAAAAATAAACTGGACACAAATGTAGACAGCACATGTGGTTTGTAGGTGTTTTGGAATCTTGTATTTGCTGTGTGCAACCTCTTTTCAATTGCTAAGTCAGTCAGCTTTCTGATGCTCCTTTTATAGCCTTGAACCTGTTTGTAGACCCGAGAGTGCAAGAATATTGGATTTCCCCCTTGTATGCTCCAGCCATGCCTTCATATTACATAGAGCAGGGGTCCCCAAACTACGGCCCGCAGGCCGCATGCGGCCCCCTGAGGCCATTTATCTGGCCCCCGCCGCACTTCTGGAAGGGGCACCTCTTTCATTGGTGGTCAGCGAGAGGAGCATAGTTCCCATTGAAATACTGGTCAGTTTGTTGATTTAAATTTACTTGTTCTTTATTTTAAATATTGTATTTGTTCTCGTTTTGTTTTTTTATTTTAAAATAAGATATGTGCAGTGTGCATAGGGATTTGTTCATAGTTTTTTTATAGTCCGGCCCTCCAACGGTCTGAGGGACAGTGAACTGGCCCCCTGTGTAAAAAGTTTGGGGACCCCTGACATAGAGGAAACAGTGCAGAAGTCTTAGAATGAAGGGTGGAGGAATGAATAATTTTGTAGCTGGACAACTTTGTAGCATTAAGGGATCTTTTGAGTTACCAATTAGTTTGTTGAAATTAACTTTCCATATCTCTGTATTCAGGGAAACATTGAGACTTCCTATTCTTGGGTCAAGATGAGGGGGTGGGGGCTCCCAGAAACAGAGCAAGGATGTAGTATAGAAAGGACTGCATTTGGCAGGAATAGTTGTGGCTGAGGACAGATGGTTTGCAGCTAGTTTCTCTGGAGTAAATAATGCACATGCCCTCGGTTGTCCTCTCCTCTGCCAGCTGAAGCTGCATTAGTGCTGTTGACACTAATATAAAATGTTCAGTCCATTTGAAATCCTTACCACTGCCTCAGCCTGGGTTGGAAGTACCGCCTAGCTGATTGTAAATCAGTTGATTGTAACTGATTGTAAATGTGTGACTATTGTGGGCATTTTACCGCTGTGGCATGCGGCCATTTCAGCCCTACACCTGCCAGTTTTGCCAGTCTGGCTACCTCACAGTCCACAGTGGTGTTCAGGGTTTTGTGTCTAGACTCGGCATTCCTCGCTTGTGGCTGTTTTCCAGTGTGTCACCAGAAACTGGCGTAGGGAAAGGAGGCTTCCGTACTTCGGGGTCCTCGGGAAAGTTATAGTCCGTTTCTCTTCCACTACCTGCTGTGTCCCGCATTCCCAAACAAAGATATTTTGTTCAGGTATTTTTTTTTTAATATTTGTTGCTATGAAGAATTAAGACTTTATGGCCATAATTATCTAGAATATGAATGAAGTCGTAAATATCTTCCTTGAACAATTGTCTGTGTAGGTGGAGGTAACCAGAAAAGAAACGAGAGTTTTGTTGTGCAAGGGAGTGGACCATTTTATTTTTCACATTTAATCTTTCCTTTTGAATCAATTAAAATTAAATTTACTCTTGTCTACCTCTAGGTAGGAATCCCAAATTCCAATCACCATCTCTATGCTTTCAAAGTTCCTTCTTTTTCTGAAAAAGAAAATATAAGCAAGACACATTGTTACAAAAATAATAGGTGTTTGTGACAGAATTTAAAAAAGGTATTATGTTGTAAATATTCTCATTGTATATCTTTTAGTTTTGTAATATTTAATTTAGTATTAAAGTTTTAAATATTTGTATATTTGGATTTTTTAATCTTTTTCCTTTGTGGTTTATTCTGGGTATTACGTTGTTAGATTTTAAAATGTACAAAGCAGCAGCCCACCCAGTGCCCCATCTGAAGAAAACAAAGTACTTTTCCTATTGCTGGGTGTGGTTATGAGCAACTCAAGACAGGATGTCTCTTTCCATTTATAGCATGGACCTGAGCACCCATGTGTGTTTTTACACTGGAGAAATATTTCCTGTGGTCCCTGAAGACTTTGCATTGGAAAAAAAAAAGGATGTTTTTTATTTAGAATGATTTTGTTAAAAAATATTATAAAAAGTCTACTGCAAGCTTATTTTTAACTTGAAGATTTGGTTGTCTTTCAGGAAATATCTTTTAAAAATTCCATTGCAGTTATTATAGTAAAGTAGACATATTTCCCTCCAAAATAAAAGAGTTGGCATTTATAACAGTGAAAACTTAAAGTGAAAAGTCAAGGTTTTGTGATAACTGTAGCTGAAAATTTGAAATTGATTATAGAAAATATATAACCATAGAGATAGTGACTATGAGCTTGATTTTAATTTCCAGGATATTGAACAGATGGCTCGTGATGAGCTGGACCTTCTCCTTTGAAAGGGTGTGTTTGCAAAGAAAACAAGATAGAAGGTGACAGAGGACAATCTGACTTTGGGTGACGGGTATGCATCATAATTGAACGACAAGATACCCTGGTCTTGTTATCTTTGAATATATGTATCCTGATTTATTGATGTCACCCCATTAAAAAAATAAAATTATTAAAAAAAAAAAAAAAAAAAAAAAGAAAGGGTGTATTTGAAAGTGTGGCTGACGGAGGAAGTGGCAGGCCTTGTGTCAGATCCATTAATGGGCTGAGAGAGTAGTAAGGCTGAGGGATTTTTGCTTTTAATTCTATGAGCTAGTGCATATTAGTAGTTAGCTCTTTGCCGGTGTGCATGAAATTAGATTGGCATAATCTATAATACATTTATATGAGGGAAAAGATAAGCCTTTCAAGTTACCGTAAGGATTACAAAGAGAAAACGTACGTCAGGCATATTTTTCAGGGAGAGGCTCTGTGTTGAAACTCATTCCTTTTAAAATATTTCATTGTTTAACAATGGAGTTAAACAAAGGATCATAGGAAGAGGTTTTTCTTTTTCCTCACAGAATTATGACCAAAAGTGAGGGTTTCTCTAGGCATAACAAGGTAAATGGAAGAATATTTCATTACATTTACTGCCATGTCATTGTGTCACTTGCTAGGTCAGGGGACAGGGAAACCTGTGCTGTCACTCTAACATCCCCTAGGGAGCTGATTATTACAAGCCCTTTGCTTTACTGTGCAGCGCTGTCTGCTAGCCTAATGCCTGCCCCTCCCTTCTCTCCTGCTCCCCGAACAGCACTGCCTACAGCCCTGGGCAGGCCTTGTTCCGTCATCCGGGGGCAGGTGTTTCATTTTACACAAAATGTTATTTGAGTGATTGCACTGGATTATTAACTGATTAGACATTTCAATTTGTATATTTTAGAAACCATAATTGTACCAAAATGGAGCAGAAATTGTGCTTTAGTAATGAAATAGAACAGAGAAGAGAAGACTATTTGAAATTGGACATTATGAATGAGGAAAAATCAGAAATAAAAACTTGTATATAACGTTTTTATTCTAGTCTGTTTTGAATATGCACTTTTGAGACACAAAGATAAGTGGCACAGTTCCTGTACTCAGGGAACAGAGTGGTCAGGATGGGCAAGGTTCTGCAACCACAACAAACAATCCCCACATCTCAGTGGATGGTAGTGGTTTTATCTTGCTTATGCTACACATGAAACCTGGGTAGCAGGAGGTTCTACTTATTTTTGTCACTTGAGGACCCATTCAGATAAATGTTCCATCTCTTCTTGTATTTCCCCTATAGCAAGAGGAGAAGATGTTGACAGCATCCTGCACTGGGGTAATTAAATGCTTTCACCAGGAAATGATGTGATATTTCTGTCTATATTTCATTGGCCAGGACAAGTCACATGGGTATCCCTAACTTTAAAGGGAATGGGAAATAGAATTCTACAATTTTCCTAGAAGAGAACTGGAATATTTCTAAATAGCCCTAAAGACTAACCCCCCCCCCAAAAAAAAATGTACAGTCAGGTTGAAGAATCAAGACACAGGCACAAGAATGCTTAAGATTAAAGATATATATAAATGCAAACAACAGCAGAAACCCAGTTCAGTTCAAAATTTATTAAAGGAATAGTGTATCCCAGGCACTGTGCTAGGCATGGAGACTACAAAGAAGTAAAAACCAGCCATGAAAGAACTCTACATTGAGTCAGGGGCATACACAGAGGTAACCTAGGGAAAACATGAGATAGGGACTATGCAAAGCATTGAGTCAAGAGATGTAAGACACAGACTGATCATAGAGGGCTTTGGACCATATTAAGTAGCTACGGCTTTTGAAGGGTAATGAGCAGGGAATGGATCTAACTAGATTTTTGTTTTAAATAAATCATGAGTGATCTAGGGAAGATGGATTTGGGGAGGGCAGGACCAGAGGCAGAGCAAATAGAGGCAAACACATCACTCCTAGTGACCCGGATGAGAGTTCTAAGTTAGAGCATTGAGTGGAGACGGGGAGAACAGAGTGAGCATGTGGAGTTCTAAGGATATAAAAAAGCAGGGCTTTTATAAGTGGCTGAATGTAGATGGAGAGTAACAAGTCAGAAATGAGTTTCCTATTTCTAGCCTAGTTGACTATATTGATGTGATGTGACTACAAAGGCAAAGTTTGTGGTATTACAAAGAAAAGAGAGGTCTGGTGTGGGCAATAAAGAGGTTTAAAGACTATTGCCTGACCAGGTGGTTGCACTGTGGAGGAAGCATTGACCTGGGGCACTGAGGATCAGGTTTGAAACCCCGGGGTTGCCAGCTGGAGTGTACGCTCATCTGTCTTTAGCACAGGCTCACCAGCTTGAGTGTGAGGTCACCAGCTTGAGTGTGGGATCATAAACATGACTCCACGGTGGTTGGCTTGAGCCCAAAGGTCACTGGCTTGAGCCCAAGGTTGCTGGCTTTAGGAAGGGGTCACTGGCTCAGCTGGAGCCCCCTACCCCACCATCCCAGTCAAGGCATGTATGAGAAAGCAATCAATGAACAACTAAAGTGCCACAACTATAAGCTGATGCTTCTCATCTCTCTCCCTTTCTGCCTTTCTCTCTCTCTCCCTCTCTCTCTTGCTAAAACAAAACAAAACAAAACAAAACAAAACGAAAACAGTTTTCAAGACTATTGATGTAAACTGAGTTCAGGGACTTTGTTTTATTCAAAATTGTATTCTCAATACTTTAAATGGAGCCTAATACATAATAATGATTAAATAAATATTTGAACCTGACCTGTGGCTACACAGTGGATAAAATGTCAATCTGGAATGCCGAGGTCGCTGGTTCAAAACCCTGGGCTTACCGGGTCAAGGTACACACAGGAAGCAACTACTATGAGTTGATGCTTTCTGCTTCTCCCCCCTTCTCTTTACCTCTCTCTTCCTCTAAAATGACTACAGTCTTTAAAAGTATTATAAATAAATAAATAAATAAATAAATATTTGATAAGTGAATGGATTCTATGAAGTAAGATTTTTATAGATGAAGAGAGATAAGTATGGTGGTGGTGGGTTGGGTATGGAGAGCAAGGACATTTAGGGTATGGAGCCCAAGTGGCTGGACCTCTACACCTATACCTCACCCAGCAGCTGGTATGGGCTGTCCTGGCAGGGGCATGACATATGGTGGGGTCACTCTCTGTAGCTGAGGCAGACCCTGAAACAGTTGACAGAGTCTGTCTTGTTCACTGTGCAGCTCAAAGCCGGGCAGCAAGCCCTTTTTGGAAGTGGCATGTGGACATCACATTGTCTATGACATGTGTCTAGTTAGGATTGGGAAAAGCGGGATAGGTGATCAGTGGACACCCTCTAATCTAGCCAGGGTGAGTATGCAGTACTGTGTCTCATATACTGCAAGTCCAATGCAGAAAGTGAAAGCACCACATGGGGCCTGTCAGAGGCTCTGGCTGGCTGAGACCGAGATTCGTGTGTAGGAGTTTTTTGGGAGGTGCTCTTGGGGTCACCTGCTATGGAAGGAGAAAGAGTTGGAGTACCTGGCGGAGGGAGAGGCTGGCCAGCGAGGCGGCCTCCATACAAGACAGATGTGAGTACCCCTGGAAGAGGGTGTGGCCACGGTTGAGATGACACTCTTCATCTGAAGGAACTCTGATGAGGGCCACGGCTGGGAGAAAAGTCCTTCAGCCTTGATGGGGGCAGAGCCTCACACTTCAGCTTCCTATAGAAATCCATCTACTGTGTCCATCCGGACTAACTTTAATGCTGCTGCTGATGATGATAATACTAATAATAAACTTTAAAAAATCATGAACAAATACTAAAAGAATGAAGAGCTGAGACAATAGGTGTAAACTAAGACTGTATCTAAGCAAATCAGCAAAAAGTCACACACTCTGTAGCAGAGTCCAAGGCAAGATTTCTAGGGAAAAAGAACAACTTGCATGTGACCACTTCAAAGGTAAGATGCTGATCCAGTCATCTTTTGAGCTGATTTAACTTGAATTTTCACTTGGGCTTCACTCAAATGCCGAAGGATTAAATTATTTAACTCATTCTTCTCTAGAGTGTATTATGGCGGTGCTTTTTGATTTGCAGTGTCTTCTTTCATTTTCAGTGGTTTCCATTTAATCACTGGGCCTGCTTGCCCTGTGCTGACCACTTAGCAGACCTACCGCCATCCAGGGCCCTCTGGCTGCATGCAGGTCCAGCTTGTTCTGTGCCTGATTACTTGGCCCCCAATTTGGCACAAGGCCCTGCACTCCCTTGAGCTGTGAGCAGAGGATTTTTTTCACAACAATTGTAAAACATACAAGTTCATCCACACCAAACCTTACAAAGAGCCCAGGAAGCCCAAGCTGTTCTAAATGAGATGCTTCTGCCAAGAGAGCACAGGGAAACCACTGTGGCTGCGAGCGGGAGGCTGGTGAACTCTGTTTCCGTACAGACTTTAACCAGGGCTGAGAGATGGTTGAAATACCTGACTTCAGCTCCCTATCATTGTCATGGCTGGCTCACAGCGCTATCAAGTTGTGAGTGATGGAGACATGGCAGTTCTGCACTAGACATCGGCCCCTCTTAGCCCCTGACGTTCTCTGTGGGTCATGGCTCATTTATTTTCTCACTCCCACTGCCCAGGACAGGGTCTGGCTCACAGTGGGTGCTCAGAAGTGTGTAGTATTGTGACAGGATTTCCCCCCTGCTGGCTATAGATTGTATAAAGAAATAATAAAATCGGTGTAAAAAAAGGGTGAAGGAATTATAAAAGTTTGTCAACCTACACTGCCCATTCCTTTACTCCCATCACCCAAAGCACAATACCCTTTTCCTAACATCAGATCTTGCAATCCAGTGAAAAGATCTTATGTCTCCCAACACCATATATTACCATAGGATCAATATTCTAACTGGACTTGTTTAGATGTATGCTTGTACTTGGACCATATTTTTATGGTCCAAAGGAATAGAATCCTGGGATTAGGCAGAACTAACTATTGCTTTTTCACCATTCTCTACTTCTTGTTATCCTAGTGGATGTACACTCAATCTTTTCTTCTATTCTTTCTGTATCTTAATCCCTTCTGCATAATTTATATTCCTTTGTGGCTGATTGTGCTTCCTTATGTGTAATTTTCTCAAATATATTTGTAGTTTACTAATTTTCTTTTGAGCTGGTCTCATCTACTGTAACCCACTCATTGAGTTTATAAAAGTTTTAATAAATATTTTGAAATAAAATAGCATATTAAAATGTAAACTTGTCCCTAATACTTTTTAAAATTTTTATTAATTTTAATTTATTGTGTTAACATGGATTCAAGTGTCCCACTCAATATAACACCCTCACCCCCAACCCCGTGTCCCCATTATACTCCTTTCCCCCCTCCCCCTAACTCCTCCCCCTTCTGTCCAGTTATCTGTATCTATGTGTTACGTATACATAATATCACTAATTCCTTATGTATATATAATATCACTAATCCTGTCACCTCATACCCCTTCCCTCTGACAGCAGTCCCTCTGCTCCCTCTGACCCCACCTCTGCCTCTATTCCATTCCTCAGTTCACTTTGTTCTTCAGATTCCACATATAAGTGAGATCATATGATATTTGTCTTTCTCTGACTGGCTTATTTCACTAGCATAATAACCTCCAGGTTCATCCATGCCATCACAAAAGGTAAGATTTCTTTCTTATTATGGCAAAAATACAAACCCAAATAGCATAAAATCTACCCTCTTAGCAAAATTTTAAGAGTGCAGGATTAACTACAGGCACAATGTTGTACAGCAGATCTCTAGAACTTTTTCATCTTGCATAATTGAAACTCTAAACCCATTGAACAATAACTCCTCATCTTTCCCTCTCCTCATAGAAGCAGTCATCATTCTACTTTCCACTTCTACTAGTTTGACGACTTGAGATATATCATGTAAGAGGAATCGTGTAGTATTTGTTGTTCTGTGACCAGCTTATTACACTTAGCATTACATCCTCAAAGTCCATCCATCTGGTAGCATGTGACAGGGTTTCTTTCCTTTTAAATACCAATTATAGGCTCTGGCCGGTTGGTTCAGTGGTAGAGCGTTGGCATGGCGTGCGGAAGTCCTGGGTTCGATTCCTGGCCAGGGCACACAGGAGGGGCCCCCATCTGCTTCTCCACCCCTCCCCCTCTCCTTCCTCTCTGTCTCTCTCTTCCCCTCCTGCAACCAAGGCTCCATTGGAGCAAAAGATGGCCTGGGCGCTGGGGATGGCTCCATGACCTCTGCCTCAGGCACTAGAATGGCTCTGGTTGAAACAGAGCGATGCCCCTGATGGGCAGAGCATTGCCCCCTGGTGGGCATGCCGGGTGGATTCTGGTTGGGTACATGCAGGAGTCTGACTGCCTCCCCGTTTCCAGCTTCAGAAAAATACAAAATAATAATAATAATAATAATAATAATAATAAATAAATACCAATTATAGGTATATACCACATTTCTTTAGCTATTCATCTGTTGTTGGGACACTTAGGTTGTTTCCACCTCTTGGCTATTGTGAATGATACTGCTATGAACATGAGAGTGCAGATATCTCAAGATCTTGATTTATTTCTTTTCTTTCTTCCTTTCCTTCTTTCCTTTCTTCCTTCCCTTCCCTTCCCTCTCGCTCTTTCTCCCATTCTCCCTTTCTTTCTTCCTTCCTTCCTTCCTTTCTTTCTTTCTTTCTTTCTTTCTTTCTTTCTTTCTTTCTTTCTTTCTTTCTTTTCTTCCTTTCCTCATTCCTTCCTTCTTTCTTTTCTCTCTCTCTTTCTCTCTCTTTCTCTCCTTCTTTCAATACTCCAAAGTAGTATTTTTGAATATCTGCATATACTGGTTCATATGATAGTTCTATTTTTACTATATATTTTGATGAGAACCAATACTGTTTTCCATAGTGACTGCACCAATTTACATTCTCTCCAGTAGTGCACAGGGTTCCAATTTCTCCACATCTTCACCAGTGCTTCTTATTTCCTGTTGTTTTGGGGGGTTTTGAGAATGACCATTTTAACAGGTATGAGGTGATACCTCATTGTGGCTTTGATTTACATTACTCTGATGATTAGAGATATTGAGCATCTTCTCATAGGTCTGTTGGCCATTTGTATGTCATCTTTGGAGAAGTGTCTGTTTAATCCTTGGCTCACTTTTAAATCAGGTTATTTGTTTTTGTTGTTGTTTTGTTTGTTTGTTGCCATTGAGTTGTAGGAGTTCCTTAGTATTTTGGATATTAAACCCTTATCAGATAAATGGTTTACAAACAGTTTCTCCCATTCTTTGGGTTGCCTTTTTACTCCTTTGATTGTTTCCTTTGCTGTGCAAAAGACTTTTAGTTTCCTGTAATCTTAGGTCTATTTTTCCTTTTGTTGAAAAATCCAAGAAATCATTGCCAATACAGATGTTATGAATATTTTCTTTATGTTTTCTTCTAAGAGTTTTATCATTTCAGGTCTTATATTCAAGTCTGTAATACATTTTGAGTTGATTTTTGTGTGTGCTATAAGATAAAAGTCCAATTTAATTCTTTTACATGTGGATATTCCATTTCCTTAGCATCATTTGCTAAAGAGACTATCCGTTTTCCATAGTATAGCCTTGGTACCATTATCAAAGATCATCTGATCATACATGCATGAATATATTTTTGGGCTTTCCATTTCATTGGTCTATATATGTGTCTTTATGCCAGTGCCATGCTGTTTTAATTACTGTGGTATTGTAATATATATTGAAGTGAGAAAGTGTAAGATTTCCAGTTGAGTTTTTTTTTCCTCAAGATTGTTTTGAAATAGTTAAAATTTTAAATTTTTTAAATAAATTTTTCTTGTATTTTTGCTAGTGTCAAGCACTTTCCTATTAGTTTCTATTCATATTTTATAATCTCTTTCAGATTTTTTTTATTAACTACTCTAGAACTTGTGGAGTTAACACCTACTGATGTTTGTTTCTATTGATTGTCCTTCAAGTGATTTCATTTCTTGTATGGTTGTAATTTTTTTACTGTAAGCACCTGTTTGGGGTTAGTTTTTCTATGTAAGTCATACATTGCATTGTAGTTCCATCTTTTTATGTATTTGCTTGGGCATCAGGGATTCACTAAAGCGGTTTTTACAATCTCTTAGTTTGCATTTATTATACTCATTGAGCATTGTAACTTCTAATACCATTACTGTGTGGGCTTTCAATTTCAGGGAAAATTTTACTCCTTTTCCACACATATACTCAGCAATCTGCAAGCTTTCTCTTTATTTCCTTCCCTGAGATGTGGGTGGAGTTTTTCTTGTTCTCTTTATCCAGACAGAGATGTCCTTTTAGGAGCTTGGCTTAGGCTGAGGATGGAGGGGCAGGCCCCCTCTTCTCTGAGAAGGGAAATACAAAAAGAATACAAGGGAAAAGAGACAGCAGGGGTAACCAAGTCAGCCAGTAATAAATTAACTATATCCCATAGTTACAATACAAAGCAAGAACAGCAGAATCTGTATGTAACTATGGCCAGTGATCTAGAAACTCCTTCCCCCTTGCTTATTCCACTGAAACTTTCCCTCCCCTCTCCTTGAGTTCTGGGAAACCGTAAACAAAAATCACATGTCCGTTACTTAGATACTGTAAAAGTATATAACCTGTAAGAAAGTCAATTTCAGGGAGCCTGTGTTTTGGAGCTATAACCCCTATGTGCTCCACTGGCTTTAATAAATCTTACTTCCTTCATCAAATTGTCTGGGCATTTTTGTCTTCCTTTGATTCCTGCAATATATGGTGCATTGGCCAGAAACCAAGGAGGAAAGATGCCCGCAATTGGTGGATTTCAGGCACCCTGTTGGGGAGCCCCTGAGCCTCCATACAGATGCGTCTGGTGAGCATAGGCCGGGGATTTCCACGTGTGGATGCCTCTGTAGGATGGAGTAGTGGGGGTTCCCCTTCGCCAGTCCAAGCAAGGACCAGACAACGAAGGAGCAAAAAAAGAAGGGCACATCAGAGCCATGGTAAGGAAAACCGGGTCAGGGAATCTAACTGAGGTCCTGCCCCACTGGGCAGAAGGGAGGCCTGGTCACTGCCGGAGAGTCACTAATCGCCCTCCATAAGGAGTGGTGGCTGTGCACCCTTCACAGGTGTGGGAGTGGTCCCCACAGGAGTGGTGACTCACCACCCTCCACGGGTGGTGGGGAATGGGCCCCATGGGTTAGGAGTGGTGACTTGTCACCCTCCACTGGTGCGTGGGAGGTTGTGTGAAAGAGAGTGAGTGCAGAGTGAATGAGATGGACACTGGGGAGGAGCTCCGACTCCTTCCCACGGGGCCGAAGTGAGGGTTGGGTCCTGATCCGCAGTCCACAGGGTGCCTCCGATGGCTAAGAGGCAGAATTGCGTGCTGACGGTTTATATCAGCCTGCCATAAGCCAAGAGGGCTCGCCATTCCTGCGAGGGGAGTGGCCCGTGATGGACTGAAATGAGTGGCGTCCCCTCCATGTTTCCCCTCCCCTTCCCCCGTTTCTTTTTGTGGTGTGACTGTTGTCTGTCGTGGGAAGTATGGGAGGTTCACAAGGAAAACCCACTCCTTTAGCCACGATGGTCAAGAATTTTAAGAAAAGGTTCTCAGGGGATTACAGAGTTACTATGTCCCCAGGGAAATCGAGGAGTAGCCTGCTTTGGGGGTAGAATGGCCGACAGAAGGAAGCTTGGATACATCTGTTGTACAGAAGCTATGGCAGGTAGTCCCTAGAGATCCAGGCCACCCGACCAGTTTCTCTACATAGACACTTGGCTTACACTAATTTTGTACCCACCCACTTGGCTTAGAGGTCAGGCTTCTATAGTACTAGTAGTTAAGGCTGGGAAGCGTTCCACCAGATTCAGAAAGCTGCTACAACAGCCAAAGCCAGAAATTTAATCCCTAGTGAACCAGAAGAAGCGGAAACTCTGGCTCTTCCACCTTACATGCCAGCAAGGCTCTACCCATCCAT
Organism: Saccopteryx bilineata; assembly: GCF_036850765.1. Lineage (NCBI taxonomy): Eukaryota > Metazoa > Chordata > Mammalia > Chiroptera > Emballonuridae > Saccopteryx > Saccopteryx bilineata. The sequence goes on along the minus strand of NC_089495.1, from coordinate 102,060,592 downwards.
ACCTGACTCCCTGTCCACCCCAGAGACTGCCGCTGACTCAGGCCCGTCATCGCCAGATTTATCAGGTCCCAGCATAAGCTCGCCCGAGCCCCAACCCGAGGTGACTCCCACTGCATCACCAGAATCAGGCCCAGGCTCTCCTCCTCTAGCTGGGAGGTTACAACAGGTGCCTAAGCCTAGGCTTGTTCTAACTCTGTTCCCAGAGAGGAGTAGAGGATTTTTGCTACTGCATCTGGAAAGCCTCCAAGCCAAAAACTAATTCAAAAATACCCTGGGGTCTGGGCTGAAGAACTGCCCCTCCCAGGGGGGTGGCAATAAACCAAGTGCCAGTGCAGATAGAGTTAAAACCTGGGGCACTGCCTGCCAGCCAGAAACAATACCCAATTCTTGGGGAGGCCTTGGAAGGAATCTAGGTGCATTTCCAAAGGCTCAATGAGCATGGCACTATTATCATGTACCTGTCACCCTGGAATACTCCTTTGCTCCATGTCAGAAAACCAGGAACCAATGATTATCAACCAGTACAGGACTTGACAGTCGTAAACAAGGCAGTAGTGACTCTGCACCCAACACTATCAAATCCTTACACACTCCTAAGCCTCCTCCCTACTCAAGTCTCCTGGTTCACTTGCTTGGACTTAAAAGGTGCCTTCTTTAGTATAAGACTGGCTCCTGAAAGCCGGAAGCTGTTTGCCTTCCAATGGGAGGACCCAACTACAGGGGCAAAGGTGCAGTATGCCTGGACTAGGCTCCCACAAGGGTTCAAGAACTCCCCTACCATCTTTGGGGAATCCCTAGCTCAGGACGTCCAGAAGTTTCCTGCACAGGAATTAGGATGTGTCCACCTTCAGTACGTAGATAACCTGTAGCTAGGTCATGAGACTTTCCAAGGATGTGCTTGAGGAATGAACGTGCTTCTACGTATTCATTTAGAGAAGAATAGATACAAGGTCTCAGAGAGGAAGGCCAAAATCTGCCAAAGGCAAGTAAAATACTTAGGATTCATTCTCCAACGGGGTAAGGGGGCTAGGAATAGAACAGAAACAGGTTATTCAGAACATCCCAGTCCTTACTATGAGGGGACCAGTTAGAGAGTTCCTGGGTGCAGTAGGATTCTGCAGTTTGTGGATCCCCAACTTTGCAGTATTGGCCAAACCCCTCTATGAAGTCACAAAGAATGGAGAAAAAGAGCCCATGGAGAAGGGGCAGAGAATTAAAGGACGGCTGGCTGCAACTGCCAGATGGTAGAGTTGTTGTTTCTCATCTGTTGGGGCCAGCAGTAGCCCAGGCTTTGCATGCTGCCACCCATCTGGGACAAGAAAAGACAGAAACACTGCTAGGGAGATATTTTTATATTCCTCTCTTGGCAACCCTAGCCAAAAAAGTCAGCCTGCGTTGTTCAACCTGCTGTCAGAATAATGCAAAACAAGAACCTTCAGTACGCCCCGGCATTCAGTCCTACGGGGCAGCCCCCTTTGAGGATCTATAGGTGGACTTCACTGAGATGCCCAAAAGTCAAGGTTACCAGTACCTGTTAGTGTTAGTATGCACCTACTCAGGATGGGTAGAAGCCTACCCCACTCGGACTGAAAAGGCTAGAGAAGTAACAAGGGCATTGCTCAGAGAAGTAATTCCAAAGTTTGGACTGCCACTCTGGATAGGCTCCGACAACGGCCCAGCCTTTGTGGCTAAGGTAGTACAAGGAATAGCTCAACTGTTGGACATCACCTGGAAGCTTCACATGGCATATAGACCTCAGAGCTCGGGAAAGATGGAACGCATAAACAGGACTCTGAAGTTAGGGCTTAGCAAATTATGTCAGGAAACAGGTCTTAAGTGGGTACAAGCTTTGACTTTAATATTGTTTACAGTTCAGTGCACTCCCTCCAAGAACACCAGGTATTCACCTTATGAGGTATTATACCATAGGCCTTTCCCCAATATTACATAGCTTGCCAGGGATTCCCCGAGAATTAGGAGAAACAGAACTACATAGGCAATTAGAAGCTTTAGGCAAGGTAGCCGGTACCATATTCAAATGGGTGCTAGATAGGGCTCTGATCAGTTTGTTTGCCCCTGTCCATTATTTTTCCCAGGAGACCAGGTGTGGGTCAAGGATTAGAATCCAGCTCCCCTCCAACCCAGGTGGAAGGGACCCTACACCATGATCCTGATCACTCTCACTGCTGCCAAAATAAAGGCATACTTGCCTGGATTCACCACAGCCAGCTGAAGCATGTGGCCCCAGCGAAGACACCTTTGTAGACAGCAGAGACTGACCCTGCCAACCCTTGTAAGTTGACCCTGAGAAGGACAGCATGCCCTGCTCCAGTCCAGCCACAAACAGGGAGCTGGCTGGTCCACTTATAACCAAAGCCCAAGGAACCTTGCCGTGGGGCTCCTTATAATGGGACTCTGGGGAGGGAGGAGAACTAGGGCAGAGGACTGTGAACTGTGTATCCATGTCACCAAGGAAGGCCAAAAGGTCTCCAGCACCTTGCTTTTCTATGGCTTCTATGAGTGTGAGGGAACTCAGAGAGGAACCTGTACCTATAATCAGACTCAATATTCAGTGTGTGACACAGGGGATAACCAGCCCTATGTCTGTTATGATCCTACAGATCCTCCTACTACAACAATATTTGAAATAAAAATAGCAGCAGGAGGGGGAAATGGATAGAAGGACCAACAATAGCCCAGACCAAAATTAAAGGAAACCCCAGTAGCCTTTTTGGGGGATGGTTCTCAGCCTTTAGTAGGTTTAAAACCCTAATAGGAGCAGTCTTATTACTCCTAGGAATTTTCTTAATAGGTCTGTGTTTGTTGCCACAATTAACAAAAAGCATAAGGAACATGCTAGAGGCCACAGTACAACAATGAACAATGGCCCATGTATACCTTACCCACTACTATCAAGCCTTCTCCTTAGGATCAGATAAAGAATGTGAGACTCCAGTATAAAATAAATTCTGAAGTCTCAAAGAGGGGAATGAGAAAGGAGGGGCAGGCCCCCTCTTCCCTGAAAAGAAAGAAACAAAAAGAATAAGAGAAAAGGAGCCAGCAGGGGAAACCAAGTCAGCCAATAATAAATTAACTATATCCCATAGGTACAATACAAAGCAAGAATAGCAGAATCTGTATATAACATGGCCAGTGATCTAGAAACTTCTTCCCCCTTGCTTACTCCACCGAAACTTTTCCTTTCTTCTCCTTGAGTCCTGGGAAACCTTAAACAAAGAAATAACATGCTAATTGCTTAAATACTGTAAAGGTATATAACCTGCAAGAAAATCAACTTTGGGGAGCCCATGTTTTGGAGCTACAAATCTCATGTGCTCCGCCGGCTTTAATAGATCCTACTTCCTTCAAGTTGTCTGGGTGTTTTTGACTTCCTTTGATTCCTGCAATAAGGCAAGGTTCTTATTTACAGCTTCCTGCTTCACACTGCCCAGGGCCTTATCTCCCCTTCCCACCTGTAGGCAAAGCCTCTGCCCTTGGCATTCAGGGCTGACATCTACACCCAGACCCCTTTTGGCTCTCTCTCATTAATTGTCAGAATTACCACTCTCTTGAATTCTTTTCTTCATCCTGCTTTCATATGGTTTTCTCCCTACCTTGTTGTCTTCTTCTTTTCTTTTCTCCTTCCCTTCCTTCCTTCCTTCATAACTATGTTTTCTTTATTGTTGCTTTATGCTGCTACCCAGCATTCACATGTGTTTTCAATAGAATCAATGGTATCTATGTGTGCTGGTGATGGTGATAAAGTAGAAGGATTCAAATGAATTAAGTTCATGTTGCCTAAGGATTTTGAGTGATCTTTTAAAAATGAAATAGATCTTGTCACTCCTCAAGTTAAAGCCTGCCATGATTCACTATTGCACTTACATAAATAAATTCCAACCTCCTTACTTTGGCTTAAAATATTCTATATAAGTTGAGACTTATCTCTTTATAACCAGAGCTCATGGTACATTTCCTTACATTAAAACTAGTCTTTTTTTTTTTTTCCTTACATTCATTGTCCTAACTGTTCTTTCTGCCTGGAATGGCTGGTCCATAGATATTTGCATGGACACCTCTATCCAGACATCTGCATGACAGAATTGTCACCTTCCTAAAATATGTTTTCCCTGACTGCTCCTTCCCTCTCGTATCTCCCTATTTCATACTCTTCATTACACTTATCACTATGTTAATTACTATTTTTCATTTATATTTTTATTTCTTTATTTCTTATTTTGGAGGCCTAACAGAGATTGCTGATGGAGAAATAAAGAAATAATCAAAGATGAATCTTAGATCTGGGACTTGAAAAAAATAGGCATGAGAAGAAAATCAAGAGCTCTGTATTAAAAATGCTTATGTTTGAGATTTCCATTATTCATCCTAATGGATAAATCAAGCAAAAATTTAGTATAAAAGTCTGGAACTCAAGCACAAGTTAGGGATAAAGGTATAAGTTTGAGTATGATTAGCATATAGATGATATTTAAAGCCATGAGTCGCTGGTAGTACCCAAGGAAATAATGCATGTTGCTAGAAAAGAGAAGGTAATACTTATTTTGAAACTATTACCAGTATAGTGTTGTTAGAGCTATAAGGCAATGCCCTTGAACAAATACATACAAAGTGAGGGAGGGCCTCTTCATTGAGGAAATTAAGCAGCGTGATCAAACTTTATTAGCTTAACTCTTGCTCCTGGTAAGAAAGAAAAAGTCAGGCTCCCGACCCCTTGTCCTTGAGGAGGAAGAAGCAAGAAGAATGCAAGGGAAGGGGGCCTGCAGAGGCAACTGAGTCAGCCAGTTAGAGATTAACCACTTTGTGTTGTTTTCTGAAAGGGTGACTGGGGCCACTTGCTACACAAAGCAAAGAAAAGAGAACTTATCTGAAAATTCTTTCCCCTTTTCTTTTCTCAAAAGCTTTTAAGAAACAATGTTTATATACCTTAATTTAAAAATTCCAACACTTATCCTCTGAACCCGCCTAAACTCACCTTCCCATCCTGAAGTCCTGAGAGTGATATAAGGGATCACGAACCCCTCACATGAAAACCTGTATTCTGTAAAGGTATATAAGATGTGAGAAATCTAACTTCGGAGAGCATGTGTTTGATTGCCTGTTTTGGGGTCACGCTGCTCCGCCAGCTAAATAAATCGTACTTCCTTCATCAAGGTGTCTGGGCGTTTTTGTCCTCCTTTGATTCCTGCAATGCTATCAGTTGGAGGTTTGATGCATGGACTCTCCAGTGATGGGTTTTCAGAGGAGGAGAAATAAGCTTTATTGACTTTCTCTTCAATAAGGGTTGATGTCTCCAAACAAATGTATGCAAGAATTTTGTGAAGATTGATTCTTTCCTCCTCTTCCATGGTGATGGGTGTGAGGGCTTTGACAGAGATGACACATGGCTATTGTCCAATACAAACAGTTATGTCAGAAATCACCGAGAAGCTTTGTCTTGGAACTTTCCCTGAAGTCTACTGGGAATGTCCAAAAAAGAATTTTCTTCTCTTTAGTTTGTGATACTAAGTTATAAAATTTAGCAACTTATTTGTACCTCAGAGGAGCAGGGCAACATTGCTAAATTTCTTCAGGCAATTTAGTTCAAGGTGGTAATTATGCTCAGATGTTTTAAGATATGCAATATGCATCCTGGTAACGGAATGAACAGGCTCTCTGCTTTTGCTTCCTTGAGCTACAGATCATGATCTCATTTTTAAATCTAAGTTACATACTTTTCTTATTGTCTTCTAGACTTATTTAGGCTATAAAATTTTTGCCTTTAGGCATGAATTGTTTATGTAGATGGTGTGGCCACAACTGTGTAACATAAGCAAGCTTTTACTTTATAACTTCAGTCTAAACAAAAGTAAAGGTTCATAATTACCCTTGTTCATGAAGCAATGATAGATATTTTAAATTTTACATTTTAATTGATTTTTTTTTGTCAAGAATAGGACTGAAGTTTCAAATGAGATGCATTTTCCATAATGCATATAGTGCCCCATTCTGAAATAGCTATTGTTTTTGTCATTCTGATTTTCTGGGCAGACTGCTAGAAATTAAACAATAAAAAATAAGTTTTTGTACATGACATTTCATTTTTAGATAACCAGCAACTCAAATTCCCGGGCATTGGGATTATTATATTTATCTCCACAGGTGTCCAGAAACGAAATGAAATGTCACCTAAATCAGTGGACACACTTCATTGCTATTACACCCCAAACCTTCACCCAGTAAAATATTTCATTAAAATTTAAATAAAAATCCAAATCCTGCACGATAGTTGTTCAAGTAGCTTTAATGGGTTTAGGATAGAGCTCACCCTTGACAATTCTTTGGTGCATATTTTATTATGCAGAAAACATTGTTCAAAAAATATTATGCTATCTTTTCTTTGTCTATTTGGCTATGTGTTGAATCAATTAACTTGCAACTTACAGATTTCTGCTTAAAAATCTCTGAGAAAATAGCTTTTGTTCTATTTGTAGGTGCAGTATGTACTTTCTGAAAATACTTTTCCTCTCGCTGAATCATTCTGGCCTTTCTTATCTAGTTGTTCATTTAGCAAATATTTATTTATGTGCCATGTTACTGTGTAGGCAAGATAATCAAGGTTTCTAGGCTCGATAGAGTTAATAATTTAGCCAAGATGGCAGATAACAACAAAACAGCAGAAAAAACAATAGCTTTTTATACTTACCATTAAATGTTTACTATTTGCTAGATACTATTCTAGGAGAGGTCATGTATTAAATCACTTAATCATTACAAGAAGATGAGATCTGATGAGCTAGGTTTCATCATTATCCCTATGGTATTGGAAAGGAAACGACTCACAGGAAGTTTGAAGTAGCTTTGCAAGGGAGGATGGAAAGCTATTCTACTTCCAGTAGTCTGACTAATTATAGAAAAGGATCTACATAAAGCTACCCATATTAATCTTTCTGTTGGTGTTAAACCCAGCTTTGTACTCTAATGTAACCTTTTCTTTCAAAACTAGAGCTTGCATGTTAAAAGGTGTTTTTTTTTGTTTTGTTTTGTTTTTTAACATATGCTTTGTAGGAATTAGCAGTTTCAGTTTCTGTGTGAACCTGAGAAGCAGACTCCAACCTTCAGACTTTCAGCTCCAGAAGACTTGCTGAACCTCAACCAGTTATCTAAACAGAAAGTGCTGGTCTGCACGTAGAGAACATTTTAATCCCTCCCCCTTGATTTCTTTGTTCTGCTATCCCTCTCCCTCTTTGTAAAATCCTCTGCCTACACTGACATGTTAGGATGGGCTTTGGGATGGGATCCCAATCTTCCTAGGCTATCGGCCCTGGAATAAACCTCTTCCCTTTTGCAGCAGCTCTTGTCTCAGGAGGTTGGCTTTTGCTGCAGCAGGCAGTAGGACCTGGGTTCGGGAACAGCTTGCCCATGGTTACACAGCTAGAAAGTGGTACACCCATACAAGCTGATGAGTGTTATGGCATGGGAAGTTCAGGATATTGTGAGAACAGGAAGTAAAGACTCTAGACCTGGTGTTTTAGTTAGCTGGAGCTGCTATAAAAAAATACTAGAGACCAAGTCGCTTGAACAACAGACTTTTATCATTGTGTTCTCACATGGTGGGAAGAGGGAGCAAGATCTGGTGTCTTTTTGTACAAGAGCACTAACCCCATCGTGAGGGTTCCCTCATCATGACTTCATCTCAATTCAGTTACCTCCCAAAGGCTCCATCTCCAAATCACATCACCTGGGAGTTTCGGCTTCAACATATAAATTCTGAGGGGGACATAATTCAGTCTGTAGCACCTGGTTTTAGAAGTTTTCCAGGTCAAGGATTACAGACATCTTTCTAGATCAGAAATAATATCTAATTGCTATGAATATATTAAAAATATATGTATATCTTTGCTAGATCCCAATGAGGAAGGGGAGACCCTCCTCTTCCCTGAGAAGGAAGAAACAAGAAGAATGCAAAGGAAAGGAACTTGCAGGCGTAACTGAGGCAGCCAGTTATAGCTTAACTACTTCCTACAGTTCTCTGAAAGGTTGCCTGGAGCCACTTGTGACAGAAAGCAAGAAAAACAAGACTTGTACATAGCTGAGACCAGTGGTCTGGAAACCCCTTTCCCCTTGCTGACCCACCCAAACTCATCTTCCCCTCCTGGAGTCATGAGAGTGACGTAGGCATACCTCTGGACAAAGGAATCACGAGCCCCTTGCATGCACATATGTATTCTGTAAAAGGTATATAACCTGTAAGAAAATCAATTTCAGAGAGCTTGTGCTTTGCACTGGTGGCCCCATGTGCTCTGCCAGCTTTTAATAAATTCTCTTTCCTCTGATCAAGTTGTCTGAGTGTCTAATAACCTCCATTGGGTAAAGTTTTCTTGCTACACGAACAGCATGATGATGGATTATTATGTGACCATGAGCTTTTTAAGACCTTTATGTCTCGGTTTTCTCTTCCATAAGTTGGGAGTAGAGTTGTATTGCTGTTATACTTATGTATATACAGCATTATACAGCATTTCTAGATAAGAATGATATTTATTTCTATAAATGAATGCATATGTAAATGGTGAGGTGTGCATATGCATGCCTGGGGAGAAGGCTAGCAATCTTTTTGACATGTTATATGTGCAATACTTTTTAAAATAAAGTACTTTCAAAATCACTCTGTAGAGTAGTTGTATATTATCTGATCATCACAGATGAGCTGTTATTTTTTATCATTTATTTTTCAATTATAGTTGACACACAATATTATACAAATGTCAGGTGTACACCCAGTGATTAGGTATTATATAGCTTACAAAGTAATCATCCCAATAAATCTCATACCCATCTGATACCATAGAGAGTTATTAGAATAGTACTGACTGTATTCTCTAAGCTGTACTTTACATCCCCATGACTATCTCCATAACAATCAATTTGTATTTCTTAGTTTCTTCACCTTTTCCACCCATCCTCCCAACCCCTTTCCATCTGGCAACTATCAAAATGTTCTTTGTAGCTGTGAGTCTGCTTCTGATCTGCTTGTTCATTTGTTTTGATTTCTAGATTCTATTGTTGATTCAAATCATAGATGTGATTCTTGGTGTCATCTACCTTTCTGAAGATTCCTTGTAAATTACTATTCATTTTAGTTGGCATAGGCTTCATTTCTGACTGGTTCTTTTATATGGCTTCTATGTCCTTTTTCATGTTCTTGAAGTTCTTACTAAGTTCTTTGAACATCCTTGTAACCATTGAGTTGACTTCTGTATCTGGTAGTTTGCTTGTCTTTATTACCTTTAGTTCTTTTTCTGGAGATTTCTCCTGTTCTTTCATTTGGGACATGTTCCTTTGTTTCTGCATTTTGACTGTTATGCTGTGTTTGTTTTTCTCTAGTAGGTAGTGCGCCTACATCTTCTGGACTTGGTAGAGTGGCCTTGTGCGGTAGGTGTCCTGTGGGGCCCAGGGCTGCAGCTTCCTCAGTTGCCTGAACTGGGAGCTCCAGATATGTCCTGTGTGGTACACTTAGGTGTGCACTGTCCTGTTATAGTTGAACCTTGGTTTTTGTTGGTGTCACTGGGAGGGATTGACCCCCAGGCCAATCAGCTGTGAGGACTGGCTATGACCTCTGGAGCAGAACTTACTTCAGTGGGGCTTTGGTGCTCACTGAGTGCACCTCATGAATGTGTTGCTTGTGAAGGTAGTAGGGTTATAATCTGGCACAGTCTGAAGCTGTCCACAGGGTGCACTGGCTCTGGGGTCTCCCCAGAGGTGCAAGGTCAGACACCACCCGTGCCCTGCCTGGGGCTACCCTGCACAAGCTACAAAGTGATCTATAGATGGGGCTACCTGTGCTGGCCTTGCAGGTGCCTAGAAGAGACCAAGCTGTGAACTAAGCTCAACTGCCACTAATGCAGGACCTGGGGCCAGTTGGCAAAAGGTATGGTGTATGCAGAGGGCAGATGCTGCTTGTCTGAGAGATTTTAGGAATGTTCAAAGTATGGGGTAAGAGAGGCCATTTGTATGGAAAAGCTGCTGAAAATAGCTTGGATGAGCCCACAAGTTGTGTGGGGTGGCAGTTCAGGGAATCACCAGCATGGGTCAAATAGTGTTAGCCAGGTCAATGGAGACTCAGCTATGGAGCCTACCTGTGGGTTCTGGGGGTGGGGGTTTCAGGAAAGGAACAATGAACTCTGCCAGCACTTTATCTGGGAGAAAGCTGTCCCCTTCCCCAAGCACTTGTTCTGATGCCAGACAAGTAAGCTCCTCCTCATATTTCCCTGGTGGCTTTGAAGCTGCTGCTCCAGTGCTGGAGCTCAGAGAGAGTGAGTCTGAGTAAGTCCGTGCACATGGGCCCTTTAAGAGGAGCACCTGGGTCTCCAGGAGCCCTTCATCTCACTCAGCCACAGCCCTTGCTAGTTTTTTACAGCCAGTGGTTATGCGTCCCTCTTCTTGCTGGCACTGGATTCCTGAGCTGAAAGGCCTGGTGTGGGGCCAGGGCTCCTCACTCCTCAGAGGTGACCTCTGCAGCCGAGATATGCCTCCTCGTTTTTGTCCTCCACAGGTGGGTATGAGACCTGCCCATTCTATGTCTCCACCTCTTCTACCGGTCTCAGTGTGGCTTCTTCTTTAAATCTCTGGTTCTAAGACTTCCATTCAGCTAGAGTTCAGGTGGTTCTGAATGATGGTTGCTCTGTAATCCAGTTGTAATTTTGACATGTAGTAGGAAGATTGGAGTACCGCATTTACCTACACTTACTTCTTGACTGGAGAGGAGGTATTATTTTATTCTCATTTTTACTGTGTAGAAATTGAGGCCAAAGGGTCAAGTTTCATTTCCAAGGTCATGCAATTTATATGTCAACAAGCCAAGGAAAGGCGTGAACTTCAGACCTCTGATTCCTGGGCCAGCATTTCAACTGCCTGGTGCTAATAATGCACATTCTGCCTGATTCTTGGGCTCTGAGAAAAGATATTCATTCTCTGTTGTATGCTCAACTGACATTTCATTTTGTTTCCTTGCCAGCAGTGACTATATAGCACAGTGGCAAGTGTTTCAGCACATTTCTGATGTATTGATTTCCACTCGGCCCCATTCCAGATTCTATCACACACTCATTTTTATTTGCCCCACCCAGCTCACCACACAGCACTACGGAAATTTCCTGGTTTGTTCTTACTCAGCTAATGTATAGATTTGCATTGTTTTACTGCAGCTACCAGGGTTAGTGTTAGGAAAACAACTGAGTTTCAAAAACGTTAGCAGGTTCTGCAGTTTTATTTTATTTTATTTTTTTTTAGTTAAGAACAATCTATACACGTAGAAATATCCGCATTTATATCATTTATGAAAATCCACTCATGGAGTCAAATGATAATGCCTTTTTTAAAATGCAATATTTTTTCCTTATTTATGTATCTACTCTTCCCCTACCCATATCGCTCTCAACCCTGAGCTGGTCCATGTGTATAACTGAGCATATGCCCTTCCAAATAATTCTTAGTACTCACGAAAGCTTATGTCAGCACGCATATACGTGCATATGTGTTAAATAGGCATATATGTATTGTATATGTTATATATGTGTGTGTGTGTGTGTATTTTACAAAAACAGATCATTGTTTTACAAAACTGAGTTCATACTGCTATTCAGTGTGTACTTCACTTCTTCTTGCTGTTTTCACTCAACAAGAAGTCATGGGAATTGCTCCAGGTCTACTGGAAGAACTCTAATTCATTCTTTTCTATTTTTAAATTCCATATGGAAATTTTAATATGAAAAAAATTAAATATGGAAAAAAATACAGAAAACGCAAAGGTGAAGAAAGTAATATGATGAATCCCTGTTACCCATCACCTGGCTTTGACAACGATCGGCATTTTGTCAGCCTCCTTTCATTTATTCCACTTGACTTCTTAAATTTTCATCTATTTTTTGCTGGAGTATTTTTTTTTAAACATAAACAAGACTCTTGACTTGAAGGAAAAACTATAAAGAATTCATTTTTTTAGTGTAATTTGCCTCTACTTAAAGACAGATTGCCCTTCATGTAACAGCTGTATACAAAGTTATAAAATTGTCCTTAATTTTACAACGATGAATGAAAAACATTACAATTTCCCAATGGAATGTGTGGACCTGGTACCTCTTTTGTGAAGTGGCGGCTGAGAAGACTCCAGGCTTAACCATGGCTGACCAGTAGCCAGGGAAGGAGTCAAGACTGAGAACAAGAATCATATTAATTTGAAGGTGGCAGGCAGGATGGTTCTGGGCTGCAGTTTAAGACTAAGAGACATACAGCACTTAGTAAACTAATGAAAGCTTATTGTGAAGGACGGGGTTTGTCAATGAGGCAGATCAGATTATGATCTGACAGACAGTCCATGAAGCAGACACACCTGCACAGCTGGAAACGGAGGATGAAGATACAACTGATGTGTTTGTTCCAGCAGCAGCAGACGGGGTATGTCTGCTAAGGAGGGAACCCGCTACTTGACTCCAGAACTCGGATCCTCCAGACCCAGAAGACACTCCCTATTATAACATGCCATTTGTGTCCACCATGTCCTGACTACTATAGTACAGTTTTCTCCATTCTTTCATTCCCTTCTTCCCCTTTCTTCTATTGTATATCAAGTAACTGAAGTATGTGCACAAGCATTTTCATTTTTTTTAACTGAATGGCAGGTGCTATGTTTTGATCAACATCAAATGGAGATGGGATGGGAAGAAACACATTCTGTGAAAATCCCCCTTTTCTCCCCTGGGGGCACACTCACTCAGCTCTAATCTTTATTTTCCAGTAAGTTTTTTTTCTGGGATGTTTTTAAGCAAATTCCAGACTTTATGTTATTCTTATCCAGTAAACACTTCAGCATGTATCACTAACAGATAAAGATTTTAAAAAACATAACCATAATACCATTATCACTTCAAACAAAATTTATAATAGTTCTTTAAAATCATGTAATATCTCGTTCATGTTCAAGTCCTGTTGATTGCCTCAAAAATGTCTTTTTTTATGGCTGGTTTGTTTTATGAGGATTCAAATGCCAAACATTGCATTTTCCTGATACATCTTATAAATCCCTTTTAAATTTACACACTTTAATGCCTCTTTAATGCCTCTATTTATTGAAGAAACCAGGTTATTTTCCTTCTATAATTTCCCATCATCTAGATTTGGCTTATTGTATCCTTATGGTGCTATTTAACACATTCTTCTACCCTGTGTTTCCTTTACATAGTGGAATACAGAAGATTGACTAGATTCACCTTCAATTTTTTTTTCAACAAGAATACTAAATAGCTGGTGCCGAGTATTTCTTTTTGCATCACATTGGGGAAAAACAGCACACTCTTTTCCCCACTTTTAGTGATGTTGAGATTGATCAATGGGTTCAGATGTGGTCAGCTTCATTTCCCGAATATGAACTTCCCCATCAGCTCTTACCTAACGGTTTTAGCATTCAGTATTGAACATTATTTACATTGATTATTTCACTCAGAGTTGAAAAATGATCATTTTATTAATCTACTAATCATTCTGCCTTTGTTAGCTAGAATTCTTCTCTGAAGAACTCTCCCTTGTCAATCATCAGCAATCCTGAAAAGTAGTTTGTATAGAAAAGGCAGAATAAAGGCTTCTTTTTTCTTTGTCAGTTCTCTGAATAATGAGTTGGTGCTGTAACAGGACTCAGTGATGATCAATTACTTTTTTGGCCTCATAGATTTTTATGTCTATGTTTTAGTTTATTGAAGTTATTAATTCAATTTGATGCCTAAGTGGTCCCATTCTTGGCCAATGAAAACCCCTTACACTTTCTCCTTTTGTCTTCTTTTGACAAAACTCCAATAGTTCATGCTGTTTTACTAGCTTTCTCATACAATAAGATATGCTAGACTTACACAGTGCATTTTTTACAGCAGACCTAGATCGAATCATCTCTCCAAGGAACAATAGTCCTTTTTACTGTGAAATGATATTTGGAGAGCATAATTTTGATTCTAGAAGTTAATTTATTATCCTTTTTATGGCTGTATGGTATTCCATGACATTCCATGATATATTTAACTATTCCCCATTGCTGACATTCACTTTACTTTCAATTTTGCCAGATCCTTCCTTTCAATGCAAAGCCATAAAGAAGATATGTGAAAATTATTCAACAAGCCTGCTATGGCTCTTCTATCATTAGTAGAAATTGTAAGATTAAAATTCTTAACCGAAATTTTGGTAACCCAACAAATTTTGGGCATTATGTGAGGACTAAAGGAAAATAATACTCCTTAAGTTGGAGAGCCAATTTCTCCTCTCCTTTCTGGAAATGATCTTTAACAAATGAAGAGCTGATAGGCTTCCTTGCTCTCGTCTCTTGGTTGGAGAAAAATTTGCCTTCTCTCCCTTGGGGATCTCAGAGAAAACATATTTTCTGTTTGCTTCTGGCAAAGGGATGGAGGTGCCGCTGTATGCCATGTTGGCAGTACGTTTTATTCTCACAGAGGGCATTCTGGGCTTCTCGATTCTATATTTTATTTTTTTGCCAATCATCAGATGATGTGCAATAGAGGAAACAAAATTTATTGAGAGCTTTCAGCTCTGTGACTACCAATAACCATTTCTGGCTGGTTACAAAGTTCCCCAGATGCACCACGCTATATATAACCCTGACTTTTGTGTTCATTGTAAATTCAAAATACCATGTGAACTCTGCCAACTTTTCAGTATCTACATAAAAAAGAAACCTCTTAGTAACACTCCTAAAGCTTTCGTTAATGCTTATCAACTTTACAAAAAACTTTTATTGTAGTGTAATATACATTACAGAAGACAATGCATAAGAGTATAGTTCTGATGAATTTCTATACACTAAACACACTCATATAATGAGCATTTGGTTACATTATATTAATTAACATACATTATAAGCACCCCAGAAGCCTTTTTACGCTCCTTTCAGTAGCTCCCCTTCTATCTCCAAGGACAAGTATATATTATCCTGGTCCCTAAAAGCACATATTAATTTTGCTTGGCTTTGCATTTCTATAAATGGAATTGTATAGTATATGCTCTTTGCATCTGGTTTAGTTCACTCAATATTTGTGACATTCAACCATATAAATATGTGTAATTTTAGGTTGTTCATTCTAATTGTTGTATAGGATTCTATTGTGTGTCTCTACCACAACTTATTTATCCAGTCTCTGTTGATGAGAATTTGGATAATTTGGGGCCATTAGAGATAATGTTGCTATCAGCATTCTAATACATGCCTTTGCTGAACAAACATGCATTTCCACTGGGTATACGCCTTAAAGGGGATTTATGGTTATAGTGTATGCAGTATATTATGCTTTATTAGATAATGCTAAATATTTTTCCAAAGTGATTGTACCAATTCATATACTCACCAGCAGTGTGTAAAACTTCATTAATACTTGATATCTTTTTATTTATATGTAAATACTTTTGAGTTGAAAGAAGATTTCCAAAATATACTTTCTCATACCAGCCCCTGGGTTCTGTCTAAAGTATACCTGTGTGTGTGTGTGTGTGTGTGTGTGTATTAGATTAGATTAGATTAGATTAGATTAGATTAGATTAGACTGGGCCTCAGACAACATCCTCATTTACTTCATTGATGATAGAGAATGGTCAGATGGATACATACAGATGTGCATATTGTCATGGAAAAAACCTATGAGTTCAGTGACTTTAGAACAACCCACTGTTACCGCCTGATGCTTATTATTATAATATTTTATAACTAAAAGAAAGACAGTAAAAGAAAAATATCATTTACGATTCCATACCTATAACATACTAATAAATGTTGAGTTCCCTTGTTCACAAACATATCTAAATGATGTGGTTGCAATCATAATCTACACATAATTTTATATTTGTGCTTTTTTGAACTGAATATTATATCTGTAGTTCTGTCTCATGTTGTTTCAGTATTTTCTTATTATATATTTAGGCTGTTTCCAAAGTTCTACTATTCTGGAGAAATCTTTAGAAAATATCTTTGCCAGCTCACCTTTTCTTTTATTTTAAAAATTAATTTTTTAGTCAAGTCTCTTTCTACCATCATGTATCACCTCCTTGCCTCTTCCACCACCCTCACTCCCCCTTACCTCTGGCAGTCACCACATTGTTGTCTGTGTCTATGAGGGTTTTTTTTTTAATCCCTTAACCTTTTTCACCTGTTCCCCCAACACCCCTCCTCTCTGACAGTTGTCAGTTTCTTCTCTGTATCTATGTCTGTTTCTTTTTTGTTTGTTTATTTTGTTCATTAGATTTCACATATTAAGTCTTTCTCTGACTTTCTCTGACTGGTTTATTTTATTTAGCATAATACTCTCCAGGTTCATCCATGCTGTTGCAAAAAGTAAGATTTCCTTCTATTTTATGGCCAGGTAGTATTCCATTGTGTAAATGTGCCACAGCTCTTTCATTCACTCATCTAATGATGGCCACTAGAACTGCTGCTTCCAAATCTTGGATATTGTAAAAATAATGCTGTAATGAATATAGGGATGCATATATTCTTTCTAATTATATCAGGTTTCTTCAGGTTTATTCCAAGAAATGGAATCACTGGGTCATAAGATAGTTCCAATTTTAATTGTTCTGAGGGAACCCCATACTTATTTCCACGATGGCTGCACCAGTCTTTGGGTGGTAAGCACACAATGCATTATGCAGATGAAGTGTTATATAGTTGTACACTTGAAACCCGTAAGATTTTCTTAACCAATGTCACCTCAATAAATTCAATTAAAAAAGCAAAATAATATAAAATATATCTTAAAGATACACCTTTACAAGTACAAAAATACATATGAACAAGGTATATCACTGTTTGTAATTGAAAATTATTGAGGAAAAATACAGAGGAGATTGGTTGAATAAACTATGGTACATTCACACTATAGTATACTATGAGCTGTAAATAAAAGCAAAAGAGTATTAAGAAATAAAGTAAAATTTAAAAAATTATCCTTTAGGTTAAATTTCTAAAAGTGGCATTATGGAGTAGAAAAAATTGTTACTTTTTGGCTCTTGATATATCATACATCTTTTTTTCTTAAAAGCTTTTCCACCATTTTTACCAGTGGATTTTAAAAAATTATCCTTTAGGTTAAATTTCTAAAAGTGGCATTATGGAGTAGAAAAAATTGTTACTTTTTGGCTCTTGATATATCATACATCTTTTTTTCTTAAAAGCTTTTCCACCATTTTTACCAGTGGATTTTAACCAATGAGATGCAAACTTTTCTGAAACCACAAGAGCTTAGATGTACTTACAGCAACAAATACTTTTTGAGTTCATGAACAAATAAAATATACAGTCATCCCTCATCAACCACAGTTCACTTTTTGCGGTCTCACTGTATCATAGATTTTTAAATTGTATATATCTAATTTTGTATCGTAGATTTTTCTCTATATCACAGGATTTTGCAGTATATAGGTATTTTTATATATTTATTATTTTAATTATATTTGCAGTAAAATAAGCTGTAATGCTCTTTTTGGCTGTGCAATACATTCATCTCATCATCATCACCTTCATCATCATCAGTACTGCACAGCTAATTCATTATCATCTTCATCATTCAAGTTGTAGTAGTATATTCACTGGTGAGTACCCATATAGAACTTTAAATGTTGTTAAAATTATGTAGGTTTAAAAGTGTAGAAAGTGTTAAGAGCATAAGAAGTGTTTATAAGAGCATTTGAAAAGTTAGTAACAGTGTAAGAAAGGTTTATAAGTGTGTGGGGAGGTTTCATAACACCTTAAGATATATATAAATAATAAAATAAATATAAGGTCACTACTTTGCGTATTTTCGCCTATTGAAGGGGATTCTGAAACCTAACCCCTGAGATAGATGAGAGACCACTGTATAGCATATATTAAAAGTAAATTTCTTGTACTTGGAAGATTTCTTCCTTAGCTTTATTATATATATATATATATATATATGTATGTAAATATATGTATATATTGTATAAATATGTATAAATATATTTATATATATGTATGTATTTTTCTGAAGTGAGAAGTAGGGAGACAGAGAGCTAGACTCCAACATGCACCCAACCATTCACCCGGCATGCCCACTAGGGGGCAATGCTCTGCCCATCTGGGGCATTGCTGCTTTGCAACCAGAGCCATTCTAATGCCTAAAGTGGAGGCCATGGGGCCAGCCTCAGCGCCCGGGCCAACTTTGCTCCAATGAAGCCTTGGCTGCGGGAGGGGAAGAGAGAGAGAAAAAGGAGAGGGGGAGTGGTGGAGAAGCAGATAGACACTTCTCCTGTGTGCCCTGACCTGGAATCGAACCTGAGGCATCCACACATTGGGCTGACACTCTACCACTGAGCTAACCAGCCAGAGCCTTAGCTTTATTTTTTAATAATCAATTCTGGAAACAACCCAAATTTCTACCAGTAGGTCAATCGAGAAACAAAGTGTGGTACATCTGTACAATGGAATACTATTTAATAATTAAAAAGAAGGAATTATTGACACATGAGACACCATGATGAATTGCAAAGTAATTATGCTGAGTGAAAGAAGCCAGACAAAGAAGATTACATACTCTGTGAGTCTATACAAAACTTTATAAAATGTGAACTAATCATAGTGGCTAAAAGCAAATCAGTGGTTGCTTGGGAACGTGAGATAGGGGTGGAGAGGGGTAAAACGGAAGGATTACAAAGGAGCACTTGGAAAATTTTGAGGGTGATGGATATGTGTACTATCTTGATTGTGGTGATAATTTCATAGGTATATACATATGTCAAAACTTATCAAAATTTACACTGTAAATATGTGCAGTTTATTACATATCAATTATACCTCAATTAAGCTGATCCAAAAAGTAAAATTTCTTGCTCAATATGTTCAACTCCTTGAAGATTAATGAAGAACAATTAAGTTGCTATTAATTCATTTTTATTACTTAAGCTTGTAGGTTTAAGGGACTCAATTAAACCCATTATACTACATGATAATAGTTAATCAACAGCAACTCGTGCCTTTCATTTTTTATTCTCCCAAAGATGTGTTCAAGTCCTAACCCCAGTAGCTGTGAGTGTGATCTCATCTGGAAACATGGCTTTTGCAAACGTTATTAAGTTAAAAAAAGGTCATACTGGATTAGGGTGGACCCTAAATCTGATGACTGGTGTTTTAATAAGAAGAGAGGATGGACAGGCAGTCACGTGGAGAGAACTCCGTGTGTAGGTGCAGTCAGAGTTTGGAGTGATGTAGCTACAAGCCACAGCGCAGTAAGAATTGTTAGGAGCCACCAGAAGCTGGGAAGAAGCAAGGAAGGAGTCTCCCCTAGAGCCTTCAGAGGTGGTGGCCCTGCTGACAGCTAGACTTCAGACTTCCAGCCTTCAGTATTGTGAGAAAATAAATGGATAAGTTTCTTTTTTAATTACTAAATGTGATCATTTGTTACATCAGGTTTTGGAAACTGATACATATAGCACTATGTGTTTTATTAATTAGTATACTGTGATTTATTAAAAAATTAATGATAATGCCAAGGGAAAAATACAAAGTATCTACCCTATAGAACCAGATGTCTAATTATTAAGTCCTATGATGAAACTGCATTGAAAAAAAATAGATGCTTTCTGTTCTCTCCTTGTTTCTGTCTGCTGTCCTGAAGCCCAATGTGTTAACATCATGATTTTATATTAATATAGGAATGCAGTGGTTATCACAGAATTGTCTGTGGGTGTCTGGTGATCCTTGACACTCTTCCAGGGGGTCTGTGAAGTCAAAACTATCCTAAGTTTTGCTTTTTTCACTGTGTTGACATTTTTAGTGTGAATACAAAAGCAACGGTAGGTAAAACTGCTGGCATCTTAGCACAAATCAAGGCAGCACCTCTGACTGCACTAGTAGACATTTTATTCTTGAGTACTTGTTCTTCTAACATTCTATGTTTTGATATGGGAAGTACAAATACAGTCCTTCTGTTACATACAAAAGTACAAAAAATACTTCAAAACCCTTGTGTGCTGGAGTTATGAGCTGAACCACGATCATCATTTTTATTTGATAGGTAGAGTCTTATTACTCAGACTATTCAGACTTGGATATTGGACACGTGCATTTCTATGCCCAGAGATCCTCTTTCAGAGATGACAGTCTTAGAGGTTCGGCTTTCTTTACTGAGAATGGCATTTCCTGTAAAAGCTTAAACACAGCTGAGCCTCGGGAAGTCATAGGGATTTGCTTCAGGTAAGGTCTTAGAATCCAGGCTCCCTTACTCCCACCCACTACACTTCCCATTTCACTCAAGGAGACTCGTGGCTTTCCACATGTCATGCACCCTCTCTCTGAGACAGAGTTAATGCTGCAAAAGGAAGGAACGCCAGGTGGAAAAGCTGACAAGTCAGATATTACACAGCCACTTAATTTTTATTTTGTGATTTTCACAATCTGAGCATCCAAGCAGAATTCATAAAGAAGACACTAAACTGTGGCATAATAAAATTCATTTGGCCAGGGATACGAGTGTCCATGTTTTATTTCTAATTCGGCTTTTTTCTTTTCTTTTTTTTTTCAGGTTTAATGTCAACTGTTTTTCTGGGTCCAGCACTCACTTTGGCAAAAGCTACATTTAGTTGCAAATTGAAACAGGGTGCATAGCTGCTTTCATTAAGGAATTCAGCATTTTATCCAATATAGGGCCTTAAGGGCAAAAAGAAATGCTGAGGGAAAACATTTCAACATTGCATTGTGCATATGAATGCCTGAAATAAATATTACCTGTTATTTCTACAAACCTTCCCACTGTTTTATAGACCGCATTTCCCCCGTTGGTGAGTCTGCCACGTGTTCTGCGACATCATGGGTTTCTGCTCCTGATGAGTCCGCTCTGCGGGGACTGGGTCAGTGTTTGCAGCTCAACTGTCTGGGGCCAGAATCGAGAGTTCCTCTGATTTGATTCCACCCTAGGCAATGAAGGATTTTCAAGATTTTCCTCTTAATATTTGGCTTTATTTGATAATCCTAGAGCATGCTGGGAAATCTCAGCAAGAGGAAATATTTAGTAACCACAGGGAGGCCAGCTTGGAGGGTTGTGGGTACGTAGAAAAGCTTATGAGTGTAACTCCTAATGACTCTTGAATGTTCTGCTTTTCACAAGGTTTTCCTTTTTTAAAAAAGTGTGTAGACTTGTGAAGACAGAGGGCTTTTTGAAAATGCAGCCATCCCCAGAAAGACAAATGCGTGACTGAGTCATTTCCCAAGGGAGAAGCCTCTAGTCCATGAGGTCTGTGAAACCATATTCTCCTGCTTGCAATTCAGAATTTCAAAAGCAGAAGTTGGCAAAGGGCTGCATGAGGTTTTGGCCTCACAATTTTATCATTGTTTTTCTTTCATATTTGTTGAGCATTGACATTGTCCTTGGCAGATACAGGACAGAGGACATGCTATGTGCCTCTGATCAGCATTGGCGAAAGTGCTCAATTCAGAAATAAGCTTTGCAGCCCAGAAGGTGACTAAATCCGAGAGGCCTGAATAATTGTTTTATTATACAAACCAATTTCTCATGTGTTTTCTTTCTTGTTGTTTCTCCTTTCTGTTGTTGTCGTTGTTTATATATGGTCACTAGGACTCTGCCTTGGAAGCGTTGAGCTATAAATAGGCTAGTTCACGTTTGGTCTTTGTGCTCCAAATGTCAGCAGGCTCCAAAGAGGCAGAAGTGGGGATGGACCCTTTGCACTGTGCGCTGAAGGAGAGCAGATTTCATTGGCTGGGTGAGAAGCAGCTTTTCTGAACGTGCAGCAGGTGTGCGAGGCATCTGACAGTGGCTGCTCCGACACACAGGGAATCCAGCCAGAGCCACTCGTGTATGACATTTTCCATAGAAGTACAAGGAGCCTTCCTCATGACTATAAATATAGGGCTAACATACCATGACAGCTGGACGGACTCCGTGGTCCTCTATGTGCTGGGAATAATTTTACTTTAATTTAATTGAATTTAGTTTATTATATTCCTACTAAGAAAAATGAGGTTTGAATATAATTAATTCTTGTGATTTAGACCAGGGGTCCCCAAACTATGGCCCGCGGCCCACATGCGGCCCCCCGAGGCCATTTATCCGCCCCCCCCGCCGCACTTCCGGAAGGGGCACTTCTTTCATTGGTGGTCAGTGAGAGGAGCATAGTTCCCATTGAAATACTGGTCAGTTGGTTGATTTAAATTTACTTGTTCTTTATTTTAAATATTGTATTTGTTCCCGTTTTGGTTTTTTTTACTTTAAAATAAGATCTGTGCAGTGTGCATAGGGATTTGTTCATAGTATTTTTTATAGTCTGGCCCTCCAACGGTCTGAGGGACAGTGAACAGGCCCCCTGTGTAAAAAGTTTGGGGACCCCTGATTTAGACAGTATTATCTTCACTTTAAACTGAGGGAAACTGGGGCTTATAAGAAGAATTGATTTATTCAAGTTCATACAAGTGGTAACAGAGATGATGTTCTTTTCTTGTAACAACAACAAAAAAAATTAATCTCATGCCCTGATTTGTAAATCTATAGCTTTTTTGTTTGTTTGTTTAAGCCTTTATTTTTCTAGAGCACTTTTAGGTTCACAGCAAAATTGAGAAGAAGGTGCAGAGATTTTTCTATATACATTTGCCTCATATAGGAACACCCTCCCCAATTGTTAACATCCCCCTCCATAGTGGTACATTTGTTAGTATCAAAGAACTACATTAAAACATCATTATCACTCAAAGCCCATAGTTTACATTAGTGTTCACTCTTGGTATTGTACATTCTATGGGTTTAGACAAATGTATAATGATATATAGCCAATATTTTGATATCGTATAGAGTATTTTCACTGCCAAAAAATCTCTGTGGCCTCCTTTGTCATCACTCCCCACTGCCTTCCCCACTCCTCACCTGGCAATCACTTACCTATTTACTGTCTCCATAGTTTGTCTTTTCCAGAATGTCATATAGTTGGAATCACTCAGTATGTAGCCTTTTCAGATTGGCTACTTTCACTTAGTAACATGCATTGAAGGCTCATCCATATCTTTTCATGGCTTCATAGAGCATTTATTTTTAGTGCCAAATAATATTCTGTTGTCTGAATGTGTTACTGTTTATTTTTTCCATTCACCCACTGAAGAATGTCTTGGTTGCTTCCAAGTTTTAGCAACCTTGAACAAAGCTGCTATAAACATCCATGTGCAGGTTTTTGGTGGACTTAAGTTTTCAGCTCCATTGGGTAAATTCCACGGAGCACGATTACTGGATCTTATGGGAAGAGTGAGTTTAGTTTTGTAAGAAACTGTCAAACTATCTTCCAAGGTGTCTGTACCACTTTGCATTCCCACCAGCGACGAATGAGTCTGTTACTCCACTTTCTCACCAACATTTGCTGTTGTCACTACGGGATTTTGGGCCACTTCTAATAGGTGTATAATGGTTTTATTGTTTTTGTTTTTTGTATTTTTTCCGAAGCTGGAAATGGGGAGAGACAGTCAGACAGACTCCCGCATGCGCCCGACCGGGATCCACCCTGCACGCCCACCAGGGGCAATGCTCTGCCCACCAGGGGGCGATGCTCTGCTCCTCTGAGGCGTCGCTCTGTTGTGACCAGAGCCACTCTAGCGCCTGGGGCAGAGGCCAAGGAGCCATCCCCAGCGCCTGGGCCATCTTTGCTCCAATGGAGCCTTGGCTGCGGGAGGGGAAGAGAGAGACAGAGAAGAAGGAGAGGGAGAGGGGTGGAGAAGCAGATGGGCGCTTCTCCTGTGTGCCCTGGCCGGGAATTGAACCCGGGACCTCTGCACGCCAGGCCGACGTTCTACCACTGAGCCAACCGGCCAGAGCCTATTGTTGTTTTTTTATTTGCGTTTCCTTGATGACAGATGATGTGTTCTTTTTTTTTACATGCTATATCTTCTTTGGTGAGGTATTTATTAAGGTCTTTGCCCACATTTTAATTGTGTTATTTGTTTTCTTATTGTTGAGTTTCAAGACCTTTTTGTGTGTTTTGGATAAGAGTATTTTATCAGATGTATGTTTTGCAAATATTATCTCCCAATATGTGGCTTGTTTTCTTATTCTAATGACATTGTCTTTCACAGAGCAAAATTAAAAATTTTTAATTTTATTTGTTTTTTAGTGGATTGATTTTTTCTGATTTCATAGGTTGGACTCAGCTTATTATATTATAACATATATAATTTATATTATAATAAAATTATTTGTGGCTACAAATATTACTTCAAGTACCTGTTTAACTGCATTTCTCACAGGTAGTATTTTTGTTATTGTTTTAAATTTTTGGTATGATTTCTCCATTAACTAGTGAATTATTTAGAAGTATATTTTTAATTTTTAAATACTTGGCTTTAAAAAATCTATCATTGAGTTCTTTTTTGTTTTTTATGTACAGGAATTATTGTGTTCTTCAAATACTCTATATACTTACTGATTCTTTTCTTGCTTAATCTCTAAATTACTGAGAACAGTGTCTAAAAATCTACTATGGTGGTTAATTTTTTCCTTTTATTCTATAACTTTTTGTTGTATGTATTTGACAGTATTTTATTGTGTGTATACAGATTTAAAATTTTTAAAGTTCCCTGGAAAATTAACTTCCTTTTTTACTTTTATTTTTATTTTTTGTATTTTTCCGAAGTGAGAAGCAGGGAGGCAGACAGACAGACTCCTGCATGCACCCAACCAGGATCCACAGGGGCATTCCTACCAGCGTGTGATGCTCTGCCCACCTGGGGTGTTGCTCTGTTGCAACCAGAGCCATTCTAGCACTTGAGGTGGAGGCCATGGAGCCATCCTTAGCACCTGGGCCAACTTTGCTCCAATGATCTTGGCTGCAGGAGGGGAAGAGAGAAATAGAAAGGAAGGAGAAGGGGAAGGAGATGGGTGCTTCTCCTGTGTGCCCTGGCTGGGAATGGAACCCAGGACTTCTACACACTGGGCTGATGCTCTACCACTGAGCCAACTGGCCAGGGCTGGAGAATTAACTTTGTATTAATATGTATAAACCCCTCTTCATTAATATAATTATTTTTCCCCATAAAGGTTATTTTTGGTCTGGTAGTATTTTAACTACATCACATTTCTTTTGTTTAGTACATGCTTAATGTATAATTTTTCTATACTGTTAATTCTTCTGTGGATTTTTGTTGTAGATGCTACTTTTGTAAATTTTTTTAAATGTTACAATTTTAATAAATTATAGTTTATAATTTTTCTATCTTTTAGTTGGACAATTGAGACCATTTTTATGTACTTAGGTCCATTTCTTTCATCTTTTTTCTGTAATTTTTCTTTGACCAGACTCATTTTGTACAGTAATAAGTTTGAGCTTTTCTCCTTAAGGTAACTAGAAATCATCAAGGTGTTTATTGAACACAGTTTAATACACATACACATACAATATGCATATAATCCACCTACAACACGCACATACATTACATATACAATAAATATACAATACAGTGCACATATACATATAACACACATACACATAAAACACACATACACATACGATACACATACACTTACAATACAGTACACTTATACAATCACTTACGAATACAATACGCATACACATACAATACACTTACATGTGCAATACACATATAATACACATACTCTGCAGTACACATTCACATACAATAATATGCAATACACATGCAATACACATACACACAATACACAGATACACACTCCATAGGCAGTAGGTTATTTTTATCTTTATTTTATATCTGAGGAAACTGAGCCAGACTGGTTAATCTTCTGGCTTTAGGTCACAGAGCTATTGTGTGATGAAGATTAACTTAGAATCAAGATCTTCTGGAGTTGGGCTCCAAGTCAGCTATCCTTCCATGCTTCCATCTTGTCTATGGGATAGAGAAGTTCTGTCATTTACAGTCAAATTGGAATGACAGAAAAAGAGGAAGGGCACTCTCAGGAGGAGCTAGTCAGGTGCACTGAGGTCAGAATTGTTATTGCCTATAGAAGGGGGATAAATTGAGTTTTGAAAGTGAACAACTTTTTGCATTGTTTTTGATTCTTTGATGTGATTTACTCATCAGAAAATGATGATGCTGGCCCTAGCCGGTTGGCTCAGTGGTAGAACGTCAGCCTGGCATGCAGGAGTCCCAGCCAGGGCACACAGGAGAAGCACCCATCTGCTTCTCCACCCCTCCCCCTCTCTTTCCTCTCTGTCTCTCTCTTCCCCTCCTGTAGCCAAGGCTCCATTGGAGCAAAAGTTGGCCCGGGCGCTGAGGATAGCTCTATGGCCTCTGCCTCAGGTGCTAGAATGGCTCTGGTTGCAACAGAGCGATGCCCCAGATGGGCAGAGCATCACCCCCTGGTGGGCATGCCGGGTGGATCCCAGTCAGGCACATGCGGGAGTCTGTCTGACTGCCTCCACGTTTCCAACTTCAGAAAAATACAAAAAAAAAAAAAAGAAAGAAAGAAAGAAAATGATGATGCTTGCTATAATTTAAGTGGCACTTAAACAATCATTTTTTTATTAGTCATAGAATTTTACCGATGATGAATTGAAAGTTTTATAAAACCATAACTTGGAACAGAAATGAATAATGACTTTCTCAGTTTTCTTGACAAGTAAAGATAAAAGAAGAACATTGTTGAACAAGTCTGACAATGAGAAGACCTAAGCACAAGTCCATGTCAATTATTCACAAAAAATTCACTTGGAAAGAATTTCTTGAGAGGTTTTTAGGGTCACTGAAGCTAATTTTGGTAATATGCTTAAAATGTGAGAGGAGGCAATGGTTTGCTTAAATGAAACTTTGAGCATTAATTGTCTAGACAATGTGTGTTTAAGGGGTAGGGAGGAAATTGAAACTATTCTTGGAGATTAAAGAATATAAATGCAATAGTCTGATTTTTAATGGATTCTATGAAATTTCAAGATAATAATTTCTTTGACTTTAGATTTTTAAAAAGATTTTATTTATTCATTTGAGAGAGGAGAGAGAGAGAGAGAGAGAGAGAGAGAGAGAGAGAGAGAAGAGAGACACAAAGGTGGTGGAGCAGGAAGCATCAACTTCCATATGTGCCTTGACCAGGTAAGCCCAAGGTTTTGAACTGGCGACCTCAGCTTTCTAGGTCAACACTTTATCCACTGTGCCACCACAGGTCATGCAATTTCTTCCACTTTAGATCACAGTGGCAGCTTTCTAGAGCCAGTGCCATGTTCCCTTGTCCACATTGCTACACCTTCTCTGTCACATGGGGCTTTTGATAAGAGTTCTAAGCTTGAGCATACTGTGAGAATCACATTGAGGGTGGCTTCCATATCTGAGTTTTGCTGGTCTAGGTGATTAACATTTTTATAGAGTAAGCTGAAAAATCCATTTTCAAATGTAACATACATATTTAAAAAGTAAAAGTCTCTTTAAATTAGCAAAATCTGCAATTCTAGTTCTTAAATGAGATTTGGGTATACAAAATACTGAATTTCACTTTGATTCTCGGATAATCTAACAAAAACACGATGCTAATTGTTGATGTCTCTTTTCTTCTGTCATAGGATCACCTTTATTTTTATTAGTGTGGGAAGATTGTATGGTTTGTGAGATGTACCAGTTAAGCCTTTTGCAACACCATAAATAGACACGGAGAGTATTGTGCTAAGTGAAACAAGCCAGTCAAAGGAAGATAGTACCATATGATTTCACTCATATATAAAAACCAATAAACAAAATAAACTAACAAACAAAATAAAAATAGACTCATAGATATAGAGAACAGTCTGGCAGCTGTGAGAGGGGATTGGTGCTGGAGTGCTGAGTGAAAAAGGTAGAGGTGAAACTCATAGACACAGATAACAGCATGGAAATTACAAGAGGAAAAGGAGGTAAAGGGGGAGTAATTATTGACAGAATGAGACTTGACTTGAAGTGGTGAACACACAATATAATATAAAGAGGATCTATTATAAAATTGTACAATGTCACCCCCATAAATTCAGTAAAAAATCAAAAGATACCGAAATAGGTATTTAACTGGTCTCCTCACTTCTATTCTTCTTTTATCTAATTTATATACATATTGCCATTGGAGTAATTTTTTAAGCCAGTTGAATCTTACAGATAAAGTGCTAACACTATAGCTTAGATTAAAATTTTTTTCTAACCCCATCCCAACCTGTCATTCTGCTCTCCTCTTCAATCCTTCATCACTACCTCTAAACATCCTCTTCACAATACACACAGGGAAGTTTAGCCACACACACGGTCACATGGTATTTGCTCTTCCTCTTTTGCACATGCTGGTCACACTGCCTGAAATGCTCTGGACTCTGCCTTCTACCTTTAACCTCTCAAGTCCCACATTAACTATCAGTCTCTCTTTGAAGCCGTACTAAACCTGCCTCCTATAGTTACTCCCTCTTTAGTGCTCCCAAAGCACACTATAAATTCTCATTTTATGGAATTTACCAGTCATATTCTAGCAACCCATGAAAACATCACTACAGTGAGACCCTACAAAGTGTAAGTGCACCAGGATTAACTTCCTTTTCCAGCTCCCACCTTGCTCCTCCTTAGCTATGAAGGGGAGAAGAGTAGAATTACTGGAAGTGAGTCTTACAGTTGTGTAAATAATGGAGAAGGTAAAGAATCAACGGAGAAGGTAAGAAATGACAGCAAGGGGCACAGGGGAGTTTCTGCCCCAAGGCAGTGTATCTGGGCCTGCTGGGTAGCCACCTGTATCTCAAGGGTGTACAGAAAATAGGTGTATGTAATTCAAAGATTACCAGTATAAAAACATTATGGTTAAGTCTAAGAAAAACCAGGATTATATTAAGCATGGAAAAAAAAATAACCATTCCCAAGTGTTATTTCTGTAAAACTCGCATTAATCATATATCCTATTTTCATATACCAGAAATACAAATATATGATTATGCTGAAGTATTAGAAAAAATAGTTCAGTTTTTACTTAAAATTTGGAAAAGCACAATAATCTGCTAACCACAATTTTTAAAAGAATTGCTCTTCAAGGCTATAAAGTACTAACAGTTGCCATTTTTCAGGGCCTGTTAAACCCCAAGCACTATGAGGGATGCCTCACAATTCTATTTTATTTTTATTTATTTTATTTCACTTAACCCACACTAAACACTTGTGAGCTAGGTACAATCATCTCATTTGATAGAATATAGAACTATACTACCAAGAGGTAAAATACCTTGTTCAATGTCACCCAGTTTGTGAGTAAAGTCTAAATTAGAATTACAGGCTTTATGCCTTGAAGCTCATGTTCTTTCTCTGCTGCGAGGCTGCGTCACTGAGTAATGTCTGAGGATGACCATCTGTGAGAAAATAAAAAGGTTACACCTCAACAGCAAACAGTCTGACCAAGAGAAAATGTATTTCAGAAGTCAACTTGGCATCCCTGAACTCATGCTTACTATATATCATAACTACAAAAATACTTGAAATAAATGACCAGATGTAGTTATTTCTTGAGAGCTAGCCATCATTGTCCAGCCCAACAGTAGGCCCTCTGACATCGGACCAAGGGCACCTCATAAAAGTCGTGGCCTGACACCCCTGTTTGTCATGGCTCTATCCCAGATCACACTCTTCTCTCTGCTTCCCTTGACTTTCTATTGTATTTTCTGTCCCCCTGTCTGGTCACTGCATTCCATGCTATCTTCCCCACTTTATTCTCTGCCTTCCATCCAGATATATCTCTTCTGGAGATGTCCCTGACCAAGTTTTGGTCTCTAATTTGGCACTGCAGAGCCAGATAACCCTGACAGACATGCCTACAATGGTGTTTATCTGGGAGTAGTTTGAAGACCTCTTCAATCCAGATTACAGTGGGAGGGTGGCTTATAAAAATATCTGAGTTGACAGAATCAGGACCTCTAGGGAGTGGGGCCTTGCAACCTGCACTCTAACAGAATTTCTCATTGATTCTGATGACCAATGTTTTCTAAGTGCCGCCCTAAGTTTGCTGTGATCCTTAGGCATCCCTGTCATTTCTGTTTTCCTCTGCTCTGACGCCCCCTCACGGCAGGGTTCCTGGCCCGATCAGGACAGACCATTACTCTGTTCCATTAGTGTGTTTGACTGCATGTTGTTTATATCACTTGGGCCTTTTAAAAAATCATATACAGAGAGTGACTGCCTGCCCTTTGCAATCACAAATGTAATTTCCCCTTTACTTCAAACATAACCTACATTTCCCCAAAGCATCATTTGTTTGTGGGTACGAAAAAAGTCACTTAATGTTTATAACCCAAACAACACCTACCTAATACAAGACCTCAATTCTCTGCCAAATTCTCCCCGAGTGTTTCTGAGAGGTTTTGGGAGGTGCTTTCAGCCCTGCCTCTCTGCTCTGTGCTGCTGGTTGATGTGTGTTGCTTTTGGAGTCATTTAGGCCATGCTTCTCCATAAACCCAAGGCTGGTGGCTTCCCACAGATACTGATCTGTGCAACCAGGACTGGAGACCTCTCTCTGTGCTTTGTAACCTCAAACCATTGGGGACCCAGGAGTGGTGCTGTGTTCCCAGGCATCCTGACCAGGATGGAGCTGTTGTGTGCTTGCCATAGGAGCAAGGAGGATGCTGTCTGCACTGACTCCGTGTTGTATTTTTTTTTCCACTGAAGCAGCACTTTTGCTCTCCCAGGTCTTCAAAGACCCTGGTGAAACCATTTTATTCTATTTCCGCATGCAGACCCTTTCTCCAACAACCCAAACACTAGTCTGCATTTCCAGCCCAATCACTTCCCTGAATGTCTGAAAGCAAACTGCATGCCCCAAACAAAACCTCTGTGAAAAATCTGCTCCTTAGAGATACTCTCACCAGTCCATCACACATCTCAGCCATGTCTGAATCAATGAAACTCATGTGAACTCAAGGCAGGACGCTTCCCCCAACCCAACATGCATGTGTCAAGTTCCTGATTCTAACAGTCCCAATATGAGAGCCACTATAGAGGATCTCCAGCAAAGATATTTAAACAAACTTTAGAATGTATGATAGGCTGTCAGAGTGAGAAATCCCAAAATAAACTGATCCTGACCAATTATTGATTTTCCCTTTAAAAGAGGATATCTGATGTTTAATTGCAGGACATGGAAGAAGAGAGAGAGGCAGAGGACTGGAGCACCAGCAGGATTCAGCATTCTAAGAGGAGCACACTCTCCCCTACCTTCTTGGTCTTTTACCACACAGTGCCACCCGTCACCAGAAACTGTTAACAAACCAATTACCTTTCCTTTATCAGAAGGGAGGATAAAATTTCAACAAAAAACATATGATTGCTTTGCCGTTGGTTCTTCTGACTCCGGAACTTCTTCAGAAAGGAGGTTGAATCTTTGCAGAATTATTAGTATCAATCAGCCTTTATTGCTTCAGCTTTCTTTATTGCATTCTAACACACAAAGTAATAAAAACATATAATAAAGAGAATAAAACACGTAATGTATCACTGTGCAGATACTGCAATCATAGCAAATCCAATGTAAATGCCCTACGGGGTATACTTGAGCCTCCCAACACATTGATAATAGTTTGCATGATACTACATCATGTTGTTTATCTACTAAACCTGTCACGTTCTGCTAAATATCATGCCAGCACAAACCCCAAATATATATATATATATATATATATATATATATATATATATTTCTTTCTTTCTTTCTTTCTTTCTTTCTTTCTTTCTTTCTTTCTTTCTTTCTTTCTTTCTTTCTTTCTTTCTGTCACTAGTTTTAATGTTTTCAAAGAGTAGCTAGCTCCAGCTCCTGAATAATTAATGGTAACGATTGCTAAGCTCCAAGTAGTTTACTATTCTAGCCCCTCTGGTCTTTGCGATGTTTCTTGCTTTAATATGCACTTCGAATTGGAACCAAGAGGTAGTAAAAGTCATTAAGACAGCGTGAAGCTCAGTCGATAATGATTTACAGAGTTTGAAAGCACCCTGGGCTTTTCATTCTTGGCTCTCAAGCCCCATCTGCTGCTCATTTCCGACATGGTCTCCCTTTTGCAAATGTTTCTCTGATGGCAGGGTTTCCACTCTGTTTACACTTAACTTAAAAGAGTCAACACTCAAGAGTTCAGAGCAAGTATATACTTCCTCTGCGGTACTTCTAACTCTGGAAGAACATTGGCAGTGACTAAATACACTGGGACTGTTTCTGCCAAATATACACGTCAGGCAACTTCTTGATCTCACACAGTATGAGCACTAAGTAAATATCAAATAGTAATACTTACATGAGTGATTCACCCTAAAGAGCATAGAAGGGACTTAACAAGCGAGCTGAGAGGGCTTTAAAGAGAAGGAGTGGGCACTTTCTAGTACTGGGAATGGCAGAGTACTGATGTGAAGACTGACTCTGCCGTGTGCCGCCCGTGGTTTCTGCTCAATGAAGTTCCTACAGATCAACTCAGGGTCTAATGATTTCCGTGCATTGTAAGACGCTTCATCTCAAAGGGCAGGGATGGATTATTTTAGTGGGCTTTCCTGTGACTGGAAATGATATAATGCTATGGAAATATCTAATGAGAAGACATGATTACTGCAGGGTAACTCCCCCTTGGGTGGCATCAAAAAAGGGCTAGTTGATGCTAGAAGGCCAATGACTCAGTTTATTCTCCTGCTGCCTGGTCTGGGCTGAACGTATATCATACAATAGAAACTTGCTCAAGACGCATGTGCGATGGTAGTAAATAAAAGAATATGTTGTAAACACGTGTCATATTAAGCTTGGCAGCTCAATGTCTTCCTCTTGAAGAATATTATACCATTTCCCTTCCTTGTAGAGTTCCTCAAATGTCCCCACTAAATAAAAAAATTTTAACAATTAGAAATAAATATATAAACACTTTGAATCTGGCTCTGTAGATTGAAAAAGATCTGACTTTGCTTATAAAAAAATTTTGTTACCGTATTTTTTGCTCCATAAGATGCGCTTTTTTTCCCCCCAAAAGTGGAGGGGAAAATGCCAATGCATCTTAGGGAGTGAAAAATATGGTATTTTATTAAATATTTTAACACACCATTTGGTTCAGAATATGTTTTTTCTTATTTTCCTTTTTAAAACCTTAGGTGTGTCTTATGGTCAGGGGTGTCTTATGGAACAAAAAATATAGTAATTTGTTGAGGTGGTTCAGAAAAGCTCTTTGACTAAGTGGACCCTGGTGACCTACATGTTAGCATAAGTCTAAAAGGTCAAACTTTCTATTCCCACTTCATCCATAGACTAAGCCTTATATGCTGTAATTAAGGTTTTGCCCTTTCCAGCTCTTAAATTCGTTTCTAGATCTGGTGTTGGGTTAAGGGGATGGAACCCTTGTCATTGGTGGAGTAAATGGAAGAGAAGGTAAGTGTGTGCATTACTGCATAACTGCAATTGGTTTGCTAATGAATCATTTGTCAGAGAAGGATGAGATGGAAGAGACATATCTGCAGAATGACACAAGAAGCCCCCAAAGAGTGGTGGATGATTAAATAGCAGACTGAATATCAAAATCTCTTGAGTACTTTGGAGAAACAAAAGACACTGACTACAAATCAGCATCACTTTGTGACAGGTTTAAGAACCCCTCTGAATTAGGCTCCTCCACAGTTTACAATGTATAGTAGGGCCACTGGATGCCTTCTTGGTCTAACAGTTGGGTGCTAATTGCTATAATGAGAGAGGTGGGGGTGGAGGGAGTCAGGGTAGAACACAGAACGCTTTGGCTCAGTCCTAGGACTCTCCTTACCCCATTGCTCTCCCCCTCCAAGTGCCAGGGCCTCCCTCTCCTTTCCTGGTGTTTGCGGTTACTTGTGTGAGTGACCCAAGCCACTGAAGGTGTAGGAGGTGACTGTCCTATCAGGTGCATTGAACGGAACTGAGAAAAGGTCAGATGAGCTTCATACCTGCTTGTCGGCTAACGACGACCACCCAGACTGCTGTGCCTGAGGGCTGGCTCTGGCCAGGAAGCTTGCCGGTCTCAATGGTCCTCCATTTCTGCACACAGGTCTCTCCTCTTTCTTGCTCCCAAGATTTGAAATCATTTCCTGGTCTGTGAGATGGGGGGACCAAAGATCTTATTTGTCCACATTTGTACCATCTAGTACTTGCACTTTAGCTTGTCGAATATGAATAATATATTTGAATCTATTGTTCTCGCTCTTCTGTTTTAATACTCCAAAGGCAGTGACTAATTCATCATGCTTTGCTTAAGTTGGGGGAGACACCTTGTTGGCCATATAAAGGAGGGAGAAAATTGATGTGGAAGGGAGACTGAGCATAGTTAAAACTAAAACAATATGTTATTTTACTGATTATTATTATTAGATATGATGTAACTTTCTAAAGTGTATGTGACATTTGGTAAGTAATTTAACCTCTCTGTATCTCCATGTTTTTTGGCATTGGATCTTTGTACCTCTATATATATATTTTTTGATCACATGGAGCAGGTATAACAATTGCATCTAACTTCTAAAGTTGTGAGAATTAAAAGATGTGATTCATATAAAGTACTTCATGTAATACTGGACATGTCACATAGAGATATATTCAATGTAAAGGAGTTAGCCTCCCTACTATATTAGAAGGTTGTAAAGCTAATACAGTTTCCAGAAGCTCTTAGAGCCAGGGATCAAGTCATATTTGGAGCATCCCTGGTCATGTGAAACATGTCTGGGATTTAAGGTCAGAGCACCTGGATGTGAATCCTGATTGAACATCTTACTATTATTTGACTTTAGGTCAATTTACCCAATACATTAGTTTCTTGTGCTAAACAAAGTACCACAAACTGTGGCTTAAAATAACAGAAAATTTGTAGTCACAAGTTAAACAGATCATTCTCATAACCTTTGACTCCTGGATTTTGGAAAGGAATGAATGACAATGTTGTAGAATGAGATAAAGACATGGAATTTGCTGCTTGACTTTTCTCCAAAGCTTGAAGGTCACAGAGTTGTATCAGGGAGATGCTTTCAATTTAGCACAAAGAGCTCAGAAAGACTCTGAGTCCTTTTCTTCCACTTTCCAACTTAAGCATGCCTGAATATTTATTCATTAAGCCAAATAAATTATGAAATACCCAGTGACAGCTGGTGAGTTTGATGGAGCTGGCCCTGGAAATAGATTTGTAATTCTGTCATGTTGATGGGAAAGAAGATGTTGATCAGTATGTTCCTAATTCATTATCATGCTAGCAGAGGCGGCAGCCTCATGATTTCCTGTCAGATCGCTTGCTCAGCCTGCCATGGAGGCAGATACGGAAACGTGTCATTCATACCTACTGGAAATGAATGTTGTTCTCTCTTCCAAGTGCATTGTTTCAGCACTCTAAGTCATTACTATATGTGAGCTAACAATTAGAGTTCTGGTTTCAGATAAGCTGATCGATTATGGGGATCCTATTTGGAGAGACAGAGGTTATTTATAAAAAGATAACAATTTCTGGTAGCATATTCTAAAGTAGCAACTGATTGGCTCAGAGAAGGAGTTTTAAAGACATTTGGAAAAGGTGCTGTTTGGGGTAACACTCCATTGAAGAAGTGACCCAGAGCTGGCAGTTAAAATAAAATTAGAAAGGGCTTTCCAGGGACACAGTCAGAATGGCAGGAATGTGCTGATGTGTGTAGGGCAGCAGTTTTCAACCGGTGTGCTGCAAGCATTTTCAAAACATGCAGTATCTGACTATTTAGTCAGGGGCACTGATCTCTTTTCCTTTGGACTGAAAAAAATGACAATAGCCAACACAACAACAGCTATCTGATATGAATGCCATCTTGAACCATAAATGTATAGGTCATATAATACAGTTGTATCCTATTGGTCACATTGCATGATTCCTGGTTAAGTCTTGTCATTAGAAATTCTTATATACAAAGTATAGGCATCTGATTTTTTAAAAAGTCACTTTGGAGCAAAAAGGGTTGGTAGTTACTGCTTTAATTTATAAATTAATTAAAATTATTCTTACTATTATTGTCAGATCAGAAAAAATTTTTTCGGTGTCTCACAGAATTTTAGTAATTAGTTTATGTGTGCCATGAGATGAAGAAGGTTGAAAAGTGCTGACTAGGGGACAGGATTTATAACCATATGCATGAAATAGTATGATTAGAGCTATATGACTGTAAAATATAAGTTTGAATTAGAGGGTCAGTCCAGATTTCTTCCTTTGTTATTCAAAAGGTAATTACTAAGCTTATACAAGGTGCCACCCTTGACAATGAAGTAAAAAAAAAAAGAAATCTGTATTTTGTAATGTTGGAAAGGAGAAACTAAGAAGATTTTTGAGCATTAGAGTAAGGCAAAATCATTGAGTGAACTAAAAATTATGATTAGAGAAGATTCATTTGGGTACCTCGTATAGAGTGGATTAGAATGGGGAGATATTAAAAACGGAAAGACGAGTTAGGGAACGGTTGCAGGTGAGGGACTTAGATAAACAAAGGAGCAGAAGGAATGAAATAAGAGATGTTACTGGAAGAAAAATGTTCTGTTTCCATAACACTTTGTATGTTGTTTGTTTACATATCTGTTTCCCCACCAGCCTCTGAGTGCCTCAAAAACAAAGACCGTACCTGATTTGTTGGTGTACCTACAGCCCCAAGATCTGTGTCTGACACACAGTAAGTTCTTTTGTGTGTGTGTGAGAGAGACAGGGACAGACAGTCAGGAAGGGAGAGAGATGAAAAGCATCAATTCTTCCTTGCAGCTCCTTAGTTGTTCATTGACTGCTTTCTCATAAGTACCTTGACCAGGGGCTACAGCAGAGAAAGTGACCCCTTGCTCAAGCTAGCGACCTTGGGCTCAAGCCAGCAACCTTGGGCTTCAAGCCAGTGACCTTTGGGCTCAAGTCAGCAACCATGGGGTCACGTCTATGATCTCATGCTCAAGCCAGTGACCCTGCGCTCAAGCTGGTGAGCTCATGCTCAAGTTGGATGAGTCCATGCTCAAGCTGGATGAGTCTGTGCTCAAGCTGGCAACCTTGGGGTTTCAGACCCGGGTCCTCTGCATTCCAGGCCAATGCTCTATCCACTGCACCACTGCCTGGTCAGGCCACAGTAATTTCTTAACAAATGTTTAATGACTTTTTGAGTATTAAAAATAGATTAGATGTGAAAGATGAGGGGAAAGAAGGGTCAAAGAAGATGCAAGTTCTCTAACCTGGGAAGAGAGGAGGTTATTTATTATGAACAGGAACATAGACAGTCACAGCAGAGCTGATACTTAGACACGTTCTGTTAGTGATTGGTTAGGCATTTGTGACATGGAGGTGATGAGACACTTGGACTGATTTACATTCCTAGGATATGTTTTGGGAAGAGAAACAAAGGGGCATAAGTTCAAAGAGAATGTTTCAGAACCTTCAATGGGAAGGAGATGCAAATGTAGTTTGTAAAAATATATTCTTTACTCCCACAGTATGATTTTTTGTTTGGGAAAAATGCAAATTATAGAAAGGGACTTAAATATTTATTTAGTTATCAATAAGAATGAATTTTAAAAGATTTATAAACTTTTGCTCATTCAGTAACCTTTCCTAACATTCTTTAAATTATATCTTATAGATTTGGATTATCCTTTTGAAGGTGGCTTAGCCAGCATAGGAGAAATCCTTTACTACATTTTTTAATTTTTATGTACACAGAAATTGTAGGTATAGCACAGAGCATTTACCTGGCAGCTGTGGCTGATGCTATGCTGTGAGAACACTCCAGCAAGGACAAACCCTCCCCGGCATACCCCGGAGGGAGCTCGCCCGCTATATGGAAATGACTCAGCGCTAGACAGGCAGCCTCCTGACCTTTTTTGGCCATTTGTTCTAGTATAACATCCTATTGGCTAAACCCATGTATATAAGCTAGCTTACTTCTTGAATAAAGCGGATCTGCATCACTGAACCCCGGCAGGACTTGTCCACAAGAAATGAATAAATTAGTACCCACTGTAAATAAATCAAAAAGGAAGAAATATACAAGGGTGGGAAAAAGTTGGTTTATAGTTGTTTATATGGAAAATAATATAATAATTAAATAATACAAGCATAAACTGTGTTTTGCATAGTCACAACTGTAAATGTACTTTGCCCACTCCTGTATGTAGCAGAAAATTAAAGTTCTCTTCACAGCCATCATTATAGACAACATTGAAAGAAGTTTAATTTTTGTATATATCTTAGTCTGAATACATATATGTATTGTAGATACTTTTTTACACATAAGTGAGCTCATACTATATATACTAGTTTTAAGATACATTTTTTCTTTAACATCTATAATCTTCCATGTTCATACATGTAAGTCATTTTCATGCTTTGAACAATTGTATAGTACTACATTGTAATAATAATAGTTAATATTATTTAAGAACTTTTTTTTTTTTTTTTTTTTTTCATTTTTCTGAAGCTGGAAACAGGGAGAGACAGTCAGACAGACTCCCGCATGCGCCCGACCGGGATCCACCCGGCACGCCCACCAGGGGCGATGCTCTGCCCACCAGGGGGCGATGCTCTGCCCATCCTGGGCGTCGCCATGTTGCGACCAGAGCCACTCTAGCGCCTGAGGCAGAGGCCACAGAGCCATCCCCAGCGCCCGGGCCATCTTTGCTCCAATGGAGCCTTGGCTGCGGGAGGGGAAGGGAGAGACAGAGAGGAAAGCGCGGCGGAGGGGTGGAGAAGCAAATGAGTGCTTCTCCTGTGTGCCCTGGCCGGGAATCGAACCCGGGTCCTCCGCACGCTAGGCCGACGCTCTACCGCTGAGCCAACCGGCCAGGGCTTTAAGAACTTTTTATATGTCAGCAACTGTACTAAATATGTAATATGCTAATCATATTAATATTTATACCAATCTTAAAGGATTGGTACTTTTTTTTACATTCCTTTTTTTATTGATTTTAATTTATTGTGTTTACATAGACTCAAGTGTCCCACCGAATACATCCCCCACCCACGTATTACCCTCAACATCCCTCTTGCCCCCTCTCCCCAATGCCCTCCTTCTTTCCCTCCAGGATTTGCTTTGGATTGGTACTTTTTTATTTCAATTACATTTTACTTTCAATATTACCTTATGTTTGTTTCAGGTATACAGCATATTGGTTAGATAATGATGTACTTTTAAAGTTTTCACCTAATATTTCCATAACCCACTGGCACCATACATAGATATTACAATATTATTGACTATATTCCCTGTGCTGTACTTTTACATCCCTGTGACTATGTTGTGACTACCAATCTGTACTTCTTAATTCCTTCACCTCTTTCACATGATCCCCTAATCCCCCAACCCCTTTCCCATCTGGCAACCACCAGACTGTTCTCTGTGTCTCTGAGACGGTTTCAATTTCATTTATTTATTTATTTATTTTGTTTTACAGATTCCACATATAAGTGAATTCATATGGTTTTTGTTTTTCTCTGACTGATTTATTTTACTTAGTATAATACCCTCTAGGTTCATCCATACTGTCCCAAATGGTAATATTCGTTTTCATGACTGAGTAGTATTCCATTGTATATATGTTCCACAGCATTTTTAAAGGATGTATACTTTTATTAACCCCATGTTGGAGGTATGGAAACTGAGGCATTAAGAGATTGGGTAAGTTTCCCAAGACCAC
Source organism: Saccopteryx bilineata (assembly GCF_036850765.1). Taxonomy (NCBI): domain Eukaryota; kingdom Metazoa; phylum Chordata; class Mammalia; order Chiroptera; family Emballonuridae; genus Saccopteryx; species Saccopteryx bilineata. Next base: position 102,020,942 of record NC_089495.1, on the reverse strand, counting down.
AAAGATGGCAAGTGTCAGAGACAGAATTTTAGTCCAGGCAACCTGATTTTAGAGTCTTTATTTTATACTGCCCTCCTATGGATCTACCATAATTTATTTAAATAATTATCATTAATGAACTATTATGATGTTTTAAATTCTTTCATTTCTTTAATTATTGAATAAGAAATTTTTCCATTGACTTGACAGAGAGGAAGGGGAGAGAGAGAGAGAGAGAAACATCAACTCATTGTTCTACTTAATTGTGCACTCATTAAGTCCTAACTGGGGCTCATATGTGTCCTAACTGGGGCTCCAACCAGCAACCTCAAGATTGAACCAGCACCCTTGGGATTAAGCCAGCAACCCTGGTGTCCAACTGGCAACTTGGGTGCTCTAGGTTGACACTCTATCCACTGTACCACTGACCAGATCTGGACAAGAATTTTCTGAGTGCCTACTATCTACCACACACTAGTTTAGATGCTGGGGATTAAGCAGTGAACAAAGTAGAGAAAAATTACTGTTCTCATGTAGTATAATGGAGAAGACAGAGAAGACAATTAGGTAAATACAATACAATAGATAAAAATATAGTTGTGAATTAGACTGTTGAGGGTACAGAGTTGGAATTTGAGATAGAGTGTGCAGGTAATGCATTTTTGAGAAAGTAATAGTTAAGCAACAACTGGAAGGAGGCAAGACCACCAGTCTTGCTGATACTTTGGACAACAGTATTCAAAGTAGAGGGAACAGGAAGAGCAAAGGCTTTAAGAAACAGCAAGGAAGCCAGTGTATTTGTAGTGGAGTGAACAGGGGTAGAAGATGATTCTGAAGAGGAATAGGTGTCAGATAATGTAGATCTTAGAGGTCCTCTGGTGAAGATTTTGGCTTTAACTCTCATGAGTTGGAAAGTATTAAAAGGTTTGAGTAGAGAAGGGACAAAATCTCACAATTTAAAAGCATAGAGGTGTTGAGTATAGAATGAGGAGATAAGAACAGAATCAGGGAGATAAGTTTAGAGGTTCTTGTCACTGTCTAGGCAAGAGAAGGTGATGGCTTGGATGGTGGTGGCAATAGGGGAAGTGGTTCGATTCTGGAATCTTTTTGAAAGTAGAGCCAACAAGATCAGATGTAAAGTGGGAGATTAAAAGAATCAAGGATAAATCCATTGTTCTTTACCTGAGTAATAGGATCTGTTAAGTCTAAAAACAAATCTGTTAGAGATCCACTGGGAGACATTAAATACAGAGTTAGGTATAGAGTTCTGGAATTCATAGAAGTCCAAATTGAATTATAAATTTAGTTGTCAATATATGAATGATAATTAAGACTAGGTGCCCATATAAAATCACCTAGGGAATGAAAAAAGATAGAAAAAACATGAGGGCCAAGAACATGTCATGGATCATGCTGACATTTCAAATGAGTTGTAATGAAATTCTTGAATATATTCTTTGTATATATATAAAGTTATTTATAAACATACCTTTGGATACATCTCTAAGGAAGGATCAAAGGGCCTTTTTTTTTAAAGTTTTGTATTTGGTCATAAATCACCCACCAATAAATCAATGTATTCTAGTTGGAAGAAATAAAAGTCCAGATTTCAGATTATATTAAACAAGTACTTTTCTAATAAATTTCTTTCCACTAGGGAAGTACAGGGGTCGGTACTGACCAGAGGCTAAAATAGCAGGTTTCAGAACTGAATGAAAACCAAAAGAATTCTACATGCTGGGTAGCAGGAAAACTTTAATCAAGATAGCACTGTAGCCTCTGCCACCACTACAGAAAGGTGTGGTATTGAATATGGCCTTGACTATCACCATCAGTACTGCTGTGAATGTTCACTAATACCACTATTATTTCACATTGTTTAGACTGATGTCTTAGCTGATATAAATAGGCAAGACAAATGCACATCGGAACACAGCAGGTAAAATCTTTGCATATGATGTGACTATTAAACCTGTGAAACCAAAGATCAATTGAAAAACTAATATAAATAATAAGATAATTCAGGAACATGACTGCTACAAAATTAATATACATAAATAACTTTTATGAATACAGACAAAAACCAATTAGATAATAATGGAAATTCCCATTTATAATAGGAACAACAAGATAAATTTCCTCAAATGAACTCAAGAAGAAAGGTACAATTTCTATATGAAGAAAATTTTATAAGACCTCTGAGGAACATAAAAATAATTATGAATGAGTAAAAAGGTGTGCAATATTTTTAGAGACAAAAATACTCCATCAACAAAAGTTAACACTTGTATTTAGTGTACTCTCAATGAAATAATGATAGGGAATAATAAGAGATAGACAACCTGATGTTTCTCTACTTAAATGTTATTGTTGTCCAATATTTAATTTCAATTTTATACACTTACATAAGCCATTTTCTTATTATATTACATGGTTAATGATTGTTTAGATGCAGTCATATGTTTACCAATTCTTGCCAACATTTCTTTAGTATAGTAGACCTTTCATCTAGGATCATGTTTCTTCTTCCTAGGTATAATTGTCAGACTTTCTCTTGTTGAACATTTATTGGTAGTTAATTCTCTCACACAATTTTTAGGCACTTGTAAATGATTTATGTCGAATTTTTAACATTCACTTAGCTACATACTATATTAGGTTGACAGATTTTTTTTTCTTGGTCTTTTGATAATATTACCTTATTTTCTTCCAGTCATATTCTTGCTGTTGAGAAGTCAGCTGTCAGATGACTTGTTGCTACTTTGTAGATGATTTGTCTTTTCTCTTTGGCTACTTTTTAAAATGTTCTCTTTGTCTTTGAAAGTCTGCAGTTGACTCTGATACTCGATGTATATTTTCCACCCTATCCTGTATAAGATTAGTTATGTCCTAAATCTAAGGATATTTTTTTATTAATTCTAGAAAGTCCTCATCTATAATTTCTTTGACTATCGCCACTTTTAAATTCTTTTTATTTTTTGGAATGCTAATTAAATTTTTTTGTAGACAGTCTTTCCCTATTTATCCTCTATGTTTCTGATTCTTCTCTTTCTTATTTCTATCTTTCTCTTGCTGTGTTACATTCTAAAAAAAAAAATTTTAGTTCAATCTTCAAGCACCATACTTACCTTTAATCAGCTGTGTTAATCTATTCTTTAGGATTTTTATAGGCTTTAAAATTTTTAACAACCACAATTTTTTAGCAGTGGGAGAGTGCTGTATTTGTCTAGTTTTCAAATCTTTCTTTTCTATGGTAATATGTAATTCGTAGCTCATTTTTATTTAGTTTTTTGTTTCCTTAAGTATTTTAAAGACATGTATAATATATTCTTTTTATTCCCTCAGAAGCACATGTACCTCATTTTTCCTGGGCTGTATGGCTCTAATATAGAGAAATCTGTATTACCCAGAATATTCCATTGACTAAACAGGGACACAGAAAGTAGTTTTGTTTTCTTTTATGGCTGTTCATTAATCATATTTTTTATCTTTTAAAATTATCTTTTTTTTTTTTCTAAAGTATATCCTTTAACATTTTTTATAATAGAGGTTAGGTGGTGATGAACTCCTTTAGCTTTTTCTTGTTTTGGAAGCTCTTTATCTGTCTTTTGATGATAGCTTTGCTGAGTAGAGTGATTTTGGTCAAAGGTCCTTGCTTTTCGTCACTTTGAATATTTTGTGCCAATCTCTTCTGGCCTGCAAAATTTCTGTTGAGAAATTCGCTGACAGTCTTATGGGAGATCCTTTGTAGATAACTAACTGCTTTTCTCTTGCTGCTTTTAAGGTTCTCTCTTTGTCTTAAACCTTTGGCATTTTAAATGTGATGTATCTTGGTGTGAGCTTTTCTGGGTTCATCTTGTTTGAGACTCTGCATGTCCTAGACTAGTATATCTATTTCCTTAACCAGACTTGTAGAGTTTTCCATCATTATTTTTTCAAACAGATTTCTAATTTCTTGATCTCTCTTCTTCCGGCACCTCCATGATGAGAATGTTAGTACACAGGCTTCTTACACTGTTCTCATTTTTTTTTTTTTGGATTCTCTTTCCTTTTTGCTGTTCTGATTAGGTGCTTTCTGCTTCCTTTTATTCCAAATAATTGATTTCTCTGCTTCTTCTACTCTACTTTTGATTCCCTATAATGTAGTCCTCGTTTCAGTTAGTGTCGCCGTCATATCTGACTTGTTCTTTTTTATGGTTTCCATGTTATTTTTTATGGTGTTGAAGTTCTCACTAAGTTCCTTGAGCATCCTTATAACTATTGTTTTAAACTCTGTGTCTAGTAGTTTGCCTGCCTACATTTCACTTTATTTTTTTCCTGGAGACTTCGTCTGTTTTCTGTTTGTTTGTTTTTTGTTTTTTATTTGAGACCTGTTTCTTTGTCTCCTCATTTTGACTGCTTCCATTTCTTTGTTTTTATGTATTAGGTAGAGCCAGTACATTTTCAGACTTGGTAGAATGGCCTTTTGTGGTATGTGTTCTGTAGGGTCCAGTGGCACATCTTCCCCAGTCACCTGAGCTGGGCACTTCAACATGCCCCTTCTGTGGGCTGTGTGCACTGTCCTATTGTAGTAGAACCTTGATTGCTGTTGGTATGGCACTAGGAGGGACTGAACCACTATGGCCAATTGGCTTTGAAGAGCAGCTATGTGCGGGAGCTGACCTACAGAGCAGGACTCGCTTCAGTGGACCTTTGGTGCCCACTGAGTCTGCCCCTTGAGTGTGTTGCTTATGGAAGTGGTAGGGTTGTAATCCAGTGCAATCTAAAGCTGTCCATCAGGCGCACTGGCTCTGAGATCTCCAGGATATGCAAGGTCAACCACCATTTGTTCACTGCCTGGGACTACTCAGCTTGAGCCATAGAGCAATCTGCAGATGGTTGCTACTTGTACTGGGCTTAGAAGTGCTCACGTAAGGCCAAGCTGTGAACAAAAGCCAACTGTTGCTAGTGCAGGGCCTAGAGCTACTAAGCAAGAGGTATGGAATATGCACCTTTCAAGCTGCTGGCCCAGCATTGGAGCTCAGAGTGAGTGAGTTTGAGTAAGTCCTTGTGCTGGTCCCTTAAAAGGAACACCTGGGACATCCGCCTTCAGTCTCAGTCAACCACAATGCCCCATGGTTTTTATAGCCAGAAGTCATAGAGAATTCTCTTCCTGGGAACTGAACCTTAAGTTGGGGATACTGATGTGGGGCCAGGACCCCTTCCTTCTTAGGGGCGGACCTCCACAGCCAAGATTAACATGGATTGGAATCAGCCCTTTCCATGTCTCTGCCCCTTCTACCAGTCCCGATGTGGCTTCTTCTTTATATGCGTAGTTGTAGGACTTCTGTTCAGTTACATTTCAGATGGTTATGAATAAAGTTTTTTCTGTACTTTAGTTGTAATTTTTATGTGGTTGTGGAAGGTTACAAGTACTGTATTTACTTATGCCATTATCTGGACCAGAATCTAAGGGTGTTTCAAAAATATGTATTATAATTATTCTTCATTTGACTATTCTTCTATGGAAAGTAGGAATGGGTCAAATAGAGCTGTTGCTGTTTATTCTTTTTCTTACCCTCATTCATGGTGGTCTATTCTTTTTTTATTTATTAATTGTTAATCTGTAAAAATCCAAAGAAATCTAGTCTGAGTGACTCTGGGGCTTTTCCTAACTGTGAACATTAAAAGTTAATGTGTTTCGGCCCCGGCGGGTTGGCTCAGTGGTAGAGTGTTGGCCTGGCATGCAGGAGTCCCGGGTTTGATTCCCAGCCAGGGCACACAGGAGAAGTGCCCATCTGCTTCTCCACCCTTCCCCCTCTCTTTCCTCTCTGTCTCTCTCTTCCCCTCCTGCAGCTGAGGCTCCATTGGAGCAAAGTTGGCCCAGGCACTGAGGATGGCTCCATGGCCTCTGTCTCAGGCACTAGAATGGCTCTGATCGCAACAAAGCAAAGCCCCGGATGGGCGGAGCATCGCCCCTGGTGGGCATGCCGGGTGGATCCCTGTTGGGCGCATGCGGGAGTCTGTCTGATTGCCTCCCCGTTTCCAACTTCAGGAAAAAAAAAAGTTAATGTGTTTCCATGCCTCTTTCTTTTTCCCCTGAGTTATTCTTTAATCACTAATTCTTTCTTAAACTATTACTAATCTTTTGTTAAACCTATATATTAAGTTAATTTCAGTTATTTTTTTTTGTTCAAGTCTAGAATTCTTTCTTTTTCAGATTTCAGTTCTCTGCTAAAATTCTCAGACTCATCTTTTATCTCTTAAACATATTAAGTATAATTATTTTTAAAAAACTCTCTGATAATTTCATTATATTATTCACTATTGACCTGTTTATATTATATATTATTTACCTTTAATTTAGTTCATATTATCTGTCTTTGTATGTGTCTGGTTTTTATTTTATTTAACACTAATCTTTACTTATTAAATATTATGGAGATAATTTGAGACCTAGGTAATTTTTCTTCCTCCAGAGAGAATCTACAATGGTTTCTGGCAGGAGAGCAGGGGCCTTGGCCATCCCAGACCACCTTGATTCAATTTCAGAGTTTCAGATGACTCAATGCTGGACTTAAATCCATGTGAGGTCCAGTCTATTCTTAGGTCATCTGTATTTGTTGTGTATGTTCCTTTTGTGAGTACACAAATCCCCTTCCTTTGGTAATCCTCAGACTCCAGGAATTGTCTCTACTCCACGGGGCTGTCAGAAGCTCTTCTTATCTTCTCAGATGTATGTTTTAAAGGTAGAAAACATCCCTAGAGAGAAAGCAGTTCTAAATGCTGCCTCACTTAGTGGGGTTTCTCTTTTCTCCAGACCTTGCTGTTTAATTCTTCATTGACTTGTTAGTTCCATAAATACTTTCAGCATATACATATTAGATGTTTCCAACTTTTCCAGTTGTCCTCAGTGAAAGAGTTTGTTCTAATGATCTACTCTGCAATTATCAAAAGGAGTTCTTATTTTTTTATTAGAGCTTGTTCCAGATTTTCTGCCAGTTCTCTGTCAATGCTGGTGGCCACCTGATCTTGCTAGTATACTTGTCTACTTTTGTCTGGCTACTGATCCCCTTCAGTGTATTTTTAAGTGCATTTATGTAAATAAATTGCATTTTATAGAAATATTTAATTGTTATTCCTTCAACAGTTGAATCAGGTTGTGAGCTTCCTTGCTCAGCTTACACTTAGTAGGAAGGTAGTGAAAGGCACAGCACTACTATTCCTGTGGACCATCAGTAAGCAAACTGTAAAAAACCATTATTCCTCTGCTGAAGCTTAGAGAGGAACCCTCACTTTTGGCATGTTTCCTTTGATCACAAACGTAAAGATCAGGAGACATTGGGTCCACCCCCAACATTCCCTTCCAGTTCCATTGGAAAAGAAGTCACAGGCCACCATCAGCAAACGTACCTCAGAGAGCCATGAAATATCAGACTTAGACCTTAGTATGAAAAAGAAGTAAACCCTCAACACCAGGCCACTGGAGATGTGGAGTCTAATGCCTGCTCTCTGCCCTAGACTTCTGGGAGCATCCTCAGACTCTGTGGCACCTGTTGGCTGCCAGCCCCTCTGTCCTGGTTACCTTCTTACTCCAGAGGAGGAATTTTTCTGAAGTCCCCTTCTTTTCAGAACCTTCTTTTCCTTTGTGAATTTATTTTTATGGTCCCAGCTCTTTATATCTTTATTAAAGAGATAAAGTGTTCTTCATTTTCCAACAATATGGTAATGATGATGACAGCGATGATAATAAAAATAGCAATAGCTGGAACTGTTTATTGAGCACTTATCAAGTGGTACCTATACCACCATATGCCTTTGGATAACTGCTCCATTTAATCCCCTTCAAATATTTTTATAAGATGGTTTTATTTCTCTTTATGACTGAGAATTGGGGCTTAGGAAGGTGAGTAGCTTGACTATGAATCCGTAGTTAGTAAGGAGAGATGCTAGAATTTTAACCATTTTAATCTTTCAAAGACTCCTCCTTTTATTACTCTGGTACATTTTTCAAGTAAAAATTATGTACATATGCTGTGATAAATAATTTTTTATTTATATATTAATTTTTGTAATAGTATTTCAAATGTATTACAAACAAATACACAGTATATTTAACTAACCATTTTTAAGAATCAAAGTACAAAATGTAAAGATAGTCTTGAAAATTGGCATCCATTATTGCAAGACTTTCCATTTCTCCTCTAAAGCTAACTGTCTGTAGAAACTTGAGAAAAATACATAAGATTTTTATATGTCAGTTTATCAACTCTGTAATGAATGGAATGGCCTAGTCAGTGGTCGACAAACTCATTAGTCAACAGAGCCAAATATCAACAGTACAACAATTGAAATTTCTTTTGAGAGCCAAATTTTTTAAACTTAAAATATATAGGTAGGTACATTCCTTATCGAGGTAGTGCCCACACGTGGTATTTTGTGGAAGAGCCACACTCAAGGGGCCAAAGAGTTGCATGTGGCTCATGAGCCATGGTTTGCTGACCGCTGGCTTAGATTATCTCTGACACCTTGAGATTAAAGGTTTTTAGCATTTTACAAAATATATAAATCAAATGTTCCAAAACACATTTTAAGAAAGTTATTTTGTAAACTCTTTACTCAAGAAGAAATTCCCCCATTATTATTTAATCAGATTGTCATATTTTTCAATAGATGTGGTGTGCTTTAAACAAGATATAAATTCTCTTACATAGATAAAGGTCAATTTTGGGTGCTGGGAAAAATGTGTGGCAGACATCATTAGCTGTTTTCCTTCTATCTATCCATTATCCTTTCTATCTAATTAATAGAAACTAATTTATTTATTTATTGAGATGTTATTGACATATAACACTGTGTAAGTTTAAGGTGTACAATGTGTTGGTTTGATACACTTATATATTGCCATATGATTATTACCACAGCATTAGTTAACAACTCCATCCTGTCATACAATTGTCATTTCTTTTTTATGATGAGAACAGTGAAGATTTAGATGCTAACAACTTTCCAGTGTATAATGCCACCTTGTTAACTATAAACACAGTGCTGTGCATTAGATTCCCAGAACTCACTCATCTCCTAACTGCAAATTTGATCCCTTTGACCACCATCTTCCCGATTCCCCTCCGCCTCCAGCCCCGGTAACCACCATTCTACCTCCATTAATCAAAATGAAGTTAATTCAACATGGCAATGTGCCCAGCTATAAATTTTAGCTTCATCACCACATATCAGAGGGATGACCATGTGGCACAGTAGTTCAGGGCAATAAAATGTAAACTGACACTTTCCGGGAAGTGTTTGCTTTCCTACTTTAGGTACCTCCCATTCTTCCTTCTTCCTACACAGAAAGCTGACATAAGGTTTATAGGAGCAGCAGCTACCTTGCAACCAAATAGACAAAAACTGCCTTCCTTCTGAGAATGGCAGGGCAGAGGGAAATAAAAAGCTCGGTCCCGATGGCACTGCTGATAGTCTGGATGGTTGACTTCCAGATGTTCCTGTTACATAGGTGAATAAACCACCATATTTTAAGTCACCAATATAGGATTTTGATGCCAAATGAGTTCATAACGGATAGAGCAGGTATCGATTTTCCCCTGCAACACTAGAGTGAAATATGAAGCACATTCCTTTTTTGTTCTCAATCAGATTTCCCCTGCTCTGAGTGTCCACCTACCTGGTTGGTGGAAAATTCATCCTCAGTCACTTTTGTGATTCTCTTTCCATCTTCTTAAGAACTCCAGACTTATGGGGCATTTAAAAACACAAACACAGGGAAAATGCCAGATCCTTAGTCCACAGTGGCTATCCTGACTCAACATTTATTTACCTATTTGACAAGTGCAATATAAAGAAAGGGAATACACAAGGAAAACACCTTTATGCATCGGTGAGCACTTGGCCCCAGGCAGACTTGGAGACACATACCATGCCTGCAGACTTGCCCACAGAATCCCTGGTCCCTTACCTCCTGACTAAAGTGCAGAGTTCCAGATTCAGGTTTCCTTCAGTCTCCCCTTTGGACACTAGTAGTCTCCCCCACTAGCGGAAACATATAAAATTCTATCCCTACACTTGGTATCAGGGCTCTTAACCTTCTCTGGGTTCTAGAAGCTTCTGCTTCATCCAAGTCAAACAGTTCCTACAATTTCTCTCTTTATAGAAGTAATGCAATTCAATTCTTAACATAATAACAAACACTTTTGTGCTATGCCAGTCATACAGATGAAACTGAGACACAGGGGTCAAGGCTAAAGTCACCCATTTAGTAAGTGTAAGTTGGAATCTGGATGCAGATGGCCTGGCTTTAGTCTCTGCTCCTAATCTCTATATTGTGCTACTCTCTGCCTGTCATACAAAACCTCCTCACTACTGCTCACCCCTGGATGTGAGCAAACCCATCCCAACTCTTTAATATGCATCACACCCTTTTCCTGGGTGCAATAAAAAAAAGAGTATTAACTCTCAGTATTTTTCTTAATAACTTACTCTGTTATAGATCTAATAGATCCAATAAAAAGGAATACGCTGTTTTAAAAAATGCATTAACTTAAGCGCCCTGTGTCTTAGTTTTCTTATATTAAATTGGGGAGAGTTATTCAGCGATGGCTTTGCCTCTATATTTTGCTTCATCAGTATTCAGTGACAGGATAAAGAAGTTATTGTCTAAGAAGGTGTTAGAAATCATCAGAAAAAAAGGTGATATTACAAAAAGAAAATTGATACAATAGCAAATCACTGGTAAAATGAATTTTAATTTTGGTATCCCAAGATGTTCCCTATTCAGTTCTTAGTAAAATATATTTCAATCTAGAAGAAAATAGGGACCCTGCCAACTGTTATTAGTGTTCACCTGCTTTTTAATTAAAACACACTCTTGGAAAATGCCGTATGTATCTGGAGAAATATAATGCTTTCAGCATAAGAGTAAATCTTTTTTTTGATTGAGTTAGACCCAGGGATTTTTTTCTCTTTTCAGTCATTCCACAATCTTTCTGTTTTATCAGTCCCTTTTTCTTTGCTAAGTGGTGACACTAATGCATACATTTTGCCTTTTCCTGTAAATCATCCTTTTCTAATTTGGCTTTCTTTCATTCTCAGATTCCCATCAGCAGGGTTTTACCTCGAGGCATACTGCAACCAATTTCCCCCATAATTAATGCCATATCTGCCTCAGAGTTCATTTCAACTCCCAAATGAAAATTGATGAGGCAGCCAACCACAAATAAGGCTCACATCCTGCTGATTAAACTATCAGCCTAGTTTGCAGGCTATCATGTTAGAGTGCTGGATCATAAGCAGAGGGTTAATTTTCTGGTCTTTTGCAATGTATACTGCTCATAGTAAGTGTACATAAATTGCCATTAGCAGAGGAGGAGAGGGATTTTATGACCCCTCTCAAATTCTACCAGAAAGATTAGTGATTAAAGAGGTTTATGTTACAGGAACTGAGACTCCATGGCACATGAAAAAAATGTGTCTAGACTTGATAAAATAAGCCACAAACTATGAAAAAAACCTCCGAGGGGGAGAGGGTGTAAAAATAACTGCCTCTTCGGTGTTTTTTTCTCATTCCAGTCAAGTGTGAACAGTCTAGTCCGGTAGCTGAATAGTTCCTCAGGAGGGTGGGGACCAAGTCCTCTCCCCACCAATTCTAGACATCGGGTAAGAGCAGGAGTGAAGGCTGATGTGTGAGACAGCTATTCGCCAGTGGCCAGATCAACATTCATTCACTCATTTATTTTATTCATTAAGTCACTCACTCACTCAACATTTATTTACCTATTTTTCAGGCACCATGAGAAGAATGAGAACACACAATGAAAATGGTATCAGGCTCTGTCCTGGTGGAGCTGATACTTGAGAGACAGGGGTGGTAGGGGACAGATAAGTAACCAGATTATTCAATACAGGCTTTTAAATGCTATGGGAGAAGTAAACATGCAGTACTAGTCAAGTATGCAGTTGTGTGCACACACATGCACATGTAGGGGAGAAGGAGGGCATGGTAAAGGTTTCCTAGAGGAGATCACTAGACCTCTCAATAGATGGAGATAGGTAGCCGGGTAAGAACCAGGGCAGGGCAGAAGGGCATTCCAGGCAGTGAAAACTATTTAAGCCAAGTATGAAATGAAGAGAGCATGATCTGTTTACTAACTTTGAAAAGTTAGTCATGGCTGGAACAAAATATGAGGAGAGTTATGTGGAGAAAAAAAATGACTGGAGGAAGGCTGTCAAATGTTGTCCCCCCAAATATTTGACCATCAGCGAGAACAAAGTAGAAATGAATGCGATTATGAAAACGTATGTACAATACACACACACACACACACACATACACATACACACACATACATATATACCATTACTATAAAGGTATTACATATGCCATTAGTAATATGTGCATGTGTTTGGATATCCTTCTGATATATTTTTAATAAAGTTCATTAAAAAAATTAAAGACAACTGTAGCCATAAACCCTGCTCCCAAGGGACTGTTTGTGACACTCTCAAGCAGAATACTTTATGTTCCAATTTGACCTGACTTTGGTTTCTCTTGCTAATATCTGAAGTAGCAGCAGAGCTGACACAAGAAGTTTGGAGCTCTTTCTTATTAAATGACCTGCACTCAGTGGGGAGTTAAATCACATTGACTTACTGAATTAAAAAGGTGATCTGTCCACCTTTTAAAGACTTGGCCACCTGGTCCAATTTTCTAGCTGCCCAGAACGATTGGTAACACAGCTTGTAGACTGCTCTCACAGCAGTCCAAAGGAGGGAACAGACAGCCAGCTTGTCAGGGGTGCCTCCTAGAATCGATGAATTGATACTCAAAAGAGGATCCTGGCCCAAAAAACAATAAGTTGAAAAAATAAATGTGAGCAAGTGGCTAAGTACTGCTGGCTATGCTTGCACTTTTTGATAAGCTGATATGTTTTCATAGTTTAGGTAACAAAACTTTTTTTGTTTCAAAATGATAAGCTAATTGTATAGCTAGCATAATGCTTTTTAATTTTTATTTTTGTAATTTTTATTAATTTTATTTTATTGTGTTACCATGGATTCAAATGTCCCACTCAATATAACATCCTGATCCCCTACCCACATGTCCCCCATTACATTCCTTTTGTCCCCTCTCCCTACCTCCCTCCCCCTTCCCTCTCTGATTTGCTGTCCTGTTATCTGTATCTATGTGTTATGTATTTATAATTTCACTAATTCCTTCACCTTCTCTGATCTCATTCTCTCATCCCCCTTCCCCCTGACAGCTGTCCCTCTGCTCCCTCTGACCCCACCTCTGCCTCTATTCTATTCCTCAGTTCACTTTGTTCATTAGATTCCACTTATAAGTGAGATCATATGATATTTGTCTTTCTCTGGCTGGCTTATTTCACTTAGCATAATAATCTCCAGGTCCATCCATGTTGTCACAAAAGGCAAGATTTCCTTCTTTTTCATAGCTGCATAGTATTTCATTGCATATATGTACCACAGCCTTTTAATCAACTTGTCCTATGACAGACACTTGGGCTGTTTCCAGATCTTGGCTATTATAAACAATGCTGCAATAAACATGGGAGTGCATTTCTTCTTTTGAATCAGTGATTTGGTATTCTTAGGAAATACTCCTAAAAGTAGGATAGCTGGGTCTAAAAGCAGTTCCATTTTTAATTTTTGAGGAAACTCCATACTTATTTCAACAGTGGCTGCACAAGTCTGCATTCCCATCATCAGTGCAGGAGGGTTCCCTTTTGTCCACACCCTCTCCAGCACTTATTGTGTGTTGATTTGTTGAAGAGTGCCATTCTGACAGGTATGAGGTAGTGTCTCATTGTGGTTTTAATTTGCATTTCTCTGATGATTAGTGACATTGAACATTTTTTCATATTCCTATTGGCCATCTGTATGTCCTCTTTGGAGAAGTATCTATTCAGTTTTTCTGCCCATTTTTTAATTGGATTGTTTACCTTCCTGCTGTTGAGTTTTGGAAGTTCTTTCTAAATTTTGGTTACTAACCCCTTATCAGATTTATTGACGAGTGTATTCTCCCATTGTGTGGGTTGCCTTTTTATTTTGTTCATGGTGTCTTTTGCTCTGCAAAAACTTTTTAGTTTGATACAGTCCCATTTGTTTATTTTGTCCTTTGTTTCACTTGCCCATGGAAATAAATTGGCAAAAATATTGCTACAAAAGTTATCAGAGAGTTTACTGCCCATGTTTTCTTCCAAGATGTTTATGGTTTCGCGACTTACATTTAAGTCTTTTATCTATTTTGAATTTTTTTTTTGAATGGTGTAAGTTGGTGGTCTAGTTTCATTTTATTGCATGTACTTGTCCAATTTTCTCAACACCATTTGTTAAAAAGACTGTCTTTACTCCATTGTATGCTCTTACCTTCTTTGTCAAATATCGATTGACCATAAAGCATGGGTTTATTTCTGGATTCTCTGTTCTGTTTCATTGATCTGTATGCTTGTTTTTATGCCAGTACCAATCTGTTTTGATTAGAGTGGCCCTGTACTATAACTTGATATCAGGAAGTGAGATATCTCCCACTTTATTCTTCATTGTCAAGATTGCTGAGGCTATTAAAGTTCTTTTTGGTTCCATATAAATTTTTGGAATATTTGTTCTATATCTTTGAAGTAAGCCTTTGATATTTTAATATAAATTTCATTGAATTTATAAATTTCTTTGGGTAATATAGACATTTTAATGATGTTTATTCTTCTTATCCATGAATATGGTATATACTTCCACTTATTTGTATCTTCCTTTATTTCGTTGTCCAATGTCTTATTATTTTTCCAGTACAACTCATTTATCTCCTTGGTTAAATTTACTACTAGGTACTTTATTTTTTATGTTGTTGTTGTTTCAATAGTGAAGAGGATTCTTTCCTTAATTTTTCTTTCAGAGAGTTTATTGTTGGTGTATAAAAATGCCACTGATTTCTTAATATTAATTTTATATCCTGCCACTTTGCAGGATTCATTTATCAGATCTAGTAGTTTTTTGACTGAGACCTCAGCATTTTCTATGTACAGTATCATGTCATCAGCAAATAATAATAGCATTACTACTTTTTTGCCAACTTGGATGTCTTTTATTATTTCTTCTTGTCTGATTGCTGTGGTAAGGAATCCCAGAATTGTGTTGAGTAAGAGTGGTGAAAGAGGTAATCCTGCCTTGTTCCTGATCTTCAGAGGATTGCTTTTAATTTTTGCTCATTGAGTATGATGTTGGCTGTGGGATTGTCATAGATGGCCTTTATTATGTTGAGGTATGTTCCTTGTATTCCCACTTTGCTGAGAGTTTTGAAAATAAATAAGTGCCAGATTTAACAAATGCTTCTTCTGCATTTATTGATATAATCATGTGATTTTTCTCCTTCCTTTTGTTTATGTGATGAATCACATTTATTGATTTGCAAATACTGTACCAGCTTTGCCTCCTTGGAATAAATTCCACTTGATCATGATGTATGATCTTTTGATGTATTGCTGGATCCAGTTTGCTAATATTTTATTGAGAATTTTAGCATCTATGTTCATCAGGGATATTGGCCTATAGTTTTCTTTCTTTGTAGCTGCTTCACCTGGTTTTAGAATGAGGATAATGCTTGTCTCATAAAGGAACTTAGAAGTCTTCCCTCCTCTTGAATATTTAAAAATAGCTTGAGAAGGATAGGTGTTAGCTTATCTTTGAATGTTTGGTAAAATTCACCTGTAAAGCCATCTGGTCCAGGACTTTTGTTTGCTGGGAGTTTTTTGATAACTGTTTCAATTTCATTTGTTGTAATTGGTCTGTTTAGGTTTTATGATTCTTCCAGATTGAGTTTTGGAAAATTGTATGTGTCTGATAATTTACCCATTTCACCTAGGTTGTCCAGTTTTTTGCCTATAGATCTTCATTGTATTTTCTTACAATCCTTTGTATTTTTGCAGTGTCGGTTGTTACTTCTCCACTTTCATTTCTAATTTTATTTGAGTCTTCTTTTTTTTTTCCTGATGAATTTGGTTAAAAATTCATCAATTTGCTTACCTTTTCAAAGAACCAGCACTTGATTTCATTGATCTTTTGTATTTTTTTAACCTCTATGTCATTTACTTTCACTCTGATCTTTATTATTTCCTTCCTTCTATTTTCTCTGGGCTTTATTTGTTGTTCTTTTTCTAGTTCTTTTAGATGCAGGGTTAAAATTGTTTATTTGAGCTTCTTCTTGCTTCTTAAGGTATGCCAGTAATGCTATAAACTTCTCTCTCAGAACTGTTTTTGCTATGTCCCTTAGATTTCAGTTTTTGTATGTTCATTTTTATTTGTTTCAAAAATTTTTTTTTTATTTCTTCCTTGATCTCATTGTTAACTCATTCATTATTTAATAGCATGCTATTTAGCCTGTTATAATAATTTTGGGTTTTTCTATTGCAGTTGATTTTTAGTTTATGCCATTGTGATCAGAGAAGACATTTGATATGATTTAAATCTTCTTAAATTTATTGAAACTCATTTTGTGTCCTAATATGTGGACTATCTTAGAGAATGTACCATGAGCACTTAAAAAGAATATATATTCTGCTGCTTTGGGATAAAAGGTTCTGAAGATATCAATTAAATCCAGTTAATCTAGTGTGTCATTTAAGGTTGCTGTTTCTTTGTTAAATTTTTGTCTGGAGGAACTATCCTTTGATGTTAGTGAGGTATTAAAATCCCCTACAATTATAGTATTTCTGTCAATCTCGCCATTTATGGCCATCAAAATCTACTTTATATATACTACCAAAATTTTGGGAATATTTTAAAATAAATATGAAACAATAAAAAAAGAAGCATTTAATTTTTTTTATTAATCAAGAACATCAGAAAAGCGAACGGCAAGTCAAAGAAAGTTGTTCAATTATGCAAATGAGATGGAAAACCAAGTTTTATTTCATTGGTGAAAATGCACTATACAAAAGCCTAATAGTACTGGAGTGTCTGCACTTTCCCTGATCTTGAAAGTGCACATCCTGCAATTTCCCAGCACTTGCAATGTCCATGCAACATGATTGCCTGAATGCAAAGTTGGGAGAGCCGTAGGACATCTTGAAGCTTGTCAAACACAGATGACAGTGGAAACAATACTTGGAACATCCCAAAGCATGATTAACAGACTGTGGAATTGCTTTCAAGAGACTAGCACTGTATGAAGGAGATGAGGGCGGGGTCACCCATCTGCCACAACAGCAAGAGATGACCACTACTTGACCTCATTGGCAAGAAGGAACAGGCACAGCAATGCAACAGAGCTGTGGGGACAGTTTCTTGATGCCACTAGGTGATGGATATGCACCCAGACCTTATGAAATTGGCTCTATCATGTTGTACTGAATGCCCGGCGACCAATGGGATGCATTTTATTATCTGCTGAACACCATAGAACTCATAGAAGGTGGGCTGACGAGCATCTTCTTTGGACCCATGATGAGTGTTCAACTGTCCTCTTTTCGATGATTCATGGTTTAGTCTGTAGCCTGACAATCATTGTGTCCTGGTCTGCATGAATGAGGAACATGGAAGAATCCACATTTCATGTAATAAAGGGACTCCTTCAGTGGTGGTGTAATCATGGTGTGGGCTGGCATCAGTATTGGTGATTGTACTGACCTTCACATCATCAAAAATGAATTGCTGGCTGCTTTCAGATATTGAAATAAGGTCCTGCACCCTATAGTGATACCTTATGCTGGAGTAGTTGGAAACAACTTGCTTTCAATGGATGATAATGAAAGGCCTCACTGTCCACATCTTGACAACAACATGCTTCAGGAGGCAGGAATCGAACACGTGGATTGGCCTTCGCATTCCCCAGACCTAAATCCCATTAAAGATGCTTGAGATGCACTCGGAAGACATCTGGAAAACCATCCAATGCCTCCCACAACACATCTTGAGCTGGAAGTTGCCCTAAAGCAAGAGTGGCAGAGGAGCCCACAAGAACTTCTGCACAGTCTAATCCTGTCCCTGCCCCATCGCTGTCAGTGTGTTCTGGCAGTCTTGGGTGATGATACACCCTACTGAGCAGTTAATGTGTGGCACTCTCGTCCAGTTTAACATGCTTCTGTTCACCCCCACCAATATGTAACTTGCTACTCAATCATGATAATTGAGTTTGCACCTCATTTGCATAATCAAATAACTTTCTTTGACTTGTCACTTTACTGAATTTTTTGTTTAATAAAAAATCAAATGCTTCTTTTTTTATCACTTCATATTCATTTCGAAATATCCCCTAATTTTTGTGAGCAGTGTATTTAGGTGTTCCTATATTAGGCGCATAAATATTTATAATGGTTATATCTTCCTGTTGGATCGTTCCCTTTATCATTATGTAGTTACCTTCTTTATTCCTTACTATAGCTTTTATTTTAAAGGCTATTTAGTCAGATATAAGTATTGCTACTCCAGCTTTTTTTAATTTCAATTTGCATGAAATGTTTTCTTCAATCCCTTTACTTTCAATCTATTTGTATCTTTTGTTCTGAGGTGAGTATCTTGTAGACTGCATATGTATGGGTCCTGTTTTCTTATTCATGCAGCTAACCTAAGTCTTTCCATTGGAGCATTTAATCCATTTACATTTAAGGTTATTATTGATATGTACTTATTTATTGCCATTTTATTCTTTAAATCTATAATCTTCTTTCTACCAATTTCTTTTTTTACTTTGCCCTTTTTACAGCAGGCCCCTTAACATTTCTTGCAGTACTGGTTTGGTTGTAATGAATTACTTGAGTCTTTTTTTATCTGGGAAGCTTTTTATTTCTCTTTTTATTTTAAATGATAGCCTTGCTGGATAAACTAGTCTTGGTTATAGGTTGTGGTGAAAGGGTGCACCCTGCTTTGTTCCTGCTCTTCAGGGGATTGCTTTTATTTTTTGCCCATTGAGTATGATGTTGGCTGTGGGTTTGTCATAGGTGGCCTTTATCATGTTAAGGTATGTTTCCTGTATTCCCACTTTGCTGACAGTTTTGATCATGAATGGGTGCTGGATTTTATCAAATGCTTTTTCTGCATCTAATGAAATTATTTATGGTTTTAATCCTTCCTTTTGCTTATGTGATGAATCACATTTATTGACTTGTGAATGTTGTACCAGCCTTGCCTCCCTGGAATAAATCCTACTTGATCATGATGTATGATTTTTTTTCATGTATTGCTGAATTTGGTTTGCTAATATTTTCTTGAGAATTTTAGCATATAGGTTCATCAGAGATATTAGCCTATAGTTTTCTTTCTTTGTAGTGTCTTTAACTACTTTTGGAATGAGAATAATACTTACCTCATAAAATGGGCTTGGAAGTCATCCCTTCCCTTGAAATCGCTTGAGAAGGATAGGTGATAGTTCTTCTTTGAATATTTGTTAAAATTCTCCTGTGAAGCCATCCAGTCCAGGACTTTTGTTTGCTGGAAGGTTTCTGATAACTGTTTCAATTTTATTTGTTGTAATCAGTCTGTTTAGGTTTTCTGATTCTTCCAGACTGAGTTTTGGAAGATTGTATCTGTCTAGAAATTTGTCCATTTCACCTAGGTTGTTCAATTTTTGTCATATATATCTTCATTGTATTTTCTTATAATCCTTTGGATTTCTGCTGTGTCAGTTGTTACTTCTCCTCTTTCATTTTTAATTTTATTTATTTGAGTCCTCTCTCTTTTATTTCTTAATGAGTCTGGTTAAGGGTTTGTCGATCTTCTTTACCTTTTCAAAGAACCAACTCTTGATATAATTGATCTTTTGTAATTTTTTTTAGCCTCTGTCATTTACTTTCCCTCTGATCTTCATTATTTCCTTCCTTCTACTTCCTCTGGGCTTTATTTGTTGGTCTTTTTCTAGTTCTTTTAGATGCAGAGTTATGTTTTACTTGAGCTTTTTCTTGCCTCTTAAGGTATGACTGTAATGCTATAAACTTTCCTCTCAAAACTTCTTTTGCTGTGTTTCATAAATTTTGAGTTGTTGTATGTTCATTTTTATTTGTTTCAAGGATTTTTTTATTTCTTCCTTAATCTCATTGTTAACCTGTTCATTATTTAATAACATGCTATTTGGTCTCCAAGTGTTTGAATGTTTTTCAGGTTTTCTATTGTAGTTGATTTCTAGTTCCTTATCATTGTTATCAGAGAAGATGCTTGATATTATTTCAATTTTCTTAAATTTATTGAGACTTGTCTTGTGTCCTAACATGTTGTTTATCCTAGAGAATGTAACATGAACACTTAAGAAGAACACATATTCTGCTGCTTTAAGATGAAAGGTTCTGAAGATATCAATTAAATCTAGTTGATCTAGTGTGTCATTTAAGGCTGCTGTTTTTTTTTATTAATTTTCTATGTGGAGGATCTATTCATTGATGTTAGTAGGGTATTAAAATTCTCTACTATTATAGTATAAAGTCAATTTCATCCTTTATGTTCATCAAAATATGCTTTATATATTTAGGTGCTCCTGTATTAGGTACATAAATATTAACAATGGTGATTTCCTCTTGTTGGATTGCTCCTTTTATCATTATGTAGTGACCGTCTTTGTCCTTTATTATAGCCTTTGTTTTAAAGGCTATTTTGTCAGATATAAGTATTGCTACTCCAGCTTTTTTTCCTGTTTCCATTTGCATGAAATACTTTTTCCCATCCCTTCTCTTTCAGTCTATGTGTATCTCTTGTTCTGAGTTCAGTCTCATGTAGACAGCATATGTATGGGTCCTGTTTTCTTATCCATGCAGCTACCTTATGTCTTTTGATTGGTGCATCTAATCTATTTATATTTAAGGTTCTTATTGATATGTACTTATTTATTGCCATTTTATTCTTTAAATCTACAATTCTCTTTCTCTCAATTTTTTCCCCTTTTCTCTTTTACAGCAGGCCCCTTTCCATTTCTTGCAGTACTGTTTCATTTGTAATGAATTCCTTGGGTTCCTTTTGTCTGGTAAGCTCTTTATTTCTCCTTCAATTTTAAATGATAGCCTTGCTGGATAATGTAGTCTTGGTTGTAAGTTCTTGTTTTGCATCACTTTGAATATTTCTTGGCAATCTCTTCTGAACTCAAGTTTTCTGTTGAGAAATTAGATGTCATCCTTATGAGGGCTTCTCTGTAGGTAATTAACTGCTTTTCTCTTGCAGCTTTTAGTATTCTTTCTTTGTCTCTTAACTTTGGCACTTTAATTGTGATGTCTCTTAGTGTAGACCTCCTTGGGTTCCTCTGTAATGGAACTTTCTGTGCTCCTTAAACTTGTGTGACTTTTTTTTATTAATTTAGGGAAATATTCAGCTATAATTTCTTCAAACAGTTCTCATACCTTTTGCATTGTCTTCTTCAAGAACCCCTATGATGAGGATGTTGTTTCTCTTCATGTTGTCACAGATGTCTTTTAGAGTTTCCTCAGACTTTTTGTGCCTCTTTTTTTTTTTTGAAGCTCTACTTCTATGCTTATGTATATCTTGTCTTCTAAATCACTGATTCAATCCTCTGCTTCATCCAGCCTGCTGTTGATTTTTCTAGTCAGTGTTCATTTCTGATATTGTATTTGTCCTTTCTGACTGGTTCATTTTATGATTTCAATGTCCTTTTTGATGCTTGCTGTCTCTTTATTTAGGTGCTCATTATATCCATAGCTGCTCTAAGATCCTTGAGGATCCTAATGTCATTATTTTAAACTCTATATTTGGTAGTTTGATTACTTTCATTTCATTTAGTTTTTTTCCTTAGGATTTCTTTTGTTGATTCATTTGGGTCACATTTCTTTGTCTTCTCATTTTTATCTGTGTATTAGGTAGTGTTGTCTGACTTTGAAATTTTTGTGTTGTCTTTATGAGGAAAATGGGCTCAGTGGTAATGTCCTCCAGGCCACCTGTTTTCCTTATTCTAAGAATACTTGTTGAGGGTACTATCTTTCTTCCTATTGTATGTGAGTATTGAATGCAGTTGGTCTTTTCATGGGTGTGGTTACCCCTTCAGGCTGGCTGGCTCTAAGGGTCAACCTTGATCATGTGTATTATACATTGTGCAATATCTGTCCTTTTGGATATAGTTATTCTCCACAGTGTCTGGTGCCTGCTAGACTCTTCCTTTAAGCATGCTGCTTGTGTAGTTAGCTATGTCTAGGGTTAGTGCTCTCTGCCACTTATTACTGATTGTGCTGGTTCTAGGTCTTCCTGGGTTGGCATCAGCCATTGTTTTTAACCTTTCATGGGCTAACTGTCTGGAGTTACTGGTCTGTTCACTGTTTGTGTCTGCATTTACTGTGCCTGGGTTGTGTGGGAGGAGCCAACCTGTGTATATGGATCAGCTTCCTCCTGCTTAGAGATGACAGCAGCTTTGTAAAAGCCCCAAGCTCTGTAAGATTTGCCTCCATGTTTTAGCTGCTCCACCTTCTCTTGCTACTGCTTGGTCTTCCCACAGAGTCTTCAGTCTCAGTGTGGCTTCTTCTGAATTTTTTGGTTATAGACTCCTCTTTGTTCAGTCCAAAGTTGGTTTTTCAAGATGATTGTTCTTGAATTAAGTTGTAATCCAATTTGGTCCTGGGAGGTGGCAGTTGGAATATCTGCCTACTGTGTCGCCATCTTGGATTCTGGAAATAGATTTTTAAAAGTTACTCTTCTTTAGCTCTGCCTCTCCTTCCCTTTTACAGTAATCTCAGGAACATCTGGTAGAATCAAGCAGCCCACGCTTTCCCGTGCATCATGAGGAAGAAATTTCCACATAAATATTCTTGTTCTTCATTTAATGTACTCTGAGAACCGTCTGCCTTAGCTGTTAAATTTTGCCTTCAGATAATGAAGCAATGAGAGTCTAAACTGTGTTGCTATAAGCTTCAACTCTCCCTTCCAACTGCTAGTATAATTCTTAAAACTAAATGATTATGATTATGATAATGATACTAGGAGTTACATACCCAAGACAAATCCCAGGAAAGGAACAGAGATGGAATCAAATGGAGAGATATGACTTTGCCCAAGTTCCTCTGAACTAGAAATTTCAAAAGGTGTGTTTTGAATGACATACTGTTCTGTGTGCAGTTTTTAACAACAAAGATATCAAACTGTTCTAAGAGATTCAAAGAAGGATAATAAAACTTTTAAGGGGCTGCCTTACAAAAGTGAACTACCTGCCTTACAAAAGTGAACACAGCTGTTGAATCAGCTCTTGCTGAAGAAGCCATCACGCTGGGCACCTCATCCATGGGACAAAGGCTCCGACCCTTATTCATAGCCCTGGGTGACCTTGAGGTGGCTGGCCCACCTTTCAGAGTTATGCTCAGAGCACAGAGACCTACAGTGCAGTGTGGTTTCTTCAAAGAAGGTTTAATTGACACTTTCCATGACTCTGCTTGCTCTTTCCTTCCAGGTTGGCACTCAAATAATTATAAGAGGAAGGACATATCAGGGTCTCCATCCTGATCTGAGAGTAGAATAGTGGCTGCCATGACTACTCAGATCTCAACACTGTCCTCAAGACCTAAAGAAATTATTCATTACCCTTATTTCACCTACAACCAATCAGCTCTCAGCAAAACCCAGAACCCCTGCCCCCACAGTGTCATGTGATTTTGCCCTGAATAATCTGTAACCTCCATACCTTGAAGAGTTGGGTTTTTAGCATGAGCTTCCCACCTCCACTTTGGCCAATTCAACATTAAGCTATTTTTTTTCTATACTGTAAACTCTTGCTCATGCATTTCTTTGGGCCAGTGCATGTAGGCAGGCAGAATCAAAAACAAAACAAAATGTTGAGGTCTTTGTAACAAGGTCACACCTAGATATATCTGGCTCCTAAGCCTAAGCTATTTCTCATTTCAAGTACATGGAAAGTAGAAAAAATCAATAAATAAGAGGAGATGATGTCAGAGTAATGGCGGAGTAGGAAGCGATACCGATAAATCTCCCCCAAAACTCAACAAGATCTTCAACCAGAAACAGAAAAACCTATACTTGGAGCCTCCAGATGCTTCGCAATACACCTGAAGGTATGGTCGAGTGAAAAATTGGCTAAATATATAACCAAACCCTGAAGGAAATAGGGAGTAAGAAATGCTCCGCCTTCCTCACTAACCTAAACAGGGTGGCTTTCTCTGGTAACTGTGAATATAGAAACTGAGGTGGGCAAAGGGGGTGAATACATCCAGGCTGCGGCACAAAGGGCTGAACCAGGCTGTGGCATGGAGATCCTAGCCGAGGAAAAACTGATCCTGTGGCAAGCCGGGCAATACAAGCTAACACTCGCGCCGAACCCAAACAAAGAAAGACAAGCGGGGCAGCCATTTTACCCGTTCTCCTGGTTGGTGCGCAGTTAGTGGGCGAGAGATTTCTTCCTAAGCCCCGAAAGTGGGTGTCCGTGTCACCCCACAGAGAGGCAGGGTCAGAGGCCTTTCTGTGGGCCGAAAGCAGAATCTCTGGGCAGCCCCAGCGCCCTGGAAAAGCCGCACACGGGAGGGAGCAAGAACTAATTCCAACGGTGGAAATTTTCCTTGCTGGTGAGGGTTTCACTCAGAGGGAAACGAGGCCGGCCTCATATCCTGGTGTGCGCGCGCAGATAGGAAGTGAGCGATTCCTCCGAGTGCCTCGGCAGTGCGCGCCCGTGTTATCGCACAGAGGGGCAGAGTCAGGGGCCTTTGTGTGGGCAAAAGCGGAATCTCGGGCCGCCCCAGCGCCTAGCAAAAGCCGCACACGGGGATGGAGCGAGACTCAATTCCAACGCTGCAACTTTTCCATGCGGTTGGGGGTTTCACTCAGAGCGTGAGACTGCTGGCCAGATATCCTGGTCTGCGTGCGCAGATAGTGAATGAGAGTTTCCTCCAAGCGCCCCGGAAGTGGGCGCCTGCCTGTGTTATCAGACAGAGTGGCAGAGCCAGAGGTCTTTGAGTGGGCAGAAAGCCCGCCTGATTATGCTAGCAGCTCTGACTGACTGAGCCTTACCCAGAGCCCTGTGCTGAGTGGGAATAGAGTGGGGAGTTGCCAGCTCTTTGAACCTCTTACTATATAGGCAGAGGCAGCAGCAACCCCATAGCTGGATTATCAGGCTACTAATTGAGGAAGGAAAGACTAGGAGAAAGGCTCCAGGAACACGGACTCTCTCACTGTCGGAGCCTATGAAAGCTAATGAGCCTCGACTCCCAACGAGACTAAAGCACAATACATGACATTGCCATAGAGACTTATCAACTGCAAACCTCTACCTGAGTGTGCCAAAGGGGCAGAACCTGGGGTACAGAGTCACCGACCAGGAAGAGGGAGAGAAAAGAAAAAGCAAGAAGATAACCTCTCAAAATCAAGAATAATCTGCTGACTTTATAACCTATCCCATTTTATTATATTTGTTCGTTTGTTTCTCTTATCTTCATTCTTGATACTTTTTTTCCTCCTCCAATTTGGCCGATTAACTCTCTGCCAGTCTTACTCTCTCCTCTCCTTGAACTACACTACTCATAAGTGTTACATCTCCCATTATCTTTTTCATTATCATTCCTTTCTCTCTATGAGGGTTGCACTCCAAAACCCTTAACTCTCTCTCTCTCCTTTCTTTTTTCTTCTTTTAGTGGTTCCTTCTTTTTTTTCTTTCTCTCTCTCTTTCTTTTCTCCCTCTATATTAGTTTCTTCCTTTCTCCTTTACATCTCCTCTCATTTAAACCTCAATAACAAACAAATTATCTTATCTGGGACTCAAACTTATGTTTGTGGCATTTTGGGGGTTTTTTACTTCACCTTTTTAACTCACTAGCAGTGCTCCCATCCCTGGCTCTCCATTTTATCTAGTTCTTGTTCCACTAAATACAATAGTATTTTTTAATTTGTCCCCCCATTTTTCTGTTTTCTTCTTATTCCTCTCATCATAACTCTTAGACAACAAACACCTAAAAGTAAATCATTTTATTCTTGACTCAAATTTTTTCCTTATTTGCTTTTTGTGGGTCCATACCACCACCACCCTTTTTTTTTTTTGCCCCTTTATTACTTTTCCCCAATTCAGGCCCTCCATCACAGGCATTGTTTGTTATAATTCACAATTCACCACAAGATTTTCTCAAGAAAAAGGGGAGAGGAGAGGAAAAAAGGAGGGGGGGAATAATTTCCTTTTTTTAAAAATTATTATTTTATTTTATTTTTATTTCATTATTAATTTTTTTTAAAAAAAACAACTCTTTTTGATTTTTTATTTTTTTTAACTTTTTATTCTTTATTAAATCTTATTAATACTATCAACAAAACCACCCTCAGATGCCATTAAAGAAGAGAAAATCGAATATCATGGATACAAAAGAAAGAGAGGTAACAGCTAGATGAGGAAAAATCTATGGAGAAAAAATTTAATATATTGGAAACCTTGGAGCTAAATGACAGAGAATTCAAGATAGAAATACTAAAAATCCTCCGAGATATACAAGAAAACACAGAAAGGCAATTTAGGGAGCTCAGAAAACAACTCAAAGAACACAAAGAATATATGTCCAAAGAAATTGAAACTATAAAAACAAATCAAACAGAGATGAAAAACTCAATTCACGAGCTGAAAAACGAAGTAACAAGCTTAGCTAATAGAACAGGTCAGATAGAAGAGAGGATTAGTGAAATAGAAGACAAGCAACTTGAGGCACAACAGAGAGAAGAAAAAAGAGACTCAAAAATTAAAAAAAATGAGATAGCCCTACAAGAATTATCTGACTCCATCAAAAAGAATAACATAAGAATAATAGGTATATCAGAGGGAGAAGAGAGAGAAAATGGAATGGAGAACATACTCAAACAAATAATAGATGAGAACTTCCCAAGCCTGTGGAAAGAACTAAAGCCTCAAGTTCAAGAAGCAAACAGAACACCGAGTTTTCTTAACCCCAACAAACCTACTCCAAGGCATATCATAATGAAATTGACACAAACCAACAGCAAAGAAAAAATTCTCAAGGCAGCCAGGGAAAAGAAGAATACAACATATAAAGGAAGGCCCATTAGATTATCATCAGATTTCTCAGCAGAAACTCTACAAGCTAGAAGAGAGTGGACCCCAATATTTAAAGTCCTGAAAGAGAGGAACTTTCAGCCACGAATACTATACCCATCAAAGCTATCCTTCAAATATGAAGGAGAAATAAAAACATTCACAGATACAGAAAAGATGAGGGAATTTATCATCAGAAAACCCCCACTCCAGGAATTACTAAAGGGGGTTCTCCAATCAGATACAAAGAACAAAAAAAAAAAACAGAGCCACAAGTAAAAAGCTCCAAGAAGAACACAATAAAAACAAATTTAAACTGTGACAACAACAAAAAGAAAGAGGGGGAGAAGATGGAGATTAACAGTAGCAAAGGACGATGGAGTGCAAAAGTACTCACAAAATAGTTCGCTACAATGACCAGGGTAGGAACCCTTTTCATTACTCAGAGGTAACCACCATTGAAAAAACCACCACAGAAGCACATGAGATAAAAAAGATAGCAACAGAGGAAAGATGTATGGCATACAACCAAATAAAAACAAAAGATAGAAAAACGAAAGAGAAGGATCAAACAAGACACAAAACTAACAGAAAGCAAGATATAAAATGGCAATAGGGAACTCACAAGTATCAATAATTACACTAAATGTAAACAGATTAAACTCACCAACAAAAAGGCACAGAGTAGCAGAATGGATTAAAAAAGAAAATCCAACTGTATGCTGCCTACAGGAAACTCATCTAAGTAACAAGGATAAAAACAAATTCAAAGTGAAAGGCTGGAAAACAATACTCCAAGCAAATAACATCCAAAAAAAAGCAGGTGTAGCAATACTCATATTGGATAATGCTGACTACAAGACAGGAAAAGTACTCAGAGATAAAAATGGCCATTTCATAATGGCCAAGGGGACACTGAATCAAGAAGACATAACAATTCTTAATATATATGCACCAAACCAAGGAGCACCAAAATATATAAGACAGCTACTTATTGATCTTAAAACAAAAACTGACAAAAATACAATCATACTTGGAGACCTCAATACACCGCTCACGGCTCTAGATCGGTCATCCAAACAGAGAATCAACAAAGACATAGTGGCCTTAAACAAAACACTAGAGCACCTGGATATGATAGACATCTACAGGACATTTCATCCCAAAGTGACTGAGTACACATTTTTCTCCAGTGTACATGGATCATTCTCAAGAATTGACCATATGTTGGGCCACAAAAACAACATCAGCAAATTCAGAAAAATTGAAGTTGTACCAAGCATATTTTCTGATCATAAAGCCTTGAAACTAGAATTCAACTGCAAAAAAGAGGAAAAAAATCCCACAAAAATGTGGAAACTAAACAACATACTTTTAAAAAATGAATGGGTCAAAGAAGAAATAAGTGCAGAGATCAAAAGATATATACAGACAAATGAAAATGACAATACATCATATCAGAATCTATGGGATGCAGCAAAAGCAGTGATAAGAGGGAAGTTCATATCACTTCAGGCATATATGAACAAACAAGAGAGAGCCCAAGTGAACCACTTAACTTCCCACCTTAATGAACTAGAAAAAGAAGAACAAAGACACCCCAAAACTAGCCGAAGAAAGGAGATAATAAAAATCAGAGCAGAAATAAATGAATTAGAGAACAGAAAAACTATAGAAAAAATTAATAGAAAAGGAGCTGGTTCTTTGAAAAGATCAACAAAATTGACAAACCCTTGGCAAGACTTACCAAGGAAAAAAGAGAAAGAACTCATATAAACAAAATCCAAAATGAAAGAGGGGAAATCACCACGGACACCGTAGGTATACAAAGAATTATTGTAGAATACTATGTCAAACTTTATGCCACTAAATTCAACAACCTAGAAGAAATGGATAAATTCCTAGAACAATACAACCTTCCTAGACTGAGTCAAGAAGAAGCAGAAAGCCTAAACAGACCTATCAGTAGAGAAGAAATAGAAAAAACCATTAAAAACCTCCCCAAAAATAAAAGTCCAGGCCCTGATGGCTATACCAGTGAATTTTATCAAACATTCAAAGAAGACTTGGTTCCTATTCAACTCAAAGTCTTCCAAAAAATTGAAGAAGAAGCAATACTTCCAAACACATTTTATGAGGCCAACATAACCCTCATACCAAAACCAGGCAAGGATGGCACAAAAAAAGAAAACTACAGACCAATATCTCTAATGAATACAGATGCTAAAATACTAAACAAAATACTAACAAATCGAATACAACAACATATTAAAAAAATAATACATCATGATCAAGTGGGATTCATCCCAGAATCTCAAGGATGGTTCAACATACGTAAAATGGTTAACATAATACACCATATCAACAAAACAAAGAACAAAAACCACATGATCTTATCAATAGATGCAGAAAAGGCTTTCGATAAAATACAACACAATTTTATGTTTAAGACTCTCAACAAAATGGGTATAGAAGGAAAATATCTCAACATGATAAAGGCCATATATGATAAACCATCAGCTAACATCATATTAAATGGCACTAAACTGAAGGCTTTCCCCCTTAAATCAGGAATAAGACAGGGTTGTCCACTCTCTCCACTCTTATTTAATGTGGTACTAGAGGTTCTAGCCAGAGCAATCAGACAAGACAAAGAAATAAAAGGCATCCATATCGGAAAAGAAGAAGTAAAGGTATCACTTTTTGCAGATGATATGATCCTATACATCGAAAACCCCAAAGAATCCACAAAAAGACTACTAGAAACAATAAGCCAATACAGTAAGGTCGCAGGATACAAAATTAACATACAGAAGTCAATAGCCTTTCTATATGCCAACAATGAAACAACTGAGAAGGAACCAAAAGAATAATCCCCTTCACGATTGCAACAAAAAAAATAAAATACTTAGGAATAAACATAACAAAGAATGTAAAGGACTTATATAATGAAAACTATAAACCATTTTTAAGGGAAATTGAAAAAGATATAATGAGATGGAAGAATATACCTTGTTCTTGGCTAGGAAGAATAAATATAATCAAGATGGCTATATTACCCAAAGCAATATACAAATTTAATGCAATTCCCATCAAACTTCCAATGACTTTTTTAAAGAAATAGAGCAAAAAATCATCAGATTTATATGGAACTATAAAAAACCCCGTATAGCCAAAGCAATCCTAAAGAAAAAGAATGAAGCTGGGGGCATTACAATACCTGACTTCAAACTATATTATAGGGCCATGACAATCAAAACAGCATGGTATTGGCAGAAAAATAGACACTCAGACCAATGGAACAGAATAGAAAGTCCAGAAATAAAACCACATATATATAATCAAATAATTTTTGATAAAGGGGCCAACAACACACAATGGAGAAAAGAAAGCCTCTTCAATAAATGGTGCTGGGAAAACTGGAAAGCCACATGCAAAAGAATGAAACTGGACTACAGTCTCTCCCCCTGTACAAAAATTAACTCAAAATGGATCAAAGATCTAAACATAAGACCTGAAACAATTAAGTACATAGAAGAAGACATAGGTACTCAACTCATGGACCTGGGTTTTAAAGAGCATTTTATGAATTTGACTCCAATGGCAAGAGAAGTGAAGGCAAAAATTAATGAATGGGACTACATCAGACTAAGAAGTTTTTGCTCAGCAAGAGAAACTGATAACAAAATAAACAGAAAGCCAACTAAATGGGAAATGATATTTTCAAACAACAGCTCAGATAAGGGCCTAATATCCAAAATATACAAAGAACTCATAAAACTCAACAACAAACAAACAAACAATCCCATAAAAAAATGGGAAGAGGATATGAACAGACACTTCTCCCAGGAAGAAATACAAATGGCCAACAGATATATGAAAAGATGCTCATCTTCTTTAGCTATTAGAGAAATGCAAATCAAAACAGCAATGAGATACCACCTCACACCTGTTCGATTAGCTATTATTAGCAAGACAGGTAATAGCAAATGTTGGAGAGGCTGTGGAGAAAAAGGAACCCTCATTCACTGTTGGTGGGAATGTAAAGTAGTACAACCATTATGGAAGAAAGTATGGTGGTTCCTCAAAAAACTGAAAATAGAACTACCTTATGACCCAGCAATCCCTCTACTGGGTATATACCCCCAAAACTCAGAAACATTGATACGTAAAGACACATGCAGCCCCATGTTTATTGCAGCATTGTTCACAGTGGCCAGGACATGGAAACAACCAAAAAGCCCGTCAATAGATGACTGGATAAAGAAGATGTGGCACATATACACTATGGAATACTCCTCAGCCATAAGAAATGATGACATCGGAACATTTACAGCAAAATGGTGGGATCTTGATAACATGATACGAAGCGAAATAAGTAAATCAGAAAAAAACAGGAACTGTATTATTCCATACGTAGGTGGGACATAAAAGTGAAACTGAGAGACATTGATAAGGGTGTGGTGGTTACGGGGGGGAGGGGGGAATGGGAGAGGGAAAGGGGGAGGGGGAGGGGCACAGAGAGAACAAGATAGAGGGTGACGGAGGACAATCTGACTTTGGGTGATGGGTATGCAACAGGATTGAATGACAAGATACCCTGGACTTGTTATCTTTGAATATATGTATCCTGATTTATTGATGTCACCCCATTAAAAAAATAAAATTATCAAGTACATGGAAAGTAGAGGTGAGAACATTGAGAGAACAAACAAAAGAACTTACCTGTGCTTAGTATCCAGCAAGTGCTATATCTTCTTTGCAGGCATCTGCTTTATTTATTTTTTTAAAAAGAGGATAGTGTCCATAAAAAGGAGTGAAAACAAAATTCCAGGTTTTATTCCACACCTATTTTTCTCAAATATTCCAGTTACTAGAAAAGAAACTATTTAAAAATCTTGCTCTAATTAGTTTCTGTTTCATGACAAATTATTGAAGACTTTGCTGGATTTTCAATATTTTTATACTTTGTTCATTATAATATATGGATATTTTTTGTGTTTTATAAGTTTATAATTCCAAGTAAACTTTTAAAAATAAAAATTAACTTGTCACCAAAGGACTCCTTTCTTGGATCCAAAGATAGATTTCAGGGGCAACTAGCAGACTGAGTAAGCCCCTGGCTTCTCCCTTTTTAGCAAGGAATCACAAGAACTTAGAGTGAGTTTGTCTCTAAGTAGGATCTGTGGACTCAACATTCCTTTCAACAATGACAGATATTTCAGTTGCACATGTAAGTTTTCCATGTCTTTTCATTTCACCTCACCTAGAAAAAAACTTAGGATTGGATTCTCTGATGAGCACAGAGGTAGAAGTCAAGTACAGAGGATGTCAAGTTCCTCAGGTGTTTGTGGTTAGAATTTCTTCTTAACCCTTGCCCATGATCCCCTATGAGGAGAAACGCCACAGTAAAAATAGCTTGAGAGTTATCCCATAGAATGCATAGCCACAATTAGATATATCTCCATGTATAAGATACACCTTAATTTGGGGCCTGAAATTTGGAAAAAAATGTGTTACATAAAGTTATTGAACTCAAGTTTTATTCATAAAATTCATACAACTCATCACTGTCAAAACTCTCATCCATTACTTGTCCTCATCTGTGTCTGATGACGAATCACTGTCTTCATATGTTGCCTCGTCCTCAGTTCCATCTATAGCATTTGAAATGCCACACTTCTACAACCACTGTATAAGACACACCAGTTTTTAGACGCCAATTTTTTTTAATATGTCTTATACATGGGGAAATACGGTATATTCAGCACCTTTCAGCCAACCCAAAATGATGAAAAACTCAAGAGTGAAAGGATATGAGAAGAGATAAAGCTACAAAGATTGAGTAATAAAGTGAGTAACGCATCAGAACAGAAGAAAAGAGTACAGTCATTGGCTGGCGAAGGTCATAATTATCAAACTTTGTGAGTGCCAATCCCAAGTAGTACTGGAAGTACTGAATTTTGGAGAGAATGACAGAGAGCAAGGTTAAGGTGGGAGTGAAATGGACAAGGGAAATGGAATGAGGCTGAGTAATTAGGGATGAATCATAAGAAGCAGAACCAGTGATAGCAAAGAGTAGAGATTAGGAAGAACAAGAAGACAGTCCAAGTTAAAGATGCAACAAAATAACAACAACAACAAAAATTATATGTGAGTATTGAGTGCAGGGACAAGCCGATTTACAAATCTTAATGGCTCCTGAGGTTGGCATCACTGGATTATAACAAAGTACCAGAAGTGATGCTTAAAATGATGAGGCTGAGTTACTGAGAACATTTTAAATTATGAATTTAACATTGAATTATGAACATTTTAAATTACATATGTACATCTGCAAAAAGTATAATACATTTTAAAAGAATTTTAATAAAATATACTTGAAATTTAAGTTTTATCAATGAATGCATAAACATTTAACTTTTTGCTAGTATAACTAGTTTCCAACCATCCTAAGTTAACTAGGATATAGCCCAAAAGATCACTTGCTATGTTTCCAAAGGCATTGAATTGTGAACTTAGAGCCACCTTCCTATAAATGAAGTGGGTTCCTGTTGCTAGATCATAGGGTCCATGCAATAAGGGTGGAGGTAGTGTGGAACTGCAAGGCTTGAGGAGCCGCTGGAGGCATTTAAGCAAGAGTGTGCCTTAAGTAGATATATGTTTTAGCAATTTTATTCTGGCAGGATACTATAGAACATTGCGTTGGGAGAAGAATTAGCTGCAGAGTAAGATGAGTTAGACACTTATCTCAGGTGCATAATTTAAAGGGGCACCAAAATCTAATAGTCAAGATAAGTCATATGTTAAAAAAAAATCAAAGTGAGGGTAAAAATATGCACAATAAACAAAAATATCAATCTTTTAAATAAAGAGAATCAAAGGTGGCCTTGAAAACACCCTTGAGAGGGCCTGACCTGTGGTGGCGCAGTGGGATAAAGCGTCGACCTGGAACACTAAGGTTGCCGGTTCGAAACCTTGGGCTTGCCTGGTCAAGGCACATATGGGAGTTGATGCTTCCTGCTCCTCCCCCTTCTCTCTCTCTCTCTCTTTCTCTCTCACTCCTCTCTCTCTAAAAATCAATAAATAAAATTTCAAAAAATCTAAAAAAAAAAAAAAAAGAAAAGAAAACACCCTTGAGAAACTGGATGAATCAGAGGAAAGATGAGGAGGAGGGATTAGGTGACTGATGTAATGCACTGAAAGAGTGAGAAAGGGGAGTCAAGGACAAAGCCCACATTTGTGACTATGTGACACTGTCATCGCCAACCCAGGAAATTCAGAGTGGTAGATGAGGTGTCTGAGTTTGTCACATGTACGGTGTGCATGGGCTATCAAATGGAGGAACTCCAGCCAATGACTGGATATATGAGCTGATGTCTGACAAAAATGAGAGCGGACTATAGTGAGAAAGGCTTTGTCTCGTGTAGATGCTACTGGGAGCTGAGTGTGTAGGTGAGCCTGCCCAGGACAAGGTGTATAGAGAATAGATACAGATTACTGCACTGAACAAAATAATAATAAAAAAACCCCCAAAACATAGTAACATTGAATGAGGCTTATTATATGCTAGCCACTCTGCTGAGCTGTTTACAAATGTTATCTAATCAAATCTTCACAACAACTCTAAAAGATCTATTGTGCTATCATTATCTACATATCATCAATGAAGAAATGGATGTTTAGAGAGGCGAAGTAAGCCATTTTGAGTTCAGCAAACAAGTGGCAAAGCCAAGATTTTCACTCAAGAAATCTGAAGACAAGAGGGAGGCAGCCTGGTTCTGGAGAGCAAGGACAAAGATTTGAGTTCCCACTTTGTGGTGTATGGGCTCTGTGGTCCTGGTCAGTGCTTTAATCCTCACTCAGTCTGTTTCCTCATTTGTGAAATGAAATAACAAAGGCTACCTCATGGGGTTGATGGGAAGAAGAGGCAGAAAATGTCAAGTGTCTGTGTCTGATGCATAGCGGGTGCTCAGCATGAGCAAGCAACCATTACAATCCTTAGGAACATGCCAAGGTCCTGCAGACATTTAAAAGACATTAGTAAAGAGGAGACGGGAGGAGAATGAGATGGAGAGGCAAAAGCAGAGACAGGAGTGCTGGAATCAAAGGGAGGAAAGGAGATTGGCAGTGTTTGGTTGGTTTGCCAGTCATTGATGTCCTTAGCAGAAGCAGGAGGGTTAGTGGAATGGAAGTAGGGGAGGACATTAAATGATGGTGAGAAAGTAGAGAGAGCTAGTAAGTGTAAACGATGCTTCCTGAAAGAAGGCTCTGAGGGAAGGAAAGGGAGGGATGTTCCATGAAGGAGAAACAGAGGTCAGGAAACAACTCTCTTTACCCCACAAATGTCTCATGATGGAATGAATTGGAGCACTTTTCCCCCTTGAACGGGGTTGTCCATAGAAAGTGAAATAAAACATTAAATTTAAAAATGATGATAAACTTTCCATTTAAACGTGTGCAATTCTTGAACACGTTCAAAAATGTTTTTCCTTCCAATGTGACATGGAGGCTTCAGAACAATTTCGTGGAGTAGATTAGGCATGTCAAATCTCCAATGTATAGATATTAAAATGAAGACTCAGGAGTTAAATTCAAAAATTGTCAATCTGGAGAGATTAAGAGATCCCCTCCTCACCCCAGCTGGTTCTCCAGAACAATCATGAGAGGTGCTGTGTTCACAGGCGAGGGTTGTTAGTGGGAAGGGTGAGCTCCATGTAGGTGAGCATGCATACGAGGGGGAAAGGGAGTGAGTGGAGGAGAAACTTTCAGCGACTCCTCACACAAAGTCTATCCATGAGAGAGATGTCTGAAATGGAATGTAAAGTTTAACTTTCCATTAAGAATATACTAAGACTTTTGAATTTTCTTAAGACACTGAGAGAAAATTAGAATAGTTTGCACTACTTGGCTTTTCTGGAGCCCTGGTTACATAAGTGCGGTATTTGAATTGCAGCTGGCAGATGGTGGCACCAGACCTGAGCCTAGGTCTTCTGATGCATAACCAGCATCTTATCCACCAATCCGCATGGCTTTTGTTTGCAGGTAGAACTCTCAGTTTCCAGAAGTAGAGTAAAAAAACAAAATTGTTGTTTTAATTGTGAGGATTCTGATCTCAACTCCACTGAGAGTCACAAAGAAAGCTTCCAGAGAGACATAAGGTTAAAAATAATCTGCATAACACTGGTAAAATGAGGAAAGGCTTTTATTTCATTAGACTTATTTAATAATCTTTGAGGGCTGAATGTCATGCAGAATTTGAAGGGGATTGTGCAGAGAAACTAAAAGTAGGCTTAACTTGTTCCTTGCGGTGCCTCTAACCTGAAGCTATTTATGCTAGAACAGAATTAAATTCATCAGCATGTACCTGATGTGCCCTTTGGATAGTGTGTTAATCATTTTACGTAAGACGTGGCATTTCATCTGGGTTCTCTTATTTGCAAACTTGTTATTTTATTTGTATATATTTCACTGTGCTGCATTCTGGAGATTTATTTACCTATTTCTATTCCCTTTTTAAAAGTCCTTACAGTCTTTTGGCACTGTAGACTAAACATTGAGAAAAACATTCTTCTTAAAAGAAAGACAATGTTGGAACTTCTATATCCAATCTGCCAATAAAACTGCCTTTTCTTACTTTAAATATCTGGTGAATATACTCCCCTATTTTCTATTCCCACTGCATCACTTTAATCTCAGCCTTTTTCACCTCTAATTGATCTCCTGGGCTCCACTCAAAACCATCCATTTCAGTTTATCTCCGAAGTCCTGGATACTTTCCTTACCACACCACTTGTTCAATTTTCAATGACCTTCACAGTGATATAATAGCATTTTTATATTATTAGGTTCCTCATATTCCAAATTCTCAACTTCTATCAATGTAAAACTGTCAAAAATTAATAGCTGTATTTATCACCTTCTCCACTTTACCACTAAAGAAAAATGTTTTCTCAACTTTGCTTCTTTTCTTCTTCTATTCTGTAAAAAATGCTGTGTCCTTACCAGCTTAGTTCCTTGTTGGGACAAAGAGGAGAGTAAAGAAGAAAAAAGAGAACAAAGAATGCATCAGAAGGGCTACAGATTTTCTATTTTATTTTTCCTCTGTGGAAAAGAAGAAAATAAAAATGGAAAGAAGTAGGGAGGGAATGGAAAGATAAGATTTTAAGAAAGGTTGATGTTTTAGAAAAGGTGAGTAAAAGTGAATAGAGATTGACTAAGGCCAGATTCTGGAAGAGGAAATCTAAGCTATTAAAGAAAAAAATGAGAGAGAAGCTGGGTTAACTAGTTAGAATATTGGATTGACTGCTTTAATAGTGACTAAAATAACAGTGGTATAAAAAAGATTAAAGATTTATTTCTCTCACAAAAATGTCTGGGTTGAAGGCAGTCCAGGAGGATAAGGATGCTCTTGAAGTTGAAAAGGGATCTAGGTTTCTTTTATCTTGTTGCTCTCACAGGCTTTTCCTGGTCTGTATGATCAAAGTTGGTTCATTCCTTTACATCCATGTTGCAATCCAATAGAGGGAGGAAAGAAGAAGTGAGAGGACTGAATTTTCTTTTAAGAACAAAGACTTTGAATTGTGCACTTTACTCTGTTTACAGCACATTGTGAGATGACCATACCTAGCTGCAAGGGAGGCTGGGCAATATAGTCTCTAAATAGGCAGTCTTTTGTCAGCCACAACTCAGAGGAATATGTTACTGAAAGAAAAAAGGGAAGACTATACATTGATGAACAATTTGTCTTTGCACTCATAGTTAAATACCATAGTTAAATAAAAAGAAAATCCCAAATAATTAAACTTAAATAGGTTATGCAGTTTGAGGGCTAATCTGAGTTCAGAGTAAAGAAGTAAAGCATGCTGGTTTTTGATGGAAGAAAATAGCAAAGAAAAGTAGAAGATAATCTGTATATTAGATATGATCGACATTGTATTAAGCAGGATACACTATAAAATCCATTACTCTGGCCCATAAGTGTATGTCAGCAAATGTTTTCTATAAAGAGAGAGATTGTAAATATTTCATGTTTTGTGGACCATACATTCTCAGTCAAATCTATTCAACTCTGCTGTTGGAGCATGAAAGTAACCCAAACAATATCAAAGTAAATGGTCAGAGGCAGATTAAGATTGGTTGAGGCCCTGGGTGCAGAAGAAAATATTGGGCTCCTTACATTAGGAAAAAGTATAAAGTTGAGGTTTTTCAGGGCACTTCAGAAGTCAGGGCCTAGGGTGTGTGCCCAGTGGGCCTGACATTAAATCCACCTCTGGGTATGGTTATTTACCAATAACACATTATTTTTTTAAAACAGCAGTTTGATAACCTTGCTAGTCTATTGTTTTAAATGTACAGTCCTCTGAATCTAAAATCTGACCTCATCAAACATAACAATTCCATCTACTATTCATTAATCAATTTATCTAACTGGGTTTCTTCTATGATAAGCTCAATATTACAAAAAAAGTGAGGCACTTCCTGAAATATATGAAAGTTTGTCTAAGAAAGAAATATTCAAGTAAGTAATTTCAAAGCACCATCCATGGTAGTTTCTACACTAGATATATGGATCATATTCTGAAGGAATACAAGGGAAGGAGTGCCAAAGTTTGCCTGGGGTTCAGGGAAGGTAAAGGCAAGTCTTATGCTGGAGACTGAGGATGAATAGAACTGCTGGTTCACCAAAGAAGGAATGGAATTTAAGGAGTGAAAACAGGATGCGCATAAAGATGGTTAATAAGAGAGAGAGGCATGTTTGGAACACTACAAGTGGTCAAGGAGCAAAGAGGGGAATGTTTAGAAGTTAGATTATTAAAGTCCACTAATAAGTTATTCTAAAGAATATTGTATTATCTTATAGATAATGAGAAAAAATTGAACTAGACAGTGACATTATCAGATTTGAGTGTTAGAGAGATCTCTTCTGCCAAAGTGTGTGCCACTGATTAGAGGGACTGAGACTAGACCAGGAAAGCTAGGAAAGATCATCATATATTTAGTGAAGAAGAAGAAGGGCTTGACATCAGTTACCAGTGGTGGGAAGGGAAATAAAGAAATGAAGGAAATTGTGTTGAGAGAAAATAGAATTAAGTATGACAACCAGGATTTTGACTTGGGTAACTAATGCATGGTGGCATTTATCAAGACAGAGTCGGAAATACAGAGGACTAGGTCTGGGGAATTTGATACCGTTTTGATATGCATTTGACATGTCAAATCCAGGTGTAGTCTACTGTGCAGATGGATATTTATAACTGTTGCTTGGGAAAGAATCAAGACTAGAACTACAGACTTAATCAATTAAGATGCTTCAGTTGTGGGTGTTAATTATTTACACTCTGTTACATTCTAAAAACCACAAGTAACAAGACCAAAATGGGCAAATATAGAAGTGAGGGGAAATTCAAAATATGGGTTTGAGATATAAAATCAAACCAAACTGCCTATATTAACAGTAGACTTCAAATTTTGCACTGAAATTCTTCATGATCAATGCAAAGAACAGGACAGTTGCTTGAGTCCTGGCATCTATACAACAGACAATTAACTATTTAAGAGAAACCAGTTGGTCTTGGTACTATAATTTTATTTTCCTATGAGCAACTTCCTCAATAATATCCCCATAAAAAATAAAAGGACTTTCACAGGGTTGTTTCTTCTCTGCCTCTTAATAGTGTCACACTAAAGCAAAATTGTACAAGAGCAGTTTTATTTGGTTTACTCATTCTCAGCGCACCTGTCGGCTTCATAAAGTCCCTAGGTCAATAACTGTAAGAGCTGTGTAGAGAGAGAGATCTGAATCAGGTGAACATTCTCGTTCCTAGGGTAGTAATAATGTAAATAATTCAAGTAAATAATGACCTTACATACTGTTATCTTAAAAAAACAATTTTTCTTCATTTATTTTATGGGTTTTGTTTAGCTTCATTTTTCATATGTACACATTTAAGAACTTTCTCTGAAGCAGGTTAAAAATATAGTGTAAGTATGTTTAAGGTCACTAGGTTTAGGCCAGAAAGAGCTTTTCTTGTTCAAAATGTTACAGATAGATCAGCAGAATACTGTTGCTATGTGCCATTATTTGGAAGATAGGAATGGACTTGTATTGAACCATTATTATTCAGGAATTTTTACTGTCCTGAAAAAAAGGTGAGCTGAGTAAACTTAGAGTCTGAAATAGAAAAGGAGCCTTATCTAAATTAGAGCATATATTTGTCCATTTTCTTCTCAAAAAGAACATATGTCAATAGTATATTTCATCATCTTGACTATCCAGCTTTTATTCTTTGCATCTAAGATTCTCCATGCACACTGAGAATATCCTTTGTGCACTGCAGTGACCTGTGTCTATAATTATCCTTCAACCTTTTATGATTGGGAAATTTTAAGATTTG
Source organism: Saccopteryx bilineata (assembly GCF_036850765.1). Lineage (NCBI taxonomy): Eukaryota > Metazoa > Chordata > Mammalia > Chiroptera > Emballonuridae > Saccopteryx > Saccopteryx bilineata. Next base: position 101,980,613 of record NC_089495.1, on the reverse strand, counting down.
AGTTGGTGAAAGGAAACAAAAGAGTTGGAGGGGTATACACAGAAAATGATGTTAAGGATAAGGCATATGAATATGACAAAGAGATTTACCCCACTCACATCTAGCTTATGTTCCTAATATCTTTCATCGTAACATTTTTATTTACATTTATTAAAAATATTCTAAACCTGCACCTAGGATTAAAGTCTTTTTTAAACTACAATGCACATAAATAAAAATAATCAAAACATATATATGTGGTATTACAAATTGTTATGAGCAAATATTTCACACAGACAAAGAAATTAGATATTGACAGAATTCCATAAACATCCTCTACACACCTAAATGTCTCTTCCCACCACTAACTTCTCCATCCATGGTAATCATGACTCTCACTTCTATGGTAGTCACTATGTATCTCTAAATAATTTTTAAACTTTCTATAAATTGAATAATGTATATATATTTGTCTGATTTCTTTCAATCAGTGTATGTTTTTATAATTCATTCATGGTGTTGTGTGCTACCATTCATTCATTTTTATTGGTGTGTAATATCATACTGTCTAAATAAACCCAAATTACTTGCCCATTTTATTATTGATGGACATTTGGGCTGTTTCCAGTTTGGAGCTTCCCCCACCCCTTGGCCAATCCCTCCCGTTGCTCTTCTTTTGTTGTATCATTTCTAAAATATATTAAGATTGGGAAGAGGAGAAGATGAGACTTTACTTATTGAGAGTTATTATTAAATTTTTCTAGAAAAAATATCTTCAACAAACTGATTTGACCAAATTTACCTTTGATTAGAGTGATACATATAAAAGTGACAAGTAAACAGTACAACACAATAATGATATTCATTATTAGTTGTTCTGTTACTAGAATTATTATACTTTTAAAATCAAGTTCATGAGCTAACATTAATATATGTATACAATGTCAAGCACTGTGTGCTAACCGTCTCAAAGGTCCACATAGCAAGGACCATTGCTGTCATCGCTTTGTAGCCGGGGAGGCTGAGGCACAGAGCCGCAGTCCTTTACATGCAGTCACGCACATTTAAGAGCTGTATCTAGAATTCAGCCAGATGATCAGACTCTATAATTCTGCTCTCAGCTGTTGTACTAAGTACCTTAATTGCAAAAAACATTGGGGGAAAAGTAGAACTTATACTTCTGATCAGGTTATTTGTGCAAGATCATGTGGTAGGTAGTTCTGATTTAAAAAAAACTGTCTCGACTTTACAGCCGCAGTAACCTGTGGAAGGGCAGAAGAAGGATTTGTCCATGGGCCCCTCTGTAGCTTGTTAGAACCTTTTTTTTCAATTTTTTTTTCACTGTAGCTTGTTAGAACTTTTCATTTTTTTTTCTTTCACTGCACGGATACGGGGCTCTGCAAGAAGCCCTCACTGAGCACTCGCAGAAGGGCGGAGTCTGCAATCTACACCCAGCATTCCGCACCACTGATGGAACAGGTAGCGGTAGGCTTGGTCATGGTGGTCAGGCAGTCAAGGGCCACAAGGTCGTAAGGTAGACATCAAAGACAACCTGAGCAGAGGCATCTCACTCCACACAATGCCTTTCACTGGACCTGCCTCCTCGCCAGCACTCAGGAAATGTCTGGTGAATGAGCTAGAAGAAAAAATATGAATCTGGTTTGACTGGTTTATGAAACTGAATCTTTTTGCTTTTAATGAGAGTAATTAGAATGTCATTCTGAGCAAAACTCTGATTTCCATGCTTTTCTGCTCTTTGGCAATATTTCATTCTTTGGAACCTGCTGTGGGCACCCTCGTTAATGGCGCTGTACGCGGTGTTCCCTGCCAATGTGTTTGTTCGGGCGGCGCCGACCCTGCAATGACTACGTAGTGTCGTCTCACATCCAAAAGCAAAGGTAACCGATAAAACCCTAATTTATTTATCTCCTCTCTTTTCTTCAACGGAATACCTTGTTCACAAGAATTCTGTTAATATAATTTATCACAATAAACAGCATGGTTCCTGCTTTAATTGATTTCTCTTTTTCTCCATATAAAAATTTCCCTATATCTCTATTCTGCATCAACAATTATTATCCTCTTCCTTCCTTCTGTATCTTTGTTGGCTTTGGTCATTTCTACAGAAATTAGATTTTTTTATACAGCCTGAATCTTAAATCATTTTTTTTTTCATTTTAAAGTGCTGACTATAATTATCCTGTACATTTACTGAAATTAGCATGGGTTTTAAACCATTAGTCAAAAAAGAAAAAAGGTCTTTTTTTAAAGCCTTCTGCTGTTCTTTGTGGATGAAACAGTTGACATTTTGCTAAGAGATTTTGATCTAACTTTAATTCTCTAGCTTTAATGTATTATTAACCATTATAAATGGAATGGTTTGTCCTAAATGGAAGTGCGTGTATAGTAACATAGTGATATCCAGTCTTTAAAATAGATCATTTCACTTCACACATGCCATAGAATCTTCTATTTTACCTTTACTTAGCTCAATTTCTTTACCAAAAATTACTATATTGCTCCAAACTTTTGTATCAATGGATGGGATATAGCAAAGTATAGTAGTAATTGTTCATAAGTATATATCTTATAACATGTACTAATAGAGTAATAAAATATATTGCAATATGCTCTGCCTGGTATAATTTTATTGTGAGACTCCATTAACACATTCAGCTGGTATCAGCTTTTAAAAATGCCTTCCATTGTGGTGGAAGGGAAATACTCTACACAAGTGAATGGAGAAAATGGGATTCAAATAGAAATTTCTAGGAAGGTTGAGTAGAATGAAAAAAATACAGAAGCATGAATGGATACTGACCAAGCATTTTTACATTTTTGACATCGCTCAAAACTCTGGATTCATCCTGCTACTTCCTGTACTCTCATAATGGCCTTTCACCCCTACAGTCCAACTGCTGTCCTCATGCCTGAATGACACAGCTTTGCAAAGTAACCAACTGGCTTTTAACTGGCAACCCAGTGGCCATATCTTAGTCTTCATTTTCCTTCTGCAGGCATTAGCCCCTTTTTGTTCAATGTCTCTCTTCTCTTGACTTCTACAGAGCATGCTCTCCTACCTGCCTGAATATCCTGTTTATTTCACACTGCTCTCCTTTTGGGCTTGGCTACACACTCTGCTCATTCATTCCCCAGGTTCTGTTCCTGGTTCTGTTCTTGCACCTGTCTCTTCTCCTTCCTGGGAAATCTCTCTTCCTCTCACCTCTTCAGCACATCTGAGCTGACCTCTCTTTCCATGCCTCTGCCTGTGAAATGTAGGGAACTCAACCTTAACTTGCCTAAAACCAGACAGTATATCACAGTTCCCCCAATCAGCTCTTTTGCCCTGTGCTTTTTACTAGGGTCCCCTTGATCTCTCCTATCACACCCAGCCCGAGTCACTGGTCTTTCCGTCACTGGGTCTTTTGCTTTTGTTCTCTGCATTTTATTCCCAAGTTTAGTCCTCCTAGTTCTGCTCCTGGAATATTGGGACAGACTTTTGAATTGTTTCCTCATTCCTTCCTCTTTTGGTTCACCCTGCTCAGTGTCGATATACAAAATATCCAAACCTGCAGAGAATTTCTATGAATTTACTTGAGCCAAATTGACAACAGTTGCCAGAACTCAATGGATTGAGAAAATGCTCAGAAGGGGAATTTTACAGCTAATTTTAAACATTAGAATCAATGGAGGAGACATGTAGAAGGGATTACATGAAATTCATTGGTGGTCGATTAGGGAGGCAGGAGAAAGCAAAGCAGGGGAGTCTCAGATTGGATAAAAATGGAGAGACACAATTCTTTTACATTGGAGGGTACAGGATAGTTAACAGTGAACATTTACAGCACATAGAGGTGGGGTTCCAGGAACAAGGTAGTAATGAGGGGTTCTGTGGTCTTCTGCTCTGGTGTAGTGGGTGTGCTCCGAGCAGTTGGATAAAGGGGATTACTCTGACATTCCAAAAGTATGTTATCTTAGATGCAAAAGGACAATAGCTTAAGTAAACATGAAGATTGACCTTTGTCAAGGAAGCAACAGGCTCAGGACATGACTACCCACCGTGACTTGCTTTTTGTTAGTAACTTTTATGTTCAGATCATTCTATGTGGTTACTGAGTTTTAGTCTCTGAGTTTGTAGGGTCTGCCCTGTTGTATTTAATAGGAGCCTCACCTAAGAACATGTTAGAGGAATTGATTTCTAACACTGAGTGCTTTGCACTTCAGCCACAACACACATCTAATTGCTTGTAAATGTAATAGTGCATTAATATGATATTATTCCCACTAGCTCTCAGATACTGCAAATATGAGAGCATATGTAAGGCCAGTAGCCACAGCCTGCATCACAGCCACCTGACCCATGCAGGTTCAGATTTGATTCAGACAGACAGTAATGAAATAATTGAGCCAAGAACTGGTGGGACATCCCTTATTCCTGCTCGCAACTGGCGGGTGAGAAAATACACACAGCAGGAAAAATTTTCCCTTTCCATTCAGGGCTCCCAAAGCCACTGACATTTTCTAGTCTTTTCTAGACTCAAAGGCCTCACCAGCCTCACTCAGTCCCCTTTGCATGCCTCCATTTGGCTGCTTCCTCTACAACCATGTGGCCTCTCTGCCCTGCTGCAACTTGGTCTCCTCCCCTCTCTGCAAGGACGTAGTCTCTCCTCTCTCTACAACAACGTGGTCTCTTCTTCAAATTGGCCTCTGAGGTCCTCCTTTTAAACTTTTTGGCACAAAAGCCCTCCCCCAGCACACATTAGCGTAACCAAGCCCCTTTCCAAACAGGAAGGTAATTAATATTATCACCTAGGCAACAGCCATCCATGTGGGCAGTGCCATCTTTAATAAAGTGAGCATAAAATTACAGCTTACAAACTTATCTGCCCAACAGCATATAAATGACTAAACAGCCAGAGATGAACCACTTAATTAATATAGCCCATCTCACCATAAATATGATAATCATAAAATTACAAATTTAAAATAATATGTAAGGTTTCTAAAAAAAAACCTCTTTAATTGTTTTGATTATATAGGTTACCTTAAGAATTAAGCTAAATTCTAAAGTGAATTTTTTTTTACTGGATGTGTATGCCTATGCTACTGTGATTTATATAAGAAATATATATATTTGGTCTCAGCCCTGTTTCTGGCACAGAGTTCCTAAAACCCTTGGAAGCTCCCACGATGAGAGAGATAAAGGTATCTTTGCCTAGGTTAATGAGATGATTTTGGGGAAATACTTAAAGGGCCAGTAGAGCCAATTAAGGCATTAGAGCTTTGGAATGGAGTATTTCTACCCTCACCCTTGCTTCACTTTCCTGGAGGAGGGAATAGGGGCCGAAGATTGAGTTTGATTGCCAGTAGCTAATGATATAATCAATCATGCCTACTTAATAAGGCCTCCATAGGCCAACTTGGACTTGGTGAACATGTTAAGGACACTACTCTTTTATGGATTCTTGCTGTATTAGCCAAGAGTTTGCTTAAAGGCTTTAATCACTGTAAAAAAAAATAGAGGACTGGATAAAGAAGATGTGGCACATATATACCGTGGTGTACTGTTCAGCCATAAGAAATGATGACATTGGATCACTTGCAACAAAATGGTGGGATCTTGATAACATTGTACGGAGTGAGATAAGTAAATCAGAAAAAAACAGGAACTGCAGGATTTCATACATTGGTGGGACATAAAAATGAGACTAAGAGACATGGACAAGAGTGTGGTGGTTATGGGGGGTAGGGGGAGGGAAAGAGAGAGGGGGAGGGAGAGGGGCACAAAAAAACTAGATAGAAGGTGACAGAGGACAATCTGACTTTGGGTGATGGGTCTGCAACAGAATTGAATGACAAGATAACCTGGACATGTTTTCTTTGAATATATGTACCCTGATTTATTGATGTCACCCCATTAAAATTAATAAAAAATTATTTATAAAATAAATAAGGCCTCCATAAAATAAATAAATATATATATATATATATATATATATATATATATATAAATAGATAATTTTTGAAAAGCTTCCAGGTTAGTGATGAACACCTGTAGATGCAGTGACAGTGGCACATCTGAAGAGGACACAGAAGCTCAGAACCTCTTGCCCTATACATCTCTTCCATCTAACATTTCCTGGGTTATATTATTTTTTAAATTAACTAATTATATTAGAGAGAGAGGAAGGGAGCAGCACAGAGAGAGAGAGAGAGAGAGAGAGAGAGAGAGAGAGAAACATTAACTTGCTGGATTATTGTTGCAATTATTCATGTCATCATTGGTTGTATCCTTTATGTGCCCTGACCGAGGAATGAAACCATGATTGGCATGTCGGAACAACATTCTAGACAACTGAGCTACCCAGCGAGAACCTGGATTATATTCTTTTATAATAAACCAGTAATCTATTAAGTTTGCTAGGTTCTGTGAGCTGCTCTAGCAAATTAATAAAACCCAGAAAGACCGTTGTGGGAATCTCTGATTTGTATCCAGTTGGCCAGGAGCACAGGTAACAACCTGGGCCTGCAATTGGCATCTGAAGTGGCGACAAGTCTTGCGGGACAGCATCAGACACCTGTGGAATCTGATGCTAACTCTAAGCAAATAGTGTTGGAATTAAGTTGTATTTACTGGTGTCCAAGAACTGCTTGGGGTGGGGAAAATACCCACACACATTAGAATTGGAGCAGACTCAAACAGAATTCTCTTCTGCTTTTTTGTGAAAAAGAATCTGACAGCTTGAACCTTAACATCTGACATTTCTTCCCAAAATTAAAGGTCATTGAACTTACATAAATTATATGTTTATTTTTTTTATCTTAACTCCTTGTCAGGCTTCATGCTTGGCTGACATTTTCACCATCCTGGCCACAGTGCATTTCACATACCTCTCAGCTTTGTCAGCTCTCCAGCCCTTCTGGGAAATGGATACATTTACACCTACTCCCTGCCTTTGACACATTATCTGACTCATCACTGCCTCATTCTCCTCCCAATCCCTTTCTCTCCATCTTAGCTTAGATGTGCTTCAATAAACCCCTTAAGTTATGGGACTTTACCTTCTGGTCTTTCCTTATCTACATCTGCTCACAAAACTTAGGGGATCAGGGAATGTGCAGATACTCCAGTACTTTTAGCCTTTTGTATAGTGCATTTTCACCAAAGAAATAAAATCTGGTTTTACATCTCATTTGCATAATAGAACAACTTTCTTTGACTTGTCGTTTGCCTTTCTTTTTTTTTTTTTTGTATTTTTCTGAAGCTGGAAACGGGGAAAGACAGTCAGACAGACTCCCGCATGCGCCCGACCGGGATCCACCCGGCACGCCCACCAGGGGCGATGCTCTGCCCACCAGGGGACGATGCTCTGCCCCTCCGGGGGATCGCTCTGCCGTGACCAGAGCCACTCCAGCGCCTGGGGCAGAGGCCAAGGAGCCATCCCCAGCGCCCGGGCCATCTTTGCTCCAATGGAGCTTTGGCTGTGGGAGGGGAAGAGAGAGACAGAGAGGAAGGAGGGGGTAGGGGTGGAGAAGCAATTGGGCGCTTCTCCTATGAGCCCTGGCCGGGAATCGAACCCGGGTCCCCCGCACGCCAGGCCGATGCTCTACCGCTGAGCCAACCGGCCAGGGCCTCGTTTGCCTTTCTGATGTTCTTGTTTAATAAAAAACATAAAATGTTTCTTTTTATTTATTGCTTCATATTCATTTTGAAATATCCCCTAATCTTTGTGAGCAGTGTATATATACAATAATATCGCCACCTATTGTATTTAAATAAGCAATACATTTAGAGTGATGTGATCTTTTTTCTTTTTTGTCATAAAGAGTTCAATTATAATTGACAGTGGAAACAAAACTTTTGTTTGTCATAGGAAATAAATGAACATAGTCCTTGAATTTGGACCCAACTTGGATACTCTAGTCCCTGGACCAAGTACTTTCCCTATATATCTTGCAAAGTTGTTCTTCTCTTCCCAATTCTCTATTTTTATGCTTGTTTTAGTCTGGGTCTTCCCATCCACATCTCTGATTGCCTGTAAAATGAATACATAGAAATATCAAGCACCTGCTTCTCTGCCAGGTTGGAGCCCTCACTGTGATTTCTTTTTCTTATACAAGCTGGGCTTCTGAAATTACCTTGACTTTCAATGATAGCTTGTCAATTCATTTTGATCATCCTCTGGACTCATTATATTATTTCCTTTTTTCTTTTCTTTCTTTCTTTTTTTTTTTTAAGTGAGAGGAAGAGAAATGGAAAGACAGACTCCCACAAGCTCTCCGATCGGGATCCAAGTGGCTGTCTGGAGTCAATGCTCATCACCTGAGCCACCAGCTATGAGAGGGGAAGAGAGAAAGAAGGGGGAGAAGAAAGGAGAGAAGCAGATCATTGCTTCTCTTGTGTGCCCTGACCAGGCATCAAACCTGCGGTGTCTGCATGCAGGGCCAACACTCTATCCACTGAACCAACTGGCCAGGGCCACATTATTTCTAAAGTACAAAATTTCTTTCTCTAGAACTCTCTGTTTATAAAGAAGTACTCATTTCCTCTCAGGTCTGCCATGTATCATGAGCCAGGAGGATGCTTGGGAACTCACACCATCACTCTGTCCCTCCACCTTTGCTGTAATTCCCAATAGCTCTAGGGATTGCCTCTACTTCCTTTTTTCATTTTTTTAATCGTATTTTTATTAATTTTAATGCAGTGACATTGATAAATCAGGGTACATATGTTCCGAGAAAATATCTCCAGATTATTTTGACATTTGATTATGTTGCATACCCCTCACCCAAAGTCAAATTGTCTTCTGTCACCTTCTATCTGGTTTTCTTTGTGCCCCTCACCTCCCTCCACCCCCTCTTTCTCCTTCCTCACCCCCTCCTCACCACCCACCCCAATCCTGGTTACCATCACATTCTTGTCCATGTCTCTGAGTCTCATTTCTATGTCCCACCTATGTATGGGTTCATATACTTCTTAGTTTTTTCTGATTTTCTTATTTCACTCCGTATAATGTTATCAGGGTCCATCCATGTTATTGTAAATGATCTAATGTCATCATTTCTTATGGCTGAGTAGTATTCCATAGTATATATGTACCAAAGCTTTTTAATCCACTCGTCCACTGACGGACACTTGGGCTGTTTCCTGATCTTCACTATTGTGAACAATGCTGCCATAAACATGGGGGTGCATTTCTTTTTTAAAGCAGTGCTATGGTGTTCTTGGGGTATATTCCTAAAAGTGAAATAGTTGGGTAAAAAGGCAGTTCGATTTTCAAATTTTTGAGGAATCTCCATACTGTTTTCCACAGGGACTGCACCAGTCTGCATTCCCACCAGCAGTGCAGGAGGGTTCCCTTTTCTCCACGTCCTCGCCAGCACTGATTCTGTGTTGTTTTGTTGATGAGCGCCATTCTGACTGGTGTGAGGTAATATTTCATTGTGGTTTTAATTTGCATTTCTCTAATGATTAGTGATGTTGAGCATTTCATCATATGCCTATTGGCCATCTGTATGTCCTCTTTGGAGAAGTGTCTATTCATTTCTTTTGCCCATTTTTTTTATTGGATTGCTTGTCTTCCAAGTGTTGAGATTTACAAGTTCTTTATAATTTTTCATTATTAACCCCTTATCAGATATATTGTCAAATATGTTCTCCCATTGTGTAGCTTGTCTTTTTATTCTGATCTTATTGTCTTTGGCTGTGCAAAGGCTTTTTAGTTTGATATAGTCTCATTTGTTTATCCTGTCTTTTATTTCACTTGCCCGTGGAGATAAATCAGCAAATACATCGCTGCGGGAGATGTCTGAGAGCCTACTGCCTATGTTTTCTTCTAAGATACTTATGGTATTATGGCTTACATTTTGAGTTTATTTTTGTGAATGGTGTAAGTTGGTGGTCTAGTTTCATTTTTTTGCAGGTAGCTGTCCAATTATCCCAACACCATTGTTGAAGAGGCTGTCTTTACTCCATTGTATGCCCTTACCTCCTTTGTCAAATATCAGTTGTCCATAGAGTTGTGGGTTTATTTCTGGGTTCTCTGTTCTGTTCCATTGATCTATATGCCTGTTCTTATGCCAGTACCAGGCTGTCTTGAGTACAATGGCCTTGTAGTATAACTTGATATCAGGAAATGTGATTCCTCCCACTTTATTCTTCTTTTTTAAGATTGCTGAGGCTATTGGTGTTCTCTTTTGGTTCCATATACATTTTTGAAATATGTGATCTATATCTTTAAAGTATGTCATTGGTATTTTAATTGGTATTGCATTGAATTTATAAATTGCTTTGGGTAATATAGACATTTTAATGATGTTTATTCTTCCTAACCATGAGCACGGTATATGCTTCCACTTGTTTGTATCTTCTTTGATTTCTTTTATCAATGTTTTATAATTTTCTGAGTACATGTCTTTAGTCTCCTTGGTTAAATTTACTCCTAGGTACTTTATTTTTTTGGTTGTAATAGTGAAGGGGATTTTGTCCTTAATTTCTCTTTCTGACTGTTCATTGCTGGTGTATAAATATGCCTCTAATTTCTGAGTATTAATTTTATATCTTGCCAATTTGCTGAATTCATTTATCAGGTCCAGTAGTTTTTTGACTGAGACTTTAGGGTTTTCTATATACAATATCATATCAACTGCAAATAGTGATAGTTTTACTTTTTTTTTTTCCAACTTGAATGCCTTTTATTTCTTCTTCTTGTCTGATTGCTGTGGATAGGACTTCCAGGACTATGTTGAACAAGAATGGTGAAGGGGGTACCCCTGCCTTGTTCCTGATCTTAAGAGGATTGCTTTTAATTTTTGCCAATTGAATATGATGTTGGCTGTGGGTTTGTCATAGATGGCTTTTATCATATTGAGGTATGTTCCCTGTATTCCCACTTTCTTGAGAGTTTTGATCATGAATGGATGCTGGATTTTATCAAATGTTTTTTCTGCATCTATTAAAATTATCATTTGGTTTTTCTCCTTCCTTTTGTTTATGTGATGAATCACATTGATTGATTTGTGAATATTGTACCAGCCTTGCCTCCGCAGAATAAATTCCACTTGATCATGGTGTATGATTTTTTCCATATATTGTTGGATCCGGTTTGCTAATATTTTGTTGAGGATTTTAGCATCTATATTCATCAGAGATATTGGCCTATAATTTTCTTTGTGTTGTCTTTGCCTGGTTTTGGAATCAGAATTATGCTCACCTCATAAAAGGAGCTTGGAAGTCTTCCTTCCTCTTGAAGTTTTTGAAATAGCTTGAGAAGGATAGGAGTTATTTCTTCTTTGAATATTTGGTAGAATTCACTTGTGAAGCCATCAGGCCTAGGACTTTCCTTTGTTGGAAGTTTTTTGATAACTGTTTTGATCTCATTTGTTGTGATCGGTCTGTTTAGGTTTTCTGATTCTTCCAAATTGATGTTTGGAAGATTGTATGTTTCAAGGAATTTGTCCAATTCATCTAGGTTGTCTAGCTTTTTGGCATACAGTTCTTCATAGTATTTTCTTACATTATTTTGTATTTCTGTTGTGTCAGTTGTTATTTCTCCACTCTCATTTCTAATTTTATTTATTTGAGTCCTCTCTCTTTTTTTCTTGGTGAGTCTAGTTAAAGGTTCATTGATCTTGTTTACCTTTTCAAAGAACCAGCTCCTAGTTTCATTGATCCTCTGTATTGTTTCTTTAGCCTCTATGTCATTTATTTCTGCTCTGATCTTTATTATTTCCTTCCTTCTACTACATTTGGGCTTTACTTGCTGTTCTTTTTCTAGTTCTTTTAGGTGCAGGGTTAAGTTGTTTATTTGAGCTTTTTCTAGCTTCTTAAAGTGTGCCTGTAGTGCTATGAATTTCCTTCTCAGGACTGCTTTCATTGTGTCCCATAAATTTTGAGTTGTTGTATGCTCATTATCATTTGTTTTTAGAAAATTTTTTATTTCTTCTTTGATCTCATTGTTAACCCATTCATTATTTAATAACATGCTATTTAGTTTCCATGTGTTTGAGAATTTTTGAGCTTTTCTGTTGTGGTTGATTTCTAGTTTCATGCCATTGTGATCAGAGAAATTGCTTGATATGATTTCAATCTTCTTAAATTTGTTGGGACCGCTTTTTGCCCTAACATGTGGTCTATCCTAGAGAATGTACCATGAGCACTTGAAAAGAATGCATATTCTGCTGCTTTAGAGTGAAAAGTTCTGAAGATATCTATTAAATACAGTTGATCTAGTGTGTCCTTTAAGTCTGCTGTTTCTTTGTTAATTTTCTTTCTTAAGGATCTATCTAGTGATGTTCATGGGGTATTGAAATCCCCTATCACTATAGTATTGCTGTTGATCTCGCCCTTTAAATCCATCAAAGTCTGCTTTATATATTTAGGTGCTCCTATATTAGGTGTGTAGATATTTTTTTTTATTTACATCTTTTTTTTTTTTTTGTATTTTTCTGAAGCTGGAAATGGGGAGAGACAGTCGGACAGACTCCCGCATGCACCTGACCGGGATCCACCCGGCATGCCCACTAGGGGCTATGCTCTGCCCACCAGGGGGAAATGCTCTGCCCTTCCAGGGCATCGCTCTGCCATGACCAGAGCCATTCTAGCGCCTGGGGCAGAGGCCAAGGAGCCATCCCCAGCGCCCGGGCCATCCTTGCCCCAATGGAGCCTTGGCTGCGGGAGGGGAAGAGAGAGACAGAGAGGAAGGAGGGGGGGTGGAGAAGCAAATGGGCGCTTCTCCTATATGCCCTGGCTGGGAATCGAACCCGGGTCCCCCGCACACCAGGCCGACGCTCTACTGCTGAGCCAACCAGCCAGGGCCTAGGTGTGTAGATATTTATAATAGTTATATCTTCCTGTTGGATTTCTCCCCTTATCATTATTTAGTGACCTTCTTTATCTCTTTCTATATCCTTTGTTTTAAAGTCCATTTTGTCTGATATAAGTATTGCTATCCCAGCTTTTTTTTTATTTCCATTTGCATAAAAGGTTTTTTTCCATCCTTTTACCTTCAGTCTATGTGTATCTTTTGTTTTAAGGTGTGTCTCTTGAGACAGCATATGTACGGGTCCTGTTTTCTTATCCATGCAGCTACCCTATGTCTTTTGATTGGATCATTTAATCCATTTACATTTAAGGTTATTATTGATATGTAGATGTTTATTGTCATTTTATTCTTTAAAGCTGTATTTCTCTTTTGCTATATTCTTATCCCACTTTGATCTGTTTACAACAGGCCCCTTAACATTTCCTGCATTAATTTAGGGAAGTTTTCAGCTATGATATGATTGAATAAAGTCTCTATCCCTTGTTCTTTCTCTTTTTCTTCAGGAACCCCTATGATGCAGATGTTATTTCTCTTCATGTTGTCACAGAGCTCTCTAAGAGTTTCCTCAGATGTTTTGAGTCTCTTTTCTTTTTTCTTCTCTGCTTTCATGCCTTCATTCCACTTTTCCTCCAACTCGCTGATTTGATCCTCAGCTCTATCCGACCTGTTTTTAATTCCTTCCATTGTGGTCTTCATTTTTGTTATTGTATTTGTCATCTCTGACTGCTTCTCTTTTAATATTTCAATATCCTTTTTTATACTTGCTATTTCTTTATTTAGGTGTTTGTGATGACCATTCATTGTTGCATCCTTACTATCATTATTTTGAACTCTGCATCTGGAAGTTTGGCCATATCATTCACCTCTTTTCCTGGAGGTTTCTCTTGGGGTTTCATTTGGATTGCACTTCTCTGTCTTCTCATTATGTCTGTGTGTTTGGGTGTTTTGTTTGTAGAGCTGGTTGAGTCTAGGCTTGGTGTTGTCTGCCTCCAGTTTTTAATTGTGTTATTTCTAGGTCTTCTTGGGTTGGCATCAGCTATTATTTGTAATCCACTTTTGGATGTGGGCCGCTTTGAAGTCTTGATTTCTTTGTTTTCTTAACAGGTGATAGTCATGTTTACTGATTCTGCAGGGGGCTTATTTGAAACTGTATCCAGGAATGCGGTGGGTGTAACCTGAGACTCTGAAGGCCTCTTCTGCCAGTTACTTTCTCTGGGGGCAGGGTGTTTTCTCAGCTTCAGTAGGAGAAGTTGTATCTCATATCTCCATGGAGACCTGAGTTACTGCTCCTCCTCCCTACTTCCTGTTTTCAGCTGTGTCTTGTTGCACTGATTGGAGCCGGAGAGATGTCTGGAGATCTGTGACCTGGAAGCACTTTGTTTTGTTTTGTGGAAGTATCAGCCCCTCCCCCAGCTATGGCTGCCTCCAGCACTGGATGAGTCAGCTTCTCAGGTCATCCCCTACATTCCTCTGCCCCTCACTCTCTGTCTCTCTCTCGTCCCTTTCTTTTTGAAAGACAAGCTGGCCCTTTCAACACACTTTGTTTCCTGGTCACTAAGCAAGTGGCTGTGAGCAGTATTTTCTGCTCTTTTCCCAGAAGGGCTCTCAGCCTCACATCCCCCCCCCCCCGTTCCTGTAAGCAGGGGAGATTCAGGCACTCCCTACCAGGTTTTTGGTGACTTTTTCTTTGCTCCTTGGTTTTTGAGAGCTGTTCTTGCAGTCCAGAGTTGGTTTCATATGCTGATTGTTCATAAATTAATTTGCAATCCAGTTCGGTGGTGTGAGCTGGGAGTCTGTGTGTCTGCCTACTGTGCTGCCATGTTCAGGTCTCTTTCCTCTACTTCTGACTAAACTGAATCCACTGTGTGATATGATAGTTCTAATGTAAAGAAAAATATGGGAAAATTCTCTGGAGGTAGAAGGAGATTGATTTCTAACATAGAAATTGATTACATTTCAGGCAACAGAATGTAATTTGGGGGAAAGCAGAGTCAATGGAGCCAACATATTGGTTTTCTCTACAAGCACTGATGCAATTGGTAACTCGTTTTAATTAAAATGGTATAGACACATTTAGACATGTTCATATTGTTTTCATCTCAAGATAAAAAATGGTAAGGGGAAAAAAACCCAAGTCAGGACACACTGAAACCACATCATCACTTTGCCCAGGCATGGTTCTTCCCACAGAGGTTGTTTCCTTTATTCTTCACCTCTTCAAAACACTTCCTACCCTAAAAATAAGCTGGAGAGTGACCTTATCAGGGTTGATGGCTAAACTTTGAAAATTCCTCTATTAAATCTCCAGGATTATTGCCATTACCACCCCCAAGTCTATCATGACTTCCTTCCCTGAAATTTGCCATGGTTCCAAATAAAAAGGTGATTGAATTAATAGTGGCAATATCTTCGACCCATCCAATTTTTCTTCTGCCCAGAACCCACAGTCACTAGAATAGAAAAAAGAAAAAAAGAAAAGAAAGAAAAAAAAATGTCTGGTATTATAAGGATGTAGAACAAGCCTGACCAAGCAGTGGTGCAGTGGATAGAGTGTTGGACTGGGATGCAGAGGACCCAGGTTTGAGACCCCTAGGTCTCCAGCTTGAGCGCAAGCTCATCTGGTTTGAGCAAAGCTCACCAGCTTGGACCCAAGGTCGCTGGCTCGAGCAAGAGGTTACTTGGTCTGCTGTAGCCCCATGGTCAAGGCACATATGAGAAAGAAATCAATAAGCAACTAAGGTGTTGCAATGAAAAACTAATGATTGATGCTTCTCGTATCTCTCTCCATTCCTGTCTGTCTGTCCCTATCCAGCCCTCTCTTGGACTCTCTCTCTCTGTCTCTGTAAAAAAAAACAGGATGTAGAACAACTAGAACTCTTACATATTGTTAGTAGGAAGGCAGAATGGTGTGGCCACCTTGGAAAATGTTAAAACAGTATCTTACAAAGTTAAACTTAAATCTACTCTATGAGTCAGTAATCATACTCCTAGGTATCCATCCTAGAGAAATAAAAACTAAAGACAAACGTTTACATTAAAATATTTATAGCAGCTGCTTGACCAGGCAGTGGCGCAGTGGATAGAGCGTCGGACTGGGATGCCACAGACCCAGGTTCGAGACCCCAAGGTCGTCAGCTTGAGTGTGGGCTCATCTGGTTTGAGCAAAAGCTTACCAGCTTGGACCCAAGGCTCGAGCAAGGGGTCACTCAGTCTGCTGAAGGCCTGCAGTCAAGGCACACATGAGGAAGCAATCAATGAACAACTAAGGTGTCACAATGTGCAATGAAAAACTAATGATTGATGCTTCTCATCTTTCCATTACTGTCTGTCTGTCCCTGTTTATCCCTTTCTCTGACTCTTCTGTTTCTGTTAAAAAATATATATATATATAGCAGCTTTATCAGTAATAGTCCAAAATTAAACAATCCAAATGTATATCAACTAGTGAATGGGTAAGCAAATTGTGGTATATCCATACAATGGAGTGCTACGTGGCAAGAAAAGACACAAACTACTAATACAAAGTGGGCAAAAGTAGGTTTACAGTTTTGAGTAGCAAAACACAATTTATTCTTGTATTATTATTTATTAATTATTGGATTATTTTTCAAATGAAAAACCATAAACTTACTTTTACCCAACCCTGTATATGCAATATGATGAAACACAGTAGCATCATACTACTGTGAGAGAAACCAGAAACAAAAGACTATATATAGTGATTTCAATGATATAAAATTCTAAAAAGGGCAAAACTATAGCAATATAAAGGAGATCAGTGATTTTCATGAGCCAGAGTTAGAGGGAGAGATTTTCTAGAAAAAGACACAAGGAAAATTTTTGATTAATGGAAACACTCTGTATCATAATTGTGGTTGTTGTGATGTGTCTAAGCATTTGTCAAGACTCATTGAACTTTAAATGCATTTGTTGCATATAAATTGTACCTCAATAAAATTGTTCATAAAGAAAAAAATGTTAAGTGGCTGCATAGAATAAAGAATTGCAGTAATTCAAGTTCTATTCCTTGTTTTTACAATCATAATATCCACTATTCATTTCAAATGTATTGTTTAAATGCAAGAATATATAGTACGATGGTGTTTGGAGATATATGAGTTGATATACTGTGGGTTGGGAGTTCTCTGAATTATTTCTCAAGAAAAATAAAATGACTATTAAAAGAAATGCAATAAAAATGTGCTATTTTGACTACTTTGAAGCTTGCATATAGACTACTAAAACTCAATAGTAACCTTAGAAATTGGTTTAGAGTTTAGATCAACAAAAGATCTTTGAGAAAGAAATATATATTTTATCACTTATATTGTTTAGAATTATTGCTGGCTCGTGGTGGTGACAGAAAGCAGACTGACCTTTAGTCAGCTTTATTTTTTTGAAACTCTTAACAGACAATACACCCTATTGCCTGTACCTGAAATGGACTACTCTTGACTCCTGCTCTTGATAAATCACTGATATTCCTCATCTGTAGTTGTGACTTTCTGGGACCTTGGTATAAGATCACAAACTCAGAGGCCAGTCTGAATTGCAGAGTCTTTGAACATCATTATCATTAGATAAGTTTTTTGATTACCACCATAGACCAGGCGCTATACTAGGTTGTAGTAATTTCAGGTGAAAGGTCACTGATCTCAAGGACTTTCTGATGATGTCAATTGACTTGTGTAAAAGCAAGCACTATAGTCTCTAATAGGTCAAAACAGTAGACTTCCTAAAATTTACAGGTTGTCCTTGGTTCCCCTTTGATCATCTTTCTCAGTGTCCTCCTATGGGAGCTTCTTTCTTAATCATATTCTTTATAAGCTTTGGACTGGGGCTTAAAAGGAAGGGCATTATCTTTTCCGAAGGGAGAGTCAACAAGTGGGACTTTCTGCACCAACTTAGAGCTATTTGTCCTTCATATGGGCCTGTGACATTCACCTGCCAATTCGCTTTTAAATCTAGAAGGTGCTTCTGAGATTTGAGATGCAGGGATGCAGCTCAGAATCCTAAGTGGACTACTTGATACTTTGCATGACTAGCCTAAGCTTCTTTTTTGATGTGGCAATCAAAAAAAAAAAAAGTCTAAGATAAAAGTGCATGTAAGAGATTTAAAGGGATAAAACCACATTGTGGAAACCTCTCCCCACACCCCTTCCCCTCTGGTAATCACCATACTGTTATTGTCTGTGCCTATGAGGCATTTTGCTGTTGTTTTTGCTTAATTCTTTCACCTTTTTCACCTAGCCAACCAACCCCTTCCCCTCAAACAGCACTCAGTCTGTTCTCTGTACCTATCAGTCTGTTTCTATTTTGTTTGTTAGTTTATTTTGCTCATTTTTCACATGTAGGTGAAATCATATGGTACTTATTTTTCTGTAACTGGCTTATTCACTTAACATGATGCTCTCCAAATTCATTCATGCTGTTGCAAAAGGTAAGATTTCCTTCCTTTTTACAGCTGAGTAGTATTCCGTGGTGTAAAAGAACCACAGCTTTATTATCCACTCATCTACTAATTAGCACTTTGGCTGCTTCCAAATCTTGGCTATTGTAATAAAGCTTCAATGAACATAGGAGTGCATATATTCTTTCAAATTAGTGTTTTAAGTTTCTTCGGATATAGTCCTAGAGTAGAATTACTGGGTCATATGGCACTTTCATTTTTAATTTTTTGAGGAAACTCCATACTGTTTTCCACTGTAGCTTTACAGATCTATATTCCCACCAAAAGTGTATGAAGATTCCTTTTTTTCCATACCTTTGCCAACACTTGTTTGTTGACTTATTTATTTAAGTTCCTTTTTATTGAATTTATTGGGGTGACACTGGTTAACAAAATTATACAGGTTTCAGGTGCACAATCAACACACATCTTCTGTACACTGTATTGTGTGTTTACCACCCCCAGTCAAGTCTCCATCCATCACTATTTTATTTATTTTCCTGATTCAGTTTTGGAAGATTGTATGTATCTAGGAACTTTCCATTTTATCTAGATTGTCTTATTTGTTGCCATATAGTTGTTGGTATTATTTTCTTACAATCCTTTGTATTTCCACTGTGTCAGCTGTTACTCTCTGTTTTTATTTATTTGGATTCTCTCTCTTTTTTTCTTGATGAATCTGGTTAAAGATTTGTCAATCTTGTTTATGTTTTCCAAAAAACAGCTGTTACCTTATTTTTTGCTTGTTTGCATAGTCTTGTGTGCTTTACTTAAAACCATCAGGGCCATGGAAATGTTATATTTAAAATTAGTTCTTTACAGCTATTTCTTGTACTACTGAGAGTGTAACTTTAACTGCCAGGGCAGATGTGTGCATGAAATCTCTTACCCATGTGAAGGTCAATTAGAGCATGTAGAATAACCATACTGTGGCAGGTTGATAAGTCCAAGTCAAAATAATGCAAAAGAATTGTTGAGTCAAATGATAACTAGAAGATTTAAGACCAAACTGACTGCTATTGCTTTTGAGGAAAAAGAGAGGAAGGAAGACATGGAAATGCATAGTCCAGTTGTGGTTGGGAAGGTATGGCTTCAGAGCCCTGCATGCTCAATGTTAACTCTGTGTTGGTTTGGGTATTTTCAATATGTGCAGTGGGTAGCTTTCAGAGAATGGTTACCCAGTGATAGAGAACCTAACACCCTCCGGTGACTTGCTCCCTTTCACTGTTCTTGGGACTTCTCTGGGAGGTTTTAATTCAAAGGAAGCTTTTTACTTTGAAAGCTTCAAAAATCATTTTACTTTATAGATGATATGTGAAGCGAACGGCTATTTACTCAGTTCCATTGCTCTTAAACCTCTAAACTTGCTCTTGCTGGTAAAACTTAATATGCATGAGAGGGAAAGAGCATTTCTAGTTGTGATATTTGTTTTAGAAGTTTTTATTTATGCTTGTTCAACAAATATACACTAAGCACTTACTAGAAGCTGGGGTACGTTTACAAACTGCCTGTTTCAGAGCTTGTGCAAAGTCTTGGTTCCTGAGGGATCAGAGCCTTGCAGTTTGGGCCCTGGGTCGGACTGCAGATACAGGAAGTGCTGGCAGCCATGTCCTTGTCATGGCTGAAGCCCTCCTGCAGATGGTTCTTTGAGAAGCTTCCTTGGCTAAGGCTTTCTTGGTTGAATCTCCAAGTACAGAAGCACAAGCCAAGGCCTCCTTTTGAGTAATATAACCTAGGGGGGAAAATTGAGAGGAACTTCAAGCTCAACAAATTCACAAAACAAATAGGCAAACACGGCAAATATTCAGATTCACAAAATTTCTTATATTTTGCAGTGTATAGAAATAATTGCATTTAGCACACTCAGATTGGATGATTTTTAAAGACAGGAAGTATATTTTTCTTTTTTTGCATTTATCATTTAGTGAATTAATAGATACATAGTCATTGATTATTATGACAGATCATTTGGAGAGGGACCTTAGCCATGAAGAATCTTCATGTGAATTCCTTATCTTCAGTATCAAAACTTTGTTCAAGCCAGAGACAATATATTCAATCTCTCTGTGTTTTCAAAGTGCAGTCTGCAGACCACATGCACAATCTTCCGGCTAAGAAGCTTTTAATAATGCTTTTTAAAAATGCAGATTTCTGGTTCTACTCCAAACACCTTTTGAGTCAGAAACTCAGAAAGTTAAGCCTGGAAATCTGCATTTTAATAACACGCACAGGTGCATTTTGTGTGCACTAAACACTGAATATTCTGCTTCTAGGTTTATTGGTTTCTATGTAACTTCACTCTGCAAACAAAGCTACTAGATGCTGCTGCTGGAACATGTCAAACAATCATCAGGACTAGCTGGATCCTGGCTCTACTATTTACTAGTTACATTACTTTGGTCAAGTTATTTAACTTACCTGTGTCTCAATTTTCTCTTCTGTAAAATGTAGGTTGTAAAGGCATCTACCATGTAGACATGTTTAGTTTTAAAAAAGACAATACATGCAAAGTGTTTAGAACAGTAGCTGCCAAATAGGAAGGCCTAACAAAAGATAGCTACTATTATTGTTTGTTTTATTAAATCACTTGCAAAAAAACATGTTTTTCTTTTTTGCAAGTACAGAAACAACAGTATAAGTAGTTGTGCTAATTCCAAGTGAGTAGTTTACAGGAATAATAATAATAAATAAAGCTCTACGGTAGTTAGGAGAAGAGTGTAATTGAGAGGCGCTGAATACTGAAAATATTTGAGAAGAAAGGAGATTTAACAACTTTTATACCTTTTTGGACATTGTCACTTATGATCCATGAAGGTCTTTCACAACCATTATTTCATTTGTGTTTCATAAAATTCCACGAGGTTTTTAATTTTTTTTTTTTTTTTTTTTTTACAGAGACAGAGAGAGAGTCAGAGAGAGGGTTAGACAGGAACGGAGAGATGAGAAGCATCAATCAGTTTTTCGTTGCGCATTGCAACATTTTAATTGTTCATTGATTGCCTTCTCAAATGTGCCTTGACCGCGGGCCTTCAGCAGACCGAGTATAACCCCTTGCTGGAGCCAGAGACCTTGGGCTCAAGCTGGTGAGCTTTGCTCAAACCAGATGAGCCTGCGCTCAAGCTGGCGACTTCGGGATCTCGAACCTGGGTCTTCCGCATCCCAGTCCGACGCTCTATCCACTGCGCCACCGCCCGGCCAGGCTCCACGAGGTTTTTATTAGAAGAGAGAGAGCAGAGCACGAGAATGAAACGCATGCTCTTTGTAGATGGTGGGCGTAACTGACCTTACTGTCCGTGTGATCCAGACTGAGGGACACAACCTGCCTGAGCGGCAGTTCCCCGCAGCTCTAAAGTGGGGAGAAGATGAGAATGTACATGTAGAGCCTCCAGCCCAGTGTCTGGAACATGGTAAATGCTCAACAGTGGAAATATTCCTGTTGTGAATAAATCCACACTCTGAGTTGATGCCACCAGCAAGGGACTGAGCTGAGGTTTGAGCCTGGCCCGTCTGCCTGAGGCCAGGGCTCTTTCTACTAGATTAAGTTCCTGTAACTCTCAGAGAATGTTGACATTTTATAACAATGCATCCTCAGATTTCTTTAAACCCTCTTAATTTACCCATAAAATCTTGCTTTCTATTGTCAGGAATAATTCTTTTTAAACTTGGCTTATCAACTACATTAATAAAATAACTTGCCGGCAGCGGCCATTTTAGTTGAATTTTGTATAAGGAAACCTGACTTCCCGCTGCAATGCAGAAGCCCCTCCTGAGGTACTTGGTCCAGGTCAGGTGGTGAACTCACCAAGCAGCTGCTGGCGCTGAAGGCTGCGGAGATAGCGGGTCTGCAGGGCCTCCCACTGGGGCCTGGGGCTGTAAATCCTCAGGATGCTGTACAGATAGCGCTGCTGCCCGGGGCCTAGGTCCTGTCGGAGCCGAGCCGGTGGTGTACGTGAGTTGGTGGAGTTTATGGAATTAAGAGTATGATGTATTTAAAACTGACTTTTCCCAAGATAAGATGCCTCTCTCCCTCTTTCTTTTTGTTTTTTCTTACTGCACACACTCACCAGTTGGAAAACAATGGGGTAGTTGGCTTGCGCGTAAAGATGAAATAGTCCAGGTAAGTAGGTCAAAGTATTGGGCTGAGGGACAACCCAAGGGTTTTCTTTTTCTTTTTTTTTAATTAATTGTGTTTATATAGATTCTAGGGTCAACCCGAATGCATCCCCCCTCCTCCCTATTCCCTTCAACATCTCCTTTGCCCCCTCTCTACAGCGTCCTCCCCCCCTCCCTTCAGGTTTATCCCATCCTATCATCCCCTTTCCCTCTGTTCTCTTTTCCTCTGGTCCCTTTGATCCCTCCTCTGTCTCAGTTCTCATTATGATAGTCCTGGGGAGGAAGGTAGACTATGAGAATCAACACGGGTCCTGAGGCAGGCCAGGCTCCAGATGGGCAAAAGAAAACTTTCCACTGAGGGCTGTCAGTAAGCAGGGAGACAGGTAGATAATAGATAAGGAATTTGATAAGGGTTTAACTGAAGGAAAACAACCTCGGACTGAAGCAGTCAAGGAAATTTCCTAAATGAGATGATCAACACATTTAGCCTTAAAGGTGACTAGGAAGTCCTTAAAGGGACTAGAAACCTTGTTCTAAAAGGCACCAGCATCACTTGGCACTTGTTAGAAATGCAAATTCTCAGGCCTTGCTCCAGCCCTGTGAATTCGAGACTCTGGGGGTGAGGCCCAGCACTCTGAGCTTGAACAAATCCTCCAGGTAATTCTGAGGCAGGCACACTAACATTTGAAAACCACCTGACTAGGAGAGAAAGAAGGGCTAATCAGAGGGAGAATGTGGTACCGTTTTTCTGATAGGCACAACATATCTGGGTATACTGGGAAGCAGACTTTTTCTTTACTTCAATCAGAATATAGAGTCTGAGCTGGAAAAGGCCTTAGAGTTGGGCAGGGGAAGATCATGGAAACCTTCTGTGCTACATAAAGAGTTTAAAGATTTTTTTTTTTTTTTTTAATGAGGAACGATTGAAGGTCTCTTTATTTAAGGCCATGGTTCTTAATGACAGTTATTTTGACCCTCAAGGGACATTTGGCAATGTCTGGGAGAATTTTTGGTGTTCACAAATGATAAGAGGGAGGAGGGGTGCTATTGGTATCCAGTGGGCAGAGGCCAGGGATTCTGCTAAGTGTCCTACAGAGCACAGGCCAGTCTCCAAGTCTCACGGCAAAGAAACATCCAGCCCAAAATATCGCACAGTAAGCTGACAAGATCTGCATTTTAGAATGATCATTCTGCCCCTGCTGTGGAGAACGAGCTTAAAGGAAGATGGGCCATTGGTGTGGAGACCATTTAGAAGGCACCACGAGAAGGGCCTGGGCTTCAGTTGCTATTACATGCCTAATATATGTAAGTGCTTATTATATGCAGATGGGGAAACTGAGATAGTGGCATCAACATTCTAGAAAAATAACGATAAAATAAGTTTACCCTATGCTAGCAAATTCAAAACAATAACAGCATTTTAAAAACTAGTTGATAATCATCTAAACTTAAGATAATTATTTATAAAAATAAAGTAAGTTTTATCTGTTAGAAATTTTGTGTGAAATCAAAATATGTAAGTCAGGGTTATTTTTCCTGAAGCCTAGAGATCTTAAAGTTAATATAAAAAATATATATTCAGAGTGAAAGTAGCAAAGCCAAGTATTTTACAATTCAAGACATCATTTCAGCTTTACAGTGTCTAAATTAGATATTTTAAAATATAATATATTGAAGAAGAAAACAGATTCCTAATTAAGCCTTATCAAATGCTTGAGAAGAATATAATATGAAAATTTTGAGCTAAAGCTTCAAAATGCAATGGGAGTTTCTATTATATAAGATGAAACCTTAAAAGTTATGGTTTTATTTAATAAGAAGGAAAAGTCTACTTCTTTTTTTTTTTAGTAGACCTTTCAACTTCCAAAATAAGAGGTAGCAGGAACATTTCTAATATTCTTATCCAGTTGCTTATTCCTCCTTGAGAACATGGCAGAGAACTGAAAATTTTAGAGTATTTAAGAGAATGGCTTTAACTAATTTTAACTAAAAGGACGTTCCCTAGCTTTGTGGCAGAGAACCAGAGTGTGGTTGATCAGAGAGTTTCCCATCACCGGGATGGGTGTAGGGTATGACCACCCACACTCATTTATTCTCTCACACACGCTGTCAACATGCACAGGGGCGTGACTTTGGGCTCAATGTTCTCTCTAATCCTGTGTAAGCAAAGATGTGAAAATTCCTCAAGCCTTGAAAGCAAGACAGACAAGGTCTTTTTATTTGTGAATACTGTGATGTACCTTCAGTAATGAAGTAGCCAAGGCGGAGCGAGATACTCGAATGCAAGGAATCTGAGGAACATCCTGAAGCTTCTGTTGTCTTTTCCACTTTTCTCCCATCCTTTATCCTGTACCGCCAAGGAACAACAAAGCATAGCGTAAAGTTGAATTTTGTTCAACCCATTTTAGGAATGTACTTAAGTAAATAAGAAAAGCAAGTAAATACATAAAAAAGATAAATGTTATTTATTTCATAGGATAAGGAAATTTCCCACATGTTTCCAAGTAAGTGGTCCTCACCAGATGCCTAGTTCTGCACTCTCCCATATCCTCATTCTTTCTTTATGGGAAGAATAATTCAAAGCCCTATGTCTCCCTGCTTTACTTCATGTTCGAACAGGTGGGTTGCAGAGCCATACCAGGTCAGAGTAGTTATTTCTTGATAATTTCAAATAATATATATTATCTTATTTGATTTTACAATTAATATATGTCATTATGGAAAATTCAGAAAAAATTGAAAATTGAAGAAAAACATAACCGACCATCTAACTGTTCATAACTATTGTTGACATTTGATTGATTTCCTTTTATTAATTTTTCTGTGTACATTTATGTGATTTTAGAAAAAGGAAATCATACTCTATGTGTGCACTTTCCCAGCTCATTAAATATCTTTAAAATATGACTTTTAGTGGCAATATAGTGTACCTTTACATCATTTTCCTTTTCTTGCACAATTAGATTTGCAATTTTATAACGCTGTACTAAAAAGTAATTATAAAGCCTAGCCACATTTTTTTGCCACTTGCCTGACAAAGACACAATATGAAGTCATATCTACTTATGAGTAAGTCTCCTTTCAGTGTGATTTAGGATTTAGAATCTGAGGTGTATATAACAATTTAAAAATTAACACTCAAAGAATAGACATAATGGAATAAGGTTGCCAAGGTACAGAATGGAAATCCCAAGCATTTTCCCCTCTCTTCAGAATTTTGTCCTTGGCAACAATGCCTACCTCATCATGTTGTTTGATATACTGAGATCATAAATATAGCATGTTCTCACTTATGTCAGCTCCTTCTCTCCTCTACTCTATTGTATGCTCATGAACATAACCATACAAGTACACACAAGAATACACACTTAAAATGTATTTTAAGGAACTACCAGCTAAGATGGTGGCATAGGTAAACACAATATTTGCATCCTCCCACAATCACATCAAAATCACAACTAAACTGCAGAACAACCATCATTCATAACCACCTGAAATCAAACTGAATATAACTTCAACTTCAACAACCAGGGAATTAAAGAAGAAGCCATACAGAGACTGGTAGGAGGTGGGGAGACAGAACAGGCTTGTCCCGCACGCACATGTGACGAATAAAAATTGGGAAAGATATTCCAGTGCAGAAGTCCCCCTTGAGGAGCAAGGAGTCCCAGCCCCACACCAGGCCCCCCGGCCTAGGGTTGCAGTGCCTGAAAGAAAAGTCCCCATAACTTCTGGCTATAAAAACAGGCAGGGATTGGACTGAATGAGACCAAGGGCTGTTGGAGTCCCAGATAGTTCCTCTTAAAGAGCTCAGGCATAGACTTACTTGGACTCCCTCCCTCTGAGCTCCAGCACTGGGGAAACATTCAAAAGGCAGCAGGGATATACGGGGAAGAAGTGAATTGTCTGGCACCAGGAGTAGAGGCACAGCTTTCTCTCAGACAATAGTGCTGGCAGGAACCATTGTTACTTTTCTGAGTCTTCCTTCAAAAGAGCTGGCAGGCCAGTGCCATCTCTGATTCTCCCTCAGCCTGGCTCACACTGTTTGTCCCACCCTGGTGATTTCCTGAGGACCTGCCCCAACCAACTTTTAGGCCCATTCAGTGGCTTTTTCATATGAATTGTGTGTCTTGGCTCATATTTCAAACTTTCCTAAAATCCTTCAAACAAGTAATGTCTGGTCTCAGCATATTCTGGGTTTCTTGCTATGTGACCCCAGGTCCAGCACTATCTGCAGCCAATCTTGGTTCACAGCTTGATAATTTCTGGGCACCTCCAAGGCCAGCATAAGTAACTGCCATCTGCAGATCACTTTGTAGTTCATGCCAGATGGCCGGGCAGAGCATAGGTGGTGGCTGACTTGGCCTGCACCTCCCGGGGGACCCCAGAGCCAGTGCACCCAGTGGACAGCTTCAGACAATGTGGAAGCACCACCACCCAACCACCTCCACAAGTGACACAAGTGTCAAGGACAGAGTCAGAGGATGACAAAGCCCCACTTAAGTAAGTCCTGCATTGTGTGGTGGGCTCCTGCACAACCGATCCTTCACGGTGGTCACAGCTAGTGGTCATTGGTTAGTGGTCACAGCTAGTCCTTGTGGTTGATGGGCCTGGGAGTAAATCCTTACCATTGATGTGCCAACAGCAATCAAGGCTCAATTATAAGAGGAAGGGGGACACGGCACATGTGAGGGGACACAACTCAAATGCCCAGCTTAGGTGATCAGGGGTCTGTGACACTAGACCCTCCAGAACACCTACTCCATTAGGGCACTCTACTAGGCCTGGGACTTGTAGCAGTTTTACCTAACACATAGAAACAAACACAAGGAAGCTGCCAAACTGAGGAGACAAAGAAACATGTCCCAAATAAAAGAACAGAACAAAGTTCCGGAAAAAGAACTAAACACAGTGGAGACAAGCAATCTACCAGATGCAAAGTTCAAAACACTGGTTATAAGGATGCTCAATGAACTTAGCAAGAACATCCACAGCATAAAAAAGGGCCAGTCAGAAATGAAGGATATACTAACTGAAATGAAGAATGATTTACAGGGGATCAATAGTAGAGTAGATGAAGCCAAGAATCAAAATAGTGAGTTGGAATACAAAGAGCCAATCAGAAAAGCAAAAGAAAAAGGAGTGCAAAAAAAAATGAGGGTAGGGTAAGGAGCCTCTGAGAGAACTGCAAGCATATCAACATTCATACGGTGCGCGCGCTGAAGAGAAGAGAGTAAGAAACTGAAAGCCTATTGAAAAAATGACAGAAAACTTTCTTAACTAAGTGAGGAAATAGTCATATAAGTCCAGAGTCCCAAGCAAAATGAACACAAAGAAGCCTATATCAAGACAAAGCATAATTAAAGTAGAAAATGTTAAGACAAAAGAGAATCTTAAAAGCAGCAAGAGCAAAGCACTTAGTTACCTACACAAGAACTTCCATGAGACTGCCAGTTAATTTCTCAACAGAAACTTTTCAGGCCAGAAGGGATTGGCAAGAAATATTCAAAGTGGTGAAAAACAAGGGCCCACAAGCAAGATTACTCTACCCAGGAAAGACATCATTGAGAATCAAAGGACAGACAAAGAGTTTTCCAGACAAGAAAAAGCTAGAGAAGTTTATCATCACCAAATCAGTATTATACAAAATGTCAAAGGGTCTTCTCTAAGAAGAAGAAGAAAAAAGAACAATAAAATGACAATAAATACATATGTACCAACAATTGAATCTAAAAACCAAAATAAACAACAAAACAGAAACAGACTCATAAATTCAGAGAACATTTTGGGGGTTGCCAGATGGGAGGGGTGTTGGGGGGATGAGTGAATAAGGAGAAGGGATGAAGCAGTACAAATCGGTTGTGAAGGAACAGTCATGGGGACGTCAAGTACAGCATAGAGAACATAGTAATATTCTAGTCACTGTGTATTGCGCCAGGTGTGTGTGAGATTTTTTTAAAATACTCAGCAAGTTATGCAATGTCTAATCACTAGAACGTACACCTATAACTTATCTAATTATGTATGTCAACTATAATTGAAAATAAAAATAACAGAATATTTTTAAAAGATTTCAAAAGAAAAAAACAGTTTCAAAAGAAAGAAAAATTTCAAAAGGAAAAAAGCATTTCTCACATTCTAGCATGTGAGAAAACTATGTCAAATTCACAGAGCTGAGGCTCAGGTACCCCAAAAGAGAAATATGTTAGGAAAACATCAGTCAACACCTCCCTGTATCCTGCTTCCATGATATAAACTTATAAATTAAACTATAAATATTTTATTTAATAATGTTTTCCTTTAACATGCACTCCAGAAACTATACCAACCAAGATATATTCTTTTAATATTCTTTGTGATAGAAACCTATAGTCTATCTTGTTCTCAATCCCAATATCTCTTCTCCCATTTTCCAGATCTGTAGAGCAGAGCATAGATATTCTTCAAAGCTGGAAAGATTCCTTCTTTTCTTAAATTGTGTAAGAAAATGACTGATGATATTTCTTGTGGCAATAATTGATGTGTGCTTTTCTTGAGCGATTGCTGAGAACACCCTTCTTACCTATTCAAGTGGTCTGTACCTGAACAAGTTTGATTAAAATGCTTGGGGAATTCAAGAAGAAGATATACAAAATAATTTATATCTGAAATAAAAAGACATGCTTGCTTAAAAGGAACTTACCTTGAATTATAGTCTCCTTTTTAAAAGATTGTATTCATATTCCATGTAAATTTTGCAAGGGTTCTTTCCTCTTGCAGTGACTAAGGTGAAAATTAAATCTGTTGATAAGCCGATATCCAAGCAACATCATGTGATGAGACAAGGAGGTGGGTGAATTTGGCCTCATGCCTTTTCCTGCTTTTGGACAGCATTCAACTGCACAGTTTAACTTTTTTTCTTCCAAATTTTGTGTCTAATCAAGTGTCAACTTCTAAGTTTATTTTATCTGTGTTATATGTAGACATGCGGGAAAGAAAGTGCATGGAGACGGAGAGGCTGAATGTGAAAGGTCAAGTAAGCCATGGTGACAGCAAGCCATTACTGTCAGGTAAATATTATTCAGAGTTGGAGTTAGTAGCCCCCATCCTCATTGCTCAGAATGATGAAGGAACCTAACTATAGAGGTGCAGGTATGAATTTGACTGTGGTAACCTATAGAACTGTTACATAGTTTAAGATAATGTTTCTTTCTTAATTTTTGGAAGTATATGATACTTTCCATATTTGATCTTGTATAGATGTTACATACAATGATAATGAACCTATGAAACAGGATTCCGGCCACACTGATGCCTCACATTTTAACCTGATTCCTGAGAACGATCTTATTCTTTCCTCTAAGCTAACATTATTACTACAGACTTCCTTTCTTTCTTGAGAATGCTCTTTCTGCATGGTAGCTTTATCTTCAAAGATGAAAAATTCTTAGAGAAAATAGAAGAAAAAAAAGCCAAAAGAAAACAACAAACTAAAAATTCTTGGAAGGCTAAGAGGAAGAAAACACAGGGAGATAAGAGTTATGAATTATATAGCCTAAAGAAGAAAGAAAGGACTTGACAGAAGAAGTTTGCATTTTTTCAATTATTCAAATGCAAATCTTCTGGGGAACGAATATGGCATAAACATGAGTGGATAAATGCCCATGAATACCACAAGACCTCTCACTGAATCTGAGAGGCTCTTTGATTCTCTACTGAGAGATAAAGAAAAGTATAATGCAGAGTTGACATTATCAATTGAGGTTTCCTTGAATGTTTTCCCAGATATGATGAAATGCCTTCTGGGGCATACCACATATACTGACTGTTACCTGCACATGCTGATTCATAACAACATGCATTAGTCCCCACCCACTCAGAAAAACAGAAGCAGGCCTAGGTGTTCAGTAGAGAGGGAATTTGATGTAAGGAATCTGTTACAGAAGTATTGAAATGGCCTGGCCAGATGGTTCAGCAGTAAAGTGTCAGCCTGGGTGGAAGTCCTGGGTTCAATTCTGAGCACACAAGAGAAGTGACTATCTGCTTCTCCTCTCCCCCTTTTATTCCCCCTCTTTCCTTTGTTCTCTCTCTCTCTCTCCCTCCTGCAGCCATGGCTCCAATGGTTTGTGCAAAAGTTGGCCTGGGCACTGAGGATGGCTCCATGGCCATGGCCTCAGGTGCTAAAATAGCTTGATTGCTGAGCAATGAAGCTATGGCCCAGCCGGGCAAAGCATCACCTGGTAGGTGTTTACCAGGTGGATCTGGTCAGGCCACATGCAAGAGTCTATCTCTGCCCCCTGGCCTCTCACTTAATTAAAAAACAAAAACAGGCATGGCTGGTCGGCTCAGTGGTAGAGTATTGGCCTGGTGTGTGGAAGTCCCAGGTTCAACTCCCAGCCAGAGCACACAGGAGAAGCACCTATCTGTTTCTCCACCCCTTCCCCTCTCCTTTCTCTCTATCTCTCTCTCCATTGGAGCAAAGTTGGCCTGGGTGCTGAGGATGGCTCCATGGCCTTTGCCTCAGGTGGTAGAGTGGCTCTAGTTGCAACAGAGCAATGCCCCAGATAGGCAGAGCATCACCTCTTAGTGGGCATGCCAGGTGGATCCAGTCAAGCGCATGCGGGTGTATGTCTCTCTGCCTTCCTGCTTCTCACTTCAGAAAAATACAAAAAAAAAAAAAAATAAAATAAAAAACAACAACAAAAAGCATTGCAATGAGTTGGAGGAGCAAAGCAAAAAGGTTAACCCATCTAAAGATTGGCAGTTGCACTCAAATATGATCAACTTGGCCTGACCAGGCAGTGATGCAATGGATAAAGCATAGGACTGGGGCATGGAAGACCCAGGTTTGAAACCCTGAGGTCATGCTTGGGTGCAAGCTCATCAACTAACCATGGGGTCGCTGGTTTGAATGTGGGATCATAGACATGACCCCATGGTCTCTGGCTTAAACCCAAAGGTCACTGACTTGAAGCCCAAGGTCGCTAGCTTGAGCCCAAGGTTGCTGGCTTGCTCAAGGGGTCATTCACTCTGTAGCCCCCTAGTCAAGGCACATATGAGAAAGCAAGCAAAGAACAACTAAGATGCTGCAATGAAGAATTGATGCTTCTCATCTCTCTCCATTCCAGTCTGTCTGTCCCTATCTGTCTCTCTCTTTGTCTCACACACACACACACACACACACACACACAATAAATAAATAAATAAATAAATAAATAAATAAATAAATAAATAAATAAAATGATCGCACCTGGAGCTGGAAATCAAAAGGAAAATTGATTTTACCGAGAGTCCATGAACACTATTGTCCTGAGGCTGCTTCCATTGAGACTCTACGACCTGAGCAACAATTTAGGTCTCACCAGTCACCAGCCATCCTTGCCTATATGTTCTTTCCAAAGCTGATAATGTCACAGTTGTGATCACCACTGTCGCTGCTCCTGCTGTTGCTATTGATGTGCTTATTGATGCTGCCCTTGCCACAGGTGCAGCAGAAACCCTGAAAATGGCTTCTCCTTGTGTCTAAGTTTCAATTTCCTCCTCTCATTGGAAGCCAGATGGAGAGGGATTGTGAGAAATGTATTTTGTAGCCTTCCCACCACTCTGGTAAAAAGACGGTTAAATACAAAGCTGAGAGATAATAACATTATCTTACACAGGGGGACACCATCAACAAAAATCAGTGGACAAGTAGATTAAAAAGCTTTGGTACGTATATACTGTGGAATACTACTCAGCCATAAGAAATTATGACATCGGATCATTTACAATAACATGGATGGACCTTGATAACATTATATGAGTGAAATAAGTAAATCAGAAAAAACTAAGAACTATATGATTCCATACATAAATGGGACATAAAAAATGAGACTCAGAAACATGGACAAGAATGTGATGGTAACCAGAAGGTGGGGGAGGAGGAAGGAGAGGGAGGGGGTGGGAGGAGGGGAGGGGCACAAAGAAAACCAGATAGAAGGTGACGGAAGACAATTTGACTTTGGGTGAGGGGTATGCAACATAATCAAATGTCAAAGTAATCTGGAGATGTTTTCTCTGAACATATGTACCCTGATTTATCAATATCACCCCATTAAAATTAATAAAAAAATAAATAAAAATCTTAGAGGGACCTCTGGGGTCTACGAAGTCAGGAAGAGGACTGAAGGACTTGAATATGCAGTTAACGTTGGCTTGTGCCACCGAAGTTTGGAATTTCATAAGAAAAGACAAAATAAAATATAATTACCTAGCTTTATAAATGGTGTCAAAGAATGAGATATGTATTTTTGAAAAATATTGTAAAAGTTAATAATTATAAAAACAATGTATATCAGCAATTTTGAGCAAAAGAAATTATTTTCACAAAGAGTAGCTATCTTGACTTTTCAAAAGAATTTAAAACTTCAAAAAAAAGAATAAAAACACTCACCATCTAGTTGCTATATAGAATAGAATATTAACTATCAGCAGAAAAGTTGCATACTATTTCATAGTTGAAACATTGGTAAAGCAACGGAATGCAATGCTTAAGACATTGATATGAGTGCATGTTAATGCTTAAAACATGGCTAATAAAATGTCTTCATAGAATAGCAGAGTAAATGTGACCTCATGGGCATTAACAAGTGAAAAAGAGGGACATATGATTGGAATCTAAGATGAGGTTAAACCCTAATTCAAAGAATCCAATATTTAAATAAGAGGCAGAGTATTACTATACATCATGGAGGTAAATACTTCCCTTGAAAACCATGAGCCTAGTGAAAAAGGTGAAAGGATTGAGAAGTACAGGTTGGTAATTTCAAAATAGTCATGGGAATGCAAAATACAGCATAGGAAATATAATCAATTATAGTGTAATAACTACCTATGGTGCAGATGGGTACTAGAAATATCAGGAGAACACTTTATAAAATATGATTGTCTAACCACTATGCTTTACACATGAAACTAATAAAATAATATTGAGTATAAACTGTAATTGAAAAATAAAATTAAGAAAAAACAACAACAAGCATGAGCCCAAGAGGAAATTATCTGCTCGTATTCTGCTCCTGTTCCTTCTCCGGATCTCCTCAGCTTCAGAACTCCCCCTGGGGAAAACTCTGTCAGCCACAGCCCTTAACTACTCCAAGCTTTCAGAAGACCTCCATGAACAATAAAAAAATGAAGAAAGTATCCCTTTTACACTCTATGTTACTGCTTGTCACATGGATTATTGAGCATCTCCGCGCAGAATCTTACACAGTCTTGACTGGACTCTGCTCTCTCATAGTCCATTGGACTCAGTCTTTTTAATGGAATGTTGGAGTAGGGGTTGATTAGTCTTATATTATCCTGTGTTTTTCTTCTAGTGTTTTCACAGAAAATGTCTATTTCTACAAGATTCCAAAACAAAATTCTTACATATACCAATACCTTAGGAATTACTAGTCTCAAACATGAGAAAACTTAGAGCTCCAATTTGGCCTCTAAGAGCCACTTTTAGTGAGTAGAAACTATTTTGGACACTTAGAAGTAGTGATCATCAGCAAAGAAAAAGCTGAATATGATCATATACAGGAGTGGACAAAAGTAGGTTTACAGTGTTTGTGTTGAAAATAATATAATAATAAATAAGACAAGAATAAACTCATATACTCACAACTCTAAACCTCTCTTTCCCCCACCCTTGTATATGTTAAGCAATTTAGAAAGATGATTTCAAAATAGTTCAGGATTTCAAAAAATCTAAAATAGAATATAACTGAGGAAATGTCCAGAGACTTAACTTTTGACTCTATAATTCCAAATAAACTCTATGGAAGGAAGAAGTAAAATATCAAAAGGAACTAAAGTAGATATACTGAGAGTTCATATACAATTCTAAACATGAGGCCAGGATATTTTTAAAAATTGTTATAATTAAGAAAAAAGTATTTTTCATTAGGAATTAGCAACTGTCTTCTAGAAGTAAATCCTATGCATACCCTGTTTCCCTGAAAATAAGACATTTCCCAAAAATAAGACCTAGTGCAATTTTTTCAAGCTTAGAAATATAAGGCCTCCACTGAAAATAAGACCTAGTGCATCTTTAGAAGCAAAAATTAATATAAGACACAGTCTTATTTTCTGGGAAACAGGGTAGATTGTTGTACATGGAACTAGAGTCACAAGAAATTCTTGATGGAATTAAGGGTTTGGCTGGTTATGCTGATGTTTGTGATGACATGACTACAATATATTAATAAATGTTGATTTTTTTGTTCAAAATAAATGTGAATTCTTGTTCATGGAAAAATAAGACATCCTCTGAAAATAAGACCTAATGCATCTTTAGGAGCAAAAATTAATATAAGACACTGTCTTATTTTCGGGGAAACACAATAGTTATTAAGTAGTAGAGCCAGGACTCAAACCCATGGTTAATTGAAGTCTGTGATTTCTCCCTTTGGTCTCTGGCATTAAAAGGCAACTCAAGCAACAGATGCATTGCCTAATAATAATAAAAAATCCCTCCTATGCAGATATTATCCACAGACAAAATTCATGCATCTTGAATCTTTCTGTCCTTGGTGTATGTTTCATTCCCATCTGAAGTACTGGTTAATTAAATAAGGGGAGGCTTCAGTTTCACAAAGATTTATGGTCATAATTCTGAAACAGGATATTAGTCATTAGTCAAGCAGAATATTAGCAAGATACCAAGTCAATGACCTTCTAATAAGTTTCCTGGGAAGGCTCCATGCAAACAGGCACTAGCAGACCAGTCCCATCAGTCTTCAGAGCTGCCCAGGCATTTCCAAATTCACAGAGTCTTTGCCCATGAAAACACTTTCCATATGAATTGCTTTTTTTTTTAACGAGAGAGAGAGAAGAAGGGTGAGAGATGAGAATCATCAACTTATAATTACATCAATTTTATTTGTTCATTGACTGCTTCTCATATGTGCCTTGATGAGGTGGAGGGGCTTCAGCTAAGCTGGTGACCCTTTGCTTAAGCTAGTGACCATGGGCTTCAAGCCAAAGATCTTTGAGTTCAAGTTAGCAACTGTGGGTTCACATTGATGATCCCATGCTCATGCTGGTGACCCTGTACTCAAGCCAGATAAGCTCATGCTCAAGCCAGCAACCTCAGAGTTTCAAACCTGGGACCTCAGCATCCCAAGCCAATGCTTTATCCACTGTGTCACCACTGATCAGGCCCATATGAATTCTGATCTTTCAAAAAAGGAATTGAATAAAAATATCATCTAAAATTAGACAGTGGATTAACAATGCAACTTAATACTAGGAGGTATGTACAATGACTATCTCTGTTTTGCTGATGAAGAAATGGAGGCAAAAAGAGGTCAAACACCCCACACATATTTCTACTACTGAAACATGATAGAACTAGAATCTGAAATCAGGAATTCTCTCTTCAAAATCTATGCTCTTAGTGATACCAGTTTATCTCTGAATTAATCAGTGGAAAAGGCTGGTCTCACCTATTTTTCCTTTTTACGTAGGAATCTCACTTTTATAAATTTTTTGGCCCAAATGTGGTAAGACAGGGAGAGCGATGAGAACCCATAGAGGATGAACAAATGGAAAAAGTTCAAGAAATAATGACTGCTACACATGGAATATTTCAAGGAATAGTCTCTGAAGGAAATGAAGCTGAGGGTGGCAAGATGGTGATGGAGTAGGCAGATGTACCAATTTCCACCTACCAGAACCAAAGTGGATTACAACTTAATTTTAAGAACCATCATCTGGGCCCTGGCCAGTTGGCTCAGCGGTAGAGCGTCGGCCTAGCGTGCGGAGTACCCAGGTTCGATTCCCGGCCAGGGCACACAGGAGAAGCGCCCATTTGCTTCTCCACCCCTACCCCTCTCCTTCCTCTCTGTCTCTCTTTCCCCTCCCACAGCCAAGGCTCCATTGGAGCAAAGATGGCCCGGGCGCTGGGGATGGCTCCTTGGCCTCTGCCCCAGGTGCTAGAGTGGCTCTGGTCGCAACATGGCAACGCCCAGGATGGGCAGAGCATCGCCCCCTGGTGGGCAGAGCGTCGCCCCATGGTGGGCGTGCCGGGTGGATCCCGGTCGGGCGCATGCGGGAGTCTGTCTGACTGTCTCTCCCTGTTTCCAGCTTCAGAAAAATGAAAAAAAGAAAAAAAAAAAAAACCATCATCTGGAAAAAACTTGTGACTAAACTAAGATGACTCTTTAAACAAGGATCACTGAAGAAGCCACACTGAGACTGGTAGAAAAAGCAGAAACACAGAGAGGGCTGCCCAGCTCCCAGGAGCGAATGGCAGCCCAGAGGGAATCATGGGAAGTGGGTTTAGCAGAGAGGGGAGGATCCTAGGCCCTAGGAACAAAGCTCCAGCCTGCAGCCCCAGAGCCTAGAAGAAGCATATGGACAGTATTTAGCTGCAAAACAAGTCAGGATACTGTTTGTGAGAAAGAGACAGATTTCTCAGACCTAGGATTCTTCTTAAAGAGAACATGCAGAAAAGTTCTTTCACAACCACTCACCCAGGGCTCCAGGGGATGGGAAGAGATGAAAGGACTGAAGTAGCAGGAAGAGAGTGTAATATAGGAGGCACAGGGAGAAACACTTTGAGGGACAGCCACCCTAACCCCTGGGCTGAGTCACCCAGCAAATCTAAAGTAAATATTTTTCCTGGAACCAGCAATACCAGCAAAGGGAAGCAGGACACCAGCCAAACAGGCTGTCCTGCAGCACTTAGAGCAGAGTTGCTTAGAAGGAGGAAGCTTTTAGGAATACAGTATTGAGTGCTAAGGTCTGAGCTGCAGCACCCCTACCCACACTGTTTAGGGTTTGCAAGAGGGCGGGTGGTGGGATGCGGAAGCGTGGTCCCATTGGCTGGGGCAGAAGCTGGGCCGGCCACAACTGAGGTCTGGAGTGAGCTCAGTCTCACCCAGTGGGGGCGGAGAGGATACATGAAAGTGGTCCGGCCCGCCTGCGGGCTGGGTGAGCAAGAGCAGTCCTGCCTGCAATCCTGCCCGCAGGGGAAAGGTGAAAGCCTAGGAACAGGTGGAGACCCACAGCTGAGCACAGGCATGAGGCCCTGCCTGGCCTAAGGAGCTGCGGCTTGCAGCATGGTGTGTGAGAACAGCTCTGCCCACGGGTGCAGGGCGGGAACCCAGGAACAGGCAGAGACCTGCAGCTGAGCATAGGTGCTCAGCCCTGCCCACAGTGCCGAGGCTTGCAGCCCCAGCACAATATGCAGCCCCACTCACAGGGGGTAAGGGTGAAGGCTGAGGCGGCCTAAGCTTGTAGACTTGGGCACATGAACACAGCTCCTCTCATGGAGGAGAGGCGGAAACCTCAGCGACTGCCGCAGCGAGCTGGCACTGCCAAAACCCATACCCGAAAGCCTGAGGCAGTGGTACAGGGGGTGGCAGGGCTGCAGACAAACCACACATAGGAAACACAGAGGCCACACCCATTGGACTCCAGTGGCCACACCCTTCTTATACACAGATAAAATGGGAAGGCAGAGAAATGCAACCCAAATGAATCAGGAGAAATCCCCAGAAAAGGACCTGAATGAGTCAGATATAACCAAATTACCAAATGTAGAATTTAAAATCATGATTGTGGCCCTGGCTGGTAGGCTCAGTGGTAGAGCGTCGGCCTGGCGTGCAGGAGTCCTGGGTTCAATTCCCAGCCAGGGCACACAGGAGAAGCGCCCATCTGCTTCTCCACCCCTCCCCCTCTCCTTCCTCTCTGTCTCTGTCTTCCCTTCCCACAGCCAAGGCTCCATTGGAGCAAAGTTTGCCAGGGCTCTGGGGATGGCTCTGTGGCCTCTGCCTCAGGCACTAGAATGGCTCTAGTTGTGGCAGAGCGATGTCCCAAGATGGGCAGAGCATCGCCCCTTGGTGGGCATGCCAGGTGGATCCCGGTCAGGCATATGCGGGAGTCTGTCTGACTGCCTCCCCGTTTCCAACTTTGGAAAAATACAAAATAAAATAAAATAAAATGAAATCATGATTGTTAGGATGCTCAAAGATCTTAGAACAAAATAGATGGTCATAACAAACACCTAAATAAAGAGATAGCAAGTATAAAAAAGGATATTGAAATAATAAAAAAGAATCAGTAAGAAATGACAAATACAATATCAGAAATGAAGACCACAATGGAAGAAATTGAAAGCAGGATGGATGAAGCTGAGGATCTAATCAGCAAGTTAGAGGACACAGAAGCAGAGCAGCAAAAAGAAAAGAGACTCAAAAAATCTGAGGAAACTCTAAGAGAGCTCTGTGACAACATGAAGAAAAATAACATCTGCATCACAGAGGTTCCTGAAGAAGAAGAAAAAGAACAAGGGATAGAGACTTTGTTCAATCAAATCATAACTGAAAACTTCCCTAAATAATGCAGGAAAAAGTCACACAAGTTCAAGAAGCACAGAGAATTCCATTAAAGAGAAACCCAAAGAAATCTACACCAAGAAACATCATAATTAAAATACCAAAGGCAAGAGATAAAAAGAAAATATTAAAAGCTGCTAGAGAAAAAAAGGCTATCACCTACAAAGGAGCCCCCACAAGGATGACATCCGACTTCTCAACAGAAACACTTGAGGCCAGAAGGGAATGGCAAGAAATATTCAAAGTAATGCAGAACAAGAGCCTTCAACCAAGACTACTTTATCCAGCAAGGCTATCATTTAAAATTGAAGGAGAAATAAAAAGCTTCCGAGACAAAAAAAAAAAAAGAAGAACTCAAGGAGTTCATTACAACAAACCAATGCTGCAAGAACTGTTAAGGGGCTTGTTGTAAACAGATCAAAGGGGGCAAAATATAACAAAAGAGGAATACAGCTTTAAAGAATAAAATGGCAAGAAACAACTATATATCAATAATAACCTTAAATGTAAATGGATTAAATGATCCAATGAAAAGACATAAGGTAGCTGTATGCATAAGAAAACAGGACCCACACATATGCTGTCTATAAGAGACACACCTCAAAACAAAAGATACACATAGACTGAAGGTAAAAGGATGAAAAAAAGTATTTTATGCAAATGCAAATGAAAAAAAAGTTGGGATAGCAATACTTATATCAGACGAAATGAAATTTAAAACAAAGGTTATAGTAAGAGATAAAGAAGGTCACTACATAATGATAAAGGGAGTAATCCAACAGGAAGATATAACCATTATAAATATCTACGCACCTAATATAGGAGCACCTAAATATATAAAGCAGACTTTGATGGATATAAAGGGCAAGATCAACAGCAACACTATAGTAGTAGGGGATTTCAATACCCCACTAACATCACTAGATAGATCCTCAAGAAAGAAAATTACAAAGAAACAGCAGACTTAAAGGACACACTAGATCAACTCGATTTAATAGATATCTTCAGAACCTTTGACCCTAAAGCAGCAGAATATGCATTATTTTCAAGTACTCATGGTACATTCTCTAGGATAGACCACATGTTAGGGCAAAAAAGCAGTTTCAACAAATTTAAGAAGATTGAAATCATATCAAGCACTTTCTCTGATCACAATGACATGAAACTAGATATCAACCACAATAAAAAAACTAAAAAATACTCAAACACTTGGAAACTAAATAGCATGTTATTAAATAATGAATGGGTTAACAATGAGATCAAAGAAGAAAGAAAAAAATTTCTAGAATCGAATGATAATGAGGATACAACAACTCAAAATTTATGGGACACAGCAAAAGCAGTACTGAGAAGAAAGCATTACCAGCATACCTTAAGAAGCTGGAAAAAGCTCAAATAAATGACTTAACCCTGCATCTAAAAGAACTAGAAAAAGAACAGCAAGTAAAGCCCAGAAGTACTAGATGGAAGGAAACAATAAAGATCAGGGTGGAAATAAGTGACATAGTGGCTAAAGAAACAATACAGAGGATCAATGAAACCAGAAGCTTGTTCTTTCAACAGGTAAACAAGATCAATGAACCTTTAACCAGACTCACCAAGAAAAAAAGAGAGAGGACTCAAATAAGTAAAATTAGAAATGAGGGTGGAAATGTAACAATGGACACAGTAGAAATACAAAAGATTGTATGAAAACACTATGAAAAACTGTATGCCCAAAAAATTAGACAACCTAGATGAAATGGAGAAATTCCTTGAAACATATAGTCCTTAAAAAAATCAATCTGGAAGAATCAGAAAACCTAAACAGACTGATTACAAAAATGAGATTGAAACAGTTATCAAAAAACTCCCAGCAAACAAAAGCCCTGGGCCAGATGGCTTCACAAATGAATTCTACCAAATATTCAAAAAGAATTATCTCCTATCCTTCTCAAGCTATTTCAAAAAATTCAAGAGGAAGGAAGACTTCCAAGCTCCTTTTATGAGGCAAGCATAATTCTGATTCCAAACCAGGCAAAAACAACACAAAGAAAGAAAATTATAGGCCAATATCCCTGACAAATTTAGATACTAAAATCCTAAACAAAATATTAGCAAACTGGATCCAGCAATATATGAAAAAAATCATACACCATGATCAAGTGGGATTTATTCTGGGGAGGCAAGGCTGGTACAATATTCACAGATCAATCAATGTGATTCATCACATAAACAAAAAGGAGAAAAACCACATGATAATGTCAATAGATGCAGAAAAAGCTTTTGATAAAAATCCAGCACCCTTTTATGATCAAAACTCTCAGCAAAGTGGTAATACAGGGAACATACCTCAACAGAATAAAGGCCATTATGACAAACCCATAGCCAACATTATACTCAATGAGCAAATATTAAAAAGAAATCCCCTTAATATCCCCTTTTCATAACTCTCATTCAACATAGTTCTGGAAGTCCTATCCACAGCAATCAGACAAGAAGAAGAAATAAATGGCACCCAAATTGGAAAAGAAGAAGTAAAATTATCATTATTTGCAGACGATATGATATTGTATATAGAAAACCCTAAGTCTCAGTAAAAAAATTACTGGACCTGATAAATGAATTCAGCAAGATGGCAGGATATAAAATTAATACTCAGAAATCAGAAGCATTTTTATACACTAACAATGAACTGTCCAAAAGATAAATTAATAAACAATTCCCTTCACTACTGCAACAAAACAATAAAGTACCTAGGAGTAAATTTAACCAAGGAGATTAAAGACTTGTACTCAAAAAATTATAAAGCATTGATAAAAGAAATCAAGAAAGATACAAATAAATAGAAGCATATACTGTGCACATGGTTAGGAAGAATAAACATCATTAAAATGTCTATATTACCCAAAGGAAATTTATAAATTCAATGCAATACCAATTAAAATACAAATGGCATACTTCAAAGATATAGAACACATATTCTAAAAATTTATATGGAACCAAAAAAGATCACGAATAGCCTCAGCAATCTTAAAAAAGAAGAATAAAGTGGGAGGTATCATACTTCCTGATATCAAGTTATACTACAAGGCCATTGTACTCAAAACAGCCTGGTACTGGTATAAGAACAGAAATATAGATTAATGGAACAGAACAGAGAACCCAGGAATAACCCACACCTTTACGGACAACTGATATTTGACAATGGAAGTAAGAGCATACAATGGAGTAAAGACAGCCTCTTCAACAAATGGTGTTGGGAAAATTGGACAGCAATGCAAAAAAATGAAACTAGACCACCAACTTACACCATTCACAAAAATAAACTCAAAATGGAAAAAGACTTAAATGTAAGCTGTAAAACCATAAATGAGCATCTTAGAAGAATACATAGGCAGTAAGCTCTGACATCTCTCACAGGAATATATTTGCCTATTTATCTCCATGGGCAAGGAAAATAAAAGACAGGATAAACGAATGGGACTATATCAAACTAAAAAGCTTTTGCACAGCTAAAGACAATAAGAACAGAATAAAAAGACAAACTACACAATGGGAGAACATATTTGACAATATGTCTGATAAGAGGTTAATAACCAAAATGTATAAAGAACTTCTAAAACTCAACACCAGGAAGATAAACAATCCAATCAAAAATGGGTGAAAGAAATGAATAGACACTTCTCCAAAGAGGACATACAGATGGCCAATAGGCATATGAAAAAATGCTCAACATCACTAATCATTAGAGAAATGCAAATTAAAACCACAATGAGATATCACCTCACACCAGTCAGAATGGTGCTCATCAACAAAACAACACATAATAAGTGCTTGCGAGGATGTGGAGAAAAGGGAACCCTCTTGCACTGCTGATGGGAATGCAGACTGGTGCAGCAACTGTGGAAAACAGTATGGAGATTCCTCAAAAAATTGAAAATCAAACTGCCTTTTGACCCAGCTATATCACTTTTAGGAATATACCCCAAGAACACCATAGCACTGTTTGAATAGGAGAAATGCACCCCCCCCCATGTTTATGGCAGCATTGTTCACAATAGTGAAGATCAGGAAACAGCCCAAGTGTCCATCAGTGGACAAGTGGATTAAAAAGTTTTGGTACATATATACAATGGAATACTATGGGGCCATGAAAAAGAATGAAATTTTACCTTTTGCAACAACATGGACGGACCTGGAAACTATTATGTTAAGTCAAATAAGCCAGGCAGAAAAAGAAAAATATTATGTGACCTCACTCATTTGAGGAATCCAATGAACAATGTAAACTGAGGAACAGAATTGAGACAGAGGCGGGATCAAAGACACCAGAGAAAAAGAGGACAGAGGGAAGGGGATGATAGGATGGGATAAAGCCGAAGGGAAGGGGGGAGGGCACTTTAGGGAGGGGGGCAAGGGAGATTTTGAGCGGATGCATTTGGGGCAACACTAGAATCTATGTAAACACAACAAATTAAAATCAATAAAAAAAAAGAAAAAAGAAAGAAATGAAGCTATAGTTATGGGGAATACAGTTCCCTGAATGGTCATCTTAAATGCTTAAGCATCCGATGAATTAGCAGGTCATGCTGACTAAATGAACCAGTGAAGTCACAAATAACAATATAACACATAACATCTGGTTATTAACCAGAAATAATTCTTGGAATTGTCAAATATGTTAGCTTATGTTATAAAAACCAAAACCCTAGAGTTAAGTCATTCTGAGTTTCAATTTTGACATGTATCACATAGGAAACATTCAGCTATGTATTACAGAGATGCCAAACAAATTTTTGGTTTAAATAAAGAAGGTTTATTCTTGCCACTTTACAAAAAGCGAAACAAGATGGTGGTGGTATTAGGTCAGTAATTCTGGGCTGATGTCTGTGATTCTTTTGTCCTTCTCCTCATGGTCATAAACTGGCTACTTCAATCAAAGTCAAGATGTAGCACTAAGCCTAGAGTTTATCTTCTTATCAGAGAGGAAAACTCTCTCTCAGAAGTTGCTCAGCTGATTTTAATTAATACTTCAGAAGCCTGTCAATCAGTCCATCATTGCTATTACAAACCATTTCAAGGACATGCAGGAATACACATTTACTTCTCTCTCATGTATCTTCAGGTCAGCTGGGAGGGCCCTGCTACAGGCTGCAAGCTGGCAGGTCATCCAGGGAAGTTGCTCCATGTAGCTCTTTTTCATAAGAGCCCTGGGCAACCCAAGGGCATATGTCATTGTGACCAAGGCCAGAAGCTCCCTGAGAAAGAAGAGCCTCAGCTTGGGGTTGGCACACTCCTACTTCTGTTACCTTCAAAATCCAAAATCAATAGAACGAAAAAGGAAACTTTTCTTAGGGAGGTCGTGGAGATGGAGTAAAGATTTGCTAAGAGGTGATATAAGGTGCCATAAAAGGACTGGGTTTAGGCCAACTCTTAAACCAAGGTCTGGGCGGATCTTCCCGGAAGCCATAGGATATTTATCTAAATTTGAATGTGGAGGGCTGCTGTCCAGACAGAAAGAGGTCAATGGCTTTAGATAGGTAAGGAACAATGTCAACAGGGTCTGCCACAAGGTAGGGATTTCATCCAGAAGAGGTTTTTATATAGTTCTATATACCTCTTAAACTATCAAAG
Source organism: Saccopteryx bilineata (assembly GCF_036850765.1). NCBI lineage: Eukaryota > Metazoa > Chordata > Mammalia > Chiroptera > Emballonuridae > Saccopteryx > Saccopteryx bilineata. Next base: position 101,936,286 of record NC_089495.1, on the reverse strand, counting down.
CATCAAGATGTAGTGTTTTTAAACAGGTAATTGTCTTTTTATGCTTCACATCTCCAGAGACAGGGAATAAGATGAGGAAGGAACTACTATTTATTATGTGTCTTATATGTGCCAGAAAGTGCGAGGAGCTTAAGATAACCTACTCTTTTTATTTTTATTAATGCTTTGAAATAAGTGTTATTATAGTAGTTTTATAAAGAAAATAATTGAGGCTTTGAGAAGTAACTTGACAATTTACATATAAAGGGTAGAGACAAGATTTAAGTCTAAGTTTGTCTGAAACTAAGACTTTTCTTTGAAACTGAATACACTAACACTTTATTTTATTTTTTATTCAGGTGACATTGATTAATAAAATTATGTAGGGTTCACAGGTACAATTCTATAACACATAATCTGTATATTGTATTGTTTTTATCACCCAAAGTCATCTCGTTCCACCACCATTTTTCTACCCTTTACCCCCTTTTACCTTCTCCCACCTCCTTTCCTTCTTGAGATCCCCACTCTATTGTCTGTGTCTATGTACTACAGGAATGTTTCTTGTGTGGTTTGTAAGCCCTCCTGTTATTGAGTCTTAATTGCTATTGGCTTGTTCATGTGTGGGATCTTCTCTTCAAGCTGGATGACTGTGAGGATCAACCCTGACCACACTGTACAAACTGCTGTGCAAATACTGACCACACTAGGCAGAATATGCCTCAGCAGTTCTGTTGCCTGTCAAAATCTCCCTTTGGATATGCCACTTGTGAGGCTAATTGGATCCTGCTCTCATGTTGACTAAAGCGGGCCACTGGCGTGTGGGTTATGGAGACTCTAGGACAGACTCTGGTGCAGGTCAATGTCAGATGGTGCCTAAAACTAAGGTTTTTATTCTGTCATACCAGGTTTCATTCTACTGTACCTTGTTTTCTTAACTACATTTTGTTTAATATGTTAAAGAGCTTGTTCTAGACTATCCTATATATTCTCATAGAATAAAATTAATTGTCCTCAAACAGGATAATTTTTTATATGTGTGAAATTAACAATTCTGTCTCTCTAAATCATTTCCTCTCCAAGTTAAAAATAGTTCCTTCAATAATTCCTTATATTAAATGTGTAAGCTCTGTTACAGTTTCATTTTTCAGAAGGCCCCCAGATAGTCAGTGGTAGAAGAAGAACTCTTAACCAAAAACAATCAAGACAAACAGGAGAGTAATGGCGGAGTAGGAAGCGATACCGATAAATCTCCCCCAAAACTCAACAAGATCTTCAACCAGAAACAGAAAAACCTATACTTGGAGCCTCCAGATGCTTCACAATACACCTGAAGGTATGGTCGAGTGAAAAATTGGCTAAATATATAACCAAATCCTGAAGGAAATAGGGAGTAAGAAATGCTCCGCCTTCCTCACTAACCTAAACAGGGCGGCTTTCTCTGGTAACTGTGAATATAGAAACTGAGGCGGGCAAAGGGGGTGAATACATCCAGGCCGCGCACAAAAGGCCGAACCAGGCTGTGGCACGAAGATCCTAGCGGAGGAAAAACTGTTCCTGTGGCAAGCCGGGCAATACAAGCTAACACTCGCGCCAAACCCAAACAAAGAAAGACAAGCGGGGCAGCCATTTTACCCGTTCTCCTGGTTGGTGCGCAGTTAGTGGGCGAGAGATCTCTTCCTAAGCCCCAGAAGTGGGTGTCCGTGTTGCCCCACAGAGAGGCAGGGTCAGAGGCCTTTCTGTGGGCCGAAAGCAGAATCTCTGGGCAGCCCCAGCACCCTGGGAAAGCCGCGCACGGGAGGGAGCGAGAACTAATTCCAACGGTGGAAATTTTCCGTGCTGGTGAGGGTTTCACTCAGGGAAACGCGGCCGGACTCATATCCTGGTGTGCGCGCGCAGATAGGTAGTGAGCGATTCCTCCGAGTGCCTCAGCAGGGCGCGCCCGTGTTATCGCACCGAGGGGCAGAGTCAGGGGCCTTTGTGTGGGCAAAAGCAGAATCTTGGGCCGCCCCAGCGCCTTGCAAAAGCCGCGCACGGGGACGGAGCGAGAGCGAATTCCAGCGCTGCAAATTTCCATGCGGTTGGGGGTTTCACTCAGAGCGTGAGACTACTGGCCGGATATCCTGGTCTGCGCGCGCATATAGTGAATGAGAGTTTCCTCCAAGCACCCCGGAAGTGGGTGCCCGCCTGTGTTACCGGACAGAGTGGCAGAGCCAGAGGTCTTTGAGTGGGCGGAAAGCCCGCCTGATTATGCTAGCAGCTCTGACTGACTGAGCCTTACCCAGAGCCCTGTGCTGAGTGGAAATAGAGTGGGGAGTTGCCAGCTCTTTGAACCTCTTACTATCCAGGCAGAGGCAGCAACAACCCCATAGCTGGATTATCAGGCGACTAATTGAGGAAGGAAAGACTAGGAGAAAGGCTCCAGGAACACGGACTCTCTCACTGTCAGAGCCTATGAAAGCTAATGAGCCTTGACTCCCAACGAGACTAAAGCACAATACATGACATTGACATAGAGACTTATCAACTGCAAACTTCTACCTGAGCGTGCCAAAGGGGCAGAACCTGGGGTACAGAGTCACCGACCAGGAAGAGGGAGAGAAAAGAAAAAACAAGAAGATAACCTCTCAAAATCAAGAATAATCTGCAGACTTTATAACCTATCCCATTTTATTATATTTGTTCGTTTGTTTCTCTTATCTTCATTCTTTTTTTTTTTTAAACTTTTTTTTTTTTTTTTTTTTTAATTTTTTTTTATTTATTTATTCATTTTTAGAGAGGACAGAGACAGGGAGAGAGAGAGACAGAGAGAGAGAGAAGGGGGGAGGAGCTGGAAGCATCAACTCCCATATGTGCCTTGACCAGGCAAGCCCAGGGTTTCAAACCGGCGACCTCAGCATTTCCAGGTCGACGCTTTATCCACTGTGCCACCACAGGTCAGGCATCTTCATTCTTGATACTTTTTTTCCTCCTCCAATTTGGCCGATTAACTCTCTGCCGGTCTTACTCTCTCCTCTCCTTGAACTACACTACCCATAAGTGTTACATCTCCCATTATCTTTTTTCTCCTCTTCCTTTCTCTCTATGAGGGTTGCACTCCAAAACCCTTAACTCTCTCTCTCTCCTTTCTTTTTTCTTCTTTTACTGGTTCCCTCTTTTTTTCTCTCTCTCTCTTTCTTTTCTCCCTCTATATTAGTTTCTTCCTTTCTCCTTTACATCTCCTCTCATTCAAACCTCAATAACAAACAAATTATCTTATCTGGGACTCAAACTTATGTTTGTGGCATTTTGGGGGGTTTTTACTTCACCTTTTTAACTCACTAGCAGTGCTCCCATCCCTGGCTCTCCATTTTATCTAGTTCTTGTTCCACTAAATACAATACTATTTTTTTAATTTGTCCCCCCATTTTTCTGTTCTCTTATTCCTCTCATCATAACTCTTAGACAACACCAACACCTAAAAGCAAATCATTTTATTCTTGACCCAAATTTATTCCTTATTTGCTTTTTGTGGGTCCATACCGCCCCCCCCCCTTTTTTTTCCTTTTTTTTCTTTTTTTTTTTTTTTGCCCCTTTATTACTTTTTCCCAATTCAGGACCTCCATCACAGGCATTGTTTGTTATAATTCACAGTTCACCACAAGATTTTCTCAAGAAAAAGGGGAGAGGAGAGGAAAAAAGGAGGGGGGGAATAATTTCCTTTTTTAAAAAATTATTATTTTATTTTTCTTTATTTCATTATTAATTTTTTTTAAAAAAAACAACTCTTTTTGATTTTTTATTTTTTTTAACTTTTTATTCTTTATTAAATCTCATTAATACTATCAACAAAACCACCCTCAGATGCCATTAAGGAAGAGAAAATCGAATATCATGGATACAAAAGAAAGAGAGGTAACACAGCTAGATGAGGAAAAATCTATGGAGAAAAAATTTAATATATTGGAAACCTTGGAGCTAAATGACAGAGAATTCAAGATAGAAATCCTAAAAATCCTCCGAGATATACAAGAAAACACAGAAAGGCAATTTAGGGAGCTCAGAAAACAACTCAAAGAACACAAAGAATATATGTCCAAAGAAATTGAAACTATAAAAACAAATCAAACAGAGATGAAAAACTCAATTCACGAGCTGAAAAACGAAGTAACAAGCTTAGCTAATAGAACAGGTCAGATAGAAGAGAGGATTAGTGAAATAGAAGACAAGCAACTTGAGGCACAACAGAGAGAAGAAGAAAGAGACTCAAAAATTAAAAAAAATGAGATAGCCCTACAAGAATTATCTGACTCCATCAAAAAGAATAACATAAGAATAATAGGTATATCAGAGGGAGAAGAGAGAGAAAATGGAATGGAGAACATACTCAAACAAATAATAGATGAGAACTTCCCAAGCCTGTGGAAAGAACTAAAGCCTCAAGTTCAAGAAGCAAACAGAACACCGAGTTTTCTTAACCCCAACAAACCTACTCCAAGGCATATCATAATGAAATTGACACAAACCAACAGCAAAGAAAAAATTCTCAAGGCAGCCAGGGAAAAGAAGAATACAACATATAAAGGAAGGCCCATTAGATTATCATCAGATTTCTCAGCAGAAACTCTACAAGCTAGAAGAGAGTGGACCCCAATATTTAAAGTCCTGAAAGAGAGAAACTTTCAGCCACGAATACTATACCCATCAAAGCTATCCTTCAAATATGAAGGAGAAATAAAAACATTCACAGATACAGAAAAGATGAGGGAATTTATCATCAGAAAACCCCCACTCCAGGAATTACTAAAGGGGGTTCTCCAATCAGATACAAAGAACAAAAAAAAAATAGAGCCACAAGTAAAAGCTCCAAGAAGAACACAATAAAACCAAATTTAAACTGTGAAAACAACAAAAAGAAAGAGGGGGAGAAGATAGAGATTAACAGTAGCAAAGGACGATGGAGTGCAAAAGTACTCACAAAATAGTTCGCTACAATGAACAGGGTAGGGACCCTTTTCATTACTCAAAGGTAACCACCATTGAAAAAACCACCACAGAAGCACATGAGATAAAAAAGATAGCAACAGAGGAAAGATGTATGGAATACAACCAAATAAAAACAAAAGATAGAAAAATGAAAGAGAAGGATCAAACAAGACACAAAACTAACAGAAAGCAAGATATAAAATGGCAATAGGGAACTCACAAGTATCAATAATTACACTAAATGTCAACGGATTATACTCACCAATAAAAAGGCACAGAGTAGCAGAATGGATTAAAAAAGAAAATCCAACTATATGCTGCCTACAGGAAACTCATCTAAGTAACAAGGATAAAAACAAATTCAAAGTGAAAGGCTGGAAAACAATACTCCAAGCAAATAACATCCAAAAAAAAGCAGGTGTAGCAATACTCATATCGGATAATGCTGACTACAAGACAGGAAAAGTACTCAGAGATAAAAATGGCCATTTCATAATGGCTAAGGGGACACTGAATCAAGAAGACATAACAATTCTTAATATATATGCACCAAACCAAGGAGCACCAAAATATATAAGACAGCTACTTATTGACCTTAAAACAAAAACTGAAAAAAATACAATCATACTTGGAGACCTCAATACACCGCTGACGGCTCTAGATCGGTCATCCAAACAGAGAATCAACAAAGACATAGTGGCCTTAAACAAAACACTAGAGCACTTGGATATGATAGACATCTACAGGACATTTCATCCCAAAGTGACTGAGTATACATTTTTCTCCAGTGTACATGGATCATTCTCAAGAATTGACCATATGTTGGGCCACAAAAACAACATCAGCAAATTCAGAAAAATTGAAGTTGTACCAAGCATATTTTCTGATCATAAAGCCTTGAAACTAGAATTCAACTGCAAAAAAGAGGAAAAAAATCCCACAAAAATGTGGAAACTAAACAACATACTTTTAAAAAATGAATGGGTCAAAGAAGAAATAAGTGCAGAGATCAAAAGATTTATACAGACTAATGAAAATGACAATACGACATATCAGAATCTATGGGATGCAGCAAAAGCAGTGATAAGAGGGAAGTTCATATCACTTCAGGCATATATGAACAAACAAGAGAGAGCCCAAGTGAACCACTTAACTTCCCACCTTAAGGAACTAGAAAAAGAAGAACAAACACACCCCAAAACTAGCCGAAGAAAGGAGATAATAAAAATCAGAGCAGAAATAAATGAATTAGAGAACAGAAAAACTATAGAAAAAATTAATAGAACAAGGAGCTGGTTCTTTGAAAAGATCAACAAAATTGACAAACCCTTGGCAAGACTTACCAAGGAAAAAAGAGAAAGAACTCATATAAACAAAATCCAAAATGAAAGAGGGGAAATCACCATGGACACCGTAGGTATACAAAGAATTATTGTAGAATACTATGAAAAACTTTATGCCACTAAATTCAACAACCTAGAAGAAATGGATAAATTCCTAGAAAAATACAACCTTCCTAGACTGAGTCAAGAAGAAGCAGAAAGCCTAAACAGACCTATCAGTAGAGAAGAAATAGAAAAAACCATTAAAAACCTCCCCAAAAATAAAAATCCAGGCCCTGATGGCTATACCAGCGAATTTTATCAAACATTCAAAGAAGACTTGGTTCCTATTCTACTCAAAGTCTTCCAAAAAATTGAAGAAGAAGCAATACTTCCAAACACATTTTATGAGGCCAACATAACCCTCATACCCAAACCAGGCAAGGATGGCACAAAAAAAGAAAACTACAGACCAACATCTCTAATGAATACAGATGCTAAAATACTAAACAAAATACTAGCAAATCGAATACAACAACATATTAAAAAAATAATACATCATGATCAAGTGGGATTCATCCCAGAATCTCAAGGATGGTTCAACATACGTAAAACGGTTAACATAATACACCATATCAACAAAACAAAGAACAAAAACCACATGATCTTATCAATAGATGCAGAAAAGGCTTTCGATAAAATACAACACAATTTTATGTTTAAGACTCTCAACAAAATGGGTATAGAAGGAAAATATCTCAACATGATAAAGGCCATATATGATAAACCATCAGCTAACATCATATTAAATGGCACAAAACTGAAGGCTTTCCCCCTTAAATCAGGAACAAGACAGGGTTGTCCACTCTCTCCACTCTTATTTAATGTGGTACTAGAGGTTCTCGCCACAGCAATCAGACAAGACAAAGAAATAAAAGGCATCCATATCCAAAAAGAAGAAGTAAAGGTATCACTTTTTGCAGATGATATGATCCTATACATCGAAAACCCCAAAGAATCCACAAAAAGACTACTAGAAACAATAAGCCAATACAGTAAGGTTGCAGGATACAAAATTAACATTCAGAAGTCAATAGCCTTTCTATATGCCAACAATGAAACAACTGAGAAGGAACTCAAAAGAATAATCCCCTTCACGATTGCAACAAAAAAAATAAAATACTTAGGAATAAACATAACAAAGAATGTAAAGGACTTATATAATGAAAACTATAAACCATTGTTAAGGGAAATTGAAAAAGATATAATGAGATGGAAGAATATACCTTGTTCTTGGCTAGGAAGAATAAATATAATCAAGATGGCTATATTACCCAAAGCAATATACAAATTCAATGCAATTCCCATCAAACTTCCAATGACGTTTTTTAAAGAAATAGAGCAAAAAATCATCAGATTTATATGGAACTATAAAAAACCCCGAATAGCCAAAGCAATCCTAAAGAAAAAGAATGAAGCTGGGGGCATTACAATACCTGACTTTAAACTCTATTATAGGGGCACGACAATCAAAACAGCATGGTATTGGCAGAAAAATAGACACTCAGACCAATGGAACAGAATAGAAAGTTCAGAAATAAAACCAATATATATAGTCAAATAATTTTTGATAAAGGGGCCAACAACACACAATGGAGAAAAGAAAGCCTCTTCAATAAATGGTGCTGGGAAAACTGGAAAGCCACATGCAAAAGAATGAAACTGGACTACAGTCTCTCCCCCTGTACAAAAATGAACTCAAAATGGATCAAAGATCTAAACATAAGACCTGAAACAATTAAGTACATAGAAGAAGACATAGGTACTCAACTCATGGACCTGGGTTTTAAAGAGCATTTTATGAATTTGACTCCAATGGCAAGAGAAGTGAAGGCAAAAATTAATGAATGGGACTACATCAGACTAAGAAGTTTTTGCTCAGCAAGAGAAACTGATAACAAAATAAACAGAAAGCCAACTAAATGGGAAATGATATTTTCAAACAACAGCTCAGATAAGGGCCTAATATCCAAAATATACAAAGAACTCATAAAACTCAACAACAAACAAACAAACAATCCCATAAAAAAATGGGAAGAGGATATGAACAGACACTTCTCCCAGGAAGAAATACAAATGGCCAACAGATATATGAAAAGATGCTCATCTTCTTTAGCTATTAGAGAAATGCAAATCAAAACAGCAATGAGATACCACCTCACACCTGTTCGATTAGCTATTATTAGCAAGACAGGTAATAGCAAATGTTGGAGAGGCTGTGGAGAAAAAGGAACCCTCATACACTGTTGGTGGGAATGTAAAGTAGTACAACCATTATGGAAGAAAGTATGGTGGTTCCTCAAAAAACTGAAAATAGAACTACCTTATGACCCAGCAATCCCTCTACTGGGTATATACCCCCAAAACTCAGAAACATTGATACGTAAAGACACATGCAGCCCCATGTTTATTGCAGCATTGTTCACAGTGGCCAGGACATGGAAACAACCAAAAAGCCCGTCAATAGATGACTGGATAAAGAAGATGTGGCACATATACACTATGGAATACTACTCAGTCATAAGAAATGATGACATCGGAACATTTACAGCAAAATGGTGGGATCTAGATAACATGATACGAAGCGAAATAAGTAAATCAGAAAAAACCAGGAACTTCATTATTCCATACGTAGGTGGGACATAAAAGTGAAACTAAGAGACATTGATAAGAGTGTGGTGGTTACGGGGGGGAGGGGGGAATGGGAGAGGGAAAGGGGGAGGGGGAGGGGCACAAAGAAAACAAGATAGAAGATGACAGAGGACAATCTGACTTTGGGTGACGGGTATGCATCATAATTGAACGACAAGATACCCTGGTCTTGTTATCTTTGAATATATGTATCCTGATTTATTGATGTCACCCCATTAAAAAAATAAAATTATTAAAAAAAAAAAAAAAAAAAGACAAACAGCTGGGTGATTACTCCTATAATTAGTCTATGTAATATTTAATTAAAGCATGTAATTACAATAACAATAACATAAACAAGTTTGGGAGCATACCTACATTGGAAAACATACAATACAACTGAGAGTACCATTAGTAAATGAAGAGATTTCATAAAAATAAAATTGGTTTATAGACCTTTGACAAAAATGTTTCCCAGTATCACTATTAATAGTCTGAGAAAAATCTCCTGCAGCCAAATTATAGATTGAGTACAGGTGGTCCTTGACTTATGATGGGGTTACTTCTAGATCCTCCAGATAAATTCACTGAAAATATTATTGAGAAGAAAATTCATTTAATATAGCTAACCCAATGAACATCATAGCTTAGCCTAGCCTACTTTAAACATGCTCAGAATGTTTATTATCTAACACAATGAACACATTGTAGAATATGGGTGGTTCACCCTTGTGGTCACATGGCTGACTGGGAACTACGGTTTGTTGCCACTGCTCAGCAGCACAGAAGTATAATGTAGCTATCATTATCCCAGGAAAGGATTGAAATTCAAAATTCAAAGTAAAGTTTCAATCGAATGTGTATTGCTTTCATACCATAATAAAGTCCAAAATTTGCAACTTGAATTAATGTGAATTAGGGACTACCTGTAGATTAAAACCCATTTGCCTTTGAATGGCCCATCAGGCTGTTGCTTATTTTCCTTCTTTTTCACTTTTGCTTGGTCTTCTGCTATTGTATCTTTTATTTGGGTTCTTTAAGTCTTTATCTGTTATGCATATGAAATCCAAAGAAAAGTAGCTTAATGAGACACAGCTTTATTTTTCTCTCATGTTACAAGAAAGGACTTTTCATCCTTGCTTACCCTTTTTGTGCTACTGCTTTTGGATTTAGTAATCCCATTCCAAATAGCTCACCTGGAGAAGCTGACCTGGAAAGTTTTTATGATTTTGGCTCTTACAGTTGCTCCTCTATCTTCTTTCCAGTACTCTGCTCTTTACTTATTGGTACAATCGTCAAAACTCTGGCTTCCTGCTTCATCCAATATTGGAGATTAGACATTGTGGGCATCATCTTCAGCCCTTCCAAAAGCACAGGTAATGTTACTATCTCTAGTTTGACAGTCACACTTGTGAGCAGGTTCCCTAGTTATTTTGAGATCAAGTTAGAGACAATAAAGCCCAGAAATAAATATCTCAGATTCCTGAATCAGAAAAACCTGTGTTTGCATAATACTTCCACAATATTCTACCTGCACAATACTCAGGTTGTTTTGAGCATTAAAGGAGATAATGAAGATTAATATATAGTGAGTGCTTGTCCCATGGTAAACTTGCATAGTGCTTAGGTGCCAAGCTCAAGTCTAAAAACTTTACATATATTATTTTGTTTAATCCTCACACCAACCCCATGATATAAGTATTATTAGTTGATAAGCTGAGGCAAAAGGAGGTTTAATGGCTGCCAGTTATATAACTATATAATTAAGTAGCTGTTAAGTGGTAGCCCCAGGACTAAAACACAGCCACTTCTGGAGTTTGTCCTGCTGACCACTGTGGTATGCTGTCTTTATATCCGTAGCTCTTACTATGGGCGTTATTGCCCCTTACCTGCATAACCTTTATAGAAGAGAGATGGAAATAGACTGAGATTTCTTTTTTTTGCATGAGGTCATTCTTTTTTCCTTGCTTTCCCACCAACTTGCACTTTTCTTTCACCTTTTCTGTGCAGAAGATAAATTGTAGACTCTTCCTTCTGCCTGGCCACACATGCCCAGCTCCTGCCTTCACCTCACCTCACCAGGAACTTCCTATGTCACTCCATGCCAGGCTCCATGTGGTTTCTAAACTCCTCCTAACTTTCCTTGTGCACTTATCAACTACCTTAGTTTGTCATCAGCCTTTCAAAACATTTCTTTCTGAACTGGACCCCATAGACTGACCAGGATAGACTCTGATGAGCCTCGTTACTTCCTATGACCTGAATGTTATACTTCTCTTTATATTTCATAAAAATGTGTTGATTGACTTAGAAGCATAGTGGAAATATAAAGGAGAACAGATATTTGGAGATCTGGTTTGAGAGCGAGTTGTAATTTTAAATAGAGTAGTCAAGGTACTTCATTGAGCCAACATCCTTTGAGTAGAAACTTGAAAGAAATAAAATGTGAGCTAACCTTTCATGATTGGTATTAATTATGTATCTCTTCTTCCCTTTTTTTATTCATAGGCTCTTATGTTTTAAATCAATTTAGAAAAATGAGTGTCACATTTTATGCATCCAATTTTCCATTGACACCCCCAGCCTTCTCTCACCTTCTTGTAGTCAGGGACTGAGCTCTGCAGAGTACATCTGCATTCAATTCTTAATTTCTAGCTGCCAAATAATTTTTTCTTGATACATAGTAAGCAATTGGCAATTATTTATTAAATGGCTCAATAAATGAACAAAGGCCACTAACTCATAATAGAGGGTGCTAACTAATCACTGATTTTGAAACCTTCAGGAATACATTCCCTTGAATAGGATCCTTTGAGGAAGCACTTACACAAGCCCTGATGTCGGACTGGAGGAATAATAGGCGGTGGATCTTCATTTGGGGCTGAAGCTCTCCCTATGCAGAGCCTTGAGAACTGCCTTTAGTCAGGAGTTCATAGAGCAGCTCACTCCATGAGTTGCCCCGAACTTGGGAACTGTGCACTCAGACATTGATTTTGTGAGAATAGGAAATGGAAAAATCAACCTTGAGGTATTTTCCCAGTTAGCTTTTAATTTTCTGAGTGAGTTTTGCTGTCATTCACCACAAAACAAACAGCAAGCAGTTTTTCCCAGGGTCCCACATCTTGGGTGGGCTAAACAGAAAAGGCCCTTGCCAAATGTCCCTGTTCTGAGTGTGCTGTTTGTTAGGAAAAAAGAAAAAAAAATAAATTCACAAACCATGGAATTCTGACATAGCATCTAGGAAAACTTTCTGGGACCTAATTTTTTCTTAGTTTGAAACATAAACTGTGGAAACCAAATATAATCTATGTTTGTGAACATAAATAATGAGCAAAAGAAACTTAGAAGATGGGTCATCTTATAGCTTATTGTTCTACCTGGGACACTTTTGACAGTAAAAATGTCATCACACTGGGAAAACAGACATAAACCAAGACTTTCTCAGGCAAATAAGAATATATGGTGACCCTTTATAGAAACAAAAAATACTGTGAAAAATGTATATGAAGAAGTATAGGTAAAACTTAATATACCCCCCTACTGCCAATTTCACACACCTTTGATGCCATCATCCGTAATCATAGAATTAACAAATTATATAATTTTAAGGCTCAAATTATGCTTTCAGACACAATGCAGAGTACTAACCACTATACGATCACGGCGAGCTACCGAGGACCTATGCTTTCAGACAATTCATGCCCTTCTACTCAAAAGATGGTCCACGAACTAGCAGTGTTGACATCATCTGGAAGTTCGTTAGAAATGCAGAATCTCAGGCCACACTCAGACCTATTGAATCAGGATCTGTGTTTTAACAAGATCTTTAGGAGATTCATGTGCCTATTAAAGGTTGAGAAGCAACAGTTTAAGCCATTAAACAAATACAGTAGGTCCTCAAATAATATCATTTTGTTCACCATTGTATCATTATAACATTGATGAGATGCCATATTTATATCAATTAGCCTATGGCAAAATTGATTTCATTACACATTGCTTCACTTAAAATCACAAAACCTATTGATGACATTAAGTGAGGACTTCTGTAAAGAAACTGAGGTTCAGGAAGGTTAAAAAAAAATTACCTACTGTGTTTATTGAAATGTTATTTACAATAACCAGGATTTAGAAGCAACCCAAGTGGCTATCAGTAGATGAGTAGATTAAAAAGCTGTGGTACATTTACACGGTGGAATACTACTTAGCCTTCAAAAAGAAGGACATCTTACTTTTTGCAACAGCGTGGATGGACCTGGACAGCATTATGCTAAGTGAAATAAGCCAGTCAGAGAAAGACAAGTACCATATGATTTCACTTATATGTGAAATTTAATGAATAAAATAAACTAACAAGCAAAATTAAAATAGACTCATAAAAATAGAGAACAAACTGGAAGCTGTCAGAAGGGTTGGGGGTCAAAGAGCTGGGTGGAAAAGATGTAGGGATTAAGCAAAGAAAAAAGAAACACGGATAATAGTTTGGGAATTGCAGGAAGTAACAGGGGTGGGGGAAGGTGGAGGAGGTCAGGGGTGGGGGGAGTTAGATGATGGTGAGAAAGACTTGACTTGGGGTGGTGAACACACAACACAATAGATAGATGATGTATTAAAGAATTGTACACCTGAAACCTGTATAATATTATTAATCAATGTCACCTTGATACATTCAATAAGTTTTTTTAATTAAAAATATAAATAAAAAGGTTCATCTAAGTCTACTAGTTGCATCCAGGGCAATATCTCAAATCTTTTTACCAAGTTAGTTTTCCTTCCAGATTGCAATGGCTCTTTCCTGCCTAACCATCCCAGCTTCTGGCAGAGTAGACTGAATTTTAATCCTGGTTTCACCTTAAACTTAGGAAAATCACTGCATTCAGTTTCCTCATCCATAAATGAGGGAATTTGACTACATTGACCACTAAGTTTTCCTTCAGGTTCTGAAATTCCATAATTCTATGAATTGCCAAACATCTGGGAAGCCGGAAACTAAATAAGAAGAAATGCACAAAACATGGTGTAGAGCAAGTGTCCTGGTTGATACATTTCAGGAGGAAGACCTGTTGCTAGCAATGAGGAACCAGAGGACATTTCTGGAGCTGGAATGGCAAAGGAAGTTGTTTTATTGGAGAAAGTATGTTTAGAGACCATGGAGAGATGTGGTATGGGATGTGTAAGAAATAGAAAAACTATATATGGGATCTCTAAGCATGTTCATAGTAAATTTAGATCATGGGAAACAAAAATAACCTCTAAGTTAATAAAAATTTTCCTCAATTGGCAATAGCTTATACATTTACTACTTCTGAAATTTTCTCTTCTCAACGTTGGGCACCTATAACTGTGGTCAGTGTGATGGTTAATTGTATGTGTCAACTTCGTTAAGCTATAGATAGAGTTTGGTCAAACACTAGCATAGATGCCACTATGAGTATATTTTAGAAGTGATTAAAATTTCAATTAGCAGACATTAGATTTAACAGATTATACCTAATGTTGTGAGTAGATCTCTTTCAATTCTTTGAAAGGCCTTCAGAGCAAAGGCTGAGATTTCCTGAAGAAGGAATTTTGTCTCAAGAGTACAATACAAAGTCCTGGCCAGGTGGCTTAGTGGTAAAGCGTCTTCCCAGCTCTCTGAGATTGTGGATTTGAGCTGCAGTCAAGGCTTATACAAGAAGCAACCCATGAGAGCACAACTAAATGCAACAACTAAGTGTAATGAGTTGATGCTTTTCTCTCTTCATTCCCTCCTCTCTGTTTCTCTTCCTCTCTCTCTCTGTCTCTCTCTCTCCCCCAACACACATACTATTGTCTTATTGGTTCTGCTTCTCAACAGAACTCTGCTAACTATAAGTAGTAATTACAGATTTCTCTCAACTCTTATTTAACCAGAAGTTAATTGGCAGTAAGAATTTGGGTGATCTATTGATAACTGTGAAAAGGTACAAAAATCTTTATTCCCAAGAAGGCAGGGGTCACTTCTGATTCCTCAGCCTACCCTCAATGCCTGAGACTGTGCTTGGCACAGAGGCAGAGGTGCTAAATAAATGTTTGTGAATGAATTCACATGATAGTAATACATATCTGTGTAAAAAGCCAGGTTCAGGCTACATTGTCAATTGACTGATACTTTAGTAAGTAAATAATAAGCTACTTATAATGACCTTAAAGAAAGTAATCTTTTATAGACAGAGTTGAATTGAAAATTTAATGTGGTCTCTTAGTAAATTTGGAATTTTTGAGGGGTTTGGAGAGGGAAATGAAACACTTTCTCTTGATACCAAGATACCATAATAGTTAAGAACACAGACTTTGTTGCCAGAGTATCTAGATTCTAGTCCCAGCCCTACCATTTGGTATCTGTGTGACCTTGAGAAAGTTCCTTAAACTCTCTTAATCTCAGTTGATCCATATGTAAAAGAGAAAGAGAAATGGGCCTGCCTCAAAGGTTGAGTTAATACAAATAAAATACAGACAGTCCCTGACTTAGGCAGTATGACTTACAATTTTTCTGTTTCATAAATGGTGCAAAAGCAAAACTATTCAGTAGAAACTGGACTTCAAATTTTGAATTTTGATCTTTTCCTGGACTAATAATATTCTCTTGTGATGTTAGAGGCAGCAAGATGAGTTTGCCTAGCTGTAGGCTAATGTAAGTGTTCTGAGCATGTTTAAGGTAGGCTAGGGTAAGTTATGATGTTCAGTAGGTTAGGTATATTCAGTGCATTTTTGATTTATGATATTTTCAACTTACAATGGGTTTATCAAGATGTAACCTCATCATAAGTTGAGGATCATCTATCTCAAAATATTGGCTGGTATCTAATAAGCACAGTAAAATATTGGCTGTCATTACTGTCATCTTCTCCCATTTGGAAATGAATACTCATTGTCTGCAACTATGCTCAGTGCTAGATATTTTAAAAAGAAAGGCAAAAAGGCAGCCTTTGAAGAGATCAATCAGAGGAAATATTTAAATACAATGTGGTGAATGTGCAGAAAGGTAAAGTGCTTAGGACCACAGAGGGCAACTAATTATTTAAGCCAAGTATATCATGAGGGCTTCATGGAGGAGGTAAAATTTAAGCTAAATTTTGAAAAATGAGTAACAGTTCACAAGACAGAGTAGTGGAAGAGTATTTTCCAGTGGAGAAGGCAACATATACAAAAACATAAGACAGGGTTTAGAAAATGATGAACTTGCTCTGAACTTGAGGAATGTCCAAGAGGCACTCAGTAGGTCAAAGACAAGCAGGTCTAGAACTCTGGAAGAGGGAAAGGCTGGAGGAATTATCTGAAACTCATAGTGCCAGCAAATTTGTCATACCAGCTCTGAGCTGTGCAAGAATGAGCATGTGGCTGATAGAATGTGAGGGTCACCGAGGACCATGGTGTTTGAGGAGCAGGTGGGAGATGACATACTTCCAACAGACTAGTCAAAGAGATACAGATGAGACACAGAAGAGAACTGTGTGGTGGAAGCTGAGAAAGAAGAGCATTTCAAATATGACAGTACACTAATTTATTTCTGTCGCTATGAATTTGCCTTTCATATAAATGCAATTTATTAAAATACATGGTCTTTTGTGTTTGGTTTCTTTTGCTTAGTGTAGTGTTTTCAAGAGTCATCTAAATTGTAGCATGTTTTCTCTGCATTTAGCTGAACAATTTCCCACTGGTGGCTATTACACATTTTGTTCATTCATCATTTGATGGTCATTACTGTTGGTTCCACTTGTTTCCAGTTTTTGGATGTTCTGAATAATGCTGATATGGATATTCATATACAAGATTTTGCATGAATATATGTTTTTAGTTCTCCCAGGACCAACAATTGAAAATTACCTAAATAATATAATAAAATTCTATGTAACCATCAAGAAGCATTATATAGAGTTATATATGCTCATATGAACAAAAGAGTTCAATGAAAATACAAGGTACATTACAGTATGTATTGAGTTAATTCATTTTGCAATTAAAAGTAGACAAATATATGAATAAATATTTTTAAAATAAAGGGATGATAGGAGGAAAATGATGGTTTCAAGTCTTCCCTTCCCCAAAACAAGTGCCAATATGCAGATGCCTTGAAAACAGTCAAAAGGGGATGTCCTGGTTTGCTGTGTTAAAAGGGAAACAATAGCTAAAACAACCTCACCAATTACATAACTTAAAGGTAATCTTGTTTTACCTCTTTGGGGAGTTTTCCGTTAATGTATAATTAAGATAATTGCTAGTCACCATGTAAATTTAGTCAAACCAGGAAGTATCTGCTATTCTAGAACTTGTGTGGGCACAATTTAAAAATTTAAAAAAAAAAATCTAAAAATATTTTTTAAAAAGGGAAACATCTGTTAATGCTTTTGAAGAATTTCCAATGCTTTCGGTCTCAGGATACCATCCAACAAATTGCCATAAATCTTATTGTTGTCCCCACAGAGCCATCTGTTCCCAGGGGAGCCCTCCCCTTTACCTATCTTCCTTTCGTTTTGTGAAAGTCTTTCCCAAACAGATGCTGCTAAGGGCTGTAATAATGGTGGCCTCCAGTGGGCCTTGCTCCCCAGTGTTCACACCTCGGGGGGCCCTATCTCCTGGAATCCGACTACCCTGTGACTCAGTAACAGAGTGTGGCCACCATGGAAGTGATGTTGTGCCAGTTCTTTGCCTAACCCTTAGGAAGGCCTGGCAGCTTCTGCTTCTGTGCTCCCAGGAGACCTAAGCCACCAGGAAGAGTCTGGCTGCCCTGCCAGAGAGACCATGGGGGGAGGCCACAGACGGCGGCTGCATGAAGAGAGGAAGAGGCCCTGAGATCCCGGCTGTCCAGTGTCCCTCTTGACCTAGTGGCTAAATAAATGTAGCCACATAAGTGGCCACTAAAAAGACTAGCTGGGTAGGTACCCAGCTGAACACAGCCCAGTTACTGAATCCTAAACAAAAAATTGGTTATCGTGTCTTAGGCCACAAAATCTGGGGATGTTCTGCCCTACAGCAATAGATAACCAAACAAATAACTGGGGTTTTTTTCCTGGGAAAGAAAGGTGTAAAAGTTTTGAAGAAGTGTAGCTGACCTTACCTCAAAAGAATAGGAACAAACTTCTTCATGTTTCAGGTTAGCCCTTTCATAATCAACCCTTTCATGCCACAAGCAGAGAGACTGAGACTGTGAAAGCCAGTGAAGCAGTGAGCTCATGGGATTTGTTCCCCTCCACCTGCATGAACCATCAAAGCTGGAGTTCTCTAACCTTCTCTCCATCTGCTGTTTTCCTGTACATGCTTGCTGAGAAGTATATTCAAACACATGCTCATTCCCTAGAAAATCCCTCTGCCTATCATCCCAGCTTTAATATTCCCCTAGAACCAGCTCTTTTCAGCATCTGCTCTCATTTCCATTGTCCCTGCTCTGCCCTGTGGGCCACCAAAGTCCCTGTTTCTCTTGAACACTGGTCTTTAAAGTGTAGATAGATCCTGGGCTAGCAGCAACAGCAGCACCTGGTATTTATCAGAAATGCAAATTCTGGACTTCACTTTAGAACTACTTTAGCAGAAACTCTGGAGATGGGGCATTTGATCTGTGTCGACGAGTGCTCCACATGATGTCTAAAGTGCACTGAAGTTTGAAAACCACTGCCAGGAATAGAGGTCTGCAAACTTTTTTTCTATAAAGAGCTAGATAGTAAATATTTTAGGCTTTGGGAGCCACATGGCCTCTGTTGCAAGTATTCAACTCTGCTGTTGTAACATGAAAGCCATGTCACAGACAGTATATAAATGGGTCAATGCAGTTGTGTGCTAATAAAATATTACTTATGGGTTCTAATATTTGGAGAACATAGAATGTTCATGTGTCACAAAATATTATTCTTTTAGTTTTTCAAACTGTAGTAGGCAGTTAGACAGACAAGCAGAGCAAGGATTACAGGCTAGGCTCAGAAGGCCACCTGGCCAGAACAACCCATATGGTTAGCAATGGGAAAAATGTGGAAAAGAAGTATGGGGTAGAAATGGCTCCTCCAGAATCATGCCATACAGGAATGCTCTCCGTGGACCAGACCACATTGTTTGGAGCTGTGCTCTCAGGACTGCGTGTTCCCTGGGGTCTGGAATCTGAATTGTTTGGGTAGTACTATTCCAAATCACAGGGTGGTCCAGGGAAGGAGACCTATGTGTCTTGGCACCTTTGGGAGAGAGGGCACAGGGAACAGTGGTCTGGGAAGGTCCTCCAGTGGGCCTTGCTCCCCAGTGTTCACACCTCGGGGGGCCCTATCTCCTGGAATCCGACTACCCTGTGACTCAGTAACAGAGTGTGGCCACCATGGAAGTGATGTTGTGCCAGTTCTTTGCCTAACCCTTAGGAAGGCCTGGCAGCTTCTGCTTCTGTGCTCCCAGGAGACCTAAGCCACCAGGAAGAGTCTGGCTGCCCTGCCAGAGAGACCATGGGGGGAGGCCACAGACGGCGGCTGCATGAAGAGAGGAAGAGGCCCTGAGATCCCGGCTGTCCAGTGTCCCTCTTGACCTAGTGGCTAAATAAATGTAGCCACATAAGTGGCCACTAAAAAGACTAGCTGGGTAGGTACCCAGCTGAACACAGCCCAGTTACTGAATCCTAAACAAAAAATTGGTTATCGTGTCTTAGGCCACAAAATCTGGGGATGTTCTGCCCTACAGCAATAGATAACCAAACAAATAACTGGGGTTTTTTTCCTGGGAAAGAAAGGTGTAAAAGTTTTGAAGAAGTGTAGCTGACCTTACCTCAAAAGAATAGGAACAAACTTCTTCATGTTTCAGGTTAGCCCTTTCATAATCAACCCTTTCATGCCACAAGCAGAGAGACTGAGACTGTGAAAGCCAGTGAAGCAGTGAGCTCATGGGATTTGTTCCCCTCCACCTGCATGAACCATCAAAGCTGGAGTTCTCTAACCTTCTCTCCATCTGCTGTTTTCCTGTACATGCTTGCTGAGAAGTATATTCAAACACATGCTCATTCCCTAGAAAATCCCTCTGCCTATCATCCCAGCTTTAATATTCCCCTAGAACCAGCTCTTTTCAGCATCTGCTCTCATTTCCATTGTCCCTGCTCTGCCCTGTGGGCCACCAAAGTCCCTGTTTCTCTTGAACACTGGTCTTTAAAGTGTAGATAGATCCTGGGCTAGCAGCAACAGCAGCACCTGGTATTTATCAGAAATGCAAATTCTGGACTTCACTTTAGAACTACTTTAGCAGAAACTCTGGAGATGGGGCATTTGATCTGTGTCGACGAGTGCTCCACATGATGTCTAAAGTGCACTGAAGTTTGAAAACCACTGCCAGGAATAGAGGTCTGCAAACTTTTTTTCTATAAAGAGCTAGATAGTAAATATTTTAGGCTTTGGGAGCCACATGGCCTCTGTTGCAAGTATTCAACTCTGCTGTTGTAACATGAAAGCCATGTCACAGACAGTATATAAATGGGTCAATGCAGTTGTGTGCTAATAAAATATTACTTATGGGTTCTAATATTTGGAGAACATAGAATGTTCATGTGTCACAAAATATTATTCTTTTAGTTTTTCAAACTGTAGTAGGCAGTTAGACAGACAAGCAGAGCAAGGATTACAGGCTAGGCTCAGAAGGCCACCTGGCCAGAACAACCCATATGGTTAGCAATGGGAAAAATGTGGAAAAGAAGTATGGGGTAGAAATGGCTCCTCCAGAATCATGCCATACAGGAATGCTCTCCGTGGACCAGACCACATTGTTTGGAGCTGTGCTCTCAGGACTGCGTGTTCCCTGGGGTCTGGAATCTGAATTGTTTGGGTAGTACTATTCCAAATCACAGGGTGGTCCAGGGAAGGAGACCTATGTGTCTTGGCACCTTTGGGAGAGAGGGCACAGGGAACAGTGGTCTGGGAAGGTAGAAAGCATTAGAGTCTTCTGACTTTAAAGGAAAAATAAAATAAAATAATGAGTCCTGCCGATCTCTGGGATGTGGACATGGTTCCTCTCTTTCCTTCCCTTCCCTTCCCCGGGGAGCTCACAGACACCTGAATGGCGGCTGGTGTTGATGTTCCCAGGCTGCACACAGTCACACATGCTGGCTGCCCATGAATGGTTTCCTCCATCTTGGCTGCTACTCTGGGAATTGCTACGTTGCAGGCTCCTGATGTAAAGGGCAAACCAATGAGCGGTTTTTTTTCCCTTTAAAAGAAGCAAAACATTTTAGGTGTTCTTGTTTCAGGCCAAGCTAAGGATTTTATTGTTTTTATTGATAAATACAGGAATTCCAAACTGCCCTCCTGATGTTCCGCTTATCTGTCAGATTTCACCCTTACTTATTGGACTATTACCCCTGAGACAGAGGAATTCCAAGAAGCTGGCAAGCCCCCCAAGGAGGAGTATTCCAGACATACCAGGACTTTTGATTCAACACCCACTTGCTCGAGACTCTCCTTTTACCCTATAAATTCATCCCCCAAGCTTGTACCGGTGCCCTTTTCCCCAGGAAAAGTGCTCAGCAGCGTTCCTTTCTTCATTTCAATAAAGCCTGTTACTCTGGTCTTTTTGGAATCCCATGGATTCCAACATTTGGTGCCGAAACCTGGGACAGGGTACTAACTTCCTGGACGATCCCTCTTTGCCATCCAAACGAAGCCTGGACAAGCAATTGTAGGTTGATTGGCCGGCAGTCTAACCCTGTCCTGAACCCTGCCGGATCAAGAGGTAAGGAGTTTTTCTCTTGATCCCCTTCCCCGGTTGGCCTCCAAATTTCTCTCTAAAAACACCCCTTCCTGGTTGGATGGTTTTGACTTTGGACCCCATATCTACGAGTGATCTGCCTCTACTCCTTTATGGACTTCTATGAAAATCTATCCGCACCTAGCCCGGCCCCTCTCCTACATCCCAGGATCTCAGCCTTAGGGTGACAACCCCCTGTCTGAGACTCTCTTTCTACAGAGATTTTCTCCTCTCGAACTGTGACTGAAGGCGAGGATGCCCCCTTCTCTCACCAGTCTCCTCTACTGTGGACTCCTCCCAGTCCAAACCGTCCAGCCAGACTCCTCTTGGAATACGGGCTCCTCCCAATCTCAGGCCTCAGAGACTACTCCTCTACTCCTATAGGACTCACCCTACTCTCTGAGGTTCACAGTCTGGAAGGTTTCTACTCTGAGTGGCTAGTTTCTACAGACTTTCTTAAAAGTCTAGGCATGTAGCCAGGTTGCTTTCTACTACCATTACAATATCTTAAGAGATCTTGACAATTTCTGCCAGTGGACAAGGAGGGCATCAGAAATTCCTTATGTGCAGGCTTTTCTTCTCCCTTCTTTCCTGTCCTTAATTTCTGTGCCTTCTCTTCTACACGCAGGCCGTTTTGGCCAAAGAAATCTCACCTAAAACCTCTGCTCCTAATCTTTCCTTCTCCGCAGACTCCCAACTCTCTCCCTCCTGCCTGACCCCTGGGGCACCCCTCTCTCAGGACCTCTCTCTAGTCCCTCAGCAAATCTCTTTTGCTGGAGTCTCTTCCCTCTAGAAAGCCCCCTCCCTTCACTAAATCCTGTTTTCTCATTCACCAGTTTCTCTTTCTCCTCCCCTGCTGGTTGGGGGCCTCTCCCTTCTCCACTGTGTTCTTAAACCCCCTCCTCCCTCCTTAAGACTGGCACCTCTGTCTCTCTTTCTTCTTTGACCCATCTCCCCACCCCACTGGCTTCAGCAGTCTCTTTTTCTTCTTCAACCTATCCTTACCCCTCTTCAGAGACTGACTGTGCCTTCCACTACCCCTCATCCCCTCCCCTCTCCTCAGAGCTCTAAATCTTTTTGACTCCTCTGACCACATGGCACCACACCAGTACTTTACCCTCCTCCTCCTCCTCCAGATTCTGATCCTCCTTTCCCATCCAGCTGCTCACATTGTTCATCCGTCTGCTTTCTCTCTTCCTCCCGTCTATGCTGGCAATTCCCTGCCATCTCGAAAAACTTAAAAAAACAAAGTCATCTATTGAACTGTGTGAGTAAGTAATCTGTCTTGTCTTTTTGTTTGTCAGAAAATATCTCTAGTATAATTTGAATTGAAACAAGTAAAGCACAGTCATTTAAATTTCTTAATTCATAATATGTGAAGTCTTTGTTTAATGTGTAACTGTGTCTGTTTCTAAGGCCTTAAACCAATGATTACCCACCTCAAAAACCAGGCTTACTCATCCCCATGGACTTTCCCTGCAATACCCCCATCCTTCCTGTTCAAAAACCTTCAGAGGTTTATCACCTCATACAAGCCTTACACCTAATCAATGAGGCAGTAATTCTCCTCCATCCAGTAGTCCCTAATCTTTACAGGTCCTAGACCTCAAGAATGCCTTCTTTATCATTCCTCTACACCCTGACTCTTACTTTCTGTTTGCCTTTACCCAGACACTAATGCAGCCCAGCACTTACATGAACTGTCTTACCCCAGGGGATCAAAAACAGTCCACACCTGTTTGGCAGGCACTAGCTCATGATTTAGCAGCACGCAGTCTCAAAACTAGTACTCTCTTACAATATGTAAATAACCTACTCCTCTGCAGCCCCTCCCTGCCTGCCTCAAGGAGACACGCCACCACCCTTCTTAACTTCCTTGCCATGAGGGGATATTGTGTCTTCTCTGCTAAGGCTCAACCTCATTCTCAGTCTGTAGTCTATCTAGGCTTCGCCTTAACCCCCACCACCTGAGGTCTCACCCTAGATCGAACTCAGACCATCCACAGTCTCCAACCATCTACAACCACAGATCAAATCTTTTCTTTCCTTGGTCTAATAGGCTTCTTTAAACAGTGAATTCTCAATTTTGCTCTTAGTCAAGCCCCTCAGTGAGATCTTCTGAGCATGGCTTTTAAGGTCTATAATGACCAAGGAGGTAACAGAAAAGGCAAATAAGGCCCAAAAGAAGTCAGGAAATACCAGATTTGGCATATGCTCTAAACGGCTTCAGCGCCCTAAAGGGCTTCATAGAATTCCATCAGGGCTCTACTTCAAGAGTGGAAAAAAGGTCATTGAATTGAAGCCTGCCAGGCTTCCCGGCCCCATGAAGGGACACACCTCTGCTGTGGAAAGAGGGACACGAGAAGGTAAGCTGCCCCCTTGCTCCATGGAGGAAGGATTCAGTCTCTTCTAGCCCTGCTCCAGCTACCTGTGACCTGACCTTGCCCAGCATGCTGGGAATTGCCACTGAAGGCCCAAGGACATTGTTCATAAGCCTAAGGTATTTCTTCCAAGTAGCAGATAAACTGATCTCATTTCTCATAAACACAAGGGCCATCTACTATGCCTTGCTTGAATATTTGAATTTTATTTATCCCTCAAAGATCTCTACTGTGGGTATTGATTTTGTTACTTTATTTAATGTGTAGTGTCTCTGTTATTCCTCTTGTCTCAATGCCCCATGCATATTGCAGGCTGGGACCTGCTGCTAATTCCAGCTAGAAGCAGTTGGTCACTAGGACTTAAACTCTAGCTACAAAGTGTAGAAATATAACCACCCTTTCCCTAAGTACTTGCAGGATTTACATGTTACTCAGCAAACTGTTCAAAGACTGTCCAAGAGGTGCTTCCAGCATTACATTACCCAAGGACTGACTTTCACATGGACAGGTCCACACACCATGATCTTGACAATTCCCACTGCTGCTAAGGGTGACTCTTTCCTCCACCTCAAACATCTGTAGCTCAGAAACAGAGAAAAAAAACCAACCCCTTGTCCTTCCATTCTCTCTTTACCTCTAGGCCTGCCTCACCCAATCAGGGGCTTTCTACTCATGTGGGACCAACACCTATATGTGTCTCCCTACTAATTGGACAGAAACTTGTACCCTAATCTATCTCACCCCAAATATCAACCTAATCCCACCTCATGAACCTCTTCCAGTTCCTAGTACACTACCTGTCAATCTAAAGACCAAACTAGCTGTACAGGTAACTCCTCTTCTTGTTGCTTTAGGAATCTTTACAAAAGTAAGTCTAGGGGCAGGGGGACTGGCCACTTCCCTGTCTTATTCCTACTCTCTCTCTCTTTCTCTCTCTCTCTCTGAAGCCTAGCAAATTTGTATACATGGAATCAGTGGTTTCACACAAACTAGGTGTCTTGACTATTGCTTTTCACTAGTCCACTCACTCTCCTATTTGTTTTTCTAACTTTAAAACCCTGTCTCTTACATTTCTTCACTAGTTTCTTACAGAACCACATGCAGACCTTCACCAATTAGAAAATTGGAAAAATCTACCTAACCCTACACACCAACCCTGAAACCTGCCCTGTGAAACAGAAAAATCTGAAACCCTGTATCAGCAAACCTCCTAAATCCTATCTTTCAACCCCTACAGATCCCCTAACCCTAAAGCTCTCCCATATCCCTGAAGAACTAGGAGAATGAATAGCATTCACCTCTTAACATTTTTCAATCTTTTTACCCTTCACATAGTAAAGGGACAATATCACCGAGTCTTCTTGGCTGAAGAAGAGCCTACAATGGACATGAAACATTTCTTTTAGCTCAAGCTAACTGCTCTCTCCAGGGCTGCCAGGAAAAAATATCTCTAATTTTACCATGGAAGAACTTTCATCCCCCGTTATACAACCCTCCTTATCACTGCATTCCTGATCTTCAAATACTTGCCTCTTTCTTTATCAAGTTTCTACAGGCCCAGATGAGAATTCTCTAGGATTACCTGTACAATCAAATGCTCCTATACTCCTATTCCCCAATACCCCAAGGAGAACTTCATGAAAAAATATCAAATAGGTAGGGATGACAGCAGGAAGAAGTCACCCCTCAGCCTGAGAAGTTCCCTCCTGAATGTTCTCCGAACCCCCTTCCTTTTAACCACACATATTCAGTCCTTCTAAAAACTTATACCAACAGGTTCCCTGTCTCTAAAAATCTCCACATGTCCTCCCATTTAAGAGGAACCAGACCAGCACATCTCATGAGGCTCATCCAGGAGACCATGTCACTTTGTCCATTCGGCACTCGCAGCAAGGAATTCACAATTATTACCTCGCAAATATTTTTACTTCCTCACTCAGGTTTTCAGAGACATCGCCTGGTTCAGACCTTACAGTGTGGAAATTGATGACCTCCTTAACTGGATGAGGGACTTGGCTTGGCAAGGTTCTTTCTCTGAGTTCTCTCCAGAAGAAGCAATAATTTTCCAATTTTTTCTCCTCTTTCTCCTCATCACCACTCACCGTATATTATAAAATTAATAACTGCCTTTCTTTTATATGTAACCACAGAGTTGAGAAATGATAGATACAGGAATTCCAAACTGCCCTCTTGATGTTCCGCTTACCTGTCAGACCTCACCCTTACTTATTGAACTATCACCGCTGAGACAGAGGAATTCCAAGAAGCTGGCAAGTCCCCCAAGGAGGAGCATTCCGGACATACCAGGACTTTTGATTCAACACTGTAAGGCCAGTATGCACAGCACCATCATAGCCACCCGGCCCATGCAGGTTCGCACTGGATTCGGACAGTAAGTAAAGAAACAATGGAGCCAAAAACTGGTGGGCCAGCATCTTTAATCCTAGCTTTCACCCAGCAGGCAAGCAAAACACACACTGGGCTCCAAAACCCACTCATTCAGTGCTCACAAAGCTACTAACTTATCCGAGTTTCCTAGAATCAAAGGTTTCTAGCTCACCAGCCTTATTCACCTCTGTTCCCCATCTCCTTCTCTCTGCACAAACTGGCTTCTCCTTCAACACTCACCATCTTGGCTGCTTCTCCTGGGTTCCTCCACATGGCTTCTCTCTTCTCTCTCCTCTCTAATGCTAATCTCAGGAACTGAGAGAGCAAGCTCTCAGTCTACCCCACTGTATAGTGTAGAAATCAAAATCTTTAATCCAATATACAAAATAGGGAAGTCTCTAATACAAAGTCACTTATCTGAGGCATGATGGGATTGCACCACCCCACATCAAAAAGGGTGGGAAAGGCTTAGTTCTAAAACCAAGCCCCAGGCTACAAGGATCCTGCCTGCCCACAGCCCGCCCCCAACACACATTAATATCACCTGGGCGATGGGCTTCTACGTGAGCAGTGCTATCTTTAACAAAGTGAGCATAATATATTTTATTTGCCCAACAATCCACCCCTATGCTCACTTTACTACCCACAATCTTCATCACCAGCATTTCTGTGCAAGGAAATCAGGCACATCACACAAATTACAACAACATGACAAATTATACAATTTCATCAATTACAGAAGTACATTTCACCAGTCTCTGAACACTTTGCCAAAAGTGCAAAATGTCCTCTGTCTTCTTTCTAGCCATGGGAAAAGCTTCCTGGGGCAGGGGAAGGGCCTCTAGCAAAGCCGCCCCCACCCCCATCAGGTTATTTCACATTGTCCAAAATCCGTAAATCCATCCAACAAAGGAGCCGGTGCCCACTCCGGTCCTAGTCCAGGAATCAGTCCACGCACATGGGGCCTCAGCCTCCCCCCTCATCCCTGCCATCCTGGCAGGTCTTACACTGTCCCAAAGAGGAGCACGTGACAATAGCAGTCAGCATTTCCATCTCTGCTCCAGAGAATATGATGGCATTCACCCCTATGTCCCAAAATGTCAGTGAACCCACCAGTGGTTTAGCAGGCACTCCCTGCCGTTAAAGCAGCCACTCGGCGATGCAAGCCTGGCTTCTGGGATGTCCATTCATCCTCCCACCGCAGCTGCCTCCCTTTACCTTCTGGAGTCTGTGAATCGCAACTCCGGTCCAATTCTCCTCATTCTCCAAAGATGAACTGAAAACACCAGCTCGCGCTGCCAGAATCAAAGCCCCGGGCTGCTGCCTTCTGTTCCGCAGACCTTGCAGCCCCAGCTCCAGCCTCAGCCCCAGTCTCCTGACGCTGCTGGCTTTCCACAATGTCCAGGGCAATCTGCAACTCATGAACCTGTGAATCCTCCTCCAGCAGCTGCTCCATTTCCAGGCAAATCTTGCAAACCTGGTCGGCCTCCTCCTCCAGCACTTCCTCCAGCTCCAGGGTCAGCATCTGTTTCTCCCACATTTGCTCCAGCTTCTACTGCTCGGTTTGCAGGTCCTGGGCAGCCTCTTCCACAGAGCTTTCGGTTTCCTCACACATGACTGTAAAAGTCAGCCAGCCTACGGTCCTCAAATGGGCAACCATAACAGCAGCTAGTTCTCTACTCACCACTCAAAGGCAGTGGTAGCTCCATACTCATCTGTATCGAATCCTGCCGCAGACTACGCCAAATGTAAAGCCAGTATACATGGCCACCATCACAGCCACCTGGCCCATGCAGGTTCACATCGGATTCGGACAGATGGTAATGAAACAGCAGAGCCAAAAACTGGTGGGCCATCATCTTTAATTCTAGCTTGCACCCGGTGGGCAAGTAAAAACATACACTGGGCTCCAAAACCCACTCATTCAGTGTTTATAAAGCTACTGACTTATCCGAGTTTCCTAGAATCAAAGGTTTCTAGCTCACTAGCCTTATTCACCTCTGTTCCCCATCTCCTTTTTTCTCCCTGCACAAACTCTGCACAAACTGGCTTCTCCTTCAACACTCACCATCTTGGCTGCTTCTCCTGGGCTCCTCCACATGGCCTTTCTCTGCTCTCTCCTCTAATGCTAATCTCAGGAACCGAGAGAGCAAGCTCCCATTCTGCCCCACTTTATAGTGTAGAAATCAAAACCTTTAATCCAATATACAAAATAGGGAAGTCTCTAATACAAAGTCACTTATCTGGGGCATGATGGGATTGTACCACCCCCACATCAAAAATGGTGGGAAAGGCTTAGTCCTAAAACCAAGCCTCAGGCTACAAGAATCTTGCCTGCCCACAACCTGCCCCCAACACACATTAATATCACCTGGGTGACAGGCTTTCATATGGGCAGTGCCATCTTTAAGAAAGTGAGCATAATATATTTTATCTGCCCAATAAACAACCACTTGCTCAAAACTCTCCTTTTACCCTATAAATTCGTCCCTCTAGCTTGTACTGGTGTTCTTCTCCCCAGGAGGGAGAAGTGCCCAGCAGGGTTCCTTTCTTCCTTTCTATAAAGCCTGTTACTCTGGTCTTTTCGGACTCCCATGGATTCCAACAATTATATTACATAAGTAAAGCAGAGCAGTGTTACATTGGCGAACTTCTCCTCTTGCTTGAGAATCAGAAAGGACTCCTTCTCCTGACAAAGATCAGGAACCATGTCCATCTGTCTCCAGGCTCAACCTTCCCATCTGGGGCTGGCCGGGGGCAGCCAAGCAAAACGTGGCTTCCCAACCAGCGACCGCATCGCACTGTGGGAGGGAAAATCAGGAACGGGCTGGTAGAATGGTTAGGGCAATTGTCATCGTGAGCGGGTTCCATGAATGGGGCACTTCACCCAAGAGATAATGAAATAGAGGTGCAGAGATATCAGCAAACTTGATCAAGGTCACCCAGTTAAGTAGCCAAAACTGATTGTAGCTCCAGCTGTACTTGGCTCCAGGTCCTTCTGTCACTCCAGGAGACCATTCAGCATCAATTGATGGGGCCCTTTTCCTAATACCCGCACTTCAGGGTTAGTGCCACCTATTGTTCTAAGCACCTGACATAATTAACTCATCTAATCCCCATCTTTACATACTAGACACCATCATTATTCAAGTTTACATAAGAGGCAATTGAAGGACAAAAAGGAAATCACTCCTCACACACAGCTAGCGAGTGTCTCAGCAGACTCTGAACCCAAGGCCCCTGGCTTTAGATGCTGCCCTCACCCCTGCAAAGCAGGCTCCGGAGTGGGACCAAAGCTTTGAGTCTCCCCTCTGCCACTTGCTGATCTTTGAAAAGTTGTGTAATATTTTTGAGCTTCAACTATCTGATTTTTAACATTGGTTCAATATAGTTAACAGGGACAAGTAAGTAAATTGTCCCTTAAAAACCTGCTTGCCAAGCAGGCAGCAGATACTTTGAAAAATGGAGGTTATTATTTATTATATATGATAGATTTAGAGTCCATCCAGGCTAAAGGGAGGGACACATGGGCTTTTAAATCTGTTTTAGTAATTTAAAAAATATATGTACATTATTTAAAAAATGCAGTAAGAATAAAGAAGCCAATAGTCTCATAATTCCAGCAGTAAGAGATTAGCATTATTAATATTTTGGTATATAGTCTTCTGATCTTTTTCTATGCATATGTATATAAGTAATTTCATAAAATTGAGATACTATTGTACACTAAATTGTGTACTATCAATATGTTCCTACATCATTATTCTTCTACAGTATCATTTTAAAGAATAGATACATTTTCACTGTATGTTTACAGTATAATTTTAAAAATTGATTCCCTATTGTTGGACATGCAGGTTACTTTTATTTTTTCCCTATTATATAATTAAAGCTCTGATAAAAATTATTGAATCAAGTGGAAGGATACAGCCTTTCACATCATTTGAAATTTAAGCATCACATTTGAGATCTGCATTTGGGTTTATTTCTGGATGCATATTTACTGTGTAACCTTGAACAAGTTACCCTTTTTGAGTTTCAGTTTTCTCAATGGAAAATGCAGATAATGATAATAACCTCCATGAAATGACTGAGAATTAGATTGAGAGAATCTGCATACACACCCTACGTATAACTGCCAAGGTCAAATAATATGCATATTTTCAAGACATTGAATACAATTGTTCTATTCCCTTCCAGAAAGGTTGAGCTATTTATATTCTTGCCAGCAGTGTAAGTCAGTACCTCTTTCTTTGGAAACTTGACAACATTGAGTATTAAAATTTTTTAAAAAGGGAAACTTTACCAACTTGGTTTAATTTGCATGTCTGATCATATGGAATTTTAAAGAAAGGTGTACCTATGTGAGTCCTGTGGTACCAATGACTGGGGAAAGAGAGGCTGACAAGTGAACAAAAATACTTAGACTGAAGAAAGGCAACCTTCTGAGATATACGGCTGATGGGGAGAGACAGGAGTTGGAAGAGTAACACTTTATAACCACATAAACAGTGCCTCCAGAGTCCTGATCTCATATTTATAGGCAGTATTTTACACGGAGCTGTCTGGGAATTGGAGGCTGCCAAATCTCAATGCTTTGACACTACATCTCAGCTGGAAGACAGACAAGGAAGATGAACCTCTCCTTCGCGCTGGTTTGCAACACAATCCCAAATGCCTCAAAACCCTGCTCCCGGTGTGGTGAGGGATCAGACCCACAGCCCTGGCGTCTGGTGTCCTCTGCTTTCCCCGTCACAGTCGTGAGGTGAAGGAGCTGCTGGGAAACACTGCCATCGGCCGATGATACAATTCCTCTGGAAGCTGCCAGTGAGAAAGGGCAAACCGACCTCCATCAATTACGGAAAGTAAGACTCTGGAACTTAGTCCTTGGCTCTTCTTCCTGGCTTTATTCCAGCTCAGAGAATTTATTCCAGCTCAGGGGACAGTAAGTAAGCAAGACAGGGAAATCGGGCTGCATTTAGCTTTCACGACCCTATTTCACTAGGCCTCGAGGGTGCCACACACCCTCCCCACACAAACAGTAATGAAAAGTTCTTTTCAATTTTGCAAAATCACCTATGGACTTCTTTATTTCCTGAAGTATTTTGCAGCGTATTTGTTACTCTGACCTAGAACCAGAACTGCAGTATTCACTCAGTCACTGCTTGGCACTGGGGACGCAGAGATACAGGAAATAGGGTATGTCCTGAAGCTGCTTTCAGTGACCTGGGGAAATCTTCACCCACCTGCAAATATTTCCAACTCCATGCTTTAAAACACATGTAAGCACAACATAACAAAAAGATGGCAGGTACCAAATAGCTTCCAGTGGCTCACCCCTCTTAAAGGGCAATAGACCATAAGTATAAGGCTAGGCCAGTACAGTCCCTGGTAGAAAAGGGGCTTGCCTGCTCTGAGAGCCACCAAATAGTCTGTGACCTTCCTTCGCCATGCGTACTGTACAATGAACACTTGGTGGTCAGGTCTTAGACCCCCCAGAGAGCTGTTCAGCCGTGTGCACCACCACGTCTCAGACCACCTGCCAGTTCACTCTGTCCCACAGGTGGGGCAGCCCTGATATTCGCATTGTCCACCTTCTTCCTCCCAGGACACTCAGCACCTTTTGAGCACCCATCGTTTGGATGCAGCCAATAAAGTCCCTTAGATACCACACTTGCCCGTTCCTTGCTTTTCTTTACTGCACTCAAAAAATTTTGGGCCTCCTGCTTCCCCAAGTTTTATCCTGTCTAGCTTGCCCCTGGTCATTGACCTTGCTTGTCACATTTGTCTGTCTTGCCACCTTCTCGTCCACTTCCAATAGCTAGTCTATTCTCATGACTTTTTTTATTTACCTCCTAAATACCTCCCATGTGTGCTTACCTCTGATCATCTCTGTCTACCAATCCACCATTATTGTTCCCCAGGACTCTTGAAACGTTTGGTCTCCACATTTTTCAGTATGTTCCTCCCCAAATCATTCTTCCCATTGCTTTTAGGAAAGTCACCAATCTCTAACTTGCCCTTTTTTACCCTCATTCTTGTGAACATCGTTGGCTTCACCTCACCCCATTATTTTCTGGGTTCCTGCGCCCTGGCCACGCCATCTTTCAGTTTCTCAAGCCATCCTGTTTCCTTGGGGCTGAGCTCAGGCCTCTGCATTGTGTTTCCCTCAGTCTAGACCACTTTCCCCACCCCCCACGGAATTCTGCTGACTCTCTCAGATCTCCATCTAAAGTTACCTTCTCGTGAAGTCACACCCAACTGGCTCAAACCCCATGCGTGTCCCTGGGCTTTTCCACCTATCATAAATTTCTGTTTGTGTAATTATTTAACTTCTGTCTGTAGCCAATTAGACTCTAATATTCATGAGTAAAGAGTCCATGGTGTTCTTATTCACTATTATTTTCTAGCACACATTTGGTATATAATAATCAGTAAATTATTTATTGAAAGGATGAAGAAATGATTTCTCAAAACCACTTAGTTTTCTTAAGAAACCACAAGATTTCCCTCAGAAACAGAACATCTATGTGTGAGTCTTCCTTGCTTAGTCACCTTAGAGTAGGTACTTTGGGCAACAGGACCAAGAAGGCTATTTATCTTGGGGGTGTCATGAATAGGAGATCTGTCTTAGAATTTTTATGCTCTTATGACAATTTTGTGGGTTATCATGGTGACTTAGGGTGAGCATGGTGTAAGGTAATGAAGCAAATGTGTTTAATTAACTTCTGCCCCTATACCTCCAGCCTTGACCTCCTCAGTCCTGGTCCCCAGTGGGTGCCGGCATTCCAGGAGCATTCTCTTCTTGCCGTCTCCACACATCTTTAAAGGTCTTTCTTTCATTATCAGTAATTGATGGTTTGATGGTTTTCAGAAGTGCTGGTCTGTTATTCTGTAGAATGCCTGCAATTTGTGTTTTCTTGATATTTTCTTTCCTTTTTTTTTTTCTGAAGTTGGAAACGGAAAGGAAGTCAGACAGACTCCCATATGCGCCCGACCGGGATCCACCTGGCATGCCCACCGGGGGCGATGCTCTGCCCATCTGGGGCGTTGCTGTTGCAACCAGAGCCATTCTAGCGCCTGAGGCAGAGGCCATAGAGCCATCCTCAGCACCCAGGCCAACTTTGTCCAGTGGAGCCTTGGCTACAGAAGGGGAAGAGAGAGACAGAGAGGAAGGAGAGGAGGAGGGGTGGAGAAGCAGATGGGCGCTTCTCTTGTGTGCCCTGGCTGGGACTCCTGCATGCCAGGCTGACACTCTACCACTGAGCAAACCGGCCAGGGCTTTTTTCTTCCCTTTTTTAAAAATTGAAATACATTTGATATATAACATTGTGTAAGTTTAAGGTGTACAACCTGCTGATTTGATACATTTATATATCACAGTATTATTGCCATTGTAGCTAGATAAAGGGTACCCAGCAACCTCTGTAATAAGTCTGCAACCTTCTAATAAATTAAAATCATTACAAATATTTTTTAAAAGCACAAATCTGAGTAAGAACTGAGAATATATGTGTGTAAAAGCTGTGCATATATGACCCTTATCCCCATCCATCTATCCCAAACTTAAATTTTTTTGGTCCAGCTAAAGTTCCATAAAAATAATTGTCCCCTTTATTGAATAATTACCATGTGCAAACATTGTGCTGAGCATATCACATATGTCATTTAATTTCATCATTAGTATATAGTGAGGTAGATATCATTTTCCCTGTTTTTCAAAGCTTAGAGATTCTAAATAACTTATTTGGTGTCATTGACCAGATTCAAACTTAGGTCTGGCTGACTTCAAAGTACACTGTTCATCTCACTGTGTACAGCTGCTTTCGTTCACAAATAGAGTCATGAAAACTAAATTGTATGTTCCATCACTTAATGACCAAGAGGGAGCACTCTTGGTTATTTTTATCCTTACTAACACCTTCTGCCTCTGAATTGCTATAATTCTTTTGGGCTATGCCAGTCATGTTTAGATTTCATTATATTCTGTGCTAAGATTTTGGGGTTCCATGTAAATTCTTGTCTTCTCTATTGTCCTTGTGCAGTAGGAGAGTGATGGCTGACATCTCAGTTCGTCCTTAGGCTGGACTGCTTTTCGATAAAGAATATTAGGTCTCTGACAGGCACTCTTTTTATTATTATTATTATTATTATTATTCATTTTAATGTGGTGACATTGATAAATCAGGGTACATATGTTCAGAGAAAACATCTCTAGGTTATTTTGACATTTGATTATGCTGCATTCCCATCACCCAACGTCCAATTGTCTTTTGTCACCTTCTAACTGGTTTTCTTTGTGCCGCTACCCTACCCAAACCCCTCCCTCTTCTCCCCACCCCTCTGTAAACTCTACACTCTTGTCCATGTCTCTGAGTCTCATTTTTATGTCCCACATATGTATGGAATCATATAGTTCTTAGTTTTTTCTGATTTACATTTTGCTCAGTATAATGTTATCAAGGTCCATCTATGTTG
This sequence comes from Saccopteryx bilineata, assembly GCF_036850765.1. Taxonomy (NCBI): domain Eukaryota; kingdom Metazoa; phylum Chordata; class Mammalia; order Chiroptera; family Emballonuridae; genus Saccopteryx; species Saccopteryx bilineata. Next base: position 101,901,368 of record NC_089495.1, on the reverse strand, counting down.
TTGTAAATGATATGATTTCATCATTTCTTATGGCTGAGTAGTATTCCATAGTATATATGTACCAAAGCTTTTTAATCCACTCGTCCACTGACGGACACTTGGGCTGTTTCCAGATCTTCGCTATTGTGAGCAATGCTACCATAAACATGGGGGTGCATTTCTTCTTTTCAAACAGTGCCACGGTGTTCTTGGGGTATATTCCTAAAAGTGGTATAGTTGGGTAAAAAGGCAGTTTGATTTTCAATTTTTTGAGGAATCTCCATACTGTTTTTCACAGTTCCTGCACCATTCTGCATTCCCACCAGCAGTGCAGGAGGGTTCCCTTTTCTCCACATCCTCGCCAGCACTTATTCTGTGTTGTTTTGTTGATGAGCTCCATTCTGACTGGTGTGAGGTGATATCTCATTGTGGTTTTAATTTGCATTTCTCTAATGATTAGTGATGTTGAGCATTTTTTCATATGCCTATTGGCCATCTGTATGTCCTCTTTGGAGAAGTGTCTATTCATTTCTTTCACCCACTTTTTGATTGCATTGTTTGTCTTCCCAGTGTTGAGTTTTAGAAGTTCTTTATACATTTTGGTTAATAATCCCTTATCAGACGTATTGTCAAATATGTTCTCCCATTGTGTAGCTTGTCTTTTTATTCTGTTCTTATTGTCTTTAGCTGTACAAAACCTTTTTATATTGATATAGTCCCATTTGTTTATCCTGTCTTTTATTTCACTTGCCTGTGGAGATTAATCGGCAAATATATTGCTGCGAGAGATATCGGAGAGCTTACTGCCTATGTTTTCTTCTAAGATGCTTATGTTTTTACGACTTACATTTAAGTCTTTTATTCATTTTGAGTTTATTTTTGTGAATGGTGTAAGTTGGTGGTCTAGTTTCATTTTTTTGGAGGTTGCTGTCCAATTTTCCCAACACCATTTGTTGAAGAGGCTGTCTTTAATCCATTGTATGATCTTACCTCCTTTGTCAAATATCAGTTGTCCATAGAGGTGTGAGTTTATTTCTGGGTTCTCTGTTCTGTTCCATTGATGTGTATTCTTGTTGGTCTGCCAGTACCAAGCTGTTTTGAGTACATTGGCCTTGTAGTATAACTTGATATCAGGAAGTGTGATATCTCCCACTTTATTCTTCCTTTTTAAGATTGCTGAGGCTATTCGTGGTCTCTTTTGGTTCCATATAAATTTTTAAAATATGTGTTCTATATCTTTGAAGTATGTCATTGGTATTTTAATTGGTATTGCATTGAATTTATAAATTGCTTTGGGTAATATAGACATTTTAATGATGTTTATTCTTCCTAACCATGAGCACGGTATACGCTTCCACTTGTTTGTATCTTCCCTGATTTCTATTATCAATGTTTTATAATTTTCCGATACAAGTCTTTAATCTCTCTGGTTAAATTTATTCCTAGGTACTTTATTTTTTTTGGTTGCAATGGTGAAAGGAATTGCTTCCTTAATTTCTCTTTCTGACAGTTAATTGTTAGTATATAAAAATGCCTCTAATTTCTGAGTATTAATTTTATATCCTGCCACCTTGCTGAATTCATTTATCTGGTCTAGTAGTTTTTTGACTGAGACTTAGGGTTTCTATATACAATATCATACCATCTGCAAATAATGATAGTTTTTTCCAATTATTCCAAAATAATGACTTCTTTTTTTCCAATTTGGATGCCTTTTATTTCTTTTTCTTGTCTGATTGCTGTGGCTAGGACTTCCAGAACTATGTTGAATAAAAGTGGTGAATGGGGGCACCCCTGCCTTCTTCCTGATCTTAAGGGGATTGCTTATAATTTTTGCCCATTGAGTATGATATTGGCTGTGGGTTTGTCATACATGGCCTTTATTATGTTGAGGTATGTTCCCTGTATTCCCACTTTGCTGAGAGTTTTGATTATGAACGGGTGCTGGATTTTATCAAATGCTTTTTCTGCATCTATTGAAATTATCATATGGTGTGTCTCCTTTCTTTTGTTTATGTGTTGAATCACATTGATTGATATGTGAATATTGTATCCGCCTTGCCTCCCCAGAATAAATCCCACTTGATCATGGTGTATGATTTTTTTCATATATTGCTGGATTCGATTTGTTAATATTTTGTTAAGGATTTTAGCATCTAAATTCATCAGGGATATTGGTCTATAATTTTCTTTCTTTGTGTTGTTTTTACCTGGTCTTGAAATCAGAATTATGCTCGCCTCATAAAGGGAGGTTGGAAGTCTTCCTTCCTTTTGAATTTTTTGAAATAGCTTGAGAAGGATAGGAGTTATTTCTTCTTTGAATATTTGGTAGAATTTACTTGTGAAGCCATCAGGCCCAGGACTTTTCTTTTTTGGGAGTTTTTTGATAACTGTTTCAATCTCATTTATTATAATCGGATTGTTTAGGTTTTCTGATTCTTCCATATTGATTTTGGGAAGATTATATGTTTCAAGGAATTTGTCCATTTCATCTACATTGTCTAGTTTTTTGGCATACAGTTCTTTATAGTATTTTCTTACAATATTTTATATTTCTGTTGTGTCAGTTGTTATTTCTCCATTCTCATTTCTAATTTTATTTATTTGAGTCCTCTCTCTCTTTATTTTTTGGTGAGTCTGGTTAAAGGTTCATCAATCTTGTTTACCTTTTCAATGAACCAGCTCCTGGTTTCATTGATCCTCTGTATTGTTTCTTCAGGCTCTATGTCATTTATTTCCACTCTGATCTTTATTATTTCCTTCCTTCTACTACCTCTGGGCTTTACTTCCTGTTTTTTTCTAGTTCTTTTAGATGGAAGGTCAAGTTGTTTATTTGAGCTTTTTCTAGCTTCTTAGGGTATGCCTATAATGCTATGAACTTCCCTCCCAGGAGTGCTTTTGCTGTGTCCTATAAATTTTGCGTTGATGTATGCTCATTATCATTTGTTTTTAGGAAATTTTTTATTTCTTCTTTGATCTCATTGTTAACCCATTCATTATTTAATAACATGCTATTTAGTTTCCAAGTGTTTGCTTATTTTTCAGTTTTTCTGTTGTGGTTGATTTCTAGTTTCATGCCATTGTGATCAGAGAAAGTGCTTGATATGATTTCAATCTTTTTAAATTTGTTGAGACCGCTTTCATGCTCTAACATGCGGTCTTTCCTAGAGAATGTACCATAAGCACTTGAAAAGAATGTATATTATGCTGCTTTTGGTGAAAGATTCTGAAGATATCTATTAAAGTGAGTTTATCTTGTGTGTCTTTTAAATCTATTTCTTTGTTGCCTGACCTGTGGTGGCACAGTGGATAAAGCGTCAACCTGGAAATGCTGAGGTCGCCGGTTCGAAACCCTGGGCTTGCCTGGTCAAGGCACATATGGGAGTTGATGCTTCCAGCTCCTCCCCCCTTCTTTCTCTGTTTCTCTCTCCTCTCTCTCCCTCTCTGTCTCTCTCTCTCCTCTCTAAAAAAAAAAAAAAAAAGAATAAATATTTCTTTGTTAATTTTCTTTCTTGAGGATCTATTTAGTGATGTTTGTGGGGTATTGAAATCCCCTACTATTATAGTATTGCTGTTGATCTCATCCTTTAAATCTATCAAAGTCTGTTTTATATATTTAGGTGCTCCTATATTAGGTGCATAGATATTTATAACTGTTTTATCTTCTTGTTGGATTGCTCCCTTTATCATTATGTAATGACCTTCTTTATCTTTTACTATAGCCTTTGTTTTAAAGTTCATTTTGTCTGATATAAGTTTTGCTACCTTAGCTTTTTTATTCATTTCCATTTGCGTCAAATATTTTTTTTTTCCTCCTTTTATTTTAGTCTATGTGCATCTTTTGTTTTCCGGTGTCTTTCTTGTAGACAGCATATGTATGGGTCCTGTTTTCTTATTCATGCAGCTACCCTATGTATTTTGATGGGATCATTTAATCCATTTACATTTAAGGTTATTATTTATATGTAGTTGTTTATTGCCATTTTATTCTTTAAAACTGTATTCCGCTTTTGCTATATTCTTTTTCCTCTTAGATCTGTTTACAACAGGCCCCTTAGTATTTCATGAAGCATTGGTTTTGTTGTAGTGAATTCCTTGAGGTTTTTTGGTCTGGAAAGCTTTTTATTTCTTCTTCAATTTTAAATGATAGCCTTGCTGGATAAAGAAGTCTTGGTTGCAGGCTCTTGTTTTGCATTACTTTGAATATTTTTGCCATTTCCTTCTGGCCTAAGTGTTTCTGTTGAGAAGTCAGAAGTCATTCTTATGGGGGTTCCTTGTAGGTGATAGCCTTTTTTTCTCTAACAGCTTTTAATATTTTCTCTTTATCACTTAGCTTTGGTATTTTAATTATGATGTGTCTTGGTGTAGATTTCCTTGGGTTTCTCTTTAATGAACTTCTCTGTGCTTCTTGAACTTGTGAGATCTTTTCCTACCTTAATTTAGGGAAGTTTTCAGCTATGATATGTTTGAACAAAGTCTCTATCCTTGTTCTTTCTCTTTTCTTCTTCAGGAACCCCTATGATGCGGATGTTATTTCTCTTCATGTTGTCACAGAGCATTCTTAGAATTTCCTCAGACTTTTTGAATCTCCTTTCTTTTTTCTGCTCTGCTTCCATATCTTCATTTATCTTGTCCTCTAACTCTCTAACTTGCTGATTCGATTCTCAGCTTTATCCTTCCTGCTTTAAATTTCTTTTATTGTATTCTTTATTTCTGATATTGTATTTGTCATTTCTGACAGATTTTTTTTATTTCAATGTCCTTTTTTATATTTACTCTCTCTTTATTTAAGGGTTAGTAATGACCATCTATTGTTGTTGTAATATCTTTGAGCATCCTAAAAATCATTATTTTAAACTCTTCATCTGACTTATTGGTTATATCTGACTCTTTCAGGTCCTTTTCTGGGGATTTCTCAATTCATTTGTGTTGCATTTCTCTGACTTCCCATTTTGTCTGTGTAAAAGAAGTTTCGGCCCCTGGAGTCCACTGGGTGTGACCTGTGTGTTTCCTAAGTGTGGACTGTCTGCAGGCCTACCCACCCCCTCTGTTGCTGCTGCCTATGGCGTTTGGGTATTGGGGTTGCTGGTGCCAGTCCACTGGGGCTGTTGCTCTGGTTTCTGCCTCTCCTTCATGAGAGGGGCTGTGATCACATGCTTGGGTGTACAAGCCTAGGTGGCCTCGGTTTTTGCCCTGCTCTCATGGATGAGGTTATGTGCTGCGCCCAGCTGCAAGCCTTGGCCCTGAGGGCTGGGTGAGCACCTTTGCTCTGCCTGATTCCATGCTTTCACCCTGCCCCTTGGGGGAGGAGCCCACTCACTGGACAGCTGCAAGCCTTGGCTCCTTGGGCCAGGCAGAGCTGGGTACCCTTGCTCAGTTGCAGGACTCCACCTGTTCTGGGCTTTCGCTCCACCCCTGTGGGAGGAGTTGGCTCCTGCATCAGGCTGAAAGCCTCGGTTCCTATGGGCCAGGTGAGGCTGAGCTCCTGCGCCCTTGCTCAAGAACAGGTCTCCACCCCTTCCAGGGCTACTGCACTTCCCCCCACAGGCTGCATTGCAGGTGGCTTGCAGCAGGGCTTGAGTACTTTTGCACATCTCCTCCACCCCAGCCCAGCAAGACTGAGCTCATTCTTGGGTCTCAGTTGTGGCCAGCTGGCTTCCGCCCTTGCAGACAGAACTGTCCCATCACTGCCCGCCCTCGAGCGAGCTCCTAGCCTTGTGGGTGGGGGCACTGCAGTTCAGACCCTAACACTCAATACTATAGTCCTGAAAGCTCCCTCTTTCTAAACAACTCTGCTCTAAGTACTGCAGGAGAGCTTGTTTGGCTGGTGTCCTGCTTCCCTTTGCTGGTATTGTTGTTTCCAGGGGAAATATTCACTTCAGATTTGGGGAGTGACCAAGTCCAGGGGTTAGGTTGGCTGTCTCTCAAAATGTTTCTCCCTGTGCCTCTTAGATTACACTCTTTTCCTGCTGCTCCAGTCCTCTCCTCTCCCCCCACCCCCCAGAGCCCCGGGTGAGTGGTTGTGAGAGTGGTTTTCTGTGCAGTCCCTTTAAGAAGAATCCTGGGTCTGAGAAATCAGTCTTTCTCACAAGCAGTATCCTGCCTTGTTTCCAGCTAAATACTGTCCATACGCCTCTTCTAGACTTTGGGGCTGCAGGCTGGGGCTTTGTTTCTGGGGCTCAGGACCCTCCCTCTCTGCTAAACTCACTTCCCACCACGTGAGTTTCTCCAGGCTGCCGTTTGCTCTGGAGAGCTAGGCAGCCCTCTCTGCGTTTCCACTTTTCCTACAAGTCTCAGTGTGGCTTCTTCAGTGTTCTTTGGTTGAAGAGTCCTCTTAGTCTAGTCCAAAGTTGGTTTTTCCAGATGATGGTCCTTAAAATTAAGTTGTAATCCACTTTGGTTCTGGGAGGTGGAAGTTGGTACGTCTGCCTACTCCATTGCCATCTTGTCCTCCTCCAGGCACTCTTTATATTTGTTTATACTCCCACATGATGTACAGTAGTGGGGAGAAATGAGCTAGAATTCATGGGAAACCATCTTACATGGGAAGGGTTGTTGAGGAGATATTTTTGCCATGACAAGATAAGCATATGCCCCTTTGAAAAACAACTCTATACATCTTAGCAATGGGATGGCATTCTGCAAAGTATAAAACCATTTACCATAGTGGTGATGTGTTAAAATAACAAACTATTAACAGTGCTGCCTCCCGAGCAGCTTGGATTCCTTAACTGCAAGTAGCTAGAGCCGTGTTCTTCTCGACCGCAAGCCTTTATCCTAATAGTCTCACAGACTTGTAGTCAGGGTGTTCAGCCTGTATCAACACCATTACCATACACCATCATATTGGCTTGCTAACTGGCTCTGCTTGCTCATGACTGTTGGCATTTGTTTTGTTTTGTGTTTTTAATTGTATGTTCCACCACTTAACTGCATTTTCTTCATATTCAATCCAAACTCCTACCTTTGCTTCTGGTTATGAGGTTTCTCTCTCCCAGGTCCTTTGGGCTGCAACAATCAGGTTAAGTTGCTCTCTCTCCTAGGCATTTTGAATGCGACTCACTCCTTCAAGTCTGTTTCAGAAAAGTAGGTTAAAGTCATAAAGAATAGACTTCCCGAGTGGTGACTTTCTGGTTCATCATTAATCATTTCCTTTTGAACAATTGGGAAAATATATTTCATGTGACTTCTGGCAGGTATTAAACAAAGATCCTCTGCTGAATCCTGTGAGGATATAGACAATTTTATGACACTGGGGAAAAAAATCAAGTTTTTCATTTTTTCAAAACTGAGATTTTTTCCTTTCATTTTAAAATCTTAATAACTTCCACTTTTATCATTTCAGTAAATACTGGCAAATGATTCCAAGGAGTTTATTTGTATAGTTAAGAGAGTGTAAGTGTGCTGCAGTGACTAAAGGGTGTGCTCAATCCAACAGTGGACACAGTCTTTTCTCAGAAATAATTTCTACCCTGTGGGTTGGACTTATTACACCAGAGGAATATGGCACAGGGAAAGGTAATTAGCCACATTGTCCTTTTTACATAATTATGACCCAGCTTTACAAGATATTCACACTACAAAAGAGTTTCTAGAGGGTAACACCAGACTCAACATGCAATTATTACCAAAGGTGTTTGAAAGCTTGGGTAGAGAGTTTGACTTGTAATCCGGTTAGAATCTTGTTTCAGTAGAATGGTCAATTCTATATCTTTCAAGAATGGTGAACCCAGAAACATGACAGAATACACTGATACATTTGATTTGGCATATAGGGATTCAAACAGGGCTGAGGTGAACATGCAGAAGTCCAGCTTCTGCAGAGCAGCATAGCTCTTCAGTAATGGTGATCAACAGCTGAACTGTGCACACTTCCATTAGAAACCAGGCCCCTTGTACTAACAGGAATACCCCCAATGCAGCCAGTGCAGCTGCAGAGCAAAGGAGCCTATATGCGTTCTTACTGCAGAGGGACCCTTGTTCACAACACCACATTTCCAGACACCTTTTTACAGATAGAAAGCAGCATAATCCAGTCCTTTAAAAATAAGTATGGATGGGGCTGCGTAATGCAGGCATGGGACACTATAGATAAGTATGTCAAATTCATTATTCTTGAGAAGACCATTCCAAGAAGAAATTCTTAATAATTCAAATATGACCCAGGCTAAAACTAAGGTTAAGGAATACAAAGAACTATGCCAATTCTTTTTTCCAACCTCTAATTTGAAAGTGTTGTCTTTCTACTTGTGCTCATGCACCAAACAGGAGCCAAAGCCCATGCAAAGGATTGACATTAGAATGGTGAATGCAGCATACAAACATGTCACAGGGTGAAGAGAAGATACACAGGAGTTGCCTCATTATTGATTCTTTCTTTTGAAGATTAAAATAAATAAATAACATCACTAAAGGTTTAGCACTTTTCTGAAAGTAACTTGTTAACTGAATGAAGAAACACTATTGTCACTCTAAAACCTCAAGTTGTATTGTGACATGCCCTGAACAAGTGACATGGCAGCAACTTGCCCCAAGACAAGACAAGGTTGCTCAACTGAGGACAACTGCTTTTTGAGGATGAGTCTTGATAGAAATTGCTGCAAAAGCATTGTTCACGGTGGCCAAGACATGGAAACAACCAAAAAGCCCTCCTATAAAAGACTGGGTTGTAGTGTAAAGAAGATGTGGTACATATATACTATGGAATACTACTCAGCCAGAAGAAATGATGACATAGGATCATTTATGACAACATGGATGGACCCTGATAACATTATACTTAGTGAAATATGTAAATCAGAAAAACATAAGAACTGTATGATTTCATACATAGGTGGGACACAAAATTGAGACTCAGGGACATAAATAAGATTGCAGTGGTTACTGGAGGAGGAAAATGGAAAAGTGAGAGAGGGTGAAAGGAGGGGAAGGGCATAAAGAAAAACCAAATGAAGGGTGAGGGAGGACGCTTTGACTTTGGGTGATGGGTATACAACATAATCGAATGTCAAAATGATCTGGAGATGTTTTCTCTAAATATATGTGCTATATAGTTGACCAAAGTCAGCCTATTAAAGTTGATCATCTAGATAAAACTGTTTTTAAAAAAGAAATTGCTGCAGAGATAGTTCATGGTATCAATGATGCAAGGGGAGGGGGGTGAAGTGAGGTGCAGGGTCATCTGACCAAATTTTATTTCTGAAGGAAAATCCTGAGGGAATTTACTACAGTTCTCTGTGACTGGTGGGTGGCTAAAAGAGGCAGAATGCAAGTGGGCAAGGCTGTGGGAGCTCTTTCAAATCAAACAATGAGGTAACCATGAGCTCTCACAGCTTCTCTTGCTGGTTAACATTCATGTTGATGTAACAAAGGGGATGAGAAGACCATCTATTCGTGTATGTGTAACAGACATGTAGGTGGCTTCACTAGATGATAGAAGCCCAGAAAGCAGGAAAAAAGAAGTTACGTGCTTTGAATGTAATTTAGCATCTTAAAATTAGTGTTTCATTAATTAGTTTGTTTGGTAAAGTTGTTTAACATGTTTAATTTATAAGAAGTGTGGATGAAAAAGGGACCACATACTAAATTTGACAAGTTGAGGGGAGGCCTGCACAGTGCACCTTACAAACTGAGAGATGTAAAGTAACCGCATTAAATGGTCTAAAATGAAAAGTTTCTAACTAAAAGCAGTTCATGGCAGGTAGTCGTGTCCTAAGGAGGTATTGCTCCCTAACAGAGGTCAATCTTTACCTTAACTGAGCCTGTCTGTTGTCTTATTTTGCATCTACAATAACACACCTGATAACATACCTTTGAAATGTCAAAATAATTCTCTTTTTTCCAGGCTCCTCAAAGCACAGCCACCTCACCAGAACAGAGACCACTAATCCCCACATTGTTGTTATTATCATGTTAATTGTTCATTGTTAACTATCCTGTACCCCTCTATGTAAAACAAGTATATGTCTATTTGTTTTACTTTTTATTCAATCTCAGAGACTCTGCCCCTTTGCCTTCTCCCGCCTCCCTCATCTATCACCAATGGATTTCAGATAGCCCCTTGTGTCTTCCCCTTTGATTCTGATGTATAAAATAAGTGGTAAAACTGCCATTTTCTGGAGCATTTTCTCAATTCATTAAGATTTTTCTTCTGGCAATTATCAGTTTGGCCTAAATAAATTCATTAAAAAATTCTTACAAGTTTAAACATTTCTTACAGAAGAAACACTAGAAATGTGATAAAGTCAAGAAAAACTATAGCGCCTGACTAGGCGGTGGTGCAGTGGATAGTGCGTCGGAATGGAATGCAGAAGACCCGGGTTCGAGACCCCGACGTCGCCAGCTTGAGCACGGGCTCATCCAGTTTGAGCAAGGCTCACCAGCTTGAGCCCAAGGTCACTGGCTTGAGCAAGGGGTCATTCAGTCTGCTGTAGCTCCTCCCCCCCAGGTCAAGGCACATATGAGAAATCAATCAATGAACAACTAAGGAACCGCAAGAAAGAATTGATGTTTCTCATCTCTCTCCCTTACTGTCTGTCTGTCCCTCTCTCTGACTCTCTCTGTCTCTCCCACAAAAAAAGAAAAAGAAAAACTATAGCAAATGACATTCTTGTAATAGTCCTCTTTAAAATACCACACTTTGTTATTACAAGGTGCTCACCCAAACACATGACAAATGACAAAATTCCTATCAAAAATTTCTTCTCTAAGTTAGAGTGTGGGGTTAGAAAAATATCTACAATGGTATAGTTCTCTCCATTGTGTTCTTCAGTTGAAATGTTGACTTAAACTTCCACAGGTGCCACTCTTTGTTACAGTGTGGTTGAGAACAATGGAAAATCGCAGCCATTTCCTCCTACAAGAGGTTTCTGTAAAGTTCCTGGTCATTTGTTATCTTTGTCTGGGGGAAATCTTCTAAAGGAGTTTGCGGAAGTGTAATTGAAGCTGTGTGTGTGAGCTTTTGCCTCCATGAAGGAGTTTAGTATTCTTTCCCTACAACCCTTAACCACATGACCACTCAAAGATTCATGTAATCTTTCTCTCTCTTCCCTTTAAGAGTCACTGACAGAGACATTGGCACCCAAACAAGACAATACTTACACAATGTGGCTTGCAATTTTGTAGGCAGTCCTGGGGTATGAAATGCTCTAAGATTTACTTCTTGGTCATCTCACAGGAATATTTTACTCAGGTGAGATGCCTATCTCCCAGAAGGTAACTCCTTTGAGCTCCTATCTCAGGGCCCACACCCAAAATCTCACCATGTGCAGCTCATAGTCTGTTTTGACCACCCTTGTCCAGTGGTGCTCACAGGACCCCACCACTACCCCAGCCCTCAGCTCTGGGATCAACAGTTCCTGAAGGCCATACTGACAAAGGTGGGTGTCCTGAGATGGTATTGACAGACCTCTGGGCATCTTTCACTTAGGAAGACCTTGGCCCTTCCTTCTCAGCTATGTGATAATAAAGATAGTATTCTCTGAGAAAATAACTTCATTTAGATTTTTTTCTGGCCTCTGGATTCCACTTCTCTCCATAACCTGAGTCTGTAGGACCAACAGAAGAGCCATAGTCTCTGGGGAGAAAGTTGGATAGAGCATCTGGGGACATCACAAAGGCCTTTGTCCTGTCAAAGAAGCCAGGATGCTTTTCAGCATGGAGGCTGTATCAGGCAAAATGGGAGATGACAGTGGGTTTGACTGTTCTATCTCCCTTCCACACCCAGCAGCTGCGTTTGGTCTTGGCTGCATACAGAGGGAGATTAGGACTTGGGGATTAGGAGTTTTCAAAGTTCAAGAACCTTGGAGATAATTTAATGTAGTTGTTTTCAAATGCCCTTTAACCATGAAACCCTTCATTCAGGGAACCCATCCTGAAAGTACGTTGCTGGAAACAGAGAAAGGCACATGTGCTCTGGCTGAAGAGAGAGTGGGACGAGTCCTGGACCCGGTCCACTTAGACCACAACTCAGACCCTCCAAAACTGTATCGTCCAATATGGCAATCACTGGTCACATAGATCTATTTAAAATTAAATAAACTTAAATTTTAGTTTCTCAGTCACACTAGGCACATGTCAGCAACCAATAGCCACTAGTGGCAAGAGGCTACCTACTAGACAACACAGATGGAAAACAGGTCCATCATAGCAGGAAGTTTTGTTGAACAAAAATTCCATTGAACGGTACTGCTCTAGAGCCTAAGAGATCGCTAAGGAGACTGTGGAACTTCTAAAACTTTAAGAAACACAGTGAGAAAACCACTGGTGTGTCTGACATCTGAGCAAAAAGAAAAGTCCAAAGAGGTAGCATGATTTGCAAACAACGTGGTTAGTTATTGAGCCCCACCTCTGGGCTCATATCTCATTTTTGCCTGCACCCAACCTTTAACCCCACTGTTCTCTGTTACCATCCCAGGATTCACCCCACACACACCTAAACCTTTCTCTGACATCTCTACTGTTTAAACAGTAGGAACCCAAGTCCCAGACATCTTTGAGGTGTGGAAAGGTACTTTAAAATTTTTAATCAGCTTCAGGCATTTAAACAGAGACATTTAAACTCACACCAGTCCAAGCACATGTGGAGGAAAATCCTGACAATTAGTAAGAAACTAATTAATCTTTCTTTGCCACATATACCCTGGCAGGATCTAAAAAGTGCTGTTTTGCTCAGAGCTGCAGGATTGTTTGCTATGGAAACAATGCATAATTACAATGCTGATTTCTTGACTTAGTTTGGAAGCTGGCAGTGGAGGGCAGCTCTTGCCAGCAACCGCCCCTGCAGTTAGAAAGAAAGGGAATTAGAAAATAGAAAGATACTTTAATTAGTGAACTGAGGCATTTTGGATTCTCTGCTTTCCATAAAATAAACATATTTTATCTTGCATGGCATCTTCCAGTTCAGGTACTTCAAAGTGATTTCTTAATTACACCTTGTTATTTTTCAATCTAAGTGTTACTGTTATTATTATTTTGAAGTATACAGAAGTTCAGATGGCAGGACTATTATAAACAAGGCTCTTCAAAGGCAGAACATCCTTCAGCACCTGGTAACTGGCTATGCTTTCTCCAAGGACCCAGAACTGGCCCAGTTCTAGTTCATGTCTGATAACTTTTTCTTCCAGTCCAAAGCATCCTGTGGCTGCCACTAAGATATGTCTCTTTGGAGGGAGATGTCCTAAGTATGTCCATGCCGGAAAGAACATCTTCACGCACCCAGATAGCCAGCATCTCTATATGTCCTCCAACCGGTAGCCATCTAAGTAGCCAAGAGTTAGGGAATGTGAAACCAGTGTCAGGCACAGTGCTAGGCACAAAAGCAGTTATAGTCATGAAAAAAATAGTATTTTGTGGACAAGTCCTGCTGGGGGTGAGGACGATGGAGATGCAAAGACCCGACTTCGGGGACCAGGTTCAGTGATGCAGATCCACTTTATTCAGGAAGTAAGCTAGCTTATATACCTGGGTTCAGCCTATAGGGTGTTACAGCGTGTTCCTCAAAGCCAATGACTGAAAATATCAGGGAGCTGCGTGGTTGGCCCTAAGTCACTTCCTTATAGCGGGCAAGCTTCTGGGAGCTGGAGTATTCTCACAGCATTGCATCAGCCACAGCTGCAAGGAATGCGCTCTGCGCTCCACCCACAGTATTTAATAGTGAAAACTTACTCCTGAACAGTCACAATGTGGCATGGCATTTGTGATAGAGGCAATTATTGTAAAGAGTGCTGAGAAAGCTTTAGCTTTCATCACGACACTGAAATTGTTCTCTCAAATATCATGCTACTGAACCTCTGTGTGTGTTATTTCCTTGACTCCTTCCCCTGTCTAGATAATTCCATCCATTCATCAAAGTTCAGTTGAGGTCACCTTTGTCTGTGATTCACTGTCCTTAGGGCAGCTCATGTATGTCTTTATTTAATTCAAGCATTGCTTTGTAATTAGTTGTTTATGCTTCTATTAACTCTTTAGAATATGATTTTAACCCCTCTGCGATCCAATTTCTTTATCTCTACAACGGAGCAATGTGAAGAGAGTACAATAGTTCTCAAGTAAATGGTGACTAATAATATTATATAAATTAATACATGAATGAGAGAAAATGTGATGTATGACGGGTCATAAAAAATGAAATATGTCAGGTGGAGAAGATATCTTCATTTTAGTAACATCTTAAAGTTTTCAATTGATTAAAAACTGAGAACTAGTTTGTTGAAAGTTCATCATTCATATAATAGATTTATTTTATTTTATTTATGCATTCACTTAATCACTAAGCATTTATCACAAACATACACATGAAATAATTTGGAAAATTTGGAGAGGAAGGACAAGGAATCCTCTGAGGAAGATTTTTAAGTTAAAGACACATGAAATAGTTAACTGTAGACATATGACTAGTAAATGCAGAAATAAAGACTATATATGAAGGGCATATATAACAAATGCAATAGTTGTTTGGAATATGTAGATTTTTGCTCCTGTTTTGATTGAGGAAAGTTTCACAAAAGAGGTGAGGCTTAAATGGTTCTTTAAATATAGATAATGTTTGGAAGGAGAGTGGTTGGTAAGGGTTTTCCAGCAGTGGTGGACCAGGATGATAAGAATGGAGGGGGCATGGACAAGGTAGACTCAGGAGATAGCAAGTAGCGCAGTTAGCTAAAACAGAGGGCTTGCAGTGAAGAACTGCAAGAGATAAGATTTATCTATTTATTCTACAACACTTGCTGAATTCCTACTATGTACTAGGTTCTGCTCAAGGCATGAGAAGTATAATAATAGACAAGGTAGAATGCTGATTACAAGGAACTTATGATCTAATGGACAAGACAAGCAATAAAATTTTGTGTAGAAACAAAAATACATAATAATATCAAGAAGTAGTAAATACCATGAAAAAATAATAAAGAAGGTCAAGAAAGTCTTTTATGATGATGTGACATTTAAGTGGAGACTTTCATGACATGATTGAAAGAATCACACAGATATCTCGGGAGTTATTCCAAGTAGAGAGGACATCAAATGGTAAAGCTTTGAAGCCATCACATACTTGCTATATTTGAAGAAAATAAGGAAGCCAGCCAGGGATAGTGGGCAAGGAGAAGAGTATTAGAATACGATATCAGAGAAGTAGGTAGGGTTTGGCTCAAACACAATTAATGAAAAATTTGCAACTCATTCTCATTGTGATTTGAAGCCATTCAAGGTTGGGGTATGAATGACATAACTATTTTTTAAAAGGATACCTCTGACTGTTGTATAAAGTACAATAGATAGTAAGGGAGTGATCACAGATAAGCTACTAAATACTATTTTAAGTGTTTCACAATTTTTTACTTATGTGAACTCAACAAAAACTCTATGAGGGATCTCTGATCATAATCCCCACCTTACAGAAGAGGAAACTCAAACACACAGAGGTGGAGCAAAGCTAGGATTTGAGTTCATTCTCTACCCACTTGCTTAAACTGACTCTCTAGTTTCCACCAAGGCTTGTATGAAGTGTAGCAGTGAAGATGGCGAGAAAAGGTTGAATTTTGGACGTAGAGCCAACAATGTTTGATGATTGGTTAGATATAGGGGAAGAAAGAAAAGAATAATCCTAAAAATTTTGACTGTGTAACTGGATGTTGATAACTTTGAGTTAGAAACATTGAGGGAAAATTAATTTGGGACAGGGAAGAAATCAAGGGTTCAATTTCTTGAAATTTTAGTTGCTGAAGACATCTACTTAGAGATGATCAGGAGCAGACTGGTTATCAAAATATAGAATTTGGGGGACAGGTTGGTGTTGGAGATAAAAATTTTGGCATCATTGTATGTAAATGATATTTTAAATCATATTACACAAAATCATCTAGATAATGAATATAAAAAGAGAAAGGCTGAAAATCAAAGGCACTCTAACAAAAAAGAAAGAGGAAGAACTTAATATTAAATTTGGCAATGTGGAGATGGTCATTTGAGTGAAGTGAAGACAGATGCTTGATTGAACTGGGTTCAAAAGAGAATAATTGGTCTTTTTATTTTTTAGAACAGTTTATAAATTACTAAAGTTAAAAATAAAGTTACTGACATTATTTTCTATGTTTAAGTCATTGCTTAATAAAGTTTTTATGTGTATACTTATATACACATACAAACATCCATATTTTGTATATCAAGTAGAGGAGTAGAGACAATGAGTATATAAAACCCAAGGCATGTTACTATGAAAGGGAAAAGAGAGATGTATGGTAGCTGGACATGCATAGGCCCACCCCACTTTCCTCCCACCAGATGGGAGGGAGTCCCTTTGTGCACTAAAATTTTTTGAGTTATGTACATGAATACTTGTCGAAAATAAACTTTTTAAAAGCCAATATTAAAGTTAGGAAATATTGCCAATTTATTATCAGTAAAAAGCTAATGTTATTTCAACAACAAATACTGAGATATAAGAGGACCCCTAGTGGGCCTGTTGCACAAAGACAGCAGGATATTTGGGAGATCATAAAACATTCCACATTGGTTTCCTATGTGTCCTGAGAAAAACATAGATATTCCCCAAAGCAAGGTAGCAAAACAGCCTAAAGATTTAAAAACAAAGAAAAAATATTCTTCTTCTTATGTATGTAGTTTTCCTAGTAAAATATATGAGTAGGTTTATATTCTGAGTATCCACCATGTACTAAGCACTACGGTAGAGTGTGTAGGTGGGGATAGGGGGACGGAGCAGGGAGTGGGCTCTAAAGATGAGTAAGATTACTTTGATGAACCTAGGCTCTCTTTAAGAAAATGAGTCCAACACAAAAAAAGCACTATTTTTCTATCTGTAAAATAATTCAGTTTATGTATGTGATCTATGACCATTTCCAACTCAACAAAAAATATGACCATTTTTAATGGGGTCTTAATGCTGTAGACATTTGACAAAAGAGAAACTAGAAAGACAAATAATGAGAGAAATCCTATTTCATGTAGACAGATGGGTGGAAATTGGCTTACCTGGAGGACCATTTTGTTTCGCAACTTTCTCCTCTTTGCATGCAAGATGCTCCTTCCTCTGAGTTAGATGTGGTTGATAGTTTGGTCTTCCGACAAACTCAAACAGTATTGTTGTGACAGTGGAGAGTAGAAGTCAAAGTTAGAGAGCATCAGTAAGTATAAATTAGGGAGAGCTTATTGTCATTGTATGTTTTATTTTTGAGTCCTCAGTGAAGAAGTTTTGGATGAGACTCCTTCCATTCAGCAAGTTAAAAGGGGGAAAATTAGCGATCTTGAGTAGACAGGTTTAGATTCCCATTGACCATCACTATCACCTGTTAACTGTAGAGCCAGGGCACGTGCTGGACAGTGATCTGCTGACTAAAAATTGAGGGAAACTGAGAAAGGCTGTGCATGTGTGAGCACAGGCGGCACATGGGAAATCTGTGTACTTCCTACTCAATTTTGTTGTAAATCTAGAAGTCCTCTAAAAATAGTCTTAAAAAAATGGGGAATATAACTACTTCATAATATTATTATAATGATTTAAATAAGATGAAAATAAAAGACATATATTAGACACATATTAAGTTGGAGCCATTAATTCTAATTATATTCTATCTCTAAACTGCTCTTTTTTCTTCTCCAGATTAGGTCCAGGTCTACAAGTGAGCAAGCCCTTCCCCTGGGAGGGTCTCCCTTCCTTAGATCAGTACATGGCATCACACCTAGTGATACTCTCTTAAGGCTAATCCTTGCATGTTCAATTTATGTGCATAATAATACTAATAATTACAACTATCCTTTATTGGTTACCTGCTAGTGCCAGGCCCTGTGTGTGAAGCTGTCTGCATAAACTAACACAACCAATAACCCTATGACATGAGTGAGTTTCTTAACACATTTCACTCTTATTTATGTTTTTTTTTGTCATAGATAGCAAAACTGAACATTTAAATGACTTGTTCTAAATCATGTCATAATCAAAACACATCTTCAAAAATCTTTTACATGTCCAGCCAGACAATGGGCATCATGCAGAAGAAACTGATGAGAGGTCATTGTCACCTAATTGACTATTTGAAGAGGGCAAATCAATGTCTTATATCACTGAGGACAGGCCCATAATTATGCACTGCAATAACCAGTGTCAGTCTCACAGAAATTTTTTCTTTTAAAGGGAAGAAAAAAGAAGGAAAAATACAGACTATGTAAAACCTCCATTAACAGAAATCTAATTTTTACAGTCAAATAACAAGACTCTTTTTCTTCACTTCTCACTTCCTCATTTTCTACTCTCTGTTTTTAGGACCAAAAAAGAAAGAAAAAAAGACAGTGACACTTCTTATCAGAAATGTAGATGTTGTTGTTGATGTTGATTTGAATTCCAGGGATGTGCTGGTGAGTGGTTGTCTCAGGGGGATAGTGACTGACAGAAAGTTGCTAACAAACACAGGCAAAGAATACAAATTCCTTTCTTAAACAGATATAAGAAAGAACTTATCTGCACAGGGAGTGCTGCAAAGAGCAAAAGAGTGCAACTGGGCTCCTGGTAGGGGATGCAGCATCCCTACCCCCCCATCCCAATGCTCCCACCCCCACCCCGCCACATTTCCTGTACATACTCTAACACCACTGCATGGGGCGGATGATGATTTGGTAATTTGGTCAGGCCCTTCTCGACTCTGTGCTGGGCCTTCCCAAACTGGAGGAGAGTGAGGCGGGGGGGGAGAGTGGGGATGGAGAAGGTGTTTTTATACCTCTGTGGCATTTCTTTACAGCTGTGAGAGAAGAAAGTAACAATGCTGTCCAAAGCAAATTACTATTAAACTGTATCAACAAGTTATTATTCAACTGTATCAGAGTAGGCATGCATTTTGCCCTGGGGATATTACATCTCATTCTCATCAGTTTAGGAGCTAGTATGAGCCAGTCTTGCACATGGCTGGGTGAAAGAAACAGACTGCACTGATGTGGTCAACCTAGGAGTCACTGCGGTCTGACCATCCCAAGAGGGATCACACTTTCATTCTGTTTGAAGTCCAGTGCTCGCTGTTAGAGTCAGCAATCTCCAGGACTGAGAGATGGGGTTGTGTAGGTTACACACTGCTGTTTGATCATAACCCTCATTCTGCTCAGATTCCTATCCTTCTGGCTTCCCAGTGACCACGGCTTAGTAATCGCTGACTTCAGGACAGTAACTAAATCACTCGAAGATCTCAGTCATCAAAAAAAAAGTAAGTTTATTTTCTGCTTTATTCATGTAGAAAGTAAATAAATACAATAAATATAATGTTCTAAGATTTCAAAACAAGATATAAGAGAAAGTATCTGTATTTAATAAAAATTTTGATTCCACACATTCCATTTATTTAGGATTTGGCAATATACAATCTATATATCTTATTGTATTCACAGCAAAGATAAATAAACTTTCTCTCGCCTACCTTCTCTCTTTATCAGCCGTTCCACATTGGAACATTGTTTTAGGAATTTTTATTTCAGTAAGAGTTGACTTTTCAATATCTAATGTGTAAATCAAAAACACATTAGTAGAAAGTGAATAGTGGTTTGGGAGATTAATTTGTAATTCATGCCTATCCCCAGATAATTCCGGAAGGTATGAATAAAGATTATACAAGATACATATATTATTGATACATATTAAGGAGAAATGTAGACTGCATTGAAATGAGCAGGATTCAGCTTTGCCTGTCTCCAGCTGGGACTGAGTCAGAACCCTCTCTGCAGCTTGCTTTTTGTTACATTAGCTGAAGCAGCAATGTCTTTGATTCCAAAATATAAGTGGTAATTATCTCTTGACGATTTATTTGAAAGCCTGAAGCAAAAACAAAGGTTAAAGCCTTTTGCAGTTTGTGAAAGACTAGTATTGAATTAGAATTGCATTGTTTTCTACAGCACTTTCTAATGAGCAGCAAAGTTTCCACGTGGGACAATCACTCTTTCAAATTTCTCAAGTTCAGATAACACAAACTATCTCATATCAGTATCTCTCAGCAGGTCTTTCCGTACTGAGAGTATTCTGCTAAATCCAACAGGCTCATACAAGCAAGGAAAAGATGCAAGGATGGAATACCTTGAGGGGAGGAAATGACCGTTGAACCAATTAGCCATTTCCCAACCTCCCTTCAGTTTGAAGATAGGTTCTGTTCTAGACTTTTTATGCTCAGAGATTTTTTTACAAGTGGTAATTATTATTCTCTAATTACATTAAATTCCAGCTTCTGTGATCTCTCTTGAACCTTGTAAAATTACAAAGCAATTCACTGAGGTCATGATGAGCTTTCTAAATTAGACACAATATACTGATTTAATGTGGGTACAGCTAAAGCCCAGTAGTGGTAACTGATTGCTATGGCTGTAAATGTTAACAAATAAGCCAGGAAGGTGTTAGTAATCCTCCCCCACACACTTCTCTCTCTCTCTCTCTCTCTCTTTCTCTCTCTCTCTCTCTCAGCACACACACACCTTTCACTAGCTAAACTGCTATTCAAGTATAATTTTCAAAATGATAAAACTATAACTCTTACAGAAATTGAACATTAGTCAAAGATTCTATTTATTTCATTATATACAGGGGAAATCAGTAAGATATTATCAGAGAATTAGAAGAATTTGAAGATCAGGCAATCAAGAATGTGAGAATGAATTTGTTAACAGATGCAAACAGAGTTAATATCCCATAATACAATAAAATATAATGTTTGGAGTAGCCTTTTGTATAGGTCAGGAACCATGAATATACTTACCAGATTAAATCCATTTAACATTGTACGGATAAGAACCATGTACATTATATTCAGTTTTCTACAATTTCATTCTAACCCTACAGAGTTCCACAATAGTCCAGTCAATAGAAAACAAACAGAGGTGAAGCTTCTACAGAATAAACAGCCCCTCATGGTCAGCTGGACATTGCCCAAGGGGCATACCCAAGGGGGACATCAGCCATCTCTTTGGTCTATTTCTAAATATTTGATCATTTCTTCTAACAGTCAGCTAGAGTCAACTGGCCAGCTGGTATTTCAGAGGAAGGGAAAGGTGGCTAGAGAGAAATCAGGTGGGTCTTTAAACCCTCACAAGCAAGGGCTTAAATAAAGTGGAGGCCAAAACGTAAGACGTTTGTCTAGAAAGTTAGAGCTAGAAGAAAGTCTTTCATTTTAAAGAAAATAAGTTTGAGACTGCCATTTTGACAGCTGATAGATGTTAAACCACCTCGCTCAGGTGCCTTAGGTTTTATAGAGGCACCTTAGGAAACACCTCTCATCTTTGGTGTAAAGAACCTCCTTTCTCCTACCCCCTTCACACCCTGACCCTGAGTCATCCCCCTTTTTATTGGGGGAATAATCAGAATTGAAAAACATAGAAAGTATCATGTATTGGGACACTATTTCTTTTTAAATCATTAATACATCCTCTAACATTTTTTTTTCTAATGGAGGGATGGAGCATTTGAAATGGGATTTAAAGTACATGATATTTTAAATAAATGATATGGGAAAATAGCTTTATAGGTGGGGCTCAAGTCCAATGCTAAGCTACTTCTTTGCCTGTGCCTCATAGAACTAGAGCATGAAGGGGTTCCCTCGCCCTGCTCCATGTCCTTACTCTTTGGAATATCTTTGCTGGATTGGCAATCTGGCATTCCTCTGTATTCTAAACAGAGACACTAATTCCCCATAACTTTTTCATTCTTGAAAAAGACAAAGTCCTGAAAAACAAGACATCTTCCTCTCTCTCTTTTTAATTTCAAATAGTAGACTTTAAACATTCATCCTTTCCTAGGATTTTTCATGCATAACTCATTCAGACCAGGATCATTCCTATCTATATTATAGTCTATATTATTAACTCCTGCACATTTGACACTGATTGAACACAGGATGGTGTTGCTTAGTACCAGTAGATATGTGCTATCTAATCAGTAGATTAAAGATACTTATTAGTTAAAATTAAACTGATGCCAGTAGGAATAAAAGGCTTCTCAAAATTTATAGCTTGTAAAAGTCAGATTCTGATTACTATAATTATTTCTTTCAAAATGTAAAGTATATGAATTATTCACATTAATGAGAGAAAACCAGAAAGGAAGCAGGGAAAATGAATCTTATTTGTCATCTTGTCTTGGTCTTCCAGTCTTCGGCTAAATTGCTATTATTTCATTTTGTTAAATTCAGCTCACTTCTGTCAATACTATAGAGATATGGATGGAAAGAACAAAGCTGCATTTGTTGCCCCAAATTTAATCTGAAAATTGTATAAAGAGAAATATTTATGTAAGTGTAGAGTTCTGAAGGAGCTGATACCTGTCGTTTTGTCTCCTGGGCATTTTGAATGTTTTCTTCAGAACACTTCCCATTTTTGTCTGCAACTCCCCATAATAATTGTTACAAGGAACAAAGTACTGAAGGCTGCCTTCTTGTCACACAAAGCACTTTGCTCACAGTTCTTCCCTTTGAACTTCATAACTATGCTACTTGGGAGATAAGGCCGTCATGGCTAATTTCCTACAAAGTAAACAGAGATGTTTAGTGACTTGCAGAGGCCACATTTTCAGACAATAGTAGAGCTAGAAGTTCAGGCCCTGTCTATTCAATCCAAACCTTGTGCTCTATTTTCCCCTATAGTCTCTATTACTAGAAATTGTCACTGAAAATGGTTAAATTATAAATAAATATATGTGATTAACAGCATTCTCTAGCTTTGGTTTTTATGATAACTTTCAGGGTCACAGGGATCAACACTTCCTAGCACGATGCTCAACAGTATAGCTGTTGTAATCCAAAACTTAATGAGGCAGATACAAAATGGAATCATACGTAATGAAGAAGATGTGCTGTCCCACTGGGCCTAGGTAAGCCATTTTTAGCCACAGAAGAATAAAAAATTTCCAAACTTAGTTAATAAATGCAAATAGATATCCTTCAACTGTTAAGGGGAAATCATCTAAGCAAGACAATGGAGCAATATTTACCTGTCTCTGAAGAAATGAGCCTGATTCCAAGATGATGCCTATAAAGTGGAACACAGACTATATTCTTACATTGTTCAAATAATAGAAACTATGTGTCAGATTCACAAGAGGAAACCTTAGCATATTAAGAAACCAACACAACTATTTTCTCTTTCCATCACATTTGAGATCATAAAAAACACTCATCATAAAATGTTAGACTGACAATCATGCACAAATTTCTCTTGACTACTCAGCAGGAGCAAAGTGATGGAATTTTAAAACGCTGGATGGCAAGATATCAATAGGACACAGAATGAGGTTGCTGGGGCAACCATCTCCTGTGGCTTTCACTTCTAAAGGTGAAAATCCTACCTCTCTGAAAGGTCACTAAACAAACAACCGAATTACATTCTAGGTAGTCCAACCCTGAGAGCAGACAAACACTGTGTCCCAAACCCAGAGGCTTTCTGGCTTTCAGAACTAACTGCCTTTTCCAGAATATGTCCTCTGCCCGTATATGAAGCATCAAAGCACATGACCTGGCATACAGTAATTAATTAAAAATATTGTTAAATGATTATACTTCAAAGTCAAAATAATAAATTCCTATTTTAATTTCTATTTTGCCTACCTATACTCTAGTCTGTACCTGCACTTGAGGATATCATGCATTTTTAGGCGCTTTCAGATGCAAAATACAGAGATATGCTCAGGTAACTTGAGTTAATGGCACCTATGGGGAAGTATGAAAAACTGGAAACTGTCTCAAAAGCACACAGCTGGGGGCCACGGAGAACAGGCACACCCCCACGATAGGCAGCTCACTATACCAGCTTGCAGAGTTTGACAGTAACTTGAGGGTAGGGGCAGAAATTTTATTTCCGTGTCAAGATTATGTTACAGTTCCCACATCTACTTCTCCCTTCAACTGCTTCTTCTTGCTGCTTTGATAGCTATTTACTTTTTCTCTCTCCTCATTTGCTCTTCATGCTCTCAACCTCTGTATTCCTTCGGCTTGCTTATGACTTTGGTGCTCTACAGCTGCTACTCATTGCCTTTGTGCCCTGTCTCTCCATGTTTAGATCACCCTACTCTCTGTAACTTCTTAGATCTCTCATTCAAACTCTCCCAAAAAGAGCCTGCCAAAGGCTGTCAGCCCTGTACCTATTGCAGGCTCTCATGTGTAGAGGTCTGTATTGAGCTCCGTAGTACAAGAGCCCTTTCTCTGGTCCAATCCACTGTGGCTAGAGCAGGGGTCGGGAACCTATGGCTCGCGAGCCAGATGTGGCTCTTTTGATGGCTGCATTTGGCTTGCAGACAAATCTTTAATAAAAAATAATAATGTTAGAAATATAAAACATTCTCATGTATTACAATCCATTCATTTCCTACTCGTGTTCATGGTTTCAAGTGGCCCGAGCCAATCACAGCTATCCTCTGGGACAACACCAAATTTTTATTGGATAATGCATAACGTACACAGGTCGTTGTATGGCTCTCACAGAAGTACATTTTAAAATATGTGACATTCATGGCTATCTCAGCCAAAAAGTTTCTGACCCCTGGGCTAGAGTGATAGGGATGTATGATACAAACTTGGTGAACTTAAGGAAACATTCAAAGAGAGGGTGAAGTAGGTCCAGTACTTGTAAAGCTCAAAAGAGGCTATCAAGATCTGCAGATAAAGGATGGCCTCTTGAAAATTCTTCAATCCCAAAATCTGTGACTTCAGAGTTTTGAAAAAGAGATGAGGCCAAGCAATTTGGTACAGATCTGACTCTTTACCAAAATATAACTGAGGAATATTGACTTCCGGTAGTAAAAAGAAGACACTCCAGGAAGAAAGGCAAATAGTTTTTATTATTTTTATTATGTAATACAGTATGAAATCAGTATTCAAATATTCAATTCAACCAGCATAATCAGATTGTCAACAATCTGAAGTACCCCTTTAAATGGCATTGTGTAGTCACAGAGTAGGGCCATAATTCTAGAAAAAGAACTGCTAAGGCCAAGGCACAAATTTATCTCAGATATATGCTTTTGAGCATTCAGTCATTCCAACACTCATGTATACCAAAGATACCACGTAGTTTCATTAAAGATTGATCTATTAATAAGAACTGGTTGACCAAAATTCTACATATAAGATATGGGACATTTACCAATCACTATAATCAAATCTCACCTTACACTGAGTTGTGCAGCTTTTTATTGTTTCAAAATGTTCTCCAAAATTCATCTTCTGCTTCTAAACAAGAAAATATATATATTTAATTTATTTTATTATTTTTTTACAGAGACAGAGAGAGAGTCAGAGAGAGGGATAGATAGGGACAGACAAATAGAAAGGGAGGGAGATGAGAAGTATCAATCATCAGTTTTTCATTGCGACACCTTAGTTTTTCATTGATTGCTTTCTCATATGTGCCTTGACCATGGGGCTACAGCAGACCCAGTAACCCCTTGCTTAAGCCGGCGACCTTGGGTCCAAGCTGGTGAGCTTTGCTCAAACCAGATGAGCCCGCGCTCAAGCTGGCGACCTTGGGGTCTTGAACCTGGGTCCTCTGCATCCTAGTCCAATGCTCTATCCACTGCACCACCGCCTGGTCAGGCTATATAAATGAAGGTCACTGTGGTGGCACAGTGGATAAAGCGTCGACCTGGAAATGCTGAGGTCACCGGTTTGAAACCCTGGGCTTGCCCGGTCAAGGCACATATGGGAGTCGATGCTTCCAGCTCCTCCCCCCTTCTCTCTCTCTCTGTCTCTCTTCTCTCTCTCCCTCTGTCTCTCCCTCTCCTCTATAAAATGAACAAATAAAAAAAATTAAATGAAGGTCACATTTTAACAGAATACATACTCAGTTTATCGCATTCACTGATCCATAGATAATCCATGACAATTTTTTTTTTCCTACACAGAATTAACATTGAAGTTGAAACAAAACACTAACCTGGTTTTTAAAATTTTGTACTAGCAATTTCTTTGTTTAAAAAAAATCATTTTTTACATAACAAGAGATATTGTTCCTTCATGGGAAGTAAAATATCTCCAAATGCACTGATTTCCTTATAAAAAAATGGAGAGAATTCTTCATTTCTAGTGACAGCACTCAGAATTGAATTATTTTGTCAAAACAGGGTGATTTCTCAAAGCATTCAGAACACAGCATACTGACTTTTCAAAAGGAAATTGCCTCTTTACGTATTTGTACATGTCTGGTATTTTCATCACAAGAGCTTTTGCAATAGACATTGCTACAAACATTTTGCCACTTAATTAATTGGCAATAAGGCAATTTTGCCATAAAAATGATAAAATCATAAAAAATAAAAGAACATAAAATTAAAAAGACTTCATTGCACAATACAAAATATTTGAATACATTGAACATATGTGTAGATTCATGACAATATCATGCAATCAACAATTTTCTTTTGTGGCTTGCATGTATGCATTTGTTTTCATTCTGTGGGAAATGTGGGTTAGCTACTTCTCCTTCCTCAAAAAGAGCACTTGGCCTCCTTTTCTTCTGCCAATGTGAGTGTATCCCAAAATAAGAAACCAAGTCTTGGGGCAAATCATCATTATCTGGACAAAATGCTAACCATTTTAAGATACTACTTCAGCTACTAGTCACTGTAGAGATTATTATGAGGGTTAGCTAAGATTTGTATGGAATATAAAAATGGGAGCAACTGAGAAAACTTGTCAATGGAGAAATGAAACCAAACTGACAATTAGCTTAAATATATTAAGCCTTCTGAAGACAGTTGACTGATTTGTCTGGGGAGAAATGAACAAACAAACAAACAATTGTTAACTAGTTATTTTATCATTTTTTACAGTAAAATTGCCTTGTGGTTAATTAGTTATGTGGTGAAAATATTTGAGGCAAAAATGTTTTGTAGAGGCCCTGGCTGGTTGGCTCAGCAGTAGAGCGTCGACCTGGCGTGCGGGGGACCAGGGTTCGATTCCCGGCCAGGGCACATAGGAGAAGCGCCCATTTGCTTCTCCACCCCTCCCCCTCTCTCTCTTCCCCTCCCGCAGCCAAGGCTCCATTGGAGCAAAAGATGGCCCGGGCACTGGGGATGGCTCCTTGGCCTCTGTCCCAGGCGCTAGAGTGGCTCTGGTCGGGCAGAGCGTCGCCCCTGGTGGGCGTGCCGGGTGGATCCCGGTCGGGCACATGCGGGAGTCTATCTGACTGTCTCTCCCCATTTCCAGCTTCAGAAAAATACACAAAAAAAAATGTTTTGTAGAAAGATGTTTATGGCAAAGGTACCTATAACTATGTTTGTAGGCTCTTGTGTCATGATATTAGAAGAAATTATATTGAATATCAGAACTCTAGAAAACTGCTTCAAAATATAAGTAGGGGCCCTGGCTGGTTGGCTCAGTGGTAGAGCATCTACCTGGTATGTGGAAGTCCCAGGTTTGATTCCCGGCCAGGGCACACAGGAGAAGCACCCATCTGCTTCTCCATCCCTCCCCCTCTCCTTCCTCTCTATCTCTCTCTTCCCCTCCCACAGACAAGGCTCCATTGGAGCAAAGTGGGCCCAGGTGCTGAGGATGGCACCATGGCCTCTGCCTCAGGCAGCACAATGGCTCGGGTTGCAATGGAGCAATGCCCCAGATGGGCAGAGTATCATCCCCTGGTGGGCTTGCCAGGTGGATCCTGGTCGGGTGCATGCAGGACTCTGCCTCTGCCTCCCTGCTTCTCACTTCAGAAAAATAGAAAGAAAAAAATATATATATATATATAAAATTTATGTCCCTGTGTGGGGGGGGAATATATATATGTGTGTGTGTATGTGTATGTGTATAACTTATGTCCTCCAAAACTTATTACTTTACCAAGGAATTTAAAACCAAATTATATCCTTAAATTTATAACCAAAAATAAATTTTTAAAGAATACAGGGAAGATCCTAGGAAGATGACAGACAAAGGTGGATTAAACTGTGAGCTTCTACAAAGATACTCAGCGCTACTACAAACTTCCACACTT
Organism: Saccopteryx bilineata; assembly: GCF_036850765.1. Lineage (NCBI taxonomy): Eukaryota > Metazoa > Chordata > Mammalia > Chiroptera > Emballonuridae > Saccopteryx > Saccopteryx bilineata. Next base: position 101,873,441 of record NC_089495.1, on the reverse strand, counting down.
CTAGGCTGGTAGACAACAAATGCTACTTAGAAGTCAGATCTATAGCTGACAAATGTAGTAGGTTGAATGGTGGCCCCCAAAAGTTATACCCACATTTTAATTCCTTGAATCTATAAAAGTGACCTCATTTGGGAAAAGTCTTTGCAGATATAATTAAGTTAAGGAAGGCTCTAGAGCAGATCATCCTAGAATAGGTCCCCAAATCCAAACCTATAAGTTTCCTTACAGGAGGCACATGGAAGAGAGACACGGAGTGAAAAGGAGATGGCCACATGAAGACGAGGCCAAGGGATGCCGACAGGCACCAGCAGCTGGAAGAGGCGAGGCAGGCTTCTCTCCTCCAGAACCTCTGGAGAGACTGTGGTCCTGCTGCTGTTTTGAGTTCAGACTTTTAGCTTCCAGAACTGTGCAAGATACATTTTCGTTCTTTTAAGCTTCCCAATAGAAGGAGGACAGTCAGAGCTGGGAAACAGAAGGCTTGTGAGAAACATGCCACCTGCTTCAAAAACAAACTCTCCAATGTCTCTGCACGTGTTGCACCCGCTCCTCAGACGATCCCTCCCCAACTGTGTTATTTAGCTATCTCTTACATTTCTTTTAAAAATCTATTTAAATTCTGGGTTCTTAGTGATCCTGTTTGTCTTTCATAAATTCCTACGCTTAATCCCAAAACGACTCCAGAGTTTAAGGTTTGAAATTTTAAAATAAACCTCAATTTTTATTTAAAAACAAAACAAAACAAAAAAAAACCCCACCTGTACTCAAACTTATATCACTTTTTAAAAAAACCTTCCATACCCTAGCCTGGCTTAGATGTCCTGTTGGCTTAGATGTCCTATAACAAATTCTAACTGCTTACCATGTCATATTGTAATTGCACTGTGATGTACTTGTCTATCTATACTGTTACACTATATACTCTTGGGAAAGAAGGGGACTGGTTTGTATTCTATATTGTTAGCTTCGGATTTCCAGCACCCAGCACTGTCCCTGGGCCAAAATGACCACTCAATACATTTTCCTTGATTTATGGAATGAATGAATTGGAAGTCTACTATGCTGAACATTTTTGAGCTTATTCTTCATGGTAATGTGCTTTTAGAAAGCAGAATTATGACTGAAAGATAGATAATAATATTCCAACACCAATCGGTATATTTTAAGAGACAGAATATGCTGGGCAACTTTGAAATGTGCACCACTCATTGAAAGTGCCCTAAAAAGCCCCAGACATCAGAGATAGTATTGATACAATTCTTCGCATTGTTAGAGGTGAAGTAAAAGATCTCTAGGGACTGTTCCTTCTCTAAGATATTGTTACTTTCCATATTCCAGAATTCCTGTAAAAGAACTAGTGCTGTTTATTTATAGTATCTAATTCCATGGAGTTTCTTAACCACCGATCAAGTGAAATTTTGACCACAATTGACTATCGACTGTTTGCTATTACTAGAATCACTTAGATATGTCAACCTATAGTTGTTGGTGCCAATTCAACACCAACAGGAATCCCCAGTCTGGGTTGCAGTGAAGAAGGAAACTGTATTCAGTGCGAAACAGCTTAATTATACAGCACAGCTGTGAAAACAGCACAGCTGAGGCAGTCCTGGGACTAGGTAGCCCTGGGGCCAGGTCTGTTGTCTCTGGCTAAACTGCTCTGCTTGCTCCTCAGTGGTCTGCGCTGCCTGCTTTTTGTCAGTCAGCTTTGAACTGTGCTAGTCTGCTCTGTTGTGCTTTAGTTCTGCACTGGTCTGCACCAGTCTGCTCTGGCCTGCACTGGTCTGCACCGGTCTGCTCTGGCCTGCACTGGTCTGCACCAGTCTGCTCTGGCCTGAGGTGGCCTGCTCCACTCTTCTCCAGAAAGACACCCTCTGTATTTCAGCTAGCTGGGGAAACACTGTCTTCAATCTTTGGTGGAAAGGGAAAGTACAGTATCCCAGCCAAAGGAGAGATAGCTTATATAAACAGAACATACCTGCTCCCTATCCCTGATTTGTCAGTTCTCATGCCATCAACGACTCCAAATCCTCACAGTTTGATTGATCCAAAAGGCACTATTCTGATTGGTCAGAATAAAGCCAGTTGGTTGGAGCTGCACAGCTCTTATTGGATAGGGAAAGACTCAGTGCTATTGGTTGAAATAGGACTCCAGAAACTCCTGTGTAAGGGCTAGCTCAGATGACAGAAGACAGTATAGGCAGACAGTTCAGTAAAAGGCAGGTAGTTCAGTGTAAGCTTCTCCCTGAAGTGCATTCTGTGTGGCAGGCCCCTGTGTAGAAATGGCTGCTAGACTCCATTCTTCTTAAACTTAAGTCCAGTTAGCCACCAGCATCCCTGCTTAGTAGGTGTCTTCTACCTCAGGGTTCACAGATGAGTAAGACCCAGTTTACCCTTGCAAGAAGCTATGATGCCATAAGCATGAGGTCACAAACACAAAATGCCATGGATGTTCATGGGAGAAAAATATCATATCTAAAAGAAGAGAATTAAAGAAAGCAAGATGAAACAAGTGGCCTTTGAAAAAGACCTTGAACAATGGCTATAATTTCGAAAGACCTTAGGAGGAAAATCTTTTTATGGCTCACTGTTTCATATTTAGATGTTTCATGTTTGCTGACTCTTTATTAAGATTCAGTCATTTACAAAATTTGTCATTTACAAATTTTTTTTTTAAGATTTTATTTATTCATTATAGAGAGGGGAGAGAGAGAGAGAGAAGGGGGAGGAACAGGAAGCATCAACTCCCATATGTGCCTTGACCAGGCAAGCCCAGGGTTTTGAATCGGCAACCTCAGCATTTCCAGGTTGACGCTTTATCCACTGCGCCACCACAGGTCAGGCTACAAAATTTTTTTTTTATTCATTTTTTTTTTTTTTTTTTTAGAGAGGAGAGAGGGAGAGAGAGAGCCAGAGAGCCAGAGAGAGAGAGAGAGAGAGAGAGAGAGGAGAGAGACAGGGGGAGGAGCTGGAAGCATCAACTCCCATATGTGCCTTGACCAGGCAAGCCCAGGGTTTCGAACCGGCAACCTCAGCATTTCCAGGTCGACGCTTTATCCACTGCGCCACCACAGGTTAGGCCTACAAAATTTTTTTGAGAGAGTTAATCTTACATACCCTTCAGCTTTAGTCATTTTAATATAATGACATTTGGCTTATGAATAGTAATCATCATTGGCTATGAAGTGAGACATGGAGCAAGAACTACCAGCCAAAAAGAAATCTTCCCCATATGATCCAAGTGGTTATCACAAATTCCTGAAATTTCAGCAACAAAAAATCATTCCTCTGACTTACATCAGTACTGTAATATTCCTAATAGTTATATTTTTTGTGATATCTCTGATATTTCTTAAATCAATCTTCCCAGAAAGTACCTATTATTTTAATCTTTCCAGAAAAATGTTTTTCCTTTGATGTTTTCTTTTTATCAATGTATGCTTTAAATTTTAAAATAAATTTTATTCTATTTTTTATGACTTTATTTTTTAATGTAACTTCTGGATACTTATTTATTTATTTTCTGGAGGTTTTTCCCCCCTGTTCTAGGCATTGTCTGTGGGAGGATATTCAGAAAGAACAGCATGGAGGCTTGACCAGGCGGTGGCGCAGTGGATAGAGTGTCGGACTAGGATGCAGAGGACCCGGGTTCAAGACCCCAAGGTCATCAGCTTGAGTGTGGGCTCATCTGGTTTGAGCAAAAAGCCCACCAGTTTGAACCCAAGGTCACTGGCTCCAGCAAGGGGTTACTCGGTCTGCTGAAGGCCCGCGGTCAAGGCACATATGAGAAGGCAATCAATGAACAACTAAGGTGTTGCAATGCGCAATGAAAAACTAATGATGGATGCTTCTCATCTCTCTCCGTTCCTGTCTGTCTGTCCCTGTCTATCCCTCTCTCTGACTCACTCCTTTCTCTGACTCACTCTCTGTCTCTGTAAAAATAAATAAATAAATAAATAAATAAATAAATAAATAAGAACAGCATGGAGGATGTTCAAAATATCTTTGTCTAAACTAGTGTCCTTCAAGAGCTGGCCCCGCTGTTTGTGGAAAGATTTATGGGACAGAATGCACTCATGTGACTTTCATAATCTGTTGTCTATTTGTATTTGCAAGGTTTATACTAACAGACTCTTTATTTCAGTGGTAAATAGCCACATTTAATAAGCTGCCCAGAGGAAACTGTGTGGTCCCAATTAGTATTGCCTTATACTCCGAACAGCAGTTTGTGGGCCCCTGAAAGGCACGACATTAAAATGTTTTCTCCGCAAGGTACACTTTATTCATCAAAAGTAAAACTCTTTCCAAATTGTGTATACATATTATTAAGTACCAGTGTTGCTTTAAAGAAAAATTAAAAACTGGTGGGAAAAAAATGCAAGCAATTTCATGTACCCATCCTAAAAACCATTTTAGTTTACTGTTCACTGTAATGCAACACTCCCTAATCTAAATTTTGTGTATTTAAAGAATTAAAAAGATGAAGACATGTTGTAATAAATATACGAACTTGTGTTATTTATCAATATATTAATGCCTTTATGCAGCATATAACAAGTTACTAAGCTAGGTTCTAATGAGACAGAAAAACATGTATAAGATACATCTGTTTTGAGATATTTCTAGTATAGTATAGTATAGTATAGTATAGTATAGTATAGTATAATATAGTATAGTAACTAAAACATTATCTGAAGTAAATATAGCATAAAAAGTCACAAATGTCCAAAGGAATATGGATAAGTGCTCTGTGAGTTCACTGCTGAGAGATGCCCTGTTTCTCTTGGTTATTATAGTTTGTATCCAGTATTTAAGGTCCTTCGGGTCCTGAGTACATAGCACTTGGTTCAGCTCTCTTGAATTTCTTCTCTTTCTCTAATACTGAAAAAGAAAAAGCCTTCTATTTGCTTCAGAAGCGTTAGCACAAAGTTGGAACAGCTTAAGCTATCATTTGTGGTGGCTCTTGAAATGAATCAGCCATGAATACTTCTCTGAAGCGATCATAACCATTAGGAACTATAAACAAACAGAAACCAAAATCAATAGTTAACGTCACAGTGAAATAATGTCTTGTTTCTTTCTAGAGGAGACTGCACAAAACACTTCATTCTCTTTAATCTGCTCTAACCCCATCATATCCCATTGTTTATGATATGAACAATTACAACGATGCAATATAACACACTCAGGGACTCATCAGCTCCCACCTTCCAGAGGCACTCAGCCTGCACATCCACGATGAGTAATGGTGCACGGAGACATTGCTTAATATCTGTAATCAGTTTTAGTCTGATGTGATTCGCAAAATGCAGTCTTCTTTTCCAATAAATGATAAATTATAAGGCTATTGCCTGGCAAAGAGAGAGTCATTTCTTTCCCCAGCCAAAGATTTATTTCCCAAGCAAGTTGTTTTTGAATCCTTGAATGTCACTTTCAGCTGTTTCCAATCCTCTAAACATGCAATCTGCCAATCACCCAGATGTGTGAGGGGCGACGTGGGAGTGTGGAGTTATTTATTTAATGGGAAATGTTGCCATCAGATTTGAAGAGATGGTCTGTCAAAAAATCCGAGAGGGTGGCAAGGAAGAATTTGAGAGAAGACGGAAGGAGAAGAAAAGAAAAGAAGTAAGGGGAAAGTCACAAAGACAATGAAGTAGAAAATGTCACAAGTATGTAGTAAAACCTTATCAGATTTGAGCTAAATAATAAAAAATTATAGTTTTTCAAATGAAGCTAAAATGTTTGAATTATCCTTAGAAAATAATTTTCTAAGTATAGAAAAACTGTAAACAGGATTACAAAGCATCCAGTTAATCTACATTTAAAAATTCTCAACATCTTTTAGTAGTGTCTGTTTGCAAAAGCATAGATCTTGCCTGCTTTCTCGTCTACTAAAGTGGCTTTATTGAATCTCGGTTTCATACTCCTTCGTGAACCATGTGTCATTGTATTACATACCAGAACTGAGTTTAAAAAGGTTGCAGAAGTCAGGCTCTTCACTATCAAATTGTTCTAAATCAGTGTTGTTTTCTGTTAACTAGATTAGAACTACTATGCTAATGCAGTGGTGCCTCGTCATAGCGGGGGGTTAGGTTCCAGAGCCCTCCCACCCCGCAATAGGTGAAAATCTGTGAAGTAGCAACCTTATATTTATTTTATTATTTACATATTTTTAAGACTTTATAAACCCTCTCCACACTCTTATAAACCTTTCTCACACTGTTATTAACCTTTCCCACACTCTTATAAACCCTTCCTATGCTCATAAACAATTTCTACACTTTTAAACCTATGTAATTTTAACAACATATAAAATTCGATATGGGTACTCACCAATGAATATACAGTAATACTCTTTTAATATGTTTTAATTAATATTTTTATATCATATTTAATTTTTTAGGCTAGAAAGTGCTTATTTTACTGCAAAAATAATTAAAATAATAAATACATAAAAATACCTATATACTGCAAAATTCCAATATAGCAAAAAATCCGTGATACAAAATTAAATATATACAATTTAAAAATCCATAATACAGTGAGACTGCAAAAAGTAAACTGTGATATGATGAGGGACAACTGTAATTATTTTTTTAAACTTCTGCATTGTAACTTTGCCCAGAACCTTGCTGAAGAGTAACCATATAGACAGACTAAGGACTTCAAGATATTTTACCAGTTCTTTAATTACATTGGATCTCTGGACTTCAGCACCAGCATAAGCAGGTGCTTGCTCATGTAAGTTTCCATGAACCAGCACTGTCACAGCTATGGTAATGGGCTGCCACTTCCTTACAGGAATTTTCCTCTCACTTAACTTTCAGTTTCACTGCCTCTGCATTTTCTTCCATTCTGTGTGACTACTATTTCATAGTTTTCCCCATTGATTTTTTTTTTTATCCCATTTGGTCAGTTTCCACATGGTTCCTATCTCTGCTTCTTCTATATTTTCCCCAGGTGATAGCATCATTTCCAATGTTGTAGAGAACCACATTTTAAATTTTGGTGGTTTTTTTTAATTTCTAATTGAATTTGTTGGGGTGTCACTGGTTAACATAATTATACAGGCAGGTGCCCAATTCTACAACGTATCTCTGTACTCCATATTGTGTTCAGCCCCCAAGTCAAGTCTTCATCCATTTTTTTCATTGGACTTCTGGTGACTTAGATTTTTACTTCCTGATTTAGGCTGGTTTCTGAGCTTTACACTGTATTTCCAACAGGACATCTCTACCTGGATGTCTTCCACAGGCACCTACAATCTGATACATTTAAACTAAACATATTAGCTCTTTCTTCTCCCAAACTATTCTCCCTTCACTTCTTAACTTGGATGACACCATCAGACTAACTAAGTTGTTTACACGAGATGCTCCTTCCATATCATACATAGTGATCACTTAGGCCAATTTTATCTCCAAAATATCTCAAGTCTTCTCGACTCATCATTCTTTCTACTATTATCATAATTTGGATGGCAGTCTCCCAACCATGCATTCAAACTTCCCTACAAGTGATCCCAACAGATTTCAGTCTCATATATCACCATCACTCTACCCACCACCTCATGTTAAAGGCACACTGGAGAGCTCACCTTTATTGAAATTTACACATCCTTCTGAGAAGCCTTACCCTTTTTTCATGCTTCATCTTCTTCTGAAATGCCCTTATGACTTACCACTTGTGAAAATCAGGGCAAAATTAAGGACATAGGCTATGTAGTCAGAGATGCATTAATGCTACCAATCCACTTATTAAACATGTAATGTTGCAAAAATTGATTTGTTGTGTGCTTCAGTTCTTTTATCTGTAAAATGGCTATGTAACTCATACAATATTTTCTTCACATTTAAAAAAATTAAGACTGTTTTAGGTGTGCAATAAAATTGAGAGGAATGTAACCATATTTTCCATATACCTGATACGCCTACACATGCATAACCTTCATTATTATCCACATCCCCCACCAGAGTGAAACATTTGTCATGACTGATAATCCTACATCAATATATCATAATCGCCCAAAGTTTATTGTTTACAATACAATTCACTCTTGGTGTTGTAAGTTCTATGGGTTTGGACAAATACAGTGGTTGGCAAACCATGGCTCGCGAGCCACATGCAGCTCTTGGCCTCTTGAGTGTGGCTCTTCCACAAAATACCACATGCGGGCGCTACCTCGATAAGGAATGTACCTACCTATATAGTTTAAGTTTAAAAAATTTGGCTCTCAAAAGAAATTTCAATCATTGTACTGTTGATATTTGGCTCTGTTGACTAATGAGTTTGCCGACCACTGGACAAGTGTATTATGACATTATCCATCATTATGGTATCATATAGATAATTCTCTTTACTCTGTGAGCCTCTAATTATTTCTCCCTCTAATCGCAGTCCCTGGCAACCACTGATTTTTTTTTCATTGTCTCCATAGCTTTGACTTTTCTAGAATACCATGAAGTTTGAATCATATAATATACAGCCTTTCCAGATTGGTGTCTTTTATTTAGAAATATCCATTGATGTTCCTCCATGTTTTTTCATAGATTTATAGCTCATTTTTTTAAAGCTCTAAATAATATTTCATTGTCTAAATGTGTCACAGTTTATCCATTTACTACTAAAGCTCATCTTGGTTGCTTCCAAGTTTTGGCAGTTATAAAAAAAGATGCTGTGAACATCATGTGCATTTTTGTGTGGACATAAAATTTTAACTCCTTTGGATAAATACCTAAGAGCATGATTTCTATATCATACAGTAAGAGTATGTTTAGTTTTGTAAAAGAGCTCCAGACTGTCTTTCAAAGTGGCTATATACCAGTGGTATATTGTCCTCTTAACATGACTTTTACCGCATCCCACAAATTTTTATATGTAGTGTTTTAATTTTTGTTTAGTTAAAAATACTTTAAAATTTCTCTCAAATATGATTTGTATTCTTAAAATTTGTTAAGGTATGTTTTATGGTCCAGATGTGGTCTGCCTTGGTGAACATATCATGTGATTTTGATGAAGAATGTGTATTCTGCTATTGTTGGATGAAGCAGTCTATAGCTGTCAATTATATCCAGTTGGTTGATGGTGTTATGGGTTTATGTTGTTACTAATTTTCTGCCTCTTGGATCTATCTATTTCTAATAAAGGGATATTGAAGTCTGCAACTATGATAGTTGATTTCTCTATTTCTCTTTATAATTCTATTAGTTTTTGCCTCAATACTTTGACCCCATTGCTAGGTGTATACAGGTAAAGGATTTTATATGTTCTGAAAGAATTGGCCCCTTTATCAGTATGTAATGCCCTTCTTTATTCCTAATAACTTTTCCTATTTTGAAGTCTGCTGTGTCTAAAATTAACATAGTATAATACATGTTATATATTAAGGTATAGATATAGATATATTCACTTTCCTTCCTACCTCCTGCTCTTCTTTCTCCTCCTTTTTTCAGATGTATAAATTATATAATTTGTCAGCACAATGCCTTTGTTTTGGAATAAATTAAAATGAAAAATAATCAGCTATAAGACCCTTAACCCTTTAATCATATTACCTCTGTGATACATGTCTCTGATTTTCTCCTTAGAGCCAACAGCAGTAATCCCACTGCAGAATTCACACTTATCACTACTTTTAGGAAAGAAGTTACAAACAAATGGATCAACAGTTGTATTAGTAGAAAACCACTCTCCCTATTACCCCCCACCACCAACACTTCAGGAAATCTCTTAATAGCTTCATAAGTTGCCATTTTGTCACATAGAACCACAAAGAGTTAGAAGGGTCAAGATACCGATACATCAGGGGCATTAAAATATCATTGAAATATAACAAAATAGAAAGTTTTCTTTTTTATTATTTAACAAAACTCTTCTCAGTGAGAATTATCAGTATGTGTTCAGGTGGAATGGTGGGGGCAATAAAAGAAGCAAGGGTAGAGGTTAAAGGAGAGCCCCCACAAAGCACATGCTTGAGTAACAAATGGTGGCTGCTCCATCATCTTCTAAGATTTGCAGACAGGTAAATTATAAGACTGGTTTTCTGAATGAAAATGTGAGTTTATAGCCAGAGCTGAATCTCTTTGAACTAGCCATTCCAAAACTTCAGTATATGTCAAAATCCTCTAGAAAGGTATATTAGAAAATATTGCTGGGCCTCACAGAGTTTCTGACTCAGCTGGTCTTGAATGAGCCCCAAGAATCTGAATCACTTACAAGTTCTCAGGTGAGGCTGACACTGCTGACCTGGGGACCATACTTTGAAAGCCATTGATCTATACCAAAGGGAAGAAGCTGACCACAGTCCCCAGTAGTCCTGCTTCTCTACTCCTTCTCCCTTCTACAAAGAAATATTGAAAAAATTATGCTGGCCTGACCAGGTGGTGGCACAGTAGATAGAGCATTGGACTGGGATGCAGAGGACCCAGATTTGAAACCCCAAAGTCGCTGGCTTGAGCGTGGGCTCATCTGGTTTGAGCAAGGCTCACCAGCTTGAGCCCAAGGTTGCTGGCTTGAGCAAGGGGTCACTCAGTCTGCTCTAGCCACCCCCTGCCCCCAGTCAAGGCACATATGAGAAAGCAATCAATGAACAACTAAGGTGACGCAACAAAAAATTGATGCTTCTCGTCTCTCTCCCTTCCTGTCTGTCTGTTCCTATCTGTCCCTCTCCCTGTCTCTCTCTGTCTCTGTCAAACACACACAAGAAAAAAAAGAAAGAAAGAAAAGATTATGCTTTGTGCTCCTAATGATCAATATGCTCAGGGCACCTGTGAGCTTTGATATAGCCATAACTACAAAGTAATAAATAATAAAGCCAGTATTTTCCTCTCTTCATCTTCTTTCCCATAGTTTCCCTGTGGTGTTGATCACAAAATGGCTACCTTCACACCACCCAGTAAAAGAAAAAGGGAGGTCGGCCCAATATGAGAAAACATTTGACAAGAATATTACTATTATAATATAGCAATGTAGTGAGATATAAAAACACATTTTGTCTGTTTTAAAAATGAATTTCATCACTATCTAGAACATGCTTCATTATATTGGTTAGTGATGTCTATTGGAAATGAGGTTTCAAAATGCCTTGATGGCTCGCATATTTCTGAGAACAAATTCAAAAAATATTTCTTTGCATTTCTCAATAAAAATGTTCAGTTTGAAGTTGTAAGGATGATTGGCCAATCTTCTCTTTTATTTATATGCCTTTCAAGATCAATCTCAAGCCATTTCAGCAATGATTTGATTCAACTATTTCATTTTCAATAAACATTAGATTGCTTGGCAGCTACAGCTGTATTTTACTTAACTTTTAATCGGCAGATCCTAGCAAGCACCTGGCACACAGTAGGTGTTCAATTCATTTTTAACAAATGAAGACAATTTGCATAATAATTTTGTAATTAAATTATAATCATTTTATAGGAATTCTTCCCATGTGACCCCTTGCTTCACAGCCAACTAATCAGACATCACATCTTTCCTAAAACGCAGACCTGAGACAAAGCCACCCATCCAGGGCATTCTAACAAAGCACTGGTTGGTGGTGTGATTCCAGTGAGTGATCAGTCACTCATATGGAGTTCTTTGTTCACAATGAAGAAAAGAGATTTCACAGTTGTCATAGTTACTCATTTTTTATTCCTTGTCTTTATAGCTCTTTTTTCATAAGACATGAATCTGGTCCATTTAGAATGGACATCTCCTTCAGAGAAGACCTAAATAATGTATTTTCCATGGTAAACTTTAAAAATTTTTTTGAAGTATATTTAAAAGCTAGGCATAATCTATGTCCTTGACACATTTATATGTGATGATATCAAGTTGTTTTGATATTAAAGATGTGGTTTTCATATCCAATGGTCCTGTATAGTCACTGGACTCCATTTTTGGTGCCTGACTGCCAACAGCTTTCAAGCACCATGTGCTCCCTGTCAGCTTTGTGTGAGCTGTTAAGAAAGCTAGGTGCTCCCTCCTGTGGCACTGGTGGAATGTCAAACCATGCAAGCCCCGGTCCATGGGCACAGGAACCATCCTTTCAGCCTACTATCTAAAACAAACCAGTTTCAGTTCCAGACTCTCTAATCAGTTTTGGGGCCTGCTTGTGAGCCTTCCATGCTGTCCCCAGAAAGCCTCATTATGGGAATAATAAACCTTTTACTACCCTCTTAGTGCATGCATAGCATTATTGATCTCCATATCTCAAACCAAACTTGAGTGAAAAGTCCATCTACCTCTGCAAAAATATCTGGTTTGACCTGTGGTGATGCAGTGGATAAAGTGTCAACCTGGAATGCTGAGGTTGCCAGTTCGAAACCCTGGGCTTGCCTGGTCAAGGTACATATGGGAGTTGATGCTTCCTGCTCCTCTCCCCTCCCCCCCCAATCTCTCCATCTCTCTCCTCTCTCTCTTTCTCTCTCTCTCCTCTCTCTAAAAATAAATAAATAAAATCTAAAAAATAAAAAAAAATATCTGGAATATAAAATTGGTATCTGGAAGATATGATGAACTTTCACCATTTAATAATAAGAAAACAAACAACCCAACAAAACAAAATGGACAAAAGATTGAAATAATCATTTTATAAAATAAGATACATAGGCTCTGGCTGGGTGTTCATTTGGTTAAAGCATCATCCCAATATGCCAAGGTTGCAAGTTTGGTCCTCAGATAGAGCACATACAAGAATTAACCAATGAATGCATAAATAAGTGAAACAACAAATTGACGTTTCTCTCTCTCTCCCTTCCTTTCTCTCTAAAATCACTAAAAATTAAAAATTAAAATAACCTACACAGATTACACATATTCACCTGAAAATAAGCTCAACATCATTAGTCAAGATAACACAACACACCAATTAAATAGCTAAAAAAAACTTTTTAAAGACAATTCTAAATATCAAATGCTAGTACCAGAGCAACCAGAATGCTGATAGGAATGCAAAAGGAACAGGCAGTTTGGCAATTTACTATAAAGCTAAACATGCACTTATCATGCAATTTATCAATCCCACTCAGGTAAAAACAAAAATAAAAACAATGTATACAGAAAAATGTGTACACATTTGTTTCTATTGGCTTAATTCACAATCTCCAAAACTGCAAACAAGCCAAATATCCATAACTGGTGAATGAACAACCAACTTTGTATGTACACAGAATAAAATACTGCTCAAGATGAAAAGGGATGAAGTAGTGATAAACACAATAACGTGGATCATTAATACCTTAAACGTATTATGCTATGTGGGAACCAAATAAAAACCATAGGATTTTGTGCAATGAGGACATGGAAGACCAAAAACATTTTTCTTTTGTTATTTGCCACCTCTTCTTCAAACTATTTTCCCTTTCCTTTTTCAGACCAGTTGTAGTAAAAATCAAATTCTATCTTTTTAGACTGCTCAGTGAAGATTAAGTAATTTCAGCAGTCGGCATGAAAACATTCTAAATGGTTTGAGTTAATTTAACATTTTGCCTAATAGTATTTTTGCTCATATATCCTATCAATTAAGGGGTAATTTTAGATAAGTGACTATCATTAGAGGGAGAAGTGTTAAGTGTGGATATTTAAGCACTTATATTAGCCAGAGCCAGAATAATTTGATTAAATAATTTGGACAGATACCTTCTGGATATAATTCTATGAGGAACATAGGGGAAGAGCATCAGCTCCCTAGGGGGTCAAATAGAATAATCTGTGGTCAAAGAAGCAAAGAGAAGCACTTTATAAAAAATGGGGCTGTCTTCATTAGAAACATTAAAGATGCTCTGATAAACTCTATTAAGGATAATGGTGTTTCCTGAAGAAAAAAAAAACTGTGTGTTTCATGGCTTAGGTACTTGATTAAATGGCTAATTCACCTTCTTATCTCATTGATCTTGTTTTCTCCTTCACCTGCCCTTGAACTTATCCAGAAGTAAATGACATGTAACCACCAACTCTCTTCTCCTTACTCATCAAGGAATGTCAAACTGTGTCTACTGTAGTCATAGGTTCTCTCGCTCCCTGAAAATCAACCACAATCTGGGAGTCACTGTGTTTAATTTGGGAGGACACCTGCAAGTTGATTGTCCTATGGCTAGGAACCCCTTCTTAAAATGCAATTGGCTATCTTGAAGGAAAGGAAGAAGTCTTCCATTTGCTTCCTTTATTTTCAAATAAAAGGCCTTTTATTACTGTGGGATAAGGTGACTTGCCCCTTAATCCACTCCCATGTAGCCTACAGAACCCAAAAGGGAAGTTTCTTGTCAGGAGAATAGTGAAGGAGTAACCATGAGCAAACATGGCAGCTGACTGGTAGTTTCAAAGGGACCTTAAAGGTAAACCAATATCTATTTCTACCTTCGAGCAATGTGATGTAAGAGTAGTTTTTGGCCCAGGCCAGTTGGCTCAGTGGTAGAGCATCAGCCCAACATGTGGATGTCTCAGGTTTAATTCCTGGTCAGGGCACACAGGAGAAGACACCATCTGCTTCTCCACCCCTCCCCCTTCTCTCTCTCCCCCTCTCTCTCTCCCCCTCTCTTCCTCTCCTGCAACCATGGCTTGATTGGTTCAAGTACCTTGGCCTGGGTGCTGAGGGTGGCTCCATGGAGCCTCTGCTTCAGGTGCTAAAAATAGCTCAGTTGCAACCATGGCCCCAGATGGGCAGAACATCGGCCTTAAACTGGGGTTGCTGGGTGGATTCTGGTCTGGGCATATGCAGGACTCTGTCTCTCTTTTTCATCCTTCTATCACTTGGAAAAGAAAAAGAAGAAAAAAGAGTGGTTTTCAACTACTTTTCTGTTGTCAAAAATATGCTTGATGACATATATATATATATATATATGGTCTACCAGAAAGTTCTGTCCATGTTTGGAATAAAACAAAATACAAATTTTTCTTACCGTCAATAAACTTTATTAAATAATATAATTGCCATTATTATTAATGATTTCTTGCCAGCATGAGGGCAATTTGTATATCCCATTTTTGAAAAAGTTTTTATCTTTTGATGTGAAAAATTGAATCAGTGCTTGTTTGATATCTTCTTCATTTTTGAATTTTTTGCCCTTCAAAAAAATTTTGTAAGGACAAAAACAAGTGATAGTCAGAGGGTGCTAAGTCCGGGGAATATGGTGGATGCAACAGACATGCTTCTGTAGCATTTCTTCCTTGTTGAAATTCATAAAAATTACAGTGGCGTAAATGAACTTTATCAGTAGCCCTGGGTACACTATCGCTTCACACATAAGACTAACGTGAATCAACTTTGTTTTAGTTATTTGCTACATCAGTATGTATACATTAAGTGATAAAAATAGAGAGGCACACATGCGCCAAATAAACACGTGCTTACGTGTTGAAACTTGTGATAGAAACGGACAGAACTTTCTGCTACACCATATATATATATATGGTCATTCATTATGGACAGGTAATGAATAAGTTAAATAAATACTGTATATATATCTAAATATATATGATATAAAGTAATTATAGAATTCATTAGAACATATATTTGGTATATAATATATATTAGATGATATCACAAAGGAAAATAAAGTAGGGACAATGACTGGAAGTGTCAGGATACAGTCGTATTGCCGACAGTGGCTGGGATAGTGTCACTTCAGTTAAAGATCCAGCGGAAGCAAGGGAATGTGGCTTGGGGATATCTGGGAAAGAACCCTCAAGATAGAGCAACAAAACACAGAGGCCATGGAGCGAGAGCTCAGCCAGCACGTCGTGGAGCAGCAGGGACCGAGGTGGGGCAGGACTGGGCTGATGCGGGAAGCCAGTAAGGGATGAAGTCAGGAGGTAGCTGAGGCCCGATTGCTCATAGCTGTGTGTGTGTGTGTGTGTGTGTGTGTGTGTGTGTGTGTGTGTGTGTATATATATATATATATATATATATATATATATATATATATGAAGCATACTGAAAACTGTGGTTTTTACTCAGAGAGGGTTAGAAAACCCCTGGAGGGTTTGAGAAAAGAAATAAAATGACCTGAAGTATCCTTTAGTTATACTGTATTGACTGCTCTACTGAGAGTAAAGGGGGGCACAGGCAAGCAGAGGGCTCAGTTAGGAGGCTCCAGGGTAGTGGCAGTGGGAAGGATTTAAACCCTAGAAATTTCATTATACTGGATTGAATAGTCCCTTAAAAATGCTTGCTCCCCCCTGGACCCTCATAGTGAGACTTTATTCAGAAGTAGGGTCTCTGTAGATGTGATTAGTTAAGTTAAAATAAAACCATAGTGCATTAGGCTGGGTACTAAAGCCAGTGAGGGCTGCCTTTCTGAGAAGCCATGTGAAGACAGAGTACACAGGGAGAAGACCAAGTGAGGATGGAGGCAGACATTGGAATGATGCATCAGCAAGCTGAGGAACACCAGGAATTGCTGGCAATCACCAGAAGCTAGGAAGAGACAAGGAGAGGTGCTTCCTTAGGGCATTCAGAGAGAGCATTGCCTGTCAGCACCTTGATTTCAGTCTTCTGGCCTCCAGAATCGTGAGAAAATAAGTGTCTGTTGGTTTACACAACCCTGTTGGTGGTGCAGTGTAATGGCAGCTCTAGGAAACTAATACACTAATGAAGATAGAGCCGAACAGAGCAATTTACTGCTGACAGAGCAATGAGTATTAATTAGAGAAACAGACATAAAGGATACACCAAAATTATAGTTTGGTGCAACCAAAGGAATGAGATTTAGAGGCAATATTTGGAGTTCAGTTTTGGACAGATGTCATTAAAACATCCTTCTACTCAGTCCAGGCATACCATATTTAAACGACAACATACTAAAGGAAGGTAAGTCACACTCTTGCATGAGCCCCAGATAAAAATAGATTATGAATTTAACAAAGAGCACACTTTAATCGATTATTTCAATAAGTGTCAAGAAATAACTTGAGTACAGTTATACACTAAATCATTCTGCTTTTATTAAGTATATGAATGTGTTTCTCCCTCTCTGCTGCCAACAGGAACCATATGGAAATTGGACACATGGGGTACTGGGTCTTAGAATTAAGTAAGTCACCCATGGTGTTATGGTCTGAAACAAGAAGAATTTCATTTACAAGACAGCATCACTGATCATATCTTAATGCAACAGTAAGACTTTCTTCCATTGAGGTACCTCAGGGGACACATGCAATAAAACCACTAGAAAATATAGGCTTCTGATTAAAAATAATGAGGCATTTTATATTCTCCCTTGCCTTGAAATCCATCAAAAACAACAAAAAGATTGAAAAAGAGTCAAACTACCATTTTTTTAGAGAAAATGTGGTTGCAACACCAAAACACAAACCAAAATAAGTATTTGCCAAATAAAATTAAAATTGCACCCAAATTAGGAAGGATGTTGAGAGTTAACATAAAGTTCTTCAGACCCCATGCATGAATGAGATTTTACTTAAAGTGTCGCATACTACCAAATGGGAAACTTTATGATGCAGTTTTGGCAGAGACCTCAAACAGCCAAAATTCCCAAAGTGAGGTACCAGACTTTGCAGAGGAGGTGGCTGAACATTGAATGGCCTCTGTTCACCCTACACTCACCTCAGAGGAATACAGAGGTGGAGATTAAAGTGAGAAGAATGCCTCTGGAAAAGGATGGTGGACATCTGTGGTTTCTCTCCCCTCACTCTGCCATGGGGGAGGAGAGGGGCCTGCTTCTCTCAGCTCAAGCGGAAGGAGTGGTACTTCAAGGGGATCATTGAGACAACTGGGCTTGCACTTCCTGGAGCTTGTGCAGTACAACTGCTAAACTAGTCTGGGGGAGTTAAAGGTGAGAGAGGGTGCAGCAAAGACAGATGGCTGCCCTGGGAAGAGCCGGGAGTTTGTCAAGGTAAAGAAGGCATGAATTTGGGCCCTGGCCAAATGGCTAGGTTGGTTAGAGTGTCCTTCTGAAGCTCAACGGTTGCCGGTTCAATCCCTGGTCAGGGCACATACAAAAACAGACTATCTCTCCCTCTCTCTTCCTTCCTCTCTCTAAAATCAATAAAATAAACATTAAAAGGGGAGGGGAAGCTGGCCATATTTCTCAGTGGATGGAACGTTGGCCTGGTGTGCAGATGTCCCAGGTTAGATCCCTGGTCAGGACACACCATCTGCTTCTCCTCCCTTCCCTCTCTCCCTTCTCTCCCTCTTTTCCTCTTGCAGCCCGTGGCTCAGTTGATTAGACGGGATTGCCAGGTAGATCCTAGTCGTGGCCTGGGACACATGTGGAAGTCTGCCTTACTATCTCCCCTCCTCTCACATAAAATAAAATAAATAAAAGAAAAGAAAATAGAATGCCAGAATTTTAGACAGATTATTTATATAAAAAGAATTTAAAAGACCAGTTTTGGGGGGCTTTTGTTTTTGTTTTTTGTTGAAAGGCAGCTCAAGGAAAAGTTGTAAGAATTCAAGGAAGGAATGATTAACAACAGAAAATGAAAAGTAAGCAGGCAGAACTCAGGAAAGCAGTAGAAGGAAAAAAACTCTTTTAGACCTGAAAACCAGATAGAAACAACTAATAGAATAAATGTGGCTAAAAATAGCCAGCCGTATGATTGGAAAACAAAAGAATCATACATAAGAATATAAAAACTAGGAATCGTGATTAGAAATAAGATTGTGGATATTGAAGACAAAGGAACTTAAACATTGTCTATCTAATTGATGACCTTGAAAATAACAACAGATTATTGTATTATATGTAGATTCAATATATTATTGCAAAACCATTCTTAAACTCTTGGACCTTTGAAAAGTTGATAAATTTCAAGAATTAAAAAAGATCTCATGGGAATCCTTGTGGAAAATTCAAATTATTAAGAGTTATTTTTAAATCACATTGCCTTTATATTTCTCTTTAATTATATTTAATGCCAAAATATGAGTAAAATCTATGTTATAAATTTATGAAGTTAGACCCAAGAATGTTATACCAAGACGAGTTGTCTTTTGGGTCAAATATACAGGTATGTACAGACAATCCCAAACATGAGAAAACATCATGAACTTCACTTGAAAAAAATACTTGAGGCCTGACCTGTGGTGGCACAGTGGATAAAGCGTCGACCTGGAAATGCTGAGGTCGCCGGTTCAAAACCCTGGGCTTGCCTGGTCAAGGCACATATGGGAGTTGATGCTTACAGCTCCTCTCCTCTCTCTCTCTCTCTCTCTCTTTCTCTCTCTCTCTCTCTCTCAAATGAATAAATTTAAAAAAATTAAAAAAAATTAAAAAAAGAAAAAAATACTTGACATATATCTATTCAACCAAGAATAAATCAAAATTTTAAAATTAAAAAATTAAAAATGAAGATGCTACAGTAAAAATGCTGGCATTGAACAGAATTCATTTATTAAATTTTGAAGAATTGATGGAATTATGAGGAAAGAACAGAATATATGTATGTAAAAATTGAGAATTTGAGAGAAAGGTAGGAGGGATAAATATAAGATTAATTTCCTTATATTTATAGAAGAAAATCAATTAATAGGCCTAAACTTGAAATAGTATGTAAGTAAAAATATATACTCTTATCATGACTTTAATATTGTGTTGTTTTCATTATCTTTCCTTAAAATTGGAAAAATATTGTAGAAACTAATAGCTCTTATGATAAAGAAATATTTTTGTACTATGTAATATAATCTTATTTTAGAAAATTATGCCTAATCAGCTTACTTACTATCTGTGTAAATGCATAGAGTAATAATACAGATAATGCTCACCAGATATAAACAGTGACCATTTTGGGGTTGTAGAATTTGCATTAATTTTTAAGTTTCTTTCTTTTACTTTTTCTATATTGCTTGACTGTTTATAATAAGCATTTATAATTTTTTTGTAAAATAATTAATTTATAAAGGATAGTCCCATAATCCTTTATTCAAAAACCTTGGGAACAGATGTGAATTTTTCAAATTTTAAAAAAGTAATAAAGTGCTTCTGGAATAAAACCAAACATGTTCATATTAAAGCAGAAAAAGTATGACTATAATTGACCTTTTAAATGTGAGTTCAGGTCAAGTGTAATCAAATATAATTTTTCTGCAAATTGATAAAAAAAAAAAAAAACACCTTCCATTATCAGAGTTCTTTCAATTATAGTTTTGTGGATAAGAAAATATCAACTATAATACTTAATTTGAATGTCCACTTAAAGTATGCTGCTTAATATTCAATAATCCTCCTAATATGTTTGTGTTTGTAGTCTAAAGATCATGTGCAGTTTTCACAATTCTTCTCCTCACCATGTTCTTCAAGCTTCACAGTAATCTTACAGGCCTTTCCTCCCTCCCTCCTTTACCTCACTCTCCTGGTTTCATCAGTACAGAATGGAAGGAAGACTGGTAGACCTGGACAAATACTAAATTGAGAATTAATAAATTTTATTGTAGCTCCATTTCCTAATAACCATGTAACTTTGAACAAATCAATTTCCTCAGTGTGACTTGGTTTCCACATACCACCAAACACGTCTAGGACATTTTAAACCTAACTACAGTAGCTCCTTGAACAACATGGGAGTTGGGGCACTTGCCTGGTTTCAGGAACTCCCTCAGATACCAGAATCCATGGACACACAAGTCCCTATATTAATGGTGTAAATCAATACATACAGTTGCCCTGAGCATCCACTGACTCCTGACACAGATAGAAAACAGGAGAAACACTTATTTTTTAAAAATCCACATAAAGTGGACCTGCATGGCCCAAGTCTGTGTTGTTCAAGGGCCAACTCTAAGTGAACCCAGAGGTTAGTTTTGAATAGAAAAGAAGGGAGATATTTGTTCAGCAAGGACAACAGTGAGTGAAAATGGTAGTGACCACGCAGCAGAGCTCAGGAGCTGTTTGCCCAGGAGCCTCAGATTCTATCAGACAGGCTTGCTTAGCATCCTCATAAAAACACAGTCTCTTTTCTTTAAAATATACGTGTCAGATCTTCTTCTTTTCTCAGTCACTTGAACATAAGGCTAGCCTAGGCCACCCTAACAATATATCCCATCTCTACACATTAGATAACTGGATACAAGTGTCAAACTAAATCGGCATTTAACCTGATTTTTTTTATGAGGTTCATTTGGATTCTAAACCAAATCCTCGCAGACGTATCACCTAGTCAAAAAACAAACAAACAAAAAAAAAAAACAAGTAAGATAGAAATCTCCAGACTTTAATTTCTATGAATCATTCAAATCAGTTTAGAAATAATGAAAACATGATTCTCCTTGCTTAAAGTCCTACATAATAGGTATGTACGCATATTTGTCAGGCTTGTCTTTGAGTAAAATAGCTTCATTCTGAACAGCTTTTGGCTATGAAAGCAGTGAAGCTGTGATAAAAGATCTCTTAAAGTCATAAAAGACAATTGGACTGCTAAAGTTTCATCAGCAGATGCTCTGGAAAGACTATATGGAGAAAAATTCCAACTTAAGATTTTAGCTTATTAAGAAGCTCCAACAGGAAGTCGGGTACTTTGGTTGCTGACTGACACGGAAAACCCTTTAAAACCACACATTCCTTTGGTGGTTAATTTCCACAGAGAGAAATTCTGTCATGGATGTCTAATAAGATTGTATCCAACAACTGGAACTGCCCATGTAAGGGATGTAGGATTCAATGGGGCACCATTGGGAACGAGTGTCAGGTAACAAGGGAACACGAAATAGAAAGAGGTCAGAGGCTTATTTTCTCTGATTGGCATCCAAATTACTGAGAGGAGTTTTATCCTTTAAATTTCTTAAATATTCTGAGTACTGGATTAGCAAGTGCCAAGAAGGTCTGTTTATCTGGGCTTGTACTCAAACCATAGACCGCCTTTTTCTCAAGGCACAAAACATGAGGACTTTGGTGATATTGGAGGCTCTAGGAAAACAGGTCTGGGGAGTTAGACTATTAAACTTGGCCACACAAACAGACCATACATTGAACTCGACTGTCCCCATCATTTCAGAATCTTCATTGGGGACCAGCTCACGCGTGTGCACCCAGAACATCCATGTGTGCACGTACACACATGCACACACACAGGCTGCATTTTCCTTTATGAACAAATGAAACTCATACTTCTTACAAATATGACGTCACTTCAGCACTTTTTTCAGCCTGCAGGATAGTTACTAGATGCCAGCAACATGAAACATGTCTTTGTTTTTTACTTAACTACTTGAAAAATTAGCTTCCTCTTTTGTAAAATTAGAATCTTGTCTCTGAGTACATTTCAGGAATGTTGTGCTGTTTAGATGAGCACTTTTTACCTTAAAACCTTACACCAGCACTCCCAATGTGTCCCTTGGGAGATAAGTCCTTGAAAAGGTTAATAGTGTGCAAAAACAAAATAAATAAGTTAAATTGTCAGCTCAAGTTAAGTCAGGAAAATCTGAGGTTAGGCTAAGTGTCCTTTTTACAGGACTTTTCAGAGCTTTAGGGCCCTAACATCTAGTGGAATTTCCATGGGAGCAGTGTATTACGCAGTGCTGCCTACCCTACCTCATCTTGGAATTATGTTTCAATAATCATCTAAAGGGATATTTTCCAGGACACACCACACCTTAAAATGCAAGTCATGTGATAGGGGATGTAAATAAACTAAGCACACTAGGTGGACCCTCAAGAGAATTAACCAGAAGGCACAATGACATTCATGTTTATGCTCCAAGAGGTATCTATTTTCACTTTGAAAACTTAATTATACAATTTGTGTGTGTGCTGGAGAAGAGGTAAGCGCCCTCATCACTTCATCCAGATTAAACAGGACACAAAGAGGGCAGGAGACTGAGGACACAGAGCTGGTCAGCATGGAGCTGCAGGCTTTGCATTAAGAACTTTGGATAGTTAGTTGGTCTGAAAGAGTCTTTTTGGACAGAGCAAAGACTTAGGTGGGCGATGCATGAGGAGGGGATGAGTATTCCCTTTGTTTTATTACCCACAGATACCTTCAAATTATTCTCACAAACATCTGTCTCAATTAACATCAATCAATTACTCATCCACTTTTGCTGTCAAGGATGAACATCTTTATAGTCTAATTGGGTTTTTATTTTTGGTCCCGTAAACAAAGCATCTTGTTAAATAAATTACCATTCAAAAAAGTCACTTATAGATAGATAAATAAGTATTCTGTTTTAAGATAAAAGCCAGAAAGACACGACGCTGAGTCTTCTGAGAAGGGAAAAGATACATGGTGCCCTGAATGTTTTCCAGAGTTCCGGAAGGTTGTTAGTAAAGGAATGCAAGCTTTCAATCCATGTGAACCAAGCAACGTTTACGAGTCACTAAAATCTCTAAAAATCATCCTGCTTACATAAAAAATACAAATAATATTCCCTGTCTTGTAGGACTGTCCAAGGGATTTAGTGGAATAACATGCAAAAATGTCTGGTACTGAGGAAACCATCAATAAATTCTATTTTACCATCGCTTCCCAACTCATTTGTTTTATTTTTCTGATTGTGATTTTTTTTAACAATTTATATTTTAATGTGATAGGTAAAGAGTTTGAAATTACACAGATGCACAGACACACACACTCACACCCTTATCTATTTAAAGAGAACTTTCCTGACTTCATGTCAAGATGGCAGAATAAGTAAAAGCTGTGCTTGTTTCCTCCCATGACCACATGAAAATTGGTACTACAGAATAACCGTCAAGAGAACTGCCTGAAGTCTAACTGAACAGAAGTCCTAGAACTATTTATATACAGAAGAAGCCATGTCAAGATTGGTAGGAGGGGCAGAGAAGCAGAACGGACTGGTTTACACCCATGTGTAGGTGGCAAATAAAAACTGGGAAGAGTATCTTGCTGCAGACGTCCCCCCTTGAGGCGCAAAGGGCCACAGCCCCTACCAGACTCCCCACCTCAGGGTTGTAGGGTGAAGAAGAGAAGTCCTCATAACTTCTGGCTGAGAAAACAAGCAGGTATTTATCTGAAGAATCCCAAAATACTAATTTAAAAAGACATGCATTTCTATGTTCATTGCAGCATTATTTACAATAGCCAAGATATGAAAGCAACCTAAGTGTCCATCACTAGATGAACGGATAAAGAAGAGGTGACATACATATGATATATATGATATATATATAATGCAATTTTACTCAGCCATAAAAAAAGGACATCTTGCCAATCTACAACAACATAAATGGACCTAGAGGGTATTGTGCTGAATGAAATAAGTCAAACATAAAAGGATAAATACCATATGATTTCACTTACATGTAGAATCTAAAAATACAAAATAAGCAAACAAAACAGAAACAAACTCAGAGACACAGAGAACATTTTGATGGTTGCCAGATAGGAGAAGGGTTGGGAGATGGGTGAAAAGGGGAAGAAATTAAGCTGTGCAAATTGCCAGTTATAAAAACAACCCTGGGGATGTATGGTACAGCATAGGGAACATAGTCAATAATATTGTAATTAGTATGTATGGTGTCAGATGGGCATTAGAGTTACTAGGGTTATCACTTCATATGTTATATAAATATAAGATCACTATGTTGTACACTTGAAACTAACCTAATATTACAGGTTAACTATGATAGAAAAATTAAAATTATTTTAAAAAATTAGTAGAACTTTCATCTTCCCTCCCTCTACCCCTTCCTCCCCCACTCCCTCATTCCTTCATTCCTCCCTTCTTTCTTTCCATAGATATCCCAGTATGTGCTATCTGCCAAGCACCTATAGAGACACCCATTATTCAGAACAAAGCAGCAAGTGCCTACCTTGATGATCCTTTACCATCTCTCATGAGGAAAGAGCATTTGAACAAATAAATAAATACAGCTATACATATGAGAATAAAAGGCATTGAAGTTATTATAAGAACCCATAGACAGGATGGTAAAGGAAGGCCTTTATGAAGAGGCGATAATTAAACAGAAAACTAAAAAACAGTGTACTGAGTAATTGCGCTTTTAATCATCCTTGCGTATGTGTATGTGTGTGCTTGCATGCACACACATGCTGAGTGTGTGTGCATGCACACACTTACACACACATACTTTCTCTCTCTCTCTCTCTCTCTCTCTCTTTCTCTGTCATTCTCTTTCTCAACCCTAGGAGGACTGGGCCCCTGAGGCTCACTTGTGCTACCTGTTCTCAGGCTTCCTCTTGAACTCTACCAAAGCAAGACACTGGCTAAGACTGAGGGGCAGAAAGAGAAGTCAGGGTTTCCCCTTGCCCCCTCTCCATGGTCCAGTGTCACATCAGTAGCAATAGCTGCATCCTTCACAACTACAACTCCTACCAGAAATGCCTTCCTCATGGGGCTCGTTTACCTGGAGCTCAGATAACACTACCGCCTCCTCTTGCTTCTTCTGCCTTAGGTGTGCAATGGCTTCTTGGTATTGCTAATTTCTGGGTGTCTCACCTAGAAAACTATCCCTATTTCAGCCCCCACCTCTAAAGTTTCTTCATGTGGACTATTCAGTCTGAATTCTGTTTCTAGCCTGGCACCTGACTTTCACAAAAGGAGTTGGCCATGTGAAATGTTTGAAGGAAGAGTGAAGAGAAAGAAACAGCACTTATGAAGGTTCCCATGTGATTGAGAGCTTGTTGTGATGGAGGAAATAGGCCAGCTGAAGTCTTGAAATCGAGGAGGAAGTGCAATGAGATGACACTGAAGAAGTGATAGAAGCCAGATCATAAGGGCCATAGGGCCATCTAAGAAGTCAGAGTTTTATTTATGAGTGAACTTGCCAGTTCTCACACTTACAAATAAGACAAGTTACTTGCTAATTCGAAGTGTTCTCTTTTTAACCAGCAGGACAGAGGCTGAGAATGAAATGAATTAGGAATGTTTGTGTCTCTCAAGAGAAGAATTAGCTTTATTTTTATTTTCTTTTTAGTGTTGTTTGTTATCTTTGATGCTATTTTTTTCATGAAAAGCTTAGTTTAGAATGCACACTTAGAATAAAATGTGGTTTGGACTATAAAAATATACCTCAATGTCTTGAAATCTTGTTTTATTTTTCCCACTTTACAAAGACAAAGGATTATTATTATCATTCTCTGATAAGGTCAACACATATATTTTTTATCAGTGGATTAGATACACTTATTCCTCTATAGCTAAGCACTGTCAATTTATTTCAAGTCTACTCTAGTCTAAAACACTGAACCTGGTTATCCTTCTGTTTCTCTGTTTGACATCGAAGCATTATCTAAACTAAAGCAGCATGAAGCCAGAGAGAGCAGGGATGCCCTACAGCAGTCTGTGTTGTTATTTTTTCCATTTACTTCCAAAAGATCTTTGCATCATCTGCTTAAAGGGTGAGCCAAACCTCTCCTTGGCCCTGCTGAAGGGCTGTGACAATGGTCCTTATCACAGCAAAGTTAACTTTCATTACAAGCAGAATGTACCCCTTGCTCATGTTTCTCCTTACTGTCTTCTCCTTGACTTACTTCTCCTTTGTCACGTTTTTGGGTCATTCCTGGGAGCTATGGTCCTAGAATTTACTTGGGACCCCTTCTTATTTTCGTGTCCCCATCTGATCTATCACCACCCTCTCCGAATGTTATCATCTTGATCTAGCTACTGCATTCTTCTCCTCCCATCACAATCCCCACGTCTTGCTATTCACAAGGCAAGAGTGGCCTTTCTTTGTTTGAAACATAACATAATTTTTATTTCTGGCTTTTAGGATCTTCATTATCTGCTTCCATACTTACTTAGCATGGGGCCAAGGATCTTGGAGCTATCCTTTATTTCTTTTTTCTCTCACATTTATCCAATCTATCGGGAAAACCCAGTAGACTCTACTTTCAACGTAGATACAGAACCCAACCACTCCTTATCACTGCCATAACTGCTCCTGGTCTCAGCCACCATGCTCAGCTCTGCTGGCTTACAGCTTTTAACTGCCACGCCCTCTTTTATCCGGGCAGTCCATTGTCCACACTGGTAAAACCAAAGTCAGACGAATGTGATTATTTGCTTAAACTCCACAAATTTTCCCTATTTCACTCAGATTAAAAGCCAAAATCTTTAGAATGAACTGCAGGATTCTGTGGCCTGCAGCCGCACTTCCTCATCCCTAACCTCATCTCTTCCTGTTCATTCCCTCACCCCACTTTACACAGAGGCCTTCTTGAATACATTAGGCACATTCCTGACTTAGGGCCTTTGAGCTGATCTTTCTCTCTGCTTGGAATATTTTCTTTTGGCTCTCACACAAGTAGCCCCTTCACTTTCAAAGCCCACACTCAAATGTCACCATTTCAATGAATTCTACTAGGTCACCCTACATCAGTCAGTAAAGTCCATATTGTACTGTGATAATAAACAGCCCTCAAAGCTCAGCCTCTTAACACAACACAAATTTACTTATAGCTCACACTAGGTAGCTACACAAGTCCACAGGGTAGTTCTTGCTCTCATAGTCACTTAAGAACCCAGGCTAACGGCAGTTTTATTTTAACATGTACTTGCACCATCACAACTCAGAGGAAAGATCAGCTCCCTTTTTTTACATAAGCAATAAATGTCATCACCCAGAAGAGATACATATTACTTATATTTACATTCCACTTGTTAAAGCAAATTACTTGAACTTCAATGCATCAAAAAAAAACACAATCCTACATGTACTTGAAAGGAGAAGAATCAGAATATATGAGAATAGCCTGTATTTGTCATCTATTGCTACAATAATGTTGCATGATAAACTATTGAGATATCTCTATGACGTTCAACATTAGTGCTTATTGCTTACACTTCTGGGTCATGGGCTAGGTGGCTCGTTCTGCCACTCTTGGCAGAGCCCGTTCACCTGCGTAAGGTGAAGGCAGTTAGTGTTGGTTGATCTAGTCTCAGGCGGGATATCTGCAGCATGTGTCTCTACTCCTCCAGCAGGCCAGCTCAGGAATTGTTCTTATGTGATGGCAAGAGGCATAGGAAGAGCGAGCAGAAACACACAAGGACCTAGGCTTAAACTTAGGTTTAGTACACCAAAGCTTTCTACCACTTATTTCGCCGACTCTGGAAAAACACTGTCAAGTTTCGTGACAGTTAAAATACATTTTATAACCATTAAGTATTCCGTGTTCTTTCTATATATTTTTTATTCTAAATATTGAAAGAAATAAATAGCATTTACAATATTATGATAACATCAACATATCCATTAGATTTCACTCGGCTACAAGTAACAGAATATCTAGCTAAAAGTTTCTTAAACAATGAAGGGTTTATTGCCCCCTAATAAGTAGACTATGTTAATTAGGTTTGAATTTAAAGAATGTTTAGGCTTTGGGTATAATTTTCCTGTAATTTTCATGGCTTTCTCCCCAAAGTTACAATATAACTACAGGAACATCAGATGTTATAGCCTTACAAAACAACACAGAGTCAGTAAGGGGCCAGTCATTACCTATGTTCCTTTTAAAGGGTATATAAAAATTTTTTTGATTGAAGCCCTCCTAAGATTTTGTTTCATATTTCATTGGCCAGGATTGCATCATCTTGTAACACATGACAATAAATAAATTAATCTCTTAGAAAAAGAATAAAGTTTTCATGATTGCTTTAAAATTATTTCTATTCACACCCTGAGTTGGGGTGAAGCCTATGTAATTCAGTCATACCTGAACATAATGTGGATATTGTTGAAAGAAATAAGGGAAGGAACACTTGTTGAGGAAGCAAAAAACACTACTTATCTTTGTTACCCAACATCCATACAAATACTTTGTTGTATATAGGATATTCACACATGCCCAAACATAGATTGAACAAACGTAGCTATTTCTCAAAAGAGAAAACCCAAAGTTTCATCACTTATTATATTAAGCTCTAAGTTTAGTATCTTTGTGGTTGTGCAGTAATCTCTACCATAACTAAATTTGCTTTCTTGTGTTCTAGGAACCTGTGTCCAAAAGAAAAGTTGTTCACTGAAAATATAAACAATTTGTAACAAAGAAGGAATAGGGTAATGTCAATTTTTGAAAATTCCATTGAAAGAAGGGGAATATAGTAAAGCACAAAAATAATCATTGGTTTGTGTCCTCTGCTCTCTGGAAGAACTTCTGCTTGTTGTCCTTCCCCTGCTTGTTCTGGATTATTCCCTTTTGGAAAATTATGTTTGTTATTCAGCTGGTTATTAGAGAGTTCTAGAAACTATAGAGATTTAGCATCCCATTTCTTCTCAGGTAAGATCAAAGGTCTTTGTGTTTCTTTAAAAGCTAAACAGTAACAGGTTGATGTCATTGTGTTTAAAATTCCTTAGTCAATACACTTTCCTTAAAAATTTAGTGGGCTTCCAGTGTGTCTGTTTCCAGGCAATTCTATAAACTAATAATCAATGATAAGACTCTTGTCTAAACATGACCTTTGAAAATTTCTATCTGCTATCTACCTTCCTCAAGGCAGTGAAACAAATATCTTAGAAGGGAAGAGACCACCTACCTTAATCTGATTAATGTTGTCATATCCCCCCACCCCTTTGATAAACAGAAAATTC
The DNA here is from genome assembly GCF_036850765.1 of Saccopteryx bilineata. Lineage (NCBI taxonomy): Eukaryota > Metazoa > Chordata > Mammalia > Chiroptera > Emballonuridae > Saccopteryx > Saccopteryx bilineata. The sequence continues at coordinate 101,843,991 of NC_089495.1, read as the reverse complement.
TTAAGAGAGCTTCTTAGGAGAGATTAATGGCCCCACTCTTACCAATCTTATCTTTTACAAGGTCTATTGTTTTTACATCTCTGTTTGTTCTACTTTATGTGGAAGTAGAATAAAATACTGACTTTTGACGTGAGAAATCTAACTGTTTTTCTTATGTTTTATTGCTGGCAGGTTCTAAGCCTCATGCCTCCCCCTCCCCTGTGCCCATCATTTGCACAAGCTGATAAAAAGGCTGGAGGTGCTCCTTCCTCTAGTGGCAGAGGGAGGTTCAAACAATGCAAACCCCCTTCCATGTACAAACACTCATCTTGGCCCCACCCCCTAACCACAATAACAACCCAGGCCAGCTGCCTTTCCTTGCTCTCTCAATCCACTCTGAACATGCTTGAATTGACTGCCTTGCTCTCTCCCAGAGTCTCAATTATGTAAGTAATACAAATCTTATGTCCTCTTGGTGTGTCTGTAGCATTCAAACCAAACTTCAAGTGGGTGTCCATCTGCCTGAGCAGCTATCATACAGTTTTTCTAATGTTATTCTCCATTAATTTATAGTGCAAGCCACAAATAGAAAAAAAAATCTTTTAACAAAGCAATATGTTCTTTCTGCTCTGCTTTTGGGGTGGACTATCTTCAGTCAGTTTGGCTTTTTTACCTAAAAGACATTACTTAAAAGCCTTAAGAAATACTTTAATTTTCCACCATTTTTAATGCTAAAACTCCATGCAGCAAATGGTCTGAGTTCAAGATACACAGGTTCACAATAGGATAAAAATGTTTCTCTCTCATCTAAGAAGAACCATCCATTAACTCCCCAACCTAATAAACAAGGGCTTTCTCTGTACTATACCTTAATGACTTCTCTTCTCAGCAAATTCCATGTCTTAGTATCAATTACTTCCAGCATTCTACCCTGGTAAAAAATTCCATATTAGTTAGGAGAAAGTCCACAACCATAATAAAAATGCTCAACAGAAAAGTAATGAAAGGGATTAATCGTCTCACACAACAAAATGTCAAAAGCTTCCAGAGTAGGCTAAATCAATGGCTTTAAACTACTAGTGCTCTGAATCAACTTTTAAAAACAACCTGGGGGAGATGACGTCAGAGTAATGGCGGGGTAGGAAGCGATACCGCTAAATCTCCCCCAAAACTCAACAAGATCTTCAACCAGAAACAGAAAAACCTATACTTGGAGCCTCCAGATGCTTCGCAATACACCCAAAGGTATGGTTGAGTGAAAAATTGGCTAAATATATAACCAAACCCCGAAGGAAATAGGGAGTAAGAAATGCTCTGCCTTCCTCACTAACCTAAACAGGGCGGCTTTCTCTGGTAACTGTGAATATAGAAACTGAGGCGGGCAAAGGGGGTGAATAGATCCAGGCCGCGGCACAAACGGCCGAACCAGGCTGTGGCACGGAGATCCAAGCCGAGGAAAAAACATCCTGTGGCAACCCGGGCAATACAAGCTAACACTCGCGCCAAACCCAAACAAAGAAAGACAAGCGGAGCGGCCATTTTACCTGGTCTCCTGGTCGGCGTGCGCACAGTTAGTGGGCGAGAGATTTCTTCCTAAGCCCCGGAAGTGGGTGCCCATGTTGCCCCACGGAGAGGCAGGGTCAGAGGCCTTTCTGTGGGCCGAGGACAGAGTCTCTGGGCAGACCCAGCGCCCTGGGAAAGCCACGCACGGGAGTGAGAACTAATTCCAACGGTGGAAATTTTCTGTGCTGGAGGGCGTTTCACTCAGAGGGAAACGTGGCCGGCCTCATATCCTGGTTTGCGCGCGCAGATAGTGAATGAGAGATTCCTCCGAGTGCCTCGGCAGTGTGCGCCCGTGTTATCGCACAGAGGGGCAGAGTCAGGGGTCTTTGTGTGGGTCAAAGCGGAATCTCGGGCCGCCCCAGTGCCTTGCAAAAGCCACGCACGGGGACGGAGCGAGATTCAATTCCAACGCTGCAACTTTTCCCTGCGGTTGGGGGTTTCACTCAGAGCGTGAGACTGCTGGCCGGATATCCTGGTCGCAGTGAGTGAGAGTTTCCTCCAAGCGCCCCGGAAATGGGCGCCCGCCTGTGTTACCGGACAGAGTGGCAGAGCCAGAGGTCTTTGAGTGGGCGGAAACCCCGCCTGATTATGCTAGCAGCTCTGACTGACTGAGCCTTACCCAGAGCCCTGTGCTGAGTGGAAATAGAGTGGGGAGTTGCCAGCTCTTTGAGCCTCTTACTATCCAGGCAGAGGCAGCAGCAACCCCATAGCTGGATTATCAGGCTACTAATTGAGGAAGGAAAGACTAGGAGAAAGGCTCCAGGTACACGGACTCTCTCACTGGCGGAGCCTATAAATGTTAACGAGCCTCGACTGCCAACAAGACTAAAGCACAATACATGACATTGCCATAGAGACTTATCAACTGCAAACCTCTACCTGAGTGTGCCAAAGGGGCAGAACCCGGGGTACAGAGTCACCGACCAGGAAGAGGGAGAGAAAAGAAAAAGCAAGAAGATAACCTCTCAAAATCAAGAATAATCCATATTATCTAGTTCTTGTTCCACTAAATACAATAGTAATTTTTTAATTTGTCCCCCCATTTTTCCGTTTTCCTCTTATTCCTCTCATCATAACTCTTAGACAACCAACACCTAAAAGCAAATCATTTTATTCTTGACCCAAATTTTTTCCTTATTTGCTTTTTGTGGGTCCATACGCTCTTTTTTTTCTTTTCTTTTCTTTTTTTTTTGCCCCTTTATTACTTTTCCCCAATTCAGGCCCTCTATCACAGGCATTGTTTATTATAATTCACAGTTCACCACAAGATTTTCTCAAGAAAGAGGGGAGAGGAGAGGAGAGGAAAAAAGGAGGGGGGGAATAATTTCCTTTTATTAAAATTTTTATTTTATTTTATTTTTCTTTATTTCATTATTAATTTTTTTTAAAAAACAACTCTTTTCGATTTTTTATTTTTTTATTATTTTTTTATTTTTTTAACTTTTTATTCTTTATTAAATCTCATTAATACTATCAACAAAACCACCCTCATGGCCTGACCTGTGGTGGCGCAGTGGATAAAGCGTCGACCTGGAAATGCTGAGGTCGCCGGTTCGAAACCCTGGGCTTGCCTGGTCAAGGCACATATGGGAGTTGATGCTTCTAGCTCCTCCCCCCTTCTCTCTCTCTCTCTGCCTGTCTCTCCTCTCTCTGTCTCTCCCTCTCCTCTCCAAAATAAATAAATAAAATAAAAAAAAACTTAAAAAAAAACCCACCCTCAGATGCCATTAAGGAAGAGAAAATCGAATATCATGGATACAAAAGAAAGAGAGGTAACACAGCTAGATGAGAAAAAATCTATGAAGAAAAAATTTAATATATTGGAAACCTTGGAGCTAAATGACAAAGAATTCAAGACAGAAATCCTAAAAATCCTCCGAGATATACAAGAAAACACAGAAAGGCAATTTAGGGAGCTCAGAAAACAACTCAATGAACACAAAGAATATATGTCCAAGGAAATTGAAACTATAAAAACAAATCAAACAGAGATGAAAAACTCAATTCACGAGCTGAAAAACGAAGTAACAAGCTTAGCTAATAGAACAGGTCAGATAGAAGAGAGGATTAGTGAAATAGAAGACAAGCAACTTGAGGCACAACAGAGAGAAGAAGAAAGAGACTCAAAAATTAAAAAAAATGAGATAGCCCTACAAGAATTATCTGACTCCATCAAAAAGAATAACATAAGAATAATAGGTATATCAGAGGGAGAAGAGAGAGAAAATGGAATGGAGAACATACTCAAATAAATAATAGATGAGAACTTCCCAAGCCTGTGGAAAGAACTAAAGCCTCAAGTTCAAGAAGCAAACAGAACTCCAAGTTTTCTTAACCCCAACAAACCTACTCCAAGGCATATCATAATGAAATTGACACAAACCAATGGCAAAGAAAAAATTCTCAAGGCAGCCAGGGAAAAGAAGAATACAACATATAAAGGAAGGCCCATTAGATTATCATCAGATTTCTCAGCAGAAACTCTACAAGCTAGAAGAGAGTGGACCCCAATATTTAAAGTCCTGAAAGAGAGGAACTTTCAGCCACGAATACTATACCCATCAAAGCTATCCTTCAAATATGAAGGAGAAATAAAAACATTCACAGATACAGAAAAGATGAGGGAATTTATCATCAGAAAACCCCCACTCCAGGAATTACTAAGGGGGGTTCTCCAATCAGATACAAAGAACAAAAAAAAAAACAGAGCCACAAGTAAAAGTTCCAAGAAGAACACAATAAAACCAAATTTAAACTGTGACAACAACAAAAAGAAAGAGGGGGAGAAGATGGAGATTAACAGTAGCAAAGGACGATGGAGTGCAAAAGTACTCACAAAATAGTTCGCTACAATGAACAGGGTAGGGACCCTTTTCATTATTCAAAGGTAACCACCATTGAAAAAACCACCACAGAATCACATGAGATAAAAAAGATAGCAACAGAGGAAAGATGTATGGAATACAACCAAATAAAAACAAAAGATAGAAAAATGAAAGAGAAGGATCAAACAAGACACAAAACTAACAGAAAGCAAGATATAAAATGGCAATAGGGAACTCACAAGTATCAATAATTACACTAAATGTAAATGGATTAAACTCACCAATAAAAAGGCACAGAGTAGCCAAATGGATTAAAAAAGAAAATCCAACTGTATGCTGCCTACAGGAAACTCATCTAAGTAACAAGGATAAAAACAAATTCAAAGTGAAAGGCTGGAAAACAATACTCCAAGCAAATAACATCCAAAAAAAAGCAGGTGTAGCAATACTCATATCGGAGAATGCTGACTACAAGACAGGAAAAGTACTCAGAGACAAAAATGGCCATTTCATATTGGCTAAGGGGACACTGAATCAAGAAGACATAACAATTCTTAATATAGATGCACCAAACCAAGGAGCACCAAAATATATAAGACAGCTACTTATTGATCTTAAAACAAAAACTGAGAAAAACACAATCATACTTGGAGACCTCAATACACCGCTGATGGCTCTAGATCGGTCATCCAAACAGAGAATCAATAAAGACATACCTTAAACAAAACACTAGAGCACCTGGATATGATAGACATCTACAGGACATTTTATCCCAAAGTGACTGAGTATACATTTTTCTCCAGTGTACATGGATCATTCTAAAGAATTGACCATATGTTGGGCCACAAAAACAACATCAGCAAATTCAGAAAAATTGAAGTTGTACCAAGCATATTTTCTGATCATAAAACCTTGAAACTAGAATTTAACTGCAAAAAAGAGGAAAAAAATCCCACAAAAATGTGGAAACTAAACAACATACTTTTAAAAAATGAATGGGTCAAAGAAGAAATAAGTGCAGAGATCAAAAGATATATACAGGCCCTGGCCGGTTGGCTCAGCGGTAGAGCGTCGGCCTAGCGTGCGGAGGACCCGGGTTCGATTCCCGGCCAGGGCACATAGGAGAAGCGCCCATTTGCTTCTCCACCCCTCCGCCGCACCTTCCTCTCTGTCTCTCTCTTCCCCTCCCGCAGCCAGGGCTCCATTGGAGCAAAGATGGCCCGGGCGCTGGGGATGGCTCTGTGGCCTCTGCCCCAGGCGCTAGAGTGGCTCTGGTCGCAACATGGCAACACCCAGGAGGGTCGCAACATGGCGACGCCCAGGATGGGCAGAGCATCGCCCCCTGGTGGACAGAGCGTCGCCCCTGGTGGGCGTGCCGGGTGGATCCCGGTCGGGCGCATGCGGGAGTCTGTCTGACTGTCTCTCCCTGTTTCTAGCTTCAGAAAAATGCAAAAAAAAATAAAAAATAAAAAAAAAAAAAAAAAAAAAAAAAAAGATATATACAGACTAATGAAAATGACAATATGACATATCAGAATCTATGGGATGCAGCAAAAGCAGTGATAAGAGGGAAGTTCATATCACTTCAGGCATATATGAACAAACAAGAGAGAGCCCAAGTGAACCACTTAACTTCACACCTTAAGGAACTAGAAAAAGAAGAACAAAGACAACCCAAAACAAGCCGAAGAAAGGAGATAATAAAAATCAGAGCAGAAATAAATGAATTAGAGAACAGAAAAACTATAGAAAAAATTAATAGAACAAGGAGCTGGTTCTTTGAAAAGATCAACAAAATTGACAAACCCTTGGCAAGACTTACCAAGGAAAAAAGAGAAAGAACTCATATAAACAAAATCCAAAATGAAAGAGGAGAAATCACCATGGACACTGTAGATATACAAAGAATTATTGTAGAATACTATGAAAAACTTTATGCCACTAAATTCAACAACCTAGAAGAAATGGATAAATTCCTAGAAAAATATAACCTTCCTAGACTGAGTCAAGAAGAAGCAGAAAGCCTAAACAGACCAATCAGTAGAGAAGAAATAGAAAAAACCATTAAAAACCTCTCCCAAAATAAAAGTCCAGGCCCTGACGGCTATACCAGCAAATTTTATCAAACATTCAAAGAAGACTGGGTTCCTATTCTACTCAAAGTCTTCCAAAAAAATTGAAGAAGAAGCAATACTTCCAAACACATTTTATAAGGCCAACTTAACCCTCATACCCAAACCAAAGAAGGATGGCACAAAAAAAGAAAACTACAGACCAATATCTCTAATGAATACAGATGCTAAAATACTAAACAAAATACTAGCAAATCGAATACAACAACATATTAAAAAAATAATACATCATGATCAAGTGGGATTCATCCCAGACTCTCAAGGATGGTTCAACATATGTAAAACGGTTCACGTAATACACCATATCAACAAAACAAAGAACAAAAACCACATGATCTTATCAATAAACGCAGAAAAGGATTTCAATAAAATACAACACAATTTTATGTTTAAGACTCTCAACAAAATGGGTATAGAAGGAAAATATTTCAACATGATAAAGGCCATATATGATAAACCATCAGCTAACATCATATTAAATGGCACTAAACTGAAGGCTTTCCCCCTTAAATCAGGAACAAGACAGGGTTGTCCACTCTCTCCACTCTTATTTAATGTGGTACTAGAGGTTCTAGCCAGAGCAATCAGACAAGACAAATAAATTAGAGGCATCCATATCGGAAAAGAAGAAGTAAAGGTATCACTTTTTGCAGATGATATGATCCTATACATCGAAAACCCCAAAGAATCCACAAAAAGACTACTAGAAACAATAAGCCAATACAGTAAGGTCACAGGATACAAAATTAACATACAGAAGTCAATAGCCTTTCTATATGTCAACAATGAAACAACTGAGAAGGAACTCAAAAGAATAATCCCCTTCACGATTGCAACAAAAAAATAAAATACTTAGGAATAAACATAACAAAGAATGTAAAGGACTTATATAATGAAAACTATAAACCATTGTTAAAAGAAATCGAAAAAGATATAATGAGATGGAAGAATATACCTAGTTCTTGGCTAGGAAGAATAAATATAATCAAGATGGCTATATTACCCAAAGCAATATACAAATTTAATGCAATTCCCATCAAACTTCCAATGACATTTTTTAAAGAAATAGAGCAAAAAATCATCAGATTTATATGGAACTATAAAAAAACCCCGAATAGCCAAAGCAATCCTAAAGAAAAAGAATGAAGCTGGGGGCATTACAATACTTGACTTCAAACTATATTATAGGGGCACGACAATCAAAACAGCATGGTATTGGCAGAAAAATAGACACTCAGACCAATGGAACAGAATAAAAAGTCTAGAAATAAAACCACATATATATAGTCAAATAATTTTTGATAAAAGGGCCAACAACACACAATGGAGAAAAGAAAGCCTCTTCAATAAATGGTGCTGGGAAAACTGGAAAGCCACATGCAAAAGAATGAAACTGGACTACAGTCTCTCCCCCTGTACAAAAATTAACTCAAAATGGATCAAAGATCTAAACATAAGACCTGAAACAATTAAGTACATAGAAGAAGACATAGGTACTCAACTCATGGACCTGGGTTTTAAAGAGCATTTTATGAATTTGACTCCAATGGCAAGAGAAGTGAAGGCAAAAATTAATGAATGGGACTACATCAGACTAAAAAGTTTTTGCTCAGCAAGAGAAACTGATAACAAAATAAACAGAAAGCTAACTAAATGGGAAATGATATTTTCAAACAACAGCTAAGATAAGGGCCTAATATTCAAAATATACAAAGAACTCATAAAACTCAACAACAAACAAACAATCCAATAAAAAAATGGGAAGAGGACATGAACAGACACTTCTCCCAGGAAGAAATACAAATGGCCAACAGATATATGAAAAGATGCTCATCTTCTTTAGCTATTAGAGAAATGCAAATCAAAACTGCAATGAGATACCACCTCACACCTGTTAGATTAGCTGTTATTAGCAAGACAGGTAATAGCAAATGTTGGAGAGGCTGTGGAGAAAAAGGAACCCTCATACACTGTTGGTGGGAATGTAAAGTAGTATAACCATTATGGAAGAATGTATGGTGGTTCCTTCAAAAACTGAAAATAGAACTACCTTATATAGATCCAGCAATCCCTCTACTGGGTATATATCCCCAAAAACTCAGAAACATTGATACGTAAAGACACATGCAGCCCCATGTTTATTGCAGCATTGTTCACAGTGGCCAGGACATGGAAACAACCAAAAAGCCCATCAATAGATGACTGGATAAAGAAGATGTGGCACATATACACTATGGAATACTACTCAGCCATAAGAAATGATGACATCGGAACATTTACAGCAAAATGGTGGGATCTTGATAACATGATACGAAGCGAAATAAGTAAATCAGAAAAAACCAGGAACTGTATTATTCCATACGTAGTTGGGACATAATAGTGAAACTAAGAGACATTGATAAGAGTGTGGTGGTTACGGGGGGGAGGAGGGAATGGGAGAGGGAAAGGGGGTGGGGAGGGGCACAAAGAAAACAAGATAGAAGGTGACAGAGGACAATCTGACTTTGGGTGGTGGGTATGCAACATAATTGAACGACAAAATAACCTGGACTTGTTATCTTTGAATATATGTATCCTGATTTATTGATGTCACCCCATTAAAAAAATAAAATTATTAAAAAAAAAAAAAAAAACAACCTGGGGTGGAAACAGCTATTTTAAAAGTAATTGATACTGTTTGCATAGTAAGTCAGTGTGTGTATAATCATTGAGTATCTGTGATATCCCAAATGCCATCCTAGCCATTAGGGAGAAAGTAGTGAATTAAGATATGCCCTATTTTATCTTCAAGAGCTTACATTCTAGAAAGCAAAAAAAATTTTACTTGCTAAAAAATGATTAGCTTCATATTAAAGAAAATGCAATCTTATGTAACTTTCTAAACTTTTCCTTAAAGAACATTTAAACCATCAAAATAATGTTAAATTTCTTTTCTTACACACTAAAGATCCTCAAATCACATTACATTTTATTGTCTATGTATATGACTCTTGACTTTCTTATGCAGCCTTTCTTCTTACCACCACCCTGGAAATAATAACTGTCTCTTTTTCCACATACGCCTTCACTTGGTTATTTAAAACATCCATGTTTTATGGAACAAGCTTTCATTTTCTTCTTGAAGATGTTACTGACCTTTGAAGGTCAAGGAACTAAACCAATTCCTTTTGCCCAGTGTTGTTGGTGCCAATAGGATAAGACAGAGTTCAGTAAAGCAGAGCAGAAACTCTATTCTTTGATCAAGAAATGCAGAAGGGCCGGCTCATGCTCTAACACCATCTTCTCCCCAGTTGGGAAGGAGCCTCCTGTATTTATAAGATGGGATGTGGAGTGATTAAATTATTTTAGGTAAGCTAGTTATTTTTCTGTTGTGTTTGGCCCTTTTATCCAGGGTCCTTTTTGCACATGGTGCCTCCTCTCCATCTTTGTTTCTACGTTCAGCACCTTGGTCTTTGCACTTGACCTCTACTTGTGGCGGGGAATCCTTTTCAGTTCCTATAAGCTAGCACAGCGCGTGACATAGTTTAAGTATTGAGAAACGTTAGGTTCTTTGGGATGATAGGCTCGTGAAATACATTCAGCCTAGAGCATCCTGTCTTCTTGTTTTTAACTTGTACTCATTTATTTCTGTACCTGCTGCACAGATTTCTTACTGGAATTTCTTTTCAATTCATTTCATTCAATTAACTCCACTCTTTCTACCAAACCACAGTGTCCCTTATTTCTTGATTCTCTTTTTTGTTTTGTTGGACTTTATCTTCAAGTGATTTTTTCATAAAGGATATGGAAGACTACTTTAAAAACCCTTAATTACAGGAAAATATTTTTACCTCATAGAGAAGTCATGTTTGAGCTATGCCCTGCAGCTACCATATCAAATAGATGACATGAAGCTCTTTCCTGCATCACATCATCTATAAATTCAGCAATGTTTCTGCTTTGTCAAAGCAGTTTTCTTATATTTAGCACCGTTATGGTTTGAGGAGTGGCAGGGCTGGGGAGATAAAAAACAAACACATCTCTCTATGCTTGGTTTCTTCAACCTGAGGTCGATTTCCTAAGTTTTTTTTAAAACTACACATTTAAGCTAAGCTTTACTGTTCTATTATATTTCATACTTACAATATGACATCAACTTTATTATTATTATTATTATTATTATTATTATTATTAAATGAGAGGCAGGAGGCAGAGGAACAGTCTCCCACATGAGCCCTGACCAGGATCCACCTGACAAGCCCACTAGAGGGCAATGCTCTGCTCATCTGAGACTGTTACTATGTTGCTTGGCAACCTGGCTATTTTTCAGTGCTTAGGGAAAGCCATAGTGCCATCCTCAGCACCCAAGGCCAACTTGCTCAAATGAGCCAGAGCTTTAGGAGGAGAAGAGAGAGAGAAAGAGAGAAGGGAGAAGGGGAGAGGTGAAGAAGCAAATAGTCGCTTCTCCTCTGTGCCCTGACCAGGGATTGAACCCAGGACTTCCACACTCTGGGCCAACACTCTACCACTGAGTCTACCGGCCAGGGCCTATAATAGTGATGGGCAATCTTTTGAGCTTGGTGTGTCAAAATTCGCCAAAAAACCAAGCATAACTCGGGTTGTGTGTCACTTAGAGAAAAAAACCATAATTTCGTGATATTTATAGTTTAAATAACAAGAATGTATAATTGTAATATATAACTGTATTTAATAAACCAAAAACTAATTATTCAACTTACCTGCTTAGTGACTTCTTTGTTCATCTGTCAGTCGGTTTCTTTTGTTGGTCTTGGTATTATTTAACTTGTGTGGGGTGCTGTGAACTAAGATAAGTGAGGGGGAGGGGAAATTCTTTAACCTGCCTATTAGTGACTTTTTTGTTGCTGAATTTCATTGGCTAAATCTTCAACTGAAGGTTGGTATTTTGTACACTTCAAGCCCAAGCAAGCACTACTAACTTCATCTGTCAATCTGTTTCTTTTGTTGGTTTTGATATTATTTAATGCTGAGAATAAGGTCTCACAAAAGTATGTAGAGGGAAAAATTGTGAGTAAAGCCATTCCTATATTTTTCAGGGTGCTAAAAGTGTCTGGTAATCGGTTCCAGGCACTCCAAATTTCCTGTTCATAGTGGCACTCCTCTTGATTCTCCAAGCAGTACCTTTCCAGATTCTCAAGCTTTGACCTCAAGTTGGGAAACACCTGAGCCCAGATGCTGTCTTGAAATTCTGCAAGTTGCATCTTATGTAAATTAAGATGGCTGCTGCTATTTCTAATGGTGGGAAATTGCACCCATTGCACAGGCCCTCACCTCTCCCAGCCTCCCCCTCACTTATCTCAGTAATGATGGTCAATTAGAAATCCACGACACCCCAGAACAGTAGACTGGATGATGGTTGCTGTGGTTATGTGGTTGCTGGTAATGGTGATCACAGGGTCCCTAGAGATGTGTCTCCCCCCCCCCCGGGGGGCATTCCGCTGCTCCTTGCTCCACCGGCCGGAAGTGAGGTCAAGGATCCCCTAACATCCTAACCGAAAGCCCCAGAACTAGATGTTCTGTGCCGGAGTTCTGTTGTTTTGGCCTACAGACCTCCGGCACAGAGTGTCTACACTGCAGCAAATGTTTTATCCTCGGCTACTGCACCTGGCTCTGCAGGAGCCAAGGATGAAACGTCCTTCTCGGCCTGTGGCCCCATACTTCTCGGGTATGCGGCCGCATGCAGTTGCGTGTCATCGAAAATGGCTACGTGTGTCAGTGCTGACACGCGTGTCATAGGTTCGCCATCACGGGCCTATGACATCAGTTTAGTAAATGTAAGTGAAGAATTCATTGACCTTTCACATAGTCCTGAACTTATTAATGAACTCTTGGGTTCAAATGGATTTTGAGAAGTCATATGATACACTTGCTTTCAGGACACTCAATTAAAAAATTATCCTTAAAAAATGCCTATTATGTTATTCTCTTTAACTCTAGGGTGATAAATAATCCAAAATCCCATGTCTGTCTAGGAATTTAAGAATTTCACTCTCAGCTTTTCTCCAGGCTATATAGTTAGTTTCCATTTCTCAGAATCCTCATTTAAATGTTCTAATAGTCTATTGTCCTCAAACTTATTAACACATTAAACCACAGAAGTGTAATTAGTCTCACTTTTAGAAAAATTGGTAATTTTTTAATATAACTAAGAAGCTGGACCTTTTTCTATACTGTTATAAAAGATGATTTTTCCATCGTATATCATATGTTAGACCCATACAAATTTTCAAGTGCATTACTGAAACTTTGGCCTCTGGTATTAAATTTGCTCCAGATATCAGAGTATATTCACAGAGGTAGCATTAATCTCCTCTCCTGAGACAAGATGTTCCCATTATTCACCAAGATAACTAGGCCCTAGATTTTGCTGACAAGATTCTTTTTCCAAATGCTCAGACTAAAGTGGTTGGCAAAACTCAGGAGAAGAGAGTGGGGATGAAGATAAGCTCCCCAAATATTCACAACATGAATTATTTCAATTCTTATCCTAATAGGCAGTGTGTGATTCAAAATATACATGCATTTGCAGTTCATGATCAGAGAATAAGTAGTATGGCTTTTCTACATAAATGGTACTGTGTTTTGTCTATGTAACAAATAAAATTTGGAAAAATTTATTCTTTTATTCAGTGAGAGAAGGGAGGCAGAGAGACAGACTCCCGCATGCTCCCCAACCAGAGTATACCCAGCAAGCCCACTAGGGGGTGATGCTCTGCCCATCTGAGGCATTGCTTCATTGCTTAGCAATCGAGCCCTGATTAGCACCTGAGGCAAAGGCCATGGAGCCACCCTCAGCATCCAGTGCTAACTCACTCCAATCAAGCCATGGCTGAAGAAGAGAGAGAGAGAGACAAAGAGAGAGAGAGAAAGAGATAGAGAGAGAGAGGAGAGGGGTGGAGAAGCTAATGGGTGCTTCTCCTGTGTGCCCTGACCAGGAATTGAACTCAGGACATATACATGCTGGGTCAACACTCTATCACTAAGCCAACCAACCAGGGCTGAAAAAATTATCCTTGATATTACATTTGTATTTCAGCTTTGGATTCACATATAAAGTATGCTTTTTTGAGGCTGTATTTATTACTCAGGCTATTTGGTCATTTGCATGTGACTAAAGACCCCAAATGGTGAATATATAACAAAAAATTTATATGAGAAATATATCTTATCTTATAGAAATTAAAATACTGATATGACTTTTTTTTTTTTTTTTTGTATTTTTCTGAAGCTGGAAATGGGGAGAGACAGTCAGACGGACTCCCGCATGCGCCCGACCGGATCCACCCGGCGCGCCCACCAGGGGCGACGCTCTGCTCACCAGGGGGCGATGCTCTACCCCTCCGGGGCGTCGTTCTGCCGCGACCAGAGCCACTCTAGCGTCTGGGGCAGAGGCCAAGGACGCATCCTCAGCGCCCGGGCCATCTTTGCTCCAATGGAGCCTTGGCTGCGGGAGGGGAGGGGAAGAGAGAGACAGAGAGGAAGGAGGGGAGGGAGTGGAGAAGCAAATGGGTGCTTCTCCTATGTGCCCTGGCCAGGAATCGAACCCGGGTCCCCGGCACGCCAGGCCGGCGCTCTACCGCTGAGCCAACCGGCCAGGGCTGATATGACATTTTAAGAGAAGAGTGAACAGCTTACAGTGAAAACTGATTCATATAAAGTTAAGTCTTTAAAAAAAATTGGGTAAGTTTTTCCTTTGGTCTTTCATATTTTTAAAACATTTATAAAGTCATTTGTGTATAAGAAAATTTTCTACGTCAGAAGATTTAATCATCAAAAGACTAGGTATTTCACATTTGACCTCTACTAATAAGCTATAAATTCACTTCCTCAAAACCACAGTTTCTTATTCTACAAAAAGAGGAAAGGTTGGACTTGATAATCTCAAGAGTCTATTCCAGCTCAAAAAAAAAAATCTGATTGAAAATTTTTTTCTATAAAATTTCTAAGCAGATAAATGGAGCATTAAGGTCAACTAACATCAGGGGGAATATCAGTTGCTTTGTGTCACAAACACACTCTCAGTTCTAAACTAAGAATCTTGAACATTAGGGAATAGAAATATGATTATGAGCTCATATGAATTGATTATATTCTGTTGTCTCTCTCAGAGGAAAGACACTGGATGATAAACTGGCATCAAAAAGAGTACCCTATGTGTGTGCAGGGATGTGTGCCTGTGTGGTAAGTGTGCTTGTGATTTGGGAGGAAGATGAAAATATTGGTGTAGACACAGTGAGAAAAGGTAGAGCTTTCCTCAAAGGAACCTTATTTTCAGGCTCTTTGGCAATATTGATAGAATGTGACAGGTCATGATTTGGTTCACACATACCAATTTTAGATTACTCTTTGCCCTCCGTTAGAGCAGACACATATGCAAGGTGCCCATTGATCTGTCACATATACCTGTGAAAATGTCTAAATTAATGAGGTGTTCAGGCTCAAAGAGACTTTAAAGTTGGATAGTTTGGCATTTTAAGAATTCCTATTCTGTTTTGAAAAAGACAACATACAGAGCAGATTATTCCGTTCTCAAATGAAATTGCTACAGGTGATATTTCCAAGCTAAAAGTTTACAAAAATAAAATAACAATTTCAAAAACAGAAAAAACTCATAGACACAGACAACAATGTGGTGATTGCCGGGGTGGGTAGGAAGGAGGTGGAGGAGGGTATGGGGGATAAATGGTGATGGAAGGAGACCTCACTTGGGGTGGTGAACACACAATGCAGTGGACAAGTGATGTGTTATAGAATTGTGCACCTGAAACCTGTGTAATTTTGTTAACCAGTCTCATCCCAAAAAATTCAATAAAAGAAAATAAATAAATAAATAGCAAGCTCAGTCTTCTAAAAAAAGAAAAAGAAAAACGATTTCAATAAGTCCCTATCAATAATCACATCAGCATATTTTCAATGTGATAGTATCTTTTTTTTTTTTTTTTAATGTGAGAGGTGGGAAGCAGACGGACTCCCGCATGTGCCCTGACTGGGGTTCACCTGGCAAATGCACTAGAAAGCGATGCTCTGCCCACCTGGTGTGTTGCTCCATTGCTTACTGCTGAGCCATTTCAGCACCTGAGGTGGAGGCCATGGAGCCATCCTCAGTACATGGGGCCAACTCGTGCAAACCTTTTGATCCTTGGCTGTGGAGGGGAAGAGGAGAGAGAGAGAAAGAAAGAGGAAGAGTCATGGAGAAACAGAATTCCTGTGTGCCCTTACTGAGAATCGAACTCGAGACTTCCACACTCGGGGCCAACATTCTACTGCTGAGGCAACCGGTCAGGACCTATAGAATCTTAATATAAGAAAGTACTTCAGTAATTATCATCCATACCAAGGGCTGGCAGATTACAGCCCATGGGCCAATATGGCTCACCACCTGTTTTGTAAATAAAGTTTTATTGGAACATAGACATCCTCATTTATTTATGTATTGTCTCTATTTGCTTCCTTACTACAGTGGAAGAATTGAGTAGTAACAGATACCATATGGCTCACAGAGTTCTAAAAAAATGTACTATCTGGCTTTTCATAGAAAAAAAATTTATTAACCTCTAATGTAGACCAGTGGTTTTCTATTATTACTTTTTATTATTGTTGTTGTTGTTATTTATTTTTAAACTATGAGTGGCCCTGGGCTGTTTTTCAAATGGAAATAATAAACAACTATTGTATTTCTTGATGATAAATTTTTCTTGGTAATACTGGTTGCAAATACTCTTGCCCACAATCAGCCTTCTTTCCAAACCCAACCTTTCTTCCTAACCAAGCACTGGTTTTGCAACTAGAATTACCACTACAATTTAGGTGTTGCCAGGTAGATGCACTGATGCAGGATTTTAAACATAGGACTTTTTTGTAGCCTAGTCCAATGTTCATCCTTTGGTGAGAAATTGAGGCAGAGAAGACAGCAGCTCCAGCGCCATGGATTACGTCTTTGGCAGCACAGCCTTCAACTCTATAGCTCTGGCAAGAGGCCTTACAAGCCCCTCTGGCCTATAGAGGCTGAGACAGCAGGGCTCCTGATAGGTAGGCTTCAGTATTCTGGGTCATTACAGAGGCCCTGGTCTAAAAATGATCCTTCAAGGACTCTCTAAGTACACACTGAATTAAATCCTTTTGTGTTTGAAATATCTAAGTGTCTTTTAGTTTCTTTACAAAACATAGCTGTTATATCTTGCTTACATGCTGAATTCCCACATATTTGAGTCTGATTTGAAATCCTCTCTCCTCTTCCATTCATCCAAAGATTTCTTCAGTTCTATTAGAATGTTGTATTTGAGTTTTCTATTTGGTAGAACATGAACCCTCCTGATATACTTTGGGAGTAGAAGTAGGGCAATCTTGAACGTTAATTCTTGCAAATAAATTTTTTTCATACTGAATATCTAATTTTATTATTATAATTACCTGGAGAAATGAGTAGGCTAAATATGACGTGTCTATTTTCTTCAATTACATACACTAATATTATTTTGTATTAGTTCCAGTATTAGTATACAGAAGGGGTAGTCAACCTTTTTATACCTACTGCCCACTTTTGTATCTCTGTTAGTAGTAAAATTTTCTAACCGCCCACCGGTTCCACAGTAATGGTGATTTATAAAGTAGGGAAGTAACTTTACTTTTAAAATTTATAAAGCAGAGTTACAGCAAGTTAAAGTATATAATAATAACTTACCAGTACTTTGTGTCGGATTTTTGCTAAGTTTGGCAGAATAAATCTTTATGAAACAACTTACTATAGTTAAATCTATCTTTTTATTTATAGTTTGGTTGCTCTGCTACCGCCC
The DNA here is from genome assembly GCF_036850765.1 of Saccopteryx bilineata. NCBI lineage: Eukaryota > Metazoa > Chordata > Mammalia > Chiroptera > Emballonuridae > Saccopteryx > Saccopteryx bilineata. The sequence goes on along the minus strand of NC_089495.1, from coordinate 101,826,681 downwards.
ACCATGAAAGCTGGAATGCCCACTAGTGGGCGGTAGGGACCAGGTTGATTACCACTGGTATCCAGCATAGTTGTTAGACAATCATATACTTCACATAGCATTCCTCTCCATATTTCCAGTACCCACTTGGCCCCATACACAGTAAGTACAATATTATTGACTATATTTCCTATACTGTACTCTATATTTCTCTGACTCTTCTGTAACTATTAATCTGTACTTCTCAGTCCCTTCACCTTTTCACCAAGTCCCCCAAGCCTCCTCCCCTCTGGCAATTATCAGTCTGTTCTCTGTGTCTTTGAGTCTGATTTTGTTTTCTTTGTTCATTTATTTTGCTCTTTAGATTCCACACATAAGTGAAATAATATGGCATTTGTCTTTCTCTGAGTGACTTATTCCACTTAGTATAATACTCTCCCTGTCCATGAATGCTATCGCAAATGGTAAGATTTTAGTTTAGTTTAGTTTAGTTTTGGCTGAGTAATATTCCATTGTATATATGTGCCACAGCTTTTATATCCACTCATCTATTAATGGACATTTGAATTGCATGCATAGTTTGGCTATTGTAAATCATGCTGCAATGAACATAAGGGTGCATCTATTCTTTTGAATTAGTGTTTTTGGTTTCTTCTGGTACATACCCAGAAGTAGAATTGCTGTGTCATAAGGCAGTTTAAATTTTTAATTTGTGAGGAACCTCCATACTGTCTCCCATACTGTCTGTACCAGTCTGCATTCCCACCAAGAGTGCACAAGGGCTCCGTTTTCTCCACATCCTCACCAACACTTGTTTGTTGATTTTTTTATGATAGCCATTCTGACAGATGTGAGAGAATGGCTCTCACTTTGTTTTACTTCGCATTTCTCTGATAATTAGTGATTTCTAGCATCTTTACATATGTCTATTGGCCATCTGTACATCCTCTTTGGAGAAGTGTCTATGCAGGTGCTTTGCCCATTTTTTAATTGGATGGTTTAGTTTTTTAGTGTTGAGTTGTATGAGTGCTTTATAAATTTTGTATATTAATTCTTGGAAATAAATTTTAGAAACAACTTGTCAAATCTCCCTGCATCTGTCCACCACAAAAATAGTTAAGATTTTAATTAGAATTACATTACATTTGTAAATGATTAAGGAGATCAACTAACATCTTTATAATATTATGTCTTCCTATTGAAAAGTATTGTTAGCCTCGCTGTTTCTTTAAGCCTTCATCTATAGAAGAAGAAAAGAAAGAAAAAAAAAACACAGATTTCACAAATGATTATAGTTGTACTTTTAAGATGGACACTGAAACAAAATGTAACACCATAAAAATAGGATAAATTCCAAAATGTTCCAGATGAAATTATTTATTAATCAACTAGCATCTCTATACATTTGGAAAACAGTAATAAATAAAAGTAAAAGGCATATTACTTTTGGATCTAAAGATACTTGGGTACATATAAATTTGAGCATCTCTTGAAATTATTTTAAGGACTTCCAGTGTTAACTACCCAGTGGGTTGGGAAGCACCAGTTTAGACCAACCACCCCTGGCAGTGACAATATTTTGGAAAGTATTCCTGATCAGTGACTGTAGAGACTAAACTCACAGTATGGAATATCCACTTCTTGGTTGGGTAGTTATTTCATTCATGAAAAGATCTAATAATTTCTTCTTCATGTGGAGTCAAATAAACCTATGGCCCTATCCCCTGGAGCTAAAGTGAATAAATCTTATTGTCTGAAGTATTTTGGTCTTTCAAGTATCTGACACTGATCAACCAAATATGAAATATCTTATGTCTCTCTACTTCAGTTTTCTCTTGCTAGTTCCTTCCATTATGTTTTATAACTTATTCCCAAAACCTTTGTAGTTCCAGTCACCTTTATGCAAATATATCTGTTTTTCAGATCCCCTTTAATGAGAAAAATTCAGTAGGCACTAACTCTGACAGCCCAGATGTGTTTTAATGTTTGAATGGGATATTTTAACTCATATCGCACTTTTGGCTTGTAATGCACATTTTATCACCTGTGTTTTTTGCCTTTTCCTGCTTTAACTCTAAAGCTGGGTAGTTCTAAGTGAGCACATTAAACATAAAAATAAAAGAAAGAAAAGTAAAAGAAAAAACCTTTTCTTTGGAAATAGTTTCAGGTCCATAAGAATAATAATACAAAAATGCCCACATATTCTTTACCCAGATTCACTGTTGTTAACATTTTACCTCATTTGCTTTATTGTTTTCTGTTTTATTCTCTTTCTGTCTCTTTATCTTTCCTAATACCATTTTTTAAAATATTTTATCTATTCATTTTTAGAGAGAGAGAGAAGGAGGAGAGGAGCAGAAAGCATCAACTCCCATGTGTGCCTTGACCAGGAAAGCCCAGGGTTTCGAACCAACAACCTCAGTGTTTCAGGTCAACTTGATCCACTGCGCCACCACAGGTCAGGCTCATAATGCCATTTTAAAATATGTTGTTTCCCTAATTGTCCTAGATTTGGGCAGAGAGAGCACTTGAGGGTGACTCTTGCATCTTTTTGTTATATTCCCTTCATTTTTTTTCTTAACGCTTCCTTATTTCCGGCAGAGAAAGATGCTGTATGCTCAGCCACGCTATGCCAGCCCTGGAGTCAGCCATTTCTCCAAAAAAAGAGCCCTAGTCCCTTTTAGAGGGGAATTAACTCTACCCTCTATAATCACTTGATATTTTAAGGACCTGATTATATCATAGAAATCATATGTCAGCTGGTTCTTCAGATTGATGAGGCAACTTTAACCCAGAGATTTCCAGTGACCTGCTCACATATCCATTTGGAAATATTCAGTCTTCTAACTTCCAAATATCGATTATTTTCATTTTATACCCTTCAGCCTTCATATAGCACTCAATGATAATGTGTGTTCAGTTTCACTCTGTTGATTTTATTCCATCATCTCAACATCCTGAGATATTTATTTATCAACCACTATCTTTGCTGGATACACAATCCTCATTCAAGTGTTCTAAAAGTAAGTTTCTAAACTGAGATTGGATCTATTTCCAACTTCAGGGGAGATTTCTGGGTTGAGTTATAAATCTTTGAATAATGAGGTTTTTAATGAAACCAGGGCTAACACATCATTAACTGTGGAGAGAGAATGGTACTCCTATAATCACTAATTTGGGGAGCTTAATGGAAAAAATACAGAATATTGGAAATGTTTTCTCATTAATACTTAATTTGTCAAAACCCCATTCTTTGTGCCACATTTTAAATGAGGTGGAATAGTTTTTAAAGATGCTACAGAGATCATTACAAAAGCACTGGGAAGCCAAATACAGTAAATGTGGGGTGGGGGAGGAAGCACAGGAGGGAAAAGGAATGACTGAGCTTGATATAGAGCCGCGCTCCTGCAGAATACATCAGCTTAGCTCATCGCCAGCAGTCCACGGGGGGATTTAATGTGAAAGTTAAAATGGGATGGAGATAGGTGTGTTGTCAGTTCTGCAACTTTAACATCCATCCATCTAAAGGCACCATCTGTTACATCTTCAGTCTTTTTGTGAGTATCAGCAATAGAGGTAATTAAGCAAATGAGCAGCTAAAATTGAAGTTCCCAGGAAGGAGAAAAAGTTAGCAAAGATAAGACAATGGGGTGTCTTTGTAAGAGCAGAGGCTGAACACCTGGAGCCACCTCGATGGCTCAGGCAGAGCAAATGAGTGATGGGCTAGAGAGTGGGAACCAGGACAGTCCATGGCTTCCTAGGGGCTCGCAGTTTCAGGAGCCGCTGATGGTAAAGGGGAAATGCTTCTGATTTCTACATTAAGGGGGAGGAAGAATGCACAGATCATCTTGGAAACATTCTGAAAGGAAATGAGTTCAGTATTGTCTATCAGGCACTGCGACAATGATGTCGCCATTTACCAATCCTCTAGGATCATTGCTCATTTTAATGAAGGAGGCTCCAGTCTGCATTGTCTACTGGGTAGGCAGCAAGGGGTCTGGCTGGGACCTGGGAGGGACACAAGAGCATCTAGCACAGCCCTGTCAAGAGGAAGGTGGAGCTACTGAGGCTCTTAGAACTGAGTTAGCACAGAGGGTGCTGTCCCCAGCACGCAGCCTCCGGGTCCCTCTTGCAGGAGCCATGCGGGCCCAGGCCCAGAGGGCTGAGGGCTGAGGGCTGAGAGGAAGGAAGCCCATTTTCTTGATGATGTTTTGGACAGTGATGATGTTTTGGACAGTGAAGTGTTAGTGGGACCACACAGAAAATGGGGTTCCTTTTCCCCAGATTTTAATCCTTTTTGCTTTTTGCCTTACTGTTTTCCTTGTGCCCCAATCTCCTGAGCTTTCTTAACTTTAACACCTTTTTTCTCTGACCCATTCCTCTTTCTGCAGCCCCACCCCATAGGTCTGTGGGTAGTTCCACACCCCTCTCCTCTACCCTGCTCCAGACAACCAGGCACCGATCTCTCCCTGGTCATGAGAATCATAAAAAGCTTTTCCTCGGATCACTATGGGTCTTGCCTCTCCACCCACTCTGGCCTGGGAAGGAATTTCCAGCACCTGGACTCCTGTTATTTTTCCCAGCAGGCTTCTGCTTGTAACTGGCTTCCTGTTTTCTCTACCCCAGGCTGTGTCTGTGCTGTGCTTCACTTCCCAGAACCCGGCCTTCGCAGGGAATGGGGCCACACACCTCCCGGCCGGCCGGCCTTCGCAACTTTGACCGCCCCTGCTTGGACTTCTGCTCATTTCCATCTACCAGCTGCTGCAGGCTCCCCTGCAGGCTGAGAGCTTGCCCTGTTGCACACCTGTTGTTGACTTTCTGCCTCTGGCTGCCTAGCAGGGGTCTCCAAACTTTTTACACAGGGGGCCAGTTCACTGTCCCTCAGACCATTGGAGGGCTGCCAAATACAGTGGTCCTCTCACTGACCACCAGTGAAAGAGGTGCCCCTTCCAGAAGTGCAGTGGGGGCTGGATAAATGGCCTCAGGGGGCCGCATTGCGGCCCGCGGGCCCTAGTTTGGGGACGCCTGATAGAGCCTTCACACACACTCCTTCCGTCCCTTCTACCCCCAGCTGGTCCTCTGAGGTTCTGCTCTGCGGGAAGCCTTTCCTCTCCTGAGCTATGGCCATGACCCGCACTTACATTTAGAACAGGTAACTGGCGCCAGTTGAGCGTAAATACATTGTGAGTAATGTTCTCCTAACAAAGACATTCAAAGGAACTAGTGTCCTGGCTCAGACTGGAGAGCATCAAAACTGCCCCGAATTCATGGGCTCTTAAAATAGTTTCAATTAGTTTCAGTTCCCTGAACAGTCTTGGAGGCACAATAATAAGCTCAACAATGTTCTCACACCGATCTAGCTAATGGATGTCAAGCTATTTGCTGGCAGTGCCTTATCGATTAAGGTAGGCCAGGTAAACAGCTGTGCATCTGCATTAAAATGTAATTTAGCCAGCTAAGGTGGAATGCTCCTTGGTGGGAGGTGTTTAGTTTAAGGAAGGGAAACGCTGCCTGTGAACTTGCAGATCAGAACTTTTAAAGAGCCCATTCACCCCCTGATGACAATGCAGCCTCTTAATAAAGTGCTTTTGGTTTGCTTGTTTCTTTGTTTGTTTGTCATGGTTTTGGCTTTGGTTTTGGGGTTTTTTGTTTGTTTGTTTGTTTGTTTGTTTGTCTAAGATAATTTTATGATCAAGAAGAGGCTGTGTGGACCTCCCCTTCCTTCAGGAATGTAACCAAGTAAGCTAAGGAAGAGCGAGAAGAGGGTCTCAGGTTCCTACATGGGAACATTTGCTGCAGACCAAATATGGGCCCCAGTATACAGAAGGCCCTAGTACCCCCTTGGGTCCATATGGGTACAGCCCACTCCCAGGAGGAGGGAAGAGAAGCTCACTCTGTCAATCATCACATTTTAGGCCAAAATTCTCTGGGCAAGTCTAGAGCCTCCAAGAAGCATATGCCCAGATGAGATAAAATGTGCAAGAAAGCTGTTCTGGAAAACCTCTGTGAGAGACAGTGAGGCGGCGCCCCAGGGGAGGCTGGGAGAGTCATCAGACCACAGTGCACGTCTGGTTCAAGTAAGAGAGAGAGTGGAAGAAAGGGGGCTTTGGTGGAAGCGTCCTGGGCCGCAGTGCAGTGCTAAAGAAAGTTCAGGAAGGCCCCTCGGCTGAAAGTGTTTGTCAGAGAGATGCTGCATTCTGAAGGAATGGGCCTGCCTTAGCATCCTGCAGCACTCCTAGAGAAGCAGCCCATGGCAAGGCGGCCCGGCAAGGACGCAGCAGAGGGCTTCAGAGCACAGCAGCTGGCTCGGCGGTGCATTGTGGTCTCTGCACTCCAGAGACCCGGTAGGCCAGCTCGCACATCCATCAGGTACAGTGACTAATCCTGACTCTCACAAGGAGTTTGAGGAGGTTTAACTAACATATAATAACAACAACAAACCTCAGGCAAAGGAATAATAAATCATTAATAAAGGGGGAAAAATATGGTAATAAGAATACTTACCCTTTAATTTTATAGAGTACCAAGCCCGAGACACTCCGTACCCTTGCTGCTGATCCTTTCAACAACCTTGAAAAGTCATTTTACCAATGAGGGCTTATGCTCAAACGGCTAAGTGACTTCTCTAAGTCTGCATGGCCAGCATGTTGAATAGCCAGGATCTGACTCCATACCTTTGGGTTCCAAAGCCATGCCCTCTCTACTCTATACTCCTCGATAAGGAAAGAAAACAGGCTGAGACAATGCACACAAGACTTAATGTTGAGCATCCTGGCAACCAAGGAAAAGGGAAAGAGGCTATCTTATAAGACCTCTCACTTGTTTTTAAAAGAAGCATGTGAGAAAGTAACATAAGAAGGTAAACATTTGCTTAGCCTGAGTTCTGAAAGAAATTTGGTGACTCAACTCTGAAAATAAAGAGTATTAAAATACTCATGAGAAAGCAGAGCGGTAATGGAAAATCATGTATTTGCAATAACTTTAAGTCTTGAGTAATATATAGCATACAGGGTTCAGCACAGTTAGTAGTGACCTGCCCTCAGGATGGTCAGGTAGAAGGAATTTGGACTCCACTTCTTTCCATGTGTGTGCAGTCGAGGTTTAACTCAGCAGACTGGGGGTGCCCAAACTTAGCCTGTCCCAAAGATAAGACAGGTTCTTGACTGGCTCCTGGGTGATCACCTCTGAGCCCTTAAAACTTCCTGCTTGATAGCAGTCTCATGTAATATGCTAACCATGTGATTTCTGGTGCATACCTCTTTTTGTATTCCTGAAGTCCTATATCAGTTGATTTCTGAAGGGGGCTGCAGATTGAGCAGCCAAGGTCAGTCATGTGGATGACCCATGCCTATGTGATTGACCCGAATAAAAACTCTGGATACTGAGGCTGGGTGACCTTTCCTGGTTAGTAACACTTTGTACATGTTGTCACATACCCATTCTAAGGGAATCAAGTGCTGTCTATGTGACTTCACTGGGAGAAGGCAAATGGAAGCTCTGTGCCTGGCCTCCTCCAGAACCCACCCTATGTGCCTTTTTCCTTCGCTGACTTTACTCTGTATCTTTTTGCTGTCATAAATCATAACCATGAGTGTAGCAGCCTTTCTGGGTCCTGTGAGTCTTTCCAGTAAACCATCAAACCTGAGAACAGTCTTGGGGAACCTTGACATAATGTCTTTACTCTTTCTACTTCCCTCCATTTTCCTTTAATCAACATCAACTGGCATCTTTCCTCATTCTGATTTCCCTTTCTCCCCCATCAGCCCCACACTCAGCTGCCTTGCCTGGAAGAGGCAGACAGTAAACTCTCACGGCTGGACAATTTTTGTTCCCCACCTCAGCCCTTGCTAAAATGATAGAGGGAGGAGTTTATATTTCTAATTCTTTCTATTCTTATTTCTCCACGCACTTAATGAACTGCATAGAATCCTTGAAAGAACCAAAGGCTAGTGTGATTCTTTCCACTGCTCAAATGAGAAATATGAAACTCAGATTGTGACAGCTTAGCTGTGCCTCACAGAGCTGATCCAGAGACCATACTTACGGGTGATAGAACTGGCCTCATTGGTTATTGCTTTGAGTCTCCAACTCCTTGGCTCTTGTTAAGATCACCTGATTTAATCATGGCTATAGTGAGAAAAATGACTTTGAAACAAGCCGACTCCAGTGCTTTCTGCTTCTCCCTGCTCCCTGAGGAACACATTTCCAATCAGGTGTTATCCCCACCAATTTCATTAGCATTGAGTTATAAGGATTAAAATATCTCACCCCTGTCACTGACAAGTTACTTTCTGCACAGAACTCCCCGAGTCATCCTTTCTTGGGTAAATTTGTTGGTGACATGTTTGTTGTTGTCAGCAAGGCAGAGCCAGCACAGCTGATTCAGGGTGACCTGGGCTCTGTTCCGCTCTGAGCATCACTGAAATCACCAGGTCTGTTTTGATTTCAGAATTCACATTGTAGGTAATGATGATGTATGAGCTCATAGAACAGATTTGATTCTCAGTGGTAAGAATGGTTCTGGCAGCTAACAAGGGGAAAACATTTTGATCTACAGTATACATAGGCTTCTTCTGATATGGAGGTCATCAATGGGACACTCGGATGAGTACAAGTTGCCATCTCTGCCCTGATTGTTGGACCATATTGACTAAGGTGTGAAAGCCACAGTAAAGCCACAGAAGTTGGGGAGGGAGGGTTGGCGAGATGGGTGGGGAGAAAACCAATTGAGGGGAACTGAATTTCAAGTCAGTTGAATTTCATTCATGCTCTATTATGCCCAGCAGCTAGTGTCATGCTGAGGACACAATCAGGTTCAAGCAAATGATTACCACCCTTGCACCATGGTAATCTGAAAAAGACAATTACAGCCCAGGAAGGTGGCTTCTGCAAGGCAATCAGGATCTGACAGGGGCCAACTGACAAAGCCCCCAATTGAGACTGTCAGGCACTAATGGTAATTAAACATGCCAGGGCAGCGCTGGGAAGGGCTAACGGGTTGTTTTCATGCGGGATCTCCCTCCCTGCCCCAGCTCCAGTTAGGCAGAGCAGATTCTCCTGCTGGTTCGAACTGTCTTAAATAAGAATTTTTCATTGTAGTGAAACATACATAACATAGAGACCATTTTTACCATATTTTAAGAGTAACATTCAGCAGCATGAAGAATATTCACATTGTTGGATAATCATCACTACCATCCAGCTCTACAAGGTTTTCATGATCCCAAACAGAAACTCTGTACCCATTATAGAATAACTCTCCATCCTACCCTCCCCACTGCCTCTAGTAATCAGTACTCTTCTGTCTCCAAGAATTGCTTATTCTAGATGCCTCAGATAAGTGGGATTATACCGTATCTGTCCTTTCCTGTCTGATGTTTCAATTAGCTTCTGTTTCCAAGGTTCATCCATGTTGTAGCATGTATCAGAATTGTATTCCCTTTAAAGGGTTAATAATATTTCATTATATGTATATATCACATTTTGTTTATTAAAACTCGACATTTGGGTTGTGGTGCTTTGTCTATTGTGAATAATGCTGCTATGAACATGGGTATACAAATATTTATATCCAATTCCCTGCTTTCAATTCTTTGATGAATATTCCCAGAAGTGGATCTGTGGTATCATATGATAATTCTATGTTTAAATTTTGAGGAACTACTATATAAACAAGAATTTTAAAGTGTAGAAAACCTCATAGGTGTTTTAGTAGAGAAGTCCTTTTGTGGCAGGGTTAGCAACGTTTTTTGTATTTGTGGTGAAGTCATCACAGGAAGAAGCCATGAGGCTGCTCACACAGTAACCCTGCAGCTATGATACAGTCCTCATCTGCAAACATTGACAGAGTTCTGTTCATGTGCCATGCAATGTGCAGACACAGCAGTGAACAAGGCAGGAGCCATCCCTACCGGGTAAATAGAGGGAGCTAAGCCAACATGTCAGGGAGGCAGCCAGGCTAAAGTATGTCAAGACTGAGCTGAGAAGAAGTCCAGGATCATTAACTCCTGCTCATTGAGTACCTAATAGAGGTCAATGCTGGACGGTTTTAACACAGCTTAATTTAATCCTCACATGGGCAGTACTGTTATCCCATTTTATAGGTGAGACAACTGTGAAGGTCAAAAAGCCTTAACACCCCAGCACCTAACGGATGACATCTTTATCACCTCACTGGTGTTAAAAGGGACAGCCAAGGAGGTAAAGGCATATGCAATCACTCACAGCATTAAAAACAGGTTTTCCTGGCTTCATTTCAAATCACGGGTCTACAGTTGACTAAGCCTGTCCATTTATCAGAGGAAATGTGAAAGTATAACATGTGCTTAAATTTTCAGCCATAATTCATTTCCAAAAATGGGTAAACTTGAAAACACTTAAGAAGAAACAAACAAACATTTTGAGTTAATTTTTGTACAGGGGGAGAGACTGTAGTCCAGTTTCATTCTTTTGCATGTGGCTTTCCAGTTTTCCCAGCACCATTTATTGAAGAGGCTTTCTTTTCTCCATTGTGTGTTGTTGGCCCCTTTATCAAAAATTATTTGACTATATATATTGGTTTTATTTCTGAACTTTCTATTCTGTTCCATTGGTCTGAGTGTCTATTTTTCTGCCAATACCATGCTGTTTTGATTGTCGTGCCCCTATAATAGAGTTTAAAGTCAGGTATTGTAATGCCCCCAGCTTCATTCTTTTTCTTTAGGATTGCTTTGGCTATTCGGGGTTTTTTATAGTTCCATATAAATCTGATGATTTTTTGCTCTATTTCTTTAAAAAATGTCATTGGAAGTTTGATGGGAATTGCATTAAATTTGTATATTGCTTTGGGTAATATGGCCATCTTGATTATATTTATTCTTCCTAACCAAGAACAAGGTATATTCTTCCATCTCATTATATCTTTTTCGATTTCCCTTAACAATGGTTTATAGTTTTCATTATATAAGTCCTTTACATTCTTTGTTATGTTTATTCCTAAGTATTTTATTTTTTTTGTTGCAATCATGAAGGGGATTGTTCTTTTGAGTTTGTTCTCAAATGTTTCATTGTTGGCATATAGAAAGGCTATTGACTTCTGTATGTTAATTTTGTATCCTGCAACCTTATTGTATTGGCTTATTGTTTCTAGTAGTCTTTTTGTGGATTCTTTGGGGTTTTCGATGTATAGGATCATATCATCTGCAAAAAGTGATACCTTTACTTCTTCTTTTCCGATATGGATGCCTTTTATTTCTTTGTCTTGTCTGATTGCTCTGGGTAGAACCTCTAGTACCACATTAAATAAGAATGGAGAGAGTGGACAACCCTGTCTTGTTCCTGATTTAAGGGGAAAAGCCTTCAGTTTAGTGCCATTTAATATGATGTTAGCTGATGGTTTATCATATATGGCCTTTATCATGTTGAGATATTTTCCTTCTATACCCATTTTGTTGAGAGTCTTAAACATAAAATTGTGTTGTATTTTATCGAAAGCCTTTTCTGCGTCTATTGATAAGATCATGTGGTTTTTGTTCTTTGTTTTGTTGATATGGTGTATTACATTAACCGTTTTACGTATGTTGAACCATCCTTGAGATTCTGGGATGAATCCCACTTGATCATGATGTATTATCTTTTTAATATGTTGTTGTATTCGATTTGCTAGTATTTTGTTTAGTATTTTAGCATCTGTATTCATTAGAGATATTGGTCTGTAGTTTTCTTTTTTTGTGCCATCCTTGACTGGTTTTAGTATGAGGGTTATGTTGGCCTCATAAAATGTGTTTGGAAGTATTGCTTCTTCAATTTTTTGGAAGACTTTGAGTAGAATAGGAACCCAGTCTTCTTTGAATGTTTGATAAAATTCGCTGGTATAGTCGTCAGGGCCTGGACTTTTATTTTTTGGGGAGGTTTTTAATGTTTTTTTCTATTTCTTCTCTACTAATAGGTCTGTTTAGGTTTTCTGCTTCTTCTTGACTCAGTCTAGGAAGGTTGTATTGTTCTAGGAATTTATCCATTTCTTCTAGGTTGTTGAATTTAGTGGCATAAAGTTTTTCATAGTATTCTACAATAATTCTTTGTATATCTACGGTGTCCGTGGTGATTTCTCCTCTTTCATTTTGGATTTTGTTTATATGAGTTTTTTCTCTTTTTTCCTTGGTAAGTCTTGCCAAGGGTTTGTCAATTTTGTTGATCTTTTCAAAGAACCAGCTCCTTGTTCTATTAATTTTTTCTATACTTTTTCTGTTCTCTATTTCATTTATTTCTGTTCTGATTTTTATTATCTCCTTTCTTCGGCTTGTTTTGGGTTGTCTTTGTTCTTCTTTTTCTAGTTCCTTAAGGTGTGAAGTTAAGTGGTTCACTTGGACTCTCTCTTGTTTGTTCATATATGCCTGAAGTGATATGAACTTCCCTCTTATCATTGCTTTTGGTGCATCCCATAGATTCTGATACATTGTATTGTCATTTTCATTAGTCTGTATATATCTTTTGATCTCTGCACTTATTTCTCCTTTGACCCATTCATTTTTTAAAAGTATGTTGTTTAGTTTCCATATTTTTGTGGGATTTTTTCCTCTTTCTTGCAGTTGAATTCTAGTTTCAAGGCTTTATGATCAGAAAATATGCTTGGTACAACTTTGATTTTTCTGAATTTGCTGATGTTGTTTTTGTGGCCCAACATATGGTCAATTCTTGAGAATGATCCATGTACACTGGAGAAAAATGTATACTCAGTCACTTTGGGATAAAATGTCCTGTAGATGTCTATCATATCCAAGTGCTCTAGTGTTTTGTTTAAGGCCACTATATCTTTGTTGATTCTCTGTTTGGATGACCGATCTAGAGCCGTCAGCGGTGTATTGAGGTCTCCAAGTAGGATTGTATTTTTGTCAGTTTTTGTTTTAAGGTCAATAAGTAGCTGTCTTATATATTTTGGTGCTCCTTGGTTTGGTGCATATATATTAAGAATTGTTATGTCTTCTTGATTCAGTGTCCCCTTAGCCATTATGAAATAGCCATTTTTGTCTCTGAGTACTTTTGCTGTCTTGTAGTCAGCATTATCCGATATGAGTATTGCTATGCCTGCTTTTTTTTGGATGTTATTTGCTTGGAGTATTGTTTTCCAGCCTTTCACTTTGAATTTGTTTTTATCCTTGTTACTTAGATGAGATTCCTGTAGGCAGCATACAGTTGGATTTTCTTTTTTAATCCATTCTGCTACTCTGGGCCTTTTTATTGGTGAGTTTAATCCGTTTACATTTAGTGTAATTATTGACACTTGTGAGTTCCCTATTGCCATTTTATATCTTGCTTTCTGTTAGTTTTGTGTCTTGTTTGATCCTTCTCTTTCATTTTTCTATCTTTTGTTTTTATTTGGTTGTATTCCATACATCTTTCCTCTGTTGCTATCTTTTTTATCTCATGTGCTTCTGTGGTGGTTTTTTCAATGGTGGTTACCTTTAAGTAATGAAAAGGGTTCCTACCCTGTTCATTGTAGCGCACTATTTTGTAAGTACTTTTGCACTCCATTGTCCTTTGCTACTGTTAATCTCCATCCTCTCCCCCCTTTCTTTTTGTTGTTGTCACAGTTTAAATTTGGTTTTATTGTGTTCTTCTTGGAGCTTTTACTTGTGGCTTTGTTTTTTTTTTGTTCTTTGTATCTGATTAGAGAACCCCCTTTAGTAATTCCTAGGGTGGGTGTTTTTTGATGATAAATTCCCTCATTTTTTCTGTATCTGTGAATGTTTTTATTTCTCCTTCATATTTGAAGGATAGCTTTGATGTGTATAGTATTCATGGCTGAAAGTTCCTCTGTTTCAGGACTTTAAATATTGGGGTCCACTCTCTTCTAGCTTGTAGAGTTTCTGCTGAGAAATCTGATGATAATCTAATGGGCCTTCCTTTATATGTTGTATTCTTCTTTTCCCTGGCTGCCTTGAGAATTTTTTCTTTGCCATTTGTTTGTGCCAATTTCATTATGATATGCCTTGGAGTAGGTTTGTTGAGGTTAAGAAAACTCGAAGTTCTGTTTGCTTCTTGAATTTGAGGCTTTAGTTCTTTCCACAAGCTTGGGAAGTTCTCATCTATTATTTGTTTGAGTATGTTCTCAATCCCATTTTCTCTCTCTTCTTCCTCTGACATACCTATTATTCTTATGTTATTCTTTTTGATGGAGTCAGATAATTCTTGTAGGGCTATCTCATTTTTTTAAATTTTTGAGTCTCTTTCTTCTTCTCTCTGTTGTGCCTCAAGTTGCTTGTTTTTTATTTCATTAATTCTCTCTTCTATCTGGTCTGTTCTATTAGCTAAGCTTGTTACCTCGTTTTTCAGCTCGTGAATTGAGTTTTTCATCTCTGTTTGATTTGTTTTTATAGTTTCAATTTCCTTGGAAATATATTCTTTGTGTTTGTTGAGTTGTTTTCTGAGCTTCCTAAATTGCCTTTCTGTGTTTTTTTGTATATCTCGGAGGATTTTTAGGATTTCTATCTTAAATTCTCTGTCATTTAGCTCCAAGGTTTCCAATATATTAAATTTTTTCTCCATAGATTTTTCCTCATCTAGCTGTGTTACCTCTCTTTCTTTTGTATCCATGATATTCAATTTTCTCTTCCTTAATGGCATCTGAGGGTGGATTTGTTGATAGTATTAATGAGATTTAATAAAGAATAAAAAGTTAAAAAATAAAAAATCGAAGAGTTGTTTTTTTTAAAAAAATTAATAATGAAATAAAGAAAAATAAAATTAAAATTAAAAAAGGAAATTATTCCCCCTCCTCCTTTTTTCCTCTCCTCTCCTCTCCCCTCTTTCTTGAGAAAATCTTGTGGTGAACTGTGAATTATATTGTACTAAATAGAACAAACAATGCCTGTAATGGAGGGCCCGAATTGGGGACAAGTAATAAATGGGCAAAAAAAAAAAAAGAAGAAAAAAGAAAGAGCGTATGGACCCACAAAAAGCAAATAAGAAAAAAAAATTGAGTCAAGAATAAAATGATTTGCTTTTAGATGTTGGTTGAGTAAGAGTTATGATGAGAGGAATAAGAGGGAAACAGGAAAATGGGGGGACATATTAAAAAATTACTATCGTATTTAGTGGAACAAGAACTAGATAAAATGGAGAGCCAGGGATGGGAGCACTGCTAGTGTGTTAAAAAGGTGAAGTAAAAAAACCCCAAAATGCCACAAACATAAGTTTGAGTCCCAGATAAGATATTGTTCGTTATTGAGATTTGAATGAGAGGAGACGTAAAAGAGAAAGGAAAAAATTAATATAGAGAAAAGAAAGAGAGAGAGAGAAAAAAAAAGAGGGAACCACTGAAAGGAAAAAAGAAAACAGAGGAGAGAGAGAGAGAGAGAGTTAAGGGTTTTGGAGTGCAACCCTCATAGAGAGAAAGGAAGAGGAAAGAAAAGATAATGGGAGATGTAACACTTATGGGTAGTGTAGTTCAAGGAGAGGAAAGAGTAAGACCGGCAGAGAGTTAGACGACCAAATTGGAGGAGGAATAAAAAATATGAAGAATGAAGATAAGAGAAACAAACAAACAAATATAATAAAATGGGATAGGCTATAATGTCTGCGTATTATTCTTGATTTTGAGAGGTTATCTTCTTGCTTTTTCTTTTCTCTCCCTCTTCCTGGTCAGTGACTCTGTACCTCGGGTTCTGCCCCTTTGGCACCCTCAGGTAGAGGTTTGCAGTTGATAAGTCTCTATGGCGATGTCATGTATTGTACTTCAGTCTCGTTGGCAGTCGAGGCTCATTAGCATTTATAGGCTCCGCCAGTGAGAGAGTCCATGTACCTGGAGCCTTTCTCCTAGTCTTTCCTTCCTCAATTAGTAGCCTGATAATCCAGCTATGGGGTTGCTGCTGCCTCTGCCTGGATAGTAAGAGGCTCAAAGAGCTGGCAACTCCCCACTCTATTCCCACTCAGCACAGGGCTCTGGGCAAGGCTCAGTCAGTCAGAGCTGCTAGCATAATCAGGCGGGGCTTCCGCCCACTCAAAGACCTCTGGCTCTGCCACTCTGTGGGATAACACGGGCGCGCACTGCCGAGGCACTTGGAGGAATCTCTTGCCCACTATCTGCGCGCGTAGACCAGGATATCAGGCCGGCCGCCTCTTACTCCGAGTGAAACCCCCGCCCGCACGGGAAAGTTCCAGCATTGGAATTGGCTCTCACTCCGCTCCATCCCTGTGCTTGGCTCCCTCAGGGCACTGGGGCGGCCCGGAGATTCCGCTTTTGGCCCACACAGAGGCCTCTGACTCTGCCCCTCTGTGGGATAACATGGGCGCCCACTGCAAGGCTTCAAATTTAAAGACTTGATTTGAATTCTGGGTTTTTCCCAATGCAGCTGTGGACCCGCATGCAACTTTTCTAAGTTTTGGTTTCCCCCTTTGTAGAACAAAAACACTGGCAACGGCTTCACAGACTTGCAATTTGCTTCAGTGCAATTGTTTGTACATGGAGGTTATAATCATCACTATTATCATCATAATTATTAATGAAGTTTGTCAAGGAAGGAGGAGATAATTGTTAGAATGAGTCTCTTGATAAGGAAGGAAGAGGCAAACTCAAAATGAAAATGGAAGAGCTGTCCTGGGACATCAGGAAAGATATCACTTCCTCTCAGATTTGATGCCCTGAGATGCTGACAGAGGCAAACAGGAAATCTACCCAAGGAGGAAGGAAGAGGCAAGCCCACTATCTCTTGGCTTGGAAGAAACTTGTAAGATGGTTTTGGCTTTCCTAACATTTCCCTTAGGTGACATTACACATAGTTTTCATTCCCCAAGCCTTTGTCATATAACTGCAGAGGCTAGGATCCAGAAAAGTCAGTGCTGGGGAGGATCATCTCAGCATGGAACATTGATGCCAAAAGTCCAGAATCTGCTTCCTCATAGTGTGATGTGGGTAGATGTACATATTTGTGGGTCTGTGGTGTCATTTAAGTATGTATCATCATGTGTGGGTGTGTATTGTCATTTAATGTCATGTGCCATTCTTCTGAGGAGGCAACACAGAATCCTAACTCAGAAGCAGTTGGAGGCAGTGCAGCTAATTGGAGGAGGCAGCTGCTCTGTAGACTGGCTCCACCTCCTGCAGCAATTACGTGCAGTTGGTGTTGGCAATAACATGATGTGTCTCTAACGGGAGTTAGCACTGCCCTAAGGTAGAACAGTCCAGGGGATTTTGCTTGGTGCATTGAATCAGTCAGGATTCTTCAGAGAAACAGACCAATAAAGATATTTTACATTTACATATATATAGGCACATATATGTATATGAATATATAGGACATGTGCATGTATATATGTGTATATACTTATATTTATGCTCACATACAAGAATATGTGTACATATGCATTCATATTCTGTTGGTTCTGCTTCCCTGGAGAACTCTGACTCCACTACCTAGAAATTTCTACCTAGAATTAAAACTCATGGTCCAGTGAGAGGTAGTGATATACTTTAAGGAATTACAATAAGTGTATTGTAAAAGGCATTGAATAGTCCTTATTTTATAGACAGCACCAAGGGTAACCAAATGTTCAACAACATTAATGTGTATCTGCCTAGAAACTAATAGAGGATAAATCTGTCCTAGTCTCTTAGATTTTTTTTTTCAGTGCTTGTTCTGCATCTGAGCAGTTTCCCCATGTCAATGAGTCCTACTCTTATCTCCTTACATTCAGCTCTTCAGGAAACATAAAATGTGAAAAGATAACTTCAATACAAATGATTATTCTGAAGCCACTGAAAAACTGTTACAAAGTATTACAGATTTGGAAGGATGCAATAAGAAATAGATTTAAGGAAAACAGGTAGACACAATTAAATTTTCTGGCACTTGCTCCCATAAAATCTCAGCTGTTACTAAATATGGATAAAAGAAATGCTTACTGATCCTTTGGAAATTTTTAATTGCTACAAAACTCTTACCAGCCTACCCCTCCTTGATCTCTTACATTGCTGAAAATAATTGACATTTTTCAAATATTACCTACCATGATAAAAATATCTTAACACTATTTGCTTTTTGCTGATATCAGGAAGGATTTAATTCCCTGAATTTTTTGTTTTTTATAAATGGGAAATGTTTTCTGCTCTATAAACCTCTAATTGAATGTTGGCTATATATGACTTTGTAGCAGCTAGAATAAAAACCATTCCCACCCACCCTGCTACATGCATTAATGCACATTTACTGTCATCTCCTTGTGATGAGACTTTGTTCATTAGGAAAGGTGTTTTTGTTTATTATATCAGGAATTTTATTCATCTCTATATCTAACAATTCCACCTCCTTGACTTGGTGACACCATTCACTGGCTTCTTGCTGTTAAGCCTTACACAGACCACACCCCAAATTGCTGTCATAGTACTTATTTAAATCTTTGGTTTTCCTCCCCTTCAGGGACATGGCAGCCCTGCACTTTCCTACCCTGTTCATTTTAAGGGTGCCATTCGATTTGCTTTAGCTAACAGGCTGGGAATAGAAATGACTTAAGAATGGGAAAGGTGATTTCCTAAAGACATACTGGGCCAGCATATGTGTATATGCAGTGTGCCAGTAGCACTCCTACAGAGAAGCAGCCTTGTACACCTTGGGATTGAACCAACACCATTAGTTCTAATTTCCTGTTTGCTTTCATAAAGTTATTTTGGAGCTCTCACTTTTTGCCTCACAAATCTTTTTTCTTTTCTTGACAGAGGCAGAGAGAGAATCAGAGAGAGGGACAGACAGACAGGAAGGGAGAGAGATGAGAAGAATCAATTCTTTGTTGCAGCACCTTAGTTGATCATTGGTTGCTTCTTCATATGTGCCTTGAATGGGGGGCTAGAGCAGAGCAAGTGATCCTTTGCTTAAGCCAGCAACCTTGGGTTCAAGCCAGCAACCTTGGATTCAAGCCAGTGACCTTTGGGCTCAAGTTAGCAAACATGGGGTCATGTCTATGATCCCATGCTCAAGCCAGTGACCCCACATTCAAGCCAGATGAGCCCATGCTCAAGCCAGTAACCTCTGGGTTTGAAACCTGAGACCTCTGCGTCCTAGTCCAACACTCTATTCACTGTGCCACCACCTGATCAAGCACCTCACAAGTCTTTTCAAAGAATAATCCTTTGTAACAGCCAACAAGCTGCAACTACCAGTCGTGTGTTCCCCGTGTCATCACACTTAAAAGATTGTCACTACATTTTTCAAGATTGAAAAGCTGAATATGTCTCAATTACCCATCTTCTGTAGTGCATTTTGACTTTTTCAAAAATGGATTCCAGAAACACCTTTAAGAAAGAAAACATAAGTATTTAATAAGTAAAAGTTTGCTGACATTGCAGTTATTATATTTAACAGCTTGGGCATATTCATTTGCTGAGGAAAAAGATGAGAAGTTTGAAAAGACCTATTATAAAGTGACAGTTTGATTTGTGTGAAAAATGATATCTCCACTCCATCTTAGTTTAGTTCATTAATGTGGCTGCATAATATAAAGTTTGTAATTAAGCATGACAAAAACACAAATAAACAGTGCCATCTTATGGGCAATGTTTAAACTTGATGTATATATACAGTCATGCATACCTGTGTCAAGCAATGAATTTAACATACACAAATATCCATCACAGATGCCAGAAGGATCTTATTTTTCTCACTAATAAATTTTCAGGGCCTGAAAGCTTGTATTGACATGAGAGGAATGCAAGACACCAGCAAGCCACGTGCCTAAATATAGTGTGACTTGCACCTGTCCAATTTATAGACTAGTACGTTCATATTGGTCTTTTAACATCTCCATGAAAATGCCACTGCGGCCGTGTGTTTGTTTCTTGGAGCTCCTGAAGAGATATTTCCCCCCCAAATTTAAGTTCTTTTATAAATCTAGGATGAAATGTATCTGGCTCAGGTTTCAAGTTTTGAAAAATAGGTGGATGAATGTCACGTATAAAAATAGAAATCCTATTGTTATTCTGCTCATAACTGTTATTCATAACTCAGGTAGGAGGAACAGACAAAAAAAGCCTGCTTCACCAAAACTCATTTTCTGTTGAAACTAGTGAACTGGTTCTGTAGTGGGCTGTCTTAAAAGATGATCTGTCCATAAAGATGCAAATATCTTAAAGAGGAATTTCAAATTATCATTCTAGTCAAACATTTAATAACCACTTAGCATTGTGCTAGAACTAGCTATACATGGAACAGTCAGGTGGCCCCTAAAGTTATTGAGATAGTTGTTACTTGGAATGTTCTATAGAGGGGAAAATGTTCCAAAGGTGAGGTGTGACTTTAAAGGATTGAGGAATATAAAATAAAAGTGGAGGTAATTTTGATGATGATAGCTAATTTTTCTTGGGCATTTACCATGTGCTGGGCACTGTTTAAATGTTGTACATGTACAAATTCATTTAACCCTCATGAAAATGTAATGAAGTAGGTTCTAGTGTAATCATCATTCTACAGATGGAGAACTGAAAAAGAGAGCATGAGTAATTTGTCTAAAGTCAGTGACATCTCTACTAGAAAATCTCATGTAAGAAAAAAAAAGGAAAAATAGTAGATGCCATGATAGAAATAATATGCCCAAGCTAGGACAACTGCATGACTATTAATTCTTTAATTGATTTAATAAATCTATAATTATCTGGGTACCTATTCTATGCCAGGTACTATTGTCAGAGTTGAGGATTGAACAAAGCAAACAAATCTCCCAACATACTATAATGTCTTGTAATGATTAGAAAACAGGATAGAGTTAGAGAATGCTTGGGCACACTATTCTAG
Source organism: Saccopteryx bilineata (assembly GCF_036850765.1). Lineage (NCBI taxonomy): Eukaryota > Metazoa > Chordata > Mammalia > Chiroptera > Emballonuridae > Saccopteryx > Saccopteryx bilineata. The sequence goes on along the minus strand of NC_089495.1, from coordinate 101,805,946 downwards.
ACTCAAATAAATACCAGATGAAATAACTGATACCTACTCCCAAAGCACTTTAAATTTGATGATGAAGTCAGGTAGATCTAATAAAGAAGCAGATTGTGAATCGTGCTTTGAGAGAGGTAAATACGGACTGCCTGGCAAGACACAGGCAAGACACATCACATCACTAGATTGTGATGAAGATTATTAATAAAGCTTTTCAGAGATAGTGATGTTCCCACTGATAACTATGCAATGAACAGAATTAGTTAAACAGGAAATGTGGGGACACCTTGGGAAAGAATAAGCACAAAACACAAAACTTAAGAGTTGGGCAAGATCTAATAACTGACGTGTCTTATGCCAAAGCACCTTACACTTATTTTCTTTTGATACTTAATGTTTTCTCAAGAAAGCAGGTGGTGATGTAAACTCATTTCCTTTCTTTCTTTCTCTCTCCACTGGTATCTTTTCCACGTAAGTAAAAGACTTTTCAAACTAACAGCAAAGACAGTGTAGACACACTGAAAATACACACACACACACATACATACACACACAATAAGATTTTCCCCTCAATATCAGTGGATGACTTTTCTTCAAGGACAAAGGTGAAAATAATACTTTTCCTTTCTCACCTTCTCCCCTTCTAAATCTTCTTTCTTCTTTGGGGGACCATCATGTGAACTTCTAAATTTTATATTCCTCAAAGTCTAGGTAGGCATTCTCAGGAGGTGGTGGAGCAGCAAACATGTGGAGATAAATTTAGGGGTGCCTTGGACCTTTTACTGACCTGCCCCGATCTGGGCACTGGTGGAAGCCCAACACTGGTACACAGCTTGGCTCCTTTCATGCACACCAAAACCCAGAAGAGGCAACCCCAAACTGCAGATCACTCGGTAGCTCCAGACAGGTAGCCCAAAGCTGGTTATAGGGAGTGTCTGACATTGACCTGCACCAGAATCCCTCCCAAGAGGACCCAGAACCAATACAACTGGTGGTGGGCCTCAGACCACACCACAGAGTAATCTAACTAGCCACACAAGCAGGACACCCAAAGGGTGGTTCCAGTAGGCACCAAACCAGCGAGGGCAAACTCCCTTCTGGAGTTTGGAGGTGGGGGATGCAGCCACTGAACAGTGACTCATACACTGTGGCTGCAGTTAATCCTTATATTCAACAAGTTTGAGGGTCCCACTCACAGATGGGCCAACAGCAATCAAGACTCAACTACAACAGGAGGGCCCACATAGGCCGCACAAGGAACATTCCTGGAGCATCCAGCTCAGGTGATCAGCAATTTGTACCTTGAGTCCCACAAGACACCTACTACAAAAGACCACCATGTCAACTCTGGAAGACATAGCATACCTACCTAATACACAGAAACAAATACAAGGAAACAGAAAAAGGTAGGTAGGAAAAGAAATATGCTCCAAATGAAAGAATAAGAGAAATCTCCAGGGGAAAAGAACACTAAATAAAAATGCGGAGTTCAAACCATGGTTACAAAAGTGCTTAAAGAACTTAGGAGAAGAATAGATGAACTCAGTAAAAACTTAAAGAGATAGTATGCATTAAAAAGCACCTAAAAACCATTAAAAAGAACCAGTCACAATTAAGAATATTTGAAATAAAAAATACACTAGAAGGAATCAACAGCAGGTTAGATAAAGCAGAGGATTGAATCAGTGACTTAAAGAACACGACAACAGAAAATACCCAAGCAAAGCTGGAAAATTAATTAAATAAATAAATAAATAAATAAATAAACAAACATAATTTTTAAAGATAAGAAAAATGTAAGGGACCTCTGAGACAACATTAAGTGTAATAACATTTGCATTATAAGAGCACCAGGAGAAAAGAGAGACAGAGCAAGAAATTAAGAACCTATTTGAAGAAATAATGGCTGACTACATCACTAACCTGGTGAAGGAAAAGAGTAAGTAGCAATCAAAACAAACCCCAAAAGGCCCATGGCATGAGATATAGTCATTAAAATGACAAAATTTAGAAACAGAGAATTTTAAAAGCAGCAAGAGAAAGTTAGTTACCTACAAGGGAGTTCCTATAAGACTGTCAACAGAAACACTTCAGGCCAGAAAGAATTGGTATGAAACATTCCAAGTGATGAAAACCAAGGACCTACAACCATGACTACTTTACCCAGTAAGGCTGTCATTTATAATTGAAAGAAATAAAGTACTTCCCAGAGAAGAAAAAGCTAAATGATTTACTACCACCAAACCAGTATTACAAGAAATGTTAAAGTGTCCTCTTCAAGAAGAGGAAAGAAAGAACAAAAAAAGAGGAACGCAGTCATAAAGACTGAAATAGCAATACATACACAATTATCAATAATCATTTTAAATGCAAATGAAGTAAATGCTTCAATCAAAAGACATATGGTAGCTGAATGAATAAGAAAACAAGACCCATATATATGATCCACAAGAGATCTACCTCAGAATGAAAGATATAACAATGTAAAGGGGTTGAAAATCATATTTCATGTAAATGGAAATGAAAAAAAAAGATCCAATATCTTTTATTACTATATCTATTATTACTATTAGATAAAACAGACTTTAAAAGAAAGACTATAATAAGAGACAAAGAAAAGCATTACATAATGATAAAAGGAGCAATTCAACAACAGAATATAACCCATGTAAACATTTATATACCCAACATAGAAACACTTAATATATAAAGCAAATCTTGATGGACATAAATGGACAAATTGACTGTAATATAGTTATAGTAGGAAATTTTAACACCCCATTAACATCAATGAATAGATGTTCTAGACAAAAAAAAAATTAATAAGAAAACAGTGACCTTAAATGACACACTAGACCAGATGGATTTAATTGATATTTTCAGAGCATTTCACCTCAAAGCAGCAGAATATACATTTTGTTCAAGTGCACATAGAACATTATCTAGGATAAACCACATGTTAAAACACAAAACAATTCTCAAAAAAGTTCACAGAGATTGAAATCATATCAAGCATCCAACCACAATGGTATGAAACTAGAAATCAATTACAAAAAATGAAAAACATACAAACACATGGAGTCTAAACACATGCAGTCACAGCAATCAGACAGTGATATAAAAAATGAGTTGGTTAACAATGAGATTCAGGAATAATTGAAAAGTTACCTTGAGACAAATTAAAATGGAAACACAACAATATATAAAATGGAAACACAACAATATATAAATTTGATGAGACACAGAAAAAGCACTTCTGAAAATTTATAACAATACAGTCTTACCTCAAGAAACAAAAGAATGTTATAATAATCTAACCTTACACCTAAAAATACTTTTAAAAAGCCCAAAATGAATAAAAGGATGGAAATTATAAAGATCAGACCAGAGATATATGAAAGACTTTAAAACAAAAAGATCAATCAAACCAAAAGCTTCTTTTTTTGTTGTTTTTTGAAAAGATAAGGAGATTGACAAACCTCTAACCAGACTCATCAAGAAAAAAAGAGGATGTAAATACATAAAATTAGAAATGAAAGAGAAGTTACAACTGACACTACAGAAACACAAAGGATTATAAGAAAATATTTCAAACTACTATATACCAATAGATTGGACAATCTGAAAGAAATGGATAAATTCGGCCTGACCTGTGGTGGCGCAATGGATAAAGCGTTGACCTGGAAACGCTGAGGTCGCCGGTTCGAAACCCTGGGCTTGCCTGGTCAAGGCACATATGGGAGTTGATGCTTCCAGCTCCTCCCCCCTGTCTCTCTCTCCTCTCTGTCTCTCTCTGTCTCTCTCTTCTCTAAAATGAATAAATAAAAATTAAAAAAAAAGAGTTCTTAAAAGAAATGGATAAATTCCTAGAAACTTACATTTTTCCAACATTGAATGAAGAAGAGACAGAAAATCTGATCAGACCAATTACAATTAATAAAATCTAAGCAGCAATAAAAAAAAAAACACCCAGCAAACAAAAGCTTTGGACTGAATGGCTTTACAGGTGAATATTATAAAACATTCAAGGAAGAACTAATACCTATCTTTCTCAGAATATTTCAAAAAATTCAAGAGGAAGGAAAACTCCCAAGCTCATTTTATGAGGTCAGTACTATTCTAATTACAAAACTAGATAAAGATACTACAAATAAAGGTAATTATAGGTTAATGTCCTTGATAAACATACATGCTAAAATCCTCAACAAAATATTAGCAAACTAACTTCCGCAATACATTAAAGAGATCACACATCATGATCAAGTGGGATTTATTCTGGGGATGCAAATTTGGTTCAATGTCTGCAAATCAATGAAAATGATACCCCACATTAAAAAATGACTAAGAATCATATGACCATAGCAATGGATGAAGAAAAAGCATTTGACAAAATCCTCCCCATATATGAAAAACACTCTCCACAAAATGGAAATAAAGGAAACATACCTCAACATGAAAACGGTCATATATTACAAACCCCCACACCCAACATTATACTTAATAGTATTTTTATACACCAATAATGAACTATCAGAAAGGGTAACTAAGAAAACAATCCCATTAAAATTGCATTTAAAAAATAATAATAAAGTATCTAGGAATAAATCTAACCAAGGAGGTAAAAGACTTGTACTCATAAAATTATATGATACTGAAGAAAGAAAATGAAAAGTCAAATAAATGGAAGCATATAATGTGTTCATTTATAAGAAGAATTAACATCATTTAAATATCCACACTATCCAAAACAATCTACAGATTCAATACTATTCTTATCAAAATAGCAATCATTTATTTTACAGACCTAGAACAAATATTACAAAGATTTATATGGAACCACAAAAGACCCCAAATAGCCACAGCAATTTTGAGGAAAAAAAGAACAAAATTGGAAGTTCATACAATCTGGTATCAAGCTTTACTATAAGTCTCTAATAATCAGAACAATATGGTATTGGCATAAAAATAGAAATATTGATCAATGAAACAGAATAGAGAGCCCAGAATTAAACCCACACCTATATGGTCAATTAATTTTTGGCAAAGGACTCAAGAACATACAATGGAGTAACAACAGTCTGTCCAATAAATGGTGCAGAAAAAATTGGACAGATAAGTGCAAAAAAATTAAAACTAGACCACCTTCTTTCACCACATACAAGAATAAACTCAAGAAAAATTAAAGACTTAAAGATAAGACTCAAAATTACAAATATCCTCAAGAAAACCTTGGCAGTAAAACCTCAGATATTTCGCATAGGAAAAATTTTTCTGCTATATCTCCTCTGATAAGGAAAACAAAAGAAAAAACAAACAAATGAAAATATATCAAACTAAAAAGTTCTTGCACAGTAAAAGAAAATCATTTTTAAAATTTTTATTAATTTTAATTTGTGTTAACATGGGTTCAGGTGTCCCACTCAATATAACACCCTCACCCTCCACCCCTGTGACCCTCATTATGACCCTTTGACCCCTTGACCTTCTCCCCCTAACTCCCTCCCCCCTTCCCTCTGGGATTTGCTGCCCTGTTATCTGTATCTATGTGTTATATATATATACAGTGTGTCTGTAAAGTCATGGTGCACTTTTGACCGGTCACAGGAAAGCAACAAAAAACGATAGAAATATGAAATCTGCACCAAATAAAAGGAAAACTCTCCCAGTTTCATACCTATTCAGTGCAGTTTGATGTGGGCTCCATTTGTTGCCCTACACACATCCAAATGATAGTGAAGTTCTTGCCACACACGGGTAAGAACGTCTGGTGTAACAGAGTGAATAACGTCTGTGAATCTCTAGTCTTGCTTAGGTGTAATTGTCGAGCACACGCACGCACAGATTTTTTAGGCTCCTTAGGTAGCTATCCCATATAGCCTCTACAGACTCGTCACTGACTGATGGCCTACCAGAATGGGATTTCTCCACCAAACTGCTGCTTTCCTTCAACTGCTTATCCCACTGAGTAATGTTATTCCTATGTGGTGGCGCTTCATTATAAACGCGCCAATATTCATGTTGCACTTTGGTCACAGATTCGAATTTAGCGAGCCACAGAACACACTGAACTTTCCTCTGTACCGTCCACATCTCAACTGGCATGGCCGTGAGCTGCTCCACTGTATACACAGTGTTGCGTCATCATCTGCGCATGCGCACATGCTGCCAACTCATCCTACAGAAACTGGGAGGGTTTTCCTTTTATTTGGTGAAGATTTTACATTTCTATCATCTTTTGTTGCTTTCCTGTGACCGGTCAAAAGTGCACCATGACTTTACGGACACACTGTAATTTCACCAATCCATTCACCTTCTCTGATCCCATTCCATCATCCCTCTTCCCTCTGACAGCTGTCCCTCTGCTCCCTGTGACTTGCCTCTGCCTCTATTCCATTCCTCAGTTCACTTTGTTCATTAGATTCCACATATAAGTGAGATCATATGATTTTTTTTCTTTCTCTGCCTAGTTTACTGCATTTAGCATAATAATCTCCAGGTCCATCTATGCCATCGCAAAAGGTAAGATTTCCTTCTTTTTCACAGCCATGTAGTATTCCATTGTGTATATGTACCACAGCTTTTTAATCCACTCGACCACTGACGGATACTTGGGCTGTTACCAGATCTTGGCTATTGTAAACAATGCTGCAGTAAACATGGGGGTGCATATCTTCCTTTGAATCAGTGTTTGGTATTCATAAGGATATATTCCTAAAAGTGGGATAGATGGGTCAAAAGGCAGTTCCATTTTTAAATTTTTGAGGAAACACCATACTGTTTTCCACAGTGGCTGCACAAGTCTGCATTCCCAACAGTAGTGCAGGAGGGTTCCCTTTTCTCCACACCCTCACCAGCACTTATTGTGTGTTGATTTGTTAATAAGCGCCATTCTGACAAGCTTGAGGTGATATCTCATCGTGATTTTATTTTGCATTTCTCTGATGATTAGTAAAGTTGAACATTTTTTTATATTCCTATTGGCATCTGTATGTCCTTTTTGGAGAAGTGTCTATTCAGTTCCTTTGTCCATTTTTTAAATTGGATTGTTTACCTTCCTGATGTTGAGTTTTAGAAGTTTTTTATAAATTTTGGTTATTAACCCCTTATCAGATGTATTGGTGAATATGTTCTCCCATTGTGTGGGTTGTCTTTTTATTTTGTTAATGGTGTCCTTTGCTGTGCAAAAGCTTTTTAGTTTGATATAATCCCATTTGTGTATTTTTTTTATTTCACTTGCCTGTGGAGATTAATCAGCAAAATTGTTGCTACAAGAGATATTGGAGAGTTTTCTATGTTTTCTTCCAAGATATTTATAGTTTTGCAACTTATATTAAGTCTTTTATCCATTTTGAGTTTATTTTTGTGAATGGTGTAAGTTGGTGGTCTAGTTTCATTTTTTTGCATGTACTTGTCCAATTTTCCCAACACCATTTATTTACCCCACTGTATACTTTTACCTCCTTTGTAAATATCGATTGACTATAAAGGTGTGGGTTTATTTGGGGGTTCTCTGTTCTGTTCCATTGATCTGTACGCTTGTTCTTATGCCAGTACCAATCTATTTTGATTACAGTGGCCCTGTAGTATAACTTGGTATCAGGAAGTGAGATACCTCGCACTTTATTTTTTATTGTCAAGATTGCTGAGGCTATTAATGTTCCTTTTGTTTCCATATAAATTTTTGGAATATTTGTTCTACATCTTTCAAGTAAGCCTTTGGTATTTTAATATAAATTGCATTGGATTTATAGATTTCTTTGGGTAATATAGACATTTTAATGATGTCTATTTTTCTTATCCATGAATATGGTATATGCTTTCACTTGTTTGTATCTTCTTTGATTTTGTTTTTCAATGTCTTATCATTTTTTCCAGTACAACTCTTTTACTTCCTTGGCTAAATTTACTCCTAGGTACTTTATTTTTGTTGTTGTTGTTGCAATAGTGAAGGGGTTTCTTTCCTTAATTTCTCTTTCAGAGAGTTTATTGTTGGTGTATAAAAATGCCACTGATTTCTTAATATTAATTTTATATCCTGCCTCCTTGCAGTATTCATTTATCAGGTCTAGTAATTTTTTGACTGAGACCTCAGGGTTTTCTATGTACAGTATCATGTCATCAGCAAAATAATATTAGCTTTACTTCTTCTTTTCCAACTTGGATGTCTTTTATTACTTATTATTGTCTGATTGCTGTGGTTAAGACTCCCAGTATTACATCGAGTTAAGAGTGATGAACGGGGATAATCCTGCCTTGTTCCTGATCTTCAGGGGATTGCTTTTAATTTTTGCCCATTGAGTATGATGTTGGCTGTGGGTTTGTCATAGATGGCTTTTATTATGTTGAGTCTTTTTTTGTCTGGGAAGATTTTTATTTCTCTTTTTATTTTAAATGATAGCCTAGCTGGATAAAGTAGTCTTGGTTGTAGGTTCTTGTTTTGCATCACTTTAAATATTTCTTGCCAATCCCTTCTGGCCTGAAGTATTTCTGTTGAGAAGTCAGATGTCATCCTTTTGGAGGCTCCTTTGTAGGTAATTAACTGCTTTTCTCTTGCAGCTTTTAGTATTCTTTGTTTGTCTCTTAACTTTGGTGTTTTAATTATGATGTGTCATGATGTAGGCGTTGAGTTCCTCTTTAATGAGACTCTGTGCTTCCTGAACTTATGTGACTATTTCCTTCATCAATTTAGGCAAATTTTTAGCTATGACTTTTTCAGACAAGTTTTCTATCCCTTGTTTGTTCTCTTCTCCTTCAGGAACCCCTACAATGAGAATATTGTTTCTCTTCATGTTGTCACAGAGCTCTCTTAGAGTTTCCTCAGTCTTTTTGAGCCTCTTTTCGTTTTGCTTCTCTGCTTCTATGCTTTAATTTATCTTGTCCTTTAAATCATTGATTTGATCCTCTGCTTCATCCAGCCTGCTGTTGATTCCTTCTAGTGCAGTCTTCATTTCTGATATATTATTTGTCACTTTTGACCAATTCTTTTTTATGATTTCAATGTCCCTTTTGATGCTTTGCCATCTCTCTATTTAGATGCTCATTATGACCATCCATTGTTGCTCTAAGATCTTTGACCATCCTAAAAATCATTCTTTTAAACTCTGCATCTGGTAGTTTGATTACTTCCATTTCATTTAGTTTTTTTTTTCTGGAGAATTCTCTTGTTGATTTATTTGAGTCATATTTCTTTGTCTGCTCATTTTGTCTGTATTAGGTAGTGCTGTCTGCCTTTGAAATTTGTTGTGGTGTTTTTATGAGGACGATGGGCTCAGTAATACCTCCAGGCCACCTGTTTTTCTTGCTCTAGGAATGCTTCTTGGGGGTAGTATTTTTCCTCCTGTTGTATGTGAGTATTGAATGCAGTTGGACCTTTAGTGGGTGTGGTTATCCCTTCAGGCTGGCTGGCTCTAAGGGTCAACTTTAACCATATGTATTAGACACTGTGCAGTGTCTGTCCTGTTGGGCGTATTTATTCTCTACTGTGTCTGGTGCCTGCTAGACTCCTCCTTTGTGTGTTGCTTGTGTAGTTAGCTGAGTCTATTGTTGGTGCTCTCTGCTACCCACTACTGATTGCATTGGTTCTAGGTCTTATTGAGTTGGCATCAGCCATTGTTTGTAACCTTGTGGGGCTACCTGTTTGGAGCTATTACTCTGTTCATTGTTTGTGTCTGTGTTTTTTACGTGCCTGGGTAGTGTGGGAGTCAATAACCTGTATATAAGGGTCAGCTTCCTCCTGCTTAGAGATTACAGAAGCTCCATAAAAGCCCAAACTCCATAAGATTTGCTTCTACTTTTCAGCTCTTCTACCTTATCTTACAGCTGCCTGGTCTTCCCACAGAGTCTTCTGTAGAAAGACTGTAGTGTGGGCTCAGACTGGCCTCACACAACCAACCCCTCTACAGGTTGCAAGCTTGTTTGTTTAGGGCAACTGATGTTGGGAATACAATGTTATTGGGACCCCCTACTTCAGGGGTCTCTTGGTCGGGAGCTCAGTATAGGGAATGTGGCCCCTACTGCAGAGCTTAATCCCTCAGCCACTGCTGGATACACAAATTTTATTTCTCTCCAACAAGGTGAACAGCAGGTTCAGATCCAGTGGGGCTGACAGTCCCCTCTGCAGAAGTTCTTACATCTGGTGAAACCCTGGTCTCAGGGAGGAAGACTGAAAGAGTCCTCTCCTAGGGCTGACTGTGTCCCCCCAGAAAGTGACTAAGCCCCTCAACCAGATCCAACAATAAACTCACTGGGACCTACACTTTAAATGTCCATGCTTCAAGCCTGTCTCCCTTCTCCCTGTGGAATCTAGCCCCACAGGCCAGGATACTCAGCACTCTCGCCAGCTGACTGTGAATCTCCACCCTATTTAATGTACATGAGTTATTGTGCAGGTGTTGATCACAAAAAGCAGAACTCGCTTCAGCTGGGCCATGTGTGAGGAGCCCTTCCTTAGGATACCAGTCTAGCAAGGGTTGTTAGGTCCTGAACTGATGCTTTTTCCACAGCTGGCCACTGGATATGCCATCTCTGGGCCTCCCTGGAGGGAACCCAGCACAGACCAGTAGGAGACTGGCCCTCAGCAACCTTTTTGGAGCTACAAACAATCCAGAGTTTGTGGCTGCCTTTGCTGAGCACAGGTGCTCATGGAAATACCAAACTACAGGCCTAGGCTGGCTTTTACCCATGCTGGGCCTGGGGGAAGATCCGCTTAAAAGACTTAGTTTCCCTGAGTCCCGCCTCTTGCAGCCTCTGTCTGCTGGCTGTTTGTTGGGCTCCACCACTGAAAAGACCTCTGGTAGAGTCTAGAGCAGCGGTTCTCAACCTGTGGGTCGTGACCCCAGTGGGGTTGCCTAAAGCCATCAGAAAATACATAATGCATATCAAGTATTTACATTCTGAATCATAACTGTAGCAAAATTACAGTTATGAAGTAGCCAACAAAATTATTTTTTGGTTTGGGGTCACTGCAACATGAGGAACTGTATTGCAGGGTCACGGCATTAGAAAGGTTGAGAACCACTGGTCTAGAGCCTGCGGCAATTCAGGGATTAGGAAGGGTGGTGGGTGTGGCTCCACCCCTCAGCCTCAGGTGTCAGTCTGTCCAGAATTTTTTCAAAGACCTCAGTAGGGTATGGCCCCAAGGAGTCCAGTGGGTGTGGCCTCTGAGACCCTGAAGTGTGGTCTGCCCACAGTCCAGACAGTTTCTACTGAGTCTTCCATGAGGCAGAATCACCAGCCTTAGTTAGACTCAGGAGCATGTGAGGGGCTCTCTAAGAGCCTCATCTCTTTCTCGCAGATAGAAACCCCAACTCTTTGCACCACCAAATATTGTGTGAGTGCCTCTTCTAGGCTCTGGGGCTCTAAGCTGGGGCTCCAGACCTGGGGTTGAGCACTCACACCTCTCAGGGCAACCCTCCCCACAGTGAGAGTCCCTCTCCTCTGCTCACTCCTGGGAGCAGGGCAGCCCTTTCCGCGTCTCCACCCTTCCTACCAGTCTCAGTGTGGCTTCTTCTGTGATCCTTGGTTATAGACTCCTCTTCATTTAGTCCAAAGTTTGGTTTTCAAGATGATTGTTCTTAAATTAAGTTGTCATCTAATTTGGTCCTGGGAGGTGGCAGTTGGAATATCTGCCTACTCCATCGCCATCTTGGAATCTCCAAGAAACTCTTTCTTATGGCTAATATCCCATTGCCTATCTGTAACACAGCTTTTACATTCATTCATCTATTGATGGACACTAGATTGCTTCCATAACTTGGCCATTGTAAATAATGCTGCAACAAACAAGGGTGCATAAGTTCTTTCAAAGTAGTGTTTTGTATTTCTTCGAATATATTCCCAAAGTGGAATATATTCCCAAAGTGAGTTTCCAAAAATAAAACCTATTGAAATGGAAAAGTTATTTGCCAGTGATTTGTTAAATAAGAGGTTAATGTCCAAAATTAATAAAGAACTAAAAAAACTCAACACTAAAATGAAAGAACCCAATAAAAGTTAGGCAGAAGATTTGAATAGAAAGTTCTCCAAAGAGGGCATACAGACAGCCAATAGACATGAACAGTTGCTCAGTATCAGTAATCATCAGAGTAACGAAAATCAAAACCACAATGAGATACCACCTCATTCTTGTCTAAATGACCATCACAAATAAATCAACAAACAACAAGTATTGATAAAGATGTGGAGAAAAAGGAATCCTTGTGCACTGTTGGGAATGCAGATTGGTGCAAACACTATTGAAAACCATGTGAGGTTCTTCAAAAATATTAAAAATAGAATTCCTTTATGACCTAGTGATTCCACTCTGAGAATATATCTGAAGAAACACAAAACACAAATTTGAAAGAACATATGCACCCTTGTTTATTGCAGAATCATTTACAATAGCCAAGCTATGGAAGCAATCCAAGTGCCTATCAATAGATGAATGGATGTAAAAGCTGTGGTACATATATACAATGGAATATTGCTCGTTAATAAAAAAGAGTGAAATCTTACCTTTGGAGACTGCATGTATGGAACTAGAGGGTATTGTGCTAAGTAAAATAAATCAGACAAAGACAACTACCATATGATTTCACATATATGTTGAATCTAAAGGACAGAATAAAAATAAATAAATAAAAACAGACCCATAAATAATGAGAACAGACTGACAGTTTTCAGAGGAAGGGAGTTTGGGTGATGTGTAAAAAAGTTGAAGGGATTAAAAAGAACAAATTGATACTTACATAATAGTAATAGAGATATAAATTATAGGGAATATAGTCAATAATATTGCCATTAACTATGTACAGTGCCAGATAAATTCTTGAAACATTGGGGGACCACTCTGTAAACTACCTAATTATTTTGACCTCTATGTTGTACATCCAAAACTAATACAGAATAATATTCAATGTAAGCTGTAACTGGAAAAAATATATATATATATAAAATATATATAAATATATATATATTTCACGTTTCTCAGTGTCCCATGCAGTTTGTTTCTTTTTAAGAAGTCACTTCTCTCTACATTGGCTCAACCCAAGTCTCAAGCACTTTCTGTCTGTTGTACAAGACTCAGTACTGATTGCCATGGCATAGATTTTCTATCAATGTTTCCCATCAAGGTGAAGAAATGCATCTTTTCTAGATGAGATTAATGGAGACCCTTTGTGTGGACACCTCGTATTCAGTACTTGAGCAAGATACAAGTTGGTGTGCTAATGAATGCTAATTAGGGTGAATTACAGAATGTCCATCTGTCACACTAGTTTATTTTATTGCATCCCTCTGCTGGAAGAAATTCCACTTTCTTATTGTGAGGGTTAATTTAAACAATAAAAAAATTTTGTCTTCAGTTCACATCTCTGTAATAATCATCATTATTCACACATATTTTGTGCCTTCTGTATCTCATCTAGATGGCTAAATGTCACTCAGAGAATATGAGAAATAACAGTGATACCAATTAATAAATACCAAGCAAATGCACAAAGTCTACATTCTTGTGCAAATATAGAATGAAGTCCACAGAGACCTTTCTGAAATGCTTGGCTGTAGATGCCCTGAATGGCTTCTGAATTATTTGATGTTATTTTACATTGAAATAAAAGCATGATTTTATTTGAATGATTAAAAGTTGATTTTTAGTTTATGTCTTTCAAAAAGCTTTGGGGGAAAATGATGATAATATGAATCTTGATACCATGTGTTGAAAGGTTTTTTTGTAAGGAGATATTTTGAGTGTAGAAGTGTACCTTTTCTAGTAGTTGGGGGAAGGATTTCAATGTAGACTGAAATGATTTACCCATTTGCCAGAATATTAAAATAGGTCTCTTCCTGGTTCAGATACCAAGGTATGAGTCAGACCCTCTTCACATGTGGAATTTCTACACACTTGGAACCCCCTTAAACTTTGAAATAAAAAGGGTAGAGAAAGAAAAAACTTTATGAAGCAATTCCATTGAAGAGTACAATTATTATGCTAATTATCCATCCCTCCTCTTCTTCCAAGGCCCCAGGAGGACTTGAACAGGTGCTAGTTCCCTTTCCTCAAGTCTAGTGAAAAGGACTTTCTGCAAACTGCTCAGAGAGTTAGCCAGAAGGACCAGTGCCTGACCCACATCTAAAAAAGTTCAAGTTGCCTGTGACCGTGGTGGATAGCAGTGGATGCACTGGTACAGGCCTGTACTACCAGAGGCATTAGGACATTAAGGGCAAAGGACTTGTGTTTCCTATGCACTAGACTTGGGCCAATCATTGTAAAGTTACTATTTCCCAAGAAGAACTTTCATTGGCCAAAGAAATTTTAATCTGTATAAAGGTTTGCTATAAACTTCTTAGAACAATGTCTAAATTTTGGAAATCCAAGCTCTTTCTTTCACATGTGTGAAAACTAAGACCCATTGAGTGATTTCCCCAAGGCCACAAGCAGTAGGGCTCAGAATCTAAAACATTCAGCAGAATTGCAGCTAGAATCATTGGGTGCAAATGTAGACCAAATCAAGAACAGCCCTCGGTATCTCCAGCTTTCCACCTTCATGTGAACAGGTAGCTTCAATAGCTTTTTAGCAAAAAACAGGTCCTGGGCACAGTCTAACAGAGTTTATATGAGGTGACACTAAATTATCATTGCATCAGGATGTGTTTCATCTTGTTGAGTTAATAGATGTGATAGATTTGTTTGTGTTCTATGTTTATGATGAGGAGAAACACCAGCTGTTAGGTCTAATTTTTGGACCTGGATGCCTGAAGCAATCTGATTGAAGTGGCATAAAATGTAAGATGAGGAATTATGACTTCTGGTTTTATGTAGAAGTTTTTTCAAGTCCTTCCATTGTTGTGACAAGTAAACTGCATTACATCCCACAAAACACTGCACTTCATAATTGCTCAGTCTGTGTGAAGAAGCCAAAAAGGCAAACCCACGAAAGCTGCATTAACCAATTTAATTGTCCAGATCTTGGAATAATAGGATTCCAAAAGAAGAACAAATCACGTTTTAATTTCTACTCACAGGCACATACTGTGTTTTGCAAATTTACAACCATCAGGATCAGTCTCTCTGAGATACCCAAGGACTCAAAATCCATACATTGATTCCTTTCATCATTTATTTTCTATATTTCTACACTATTTCTTTTGCATCATATTTAAATTTAAAACATAGATTCCCTGATCATCCTTCTGGTCTTTGCCAAACACAAGGGAAGCTGGCAGAGAAGGGTAAAGAAATATGATTTTCCAAAAAGAACACTCTTATCATAAGCAGCATGACTTCTAATAATCTCTAGATACAGTTTTTTAAAATCCTAAATATTAAATCTGAAGGACTTTTAATAAATACATACATACATACATACATACATACATACTTAAGTGCGTCACTGTGTCATACAGCCTTTCCTTTTGGTTTTAAAAGCATTTCCATCATGAAAACTTGGTGTCTCACTATTAAAATTCCACCTCCCTTCTTAGTTTCCTGATTTTTCTTCTTTTCTATTAACCATTTTTATTTCCTCCTTCATAGATTGAGAACATTTCTTTTCTCTATTCATCACTTTCTCCATTCCAAGATATTATTTTGAAAGAGGAAAGCAGAACTTCTCCACATTCCTTTCCATTATGGTGTTAAATGCACGTTTTTCTCACCAGGAGCCAGTAGGATTAAGCCTGGGGGAAGTAGGAACCGGGGCTAGGTGCACATTCTATGACCTGCTTCTCATCAAGCTGATTTCTGTCTAGGCTGTGACCACATTAACCTGTATGTATATTTTTGCAAGACCAGCCCAGTCACAAACAATAATAGATTTCCTGAGATGGTTTTGCATTACGCTGGCCCTTACTTTTCTTTTTCTTTAACTCAACAGAAATCAATGCAAATGGGAATGTGCTTGCTGGCCGCATGATTTATTACTCAGTCTTTGCAGGATCTGAACATTTTATTTGAATATTCGTCATCATATGCAAGTGGTGCCCAGTGCTCTGTATCTTGAATGCAGAAATCTTTACTGCACTAAGACATATTATTCACCACTCTGGAAGTAGCAGAAGGATTGATTTATCCAGGTACATACTGCTTACCCAGCAGCTGTTGGATTCAAAATCATTTGCTTAGAAAATCCATCAGAATTAAAAAGCAAATTTCAAAATAAATTGTTACCATTTTCATCTGTGGTTGGATTCATCTAGGGTGGGAAGTACAAAGGTCCTTTTGCCTAAATGTATCATTGAACCTCTCCTTAGTCGCAACTGTTACAAAAGCAGGTGCCTTGGATGTTTTTCCAGTGACTACAGTCGGTGTTTGACCTTGTGACACTGAGGTGGGCTTTTAACTTCATCTGATTTGTGGTAAAAACAAGTTGGCACATCAAAATTAGTCAGAACTTTTAAATCACTGTAGGTCTCTAGCTCTGGAGGAGCAAACAGTCTAGAAGCACAAAATGGCTTATTACCATCTTGCAGAATGCTAATAGGAGCCTGGCTCTCTCTCTCCTACACCATGAGTCTGATTCCCAAGGACTTGCCCTGCCCTTGCTGGAAATGTGGAGTGGCTCCTGTCTCTTGGTTCATTCAACTTATGTATCCCTTCAAAAGCACCCTTCAAGGTGATCATTAGTATCATGTCCATTTAATAAAAGCATCTGAGATTCAGAAAGTATATTACCTTCAGCAATTTGGTGGCAAATACAAATACAAAACTGAATGGTCAGAACTGTCCTTAACCCAACTTTGTTTATAGACTATGGTGAGTTATGTTGCTTCCTTAGACTTTATATCTATATTTCTTTTCAAAATTGTCCTGAGATAATTTGCCTTCAATAGCTTATCAATTTCATTACTTGACTTCAGGCTCATCCACCCTTTTCTTTTAGCTAAATGTAGGCAGGGTAGCCTTGTAGTTAAGGTGTTGCTGCTTTGGAGTGAGATACCTTGGATAATTTTGGCTCTGCCAGATGTCTATTCTTTGACCTTGGGCTCATCATTAGGTTAAAGCATATGAGGTTGCTATATCTGTTGGTCAAAACCCATCAAATATTAGCAATTTTATATGGTTCAGCCTTAATTTCTATAAATTTTAGTTTCCTCCTCTAGGAAAAGAGGCAAAGTAGAAGAACCTATGTTGTGGAATTACTATGAAAATCAATTGAGATATTACCAAGATGTACTATAGTACTTGGCACAGGGTAAGTGCGGGCTGTTTTTTTATAAACAGCAGGAGCACTGATTAAGAGTCATCATTTTAGATGTACTTGACATCAGCTGAGTCCACTGCAACAGTCATTGCAGTCAGATTTTGGTGTTTCTGTCTACTGAGCGGTTTTTCAATACAGAAATATATATCCATAATGTTCGTAACACTAAAAATCTGAAATCTGAATTACAGACTATACCTAGAGAGTTCAACGCTGAGCTAAAATTTTAAATCAAACAAAGCTTCCATCATTGGAAAAGCACTCACATCATATCCCTCTCATTTAAACCTTTCAGAATAAGTCAGTGTCCTTTTAATTTTCATTTTGGGTCTTTGGTGAGATTAAACGTTTTTCTGTATTTGTATTGGTTATTTTTATTTCAACCAGGACAGGTTGGGGCCCAAATCTCCCTTGCAGGAGGAGGGGAGATGAGAGAGAGCATCCTCAGGCTCTTTCACAGATGTTTGGAGTGTGACTGTCTCCCTTCTCTCAGTGACATCCCTCTGATCTCCTTCCTTCTAACCTTTCTCCTCAAGGCCTGGCCAGACTCACAGAGTAATACCCCCTTCTGTAGGATAATTTATTTTAATCAGAGTCTTCTTTTTTTTCTCTTTTTTTTCTTTTTTTTCTGAAGCTGGAAATGGGGAGAGACAGTCAGAAAGACTCCTGCATGCGCCCGACCAGGATCCACCCGGCACGCCCACCAGGGGTGACGCTCTGCCCACCAGGGGGCGATGCTCTGCCCCTCCAGGGCATCGCTCTGTTGTGACCAGAGCCACTCTAGCACCTGGGGCAGAGGCCAAGGAGCCATCCCAAGCGCCTGGGCCATCTTTGCTCCAATGGAGCCTTGGCTGCAGGAGGGGAAGAGAGAGACAGAGAGGAAGGAGAGGGGAGGGGTGGAGAAGCAGATGGGCGCTTCTCCTGTGTGTCCTGGCCAGGAATCAAACCCGGGACTTCTGCACACCAGGCCGATGCTCTACCACTGAGCCAACCGGCCAGGGCCTAATCAGGGTCTTCTTAAATCAACTTCGAAGGTGAGACTCAAGCTGAAAGGGGAAAGGAGTCTTGGTTCTGGACCCTGGTACTTCTCGGTTAGTGATAGTAGAAAACAAGAGAAGAAGACAGTTAAAACCATATCTAATATTAAAAATGTCGGTGTTAAGCAAAATAAATAATAAAATGCCAGTATTGTCATTTTGGCCCAGTATGCAAATTAACAAATAGCCTTTCTCGTCTGAAGTAAACATTTTAATCCCAAGTAACATGGACCGGGTTGGTTGCTCAGTAAATAGAATTTCAGCCCAGTGGGTAGACATCCCAGGTTCAATCCCCAGTCAGGGCACACAGGAGAAGCAACCATCTGCTTCTCTTCCCCTCTCTCTCCCCTATCTCTCTCTTCATAGCCAGTAGCTCAGTTGGTCTTAGTATCAGCCTCAGTCAGAGGATAGCTCAGTTGATCCAAGCAGTGGCCCCAGATAGGGGTTGCCAGGTGGATCACAGTTGGGGCACATGCAGGAGTCATTCTTTCTCCCTTCCTTTCACTTAAAAAAAAAATAACATGTTTGGTCGTGGTGCTCATCCACTAGTTTCTCTTTTTAAAAAAAAAAAATTTTTTTTTATTAAGTTTAATGCAGTGACATGATAAATCAGGGTACATATGTTGAGAGAAAATATCTCTAGATTATTTTGACATTTGATTGTGCTGTATACCCCTCCCCCAAAATTAAATTGTCTTCTGTCACCTTCTATATAGTTTTATTTGTGCCCCTCCCCTCCCCTAACCCCTCTCTCCTTCTTCACCCCATCCCCCCTCCCCCAACCCCCCGCCCCTGTTGCCATCACATTCTTGTTCATGTCTCTGAGTCTCATTTTTATGTCCCTTCTATGTATGGATTCATCTCAGTTTTTTTTCTGATTTACTTATTTTACTCCGTATAATGTTGTCAAGGTCCATCCATGTTATTGTAAATGATCCGATGTCATCATTTCTTATGGCTGAGTAGTATTCCATAGTATATATGTACCAAAGCTTTTTAATCCACTCGTCCTCTGACGGACACTTGGGCTGTTTCCAGATCTTCGCTATTGTGAACAATGCTGCCACAAACATGCGGGTGCATTTCTCCTTTTCGAGCTGTTCTATGGTGTCCTTGGGGTATATTCCTAAAAGTGGGATAGCTGGGTCAAAAGGCAGTTCGATTTTCAGTTTTTTGAGGAATCTCCATACTGTTTTCCACAGTGGCTGCACCAGTCTGCATTCCCACCAGCAGTGCAGGAGGGTTCCCTTTTCTCCACATCCTCGCCAGCACTTATTCTGTGTTGTTTTGTTGATAAGCGCCATTCTGATTGGTGTGAGGTGATATCTCATTGTGGTTTTAATTTGCATTTCTCTAATGATTAGTGATGTTGAGCATTTTTTCATATGCCTATTGGCCATCTGTATGTCCTCTTTGGAGAAGTGTCTATTCATCTCTTTTGCCCATTTTTGGATTGGGTTGTTTATCTTCCTGGTGTTGAGTTTTACAAGTTCTTTATAAATTTTGGTTATTAACCCCTTATCAGACATATTGTCAAATATGTCCTCCCATTGTGTAGTTTGTCTTTTTATTCTGTTCTTGTTGTCTTTAGCTGTGCAAAAGCTTTTTAGTTTGATATAGTCCCATTTGTTTATCCTGTCTTTTATTTCACTTCCCCATGGAGATAAATCAGCAAATATATTGCTCCGAGAGATGTCCGAGAGCTTACTGCCTATGTTTTCTTCTAAGATGCTTATGGTTTCATGGCCTACATTCAAGTCTTTTATCCATTTTGAGTTTATTTTTGTGAGTGGTGTAAGCTGGTGATCTAGTTTCATTTTTTTGCAGGTAGCTGTCCAATTTTCCCAACACCATTTGTTAAAGAGGCTGTCTTTACTCCATTGTATTTCCTTACCTCCTTTGTCAAATATCAGTTGTCCATAGAACTGTGGGTTTATTTCTGGGTTCTCTGTTCTGTTCCATTGATCTATATGCCTGTTCTTATGCCAGTACCAGGCTGTTTTGAGTACAACGGCCTTGTAGTATAACTTGATATCAGGAAGTGTGATACCTCCCACTTCATTCTTCTATTTCAAGATTGCTGAGGCTATTCGTGTCCTGTTTTGGTTCCATATAAATTTTTGGAATATGTGTTCTATATCTTTGAAGTATGTCATTGGTATTTTAATTGGTATTGCATTGAATTTATAGATTGCTTTGGGTAATATAGACATTTTAATGATATTTATTCTTCCTAACCATGAGCACAGTATATGCTTCCACTTGTTTGTATCTTCCTTGATTTCTTTTATCAATGTTTTGTAATTTTTCTAGTACAAGTCTTTAGTCTCCTTGGTTAAGTTTACTCCTAGGTACTTTATTTTTTTGGTTGTAATTGTGAAGGGGATTGTTTCCTTAATTTCTCTTTCTGACTGTTCATTGTTGGTGTATAAAAATGCTTCTGATTTCTGAGTATTGATTTTATATCCTGCCACTTTGCTGAATTTATTTATCAGGTCCAGTAGTTTTTTGACTGAGACTTTAGGGTTTTCTATATACAATATCATATCATCTGCAAATAATGATAGTTTTACTTTTCTTTGCCAACTTGAATGCCTTTTATTTCTTCTTCTTGTCTGATTGCTGTGGCTAGGACTTCCAGGACTATGTTAAATAAGAGTGGTGAAAGGGGGCACCCCTGCCTTGTTCCTGATCTTAAGGGGATTGCTTTTAATTTTTTCCCATTGAGTATGATGTTGGCTGTGGGTTTCTCATAGATGGCTTTTATCATGTTGAGGTATGTTCCCTGTATTCCCACTTTGCTGAGAGTTTTGATCATGAATGGGTGCTGGATTTTATCAAATGCTTTTTCTGCATCTATTGAAATTATCATATGGTTTTTCTCCTTCTTTTTGTTTATGTGATGAATCCCATTGATTGATTTACAAATATTGTACCAGCCTTGCCTCCCCAGAATAAATCCCACTTGATCATAGTGTATGATTTTTTCCATATATTGTTGGATCCGGTTTGCTAATATTTTGTTGAGGATTTTAGCATCTATATTCATCAGAGATATTGGCGTATAATTTTCTTTCTTTGTGTTGTCTTTGCCTGGTTTTGGAATCAGAATTATGCTCACCTCATAAAAGGAGTTTGGAAGTCTTCCTTCCTCTTGAATTTTTTGAAATAGTTTGAGAAGGATAGGAGTTAGTTCTTCTTTGAATATTTGGTAGAATTCCATTGTGAAGCCATCGGGCCCCGGACTTTTCTTTGTTGGGAGTTTTTTGATAACTGTTTCAATCTCATTTGTTGTAATCGGTCTGTTTAGGTTTTCTGATTCTTCCAGATTGATTTTTGGAAGATTGTATGTTTCAAGGAATTTGTCCATTTCATCTAGGTTGTCTAGTTTTTTGGCATACAGTTCTTCATAGTATTTTCTTACAATATTTTGTATTTCTGTTGTGTCAGTTGTTA
Source organism: Saccopteryx bilineata (assembly GCF_036850765.1). NCBI lineage: Eukaryota > Metazoa > Chordata > Mammalia > Chiroptera > Emballonuridae > Saccopteryx > Saccopteryx bilineata. The sequence goes on along the minus strand of NC_089495.1, from coordinate 101,784,291 downwards.
TTTCTCCTCTCTCATTTCTAATTTTATTTATTTGAGTCCTCTCTCTCTTTTTCTTGGTGAGTCTACTTAAAGGTTTATCAATCTTGTTTACCTTTTCAAAGAACCAGCTCCTAGTTTCATTGATCCTCTGTATTGTTTCTTTAGCCTCTATGTCATTTATTTCTGCTCTGATCTTTATTATTTCCTTCCTTCTACTACATTTGGTCTTTACTTGCTGTTCTTTTTCTAATTCTTTTAGATGCAGGGTTAAGTTGTTTATTTGAGCTTTTTCTAGCTTCTTAAAGTGTGCCTGTAGTGCTATGAACTTCCCTCTCAGCACTGCTTTCACTGTGTCCCATAAATTTTGAGTTGTTGTATGCTCATTGTCATTCGTTTCTAGGAATTTTTTTATTTCTTCTTTGATCTCATTCTTAATCCATTCATTATTTAACACCCTGCTATTTAGTTTCCATGTGTTTGAGAATTTTTGAGCTTTTCTGCTGTGATTCATTTCTAGTTTCATGCCGTTGTGATCGGAGAAAGTGCTTGATATGATTTCAGTCTTCTTAAATTTGTTGAGAGCACTTTTGTGCCCTAACATGTGGTCTATCCTAGAGAATGTACCATGAGCACTTGAAAAGAATGTATATTCTGCTGCTTTAGGGTGAAAGGTTCTGAAGATATCTATTAAATCGAGTTGATCTAGTGTTTCCAATAAGTCTGCTGTTTCTTTGTTAATTTTCTTTCTTGAGGATCTATCTAGTGATGTTAGTGGGGTATTGAAATCCCCTACTATTATAGTATTGCTGTTGATCTCGCCCTTTAAATCCATCAAAGTCTGTTTTATATATTTGGATGCTCCTATATTAGGTGCATAGATATTTATAATAGTTATATCTTCCTGTTGGAGTACTCCCTTTATCATTATGTAGTGGCCTTCTTTATCTCTTACTATATCCTTTGTTTTAAAGTCCAATTTGTCTGATATAAGTATTGCTACCCCAGCTTTTTTTTTCATTTCCGTTTGCATGAAATGTTTTTTTCCATCCTTTTACCTTCAATCTATGTGTGTCTTTTGTTCTAAGGTGTGTCTCTTGTAGACAACATATGTATGGGTCCTGTTTTCTTATCCACGCAGCTACCCTATGTCTTTTGATTGGATCATTTAATCCATTTACATTTAAGGTTATTATTGATATGTAGTTGTTTATTGCCATTTTCTTCTTTAAAGGTGTATTCCTTTTTTTGCTATATTCTTTTCCCACTTTGATCTGTTTACAACAGGCCCCTTAATATTTCCTGCAGCATTGGTTTGGTTGTAATGAATTCCTTGAGTTGTTTTTTGTCTGGGAAGCTTTTTATTTCTCCTTCGAAATTAAACGATAGCCTTGCTGGATAAAGTAGTCTTGGTTGTAGGTTCTTGTTCTGCATTACTTTGAATATTTCTTGCCATTCCCTTCTGGCCTCAAGTGTTTCTGTTGAGAAGTCGAATGTCATCCTTATGGGGGTTCCTTTGTAGGTGATAACTTTTTTTTCTCTTGCAGCTTTTAATATTTTCTCTTTATTGCTTAGCTTTGGTATTTTAATTATGATGTGTCTTGGTGTAGGTTTCTTTGGGTTTCTCTTTAATGGAGTCCTCTGTGCTTCTTGGACTTGTGAGAGTTTCTCTTGCATTAATTTAGGGAAGTTTTCAGTTATGATATGATTGAACAAAGTCTCTATCCCTTGTTCTTTTTCTTCTTCTTCAGGAACCCCTATGATGGGGATGTTATTTCTCTTCATGTTGTCACAGAGCTCTCTAAAAGTTTCCTCTGACTTTATGAGTCTCTTTTCTCTTTTCTTCTCTGCTTTCATGCCTTCATTCCAGTTGTCCTCTAACTCGCTGATTCGATCCTCCACTCTATCTATCCTGTTTTTAATTCCTTCCATTGTGGTCTTCATTTCTGATATTGTATTTGTCATCTCCGACTGGTTCTTTTTTATACTTGCTATTTCTTTATTTAGGTTTTCAAACTGCCCCTCCATTGTTGTTCTAAGATCCCTAAGCATCCTTACAATCATTATTTTGAACTCCGCATCTGGAAGTTTGATTATTTCCATATCACTCAGTTCATCTCCTGAAGGTGTCTCTTGTGGTTTCATTTGGGTTGCACTCCTTTGTCTTCTCATCATGGTGTTTTATTTGTAGAGTTGGTTGAGTCTAGGCTTGGTGTTGTCTGCCTCCAGTTTTCAGTTGTGTTATTTCTAGATATTCTTGGGTTGGTATCAACTATTATTTGTAATCCACTTTCGGATTTGGGCAGCTTTGAAGTCTTGATTTGTTTGTTTTCTTAACAGGTGATAGTCTTGTTAACTGATCTCAGCAGGGGGCTTCCTTGAAACTGTAACCAGGAATGCTGTGGGTGTAACCTGAGACGCTGAAGGTCTCTTCCACCAACTAATGTCACTGAGGACAGGGATTTTCTCAGCTTCAGTAGGGGGAGGTGTATCTTAGATCTCCATGGAGATCTGAGTTACTGCCCCTCCTCCCCACTTCTTGTTTTCAGCTATGTCTTGTTGTGCTGATTGGAGCTGGATAGATGTCCAGAGATCTCTGATCCGGAAGCACTTCAGCTCTGTTTTGTGAAAGGTTCAGTCCCTCCCCCAGCTATGGCTGCCTCCAGCACGAATGAGTCAGCTTTTTTATTTCATTTCTTGCATACCTTAGCCCCTCACAGTCTGTCCCTCTCCCTGTCCTTTCCACTTGGGAGATAAGCTGGTCTTTTCAACCCACCTTGCTCCCTGGTCGCCAGGTAAGTGGCTGTGAGCAGTAGTTTCTGCTCTTTTTCCTCTGTGAAATCCTCTCTGGGCTCTCAGCCTCACCCCCCCCTTCCGTTCCTGTAAGCAGAGGAGATTCAGGCACTCCTTACCAGGATTATTGTGGCTTCCTCTTTGCTCCTTGGTTTTTGAGAGCTGTTCTTGCAATTCAGTGTTGGTTTTTCATGCTGATTTTTCCTAAATTGATTTGTATTCCAGTTTGGTGTTGAGAGCTGGGCGTCTGGGCGTCTGCCTACTCTGCTGCCATCTTGGAGCTCTCCACTAGTTTCTCTTTAACCTAAAAAAAACCCCACAAAAAAACAGAAAGGCCCTGGCTGGATTTATCAGTGGTAGAGCATCAGCCTGGTGTGTAGATGTCCCGGGTTTGATTCCCAGTCAGAGCACACAGGAGAAGCACCCATCTGCTTCTTCACCCTTCACCCTCTCTCTTCTCTCTCTCCCTCTCTCTCTCTTTTCCTCCCCTCTTGCATCAATTAGAGCAAGTTGTCCCCAGGTGCTGAGGATGGCTCCATGGCCTTCGCCTCAGGCACTAAAAAATGGCTCCGGTTGCAATGGAGCAAGGGTCCCAGATGAGCAGAATATCTCCCCCTGGTGGGCTTGCCAGGTGGATCCCAGTCCAGGCACATGCAGGAGTCTGTCTCTGCCTCCCCTCCTCTCACTAAATAAATAAATAAGCATAGTCCTTTATTTCTTATAGAAGATACTTCCTTGATGGTAACAATCACTGAGTTAAATGACAGTTGTATCAGCCATGATCTCAACATTGATTTTACATAATATAAACACACTAAACAAGTAAGTGGTCAAGTGATAGATTATGTGATATAATCTCTGAGTACTATCAATTCTCTCTCTAAATACAGAGAAAAAATAAGGTATAATATGTATTGAAAAGCTGGGACTCAAATTCTCTCCACCAGGTAGTCCAAAAGATGATGTCTCTTCTATGCTTTGCTTCTATTCTTGGCTCTATTCTATGAACTTTGGCTCTTTCTCAGAAATCTTTAGAAATTCCAAATTTTCTCAATGCAAATGAAAACTCTTAATCTTAAATTACAGGATGCTGGGCATCATCACTTACCCGCCCCTCCAAACCCTCAAAGGAGGCTCATGGCTCTCATCTAAGCAACACTTTTTGGCCTCATTCATTCTCACCTCTTGTTCTTATGCCTGAGTCTCCACCCACTGCCCTTTGCTTCTTTTGTGAATGTTGCTGCTTCTCTCCTACTCTTTCTGCTCCTCCTTATCTTTCTTCTCTCTCTCTCTCTCTCTCTCTCTCTCTCTCTCTCTTTCTCTTTCTCTTTTTTCCCCAAATTTCTACATTTCTATCTACCTTCATCTAACTCTGGTCACTCGATCATTCAGACCAAACTAAAACAGCTAACTATATCAGGAAAATGGTGGTTTGAAGCAGTTTTCTGTGTTGTTTTTTTATTTTTATTTTTGGTGTGGTAGAATGGTTGTTTTTCTCCTTTATTTTCATTTTTTATCATTTTATTTAGAAAATTAAATTTTGTGGGGTGACATTGATCAATAAGAACACATAGGTTTCAGGTGAACATTTCTATAGCATTTGAGCTACTGATTATGTTGTGTACATTTTCTGACACATTTTCATGTGTGTTCTTGACTATCCCAGTAAATTTTATACTCAAGAGCAGGAGTAGTGCCTTCCCTTTGCTCTGATGCTCCCTACAGTGATCAGTGCTCTGCACAGTGAGAGTCCCAGAGTTGTCACTGACTGATGGATATAATAAAAGCTTCAACAGCCACATGAACCAATGGGCTGAGAGTGATGTAATCACACTGCTGCTTTCTCAACCTCCAAACTCTGGGCAGAAAACCAAAGCCCACCCAATATGCTGTAATAGTCTTACAATGACACAATATTTGTTTATAAGTCTTCTTAAGAAGAAGAAGCATCTAAAGCTTTCTAAACATGTTGTCTAATTAGCCCTCTTATTGTGGCTCCAGAGTGATCTAACCCTCTATAGAAAATGAGCAACAACAGATGGCATGGAGCTGCTTTAAAGTATGTGTGTCCTTGACAACATTCATAAGATCGTTGGTAAGGAACCCTCCTATTCCCCTACTCTCTGGAGTATTCTTTGATCTTTTTAGGCATTAGTAATGATTCCGTTTTTTTTAAAAAAAGCCTCATAGTGTTTATTGTGTGGAGCACATAAGTTGATCTTTGATATTTATATCAATGAGTAAATAATGCTGACAGATAGCAATGACTGATGGTAACAAAAAGTAAATAGGAGATTCTTGTTAATTATCCTCTGAAGTAGAGTTCACAGATACCTTTCCTTTTGTAGCTTTGCCTGAAATTAAATAGCAATTAGAAAGTAATGATTCCCATTCTTGGCCAGCAACAGACTACTGAAATGAAATAAGTTCATTTTCCTTCAAGTCTGTGATGCCAGTTCTCTCTTTTCCCCTGGAAATAGATATTGGCTAGATTGAAACAAGGGAAGTTCCAACCGTTGAGTAAGAGTACATTAAGTCACTTAACCTGTTTTTGTAGATATGATATGTTTCCATGGAAATAACAATTGGAAGTCAGCAACTGAGAAGAATTCTGTTTTTTGCTTAGCTTCTAACTGTTGGCAGAGAGCCAGATTTCAAACAAGCAGAAGAATCTCAGAATCTTTGATCTGGTGCATTTGCCAAATTCCATTCAAATAAATATACTGGAGTTACTTTTTTGCAACTTTCTAATAATCTTCATGACTATCAACAAATATGTAGGTCACCCCCATGGATCCAGGAGTTGGCCCAGTATAACAAGGGAACTAACCCTGAATCTATAGTCAGAAAATCTGGGCTCAAATCTCACAAGTCTTAGTGGAGAAAACTGGGACATATTATTTGGATTCTTATAATCTCTCTTTCTTATTTAAAGATCATTATGAGCATTACATGACAAAGTATATGTGGAGCATATCATGTAGGGTACACTGTAGTGATCAATAAATGTCTGTTGAATTTTAGTGGAGAGACAGAAAAGTATGTGTTTCCACCTCCACTCACCCCATATTCTTTAACGTTATCAAACTGAGAGGCAACACTCACCTTTGACATTAGGTTGTAATCTTAAATCCAAAGAAACTTTATGATGCTTATTAGTTTTCTCTGATTGACATAATAAATTACCACAAACTTGGTAGTTCAAAACAACTATATAAATGTATTACCTCTGTTTCTGTAGCTCAGAAGTTCTGCCCAATGTGGCTGGATACTCTGTTAAGGGCCTCATAAGGCTGAAATCAAGGGGTTGACTTGTTCACATGTGAGGCTCAGGGTCCTTTTCCAGGTTCACTGGTTGTTGGCAGAATTTGGTTTCTTCTCACACTTTCCACGTGGACCTGCCACCTTTAGGCCAACAACAGCATATCAAATCCTTCTGCCTCAAGTCTGATTTCTTCTGCACTGAGCTGAGAGAAAGCTGGACTTTCAAGGGGTCATGTGACTACACTGGGACTAACTAGATAATTCAGGGTGATTTTACATCTTAAGGTTAGCTAATTAGCAACTTAATTATATCTACAAATGGGTTTTGGCCATGTAGCATAAAATATTAAGGGTAGAATACCATGAGAATGAATGTCATGGGGGCCAGAATTCTGCTGAGCACATAATGTGCATATGGAATAAGAATATAGGTTTATTCGGCCCTGGCTGGTTGGCTCAGCGGTAGAGCGTCGGCCTGGCGTGTGGGGGACCCGGGTTCGATTCTCGGCCAGGGCACATAGGAGAAGCGCCCATTTGCTTCTCCACCCCCCCCCCTCCTTCCTCTCTGTCTCTCTCTTCCCCTTCCCGCAGCCAAGGCTCCATTGGAGCAAAGATGGCCCGGGCGCTGGGGATGGCTCCTTGGCCTCTGCCCCAGGCGCTAGAGTGGCTCTGGTCGGGACAGAGCGACGCCCCGGAGGGGCAGAGCATCGCCCCCTGGTGGGTGTGCAGAGTGGATCCCGGTCGGGCGCATGCGGGAGTCTGTCTGTCTCCCCCGTTTCCAGCTTCAGAAAAAATACAAAAAAAAAAAAAAAAAAGAATATAGGTTTATTCAATTTATCTGTTACAAATGGGCAATCAGAAAATAAGAAGAAGTAACTATGGTCACCCAACTATCCAGGAACAGAATCAAAATACAGTAACCCAATTTCCCTTCCAATATTTCTGATAGACTTGTAATATCCATGCTAATCATGTTAGCTTCTACCCCATGAATCACATTTCCTGCCTCAGAATCAGCCACCTAATTCCATTTCTTAAACTTTACTTGAATTTATTGAGGTGCATTGGTTAATAAAATTTTACAGGTTTGAATTTACAATTCCATAATACATCATCTGTATATTGCCTTGTGTGTTCACCACCCCAAGTCAAGTCTCCCTCCATCACTGTTTACTTCCCTTCTACCCTCTTCTGCGACCCCTACATCCCTTTCCCTCTGCTAATCACCATAATGGTGTCTGTATCTATGAATTTTCATGTCTTTGATTAATCCTTTAATCTTTTTCACCCAGCTTCTCAACCCTGCTCCCCTCTGATAGCTCTCAGTCTGTTCTCTGTATCTATGCATCTGTATCTATCTTGTTTGTTAGTTTGTTTTGTTCATTAGATTCCACATATGAGTGATATCATGTGGTATTTGTCTTCTTTGACTGGTTTATTTCACTTAGCATAATGTTTTCCAGGTTCATCCCTGCTGTAGCAAAAGGTAAGATTTCCTTCTTTTTTATGGCCCCATAGTCTTCCATTGTGTAAATGTACCACAGCTTTTTTTACCCACTCATCTACTAATGGGTTTTTGGGCTGATTTCAAATCTTGGCTATTGTTAATAATGCTGGAATATATGCACATAGGAGTGCATATATTCTTTTGAATTACTGTCTCAGGTTTCTTCAGATGTATTTCCAGAAGTGGGATTCCTTGGTCATTAAGCAGTTCCACTTATAAATTTTTGAGATAATACCATACTGCTTTCCACAGTGGCTACATCAATCTGCATTCTCACCAACAGTGCACAAGAGTTCCCTTGTCTCCACATCCTCACCAACTTTTGTTTGTTGATTAACTGATGATACCATTCTGACATGTGTGAGGTGGTATCTCATTGAGGTTTTCATTTGCATTTCCCTGATGATTAGTGATGTTGAGCATCTTTTCATATGCTTATTGACATCTGAATGTCCTCTTTGGACACTTGTCTATTCAGATCTTTTGGCCATTTCTGTTTTTTTGGTTTTGTGATGAGTGAGTTCTTTATATATTTTAGATATTAACTTTTTATTAGATGTATCATAAGCAAATATGTTCTCCCACTAACTGGTTGTCTTTTCATTTTGTTGATGGTTTCCTTTACTGTGAAAAAAACTTTTTAGTTTGATGTAGTCTTATTTATTTTTTCTCCTGTTTCCCTTGTCCAAGGAGGAAATGGGTCTTGTTTCTTTTATCCATTCTGCTATCTTATGTCTTTTGATTGGAGAATTTAATCCACTTACTTTTAAAGTGATTATTGATAAGTATATATTTATTGCTATCTTATTATGTTCCTCTGGTTTTTTTCTCTTTCTTTTTCTTTTTTTTCTTCTTCTTTCTTTCTTTATTTTCTTCTTCTTCCTCTTCTTCCTCTCCTCCTCCTCCTCTTTCTTCTTCTTCTTCTTCTTCTTCTTCTTCTTCTTCTTCTTCTTCTTCTTCTTCTTCTTCTTCTTCTTTCTCTTCCTCTTCTTTCTCTTCTTCCCTTCCCCTTCCCCTTCTCTTTCTTCTTTTAAATCAAGATACTTTAACATTTCTAATAATACTGATTTTTGTGGTAATAAATTCCTTTAGCTTTTTCTTGTCTGGGGAGTTCTTTATTTCCTTCAATTATAAGTGATAGTTTTGCTGAGTAGAGTAGTCTTATTTGTAGCTCCTTGCTTTTCATCACTTTAAATATTTCATGCCAATTCTTTTTGGTCTGATATATTTCTGTTGAGAAATCAGCTGACAGTCTTATGGGATCACTCCTTTGTAAGTAACTGTCTTTGTTTTGTTGTCTTTAAGATTCTTTCTTTGTGTTTTACCTTTGACATTTTAATTATGATATGTCTTGATGTGGGCCTTTTTGGGTCCATCTTGTTTGGAACTCTCTTCATTTCCTAGACTTGAGTGTCTTTTTACTTCACCAAGTTAGTGAACACTTCAGTCATTATTTCTTCAGATAGGTTCTCAATCCCTTGCTCTTGCTCGCTTATCCTTCTGGTACCCCTATGATGCAGATGTTGTTACACTTAATGTTGTCTCAAAGGTCTTTAATTATCTGATAAAAAATTTTTTTCTTGGTGCTCTGTTCAGGTGTTGGCTATATTGTTTTCCAAATTGCTGGTTGATCCTCTGTCTCATCCAACCTAGTATTTATTCTTTCTATTGTATTCTTTACTTCAGATATTGTATTCATTTCTGAATGTTTTTTTTTTCTTATGGGTTCTATGTCCTTTTCTATGCTGTTGAATTTCTCACTAATTTTTTTGAACTTCTCATTAAGTTCCTTGAGCATCCTTATAACCAGTTTTTTTAAACTCTATATCTGATAAATTGTTTGCCTTAATCTCATTTAGCAATTTTTCTTGAGGTTCATTCTGTTCTTTTATTTGGGACATGTTTCTTCATCTCTCCATTTTGTCTGCCTCTTCATGTTTGTTTATATGTGGTAAGTACCTTCTATGTCTCCCAGTCTTGGTAAGGTGGCCTTATGCAGTAGGTGACAAGTGGGACCCACTAGTTCAGTCTCCTTGATCACCTGAGCTAGTGCTCCTGGAATGTCTCTTGTATGGGTTATATGAGCCCTCCTGTTATCATTGTCTCAGTTTCTATATCCCATTTATGAGTAGCATCAAATTTCAGCCTCACTAACTCTGTTTCCTTCTCTTTAATTTTTCAGATGAGTTTGAGAAGAATTGATTAATTTTTCTTTAAATGTTAGAATTTTCCAGTGAAGAAGAAGAATTTGACATCTGTTCCTGGGTTTTTCTGTGTCAGGAGGTTTTTGATTACTAATTCAATCTCATTACTCAATATTAGTCTATTCAAATTTTCTATTTCTTCCTGACTTAGTCTTGATAGGTTGTATTTTTCTAGGAAGTTATCAATTTTTTCTAAGTTATCTAATTTGTTGACATGTAATTATTTATAGCAGTCTCATAATTCTATGAATTTCTGTAGGGTCAGTTGTAATGTCTCTGTTTTTATTTTATTTGTCTTCTTTTTTTTTTCATAGCTTGTACAACTAAAGATTTGTAAATTTTGTTTTTATTTTCAAACACCCAGCAAGAAATTTTGTTGATTTTTTATATTTTCTACTCTCCATTTATTTCTAGTCTGATCTTTGCTATTTTCCTTCTTCTGTTAACTTCAGGCTTAGTTCATTCTTTTTCTAGTTCTTCAAGGTATAAAGTTAGGGTTTCCTTTGAGAACTTTATAATTTCTTAATATATGCATCTATCACCATAAACTTCCCTCTCAGAGCTACTTTTACAAAATCTCATAGGTTCTATATGCATTGTTTCCATGTTCACTTGTTTTTAGATATTTTTTACTTTACTTTGGATTTCTTCATCGAGTGTTTAAGAGTGTGATATTTAATTTCTATATATTTGTAGATTTCCTAGCTCTTTTCTTATTGATTTCTAGCTTTACATCATTGTGGTCAGGAGAGATACTTGGCATTATTTCAATCCTCTTAAATTTTGTAAGATTTGCTTTGTGTCCTATCACATGTACACATGCACTTGAGTAGAATATGTATTCTGCTTCTCTTAAATGGAATGTCTATTAGGTCCATTTGTTTTAATGCATAATTGAAGTTCATTGTTTTTCCATTGATTTTCTGCCTGGATAGTCTATCCGTTGCTGAAAATGGGGTATTGAAGTCCCCTATTATTATTGTATTGTTTTCTGTTTCTCCCTTCAGATCTGTTAGTACTTGCTCAATATATTTAAGTGCTCTGACATTGGGTGTTTGTATATTTACAATTGTTATATCTTCTCAATGAATTAACCCTTTTATTATTATATAATGACTTTCTTTGTCTTTTGTTAACATTTTTATTTTAAAGTCTATTTTATCTAATATAAATGTAGTTACTCTCACCTTCATTTGGTTTTCACTTGTATTAAATATCTTTTCCCAGCCTGCAAAGCTGAAGTGTTTCTCTTACAGGCAGCATATAGTTTTCTTTATCCATCCAGTCACCTTGTGCCTTTTGATTGGTGAATTCAATCCACTGACTTTTAGAGTAAAATTTAATATAGGAAGACTTACTAATGTGACTTTATTACATGTTTTCTGGTTGTTTTGTATTTCCACTGTTTATTTCTCCATCTGTTTCTGCCTACCTTTGTAAATTGGTAATTTTTCATGTGGTATGCTCTGTCTCCCTTTGTTATCTTCTGTGCATCTGCTCTAGGTTTCTTGCTTTGTGGTTACCATGAGACTTACATAAAACACCTCATAGATAAAACAGGCTATTTTAAGCTGGCAGCAACTTAGCCTCAATCATCTACAAAAACTTCACCTTTTATTCCTTTTTTTTATTATTTTGATGTCATTATTTACTTTTTTATATTGTGTATTCATTAAATCATTACAGTTGCTGTAATTTGTTTAATACTCTTTTTCGTTGACCTCTATATTATATTTAAGTGGTTAACACAGTGTCTTGTTAAAGATTTATATTTTTTCTAAGTCTGACTGTATATTTATCTTTACCAGTATGTTGTACACTTTTGTACATATTAATGTCCTGATTAACGTTTTGTTTTTCATTTTAGCTTGAACTTCTTTCAGCATTTCTTGCAACACAAGTCTAGTATAATTAAACTCTTAAGCTTTTGTTTGTCTAGAAAAGTCTATTTCCCTTTCATATCTGAACATAGCTTTGCTGGATAGAGTATCTTGGCTGGTGATTTTTTTCTTTCAACACTGTTAATATGTCATTCCACTTTCTCCTGATCTGTAGGGTTAGTGAGGGATTCCTTTGTGGGTTACAATCTCTTTTTCCCTGGCTGCTTTTAGAATTCTTTCTTTATCTTTGAGTTTGGGCAATTTTATTATACTGTGTCTTGGAGAAGGTCTTTTGCTTTTAGATAATAGGGTAATTTATTAGCTTTGTGAACTTTTATGTCCAATTGTCTCCTTCCCTCTTTCTTTTCTTTCTGTAATACTGATTATTCAAATATTTATTCTTTTGATAAACTACAGATAATGTAGAATTTTTATTTTTATTTCTTTTGCTGTTTTTTCTTCTTTTGTTCTTTGTCCTTCTCTTACTGGGTTATTTCAAAATTCTTACTTTTTAACTCACTTATTCTATCTACTGCAGATGCTCTCTATTACATTTTTTTATTTAATTTATTGAGTTCTTCAGCTCTAGAATCTGTTTTTTTTTATGGTTTCTATCTCTTCATGAAATATCTTTTCTTGAGTATTATATATATATAGTATAAGATTTCATTGAATTGTTTTTCTGAGTTTTCTTCGAGTTCATTGGATTTTTTCAAAACAGGTATTTTGAATTATTTTTCATCTCATCACAAAATTCTATACCTTTGAGCTCAGTTATTGAAGAATTGTTATTTTCTTTTATGCAATGTCATGTTTTCTTCATTTTTCATGTGTTTTTTTTTCTTTTATAGTTTTACATTTCTGCTTTCATATTTGAAGTAGCAGACACTTTCTTAAATTCTTGCTAGTTGCTTTCAAGTGGGGTATTCTGTTCGATCTTGTTATTATCCAGGGTTTTATTGGTCTTTTAGTGTACACCTGCTCTGCTCTTTTTGCTCCCTCTTGTGGCAGGATTCTCAAATATGTATGCTTTCTCTGGGATCAAGTCATCAGGCTGCATAATGGAATCTTCTCTTTATCTGCCGGAAGATGGCACACTATAATTCAAGTTTGTGGCTTTCCCTTGCTTACAGACTGTAGCCTGTTTTCTGAGTATGCTACCTATCATCTACCAGAGCTCTTTCTCACTACCACACATTAGCGTGTACTTGGAGTCAGCCACAGAGTAGGAGGAGATGTGGGTTTAGCACTTGAGGTGTTAGGAGTGCCCACAGAAACTGGAAGATCCCCAGGTATGGTACTCCCAGAGGCTCATGGGTAGATTTCTTGTTGAGCAGTCAACAGGAGCCATGTTCTTTATCTACCTTTTCCCTAATATCTTCTCTCGTTTTAGTCATGGAGTTTTTGCCTCAGAACTCTGGGTCCTTTTGGAGAAAAATTAGTTTCTCCAGCCATAACCAGCACCTAGCCCAACCCCTGTTTCCCTCTGGCATAGCCAGATACTCACTCACTGCTATTCTTTCACTAAAGGGTGAGGTGGTTACTACCAGATCATCAATATAGCATTTCTTTGGGAGTGGGAAGGGGGTTAGGAAACTGTTTTACCACCACAGCTACTATGACCAAACTTGTATATAATTTTTGCTCTAATGTCTTGCTGACTCTTCAGTCCAAATTGTCTTAGATTTACGCAGTTTCTCTCCTGCTTGTGCATCTGCCCATATTAGCACTCCAGGTTTTTCCCAATTCCAGCCAGAGGGGTGTAGGCAGGTATGCTGTTCTCCTGGTTCCGCAGCCCCTACCAAGGTCTGTCTGTGTATTGCCAGATACACAGGTCAGTGAGACTCCTTCCAATTTCCTGAGCATAAGGTGCTCAATCCCATAACATCCACAAAGGCACTATTGTTCCTGGATGAATATCTATTTTGATTTTTAAAAGGAGGAATGCTTTAGTCACCATAATGTTGTTGTCACTGATAATGTTGATTCTTTTTAATCTTGTTTTTCAGTCCTTGTGATAAAAAATAAGAACCACATGGAAATGAAGGTGGTTGTGTCCAATCTGATCCCCAGATTTAAGAAGTTATATAGTACCCAAAAGGGTATATACATCCTATTAGTAAGTAATTGTGGTTATTTAAGAATGAAATAAAAATAAGATTTGGTTTTTAGTTTACATTTACTATGTATTTCTAACATCATGAAGTTATTAAGACATAAATACTTATTAAGTGGTTTGGACCTAACCACTTTATAACTGGAATATATTTTCTGGGCCAAAAAGTAACATGAAAAATTTACTAAGACTCTAAGAGTACCATGAAGTGAGAATAGAGGAGTGTGCTGAGAAACAATTAAGGGTCAAGTCCAGAGGTAGTATACATCACTTTCATCCACATTCCACTGGCCAGTATGTAGTAGATAGCTACATATAAGAACATTGGATGATGGGAAATGTAGTCTAGCTGTGTCCCCAGGGAAAAAAGAAAAACAATTTGATGAAAAACTTACTATTCTTTATTGCAGAAATGAGTAAATATGTGCACAAAATTGTCCTACATCCACAGTCTGGCTTGCACTGGAGACAGATGCAGCATTCTTTCTCAGTACCTCTGCATCCCCATCGTCCCTTCCACTACACAGCTCTTAACATCCACAGAGCACGTAAAAAACATTGCTCCACTTACTGCTCCTAGCCTCAGCAGCTGGGCAAAGCAGGGATTGTCCCCTACTTCTTCACATTAAGAAATAAATTGCAGACAACTGCAATTTTTATTTTAAGTTGCCTGGATAATGAATAACAGAAGTCAGACCAAAATTCAAATTTTATGCCACCTTAAGAGTTCTTTCTTTTACAATCAACTTCTAGGCCATTGAGAATCCCCTGGACAGGTAGGGGTTTGTGTTTAATGACAGGGATATGATCTGTTTAGCTAGAGGGTCAGATAAGCATAATTAAGCTAAAGGACTATCATAGCCTTTCCCTCTCTACAAATATAAGATGGTCGTGTCCTGAAAGTGACAGATCTTGGGACATAAGAGATCATTGTTCAAAGAATGTTCTTTAGCTTCTCCTACACCGGGCAAACTCACAGAATATGTCTGGCTTTACTATCTCCCTAGCTTTATAATTACACAGGCTTTGCACAGTCAACTCTCAATCACAGTGACAATCAGGGATATACCAAGAGAGATAATGCCACCTGAATTTTATCTACTATTTTAAATTTCTTTATGATTTTAGTAAATTTATTTGAGGACATTTTTTAAAAAATATAAATAATTAGAAGTAGTCTTTTATTTCCTTAAGCTCATTATTATGACCGGAAAGAAGGAAAGCTGGTCAAGAGCAGGGGAAGGTTCTTTCTGAGTTTGGAATCTACCAGTAGTAACCACAAAGTGAATAGACACTCTTTATATAGCTTGTATAAACACCTTTTAAATCCTCTTCTGCCTCAGTAAACATGACATAAGAAGCCACTGGACCTGAAGAAGTTGCAATGTATAGTTTTCCTACTCTGAATGGCGGGCATGCAGCAAGAGATAACAGAACTATTGGAGATAGTTGAGAAAGAATTCTCTTGCATGGCCAATCTTTATGTTATTGTATTTTCTGTTCACATTTATTTTCTCCCTCAAGCTTCAAATGAAAGTCATTAGAGGCAGAGATTTCATCGCTGGGCATAGGTTAGAGACCAATTGACTTTCTGATATGTTCCTCTCTTTCAGCAGTCAGCTAAAATATGCCAGTTTGAGGCCATGTGCTAAGACATGATTTGAGACCAGGCTCTAGCAAGAAAACTAAGTTCCCTTGTGCTTATCAGTGATTTATTGCTGTGCTTGAACCAGAACTAGCTTCCCTGCAAAACTATTCTTAGGGCAGCCAAGCCTATTGAGTCTGACAGGGCTGGAGCTAAAATTGTTGATGGAAAGACTAAGGACCATAAATGAGAAGTTTATTTGCTTGGTGTGATTTCTAGATGTTTGTGTAAGGAGCTCACACAGAACATTAATACCTGCAGCTTCTTCTAGTCCAAAACACAAGCACTCTGGGCAGCCGTGTGCAGTAGAGAGCTGCATGGAGCCGTGTAAATCTTGTAGACATCTTCATTCTTGTAAGGTGCCTTCACAGGAACTCAACACTACTAATCTACTCCACTCAGAAAGATTCCTAGAAATACAGGAAAAAGAACATGAGCCTTTTCGCTAACCGTAAAAAGTGAAAAATCCTGAAGTTTTCAGTGATTTACTTAAACTCATCTAGTTGGGAAGAGATAATAACAAACTAGACAACAGAGTTTTCAAGACCTAAAGGGAACTTCTGAATGCATTTGAGCTTTGGTGTTACTTCATCCCATTAAATTTACTCACAGAATTGGTCAGTAATCAATACTTTTTGAGATCTACCATTCACTACATGCCTGGAGTGATGCAAAATGCTCTGTCTGCAGTGTATCATTTAGCCCTCACAACAGCACAAAAGGATGGGGTGGAGATGAAAGCAGCGCTCAGCAGAAGAATTGATTGTAAGAGAGGTGGATCTGAACTGTTTGCCTCCAAAATGTACTCCAAACCATCATAAAAAAAAATTGCCTGTTAGGCAGGCTGAATCAGCAAGTTTCAATGTCTTTTGTGTTTATCACATATTTTCTCTAATACTGAAAATGTTGGAGATGACAAGGGAATTTAAGATTCAAAATTACACTAATTAATTGAGCAATCCTTCAGTTATAATCAATACTAGATTATCTCACTGTGTCTAATACGAGTAGCTACAGGTACCATACTATTCAATTGACAGCACTTTGGCCTTAAGTCAGTGTTTAAACAGAACTGTTACTGCCCTGACCAACAGAACATATTTACACTAAAACATCTTTGATGTTGCTCTGTTGTTCTGCTGTATTTTGTATCTCTTACTTGAAGTAAATTGTTGCTTGCACAACACATAGCTACAAAACAAATACAGCCCAATATTCACATTGATAGTGTTCTTACAGGGTTTCTTTTTTCTTGTAATAAAAACAGAGCTTTGTGTCTAGTCCAGGATACAGAGAAATAGATATTTTCTGTTTAGGGAAATATGTTTTAAGCTAAGGGAAGAAGAGAATGTTACAGAAGCACATAGAAGATGTATCTAACATATGGGAATGTAGGAGGATGGAAGCATTAGGACAGACTTTTGAGAGGAAGTGATTACTAGGTTGCAACTTGATAAGTGAATCATCAAGAAGTTACCCAGGTTGCAAAAGATGAGAGTATGTTCTAAGATATTGGGACAGTGTGTGGGATACCAGAAGTAAAGGATCTAATTAAAGGACATTTAGGAATTAAAAGACATTCAGTAGTTAAAAATATGTCTACAAAAAATAAAAAGCAACAAAGAAAACCCTGCATATGAATGTTTATAAAAATTTTATTCATAGTCGGCGAAAATAATAAGGAACCAAGATGTCCTTCAATAAGAAAATGGATACATATTGATGTCACCCCATTAAAAAAATAAAATTAAAAAAAAAGAAAGAAAATGGATACACACATGATGGTACATCACTACACTGGTATATCTTTCAGCAATAAGAAGAAATAAACTACCAAGCCATGAAAAGACATGGAAAAGCCTTAAATGCATAATACTAAGTAGTAGAAGCTAACAAATTGGACAACGTGAATGAAATAAATAAATTCTTAGAAACAAACAATCTTCAAAAACTGAATCAGAAAATCTGAATAGACTTATAACAGCTAATAAAATTGAAGCAGTAATAAAAAAACTGCCAACAGCCTAACCAGGCAGTGACACAGTAGATAAAGCATCAGACTGGGACACTGAGGACCCAGGTTCAAAACCCCAAGGTCACCGGCTTGAGCATGGGCTCACCAGCTTGAATGTGGAGTCATTAGCTTGAGCATGGGATCATAGACATGACTCCATGGTTGCTGGCTTGAGCCCAAAGGTCACTGGCTTGAAGCCCAGGGTCACAGGCTTGAGCCCAAGGTCACTAGCTTAGGCAAGGGGTCACTCTGCTGTAGCACCCCAGTCAAAGCACCTATGAGAAAGCAATCAATGAACAACTAAGGAGCTGCAACAAAGAATTGATGCTTCTCATCTCTTTCCCTTCCTGTCTATCTGTTTCTATCTGTCCATCTCTCTGTTTATTTTTCCATCTCTGTCAAAAAAAAAATACTGCCTACAAAGTAAAGTCCTAGACTGGATAGCTTCACAGAAAAATCTTATCAAACATTCAAAAAAGAACTAACACCTAGCCTGCTCAAACTATTCCAAAAATTTCAAGATGAAGAATAAGTCCCAAGCTCATTTCATGAGGCTAGCTTTATTCTAATTCTAAAACCAGAAAAGTCACTACAAAGAAAGAAAACTATAGGCCAATATTGCTGATGAACATAGATGCTAAAATCCTCAATAACATACTAGCAAACTGGATCCAGCAATACATTAAAAAGATTACACACCATAATTAAGTGAGATTTATACTGGAGATGCAATGTGGGTGCAGTATTTGTGAGTAAATAAATGTGATACATCACATAAACAAAAATGAAGGATAAAAATCACATGATCATATCAATAAATGCAGAAAAGCATTTGATAAAATCCACACCTATTTATGATTTTTAAAAAACTCTCACCAAGGTGAGCATAAAGAAAACATACCTCAACATAAGAAAGGCCATATATTACAAACCCAGAGCCAATATCACATTCAATAAGCAAAAACGAAAATATTTTTCTTAATATCAGGAGCAAGACAAGAATGTTTGGTTTTACCCCTCTCATTCAACATAATACTGGAAGTCCCAGCCAAAGCAATCAGACAAGAAGAAGGAATAAAAGGCATCCCAATTGAAAAGAATTGAAAAGGAAGAAGTAAAACTGTCATTATTTGCAGATGACATGATGCAATATATAGAGATGCTAAAGATTTCACCAAGAAACTATTAGAACTGATCAATAAAATCAGTAAAGTAGCAGGATACAAAATAAATATACAGAAATCAGCTGTATTTCATACACCAATAATGAAGTATCAGAAACAGAAAGTAAGAAGACAATCCCATTTACAATTGCATTAAAAAATGTACTTAGGAATAGATTTAACCAAGGAAGTAAAATACTTATACTCAAAAAATGTTAATATACTCAAAAAAGAAATTGAGAAAGATAGAAGTAAATGGGAACATATACTGTGCTAATTGATAGGAAGAATTAATATTTCTAAAATATCCATACTACCTAAAACAATCTTATTAAAATATCAATGACATATTGCACAGAACGAGAAAAAATATTTCAAAAATTTAAATGGAACCATAAAAGATCCCAAATAAGAATAACAATCTTGAGAAAAATGAACAGTACTGAAGGTATCACTCTATCTAATATCAAATATACTACAAGGCCATAGTAATTAAAACAGGATAAAAACAGACATATAGATCAATGGAACAAAATAGAGAGCCTAGAATTAGAAATAAACTCAATCTTTGATGGTCAATTAATATTAGACAAAGGAGGTGAGAACATACAATGGGGTAAAGATAGTCTTCAATAAATGGTGTTGGGAAAATTTGAAAGATATGGGCAAAAAAATGAAACTAGTCCACCTCCTTACACCATACACAAGAATACACTCAAAATGGATTAAAGATTAAAACATTAAATTCAAAACTACAAAAATTCTAGAAGAAAATATAGGCAGCAAATTCTTGGACATTTCTTTTCTTTTTTTTTTTTCTTTTTTTTTTGTATTTTTCTGAAGTGAGAAGCAGGAAGTGGGGATTCAGAGAGATAAACTCCCACATGCACCCAACCGTATCCACCCAGCATGCCCACTAGGGTGCAATGCTGTGCCCATCTGGGGCATTACTCCATTACAACCAGAGCCATTCTAGTGCCTGAGGCAGAGGCCATGGAGCCATCCTCAGTGCCTGGACCAATTTTGCTCCAATGAAGCCTTGGATGCAGGATGGGAAGAGAGAGAGAGAACAAAGAGGGGCAAAGGTGGAGAAGCAGATGAGTGCTTCTCTTGTGTGCCCTAGCCAGGAATTAAACCTGGAAATTCTACATACTGGGCCAATGCTCTACCACTGAGCCAGCCGGCCAGGGCCAACCTTGGACATTTCTTATAACAATATTACTTTTTTTTCTGATATGTCTCCTCAAGTAAGGGAAACAAACAAAAAATAAACATATGAGACTATATTAAACTAATAAGTTTTTCATAACCAAGAAATGTGTCAATAAAACAAAAAGACAACCTACCAATTCGGAGGAGATATTATTTATGAATGATATATCTAATAAGGGGTTAATATCCAAAATTTATCAAACTCAAACATCTCAACACCAAAAAACAAACAATCCAGTTAAAAATGAGCAAAGAATCCAAATGGACATTTCTCAAAAGAGGAAATACAATGCTCAATGTCACTAATCATCAGAGAAATACAAATTTAAACAATGAGATATCACCTCAGACCCATCAGAATGGATAATAAATCCACAAATGACATGTGCTTGTGAGGATGCAGAGAAAAGGGAACCCTGTTTTTATGTGTTTTTTTGCACTGTTGGTGGGAATGCAGTTTGATGCAGCCACTGTGGAAAACAGAATGACCCAGCAATTCCACTTCTGGGAATATAGCCTAAGAAACCCAAAACACTGATTCAAAAGATATATGCACCCTTATGTTTATTGTAGCGCCATTTAGAATAGTCAAGATTTGGAAGTAGCCCAAGTGCCCAACAGTAGATGAGTGGATATAAAGAGCTGTAGTACATTTACACATTGAAATAATAGTCAACTATAAAAAAAGAAAATTTTACTTTTTATGATAGCATGGATGGACCTGGAAAGTATTTTACTAAGTGAAATAAGCCAGTCAGAGAATGATAAATACCATTTGATTTTGCTTATATGTGGGATCTAAAGAACAAAATAAACAAACAAAATCAAAACAGACTCATAGATACAGATAACAGGCTGACAGCTGTCAGAGTGGAAGGGGATTAGGGGGCTGCATGAAATAGGTGAAGGGATAAAGCAAAAAAAAACACCTCATAGACACAACAACATGGTGATTATCAGAGGGAATAAGGGGTGGTGGCAGGTAGATGAGCATAAAAGGAGGATAAATGGTGATGGAAGGAGACTTAAATTTGGATGGTGAACACACACTATAATACACAGATGATTTATTATAGAATTGTACACATGAGATGTATATAATTTTATTGGCCAATATAACCCTTATAAATTAATCAAAAATAAAATAAAAATTAAAGTCTATAGTAAAAAATCTATTCAGTGTAGCTAAATCATTAAGGAGCAAACAGGGTATGTTTGCTGGGGTGAAGTGGGTGGAGAATTATGACTGAGGAGGAGACTGGAGACAGAGGCACTGCTTGGATCACGAAGAGTCTTTGAGTCATTAGACTTGACCTTAAAAACCATCGAAAACCATTTAAGGAGAGCAGTGGTGAAATCAGACTGCTTTTGAAAGGGCAGCTCTGACTGTAGTGTAGCGACTTCATCGAAGAGGAAAGATGGCCCTGGCCGGTTGGCTCAGCGGTGGAGCGTCGGCCTGGCGTGCCGGGGACCCGGGTTCGATTCCCGGCCAGGGCACATAGGAGAAGCGCCCATCTGCTTCTCCACCCTCACCCCTCCTTCCTCTCTGTCTCTCTCTTCCCCTCCCGCAGCCAAGCTCCATTGGACAAAGATGTCCCGGGTGCTGGGGATGGCTCCTTGGCCTCTGCCCCAGGCGCTAGAGTGGCTCTGGTCGCGGCAGAGCGATGCCCCAGAGGGGCAGAGCATCGCCCCCTGGTGGGCAGAGCGTCGCCCCTGGTGGGTGTGCCGGGTGGATCCCGGTCGGGTGCATGCAGGAGTCTGTCTGACTGTCTCACCACATTTCCAGCTTCAGAAAAATACAAAAAAGAAAAGAGGAAAGATGAGGGGAAGGGAGGCTGAGGCTGGTTGCTATTGCTGTCATCAGTGAGAGATCCACATGGCCCATGTAGAATCACGCAGTGAGATCATAGTGAAAGGGATGGAGGAAAGAGGTTATTTAACCTGGAAGAAATTTATCTATTGGGATGGTTGGGTCTAGGACGAGAGAAAGGATTTTGAGCAGATTATAAAAATGCTTTTTATAAACAATCATAGCAGCCATGTACAAAGTATGAGAAACATGTTTGACACAGGGCCTGCTGTCAAGAAAGAAAATGTGACAGCTTCTTCGGTGGGCCATTGTCCTCTCCACGCCATTACCCGCTCTGCCGGTCTTAGAACACCTCAGCTGCTGTGTGTAGGCCTTGATCAGCAGTTGGTAATTATTCTTCTAGTTTTTCCATGAAATTTGAAGTTCTCTGATAGACATCAACCAAGTATTAACCAGATATTATGGCATTAAGAGATGTAAAAGCACCTGGAGCTTCCTCGGGCATGTATTTGGTCTAATGCTCCCAGCTCTGAAAAACTCTGGCCATCAGAGGACATATTAGTATTTATACGTGAGGAAGAAAAACAAGGAATTGTTATTTATCCTTTAAAATAGCCTGTACTGGTGTCTTTTTTTATTATAAAATATATATACATGCAAAGTAAGAAAATGGAAGCTAAGGAAAAACACAATAAAGACAATGCAAGTATTCATAATATCACTACCTAGAAATAAATGTCTTGATACTTAGCTTTTCACTTTTTTCTATACATACATATCTTCTTTAAAAAACTAAGGTCATAATGTACACCTTAGTTTTCTGTTTTTGTTTTTGTTTACCTTAACAATTGAGTTTTTAGGGTAGATAGAAACTACTACTATCAAAAAGCCCAAAAATACAGTGGTCCCATCAAGATATAAGCTTCCTTCTCTCTCACAGATAGCAGCAGAGGTGGACAGGGGTCTTGGACAGCTCGGCTCTTGTGGCTGCCCAAAGGCGCAGGTCCTTGCTCCACATCCCCGGAGCATTGCCCAAGTCCACGTGGTTGAGCAGAAGCAGGCTGACTACACCACAGCAGGCTCCAACCAAAGTGAAGGAAACACAGAGGCAGTGGAGGGGACGTGCCCTGTTGGTGGATTCCTGCTTTTCTGCCCACTTGTCATTTGTCAAAATGCAACCATGTGGCTATCTATACTCAGCTATAAGGGAGACTCAAAAAAGTTGGTTACCCATTGCCCAGAACATATGTCTTGCAAAACCCCAGCATGGGAGAGCTTATTACTAAATGCAAAGAGAATGTGTACTAGATCAGTTGTTAGCCTTTGTCTCAAGTCCCCCAATTACTCATCTGTCCCTCCAAGCCACACACAGATCATACTCCTTCACCAAGAAGACAGTCTAAAGAACCATCTAGTTACTATACCCAACTCAAAAATTCAAGATCTCTGGATGACATTAATTCTTCTCCATCAGGGCTGGAGTAACATCCAGATCTAGGGACCTTTAAACTAATCGGTATGTTGCTGTTGTTGTTGTTTTTGTGGGGTTTTTTTTTTTAGCACATTCCCTATACTTATTGCTCAATAGTGGAGTCAAATAGGGTACCTGCAATAAAAACTCCCATGAGTGGGAAAGAATTCTATGGTCCTTAAAAATAATGAAATCTCATTGGGAAGGAACTGTGACAAGTCTCTGCCACAGCCAATGAAGAAAATTCCTTGGCCTATAGACAGACGTTCCCTCTGGGAGACAGTCCTTCATCCAGTGACCGCTCAGAGGCTCCGCTAGTCCACTAACTTCTGTGGCCACAACAGAAGTGAGCAGAGGAAGCCTGCCTTAGTTGTGGTTGCACCACTCTCCTGAGGTTGCTTTAGGGATCAAAAAATTACAGCTTTTGCAGGCCAGGTTTGTGGCTTCTTTGATCACATTGTTCTTTCAAAACTCTTAGCAGTTTTCTTACCAATCATTTCCACCAACATGTAAGGATAGCCAACGATCTTGTCTGCATAAATCTTCAGTTTATGAACCCTCATTTGTTTTCTCCTCTCTATAGTTTCTCTCTAAGTCAGTAGCAACTTTGAGGCCATTGGAAATAACAGGCCTGAGTGAGACAACAATCCACTTAATTCTATATTTGCCATTGGATTGGCTCCTATGGTTCCGTTAACAACTGGTCCTGGAGGAAGACTTATGGACACAGGAGCACCTCTCTCTGTTTATGGTACTGAAGCAATTCAATTTTCAGCTCCACGAGGCCTAAATTACTGGGGTTCTAGTCAATTCAGACTATAGTCCCAAGCAAAGGGGATCCCTCTTCAAGCTGTATTTCCTTCTGTCTGGGCCAGAAACTGGCAAATTCTTGGCAAAGGGCAGCAAGGAGCAGCCAACAGTAACCAACACTCTGATTTTGTCTGTTTTCCCCAGAGCTCCAGGCCTGGTGAACATGTAGCCTGCCTTCAAAGTCGTTATGAGAACCAGTTTTACCAAATGCTTTGCTACAGTGTGACAAAAGTCACCAGCTTTTCAGCCTGCAATAGCTGCTTCCTTGCTGCCTGCACACAATCATTAAAGGATGGATTTTAAATACAATCCATTTTAACATCGTTGTTAAAGTGATATAGTTCACATTTTGTCATCCCTGCAGGATATTATTTCTAGTCCCAATTTATATTTGTTTGCTTGTTTGTTGTTTTTTCTTTTTATTTTTTTATTAGTATTAATTTTGATGGGATGACATTAATAAATCAGGTACATATGTTCAGAGAAAACATCTCCAGGTTATTTTGACATTTAATTATGTTGCATACCCATCAGCCAAAGTCAAATTGTCTTCCTTCTAGCTGGTTTTCTTTGTGCCCCTCCCCCTCTCCCCTCCCTCTCCTCCCCCCCTCATAACCACCACATTCTTGTCCATGTCTCTTAGTCTCGTTTTTATGTCCCACCTATGTATTATACGGAATGAAATAAGTAAATCAGAAAAAACTAAGAACTGCATGTTGTTTGTTTTTAACGATCAGACTTAGTTGCTCCTTCATCTGCTGGAATCGTGCCCTAGGTGCATGGTCTGGGCTTGCTCACAAGCACATCTGCATTTCACATCTGTGAGAAGCGAGGAGGTAGAGGCCAAGCAGTTCTTTTCTTTTTATGGATGTGACTCTCATCATTTCTGTTCACAGAATTGTGAGGCTGGTGGGAGATTATGTGCCCTGTCTAAACTTAGTAGGGCTGGGAATCTATTACAATTGTATATGCAAGATGACTACATATATGGTAGAAGGTCTCCCACACCCTTGAATTATGAACATTTCCCAGTATCCTTAAATGATGATGCAAACAAAACCTTCATGGCAATAGACTATTTTATCATATCTTACTATCCCTGGATATTGTTTCCTAATTTAGACTGTAGTATATAATTCTTTATTGAGAACCTCTTTCTAGCAGTTTTAATATATTGCTGATGATTTAATTGAGAGATGTATATACTTAGAAATGAAAACGTTATGTATGAATACTTTAAATGATTGACTAATTGCCTCCCAGAAAGATTGCAGCCATTTGCAGTCTCAGCTGCTGTCTATAAATCTGTCTCCCCACATAGTTTCTGATGCTTAATATTTTTATATTTTAAAAATATTCTCCAAGGTAATATATTCATGCCTTTAGAAGTGTTTTTTTACTGCAAAAAAAAATGAAATCATCAACCACAAATATTTACTGACTGCTTGTAACAACACTTTCTCCATAAGACAAGGCAAACAGAATGATTTTTCAAGGGATCTCTTTATGTTACGGAAATATTTGGGGAGGAGAGAAGAGTCAGGTTGAAGCACCTTAAACAAATTTTAAACGTGTGTTTGTGTGTAAAACTTGTTTTCCAATTTATAAAGTAAATAGTCTCATTGGGAGAAATTAAGAATAAAGTAAAAGAAAAATATAAAGAAAATGAAAATCCCACCTAATTATACCAGAATAGAAAATGACCTTTTAACATTTTACTATCTATCTTTTCTTCTTCCTGTTTATATTTACATTTATATTATTTACATACTTATTTTCTTCATTATATTAGTTTATATTTTTTCTTCACTTAAAACACATTAACACATTTTCTCGTAATATTAGAAATTTTTCAAAAATCTGACTTTTAATGTTATTTGGCTATAACATAATAGAAGCTAGCATTTATTAAGTATATTAAAATAGCAGCAATTGAATTGAATCCTTTGAAAAACAGTATAAGGTTAATAATAATATAACGTTCACAGTGAAAGACTTCATTATTGTACCTAATTCTCTCCCCCACCCCAGAATACTAGTTCTCAACCAGAGATCATTTTTTCCAATAGGGGACATTTGACAATGTCTGGAGACATTTTTGGTTGTCACAACTGTGAAGGTTCTATGGACATCTAATACGTAGAAGTCACACATGCTGCTCAACATCTAATAAGTCATAGGACAGCCCCACAAGAAGGAGTAACCTGGCCGAAAAACAATCACCAATGCCAACATTGAGAATCCCCATGATCAAGTCATAACTTTTATGTGATTTTTGCTATTCCTTGACTTGAGTCCTTGACTTGAGGCTTGGTTAATGTGACTTGCTTTAGCCAATAGAGTGAAGTGGAGATTATAACGTGACGTTGTCTTACACATTTTCAAGTTTCCCTCTTGTGGCTCTTGTAACACCATGTAAAGAACATGCTCACCTATCCGAGCAGGACAAAAGAGGAGGAGGAGAGGCATGTGAGACAGGGCTGCCCACAGACACACAGACCTGCACGAGGGGCAGAGCTCTCCACCCCAGAGCAGCCACCACCAGGCCACCCAGCCAGTCTGTACATGAGGAAGCTATAATAATTAATGATTGTTGTTTTAAGTCACCGAGTTTTACAGCAGTTCTTTACTTAACAGTAGCTAATTAATAGATTAGATGAGAAATCTAACTTGCTACAGGTCATCAATAGCCAAAGAGCTGGTTTTCAAACTCAGAACTGGTTGACGCCAAGGTCCATTCTTAACCTTGAGATAGTTCTAATCAATGGTATTTTTCTAATATTTTTTGTGTAATCATTCTTCTGTTGGATAGCTAAGTTATTTTCTGTAGTTTGTAACTGCAAATAATTCTTTGGTAAACATTTTTTTTTATATTTATGTCTACCTCTCATTCTGATTTCTTTAGGATAGTTTCTTTGTCAAAGGATATGGACCTTTTAAGGAACTTGATGCATTTTGACTATATAATTTTTAAAAGAATTATCCAAATAATTCCTTTGGTTAAAAAAAATTAGTAATCATTTTATAACATACACATGTATCAAAAAAGCTGGAAAAAATACAATGAAATAAGCCCCCTAAATTCTATTAATTAATTAAGAGCTTAAGTATAGGTTCTGTTGTCAACATTATAATTTTAGATAAAATATACAATGCATAACATATGTACTCTTAGACAATGTTTATAAAATTTAAACTGTATGAAGAATGTTTCTATTGCAGATGGCCATGGAATTTGACACAAAATCCAATATATCTGTACTTTCATATTATATATCATTGACTGTCCCTGTTGTGAGATATAAGTTGATTCTTATGTCTGGAAAAATGCAAACCCACTTCTAAAGCATTTATCCTCAATTTTTTTTTTTTGTATTTTTCCAAAGTTAGAAGCAGGAAGGCAGTCAGACAGACTCCCGCATGCGCTCAACTGGGATCTACCCAGCATGCCCACGAGGGGACAACGCTCTGTCCATCTGGAGCATTGCTCTGTTGTGGCTGGAGCCATTCTAGCACCTGAGGTGGAGGCCATGGAGCTGTCCGCAGTGCCCGGGCCAACGTTGCTTCAATGGAGTCTTGGCTGTGGGAGGGGAAGAGAGAGATAGAGAGGAAGGAGAGGGGAGGGGTGGAGAAGCAGATGGTCATTTCTCATGTGTGCCCTGGCTGGGAATTGAACCCAGGACTTCCACACACCAGGCCAACGCTCTACTGCTGAGCCAATCAGCCAGGGCCTATCCTCATTTTTGAGGAGCTATTTTAAATATAGCACTCCTTGCAGGTGAAGTAACAGCAATTTTGTGGCAGTAGACAAATTAAAGCCAAAGGGTGATGTTTTTTAGAAGGCTTTGTCTACAAAAATGCATGTCTAAGAGTGACATGTGAGTCATGTAACTTGGCCACTGTAAGCCTCAGTTAAAAATATAGAGAGATGTAAATAGTTCCCTAAAGCTAGCATGTAACTCCAGTGCATAAGGCAGGATTTATTAGTTTACTTTCACTTATAACCATTTCAGCCCTAGAACATCAGTGTCAAATCCCTTCTTCCAATGGGTGATGACTAAAAAAAAGCTATCTGGTCTTCCTGTAAAGGATGGACAGGACAAACAGGGAATCTAATAGCGTTCTTTTCTATTCTGGGGCTTTGCATTATGAATCCGTGCTTTGATGTAACTTTTAGAAGACATCACAGGGCTGAGACAACCCCACCTTCCCCACCAAGCCAACCGTGCCTGGCCGCAGAGGACCCACCCCTGCCACTGCCTGAAACAAGGCACAACCTGTACCCAAAGAGACACCGTGCTTGGGACTAAGACTCTGCCAACACCAACTTAAGTTATTAGTAATCTTATCTTTGAATTAATTTATTTTACAACTGAAGTCTGATAGGACAATGAAGCATGGGGTGGGGGGTTAGTGTATTAGCTCATCTGTGGTCCCACCTGCTCTGACTTGCAGAAAGAGGTACATGTTTTGCACTTAATGTGTTGGCATTGAGAAATGATGAAAGGCTTTCAGACAAGCGAGTGACATGACTGTCCCCATGTTTTAGATAATTACCCTGCAGAGCACTGTGAAGGGGGATGGGGAGCAATGCAAGAAGGTTGGGTAGGAAGCACTCACTAGAGTTTGGCCACATCAGTGTGCTGAGAAAAAATTCAGCGTTGTTCAGTCAGGAATATGTTTCTCAGTCATCTTCTACAGTCACTGGGCCAGTGTACAGTTGATCGAAAGCAGTTGGGAAGTCATCTAGAAGCACAAAATGGTTAGTGATCTCATGTTTTGAGCAGTCACACAAGTTTGGAAGAGCATGCCTAGAATAGGCTCTATCAAACCAGAAAGAACTAACATTAAAAGAATAGAAAGTTTTTATTGACATTTTCAGTGTGTCAGCCAAAGCGTAAAATTTAAGGAGAATTTCAGAAAAGCATGTGCATACTGGAAATCCAGCCACAAACGTTACTTGTAAGCTAAGCAAGCACAGAAGGAAGGTTCAGGTGACGGTCACACAGCTATGAGTGGATTAGTGCTCAATGAGGTTTTGCTGCAGAAAAATCTTCCAGTTTGTGTTCTGTATACAAAAGTGGTATAAAAATCCTTACCAGTATGGTTTTCTCAAGCTAAACATAGAGCTCCCTCGGCTAGTGTTTGAACTCTGATGAGAGTTGATTTGTGGGAATTGAGAAACTTACTTTCTTCACCCCTGGGAGCCCCTCAAGGGGTCTGGGCCAGTTGTGCATATTATTGCTGAACAGCCTTGAAGGGTGTCCACTCATCAAGTCCAAGGGAAGAGAGAGACCTTCTGTCTCTGTCAGGACAGGCTTGGCTATGCCACACCAATAAGCAATTTGAAGAAACTACTATCTTGCCTGTGCTGTGTGCGCAGTGTCTATCAGTGGGAGGCTCTGCTTCATTCATGTGGTGCTCACTCCAGGACCCAAGATATTGGAAACCTTGCCATATGGAATGCCACTGGTTTTGATAGTGAAGGAAAGAGACCTCCAGATGGCTTTGCACTGGGAGTTACATGTTCCTGCCTAGATGTGTCACATGTCACTTAGCGTACAACCTATTGTCTAGAACTAGTGATGTGACTCCATCCAGTTACAAGGAAATAAAGGTCTGTAATTTGTTCAGAGGACGGAAAAGAGAGGGGAACTGAGTGTAAATGAGGACTAGTCGTTACTACCGCAACTTTCAAAAGCAGATTCAGGCCCCTTGTGAGCTGAGCTCCTGGGAAAAACTCTTTATGTCTCCATGAAAAAAGACAGATCATGGAGGGGCTGGTTCCCAGAGGCTTCAGATGGGATAGCTCTATTTTGTGACTTGTCCTCTTTAGACCTCAGTCTCATTTTCTAAAGGGGCACATGGCTCCAGCCAAGAATGGAGGGTAAATAGCTCTACTAAAATCCAGAGAAAGCTGTCCTACAGGAAAATATTTCTACTGACCCTACAGTGAACTGTTAAGTAGGGTGGAGATGTGCTCCCTGGTGTGACAAGGAAGACCTAAGGAAACACAGTGAAATCAACTCTTGGTCTTTATTTCTTTATCTCTATTCTCCACCCGTCCTTCATTATTCCACCTTTATGGGTGCCACTTCCTTTGTTGAAACTACCCATGTGTCTATTATTTCAACTTTATTCCCATCTTTCCCAATTAAGTTCTACTCTCCACTTCTTCTCTCTCCAATCCTTTACCTGCTTCACTCGAATCACAATTTTAAGACTGCCTTAGCTGTCTTGTCCAGGAAACCCTCTCTAAACCTCATGGGCTGGATCCCTGTGTCCCTCCTCTCTGTCCTCAACGCCGCATGGGCATATTTCTGTAATAACACTTTTACCTTACACAACATTCTCAGTCTTTTCTCAAAGTTCCGAAAAGTCAGGAACTCTGTCATTTGCTCTTTTGTTCCCACTGTCTGTCTGGCACTAACAGGTGCTGAATAAATGGAGGTGTGACTTGCTGCAAAGCCTTTTGGCTAGGGGTGTTGCCTGCAAATGTTCTGCTGGCCCAATCATGCTCCTTTCCTCCAGATAGAAAATTCAAACATTCCAACAGTGGTGAGCTGCAAACTAGGTGTCTGAGCCAAGTTGGCTGTTTCTGTCTAGGAGTTGGAAATTTTCTGAGCTTGACCGAGATTTTTTCTTCTGTCGTGGTCCCTTGTTCTGGTATTGATCAATCATATGGTAAGGAGAGCGTAGGGAGAGGAGACAGAAAGGGAATGGAGAGTCTGTGACACCTGTCCAAAGGGCTCTTAGACTACAATGCAGTCACATGAGTTGTCTTCACAGATAAAGTTAGAAAGATGCTGACTCTCAGAAGAATTGACCTGTCCCAGTTTGAAACCTGCAGCTAAAAGAGTGAAACCAACCAGAGCTCCTACCCACCTCAATTCTCATGCCACCCCCCAATGGAGCACAGCTGTCCCCACTGCAGATTCAGTGTCTCCACTTGTCAAAGCTTCAGGTTGGTTTGTTTGTTTGGTTTTTACTAGTTAAGGCAGCCACCATTAAGTCACATGTAAATCAGCAGTAAACCAGTTTACTGTTTCCAGCAGACCACAAATGACACTGTTTGAAAGAAGAGGGGTATGAAGAAAAAAGTTTACTCTGCTCTGCAAAATGGGGCATTTCAACTCTTGTTCGTGAGAAGGGCAGTCTCGCCAACTATCTGCACAGCTGGTAATACGTTTCTGTTCTTCATGATGGATTTATACTAAAATATGTAAGGCTATGACTTATGTTTGTTTTGGGGAGTGTGTGTGTGTGTGTATGTGTGTGTGTGTCTTAATTAGCAGTTATTCACTGAACAAGAATTTGACTAAAGAGGGTTGTTTACAACCCCCACAGTGAAGAAATCTTAAAAGAGACTGGTCTTGGTCCCAGACTATTCTGAAGGACTTGGCCAGAAACCAACTAAAAACTTTCTTGCTGGCAGCTACCCAAGCTAGACAGGTGTATTTCTTGTGAGCATGATGCTGGTATGAAGGCTTGGAGGTTGCTGATAGGCATTCCATAAATAATCACTAGGATTAGGAAACACTGACACTTAGACATTCAGAGCATAGAAATAACTTTGCAATTTTGGGTCCTCGTGACAAGAACTTTAAAAGGAGCTTAACTCCTTCATTTGGCTTTGGCATACAGCACGTTAATTAACGTAATGTTTTTGGCTACAGTAACACATAAATCCCAAAATATCATGGCTTAACACAATAGAATTTTCCTTCTCACACAGAGAGCAGGTGCACTGACAGACAGATGGCTTTCCTTCATGTGAAGCCTCAGATCCGAGTCCTTCCCCCTCGTCAATCTCCGACCCCTTAGGCCTTGGCATAGTCTTGCTTTCAGCTGGCCCAGAGAAGAAGTGCTTCTTAACCACTGAAGCTTGTGGTGACATTTCACTCTGCTCACATGCCATTTATGAGAACTTGTCATGTGGCTTCATGACATGGGAATTAGGAAATATAGTCACAAACTGGACAGACACTTCCTAGAAACAATCCCAGAAAATGGAGGCATGCACTTCTAATGGACAATTAACAGGTGTCTCTACAGCTGGGTCAGATAGAGAAACTTTTTAAAATTCAGTTCTCACTCAAAGCTCTCAGGCTTTTAAGTAAGTGACTTGGTAGAAGGATGTGAGAACATCCAAACATGAGATATGTTTCTTTTGAAATTCAGATTGGTCCCAAAGAACTGAGACTCTGTGTTAGAAATAGAGGATTTAAGTATTGGCAACTTGTCCTACACTTTAAACATTCATATCTTTGATAGCCAGCACTACACAGGATTTCAGAATGGACCCTTGATCCAATCCCTGGGCAGTCGGATCAGTAGGAAGCTATCACTTGGGATGTTCTGGGAAAGGCTTCCCTGCTCCTGAGAAAGTGATATGAAGGGACAGTCCCTTCTTCCGCTGAACACTGTTGCATCTGGGTGTGATGCCCGGAACTGCTGTGACTGTTTGGCTAACACCAAAAGGTGGAGCCCGCACAAGAAGGAAAACAGGTGAAAGAAAACAATAAAAAGCAAGAGCCCTGACATA
The DNA here is from genome assembly GCF_036850765.1 of Saccopteryx bilineata. NCBI lineage: Eukaryota > Metazoa > Chordata > Mammalia > Chiroptera > Emballonuridae > Saccopteryx > Saccopteryx bilineata. The sequence continues at coordinate 101,751,881 of NC_089495.1, read as the reverse complement.
TTACATCTGTGCCCTTATGGAGCTCTCAATTTCCTATTGTGCAAGAAATTTTTCCTAACTTCTTCAATGCATAAGCCACTTGGAGGTGAGGTTGGCTGTTAGAGACAAAAACATCCTAAGTTACACTGCCCAAATACACATGAATACAGCACACACACACTCAAATACCCCAAAATAAAATCTCTTCTCTAATCAACCCTTGATGTCTGAAATTTTTCTCCTTAATGGGCCATCTTTTTAAGTGGAGAATTTTCTTTCTTCTAAAACATACATATCTCTTTAAGTCTTTTCATTTTTCTGAAAATTGGTTTAAATTTTATTCCATATTTTATTGTATCCTTACCAGGTGTTAGACACTCTAGACTGTGAGAATTTTAGGTTAAAGGGAAGAGCCCATAGACGGGGTGGTCTTTAAGGACTGGGCTCTTTTTAAAGATGAGGAAGAGCTCTGCAGGCCACCATCCTCTTGGACTTACCCCATGTCACCACAAGCTGCGTGGCTCGCCCGCTGGGAGAGGCAGGTTACCAACATGCTCAGTGGAGACGGGGAAGAAGAAGACAGGCTTGGCTCTGAGACCCTAAATTATTGCTATTTCAAGGACACTTTTACTTTGAGAAAGTGACCCCTTGCCACCGGGTTTGAAGTGCACATCCTCTCCCCTCTCCCCTTTGTCTTCTCTTTTAGAAAAGAAGAAGTTTGGAAGACATGAGCTCAGTCCATAGGATGTGAAAACAGAGTTCAACAGGAGAAAGCCGCTTGAGATGTCAAGTTAGAGTAGAATTAATTGGAAGAACTGGGTCAACCCAGAGACCAGGACCTGAGTTGATGTCACTGACCCCTAAGATCTTCTCCAGAAATGATTGCTGGTTTGGGGGTGGCACCAGGGCAGGTATGAACGAGCTGCCATGGACAGCAGCTTCAGGAAAGCTGCCAGATGTCGGGCAGGTCCCACTGTGTCACTGCTCTCGGTGACTCTGAGAGCAATGACACTATTCAATCCATATTACATCTTCCTGGCATGTTTGTACACTTATTTACTTAGACACTCAACAACACAAGATAAGTGATGTGGCAATTATTATTTCAATTTTATGAATAAAAGGTAGAGTTACAAAAAGTTAAGTGTTGTATCCAAAGTTATGAAAGAATTATTGACGAGACGAGACTAGATCTCCGATTTCTCAACATCAAATCCGCTCATCGTTCTGACCTGTTCCTTGCCATGGGGTTCTATGTAAAGGCACCACACCTGAAAAAGCCTACAATACCAAAGTGGCCCCTTCGGCTTCATTGCCCCTCTCATTCACTTCTCACTCAAATCTTTGTAGCCCCAGCAAAAAAATGGGGCAAAAATTCAAGGGTTCCTCAGAAGCCACACAACAAAAGGCGAGCGGAGGATTCCCACAATTGATAGAAGACACTGGTGACTTCATCAGACACGTGTTCCATAAGCCGGTATCGCGTTCTTCTCTCCCCCATCAGCGACTCAGCCCCACTGGGAACACAGGAGAAGCAGGGAGAACAGACTCTCCTCAAAATAAAGCAGCTCACACTCCTCTTGGAAAGCAAGACCGAGACTTAGAAAACAATCAAAAGACAGGAGAAGACGAGATAACTGAGCCTTACATTGTGTGGTTAAAGCACAAAGGAGCATAGGAGTTCACAGGGAAACAGTGACTGATGGGTTCGTGGGGGCGAGGGGCTTACACAAGGTTTAAAGGACGATGAGAATCTGATTAGGTGAGAAGTGGGAGAGCATTCCAGGAAGGAACTGCACCAGCCACGTTGTCTGTGGCGATAAGAGTGCAGAAGGAAGCCTGGTACGCTTACATTCAAATCCCAAATACTCTCTCTCTCCCCCCAGATATTATTTAATACTTATGAGTCTATAAAATGAGTTAGAAAAAGTCACTGTGTAGACTTGTAGTGAGGGTTAAATGAGATTACGGATAAAAACAGCCTCGCAGAGTGATCAGTACATGGGAGGTGCTTGATACTTTCCGCTACACCGGACAAGGAAAGAAGCATGTCTCGCTACTGACTAGCCCACAGTTTCAACCACGAGACGAATGCTGGCACGTATCTCCTGAAAGAGAAAAACAGATACAGTTTTTTCTTAATGATCAATCCAGGCAAAGTAAAATGCATGGAAATGCAAAAATAGTCTGTTGATAATTTTTGACAATCTGATGTAATAGAGTCCTTTTCAACAATGAGAAAGGATACGCTCTTCTGTGGAAGGACTGCTAGCTGCAGTGCTTTGTCCTACAGAGCCAAGCTGGGAAGTTGGAAGGGCTGGTGCCGTGGGCACTTGAAGTGGAAGACAGAGGCAGAGAGAATATTTGATTCTCTGTGTACCAGGAAGGAATTAATTTTTGGCCCCTGTGGCCATCCATAGGGGTCAGTCTCCTAAACACGTTCCTCTAACAGAAGGAACTCTGCAGCGGCATTCCGATGAACTTTTCCTCAGTGGGATACACAAGTTTGGGTCAGACCGGGCCAGATCCGAACTGCTCTGGGCAGCGGAAAGGCGACGTACTACTGCCCCACCAGCCTCCTTCGCTTCCTTCCATGTGCATCCTCTCCTCTCCTCAAAGAAATCTTGAACAGATACTTTAAAGTATTCATTTAAAATGGACTAAACTGGGGCTGGCTTTAGCTCAGCGGTTCCTTCGAGTCACTTCACATGCTAAAATGGACTAAACTGCTACACCCTTCGTGGTTCAGCATCTGCATTCCGGTAGACCCAGCACAAGAATGACTCTTTCCCTTTAGGGTCACCAGTGACTGCAGGAATCTCCCTAAGACCCCATGAAAGTAAGTTAAAGGCTGTAGACATTAGTATTAACAGTGCACAGCAAATTCCAAAGGATTTACTGTAAAGCTCAGGGAAAAAAAAAAAAAAGCTTTCTAATTATGTTTCCTTATTTCCCTCCCTTCTGCCAGCTCTTACTGATAGAAAACCAGAATTCTTGCCATGGTGTTGGGCCAGAAGCTTCACCCTCTTCTCAGGCCAGCTGATGTTCCTACAGACATTGTAGATTGCAGGGTTAGACTTCTATAGGCCATTACCTCAGGCTTAAATAAGAATCTTTAGGTTTTTAAACAATAAATTTCTGTTTTAAAAGAAAGATTTTATTACCAACCCTTGTTATATTACAAACAAATATGTTCAGCTGATTTTGAGCTCCTTTCACAACTAAATAAACACACACACACACACACACACAATACACCCCTTATGCAATAGCTATGCCAAAGGATACTATCTCTACCCAAACAGCTTGCATGCTAAGGAGATATTTCAATTAACTTGTCTCTGTCAAGCTCACTCCTTTGTTGAGGGCAGAAGACAAGAGGAACAAGTTGTCAAGTCATCTTTAAAAAATTAACTTGGAGCCTCTTGGGTTTGTTTAGGGTGTTCAAGAACACATTCTCCTAGTCTGAAACTGTCCTTTATCTCTTCGCCTAGACAGACGGTGAAAAACCAGTGAGGAGGAAATGAGGAAATGCTGGCTGGGAAGCCTGGTGCCTGCAGGGCTGCTCCCCCCCCCCCCCCGCCCCCGGCCCCGACTTTGGGACACAAGCTGAGTCCGAGGCTGCACCCGGGAGGGCGGCACCCTGGAGAGGAGCCACTGCGTCCTTGTCTGAGGGGCAGGCCCCTCACTCCTGGGCTGATGCGCCTTCTCTGCCTCTAACTGGAGAGCACGTAGGCCTTACGCCACCGGGTCCTAGATTCACTGGTCGCCCAAAGCTGCAATGTCATCTCTATGGGAAAAAAAAATCAGTTTTAATGCTCTTTATTATTGAATTCAATGGCAGAAACAACAGGCAGGAAATTTTTGAGAAGAAAACACCCATAATCCCACCTCCTGACACAGCAACGTTCTCGTATTTGTCTCCCCTCTGGTATCTGTCTCCGGTCATCCACAGTCCTAGAAAGTCACAGATCCGACGGTCTTACATCCTTTAGTCCTCTCTTTATTCATCATTTTCTGAATCTCAGCCTTTTCTCCTGGGCTCCCCTGTTCCTCTCTGGAAGCCATTGTCCCAAAAAGGAGGATATCAGTGTGACTGGCCCCGTTAACAGCTGGGATTTGGAAATGGCCACTCAGAAGGTGTAGTGAATGGTGACTCCAAAAAATGTGTCCAGGGCCTAAGCCCCCGAGCCTGTGCATGTGACCTTGTCCAGGAAATGGGTCATTGCAGATGTAATTGAAGATCTCGGGGTAAGATCCTCCTGGACAATCCAGTTGGGCCCTCAATTTAATGACAAGCGTCTTTACAAGAAACAGAAGCCAAGAAGACACAGGGAGAAGAGGAGGTGGCCAGGGACAGAGCAGAGGATGGCAGGAAGCACACACATGGAACTCTGAAGCCCCCAGAAGCGGAAGAGGCAGAGCGATTCTCTCCTAGAGCCCCCTGCTGATGAATTGATTTCAGATTTTCAGCTCCAGAATTCTGAGAGAATAAAATTTATTATTTTCTTTTTAAGCCACCATGTTTGTGATCATTTGTTTCAGCAGCTCCAGGACAGGAGGGGGGCAGCCTTTCCTAGTCTCAAGGACAGAATTGCATGGTAGCCTCCTGATTCTACCCCACATGAGAGCTGTCTGCCAGTCCAGCCCATTCCTCCCGTGTGGCCCATTCAGCCCCGAGTCATAGGCACCTGGGTTCCTTCCCCTCCTGGGGCTCCCTGTGTCTTGGCAGGGGCTCTACCCACACCCCCAGGCAGCTGGTCTCTGACCCATTGCTGTGGGTCTGGTCAGTCTCCTTCCAGAGCCAAACCGTTCTTGAGCCCCTAGACACACTACATCCCATCCCTGAACTGCCAGGGAATCTCACCTCCAAGTGACGTCCTGTCACAGTTCCCACGGGCCTTACTCTCCTCACCCTTCCTGCACTCTTAACCTGAGCCTCGGCTTGAATGGGACTGGCCTTTGGATGATGGGCTGCCTGTGTTGGCAATTTTGTGGAAGAGAAGGGAACGGAAGATGCTGCTCCTGGCCCTGATGTCTGTCTGGTGCTCTGTGGTGTCTCTCTTCGCCTGCCATTGTGCATAGTGTCTCTGAACCTTGAGATTTAGGAGGACGTCTCCAGACACCCCTCTCCTATTTCGTGACTTGTTTCCTAATTTAGATATTTTCGATAAGTCTTGTTTTTTAATTATGTTTCCCTAGAATTGAGGGTGAACTTTTCTCCTTTTACTTATTAGGGTCTGGGACAGTGATGGGCAATCTTTTGAGCTTGGTGTGTCAAAATTCACCAAAAACCGAGCATAACTCAGGTGGTATGTCACTTCAAGAAAAAAACACCATAATTTCACGAAATTTATAGTTTAGATAACAAAAATATATAATTGTAATATATAACTGTATTTAATAAACCAAAACTAATTATTTAACTTACCTACTTAGTGACTTCTTTGTTCATCTGTCAGTCGGTTTCTTTTGTTGGTCTTGATATTATTGAACTTGTGTGGGGTGCTGTGAACTAAGATAAGTGAGGGGGAAGGGAAATTCTTTAACTAACCTGCCTATTAGTGACTTTTTTGTTGCTGAATTTTATTGGCTAAATCTTCAATTGAAGGTTGGTATTTTGTACACTTCAAGCCCAAGCAAGTGCTACTAACTTCATCTGTCAATCTGTTTCTTTTGTTGGTTTTGATATTATTTAACGCTGAGAATAAGGTCTCACAAAAGTATGTTGAGGGAAAAATTGTGAGTAAAGCCATTGCTATATTTTTTAGGGTGCTAAAAGTGTCTGGTAATCGGTTCCAGGCACTCCAAATTTCCTGTTCGTAGTGGCACTCCTCTTAATTCTCCAAGTGGCACCTTTCTAGATTCTCAAGCTTTGACCTCAAGTCGACAAACACCTGAGCCCAGATGCTGTCTTGAAATTCTGCAAGTTGCATCTTATGTAAATTAAGATGGCTGCTGCTATTTCTTTTTTTTTTTTTTTTTTTTTTAATAAATTTTTATTAATGGTAATGGAATGACATTAATAAATCAGGGTACATATATTCAAAGAAAACATGTCTAGGTTATTTTGTCATTAAATTATGTTGCGTACCCCTCGCCCAAAGTCAGATTGTCCTCCGCCACCCTCTATCTAGTTCTCTGTGCCCCTCCCCCTCCCCCTAACTCTCTCCCTCCCTCCCTCCTATGTCCTCCCTCCCCCCACCCCTGGTAACCACCACACTCTTGTTCATGTCTCTTAATCTCATTTTTTATGTTCCACCAATGTATGGAATCATGTAGTTCTTGTTTTTTTCTGATTTACTCATTTCACTCCTGATAATGTTATCAAGATCCCACCATTTTGCTGTAAATGATCTGATGTCATCATTTCTTATGGCTGAGTAGTATTCCATAGTGTATATGTGCCACATCTTCTTTATCCAGTCTTCTATTGAAGGGCTTTTTGGTTGTTTCCATGTCTTGGCCACTGTGAACAGTGCTGCAATGAACATGGGGCTACATGTGTCTTCACGTATCAATGTTTCTGAGGTTTTGGGGTATATACCCAGTAGAGGGATTGCTGGGTCATAAGGTAGTTCTATTTGCAGTTTTTTGAGGAACCACCATACTTTCCTCCATAATGGTTGTACTACTTTACATTCCCACCAACAGTGAATGAGGGTTCCTTTTTCTCCACAGCCTCTCCAACATTTGCTATTACCTGTCTTGTTGATAATAGCTAATCTAACAGGGGTGAGGTGGTATCTCATTGTAGTTTTGATTTGCATTTCTCTAATAACTAATGAAGCTGACTGCTGCTATTTCTAATGGTGGGAAAAGGCACCCATAGCACAGGCCCTCGCCTCTTCCAGCCTCCCCCTCACTTATCTCAGTAATGACAGTCAATTAGAAACCCATGACACCCCAGAACAGTAGATTGGATGATGGTTGCTGTGGTTATGTGGTTGCTGGTAATAGTGATCACAGGGCCCCCAGAGATGTGTCCCCCACAGCATTCCACTGCTCCCTGCTCCGCCAGCCGGAAGTGAGGTCAAAGATCCCCTAACGGCCTAACCGGAAGTCCCAGAACTAGATGCTCTGTGCTGGAGTCCTGTTGTTTTGGCGTACAGATGTCCGGCACAGAGTGTCTACACTATAGCAAATCTTTTATCCTCAGCTACTGCACCTGGCTCTACAGTCAAGGATGAAACATCCTTCTTGGCATGCAGCCCCATACTTCTCTGGTATGCGGCCACGGGTCATTGAAAATGGCTGTGCGTGTCAGTGCTGACACGCGTGTCATAGGTTCACCATCATGGGTCTAGGACAGGGGTCCCCAAACTTTTTACACAGGGGGCTAGTTCACTGTCCCTCAGACTGTTGGAGGGCCGGACTATAAAAAAAACTATGGGCCCTGGCTGATTGGCTCAGTGGTTGAGCGTCAGCCTGGTGTGCAGGAGTCCTGGGTTTGATTTCCTGCCAGGGCACACAGGAGAAGCACCCATTTGCTTCTCCACCCCTACCCCTCTCCTTCCTCTCTGTCTCTCTCTTCCTCTCCCGCAGCCGAGGCTACATTGGAGCAAAGTTGGCCCGGGCGCTGAGAATGGCTCTGTGGCCTCTGCCTCAGGCGCTAGAATGGCTCTGGTTGCAACAGAGCAACACCCCAGATGGGCAGAGCATTGCCCCCTGGTGGGCATGCCCAGTGGATTCCAGTCGGGCACATGCAGGAGTCTGACTGCCTCCCCATTTCCAACTTCAGAAAAATACAAAAAAAAAAACAAAAAAAAAACCTATGAACAAATCTCTATGCACACTGCACATATCTTTTTTTTTTAGAGTCTAATTATGAATTTACTGGCTTTTAAACATTTTAAAAAACAATTTTACAGCAAATTTCAACCACAAACAAAATAAAATCAAATACTGAATCTCTGTATGCCCATCATTTAGTCTTATTAATGATCAAAACAGCAGTATTTTTGTATCATCTATATCTGTACCTATTCCTTACACTTCACTTGGTTATGACTAGTATTAGTTACCATTTCTGCTAAAACTTATGCACACTGAAATGCACAAATCTTAGCTGTACAATTTTATTTATTTATTTTTTTATTTATTCATTTTTAGAGAGGAGAGAGAGAGAGAGAGAGAGATGGGGGAGGAGCTGGAAGCATCAACTCCCATATGTGCCTTGACCAGGCAAGCCCAGGGTTTTGAACCGGCGACCTCAGCATTTCCAGGTCAACGCTTTATCCACTGTGCCACCACAGGTCAGGCAGCTGTACAATTTTAATGAATAGATATACTATTAAACTCTTATACCTATTATAAATACATTTTTATCTCTTCAGAAAATTCCCTCATGATACTTATAAGTTATCTTAGATATATTTGCTTGTTTTAAAACATCATATAAATGGAATCATAAAGTGTATATTTTTTATTTTTTGTCTTTTTCCTTCACTTTGCATAATTCATTATTCCTGCATGTATGTGTAGTTCATTACTTTTTTTTTTTTTTTTTGGCTGAGTACTATTTTATTGCATGAATATACCACAGTTTGTTTATACATTCTTTTCTTGATGGACACTTGGGCTCTTGCTAGTTGTCAGCAATTGTGAAAAAAAAGCTGCACTAAATATTCCTGTACATGTCCTTTAGTAGATATTTGCCTTAATTTCAGTTTGACAAATAATGAGGAATAGAATCATGAAATCGAAAGATAGGTAGGTGTACATACAACTTTATAAGCAACTTTCAAACAGTTTTCCAAAGGGGTTATACCATTTCACATTCGGCCCAGCAATGTTTGAGCACTATTATTGCTCTATAGCCTTGTTCATATTTGGTATTTGCCTGTCTTTTAAATTTCAATCATTGTAGTGGGTGCATAATAGTATCTCATTGTGGTTTCATCTACTTTTCCTCTATGACAACGATGATAAATACTTTTTTGTGTGCTTACTGATAGCTTCTTTTGTGAAGTAACTGTCTTTTCCCATTTTAAAAGTCAAATTCTTTAACTATTCTGCACACAAGGCCTTTGTCAGATATAAGTTTTGTGAATATTTTTCTCCAGCCTATGAACTGTCGGGTCATTGTCTTAACAGTGCTTTTTTCCCTCATGAGCAGAAGTTTTTAATTTTGATAGTGAATAACTTATCAGATACTTTCTTTTTTGGTTACTGCTTTCTCTCTCTCTCTTTTTTTTTTTTTCTGAAGCTGGAAACGGGGAGAGACAGCCAGACAGACTCCCGCATGCGCCCGACCGGGATCCACCCGGCACGCCCACCAGGGGCGATGCTCTGCCCACCAGGGGGCGATGCTCTGCCCCTCCGGGGCCTCGCTCTGTTGTGACCAGAGCCACTCTAGCGCCTGGGGCAGAGGCCAAGGAGCCATCCCCAGCGCCCAGGCCATCTTTGCTCCAATGGAGCCTTGGCTGAGGGAGGGGAAAAAAGAGAAAGAGAGGAAGGAGGGGGGGTGGAGAAGCAAATGGGCGCTTCTCCTATGTGCCCTGGCCAGGAATCGAACCCGGGTCCCCCGCATGCCAGGCCGACGCTCTACCGCTGAGCCAACCGGCCAGGGCCGCTGCTTTCTCTTTTAAAAGAAATATTCACTTATCCCTAGCTTATGAAACTATTCTATTTTTTTCTTCTTTTTTTATAAATAAATTTTTATTAATGTTAATGAGGTGACATCAATAAATCAGGGTACATATATTCAAAGAAAACATGTCCAGGTTTTCTTGTCATTCAATTATGTTGCATACCCATCACCCAAAGTCAGATTGTCCTCCATCACCTTCTATCTAGTTTTCTTTGTGCCTCTCCCCCTCCTCTTCCCCTCTCCCTCCTTCCCTCCCACACCCCAACCACCACACTCTTGTCCATGTCTCTTAGTCTCGTTTTTATGTCCCACCAATATATGGAATCATGTAGTTCTTGGTTTTTTCTGATTTACTTATTTCACTCTGTATAATGTTATCAAGATCCCACCATTTTGTTGTAAATGATCCGATGTCATCATTTCTTATGGCTGAGTAGTATTCCATAGTGTATATGTTCCACATCTTCTTTATCCGGTCTTCTATTGAAGGGCTTTTTGGTTGTTTCCAGCACATATCTTATTTTAAAGTAAAAAAACAAAACGGTAACAAATACAATATTTAAAATAAAGTAAATTTAAATCAACAAACTGACCAGTATTTCATAGGGAACTATGCTCCTCTCACTGCCCACTAATGAAAGAGGTGCCCCTTCTGGAAGTGTGGCGGGGGCCGGATAAATGGCCTCAGGGGGCCGCATGTGGCCCGCAGTCAATAATTTGGAGATCCCTGGTCTAGGATGTTTTCCTTCAAAATTTGAATAAGCTACTTTCAACCTGACCAATGCCCTCATTGCAGACTTTTCCACACAGATAGGGTTTAAGGATGCCGCCTCAAAGCACAAGCTCTGTACCGAGGTCATGGCCGGAGCCTTGCACGTCCCTGAAGGCTGCTCTGTTCTGCATCTCACGGTGTCCGAGTAAAGGCTTCCCTTCCACTGGCTGCCACCAAAATATGATAATAACAAACCCCCACGATCACCCTGCAGCCGCCCGGCACACGGGCAGAGCTCCTTGCTAGTGCCCACCCTACAGGTTAGGTATCCCTGGGAAAAGCTCCATCTAGCTGGTCTGCCCTCCTCTGCACTCTGCATCGTCAGGAGAATAGCATTTCCTTTATGTTGTTACTAATTTATTGGAGACATAAACTCTTCCAAATCTATTCTTTTTAACTTCTAATCCTCGAGCAAAACCACATTCACCATCAGAAATGAGGAGCCCGTACAAATCCTGGCAGTGGCCATCAGCAGAACCAGGACCCCTGGTGTGGGAAAGGTGGGCTGGGGAGGTGAGAGGGAGACTTTTCAGGGAAGAAGGGTACAAACAAGTGCATAACAGCCTTGTCCTAATCCCAGCATCATCTCAAGAAAATACACAGCCAATACAAACACATCAGAGTTATTCAAATCCAAATATCATTTTATTCATATTTCAATGAAAATAAGCCCTTATGCCTGACCAAGTGGTGGCACAGTAGATAGAGCATCGATCTGGAGTGCTGAGATCTAGGTTCAAAATCCCTTGGTTACTGGCTTGAGTGCAGGGTCACTAGCTTGAGCATGGTATCATCAACATGATCTCATGGTCACTGGCTGGAGTCCAAAGGTTGTTGGCTTGAAGCCCAAGGTCACTGGCTTGAGCAAGGGTTCACTGGCTTGGCTTGAGCCCCCTTGGTCAAAGCACATATGAGAAGTGATCAATGAACTACTAAAGTGACACAACTATGAGTTGATGTTTCTCATCGCTAGCCCTTTCTGGCTGTCTGTTTCTCTTTCTCTCTAGCCAAAAATTGTTTTAAATAAATAAAAGGCCCTCACTTTGTTAGGTGGGTATAAGCAAAGTACAACACATTGTTTATAGTTTCATTGTGGCATTAATTTTATTCTATTTAGTTATGGTTTGATTTGTAGATACTTACTTTATTCTTGGATTCTAAGTCCCTGATATCTATACTGGGTTGAACAATGTTGTCCAATACTCCATGTCCACCCAGAACCTATGACATGATTTGGAAACAGGAATTTTACAAATGTAATCTAGGTATGAGAGGCCATACTGGATTAGGATAAACCCTAAATCCAAGGACTGCTGTTTTTATGGAAAGAGGAAGATCTGGAGACACAGACTTACAAAGAAGGCCCGTGTGAAGACACAGGGAAACAGCTACATGACAGCAGTAGCAGAGCCTGATGTGATGCAGGTATAAGCTAGGACCACCCGAGATTGGCAGCAGCCACCAGAAGCTGAGAGATACAAGGGAGGATTCTCCCCTGGAGCCTTCAGAAGGAGTGTGGTCCTACTGATACCTTGATCTCAGACTTCTAGCCTCCAGAACTATGAAAGAATAAATTTCTGTTGTCTTAAGCCCCCAAGTTTATGATAATTTTACCTAAGTTTGTGATCATTTTACCTAGGAAGCCCCAGGAAATGAATACAGTATCTGTCCTGGTGTCTTGCACAAGGCAGAGCACAGTGCTCCGCTCAATACAGGCCCTGCATAGAGGCTGCAGAAAGAGAGGCCAAGCCACATGCTCATGCCTCAGGACTGAGGGTGTAGCAAATGGAAAGAATGGATAATAATGAACGGACCCACTTATCTGTTGAGTCCCACCCAAATGCTAATCTATCCTCACACAATCCTTCAGCACAAATAGGGTCATTCCTGCTTCACAAAGCAGACAAGTAAAATCCAAATGATGGCAAGCTGCCCAAGGTTTACCACACAGAGGAGCTCAGCTTCCAACCCCAGTTGATGCCATGATCTATGGTTATTCTTCCCAAAGGTGTCCATGTCTCATGGGGAGTGTCTGTTTCACCAACCTAACATTGGTCAGGTGAGGCTTGTGAGAACAGGAAATTTCTGCAGAATCGACAGCAAAAGGAAAACAATGGTTTTTGCCCAAGAGAGTGACATCCCATGATTTTAGGACCCTCATATATAAAATATTCATTAATTTTTGAAGAGAACTTACCATATTTCCCCATGTATAAGATGCACTCTTTTTCAAAAATTTTGGGGTCTAGAAACTGGGTGCATCTTATACAGTGGTTGTAGTTTTTTTACTTGCTTTTCACGTGAATGAGGAGTTGTATAAATTTTATGATGAGTAAAACTTGAGTTCAATAACTATGTAATACTTCTTTTTTTTCAAATTTCTGGCCCCAAAATAAAAGTGCGTCTTATACATGGAGAAATATAGTTATTGTTTTTGAAATCACCCCTGGTCCCCAGTTATCTCTGGTGCTACTAATGGAGTAAGTAACTTCTAGCTCATTTCTTTGTCAATAGGAAGGAATGCCTCTTGGAGTTTTTAAAACAAAGGTTCTGTTTTGGTTTGTTTGTCACATATAAGTGAAATCACATGGGTTTTGTCCTTCACTGTCTAATTTATCTCACTTAACATAATACAGTCAAGGTCCGTTCATGTACGGTAATAGATAGTTACTAGAGTTATTAGTGTGGAGATCACTTTATAAAGAATATAAATGTTAAATAACTATGCTGTATACTGCAACTAATGTAACTGTACTTTAATTGTTTTAAAAATAATTACAGAATTTTTCTACAGATGTTGAAAACTATTAGCAATATAAACAATGTTATAACTAATCACATCTGATAAAAATAAAAAAAATCATCACCACAAATAGCTTAAGTGTTGGTCCAGATGCAATAAAACAAGCTCCTGCAAAGAAAATCAGTCAACAAGGAGAGGGGAGGGGAGTCATGATTAGAAAATAGAAAATTTAAATTACAAGAATAGAAGAGTAAAAGTATCATAAATGTGTTATTAATCAAAAGGATAGATTTCTGTTTTATACCCTACAATATAACATTCGAGGTGTACAAATTTTTTATTGTAAAAAGTGACATAAGGCTAAATCATCATAATGTGAATCGATAACTAATTAGCATTTATAAATGTAGCTCCAGAGAAACATATTTCAATTTCATAACCAGGAAGCTGAAGAATGGATTAACAAAGCCAAAAGCGAAGCAAGAATGTGCTTAGTGTGTTCAGAATGACGCCACAGGTTAAACGAGGGACTGCTAGTGGAATCAGAGTTGTGTCCCTAAAATGTACAAATATAACCTTCAAATGTCACTATCTCAAACCAAAGCAGGAATTGGACACAGAGAAAGGGTGAGGCTTTCCCACCGGCGTCCCTGGGGAAATAGGTCACTTTCTCTGGACATTTTGCTAGGATGGCCTGAGGGGCAGCGATGACACAAGAGAAATCAGGAGAAATGGGTGTAGAAGAGGAGAAGCAACCTTGCTAAACAAGAATTGCCGCGCATGTGGCATTTCAGAAAGATGCAGAGGTGCCTGCTTCTGGGATAGTTGTGTAAGTTGACTCAAGAAGATGGATGACTTTAAATTTTCATGCTTTCCTCTTCTCAGATTTGGTATGTGTTGGGATGATTGAAATGGATGGAGTCATTAAAATGAGCACACACTTCAATTTGCCCTAGCATCCAGTGTGTGGTTTGCTGACACAAGCTTGTCACTCCTCAACACAGGTAGTGAGCTGTTGCCAAGGGTGGACACGATCTGCTTCCATCTCACTGGAAGGCAGCAGCCTCCTTCTCCCCAAGGGCCACCGGAGAGACTCACTGGTCCTTTGAGGCAAGTGCTAGGGATCATGGGGAAAGGGAAAAAGTAAAATGAAAGGATTAAAATATAGAGAGAGTGGAAATGGAAAAAGGATGAGTGAGAAGAAAAAGGCAGGAGCACAAAGGAGCACGTCTGTGGGGAAAGTGGGGTCTGGATCCTTGTACTCAGACCCAGGAAAGCGTAGAACATCACCGGGAAAGGGAGAAAGCCTTTCCACACCTCCTCACACATCCACTTAAGACAGTTGCCGCCTTTGAGTCGCAAGCCAGGGTACACCATTTCATTGTCATAGATTCACTCCAGCAAAGCTCTAAAAATCCCTTTAATGTACATAAAAATTCACCTCACAGTCAAGGTCTTCCAATGTGGGTCTCCTTTCACATTGCAGTTCCCAAGTCAGTTCCCTTTGTCAGTTCCCAAGTTTGGTGGGTGCCACTATGTGCCATCTCACTAGATCCCAGGTTCTTTTCATCCCTAGTCTTTCAGTTTCAGCTCATCTTTGAGAGATTCCATGTTAACTGCAATATGTTAAAATAGTAATGGATATTCTGTCTTCAGTTTTCTGAGGGTTTTCTTTGTTTGTTTGTGTTTATAATTAAGTGAGAGCAGGGGAGTCAGAGAGACAGACTCTGCATGTGTCCCTACCCAGCAAGCCCCCTAAGGGCGATGCTCTGTCCATTTGGAGCATTGCTCCAACTGAGCTATTATTAGCTCCTGAGGCAGAGGCCATAGAGGGACCCATCCTCAGCACCTTGGACCAACTCACTGAAATCAATCTAGCCATGGCTGCAGAAGGGAGAGAGAGAGACAGAGTGAGAGAGAAGGAGAGGTGGAGAAGCATATGGTCACTTCTCCTGTGTGCCCTGACCAGGAATCGAACCCAGGACATCCACACACCTGGCTGACACTCTACCACTGAGCAGACAGGCCAGGACTCTGTCTTCACTTTTGGAGCCTTTCAGCACACTTTCTATCCGGCTTGATCCCCTAGAGTGGGTTCCATGGCCTCCTCCCTGCTCCCACAACACGCTATACATGCCCATACCCTGGCGCTTACCACACCAGCACAGAAACCACTCAAGGTCCGAAAGAGTGCTACAGTATCACCAGTGCCTGGTACAGTGCCTCGCACATAGCTGGTGCTCAATAAATGACACAGAATCAATGATGGAATGTTATTCACCTTTGGAAACAACAGAATCGTATTATAGAAGACAGGGCACTAACAAGGCTTCCTGTTCAAAACTTGGTGTCAGTGGAGAGTAGAGAAATTCTCTGATGGTTTATTAAAATTAATTTTCCTTAAACCAAGGCTCAGTCATTGGCTTATGCAATACTGAAATCATAATCTGTACCAAAGTACCTTAGGTTTACTAACAGTTTAAAACAAGAGTTATCTTTTGGGCAATGGCTGAGTACTTCTGTCAAAGCACTGCTTTTCAAAATGGTGGGATCTTGATAACATTATAAGGAGTGAAATAAGCAAATCAGAAAAAAACAAGAACTACATGATTCCATACATTGGTGGAACATAAAAATGAGTCTAAGAGACATGGACAAGAGTGTGGTGGTTACCAAGGGTGGGGGGGAGGGAGGACATGGGAGGGAGGGAGGGAGAGAGTTAGGGGGAGGGGGAGGGGCACAGAGAACTAGATAGAGGGTGACGGAGGACAATCTGACTTTGGGCGAGGGGTTTGCAACATAATTTGATGACAAAATAACCTAGACATGTTTTCTTTGAATATATGTACCCTGATTTATTAATGTCATCCCATTACCATTAATAAAAATTTATTAAAAAAAAAAAAAAAGAAGAAGATGTGGTACATATATACAATAGAATATTACTCAGTCATAAAAAAAAAGCACTGCTTTTAAAATTTACAAGTTCTTCTTTGTAATGTCTGCTGTTTCTTCTCTCCCTCCATCCCTTTGCAACCATCAAGAAACATTGATCCACATATAGCCAAATGCCTTAACTTACGGCTTCTCACGCGGCCCCAAGCTGCTCATTTTCCTAGATCTCTCTCATGTGGGTAACTAACTTGGGTTGAGTAGCTCACTCACATAAATTTCCATGAGGATGAGCATCCTGTCTTCTGTGAATCCGAATCCATCTTGACTGTGGTAAAGGTATGAAATGTTTAGGGCTTCCTTCAGATCAAACAGTTCTTAACAAAGGTATTATGAACTTGTGCAAAGCACCATTTTTCCTTCATAAGCATAACATAAAATTGTCTTTTATGAGCAAAGAAGCCTCCGTTTTTCTATCTGGCTACATTCTTGGCGTACAAATCCCTTGCAAATTATTTTTCAAATTCCAAGGTTCGTTAATTTAATTGAATCGGTTCCTAATTTTTAATTAAATCTGTATTTCTTCGGAACCTTTGGAAAGATGGAAGGCACATTACCATGATGGAGAGGATGAGATCACAAAGCAAAACTGATATAAAAGAGAAGCACAAAATCACAAGGCAGATTTTCTCATAAATTTATTTTCGTACCAAAAACACTAACATTCAGAGGCAATTGTTTTACCGTACAGTATAAAATAACTTCCACTAAATTAGAAATGGGATCTTTTGCTGATAAGCCACTGAGAACTTTTCTATCTAAAATAAAAACAAAATTTACAATTTGCAGCACTTGTAGAAAAAACACCTGTTCGATAATTATATAATATAAATACTCTTGACAGATTCCAGTCACCCATTATGTATCCTTTTTGTCACTGTCAGCTTTCTAAAGTCAATTAGCTTCTAAATTTGAAAGGCACCTGGTGACCAACATCCTGCTTATTATTCAGGGCATTCATTTTAATTTTTTGGTGTTTTTTTTTTTTTTGCACAGACTAGACAAGTCTGAAAAATCTATTAAGTTAAAAAGAATGAAGAAATATAATACAGATGATATTAACAAACAACATTTTTCCCTGTAGCTGCAAGTTTTCCCCAGGGGATTTACAAAGTGCACCAGTTAAATATGTCTGTACATTTAAAACATTAAATATGTCATCAGTGAGACATTTTTTAAATATTTTGAATCAAATACTATAGCACAAATATAATTTACAATATTTTGCACAGAAAACATTACATCTGAAATATAACTTTAGATATAATATAAAAATACATATATTTTCTCTCCTTATTAGAAAAAAAAAGTATTTATTTGCAGGTTCCAGCATGATGTAACAATTCAAAAGAACACAACCCTTCAGATGATCACCTATTTGCAATCAGATAACACCCTCCCTACTTCAGCTGCCTCGTGGCACATAACCGAGAGCGAGATCCAGAGAATTAACCCCTCTTGTGGCCCAAATGCAGTTTTCCATAAGGCAACCGTAACCGCTCCAATATGGTTTAATTCTAGGAATTCATTACAAAATTTAAAAACCATTGTGTAAGAAAGTCTTCAGACTGTCACACACCTAGAGTCCAATATCTCTGTTTGGCTGTAAATACACGTGCTCTCTACAGAGTCAAAAGCTTGGATAGAATCTTCTTATAACTTGTGGGCCATATCTCTTAGTAGTCTCACACACCTATATACATCTTTCTTGGCTTGTTTAAAAAGAAAAGTTCCCATGCATCCTAGGAAATACATGATAATGCTCCACAAAATGGAGGTCAATCTATATCTCGGACTTTAAAGGCCCCAAAGTACGTTGCATCTTGGTCTGGATCCAGCAGCGAAGGGTTGGATACCTCGATGCTTATTTCCTCACCGGATCGTAACTTAAAGAATCCTCCAACGTTTATGGAGTAAAAATGGAATTCAGAGTTCCCTGACCAGTATTTGGTGCTTCCGCCTTTCATCAGGGTGTGAGAGCTTGGGATTTTGATGCTGGTTTTGGAGACATACACCATCAGCTGCAGGTACTCCGTGTCCAGGTCCCCCGAAGTCTCGTGGTGCCGGAAGCAAATGTTGGCGTACAGATAATAAAAGCCATCTTGGTTGACTATTAGTTTTCCATTGCTGAAAGTCATGTTGGAGATCTTGGCCCAACCTCGGTCATGGTACCAGGAGGACAGGCTCACTTTGTGGGAACCTGAGAGGAGAGGAGAGGCACGTGATTGAAAAGCCACCCCTTCAATGGCAGGGACATCATCACACTTCTATGAGGTTGAAAAAAAACAACAACCTAGCATAACAGTCATTGTTCCAACAGAAGAATAACTTCAGAATTTATTTTCTAAATGGGGAGAGATACATTAAGAGGGACTCTAGTGCTCTCTGCGAGGCACCTGAGAGGGTATAACGACAAAAACTCCTCCTTCCTGCCCTCACGGAGCCTACAGTACACCGAGGTAAGTGTGGCATGCATTCAGGTAAGCAGCAAGTCAGGAACTGGATAGGAACGGTGTTGCTATTTGCTATGGAACTCAAAGAAAGGAGAGTGATCCCCCAGAGGCACCAAGAGTGATTTTGGTGAGTTGCTACCAAGCCAAAGGAGAAACAGGAGGCAGCCAACAGGAGCAGAAAGTCACTCGAGGCTGAAGGAAGAGAATGAGCCAAAGGCAGCCCAGACAGGAAGCAGGAGCTGAGCGCAGGTGGAGAACTGCCGTGCTGCCCGGGGCGCCACCTGTCTACACTCGCGGAGAAGGGTCTGCAAAGGGAGGTGAAAGTCTGGGTCACAGAAACTTTGAAAGGTCAGATTCCTAAAGCCCTGTTCTCATCACCTACTTTCCCCTCTTCCAACAGCTCAAATGCCTCCCAGGCTCACGGAGCGGCGAAGCTGCTCCCAGGGAAGTTCTTGAACAAAGTACTCCCGGTACTGCGCTCCCCAGCTTCACAAGCTCCCAGGATCCTGTGACCAAAGTGTCACAAAAGCTGTCCTGATTGATCAGAATTCTTTTCTTAGCCCTTCCTCACCCTGAAATGTAGTGGTAAGTATCCTCAAGCTACTGTTGTGGAGCGGCGGAAGTTTCTAAAGAAACTTCTAAATCAGCAGTGTGTCCAATGCTTTTAAAACTTTAAGTCTTTAGCATATCTTATTAGGTCTCTAAAAATTGTCAATACTTTTATGATAAATGCAGTTAATCAATTGTTGTGCTTACGTGGACACCTATTATTCAACTAGGTATTAACTAGTGGGGGAAACGTTGTTATATTGTGGAAAATCCAAAAACACATTTTTCTTTCAGAAGATCTTGTAAATATCATACTTATGCTAAATAAAGGTTCATTGTCATCTGTTAAGATTTCAATAAGGCAAAACAGAGCTGGGAGTCTAAGACTGGGGTTGGGGTTAGCCTCTGCAGTCAAGGCAACTGAGGCAAAGGTCACGCTGCTTTCCACCCACAGAAGACCCGTCTAGGATGGGACTCAAGCTTAAAGTAGACTTCACGGATCTACCAGAGCTGACAGCCTGGGTACGGTGGCTCCTGGGGAGGGGCTTGTGGAATCAAACACCCGTACCAGCCATCTGCCCAGACTAGTCTGCATCCCCGGCGTCTGGGCACCTGCAGCTCTCCCTAGAAAGCTACAAAACGAGAAAGTTCTGTTGCTTCTGGAAAACCATGAGGCCGCCCGGACCACAGTGTGGAGACCTCAATAGCAGGCTATTTCAAGAACCAGGCAGGTGGTGGGGCAAATGGGAAAAAAATACATAGAGGTCAAGGCACAGCGGGGCAACCCATATTTAGGCCTGTGAAGTGAAGGCCAGTGTTCCAATCCTTCTGTCCAGGGACAGTACAGACACGCTGAAATCTATATCTCACTCACAGGAGGGCACTAGGATGAGCCTGATTAGACCTTACATGCACTGCCGCCTCCAGGACCCACCACAGCACACGTCCTTTTTCACTGGAGGTCCTACCTCAGATCATCCCCGATTAAAACATCCCACGTGTAAGAGCCATCCATGGCCCCAAGCCAGTCAAGATGGGACTACAAGACTATTCATTACATCCTCATAAATACTAGTAGAGTAATTCCATGATAATCCCATCCTGTCTCCCACTGTGTCTAATCATAAATAGCTAGGCAACTCACTGACAGAGCTAATAAGATTCAAGATGTTTCCCCTCTCAAACTATTTCCTTCCTACCTACCTGACTCCTGAATTGAATACTTACACAATCAATTACTTGTCTTACAGTTTGTCTCCTATAATGGCTGTTAGGGAGGAGCAGAACGACAAAGGCGAAGGCTACCCTCTCAGTGGGACAGACCAGCTAGTGGTAAACCAAGGGCTCAGAGATACGGCCTGGAAGACAAGGAGGAGTATGTACCTGAGAGGGCAGAAGACCAGACCCCCAATTGCATACCACTCCCACCGTCAGCTAAAGTCAGGAGGAAGGAGCATCATCTCCTACCAAACATATCTCCATTTTTATTCCCTCACTCATCCATTCACTGATCAGTTCAGTTGATCAGTCATTCAACAAATGCCTATTGTGCTTTCTATGGGCATTTCTTCTGCCCATAATTGAGAATTCTATCAAGCAGTGGACGCTCAAGGCCAGGGGTCCCCAAACTTTTTACACAGGGGGCCAGTTCACTGTCACTCAGACCGTTGGAGGGCCGGACTATAAAAAAAACTATGAACAAATCCCTATGCACACTGCACATATCTTATTTTAAAGTAAAAAAACAAAACAGGAACAAATACAATATTTAAAATGAAGAACAAGTAAATTTAAATCAACAAACTGACCAGTATTTCAATGGGAACTATGGGCCTGCTTTTGGCTAATGAGATGGTCAATGTGCTCCTCTCACTGACCACCAATGAAAGAGGTGCCCCTTCCGGAAGTGTGGCAGGGGCGGATAAATGGCCTCAGGGGGCCGCATGTGGCCCGCGGGCCGTAGTTTGGGGACCCCTGCTCAAGGCACTAACCATTAGTAGTGGAGTAGAGGAGAAACGGGCATAGATAATGAGGAATATAACATTTCCCTTCCTGCGTGTCACATGGAACATGGCTGAGGTTCAGTTACAGCAACTGAAAGTGAAACCTACAGAAACTGACAGTCATCAGGAGAGCTCAGCCCAGTGAGGAAACCAAAGAGATGAGGACAAGGAGGACAGAGAGGACGTCGGTCAAACACAGATGGGCTGCGAAGAGGGAGAGTACCGTCCGTGGGGACAGTGCTCGAGCACAGGGCGGGGACACAGAGCACACAGAGGAGACAGGATGACTCCTGCTCAGACACAGTGGGAGACAGGATGGGGTTATGCTGGGATGAGGGTGAAGGGCCTCTCCTGGCAAATCAGGGTTTCCATCATTAATGAGACGTGCTGATGACGGCTTATCCCAGCCCCATCCCATTACCATGGTCAAGAAAAGAGGCCTCTTACAAAATATTTAGCCTAAGGACACCCCTAAAGAAAGCCACATATTCTGACCTCACAAAATACTTCCCAACACATTTTATTTAAGAAGCTCTGCCAATGCACAGCTAACCATCTATATAAGACAGATTCTGACTTTTCTTATGTGTAAATAAGTATAAAGCAGAAGCCCAAAATAAACATGAAAAATTAAAGCGCTCTTCTTCTGACGTGTCCAGTATGGGCCAAAACAGGGGACAGACGGACTCCCGGGGCTGTGGGCGCAGCCAGAGCAGCAAATTCTGTTTTCTTAAACAGAAGTGTGCACTGACTCATTCCACTCAGTCTCTAACCCAATAACCATCAGAAAATAACTAGAAATTTCGCCTTGTTTTTTGGCAATGATTTGATGAGAGGTGCCTGGAGAGAGCGTTTTGAAACAAAAACATGCTTGCGATTGCCAAACAGACTTTGGCACCCACTCGAAGGCAATATTTATCATACACCCTTTAAAATGAATGAAGAGATAAATGCCGAGTACATTCCCAGCACACACAGCTGACACATCAGCACTAATCTGATTGCCCATGCTAACATGCAAAATAGTTTTACACTCAGAAAATCAGTGTAGCTCCACAGGAAGGCGCACACACACATTCACACACACACAGAGAGAAAATATGTTTATGAAGCATGTCTCTGTGACAGGATAGATAGTTTAGGAGAATCTTCTAAAAACTAGAGTTGGTTTCTCCCTTTCTATGTCTACATTCCAGAAAAAATCCCACCATGGCTCATGCTATGATGATAAGGGCTTCAAAATTGTTCACTAGAACCTGGATATTTTTTTTAAACCTCCAAGAAATATCTGCCTTAAGTAATTTTTAGAACAAAGTGGAATGTGTATAATTATTTAATTAAACTCAAATAATAACAAGTTGGGTTCCCAGGGTACTTACTAAATGTCAGCTTCCACATAGGACTGTTAGCACATTACTACCGCGGTAAGCCTTCACAGCTACCGCAGGAGGTAGACGCTATCTCCATCCCAGGGAGGAAGTGGGGGCAGAAAGGGGTCCCAATCATTTGTACCATGTGACACAGCCAGTAAATAGTGCAGCGGGGCCACAGACTCAGGCAGGCAGACTGTAGAGCCCGTGCCCATTAGAACTGCATGAAGCTACTTCTTACAGAAAAAGAGAGGCATAAGAGCTCTGGATTTATTTCCCTCTGATAAATTCAAATGGCCACGAGGTACTTAGATGGTGACCTGTGTGTAAATAGCATATGCTTGGGCATCAACGAGAGCAGAGTTCAACTTCTAACCTGGCCACCACTGCGACCTTGTGCAGGTAAACTACGTGCACCTCAGTTTCTCTGCCTGCAGGATCTGAGTGATAACTATCACCTTGCAGAGTTGTAGTAAGGATTAGAGATAAAAAATTCAGAGCAAAATGCCTGGTATATAGTGTGTGTTGAATAAATGGTATAATAATAATAACAATAATGTTCAATTATCATTCTACTGTAAAGTTCTTCGTAATCTTTTTGATGCCCAGCTAGCCCGAGATGGAGTAAGCGGTGCGGACGGCATGTCGAGCCCGCTGGGCACTCAGGCCAACGCGGGCGCGGCACGCTGGGTTCCTACCACCCAACGGTGACCTGATCTCCAGGCATTGAGCTAAATTTTCACCCAGAGAAAATGCTAACCTCTCATTTTTAAGGATTTTATTTATTGATTTTCAAGAGGAGGGGATGGGGAATGGGAAATACCAACCCACAGTTGCTTCACCTTAGTTGTCCATTGGCTGCTTGTCGTGTGTGCCATCCTGGGCAGGCCCAGGGTCTCAAACCCGTGAGCTCACCTCAGCGTTCTAGGTCGACACTATCCCCTGTGCCACCACAAGCTAGGCAGAAAATGATAAGCTCTTGAAGGAGGAGTGTGTTCCATTTTCTAGAGGGCTGCTCCCTATTGCATATCACTCTGTCAAGCCCCCACCTTGAACTGGGCAGGAGATGGCTGAGTATATCACTTACCTGGATGAATTTATGCACCTCACAGGTCGGCATGGGACCGTGTCAATTTAAGCTTGAGTAAACATAGATGAGCATAATAAGAGATTGTCCCTCCCAGTCATGCAATCTCAACTGGCAATATTTAAAATAAATACACTCTAACAATCTGAAACGAATATATATAGTTACAATGTCCGTTCTGACAGGATTGAGAATCACTGTTTCCACAGTGTGGATCACCAACTAAAGACAAAATGATCTCTCTTCTGATTTAGAAGTTACAGGCTCTCAAAATTTTAGTAAAAGGCTAATAATAACTTTGAGTATTCAAATCGGGCTGATAAGTTATTCTTGAAATATTTTTCAAACTGGGTACAAATAAAAGTTACCTGATGGGATGTCCGTGGCATTAATAGTGAGATGAGCATAAGGTTGAGTATCGGGCTTGCTCCTCCTGGCCAGATCTACCCACGAACCTTCCACCATAGCTGGATATGAGAGAAACCATGTTAGCCCAAAGAGTACTAACCTTGGGAGATTTCAAATATTCAGACTAATCCATACTTACGTTTTTCTGCTCTGATGTGTTGAGATCTAACAATATGCTGTAATTCCTGAAATAAAAAGAAAGGATCTTATTTATACAGTTTTAAAGCAGTAAGAATTCAAGCCTGTTGGACGTGCCACAAATGAATCCTTTTTGCTTTCAAATATGCCAGCAATACACAGGGAGTAAGTTCCTTGATGCTCTAGGTAGCTAACAAGGGATGGCCACTCCAACGAATTATGTTAATGTGCTTAAGAAGCAGACTGCATACCTACTGTCTAGCAAAATACTTTGGACTATGAGAGGAAATAAAAGACAACATAAATTAGAAAACAGAAAAACTGAACATACGTAATTAAAAATTTAGTGTATACACAAATGGTGAGGAAGTTAACTAGAAAATTAACAATTACTACAGAATTCAGGATCCTCTTAAATCTTTAGGGAGGCTCTTTTAAAGTCTATTTTATTAGTAAATTTCTGTTATAACACTACAGGAAAGAGAATGATGTCTTCCTCTCAGTGGTTAGTTCCTTTAATTTTAAAAAGTCACAGTATGTTCAAAGTACTACATGGAAGTCTAAGAGCTTTTAGAGTACCAATAATTAACCCAAAATGTTGCTGCAAACTGAGGTGTATAAGCATGAGTCAGAAAAGGAAAGGAAAGAACACAATTATATAAAGAGTGTAGATAATTGCATATCTCAATATGAGCTCTGCAAATCAAAGCTCCAATTGCATGCTCACCTGCATCAAGACCATAGCTACCATTAAATAGGTGGATTCAGCAAAACCTTGGGCTTTGACCTTGGTTCAAATCCCTGTTCAGCCACCTACTTACACTGAAACCATTATTATCAACTCTGTCATAAGATGATTGTGAAGATTCAATGAGATAGCATACATAGGCTCTTAGCAGAGTGTCTGCAAGTTCATATATCTAAATCCTAGAATCACTCTGGAGTGATTCCTAACTTCTCTTACTGGGATGACCATGCATGCTAACACCCTCCGCACTCCGATTTATAAAAGATAAGAAATAGAACTTAAGTTCTTTGAGTATCTGGAGAGAACTGCTTTGAGAAAGATGATAGATAATAGACAATAGAGGTAGATAGATTGATAGATAGATCCAATAACACAACTTCAACTGTTCATATTTGGAGGGGTTCTAGAGGTAAGACAACACTGATTCTTTTCTCTACCTTTAGGACCCCCAAGAGAGATGAGAATCAATTCCATTTCTAAAGACCCTCGAGAGAGACAGCACAGCCATCTTCAATGACCTATTCTACAGTCCTGAAGAAATCCAGTGTGTCTGACTGTTAGAAGGAAACCTGAGAGGCTCACCAGGGCCACCTCCAGCCCTGTGAGCCAGGGCACCGTCTGCACAGTGGGAGCGCCGCTGCAGGAAGCCCTAGGCAAGCAGTAGTCCCTTTCACTGCGCAAGGCGTGGGCCTTACGGGCACTCTTCTTCTCCTGCTGTCCAAGTTTCATCTCCCCCTGCTGGCCTCCTATCTCCCACGTCTCTTCTCATGAAATTGGATTCCCAATGGTATCCTGATTTTGGGGATTTCCTGGTTTGGTCTCTCCTGCATTTATGATGGAGATTTTATATATGCTCAATGCATCTTTATAAAATTTATATGTCTACGTATAATATAGAGATATGTATTGTGTGTTATATTACATATAACATGTGTAATATGTAATGGACATATAAATACATACTTATATACTTTATATAGCTATAATATAACATATCTTTATATATAATATATGTTGAACTGATTACTGTCTTTTAAAAGGTGGGAGCGGGAACCTTGATGGCGGAGTGACTCAGAGACTTCCCGCCCCTCCTCGCCGCCCCTCTCTGGGTTCCTGCCTGCTCTCTCTCTCATCAGAGGGACGGAGGAGGAGCGGGGATGCTGCCAGTCAGCTCTGGCCACTGCCCACAGGTCCCTGCTTCATGCTTTTCCACTGAGAAAACATACGTGTGTATATGTGTGTGTGTGTGTGTGCGTGCGCACATGTGCATGCACACGTGTGTGATAGAGATAGAGACAGGGACAGATAAGGACAGACAAACAGGAAGGGAGAGAGATGAAAAGCATCAATTTTTCATTGCGGCTCCTTAGTTGTTTATTGATTGCTTTCTTTCTCATAGGTGCCTTGACGGGGGGGGGGGGGGGGGGGCGGCTACAGCAGAGTGAGTGACTCCTTGCTCAAGCCAGCGACCTTGGGCTTCAAGCCAGAAACCTTTAGGCTCAAGCCAATAAACATGGGGTCATGTCTATGATCCCATGCTCACACCAGTGACCTAGGGGTTGTGAACCTGCATCCCAGTCCGACGCTCTATCCATTGTGCACTGCCTGGTCAGGTACACATTGATTTTAGAGAAAACCAGAAAAGAACCTTCGTGCTAGCTCAGTGGTGCTCAGACTTGACAATCATCCACCTCTTGGAGGTCACGGTGAAACGGAGTTCCCGACCCAGTCCGTCTGGGGCAGAAGGCCTGAGAACTTGCATTTGTAAGAGGTGAGCTGGTGCTGCCCTCGGTGTGAGAACAGCATGTCCTCTCACATCCCAAAAGACGTTGGGGTGGGCAATTCTGAGACCTTCTTGAAGCATGAGACCGAGGCCAAAGAAGCAGCAGGCTTTGGTCACTGACCACGCGGGCAGGAAGGTCTGTTCTTTCTCTCCCGCCTGGCAAGGAGCGTCTCCGGCCCATTTAATCAGCGGTTTCTAGGTCAGAGCTGTCACTGAACCTTTCTGTTACAAGAAAATTCAATAAGCAGCACCACTCAGAAGCACTTTCAATGTGTGTTATAAAAAAATAAAAACTATGTCATAACCAAGGATGAATTAAAACTCTAGCCTGAGGCCCGTGAGGATGAGGTAATGTTGCTTTCACGCGGTTTCTGCCGTATCCATGGATTGCAGCTGCTCTCAGAAACTCGACAGGGAAGTTCCATGCATAAAGGGGGCAAATGACGTTTCCTTAACCTCAGGTCACAGAATAAGTGTACACTCAATATCTGTTCCTGTAACTCTATCCTCAATTTTTTCTTTCACTCTAAGATCATTGTTATCTGCATAAGATAACCACAGTCAACATTCTTCTAAGACGACACTTGCCCTGGCCCCAAACCCAGCCAGTCTAACTCAAGCAGATACTGACTTGGTAGTTTTTAAAAGAAGCTCCCCCAGTGATTCCAAAATGTACCAGATAGTAAGAAACATTATTACAGAGTGTTCCCATGAACAGTTGTTTGGTGGCATCTCTACTTAGTCATAGATTTATTATACCTTCACAATTTGTATATATTCGACATAGTGAAAATTAAACAACCTCTTACATTCATAACCAACAAAGTGTCTTCTCTTATATTATCATATTTGATTCTTACTAGAATCAGAGGCTGGGTGACTATAACTAACCTCATTTTTCAGAGTGGGAAATGAAGGCAGAGCGAGAAGACGAATCCACCTTAGAAAACTAGGAGTGGAACCTATGCCTCCTGACCCTTCTTCTAGAGCTAAAAGTCTATACCTCTTTTTAAGACATTGTCATCAAATGTGCTCCTCAAAGTTGGGAGAAAAGCATCAATGGCCAGTGATGGCCTTCAGAACACGCTACTCCCAAAAACGGTAGCTTGGTATATTGAACACTCTAAGCTGAAAGAATCTGAGAGACAGCAGGTGCCAGAAGGGCTGCCCGAACTTCTCCTTCTCCCATGAAACAGGTCATAGACCCTTGTGTGAGAGGTGCCCTCTCCAAACTGGAGGAAAGAAACATTCTTGTCTTTTTTTTTCTTTTTTTAAAAATTAATTTTAATGGGGTGACATTGATAAATCAGGGTACATATGTTCAGAGAGAACATCTCTAGGTTATTATGACATTTGATTATGCAGCATACCCATCACCCAAAGTCCAATTGTCTTCCATCACCTTCTAACTAGTTTTCTTTGTGCCCCTCCCCTCCCCAACCCCCTCCCTCCTCTCCCCCCCCTGTAACCCCCACACTCTTGTCCATGTCTCTGAGTCTCATTTTTATGTCCCACCTATGTATGGAATCATATAGTTCTTAGTTTTTTCTGATTTACTTATTTCACTCAGTATAATGTTATCAAGGTCCATCCATGTTGTTGTAAATAATCTGATGTCATCATTTCTTATGGCTGAGTAGTATTCCATAGTATATATGTACCAAAGCTTTTCAATCCACTCGTCCACTGGAACACCCTTATCTTTAAGAGCAGAAGAAGATGAGAAAAATCAGAGTAAACAGGCCTGGCTAAGTTTCCCCGGTACTGCCTTAGCTCACGCGCTACGTCCTTCCATGTTTCCACGCCTTTCCACTCTTCGTCAAACCTAGTATATGCTTTGAGGTTGACCGTTTCCTTAGACTTTCATTTCCTCATGAAGGTTTCCATGTCACCTAAAACATATAGATTTGGACACTCTTCTCTTTTCATCTGTCCCTCATCAGTCTAATCTCCAGGGCTCCATCTGGAGAACCTAGGAGGGAAAAGGTCTTTCCATTCCCTACACCCGTCAAGAGGGAGTCCCCTCCCTGAAGTCATCACTCTGACAGAAGCACAGCTTGACTGGGGGTCTGACAAAAAGGGCTCCACCTCAGGATGTGTGGTCTCAGAACTCCCAGAGGCTCCAGAAAACAGCGGCTCAGGACTGGCCGGGCTCGGCTGGTAAAGCCCCGGCCTCAGTGACGCTGATCCTGGGCTCGAGGGGCACCACGCCTCCACGTCCACTCCACGGAGCAGAAGAAACTCTGTTACACATTTCTATGAACACCCAAGCATGAATCCTTTTTAATTCCTTCCTAATTAATATTTTTCATTTTCCAAATTATAGGAGACCCTTTTTAAGGAGAATCCAAATTCACTGCACCTGACAACTCCCTTTACTTCGTAAGCTTTGGATTTACACTTCCTTTCACCCACGTTAGTCCTCTACTTCTGTCCCATTAACTGGAGTGTTTTAAAATTTGCAGAGTTCTTCATTCCCCAGATCCTACCATTCAGACACTGTTTCTGGTTCCTTTCAATTCTGAAAGTTCTGATCATCTAATCTGGGGAAAGCACTACAAAGAACAGCCTAACTCCTCTCCTCTGAACAAATTATTCAGATGTGAGAAATCTCTATAAAAACTGTTTTATCTTATATGAAATCCAGCTGCACATTAATTTTCAAAAACCAGTTAGTTAACTCTCTGGATAAACATCCAAAGCAATTATATGTTGTCTACACTATCAGAACGCCCACGGATTTGCACAGAAGTCTAGAAAGCTTGGACACACCTCCCAGAAAACAGCTTCTAGCAGAAGCTAGGAACAGTCTCTGAGGTGAGGAAGCTGGGCAGAAGGCCCTCCCTGTAATCTTCTCTTGGCTCAGAGCCACTCCCCAGGAAGGCCAGAGATCTGCCTTCTCAGAATACAGCATGTTCATTATCTATTACATGCAAGGGACAAAAAAAACATAAATTGCCTCTGGGCTTTATAAACTACCCTTGACAACCTAGGATTACTACTTACAAGTTACTAAGAAATTTCAGATGAATGAATGAACTTATTTATGGTCATCCTGTTAACACGTAGGCTTTTCAGAAAATTCATGCATTTTTAGATAAGCATAATTTGGGTCTAAATTGTGATAGCTTCATTTCACCCTTTAAAAACAGGACAAAAAGGAAAACTGAACCATTGGTAGGTAGCCAAAGAAATCGCTGCCAATTCTAGGATAAAAGAAATCCTCTGACATACTGCCACCTAGTGGACACTGTCCAATACTGACAGGCCTGATTTGAAACTGCCCTCCACAACTACTCTGAAGTCTAAAAACAACGGAAAAGAGGAAATGTCACATTTTTTTAAATCTTCCCATTGTGGTTTTTCCAATTTGACTGCATTAACTTTTCATCTTTGCGGTCAGAGTACATCTGAACAGACAGGAAAACAAATGATAATGATTTTTTTTTTTTTAATCTCAACTTTTATTTCACTCACAGAAAAATTGTTGGGATTTCACAATTTCTCCTCCAGGAAAGGAAGTACACAAAAGATCAATATGATTGGGTAACTGTGGTCTCTAACATTGCTTTTCTTCAACTTCTCCTGAACTCAACATCCAAGAAGTGCCATCCCCGGGGGCGTGCGGGGAAGACTTGAAGAGGAGAAAACATGTCTTAGGTCTGCTGGGACCCGCCTGGCTGATGTTCATCTTTTTAAATGTTTTAGGATCTTTTGCCAAACACAGGGGTTGGAGAGACATCTCAGAACCAGCTCAGTCTTAAGTCTGAGCCACTGAGGAAAGATTGTACTGTAAGAATAAACATAAACACCTGGGAGTACTTCCAGCTTCTTTAAGAAGTTATGGGAATTTTGCTCCAGGTAATTTCAACATTTCCAACAAATGGTAACTAAGCCTGCCTTTGCCAACTCAGACTGTCCAAGAGGAGGCTTTGATAACATTCCAACTCAAGAGTGATATGATTAAATTGGTCTTTAATATGTTTGACCGCAGTAGAATTTTTTATTTGTTTGTTTTTTGTGTGTCTTACAAAATGGTATAAATAGATTGAAACTCCTACTGAGGACATCTCCAGTTGTAAAACTTCCCTGTGAAGGTCAAAACCTCTGGAGCCTGGGTTTATCACTAGACATGTCATCTGTGCGTTGTGATGTGAATCATGTGCTCTGCATGGTACCTGTCGATCCAAACACAGAAGAGGCCATTTGTATGGCCAGATGCTTCGGAAACCACTGGCACCAGCTCTTAGCCAGGGTCTCAGGTGGCTGCCTCCCTCCACAGTTCTAGCAGCAGCTGCAGGGACATCTGGCTGGTTGAACAAGGATGGAACACCCTGTTTGCCAGATATAATACAGGGTTCATACACTTGTTAACATATGTAATGCATTTATTTCAACATCTTAATGATATCCTTCATGGAATTCTTCTCCAACAGAGTTGGGAGAATAGAGTATTCATCAGCCGAGTTAATGCAGAAATGTCGCACATGGGTTGTTTCTGCAAATGAGTAGCCAGTTTCCTGTTCCTGCCGAGAAGTACTTCAGATTTCCACTTTGTAGAGAGCTCAGAAATCCTTCCCCTCTCTCCAGCCAGAGGACCCCTGCCTTCCTTCCAGCGTCCAGCATTTCTCATAGCATGACAGGAACAGCCCTCTCCTTCCTTGCCCGGTCTCCTGCTTCTCTCGGACAAGAGCACACATGGGAGCACGCCCCTTATCTCCTGAAAATTTCCCGGGGCCGGAGGGACTGCCTGCAGACCTCAGGAACAAGTCTACAGCCCTTACAGAGCCTACATGGCCTGATGAGGAGAAAATACTGAGATGTTCTAAATTAAAATGACAATAGGCAGAGAGTAAAAGAGAGAACAGTTAGCCTTGTTAATAGCTGTGGACCAGCTCACACACAAGACTGCCCACATCCCTGTATGTCTGTTGGAACTTTGGATTAATGTGTAGTGGCTAATTGAGAAAACCGCTGCTTTTTGCTACGTTGTAGGCAGTCAGACAGACAGACATGAGCAGAGCAAGGACGATGGGCCAGGCACAGAAGGGCAGGAAGCCCCAGGTGCCTAGCAAAGGGCAAAACAAGGATCTCCCCCACCCCCAGGGTGACCTTTCCTCCCCTGTTGCTAGTCATGAGGGTCAGACCCCCTCAGAGGAGGAACAAACAGAGGGGCTGGGGAAGAGCCCTTAAGCAATAAGCCCCCAGGACGATGAGGTTCTGACCGCATCAAGGCCTCAATTGTGTTTCAGCTCCAGGCCAGAAAAGCTGCATTGACCCTCTGCCCTGGTTCTTATCAGTTAATGGGGACCATGACATTGAAAGGACACATCTGAAAAGCTGTTGGGATCCTTCCCTGAGACCTCCAGATAAATACCCTCAGATGAGGACCCAGCAGGTCTAAGGAGCATGCCCACACCTCCCCGGGTCCCCCACACACCTTCTCCTTATCCCAAGCATGTTTTCCTTGTGTTGGGCAAATGAGTTTGTAAAATCTGTATTTTCTGGTTTTGCTCACTTTTATTGTCAAAAATGGTCGCTTACCAAGTGATTGTGTTGCCCAGGTGATACTGTTAATTACCTTCATGCTTGGGAAGGGGCTCGGTTATGCTAATGTGTGCAGGAGGAGCTAGGAGGCCATTTTTGCACAGGCCACATGGTTGCAAGGGGGAGGAAGCAGCCAAGATGGCGGGTGCTGAAGGGGCACAGAGTGAGAGGCTTTGTGAGCTCTCTGAACTGGGGGGAGCCTCGGGTTCTAGGAAAACCTGCAGAAAGTCAGTGGCTTTGGGAGCCCTGAATGGAAAGGGAAGTGTTTCCCCACTGTGTGTATTGACTTGCCAGCAGGTTGTGAGGCTCGAGTAAAAAGTATGGCCTGCGAGTTCTTGGCTCTGCAGTTTCATTACCGTCTGCCTGAATTCAATGAGAACCTGCATGTGAACGGCCGTGATGATGGTGGCGGCTACTAGCCATACACCTTGCCTCTCTCTTTTTCCAAAGTTCCAAGGGCCCTTCTTTTGCCTCTGTAACTTGTTTCCTTTCTAAATGAGCTTTTTCATATAGTTTGGGTCTTGGCTCTGAATTCTTTCTTAACAAGAACAAGACTGAGGTTGCTGAACCGAGGTCCAGTTTGACTCCCCCGGTCTAACACCCAGTGCCGTTATCACCGCCAACAGTTACACAAGCGCTTCCCGGATACTGCCCACAACGGCTCCACAGGAGCGGACGTCCATCGTGGGGGAGGGTCTGCCTATCCCAGCACTGACCCCCCCCTCTCTCCCACTCCTTTGCCTAAAGCTCATGTAAATTCTTTCAGAGGACTTACAGCTTCCTCTCCCCTCCCACTACTTCTGTTTGATGTACAGAAACGTTTGCAAACTCTGAGAAGATGGACATGTCATTCCTACCTAGCCATGCTGCTGGGGGTATGGACTCCATGCACCAAGACAGGCCTTTTTTTTTTTCCTAGTAATGGCTTAATAAATCCTTAAAAAGACTTTCAGCCTTGAAAGTGTTTGTATTGTTTGGTTTTTTGTTTTGTTTTCTCTGACAAGCCCTGCATGACTAGGCTGGTTACTTGCTAGGCTCTCCTGCTATTTCTCCCTTATGCATCCAGACCCCACCACCCCTAAGGAGACCCCTGGACCCCAAAGGCACCAGCCACACGGAGCTACTTATAGTCAGTTTTCCCTGCAAGTCTCCTGTTCTCTGGTTCACGCAGACTGCATACAGCCGCTCCCTCAGAGAGCTCTGATTTAATCGCAGAGATTTTGTTTCTATGGTGTTTTGGTGTATGAGGCACACAGAACACTCACCAGGGGTCATGAAGAAACTAAAGAGACAGGATGAGAATCAACGTGTCAGCCTCTCACTTTCCTCCTCCCCTGATGCTCACACTGACCTTCAGATTTACAGAGCATGGGGGACATTCCACATGCACCTGCATGGAGCTGGAGCTCCCCCAGCTCCACATGAAGAGACAATGGCGATCGTTCAAAAATACCTGAAAACCAACGTGACCTGTCACTTACGTACATGTTATGATCAGTAGAGTGAAGCCTGTGCTTCTCAGCCCAGACCCCCTGGAGCAGAGCCCCACCAGGTCTCAGGACTGGAGAGGGCAGGAGCACGGGGCAGACGGAGGGCAGCTCCTCCCAGTCCCCTCCGAGGGGCCTCCCCCTCCCCGTGGGGCGCCGGGGAGGGGGGAGGATGGACAGGGCACAGGCCCTGCCCACCCTGAAGGTGAGAGTCATCTCCGACTTAAACTGGTAACTTTACATTTTGATCTCTAAATACTTTACTTCTTAATATAAATTACTGATTTAAAGAATTCTCCCAAAGGACAAAGACTTCTCAACGTGCCTTCTCCCTCCCTCCCACTCATTACCCCCTCTTAACCTCCGACTCTCTTCACCCCCAAACTGAACCGCTGCTACCATCTCACAGCCATCTCTGGAAACCCTCAGCCCAGGCCTTCGGCCCAAGGCGGACTGGCCTCCTAGCCCACCCAGCACAGTCGGCGGGCTCAGTCCTCTCCGGAGAGGTCTGCTGATTGGGAAAGACCGTCTCTGCAGACGGGTGATGTGCTCCAGCCATCCCAGGGCTGAGGAAGAGACGGCCTTTGTTCTCCTGAAGCAGAGCGATGTTTTCCCGGCAGTGCGATGGCTATGCTGGGAATAGAAAATTAGTTTTTATTGTTTAACCTTCATGGTTTAAATGAGGAAGCTTCTGCTAGAGTTAAAGGTCCCCTTGGGTTTTCATAAAGCAGCCTTATGACAGCAATATTAGTCTTTATAAACAGCCGATTTTAAAATGCCTGGTGTTACGGTACTTGTTTAAAAAGCACCATCCGTGAGGGCCTGGCAGAGTGACTGCAGTGTGACACGTCTTGGCTTTCTTCTGCCACTGGGAACACAAGCAGGCATCCTCACACTGGCAGAGCTGTCATTCACAAAGCCCCGACTCCTCTGCAGAAGGTGCACTCACACACACACCCCAAGAGTGCTTCTGACTGCAGGATGAGACTCGGGGAGACACAGAGGGGCCAGGCCAGCCACTGTGGACAAGTGAAGCCAGCAAGGGCAGGGCCAGAGTGACCGCGAAAGGGCCTCCAGACTCAAGATTCCTAATGTGTTCATGCTCCAAAGAGCGAAGAAGCTCCCCTCTCAAAGAAGCAGGAAAAGCACCATGCTTGGGAATGGACTCTAGCCTTTTATGCATCTTTCTGGGAATTTGTAATATGGCTACTTCTGGCAATATTAAACCACCATCCACTTGATGACATCAAACAGAGAGACGAGCAGAGATCACTTACTTATTCATTAAACTGGTTTTTTAAACTTTCTTTGAGCGCCTATTGCGTGCCTGTCAATGGGAGGAGAAATGAAACATCGCACAGTCCCTGACCTTGAAAAGCTCACAACTGCATAAGCCAGACCGATGCCAGACTTGTGCCGCTGATGTCATGATGGGCGAACACAAGGAGCCCTGGGCGTGCACAGAAGGGGCTCCTAATGCCAAAGGTGGGCAGCGGGGCATCAGTGTGGGCTTCCGTCAGGAAGTGATGCTTGAACTGAATTTTGACAAAATAATTATAAAACTGACTACATAATGAATGGCCCAGAATGGCATAAAAAGGACCATGCACAGAGACCCATAATTCATTCAACTATCCATTTCACAAAATGTCCTGGCGGCTGCTAGGGGCCAGGACTCCTGTGGGGTGCTAAGGATGCCGTGTTTCCAGGATCGCCGCAGGGAAGCAGGGGGCGGGTACACAGCCAGGCTAGGGAGCTTGAGGCACTTCCCACTGGTGGGACCACTGAGCACGGCCAAGGTGGGGATAGACGAAGCCCAGGCTATGAGCCTGCAGACTCACACATTGGCATGAGGGTTTCAGAACACAGAGGACTTTGTATTCCGTGTCCCACAGCTCAGAACATATCCTGATGACTCTAGGGGTCCATCAAAGAATTTTTAAGCAGGAAAGGAAGCAACATGTTCAGATTTGCCTTCTAGAGGTCACTGAGCTGTGGAGAAACGGACTAGAGCCTGTGAGACCATGGACAGGGTGGTCACTGCACCGATCCAGGCAAGAAGTGATGGCAACACCTCATTAAGATGACCAGAGTAGTGACACAGAGCAGAGACAAGGATCTGCAGGTTTTGTGACAAGGTGGAAGTCGCAGGATGGGGTTGGAATGAAGAGTTAGTGAGGAAGAATGTCAGACCATCTTCTGGCTTCTGGTTTGGGGCGACGGAGAGGTGGGACTGTCACTCACCATGAAAGGTAGGTCAGATGAGAAGCGCCGAGGAGAAGAGATTCTGAGTTCACCAAAAATTTCTGATGAACATGAGCCTGGCGGTTTACACTTATCATTATTGATGTCACTATTGCTGCTGTTGCTGCCACCACCACCGCCACCTAGCGTTTGTGGGAGCAAAGATTGAGGACTGGGGTAGCGGCCTCGTGATGCTATGTGGGAACAGAACTCTCCTGGACCCTGAACTTCAAAAAGTGCAAGCAAACACTGGTTGTCCGATTGTCTCAGATACAGACTGCTCTCTGCAACCTCCAAGACCACCTTTTCACACCACACAGGCTTGATCGTCCTTCTCAGACAGTCACTTCGTTTCCCAGTGGTTTCCCTGTCCTGCGGCGGCTCTCGCCTCTTCTTAGGGTGCTTACACTCTCTTAGTTCCAGGGGCTACATAAAGCCCTCTCTAAAGACAGGCCATCCTTACTAGCAAAGTGTTTCCACAATCATAGAAACTAGGCCCGGATTTCCAAATCAGAGTCTTTGTGACAGATCTGAGAGCCTCTTCGTTTTTTATAAACAAGGGCCAAGTGATTAAGGTCAGCAGGTTTGGGAAACACTGCTCTAGGGCGGCCTTCTCTCCAGTGTCATAGGCTGTCCTTCTAGGATAAGCCACTCAGGATGGAGTGATCCATTCCATCTTTTACTACCTTCTCCAGCCCAGGACCCTCACTTTGGTTTGCTTCTGCAATCTCAGCCCAGGATTCCCGACCACAAAATTAGATGCCCCTCATTCCGGCATGCCCTCCTCTTCTCTGTTTCTTTGAAAATGTCAATCCAGACTATCTTCTCTTCTACCCCAGAGTACTTCTAGCAGGAAGATAAGCCCACCTCTGAGACACCACTCGCGGGTTACTTCCCTCTGGCAAACCATTCCACCTTTTGCCCCCCATCCTCCCCGAGATTGAGTCCACGGTTGGGCAAAGACAGTAGGTGACCTTAAAATTGTAGGAAAATTCCGTGGGACTTACTTCAGCTTTCCCACAAAGACAGCTTTTATAAATGCTAGATATGACTGGGGTTGATTGAATTGCAGTTCCCAAAACTGTTATGGCAAACAGAGATGAAATCCCATTGGAAAACCACTACATGACTAACATCTTGATTTGGGAACATCAATGCCCCAAACCCCAAGTTTCCTTGTGGGTTTACAAGAAACTTTCTTGGGGCAATATTCTTATATACAAAGACAAAGAGATAATAGTGTTTAATTTTTCCCTTTGTTTTTGGTGTATGTGTGTATATTTGTGCACTTAACTAGAAAGAAAGCAAACAAGAAATAATGTCTCTATAACACCTCCAATGATTGTAATTTAATAAGCAGCTAAGATCTACTCAAATTCTAACTGATTTCTTACATACTTTAATTTTAAAAATGAAAATAAGCTTCTTGTAAAAACTGTCATTGGATTCTAAGGGATCAGCTTTACGTACAGAAAAAAACAAACACTTTATCTAATGAACTTTCTGGTTTTAAATAAATATTCTTGAATCCACAAACCCTACTGAAAACTGCAGATGATGGTCAAGGTTTATTCAAAGGTCACAGACGCACATGCCTGCACAGACTTTTGAAAGTTCCTCCAAATGATGCATGCTGTTAAATGTACTTTTAAATTCTCCTTTCCTGAAATCTAAATAATTCTGAAGTATTTTAAACTTTAGAAAATAAAATCTTGATCATTCAACTTTTTTCATAGATTTGTGTATTTTCAGAATTAATGAACACTTGCTCATAGAGTGAACCCACTTTCTTGCCTAAACAGGGTTTAGTGAATGTCAAAGACTGCTCATTGACTCCTTTTCCCAATTAGTTGTAGGCCATCTCCTTCCTCAAGCTTTGGTGGGCAACACTGTGCGTCCTACCTGGCAGCCAGATGTGGTCTTATGCATAAGTTCCACCAATAGACTACTGTTAGAGTTGAGGATGTCTCCATTCCCAGGTACTGCCCTCAGTTTCTCTTTCTCCCTTTCCTCTGCCTGGAAATGACAAGAAATAAGGAAGCCAGCTTGGTGCCAGATGTGGAAGATACTTGTTAAAGATGGAAGAGTCTTCCCACTAGCCCTGAACTGCTCCCCTCTAGATTACTGCATGCTAGAGAAAAAATCTCTATTTTATTTAGTTCACTGAATGATGGGCCTCTTTGTTACAACAGCATGGATGATACCAAATAACAGTGACTGTTTCATTGAGGATCAAAGCCTGTGATTCACTGGGCTCACTGTTTTTAAAACCAGGGGAGATTTTGCATTTACACTGTGAGTCCTGTAGGAGATGAGGTTAAATATGTTCTGGTATCAAGGAAGTAAAAAAGAATTTCAAGTAAGACTTGATTGTTCAATAATGATGGCTCTTTTGCTTTATTCTTCATTTTATACTATGTATTTGGAGCTCAGAGGCTTACTGACTCTGAGAAATACAGAAGATCCTTAAAAATGTGGGGGTTTGAAAAAAGTAGGGGCTTGGGACACCAGCCGCTGAGCAATTGAGACCCCAGATATAACTTTTGACTCCCTCAAAACTTAACTACTAATGGCCCACTGTTAATGAGAGGCCTTACCTAAAACAAAAACAGTTAACACATTTTGCACATTATATGAATTATATATCCTTACAATAAAGTTAGCTATTAAAAAGAAAATCATAAAGAAGAGAAGATACATTCAGTGTCTATTGAAAACAATTCACGTAGAAGTGGACCTGTGGAGTTCAAACCTGTTGTTCAGGGGTCAGCTGTATTTAATCAAGACTATGCCAACAGAGTAACTTCCTAGAGGTTGTTTTCATTATTGGCTTTTCATATTCTGAAGTGAAAGTGGAGATTTCATAAAATTGTACTCATAAAAGAAACCAGAGACCTGTTTTTAGTTCACATTATAAATCTGTTTCTATATTGTTTACAGGCCATAAAGAGGTGAAGAGTTCTGAGAAAAATGTGACAAAAGGGAGAAATCAGGATGAAGGTAACTTCCAACAAGATCAACCTGCATTGCCTAAGGCTCTAATATTAATAATCATTGATTGCAACTTTGGAAAGACATCAGATAAATGAGAACCAAGTTTATAACATACTGAATGGCTTTATGAGTTGACTGACGTCTGTTTTGTTTCAAAATATTAGTTTACCGAGTTCAATAAGTTATCAAACATTTATTTGTTTGTTTCACTTCATTCTCAAAACTACTAAAATATGAGCAGAATGGTTGTCATTCTTGTCATGATGGAGTCTGCAGCTTTATTTGGTGACCTCTAAAGATTTGATTGTGCAGCTCTTCAGGGAAAAAAAAATTCAACACTTCCAAATGTATTTATTTATTTATTTAAATATTAAATAAAAAAACATTTCTGTACAGGGGCAAAAGTAGGTTTAGAGTTGTGAGTGTGCAAAACACTTTATTCCTGTATTACTATTTATTATTTTTCCACACAAACAACTGTAAATCTACTTTTGCCCACCCCTTTATATTAGGAACATTATAAAATAGTCACAAAAACATAGCTTTTGAAAAAACTAATGCAAAAAAAACCAAACACATATACAGGTAAATCCCCACGCTTCCTTTCCATGTCCGAGGTGGACCACTTCGAATATCCTGAACATCTTACTTTGAAGACAAAAGTGATTGTGTAATTAGTACACTGATCTCTCTCTTGCATATCCTTCTTTCAAATGCCTTTGAAAGTAAGTTTCAGGAAGTTCCTCACACATAGGTATCCAATGTGACGTCAACACTCTGGCATACTAAAATCAAGTAGCATCACAGCCCCAAAGGCTCAGAATGTATAGTTAGTCACAGACAGATGGCTTTCACAAAGCCTGGCCAGGGGGTCTGAGGCCAAGTGCCCTCCCTGGTCATGTGGCCGGGCCCATGCTCGGGCTGAGCTCACCACTCTGCCCCTCAGGCTGCAGAGGCCGCAGGGACCGCCAGAGCTGGAAACAAGAACTGCTTTATAAATCAGATACCATATTTGTACTAGTGTTTTCTTTATTGTCATAGACTGTTATGATAGACTTCGAAAATTGTGGTTGGTAGGGCTGGATCACTAAGAGGCTTTTGAGTTCTGTGCTACAGGGGAAAAAAGCCAAGAAAACCCAGCCACAAACAAAAAAGGGGGAAAGAACAGCATTACTTGTCTGACCAAAGCTGGGCTGGGTAAACACCACTTTATGCACACATACAATGTGATTTTGTGCTTATGTCTAGCATTCGTCACCACTGGATGGGCTGATCTCTCAATAATGATTGTAGCCACATATGTAATTTTATTTCACGGGTTCACTCAATATCTATATTAGAACTAAAACGGAGATACAAACCTACTTCTAAATGCCTGATGCATCCCTCCTATTTTCAGCATTGGCAAGAGAGATGAGAAATTTGATTATTTTGGCAAGATGTGTAGAATGTCACATTAGCCAATAATCCTTATCAAAGGAGAACACATTTGGAAAGTCATTATTTGGCAAGGGTAAGAGAAACATAAGTCATTAGGCAGAGAAGCTATGGCACAGTGCCTAGCTCAGTATGTGCACTTAATAAACACTGGTTGATTCTTATGATAAGATATGGATAACAATCGTCTCATTCCTAAAGATCTTCCTGTCTGGGAGAAGAAATCTACCTCCAAATACACATTGATATAGTGTGACAGTCCTCATTCTTTAAAAAGTATTACTCATGCACTATTATTATATACATGTGCTTAATAGGTAAAGTCCTGTAACAATACCAAAAAGAGGGGGAAAAAGTAAGATCAATGAAATAAAGTTCTACTCATCTTGTAAGTCATACTAACCTATTTATTAGTATAATTAAGACTCTGTGCCCTTAATAAGAGCAGTTGACTGTTCTTGTCTGCCCACAAGTCTTTCTCCTTCCGGCTTGCCAGGTACTGAGTCTCTTAAAATTAATGTTACTCATTTGGAATGAGGCACCATGTCTCCAAAAGACTCTTAAAATAGTAAAAGTTCTGCCACCATTGCTCATCAACATCATGAAGTACAAACTGGTTTGTCATACTATCTTGGCAGTGCCTAGAAAACTCGGAGGAAATGGGACAGTGAACAGGTGTGTTCTGATGGGAAAGGTAAGGCAGAAAGGTTCATCGAAGCAACAGAAGTTGTCGCCGGACTGCCAGGGAGCAGTGTTTAGCTACCAAGTGCTCTGGGATTTGTTTCCCCGTAAGACAGGAGATAAGGCTATTATTGCTTTCAAATAAATTGTAAACTTTTTTTTTTTTTTTTTTTGCATTTTTCTGAAGCTGGAAACAGGGAGAGACAGTCAGACAGACTCCCGCATGCGCCCGACCGGGATCCACCCGGCACGCCCACCATGGGGCAATGCTCTGCCCACCAGGGGGCAATGCTCTGCCCATCCTGGGCGTCGCCATGTTGCGACCAGAGCCACTCTAGCGCCTGGGGCAGAGGCCACAGAGCCATCCCCAGCGCCCAGGCCATCTTTGCTCCAATGGAGCCTTGGCTGCGGGAGGGGAAGAGAGAGACAGAGAGGAAGGCGCGGCGGAGGGGTGGAGAAGCAAATGGGCGCTTCTCCTGTGTGCCCTGGCCGGGAATCGAACCCGGGTCCTCCGCATGCTAGGCCGACGCTCTACCGCTGAGCCAACCGGCCAGGGCTAATTGTAAACTTATTAAATATTAACATCATTTAAAATTGTAAATAAACTGTCCTCCCACTTTTGAACAATTCAAACTATCCCCAGTTATTTAAAATAACTTGATATCATATTAAGTTATGTACACACACACAATAAGTTCTCCTCTAAGGATGTTGTCTTTCACATCCTTACATTGTCCAATCCAATGTTAAAAGCTTCTCTAGAGGTCCTTAGTTTTATTTACATAAGCTTTGTACATTCCTTATGAAGTTTATTTTTAGGGATTTTTTAAAGTTATGAATGGACTCTTTCATTCATTTTTCTAATCATTGTTTGAGATGGGGGTAGCTGGTGATTATCATTTACTAATTTTTACAAGCTGTTTCACTTGGTAGCCTTTTAGTTTCTATTGCATTTTCTCATGAAAACAATCACATTGCATACAAATTCTGCCTTCTTATTTCATTTCATTCTTTTGTGTAATTTCCCTAGCTAATATGTTCTAAGAAATGGTGAATCACATGGGACCCTGGGCATCTTCACTGTGTTCCTGACTTTAAGAGAAATGCCTCTGTTTACCACCATTGGCTAACTTTTGTCTTAGCAATTTCAGATAACATCAAGAATCCATGTAGCTTTATTTTCAAATGGATTTCAAACATCAAAAAAAAATTTTTAATTCTGTCAACCACTTTTTAGTACTTATGAGATGATAATCTTTTCCTCCTTTGATCTGTTAAGATGAACCATTCTTGTATTCTCAGATAAATGCTCATGGCATCTGTTCTTCTTAACATTATTTATTTTCAAAATCATGTGGGATGATCTTGCAAACTTATTATTCCAGAAGAAACACAATGAATAATATTTAAGACCAAGCCAATGGAATTAAATGTTCTCCTTCATTGTAAGGATATACAATCTGCAATGATCTAAAAAAAAATCTTAGAAAATGATCATTTACCTAACCAGAATTACCTTAATTATGGGTTCAGTTTTGAATGTATAGATTACTTCTAGTATATGTAAATAATTATTTGTCAATCAATTACTAAGTATTTGGGAAATGGAAT
The DNA here is from genome assembly GCF_036850765.1 of Saccopteryx bilineata. Classification (NCBI taxonomy): domain Eukaryota; kingdom Metazoa; phylum Chordata; class Mammalia; order Chiroptera; family Emballonuridae; genus Saccopteryx; species Saccopteryx bilineata. The sequence continues at coordinate 101,709,303 of NC_089495.1, read as the reverse complement.
AAAAAGCAGACTGATTTTAAAATGAAATAAAACTAAACAATAAAAATGAACCCAAGGTCTCTGGCTCGAGCAAGGGGTTACTCGGTCTGCTGAAAGCCCACGGTCAAAGCACATATGAGACAGCGATCAATGAACAACTAAGGTGTCGCAACAAAAAACTGATGATTGATGCTTCTCATCTCTCTCCGTTCCTGTCTGTCCCTATCTGTCCCTCTCTCTGAAAGAAAAAAAAATACATCTACTGCATAAGACTAAGCACCTACACATTAATTATAGTGAAAACATAATAGTTATAAGCAATGGGTTCTCAAAGAAATAAAAGCAATCTGCACTTTATTGATTCTATGATGTACTTTTTTTACATTTTAGATGTAATCTGAAATTAAAATGTAACTAGAATCTATATATGATGATTGTGTTTAATTTCTTAGTCTACATTTTTGTGTGTGTGTGTTGCATGAAATACAAAGTCAGTTGAAAATTGGTAGTATCTTAGATTTGGTCAAATACAGCTAATATCAATTATAAAGGTTATATAAACAACTTCATCTCCCTACCTCTGCCTCTAACATAAATCCTCTTTTTTAAGAATACTATTACTAGGCTGATCGGTGGTGGTACAGTGGATAGAGTGTTGACCTGGGATGCTAAGATCCCAGATTTGAAACCCTGAGGTCCCTGGCTTGAGCACAAGCGAAACAGCTTGAGTATGGGGTCTTTGGCTTGAGCGTGGGGTCATCAAAATGATCCCATGAGAGCTGGCTTGAGCCCAAAGGCCACTGGCTTAACACCCAAGGTTGCTGGCTTGAACAAAGGGTCACTGGCTCAGCTGGAGCCCCCCTAGTTAAGGAATGTATGAGAAGCCATCAATGAACAACTAAAGTCATGCAACTATGAGTTAATGCTTCTCATCTCTCCTTTCTTGTGTTTTTCTCTCTCTCTCTTTTTCAAAAAAAAAAAGAAAATAAACAAATAAAAATATTATTACTATATATGGATTTTTAAAGAATAAACTAAGTTAAAATTCAACTTAGATTTAAGAAATTTGACATTTTTAACTAGAGGTTAGGATATGATGGTAAGTGCAGGAGTCGATGCAGGTGTGCGTGCACTGGAGTCTCTGGGCTCTACCTGACTTTGGGTGGAGTTGGTAAAATCATTCTCAAGTGGCCTTATCCAGGAAAGTAAATCAGGCAGTTGTTATTACAGTGTTTCTTTCTCAATTAGAGCTGCTGGCATAAGAGAACTCACAGGTCTTCTCTGTCCCCATGTCCTCTCTCCTCACCCAGCTCTCCCTGAAAATGAGAGAATGGACACAGAACATCTTGCCCATCACATTATTTCCTGTTTCGCTTGCTTACCTAGTCACCATAGATGACAGCAATGGACCCGTTACAATTACTCTCCACAGAGCCCTAATCAACAGATATAGAATAGGGGATCCTGTCATGACCAAACAAAATGCAAAGGAAATAGCTAGCAGAGTCCTGTGAACTGAGGGAATGGCTATAGGGCGGGGAATTCAAACTAGCAAACTGACCCACTGACTGCCACAAACCACTTTAGTCCTCCTTTGAAGTATGAATTTAAACCTCTCCTCTAAACATATATATATATATTTCCATGAATATGAATGTCTCTGATCACCAAATTCAACCAACAACTTCAAAACAATTCAGTTAATCCCTGGAAACAATTCTCTTTAGCTCTTTTACAAATGATTAAAATAAAAAGGAACGAAGTCAACAGCACTCAGCCAGTTCTAATTTCAGTATTAGTAGACTCAACGAGAGCCCTTGACTTATAACCTTGACGTGGACTCACCTTTTCCACAGCTGCTTGAAAAGCCTGTTTAATTCTCTTACATGAATCAGGTATTAATTTTGTGTCTTGACTCTCCAGACCTGTGTCTTGCAAATCTGTGTTTTCATGGAGTTTGAAAATTCTATTAATGCAGTGAGTGTCATCTTCTGATATTCTATTGGGATCCATCTGAGAAACAAAAGGGTAAGGACATTAAAGTGTTTGCCATTAATCATTCTGCTATTTAATAAAGTGTGACTTGAGAACAAAAATTTCATTTTTGCAAGAGTTTTATGTCCCAATAATTAATAGTTAACACAATTACCCTCAAATTGGTAAAAACATCGATTTCTAATTCATTTTTATGAATAGCTGACTATTATCCTCAACACAAGTGTATACACGTGTTATTAGGGAATTGTCAAAACAGGCTGATAGGTAGAAGTCCTCATAGAGGAAATCAGTGGTCAGTGCAGGTGGAGAAAGCTTTTTGTCTTTAAGTCATATGTAGTATGCTAGAGGGGAATTATGAAGCCCACTTAGACATTCAAAGCACGAAGCCTACATAAATCAGGTGAAATTTAACATCATCTTTAGCCACAATGATTGCCTGGCCTCTTTCCTAAAATAACATGTAATCTAATCAGCAAAAATAGGGCAAGAGAAATACATTTCCTAGTCCCAAAGAAAACCTGAAGCCAGAGCATAAATTTCCTTCTTCTTCCACCTCTTACCAGTATTTCTCAGCCGGGAGTGGCTCGGCTGTTAGGGGTGCCTGGGACTGTGTGCGGGTCAGACTTGGCATCGTTGGGGAGGCGGAGGGCTGCGAGGGGCCAGCAGGCTATGTGGGTATGTACTGAGGGGATGCTAACACTCTTGTAATGTAAGGGATTGGCCCATCCAAAATATCCTCATAGAGTTACTAGTTTGTAGCAGCATAAGCATTTAAGTATTGCTCTTTTCTTAAAATTCTCTGCCCACTCCTTCCAGGGCTCTGACAAGCCTTTGCAGTGGTTTCAACTGCCAAGTGTAGAGAAAATCAGCTTTCAATGTTTATAATAGCAATACTTTAAATTGTCCTTTTATTTAAAAAATTCAAAATGCTTCATGTTCATTTACTTATTAGTAGGTACAGACTAGATAAAAAAAAAAAAAGGGGAGAGGAGAGAAAAAAATTACATAAGTTTACAGTAACCAAAGCTTAGCCAATAATACCAAGTCTCCACTCCCAGGTTTAATTATTTTTTTAAAAGGAATCAAAGAGATATTCAAATTTATTAATGAACCATCAAATATAAACTGAAAATTTCCCTATACATATCTAAAATTTTCAAGATGAAATGATAGTCTTTCAACAATGTGCATCCACAAATACGAATTTTATTATTCCAGTCTAGCAAAATATAGCTTTTCTCTATAATCAGTGGAAATATATCACTCATAAAGCAAAACTATTTGCAATCCATATTTACTTTTACATTTTCTTTAAAATAATTAGTACAAATCAGAATATGTCAGTTTTTATATAAGGAAAGATTTCAATCACATGCTTTAAAAAAAAGAAAAAAAGGGAGGGCTCACTTTTTTTGTGACAGAGAGTCAGAGAGAGGGACAGATAAGGACAGACAGACAGGAAGGGGGAGAGATAAGAAGTATCAATTCTTCGTTGCACACCTTAGTTGTTCATTGATTGCTTTCTCATATGTGCCTTGACCGTGGGGCTACAGCAGACCGAGTGACCCCTTGCTCGAGCCAGAGACCTTGGGCTCAAAGCTGGTGAGCCTTGCTCAAACCAGATGAGTCCGCGCTCAAGCCGGGGACCTCAGCGTTTCGAACCTGGGTCCTCTGCATCCAAGGTCGTCGCTCTATCTACTGTGACACTGCCTGGTCAGGCAAGAAGGCTCACTTTTATCTTTATCTCTCTCTCTCTCTCCCTCTCTCTCTCTCTCTAAAAAAAAAGAAGGCTTGACTGGTGGTGGCATAGTGGATAGAGCACCGACCTGGGACATTGAAGTCCCAAGTTTGAAATTCCAGGGTCACCAGATTGAGTGCAGGGTCACCAGCTTGAGAAGGGGATCATCAACATGATCTCATGGTTGCTGGCCTCAGACCAAAGGCCTCTGGCTTGAGCAAGGGGTCACTGGCTCAGCTGGAGACCCCAGTCAAAACATGTATGAGAGCCTGACCAGGCGGTGGCGCAGTGGATAGAGCATCGGACTGGGATGCCGAGGACCCAGGTTCGAGACCCCAAGGTCGCCAGCTTGAGTGTGGGCTCATCTGGCTTGAGCAAAAGCTCACCAGCTTGGACCCAAGGTCTCTGGCTCGAGCAAGGGGTTACTCAGTCTGCTGAAGGCCCGTGGTCAAGGCACATATGAGAAAGCAATCAATGAACAACTAAGGTGTCAAAAACGAAAAACTGATGATTCATGCTTCTCATCTCTCCATTCTTGTCTATCTGTCTCTATCTATCCCTTTCTCTGACTCTATCTCTGTCCCTGTATAAAAAAAAGAAGAAAAAAAAAAACACGTATGAGAACCAATCAATGAACAACTAAAGTGATGCAATTATGAGTTGATGCTTCTCATCTCTCACCCTTCCTCTTTCTCTCAAATAAATAAATAAATAGATAGATAAATAAATAAATAAAACAAAAAGCTCACTTATGCCAATAAGTTTCCCACAAAACCAGAAAGCCTTGGGCAACTGATATGAAGGGTCATTGAGTTCAGACCTCGGGAAAGAAGAAACAGTCAAGGATCTGGGGAGGCTCACCACCAGAAAACTGCTGAGCTGAAGGAACAATATGATGTCAACAGGGAAATGCCTAGTCACCTTAAAATTGGTTCAGCTAAAGTCCCGCCAACAAGCTAAGCATCATCTAACAGAGACAGCAGTCCCCAATACCTTACTACTGAAAGGAGAACCCAAAGGCCTGCAGCATCAAGGGCTCAGGGGGAGCTTGTTAGAAATGCAGAATCTCACAGTCATCCCTCCCCCTCAGCTCACTGCCTGGAAATCTGCATTCTAACTACATCCCAGGTGATTCGGATGCACATTAAAGTTTAACAAGTAATGCTTTTAAATATCAAGTATACAAATATAGGTCTTTCTGCTATTAAAGTGACTTCAAATTTCCTTGAACATCAATTTTAAAATGTTTTCACAAGTAAAATCAATTAGTATCAAAATACTGCAGCACTTAATAATAGTTAATGATTTGATGCAAAGAAATATAATGCAAAGACTTTGTCTTCTCTCTAATAAAAGATCTCCATGTCCAGATGCCCCTCCAATTTAATCAACATCTCTAAGGGTAGGGGTCAACGGAATCCCTCCACAAGTGTTTCAAATGTGCAGTTCAGATTTCAGAATGTATCTCCTACCCCGCAAGCAATCACCTAACAAAGCAGTCTTGATAGAAAATCTGTGCTTGGCCCTGGCCTGTTGGCTCAGTGGTAGAGCACTACCCCTTGCGTGCATGTCCAGGGTTTGATTCTGCTCGGGGCACACAGGAGAAGCGACCATCTGCTTCTCCACCCCTCACTCTCTCCCATCTCTCTCTCTCACTCTATCTCTCTCTTCCCCTTCTTCAGTCATGACTCAACTGAGCAAGTTGGTCCTGGGCACTAAGGATTGGCTCCATGGTCTTGTCTCAGGCACTACAGTGGCTCAGTTGTCAAGCAATAGAGCAATGGCCCCAGATGGGCAAAGCATCACCCCACAGGGGGCTTGCCAGGTGGATCCTAGTTGGGGTGCATGCAAGAATCTATCTCTCTGTCTTCCTGCTTCTCACTTAAGAATAAATAAATTAATTAATAAAAAAAGAAATAAAGAAAATTTACATAACTAAAAATAATACTTTTGAATCAATTTCAGTCACTAATTAGATAATCTACATATTGCAAATTAGAAATGAATATATTTCCAGTGTTGCAAATCATCTGAAAAGCTTGCTCCCTCATTCACTGCTGGTGGGAATGAAATTAGTACAGCCATTATGGAAGAAAGTATGGTGGTTCATCAAATATTAAGAATAGAATTACCATATGACCCAGCAATCCCTCAACTGAGTATATACGCCCAAAACCTGAAAACATTGGTACATAAAGACACATGCAGCCCCATGATCATCGCAGCATTGTTCACAGTGGCCAAGACATGGAAACAACTAAAGTGCCCTTTGATAAAAGATTGTATAAAGAAGATGTGGTACATATATTAATGGAATACTACTCAGCCATAAGAAACAATGACATAGTATCATTTACGACAACATGAATGGACCTTGATAACATTATACTGAGTGAAATAAGTAAATCAGAAAAAGCTAAAAACTGTATGATTCCACACAGATAGGATATAAAACTGAGGTTCATGGACATAGATAAAAGTGCAGTGTACCAGAGAGAGGGGATGTGGGGGAGGCAGGAAGGGTTTGGGGAAGGGTATAAAAAGGGACAAGTATAAGGTGACAGAGGATGACTTGACTTTGGGTGATAGGTATACAAACATAATCAACTGTTCAAATGATGTGGAGAAGGGAAATTACCCAAAATCTATGTACTCTTGTTGATCAATGTCACCCTGTTAAATTTAAATTTTTAAATAAATTTTAAAAAAGAAAGAAAGAAAAGCTTGTTCAGTAAATTAAACATGCCAGATACTGTGCTAGACGGTGACAATAAAGTAGTGAGCAAAACAGACAGTGCTTTCCCTCATGAAACTTATTCTCGACAGAGAAACACAGAAATTAATAAAAAAAAATCACAGTAAACTTAGCTACCAAAGAATTCATTTTATGTAGAAACGTCTAAAAAGATTAAATAAATCTTGACTATCTGATTTAAAATGGATTTTTAAAATGCATTTATCAGATATGTTCATATGAAATGAACTCAAATTGTTTCAAAAAAAAAACAAAAAAAAAAAACAACACTTCCCTGAAATTTAATCATCTGTAGGGTTAAATGAGGCAGGATGCTTGACATTTGAACTACTTCGTTATCTGTTTCTACAGTCAGCTGCACACCTCTACATCAGATTCTCAGTAGTGACTGCTCTCCTGTTTGGGTAGCAAATAGCAAGAGAGGATGGTGTGCAGATTGGGGGACTGGGGCGAAGGAGTTGAAAGGGCAACAGAGATTGAGTTTTCTGAAAAGCTTATCTCTAAACTTTGAATACGGTTTGTAGGGATGTTTCAAAAGTGCACATACATTTTACAAACAACGTTTTGAAAGCCTCTTTTTTTATTTTTTTGGTAAACCAAAGTATGAATACTATGTGGTAAGTATATAGCACAAGCCACACGCTATTTTTTCTTTGGCAAGGCTGGTAGGGGAAAAGCCAATCTACACTGAATCTCGAACTCTTTTTTCTTCATCTATGAACTGGCGATCCGCAAATATTAAGGAAGCTGATTCATTTTTAACTATTCAAATATGAGTTGAGAAGAAAAAAAAACTTTTTAAGTCACTATAATTTTTACACTATTCTGGGCATTCTTCTAAATGTATTTAAACTAAATTAAACTATTTTGTTAAGGATTTGTATGGCTTCTCCTCCCCCTCCCTTTTAAACAAAAGCAATAAAACTGGCCCCTTTTTCTCATTTTTTTATACTGTAAACTGCAATGTTACCCGATACTAGATTATTTCATTATAATTCAAATGCTTTCAGAAACCCCAAGTAGTTGACCCACAACTTTTATGGAAGTCAAAAATCTACCTCTTCTTTGGTACCAGGTTCTAATTCAAACATGCCGATACAAGTGAAAATGTTAGATCATTGACAGGACAAATTGAGTTTATTCTCTTAACTAGAGCTTTGAAAGAAGGCCTCCAGCATATACAAAAGTGGAAAAAACTGTAGAGTGAACTCCCACATACCCATCCTGAGCTTCAGCAACTGCATGGCCAATCTTGTTTCCCCTCTAAATAACCACTTCCCTTCCCCCACCATCGCTGCCACTGTTCTGAAACAAGCGCCAGACAGCGTGGCATTTCATTTGTAACTACTTCAAAACGAATCTCTAAATGATTAGGCCTACTGTAGGTATCAAACTTAGATAGCATTTTCAACAAAATGCAACCAGGTCTAGTGGTGTATTCTTATGAACACATTGCTCCTAATATTATTTCTTTACTGAAGGAGATGATCTTTTAAAAAGTACAAAATTGGGTTCAGAATAATGGCTAATATATTTTGCATAAGTCTTGGAAAAAAACATTTTTCATGCCATTTAGCAAAACTGTACCCAGAAATACCATGACATTACATTCTCCAAACAAAAAATTTCTAGCTAGTCCGACTAACTTATATGCTTACTTTGGAAAAGGGTTTGAGAGTTTCACTCTTATCCATGTGACATTAAGACTGCTAAGTTATGACAGGTGATCATCAGAAGAAAATACCCATCATCCCACCAAACCACTAACATTGACAACTGCTACCAAAAAGCTGAACTGTAACAAGAGCCCAGCAGATCACTCTTTCTTATGTGGCCACACCAATTTCTACGGTTCCTGCCCATCTAAGTTGCTCATGGTCCCTAGAAATCCTTTATTCCCTACTGCTCTTTCAACGCTGAAAACTTACTTCACCATTACAGTTGTGAAGACGTCCTATACCAGCCCTGGCCCAATAGCTCAGTTGCTTACAGCCTTGTTCCCATACGCCAAGGTTGCAGGTTAGATTCCAGTCAGGGCACATACAGGAATCAACCAATGAATGCATAAATAAGTCGAAAAACAAATCTATGTTTCTCTCTCTCTCTCTTTCTGTCCCTTTCTCTCTCTAAAAATTAATAAATTAAGAAAAAAATTGTAAAGGTGTTACAAAAGATACAGGTTGAGAACTAGTGTACTTTCTGACCCTCTTCTGAATGCTGCTCTCTTGTCTAAGAATCTTAAGTCTCTTGTTGTAGGCTTCTCCAGTACTGGGCGCCATGCCATGCACATAGTCGGTGGGCACTGTATGTTGAATAAATGATTTTTAACTAATATTCCACAGCACTTACTAGTGCCATGTGCAATACAGGCACTGCATACACAAGCATTAAATGGGGGGCGGGGCACAACATGCCGGATGGGAAAGCGGGTAAACCACTCATTCTTGACTGCAGCCTACTCCAATGAAAGAAAAACATCTCAGCCCTGGCCACATAGCTTAGCGTAATCCTGAGGCTCAGAGGTTGCCAGTTTGATCCCTGGTCAGGGTACATACAGGAACAGATCGATGTTCCTGTCTCTGTCTCTCACTCTCTTTCTCTCCCACCCCCCTCAAATTAATAAATAAAACTTTTTTAAAAATAAAAACATTTCATCACTTTTATATAGATTTGTGTTGCAAACAAACCACTCAAAATTGTTTTTTAGAAAAGAGTTCTATCAACAGAGTATTTTTATTACTATACAAATACAAATTTTCTAAAGTATTGCTCATATTATTTCTACTTTTGCTTTAGTACATAGTGAAACTAGTTCCATAAAATGTAAACTAGTGGATAATGAAAACAACAAAAAGCATATGATACCAAGTAATGGGGTTCAAGACTCTGGACATGTCAAAACCCATACAGCCCAAGCAACGCCACGTTCCAATACATCCAGTTGGGTTTAGTAATCACCTTTGAATCTGAAAACCAATGAAGTCCAAAACCAACTCTCTTTTCCCATAAAAAAAAAAATGCACAGTCAGCCCTCCACTTCCTCTGAGAAAGAGTTCATAACACCAGACAAGAATATTTGAATGAATCCAACCATCTGCACTGCAATTTCCAAGAAAACACAAGCGCATAAACCACCAGAAAGCATACTATTACAAATCTACCCTTTCCTTTCTATCTCTCTGCAGTTCCAAGCCGTCATCCTCATCTTGTAAAAGGTCGGTCATTTGCTAGATTGTAGCAAGGCTGTGTCAGGGGAGAGAACTTCACCGCCAACACACACACCTTGCTTCCTTCTCTGCTCACCTTAGTGGGGAGGCACGTGGGTCCTTCCCTCTTTTTCAAACCCCGAGCAAGCGGATCCTTGGTAGCGAGACAAGACTTGTCTGGTTGCGCTGTCATTCGGCCCTTCTGGTGGCTCGGGCAGCACCAGCTGAGGCTCCAGGGGCTGCCCGCAGCCGAACACACTTACACAGCAGCCCGCCCCGGCCACCCAAACCCTCCGGTGGGTGGGCAGGGGAAAAAAGCTCGATAGATAAGTAAAGGGTCTCGTTTTTTCCCTAAATGTTCATAAGGTAATTCTAAGTTATCAGTGAAAAATAGAAGGGGAAGCGTGCAGTCATTTCCAGAAGAGGTGAGCGGCCAATGCGGTCTCGCCGGGGGAAATTCAAACGCACCGGGCTAGGCGAGCCCAGGCTCCGCGCGCTGCGAGGCGGTGCGTACGCTGACCCGGAGCCCCGCGAGTCCGGCCCGCGAGAGACTACCCCCCAGCGACACGCTCCCTCGTTAGTCACTGTCTCCTCCTGAATATTCACGATCTGGGGAACCGAGCCGGGCAGCCAGACTCAGTTTCCCACCAGTGCGAGAAGTGGGAACAGTGAGTGTGCTCGGCCTGCGCGCCCCCCGGGAGGCGAGCACTCACCTGCGCTCGGAAGTAGAGGAACAGGGCGACGCTGCAGACGACCTGGCCCAGCCCCAGCCCCAGCAGGGCCACGAACATGAAACGGGAGGTGGCGGCGGGCGCAGGCGGCGCGGGCGGCGGTGGAGCGTGCAGGGGGCCCTCGTGCGGGGCGCCGGAGCCGCCGCTGCCCATCTCCTCCGCGCCGCGCAGGTACTTGGTGTAGTCTCGGCTGGCCCGGCGCATGGCACTCCGCCCGCTCTCCCGGGCGCACGCCTCCTTCGAGCTTTTCCCTTGCTGATCTGCCCACTGCCAAGTCCAAAGGTAGCGTGAAGTCGAAGCCGGCGCGGGACCAGGCGGTCCTCGACGTGGGGCGCACAGAGCCGGGCGCTGCTCCTGGGCGCGCGGGCGAGCGGGCAGGGCGCTTGGCCACCCCAACTCTTATAAACCGCTTCGAGAAGGCTGGCCTCGCGAGCCAATCAGCCCTGGGCCAGGCTGCCTCTTCCACTCCCACCTCTGGCTCCCCTTCCTTCCTTTTGCCCTCTCTTTCTCACTCTCCCACTCACAGCCTCCTCCCCATCGGGCCCTCAGAGGAGGAGACTGTGGGTTGCTCCAGCAGTTACAGACACCACTTATCCATCCTTAGCTGCGTTTTGGAAGTCCAGAAGATGGGGGTGGCCCGGGGTGGACGAGGCAGCCCGGGGTGGACGAGGCGTGGATGCAAATACATGTCTTGTTTAAGGGTCATGAACCTTCCTCAGGTAGTTTGCATTCCTGAGCTCCAGTCTCCCCTATGGGATTTAGAAGGTTAGACTTGATCTCTGCAGGCCCTTCCCACCTGTGTCTCCTCTCTGACCTCCCCAGCCCCCAGAAAAAGTCAGCAAGGACCACCTCAGGGTCCGAGAGTGCAGTCTCTATCATGGTTCCAAACATAGGCCCTTAGTCTTTTGGGAGACTTAACAACCAGAACCCTCCTTCCCAAATCCCTGCTTCCACACCCCCAAAGTGGCTTTGAGTGGGGCAGGTTTTGAATGTGGCAGCAGAGAGCCTATCGGCACCAACTCTTAACTTTAAAAAGGGAAAGGGTACAGGGAGAGGGGTAGGACCCAGTAGCTTCATATATGGAATCATGTTATGTTCTTACAAAGCCGGTCACATGCCACCTCTAATGTATGGCCACCGGGGTAGGCCTCCACAGGAGGGCTCATCCAACTGGCAACCAAAGAAGAGGGACATTACACAAAGCTGGTGGTGTGGTTAAATGTTCATTTCGTTGCTGAAGAACACTTTTCGGAGCTTTTAAAAGCCTCTATTCAGAATTGTGCCCCTTGGTGAGAAAAATGAAAATATGAACATTGCTGATACATCTTCAGTAGGAAATAAAGGAGGTTCTGATCAAATTAAACACCTACGAAACTTAGGATATTTCCACTTTCTATTAATGATTTTTAATGTTGTGTGCTCTTTCTGCATAGTTTTCTTTTCTTTTTTCTTTTTTTTTTGTATTTTTCTGAAGCTAGAAACGGGGAGAGACAGTCAGACAGACTCCCACATGCGCTGGACAGGGATCCACCCGGCACGCCCACCAGGGGCGATGCTCTGCCCACCAGGGGGCGATGCTCTGCCCCTCCGGGGGGTCGCTTTGCCGAGACCAGAGCCACTCTAGCACCTGAGGCAGAGGCCAAGGAGCCATCCCCAGCGCCCGGGCCATCTTTGCTCCATTGGAGCCTTGGCTGTGGGAGGGGAGGGGGGCGGTGGAGAAGCAAATGGGCGCTTCTCCTATGTGCCCTGGCTGGGAATCGAACCCGGGTCCCCCGCATGCCAGGCCGATGCTCTACCGCTAAGCCAACCAGCCAGGGCCTCTGCATAGTTTTCTAATGGACACTTCTATAGGCAAGATTTATCACAAATTACACATCTCTTGTTATTTTTTTTATTTTTTAATTCATTTTAGAGAAGAGACAGACAGAGAGAGAGAGAGGAGAGAGAGAGAGAGAAGGAGGGGAGGAGCTGGAAGCATCAACTCCCATATGTGCCTTGACCAGGCAAGCCCAGGGTTTCGAACCGACGACCTCATCATTTCCAGGTTAACGCTTTATCCACTGCGTCTCTTAAGTTATTAAAGCTGGTGACCTTAATTGAACACTCAGAACTCAGCACACAGTGAGGAGGAGCAACCAGGGTGGATGAAAAGGCAACAGTAAAGCCCTGGCCATATAGCTCTGTAGGTTAGAGCATCGTCCAGAAGCACACAGGTTTGATCCTCAATCAAGGCGTGTACAGAAACAGTTCAATGTTCCTATCTCTCTCTCTTCCTCTCTCACTGAAATCATTAAAAAAAAAAAAAGCACCTGTACAAATTAAATTACTTATTCAAATTTAAAAGTGCTTTTAGCACTTATATGTATAGCAGTTTGATAGGGAAAGATGGGAAGGAACTTCTAACTCTAGTAACAGAAATAATTCAAACTACGGCCCCGCGGGCCGCATGCAGCCCCCTGAGGCCATTTATCCGGCCCCCCCACCGCACTTCCGGAAGGTCACCTCTTTCATTGGTGGTCAGTGAGAGGAGCACTGTATGTGGCAGCCCTCCAATGGTCTGAGGGACAGTGAACTGGCCCTCTGTGTAAAAAGTTTGGGGACCCCTGCCTGCAGTCCTGGGCCTCCTCCTACTTTCTGCTTGTTAACTTTGGGAAATAGGGGTTGTTTTCCTCCTCCTTCTTGTCCTTCTTCCTTTGGGAAAGAATTCTATATTTTGAACTTTTTCTAAATCTCTAGATAAAGTATCGAATGTGTTGTAGCAGCTAACCCACAATGACTACTGCAGCCCCTTCCATTTTCCCCAGTGTGTGACGCTACATGGTTTTTACTCCCTGACATCTTGATACTGATGTTGCAGGAACGCTCCCCAGATCTCTAAGAGTCATGTTCGTGTATGTTTGATCCAGTAACTTCATCTCTAGGACTGTATTTATATATTAGATTTCTACAGAGTTCTTCTGGTGACTCTCCTACCGCTTAGCAATTATTTTCCTTTACTTCCCTGAAGACGTCCTCCCATTGCATTCCAGTATCCAGAGGCTAAATTGGAAGCTACACTTTCTCTATTTGTTGCTCCTTCAAAGGAAAAAAGCCTTTCTGCCTATTTATTTGCATACTCATTTGTCAATAGTCTATTCCCCAATTAATATATAAATGCCATATTTTCAAGGATTTTACCTTTATTACTCACCACTATATCCTCATGTCCCAGATTGTTGCCTGGTATGTGGTAGTACAAAGTAAAGATGTGTTGAATGAAAAGTGACTGAAGGAGCCCTGGCCGGTTGGCTCAGTGGTAGAGCGTCGGCCTAGCGTGCGGAGGACCCGGGTTCAATTCCCGGCCAGGGCACATAGGAGAAGCGCCCATTTGCTTCTCCACCCCTCTGCCGCGCCTTCCTCTCTGTCTCTCTCTTCCCCTCCCGCAGCCAAGGCTCCATTGGAGCAAAGATGGCCCGGGCGCTGGGGATGGCTCTGTGGCCTCTGCCCCAGGCGCTAGAGTGGCTCTGGTCGCAACATGGCGACGCCCAGGAGGGTCGCAACATGGCGACGCCCAGGATGGGCAGAGCATCGCCCCCTGGTGGGCAGAGCATCGCCCCCTGGTGGGCGTGCCGGGTGGATCCCGGTCGGGCGCTTGCGGGAGTCTGTCTGACTGTCTCTCCCTGTTTCCAGCTTTAGAAAAATGCAAAAAAAAAAAAAAAAGTGACTGAAGGGATCCACAGAGCCTCTGCCACTATCCCAGTCAAAGCCACACTGCTTTTTACCTGAATTAATCACATTGCCTAACTGGCCCCTCTACCTCCAGTCTTGTTTGCTCCTGAACCATTTTGTACACAGGGATTATGATTTCCTTTTAAGGCAAAAAGATCTATCATTTTCCTATTTCCAAACTTTCAATGACTTCTAAGTATAAAGTCTAAACTCTTGAGATAGAAACCTCAAGTAGTCCTTCACAAATGTGGCTCAAGACTCCTTTTCTACATCAGCTTCAAATACCACACCCTGAGCTAAAGTATACTTCTCTCCCATCTCCCCATGCCTGGGTGACTCCCCTACCGTCCCTCCTCTCTCAGCTCACATCCTTCCTCCAGAAGTCCCTCTCTGTTCTCCCAGCCCAGTTGGCTCCCTCTGTTTTATGCACTCATAGCAACCTTAACCTCTGCTATTATGACATTCATGCATTCATTTATTCACTATACAGCTACATTAGTGGGACCTACTATATTCAAGCCCCAAGCTGGACCCTTGCGACAGAGTGCTAGTCAAAATAGAACAGGAGGGTTACACTCTAGTGGGGGAAAAAGTTATGTTGAACAAATCACTTAACAAATAAATAACTTAAACCACAACAACTATTTTGAAGGCCAGTACAAGAACAATGAAAACATTTTAATAATAATGGGCCTAACTTATTCTGGAGAGTCAGCAAAGGCATTTTGGGCAAAGATAATGATTAAAATTATTCTCTAAGTAATAGCTAACCAAGAAGAAAATGACCAGGGGGCTATCTTAAACAGAGAATGATTGTGTTATTGTAATTATTTGTTTAATATATCTTCCCTGTTGGACTTGTATGTCTTACTGTGAATTCATTAATGTATTTATCATTATATTATATGTAAATTAATCAGTTAACTTGTTAAAATCAAAATAATTCAGTAAAGGTCTTAGTAAATTAATATATGAGATGCCAAGACCAAGAACACAATTGAAGATTCAAATTTATTTCACTACTCAGCTACAGACAACACATAATTAGATTAACATTTCTCAAACTATATTTCCTGGTACCCTCGTGTATTAAGACAGGATTCTTTCAGATTCAAGTGACGATTGGTTCATGCATTTGAAAAATGTGAGGTTAGGTATAGATTCAAGCATAGCTGGATACAGGCCTAAATCATATGTCTTTCCCTTAGCCAGACAGAGGACTGAGTTAACCCAATCTGAACTGTACAGGCTGAAAGGAGGGAAGAGATTATTCCCAAAGGAAAATTAAAGTGCAAATATCAGAAAGATAAGGAGCTGATGTTGTGCTGCTGGCGATTCTGCTAAGTCAGCTGTGTTCAAACTGTGGTCTCAGGACTTCTTTGCAGTCTTAAAAGTAATGAGGACTCCAAAGAGCTTTTGTTTATGTAAGTAGTATTTGTAAATATTTGGGGTATTAAAAATCTAAGCTAAGAGCTTTTCTAATTGACTAGCGTGTTAACATAGTACAGATTTATTTTTTTAAAACACATTTTTTAAAGTAGGAAGAAAAGTGACACTGTTTTATATTTTTTAAAATCTCTTTACTATCTGCCTTAATACATTCTCATATCCACTTCTGCATTTAATGTTATAACATTACATATCGTGAAGCCTCTGGAATTCTCCCCTGTAGACTCTTGAAAGGTTGAGAATGAAAAGAGGAAATCATTCCTTAGCATTATGAGATACTTTGACTTCACAGAAGCCCTATGAGGATCTCAGACACTCTTAGGCATTCCCAGACCACACTGAACATGGCTATTCAAGATTTTATTTGACATTCACTTAATAGAAGGGCTAATCCCCTGGTCAGACCAGCTTGAACAATACTGTGTTAAGGAACATTAGTTGTTTTATGTTTAATGCAGACCTTATCAGTGACATTAATTACAAATATATATTGTAAATCTCCTGAAAAGAGATTTGGTATTCACTGTTTTCTGAAAAAAAAATTGGGGGGGCCTGGGGGAGACAGACTATACATATCAAGGGTTAAGCAACAAGATTTGGTAAACTAGATGAGAGACACCTGAAAAACACAATGGATAGTTCAATACAGATGGCTTGTCAGTAAAATAGTAACCAAGGGACATAACGGGGACTGAAGGAACTGGAAGAGAAGAGACAAGACCATGGAACATGTTTAACACTGTGGCAAACTGGGGAAATGCAGTCAAATCCATTTTAAGCATCTTGCTTGGCCATACAAAGCATTTCCACAGACCTGCAGTGTTCAGTCCTGGCTAGGGCTTCATGAAGATCCCTTAAACTGCACCGATTGACCAGGTTACTCTCAACCTCCTTTATCATGTCTTATATCATCTTCTGGTTCCTACTTCCTTTATGACCTCATTTTCCCCCTCCAGCCTCACACTTTATGCCCCAGCAACACAAAACTACTTGCATCCTCCCACTTTTTTTTACCTCTATACCTTTGGTCATCCAAACTCTTCTGCCAGGATTGGCCTTCCTTGACTTTTTCACCTGATCACTGGCTTACCTTTATTCAGTTAAAGCCCCAAGTCCTTATGCTCCCTAGGTTG
Source organism: Saccopteryx bilineata (assembly GCF_036850765.1). NCBI lineage: Eukaryota > Metazoa > Chordata > Mammalia > Chiroptera > Emballonuridae > Saccopteryx > Saccopteryx bilineata. The sequence continues at coordinate 101,692,606 of NC_089495.1, read as the reverse complement.
GGCTTTATGATTCTTATTACACCATGTGCTTATGTTGATCATAGCTTGGAAACTTCTATTTACAGTTTTTAATGTACTTCTCTGTCTCACCTACTGGACAGTAAGCTCCCTGAAGAAAGTCGTTACCTTTGCACTACTGCCTTAATGAATGTTTTTAAAATAAACAAGTAAAAGAAAAGAATATTCACATATTTCTGGCATTCTAGTAATAGGGAGCTGAGCTGAGTAGAAAGCTAAGTGTTAGAGAGGAAAGGACCCCAAATAATATCACTCTTGAAATATAGCAATAGCCTAATTAAACTAAGAAAGCAGACAGCAAACTTAAGGGCATAATATACCCAAACAATTTGGAGAAATAAATATATGTATTTATTTTATTTTATTTTATTTTATTTTACTTTTTAAGTTAGAGGAAGAGATAGACTCCCACTTGCACCCCAACCAGGATTCACCCAGCAACCCGTCTGGGGCTGATACTCAGACCAACCAAACTATCCTTAGCATCTGGGGCTGACGCTAGGACCAATCGAGCCACTGACTATGAGAAGAAAAAGAGTGAGAGAAAAGGGAAAGAGAAGCAGATAGTTGCTTCTTATGTGTGCCCTGACCATGAGTTGCCAATGACATAACTCAAGCTTTCAAGGAAAAAAAATAGAATCTTTCAAAACTCTACTTTGGGACGTCTGTATTCCGAGCTGATGCTCTATCCACTGAGTCAGCCAGCCAGGGCCAAATATATGTACTTTTAATACTAATATTATAGAATTTTAATATCAAGCTTATAGAACTTAAAAAACCTTGAACTTAAGTGAATTTTCAGACCTTATATAATTATCTATGTATCAGCAGTTCTCAAACATTTTAGTCACAGGACCTTTATGTACTCTTAAAAATCAAAGACCCCCCCCCAAAGCTTTTTAATTGTGGACTATACCAATCAAATATTTACCATATTAGATATTCAAACTTAACATTTTTTACTCACTTGAGATAATGTAATACAGTTTATGAAAAACAATAAAAATAAAAATATTAGTGGTAAGAGTTGCACTGGGTTTTTTTGCAAATTTCTTGAATAGACAGTTGTTTTCTCTGCTCTGTATGCTCTCTGATGTTAGACATTGCTTTTTTCTTGAGTTTTGTGAAGAAAATCTAGCCTCACATAACTCTATGGTTTGAGAAGGACGGAATAGTTCAGTAGCCTTTCCGGATAATGGTGGAGTTCTCCTTTTCTATTACACCAAAGCACAGCAAGTGGTCGTTTCTTAACCATTAGCTGTCCTGTGGAATCTAAAACCATCAGGGAAGTTTTCCTTCTCTATCATAAGAATACTCATTGGTCTGTTATTTTCTTTGAATGGATCTCTTACTCAGAGATCATCTAGCATCAGGCATTGGTCACTTAAAAAAATTTTTTTCCACTGAGTTTCACAGATCTTCCAGATGTTGACAGTATTTATTACATAACAAGAAAAACCTGCATTTGTTAGGATCCCCACTGATTTTATCAGGAAAGTTTTTAATTGGGAAGCTAAGTTCACGGTGTCAGGAGTTTTGAAAAATTCTATTTTTTTCCTCGAAAGCTTGAATTATATCATTGGCAACAAAAGCTACCAATTGTTTTCCTCAAATAGACAGGCTCGCTTTGTTCGTTTCCCAGACGCTGTTCCCCGAACACCCAGGTCTGAAAAGCATCATCTGTCTGCATGTGTTCATCTTGCTCTCCCTTCGTGTGTGCTTTTCCTCGCGACTTAGTTAAGTAGCAGAGGTGCTTCACATAATACTAAAAGGATGTACACTGTAGTGTTAAATTATTTTAAATAATAATTTTTACTGTTTCATTGAGGATATTCTTAAGTGAAACTGACTTTTTTTTAAACCATGACGTGTGTAACTGTGAAAAATAAAATGACTACCAACATGGTTTTCATATCAACTATATTTGATTTGGTGCCAGCTGTGCTATGGTCCCAGGATTTTACCCATTGGTGCTAATGTCTACACAATAAAAAAAAAAAAAGATTGTAATATTAATATTATTATATAGAGTCCATCTTGAGGATCTCTTTGAACTGGTCTCAGAGACCCCTGGGTCCAAAGATCCCTTTTTTTTTGTATTTTTCTGAAATGAGAAGCTTGGAGGTAGAGAGACAGAATCTCACATGTACCCAACCGGGATCCACCCGGCATGCGCACTAGGGGCGATCCTCTGCCCATCTGGGGCGTTGCTCCACTGCAACCGGAGCCATTCTCATGCCTGAGGCAGAGGCTATCAAGCCATCCTCAGAGCCCGAGCCAACTTTGCACCAATGGAGCTTTGGATGCAGGAGGGGAAGAGAGAGACAGAGAGGAAGGAGAGTGGGAAGGGTGGAGAAGTAGATGGGCGCTTCTCCTCTGTGCCCTGACCAGGAATTGAACCCAGGACTTCCACACACCAGGCCAATGCTCTACCACTGAGCCAACCACCCAGGGCTCAAGGACCACTTTCTGAGAACCACTGTCTATTGGATTGGCAAGGCTCTACATAGTGCACCCTGATTCCACTGGGCATGGCAAATGAAGATCTTCAAAAGAAGATCTGGGGACATTTCTAAGAATCATGATGCAAGGAAGAAAGTCCTATGACCCAGAGAAAGGAAAGGAGGGATCCTCAAATGGAAAAACACTGAGTTTTGGGACAGTACTAGGGATCCCAACATGCCCAGCCCCACACACTTCAGCAACCTCTTCTGTTAGCCACCTGGGCCTCCAGGACTGTTTCTCACACGGCTGGCTGATGTGGGACTAGAGCTGTGGCTTTCTCGGACATCTCTCATGCTGCTTCCAAATCTCTACCAAGAGGTTCCTTAGAGCCCCTTCTTGAACCATCAGATCATCGCAAGGCTTGAGCTTCAATTGGAACTGGTCGAGTTAAGTATTTTATTGTTTTCTGAAAAACTTTCACTCAAAGAAACAGTTCTATGGTTAAAGTCAACAAGCATACTATTTCCAGTAACAGCAAAAGTAAAAAAATAGGAAGCCACTGTTGGATTTTAAGTATGGAAGTGGTATTAGATGGAAAATTTAAATATCTGGTTCTGGGGGTTTAGTTGAGGTTGGAGTTGCGATGTGACTGACTGCAGGCAGGTAGACCTGTGAGAAGAAGGTGTAGGCACCTAAGTGAGGGGTGGTGAGTGCTAGGTAGGGAGGGAAGAGCTTTTTCTGACTGCTTGCGGGAGGCCTAAGAGGACACAGTTAAGTGCTGAGTTAGTTAAGCACACTGACTTGAGCTAATTTGTCTGAGTTCAAACAGTAACTCTCAGTAACACAAACTACTTCCTGTTTGTGCAACCACGAGCAATTTACCTGGCCTCTCTAAACACTCATTTATAAAATAAGAATGATACTAGGAGTGCCCACACTATAAGGTTATGGGTAGGGTTAAATAAGTTAATCTAGATAAAGTATTTAGAATAGTACTTAACAGACAGTGGACACTATATTATTGGTTATTTTTTTTTAAATATTTAAGAGATAAAATAGATAGAAATGATGACTGGACATAAGAGGTGGCTAGTGGAAGAATTAATGCCCAAACCTCCAGCTTAGTGACTGGGTGGATGATGGTACCATGAATCCAGATAAAGAACATGGAAGGTTTTGTTGATGCCACAGAGGATGAAGTCATTGTGAATCAAGATCACATTTGCCTGACCAGATGGTGGCGCAGTGGATAGAGCATCAGACTGGGATGTGGAGGACCCAGGTTCAAAACCCTGATGTCGCTGGCTTGAGCATGGGCTCATCCGGTTTGAGTGCAGGCTCATCTTGAGTGCGGGCTCATCCAACTTGAGTGCAGGCTCACCAGCTTGAGCGCAGGGTCACTGGCTTGAGCTGGTATCATAAACATGACCCCATGGTCACTGGCTTGAGCCCAAGGTTGCTGGCTTGAAGCCCAAGGATGCTGGCTTGAGTCTGAGGTCACTGCTTGAGCAAGATGTGACTTGCTCCCCTTGCTGTAGCCCCCAGTCAAGGTACATATGAGAAAGCAATCAATGAACAACTAAGGGGATTAAGGAACTGCAACGAAGAATTGATGCTTCTCATCTCTCTCCTTCCCTGCATGTCTGTCCCTCTCTTTGTCTCTCTCTGTCTCTGTCACAAGAAAAAAAAGATCAGAGTTGAACTTGCTATTTCAAATGTCACCTTACTTGTAGTTTAATCTATTTATCTTACTACCTCTGTATATTTATTTATTTTTAAAAGTCTTTGCTCTTCCTTCTTCTCTTTTTTTTTTTTTGTATTTTTTCTAAAGTTAGAAGGGGGAGGCAATCAGACAGACTACCTCATGCACTCAACCAGGATCCACCTGGCATGTGCACCACAGGGCAATTCTCTGCCCATCTGGGGTATTGCTCCATTGCAACAGGAGCCCTTCTAGCACCTGAGGCAGAGGCCATGGAGCCATCCTCAGTGCCCAGGCCAACTTTGCTCCAATGGAGCCTTGGCTGAAGGAGGGGAAGAGAGAGAGAAGAAGGAGAGGTGGAAGGGTGGAGAAGCAGATGGGCACTTCTCCTGTGTGCCCTGACTGGGAATTGAACCCCAAACTTCCACATACCGGGCCAATGCTCTACCACTGACCTAACTAGCCAGGGCCTATTCTTCCTTCTTTTTATTGCATTACTTAAGTGTGTGTGTGTGTGTGTGTGTGTGTGCTATCTTTGAAGTAAAGAAATATTTAATATTATATATATATATATATACTCACATACCCATACTCTAATAAAGAGTAAAAAATATTTTATAATCTTAATTGAAGATATAAAAAGTCTCTCAGTCCTGATATCCTCTTACTAGACAATTTAAGCAAAACACTCCATAACAATTTGGTCACTGACTTTATAAATTTTCTCTTTATAAGCTGACCAGGTGGTGGCGCAGTGGATAGAGCATCGGACTGGTATGCAGAGGACCCAGGTTCAAAACCCTGAGGTCACCAGCTTGAGCACGAGCTCACTAGCTTGAGCGCAGGGTCACTGGCTTGAACATAGACATGACCCCATGGTCACTGGCTTGAGCCCAAGGTTGCTGGCTTGAAAAAGGGGTCAGTTCCTCTGTTACAACCCTCTGGTCAAGGCACATATGAGAAAGCAATCAATGAACAACTAAGGATACTAAGGAACTGCAACAAGGAATTGATGCTTCTCATCTCTTTCTCTTCCTGTTTATCTGTCCCTATCTGTCCCTTTCTCTGTCTCTCTCAGTCTCTGGCACAAAAAAATAAAAATAAATAAAAAATAATCTGTTTCTCTTTCTGTAGAACTGCATTGAAACCCCCTGCCAAAGACATTGAATCTCTTTCACTTGTTCACTAAATACACATTTTTAATAGCCTGAAAAAGTTCCTACTAGTTCTTATTCTCATAATTTAGTAAATAAGACAGATATTTAAGCCAAATTAAAATGTGGTTCTCTAAGTGCTACCTCAACAGTCTAAAGCAAATGCTACAAGTAATCATTCAACTAAGTTTGTGTGGGAAAAGAGGGACTACAAGAGGTTTTTACCAAAGTACTAATGAGTTTGGATCTTCAGAAATGTATAAGAATCTCATAATTTATTTGTATTTTCATAATACATTTGCCTTTATGGCTCATGTCTCTATGAAGACGTTTTCTGTAAGATACATCCAATAAGAATCCTATATCTCCATATTTGACATATTTAACATGGAAATATAATTATTAATACAACATTAAATTTTTGGTTAGTTTCAATATTATTAAAAGTGTGATGCTTAGCCATACATGACAAATTCACTGCAAACATCATACTCAATGGAGAAAAGCTAAGTGTTTTCCTTAAGATCAAGAATAAGACAAGGAAGTTCACTTTTCACCACTATTACTCAACATTATATTGGAAGTTCTAGCCATAGTAATCAGATAAGAAAAAGAAATTAAAAAGCATCTAAACTGAAAAGGAAAAAGTAAAATTCTCATTATTAACAAATGACTGGACAGGTACATGGAAAAAGAAAGAAAGAAACAACCACCTTTTTATACTATACATAAGAATAAACTCAAAATGGATCAAAGACTTAAATGTAAAATTCAACCATAAAACTCCTAGAAGAAAACAGGTAGTAAACTCTCTGACATTTCTCTCAATAATATTTTTTCTGAGTGTACTGCCTGTTTTCTCTTAGGAGTTTTATAGTTTCAAGTCTTACATTTAAGTCTTTAATTCTTTTCTGAAGATATTCAAATGGGACTTTGTTCAAACTAATATATTTTGAATGTTGAACAAACATCATATCAATTCTATTTGACTATAGATTTTATGTTATTTCTGTTATACCTAGCTGCCTCTCATAACATAATCAATGGGTCCACATGTAAAATAAAGAATAGAGCCTGACCAGGCAGTGGCACAGTGGATAGAGTATTGGACTGGGATGCAGAAGACCCAGGTTCGAAACCCCGAGGTCATCAGCTTGAGCGTGGGCTCATCTGGCTTTTGCATGGGCTCACAAGCTTGAGTGTGGGGTCACTGGCTTGAGCATGGGATTATAGACCTGACCCCATGGTCACTAATTTGAGCCCAAAGGTCACTGGCTTGAAGCCCAAGGTCACTGGCTTAGGCAATGGGGTCACTTACTCTGCTGTAGTCCCCTGGTCAAGGCACATATGAGAAAGCAATCAATGAACAATTAAGGTGCCACAACAAAGAATTGATGCTTCTCATCTCTCTCCCTTCCTGTCTGTTTGTCCCTATCTCTGATTCTCTCTTTGTCTCTGTAAAAAAAAAAAAAAAAAAAAAAGGATAGAAATAAGTGATTAATATGTATTGATGCTGTTACCGAGTGAAAATTTTGGAATCTATCCTAAAACAAAATGTTTAAAAACAGGTATTATGGGGCCATGTGTCCTGTGGTTAAATCAAGGCTCTGCCACTAACTGGTTGGGTGGCATATGTTTCTATGCCTTAGTTAAGTCATTTAAAAATAAAATAGTATCTACACTATGAGGCTATGATAAATACAGTATGACTCAACATATCCCAAAGCTTTAAAATAATGTTAATATATACCCGTATTTCCCCATGTATAAGATGCACCTTAATTTTGGTACCTGAAATTTGAAAAAAAAAATGTATTACATAGTTATTAAACTCAAGTTGTATTCATCATAAAATTTATACAACTCCTCATCACTGTCAAAACTCCCCTCCATTAGCTTGTCCTCATATGTGTCTGATGACAAATCACTGTCTTCATTTACTGCCTCATCCTCAGTTCCATCTATAGCATTTGAAATGCCACACTTCTTAAGTGACTTGACAACAATGTCAATCTTGATATTATCCCAGGGTCTTTTCACCAAGATACAAACTTCTCCTATAGTTGGTTTCTTCACTCTTCTTGCTGGTGTAAAATTGTCCCCAGAAGACTTTATCCATTGGTTCCATTTGTCTCTCATGGCAGCTTTGAAGGGTCTGTTAATGCTGACATCAAGTGGTTGGAACTGGGATGTCATGCCTTCAGGTATGACAACAAATTTTGTTTTTTGCTCTGCAGCAATCTTCTTTGTGTTTTTTGTTACCTGTGCCCCGAACTGATCAAGCACCAATAGGGCAGCTTTGTATAAGAGCCTACCTGGTCTCCTTCTCCAAACTTTCTCAAACCAGATCTTCATCTCATCCTGGTCCATTCAACCCTTGTCATGAACATGGGCAATCACTCCTCAAGAAATGTCTTCTTTTGGCATTGTTTTGCATTTGAAAATCAGCATTAAAAATTCAATTGAAAGTCAGCACAACAAGCTATAACAAGTGTATAATGGCTCTTTTCATGTCCACCTGTCTTCACAGTTACAGTTTTCACCCCCTTCTTATCGACAGTTCTGTTACTTGGGATATCAAATTGAAGGGGGACTTCGTCCACATTTGCAATCTGTCCCAACTCAAACTGATGTGTCTTCTGACATTGAATGACAAAACAATGAAATTCAAGGACCTTCTGCTCATAGCTTTCAGGCATCTTTTGGGCAAGTCTGGTGTGTGTACTCATGCTTAGTCCATGCCGTTTTATGAACCTGAAGCACCTATTGTGTCCTCCTTTAAAATCAGTAATTTCTTTTTCATCAGCAATTCTTCTTGCCTCATGCTGAACCATCTTTGTGGACACAGGAATTCCAATTGCCCTTTGCTCTTCAATCCATATCTTCAATTCCCTCTCTAAATCAGGCCATTTTGCTGACTTGCCTCTCATGGCCTTCTTCTGCAATGGTGTTTTCAGTAGGGTTTCTTCTTCCTGTAGCCAGTCTCAGATTGATTTCTCAGTTGGAGGAAGACCACACTTATGTTCAGCAGCACAATTTCCATTCATTTTGCAAACTGGATCACTTTTAACTTGAATTCAGCTCTGTACGAAAATCTTTTCTGAGCCATTTCTGGGAAGAATGTGGTAAAACGTAACCTACCATAATATACTGGTAACAGGTACGAAACAATGAGCGCAAAGACAATAAATGTGAAAAAGCCGGGAATGCAAGTAAAAAAATCTACAATGAGTGCAAAAACAAGCACAAAAAGTGGGAAATGCAAGTAAAATAATCTACAACCACTGTATGAAACACACCCAGTTTTTAGACCCCAATTTTTTCCAAAAATGGAGCATCTTATACATGGGGAAATATGGTACAATCACTGTTCTTATCATTCTTCTTGACATTATTGTTGTTACTATGACTACTACACAGCATCGTTTAGCCAGTCAGATTTCTGTCAACATCGGTCAGTATGAAAGTAAGAGGAAGGGCACTGAGAAAAAGAGCTACCCCAAAGCTTATGCCTTTTACTTAGTGGCAATAATTAGGAATCTTAGAAGAATAGTCATCTTAGGTTCTTATCTTGAAACATAAATCCAGTGTGCATAAAAAGAGGCTGAAAAATGGAAGCAATGTAACCTCCTCAGTAGTAAAGAAAAGCCAGCTGAGCTGTGGCACATATAGGAATAGATTGATGTTCCTATCGCTCTCTCCCCCCACCCGAAATCAATAAATAAAATAAGAGAATAGCCCACTACAGTTAGAAATGATGAGTGAGAGCAGTGGAGGAGTCAGCAGAATTACCAAACAAGTAAGGAGCTCAGGGAGCAGAGTTGGCTGCAGGGTCGCAGAACACCGTGGCTGTGGAGCTGCACAGCAGGGCAGCTTCGTGGTGCTCTGGCCCTGCCTGGTACCATAGAGCTGACCATGACAAGACCTTAAAAAATATTGTACATCAGTATACCTTGCTTGCTGAAGCAGAGACATTCTACAAAAATATTTCTATTACGATTGATGATCACTCTCAAGATGTAGGTGTGATGAACAGTAAATTTAATTTGTTTTTTTAAGCTGGAAATTTCTCTGTTTTTTCAATAGCAAAATACTTTTGAAAAAGAAAATTATTGAAAAGTGTGTAAGATAACTATAGATGAGGAATAAGTCATCCATTTAGCTATGTTAATATTCTTATTATTAGCATACCACAGAACAAGTGGGAAGACAAGTGCCTAATCTCACTTTGTTTTTGACTTTTGCTTTTACATTTGACATTGATGCTTTTTATATGCAATTGTAATGGAAATAGTGTGACTCACCTATAAAGGCATTTGTAGGAATATGTAAGTCCTTAATATTTTCAAAGAAAAATTTGTATTTCTATGAGCCAACCATTTTGTACTAAGGGGAATTCAGCAATAAAACCCGCTTCTTTGAAAGGCAAATAAATGTCTGTTGTTGGAATTTTCAAGCCCAACATAGAAAGAGGCTGGGTGGGGGGGTGTGGAGTGGATTAATCATCAGATGGGTGGTTGATCTGGTTGTTTCCAGTCCTGAGATATAAATTAGCAATCTTAACTGGCCCTTCCAAGTATTGTGGGCTGCAGTTGATAAAATGATTTGAAATAAAAATTTTCATATGAACCCATATTTATTTGCTCTCTCCAATAGAACATTCTGCCATGATGACAGTGTTCTGTACTTGTGCTGTCCAGTTTGGGAGTCATTAGGCTCGTGTAGCCATGGAACACTTAAAATGTGGCTAGTGTGACTGAAGACCTGAATTTCTTCAGTTTCTCACTGGTCATTAAGGCTAGTGGCTACCTCACTGGAGAGCACAGATCTATATTCATTTTTTATAATCACTGATTTATTTTTATCTGCTTATTAGTATTTTGAATTTAAAATATTGTTTCTCAGAAGCTGAGGATCAGTATCGTCCAATGACTCTAAAGATAGCCCAAGCAAGTAGAGCTCCTATAAGCTGAGAAGGAAATGTACTTTTCCTCTGATCCCAGAGCCTTGCAAGCCCAGTGCCTGGCTCAGGATAGCTTCCAACAAACATTATGCAAATTTTTTTGAATTCCTTGAATCTCTTAATCCAAAATCAAACATTCAGTTCATTCAATCCAATGGGCCTCTTTTCTTTTTCCTTTTTATTGAATTCATTAGGGTGACACTGGTTAACAGAATTACACAGGTTCCAGGTGCACAATTCCACAGCACATCACCTTTACCCTGTACTGTGCATTCACTACTCCGAGTCGAGTCTCCTGCCATCACCACTTATCCTCCCACACCTTCCTTCACCTCCCTTCACCTCCTCTCCTCTTGCAATTGCCACACAGTTATCTGAGTTCCTGAGTATTTTCTCTCTTTTTTGCTCAATCCCTCCACCACCACCACCCGCCCCTAGCCAGGGCTTCCCATACCCTTCTTTGCAAGACAGTACCAGTTTCTTATTTCGTTTTGACTGTGCCAAAAGTTCAAGGATAATAAAAGTTCAAGAACTTCATGCACCAGCTCAGCACATGCACTCAGAGATTAGTCAACAGCTTAAACAAACAAGGCTGCCCAGCTGGTCCCTGTTCTATTTTACCACAGTCTGGGGCAGGGACAAAGGCATTTCGGAAAGAACTTGTGAGGGTTTCTCTTCCTCGTCACCCATCCTCCTTGTTCCAAACCCATCAGTTTAATCTGAAAAGTGCTTGGCTGGTGATAAGTGAGATAGTAGGTGCTCCTGGACAACCAGTCAGCCCACAGTTGTGCTCAGGAATGTCTCTTCTCTATGAACCCAGGTCACGCAGAGCCCCTTCCCAGTGATACGCGGCCTGCTTCCCTGGGCCTTCCCACCACCATCGCCCTGAGCCACAGGGTAGATGACTCCCACTGCCTGGGCTCTCACTTCCCTGCTGTTTAATGTCCTAGAGGGGCAGCTCTGCAACACCAAGAGGAGCTTAGACAAATAAACATAATCAGGACAAACTATAATTAATGGGCTCCACTACATAGCCAAACTGCCCAACTTTATAGTTTCAGACTATTTTGGATTCACCATAGAACACAGAACTTGCTTTTTCGGTAACTGCTCCATTTAGAAGGAGAGCAGGTCCAATTAGGGCCGGGATTGAGTAGGTGGTTCCCTCAGTACCTGCTGTTTCAGTGGAGTCTTGCATGCAATGTTTGCTGGTTGGTTTTCTTCACCTCTCTCTCACTGGTGTAAAGAGTTGTAGACCCCATATCTACAAACACTAAATACGGGCAAATACTCCCATCCCAGATAGCACCATAGTCAGAAATGAATGGGCTCTGTCATGGATTGAACTGTGTGCACAGCAAAATTTATACATTTTCAAGTCCTAACCTCGGAATGCGACTGTATTTGGAGACAGGGTCTTTACACAGGTAATTCAGTTAAAATAAGATCATTAGGGCGGGCCCTAATCTGATACGACCAGCCTCTCAAACTTCCAGAACTTTGAGGAAATGAATTTCTGCTGTTGGAGCTCCACCCCAGCCCCAGTCTGTGGTTCTTGGTTACAGCAGCTCAGCCCTCACCACAGGCTCCCCAGCTCCATCTCTGCAGGGCCACAAACTCCTTAGTACGGGTATGAGCTCTTGACCTGGTATATTCTTCTACTGTCTTGAACATACAGCTAGAAGAAACAGTCCTCTGCTCCAGATTAGAGCTATTTTTCCTCCTTGAACACTTTTATCCAAAATGTAGCAAATTAGTCATGGCAATTAATTTGATACCTCTCTCCCTTTGTTCCCCCCTTTTCCGTTTCCCAGAATAAATGAGTCGTTAGAGCCCCCAGAAAAGATCTCCGGGATCCAGCCTGCCCCAGGGATGCCAGGGAAGCTCTGAGGCGTTTCCAGAGTTCAGACCAGCTCTTCCAAGCTTGGCCTTGGGAAAACCCAGGCTGTCCTGGAAAGTAGCTCCTACCAAATACTTCTGGTGCAAGTGGTACTTTGTCAGTATCCATGGAAATAGCAAACCTTTTTCATAAAACACTCTTTTCCCTATACTGTTTCCCAAATCATAAGAAAATTAATGAGATAAATTGTATTGCTTTTAGTTTTATTCAGAAGATATGGCTTTATTTTCTTTCTCATCACAATATATGTGATTCCTTTTGCTATTCAGTATTGCCTTGTTATTACCACTGTAGTCAAGAGTTGTCCATATTTTGAGAATCCCAAAGGCCACTACAGACCACAGGAGACTCTCCTGTCCTCTCCTGAGACCTATCTTTGTCTAGATCTATATCCCTGAGAGAGATGGATGTCAGGAATTAAGAGTAGCAGTCAGAACAAAAGGGAAGATAAGAAAACATTCAGTTACGCAGTTTAGGCTGTTTCTGGCTTTGTCTAAATTCATCATTGATTCCATCAGTCCCTAGTACCATGTAACATATGAGAGGTCATGGAGAAGTAAGTCAATTCCAGCCCTCAGGGGTCCCAGTGTCTATAATGGTGGCGGGAGTGTAAGGATAGGAAAGGGTGGTGAAGAATAGGAAATTTATTCTGAGAGCTGGGCCCTGGGACAGGTATTTGAACTCCATTAGTAAAGCACTTGTTGGGAAAACCATAGCCATTTCTTGCAGCACTAAACTGTCCTTGCTCTGTCCCCATAATTTAACAGATATTTGAAACACAAGAGGTATTATATAGACCAAATAACCCATCTCTCAGATTTATTAACTCATCAGGGAAAAAGGTGGCTTTCCTCTCCTCGTAATTCTTGGGGAGAAAATGGCCACACATTTTACCTGAAAAGCTCATTTAAGGTATTTAAAAACATTTTCCACAATAAGTTCTTACTATGGATGGTGACAGATGTTTACAGTACTAGACTTACTGTGGTGATCATTTCACAGTTTATATACAAGTATCAAGTCTTTATGTTGTATACTTGAAACTAATATAATGTTATGTTAATTATAACTCAATTTAAAAAATCATCTGACCAGTACTCCTCAAAACTGTCAAGGTCATAAAAAACAAGGGAAGTCAGAGAAAGTGTCACAGTAGAGTATCCTAAAAAGATATGACAATATTTATAGTATGTATCCTGGATAGGAACCACAAACAGAAAAAGGACATTAAGTAAAAATTAAGTAAATCTGAAAAGACTGTAGAATTAGTTAACAATACTGTATCAATATTGGTTCATTAATTGTAACAAGTGTATCCTACTAATAATATGTTAATAATAGGGCAAATTGAATGAAGAGGTATGTATGAGAACTTTCTGTACCATCTTCTCAATTGTTTTGTAAATTTAAAGTTGTTCTAAATATAAAGTTTATTTTTGGCCCTGGCCAGTTGGGTCAGTGGGTAGAGCCTTGGCCCATTGTGCAGATGTCCCAGGGTCGATCCCAGTCAGGGCACATAGAAAAAGCAACCATCTATTTCTAATCTCCTACTCTCTCCCCCTTCTCTCTCTCTTCTCCTTCTGCAACCAGTGGCTCGAGTGGTTTGAACATTGGCCCTGGACACTAAGGAAGTCTCGGTTTATTCAAGCGTCAGCCACAGACGGGGTTGCCAGATGGATCCCAGTCAGAGCACATGCGAGAATCTCTCTATCTATACTCCTTGCACTTAAAAAAAAAGAAGAAAAAATTCTTCTTTATAGTTAACCCAATCCATCACACTGTAATTTTAATTACTTTCAATATTTTTATTATAAAACTTTACTTTAAAAGCAATATATACCTATATAAAAATATATAAAATATTAAGAACAAAGTAATCACTCATAATCTCTCACTAGTGAAAATCCATATAAATAATTTAGCATTTGAATAACTATACATATGTATATAAATAAGTTTACATTATTTAGATTGTATTATACCTGCACTGTCCTATTTATTTTACTTCATATTGTTATAAGTATTCCTCCTCATCAATAAATATTCTTCGTAAATATTAACTTTATAAGTTAAGATTTGAACCTATTTCTTCAGTTGCTATGTATATTTTAAAATCTGCAGCTATTTGGTTATACTGAAAACAAATCCCTAAGTTTTCGATTTTATATTACAAAGTATCGGAATATCAGAGAAGCTCATCCTCTCTCTATAACCGCTCAGTCACTGAAGTTCCTGGGCCAAAGTCAAGGCAGAAAGAAGGAAGTTTCTGAAGATGGGGCACAAGTTGAGTACATCTTTTTCAACTATGAGTTGAGTGGTTTGTTCTTTAGGGACAGAAAATATCCATGGTATAAACACAACCACAACAAAGTTTCCCATTTTCCACTTTAATGGCTGCACCCCATAATTTTCTTAGCCATTGCCCATTGCTGAACACTGAGATTGTTTCTAACTTTTGGCTCTTGTATATAATGATGTGATAAACTTTCTGGCTGTGGAACTTTCACTTTCACTGATTTCCATACTTTGTCTTTAGGCTATATTCCTAGAAGAATTAGTCTATGAAAAGGTAAAATGTTAAGGTCCTTGATTCATATATTAAGCTATAATTTATACTCTTGCAGCCCACATCATCTTCAAAGAGCATAACTTTTCATATTCTTAAAGTGAACCAATCAAGTTCTGCCTCCCTTAAGCTCCTCTCAAAGGAGTGGAAAGATTCTAGACTCCCAAGAGATGTATAATCGATCTTGGATGGAGAAGCTTGCATACTAGAAGACTTTTCAAATATGATGGAAGAGCCTTTGGAGTCCATTCTCCCTGAAATCACACACAGCCCTCACAGACTACTCTAAAATGCATTCTGTCCCTAGACATATGAAGTCTGCTGTCCCTATCTTACCAGTAAAAACGAAAGCAGACACAATTATCATACTGACAAGACAAGTAGCTAGCATGATTGTGCACAAGTATACATACAAAGACCATGGGACTGAATATTTTAAATCCAGACCATAACATTGACATGCATTGATGTCTCTTAATAGACAGTGATTTATTATTCAACAAATATGCTCTAAGAGTCTGATGTGTGCCAGGCACTGTGGTAGAACCTAGGCATGTGGTGGCAAACAGCATAGACACAGCCTCCACCCACGTGGAGTTTCTATGGGTATGTGCAAGAGGCACCATGAAGTCAGAGGGGAAGCCTGCGGATGGCCCAGTGCAACCTGACCTTTTCATCCCAGCCTCGCCAGCCCCACTCCCGAGTCCTCCCACACTCCACAGAGGAGTTCCTGTGAGTTTGACTTCTCTGTGCACAGTGCGCGCTGAGTGATGACAGAAAGCAGAGGCAAAGCCCTGGATTTAACTGGGACGCCGCATCTGGAAAGAGGAGAGAAGATGGCCTTCCCCAACCCCTTTCAGGGCCCACATTTAACGCTTCCATGAAGGTAGGCGGTAAACAGGAAAACTTGCCACCACCCTGACTGTGACCTACTATCTGCAAGGCCAGACTGGCAGGTTTCCTATGCAAATAAAGCCTCCTCACTGTGTGTCTAGGGCAGGTTTTATTTGCAGAGCAACTGACCAAATCCTGAGGCTCTGGTCTGAGCCCAGACCTCCGTGTACCCCAGGCTTCCAGGGCAGGTCTGCTCATGCTGCCAGTCTGTCCAAGGGTGTTTTCTGTCTAAGGGTGTTTGCTTGTCTGTCTTCTCCTCAAAATGTTTAGCAATTCAATAATAAACACTAGAAACTTAACTCCACTCAAAACATTCACAAACACACTGCAACCATGCTTAATGGCATTGAAGCGAAGGAAGTGGGGCTGGGGGAAACAGGGTGTTGGTGGGTGTTCCCAGTTCCTATGGTCACAGTCTAGCCACAGCCTTAAAACACACGGTATCGGGTTCTCGGCTAGCCCCCTCGGCGGGAAGAGCTGGGAGTTTCTGACCTCCTTTGGGGTTAAGGCTGCTGGTCTCAGTCTGTGCGTAAGCGAGTGGTCACAGTCCTTAATTGCAAAGGGGAAGTGGTCAGAAAACACACTCTGTCCTGGTGAGATTGATAACTTGTAAGATATCTTGGAAGGATGTCAGGAAGTAACAATGAGGTTGTATGTGAAACTAAATATACATGTATCACTTGCGTGTTTGCTTATTATTTCCAACATATTCTGAAAAGAAAAAAAAAAAGCAGAGGGGAAGGAGTTTGAGACAGAATCCATACAGAAACCAGTAATATTCTCTGCTGTTTCCTTTCTTTGGTGAAGAGACCACTTTGAAATAATAACATGCAACCCAACACTGACCTTGTCCTGGTTACTATTCAGTGCACTTTCTATGGAATGACTCAGTTAATTCATCTTGTCAGACCTGTAAAAAAAAGCTCTCTGTCTCCATTGTATAGACAATAAAACTGAGGTCCCAGAGTTGTACCCCAAGGTCACTAAGATCTAGTGAGTAGTAGTAGCAGGATTTGTCACCAGGCAGATGATTTCAGATTCCAAGCACTTAATAATCACACCATAGATCTAATTGTCATCAAGTTCAAAACCAACTTATTCCAGAAAAAAGGAATACTCGATTTGTATCATGCGGCTAATGAAGTTGTTGCTATCATGATCAGGTGTCAGGGATTAGGAGTGATTTTAAATTTAAAACTGAATGCCTGTTTCTTTTGTGCTCCTTTTCTTTTCTTTTTCTTATTTATTTATTTATTTGTTTTTATTATAATTTTATTTTTTTAATGAGGTGACATCAATAAATCAGGATACATATATTCAAAGATAACACGTCCAGGTTATCTTGTCGTTCAATTATGTTGCATACCCATCACCCAAAGTCAGATTGTCCTCTGTCACCTTCTATCTAGTTTTCTTTGTGCCCCTCCCCCTCCTCCTTTCCCTCTCCCTCTCCCCCCTCCCCCCCGTAACCACCACACTCTTATTAATGTCTCTTAAGTCTCACTTTTATGTCCCACCTACATATGGAATAATGCAGTTCCTGGTTTTTTCTGATTTCTTAAGAAGAAAGCAAGCTGGAGAAACAAAGTGGGCTTTGACCATAGGAAGCTTTTAATTTGACATTGAATGTTGTTTCTGCTTGGGGCCTGATTTATTGTTTTGTTATCTGACCTCAGGTAGAAAGCCAGGAGATGCTGTATTATCAATTGCTAGAGGTCAAAGCAGTCAAGTCTAGAAACAACAGAAAACTTCATAAATTGGTAGACAATGAAATTGAGACCACAAAGTGCATTTGTTGACAGTAGCCACACACTTTGCCTTCCAGTAAACAGGTGAGAAAGAGGTTCTCCACCTATGTGAGCTGACTCTGTGTAAAATAAAAGTCAAGAGCAAAGCTCGAGGCCTTTGCTTTTTGTTCCTGAAGGTTAGTTAAGTTTTAGAGCCTATTTGAAAGCCTTTATTGGCGTGACCTAGAAATAGCATTAAATCCATCTAAGCTTGAGTACCTGCTATATAAAGAAGACCATTCTAGATGTTATAGAGGACACATGGAAATTAACAAGACAAAGGCTCTGTCTCCTGAGAACTTGTGAGGAGTCTCCATTGAAAGCCCTGGGACTTCAAGTTAGAGGGGGAATAATTCTATTTGAATGGGTAGGGAAATGTCTTCGAGGAATGTGAGGTCTGAGCTGGACTTTGCAAGTGAGTAGGCTGTCAATAGGTAAATAAGAGGAAAAGAAGGAAGTTTCAGGTGAAGGAAACACCAAGACTAAAATCCCAGGTGTGAGAGAGTACATCCAAATCCTAGATGAAGAGAGTAACCAGCCCACCTGTGAGACAGAATGTGTGTGTGTGTGTGTGTGTGTGTGTGCGCGCGCACGTGCCTGCATGCACCTGTGTGTGGAGACAAAAGGTGTTGGTGCTCCAGCAAGGACTGAAAACAAGCCAGGGCTATGTCATGTGAGGCAAAGGATGAGTGACTTTCTTCTGCATATTGAAACAATGGATGGTCATCCAAGTTTCTGAGCCATTGGAAATGATTAGGACTTTAATAAGATTTAAAATCCCTTCAAAAACTGTACCCCAGTTGCACCCTAATCATCAGACCCAGAGGACGACTTGGCTAGCAATGACCCTAAAGTCTGTTTCTGCCTTCAGGGTAGGCCTACGGACTGTAGGACAGGTGGACAGAGTAATTTGGCTCTGTCTTCTTTTTCGGGAAAAAATGATACAATCAACCTTTCACCAATAGTATGACATGGTGGACAAGCAGTGAATATTAAGATTAAATAGGAGCCATTAACCCCATGCTTATGGGCTCATCCATTTTTTTAAATTATTTTTATTTATTCATTCATTTTAGAGGAGAGAGAGAAAGAGAGAGAGAGAGAGAGAGAGAGAGAAGGGGGGAGGAGCAGGAAGCATCAACTCTCGTATGTGCCTTGACCAGGCAAGCCCAGGGTTTTGAACCGGCGATCTCAGCATTTCCAGGTCAATACTTTATCCACTGCGCCACCACAGGTCAGGCTGGGCTCATCCATTTTCATGGAGCAGAAAGCCCAGGAAGAGATTCCATTGACTGAGGAGCTTGAAAGAGTGGTTTTAAATGGGGCTCACACTCCAGACTCAGACACATAAGTTCATATGTGAGCTGCAGACCCTAATATCTAGGTGGCCCTTGGCTACCTGCCTAACTTTAGTGGATTAGTATGCCAGGGCCACCACAAGTAAGTACCACACACTGGTGGCTTACACAACAGAAATTTATCACTCACCGATTTGGAAGGTAGAAATCCAGGATCAAGGCTTCAGCAGATCAGTTCCTTCTGAGAGCTGTAAGGGACAATCTGCTCCTGGCCTCTCTCCTTGGCTTCTAGGGGACCATCTTCGCGTCCACATGGTATTCTCTGTGTCCAAATTTACCTTTCTTAAAAGGACAACAGTTTATTGGACTAGGTCCCACCCTAATGGTCTTTTTTTTTTTTTAATATTTTATTGATTGATTTTTAGAGAGAGAGGAGTGAGAGAGAGAGAGATAGAGAGAGAAGGGGGGAGGAGCAGGAAGCATCAACTCCCATATGTGCCTTGACCATGCAAGCCCAAGGTTTCGAACCAGCGACCTCAGTGTTCCAGGTCAAAGCTTTATCCCACTGTGCCACCACAGGTCAGGCTAATGGTCTTATTTTAACTTGATTACCTTTTAAAGACTCTATCTTCAAATATGGTCACCTTGAGGGTTAGGAGTTCAATGTGAATTTTAAAGATACACAACTCAATACTTGCTTCCTTATTTGTGAGATGCCACTAGTAATATTACCCCCTATTATATATGTTATGAGAAATAAGTGGCTCAAGCTTATGAATTGCTTTTTTTTTAATTGAGAGGAGGGGAGATGGAAAGACTCCCTCATGCACCCTGACCAGGTCCCCTGGGCAACCCCCATCTGTGGTTGATGCTCCAATCAACCACGCTATCCTCAGCACCTAGGACCAATACTAAAACCAATAGAGCCATTGGCGGTGAGAGAGCAAGAGAGAGAGAAGGGGGAGGGAGGGAGAGAAGGAGACGGTCACTTCTCATCTGTGCCCTGACTGAGGATCGAACCCAGGACGTCTGATGTCTGCACACTGGGCTGACTATATCCACTGAGCCAACGGGCCAGGGGCCATGAATTGCTTTTCACAATGCATAACACATAGTAATGGCTCAGTCTGTAATTGCTAATGTTACACAAATTAACAAAGGGATGGAGAATGTTCCTGTTCCTTTGCTCCCAAAGGAAAGTTGGGCTGATTGATGTACAAGCAATTCATCAAAATTCCATGACAGCTCATTATGAAGCTGGTCATCGAGGCTCCTAAGTCACCTTTCACAGCATTGAGTGTACATATTCTTCACCGAGCATGGTTTCTTATTATAATGTGAAAAGAGGAAGCAGGCAGTCCTTTTATATTCCTTTTCTCAGAAAACATAAACCTCACTGCACTTTTGAAAGCAGACTGACAGCAGTCTGATTGATGAGCTTGTCTAACCAAGGCCGGTGGGGGCCGCAGTGTTGTGGGGCACGCCGTAGCATCCCCCGTGCTGGAGCAGGCAGCCAGGACGGCCCTGGGAAACAGACTGCCTTTAACTGCCAGTGCCGACTCAGCAGCAAGTGTGCAAGGATGGTTATTTGTGGGAGGCAAGAAGAGTGGCTATTATTTTAAAAGAAATTCTCATAGAAAGAATGTTGGATTTAAAATAAATAAATGGGCTCATGGAGGCTGAATAAAACTGTAATGTAAGTCAAACGCGGAGCACTAGACCGAGTCCACCCACTACCCAGGAAAACAGCTGTCACAAGTTCTGTGCTCTCAGTCCTTTCAAGATTCACATGAGAATAATTGGAGCCAAACAGAACACTTCTAAAACTCAGAGTTCATCGAATTGAGAAGGTCTGCTTTATAATTTTTGGACAGTAGCTTGGATTGGGCATGGCACACTACAGCTTCTATTGATAGATAAGGAACACGCACCTGCTTTGTCGATTATATTTTCATTTTAACATCCCCCAAATTAGCATGTATCTTAACATGGATGTGATAGAAAGCACTGTGTCACAGTTCAATCGGCAGCTTCTTTTCTTAGTGGTTCATAGTACTGCTAGGCTAACAATGATTACACAGACTCAAAGAAATGTGGTAGCAATGGTCAGCTTGAGTTTCCTTTGAAAACAGAAAAATTACTTGCATCATCTTTCTTATATGTTTCTTTATTTCTCATTCTAGACCTCTATTATGGTATAGGTAAGAACATGCCCAAGATGCAAATGTAAAAAAATAATAATAAATGGACCCAGAGAGATTAGTGATCTAAATGATATCACACTGCCAATTAGCAGTGAGTACTTTACACCCAAAAATAGTGCAATGGGTCTAATAGATTCTGCAGGTAAAGACTATGAGATTGTGAAAGGGTAACTGGAATCGCTGTGTGTGGATTGTGTCAGTGTGCCTTCGTACCTGCGGCCATAGCATGGCCTGGGAACTGGGAAAAAGAAGGAAGCTGAAACTACAGAAACAGAAGCCTGAGCAGCAGAGACAGAGCTGAGGCCCTGAGCCTAAAGGAGAATCAGACTTTTTATAGCACAGGTGCACTGAACCCAATTAGACTGTGAGTTTCATATTTCAGTTCCACAAAGGGGGCGGTGCAATGTCAGGTCTTTACATCTCGAAGAGTTGGACATCCCATTAATCAGTGCTTAACAAATATCTGCTCTCTTAAGGAAACTTTAAAACATTTCTGTTATGATGCCTACATATGCTGGTAGAGATGGAGAAAAAGGTGGATAAGCTCATATCCAAGCTCCAGGAGAATTCTCCCAGCAGAATTCAGGCCTCCAGTGTCAGGAAGGGCCAAAAGAAAATTTTAATTTGTTCACAAAATGGTTAACTGATTAATCCTGTAAGTTCAGCTGCTTCCTTTAAGTACATGACTCTTAACTCTTCTTAAATCTCTCTACTGAAGTAACCCTTTGTGACATGAGGCTAGATGATAGCATTTTCAGGTTATATTTGACCCTGTCTAACAGCACTAACATTGTTAGACAGAAACAAATCTATTTAAGATAAAAAAGGAAATGAGTATATTTTAAAACAGAGAAAAGATTGAAGAGAGTCACCATGTGACCCAAGGGAATCTATACTTTGTGTTCCTCTTTCTCCAGATATGGAAAAAAATGGACATATTTGATATCATTTAAGAGGGTATCTTAACAAGGACTTAGAAGGACAATATAATTGGAGAAGAAATATTTTTAAATAAAAAAATGTCAGCTCATTGGTTGCTACTTTTTCTCAGTTTCTCTTTCCTACTTCCCATCTACACAGGAAGCCTCTCACCATGTTTTATTACTTGCCACATGTACAGTTGAACAGGTATTTTCTGAGAGCATTAAATGCCAAGCACTCAGCTAGCTAGGCTCTAGGGATATGATACCAAAGATGACAGTCTCTGCAATCATGGGGCTTAAACCAATTACTGGATGGGGGACCCAATTTCCTCTCTATCTCCTCTGTGAATTTTCTCAGTAAGCATTTCTCCTTGAGTTTGTAAAGCAAACAAGAATGTGGTCCTAGGTGTTTATGATAGAAATTCTAGTAAAATAGAATTTCCAGCTGAGAAAAACATCTCTCCCATCTCTGCCTGGGGCTTTCAGCGTTTGCTTAGCATCGTAAATGTCACTGTGGTACAATAATAGATGTGAAAAGTGCCTTATAATCTATCGAGCACGGTAGAAATTCCTATTGCTATTCCTGCACTATGGTTATTAGCTCTGTATCCCCAGCAGTCTTTTCAAGCCTGGAAGAGATCCTGACTTTATCATTCTTTAGTATAGAACATTTTCTGAAGCTTTCATCTGGAAATAAAGAGTGAATTTCCGCAGTCTACAGGGAATGAGGTGGAATAAAGACAAAATGGAAACTGGGAAAACGTGGTTACAGTGGAACCCTGTGGACAAGATAGATCTAAGTCAAACATGAGGTGGGAGGTCTTGAGTCAGTAGCAGTCTATTGCGTGATACACAGTTTTTCTGATATATTTACATCCTATAAATTCCATTGTTGTCTTGAGAAATGTGATTTGCAATGAGAAGGATCAGGATAGGCGGTCTATTATTTTGTATGTCATTACAGACTTGGGATAGAACCACAAACCAGAAACAGGGGAGCCAGACAAGTTCACGACCCATCAGCAATACCACTATCAGCCGTTCTCATTAACTATACTTTCTCTTGCCTACTACCAAGAGCCCTGCTGAAGCAGAGTTTTTCTGAAATATCCAATGATTTAGATGTTTTCTTTTGTACCAGTCTGGGTTTTTATTTTATTTATTTTATTATTTTATTTTTTTAATCATCAGCCACACAGGCTATAGCCCCGGGCAGCATTATGGCTGATACGTGATTGGAAGGAACAACTGCTTTTGCTTTGAACAAAAAATTGGGGCTTTTCCTCACTTTGGAGGGGTCCCACAGAGAGAGCTTCAGGTGGCAACGTTCCAGCAACTCAATATTCCTTCAGAAGACATCTCAGCCCACAGAAGGAGAGGGTGGGTAAGTGTAGGTTGCCAGAAAGGCGATCAGTTGACAGATAAATAACTGGAAGAGAAGGTGTAGTATTCTGGGGGGTGGAGTTACAGATCGGACTCCTCCAACTCAGGTGGACTTTGTCCACAGAGAGTGAAGAGAGAGAAGAAAGGAAAGAAGATGAAGAGGTGAGAGGAGTTCAGCTAGTCCTAGCCTCCCACATTTTACAACCCAAAGGAGGACAGAGACATTCAGGTAGAAACCCTCTGGTACAAAACCACAGTTGAGACAAGGGCTGGAAAGGAGCCCTCTGCCCTGACACCAGTGCACTGGGCAGGAGGAGCCTGATTCCTCTGAGAAAGCAGAGAAGTCTCCTTTAAGACTGATGCTCAAGCTGACAGAGGCACGCATGCTTTGACCAGGAGATTATGTGGGGCACAGAGTCTCAGACAAAGGAACAGCATGTGCGAGGCCATGTGGCTGCATGAGTCACGGCCCACCTCCAGAATGAAAGAAGAACAGAGTGTTGAAGCCCAGAGGACAAAGGGGTACAGGAGGGAGTGGAGTGTTCTCAGAAGCTCGATCACACGGGGCTGGCTGGTCAGACGGCAAAAGGTTGTTTTCTTCGGCCTAAGGAAATGGGAAAAACCCG
Organism: Saccopteryx bilineata; assembly: GCF_036850765.1. Lineage (NCBI taxonomy): Eukaryota > Metazoa > Chordata > Mammalia > Chiroptera > Emballonuridae > Saccopteryx > Saccopteryx bilineata. The sequence continues at coordinate 101,668,743 of NC_089495.1, read as the reverse complement.
AAGTGTTTTAAGCACAGGATAGACATTTTTTAAAAGATCATTGTGGTTTCGGTGTGAAGACTGACCTTTTGTGGATAAAAGGGGATACAAGCGGCCAGTTAGACTAGGAGCCACAGCAGCCCTGCAGGCCAGACAAGACTAACGACTCACGGGGTATGATGAGGGGCCGCGTCATGGAATGGGCGTCGTCATTAGGAAAATGTTAAGAAAGACTAGTCGGTGGCCACTGGGCATGCGCCACGCTGCCAGCTCCCAGCTCCAGGTGGGCATCTGTGCCATCCTCCCTACCCCTTCCTGCCCTTGTGCATCGCCTGTGAGAGCAGGGGAGACTTGCCCGCCCTCTGCTCCCAGGCACTCCGTTTCTCACTTAACTCCTGCCAGTCTTTGTAGCCTTTGCTTCTGCTGCCACAGTGGGTGGCTAACGAACGACTATCTCTGGGCTTGAGAAACAAGAGGCCTTCCAGATTTAAGCAAAGGGATTTGTGAAGTGCAGAGGTAAGGAAGAAACTTACTAATTAGTATTCTGCTTAATTATCCCACTATATTACTTCTAATAAAACAACAGTTGACCTTTCCTATTATTTCTAATTAAACAATAGTTCCCCTTTGTTCACTGGCTCCATGGCACTTGGCAGTACCTTACTTTCCCCTGGGAAGCAGGATGGAGACTAGTCCTCACACCCTTGATCCTGCTATACTTTCCACTATTGCCCTCATTAGCCAGCTCTCACCTGCTCCTGTTGATGCTCAGAAAACTTACCATAACTCTCAACCAGCTCTAGGGTTGGTTAAGTCTCCTCCCAAAGGTGAGCCATGTCCCAAGGCAGTACCAGTGGTTCTCAAAGTGTGTGCCAGGGCGCCCTGATGCTCCCTAGAAAATTTCCAGGTGTTCCCTATGGTATTCCAAAGAGATATGTGCCTGTTGGGGACCAAAATACCAACAGGGTTTTTAGAATTTAGATTTTTAGGGGACAGAGGTGTGAGGAATTGGCTGTAAGCTGACAGTCTGCCCAACCCCCCACCTCACTTGCCTGATTAGGTTGCAAAAGGCTGTTCAGCTGTGGTGCTGGACTGTTTATACTACCCCCATGTTCCCCAGAAAGACTGGAGGCAAGTTTCTTCTCTCCTTTGTTTGGTGTAAGGTTAACATGATATGTATGGTGGGGGTTTTCTGCACTCAACACAATTAAGAGTGAAAAGAGAGGAATTCTTCAATGTATTGATGAGAAAACAAGAGTTTGCCTTTCAAATAGATGCCCAAACATTGAAGAAATCACTAGGACACATCAGGCTCATGTTTCTCATAAACACAAGAATGAAAAAACTTAACACATTCATGCCTGGATCTGCCAAATTTACTAAATCTTACTAAGAATGTATCTATATACATAAAAAGATAATTTTTTGTCATTTTTTTATTTTTAACCACTCCTTTTTACGAATTCTAAAAAGTATAACTCAAGAAATGTAACATAAAAATGTTTTTTAATGTCAGAATAAATTTAATTTTGTCATATTTATTTTGTTTAATTACCATTAAAGCACACTTGGACTTTATATTTTTTTCTTTAATATTTGACTTAATTATTATAACATATTTCTCAGAAATTTGTATATAGTGTGCCTACAATTATTTGTAGGATTTTAAATCTGTCCCGACTTCAAAAAGTTTGAGAACCACTGGTAAACCTTTCTTAATATTGCCCTGCCTATTTTCCCTCTTCTACAGACTTCCTTTCTCATTCTCACAGTGTTTTGTCTGACTCACTTGTTTCTGTCGGAAGGTAAGAAATCACAATCTCTGCTTCCTACAGCATGCGACATCCATGATCTCACAGGCAGCTTAAAAGTGGAAGGAAAAAGCAGATGAGCCAGCAGAAATCGATGAGGATAAGTGACCGTCAAAACACCAATGAAAAAGAAATATGGTAACTAGATTTTATCAGTGAATACGAATTTTCTACATTTTAATGCAGAGAAAACACTGTCCTGTAATGATGGTCTGCATTGTAAAAACTGAAGCTATTTAGTATTTTATCACATCCCCATGGAGTTTATTTCATTTCCAAAGTCCACTTTGCCCCTGCATTGTCATTTTTATCATTTCTGAAAGAATGTGATATTATCCTCTTAAGAAGGTAAGGATGAGTCTGGCAGATGTATTGATGACTGCCTTCCACATGAAACGCTATAAAAGAAAAAGACTTTGATTTTGGACTGACTGATCTTTCTGCTCTAATGTAATGGGAATATTGGCTGTTCTCCAGGAAGTTTCAGAGAAGCATTTGACTTTGTTTCTTTCAAACGCTTAAGGAAACAATGATTCATGTTTACCTTGCTGTTATGATGATTATGATGAATTACACATTTCCCTCAGAGACACAGAGCAATATGAAGACTATTTTTATTTATATGACTTCCAAACATTAACCCAGACTAAAAGAAGAGTGTGTGGGCCCTGGCTGGTTGGCTCAGCGGTAGAGCGTCAGCCTGGCGTCGGGGGAACCCGGGTTCGATTCCCGGCCAGGGTACATAGGAGAAGCGCCCATTTGCTTCTCCACCCCCCCCCCTTCCTCTCTGTCTCTCTCTTCCCCTCCCGTAGCTCCATTGGAGCAAAGATGGCCCGGGCGCTGGAGATGGCTCCTTGGCCTCTGCCCCAGGCACTGGAGTGGCTCTGGTCATGGCAGAGCAATGCCCCAGAGGGGCAGAGCATCGCCCCCTGGTGGGCGTGCCGGGTGGATCCCAGTCTGGCGCATGCGGGAGTCTGTCTGACTGTCTCTCCCCGTTTCCAGCTTCAAAAGAAAAAAAAAAAAAAGAAGAAGAGTGTGTGGCTCGTGCCAATAACTAAACTTGTTTCTATGAATCCTGTGCATGGCTTCAGGGGAGAAGGAAATGACCCCAGGTGTGGGCGAGCCCAGGGCACATCTCAGGAACAGGCTGCTACTTGTGCAAAGGGGTTTAAAGTCACTAGGCAATTCCTCCCTACCCTCAGCTGCTGCTCTCAATGGTAGTTAGAAATGTCCACACATTTCTCATTTTTTAAAGCTGAGCCTTTATTAACATGCAAATGTTAAAGAAGAAGGTAAGACATTTAGCCGTTACACATATTGATATGCTATTAGTTGGGGATCTTTAGAAAAACAGAAGCAACAGAATGTGTGAATATACACGTCAAGGGAGATTTGTTTTAAGGCATTGACTCATGTAATTTTGGGGGCTGGCAAGCCTAAATTTTGTGGGGTAGATCATGAGGCTGAAAATTCTGTGAGGAGTTGATGTTGCAGTCTTGAGTTCAAAGACAATCTGGAGGCAGAAGTTCTTGCTCCTTAAGAGGATCTCAGACTTTTCTCTTAAGGCCTTTGACTGACTACATTAGGCCCACCCACATTACAAAGAGTAATCTGCTTTATTCAAAGCCTATTGATTTAAAAGATAATCACATCTAGCCTAACAAGGTGGTAGTGCAATAGATAGATCGGGGGCACAGTAGGTAGAGCATCGGCCTGGGATGCAGAAGAACCAGGTTTGAAACCCTGAGTCTGCTGGTTTGAGTGCAGGCTCTCCAGCTTGAGCACAGGCTTGCTTGCTTGAGTGTGGGGTCATAGACATGACCCCATGGTTGCTGGCTTGACCCTTAAGGTCACTAGCTTGAAGCCCAAGGTTGCTGGCATGAGTCCGAGGTCACTAGCTTGAGCAAGGGGTCACTAGTTTGGCTATAGTCCCCAGGTCAAAGCACTAAGAGAAAGCAATCAGTGAACTACTAAGGTGACACAACAAAAAATTGATGCTTCTCATCAATCTCCTTTCCTGTCTGTGTGCCCCTGTCAGGTCCCTCTCTTTGTCTCTCTCTGTCTCTTCCATTGAAAGAAAGAAAGAAAGAAAGAAAGAAAGAAAGAAAGAAAGAAAGAAAGAAAGAAAGAGGGAGGGAGGGAGGGAGGGAGGGAGGGAGGGAGGGAGGGAGGAAGGAAGGAAGGAAGGAAGGAAGGAAGGAAGGAAGGAAGGAAGGAAGAGAGAGAGAGAGAAAAGGAGAAAGAAAGATGAAAGAAAGAAAGAAAGAAAGAAAGAAAGAAAGAAAGAAAGAAAGAAAGAAAGAAAGAAAGGAAGGAAGGAAGAAAGAAAGAGAAAGAAAGGCCCTGGCCAGTTGGGTCAGTGGTAGAGCATCAGTCCAGTGTATGGACATTCCAACTCAATTCCTGGTCAGGGCACACAGGAGAAGCAACCTGAGTCTGCTGGTTTGAGTGCAGGCTCTCCAGCTTGAGCACAGGCTTGGTGGCTTGAGTGTGGGGTCATAGACATGACCCTATGGTTGCTGGCTTGACCCTTAAGGTCACTAGCTTGAAGCCCAAGGTTGCTGGCTTCACCCCTCTTGCCTTCCAACTTTTGGAGAAGCTTCCTTTCCAAAGCCTGTCTTCTTCTTTCCCACAGACAAATTCCCAGCACCTGTCTCCACCATCCCTGGCCTCGGATTCCCCTCCACAGTGTTAATTATGCTTCCTGCTGTCAGTATTTCTATCCTGTTGTTCTTTGCTCTTATCTCCTCATTTATGCTTTGTCAAAATTAACCTTTTGACAAAGGTTAATTCTGCTTCTCCACCCCTCCCATTCTCCCTTCTCTCTCTCTCTCTCTGTTCAACTCCCACAGCCATGGCTCAGTTGGAGCAGGTTGGCCCTAGGTGCTGAAGGTGGCTCCATGGCCTTGCCTCAGGTGCTGTAGTAGCTTGGTTGCCGAGCAACAGAGTAACAGCACCAGATGGGAATAGCATTATCCAGTAGGGGGCTTGCCAGGTGGATCCCAGTCGGGGCACATGCAGCAGTCTGCCTCTCTGCTGCCCCACTTCTCACTTAAGAAAAATAAAACAATAAATAAATAAAAATAAAAAAGTTAATCATATCTAAAAAATAACCTTACAGGAACATCTAGCCTAGTGTTAGATGAAACAATTGAGCACCATAGCCTAACCAAGTTGATATGTACAACTAACCATTACAAACAACTTGGCTTGAATTAATCTACCACATATATATGATATTTGTCAGTTTCCTGATGGGTGACCCATCAGGAAAGGTTAATTTTGGGAAAGGTTAATTCTGACAAAGCGTAAATGAGGAGACAAGAGCAAAGAACAACAGGACAGTAATACTGACAGCAGGAAGCATAATGAACACTGTGGAGGGGAATCCGAGGCCAGGGAAGGGATGGTGGGGACAGGTGCTGGGAACTTGTCTGGGGGAAAGAAGAAGACAGGCTTTGGAAAGGAAGCTTCCCCAAAAGTTGGAAGGCAAGAAGAAGTATGGAAGTAATCGAAGACAGAATTCACCTAGGGCGTCTCAGCTCGTGTCTAGAGGCCACAGAACCACTCCCGAACTAGTGCCTTGTTGGGCTGGTGCTTAGTCTCTATTTAGGATTAATAGAAAAAATATTAAAAAGATGAAGATTTATAGATTGGCATTCACCATGCACTCTTTTAATTTCTTTATGTATGAATTCATTTAATCTTCTTGATAATGAAATGAAAATGGTTCTATTATTATCTCAATTTTTAAAAAAATTAAATTGATTTAGAGAGAGAGGCATTAATATGTTATTCCACTTATTTATGTATTCATTGATTGATTCTTGTATGTACCCTTAAACCTGTAACCTTGGCATGCTCTAACCAACTGAGCTAGGGCCAGGACTTACTGTCTCCATATTACAGATAAAAAAAAAAACAACTTAAGATCTAGAGAGGCTAAGTAACTTGCCCAGAGTCACACAGTGGAATTCAGCAGATCTGGGATTTAAAGTATGCAACCTGTCACCGGAACTCATACTTATGAATACTACTCCACTGTCTCTAAAACTGCTGGTGAAGATACTGTCTAGCAAGTGGTTCTGTGTTCCTTGTGTTAGAACATATACATATACAATATATTCCTCTTAGTACCAGGAAAAAGATTGTATCTCCCAGAGAACTGGTTTATTCAGATTTATCAGATAATGTAACCCTTTGGTTTTCTCCTTCATATTTGTAATTTTCTTTTTCAATTTCAGCTGTCTCAGTTAACGAGTGCTTGTTTTTCGAAGTACCCCAAACCCTATTTATAAGTAAGAAAGATATAAATTCTAAAATGTTTGTAGCATTTATGCATTATTTTGTCACTTAATCAAATAACTATGGTCATTGAGAAATTTTATATTTTTTGAAGAAGTCTTATTACTCCAGAAAACAAAGCTCTAAAAGTAATTTCTCTGACAGAATCAGCTGAGGCTCAAACATCAAGAGTTTAAGAACTTACATTCCAAGATTAAGTGAGTACAGAGAGGAATAATCCATTAGAAATTTCAGGCTTGGGAAGAATCAGCCCCTGCTCCCTCTCCAGCATCCAGAGGAACCAAACTTCCCTTATTGGTCTGCTACAAGTGCAGCCAGATATTACTGAACAGCACAAATGGTGCTTGAGGAAAGCTTATTCAGGAAGAAGTAGAACCTTAGATTTCTAAGGCCTAGAACAATTCTAGAAGGGGAATAAGGGAAAGTAGAAGTCTGCAGTTGCCCACAGTACCCTGGCAAAGAAACTAGTCTGCTCCCTGAAGTTGGTCCCTTTGCTGCTTCCAATCATGTTCCTGCTTCTACTGCTTCTCCAGCCCTGATTTAACTTGTTGACCAAGTGCTATACCCTCCCTGGCCTTGATTTTTGTGTATAGAGCCCAGCCTCTATATCCTGGCAGGGGCCTCTCGCTGACACCAAATAATCGCTTGACTTCTACCAGTGGATATGCTTATTCTAACTCCTGCCTCTCTGTTATTGCCAACATCCTGCCTTATCTCAGTTCCAGCCCACTGTGGCTCAGATCGCCGGCTCTATCCCTAGACATTGCCTTTATCCTAGCCCTTTGTAGCGGGACACCACACTGTATGTGGTACAGGACAGGACCATGGACACGGGCCAAGTTTATCACCCGATACTCCATGGCCAGAGCTTTCAGCACCATTGCACTGAGGCAGAAGGGTCCCGACCCTGGTTCCTTTGTATAAGGGACAGAGTCAAGTATAACACCACACACTACTGCTCAGCTTATGTTCTAGCCCAGGCTGAAGTTTTCATGGAACTATGGACAAGGCATCTCTTTTATTCATACATGGTAAGCTTTCATATTAGCCAGCCAACTGGGCTGGACTGACAGTGGCTTACATTCCCCATATGCTCTGAACCAGGAACCACAGGAAAAACCAGGTCAGAAAACACTAAGGCCAAGGTTATGAGACAATCTGGAAAGTCCAGAGGGCCTCACTGAAGTATAACTCACAAACCACACACGCATCCTAGGCAATAAAACTCCAGCCATGTGGTGGTACTCGCAATAGACTGAAGGATACTTGAGACACAGGAGTACCAGAAGCTTTCAGTGACCACTGACATCCAATGGTCTCACTGATTGGTTGACAATCCCATTGAGGCTTGACACAACGCTCTTGTTCTTCACAGTCCTTGGGATCCTGTGTCCAGGAATTATACCATGCTTGAACACCCCATAGTCTTAACTCCAAGTCTGAATTCTGAGCCACTCTTCAGGACTGCTGGCCCACCCACACCAGAGCCATCCATTTGAAAGCATCACTCAGATTATATTTATTTAAGAAGTTCTGTGATAGAGAAGGTGTCTGGCTTTTGAGGGCTTCCTTCTCCATCTTCAAGGTCATGCCATCAACCTAGTCCTCAGTTCACCTGTGCCTTCTCTCCATGCTCCCATCCAGAACTTTAAAAAATATACAACAATAGCGTTTATATGGAGCCTGAGACCCTCTGGATTAAAAGCTGTACATGGATAGAAAATTTGGCAATGAGATAGACTCTGTGCAATCCTGTATCAGTAAATGGCACATCTGGTTGCAAATAATAGAAACCCAACCAAAACAAACTTGTATAAAAATGGGTTTGATTGACCCACAACACAAACAAACAAAAAAAAGTCTAATAGTAGAGCTTGATGGCTTCAGATTCAGCTGGACTTAGGCCCCAAATGATGTCATTAGGATTTAGTGGAGGGGGAGTTTCCCTCAATTTCACAACTTTATCTTCTTCTGTGTTAACTTTAAACACAGGGTACACTTGGTTAAAAAAAAATGGTGGCAGCAGCCCATATGTATTTTGGGGTTTCAGGTCCAAACAAAAATATTGAGTCCACTTTCCCAACTACTCAAACAATCATTTTGGAATTCATTGTCTTGCTTTGATTGGCCTAAATTAGGTCATGTGCCATCCCTGAACCAATCCCAGTGTTTGGGAAATGAAATGCATTAATTGGCTGAGCCTGTACACAAGCTCCACCCTGGATCCTAGGGAGGAGCTGGCTTAGGCTTCTCTGAAGACACAAGCTCAAAGAGCAAGGAAGGAGTGGGTCTCTTTGTAGATTGGGAGCACTATACTCACCAGGAGGAAGGGTAGATGCTGGGTGGGGGAAACCACAAAAAATAGAAGCACGCCTTGGTTTCAGCAACCCTTGTGTCTGTATTCTTGATCTAGCCTCAGCTTCAGCCTGCTGCACTCTGTTATCTGGTCTAGAATCTTGCCTCAAAGTCACCCACAGCCTGTCTGAATGGTCGCCCTGCTTCTGGTGTTGCCTCGGTCAATCTCTGCCTATCAAGTCTCAATTCCACAGACGCCTCACTGAGACTGAGCAAGCCTAGGCAACCTGACACCTGCTAGATGGTGTCTGCAATTTATACCCTCCTGACTCGGCCTGTTATTGGTCATACCAAAAGAAGGCAGAAAGTTAGGGTTTCTGTGAGTTAGACCAGGAGAGACACATCTCTAAACATGGTAACCAAATAGCTGGCTTTGGATAACTGAATGGATTCTTTAGGGATTCATCGCAGAAAGAAAGAAAATAATCAGGTGATAGCTATACAGAAACAGATTGCATTTAACCAAAGAACGCCTTCCAACAATAGTTGACCTATAAACTGCTAGAACTGCAAGGGATTTTGAAAATATTCTTGACTGTCATGTGGAGAACATGTTTAAATGTGTAAGATTCTAGTATGTAGCAGTTAAAATCTAACTGAAAAAAAGAAAGGAAACCAATTATTATGAGCAAAGTCATCAATGTCTAGCTTTGGATATGTGGAGATCCAAATGCTCAGATGAGGTCCTTAGGAATCTCGTTCTCACTAACCCTAAGGGCTGCTTTCTTCAGTGGTTGCATCATTGTCAGACATTGTTCCCCAAAAGGGCAAAGGGGTCACAAGTAGCTCTAGACTCACATCATACCAGCACAGCACTCTAGCAAAAACAAAAGACATGTATCACCTTTTTGATATCTCCAGCCTAAGTCCCAAGGAAGGCTCTCACTGGCTAAAGTTTGGTCACATGCCCATATGTCAACCAATTGCCATGGGCAAGTATAAGAAATACTGTAATTGGCCTAGATCAGGGCATTTTAACATATAATGAAGAGCATAACACTTCAAAACCAGATGGCCTGGATTCAAATCTCACTTTCTCTATAGATCAGATGTGTGCTTTGTAGATCATTTTCTTTATCTGTGAAATAGAGATAAAGTTTAGCCTTACTTGAGCATTGCAAAAATCAAAAGAGTTAATTAATGCAAAGTGCTTGGTACAAATCTGGTGTGTACTACACACCCAATAAATTAGATACTTCAATTATCACAGTGCTGCTGCTGCTGCTGTTGATGGTGATGATGGTGATGATGGTGATGGTGATGGTGATGGTGATGGTTATGAGTCCTTCTGTGGGTAGGGAGTATGGTTAGCCACACAAAAGCAACATGTTTTAAGAGAGAGAAAGAGAGGTGATTCCTTAAAGATAAAGTTTTATTATCAGAAGACGGGTAAAGACTATTGATGAGGTAACAGTGATAGCCTCGTAGCAAGGGTGTAAACAACTGACATTTACATGGGATATGGGGTGTGGGGTGGGTATGTGTGAATGGTGCAGTACTGGAGTATGGGAAAGGGGTCTGGGGAAATACTGCTGCCTGCGATTATTTTCCCAGTTAACCTCTCCAGTGTAATCTCCTGTCCCCAGGGATGAGGAGATGGGCGCAGCATTGACAGTATTGTGCTGGGGCCTGATGGCCTGAGTGTGTCCACTGCAGTCCTGAGCGGCAAAGTGATCCATTTATTCCCTGGTGACTCGGATAGAGCTCACACCCACAGTAAGGCCTGATTTATGCTACGAGAAAACCTGAGCAATAGTAAAGCAACTTTTGCCTGTATGCAACAAGGAGGTTTTTATTTTTCCCAGAAATCGTGGATTTACTCTATAAAATTTGCTGAGTACATATCGCATACCCAGACCCATTTAAGGCCAGAGCTGAAGTACAGGGAAAGAAATGGAATTGGCAGTGAGGATAATCAAGTCTAGGGCCAGAGGCCGGGCAAGAGAAAGGAAGAGCCAAAAAACTGTTTATTTTAAGCGGAAGTGTTATCCTTTTGAAATTATTTCCTATATTTATCTTCTAAAAGCAGAATCCACATTAGATAGACCATAAATCTAACTGAGTTTTGAGAAATAATATATTCTCAGACTTGCCTGAGGTGGGGTTTGCATGGCTCTATGTTTTTCTTGGTTTTATTTGCATGAGAAAAAAAAAAAAGAGTAGAAAAAAAAAAAGCTTACCAAGCACAGCTGTTGGACTTTAGTTTCAACAAGCTATTAAAATTACTTTAGTAAAAGGGTGGATTTTTAATTTTCATGAGCATATCTTGTACAAAACTTAGCCCCATAGTTTTTTTTTTCTAAATTTAGATTATTTTGTAGATTTTAGTCTGTCTTTCATTTAATCAGTCATCCAAAATGCTCCTATATAACCATGAGCAAAGAAGAAAGAAAGCTAAGGATTTGGGGGTTTTTTACTCCTTAAAAAAATTGTTGAATTTATCACTTCAAACATGATTCTTTAGATAGAATGGCTACAGTTAAGAAGGCTAACAAATAAATGCTAACCATTTTTCTGTCTTATTTTTTTACTTGTTTATATTCCTCATCCAGTAAACAATTTAAATCATTTTCCACTTCCTCATTCACCATCAATTATTATTTGTTCTGAGTAAGAAAGTTGTGACAGGATGTAATAAAACATTTTAATCAGCTTGATGAAATGGTGGAATTCTACATCGCTGAATGGGACATCATGCTTGGACAGTATCGGCCTGCCCCTTCGCATGTCTAATTCGGGGCACTGACCGTGCTCTGAAGCGCAAGTGTGCTCACCCCAGGGGAGTGGAAGCTGGCCTTTCAACTGAAGATGCTCTTCCTGATAACTGCCTGCAAAGCATACAAAATTGGCGAGAAGGCAAAACTTGTTGCAAAACACAGTATTCAGAAAAAAATTTCACGTGAGCAAATTTCCCCCATTCTAATTATAATAATTTGCAGACAAAAACTGTAGTCTGTGAAGAATCTATTTGGAAAAAGTTGGGCATTAAAAATAACTCCTCTTCGGTCCCCATTGAGTCTCAGGAAGCCAAGTTTAGACCCAATAAAAGTTGTGCAACATTCTAATGATAACCAGCTGCTCCAATGTAACAAGAGAGACCTTGGAAATCAAAGAAAAGCCTTTGTTCAACTGGCTTCTTGGCCGAAATCAATGCTAATATATATTATATAATGTTTTGGCTGTTTGAATTTTCTGAAGAAAAAATAAAAAAGAGCAACAGGGCATGCCTTCTAGATAAAAATAACAGCTACCACCTGTGATGTGTATATTGGCAGTCTAAGCGCTACTGTGTTTGATTCCTCGAGTTCTGGCCTGTGAGCCTGTATTAAGAGTGATCAAGCCCTGGACAGATAGCTCAGTTGGTTAGAGCATCTTCCCAAAGTACAGAGGTTGCCGGTTCGATCCCCTGCCAGGACACATACCAAAACAGATTGATGTTCCTGTCTCTCTCTCCCCTCTCCCTTCCTCTCTCTCTATAATGAATAAAATAAACATTAAAAAAAGAAAAAGGCAGTCTCCATGTACCAATCACTCCCAGCAGCCATGAAACCATCGTGCATCAGACCTATCCAGTCTACTTAAAAAAAAAGTAGTTCAGACTCTCAGCTACTGTTTAGTGGGCTTGTCGAGTGCACCACTGCCAGTAGCAGGAGATTTTGTATCTGACTACTTTGCTAACAAAATGCAGCTTGACCTCAATTTAAGGATTTTGATTAATTTTAATTATTTTTACAAAATAAAACTTTGTTTCACATTTCTAGTAATTCCATAAATTAATTTAATGCATCCCTGTCTTCCCCAACAACACGGTATAGTTGGAAGTATATTGATTTTAGAGGAAGATGGAGAAAGATGGCGGTGGGCTGAAGTCACTTAAGAGCTGCAATAACTAATATACGATCATAAGAGTGGGACAAAAATAGGCTTGCATTTTTGTTTAAAAAATAATGCAAGAATACAATAATAACACAAGAATAAACTGTTTTGCATACTTAGAACTGTAAGCCCATGTTTGCCCCACTTATATGGAATGTCAACTGTAAGTGAAAAATAAGAAAATATATATAAAAAGAGCTGTGATGACTAGACAAGTTACTAACCATCCACCCTCTAGCACTAGATGCCTCTCTTCTACACAATGACAAAGAGTCACTTGATTTAAGTTGTTGAAGGTTAAAATGTAAAGTACCTGGTAATTCTTGACACATAGTTAGGTGCTTGATAAATATTCTCTTCGCAATTACATTTCGGTTTTAATGAGTCCTATGCTCACAAGTTAAATAGCTTCACACTGGGGTCTGTTTGCAAGTGCCCACTTACCCAAGGGTCAGACTGCCCTGCTCCCAAGACCGGATGACAACACATGTTAATGCACCTGCAACATTACTCCTCTGGCCACAAACGTGTCCCACGTGCTCAATGAAGCCCTGCAGATCTGTTCTCTGCAGGCCATGGGCTTGGCAGCACTAAGACGAAAAGGATCCAGAGCTGGTATTCCAAAAGCTGATGGCCTGGGGTAAACATGGCATACAATGCAACTCTAGAAAAAAATATATTGCTGTCGACAACTAAAAGTTACTTGCTTGCATTTTCAAATTCTAAAACTTATTAGAGAATAAAACATAGAGTTCACCTATAAAAATGATTTATGGTAATATTAACAAAGCATTGTCTTGAGAAATGTTTGATTTAAGTGCAATTTTTTTACTGCTGAGAGATCATCTAAACTTTATGGGAAGAGAAAGTCCCACTTTTCTTGGCTTGCTCCAGGAAGTCTAATATTCTTTAGGTGTGGAGGACTGGGCCATGAAGGAGCTCACAGGTGGAGGTGGAGGAGCTATATTTGCTGTGCAGGGAGGCCTCTGGACCCATAAGCCTCAATGACCCTCCAGTGGAGGCCACGGTGGGTGAACACAGCTTGGCAGCTCTGGAGGCCAGATTGGGGCGGGTGAAGGGACAGGACTGCTTTAGAGCCCAGGCCTGCTCCTGCTGAAGGACCATCAGGGCTTGGCTGTTTCCTCCTGGCAGGTTTGGAAACACTTCTTGTGATGGGGTGAGTCTCTTCTAGGGACTCAAGCCTTTTTAGCATTTTCACCATCTCCTCTTCTTGTTTTGAGCATTTAGACCTCTCTTCTTTCAGTTCTTGAACCAGGGGAGTTAATACCTCTGTCAACATCAGGTTGATCTTCTTCACCTTTCTGTATGTGTCTGTAAGACTGAATATATTTAAAGTCTCTTTTTCCAGTCTGGCATCCCCTAAGAATGATTCAGTCCCTGTATACTCCTTTTTAGCCACCCTAAGTTTGTCAATGAATGGCATTTGTCCTTAATCTGGGCAACCAGTGTTTCCAAGAGCTGCTTTCCACGTCTTACATAAAGTCGGTTTATAACAGACTAAGGAAGTCTAAATATCAGTAAGAGACCCACCAAGGAGATGACAAGTGGACACAATACTGACTTCCACTGGATGCTACAGAAAGTGAGTCGTGGGCTCAGTTCATTGGGCAGCAGTTCGACCACCACCTCACCCAGCTTCCCAAGGGTCAGCCTAAGACAAGCTCTACAGCGATGTCAGCTCCTCAATGGCACTGATCCTCCACAGGGCTTTGCCTGGTAACCACGGATTCACCAGCCACAAAAAAACCAGGGAAACACCCCAATATTCTATATACAACTCAGCCAGAAACTGGCAGCCTGGGTTGCTCGATGATGTGGTCAATGGAGTGAGGAGAGTTGTGAATAAAATACCCTTGTCTTTAAAAAACAAAATAAGTAAACATTTTATAGATAATGAGAGCCAGGTTTCTCAGAGTTGGAGAAAAAAGCCCTAAAGAAGAAAAGGGAGACAGTTAGAATAAACCCTGAGGTGCTGGATTAGGGTTGAAGAAATCAGTAGAAACTAATTTTAAAATACATATACACAGACAGATCGATACAGAAATACATGCATGCATATAATACATACATATGTGTGTGTGTTTATGCATGGGTTAGTACACTTATATATATCTCTAGGTAAGTGATCAAGGTAACATCACCAGTAATGAGAAAAATCAACACCTTGTATTCCTGATAGGATGCCCTGAGCAAGACAGAGCTAACCGGGAGGAAACATCAGACAAACCCGAATCAAGGGTACTTACAGATTATGAGACAAGGCAAGTCTGAGAAACTGTCCTAGATTAGAGGATACCACATAGACTTTACCACTAAATGCAGAGTGGGATCCTGAAACAAACAAAAAAAAAATAGAAAGAAAAGTTTGATGGAAAAACTGTTAAAATCTGAATGAAATCTATAGTTTAGTTAATAGTATTGTACCAGTATTAATTTCTTAATACTTACCATTTTACTATTATTATATGTGATATTAACATTATGGAAAGTTGAGTAAAGTGTTTGTGAAAACTTTGTTCTATTTGTAATTCTTCTGTAAGTCTAAAATTATCTCAAAATAAAAAGCTTAAAACACAAAAGCCAAAAAAATTTCAGCATCATGTCTCCTTTTCCTGAAATGAATTTGGGATCTGTCAAGGACTGTGTTAGTTCCTATTGCTACTATAACAAATTACCAGAAATGTAATGGCTTTTAACAACACAAACTTATTTTATAGTTCTCCAGGTCAGAATCCAACCTGGGTCTCACAATCTAAACCAGGCATCAGCAAGCAGGATTGCTCTCCTTCCTGGAAACTTTAGTGAAGGATCCTTTTCCGTGTCTTTCAGAGGTCCTCAGGACTGCCTGCTCTCTGTGGCTATGGCCCTTTCCTCCATTGTCAAAGCCCACAGGGCAGGTCAGACTGCCGGCCCTCGGGCCCTGCTTCCATTGTCACAGCTCCCTGACTACAGCAGGAAATGGTTTTCCTCTCTTAGGGACATGTGATTAGATTAGACCAACCTACATGACCCCCATTTCGAAGCCCTTAATCCCACCTACAGAGCCCATCAGGTCACGTAATGCAATATAGTCCCAGATTTGGTTCATATGGTGTTTTCGGAAGGCTACTATTTTGTCTACCACAGAGACATTTCAGGGGAAGGGAGACATACCTCTATCAATAACAGCACCAGGAAACCCCCAAAAAGGAAATGAGACAAACTCCCCCCCCCCCTGTAGGGCAGCTGTGTTAGGCTTGCTCGCTGGCTTACCGGCTGCAAGCACCTTGCCTGATTGGTGTGTGAGCACATGGCAGCACCACGCGTGTATGACCTATGCAAGAATATGGGCGTTGCGCTCAGGGGGATTGTAGATGGTGGGTTGCCTACCTGCCACCGTGAGGGGCCATTTTGCTGTTTCTTTGCCTGAGAAGCGGTTTCCCCTGCCTGTGTGTTCATCAGCCTTTGGGAGACACTATTAAACGGCACGGCCCAATGCTTTCCAGCTCCACAGTTTTCCTACCGTCTGCCCGAATCCAATGTGGACCTGCCTGGCCTTGGCCACCAGCATTATGCCCCTCTATAAAATCAGTTGAAAATGTTAATACAGAGGATGTTCTGAATTAATTGACAACTGCTGATTTGTCCTGAAAATGAAATTACTACACTACTACCACCAGTTTTTTTTTTAGTGATTGTCAGACTGCCTTCCAGGTGGTTCATCTTTATCCAAACAGCATTTCCCTTTCTGCTATGAAGGTCTCTGCCATTTTCAGAGCTGCTCCGCAAGGCCCTCCCCAGAGATGGGCTGAGTGTCCCCAGGGAACCACTCCTCATCCTGCCTTGGGTCACATCGGCTCCCGTTCCCTGCGTGGGCAGGCTCAGGGCAAGTGTTTAATGAGTAATTGTGGAAATGAACCCCCAGTAAAGGGTTCGGTTCTGCTTGCCATGCGTGGATTTGCATCCTTGCTTCGTGTCTGTTTGGCTTGTGAAGAAGTGGACACCTGCTTCCTCCTAGCTTCCAGAAGAAGAATGTGAGGAGGGAGCAGAAAGTGAGTCTCTCCACAGTTTTGATGTGACTGAGCAGACAATGTTTTTATTATGGTATTCCAGGCAAACTGAGAGGCAGGCTGAAAATACAATGTTCGTGGATTATTTAAATGTTTGGTGTGACTGAGCAGACAATGTTTTCATTATGGTATTCCAGGCAAACTGAGAGGCAGGCTGAAAATACAATGTTCGTGGATTATTTAAATGTTAAATCTTAGCACTTTGAAGCACCTTATATGATGTCCTACCCTCAGATGACTCGCAGATATTTATGTGAATAAATGTACATTTTATTCATGGGCCCTTCACACGTCTGTTAACAGTGTTTGGATTTATTTGCTAAAGTAGCTAAACCCGGACTGCCCATCACCTGAGGTGCCTGTAAAGCATGCTGATAACCAGCCTGGCCTTCAAAAATGCTAATGTCATTACTCTGATAGTATCCCAGGCGTTGGTAGACGTAAGCTCCCCCAAGTGAAAGAAAAGCTCTATGCTAAGAAATAAAGTGTGTTTCTGAATATTAAAGCTCAAAATGTGTTTTGCTGAAGTAATAATGGGTGTGAGATTCCGCCCCAGGCTGAGATATGCTTCTATTTCTTATGTGGAAGTGACACCCATATTTTAATGTGATGGCTTCTGTCAAGGCCTAACCAGCACAGTCCTTTTCATCCCTTGTCAAAATTTCTCATCGTAGAAGTATCGCTGTTCTCCCAGTTGTCATCCCTGCCCCCGCCCCCCATCCTTCTCTTTGATCTGTTGCTGGGCCGGGACTAATGTGCTATGAAATGTCCCCCCTGCCCCTGCCGCTGCCCGCGTTCCTCTGCATTTGTCATTTTCTTAACTCTGCTGTTTTCCTTCATCCCACTGTCATATATCCTCATCCCTCAAAACCCTGTGCTATTTCTAAACACTAATAATGGGAAGAGTCAGAGAGTTGAGGTGATGTACTATGGCCCCCGTCTGCCTCTCAGAGCGCTCGCTGCAGGAAGCATCATGGATCTATGGCCCCATGTGCTAAGCTCTCCAGTCCACCATCACGTTAGCACAAGGTCACCGTCGTTGGGGTGTTCACATCAATGGCTGAGCATAGGTGGCCCCCGTCTGCCTCTCAGAGCGCTCGCTGCAGAGAGCATCATGGAGCTATGGCCCCATGTGCTAAGCTCTCCAGTCCACCATCACGTTAGCACAAGGTCACCCTTCCTTGGGGTGTTCACATCAATGGCTGAGCATAGATGCTAAGTCTGGCCTGTCCCTGGAGGCCTTGGGCAACTCTGACTGGCGACTTGAGCTCAAGGACTCCTAGTCAGCCTTGCCTGACTTACCTAGAACCGCGCTGTAAACTGTAACTCTTCATCCGCCCTTCATTCCTCGGATATTTCCTTCTGAAGATCAGACCTGCATCTGGTTCCATCTCCATTTGTCCTCCCAGGAATCTCCCCCAGTAAATTTCTTGCATATCTAATTCCACCTTGGGATCTGCTTCTTGGAGGACCCTAACTAACACATGTACTATGGGAGGAAATGTAAGAATGACTAAATTCTACTCTTTTAAAAAAAAGTGACTATTTCTAACTCATTAATGTAATCATCATAAAACTAATGTGTGTGTGTGTGTGTGTATGTGTATATGTGTATGCACTTTCACTCGGTTTTAAATAAAGATTTACAAGGCTAACAAAGACATATAAGGGACATTGGGACATTGGGAGGGTAAAGAAAATGGCCATGATAAACATGTTATAGGCCTCATAGCAGCGGCTCTCACCCCCAGCTGTGCATTCGAAGCATCCAGGGAACTGATGCCCGTCTTGAGATTCTGATGTACTTGGTGTAGGGTGAAGCTGGGCATTTGCATCTTAAAAGCTCCCCAGATAGTTCCAGTGTGCAGTGAGGCCTGAGAACCCTGCACTATAGGTGTGTAGAGGTAGGCCACAATTTACAGCACCTATAGTGTGTGAACTATTCAGTTGCTCAGGAGAAATGTGGTTCAGAGACGTCCTGAAGGAAGAGAAAATTTTCTTCAGCAGATCTTCATAAAGGAAACACTGTGGGATGTCATCAACCACATCCTTAACAACATCCCTACAGTAAACACAGAGATGAGCTTCATAGGGTTGTTTCCTATGGCATTCCTTAACGTTGCCAGGTTCTTTCCATGTGCTACCACTTAGCGCGAGCAGGTTCTGCTCACGTACAAATTTAGAGAGGAATTTTCCACTTTGGTTAGTGTATCTCCCCCTGAGGAGGCTTCATGTTGCGCCTCGGGGTAAAGCTCCTTGGTTGAACTCCAGAGGTACCAGAGAACATACACGTTTGTCTATATTTTTATACTGGTATTCCACATAAAATTGTGTTTAACCAAAAGATTTTACTGCTGCTGAGTTTCTGAAAATTACTCTTCAGTCTACAAAAAAAGGAGCCCTCGCATTCTTCAACAACTCTCAGTTGATCCCAATTGAACCCAAAACAATCCTGACTTCAGCGTCTCAGAATAGTTCATTTGATTATAGGCTGATCAATAACAATTCTTCAGACTGTGACTTGATACCAAACAGACAAGGTACACCTGAGCAGGAATGACAGCAACGCTGAGGTGGACCCCGTTCAAGCCAACACCAGGTCATCACAGACCAGAGAAACCAATTCCTCTGCCGTGGCCAGAGCACTCAATGGTAGTAACCCTAAGACTGACAGAACCCCATCTCATAGTTAGCTCTGTCACCTCCTCATAATTGTGAGAAGAGACTGTCTAACCTCACAATGTGCAGAAGTGAGTTTGTGAAAAGCCAGCTTTCTTGGGACATGAAACAAAAACCCATCGCCAAAGTCAGCCTGTTGGGACCCTCGCCTCTAGCATCCGACCTGGCCGTTCTGTGTGCAGGAGGCCCCCCCACCTGGCACAGCATGCACCTGCCCAGATCGCAGAGGCCACACTCCCTGTGCCTGAGCTTCTCTTCCCAGCATCCTTGCAACAAACCTGGAAAGTCAGGGTTTCATATGTTTAGTAAATGAGTTCTCTTCACCAGTTATGATTTACTAACTTCTGCGTATTGAGCTGCAGTTCATTGCAATGCCAGCAAAACTGACTAGAAAAAATGTACCATACCATTCTATTACCTGTGACTTAATGTATGCTTCAAGGACTTAAGGACAGACTTCACTCTTTAGCCGATGGAAGGTGCATGTTGTCAGCATTATTAAATGACTATAGTAGTGATTTTGAATAACTTAAGTAGAAGCTGGACTGAAAAATCAAAGAAACAAACAGCACCAGTTGAATGTCATTTCCATGGTGTGTCTTTATGCCATCCAAATGAATAAAAACACTGTCCAAAGACTCAGAGTTCAAGGACACCCAGAAAAAAAGAGAGAGAGAAAAGGAGAATAATTATATCTGCTGATCAATTTATATTCTTGCTATTCTACCAGCCTTATTCTTGGCTTCAAATAGACATACACAAAAAATGCTTATTTGGATCAAGAGTTTTATTCTTTTAAGTACTGTGATTTACAACTTAAAATGAATATTCATCTACTCACCTCCATTCCCTTCTCACCAATAAACCACCATTCTCCACAGATGGTGTAGGTAGAAAGAGCCTCGTTACTCTTCTTACAAGAAGAAAGGCAGCCCTCTATAACTGGCAGAATTTCAAGGACAAGCCACGCATGACATTCTCTCCTTGCCGCCAGTTTACCAATCCCTGACTCCTGCTAACCTATCAGATTTTTGGAGGACAGAACATCTGGATAAGGAAGATATATAAAAAAACAGTGAGCATGTTAGTAAACAAAGCTATCAAACATACTACTAAACAGCCCCTGGCTGGGTTGCTCAGTGGAGAAAGCCTCATTCTGGCACACTGAGGTCATGGGTTCGATCCTTGATCAGGGCACATACAAGAAGAAACCAATGGAACAACCAAGTGGAACAAGTTGATACCTACCTCTCTGTCTCTCTTTCTCTGTCTCATCAATGCAAATATACTACTAAATAAAGCTAGCACAAAGGTAAAGATCGCCTGGAAGAGCCAAGATTCAATATCTTACTAACATCACCACCATCTTGGTTTCACCATGTGTTGGCCTTAGGCATGACATTAGTGGAGCATGGACAGCCAAAGCCCTCACTATTCTAGCTCGGTGCTGAGATTCTCTTGGACTGTTAACACTTGCCAGTTCCTGTTCATTCCATCCCCCCTCCCCTTGCCACTGTTCTAGGTCCCCATGCTGCTGCCTTAGCGTGGCCACATCAGGGTTGCTTGGGAGGCCGTCATGTCAGACAGCTTCTCCCCATGGAGTTTGGTCAAAGCCTGTGGCAGGTTTACAAGTTAGTGAAATAAATCTGCTTCCTTACTTCTGGATTTAAAGACTATTCCGCATGCAGGTGAGAAATGACATGGGTGGAATGGAATACCTGGCAATATGCTAACCTCTTCCCTCTCTTCACAACTGTAAACCTTTGCAGAGACAATGCGAGGAGGTTTTGAGAGTAAACGAGGGACTAGAATGTTAAAAATGCAGAGCTCGCACAGTGCCTGGCCAAGGGGGATCACTGTAATGCTGGCCTGTGGGATACAATCTCAGTCAGTCTGCTCAGAAAATTACCCTTCTCCCTTCTTCCCCACCGGCCAGAAAAAGTGAAGTAAGGAACGAGGGGTTTTATCAGATTGGCCTGCACTTCATTATTTTCACTCTATCATAAATCCGCCATTCTCCAGGATAACCTCTCCCCAGGCGATGCTTTTTAAATGAGGTACTCTTTCTCCAACTTGTCTAGTCACAATTCATCGCTGATTGCATGGGAGGTGAAGAGTGGGACAGTCAGCCTCTAATGCTTCTGAGCTAAGGCCTGAGGTGTTCCTAAGTGCACTGAGCTCTTCTGCTGGGTGTCTGTATGTGTGTGTGTGCTCGGTCGGTGGCATTTTACACCATAATTTTTTAAAGATTCTTCAAAAGCGTTTTTCTATTATAAATTTTAAAATGATTACTATATAAAATTTACTATAATAAAATAGTAGAGAGAAGCACAAAGGTTTATTGACAAGGGGGTTTATTATTGCATTATTTTTTATTTCAAAACTTTAAACAACCTAAATGACCAGAAATATGTTGTGTAGTACGTTTAAGGCTATGGGATAGTTATCCCAATAGATTAAGAGGGGAGGAGTAAAAATATAAACTATCTGTACATTATGATACCATTTGCTTTTAAGTATTTATTCATGTATTTACTTGTGGAAAAAGGGAAATATTCCAAAGGTTAATAACTATGCTGTAATTCCTAAATGATTCCAAGTGATTTTATCTTTTTTACATTTTTTCATATTCTATGAAATATTTTCGCTCACTCACTGTACATTACTTTGAGAGTCAGAAAAAAGGCGATTCTTTAGTACTTTTGAGTTTAAACCAAGCAATTGCCCCAATACCTAAAAACCTAGCCGTGTTCATAGTGGGTGAGGCATCTTCCCAGGGTCTGGGCCTCTGTTATAAAGGGAAGACTGGAGTGCATCCTGCTTTCTTGCAGCTGAAGTCGATGAGCTTCTAACCAGACTCCTGGGCTTTCTTTTGTTTCCTGACCTGGATTCTGGTTATGCAAGTGGATTCAGTTTGTGAAAACTGCCTGAGCTTTCATGTTTCTGCATGTGCATTTGCTTCAACAATCCTCCCACCCTCCAAAAACAAGATTAGAACGGTGCGGACTTCCTTCATATGTGATCACCTTTGGAAAGCTCTAAGTTTAAGTTAATCTCATAATTACAAAGCATGGTATTAAGGATGCTTATAAATAATATAAAGTAAAACTGAGCAATAAAGTTATAATAAAATGCATCAAAAATAATAAATAAATAAATAAATAAAATTTAATTTATAATTTTATATTTTTCTTCCTTTCTATTTAATTTTTTGAAGTCACACTGGTTAACAAAATTATACATGTTTCAAGCGCACAATTCTACACCGTATCTCTGCACAACATATTGTATGTCCCCAACCCAAGGCAAGTCCGCATCCATCACCATTCATTCTCCCCACACCCTCCTCCATTTCTCCCCACCTTCCCCAGCAATCACCCCACTATTGTCTGCATCTATGAATATTTTCTTTTTCCTTTTCTTTTTGTTTTTTTCTCAATTCCTCCACCACTCCCCGCCCAGCCTCTAATCTCACCCTGACCACTGTCAGCCTGCTCTCTATCTATGAGTCTGTCTCTATTTTGCCTGTTAATTTTTTTCATTAGTTTCCATATATGAATGAAATATTATGGCATTTGTCTTTCTCTGACTGGCTTATTTCACTTAGCATAATGCTTTTCAGATCCATCCATGCTGTCACAAAAAGTAGGATTTCCTTCATTGTTATGGCTGAGTAGTATTCTACTGTGTAAATGTACCACGGCTTTTATTTTTTGTCTTTTATTTTTTTATTAATTTTAATGGGGTGACATTAATCAATCAGGGTACATAGGTTCAGAGAAAACATCTCCAGGTTATTTTGACATTTGATTATGTTGCATACCCATCACCCAGAGTCATATAGTCTTCTGTCACCTTCTATCTGGTTTTCTTTGTTCCACGGCTTTTTTATGCAATCATCTACTGATAGTCACTCAGGCTACTTCCAAATCTTGGCTATTGTAAATAATGCTGCAATGAACGTAAGGGTGCATATATTCTTTCAAATTAGTGTTTCAGGGTGTTTTTTTTATATATATTCCCAGAAGTGAAATTGCTGGGTCATAAAGGCTGTTCCACTTTTAAATTCTCTTAGGTAACACTATACTGCTTTCCACAGTGGCTGCACCGGTCTGCATTCCCACCAACACTGTACAAGGGTTCCCTTTTCTCCACCTCCTCGCCAGCACTTGTTGTTTTTTGATTTATTGATGATAGCCATTCTGACAGATGTGAACTGATATCTCTCTGATTTTAATTTGCATATCTCTGATGATCAGTGGTGTTGAGCATCTTTTCATGTATCTATTGGCCATCTGTCTGTCAGGCTCCTTGTCTTTTAAAGTATTTGACTACTCAAACATCTTGGGATGGGATCTGACTCACTCCACCTAGAGCCTTCTTCTCCACCTTCCTCCAGGGCAGGAAGGCAGGAAAAAGGCACACTCCTGCATCCAGCTGTCCCATCCAGGCA
This sequence comes from Saccopteryx bilineata, assembly GCF_036850765.1. Taxonomy (NCBI): domain Eukaryota; kingdom Metazoa; phylum Chordata; class Mammalia; order Chiroptera; family Emballonuridae; genus Saccopteryx; species Saccopteryx bilineata. Next base: position 101,645,215 of record NC_089495.1, on the reverse strand, counting down.
TAGCCGCCTACTCTGACCTCCTCTGACCACCACTGAAAGGGAACCTGGACCCATGCATTCCAGATGAGGAGCCCTAAGTCCAGAGAGAGGAGATGGTCAAAGTTCTAGAAAAGCACTTAGTTCTTCTGCTAGTCTAACACTGTGCACTTTCACCTTCTTTAAGGAAATCAGGACACGTGTAAGTGAGAAAATGGCACAGTGACTCTTTTCTGTGACAGTGGATCGACGTCTCTCTCCCTACATTCCTTCCCAGGTAGTTAGCCCCTGAGTTAGTGTTTCAGATCTTTAATTTCAGCACACATAGATGTATTCCTCTTCATCAACAAATTCTCACTGGGTCCCTTCTCTGTGCCTGGCAAAGTCAGACGTATAAAGAAATGCCTGCTATTTCCTGTCCTGAGACATTAGAATCAAGGGAAAGTTACATAACAATATCGGAACGTGAGCTTGCCTAGGTGAAATAATATATGTGGGACTTCCAGCTTTTTATTTTAAACCACTCTATACTACAAATAAATAAAATGTCCAGAATAATCTTCATCAGTTTTACTGTGCAAAATTAAAATTCAGAAACATTTTTATTGTAGTCTCCCCATATCTCATTTTTGTAAGAGTAAAATTTAATGAATGTAGCTATTTATAGATACACTACCATCATTTTTCTTTTTTTCACTAAGATAGTTAATGATATTATTATCTTCACTAGCTTCTAACACTAAGGAACATAAGATTGATCCATTTTCCCCAAAATCTTTTGTGTAGTAAGTTTTTATGTAAGTGGAAAACTTAATGCTAACAGAAACAAATTTCACCACACTTTTAAAATTATAGGATAATTGCTAATTCTGCGGTCATTCATTCCCATGCCATCAACTCCAACACAGGAAACTATGAGAAATATAACCACTGGTAAAATTAAACCTGCAATTATAGCACCAATTTCTAGGATATGTTGATTTTTCCTATTTTGCAACATGTAGACAAATATATAAAATTTTCTCATTTATTTCTCATATGTTGCAAATCCAGTGTTTGCCATGTAATGATTTTTATAAATTTTTCTTTTTTTTTTTTTTTTTTTTCTATTTTTCTGAAGCTGGAAACAGGGAGAGACAGTCAGACAGACTCCCGCATGCGCCCGACCGGGATCCACCCGGCACGCCCACCATGGGGCGACGCTCTGCCCACCAGGGGGCGATGCTCTGCCCATCCTGGGCGTCGCCATGTTGCGACCAGAGCCACTCTAGCGCCTGAGGCAGAGGCCACAGAGCCATCCCCAGCACCCGGGCCATCTTTGCTCCAATGGAGCCTTGGCTGCGGGAGGGGAAGAGAGAGACAGAGAGGAAGGTGCGGCGGAGGGGTGGAGAAGCAAATGGGTGCTTCTCCTGTGTGCCCTGGCCGGGAATCGAACCCGGGTCCTCCGCACGCTAGGCCGACGCTCTACCACTGAGCCAACCAGCCAGGGCCTGATTTTTATAAATTTAAGGCAGTTTTGATCCTGCTTATATCCTTCCTTTACAGCTGACTTTTAATGTGACAGTGATAATATACTCAATCTATTATCACATTTACCCTTGAAAACACTAATCAAAAAAAAAAAAGGAAGGAAGGAAGGAAGGAAAGAAGGAAGGAAGGGAGGGAGGAAGGAAGGAAGGAAGGAAGGAAGGAAGGAAGGAAGGAAGGAAGGAAGGAAGGGAGGGAGGAAGAAGGGAGGAAGGGAGGGAGGGAGGGAGGAAGGGAGGAAGGGAGGAAGGGAGGAAGGAAGGAAGGAAGGAAGGAAGGAACGAAGGAACGAAGGAACGAAGGAACGAAGGAAGGAACGGAGGAAGGAACGGAGGAAGGAAGGGAGGAAGAAGGGAGAAGGGAGGAAGGAAGGGAGGGAGGGAGGAAGGGAGGAAGGAAGGGAGGGAGGGAGGAAGAAGGGAGGAAGGGAGGAAGGGAGGGAGGGAGGGAGGGAGGGAGGGAGGGAGGGAGGAAGGGAGGGAGGAAGGAAGGAAGGAAGGGAGGGAGGGAGGGAGGGAGGAAGGGAGGAAGGGAGGAAGGAAGGAAGGAAGGAAGGAAGGAAGGAAGGAAGGGAGGAAGAAGGGAGGAAGGGAGGAAGGGAAGAAGGAAAAACAGACACAAAGCATGATCTTAACTTATCATTTAGCCATCTCATAGCATTTGAATATAACAATCTTTTTTTTAATATTATCATTATTTATTTATTTTTAATTCAGTTTTTTGAGAGGAGAGTAAAAGAGAAAGAGAGAAAGGGGGGAGGAGCAAGAAGCATCAACTCCCATATGTGCCTTGACCAGATAAGGTTTTGAACCAGCGACCTCAGTGTTCCAGGTCGACACTTTATCCACTGTGCCACCACAGGTCAGGCCATCTCCTAGCATTTGGATCAATCTGTACTTTCAATGAATTCCCATCACACTTTATATCTTTAACTAATATTCCTCATCTACTTCCAAAACATTTCCTAGGTATCGTTGTTGTTTTTTTCACCCACTACCCTCAGCCCTGCTTAGTTCTTAGGGCCACGTAGTCAAGCTTTCACCATACCATTCACTCAAACAGTTCCCAAATCTTCTCCATTGGTTGAAACCTTCTCTAACCAGAATCTTCCTTCTACCCCCATTATTTGCATAGTGTTTGACCTTTTTCTTTTTCTACAGCAATAGTAAACTTTTAGTTCAATAAATTATACCCAATTCTCCATGTGTCCTATGCCTCTCTGGATCAGCATTGTTAGTCTTATATTATCAGTTCCACTGGACCGGACCACAGTTAATTCAAATGACCCAACTGCATATCTGATCTGACATAGCCCCCTAACAGATTGGAAGCGGGGAGGAGGGCAGTCAGGAAAAAGGTATTTAGCACTTAGTGTATGGATTTAAGCTAGGATAATCTAAACGTGAAGCCACTGCTTTATCGTTACACTGCGCTGCTGTGATGGGGAGAGGAGAAACATGAAGGCATAGGGAAGGGGGTGTGTGGGGAGGTGGAATGACATTGACTAAATCTCCAGTGTCAGAAAGCACTGGATTCAAATCCTGACTCCTTAGCTGTATGGCTGCATATACGGCCTCACAGCAACATGTAGTGACAAAGTTCCTGTACTGGGTAGTGTACTGTATACTGCACCACCTAGTGAGCAGAAAGTGACATGGTCCTTGCCCTCTGAGGGCTTGCAGTTTAGTAAAGGAGTAAGATAAAGGTGCACGGAAGGACACAGAGTTCTGTCACAGATGAAAATGCTCCGCGGGGTGGAGGGGAGGAAACAGCCTAGGTCAGCAGACCGAAGGATTGAAGCCCCACCCCCAGACTTCCTCAGATAGTTATTAGCCAGTACAAATAACTCAAGAAGCAGACAGCAGAAGTTTTCAGGGGGTGAAGTAAAGGACAAGGAACATACTGACTCTTAATCTCTGTTCTTAGAACCTAACCGTTTTCTGTTACTGAATCTTATCCTGCTGTTCTGCTGTTTCCAGCATGCGCTGTTTCCAGTACGGGGTCAGAGAGGCCCCTGGACTCTCATCCACTCAGGGCTTTCACCCTAGGGTACCTCACTTTCCCTAATTGTTAACTTAACTCTGCATATTTTCATAGCATATTCCTACAGAGTATGAGAGTTGGGGGGCTTCTTGGTGTAAGTGCTATCTGAAGTATTCTCAAGGATGAGTCAGCCAGTGTTAACCAGAAAGAGGCAGATAAGAACATTAGAAGAAATGGGATTAGCATGTGCAAAGGCCTCACCTCATACGAAGGAGGAGGTTTATTAAAATAGTGCAAAGAGCCTAACCAGGCGGTGGCGCAGTGGATAGAGCATCGGACTGGGATGTGGAGGACTGGGTTCAAGACCCCGAGGTCGCCAACTTGAGCGCAGGCTCATCTGGTTAGAGCAAAAGCTCACCAGCTTGGACCCAAGGTCGCTGGCTCAAGCAAGGGGTTACTCGTTCTGCTGTAGCCCCACGGTCAAGGCACATATGAGAAAGCAATCAATGAACAACTAAAGTGTCGTAATGCGCAACGAAAAACTAATGACTGATGCTTCTCATCTCCCCGTTCCTGTCTGTCCCTGTCTATCCCTCTCACTAACTCTCTCTCTGTCTCTGTAAAAAAAAAAAAAAATAGTGCAAGGAAAGCTTCCAACACAGTTCCAGCAGATGGTAATGGTTGACAATATTAATGATGATGATAGTGGTTTTAATGGTGATGATGATGATGATGATGATGATCATGACAGAGAAGGTGGTGGTGACAAGGATGGCAACGATGGTGGTGGTACCAGCTGTGCCGATGACCACGGCTGTGATGGAGAGACATCTCCTCTTCAAATGTTGCCATCATATTTTCTTAACCAACAGTAGAGCTGATCGAGATTTTCCCAGACTCCAGGCCACCCTTTTAGTGAAAACACTAATTCAGAGTGCATTTTTTTAAGGCAGGCAAGAAAGAGGGAAAAGAAGAACTAGAAGTCTAGATCGTAGACATCTGATGAACATTTCCTTTGTTTGTAATTATTTTTACTGCAGCATTGCAGAACTTATTGATTTAAACTTAACAAATGGAAAAAAATATAGAGAGATCAACTATCTTATTCATTATAGTATGGACAACCAATTTCTTCAGAAAAAATCTAACAAGAGAAATTAGATGAGACATTTAACTAATGCTAAAAATTTCTCAGTGGTAGCAGAACAAAGAAAACAACATTTCTTCCAGACCAGATCCCTTTAGACTACCTCTGAGCAATAATTGTTAGTTACAGTAGAAATTTTCAAATAGTCTTGCAAATAATGTGGAAACCATGGTCCTTACAGCATCCTTGATCTCCTTCACATTAGCCAGCTATCCCAACTAAGTAGACACTTACCTGAAACACTTTTGAAATGCAATGGTGAAATATAATTTGTGTGACCTTCTCCTCTTTCTACAGGTGCTGTACCTATAATAAGGTTCAAGGGGTAAGAGAATCTAACACTTATAAACACAGAATTCTCACACCCAAAAAGATTTTCATAAATGCTAAGTAAAAACAGAGAAAGGTGTAGTTGCTCACTCTCCTTGTCTTTTAAGTGATTGCTATTTTCTCTCAGCCCTCACCTGGTTTATTTAATGTTTATTTCTAGTAGACTGCTGTCCCCAGGAGAAGAAATGATCATGGTCAGCAGGAGCTAGAGAAACTGCAATCTGCCTGCTGCTGCATGGGAAAGAAATGAATTCTCTATTATTTTTTAATATTTTTAATTTATTGATTTTAGAGAGAGGGGAAGAGAGAGAGAGAGAAATCATCAATCTGTTGTTCCACTTTATTTACGCAGACATTGGTTGGTTCTTGTGCTCGTCCGGACCACGGATCACACCCACAACCTTGCTGTATCGGGATGATGCTCTAGCCAGCTGAGCTGCTCAGTCAGGGCTAAGAAATGAATTCTTTAAAGCAGAGGTTATAGGGGAAGCACTCCTTCCACTTAATCCTGATATTATATGTCCATATGCGTAGGGGCATCCAGCAGTGGGATTCAGCTGGCTTCCACCAGTTTGGCAGAACCGATACCTAACTGTTTGTTGAGTTCAATGAACCGCTTGTTAAATGGCACTTGTTATCAGGGTTCTCTCTAAGGTGGGCATCTGGACAGCCGTTCAGTGTGGAAATCACAAATTTACAGTCCTTCCTCTTTCTTAACATTCATCTACGTATTCTAAGCACCCATAGAAATGTTTGTTCCTTCTAGAGATGAAAAACATTTGATGGAACTATGCTTGTAACATTTATTTATTTAGTTAGTTAGTTAGTTAGTTAGTTCATAAAACTCATTATACCTTTGATGAAATACTACATTTTAGGTCCTTTGCATTTGTTACTTCAGTAAACAAAAATATAACATAAAGAGGAAAAAGTACCAAAGAACCAGGGATGACAACTTGTACTGTTTTTGTCAGGTATTATTTAATAATTTTTCATTAATATTTTAAAACTTTTTTATAACATAATCTAGTTTTGTGTACTTCTTTTATTGTTCTTATTTAAGATTTAAATACATTAAATAATAAACTACCTTTCGGTATATCATTTTTTATACTTAAAACGGTCATTAGAGCAGAGAACCGGTTGTTAAGTTACTTGAATCCCGCCACTGGGCGCACCTTCCCCCACCCCCAGGAAGAAGAATCATCATTTTCTCTAGCTCTCTGAAGGTGTCCTCAACCCAGAAGGGTGAAAAACAGTTGCTCCCTATTCTACTACTCAGCAACTTTTAAATACCTAGAAAGATAGATACTTTAAAGGGGAAACACCTCCGTTTAATTGTTCATAAACTAAGTCAGAGCAACATAATGTACCCTAAGTATAAAAATGAAATGGACGTTAAACAGTAATAATGTGGCCACTTGTCCAATCATCAGAAAATATCACCAACAGGGGAAGAGACCAACTGAAATGCAGAACATATTTAAATTTCTCTGGATTGTTATTTCAGGACATTTTAAACCCCAGGGTGCGTGTGGAGGACTGTGTGAGGACCTCTGGCACGCCTCTCGTCGCTGACACGCAGGACAGGAATTTGAGTGCTGCAGAGGAATCACCACATTTGCTGATACCATCTTTTCTGCGACTGTCATGGTCTGTGAATTTTTGGAGTCAGAGTTTCTCTTCCCGCACTTGGTCCTCCTATGCCTTGCTCATTTTTTCCAATGATCCTCATTCCTTGGTGGTTGTAATTCTGAATTTCGTCAAAGGTGGAATGTCATACAATACTGAGTTCATGACCATGTGTAACCAGTAAGTAACCTACACTGGGGAGCTAAATTAGCAGTTCTGTAACAAAATGAATGCTGGGGGTGGAGGGTGTGCAGGTGTTTGTTTACATAAGGTGATACTATTCAGTCACCTGCAGAGACATAATTAATGCCTTGGATTCTTTTCCTACAGAAGTAAAAGATTTCCTTACCTTTTACAACAGCATGTGTGGACCTGGAGATTATTATGCTTAGTGAAATAAGCCAGGCAGAGAAAGACTAATACCATATGATCTCACTTCCATGTGGAATCTAATGAACAAATTAAACTGACAAATAAAATAGAAACAGAGACGTGGGTACATGGAACAGACTGACAGCTGTCAGACAGGAGCTGGAGGTTTGGGGGACTGGATAATAGAAGGTGAAAGGATTAAGGAATAAAACACACACATATAAAACACAGACAACAGTGTGAGGATAGGCAGAGGGATTCAAGGGTAGGAAGGAAGTGGAGGTGGCAAAGGAGGGAAGGAAACGGGGACAAAGGGGACTGCAGCAATGGGAACGCAATGCAGTGTGCAGGTGATGTTTTATTGAGGGGCACACCTGAACCTGTACCCCAATAAATTTGGTTTAAAAAAATAAATGTTTTTAAAAGTAAAAGATTTTACTGAGCATATGCTAATTATATGATGTGCTTTTTAAAGGCATATTATGATTTTTAAGATACATTACAATTAATCATGTGCCTCTGTAAAATGGCAGAATAAGATTGGTTTTGAGGAAGAAGCAGATAGGGGGCTTCCCTTCCCTTCCCTTCCCTTCCCTTCCCTTCCCTTCCCTTCCCTTCCCTTCCCTTTCCTTTCCTTCAATATTCAGTGTAGTCTATGATGTCAGAAAGTCTGTTGAGACCCTAGCCAGTTAGCTCAGTGGATGGAGTGTTGGCCTGGCATGCAATCTCCCTGGTTCCCTTCCTGGTCAGGGCACACATGAGATCTGCTTCTCTCCCCCTTCCTCTTTTCCTCCCACTGAGGACTCCAACATCAGCCCCAGAGTGGAGTTGCCGGGTAGATCCTGGTCAGGGCACATGTGGGAGTCTGTCTCCCTATCTCTCCTCCTCTCACATAAAAAAGAAAAAGAAAGGTTTATTGAAATCATTGCTCAGAGTCAGACCAGAATTGTCCAAGTTGCTCTGCATCTGCTAAGCCCTGATTATAATAGAAGGGTCAGAACCAACACTTAGAGTTTTGGACCAGATTTTTTCTTAGTGTAAAACGTAAGTGGATTAAACCCACAACCTCAGCCTCCTGAAGGTCACGCCCGAACCTGGTAACAGGCCTGGAATTCGTATGAACTGCCCCCGCTAAGTGCAGGCAGTACTCTGAGCTTCTCCAACATCCCCTCCCACTTGCTATGTCATTTGCTCTTCACAGCCCCTCTGGAGAGAAGCAGGACACCTTACCATTAGTACCCATCTACAGAACAGGAAATTGAAGGCCAGAGAGCTAAAGTCACTTGCTCAGGTTCACAGGAGGTGGTGGCTGCCGGGCTGAGCCTGCACGCCCGGCCCCTCGGGCAGTGTGTGCTCTGCTGAAGCCGTGCCCCCCACCTCCATTTCTATTATGTGCCGGAATTCAAAGAACAGTAAGACATGTCAGCCCACAAGGAAGTTGAACTCCATGCAGTTTGTTTTCCTCTCCCAGTGGAAAGAGATGTTTTTCATCCTCTCACCCCAACCCTACACAACATCCCTGTGTCACACCCTGCCCGTTCTCAGCAGCACACTAAATCAAAGTCACTGAGAGGGAGGCCATGCTCTCCCCAGACAACAAAGAAAATCGCCTGTGCTTACTATGTCCAACTCCAGGCAGAGCAGAAAAGCAAACACTGCTTCTCATCACATTTTTGAAGGTATATTTTGTTTGAACTAACAGTACTTATGGGAGAAATCATCTTCCTTCAGTAAACATTTATTGCACAAATTAATATTTTTAGAAATATGTTATACAGTAGAATCTGTGATAGAAAATGTTACCAGCTCTGATTATTTTTTTCGTGTCCTTGTGTACATACCGTTCTCTATATAACTCTGCTATATGCATACCCAGTGTGGGCATGGTGTACTTCTGAGATACTTGGTTTTGAGTTTGGACATATGACATGTTTGTGCCAATAAAATAAGGCTAAAATTATGTTATGTTCACTTTGAGCCAACACCTCAAGAAGCCTTATGTATCTCCACTAACCTCTTGTACTTCCGTAATCACCTTGAGGATATCATGCCAGATTTGCCCACTAGTACCAGGAAGAGAAGGCTGGGCATTTAGGACAGAATTATACCAACCACGTTACCCCCACTCAGCAGAGCCTACATTAGCCGAGCTGCTGAACCATCAGCTGTGTTTGTTACACAGTGCATTGCTTTTCATTTAAAGAAAAGTATTTTTTTGTCGCAGTGCAGTAGATATGGCAATTTTACTTGCACTTCCCCATTGAGTTTTAATAAAGAATTTTCAAGACTCCTAAGTTCTTTTTCAAGAGTTCCCTTTCTAGTGGGAATGACCAAATATACCTGGGATGGGAGATAGCCCAATCACTAACTGGATTGTTTGTTAATCGTCTTCCACACCTACCCATTGTTCTTGCTTACAAGAAAGTTCGTAAGTAGAAGGACAGAACCATAAGAAGAACAAATTACTTAGTTTAATGAAAAGCCTGTGATAAAAATCTAGACACCATCACAAGGCCTTGAAAATTCTAAGGAAAATTATTTGTAACCTAGCATTCTATACCTACATAAACTATCATTCAAATAAATGGGGAGACAAAGACAGTTTCAGATACACAAGAACTATAAGAAAACAATGGGATAACTAAAGAAATAGGAAGTCGTAATATCCAGAAAACAGAGCTACTTCAGGAGGGTAGTAAAGTAAAGAACCAGGGTAACAGCTGTGCCACCGATTGTGAGAACTACGGGCGAGGCGGACGGCGGTGCAAGACGAAGCTGGGCAGGTCACAATCCAGACAACTGCGGCCTTGTAGACTCAGTGAAGGATCTTGATTTTCAATGGAAAGTCACTGAAGATTTTTTAGGGGTGTGTGTGTGTGTGTGTGTGTGTGTGTGTGTGTGTGTGTGTGTCTCATGATTTTCTAAAGCACTCTGGCTACAAATCATGAAGATCTGGGGGAGGAGGTGTATAAAGTATATGAGGTGAGATCAGTTAGGTGGCTATTGTTACAACTAAAACGAGACTTAGAGGTATCTCAGACAAGTTAATAGAAACAGAGGATTTGATAAATTTGAGTGAAATTTAGCAAGTAAGATTGATAGGTTATAACAATAGAGGGCTTATAAGAAGCTGGATATAAGGCCCTGGCCGGTTGGCTCAGTGGTAGAGCGTCGGTCTGGCATACGGGAGTCCCGGGTTCGATTCCTGGCCAGGGCACACAGGAGAAGTGCCCATTTGCTTCTCCACCCCTCCCCCTCTCCTTCCTCTCTGTCTCTCTCTTCCCCTCCCGCAGCCGAGGCTCCATTGAAGCAAAGTTGGCCCAGGCGCTGAGGATGGCTCTGTGGCCTCTGCCTCAGGCGCTAGAATGGCTCTGATTGCAGCAGAGCAAAGCCCCCAGATGGGCAGAGCATCGCCCCCTGGTGGTCATGCTGGGTGGATCCCGGTCGGGCACATGCAGGAGTCTGTCTGACTGCCTCCCCGTTTCCAACTTAAGAAAAATACAAAAACAAAAAAAAAAGAAGCTGGATATAATAAAAGATCACTGAATCTATATAATGGGTAGAAAACTAGGTATAGTTCACTCTTGGTAACTTTGGCATCATTAAACAAAAATAACCTCAAATCATATCCAGTGAGGTTGTAATATTAATGACCAGGCCCTCCTAAGGATTTGGTAAAAACAAACAAACAAACAAACAAAAAACACCAAACCAAAACAAAAAGCTTGTATAGGTTTGACAAACAGCTTGGCTCCAGCCAGAGTTCCATGACAGAATTACTATCTACAGAAAATTATCTAAGAGACTACTTTTTCAATTCTCCCAGGGTTGAATAGCTAGTACTATTGTAGATGCATAGAACATTTGAGATTAAATCTCTCACAAAACTCCAGTTGAGAAAGGCTAATATTGAGAATTTCTGATCTGATTCAATTCATATATTTCTTTTCCTAATACCCAATTTTACTGTTCTTCCAGAGTGCTATATTTCATCTGTGACTGGCCCATATCAGTATAATCTGCTTACTGTGTACATCTACTGTATATATTTATATATTTGCCAGTGTGTGCATCCACTGTATGTTTTTATATATTTGCAATTGTTTAAAATTCCCTAATTACAACTTTTTAATTGGTTGCATTGCTAGGATTATGAGGTCATCATCAGGGTAGTTCCTCAATTAGTTTCCATACTCCGTTAAGTCAGATAGTGGTAGGATTATACTTCTCTGACCTCTTGAAGTTAGGTCATTAAAATATGAGTAAACGTGGTGAGTGTCATTTCCAAGTAGGGTCTTTAAGAGCTAGAGTGTTCTTCACCATGTTGTCTTCCTGACTCAACAAATGCAAACTCACATGTTGACATATAGCCTGGGCCACAGTGTAACCACAATGAACATAAGTTTCTTATCTTCCCTCTTTGAATATGTACCATGGGTGCAAAAATACTTTTGTTGTATTCAGCCACTGAGATTTTTGTGTTGTTTCTCACTGCAGCATAACTTAACCTATCCTGCCTGATTCAGATACTTCATTCAAAATGCTCTTATACCCAATTGCTTATGTGCTAGGAGTGATTTACCTCTGTAAGTTTTAGTGATCCTGCTTTGTGCCTCCCTCCAATTCAGATACTTTATGTTTTCTGTGTTAGCTGTCTTCTACCCTTACTGGTATGAAAAGGGCTATTTTTTTTCCCAACTGTACCAACAGCAAGGCAATGGGAATTACTTATCCCAGGAGAGGAAAGAAGCATCTAAATCATGAGTGGACATTTTGAAAATACTAATAAAATTAACTAAAAATCAGTGTGCTTTTTATTATCCCCATGTGGCTGCAGTGCAAGGCAGTTTATAAGTGCCTGCTGCCCAAGATGTTCAAGAAGCTCACCAGCAATAAACGTCCAAACCAGCTGAGCTACAGGAATTCATTCATTTGTTCACTCAGCACCTCCTATGTACAAGGCACCATGCTCTCTGCAGAGCAGATGAATGAGTAAACAGCAACAGCACAGTCCCTGCCCTTAGGGGAAGGAATCCAACTGTGTGTGCAAGTTGTCATGAAAGACACTTTTCCTCATTAACACAGTGACATTTGAGCACAACCTGAATAATAAGGAAGAAGTAGCAGTGTGAGTATCTAGGAGAGCCTTCTAGGCAGAGTGAATGTCAATGCAAAAGCCTAGAAACAAAAACAAGTGTGCCGTGCCTCCAGTATTGTGGCTGAGGGTTGTGGATGAGAGGCCAGCAGAGAGACAGGTAGAGAGACAGGCGGGCACCAGGCACTGTGCAGCATCTTGCAGACCATATTAAGGAGTCTGGATTTTAAATCCAGTTGCAAAGACAAAACACTGAAGACCCGCAAACAAGCAAGTAATCTGACTATAGAGAGATCCCTCTGGCTATGTGAAGTATAGAGCCTGGAAGGGGAGCAGGAGACCAGTTAGGGTCCAGATGAGGTTGCTCATGCCTTGGAAGAGGGGCTTACCAGCAAAGATGATAAAAATGGTATATTCAAGAAGTGTAATGGAATTAGAGAAGACAAGCTGTACTGATGAATTGGACGTTGGCTGTAAATGAAAGAGAGGACATAAATGACTCCTGGTTAAAGTTTTAGACTAAAAAATTGAGTGGGTGGTGGGCATCACTTCCTAAGAAATTTTCTTCTTAGTTAATGCTCTGCTAAACTAGAAGGAAAAGCTAAGCTAAGACCTCTTCCCAACTTCTTTAAGCACTGACAAATGTGTGTGTGTGTACATATATAAATATGAATACATAAATACCCAAAAGAAACCCAATACAAAATATTTTTCAGTTGATTAACATTGTCATATCATTCAGACCACCAGCTATCATAAGTCAATCATCTTGGGAGTTATCATCCTGGAATCTCCAGGACTGAATTCAGACAAATGATTTGATTGAACCACGGTAATATCACAACTTTATTTCAGATTAGAACTCTGGGTGTTGGAGTCCAGAGCCCGAGATCTGGCTGCCCTAAGTCCTTGGTGGGAGCCATGCTGTGCAAAGACCACTCTATGAGTTGATAGAAAGCCACGAGGCTGGTCCTTGGGTCAGAGGGTTGTGTGATGCAGTCCGTAATGGCAGTGGAGATAAGATTAGAAACCAGAAAATATATGTCAGTGTGGTCTGACCCCTTTCTTGGCTTACATTAAAATCCATTTACTTGCCAGAAAGCAGTGGTGCAAGCTGTTATTCCTGTTCATGAGCTCTTTGCGACAAATCTTCTAAGACACAGTTCTTGCTTGCACTAGAAATGATTTTAAAAGTAAACAACACAAGATACCACTATTTAAAGAAAGCCTGTGGCTCCAATGTTCTTCTCAGAAACATTTGATTGTTGCACAAAAAGGGGCTATATTAGAAAGAACTTTATTTGTAGATCTAAAAAAGAAGGTAGAGATCATGAGTAGTCTGGCCCTGCAGAGGAGACAGAATTGAATGGTGCCATGCCCCAAAGGCAGCACTGAATTCCAAAACTTAGATTTCTGCTCTAAGATGGATTTTTCACATGTCTTGAAACTGGGTAATGATTTGAGGCTTTCAAAGGGCATAGTATTTATTCTGTACAATCTGCAATTCAACAAATTGCAATGTCAATTTCTCTTTTTTGTGCGCATGTTTCAAGCACTGTGCCTGGAACTGAAGGGTAATGCCACCACAAGTTGGTCCCCTTAGCTTTTAGCTCACTCTCCATATCGTAGGCACTTGGTAAATATGTGTTATCAAAATGAATATGGTGAAAGCATCTCTGGCACTGGGCTCATAGCATGGTATCCCTGATTAAGTCATTGTAATAGAATAAAGAAAAATCTCAGATTGTACACTGACATCAGTGCAATGTAAGATAGAGCGACCAAATGATATCACTGCAATTCGCAGCAGTCCCACATGGAGTGCACACACATGGACACATACGTAGTACCTATACTGCAGGAGATCAGTGGTCTAGAAGGCAGTACAGCATAGTGATTAAGGTTTTGGACTCTGGAGACACACTGTCCAACTTCAAGTCCCATTTCTCTTACTTACTGGCTATATACGTGAAACACTGACACATCTGTCAGAGTGACAACAGAATATATGTCATAGGATTGTTGAAATGATTAAATGAGTCAATACACATAAATGACAGAACAGCACTTGGAAAACCATAGGTAGTAAATAAACACTCACTATTATTATAATTATATTGCACTCTTCTGAAGTCATGCTTAGTGTGTGTTGCCTTCATCAATTCATGTGCCATCCGAAATTATCTTCAGAGAGAAGGCTATGAGAAACTGACACTCATTGAGCCTCTACTGCATACCAAGCACTGTTCTAGAGAAGGTAGCTGCACTGTCTCTCAGTCTGAATCATTCCTCCCAACTGCAACAGCCCATGACCCAAGTGGGGAGAAGGTATTCGGCAGAGCCTTGCAATAATCTCACCCTCCACTCAAAACCTAATGCTACCACTTACTAGCGGTGTGACCTTGGGCAAGTTACCTAGCCCTCTGAGTCCTTGTTTTCTTATCTGTAAAACAGACATAACACCTAATTGGCATCGTGCCTGTAAGGATCAGACAGGTTTATATACATATATTAAAGTTGCTGGCACAGAGCAGGTTCTCAAAAGTAATTTCCCTCCTATAATTACTTGTCAGTTTTCCCTTCCAGGAAACTGGTAGCCTCCTTTGCAAGACCTTAAGGGAACTAATCATTTTACTTAAACACGATTTATTTATCATTCTTTCATGGAGAAAAATAATATGTATAGGGAAAGAAAAAAAATAATGCCGTAAAGTTCTTTCTAGAGTGTTAAACTTCCAATAAGCATATGCTTTCATAATTAACCTACATTCGTGGTTCAGCTTGATATATTTGTCAATTTTCTTCAATCTCTGTAAATTTTTTTTAACTAAAGAGTAAGAATTGAGACAGAGAGAAATATGGGGTGATGATCAATAGTTCTGAGATGGCAGGGAGTGATGACTTTCCCAGGAATCCACCGGGCTCATCTTGACTGTTCGCACTGAAATGAATTTATATCTCCCTCAACCTAATATTAAGGCTGTGAGGGATATGCACCTCTAGTTCTGAAGGTAGGGGGCTTGCTAAATGGCAGCCTCTCCAAGAAACTAAGCTGTCAGGTTTGATTGTGCTTGGTAACACTTGCCTTTCCTTTTGGTTCTGAGGCAGTGATGAGAATGTAAAATTGCATAATATATAAAATTAAGGACCTCAAACCTACAAACACACCTCTATGTACCACAGCCCAGCTCTGGACCAGAGACTGGCCATGCATACGAGGCTAGTTGGTATCACTGGTGATTATGTACATTTGCAATGGATTGGGTGACAGGAGGTGTCAGAGCCCAAGGTGACTGATATGAGGAGAGGTTTGACTAGGACTAGCATCAGTTACCGCAAGTACTTAACAGGACAAATGGGCAGTGGGGGCCAGGAGGGAGAAGCCAGCAGGGACAAGGCGTGGTCCTGGATAGGGACAACACCCAGCACTCCTTACTAGAAGACACCAGTTTTTTAGTCTTTTAAATATAATATACCCTCCTGATGACCTAGTGAGTTTACTGGTACTCCCTAGCCTGGCAGGATGGCTAAATACTAAAGTCAGAGGCGAGACAATCAGCAACTCATTTTTCAACATATATTTACCAATTACCGACTATATGAACATTATATATCAAATTTCCATGATCTGATCATACAAGGGGATACAGGTAATAATAAGTAAATTATTTAGTATCTTGGAGAATTAAAAGTGATCATGGAAACAAAAAGTAATGCAGGGCTAGAGCCTGAGAACATTGAGGGAGAGCAACAGTTTTAAAGACAATGGTCAGGAGAAGTCTCATTAAGAAGATGACTTTTGAGTAAAGACTTTAAGGGGTGAGGGAGTAGTCCACATGGTTACCTGGGTCAAGAGTGTGCCAGATGGCTAGAACCACCAGCAGAAAGGCCCTAAGGTGGAACATGCCCAAGGAGGCCAGTATGGCTGGAGGGCAGTGGGGAGGGAGAAAGCAGGAGATGGCATCAGAGAGGTAGAAGGGAGTTAACTAGATCATGGGAAGCCATGAACTAGAATCTTTATTGAGTAAAATGTGGAGCCAGGCAGGATTTTGAACAGAGGACCGATGTGATCTGATTAATGTTTTCCAAAAGTTTAGGAGGCTGTTGCAATAATCCAGGTAAGATGCAATAATCCAGGTAAGATACAACAACAGCTCAGCTCAGAGTGGTAGCAGCAGAAGTGAAAAATCAGGGTTTCTGGGTGGACTATTGGATGTGACAGAGAAGACTTGGAATGGCTCCGAAGTTTTTGTCTTGGAAGTTGCTATCCACTGAGATGTAGATGGAATGGGTTCTGGGAGAAGATCAGAAGTTCGATTTTGGACAGGAGAGGTTTGAGATAACCGTGAGATGTGATAGAGGAAGTAGTCTCACTTGTGTGTCATGAGTCAGGAGTTCAGGAAGGAGATCTACCCTGGAGGGACAAAGGCAAGGGCTCTATGGCAGGATGAGATTTCCAAGGGCAGGGGCTCTGATGGAGAAGACAGTCAAGAATGGGCCACTTCATTTAAAAGGTAGCCTAGAGGAGAAGGGACTGACCAAAGAGCTGAAGGATTGACCATGAGGCAATTTCTCGCAAAGCAGGAGGGAGAAACTTCTCAGGTGGCGGGAGAGAGGCCTTTGACAGGCTGTCTTTCCAATCGGAAATGTGTAAGTTAGGGTGATGTGATACGATCCCTATGCATGGCTCATGGTGGTTTCATGGAGGCTCTGGGTTTGGGGAAAGCAGCCTGGAAGCGTTTGTGTGTGTGTTCAGCACATTTGCATTCCATGGCTGTGTGGACCCACATGGCCCAGGAGGTAGAAGCTGGTGACCAGGGAAGCCCTCTGGAGGCCTCTCCTTCCACCCAACAGAGGAGGAAAGTTTAATTTTTCATTTGGTCAGTTGAGCGCATTGATAAAACCTAATCAGGTGCTACTAGGAATCCTTTTAGGTGTGGTCTACATAAGCCTTTTATTCTGAATTACTACAGTCAACTCTTCAGGGAAGGGGATTTCTAAGATTCTTATTGACTATTAATGTTTTATTCTCTTTTGAAAATACTCCTTCCTCTTAATTAATGAATGTTCTTTGTTATCATCTCTGCTGTAAACGATGTACTACTAACTTCCTATTTGGCTATAAAAATAAGACTTATGTCTCAACCCATTTAGAAAATTTGTTCATGAAACAGACTCAGCCCCAGCATCAGAGCCTTAGGATTTTCTCTATGAGATGCCCCTTTAATGGAGCAATTTAAAATGACTTAGTCCCATAAACACAGA
This sequence comes from Saccopteryx bilineata, assembly GCF_036850765.1. Lineage (NCBI taxonomy): Eukaryota > Metazoa > Chordata > Mammalia > Chiroptera > Emballonuridae > Saccopteryx > Saccopteryx bilineata. The sequence continues at coordinate 101,627,888 of NC_089495.1, read as the reverse complement.
AGCTATTTTTTTTTTGTAACTTTAGATATTATCTCTCAGATTTTTCCTGGTATTAAACTATGCAAAAGAATATAAATTCTTATGGTTCTTTCCCTGTGTCTTTAGCAATTATCATACAGCAAGCATGATGTGATGGGTCAGACCCAAGAGCCTGACAAACACTAACTCATGATGGGATGAGTTTTATTTTCTTAACAATCTGTGGGATAGGGACTATCATCACTGCAAGCCCTATTTTATAGATGAAGAAAATTAGTTACAGAGAAGGCAACTTACTTGCAAAGGACACACAGCTAGTAAGTGGCAGAGCCAGGATTTGAACCTACACAGTTGGGCTACAGAGCCCCTGTGCTTAGTCACCTCCCTTTGCTATGCTCTCTGCCTTTTCTGGTAGTTTCCCACCATGTGAGCTGCTTCTGTTTTCTTTGGTGAGATCACAATTTTACATCTCGTCCTTCTGGATCATCCTTTAAGTCACAAAACAGCATCTGAAAAATGGGTGACCAAACTCACTTTGATGATGCTGTGGTGAGCCAGTGAGGCCACTTACCATAAAAGGACCAATTACCCCTTAGATAGAGCCACTCAGCCAGTCTTTTCTGTATGAAGGCAGCAGATATTCCTGATGCTATAGGTATAACAATTGAAACTACTGGGTTTTTTTGGTTTGTTTGTTTTTTTTTAGAGACAGAGAGAGGGATAGATAGGGACAGACAGACAGAAATGGAGAGAGATGAGAAGCATCAATCATTAGTTTTTCATTGCAACACCTTAGTTGTTCATTGATTGCTTTCTCATATGTGCCTTGACTGTGGCCTTCAGCAGACCGAGTAACCTCTTGCTCAAGCCAGCGACCTTGGGTCCAAGCTGGTGAGCTTTACTCAAACCAGATGAGTCCGCGCTCAAGCTGGCAACCTCAGGGTCTCAAATCTGGGTCCTCCGCATCCCAGTCTGATGCTCTATCCACTGCGCCACCTCCTGATCAGGCGAAACTACTGGTATTTTAAACACATTCAATGTAAAAGTAACTGTTACACACCCATGTATAGATTCAAAATGTTTAATCTATTTTTTTCTTTTTTTTTCTTTTTGTCTGTGACAGAGACAGAGAGAGGGATAGACAGGGAGAGACAGACAGGAAAGGAGAGAGATGAGAAGCATCAATTCTTTGTTGTGGCTCCTTAGTTGTTCATTGATTGCTTTCTGATATGTGCCTTGACCAGGGGGCTACAGCAGAGTGAGTGACCCCTTGCTCAAGCCAGCAACCTTTGGGCTCAAGCCAGTGACCTTGGGCTCCAAACCAGCAACCTCTGGGCTTAAGCTAGTGACCATGGGGGTCATGTCTATGATCCCATGCTCAAGCCAGCAACCCCGTGCTCAAGCCAGTGAGCCCTCACTCAAGCCGGATGAACTCATACTCAAGCTGGCGACCTCAGGGTTTCAAACCTGGGTCTTCTTCATCTCAGTACGACGCTCTATTCACTGTGCCACCATCTGGTCAAGCTCTCTTTGATTTTTTTAAGTGAAAGACTCATTGTAAAACTGTGTTTGGACATATTAAAAATCAGTGTTGATCAGGGGGTTCAGTCCCTAGTATTTCCTATAGTCTGAACTAAGTATCTTCCCTTTAACACTCTGTCCAGTTGGCAGCAGTGACCAAAGTTCCTGTTGCTGCACATATTTTGAGATCATCCTGTAGCCATCATTACAAAATCCCTCCTGGCTGGAAGTACCCCACACTACCTGATCTCTCTGCAGGAGTTTCCAGGCATATTGAGGTTTGAGAAGTTTGCTGTTAGATTCAGTTGCTGACAGCAGTCCGGGACGGGTCCTGAGAGCCTACACAGCCAGTGAAGCAGGTGATGCCGCCACTGCTGGCCTGCCCAGATCAATTTGAGTTGTGAGGCTCTGAAGCTGTGGTTCTCAACTTTGGCTGCTCTGTTGGGAACACTTGGGAACCTTCAAAAAATACTATTGCCTGGGTTCTGCCTTCAGATTTAATTTAATATGATTTCATTGGTCTAAGGCAGTGGTCCCCAACCTTTTTTGGGCCATGGACTGGTTTGATGTCAGAAAATATTTTCATGGACTGGCCTTTAAGGTGAGATGGATAAATGTATCACGTGACCAAGACAAGCGTCAAGAGTGAGTCAGTGAGTCTTAGACGGATGTTACAGAGGGAATCTGGTCATTTTTTAAAAATAAAACATCATTCAGACTTAAATATAAATAAAACGGAAATAATGTAAGTTATTTATTCTTTCTCTGCAGATCGGTACCAAATGGCCCATGGACCAGTACTGGTCCGCAGCCCGGGGGTTGGAGACTACTGGTCTAAGGTATGGCCTGGACAGCAGTTTTCAAAGCTTTTCAGGTGAATCGACTGTCTAGTTGTGATTGGGACACTCCTTCAGAGCAGTGGTCCTCAAAACTGTGGTTCTGGTCCAGTAGCAGTGGCATCTCTGGGGCACAGGTTAGAAATGCAAATTCTTGGGACCTGCTTCAGACCCAGATCAGAAGCTGGGGGGTCAGCTCAGTGTCTGTGTGAGAAGAAGCCTCCACATGATCCTGATGGTTACCAATATGTGAGAATCATGGGTTTAGAGGCTCATAGAATATATTTTCCATGTCTCTACCTTTCCCTCATCTTGTCTCCTCTTCTCTCCTCTTTCTTACTCTGTCTCTTTCTGTCCACCATTCCCCACGTCTGTGCCAAAATATACTGATAAAATACTGAGCATCTGAGGCAGGGTGTGCAGAAAGCAACCCACCTGCTCCTTAGTATATTAATAGTGGAGTCATATCAATAACTGAAGGTACTCTTAGTCCATGTAGGCATTGTGTGCCCCAAACCAGAATAAACTTGATATGAGAATGTTCTATAAATCCTTGGTTTATACATATTCCAGTTTCTAATTAAAACCAATAATGTCATACTGTGCAGCTAACTGAAAAGAAACCCAACAGGAATTGTTTTAGCACATGCTCTTGCCAGCCCCTGTGCAGTGTTTCTTAAGGGTGCCCACAGGGCTATTCAATCAGAACGTACCCAAGCCCGGTCCAAACAGTGCCACTGTCGTTAAACCACCACCGAGCCTCTGGGCGACGGTCTCAAAGTCTGCACAACTAGGTCTTCACCGTGTCTTCTTAAAATCTCGATCTCTTGAGACTGTCAGTCCCAGGACACTTGAATCTCACTGCCCTCCTACATTCATGAGGGAGACTTTAAGCTCCAAAAATTTAGAGACCGAGAAGACACTTGGAGGGTACTCAGTACAATTGTCAAAAGAGTAACTTGAGTTTATTTGATGACTTTCTGAAAGGCCAGTAAACCTGAGTAGCAAAGGCTCCCTTAACTATAATTTCACTGTTTAAAAGGAAGAGATTTCTGAGGTCCATGAACTTCTTTTTCTCATCTTTCCAAAGGAAATAGGAAGATAAAAAATGTATCAATGTATCTCCATGTGTGACCTGAGAGCAAGAATCTGGTGTCTTAGAAAGGGAGAGAAATTATTTGCTCTGAAAGACTAGCTTTTGCAATGACCTTGAATCATACTATTGACCAATTTAAGGTCATTAACTTAAAATGGAGGGTTATTAGATCCATTACTCTTCTGGACAAAAATGCTTTCAAAATGTGAGTAAATCAGGTTTAACCAAAAAGACGAGGGAATGCTTCCCAAATAATCCCGTTTAAATGTAGCCACTTGTGTTCTAATTCCTCAAGTTACAAATGTGCCTCTGTCACACTCATGTTAACCAAGCAAACTGAAATTCACGAGGCCTTTTTACCACTTTTTCCCCTTGGGTTCACAATCCAGAAGTATTTCTCATAGTAGATGTGTGTAACGTGGACACATATTTGCAAGTCTGCCTCATAGTCAACCACAAGGTAAATGGATTTGTTCATATTATAAACCCAAAATACCATATTATAACTTTACACCACTAAATCTGTCAACATTATATTTTATATCCTTCCCAAATGTTCAATCCTAAATTACTACTTCTTAGACAAAGTAAGAATGACAGACTTTGTTGTTCTGTGTAAGACAGGTCATGTGAATTCTATTATCTTATCACACTTCATTTCTTTATGGACAATTTCAGTCTCCTGCAACACATTCAAACTACACTGTTTGTTTAGTCCATTCTCCTGGCCCATTACTCACGAAAGAATCAGACACTCTAGTGATTATCTTGTGGAGGCTCATTCGTTGCTTTTGGAAACAGGCCACAGATGAAGTAACAATAACCACACTGACAAAAAAAAAAGGGAAAAAGAAAAAAGCTAAGCCAGCAATACAGTATTATGACAACAGATCACATCTTGATTTGAAAAAGCAGAGGTGGTATTCTGGCTTTTTGACTTGGTGTACACATATCATTTCCCTTGACATTCTGCCACTATCTACCACCAATAAATCTTTACCCAAGACAGATAGCCTAAATTTTCCCCAAGGAGCTTCAAGAATGACTAACTGAACGTAGCTGATAATGCATGAGAAGTTTTATTTCCAAATAAAGATTTTTCATTATGCTTCATTAGGGGATACATGAGGTTAGACTATATTATAGAATTTTGCTTCACAGCATATAAGTTTTAAATTGTCACCACAGTTATTTATCTTCAAAATATATTAGAGTCCTTGCAGGATGTTTTTTCTTTTTTACAAAATAGCTTAGAGGAACTAAAAATGAAAAGCCACCCAAGTATCCAACATCAAGAGATTTGGTTCAATACAACATGACCAATGTCATATGTCAGTAGAATACAATGAAGCCATTAAAATGATGCTATAAAAATATATTTATTAATGTGGAAATATGGTCATTTTATACTGTCTATTAAATAAAATATATTAGGTAGTACTGATATCATATACTAGAGAAATAACATGTTTATAGTGTATGAAATTATATATGTATATAACATTTGAAACATATCTTATAATGTCCTAAATATATTATTATATAAAACATATATGCATATATAACATATCATTTCTTCAGGAATGCTTCTCCTGATCTCAGACAACACCGTGTCATCTTGTTAAACACTCTCTTAGCACTGTGCATTACCCCTTCAGAGCATTTCTCAGAATTGTAAGTGAATGTTTTATTGCTTCGTAGGTTCTGCTCCTGTCTTCCCGCCTGCACATAACCTCCTGGAGGGCAGTGACATGTCCACTTTATATGTTGCTGCATCAGCTGCATCTAGTTCTCAGTAAGCAACTCAAAATTGTTGAATGAAAGAGTAAGTATTAACTGAGTTAATACATACAGAAAAAGGCTGGAGGTATATAAGTTGATGATAACAGTAGTTTTCTGTGGACAGTGGTATCACAGTAATTTTTTTCTTATTGATTTGAGAGAAAGAGAGACAGGAAAGAAGATGAAAAGCATCAATTTATAGTTGCTTCACTTTAGTTTTTCATTGAATGCTTCTCATGTGTGCCTTGACCTGGAGGCTCAAGCTGAGCCAATGACCCCTTGCTCCAGCCAGTGACCTTGGGCTCAAGCTGGCAACCTTGAGGTTTTGAACTCGAGACCTCAGTGTTCTCAGTCAATGCTCTATCCACTGTGCCACCACTTGTAAGGCAGATTTTACAGTGATTTTTTTCTTAATTTCTAATTTGTCTACAGTGGTTGGTTATATCCTTTTTGAATAAAATGATTTGATAGTCTGACCAGGTGGTGGTGTAGTGGATAGAGTGTCATCCTGGGATGCAGAGAACCCAAGTTCAAAACCCAAGGCTGCTGACTTTAGTGTGGGTTCATCCAGTTTGAGCATGGGGGGTCGCTGGCTTGAGCATGGGATCATAGACATGACCCATAGTCACTGACTTTAGCCCAAAGGTCACTAGCTTAAAGCCCAAGGTCACTAGCTTGAGCCCAAGGTCACTGGCTTGAGCAAGAGTCACTTGCTTTGCTGAAGCCCCACACACATCAAGGCACATAGGAGAAAGCAATTACTGAACAACTGAGGTGCCTCAACAAAGAATTGATGCTGCTCATCTTTCTTTCTTCTTGTCTGTCTGTCCCTGTCTGTCCCTCTCTATGTGTGTGTCTCTTGCAAAAAAAAATTTTTTTTGATAAAATTTTAAATAGAAATTGTTTTATTCAGCTTTTACTGTGAAAATACTACAATCAATTCCAAAATACTAAAGTCTTACAAGAATAAGTCTTCATTTCTTGTCCAATATCTGTGGGTCAGCTGTAATAGCTCTCTTCCTAACTCTAGATCAAGTTCAGGTTTTCTCCACAAGTCTCCTCCTACAGGGAACCAGGCAGAAGAATGAGATTCCACCTGGGACACGCTGTTATCATGACAGGAGACAGAAGCACAAGAGAGACTTCTGTTCAGAATTGGCGCTGTCACTTATGTCCACCTTCAATTGGCCAAAACAAGTCACATGACCAAGCCCAAAGACAATAAAACAAGAATATATATCTTCCTATGAGTTATGGTAAGTCACATGACAATGGGGAAAATGCATTATTTCCAAAAGAAAATTAAGATTTGGGTATAATAAGCCAATCTATCACAATACCTAATATTTTCTCATCAATAAGGTCATTTTCATGCTGGCAAAGTCTTAGTCTAAAAGTCAGAATCACAAACAGCATCAAATTCTGAAAACAAGAGCTGAATCTCTAAACCAAAGAACAGCCTTTCAAAAACACAAAGTTCAGTAGAAATAATCAATGTAGCATCACAATGTAAAGTTAATAATACAGCAAACAAAAATACACTGAGATACTAAATCAATTGTTGTGTGAGGTAGACTGTTGTATTAATAACCTCCAGTGATTTACACCGGATCTGTATCTCCCTGTAAACCAGTGATTCTTAACTGAAGGCTATTTTGCCACCCAGAGATCACTGGTGCTATCTAGGGACAAGTTTTGTTGTCCTGACCTGAGGGTTGGGGAGAGGGCTGCTACTGGCAGCTGGTAGGCAGAAGCCAGGGATGCTGCTAAACATCCAAGCACCAGACAATATAGAATTATACAGGCCCAAATGTCAGCAGCATTGTTGACAAACCCTCCTGAAAGCATAGAGCCTTGGCTGGTCCCCTCTCACATTTACTCTGGTTTGGCCATGTGATTTGCTTTTGCCAGTGGGACATTACCAGCGATGATAGAAGCAGTGGTGTGAAAAGTGAATGCTCAGTGAGGCTTGCTATCTTTTGCTGCATTTGAAGGCCCAGCCATCATGTAAAGAAGCCTGGACTTTTTGGCAATTGCTGGGGACATATGGTCTAGTTTAGGGGTTGGGAACCTATGGCTCACGAGCCAGATGTGGCTCTTTTGATGGCTGCATCTGGCTCGCAGACAAATCTTTAATGAAAAAAATAATAATGTTAAAAATATAAAACATTCTCATGTATTACAATACATTCATTTCCTACTGCTCATGTTCATGGCTGCAAGTGGCTGGAGCCAATCACAGCTGTCCTCCGGGACAACTCTAAGTTTTTATTAGATAATGCTAATGTACACGGGTTGTTGTGAGGTCAGGAAATAAACTTCCCTCCTTTTAATCAAGTAGTCAGCTAGCTAATTGCAGAAACCCTTTTGACGAAGAAGATGGCTAAAAGAAAAAAAGATGAGGAGTATTGTACTTTTCAGCAGGAATGGACAGAGGAATTCACCTTTGTGGAGAGAGCAGGTTCTGCAGTGTGTCTAATATACGATGATAAAATTGCATCAATGAAATGGTCAAATATAAAGCGGCACTTTGACACACGCCACACTACATTTGCATCTAAATATCCAGTGGGGGACAGCAGGAAGAAAGCATGTCAAGAGCTACTGTGCAGAGTGCAAACTAGTCAGCAGCAACTCCGTGTTTGGACCCAACAAAGTGACTGGAATTTGGCTAGCTTTGCTGGTCCTTCAGCAATTGTGAGAAACGGAAAAACATTCACAGATGGGGAGTATGCCAAAACATTCATGCTTGATGTTGCCAATGAACTTTTTGACAACTTTTCAGATAAAGACAAGATAATCAAATGAATAAAAACATGCCTCTGTCGGCAAGAACTATTCACAATCGTACCATCATTATGGCAAATTAAATTGAGGCAACACAAATGAAGGACATAAATGCAGCACCATTCTTTCTCTCGCTTTGGATGAGTCAACAGACATAAGCCATTTGTCCCAGTTCAGCGTGATTGCAAGGTATGCTGTCGGTGACACACTACGTGAGGAAAGTCTTGCTGTTTCACCTATGAAAAAGACAACAAGAGGGGAGGATTTATTCAAGACTTTCACTGAGTTCGCTAAAGAAAAATCTCTACCAATGGATAAACTTTTTTCGGTCTGTACTGATGGTGCTCCATGCATGGTGGGGAAAAACAGAGGATTCATAGTGCTTCTTCATGAACATGAAAAGAGATCCATCCTAAGTTTTCACTGTATCCTACATCAGGAGGCGCTTTGTGCTCAGATGTGTGGCGAGCAGCTTGGTGAGGTGATGTTGTTGGTCATTCGGGTGGTCAACTTTACTGTTGCCTGAGCTTTAAATGATCACCAGTTTAAAACACTGCTGGATGAAGTTGGGAATAATTATCCTGGTCTACTTCTGCACAGCAATGTGCGTTGGTTGTCAAGAGGGAAGGTGCTCAGCCATTTCGCGGCTTGTCTGAGCGAAATCCAGACTTTTCTTGAAATGAAAAATGTCAAGCATTCTGAGTTAGCTAACACTGAGTGGTTCCTGAAGTTCTACTATCTCGTGGGCATGACTAAACATCTGGACCAGCTAAATGTGAAAATGCAATGCGTTGGAAATACAGTCTTATCCCTTCAACAAGCAGTGTTTGCATTTGAAAACAAGCTGGAACTCTTCATCACCGACATTGAAACAGGTCGTTTACTGCATTTTGAAAAACTGGGAGAGTTTAAAGATGCATACACAGCAAGTGACCCTGCTCAACATCTTGATCTCCAGCAGGTAGCAGGCTTCACGTCTAACCTCATGCAGTCATTCAAAGTACACTTTGGAGAATTTTGTGAGCACACTTGTCTTTTTAAGTTCATCACCCATCCACGAGTGTGCAGTGGACAGCGCTGACCTGAGTTACATCCCCGGTGTCTCCATCAGAGATTTTGAGCTACAAGCTGCTGACATGAAGGCCTCAGACATGTGGGTGAATAAATTCAAGTCACTGAATGAAGATTTGGAAAGACTTTCATGACAGCAAGCAGAGTTGGTGAGCAAACACAAGTGGGGAGAAATGAAAAAACTTCAACCAGCTGATTGTCAAAACTTGGAACGCGCTTCCCGTCACATACTACACACTGCAGCATGTGAATATTGCTGTACTGATAATATTTGGCTCTACGTATGCATGTGAGCAGTCTTTCTCACATCTAAAGAACATTAAGACCAACCTCCGATCACGTTTAACGGATGGAAGTCTCAATGCCTGCTTGAAGCTTAACCTCACCATGTTATTAACCAGACTACAAAGCCATCAGCAAAACCATGCAGCACCAGAAGTCACATTAATGGTAAGAAGTACTTTATTCATCACTGGTTAGCAACAGCATAACAATGTTATTAAAAAGAATTCAGAGACTTATTGTACTTTAAAGTGTTGGTATTACATAAAATGCACACATTTACTTGTATTTAGTGTTAAACATATTGTATGGCTCTCATGGAATTACATTTTAAAATATGTGGTGTTCATGGCTCTTTCAGCCAAAAAGGTTCCCAACCCCTGGTCTAGTTGCTCCAACTGGCCCAGCCATCTGCCAATCATATGAATAAGGCCATCTAGAGCCAATTATCCCCAAACAAACACACCAATTACCTATAGTCACATGCGTGAGCCTAGACAAACTAGAAAAAGGACTTCCCAGATATGCATAGCCCAAGTAGACAAACCATAATACCATGAACTAATAAATGATTGCTTTAAGCCACTATATTTGGGGTAAATTTATATGAAGCAAAGATACATTGCACTTGTTAAGATATAGGCTAACATGCTGTGATCAAAAGCCTAAGACATACAGAAACTTAAATTATTTTACATTTAAGTCCAGAACTCTTCAACCTGTTTTTCATTTCTGGGTCCAAGTTTGTTCTTCCAACTCCTACTATCACAACTACATCCCAGTCAGCAGAAAGGGAGGAAACACAATGGATGGTCACATTTAATCCTTATTAGATCTAGACTCAAATGTCCCACATTTCATACCTGCTGACTTTACATTGACAGAACATATCACAAGGTCATGGCCAGCAGCAAAGAGAGCTGTGTAATATTAACATCAGATGGGACAAAATTCTTTGTGTCCAGCAATGATTCTAGTAGAGTAGAAAAAATAAAAGAAGAATGGATACTGAAAATAGTTGACTGTCATGGTTATTTTAAACATCGATAAAATTGTTAACTTGTTTATATGTATACGGTGGGGCAAAAGTAGGTTTATAGTTGTGAGTATGCAAAATACAGTTTGTTCTTGTAATACTATTTATTAATTATTGTATTTTTCCATACGAATAACTGTAAACCTACATTAGTCCCACCCTCTGTATCAGATGGAACAGGTGGTTGGTAGCCAGAGAAATCCACAAAGTTGTGTCAATGCTTCATTCCACTTTATTAACATAGTCTTGACCACATCACTGTAAAAAACTCACTTGCTCTTTAATTTATAACATAAAGTTTATTACATTACAGGAGGGAAAGATGATCTCTATCAAAGTAGAACATAACACAAGTTTTATCATGCAAATACCTCTTCCTATGGAATCAACATACTTTCACAAGGAGATACTCCCACTATATGGAACCCTTCAAAAGAAAATTTAGTGTCTGACCACACCCTTTGGGATGTTTTGGCATCACTTTCCAATTTTTATCATCTCCTTTATTCGTGCATTTTCCCCTTGTATTTTCTAGTCCACATTAAAGTCTCATATGCCTGGGTACCAGATAGTAGAATGTCATAGACCCTGGAAAGAATTTATCTTTAACTGAGTAACATGTCAACATAATATAAAATTAGATAAAATACCTAAATGAGAGTGCAAATAGAAGGAAATATGAATGACTTATAAACCTAGAAACATGTATCCTCCCTCCATATAAGAAATAAAAATACGTGGGGTTTTTGTTATTTTGTTTTGTTTTGTTTTGTTTTTCTTCTTTTCCAAGTGAGAGGAGGGGAGATAGAGACACAGACTCCCGCATGCACCTAGACTGGGATCCACCTGGCAACCCCCGTCTGGGGCAGATGCTCTGCCCATCTGAGGCCATGCTTGTAACTGATCTATTTTTAGCACATGAGGTGGAGGCTCCATTGAATCATCCTCAGCAGCCCAAGCGGATGCACTGGAACCAATTGAGCCATGGCTGTGGGAGGGGAAGAAAGGGGGAGAGAAGGGGGGAGGGGTAGAGAAGCAGATGGTCATTTCTCCTGTGTGCCTTGACTGGGAATCAAACCTGGGACATCCTCACGCTGGGCTGACGCTCTACCACTGAGCCAATCAGCCAGGGCCAGAAATGAAAATTAAAACTGCACTGAGACACCAGTTTTCACTTACAGATTTCCATGTCTGAGGACATACTGCTGGTGAGAATGATGAGGGAGAAAAATATAAGAGAAACTACAGGATTTTAAAAACTCATAAACACTTTTATTTCTAGGAATTTATCCTGCAAAGATACATGTACACATAAAAAATTATGTATGTTTTGAGATTATTTTCTTAAGTATTTTTTTTCTTTTTGTCAAAGTGGAAGAAGGGAAACAATCTAATTATTTAGTAGCCAGAAATTCATTAAATACAGTACACCTACACAATGGGATATTATATAGCTGTAAATGAAGAATATAGAATAAATAATTTCTCAAATACTCTGCTAAATGAATTTTTTTTTAAAAAAAACAAGATACAAAGGTATGGAATATTACACAAAAATGCTGCCATTTGTTTTTAAAGGAAGGGCATGTTTGTAATTACTTAAAGTTTTTTGAAGAATAAACAAGAGCCAACACCAATGTTTACCCTTTGAGGGAGATGGGAACCAGACTGCTGCAGGACAGGATGGGAGAAACTTTCAGAGAATGTTAGTGTCACACTTTCTGGTATTTGAATCATGTGAATATATTTCCTCTCCAAAGAAAATCAGGCAGGTTTTGTTTATCTATTTATTTTAGTGCAAAGTACAGCAGAACAATTACCTTTCTTGTTGAAGACACTTCGTTTATGCTAATGCAGCCTACAATTATATTGCATTATTTTTAATCACTGTTATATTGAGATGTTAGTAAAATAAAGCCTCATTCTCTGTTTTAGATATACTGTTTTGACATCAAATCTTTTTCTTCTACTTAGTTGATTCTTCCATCCAAACATAAACATGTAAAGAAAAGCTTACAATTACTTCTAAAGTTAGGTAACTGAAAAAGAAGAGATAGCATTTCATGTCTTATCATTTTTAATAATTAAAGTCCAGGATAGCACATACATCTACTTCCAACAATTATTCAGCAGTTACGGAGGCACTGGGCTAAGTGCCGGACACAAAGCTAAACTCTGAGAGTAATACAAAGATATGTATGTCTACAAAATATATATCTGCACACATATATATTATTCTAATATGCATACTATATACATATATACTTCTGTGACATATAGAATGATTATATGGTTAAAACATATACATGATAATCATATGGTTAAAGTGATATTAGATATAGCAGACACACTATATACTAATATTTTAAAACACTTTGAGTAAAATTTCTATTTGTTTTTTCTTAGAAAATCTCCAAGTATTTAAGGAAGTTTTCACTAACAGGCAATTTATTGTTAGGAATTCCCAGCTCTGTCATTTGAATTTTAAAAAGAGAACAAAATGTAGTTCCTTTCAATAAAGACTGTGCCATTTGAAATACCTACAATATTTATAGCAATGACAATTCTAAAACTTCTTTGTTTAGATCATGTTTTTAAAAGCGCACACACTCATTGCAGAAAGTTTGCAAAATATGGAGGCATACCAAGAAAAAAATATGCCACAACCTAGCACACCACCACTTAGAGACACCCATGGCCAATAATTCTTTTTAGACTAAATTAACTCCATGTCAAACTACCAACTTTGGCCTTAGATAGTGATTTATCACTGTTTGGTGTTCACTCTTCTTCACTAAAACAGGTTTCTGATTCACTCTTGGAGACTTTAGTAAGCCAAGCTTGACCTTTAGTTACTGGTTGAGCCTGAAGGTCAAGAGAGGCTAGAGACCAGTTGGAGCATGGAGAGCATGGGAGCGCATGCTCCGTGCAGAACACGCGCCTCTCCCCACGGGTCCAGCATGCTCGGGGGATGCCTTGTCTCTGCTCACCCAAGTCTCCCCTTCGACCCCACAGAGCACAAACCCAGCACACTGACCATTAGGCAACATCACAGATGTGGCTCATAGGTATATTCCTGACCAGCACCCAGAAATGGATGGAAACTCCTGGAATGAGGGGTGTTAAGAAGGAAGCATGAAAAAGAGACGGGATAAATAAAATAATCCTCTCTACCTACGTGACCTTTGCAAGGACTAAAAGTGGAAGAACGTCAGGCTTAGTGATTAGTGATGATGAAATATAACACGGTAAAGTTAGAAACATCCTAATTTAGTTAACTTTCACTAAATATTAAGTATAATATAACCATATATATTTTAATATGTATGCATCAATTATCATCCATTCTCCATCTCTCCTTCACCATCCATGTCAATGCATCATTAAACCCTGTCAATCATATTTCCAAACTATGCCTTGAATATGATATCTTCTCTCCCCTGCCACCATGACCTTCCACCAGAATTATCTGGTCTCCCTGCTTCCATACCTGCTTGCAATCAACTCCCTTCATGGCTGCTAGGTGATCTTCTTACCAAGTAAGACAATGTCATGTCAGTTTCCTGATGTGATTCAAAACTCCTCAAAGCTTCCAGTTGTCCAAATGCAATGGTCCTGCCAACCATCAACCTCATCCCCACCACTCCCATCCTCTTCCCTGGAACTCCAGCCTGCCTGGCTTCCCAGTTTCCCCCACAAACCAGCCTCTCCCTGCCTTAAGATCTTCCACAAGCTCATCTCTCTGTCCAGAGGCTCCTTTCCTCTCTGCACTATTTCTTCTCAGTCTTCAGGTCTCAGCTTATACAACACAGAGTAAATAAGGGAATATATATATATATATATATATATATATATATATTTTTTTTTTTTTTTTAAACATCAAAATATTAAAGTTCTTTCTAGAGAGATTCTAGGTAGTTTTTATTTTTTTTCTTTATATTCACGTGTATTTTCTAAATTTGTTACAATAAAAGCACATTGCTTTTAAAATCAGAAAAGCTCCTGAATCATTTACCTCGTCTACTGGTGTCGTTACAGTTGATGGGCAACTGTAAAATGAGGTGATGCAGAAACAGCACCTCACTGCAGATAAATTGTGTGCTTCTGCACTCTACCTTCCTCCAGGAGCAGCCTTTCTTGTTTCAAGAGGCTCTTCCATTGCCCTTTTGTTTGCAAATACAAGTCTCCTTTGCTTAGAATGCATTCCCCCTGCTCCTGTTCCAAGCCTCATCAGGGCTTGACACAATCCGAGCTCATCTTTCTGGACTCAGCTCAGATGTTCACCTCTAGATGGAGTGTGACCATTCCAACAGAAAAAGTTTCTTTGGCCTCTGTATTCTGAAGGCTCTGGGTTGTTATCTCTGCAAGGGCACTGAGCTCTTTGCTTTAGGATTTATCCCTGAACAATGACTGGCCACAGGACAGAAAGCTCCGCTGGGGCAGGATCCAGTCTTCTTCTCCATGGTACCCCCAGGGTCCAGGTCAATGTCAGCAAAAGAAAAACACTCAATTGATGTTTGTTGAATGAATAAACGACTTCTGTTATATAGGTGAGGGGAAAAAGTTGCACATCCACTCACATTTTCTTTTTAATTTGAGAAATACTTCCATACAACTTAAATCTCTTAAAATATGAAGTAATTAAAAATAAATGGAAAACATGTAAAGGACTCTCTCAACTCCTAAATAGTAAGCTGGGACCTGCAGGCAGGCTTTCTGATTACCAGTTCAGTGCTTTTCACTGCGCTAGCTGCTACCAAGAGTGGGTGTTTGTCATCTGCATTTATTGGCAGAGGTTTGTTTCTTAATTGTTTAGGTGACTTCGACCTTAATGGCTGAAGCAGAATACACCCAGGGCAGCATGTTTTCCCACTAATATTTTGCTACAGACCCAGTCATGAAACCTATGGCTTCTGTCCAGTGAACCCCTCCAGTCACCACAATTGCACAATGAGGCAAATGCGATGTGTAAACCGAGTGGCTTAGAACACAGAACATAGAGAACTGACAGCCACATAACGAAGTGAGATACTTAGGCAATTGTGTCCCCCTGACAGAATTCTGAGCAAGCAGACCAGTGCATTTATCTGGTGGCCACTTGGCTCGCAGAAAGCAGCTCGCTGACACGACTTGGCAGTACTCCCCGGAGCCATGCTCATTCCTGGTGGCAACAGGCAGGATGCCAGCCATCATCCTCTGTATACAAGACAACAGGGCAAGGTGCCCAACGGTTAGAGACAAAAACATCTGTCGGAGTCACCGAGTTGTTGGTTGCCCGAGTTCACCCACAGGGAACGCCGAGGGAGCCAACTGCCAGACCGTTTCCAGGATGTGTCCCGTCCCTGTGAGGGACACTGCGAGCTCCAGGACCCAAACCCAAGGGGCAGCCAACACGAAACACATTCAGAAGCCTCCCCCATGAGCATCAGCAGGCACACAGGGTTAGGCTTCCCACCTCAGGCTACAACACCTGTGTCTGGTTTGAGCCATTTCTAGGTGGAAAGCAAAGAAAAAGTCCATCATAACTTTTTTAAGTTTTATCTTTTCAACAAGACACCAAGTAACAGTTTGATGAATTTTTTCACAGAAAATACCAGCTCCAAAAGCAGGAATTTCTTATTTTGTTGGGTTTATGGACTTAGAACATTTCAAGGACACAAGGGCCTGTAAAGATGATCTCTTTCAGCCACCACCCACAGAGCTGCCCCGGTCTTTCTGTGGAGTTGTCCCTGCTTACCTTCCTAACAGAGCCGTCTGGCTATGCAGGAGTCAAGCAGAACAGGTGTCTATGAAGGCAAGTTAGCTCACCTTACTAGAAGGACACTAGAGCTCATAATCACATTCTTCACCAGTGAACCAAAATCACTTTGCCATTTAATACACTGTTTTATTTTTTTAATCAGAATTTATTTCTATTTTATATGATGTACATTTCTATTTTATAACTTGTGGAAATAATGTAATTATTTAGAGCAGGGGTAGTCAACCTTTTTATACCCACTTTTGTATCTCTGTTGGTACTAAAATTTTCTAACCGCCCACCAGTTCCACAGTAATGGTGATTTATAAAGTAGGGAAGTAACTTTGCTTTATAAAATTTATAAAGTAGAGTTACAGCAAGTTAAAGCATATAATAATAATTACTTACCAAGTACTTTATGTTGGATTTTTGCTAAGTTTGGCAGAATAAATCCTTATAAAACAACTTACTATAGTTAAATCTATCTTTTTATTTATACTTTAGTTGCTCTGCTACTGCCCACCATGAAAGCTGGAATGCCCACTAGTGGGTGGTAGGGACCAGGTTGACTACCACTGATTTAGAGGGTGAAACCAATGTAATCAATTTATTTCCAAAATATCCTGCTTGCTAATCAGCCAATGAACAAATATGTACTGGATTTTTCTGGGTAGTTTAGTTTACATTGGCAAATCTAAATTGGTTCATTTGTTCCATCGAAGTCCTCAGTGCCCACATTGTCAACCTCCTCAATGAAAGAGTACCATAGGTAAATCAGGCATTCTCTTAGTTCATTCAGGCTTCTATAACAGATCGTAGAGTAGAGGTTTATAAACCACAAAAACTTTATTTGTCAGTACCAGAGGCTGGAAAGTCCAAGATCAAGAGCCATCAGATTGGGAGTCTGTTAAGAACCCACTTTCTAGTGCATTGATGGTTATCTCCTGTCTGTGTCTCTTCTGACTTTATCCTTCTTCAGCTTCTGAAAGGATAAGGGAGCTTTCTGGGGTCGTTTTTATAAGGACACCAATCATATTCATGAAGGCTCTGTCCTCAAGATCTAAGTACCTCCAAATGGCCCCGCCTCCAAGTACCATCACATTGAGGGTTAGGTTTCAACAGATGGTTTTGAGGGACACATTGTTCCGTCTGTACCAGACACCGTGCTAGGTATAATGCCAAAGGAGAGCCAGCACCTGCTCTCAGAAACATACAAGCTTGGCAGAAGATTCTTCATCCATCAAATCCCTGAGTCCTAAATGTGGGAAACAAGTAGAAATTCTAATTTGATAAAGTCTAGAGTAGAGTAGACCCCATGACTGCACTGGCTTTTAAGAAAGCCCAGCACATGCCTTAGAAAACTCAGTAAAGAATACTGATCTAAACAACACATGTCTTTAGTTGTTTTTCGATTTTTAATCACTCACCTTAAGTCAAGCTAAAATTCTTGAAGATGAGAAAGGTTTGCCATCAAAATGCATTATGTAGATTTTACTTATTGCGTGAATTTGTCAAGCTCTTCAAAGGAAGAGTACCATATGTAAATAGCCAAATCCAGATTGTAAGCAGGTGGTAGCTTGCAAAATTGACTGGTGTAAATTTAACACTGGAGCTATGTTGTAAAATTGCGATAAGAGCCTAAAATGAGATTTAACTTGGTTAATGTAACTTCTAATTGTTTCCCAGTTCAGAATCCTCAGTGTGATTGCTGTATTGCGCCACTCAGCAAAGTCTTTTCTTCCTTGTTCTTTCATCTGTATAATTCTCAATCCATTTTCCTAATGGGCATTTGCTGTATGTTTCTCACTAGCATTACTAAAATGGGTATCCTGAAAAATCTCCATGTACTCTTGCAGAGACATTCCCCCCAGATCACCGAGTTTCTCAAGAAGCTAGCTGTTGCCTGACCAGGTGGTGGCGCAGTGGATAGAGCATCGGGCTGGGATGCGGAGGACCCAGGTTCAAGATCCCGAGGTCGCCAGCTTGAGCACGGGCTCATCTGGTTTGAGCAAAAGCTTACCAATTTGGACCCAAGGTTGAGCAAGGGGTTACTCGGTCTGCTGTAGCCCCATGGTCAAGGTACATATGAGAAAGCAATCAATGAACAACTAAGGTGTCACAACAAAAAACTGATGATTGATGCTTCTCATCTCTCTCCGTTCCTGTCTGTCTGTCCCTACCTATCCCTCTCTCTGACTCTCTCTCTCTGTCCCTGAAAAAAAAAAAAGAAGAAGAAGAAGAAGCAGCAGCTAGCTGTTGGGTTAAGAAAACATATAGACCAAACATACAGTGACATCAGACCTCCTTCCCTGACGCCAGCTGGGTGTTTGATGTGGTGACATTCTGAAGACATGTGATGCCAGTTTCAGCTGCATGATTCATGTTGTTAACCTTTGGAAATGCTGAACATAAATGAATGACCCCAAATTCTACCCAGCTGTGTAAGAAACACTATTTGTAAATAGTCTGTTCCCTGTTGTAGTATTTTTGACTTGAAGAAAGTTACTCAGCAATTTAGGCAGTTAGCTCAATAGCCCATGAAGTAACTATAATCACAACTTGCAAGTGGCTCCAGTTTATCTTTTTTGCTACTGATGAACCATAATCATCGTTTATCCTAAAGTATCACTTTTCACACACCTACTTAGAAGTTCATCAGTTGCCCTGGCCAGGTAGCTCAGTTAGTTAGAGTGTTGTTCACATACACCAAGGTTGCAGATTCAATCTTTGGTCAGGGCACATACAAGAATCAACCAATGAATACATAAATAAGTGGAACAACAAATCAATGTTTCTCTCTCTCTCTCTCTCTCTCTCTCTCTTTCTCTCTCTCTTTCTCTTTCTCTCTCTCTCTCCTTCTTTCTCTCTCTCTTTCTAAAATAAATAAATAAATAATTTAAAAAACAACTTCATCAGAAGCAATAGCTTCAAGGTTTAGAGGCCAAGTTCCCTTTACATTATCACCCCATCACCCAGATGGAAGAAATTTTTAGAGTTCATATGACTTAACGCTCTTACACACTCTTTGATCATGCAACCTCAGACAAGGTTTGGAATGCTATGCCAGTACCTTTCTAGAATCATTTGTTGTCTTTTCAGAATAAAATATAAGAAATGCCACTGTAGTTCCAAAGCAGATTAGATCTCCAGTGACCTATATTCAGAAATGTCAAGTGATAGCCTTGTTTTTAAAATCATTTTTCTGATACAGATTAATAAAATAATTTTGATAATATCTACTTCTAATTTTAACTTTAATACAATAGAAAAATTACATGCACCATGCAACAGTTGAGAACATTCAGTGGGTCCTTTCATCAGAAATGGTGGCAGAGAAAAAGTTTATAAAATACTTTTGAGAATTATTTACAGGTTTTTTTTCTCCTGACTGATTGATTGATTTGAGAGAGAGAGAGAAGCATCAACTTGTTGTTCCATTATTTGTGCATTCAGTGATTGATTCTTGGATGTCCTAAGGATTGAAACTGCATCCTGGGTACATGGGGACAATGCTCCTCTAACCAACTGTGCTACCCAGCCAGGGCTATAGTTTTGTTTGTTTTTTTTTTATTAACACTTTTAGTTATAATTCCATAATAATCAAGACAGCAAAGAAGTTATACAAATTAGTTCTTTATTACATTTTCCCACATATTTATTATTCTCAAAAGACCAGTCAACTTGAAACTTAATTTCTCCACTTAAAGATGCTTATAGTATACAGTTCTCATATGTCATCTAATTGTAAGCACATAGTCAATTCCAGATGTGATCACAACTATATATCTAAATAGCTACCTGATGTGCTTTCTGTGTCACTCACATGATCAGTGTTTTGCAGATCAGATCTTTTAACTTTATATATACCCTACTATTTTGTATGTTATTGCATTATTATTTTATATTGCTTATTATTCTATTAATATAATTGTTTCTCCAATAATAGAACTGTGTCACAAAGATTTTGATAAACTCTCCACAGTCTGAAAGTAAGCATATCGCAGAGTTGAGGTTGAAACTCAGATTTAAGTAGCTGCAAGATGTCCAGACATTCAACCCCTATCCTATATGACCTCTTGGTAGCACTTTAATAGCCCTCAAATTGCTTCTGGCTCAAAAAGTACCATTTTACTCTGTTTAATTTGTCTCACATTAGACCAGAGTTTAGGATGTGGTAAAAAGGAGGCCAGTTGCTCATTTAACAAATGACACTTTTAAATTGGGAAAGTTGAGTTGGTATAGCAACTGACCAGGAAAATTTCCTGAGAGTTAAGAAACTGCTAGAATAAGAAAGAAGTCTCCACTGGTTAGCAGGCTTGCTTAAAATAAAGCAAAGTTTTTTATTTTTTTTTTTTTATTTATTCATTTTAGAGAGGAGGGAGGGAGCGAGGGAGAGAGAGAGAGAGAGAGAGAGAGAGAGAGAGAGAAAGGGGGGGAGGAGCAGGAAGCATCAACTCCCATATGTGCCTTGACCAGACAAGTGCAGGGTTTTGAACCGGCAACCTCAGTGTTCCCAGGTCGAAAGCAAAGTTTTTACAGTCACAAGGTTGAAGCTACATCCTGATCATAGAGACTATTTTCAATATGCTCAATGTTTAAATGTATTCTGAATTTGATTACATCACCAGAATGAACTGTATAGGCTACATGAAACTAATCAATTTTTCAGTGGTTATATTTATTGTTTTAATAGGACACAAAATAGAAGAGTTCAAAAATAAACTAAATTACATGGAAAAGTAGAAAAACAATGCTGAAGTCAACACTTGGGTCAAAAGATAGTTCATTGAGTTAAGGGAATAATATCTTGAGAGAGAGGTTTAATCAGGAATCTTCTGGTTGCCATAACAAAACTATAAACTGACCTGGATTAAGTTAAAAAAAAAAAAAAGGCTTTCTTGGCTCATGTAACTGAAAAGTCTAGGAGATAAGTATAGTTTATCAGAATGAGGATGTTAACACATTATCCTCAGGAACCTGTTCCTCTTCCTTTCCCAGGTCTGCTTTCCTTTCTTGTTGGCCTCCTTCTCAGACAAAGTGTTTTTCTGTAGTAGTACAGATGATCCCTAGTAACTTCAGGCTTACATCCTGTCAGCTTAACAACCATCATAGAAAAACTTCATCTTTCTTAAATGTTTCTGCAAAAATATCAGGACAAGCTCCTATTGGCTCACTTAGAGTCACATGTCTATCCCAGATCCACCAATTGCTGTGGGAAGGGAGGGAGCTGTCTGACTCTGGGCCTGGTCAGATAAACACTTCTGGAAAAGTAAGGGAGAATAGAAAAAGGAACAAAAAATTGGGCCACTATTATTTAAGGAAGGAAGAAATCATATTTTGAAAGCAGAAACAACAGATTCCAGGGCCAGGAAGAAAATTATTTTGAGGTACTAATTCAGTTTCTGGCAGGTAATCAATTTTATTCCTTTCATAAACTATGAGTTACCTCTTCTAATAAACCTTTCAGCACCTCATACAGAAGGTGCTGCAGAATTAGGCACTCTGTACTCTGTAGAATTAGGCATTGAGATGGGGAGAACAGTCACTCCTCTACCCACCCCAAACATCTTCACCAGGTCCCTGCAATTCCACCACTAGCATCTAATTCCTTGGGGTCTTGAAAATATTTCAAATTTTAAGACTGTTCTATTAAAATGCAAGTGCCCCCATATAGAAGCTGGAACCTTGTCAACAGCTACATTCACTAGCTAGCAATGGTCAAAGTTCTTTTAAGGTGGGACCTCATTCAAATAATGAAAGGACATAGAATTATCAATAAAGTACAGTTTTTATCAGGTGAACTTAAGTAGGTATTTACATTAAAAACCTACCACCAGAAACTCCTTTAACTAGCAGCCTTTCTACTTAACTAGCAATATCTCTTCATACAGACGTGTGGCCAAGAAAGAGTTCTCTACCCTGGTTCTTTTTCATTGTTGACCTATTTTGGGGGATATCTGCTGCTAATACTTGTTAAACTTTACCTCCACCTACAGACCACACCAAATATCATTAAATGGTGTCAAGATTTACCTGAAATTTTCAGAGAGTTCCTAGCCTTTTGTGCAATTACTCAAAGGTTAAGTTTTTTTAAAAAAGCAGGAATCTTTATATCCTTGGTTATAACCATGTCTATTTTTATTTGCTACTTGCCTTGGTTCTAACCACACTACTTCCTTGGTTCTAACCACATGTGTTTTTATTTGCTACTTTATAGATTCTAATTATATAATGAGATAAACTATGTAGAGCGCTTGGCATGGCATACAGTAATTACTCCATCTGAGTTATTGGTTACTATTATCAATACAGATAACACATCTCCCCTACGAGTCCACAGAGTGACTGCTCTAAAATGTCTCATTGTGATAGCAGAAAGAGTTTCAAGGCTTCCCCTCGCTTTTCGCTGGAAAAGACTGATTTCTGTTTCTCCATTTCTAGCTGTCAGTCACTCATATATGTATTTTTTTACATATCACAAAATCCCTCTCCAGCAGCTGTAATTATAATTTAAAAAGCAAACTTTTTGGCTGCTTCATCAGGTCCCTTCTGGGGAACATTAATCATAATGATACCCATGCCATATTTGTATATCTGAATAGTCAATGGAGTTTCAGACTTACAGCCATACAAGGAATGTGCCAGCCAAGTACAGGAGTCATAATCTAGCCCATTTTTTCAATATCCCATTTGTGTAAATCCCTGGGAATTACAAATCATTTGCAATATCAATGTTTTGAGAAAGAACATTGGAAATATAGATATAACGCTAATTAAGCTCCAGTGAGGAAAAAGCCTTCAGAAGGAGTGTGATAGTATGGGGACCTCACTAATACAGAACTGGTTTTCCACGACAGTGTTTAGACACCACAGTTTCAATACAAAACGGTCTCCAACTGTACAATTTGCTGTCCCTCAAACACCATGTTTCTTTGAGTTAAAATAAACTCTATTCATCTTTTCATTTCTTCTTATTTGCTGTCAACCTGTCCGCAGACACCTCAACCCTCTACCCACTTATGAGTGACATGGCTCTGTTTTCTTCACTCCCCCATATGGACGTCAATCTTTGTGGGTTATTAACCATTTAAGCACTTGACCCTGTCTAGCTTCTCCTCCTATTGCCGTCATGCCCTTTATTTTTTCTGTGACTCACTGTACACAAATCTCCACCTAAACTTTGTATTCTGAGCTCTGCATTTGATGAGACAATGAACAGAGCCATGTCATTGGCTCCCACTTAGGCTCAGTCTGGTGTCCGTGTCGAGACGTCCCACTGCCCACGGAGTTCTGAGGCCCCGGGAGAGGCTGGGTGGGCACGCTCTAGCTGTGCTCCTTCAACAAGAGGTCCCAGAGCAAACTGGGAAGTTCCAGTCTATTCTGGGCCCGCTTGGACACCTCCTGGCTGCTCAGCACATCACTGTTCCTCTCGATAGCACAGTTTTACTGTTCTCTCTTCTTAAATATAAAAATGTAAACTATGTCCCCATATTCTAGTTCTGCAGGGCCTTTGCCTGAGCAGTCCAGGCTAATGGGTGAATAAAAAGTTTAAAAATGACAAAATCCAGATCCGGGATGAAGAGTTTTAAATATATCACTTATCTGAACCCTCCTAATAATCCTGTAAATAACCCTGCAGTGTCCTAAAATACTACATAGTATTATTATCTTCCATTGCATCAGGCAGGAGGCAAGGCTGGGGAGGTCAACTTGCCCAGTACCACATAACTAATCAATGACAGAGCAAAAGTCAAACTTTGATCTAACTGAAAAACCTATACTCTTTTTTTTTTTTTAAGGGCAAAACAGCATGTTTAATGGGAAGAGCTATTTTGAGAAGGAAAATATTTTTCTCAATTTAAAATTTGAATATGAGTGGCTACCTGTGTGATTAAGCACATGCCTGACCCATTTCTGGATATTCTTCATCCACACCAATAAATTAAAATATTTTTCATGTCCTTGTCTCCAGCCCAGTAAAGCCAGAAACAGAGGCCAAATGTGTGCTTCTTTGAAATTATCCTGAGTTTTCCTGGGATGTTTTATGTTTCATCTGTATCTTTGGTGCTCCATTGAATAGTTCCCCACCAGCCTTATTCACCTCTGTTCCCCATCTCCTTCTCTCTGCACAAACTCTGCACAAACTGGCTTCTCCTTCAGCACTCTGCCATCTTGGCTGCTTCTCCTCTCCTCCATGTGGCCTTTCTCTGCTCTCCTCAAAACCTATACTCTTAACCATAGTCCTATAAGATAGCTTTTAGGGTCCTGTTTTTTAGATAAGAAAACTGAGACTCATAGAAGCTAAGTAATTTGATGTCTCAGAGCCAATCAGTGATGGACTGAGCTTCTTAAACACAGGTCTACCTGAGTATAAAGCTCATGAGCTCCCTATCTACTGACCTTTGGCAAGAGTTGAAAAGGTGTTGGCCCTGGCCA
Source organism: Saccopteryx bilineata (assembly GCF_036850765.1). Lineage (NCBI taxonomy): Eukaryota > Metazoa > Chordata > Mammalia > Chiroptera > Emballonuridae > Saccopteryx > Saccopteryx bilineata. The sequence continues at coordinate 101,603,322 of NC_089495.1, read as the reverse complement.
GTTGGCTCAGTGGTAGAGCATTAGCCCAGCATATGGGTGTCCCAGGTTTGATTCCCAGTCAGGGCACACAGGAGAAGTACCCATCTGCTTCACCACCTCTCCCTCTCCCCTTCCTCTTTCTCACTCTCTCTGTCTCTTCCTCTCCCATAGCTATGGCTCAATTGGTTCAAATGCAGCACCCCGGGCACCAGCTCCTTGGAGCCTCTGCCTCAGGTGCTAAAAATAGCTCAGTTGCAAGCATGGCCCATGATGGGCAGAACATCGGCCCCAGATGGGTGTTGCCAGGTGAACCCTGGCTGGGGTGCATGCTGCAGTCTGTCTCTCCATCTCCCCTCATTTCACTTGGAAAAAGAGAAGGAAAAAATTAAAATTTTTAAATTAAAAAAAATGTATTGAAGACGGGCTATCTTCCCAAAGACTTTTGTTTCAGTACCTAGGTCATTCCAAGCTAAATGATGTGGGTGAAAATAAAAAATATGTACGGAAAGCACAATGACAAATCCTTAAAATAAAACCTGACCTGACATCTGGGGCCTAATTCCTGTGAATAGTTGTGCACTGATTTCCAAATGTCTTTTTCTCAATTTCATTATCGCCACACTCTGATGTAGGATGAGGAAGGACTTGAATGTTGAAGGAAGGCTCTGAATATATTTATTACAGGTAATTGATTCTTATTCTGATGAAATAAAGAACAGCAAGAGAGTGGAGGGTAGAAATGAAAGTAGGGCCAATGTTGAAACAAAGTCAAAAACAATATATAGGCGTGTTAATACAAAAATGATTGTAGAGGAAGAGACTGGTGAGGGTGGGAGAGAGGCAGACAGAGGGAATAACTATATCTGAAAGGGAGTTGGAGGAAAGAGAAACAGATGAGAGTAGTAAACAGGCTTCTAACCATCTGTGGCAAGAGAGATCACCATCCAGGGCCTCTCCTCTTTCTCCAGAACTGTCCTTGGGTAGCTGCTGGCTCTCAACAACCCCTAAAGGTCACTGGGGGCCTTGGCCTGCCCTTCCTGAGGTTGACTTCCTGACTACTCCACTGCCCCTCCCCCCACTGTAACCTAGGCTGGGAGCACACAGGGCCTGGCAGATCCTCTGTGAATTCAGTCTAGACATTTATGGAAGTGAGCAGGGGGCTAAGGGTGGTAGCTCAGGGAAAGGGTATTGATTTGGGGGCCAGCAGAGTTAGTTCAAATCTCAGCTCTAACGCTGAAAGTTTAACTTCTCAGTGCCTTGTTGTAACATGAGCACATTGTGTCAGCATCGTAAGTTGAAGGAGTAAATGTGATCATGTAGATGAAACTGTCACACACAGTCTTCTCACCTTGCATACGGCCTTTTAATCAAAGAGAGCAAGCCTCCCTACTTTGGCTTTAAATATAACTAATTGTTTTACCTCCTCCCGTAGGATTTTGGTGAAAACTATAGTCCTCTTCAGAATTTATATCAAATCATTTTAAATATTTTTCTGATAGCAAATCTTAAAGAATCATGACCTTGATTGAAGAAACATCTAAAACGTATGCGGCATCAAACCAGTTAGATAAACTAAATAATATATACATAGTTTTAATTTACAAGTATATATGGAAGGGGGGGGAGAAGGAAGGAGGGAGGGAGACAGAAAAATGGCCTGAGGTACTGACTTTCTTGGGTGACTCAAACTGACAAAATGTTAGTCCAAAAGGGAGTTTCTAAAAACGGCTTCAGCTGTGGCAGCAATTTGGAATAAGAACCTACTTTGGAGGGGACAAGAGGACAATATTTATTTAGGTATAAATGTCCTCTTGTACTTGAAATAAAGAAAGGAAAGGCAGCCACACTTCGTAAGCTTCTGGACACAGGACTCAGGGTCGAGGGGGTGATGGAAAGCTCCCACTCTCTGTCTCGGACCCTCAGGTGGGGGGGGGTGGTCTCCTGGGCGCAGCCACCTGCCCTGCAGCTTTCTAGCAGCCTCTATCTGGTAAAACCCACACATCACGTTTACCCATCATGTTTTCTCCGGTTTTACCAGGTGCCCTGAGAAACAGCACAGAAATGCCATCAAGAGAAAGAGATTGAAATGCTGATTATATGTGTGATGTTGGGTGTCGCTTATCCTCCCCGAGCCTTCATTTCCTCATCTCTGCATCTGCAAAGTATCAAGATTAATTGCAAGGTCCTTTTGACTAACACATTGTGTGGCTCCTGCCACTTTTCTGTCTCAGAAAAGCAAGGTGACTTCCACTCCTGCAGGTGCAGATGTGGGTTTCCCAGGAAGCAGTGATGCTAAGAGTCGGGGCCCTTCCCGGGACCCTGGGAGGGCCAATGTGTTCACACAATCATATCTTTTGGTAAAATTTGCCAAATAGCTACTTTTGTATTCCTTTGCTGAAAGAGGACCTCCAACATTGTTTAGGGCTCAAGCTACACCAAATCTGGATCTGCCCTTTATACAGAGGACAGATTTCTCACCAAGCTCACTAATAAAATGTAGAGTTCATGGAAAGGAAGCAAAATCATTAAGTGATCAAATAAGAAAAGTCCAGACACTGGTTCAAAATGCAACCGCTTTCAACTTCCTCCACTTCTCATCTCCCCTTTGGCTTGTTCGGCTTATTTAGAGCAAGAAGCTGAGAACTTGAAGGGCTAAATGGCTGACCCAGATTCACAACCTGAATTGAAGTCATAAAATGCACTCCTGATAATAGGGTGCTGTTCCTTGCCCCAGTACTGGAGGCATCAAAGTTCCTGAAAACATGTGGTGATCTACTTTCCTAACAAGAAATTGTGAACTGCACAGAACCACCAGCAAAACGGGACACACCCAGCTGACAGCCCCGGAAGACCAGTTTTTACGTCCACCTCATGTTTTCCTACATCATTTAAAATAGAGTAGCTAGTGACTGTTTTTCAGGCACTGCGGAGATTATTTTTATTCTCAATTACAGTGGCCAAAATAGCAAGTGCAGGACGGCACTGGAACAGGGGCTGGGCTAGCAGTCATTGAATCGGTTTGCAAGACAAACTCAGTTTGCATAAAAATTAGGTGTTTTGTTTTTTATTTCCCTCTGGTTTCTCCGAGTTGCCTCTGCTCCCTGGGACTGGCTTTCCTCGATGACATGTTCACATCTCATGCCTCTGGCTTGTCTGTGGAGTACAACGAGCTGTAGGTGTTCTCGTGCAGAAGCCCCCCAAGCCGTCTCGGGGCTCTTGGAGGTTACACTGAGATCGCTGGACTGTCTGCAGTGACCGCAGGCTTTCAGGCTGTGCACCCCTGAACCCTCTCCAGCTGCTCTCCTCATGGACAGCCTCAGCCACGGGCTATTCCATTCCCAGAGGTAGTCAGTCGCCACGCAATTACCAAATACCAATTCCAAGTCCAGCTGCGGGGGAGCCAGGAGCAGCCTCCTCGGGGGGTAAACTACACACGAATGTATTTATTCAACTTGTTGGGAATGTAAGCTACCGAGTGATATTTCACAAGCCACTTATGCAACGGTCAGCCTCCTTCCCGAAACTTATCCTGCTGGCGGTGCGGGTGGAAGAGATCTGTCAAGGAAATTTTTCTAAACCAACAGTAATTACACAAGTATTAAACTGTACATTCTGTTGTCCTTGCAAATTGTTTCTTTCCCCTATCTTGTCCCCTGCCATGCTTGTAGCTCCTTGCTCTGCCACTACACACATCCATTTGTCCTCTAGAGCAGCGGTCCCCAACCCCCGGGCCGCGGACCAGTACGGGTCCCTGGGCCATTTGGTACCGGTCCGCAGAGAAGAGTAAATAACTTACATTATTTCCATCTTATTTATATTTAAGTCTGAACGAGGTTTTATTTTTTAAAAATGACCAGATTCCCTCTGTTACATCTGTGTAAGACTCACTCTTTTTTTTTTTAATTATAATTTTATTTTTTTAATGGGGCGACATCAATAAATCAGGTTACATATATTCAAAGATCAACAAGTCCAGGTTATCTTGTCTTTCAATTATGTTGCATACCCATCACCCAAAGTCAGATTGTCCTCTGTTACCTTCTATCTAGTTTTCTTTGTGCCCCTCCCCCTCCCCCTTTTCCTCTCCCTTTCCCCCCTCCTCCCCCCTAACCACCACGCTCTTATCAATGTCTCTTAGTTTCACTTTTATGTCCCATCTATGTATGGAATAATGCAGTTCCTGTTTTTTTCTGATTTACTTATTTCACTTCGTATAATGTTATCAAGATCCCACCATTTTGCTGTAAATGATCCGATGTCATCATTTCTTATGGCTGAGTAGTATTCCATAGTGTATATGTGCCACATCTTCATTATCCAGTCATCTATTGATGGGCTTTTTGGTTGTTTCCATGTCCTGGCCACTGTGAACAATGCTGCAATGAACATGGGGCTGCATGTGTCTTTACGTATCAATGTTTCTGAGTTTTTGGGGTATATACCCAGTAGAGGGATTGCTGGGTCATAAGGTAGTTGTATTTTCAGTTTTTTGAGGAACCACCATACTTTCTTCCATAATGGTTGTACTACTTTACATTCCCACCAACAGTGGATGAGGGTTCCTTTTTCTCCACAACCTCTCCAACATTTGCTATTACCTGTCTTGTTAATAATAGCTAGTCTAACAGGTGTGAGGTGGTATCTCATTGCAGTTTTGATTTGCATTTCTCTAATAACTAAAGAAGATGAGCATCTTTTCATATATCTGTTGGCCATTTGTACTTCCTCCTGGGAGAAGTAAGACTCACTCTTGATGCTTGTCTCGGTCACGTGATACATTTATCTGTCCCACCCTAAAGGCCAGTCCGTGAAAATATTTTCTGACATTAAACCGGTCCGTGGCCCAAAAAAGGTTGGGGACCAGTGCTCTAGAGACACTAGTTATCCAACACGTTTAACATTCAGTCAAAAAATATTGATCAAGTGTGTACCTTGTGCCAACACTGTATTCTGCACTGGGAGAGAAAAAAAAATGGGGAAGAGGTGGTTTCTGTCCTCACTGAGTTTGGTGGCAATCAATGATGGACACACGACACAGAGCACACGAGCACCTTGTGGTAAGTGTTGGGATGACAGTGAGGTTCCCAGTTGGGACAGCTACGCCTGAAACCCGGCAGTCGCTTACAGCGGCTGCACCTGCAACCCGGCAGTCACTTACAGCGGCTGCACCTGCAACCCGGCAGTGGCTTGCTGCACCTGCAACCCGGCAGTCACTTACAGCGGCTGCATGGGAGGAATGTGCAGTGGGATCCTGCCCAGATTTGACCAAAGGAGCTCTGCAGTGCTCCAAATATTTCATTTGAAGAAAGTGATCTGCGGCTTTAGCATGAATAATATCTGATGTATTAGTGTTCTATCTGCCATAAGAAATGATCGCAACCTAGCAGCTTAAAACAACACTCTTTTATTACCTCACAGTTCTGTAGGTCAGAAGTCCAGCCAGCCTGGCAAGGTTCTCTGCTTAGCGTCTCACAAGGCCAGAGTCAGCTTGCCACTTGACCTGCGCTCTTACCTGGAAACGCGGGGGCAGAATCTATGCCCAGGCTCCTTCCAGTTATTGGCAAAATTTATTTTCTTCCCATGGTCCCCATGTGGCCTCTTCTAACATCAAGACAGTAATGGTGGGGCGAGTGTTCTCTATACTTTGAATTTCTCTCCCTTCCTCTTGTGCTTTCCAGGGTTCAGATGACAATATTGGGTCCATCTGTGTAATCTAGAATCCTTGCCCTACTTTAAGGTTTGCTGATTAGGAACCTTAATTATATCTGCAAAGTCTCTTTTACCACATAAAACATAACCAAAAGACTAACACCAGGGGCAGAGATCATGGGGAGACAAAATTCTGCCTTCCTCAATCCATCCTGTGCCCCCAGAATTCATATCCATTCCATATGCAAAATACATCACCCCCATTATTAGGTCTCCAGAAGTCTTATCACATTGCAGCATCACAGCCCCAGTTCAAATGTCTCAAATCTCAACATCTAAATCAGGTACAGATGAGGTTCTGGGTATACACTCCATTAAGTACAACTCCTGGAGCACAATTCTCCATCTGTAGACCTATGAAACTAAAGAAACAAGTTAATTGCTTTCAGCATAGAAAGAAAGGACAGGCATAGGATAACAGTTATAGACATTCCTGTTCAAAAAAAGAAGAAGAAAAAAAGGAAAGGAGAAAGGAAGTCACGAGTTCAAAGCAGTTTTAAAATCCAGCCAGACAAACTCCATTAGGTTTTAATACCTAGAAATAATTCTCTGCAGCCCTCAGTTCTGCCTTCTCGGTCATCGGGTAAATTGAAACAGCTCTAATTATATTCCAAGCACTGCACTATGGGCTTTACGTAGTGACATTTAATCCTCCAACTACCTATGAAGTACATTGTTATTAATTATCCCATCTCACAAATGGGGACTCTAGATATATATGGACATAGGGCTTGCCCAAGGTCATACAGTCAGTGAAAGATCTGGACTCAAACCCAGACAGTCTGGCCTCATGACCACTATACTACACTCCACTGTCTTACAAAATTAGTCATAAATTTTAAAGCCCTGATTTCTGCTCAAGAAGAAAGTAGTTAAAAAAGTATTCCAGGTTTTCCCCATTATACCACACCATTTCCTCTTAGATATGCAAATGTGTTTATATATCAATATACAGGAACCAGCTGCAGTACAGGGATTCGGAGGACACTTGGCCTCTCTGTGGTGGGATACAGAGGTGACACTGTTAAGGGAAATCCCAAGTCTTGGACTTACATGCAGAGCTATTCTCCAGAAGCAATATACCACATGAGTCTATATATGAGTCCCTCCCACTTCAAAATAATTTGCCCCTTCTTTTCAAATAAGAAAATCATAATTCATCATGAACATAAATGCAATTATCCTCATGACCTGTGGTGGTGCAGTGCATAAAGCGTCAACCTGGAATGCTAAGGTTGCCAGTTCAAAACCCCGGGCTAGGGGTTCATATAAGAAGTCAAGGCTCATATAAGAAGCATCTACTACAAGTTGATACTTCCCATTCCTCAACCCCTTTTTTTTCTCTCTCTCTCCAAAATCAATCAATCAATAAATAATTTATTCATTTTTCCTCTGTGCGACCCACTTCAGTGCCTGCAGCCTATGGGCAGAGGCCAGGCAATGGTTCAGAGCCAGAGTTTGCTCTGGCATGGGGCACTACGACAGACCCAGGGGAACAGGCCTGTCATAAATCCAAACCCATGCATACAATAAATAAATTTTTAATGGTAAATCAATTATCCTTTAGTTCAGAGGTCCCCAAACTTTTTACACAGGGGGCCAGTTCACTGTCCCTCAGACCATTGGAGAGCCGGACTATAAAAAAAAACTATAAAGAAATCCTTATGCACACTGCACATATCTTATTTTAAAGTAAAAAAACCAAAATGGCAACAAATACAATATTTAAAATAAAGAACAAATAAATTTAAATCAACAAACTGATCAGTATTTCAATGGGAACTATGCTCCTCTCACTGACCACCAATGAAAGAGGTGCCCCTTCTGGAAGTGCGGCGGGGGCCGGATAAATGGCCTCAGGGGACCACATGCGGCCAGCGGGCCGTAGTTTGGGGACCCCTGCTTTAGTTGTTGCCCCTGAGGAAGGAACACAATGGTTTAATTCTTCCTCCTGGGAATGTGGGATTGCACGGTGGTTGGAAGTGATAGTTCATGGACTGGACTATACAAGTCTGAATGTTGATCCCATCTCTTCAGATCTGTTTAATCCGGTGCTATTTACATAACGTCTCTGAGGTTCATTTGAGATTTTGTGATAATTAAATTCATATAAACTCTATGTGCCTAGGATCCAGTAAGTCCTCAATGAATCTTAGTTACTATCATTTTTCTTTTCTTATTTAAAAGCATTTTCCTTATTTTATTTTGTAGCTTTTGTCATTTCCTCCAGGCTACATTGCATATAATATAGATACAATTCTATGAATCAAAGGATTCCCTTTATTTTATGTTGTCGTTTGAAATAAATGTGGCTTAGAAACTTTCATTATGAAAATATTTTCTATAATTAATTTATTCTACATTCTGATAATGATCTGAAGAAAAACAGCAGGACTTCTTCTTAAATTTAACATTTTGTCATGCCTATTCACACAAACCCAGTTTTATTTTGACTTTTCAAGAATAACTCATTGATACATAATATCTCATAAACCTCTCTCCCTTGCTTAGGTAAAATGTCAATTTTGGCTGTAGAATTTTTGTTCCAATCCTAAATAGCAAATTGGCAGTTAACCCTAACAATGGACAGGCAAAATTTATGAAAATTCAATCACAAAAAAAAAAGTCTGTGATGGAATCAAAAGTTCTGAATTCTGTATCTTATACCTATTAAGATGATTATTTTTAACAATAATAATAAAAGAAAATGAATATCAAGTGTTGGTGAGGATATGGAGAAATTGGAATCCTTATGCACTATTAGTAGAATTATAAAATGGTGCAACTGCTATGGAAAACAGTGTGGAGTTCCCTCAAAAAATTAAAAATAGAAGTACCATATGATCCAGCAATCTGATTTCTGGGTAAATATCCCAAATAATTGAAAACAGTGTCTCAAAGAGATATTTGCACAGCCATCACCATAGCAGCACTATTTACAATAGCCACAAAGTGGAAGCAACCCAAATATCCATCAATGGATGATTAACTGCATGCATCTTAAAGACATTATGCTAAGTGAAATGAGCCAGTCACAAAAAGAAAATACTGGATGATTCCACTTATCTCAATTATCTAAAATAGTCAAATTATTAGAAGTAGAATAGTTGGTTTCCACAGGGTAGGGGAAGAGAATAAAGGTTGTTTCATGGGTATAGAGTTACTACTGTGCAAGGCAAAAAGTTATGGAGATCTGTGTCACAACAATGTGAATATGCTTAACACTACTACACTGTAAACTTAAAAATGGTTAACATAGTAAAGTGTATGTTATGTATTTTTTTTACCATGATTAAAAAAAACAACAACATAGAATGTACAACTCTAAGTGTAAAGCCTAAAGTGTACCACTCTGGTAGGAGATGTTGGCAGTTGGGGGAGTGATAGGGGATATATGGAAACTCTGTACTTTCTGATCAATTTTTCTCTGAACCCAAAACTGCTATGAAAATGTATTTTTTGACCCTGGGTGTTTAGTTCACTGGATACAGCATTGGCCTCACGTATAGATGCCCCATGTTTAATTCCCGGTCAAGGCACACAAGAGAAGCAAACATCTGCTCTTCTCCCCCTCCCAATTCCCCTTCTCTCCTTCCTCCTGTCTCACAGCCAGTGGCTTGATTCATTCCAGCATCAGCCTCAGGCACTAAAAATAGCTCAGTTGATTCAGCATTGGCCCAATATGGGGGTTGCCAGGTGGATCCCAGCCAGGACAGATGCGGGAGTCTCTCTATCTCCCTTCCTCTCACTTAAAAAAAATTCATTTTTTAAAAATTTCTGAATTATTGAATATGTGAACACCGTAAACACCCAATGATGCCTTTAGAAAGACTTACCTTGCTATATTACAGGTAAGGATGTCAGTGGATGGCCTCAGAGACATTATCAGGATGTAACACAAGCTATAATGTATGGTCAATTCATGTTTCTTTGTAACTCAGTTTTATAATAGACAGTACTCCCTATTTCTTCATATGCAATTTAAGGAGCCATATTAAATAAACACTAAGTCCAACTTTACCAAGTTATGATTTTATGAGGCTAAAACTATAAACTTCATACATCAATTTCATTGAGTAAAAAGTTATAAAATAGACTGACTTAACTTGGCATTTGTTTATGTGATTCATGGTTGTGTAATACTTCCCAGATCCACCATTTAGAGATGCAACAAAAATGACTGTTTTTATGAATTACCACTCAACTATAATTAAATTTTTATATACAATAACTAAAAGCAATCAGTTGTCTGCCTTAAAAAATAACTTAGATCCACAGAATGTCATAACAATTTTTTTTGAAAGAGTGAAGTTTGACAAAGTATGTCTTCTAGTCATAATGGAAACACACTAAAAATAAATAGCAGAAGAAAATCTGAAAAATCCACAAAAATTTGGAATTAAAAGTAACAGTTTTAATCAATGTGTCCAAGAGGAAATCAGAAAGAAAATTAGAAAATACCTCAAGATAAATAAAAATAAAACTTATGTATGCAGGAATAGCAGTGGAAAGAGGGAAGTTTATAGCTATAAATATATACATTAAAAAAGAGAAAAAACAGCCCTGGCCGGTTGGCTCAGTGGTAGAGCGTCGGCCTGGCGTGCGGGAGTCCTGGGTTCAATTCCCAGCCAGGGCACACAGGAGAAGCGCCCATCTGCTTCTCCACCCCTCCCCCTCTCCTTCCTCTCTGTCTCTCTCTTCCCCTCCCGCAGCGAGGCTCCATTGAAGCAAAGATGGCCCGGGCACTGAGGATGGCTCTGTGGCCTCTGCCTCAGGTGCTGGAATGGCTCTGGATACGACAGAGCGATGCCCTGGAGGGGCAGAGCATCACCCCCTGGTGGGCATGCTGGGTGGATCCCGGTTGGGCGCATGCGGGAGTCTGTCTGACTGCCTCCCCGTTTCCAGCTTTGGAAAAATGGAGAAAAAAGAGAGAAAAAACAAACTAAACCTAGAGGCATCAGAAGAAAGGAAATAAAGATTAGAGAAGAAATAATAGAGAATAGAAAAACAATAGAATATAAATAAAACAGTAGAAACTTTGAGTTGGTTTTTTGAAAAGATCAACAAATGTTTAGCTATATTAATTAAAAGAAAAAGAGAAAAGACTTAAATAACTAAAATTAGAAATTTTAGAGGGGACATTACAACCAATGTCACAGAAATAAAAAGAATTATAAAAGAATATTATAAACAATTGTGTGCCAACAAAATGGATAACCTAGAAGAAATGTATAAATTCCTACAATTTACCAAGACTGAATCATAAAGAAATAGAAAATCTAAACAGACCAGTAATTAGTAAAGAGACTGAACCAGTAAGCCAAAACCTCATAACAAGGAAAGTCTTAGGAGCAAGTAGCTTCACTAGAGAACTCTAAACATTTAAAGAAGAATTAACACCAATATTTCTCAAACTCTTCCCCAAAAATTGAAAAGGAGGGAACACTTTTAATCTTATTCTATGAAGCCAGCATTACCCTGAGACAAAAGCCAGGCAAAAACAATAGAAGAAGACTCAAAACTAATATTCCTGTGAATATTGATAAAAAAAAATCCTCAGCAAACTGCTACAAAACAGAATTCAGCATCAGATTAAAAGGAGTATACATTGTACCAAGAGTATTTATTCCTAGAATGCAAGGATAGTTCAACATAAAAAAATCAATCTATGTAATGCATCACATCAATAGAATGAAGGACTAAAAACAACATGATCATCTTAATTGATAACTGGAAAAGCATTTAACAAGATCAACTTTTTTCTTCTGACAAGAAGGTAAAAAACATTCAACAAACTAGGAATAGGAGCAAATTACCTCAAAATATAAAGAATGAATGGGTCAAAGAAGAAATAAGTGCAGAGATCAAAAGATATATACAGACAAATGAAAATGATAATACGACATATCAGAATCTATGGGATGCAGCAAAAGCAGTGATAAGAGGGAAGTTCATATCACTTCAGGCATATATGAACAAACAAGAGAGAGCCCAAGTGAACCACTTAACTTCACACCTTAAGGAACTAGAAAATGAAGAACAAAGACAACCCAAAACCAGGTGAAGAAAGGAGATAATAAAAATCAGAGCAGAAATAAATGAAATAGAGAACAGAAAAACTATAGAAAAAATCAATAGAACAAGGAGCTGGTTCTTTGAAAAAATCAACAAAATTGACAAACCCTTGGAAAGACTTACCAAGGAAAAAAGAGAAAGAACTCATATAAACAAAATCCAAAATGAAAGAGGAGAAATCATCACGGACATCGTAGATATACAAAGAATTATTGTAGAATACTATGAAAAACTTTATGCCACTAAATTCAACAACCTAGAAGAAATGGATAAATTCCTAGAACAATACAACCTTCCTAGACTGAGTCAAGAAGAAGCAGAAAGTCTAAACAGACCTATTAGTAGAGAAGAAATAGAAAAAACCATTAAAAACCTCCACAAAAATAAAAGTCCAGGCCCAGACGGCTATACCAGCGAATTTTATCAAACCTTCAAAGAAGACTTGGTTCCTATTCTACAGAAAGTCTTCCAAAAAATTGAAGAAGAAGCAATACTTCCAAACACATTTTATGAGGCAAACATAACCCTTATACCAAAACCAGGCAAGGATGGCACAAAAAAAGAAAACTACAGACCAATATCTCTAATGAATACAGATGCTAAAATACTAAACAAAATACTAGCAAATCGAATACAACAACATATTAAAAAAATAATACATCATGATCAAGTGGGATTCATCCCAGAATCTCAAGGATAGTTCAACATACGTAAAACGGTTAACGTAATACACCATATCAACAAAACAAAGAACAAGAACCACATGATATTATCAATAGATGCAGAAAAGGCTTTTGATAAAATACAACACAATTTTATGTTTAAGACTCTCAACAAAATGGGTATAGAAGGAAAATATCTCAACATGATAAAGGCCATATATGATAAACCATCAGCTAACATCATATTAAATGGCACTAAACTGAAGGCTTTCCCCCTTAAATCAGGAACAAGACAGGGTTGTCCACTCTCTCCACTCTTATTTCATGTGGTACTAGAGGTTCTTGCCACAGCAATCAGACAAGACAAAGAAATAAAAGGCATCCATATCAGAAAAGAAGAAGTAAAGGTATCACTTTTTGCAGATGATATGATCCTATACATCGAAAACCCCAGAGAATCCACAAAAAGACTTCTAGAAACAATAAGCCAATACAGTAAGGTCGCAGGATACAAAATTAACATACAGAAGTCAAAAGCCTTTCTATATGCCAACAATGAAACAACTGAGAACGAACTCAAAAGAATAATCCCCTTCACGATTGCAACAAAAAAAATAAAATACCTAGGAATAAACATAACAAAGAATGTAAAGGACTTATACAATGAAAACTATAAACCATTGTTAAGGGAAATCGAAAAAGACATTATGAGATGGAAGAATATACCTTGTTCTTGGTTAGGTAGAATAAATATAATCAAGATGGCCATATTACCCAAAGCTATATACAAATTTAATGCAATTCCCATCAAAATTCCAATGACATTTTTTAAAGAAATGGAGCAAAAAATAATCAGATTTATATGGAACTATAAAAAGCCCTGAATAGCCAAAGCAATCCTAAAGAAAAGGAATGAAGCTGGGGGCATTACAATACCTGACTTCAAACTATATTATAGCGCCACAACAATAAAAAAAGCATGGTATTGGCAGAAAAATAGACACTCAGACCAATGGAACAGAATAGAAAGCCCAGAAATAAAACCACATATATATAGTCAAATAATTTTTGATAAAGGGGCCAACAACACTCAATGGAGAAAAGAAAGCCTCTTCAACAAATGGTGCTGGGAAAACTGGAAAGCCACATGCAAAAGAATGAAGCTGGACTACAGTTTGTCCCCCTGTACTAAAATTAACTCAAAATGGATCAAAGATCTAAACATAAGACCTGAAACAATAAAGTACATAGAAGAAGACATAGGTACCAAACTCATGGACCTGGGCTTTAAAGAGCATTTTATGAATTTGACTCCACAGGCAAGAGAAGTGAAAGCAAAAATTAATGAATGGGACTACATCAGACTAAGAAGTTTTTGTTCAGCAAGAGAAATTGATAACAAGATAAACAGACAGCCAACTAATTGGGAAATGATATTTTTAAACACCTGCTCAGATAAGGGCCTAATATCCAAAATATACAAAGAACTCATAAAACTCAACGACAAACAAACAAACAATCCAATAAAAAAATGGGAAGAGGATATGAACAGACACTTCTCCCAGGAAGAAATACAAATGGCCAACAGATATATGAAAAGATGCTCATCTTCTTTAGTTATTAGAGAAATGCAAATCAAAACTGCAATGAGATACCACCTCACACCTGTTAGACTAGCTATTATTAACAAGACAGGTAATAGCAAATGTTGGAGAGGTTGTGGAGAAAAAGGAACCCTCATCCACTGTTGGTGGGAATGTAAAGTAGTACAACCATTATGGAAGAAAGTATGGTGGTTCCTCAAAAAACTGAAAATACAACTACCTTATGACCCAGCAATCCCTCTACTGGGTATATACCCCAAAAACTCAGAAACATTGACTTGTAAAGACACATGCAGCCCCATGTTCATTGCAGCATTGTTCACAGTGGCCAGGACATGGAAACAACCAAAAAGCCCATCAATAGATGACTGGATAATGAAGATGTGGCACATATACACTATGGAATACTACTCAGCCATAAGAAATGATGACATCGGATCATTTATAGCAAAATGGTGGGATCTTGACAACATTATACGGAGTGAAATAAGTAAATCAGAAAAAAACAGGAACTGCATTATTCCATACATAGATGGGACATAAAAGTGAGACCAAGAGACATTGACAAGAGTGTGGTGGTTATGGGGGGAGGGGGGAGAGGGAGAGGGAAGGGGGAGGGGGAGGGGCACAAAGAGAACTAGATAGAGGGTGACAGGACAATCTGACTTTGGGTGTTAGGTATGCAACATAATTGAACTTTAAGATAACCTGGACATATTATCTTTGAATATATGTATCTTGATTTACTGATGTCACCCCATTAAAAATAAATACAATAAAATATATATATATATATATATAAAGATAATATATGAAAAGCTCACAGCTAGCAGCATACTCAATGGTGAAAGACTAAATAGTTTTCCTCTTAGATCAGGAACACAATAAGGATGCTCATTCTCTATTGAACATCATGTTGGCAGTCCTAACCAAAGCAATTAGACAAGTGAAAAAAAGCTTTCAAACTGGAAAGGAAAAAGTAAAATTATCTGTTCACAAATGACACAATCTCATATTACAGAAACCCATAAAAAATGTTAGAACTAATTAAAAAATTAATCAAAGTTGCAGGGTACAAAACACACAAAAAAATCAGTTGTATTTCTGTACACTAATAATAAGCACTGGCAAAAGAAAATTATGATCCCAATCACATTATCATAAAAAGGATAAAATATCAAGAATAAACCTAGTCAAAGAAATGAGATCTGTATACTAAAAAATACAAAACATTGCTAAAAGAAATGAAAGAAAACACAAATAAGTGGGAAGACATCTCATGTTCATGAATTGAAATACTAACTGTTAAGATGTCATTAGTATCCAAAGTGATCTACAGAGTCAATGCCATCTCTATCAAAATCCTGTAGCATTTTTGTAGAAATAGAAAATTTTATCTTAAAATTCAAATGGAATTTCAAGGGACTCTGAATAGTCAAAATAATTTTGGAAAACAAAATAAAAAGTTGGAGGACTCACACTTTGTGATTTCAAACATATTATAAAGCTGCAGTAAACAAGCAAAACAAAACAGTGTGATATTGGCAGAAAGACAGAAAAATGGAGATTCCAAGATGACGACAAAGTAGGCAGATGGTCCAGTTGCCACCTCCAAGGACCAAATCGAATTAAACTTAATTTGAGAACAATTATCTTGAAAAACCAACTTGGTACCAAACAAAGAGGAGTCTTTAACCAAGCATCACAGAAGAAGCTACATCGAGACTGGTAGAAAGGGCGGAGATGTGAAAAAGGCTGACCCACTCCCAGGAGCAAGTGGTGGCTGAGGGTCCAGAGGGACTCTCACTGTGAGAAGGGTTGCCCAAGAGGTGTGGTTCCTCAGCCCAAGGCTGAACCTCCAGCTTTGAGCTCCAGAGCCTAGAAGAGGCGCCCACACAGCATATGGCAGTGAAAAGAGCTGAGGTTTCTGTCTGTAAGAAAGAAACAGAGCTTTTGAAGATGCAAGCTTCATCTTAAAGGGCCAGCAGAGAAATTCTTATTCATACCACTTACCCAGGGCTCTGGTGGAGGGAGAGCTAAGACGACTAGAGTTGCATGAGGAGAGTGTAAAGTTGGAGGCCCAGGGAGAGACAGCATAGGGGTGGCCACTGGAACTCCTGTGCTGAGTCACTCTCCAGTACTGCAGTCACCATCTTTCTTGGGTGGAGCAGTCCCCTCTGAGCAGAATCAGCCTGGTGAACAGCAACTGCTTCGCCCTCCTGCCCCCTGGATCATTCTGAGAAGCCTGGGTTGTTCTGAGAAGCCAGGAAGCAAGGGGCCTGTCAGTGACTCAGTTTTCTGGCGTTGAGGCCTGAGCCTCTCCCCCCATCCTTCACATGCTCCCGAATGTATGACTGGTGCTTCTGCCTCACAGGACACGCAGTAAAAACTATGTGGACTGCAGTCAGACCGCACCCAGGGGTCTCAGAGGCCACACCCACCAGAGGTTTTTTCAGTGGCCAAACCCCCCAAAAAAGCCAACAGACAGAGGCTGCAGGAGGCAGGACTCAGGGAACCTTGGCCTTTTAAGTGGACCTTCCCCCAGCTGCAGTGTGGGTAAAAGCCAACCTTGGTGTGCAGCTTGATATTTCCATGTACACCTGGACCCAAAAGAAGCAGCCACAAATTCTAGATTGCTTGTAGCTCCAAGAAGGTTGTGGAGGGCCAGTCACAGGCAGTGTCTTCCAATGGTCTGCACTGGGTTCCCTCCAAAGAGGCCCAGGGCTGGCACATCCAGTGGCCAGCTGTGGAGAGCATTAGTTTAGGATATAACCCTTGTTAGTGGAGTATCCTAAGGAAGGATTCCTCATATCTGGCCCAATTAAGGCGAGTTCTGCTCTCTGTGATTAGCACTGGCACAGTGGCTCATGTGTATTGGACAGGGTGGAACTTCACAGCCAGCCAGACTGGGTTCTGGATATCCTGCCCTGCTAGGCTAGATTCCAAAGAAAGAAAAGAGAGAGTCTTGGAGCATGGACATTTAAAGTGTGGGTCCGCCTGACCTGTGGTGGCACAGTGGATAAATCGTCAACCTGGAAATGCTGAGGTTGCCGGTTCGAAGCCCTGGGCTTGCCTGGTCAAGGCACATATGGGAGTTGATGCTTCCAGCTCCTCCCCCTTTCTTTCCTCTCTCTCTCTCCTCTCTAAAATGAATAAATAAAATTTTTTAAAAATTTAAAAAAAAATAAAAATAAAAAATAAAGTGTGGGTCCCCATGACCCTATTGTTGAGTGTGGTCTAGGGGCTTAGCCACTTTCAAGAAAGGGCACAGTCAGCCCCAGGAGAAGACTCTCTCAGTCTTCCTCCCTGAGTCCAGGGTCTCAGCAACTGTACGAACTTCTGCAGAGGTTACTGTTGCACCCACTCAATTTAAACCGACTGCTCAACTTGCTGGGTAGAAATAAAATTTGAGTATCCAGCAGTGGCTGAGGGGTTAGGCTCTGTGGTAGGGCCACATTCCCCATACTGAGCTCCTGATGAAGAGACCCCTGAATTAGGGGCCCCACTAACCTTGTATTCCCAACCTTAACTGCCCTAACCCTCCAAGCTTGCAACCTTTAGAGGGGTTGGTTGGGTGAGGCCAGTCTGAGCCCACACTACAGTCTTTCTACAAAAGATTCTGTGGGAAGACCAGGGAGCTATAAGAGGAGGTAGAGCAGTTAAAAAGTGGAGGCAAAGCTTATGGAATTTGGGGTTTTTACAGAGCTGGTGTCACCTCTAAGCAGGAAGAAGCTGCTCCTTATACACAGGTTGGCTCCTCCCACACTACCTAGGCACAGAAAACACAGACACAAAAAACAAACAGAGTAGTAGCTCCAGACAGGTAGCTCACAGAAGGTTACAAATAATGGCTGAAGCCAACCAAGAAGACCTAGAACCAACACAATCAGTAGGGGGTGGCAGAAAGCAAAACCCAAGACTCAGCTAACTACACAAGCAGCACGTACAATAGAGGAGTCCAGCAGGTATCAGACATGGTGGAGAATAAATATGCCCAACAGGACAGACGCTGCACAGTGTCTAATACACATGATCAAGGTGGACCCTAAGAGCCAGCCAGCCTGAAAAGATAACCACAACCACCAAAGGACCAACTGCATTCAATACTCACATACAATAGGAAGAAAAATACTACCCTCAAGAAACATTCTTAGAGCAAGGAAAACAGGTGGCCTGGAGGTCATTACCATTTATATCATCTTCCTCATAAAGACACCAAAACAAATTTTAAAGTTATACAGTGCTACCTAATACAGACAAAATGGGAAGACAAAGAAATACAGCCCAAATAAATCAACAGGAGAACTCCCCAGATAAAGAACTAAATGAAATAGAAGAAGCCAAGCTACCAGATTCAGAGTTTATAATAATAGTTTTTAGAATGCTTAAGGATATTAGAGCAACAATGGATGGTCATAATGAGTACCTAAATAAAGAGATAGCAAGCATCAAAAAGGAAATTGAAATCATAAGAAAGAACCAGTCAGAAATGGCAAATAATATATCAGAAATGAAGACTGCAGTAGAAGGAATCAACAGCAGGCTGGATGAAGCAGAGGATCAAATCAGCGATTTAGAGGACAAAATAAATAAAATTAAGGAATCAAAGCAGCAAAAAGAAAAGAGGCTCAAAAAGACTGAGGAAACTCTAAGAGACCTCTGTGACAACATGAAGAGAAACAATATCCGCATCATAGGAGTTCCTGAAGGAGAAGAGAATGAACAAGGGATAGAGAACTTGTTTGAAGAAATCATAGATGAAAACTTTCCTAAATTGATGAAGGAAAAAGTCACACAAGTTCAAGAAGCACAGAGAGTCCCATTAAAGAGGAACCCAAAGGGGCTATCACCAAGACACATCATAATTAAAATGCTAAAGTTAGACAAAGAAAGAATACTAAAAGCTGCAAGAGAAAAGCAGTGAATTACCTACAGAGGAGCCCTCATAAGGATGACATCTGACTTCTCAATAGAAAACTTGAGTTCAGAAGGGTTTGACAAAAAATATTCAAAATGAGGCAAAACAAAAACCTACAACCAAGACTAGTTTATCCAGCAAGACTATCATTTAAAATAGAAGGAGAAATAAAAAGCTTCCCCGACAAAAAATGACTCAAAAAATTCATTACAAACAAACCAGTAATGCAAGAAATGTTAAGGGGCCTGCTATAAAAACAGTAAAGGGAAAAAAAGAAATAGAGAGAAAGAGGATTGTAGATTTAAAGAATAAAATGGCAATAAATAAGTACATATCAATAATAACCTTAAATGTAAATGGATTAAATGCTCCAATGAAAAGATATAGGTAACTGCATAAATAAGAAACCAGGACCTGTACATATGCTGTCTACAAGAGACCCACCTCAGAACAAAAGATACACATAGGCTGTAAGTGAAAGAATGGGAAAGAAGTATTTTATGCAAATGGAATGGAAAAAAAAGCTTGGGTAGCAATATTTATATCTGACAAAATAGACTTTAAAACAGAGACTATAATAAGGAATAAAGAAGGTCACTATGTAATGATAAAGGGAGTAATCCAACAGAAGGATATAACCACTGTAAATATTTATGCACATAATATAGGAGTAACCAAATATATAAAGCAAATCTTGATGAACATAAAGGGTGAGATTGACAGAAATACTGTAATAGTAGGGAATTTTAATACCCCACTAATATCAGTGGATAGATCCTCCACACAGAAAATAAACAAAGAAACAGCAGCCTTAAATGACACATTAGATCAACTGGATTTAATTGATATCTTCAGAACCTTTCACCTCAAAGCAGCAGAATATACATTCTTTTCAAGTGCTCATGGTACATTCTCAAGGATAGATCACATGTTAGGATACAAAGTGAGTCTCAATAAATTTAAGAACATTGAAATCATATCAAACATCTTCTCTGATCACAATGGCATGAAACTAGAAATCAATTACATTAGAAAAACTGGAAAACATTCAAACACTTGGAGGCTAAATAGCATAATATTAATAACGAATGGGTTAACAACAAAATCAAGAAAGAAATAAAAAAAATTTCCTTGAAACAAATTAAAATGAACATACAACAACTCAAAATCTATGGGACACAGCAAAGCAGTCCTGAGAGGGAAGTTCATAGCATTACAGACATACCCTAAGAAGCAAAAAAAAGCTGAAATAAACAATTTAACCTTGCACCTAAAATAGCTAGAAAAAGAATACCAAATAAAGCCCAGAAAAAGTAGAAGGAAGGTAATAATAAAGATCAGAGTGGCAATAAATGACATAGAGGTTAAAAAGCAATACAAAATATCAATGAAACCAAGAGCTGGTTCTTTGTAAAGGTAAACAAGATTGATGAACTTTTAACCAGACTCATCAAGAAAAAAAGAGAGAGGACTCAAATAAATAAAATTAGAAATGAAAGTGGAGAAGTAACAAGCGACTCCACAGAAATACAAAGGATTGTAAGAAAATACTATGAAGATCTATATGCCAAAAAAATTGGACAACCTAGGTGAAAAGAATAAATTCAGCCCTGCTGGTTTGCTCAGTGGTAGAGCGTCAGCCTGGCGTGCAGGAGTCCCAGGTTCGATTCCTGGCCAGGGCACACAGGAGAAGCGCCCATCTGCTTCTCCACCCCTTCCCCTTTCCTTCCTCTCTGTCTCTCTCTTCCCCTCCCACAGCCAAGGCTCCATTGGAGCAAAGATGGCCCAGGCGCTGGGGATGGCTCCATGGCCTCTGCCTCAGACGCTAGAGTGGCTCTGGTCGCAACAGAGCAATGCCCCGGATGGGCAGAGCATCGCCCCCTGGTGGGCGTGCTGGGTGGATCCTGGTCGGGCGCATGCGGGAGTCTGTCTGACTGCCTCCCGGTTTCCAGCTTTAGAAAAATAGAAAAAACACACAAAAAAAAAAAAAAAAAGAATGAATTCCCCCATCCTGCTAGACTTTATTGTTCTTGAGGGAAACAGACAAGAAACAATAAGCAATAAAATGAATAAATTATAAAAACATAGGAGGTATAAATAGTATAAAATAGAAAATGTGAAGATAGGTAAGGGGGAAGAGGGTAGAGTCAGAGGTGGAAGAGTTTTAAATTTTTCAATAGGGTCATCAGGACAGGCCTCTAAGATAGTAACAACGGATCAAATACTTAAAGATGGTTAAGAATGTAGGGAAAAGTGCTTCAGGCAGAGCTACTGCAATACGTATTCTTAATGAATATGTAAGTTTTTTCCAATCTCTTACTATTACAAACAGTGCCCTGAAAACATTTTTGTTCAATCTTATTGAGGCACGTGCAAGTTCCTCTGGAGAATATACCCAACAGCTGAACAGCTGGATCATAGGTATGAGTGTTTGCACTTCACTAGAGGTTACCAAATTGCTCTGAATTTGTTTTCCGACTAAGCACTGTATGGGAGTTACAATTTCTTCACTCCCCCACAGTACGGTACTTGGTATTTATAGATATTTTGTTAACAGTATATGACATTACTGTGTTATTTTAGTTTTTATTTCAGTGTCTGTTGGTGACATTCAGCATCTTTTTATATGTTTATTGACCATATGTATTTCCTTTTTAGTTAATTCTTGTGTATATCTTTTCTCATTTTGTATTGTTTTAAAATTATCTTCTTATTGATTTGAAGTTCATATATTATGATTACTAATCTTTTATCAATTCAATACATGCATTAATTTTCTTTTGCTGCTGTAACAAATTGCCACAAATTTAGTGACTTAAAACAACACATCTATTACACATACATTCCCATAGGTTAGACGGTTGACAGGGGTCAGTGGGCTGAAATGAAAGTGTTGGCTGGGCTGCTTTTCTTTATGGAGCCTGAGAAAGAGAACCCATTTCCTTGCTTCTAGGGGCCAGCCATCCACATATAATGTCTAGATTATTCTGAGAGAATAATGATGTCTCTAAAATATTGAATCTTTCCAACTATAACATGGTCTATCTCTCCACTTCTTCAAAATGTTTACATCATCGATAATATTCATAATTTACTCCATAAGTTCATGAACACATAAAGGTTTATGCTTATGCATCTTTAGTAATATTATTTGAGGTATCTTATACATTTAACTTGTATTATAAATGGGATGTTTTAATTATGCTTTTAATGTTATTATAAATGCTTTCAAACATATAAAAGTAAAATTTCATAAAAAAAACCCAGGGGCTCTTTCTCCAGACTCAACAACCACCCAATTTCACCACATTTACATTACCTCTCACTTTGATCTTTCTTACTTACTTTTTAAAATACTCTACTTTTGCTGAGGTACAATTTACATACAATTTTAATAGACCTTAAGAGCAAAATATAGAATTTTTTTATTAGAATATAAAATGTGTATATAGTCAGCTTGGGCTGCTGTAACGAACACCATAGACCGGTTGGTTTACAACAGAAGTTTGTTTCCTCACAGTTCTGGAAGCTGGGAGTCCAGGGTCAGGTTCTGGTGCGAGCTCGCTTCCCAACCTGCAGATGGGGCCCATCTCACAGAGTCTTCGCATGGGGCCACCAATCTTATAGATTAAATCCCTACTCTTTTTATCTCATTTACTTTTAATTATCTCCTGCGACTTCCATCTCCAAATACTGTCTGATGGAGGGTTAGGGTGCCAACCTAGGAATTTGATGGGGAGGGGCACAATTCAGTCCATAGCAACCTCTATCCCCAGAAAGTTTCCTTGCGTCCCTGTGCCCCCAGTTCTTTCTGCCCTCCACCTCCATCCTCAATCCCACAGGAAACCACTCTTCTTATTTCTGTCTTAAATGTAATAAAAGTGTCCTTTTGCATCTTGCATTTTTCACTCAACATCCTGGCTTAGATATTTGTTCATGTTGGTACGTGTTGAGTAATTCATTGTTTTTGACTGCTGACTAGTATTCTAATGTATAAATATGTCACACTTTGCTTATTCCTTCTACCTGTTGTGGGACATGTGGGTCGTTTCAAGTTTGGGTTAGTATAAATAAAGAATACGAATATGCTTATAAAAGTCTTTTTATGGACATATGTGTCAATTCTCGAGTAAATATTGAGAACTCATAGGAAACACATATGTTTAACTTTATAAAAAAGGTAATAAGAAACTGCCAAACAGTTTTTCAAAGTTCCAGTAGAGTTGCACATCCCCAGTAGCAACTTATGAGAATTACAGTTGCAGGTCCTTACTTACATTTGGTGTTGTCAGTCTTTTTAATTTTAATTTTAGTTATTCTACTTGGTATGAAGTGGCATTTCCTTGTGAAGTAGTTTTACATGGGTTTACTCGCCTTTCATAAAACATTTTTATTGTATTGTTAATCATTTTATTTCTGAGTTGTTCAGTGTTCTTCATATACTCCAGCTACAAGTTCTTTGTTGGATATAGAAAAATATTTATAGAATATAAGTAATATTGCAAATACTATTTTCCCTTAACCCGTAGATCATTGTTTTTTTTAATATTTTTTCAGTATTATTGAAGTATAATTGGCAATAAAATTGTAATATATTTAAAGCGTACACCAGGATGATTTGATATACATATGCACAAAACAGGATTCCTCACAGTTAGTTAACTAACACTTCCATCATCTCATATATTTATCTTTTTTATGAGAACATTTAAGTCTTACTTTCTTAGCAAATTTCAACCATACGATATAGTGTTTTCATCCGTATTTACCATGTTTTACATTAGCTCCTCAGATTTTACTCATCACTGTTTACTAACCTCTGTGTCCCCCACCGCCCAGCACCTGGCAACCACTCCCACTCTCTGTCTCTGTGAGTTTGAGTTTTTCAGATTGCACACATTAGTGAGATCATACGGTATTTGTCTTTCTCTGTCCAGCTGGTTTTAGTTAATATAATGCTCTCAATGTCCATCCATCTTGTAGCAAACAGAAGGATTTCCCTTTTTCCTGTTGCTAAATAATATTCCCCTGGTTGTGTGTGTGTCACAGTTTCATTATCTATACAAACACTTACTTTGTTTTCATAATGTTGCAATGAACATGGGAATGCAGATATCTCTTTGATATCCTGATTTCATTCTCTTTGGATATGTATCCAGAGGTAGGATTGCTAGATCATATGGTAGTTTTATTTTTAATTATTTGAGGAACCTACATACTGTTTTCTACAGTGGCTGCACCAATCTGCATTCCCACCAACAGTGTGCCAGGGTTCCCTTTCTCTACACCCTTGCCAACATTGTACCTTGTCCTTTTGATGCTAGTCATTCTAAGAGGTGTGAGGTGATATCTCATTGTGGTTTTGATTTGCGTTTCTAGATGATTAGTGATGTTGAGCACCTTTTCACGCATTTATTAGCCATTTGTAAGTATTCTTTGAAGAACTGTCTATTCAATTCTTCTGCCCATTTTTTTTTCTTTTTTCTTTTTTTTTTCTTTTTTTTTTTTTTTTTTTTTTGTATTTTTCTGAAGTTGGAAACGGGGAGGCAGTCAGACAGACTCCCACATGTGCCCAACCGGGATCTACCTGGCACACCCACGAGGGGGCAATGCTCTGCCCATTTGGGGCATCACTCTGTTGCAACCAGAGCCATTCTAGCGCCTGAGGCAGAGGCCATGGAGCCATCCTCAGCGCCCGGGGCCAACTTTGCTCCAATGGAGCCTTGGCTGCGGGAGGAGAAGAGAGAGACAGAAAGGAAGGAGAGGGGGAGGGGTGGAGAAGCAGATGGCTGCTTCTCCTGTGTGCCCTGGCCGGGAATCGAACCTGGGACTCCAGGCACGCCAGGCCAACGCTCTACCACTGAGCCAACAGGCCAGGGCCTGTCCATTTTTTAATTGAATTGTTTTTGTTTTGTTTTGTTTTGTTTTGAGTTATGTGAGTATTTTGGAAATTAACCCCCTTCTCAGATATACAATTTGCAAATATTTTCTCCCATTCTATGGTTGCCTTTTCATTTCATTGGTGGTTTCCTTTAGTGAGAACCTTTTTAGTTTTATGTAGACCCATTTTCATTATGTTTTTATACATATTTTAATAAGCAAAAATTATCTATTTATTGAAATAAAATTGACATTTAAAACCTGCACATATTAGAGGGTATAATTTGATGGCTTGTAGGCATATACCTGTAAAACCATTACTACATTTAAGATAATGGAGATTCGCAAAAACCTCCTCAAAGTTTCTTTTTTGGCCTTTTGTAATCTATTCCTCCCTCCTTCCCTCTTCCTAGATACATAGTCTTACTAAATCTGCTTTACGTCACTATATATTAGTTTGTATTTTCTAGAATTTTATGTAAAAGGAATTATACTTTATATACTCTATTTTTGTCTGGCCTCTTTCACTTAGCATAATGATTTTGAGATCAATCCTTATCAATAGTTCACTCCTACTGATGAAAGATTATTTTTACCAATACAATAACACCGCTACCTCTTCCTCCTGTCTCCCTCTCCCTCCTCCTCTAGATGGTCAAGGCGCACTAGGGAGTATCCCTACTGACCAAGATGGCAAGGGAGAGGCTCTTTTAGCAAGCACGCTGAAAGCTACAAAGATGAATGGACAGGGTCCCAGTGGGCCAAAAGCTGGAAACATGAGTGATCAGGGCCCCAACGAGCTAAAAGCTAGCAGGACAATTGCACAGGGAAGAAACCTCCTCCCTATCCCGGTAAGAACTGCGGGCTTAAGCAGGAAGGAGAGGTGGCCTTTGAGATACGAGTCCACCATTCTCCCCATTCTCCCAGGCTGCGGCACCTGAATAAACCTCTTTCCTTTTGCACCAGCACCTACTCATGATTTTTAATTTTGTTGCTGTAGGCAAGTGAATCTGCATTTGCATTGTTTCGTTACACTCCTTCTTCTCCTTTCCCAGCTTTCCCAGATTCTTCTAACTTTAAGAAAATGAATAACAGCTTGCCAGAAATCATTTTTTAGATCCTACCATTATGTTATGGTAAAAGATATATTTCAAAATAGCAAGTGGTGGTACCTCATATCCATGTCTGTAGGCTGCTGCAGGATTTTAAGGTAAAAGATCAAAGCTGTGATATTTTATGCAAAGATTGGCTCTAGATATTTAAGAAGCACCATACAGAAATTTTTAAAAGTGATTTTGTGATATTTGCCCTATAGTCTCTGTTTACCCCAAGTAAGTTTTGTGATTTGTTCCTCACTCTGTAGTGAGTCAAAAACAAAAAAGTTCCAGGTTCGGCTCCTGGCTGGCTCGCCAAAAAAAAAAAAAGAAAAGAAAAAGAAAGAAACAACATAAATATTAAAGTTCATTTCAATGTTGGGTAAATTTTTGTTTATAGATGCCAATAAAACTTTTTTGTTTGAAAAAAAATCCCTCCTTCTCCTCCTCTCTCTTTCTTCCTTTCGGATTCCTCTTGCCTGTCTCTGCCTTCAAGTGCTGGTTGATGTCATATAACTCTATCATTTCTTAAGCAAGAAGAAGTTATGAAAGGTTTTTGAAAAGAATAATAGTATATTTCAGACATCTATGTATATTGGATTTTTACAAAATCTATATAGAAGCTCTTTGCTATATTTGTGTGTATATTTCATAGATATATGAAAACATGATAAACACAGGAAAATTGCTCCTCCCAGAGCACTAATCACTCTTCTCCGCTGTAGAATCAGCACAACAAATTATCTTGTCTTGACATAGATTCTTTCTCCAGAGCAACTGTAATTGACTTTTGAGATATGACATGATGAAATATAAGTACTGTGCCACATTGGCAAGTGGCAGGAATAAAACATAGGGCATTCTGAAAAGCAGGTGCTTTTTCTTAGAGATGCATGTTTCTGAAGCAAGGTGGGTGCCCTCATTTAGAAAGATGTCTGGTATCCAATACTGTTGTCAAATAATAGTCACATGCATAACTCCCTTGAGAAAGGAACTACTGTACCCAGTTTCTTCTTTGCTACCCTTTCAAGTCATGGAAGTAAAGTTAATTTTGTAGTTCAAGATGCACGCCATTGCCTTGGTATAATAATAACAGCCCTAGTAATAATACTAATAACTTACATGGGCTGAGTTTTTATGTGCCAGGTCCTGTTCTGGGTACTTTACATATATTAATTAATTAAATCCTCATAACCTCCCTATAAGATAGGTACTATTATTATTATTTCCATTTTGCATATGATGAAACTCAGGAACAGAGAGAATAAATAAATGTATCATGGATATATCCCATAGACCCCCCAAACTGTTCTGCCTCCTGTCTCTCTAAGAACTATCTCTCATTCCTCCTGTCACCCACAGGAAATGTTGACAGATAATATACAGGACACCAGTTGCATGTGAAGTTCAGATAAATAGCAAATAGCTTTTCAGTACCAGTGCATCTCAGGCACTATTTGAGACATACGTACATTTAAAATTATCTGACGTTTTGATTTGCTAAACTTGGCAACTCGACCCAGTTGCTCTGTGTTCTCTCTACCTCAAAATTTCTTGTCAAGAAAATTATAGCTACCTCGCTTATTCTTTGAAAGTTGAATTCAATCTGTTTTCTTTCCCAGGTGTAGTTGCCACTTAAGCTTCAGTGAACAAGGAAGGGAGGTTGTAGGGGAGGGGCTAGAGAGAGAAAGTTTGTTTCATAGCCCTCAGAACCCAGTAGAGGTCTCTATGTACTTAGTACTATCTAGAGATAATCTGGATGAATATCAGGATGAACATCAAGAGAATCTTTGTTCAGACTATCCCTGTTAGGCCAAGAGCATCATTTCCAGGGTTTCTCTACCCCAGTACTACTGATATTTTTCCAGATAATTCTCTGTAGTGAGGGGATATCCCATGCATTGTAAGATATTTAGCAGCATCCCTAACCTCTACCCACTAATACCAATACCACCCACCCTTCCAATTGTGAAAATTAAAAATGTCACCAGACATGGCTAAATGTCCCCTGGGAGAAGAAATTCCCTTTGGTTGAGAACCACTAATCTAGAATAATCCCAAAACAGGAACCTCCTGGAAGGTCAATCCATGAAACCTTAGACTGAAATAGACATTCCCTGTCCTACCTGGAACAAATCAGGTGAGTCTGCAATCAGTGTTGGTATTATCGAAGAAGTAGGCTCCAGAGCTTCTCTTCATTGCATTTGTTTAGTTTGCATTTGTCTAGTTTGCCTTCACCGGACCAGTAAAGGACTCACAGTTTTCAAGGGATAGTCCCATTCATATAAATAGACAAGGAAGAATTATAAGAATTGGCTTCATCTAGTTAATTTATATACAAAACCTGATACAGTAAATCAGGTTTGATGGGTTTATTCTTAGTTCTGTCTTGTTTTCTAGAAATCTCATTTAACGATGGACTCCAAAGCCATTTACTATGGCTTAAAAAGCTTTGGCTATGGGCCCTGGCCGGTTGGCTCAGTGGTAGAGCGTCGGCCTGGCGTGCAGAAGTCCTGGGTTCGATTCCCGGCCAGGGCACACAGGAGAAGCGCCCATCTGCTTCTCCACCCCTCCCCCTCTCCTTCCTCTCTGTCTCTCTCTTCCCCTCCTGCAGCAGAGGCTCCATTGGAGCAAAGATGGCCCGGCCGCTGGGGATGGCTCCTTGGCCTCTGCCCCAGGCGCTAGAGTGGCTCTGGTCGCAACAGAATGAAGCCCTGGAGGGGCAGAGCATCGCCCCCTGGTGGGCAGAGCGTCGCCCCCTGGTGGGCGAGCCGGGTGGATCCCGGTCGGGCGCATGCGGGAGTCTGTCTGACTGTCTTTCCCCGTTTCCAGCTTCGGAAAAATACAAAAAAAAAAAAAAAAAAAAAAAAAAGGATTGGCTATGGACAGCATTACAAAGAAGTTTATAAAGCTGTCCTAAAAGCATAACTATTTTTCCAATACTTAACTTTTATATTAACTTTTTTAAAAGTCAGAGTACCTCTGCTTACAGCTTTAGAGTGCAAATGATGAAGCTTGGATACAACAAGACAACGCCTATAAATGTGCAAAATACTAGTAGCTATGTAACCCAGAAACATCAATGTAAGTCCTACCAAAAAGCATGAAGTTATCCCCAGAGAAAGAAGGGGCATCAGTGACCAGGTCTGTGGTTCTAAAAGATGGCTTTGTGTGCAGTGTGTGGGGGAAGACTGGTGACAGAGAGGTTAATCCAGAAGCATCACAGTGATCAGGTGATAGATGAGGTGGCCTGGATTGGGACAGTGCCAGTGAGGAAAGAGAGAAGAAAACATCGAGGAGAAGGGGAGAAATGTGGAGGCAGATGCAACAGAACTTGGAGATTGAATAGTTGTAGGGGTAAGGGTAAAAGGAATCTGGGTTCTACCCAGATATCAATATATTGGTACAGTTATTGATCCAAGAAACACAAAAAGTATGAAGGTGAGGGGATAGATGGACTTAACTTGGAACATAGTACATTCTCCATAATCATTTCCTACACATAGGCTTCTGCTGCAGAAATAGTTTTAGATGCCCCATTAAATGGTGCAAGGCTGATCTAAGGATGGGTGAATGGGCATGCAGCCTCTATTGGCAGGTGGTAGAAAAGGTGCACGGGGCTCCATAAGAGAACGCTACCTGTTTGAGAAATAAAACAAAAACTGTGAACCTAGTGAAATGCTGACAGCCGAATCTCAGATACGCATGAGGTGCGGGAAGGCTCAGTGATTGAACTGTGAACTGATCCTTCACTTTCAAAAGCCCCTAGATGGGCCAGGCACCAAGCGTGGTAAAGAGAGAATCACCCCTGAGTGAACTTGAGAAAAAGAGATGATGAAGTTCTTGTCCCAGAAGGGGCTCAGAAGATAAGAGGAGATGGAAATAACTTTTGTGGACATTGTATTATAGAGATAAAGGGAATTTCCATAGAAACAGCACATGGATTCTAAGGCAAGTGTTGGACAATCCCTCAGCCCCATCACCCTTTCTATCTAACGTGAAATCCGGAGAGACTCAAGTTCCTGAGCACATCCACTAGAAGTGACCTCCTTCGCATTAAGACTGCCTCCTAATGGGGTAAAAGTTTCAACATCAGGTCAGGGAGAGAGGGAGCATTCTGGAGTTTTGGCATACAGAGAGCATTAATCCTCCAACACACTCAGAATTTGTGTAAAGGGTACCTAGGAAAGAGTGCAGCGGCATGTATCGACTAATTACTAAACACTGTGGTAAGGCTCTATGCCATGTGCGTTTCATTCATTAACCCATTTTATTTTCACAGTGAGGTGGGCACTACTAACACCACCCCACGTAAAAAAAAAACTAGTGCTTAGACAAGTCAAGCAACTTACTCCATAACAGACAGCTAAGAAGAGCAGCATTTGAAACCTGGTATGCTTGGCTCCGAAGCTCAGACTCATAACCACAGTGCTATTGCCATGAGTCTGCAGCTCAGGAGAGCCATGAGAGCTCTTGAGAGAAAGCACTCGGGCCGTCCTATACCATTCAGCCATTCGGGGAAAATAGATTGGAGCTGCTTCGTACGAGACTGGGGTGAGAGAAGGCTATTTTCTGCCACAAGAATGAGCCTCTCCTTATTCTTACTGCAGGAAATAGCTTCCCTCTCTCTCCCAGCAGTGCAAGGAGCTGACAGGGAAAATTGGGCTCATTAAGTTGATCACACCCCTACTGCCTTACAATCTGAGAATGTGGTTAGAAATGGAGATATTTTACAATGAACATCACAAAAAAGTCAGGCCCTGTTATTAAATCCTTTTGAAAAAGATTTGTGCAAGGGAGGAATGTAGGTCTTCAAATAAAAGAGTTTGAAAAGACTCTAAGAAATGTGGTCTCCTTCAAAGCTACTCCAGACATTTACTTCTTATCCATGGACTTCATAAATTATTGAAATGAAATCTACACATTCTTAACAGATTCCACTTAGACTTAAATTAAACTTATAGAACTTATCTAGGTTAATTCCACTTTGACAAAGCAAGGCAGATTCTCCAGTTTGTGGGTTGAGCAGGTTTCTGGAAGCCAGGGGAAAGTGTGGAAAGAAGGGAGAGTTCTGCCCTCTCGTGCCAAAAAAACCTGGGATGGCTTTGCTCCACCTGGGATGGCTTTGCTCCAGTGTTCCCATTACATAAAGGGGAGGCTGGCTCTTGGCCTCGCTTGACACTCACTTGGTAGCGAGGGGCCAGGGCTCCAGACTGCACACTGCCATGCTGGTCTTTTCCTCTGTTTTCTGTCTGTTTATTGTGAGGAGTTGTCAATGTGCTTTTTGGGGAGATCCGATCTTTCCCACATTTTTGCCATTAAAAATTTCCTACTTTCATGAAGTGATGAGCATATAGATCCCAGTGTTAGTTTTCTATTGCTGTTATAACAAATTACCACAAATACTGGCTTTAAAAACCACAGATTTATTATTTCACAACTCTGGAGCTTAGAAACCAAAAATGGGTAAGCACAACTACATTTCTTCTGGAGGGTCTAGGGACAATCTGTTCCCTTGACTTTTCTAGCTTATCACAGTCTCCTGCATTCTTTGGCTTGTAGCCCCTCCCTCCATGTTTACAGCCAGCAGCTTGGCATTTTCCCTTCTCTCTCTGACTTTGACCCTTTTACCTCCCTCTTGCAAAGATTCTTGTGATTACATTGGGCCCACCTGGATCTTCCCGAATAATCTTCCCATCTCAAGATTCTTAACTTAATCACATCTGCAAAGTCCTTTTATCATGTAAGGGGAACATATCGACAGGTTCCAGGGATTAAAACATAGATATCTTTGGTGGGGAGCAAGGGGGCATTATTCAGCCTACCACACTGCTGGTTATCTTTATTGGGCTTTCTTGTTGGAATAATTAATCGGAAACTCTATATTACCCCCTTATTATATTTTTGTTTTATTTTAAGTTTTACTATCCATGAAGTCCAGAAGTTGGGTTAGTACTGTTAAGAAGCTCCAGCCAGCTTGGAGCTGAACATGAGTTTGGACAAGAAAGAGAAGAGCAGAGTAGGAGAAACCTGTCCTGTGGCCTCCCAAAGAGGTAAGGGGTACAAAAGCTTATTATTTTTATTTATGTGTTCAACAAGTATTTACTTATCAAAGCACCATCAGAGGTTTTACCAGGGACTTTGTAGGTGCTCAGCACTATAAAGGAAGATAAACTATGATTCTCAGAATGTTTACAGTACAGCTAGAGCAGTGAGGCGCCAGGATATCAGCAAACCACCAGAATAGAGCAAGGTGATTTCTTTGTTTTTGAATGCCAAGCCCAGTTTCTATCCCTGTTTGTGTTTGCTGTAGTTCTTCCAGGCAGAAGAGCTATATCCTACTGAAAAACTCACACACCCTCACCAGCATGCTGGTGGTGGACCCACAGGAGCCAAACACCAGCGGAAACAGAACGCACACATTACATACACCTTGGAACTACAATAATGTCTTGGCTACCAGAACAGTCAAAACAAACGAGCTACTTACCCAAAGTTTTTACAAATACGGGTTTAAAAAGGACAAACCATGCTTCCATTGGTCTGGAGTCCAAGGAGGGCACATCTATAAAAAGATATACCCAAGTGTATATAAAAGTGGTATCTTTTAAAATAGATAATTTTTTAAATGATGAATCTGTGGCATATCTCCAAAAAACCTGGTTAAGTTTAAATTTATTCCCAAGCTGTTGTTAGACATGGAATCTGCAGAAACAGCCAGAACCAAATTTGCCTAACCAGTGCTATACCCACAGTGGGGGATCTGTGACTCAGCCATTAGCGAGGGCCTCAGCATGGCTCCGAGCAGTGTCAGGACAGGCCCTGGCCAGCAAACCCTGCAGGTGCCTGAACAACCCAGCAGGGTAAGAAGTGCACACTGCCCCATGGTCTTGTGCTTGTTTACAAAAAATAATTTTTCCACCGTCACTTCCACTTCCACTGCTTCAATAAATGTGTGAGAAAAATGAAGCAGATGACAGAGTGATAATAACAGATGATATGGAATACTGCATACCACCAAGCAGTGTTCTAAGTGCTTAACATATATTATGTCAGTTGTAGTGATTTTTATGAGGTAGATAGTATTATCATCTTCTTATTTTACTGTTGCAAAATAAAAGCCCAGAGAAGTTACGTGATCTGTCCAGTTAGTACCTTGGCAGAGTTGGAATTTGAGCTCTTATAGTAAGAGTCAGACTCTCACTACAGACTGCTGTGCCTTACAGAGAGGATCTGCAGCCAGGAGCAGGGCTTCCGCCTAGGGAGTGGAGTAGCTCCTTGGAAAAGCAGTCCTGTTGATGAAGAAAAGCTCAGGGGTTAGAGCCACACAAGCTGGGTTGGAGTTCATCTTGGCATGAGTTTTTGAAGCCTTTGTGGAACTAACTATGAAGTTTATGCTATGGCTTTTCGAGCTGTCCTGGAGTGTTGTAGCAGGCAGGGCATACCCTGGCCTCTGGATGGAGCTCTAAAATCTTCTCTTCACTGGAAGAACCCAGCTAACATCCATTTAGAGACCCGCTGTCTTTATCTCTACTGATCAGAGCTAGAGTCCTGCTTCCAATCCTTAAAGACAAGCTCAAAGCAAGCTAATGAAATTCCGAAACAATAAAATGCTTCTTCTTCCCTGATCACAGAGTGGGAAAGATTCCACTTTGCTTGGACGTGCTCAAAATCCGCCATGTGTATTTATTGTGGCTCTTGGAATCCAATGGCAGCAGAAGAATAAGCTTTCTGCAACTTTTCAGACAGCTGTTCTATCAAGAAAAAACAACAACTTTGTTCATCTGTTAAAATTGTCAGTTAATCCCCATACTACCACACTTTCAATATGTTAATGTTTTCTTTCGTATGAGACGGTTGCCTAATTAAATGGCTTTTAAAAACCACAAGTATTGTACATATCATGTATATTCCAGATCTAAGAAATAAAGACTGCCTTCTCACTCCATGCTTTTAGGTGGATTTTCACTATTTTACTCATCTTAGTTATCATTCATATGTGACTTCACATTATATGCTTTTAAAGCATAAAAAAAGTGTCATGAAAAAGCTGACGCTATTATAGCTTAGAGTGATTATGACCAAAAAGTCACTGTTATTTTCAACTCAGCTAGCACCGTGGACTCCAGGGAACTGAATGGAACACCATCATGAAAGATCTACAGAGCTGGCACTGAGAGTCACAAATCACCATTAAGCCTACCTAGTGATGTTTGTTCCCATGTACAAAATAAGCTGGATTTTTGTTTTGGGGGGATTTTTAGCAAATGAACCAAGCAGATCCCAGAACTAATTCTAAATTTCTTTCTCATTGGCTTATAGTGAAAGTACTGATTCATTAGGGAGTTTCTAGGTCAGAAATGCATCTTTTATTTTTATTAAAAGAATTCAAATCTTGTGTGTATGTGTGCATGTGTGCATATCCATGTCGATAAAGTATTTTGGATGCCTGAAATCATTCTTCTCTTGACCTCACATGGTTACATATTTGAAGAAAAATAGCTAGAACATGAGAAGACATTTGCGCTCCAGCCCTGCTCTCTGTCCCCCAGTTCCTGACACTGCTACCCTCTCTAAACCTTCACACATACTCCTCCCCTAATCCTGGCTAATTGCTAGAACTTACTTCCTCTGGAAAGCCTTTTCTTGCCTTTCTAATATGTTCCTAAAACCCCAGCGATTCCCCTATCATAGCATTTGGCACATAGCACTGCAATTGCTTGTTAAATTATCTCCCTGATTAGATAGACTACAGCACTATAGATTAAAAACTACATACATAGCATAAGGTCAAGCTCACTTTCATTCTGGCTCTGCAACTTTCTAGCTGTGTTATATTGGACGAGGCTCCTAAGCTAGAATTTCTAAAAATTTCCTCAGGAACAATAATTACACTTAACTGTAGGTAACTGTGTCAGCTGAACAGACGCCCAGGAATACAGCCATGAGCCTGCAAAGGATTCTGGGAATGCTAAAAATGGAGACATAATAATTGTATTCTAAATTGTTACAGTTTTATTCTAGTTTCTATGAAAGCTTTTATTCATTCATTTATCCATACATTCCTTATTGAAAAACTCATTTCCATGTCACATTTCAGTGGGTCAGGATTAGGTTTGCATACATTATGCACGCCAATGTTCACTGAACGAGTCAATGAGAGAATGAAAGTTCTATTCATGAGACTTGAGCTGACCAGGAAACACTGCTTACGTCCCAGCTCCACTGATTTCACATTTCTGAAGCTGTTCCATTTTAGGAGTCAGTGTGCGTGTGCACATGCACATGTGTAAACATACATGGACAACATAAAAAACTGGTTAACTTTCTACTCAGGAAGTAGCTCATGACATAAATAGTTCAACAAAGTAACAAGCATCCTTACAAAATACAGGCTAAATCTTATTTGACTTCTAACTTAGATCCACTAACAAAGCCCACAAGTCTAGCAAAGCCATCATATAATGTAGACCATAATCCATAATTTTTCTGTGTCATAGCACACCTTAAAATCACTTTCTTGTGTTCTTCCTCTCACTCTGCTCCTCTTCCCATGGTTTTTATCTTGTTATATTTATGAGCCTGAACCATAAATACATTAAAACAGGGAAGATTTTTTTTGGTTTGGTGCAATTTAAATTGCTTTTAAGTACCATATATATTTACAACATCCTATAAATATTTAAAATTATCACAATAATGGCTCCACTGACTCATAATAAATTCTGTATTTTGCGTAGGGATGATTGCCAAATTGATAATCTAGAAAATCGGAAAACCCCGTCAAACCTTGTGACCTGTCAGTCCCAAGAGAGAATCTTGCTGATTACCGGAAGAGCCTGAGCATTGGGTTTAGCTATCTCAGAAGTTCATCTTAATAGATAAACATCCTGAAATTTACCTATTTGAAAACGATAAGTAGAAGAAATATTTTCAGCTGAAGAAAATATTTGTTCATTGGATCGTATCTTAAAAGTATCTTAAAAGACTCCAAATAGTTTTCAGGAATCTTCAGGCACTGTATAAAGAACAAAAATAATAACCACAGAATCATGCAGTGCCCACCATGCTTGGGAAGGCAGAGAGGCTGGCACGACGGAGAACGGGCATGTGAGAGAGTGAATACCAGCAAATGATGCTGTAGTGAATGATGGAAAGCCCTGGGCAAGAGCCTTGAACAGCACAGAAGTGTAGACTTTATGCCAAAGGACACGGCTCACCAAGTGCAGCCCCTGACACCGCAGCAGCAGTGTCGCCTGGGAGCTTATTAAAATTAAATAGAAATTCACATTCTTCAGCCTAGCCCAGGCCCACTGAATCAGACACTCAGGGGCTGGGGCACAGTGGTCTGGGTTTCCACAAGCCCTCCAGGGGACTCTGAGGACCCTAGTTTGCACACTTCTGCCATAAGGCATGTCATTTAGTACTGGAATGACATGGTCATCCTGGGGCATGAGGGTGGCAGTGTGGAAAACAGACCAGAGGAAACGGAAGGCAGGGAGGCCTGAGAAGGGTAACGGAAGTATTGCTTCCATAGGAGTTTAAGCAAGTCCAAGATATAATTAATTATTAGTCACACCATTATTTCACTTGCCACTGGAAAGAAACATTTGGCCAGTTAAATGACAACACAATGTTCCTTGTCCCTTGGAATTACTTTATACATATTGAAAGGGCTCTTTTAAACTGATACTGACAGATTTTTATCATGTATCACCCCTGCACATACATAAAAATGAAAATATAAGCACAATAATTTGGTTAAGGTATTCTCAGTAAATACGTTTTCACTCAAGAGCCACCTGCATGTTAACGATGGATTCATGACTTCTTTCAAAAGTGCTCTGCTCTTGTCTCTGGGGCATCCAGGTAACTGAGGCCCCATTCTTCAAGTTTGGGTGTCCAGGCGCAGGCTGTGGTATCCAAATCATGATTGCTGCTTGGCCAACAGAAACTCAAAAAGGCATCCAGATTTGGGAAATGTTACAATATGATCAATAGTATGCATCTTAAAACTGATGAGTTCCCAATGAGAGCTAATCCAGGCCTCAATGAGGACAGTAGCAGGAACAATGGGAAGGAGGAGGCAGAGGCCAACAGCACTTTAGAGGTGGATTTTAAAGGCTATGGGTGGACCCAAGGTCGCTGGCTCAAGCAAGGGGTTACTAGGTCTGCTGAAGGCCCGTGGTCAAGGCACATGTGAGAAAGCAATCAATGAACAACTAGGTATTGAAACAAAAAACTGATGATTGATGCTTCTCATCTCTCCATTCCTGTCTGTCTGTCCCTGTCTATCCCTCTCTCTGACTCTCTCTCTGTCCCTGTAAAGGCTATGTGAACAATTAGATCTAAGGAGGGGAGAAGTAGACAAAGCTGAAGGTTTTACTCTGAGTAACTAATGGATGGCAGGCCCTTAACTGAGATAAGATACTCAAAAGAAGGCGTGGATTTTAAGAGCAGAAGGGAAGATGTGGGGAAGAGTAAAAGGAGTTTCCTCAAACTTTGAGTTTGAGAACCCTGAGGGATATGCAGACAGAGATGACCAGGATGTCCATGGAGGGACGTGGCTGGAGGGGACATAATTTTAATCAACAGCATTTAAATAGTAGTTGAAATCAGGAGGATAAGTACTATTTTCCCAGGAGAATACACAGAAAGTTTGAGAAGAATTGGTGATATAACAAAACAAAATTGAGTTGAACAGAGGTAAGAAGGAGCATTCAGGTAGAGAAAAGAATGTTAGGTTATGTTTTTACATCCTGTGAACCCCTCGAAGACAAAAGCTGTCTGATTCACACTTTGAGTCTCCAGGGCAATGCTTAACCCAGTAAGGTTGGTCAATAATATGAAAATAGTGGCCCAAAAGCCAAAATAAAAGTGAACATTTTAAGAAGAAGGAAGTGGTCAGTAATACCAAATGTTATAGTTGATCCTTTTAGATCAAAGGGTCACAGATTTAATAAATTTATTTTAATTTGTACCAATATCACCTCTTCTCCACTGAAAAAGGGAGGCCCAGAGACATGAAAAGCCATGCTCAAGGCACAGAGCTGGCTGACAGGACTCTGGACCTAGTCTCCTGACTCTTGTCCTGGGGCTGTGGCTTCTTCACTGAGCCTTTCCTCTCAGAAGAGCAGTATGCCCACCGCGGATAAACTTCTGGATCCAAGAAAGCTCAGGATCAAATCCATTTATAAAAATGAACTCTACCAACACAGCCAGGGCTCCCCAGAAAGCAGGAGATGAGAGCTCTAGAGAGCAGAGCGAGGGCTCAGACGTCCAACGCACACCCAGGTCTTGCTGGCACCTGGACATTGTCTGTGAAGCTCCCCCATGAAAGAGAGGATGCATATGTCTGAACTTTTTGCATCATACCTTGACCCAGAATTTTCTTTAACTCTCATTACATCTAACAAGACAAGAAGAGACGCTGTGAGCAGGCAGAAGAAAAGCAGAGCAAGCTGTGATATGGGGTCATTAAACAGAAGTTCACAGTTCGCACCAGATTCTTTTTGGAGGTGAGCAAAATATGAATTCAGTAAAGTCAAGGCAAAGATACTGACACAATCTCTTTAATGATAATTAAGCTATACTATTGATCATGCAGCTGATGCCCTGCTGAGAAAATGAATGATTTCTCTAGAGCATTGAGTCTCAAACGTTGGGGTGCTCAAGAGGTACTGGGGCAGGTCTGTCTTCCAGAGAGTCTTAGGTGGCTGAGGTGGGCTCAGCAGCTGAAGTTCAACATTCTCTGGAAATTTATTCCAGGAATAAGGGTGAACATGACATTTCTGACATTTCAAAACTCAAAGCTTTCAGAAGGAGGCTCCACCACTTCTTCCCCTCTTTGGGACACCGGCCAGGCCAGGGAGTCTGTAGAGTGAGACCTTTGTGGTCACAACCCCTGTGGCTTCAGTGTCTTCACCAACAGACACACAGAGCCGCACAGAGATGTCCAGAAGCCCCCATCTGGCAGAGAAGACTACTGGGGTTTTCCCACTGACATCCTGGCAAAGGTGCCATAATATTTGTTCCAGACCCGAGTCCTGATAGGACAGTCCCTCCCGGGACATTGCTCTGACAGACAACCTGTCTTCCTCTCACAACCTACATGCCACCCACCCGTGTGACCTTCCTCCCCATGGTGGTGGGCACAGAGATGCATCCCACTGCACCTCTGAACTGAATATTTCACAGCAAATGCTGGCCTTGCTATAACCTATTAAGAGTGCAGTTCTTCTTCCATGACACAGGCTGCAGTGTTCACTCTCCTTTCCATCCCATGGCCAAAGGAATGACAAGCACATAGGGTCCAGCTAGAATTCTAATCATGGAACTGCCAAGTAGGTGTAAACTCATTGGCTGGTTGCTGAAAATCATCAAAGAATCTTGTATAAAATGGAGTGAAGGAATTGGGTGATGGTGATTTATTCATTGGCCCTATCCAGTCAGAGCTTATAATACAAAATAAAGTCACTCAGAACTCATTCTCACAAAGGTAGTCAAGACCTCAAATTCAAAGTAAATTGCCAGTGACATCATCCTAGTCCATTAATAGTTGCTTCCCTCCTTCAGTTTGCAAAGAGATGCTGAACCAACAGCCTTAATGAGTAGTATCAGGAGCATTAACTTTACTTTTAACTGAGTGACCTTAGGAAAGTCTTATAACCTTAATGGTTTTCAGATTAATCATAAGTTAAATAAGATTTATTTATATAATGTCTGAGGTCTCTTCCATTTCGGAAGTTCTGTGTCTGTAGCAGGAAACACTAGCTATTGAAGAGTTTAATAGAGACATGAAGCAGGGCAAGGTGTGTCTTAAAAGATCAGAATAATTAATCTTTTAACAAATACAAGAACTCAGAATAATATGTGGCAGTGGAAACAGAGTTTGAAGAATTGTAGGACTACAGGAGCAGGCCCTGTAATACCATATCCAGAAGGGGAATTCACCTCTCCAAGGGTGTCAAATTGTAT
Organism: Saccopteryx bilineata; assembly: GCF_036850765.1. NCBI lineage: Eukaryota > Metazoa > Chordata > Mammalia > Chiroptera > Emballonuridae > Saccopteryx > Saccopteryx bilineata. The sequence continues at coordinate 101,563,424 of NC_089495.1, read as the reverse complement.
TTTCCAAACAGTGTCTTAGAGAACAGAAACTTTGCTGAATATTAAGAGGTTTGATAAATGAACAAAACTAAGTAAGTTCTTTTACCACAGAAGGCCTCAGACTGTTTCCTACACTGCCCAATAAAACATTCTGCATGATGCAAATGTTCTTTCCAATATGGTAGCCACTAGCCACATGTGGCTATTAGCTCTTAAAATGCAGCTAGTGCAACTGAGGAACTGAATTTTATCATTTTAATTTCTAGTTAAACAGCCACATGAGGCTAGTATCTACTATTAGACAGTACTGTTTCTACCATACATGTATACACTATTAGCCCTAAGGAGGAGATAATGCATGTAGCATTTCACAAACTTTTGGGGCCATGGAATTATGTTTCCAAAGGACTGACATTCCCTGAAAAACCATTTGGGAAGTATTAGCCTATAAACCATCTTGCTGAGTGGTTGAAACCCAGCCCAGGAGGCTACTCTAGATTTGACATTCTGATTGGCTATCAAGGGTGTTGGTCACCACCCAGAGGTGTTCTCTGTTCTCTACATGTTTTAATATCACTTCAAAATACAATTTCATAAAAATTTCCTAAGTCCTTCCCTGGCAAGATAGCTCAGTTGGTTAGAGAATCATCCCGAAGTGCAGAGGCTGCCAGTTTGATCCTCCATCAAGGTACTTACAGGAACAGATGTTCCTGTCTCTCTCTTTCTCTCCCCCCTTCCTCTCTCTAAAATCAATGAAATAAACATTAAAAAGTTTTTATAAGTCCTGACATCCACCCTTTGCCTCCCAGTGCGAGCCTAGTAGCAGAAGTCTACTAATCCTTCTTTCCCACCAAAGCACAAAACAATGATGATCTGGGCTTCACAACAGAGCAGGCACGCTTAGACACACCAAGATACATTATCTCAACAACTCAGTCAGATAAGTATTCCATTTTACAGGTGAGAAAACTGGGGCTCAGAGAGAAGAAGGAACATAGTTGTTCAAGGTTATATACTTTAGTTAAAGGGATTTGGCCTCCTTCTTTGAATTATGTCTCATCGAGCATTCTACCAACAGCATTGTGAGTGGACTCTTTCCTGAAACTGATGAGGGCCCATAAAACACGGGATTAACACATTCTCAGAATAGCAAAACATTGTAATACCTGAAAAGATGAGTTTGTTTTACAGGGTCTGCTCATATACACCTTGAGAATTACAATAAATGAAAGACATGTTTAATGATCAGGGAATAAAAGAGAACAACGTGATTATTCACAACCACATATCATTCCAATCCTCCAAGAAAGGGTTCGCTGGACCTGAAATAATCATGTGCCTCTCAACTGAAAATCCACATTGGTGTGTAAGTAAGCAGCTACCAATTTCATTCACCAATTATTTCTCCTCTCCTGAGTATGCAATCAATTTGGTTCTTCTAAGTGCCATTTATTCAGACCATAATAGCACACACAACTGCTCATTTCTGCATCTAATTCAGGCTTGGCTTCTCAAGTGGTAGCATGTGGGCCAAAATCCTTGAATCAATTTGTCATCACATCAGATATGTGTGCATTTGACTTTGACCTATGCCGTTGCAGTTATCAAGGTTTTTTTCAGTGGAATATCATTTCTTGAACCATCATTTGGCCTTGTAGGAAACTGACTGGAATCTAATGTTACACTCTGACCCAGAGTTCAAAATCCAGGCTTTACCCCCCCCCAAAAAAAAACCAATGATGCAGTGTGTCAATGAGTGATCCTCTATAAATCATAGACATGCCATCTGTTAACAGGGCTTACTGTACTCACTTTGGTTCTCTAGATTATGACAGAATCACATTCAGTCAAATACGTAGCAGTTGTTATTTTATATGTAATAAATCTGTATACATTTAATATAAATAATATTGGATTTTTATCATGACATACTCTGAAAAAACCATACTACAGTTCAGCTTTCATTACCACATTGCATACAAATATGCCATCCATAGTCACCTCAATGGTCCCGAGGAACCTAAAAAGAAGGAAAAGTGGGGGTAAAAAGCAATGAACAGAGAGCAGAAGGCCAGCTGGAGGAAGATACAAGGGGTTCAAAGGGAAAGTCTGGGTTTTTCCGGAAGGAACCTTGAACAAAGTGATGAGCACACCACTCTCAAAGGCACAGTGGAGGAGACAGGGAGGCTGTGGGGAAGGGGAGGCTGCTGAAAGGGGAGGCTGAATGAGAAGAGGGGAGCAGAACAACTCTGCACAAATCTATCCATCCAGCTGCTGATGCTCAGGGGACCACAGGAGGTGGGGGACACTTGTTAATATCACAGATTCCTGTCCCCATCCCCAAAGGCCTGGAATCCATGTTTTTATCAAACACCACCCACAAGATGATTCTTATGATAGTTTGGGGAGCACTACTAGCGGAAAAGGGCATGAATAGGAGATTAACAGGCTGTTTGCATTCTGACTCATCCATCACCAGCTTTGTGAACTTGAGAGAGACACTTAACTCAGAGCCCTGGTTTTCTCACGTGTATAATAAATGAAAACACCTGTAGCAATCCTCCAGTTCGGTATTATCATCATGAGCATTTTACAGGTTAGGGAGCCAAGGCACAGTGATTGGTGAAGCACCTTGCCTAAAGTCACTCTGCTAGTAAATGGCAGAGCCGGTTTTGAACGGGCAGCCTTCTGGTGCCAGGAGCCATGCTCGCAGCCCCAGCGTCCGGGGTTCTCATCCCAGAAAGGGGCCTCTATGGAAGACAGAGGTAGAAAAGGTTCCCAGAGAGGCCATTTATCTGCACAGTCGCCTTGGGTGATACCTTGATGTTCCACTTAACAAAACTCCCCTGGTAAACTAGCAAAATTCACTCAGATGAACTTTTGAGTCAAGTTTTTCTTCCCAATGACTAATCATTTATAGGCATCAAGCCATGACTTCACCTGGCAGATGGCTCAGGCATGTTAATGCTTCAACAAACTTCATAGCAAATGGCAATGTCACAAGTGGTAGAAATGAGTAGTAAATGAGGTACTGAGTGCTTCCCCAACACCCGTAGTCCACAATGCAGGTCTAAACTTGGGTCTAGCAAATAGAATTCACCAATGTGAGACCACCTGTCCTGAGTGGGTTCGCTCCTACCCTGCTTTGCATAAACTTATGGTTTTCTCTATGCAGTCCTAGACTGGAAATTTGCATTCTCTTTCAAATCGGGTCTTACTATATAGTTTATTTCTAGTTGGTACTGCAGAATATATCAAAAGGCAGATCTAATTACCCACTGTTCTGATAGAAAATATTTATTTTCCCAGGATGTGTGAAATGATTGTTTCTTATTTGTTATCATGCTCTGCACTCTGGGTTGAAAGGAAGATGCCTCCTGAAAGATAGGACATGATGCCAGAAACCAATCCTGAATTTTCTGCTTAAGAAATATATATATATATATATTGCAGAAGATAGAGTTCAGTTCATTGGGAGAAGTTTTTAAAAAGTATTACTCAGCCCTGGCCGGTTGGCTCAGTGATAGAGCGTTGGCCTGGCATGCAGGAGTCCCGCGTTCGATTCCCGGCCAGGGTACACAGGAGAAGCACCCATCTGCTTCTCCACCCCTCCCCCTCTCCTTCCTCTCTGTCTCTCTCTTCCCTTCCTGTAGCCAAGGCTCCATTGGAGCAAAGTTTGCCCAGACACTGAAGACGGCTCTGTGGCCTCTGCTAGAATGGCTCTGGTTGCAGCAGAGTGATGCCCCGGATGGGCAGAGCATCACCTCCTGGTGGGCATGCCAGGTGGATCCCGGTCAGGTGCATGCGGGAGTCTGTCTGATTGCCTCCCTGTTTCCAGCTTCAGAAAAATACAAAAAAGGAAAACAAAAAATAAATAAATAAAAAATAAAAAGTACTACTCAAAATTCTGAGAATAAACAAATATAGCAAAAAGAAAGACAATAGCCAAACTTTGTGGACAAAAGAATAGAGATTTATTCAAGCAAGCAAAGGGGATGAGCAAAATCAGATGAGAAAGGGGTGAGACTGCTGTGTGACCATGAAGAAGGGAATAATTCTAGAGTGTAACTAAGGGAAGCAGGTAGGAAGCTCTATGGTAAGATTTAAAAGGCCCTTGTCTTTATTAAGGGCTAAAGTTCCACAATTACATATTATTCTTTTCTTTGGTGTAAGAATATGTGCCATCGAGGCATTCTAGTCTTCAGCTTTCCTTATACAGTATATGTTTTAGAGAATTCCTCTCCACCTGCTCATGTGACCCTGTAATCCTAAACTGTAGCTGACTGCAGCAGGACTGACTACACCTATAACCCAAGGAGAGCCAGGCCAAAGGGTGCTTGAGCCAAGCTGATTCTCTTGATTTAGAGATAAACAGCACAGAGAAAATTACTTTTTGGCAAGGAATTGCATGGTAAATTTGGGTAGATCCAGGATTAGACATGATGACTGACCAGCCAAAAACTATTGGGGGACGTTATGAATAAAGGGGAAAACCAACCTAAAGAAAGGGTAAAGCCGCAGAGACAGGTGGAGGAAAAGACCACGCGCCCTAGTAATCCTGGTTCTAAAACTTCCGGATTCAGTTTCGGTGATCTGCCTACACTTGGGTTTTAGTTCTGGAGGACCAATGAGATGAGATGGACCGTTGTATTTTCACCCCAAATCCTTTTACTCGAGCTTGTCTCATGATAAAAAGAACTTTGACTAACTATAAATAAATGTAGCAGCTCTTGACACTGGAGGGGAATTTACATCCGGTACTAAAGCCAACTCCTACATTCTCACAACATTTCTCATGAAGATGATTTGGCCATATTGAATCAAAAGAATGGCTTTTATTCCTCCCCACTGATTTCTGGAGGTTTTATATCATTCTGCTTGAACTATTTACAGGAGGCTGCCATGTTCTGGAGTTCTGGGTAGTGAGTTTTCTGTCATTAGAGATATTCAGGCCAAGATTAGTTTATAATCTGGCAGAGATATCTAGGAGATAAATTCAAATACTGGAAAGATGTTTAAATTAGATCATCTTTACCTCCTAACCTTCACATTCTAGTATCATCCTATCCTGGCCTTTGGTTAGACTTCAAATGCTCAAATCTTCTATCATTCCTCCTACAACACTATCCTCACTTTTCCTTGCCCTTATCTGGACATGCTCGCACTTAACAATGTCCCTCTGAAAGGGGTGATTCTCAGAACTAAATGTGATCTGACCATTTCAGAACACCCTAGAAATCCCACCTCTTTAATGTGCATTCACTTCCATAAATGCTGCCTAGGAGAGTACTTCCTATTGTTGAAACTCACCAAGGGCTCCAGCAGAACCTGGGGCCACCTCAACTGTTTAAAGTTGTGTAAATTTGGAAACAGATTCTAATAGGAGGCAGGGGAAGAAAGCCATCAGGGCAATGGTTTTGCACACCATTGCAAAACCATCACCTTTTGGAAAGTCACCATTACCTTGGGTAAGAGCAGCCAGTACATGGGAAGGGAGGTGAGAAACTTCCAGAGGTAATTTTTACTTTTGCAGCTTTGCCTCTGTTTGGCCCTGGGAACTCAGAACCATGGAGACAGACAGCCAAACAAAACCTCCAGAACAAAGTTTTCATCTGTCTTTATTCTAAATTACACCAAGAAACATCCTCCCAACACTCCTACATATGCATAGCTCAAGATTACTGTCTAAACTTCCTTGGACCCTGGATAGTTAAAGGTTCCACTGTGGAAGCATTTTATGTTTCAAAATACAGAATCACAGAAAAGGGCCCACCAGTACACAGGAAAGTATCCCAGGATACAACACAGTGGAATGATAGAGTGACGGAAGCTTCCTTCAAGTCAGCTGTGTACTTCTTCAATGCAATGCAAGGACAGGACCCAAGTTAGCCTCCTCTCCCAACACACACACACGGAATATTCATTTTATACTGTCTCTTTGAGCATTAGGTCACACAAGGAACATCTGCAAACTCATGATTCCTGTGTAAACTCAACCAATAATGATTGGCCAAATAATTTTCTTGAAAATTATCCTCAAGGATTCTACAAAGAATCCTTCTTCAACTCAATCCCAATCACACCTCCACATCATATGTGTGCACAGGGCCAATCACAGGTGTGCACTAAGAAATTTCAAAAAATGCAAAAATCTCTTTGTTCATTCATTCAAAAGTACTCAGCATCTATAAAGTGCTTTCCCTCCAAGAACTTTTCCTCCAAGAATTTACCCAGTAGCCAGGGTCATAAGATATCTCTGTGCTAAATTATTCGGTAGAACACTATACTTGAGTTGCAAAAACGTGCCATGTTATAGGAGTTTAAGGGAGGGAAAGGCTAAGGGTTTGTGGGCTCCAACCTCCTGAAAACCAGGGAATCTGAGCTGGGTGGTGAAGGTTCAAGCTAAGAACCAGGTCACCGGAGCATGGAGGGGCCTGGCTGCAGTTTCCCCAGTCAGCCTTGAAGGTCACAGGGAATCTTCGCCATCGCAAGCCTGAAGAATTATGTCTTGAATATTCCCAGCAACTCAATTACAGCATGCAAATTTTCCGCGGAGCTGACTTCTCGGCTTCTGAGCCACGCACACGCTTCTCTGGGCTTTTCGCACGAGGAAAACATTGTTGGGAAAGGAGCCTGAGGGCCAACCACTGGAAAGTGCACTCAATAGCACTTTGGTTGAGATAATTGCTGCGTTTTTTTAAAATTGTAGGCTCTGGAGGTGACCACAAGCAAAATTTGTGACAGACATTTGACACTGAGAAACTGCCGTGTACGGGTGAAATTTTCACATTCCCCCCCCCAAGACTGGTTTATTGACTAACAAAGGAAAATTATCTAAAACCACCGGAGTACGTTAGCCAAGTCTTCTCTTTGTTGTAATGCTCTTTCACTGGGCACTGGATTTCTCATTGTTACGGCCCTGCGGGTTCCCATTCAGGCAGCCCATGCGCCGCGTGGGTGCAGTGCAGCCGCCAGGGCACCCATTCTGGTTGCTGCCCTGGGAGGCAAAAGGCAGATTTGCTGCAAGACCCCTGGCCCACCACCATGGGCTCAAGGTACTGCAAAGCCCTACTTAGATCCTGCATTTCTGCCTCTTTGTCCTCCCAGCCAGATAGCCTCCTTTGTCCTTTCTTCCTGCAGCAGGCTGTCCTTGGAAACAGCTTGTGGAATGACAGTGCTAGTGCAAGGACACAAGTCCACCAAATGCAAACAGTCACCAGTCAGGGAAAATGAAACACGGTGCGGAGGCACTCGCCCTGCCTGCTGCCATCAGGACCCTGTGATGTCAGCACAGCAAGAAAACAATCAGAAGAACTAAGCTGAGAGCTCAGGAACAGTTGAGCAGCATGTGCCCAGCCCCAGCTGGGGCCGTGGGCGCAGGCCAGCTGGAGGAGGCTGGCCAGCAGCGTGCAGTCACTCCCTGTCCACACCTCCAACAGATTCCAGGCCTGAGCTGCCCTTCTAAACAGGCTTCCCTCCCATGATAAGAAAGCATCTCTGCCTCTCCACCTGGATAATCGTACTTCTCATGGTAAAGATGGCATGGCAGAAAAAAGTTATATTAAATAGGGAATTGGGGCCCTGGCCAGTTGGCTCAGCGGTAGAGCGTCGGCCTGGCGTGCGGGGGACACGGGTTCAATTCCTGGCCAGGGCACACAGGAGAAGCGCCCATTTGCTTCTCCACCCCCCCCTCCTTCCTCTCTGTCTCTCTCTTCCCCTCCCGCAGCCAAGGCTCCATTGGAGCAAAGATGGCCCGGGCACTGGGGATGGCTCCTTGGCCTCTGCTCCAGGCGCTAGAGTGGCTCTGGTCCCGGCAGAGCGACGCCCCGGAGGGGCAGAGCATCGCCCCCTGGTGGGCAGAGCGTCACCCCTGGTAGGCGTGCCGGGTGGATCCCAGTCGGGCGCATGCGGGAGTCTGTCTGACTGTCTCTCCCTGTTTACAGCTTCAGAAAAATACCAAAAAAAAAAAAAAAAAATAGGGAATTGGGTTGATTTTGGCACTGCCATTTCCTGGCTTGGGGAACCCTGGCGAAGCTCTCTGTGTCTTAGCTGCACCACCTAAAGACTTACAACAATGGTGATCTCTGAAGGTACTTGAGAAGATTCAGCGAGACAGTGGAGGCAAAAAGGCCTAACACATGCTAATCACGTGGCTAGCCCTAAGTGAGGGGTTATGAACACACAAACTACCTTAACAAGTCAATCAGAAAGCATTAGGGGGGTGTACACTATGTATTAGTGCATGAGGATAAGAAAAATGAACAAAGTACTTTTTTCCCCTCAAGAAACTTATAGACTAGTTGAAGAGATGATATAAATTTGGGCAAATAAAACAAATTACAGAGCTCTGAACAAGCACCCCAGATGAGCACTGTAAGTGCCACAGGAATCGTGAAGAGGGAAGGTCAGGGACAGCAGCGTGTCAAGGAAAGAGGGGTGTAGCAGAACCATGAACACCAAGGAAGACTGGGACAAGTCAAGAACACATTATAGATTGAGAAAGGTTTTCAGCAAAACATTGGTCTCCCAGGTGTTGACACCAAGTTGGTCTTCTAAGGACATCTGAATGACTATTAAAACTCAAGACTAACCACCATGTATAAAAAAAGAAGGACATCTATTTACTGCCTCCTCCTTGAAGCAGTCTTCGATTCAGTACTGGGGAAATATATCTATGGTTTTCCAGTCCCAGAAAGAGAACAGAGGGCTAGAAAAAGACAAGAGAAAATAAAACTTGCAGAGATAACCATCTGCGTTTGCTGGGTTAGTTTTCCTTCAAGTGTGTAATTATGATTCTAAGGGCTGAGTTGGCCATTTGGAAAGATGATGGCCCAGGTCAAGCAAATAACCTACAAAGGAGGAAATAAACCTACATACGATAGACTGTGTGTGCATGGTTTTACTCTTTAAAAAGATTTGTGTTTTCCAACTAAAAACAAGGTACTTCCTCAAAACGTTTCAATTTGGTAGGAAACATCAAATTCACAAGTCTTTAGCAAAGTCTACAGCGGTGCCAACCACCTCATCCCTAGAATAAAACATAAGACTATTATTTTCATTTTGTAGGAAACATTCAAAGTTCAGGGCTGGAAAATTGTGTGTGGGCTGATGCCTGATAGTGCAGCCAGTTATTATGTAGTGACTCATGATAAATTTCCAGAGCTACCACACCTTAAAGTTAAACTCACTCAAGCCAGACAGTAAACTATTAGCAGAGATATTTTTCTAACCATAATTTCTAGCCTTTTAACTAATTTTTTTTTTAACTTGCAAGCATGGCCAGGTTTATAAAAGTCATAGAGCTCTTTTTTTTTTTTTTTGGTCATCAGGGTTTTAGAATTGTTATCCTTTCAAAAACAATGCAAAATAAATACATGCCCCTGAGGTATTTTAAGGAATTTTTCAGCTGACCAACTTGGTCAACCAGCATAATCCTGGAGCACTGGCTCCGTCATGGCCGCCAGCCCCAGTGCCTCACCACAAGGAAGACTCAGCACAGGACTCCTGCGGTTGTGGCCATGTCTGCCCCAGGTACCCAAAAGGAAGTCTTTCTGCGGTGAGGCCGAGCAGGAGATGGCACCACGAGGGAAGGGTCGCCGACATGACACAGAGGCTCTGATGCAGAGGAGGAGCTGTCAAGATTTTCTCTGACGCAGAGCAAAGCAACCAGTAAAACACTCGGACCTCCTCCCCGGGCCCGAGTCCACATTCAGTCACCTGCATGGTCACACTTCTCAGTCCCATCGGCACCCACCGTGAGGTCGCTTCAGCCTGTGCCCGAGAGCCCAGAGTTGCAAGCTCTTGTTTAACATCAACATATATTCAAAGAACCTCCAAAGAGCTCCCGGGACTCTGTTTCCTAGCGTAGGGTGTCCCATGATATAGCCACTATTATATTGAGATGCATGTAATAGAAATCATATAGAATGCATGTTATGTCCATTTGGTCTCATCTCTGACACCATCACAAGGATTTTTAAATGTATTTCAAAACTTTTTCCTAGAGCTGTATCTTCTGCTCTTTGCACACATTAATGGTGTAACAATTGGTGTTGGGCTCCAAAGACTGTCCCTGCTCAAGGACAGGGCTGGGGAGCAGAGGGAAGACCTTGATGGTTGGAGGCCAGCGAGGCTTCCTGCCCACGCCCCCAGGGGAACCGCACTGGGCAGGGAGGGCAGAGGCTGGGGACAGGAGGTGAAGGAGGATGCTGACCACCACAGACGGAATTTGGAGTTTTTCCTTGGTTAGGAACACAAACTGTGCACACACCTCAGTCGTCAGGCCTTGAACAGGGGAATCTGATGCAAGGGTTAGAAGGGCACGGAGAAGTCAGAAAGGCGAGTTCATCTGTCCCTGCAGTATCCTGGCACTGAGCTGGCTCAGAGCATGTAGGTGCTGAATCAGTGAGACGCAGTTGCTCGTGGATAAAAGGCCAGGCCAGGGCTGAGGGAATGGGTCATACACCACGGGGCGGCAGACAGAGGATACCAGCCTCCCAGAGCAGAGGTGTCTAGAAAGAGGCAGCGGGCCATGTTCCTGTGTTCTCTCTGTTCTCTTTCCTGTTTAAACGTCAGTGTGGCTAGGCCTGGTCAGCACAGTGAGACCTGCTTGTGGCAGGAAAGCCCACATTGGCTCAGCAGGTGTCTCTGGTCCCTTCTGCACTCTCCCTGAGTCAGGATCCTCGGCCTGGGTCGCCCAGGAAGCCCAGCATTCCACACCTTCCTGACACACCTGGAGGGCCACTTCTGGTGGAGAAGCAGTCTTCCCCCACCTCTCTATCATCTTCCTCTAAAACCATTTCCTCCCTTGTCCCATCCTCCCGACAACCCCCACCCACGCTTTGCCCCTCAGTGACATTTCAGTGTTTCTGTTCTGATCCATATTAAAATTCAGGGGTCCCTCAGAACACAACACACACAGAAGGAAAGAACAAGATTCTAATCACAAACCCGTCCTCCTCCTCACATCTGCTTTGCCTTACACACTCATTTCTGTGCCTCTGCCCCTGCCAGCCCTCCCACCCCACGCAGCCGCTGCAGCTGTGTGCTCTGAGTCAGAAGCTCCACGACTTCTGCCAGGAGGTGGCAAGCTCAGAGGTTACCTGCCCGGTTCTCCTTCTCTTGACCGTGTAGGGAGCCCACCTGCTCTGCAGAGGCTCTCAGTCACACAGACCACACACACACCTCGTGTCATTTATCTACAGAATATTTTCCCCTGGTGTTCGTAGAATCCTGTGCTCACTTGTGCTTTGGAACTGCTGCTTATTTTTCCCCCAAGGCAGGAAGGAAGTGTGGTCTGATAAATAAGAAGTTACCTGGAAACTGGAAGGCTCTGTGACCTAGGGGAAACTGCTTTGACTCTCTGGGTAAGTTGGTGTTTCAGCAGTCTTGGGTGAGTGAACAGAAAGCAGTTCAAGTGTCCAGAGAGGAGAGTCCTCAGTCGCTGGCCCTTCCTGCACGTAGGTCCACAATAACTCCAGTCCCTGATAGCTCCTAGGACAAACAGATGCCCTACTCCATGGTCCTACTCTCCCTCTCCCTTTATCCAGTTTTGACTCTTTGGATCTTCCAGCTTCAGCTGACCAAAGAAATTCAAAATAAACACCCCAAAAGTCAATGTGTGCTCAATAAGCTTCATGAACAGCTAGCTGTGCCTGAGGACCAGGTATGCATCATCATAAGTAGCTTTGGCCTGGGATGGCCGAAGATACACACAGAGAGTTTTGATGGATGACTCCCTACTCCCAATGCATATGCATAAAGGTCAGGACACTTTCAATCTCAAATGATAGGAATTCAACTCAAATTAGATAAGTCCAAGGAAGAAGTCCATGGGCTTACATACCTGCGTGCACTTGACAACAGGCAAGGTCTCGGTGTGCTCAGAGGCTATTAGGAGAAAGATAAAAGAGAACAAGTGTTGGGCAGGATGTGGAGAAAAGGGAAAACTTTTGCACTGTTAGTGGAATTGTGAACTGCTACAGTCACCATTAAAAACAGTATGGAGGTTCCCCAAGATATTAAATATAGAACTACCACATGATTCGGCAATCCCTCTTCTGACTACAGATTTTAAAAAATTAAATGAGTACCTCAATGAGATGTGCCCTGTATTTACTGCAGCATTATTCACAATAATCAAGATATAGAAATAACCTAAGTTTCACTGACAGGTGAATAAATAAGTTGTGGAAATAAAGAATAAAAGAATATTATTCGGGCTTAAAAAGGAGATCCTGCCATATGTGAGAGCATGTATAAAACTAAATGACATTATGCTATGTGAAATAAGCCAGGCACAGAAAAGATATATACTGCATGATCTTACTTACATGTGGAATCTAAAAAGTCAAATACACAGAAGCAGGGAGTAGAACAGTGGTTAGTCCAGGATATGGGGAGATTCTGTTCAAAGGATACATAATTTGCAATTATGTAGGATTAATAATTCTCAAGATCTATTATACCACATGATGGTTGTAGTCAACAACACTGTATTGAATACTGGAAATTTCTAAGAAAGTAGATTTCAGGTACTCTCATCACCAAAAAAGGGGGGTTAATTATATGAGATGGATATATGAATTAGCTTGACTATAATTATTTCAGCATGTATATCATATCACCACATTGTACACCTCAAGTATATACAACTTTATTAAAAATAAATTTAAGATGTTTTTGGAGCTCTGCCTCTGTCTCCACCAGTTGGACAGGTACTCTCCAAAAGGATGGAAGATGGTCTCCAGCTTAGAACCCCAGTGAAATAAAAGTATATTCTGATCGTTGTAGCAGAAATGTCCTAGGAAAACTCTGCTTGGGTTGCCCACGCCTAACTCCTGGGTCACATGGCCTTCTCTGTGGCAGAATGGACCTGGTTCAGGCTGTGAATATGTTCTCCACAAGAGAGAATCCGTTCCTAGAAAGATGGAAATGGGGCCCTGGCCGGTTGGCTCAGCGGTAGAGCGTCGGCCTGGCTTGTGGGGGACCCAGGTTCGATTCCCAGCCAGGGCACGTAGGAGAAGCGCCCATTTGCTTCTCCACCCCCACCCCCTCCTTCCTCTCTGTCTCTCTCTTCCCCTCCCGCAGCCAAGGCTCCATTGGAGCAAAGATGGCCCGGGCGCTGGGGATGTCTCCTTGGCCTCTGCCCCAGGTGCTAGAGTGGCTCTGGTCACGGCAGAGCGATGCCCTGGAGGGGCAGAGCGTCGCCCCCTGGTGGGCAGAGCGTCGCCCCTGGTGGGCGTGCCGGGTGGATCCCGGTTGGGCGCATGTGGGATTCTGTCTGACTGACTCTCCCCGTTTCCAGCTTCAGAAAAAAAAAAAAAAAAGAAAGATGGAAATGGAAGCTGGACAGGCCAAAACACCCAATGTCTCCTACACTCACTTTCCTGAGCCAGCTAGTGGCCAAACCTGCAGAAAATTGCAACAAGATGAGCTGCCCGATTTACCCAAGGCCAGGAAAGCTCTGGTGCTACGTGCTAGATACACAGATCATAACAATGTGGCACTCTAGTTTTTAATTTTCTGTAGTTGGACAAGGCTCTTCCAGCTTGAGGAAGTTCAATACAAATAGCCATAGGCTTTGCTGCACTCATCAAAACATTTCTATGACTCACTAGGTAAATGAGAAAAATATACAGAAGAGTCAAAGTTACACTGAAGTTAGATTGTACTCACATCCTTGAGTTCTGACAACCCACTGACAACGTTTCCTGCTGAGAGCATATATATTACTGATTTTTCTCCACCCAGGGTACTTGATTAGGCTAAAGCAGATTATCTCCTTTGAGGAGTATCTGAGATCAGCTATTCACACAGGTTGGTATCCCGTCAGCAATCAGAGCAGCTCCTGTCTTTACCACTGAGTTGGTCACTGAAGATAAACACTGACCGACTGGCCCAAGAATCCAGATTTGAGACTAGCCAATCATCTTATGAGCCACAAATCAGCTTAAAGGCTATTACTCTTTTTTTGAAACACTGACAGTGAAGGCTATTAAGTGGAAGAGTATGCTTTTTTACAATAAGAGGATCAGTACTCTCTCTAGTAAGAAGGACACTTTAAATACTGTGACGGTCTGCCAGGAAGTAGGGATTTCTGCAGGGATGACTGGATTATTCAGCCATTACAAAATAAATGAAATCTTGCCATTTACAACAATTTGTATGGACTCTGGGGACATTATGCTAGATGAAATAAGTCAGAGAAAAACAAATATCATATGATCTCACTTATATACAGAATCTTAAAAAAAAAAAAAAAAACAAAGAAACACAAAGCTCAGAGAACAGATTAGTAGTTTCCAGAGGTAAGGGGGCAGGGTTGTCAAAAGATACAAATTTCCAGTCATAAAATAAGTCCTGAAAATACGTGTACAACATGGTGACTATAGTTAATGACACTGTATTACATATTTTGAAGTTGCTAATAGAGTAGATCTTAAAAGTCCATAACACATACAAAAAAATGTTTTTATAACTATGTAAGGTAATGGATGTTGTACACCTGAAACTAATATAATATTATATGTCAAATATAAATAATTTTAAACATTAATAAATTTTTAAAAATAACAATGAAGGTGACAAACATTTTGAGACAAAGTCTAAGAGCTTTTCGCATCTATAGAGACTCAAAAAAAGAAATATTAAATAGTTCCACAAGAGGAAAAAGAAACACAAAGGAGAATTAGAAAGCTTTTTTAAATGGTGAGCAAAGAAACTGATACATTGTGTTGTTAATTTAACTTTTAACTCTTTTTTTTCTTTTTTTAGGTGAGAGGAGGGAAAATAGTGAGGCAGATTCCTGCATGTGCCCCTGCTAACATCTACCCAGCAACCCCCATTTGGGGCCGATGCTCCAAGTACCTAGCTATTTTTAGTGCCAGGGCTGATGCATTCCAACAGAGCTATCCTCAGTGCCTGGGGCCATGCTGGAACCAATTGAGCTACTGGCTGTAAAGAGTGGGGAGGAAGAGGGAGAGAAGGGAGAGAGGGAATGGGGGAAGAGTAGATGGCTGCTTCTTCTGTATGCCCTGACTGGGAATCAAACCCAGGATGTCCATATGTCAGGCTGACACTCTATCCACTGAGCAACTGGCCAGGGCCTTAACTATTAACTCTTGAAAAAATATTTTATTTAAAATTCTAGGTGATAAAAATAAGGAAGCTAGACGAGGGAGAATGCAGGAGGATTATAACAAAGCAAGGTCCTTGTCTTGTCTAGGAGAAGGACAGAGACATTAACTAATATTAGATGTTGTTAGAATGTAAAAAGTTATGTGCATACTAAACATTTATGGGTCACTTACCAAAAAATTAAATATATAGTTTTCAAAACAATGGAAAGGAAGGAGAATTTGGGGAGAAAAATATTATTCTTTTTAAGATATTAGCAGTAAGTCCAAATATGACAATAATCACAATAAATACCAACTATTAAATTCAGGCATTATGAGACAATCTATTAGGTTGAATTTTTTTTAAGTTCATGTATTTTAGAAAATGCATTTTCTTGGCAAAGAAACACCAAGCAAATTGATGGAGAGAGCAAAACCAATGGCAGAGCATAGGTAAAAATCAGGAGCTCTTTCAGAGAGATGGCGGGGGCTAACTTAGACAGCCCTGGTGTGGGGCTGGAGAGACAGGCAGTGCAAGACACGCAGGAGGGAGACCTGATGGTCATGCCAGTCATTGGAGCAAGCTGAGTTAGAAAGACCTCCTGATTAGCAGAGTTTTATACTGGGCATCATCTACATATCAGTGTTGGTTAAGGAAGATACTGATCAAATTGCCTAAAGCTGCGATTTTCAACCCCTGTGCTGCAAGATTTTTTTTATTTTTTTTTTGTATTTTTCTGAAGCCGGAAACGGGGAGAGACAGTCAGACAGACTCCCGCATGTGCCCGACCGGGATCCACCCGGCACGCCCACCAGGGGTCGACACTCTGCCCATTCAGGGCGTCGCTCTGTTGCGACCAGAGCCACTCTAGCGCCTGGGGCAGAGGCCAAGGAGCCATCCCAGCACCTGGGCCATCTTTGCTCCAATGGAGCCTTGGCTGCGGGAGGGGAAGAGAGAGACAGAGAGGAAGGAGAGGGGGAGGGGTGGAGAAGCAGATGGGTGCTTCTCCTGTGTGCCCTGGCCGGGAATCGAACCTGGGACCTCTGCACGCCAGGCTGACGCTCTACCACTGAGCCAATCGGCCAGGGCGCTGCAAGAATTTTTAAAACGTGTAACCCCTGACTATTTAATCAGGGGCCCTGACCTTTTTCTGTTAGATTGTCAAATAAAGAAATGACAACACAACAATAGCTGTCCAGTGTGAATGAATAAAAATTATACCTATTTAATTTGTTATCATAAAAAAATTGGGGAGGGGCGCGTGCCACAGAATTTAGTAATTAGTTTATGTGTGCCGTAAGATGAAAAGGATTGAAAATCACTGGCATAAAAGGATGGGAGAAAGGTAAGCATCAAATCCTTGGCAGCACCAACCCTTGAGGGGCACACAGAGGTAGAGGACCTGACAGAGGACCCCAAGACAGATAAGATCAATTTTGACACATAGCCATTAAAAAAAGACTTTGGAAGGAGGTAGTCATCAACATTAGAATCTCTCCAGAGGTGGAGTAAACCAAGAGCCAAGCAGCACATGTTGGATTGGACGATGGGTGATCACTGGGGAGCTCTGGCCTCGATATCTTGAGGGTATGGGTTGAATTGCCAGATTGAATACAAGCACTGATCCCTGCAGGCCCACCCACAGGGCCTCCGCTGGTGGCCTGGGGTGCTGACCAGTTATACCCATAATGAAATGCCACCATCCGGTAGCTGGAATTTTCCTTGGCTTCTCTCAAGTCTTCTTCAAAATCCACGAGTTTCCCAATATCCAACTTTCATCAACTTCAGAACAGCTGGCTCAGAGGACAGATCTGCAAGTTCTATTCTCTGACTTCTCAGCTCCTTTTTCAGGATTTTCTCACTTTTTCTTTTTCAAGAAAGGGATAAGTCCTCATTTATATTGTAGAGTGAAAAGAATCAGTCATCCTGTTTATATATTCAGAATAATAAATATTTACCAAGCAGTTCCTATGAGCCAGGCACTGAGCTCGGGGCTTTCACATATTTATTTACTCCTCACAAGCCAGTGGCGGGGCAGGCACTGTCAGCCCGTTTGGCAGAAGAAATTCTCCAGTACATTCTACAAACGCTGCCTCTTCTCAGCTAAGGATAAACAGCAACACTTATTCCTGGGTCAAAGAGGTTCTACTGCAGCCATGTTGATATAAATAGTATCCTATAGGTCCAATATGGTAAGCCATATTTCGGAATTATGAATATTTTTTTTAAGTGAGAAGAGGGAAGATAGAGAGACAGACTCCCACATGCACTGGGATCTACCTAGCAAGCCCCACTTGGGGCTAATGCTCAGACCAACCAAGCTATCCTCAGCACCAGGGCCGATGCTTGAACCAATCAAGCCACTGGCTTCAGGAGGTGAAGAGGGAGAGAAGGAGGGGAAGAAAAGCAGACGGTTGCTTCTCTTGTGTGCCCTGACTGGGGATCAAACCCAGGACGTCCACGTGCAGGGCTGACACTCTGTCCACTGAGCCAACTGGCTAGGGAAAATATTTTTTTTAACATTTTGAGTATAGCAAGTTGAGGGCACCTGCTCAAGGAAATAAACCTGGGAAAGAAAGTATCTTAGTCTACTCAGGCTGCTGTAGCAAAGTACCATAGACTGGTGTCTTAAAAAATAAACATTTAGCCCTGGCCGGTTGGCTCAGCGGTAGAGCGTCGGCCTAGCGTGCAGAGGACCTGGGTTCGATTCCTGGCCAGGGCACACAGGAGAAGCGCCCATTTGCTTCTCCACCCCTCTGCCACGCCTTCCTCTCTCTCTCTTCCCCTCCCACAGCCAAGGCTCCATTGGAGCAAAGATGGCCCGGGCGCTGGGGATGGCTCTGTGGCCTCTGCCTCAGGCGCTAGAGTGGCTCTGGTCGCAACATGGCGACGCCCAGGATGGGCAGAGCATCGCCCCTGGTGGGCGTGCCGGGTGGATCCTGGTCGGGCGCATGCGGGAGTCTGTCTGACTGTCTCTCCCTGTTTCCAGCTTCAGAAAAATGCAAATAAATAAATAAATAAATAAATAAACAAACAAACATTTACTTCTCACAGTTTTGGAGACTTTAAGACTAGGTCGCCAGCATGGTCATGCTCCAGAGAGGACCCACTGCCTATGTATAGAGCCACCTCCTCCTGTACCCCCAGGCAGCCAAGAGGGAGCTCTGGTCTCTAGGTCTCTGTGGAGGCTCCACCCCGTGACCTCAGCAAATCAAATTACTCTCAAAGGCCACGCCCCCCAACACGAGCACCTGGGGATTAGGGCCTCAACATAGGAATCTAGGAGAAAACACAAATATTCAACTCATAGTGAAAGGGAAAGAAAGAAGGAGGGAAAGGGTGGAAAAGCAAGAGACTGTGGGAGCAGTGGGGACCCTCTGGTGCACCAGGGACATGGGCCAGAACGGCACAACCATGGCAGGAAGTTCTCCTAGGGACCCAAACAGCCTTCCAGTCAGGAGGGAGCTCTCACCTGGCTTCAGTAAAGAGTCTCTCCTGCACACACCCCCTCAGCCTTCCAACAGTCATGAAACACTGGGTTTTTAAAAACCCAAAAGGCAACTTGCCTGGCCCTCTGCCACTTGAACTACAGTCTCTGTATTTCTTGCAAACAATGGATTTATTTACACTCACCTCATTAACATGCTGTTTGGGGAAAAAAAAAAAGATGGCCCAAATGAAATGTCCTTTACCAAAGAAGAGATTGCAGGTTAGAAAAGCCCATTAATCATTCATTTCTCCTTGCTACGCAACACATTAATTTTTCAGGGGATTTTCAAGTCAGACAAACTGAATGCTCCTTCCTTCCCGCCACTGCATTCTGCTGACACGGGCGCCGGCGGACAGCTGTGATGGTTTTCCCACATCTGCCCTCCCAGCTCTTCCATCAATAGCATTGGACTGCTCTCCATTTCATTGTCTGCACTTGGGCAAGAGCCGTTCTCCATCTGGTCATTCATGGTTTTCTTAAGTTTGTGATTAAGTTATCATCAATGCCATTTAAATATTCTCTATTTGATTGTCTATTTTATTTTTATGAACTTGAGCAAAAGCCATTTTCATATTGGTCACTTATGGTTTCCTTAACTTTGTGATTAAGCCAGAAAAAATTCTGTTTGAAACAGCATCTAATTTAAGGCTTCAAGATCTAACTATGTATTTCCACTTGCCTGTGGTCCCTAACGATTTCAGCGTTTCTACTCGCCGAAGAGGCTCCCGGCATCAGCAGATGTGACCTCCAGCCGGCCGGCTCAGCAGCTGCTTGAGGAAACTGGTGAAGGACTTTTTCCATCGAACACCACATTTCTAAAACCACTTCCTCTCCTCACTTTCCTTGACCTCTCTTCAGCATTAGGCTCTATTAACCACACCAGTCATGAAACACTGTGTGTGTGTGTGTGTGTGTGTGTGTGTAACAGACTTTGTCATTAACAGGATTAACAGGCCTGGATATGAATCGCAGTTGGCCACTTTTGGGGAAGTTACTTAAAAACTCAAAGCCTCTGTTTCTACAACTATAAAAGAGCAATGATAATCTCTGCTTCATAAGACTTGTGGTGAAGATTAAATCAGCTGCTTGTAAAGCAGTTCTACTCAGGATACAAGGGGCTTAAAGGAACTGCTATGAGGATGGTCACCGTGGCAGAGATTTGAAGACAGTCTTGGGGTCCACTTGGTGAACAGATAGATAAAAAGAACGATAGATAACTCTGGAATACTGTTCAATAAGTAGAAGCTAAGAGTGAAGATGTAGGTAGAGGTATGAAAAAATCTTAAAAACAGTACTGACTTTAGCCCTGACCGGTTGGCTCAGTGGTAGAGCGTCGGCCTGGCGTGCGGAGGTCCCGGGTTCGATTCCTGGCCAGGGCACACAGGAGAGGCACCCATCTGCTTCTCCACCCCTTCCCCTCTCCTTCCTCTCTGTCTCTCTCTTCCCCTCCCGCAGCCGAGGCTCCATTGGAGCAAAAAGATGGCCTGGGCGCTGGGGATGGCTCCTTGGCCTCTGCCCCAGGCGCTGGAGTGACTCTGGTCGCGACAGAGCAACGCCCCGAATGGGCAGAGCATCGCCCCCTGGTGGGTGTGCCCGGTGGGTCCCGGTCCGGCGCATGCGGGAGTCTGTCTGACTGTCTCCCCGTTTCCAGCTTCAGGAAAAAAAAAAAAAAAAACAGTACTGACTTTCTTTTGTGTGTGTGTGTGTGACAGAGACAGAAAAAGAGAGAGAGAGAGGGACAGATAGGGACAGACAAGCAGGAAGGAGCTTCATTGCAGCTCCTTAGTTGTTCAGTGATTACTTTCTCATATGTGCCTTGACCCGGGGTCTATTGCAGAACATGTGACCCCTTGCTCAAGCCAGTGACCTTGGGCTCAAGCCAGAGACCTTGGGCTTCAAGCCAGTGACAGCAGGGTCATGTCTATAATCCCATGCTCAAGCCAGTGACCCCTCACTCAAGCTGGTGAGCCTCTGCTCAAGCTGTATGAGCCTGCGCTCAAGCCCGTAACCTCGGAGTTTTAAACCTGGGTCTTCCCGCTTCCCAGTCCGATGCTCTATGCACTGCGCCACCGCCTGGTCAGGCTTTAGTACTGAATTTCTTTAAAAAGGGAATAAAGAGAATGCTATATTCAGCACAATACTATTTACATAATCAAATATACATGTCCACATAATTGGTCACCACTAGAGAATGCAAGGGAATCAACTCATTAGTTTTGAAAACTGATAAAAAGAAAAAAGAATCAAGAATTTATTCTGACTTTTCTCTATGAATTATATTATGGATAAATAATATATCAGGGGAAGTTTCATGTTAGAGAAGTGTTTCAGCCAATAAATAAAGCAAGAGTGCTAAAATTAGAATATCACTATTTTGCAATACCTAATTGTGGCAGACTCTAAGACAGCCTCCAGTTGTCCCCAGTATTTATGCCCTTGTGTAATCTCCTCCCCTTGAGTATGTGTGGGACACACATGTGACCTGCTTCTAACCAATAGAATATGGTAAAGGTGATGGGGTGTCTTCTCCATGATTACATCACATAAGATTGAACTTCCATTTCCCTAGCAGATTCTATTGACTATCTCTCTTGCTGGCTTTGATGAAGTAAACTGCTACATGGAGAGGCTAGATGGCAAGGAACTAAATATAGCCTCCCCAATAGCCAGAAAGGAACTGAGACCCTCTGTCAGACAACTTGAGGGACCCAAATCTTACCAACAGCAACAGAAGCTTGGAAGCAGATACTTCCCCCGTCAAGCCTCAAATGATATATCCCAGCCCTGGCCAACACCTTGTCTGTAGATTTCTGAAAGGCCCTGAAGTTCAGGCTAGCTAACTCACGCCTAGACTTCTGACTGTGAAATAATTAATATGTTTTGTTGCAAGCCACTAAGTTTGTGGCAATCGTGTTACACACCAATAGATAACTAATACAGACATTACTTGTTTTATTACACTTCACTTCATGGCACATCACAGATGTTGCGTTATTTACAAATTGAAGGCAAGACTTTCTGCCAGCAAAAAAGATTATAACTCACATTATTGCAATACTCTGTGGCAGTACTCTGGAACCAAACTCGCGATAACTCCAAGGTGTGCCTGGACACGAATAAACTAATAATAAGATCCTAGCCTTTGGCCATCAATGGCTACTACTATCACACATACATACACACACGGCAAATATGTTGTGCACCCTGATGGAAGAATACAAGACAAACCATAAAATAGTCTTGCCTAAAACATTAAACATGAGTCTGACCAGGTCCTTAGATTCTTCTACCACCTCATAAGAACTTCAGAGGACAGAATAAGTTGTTAAACCACACCACAGAGAGGCAATCAGCAAATCCCACTGCGGTGAATTCTGTGGGAACCTGGATTCCTCAACAAATAAAATGGCAAGGGAAAAAAATAAAACAGATTTCAGTGGGAAACCTATTGATTAAAAGAGACTTAAAAAAATCATGAATGGGCCTTATTTAAATCCTGATTCATACAAACAAATTGTGAAAAGAAATAACATTTGTGAGAGAGCTGGAAATTTGAGCACTAGCTATTCAATGATATGGAGGAAACATTGTTCTCTTTAACTCTGGATCAGGCTATCGTGGTTATGTTATCTTGTAGAGACACACATGCAAATATCGATGGGTGAAATGACCCAATATCTGAATAGGCTGTAGTTGAAGCTAAATAATGAGTACAGGAAACGTGAGATTAACTCAATTCTCTATTTATTGAGGTCCAAAAGAAAAAAAGTTTTCCCGGGGCTTTTCCTGTTAGAAGTCTCCAACCCTACCCTTCTCTGGAGCCTGACTCTGGGACTGGGTGTTTCTCTGGGTCCCACACAGGTTCCCTCGGCATCTCTGCAATGCATCCTCTCCTTCCCACGGCCACACTAGTCTGGCCGTGCATCACCGGAGTCCTTCCATGGTCTCCTGTCCTCCTTCTGCTCCATTCTCTCCCTGCAGGCCGCCTCGGCCCCCACGGCCTGCCACCTATATCATTTCCATCAAATACAATGCATCACTGCTCTGCTCTAACTATGGTTAATAATCTGCAAGATACAGTGGAAATTCTCTTTCCAGTATTCAAGGCCTTCAACAATCAGTGGCAATTCCTTTCCCTACTTCATCTCCCACCACTTTCTATGAACTCAATCCCACCTCCTCTCCCCGCCCCACATTCACTTTTTCCAGCCCAGCTGAACCAAGCCATCCCACCTACATTCCCAGCACCCACGTGTGCTTCCCTCTTGACTTTGCCTTGAACCTTGTCTTCAGCAGAGACACAAACAGACAGGGCTTCTAATCTGACAGGAGCACATCCGTGTCTGTGCTAGGGGGCGTGGTCTACGGCCTCGAGCTGGGTTCTCCGGAACTGTGACGAGCCTGCAGGACCTGGAGCTGCCACCCTAGGGCTGTGGAGTCAATTCATTCTCTCTCTTTGGGCTTTGCTCATTCTCACCCTTGAGACAAAAAGGGTGACCTGAGCTAGGACTGCCACACTGGGCCAGCCCAGCCATCTCACTCTGGTTCCTCTCTCCTATTTTGGAAAAAAAGACAGCCTTACCGAGGCTGTGAGTCTGAATGTCAGGCTGTACAGTGACCAGTGATTCTCCACTGTAGTTTCAGAAAACTGAGATTAGGCAATCCCTAAAAGTCAACACAACAGCGGAAACTGTGCACAGTTCATTACCCCTAAAAATTCCTTAAACTGTCCCTAGAACGCTACCTGGAATAAGAAGCCGGGTGTGTACAATCCTGAGTCTGGTCTCCCAGTTCTCTGCTGGTCGAGGCTCCTCTATGACCTTCGATTTATTCCAAGCCTCTGTCACCACCCTCAGCCAGGCCTCCTGAGCAAAGTGCCTTCCTTCTCAGCCAGTGGCTGGAAAATCACCTAATGTCCTTCACAAGAAGGAGGGTGAAGGAGACACTGAGCTGGGGTTTGGAGGTCAGATGCAAAGGAAGTCTCTGTGGTTTCACAAAGTTCTGTTTCTTGACCTGGGCGAAAGTTACACAGCGTGTTCATTCTGTCCTTACTCATCTAGCTGAATAATTGCGATGAGTACACTTTTCTATTGATATATGCATATTACACTTCAGTTGTTTTAAAGTTAATTTTTAAAATATACATTCTTTCCTTGGACTTTTCAGCAAGGCTTGCCTGCTTCAGCCTTGATGCCCAGGATGTATCACAGTCAGCTGAATGGGCAGAGCTCCTCCTCCCCACTCTCGCTTCCTTTCTCTGTTTTTGTTTCTTGTTTTATGTACCCCATAGTTGAACTCTAGCCAATTAATTGATGACAAGATGAGTCTATTCAAAAGTAGCTTCATCACTGACTTGCAGTTACTTCTGGCAAAATGTTCTTCACACATCCCTTCACATCTGTTTTTTCTGTACAGGGAGGGAAATAATAGTTTTTAACCACATAATACTCACAGGGCCGATAAAAAGAGGATTAAAGGGCTCTTGTGTAACTTGCTTAGAAGAGTGACACATCTTAAGATTTGGGGTATTTTTTTTAATTTCCCATTTGTCATTTCCATGAGCATATATTTCCATCGTGAACCTCATCAAGAGGAAGAGTGCAGCATCCACACAAGATTCATGATTATAGATCCCTTGAGCCACGACCATCAGACAGGCCCCTTACAAACTCTACTCACACCCTTCTTCCAGCCAAACCCCGCTAGTCCCCCAGGCCCTGCTCACACCCACTACTTTAGGAAGGGTTCCCTAAACACTCCGGCCCCTAGCTCTCTCCTCCCTCTGACTGGTCACTGAACCATGGGAACCGCACCTCTAAAGCTCACACCAGCTCTATTGGAGAAGTCTTCATGAATCCCAGAGGCAGCAGCGGCTCACATGCAGCTGCTCAAGGCAACGATCTGTTTTTTGTAGGACTCAAATACTCTAGTGGCAGATCTAAAATCAGCAGTTTGCCTCTGTCCAAGTTTCTGTTTTGAACCCTATCCCTTCTTCCTCAGCCTCCCACTTCTCCTTCCTGGTGGAAGAGGTATTTACCCAAAAGCATGCTCACTATCTCCATCTAACCAGACCAGCAAGATTCTGTGGCCAGCCATACACACTCACTAATTGTCTGTTTACATGTTTACTAAAGTTTATTCTCATCTTCAGGGTACCACAGCTGGATATTTAAATTAGAAGCCATTGCTATTTGTATTTGAGGTCATTAACTCTACTTATAGAATAGTAGGTTTCTTCCCTCTAAATAATTTCAAATATCAATAGACAGGTGGTAAATTATTTGGAAGAATATCCTAAAAGTGATCTATTTCATTGGTATACGTTCTGATCTAAAAAACAAACATTTTGTTGAGCACTTACTATGTGCCATTCCTATAATGCTTCATGTGCATTAACTGAGATGATTGTTATTCCAATTTTACAGATGAGAAAACTGAGACTTGGTGAATTACTTACAATGGCCAAGACACTTACAATTTGTATGTGACCGACAGGAAGAAAACTCAGGGCTATCTAGTCTCTAAAACTACTCCATTTTTAAGTGACTTATGAGTCAAGCAGCAAAGACTTCTCCTTCCCAGACCACTTCCACGCATCTTGTTTTCCTCCTCTCTCTCAAGAGTTTCCTGCGTTGCTGAAATTGGGGAACCGTGTGTCCCTTGACTTTTCCCACAGCCTGGGAAGCCCTAGCACAAGGTTCAAACTTCCTCTCAAATCTACCTCCCACCATTTCTCACCATTCTCCAAACATGTGCCTTTTCCTTTATTATTTGTTTAATAAATAATAAATATTTATTGAAAACCTGTCAGATGTTAGTACTAACTAAGTGGTTAGTGAGATTGATGCAATCCTTGACCTCATATTGCCCATAGTCGGGTCCTTTTCATGACTCCATGCTGTTCCTCTATTCATAACTCCTTCCGTTCTTCCCCACACCATTCCCCAGCCACACAAATTCCTAATGATTCATGAGATCCAACTCACACTCTTACCTCCTCTTCCAGCTTCTCCAACTCCTTGGGAATGACACTCAAAATATGAGTATACAACATAATCAACCATTCACATGCTATAGAAATGTTTAGCTGAAACCTACGTACTCTTATTGATCAATGTTACCCATTTAAAATTAATTTTTTAAAGAATTTTTTTTAATTTAGCAACCAGTTTAGCAATCATAATGAAAGTCAGCTATAATCTACCAGTCCCCCTATGTCCAAACTGTGGCAGTGAGTTTCTGCACTGTCACAGTCCTGACCAGAGTCAGTCACCCTGCCCTTCAGGTCTTCAGAACCTGGTCCTATAAACAGTGATGGACAGCTCCTTATCTCTTCCAGGGAGGGGTCTTCTGCCTTACCTCTACCAACCCTGCCCCCTGCACTCACACCTACAAATACACACAAATGTGCCAAAAGATAATAGTCTTTTTTTTTTTTTTTAGTTAATACAGTAGACTCAAACAACCCATTACATAACAAGAATTCAATAAGTGTATATTGAATGAATGAGTTGGGGTAGGAAGTAATCTAGCCTTTATTCTGGAGAATTTCCTAAAATGCCATTTCTGGGATTACTGGATGAACCTCTCTTACTTCAAGCCCCCCCCCAAATTAATGTATATAGGGCTCATTTTTCTTCCTTTTAATTAGCATTTAAATATTTTTTAATGTAACAACCCTTATATAATCCCTTGGAAAGTGTTCCTTTGCTTATTTCTACCTCTAGTTATTTGGTTATAACAAAAGAGTACTATTATACGCTGAATAGTGTCCCCTCCCAAATTCATATGTTGAAGTCGTAACCCCCATGGTGCATCTGTATTGGAGATGTGGTCTGTGAAGAGGTCACTACATTAAAATAAGGTCATTGGGATGGGACAGATCCAAAGGGAAAACCATTTGAAAACAGAGAGAGAAGCCAGCCATCTGCATGTCACAGAGAAAGGCCTCAAAAGAAACCAACTCTGCTGACTTCTAACCTCCAGAACTGTGAGAAAATAAATTTCTGTCGCTGAAGCCACCCAGCCTGTGGTATTTTGTTATGGAAGCCCTCGCAGACTAGCATAAGTATTGACCTCCCTTGCAAGTGAACAGCACAGCTTTTACTGTGTATGTATTATTTCCAAGTAAATTGGAAACTTCTTGACATTAGTAAATATGGCTATTATTTCTTAGACTCTCGCATAAAGTGTGGTACCATTTTTATACATATTAGAATCCATTTGCTAAGTGACAGACTATATGAGACTGTATGAGCACCCTTCCTCGCCTTCATGCATCCCAGGGTTCCTCCACCTCAGCACGGGACGTGTGGGACTGGGTCATCATCGCGGGGGCTCTGTCCTGGGCATGGCATGCATCCCAGGGTTTCTCCACCTCAGCACGGGACGTGTGGGACTGGGTCATCATCGCGGGGGCTCTGTCCTGGGCATGGCATGCATCCCAGGGTTCCTCCACCTCAGCACGGGACGTGTGGGACTGGGTCATCATCGCGGGGGCTCTGTCCTGGGCATGGCATGCATCCCAGGGTTCCTCCACCTCAGCACGGGACGTGTGGGACTGGGTCATCATCACGGGGGCTCTGTCCTGGGCATGGCATGCATCCCAGGGTTCCTCCACCTCAGCACGCGGACGTGTGGGACTGGGTCACCATCGCGGGGGCTCTGTCCTGGGCATGGCATGCATCCCAGGGTTCCTCCACCTCAGCACGGGACGTGTGGGACTGGGTCATCGTTGCAGGGGCTCTGTCCTGGGCATGGCGAGTGTTCAGCAGCAGCCTTGAACTCTGCCCACTCAATGCCAGTAGCACTCTGACTACCCCGTTCCTTCCATGTTTTGACAACCAAAATAGTCTCCAGACACTGTCAGACATCCCTTAGGATTCAAGCCACTACTGGTTGAGAACTGCTGATCTATTGTAACACCAGCTTTTTCTCCTCTTCTTGACTATTTTGTTCAAGTATTATACAAATGTGGGGTCCCTTACAGAAATGTACTATGACGCCTGAGCATCAGGAGAGTAACGAGAAATAAGGCCACACTCAGAATATGATCAAAATAGGAATATTTTGTCAAATTTGACCTGTAGGAAGAATAGTCCCTACAGTAGGACAGGGCCAAAGAAGAGGCTAAAAATGTCAGACAGTGGTTTCTGCTGAGTCAGAACCCAGGCCTCTGTTCCCAAGCTTTCACCTTCTGGTCACTGGTCACTAGCTAGGATCAACATAGACAAGGAGTTATTTCTATATCCAGTAGAATCGACTATTTTAAATGAATTTGCGGTTCCAAGCTATTTCTTAGTGGACAAATCCCCACATCACAAAAAACCACCAGGGAAATTGCCACTAATTAGCATGGTTGTTAACGACCCTAGGAAAGAAGGCAGCAGCTGAAAGGGCTGGGGCCCCAGCACTGTGGTCTTCCCTCTGGAGCTGGCAGGGCACGCTGGGGCCGGGGCTGGGAGTGAGCAGACAGCATGGCCTCTTCATTCCTACACCACCTCACATCTGGAGAACCATCTCAGGGTCTCAGGATTGGCCTCGGCACCCAATCAACTAGAGCCAAAACCTCTCAAGGGTGTACAAATAGGATTATGGTGGGAAAGGTCATGGGGTCAGTCTTATTCACTAAGACCCTGAAAGAATGATGACTCATGCTTTGTCACCAAGAACTGTCATCAGTCTGATGGTTCCAGTGCCTCTACCATCTCTGAGGCTGCATCACGTGGAGAGGGAAGACAGAGGCCAGAGCCTGGGAGCCTGGAGGCCGACTGAAGGGCCTCTCATACCAAAAATAGGGAGTTTAGATTCTTTCTGGACCCACCAAACTTCCCATGTTAAAAAATCATTTTCTCTGATATTTCTGGGGAAACATGGATGGTATTTAAGACACTGGTGACTTAAAAGCAATACATTTATTCAAATACATGAGACAATGAAATGTTGCCTAGAAAGAAGGTGAAGAAGCACAGTCCCCTCCGAGCCTGTCTGGAATCATTTCTCTGATGCATAGCCCAACAGCAGACAGACTGACACTTTCTATTTCTACTTTCTGAATGACTCACTGCGCTATTTACCATCCCAGGGGCACAGAGAGTCCCAGGAGAGAAAACATACCCGCACTTGGACATGAAAAGAAGTCTGTGTTGTATTCTTATTGGGCTTGTCACACCTGCTCCCTTTTCCTCAACTTTACCCTGGGTGACAGGTGCAAAACTCCTTCCAATTTGACTAAATGGTACCCACACATTTGGAGTTTGAGTGGATAGACACCAGCCACAGACTAAAAATGTTGGCGGGAGTTTCACAGGGGTCCCCACAGCTCCCCTATTTCCTCTCAAAGAGGCAGCATGATTCACAGGATTCTGTGTGTGGGATGCAGCTAGGGGCCCGATAAATGCCCGGTGGAGTCACCCATTTAGAGAAGGGGGAGGCTAGCTGCCATCCATGCTCAAGGCGAACCACCCTTCCTCACATTATCACAGTTCTCATTGTTCTACTATTTTCTGTGGCACCTTGAATTTTTCCAGGCAGAAGTCATTCTTACTGTATTTCCTGGTTGTCCTACTTATCTAGAAAAACAAATCAATAATGGCCATTTTCCTGAGAGCTTACAATCACTCTACTTCTTTTATACTAGGTTACAGTAGCCATAGTAAAACCATTTTAATTCCATTTAACAAACAGCAGAAAAAATAGAAAATGAAAACCAGTACAGAAGCTGAGGACATGTAATAAGCTACAAAGTACCTGTAATGTGAAGTTGAGCTTTACCTATGGCCATGGAAAAAATCCGTAGAGAAGTCATTGTCCTTTTTCCTCTTAATGTGTACTGTGTCTCCTGAGCCCTCCGCCCAATGGGAGCATGGCGTGCGTGGGAGATTTAGAGGAGCTCTAGTGATCAAGGCTCAGCCCAAGCTGCTGCTGCATCATGCCCCCAGGTGCCATGCCCCACGCAGAACTGCAGCACATGCCCCTCAATAGAGGAGTGCAGAGGCTGTGCACAGGACTGCCTGTGTTCCATGACGTCCTCCATGAACCCAGGCTTCTCTGTTTATATGTAATCTTTTCAAATTGAGGTTCAGTGCTCATAGAGTCAAGTTCATTTTTCTGGTGTACCTGTCTCCCTGTGGCCCCACCCTTACCCGGGCTGTTACCCTCAGCCGCTGGCCTCTCTTCTCCCGTCCACCCCCAGGAAGAGTGACAGACGATACCTAGCAACCAGCTTCTCGTTAAAGGGCAGCTCGCATCCCACAGACAAAAACTGAATCACATACCTAGTTCCAGGGGAGCCTAGGGAATGGGCTCTGTGTGTCCAGCTAGAACCTGGAAGATTCCATTACTGAAAGTATGAAGGGGGAAATCAGTACAGTTGGGAATTATGCCATCATATCAAATTCCATGAAACTTAAGAGCTGGGTTATTTTCCAATATCTTTTAACAAATAGAATGTAGTACTAGAATACAATTTGCCAATAACTGACAAAGTAAAGGTTTTGTGCAGCAATGTCCACCCCTGGCATCCTCGATTGAGGTTGGTTTTTCTGTCACTTAACTTCCATTTTCCCCAAAGATCTGAATCAATCAAAAGCATAAAATTTTCTGTCAAACACAAGAGACTCTTGGCACATAGTGTCTTTGTTATTTTCCTATAGTATAATCTGAAATTTACTTCCAATGACTCTGGCAATCATAAAATGAAGAAATCTGTGGAGCAAAAGTGCTTTCAGCCCAAAGCTGTTTTGCAAACATGTGGCAAAGGTCTGTAGTTCAGCATTACCTGGTGACAACGAAAAGAGATATCCTGTACTATTTTCTGAATCATATATTTTCAATGTTATAGGCTAGGACTCTATTCTGATCTTAATTTCCCATGACAACTATGAAAATGCAAGAATAATGAAGTTCTGTGGAACTTCGACATTCTTTTAGGTAGTGGTTGTTTTTGATAAAACATGACTAATTGTTTGGCACAGAAATATTCTGACTGAGTGAAAGAAAATAAAAGATT
The DNA here is from genome assembly GCF_036850765.1 of Saccopteryx bilineata. Lineage (NCBI taxonomy): Eukaryota > Metazoa > Chordata > Mammalia > Chiroptera > Emballonuridae > Saccopteryx > Saccopteryx bilineata. Next base: position 101,532,825 of record NC_089495.1, on the reverse strand, counting down.
CTATCAGTGTGTTAATGAAGAGCTATTTATGGTGCACCCACAAAACATGTATACAATGATGTCAATTCCCAATCATCAAAACAGCAGTTGATACGAGGTTTTATCTGTTTCAAAAATGTCAACACTTAAGAGCAGCATTGCTATATTTCATTGTCATGACATGTTGTACTGAGTGCATGTCTTAGCAGAAGTAGATATCCTTCCAGCCTCAGCAGTAATAGTAACAGTGATAATAACATCAGAAATAATAACATCTATAATTTCTTTAGACCTACTATTTGTGGGTCTCTATACTACTTACTTTTTCTGTCATCTTTCTTACAATTTCTGCAATAATAATACACGGTAAGTATAATGGGGACTTTCACTTCAGGCTCAGAGAATAATTGCTAAGCTTATCTGGAGGTTGTGACGGTAGAACTAATGCACTGAATGTCGTCTCTGTGCCAGACTGTGTTCTGAACACAGTGAAGCTGGATTCAAATTCATGGCATCATCGCATACTGCCTCATAAAATGAGACCTCTGCTCACAAAGACAGAAGCCAGATTTGTCACAAGCCACAGGTTTCAACATGCTGTTTGCTGCCACTCAAGTTGCCTCAGAAAGTGTAGGCTATGAGCAAACTAGCAAGTCTATTCCCACCTTAAGGAACTAGAAAAAGAAGAACAAAGAAAACCCAAAACCAGCCGAAGAGAGGAGATAATAAAAATCAGAGCAGAAATAAATGAATTAGAGAACAGAAAAACTATAGAAAAAATTAATAGAACAAGGAGCTGGTTCTTTGAAAAGATCAACAAAATTGACAAACCCTTGGCAAGACTTACCAAGGAAAAATAGAAAGAACTCATATAAACAAAATCCAAAATGAAAGAGGAGAAATCATCACGGACACCGTAGATATACAAAGAATTATTGTAGAATACTATGAAAAACTTTATGCCACTAAATTCAACAACCTAGAAGAAATGGATAAATTCCTAGAACAATACAACCTTCCTAGACTGAGTCAAGAAGAAGCAGAAAGCCTAAACAGACCTATCAGTAGAGAAGAAATAGAAAAAACCATTAAAAACCTCCCCAAAAATAAAAGTCCAGGCCCTGATGGCTATACCAGCAAATTTTATCAAACATTCAAAGAAGACTTGGTTCCTATTCTACTCAAAGTCTTCCAAAAAATTGAAGAAGAAGCAATACTTCCAAACACATTTTATGAGGCCAACATAACCCTCATACCAAAACCAGGCAAGGATGGCACAAAAAAAGAAAACTACAGACCAATATCTCTAATGAATACAGATGCTAAAATACTAAACAAAATACTAGCAAATCGAATACAACAACATATTAAAAAAATAATACATCATGATCAAGTGGGATTCATCCCAGAATCTCAAGGATGGTTCAACATACGTAAAACGGTTAACGTAATACACCATATCAACAAAACAAAGAACAAAAACCACATGATCTTATCAATAGACGCAGAAAAGACTTTCAATAAAATACACCACAATTTTATGTTTAAGACTCTCAACAAAATGGGTATAGAAGGAAAATATTTCAACATGATAAAGGCCATATATGATAAACCATCAGCTAACATCATATTAAATGGCACTAAACTGAAGGCTTTCCCCCTTAAATCAGGAACAAGACAGGGTTGTCCACTCTCTCCACTCTTATTTAATGTGGTACTAGAGGCTCTAGCCAGAGCAATCAGACAAGACAAAGAAATAAAAGGCATCCATATCGGAAAAGAAGAAGTAAAGGCATCACTTTTTGCAGATGATATGATCCTATACATCGAAAACCCCAAAGAATCCACAAAAAGACTACTAGAAACAATAAGCCAATACAGTAAGGTCGCAGGATACAAAATTAACATACAGAAGTCAATAGCCTTTCTATATGCCAACAATGAAACAACTGAGAAGGAACTCAAAAGAATAATCCCCTTCACGATTGCAACAAAAAAAATAAAATACTTAGGAATAAACATAACAAAGAATGTAAAGGACTTATATAATGAAAACTATAAACCATTGTTAAGGGAAATCGAAAAAGATATAATGAGATGGAAGAATATACCTTGTTCTTGGCTAGGAAGAATAAATATAATCAAGATGGCTATATTACCCAAAGCAATATACAAATTTAATGCAATTCCCATCAAAATTCCAATGACGTTTTTTAAAGAAATAGAGCAAAAAATCATCAGATTTATATGGAACTATAAAAAACCCCGAATAGCCAAAGCAATCCTAAAGAAAAAGAATGAAGCTGGGGGCATTACAATACCTGACTTCAAACTATATTATAAGGCCATGACAATCAAAACAGCATGGTATTGGCAGAAAAATAGACAGTCAGACCAATGGAACAGAATAGAAAGTCCAGAAATAAAACCACATATATATAGTCAAATAATTTTTGATAAAGGGGCCAACAACACACAATGGAGAAAAGAAAGCCTCTTCAATAAATGGTGCTGGGAAAACTGGAAAGCCACATGCAAAAGAATGAAACTGGACTACAGTCTCTCCCCCTGTACAAAAATTAACTCAAAATGGATCAAAGATCTAAACATAAGACCTGAAACAATTAAGTACATAGAAGAAGACATAGGTACTCAACTCATGGACCTCGGTTTTAAAGAGCATTTTATGAATTTGACTCCACAGGCAAGAGGAGTGAAGGCAAAAATTAATGAATGGGACTACATCAGACTAAGAAGTTTTTGCTCAGCAAGAGAAACTGATAGCAAAATAAACAGAAAGCCAACTAAATGGGAAATTATATTTTCAAACAACAGCTCAGATAAGGGCCTAATATCCAAAATATACAAAGAACTCATAAAACTCAACAACAAACAAACAAACAATCCAATAAAAAAATGGGAAGAGGATATGAATAGACACTTCTCCCAGGAAGAAATACAAATGGCCAACAGATATATGAAAAGATGCTCATCTTCTTTAGCTATTAGAGAAATGCAAATCAAAATGGCAATGAGATACCACCTCACACCTGTTCAATTAGCTGTTATTAGCAAGACAGGTAATAGCAAATGTTGGAGAGGCTGTGGAGAAAAAGGAACCCTCATACACTGTTGGTGGGAATGTAAAGTAGTACAACCATTATGGAAGAAAGTATGATGGTTCCTCAAAAAACTGAAAATAGAACTACCTTATGACCCAGCAATCCCTCTACTGGGTATATATCCCAAAAACTCAGAAACATTGATACATAAAGACACATGCAGCCCATGTTCATTGCAGCATTGTTCACAGTGGCCAGGACATGGAAACAACCAAAAAGCCCATCAATAGATGACTGGATAAAGAAGATGTGGCACATATACACTATGGAATACTACTCAGCCATAAGAAATGATGACATTGGAACATTTACAGCAAAATGGTGGGATCTTGATAACATGATACGAAGCGAAATAAGTAAATCAGTAAAAAGCCAGGAACTGTATTATTCCATACGTAGGTGGGACGTAATAGTGAAACTAAGAGACATTGATAAGAGTGTGGTGGTTACGGGGGGGAGGGGGGAATGGGAGAGGGAAAGGGGGTGGGGAGGGGCACAAAGAAAACAAGATAGAAGGTGACAGAGGACAATCTGACTTTGGGTGGTGGGTATGCAACATAATTGAACGACAAGATAACCTGGACTTGTTATCTTTGAATATATGTATCCTGATTTATTGATGTCACCCCATTAAAAAAATAAAATTATAAAAAATAATAATAATAATGTAAAAAAAAACAAAAACTAGCAAGTCTAGTGGTGGTGTGGGATTCTAAAGTAAACCTGAACGAGGAAGCACTGTCCTTTCTCCTGCAATGTTTTACACGTGGTTGAGGTGGATGATGGCCAGGCAGTAGCTACACAGATGCTGGAATGAAATTTGTATCAACAGCAGTGCTTTCATTCCAAAGCCCCCTCAAAGTTGATTGAGGTCAATAAATAATAATGTTGCACAGGATAATATTCCCCACATCCGCAAATACAGTGTGTCCATAAAGTCATGGTGCACTTTTGACTGGTCACAGGAAAGCAATAAAAGACGATAGAAATGTGAAATCTGCACCAAATAAAAGGAAAACTCTCCCAGTTTCATACCTATTCAGTGCAGTTCGATGTGGGCTCACACCAGATTTTTTAGGCTCCTTAGGTAGCTATCCCGTATAGCCTCTACAGACTCGTCACTGACTGATGGCCTACCAGAACAGGGTTTCTCCTCCAAACTGCCGGTTTCCTTCAACTGCTTATCCCACCGAGTAATGTTATTCCTATGTGGTGGCGCTTCATTATAAACGTGCCGATATTCACGTTGCACTTTGGTCACGGATCCGAATTTAGCGAGCCACAGAACACACTGAACTTTCCTCTGTACCGTCCACACCTCGACTGGCATGGCCGTGGGCTGCTCCGTTGTATACATGGTGTTACGTCATCATCTGTGCATGCACATATGCTGGCACATCATCCTACAGAAACTGGGAGGGTTTTCCTTTTATTTGGTGCAGATTTCACATTTCTGTCGTCTTTTGTTGCTTTCCTGTGACCGGTCGAAAGTGCACCATGACTTTAGAGACACACTGTATATACTTGAAACTGAAAAAAGATTCAAAGGAAGCAAATATGAACCAAGTGCAATGATCCATGTCATTTTTTAAACCCTTCCAGAATTTAGCAAGATGCCGTTCTATTGTTAATGCTCAGGAATGCTCGATAAGTAGTTGTGATTTGTTTTTAAGGGAAAAACTGAATTGACTAAGCAGGTTACTTTAGGGTCTTTCTCTGATTCCTGGACTTTAAACAATTGGATTTATTACTTGTATTTTTAACAAAGAGATTTGTTTGGCTGATTTAAGAACTGAGATGATAGTACCTAGAAAGGTTAAATAGCAGGTTTTTCTGTTGTGATTTTCTTCCATTAACTAGACAAAAATAATGACCCTCTTGCTGACAATTGGGTTTGGGAAGGTACTAAATTTATTGGGGTGACACTGGTTAATAAAATATAGGATTTTTATAATTTATTCATTTGAGAGAGACAGAGAGAGAGAAAGAGAGAGAGAGAGAGAGAGAGAGAGAAGGGGGGGAGCAGGAAGCATCAACTCCCATATGTGCCTTGACCAGACAAGTGCAGGGTTTTCAACTGGCAACCTCAGTGTTCCAGGTTGATGCTTTATCCACTGCGCCACCACAGGTCAGGCTAGGATTCTTTTTTTTAATGTTTATTTTATTGACTTTAGAGAGAGAAAGGGAGAGAGAAGGAGAGTCACAGGAACTTCTGTTCCTGTATGTGCCCTGACTGGGAATCAAACTGGCAACCTCTGTGTTTTGGGACAATGCTCTAACCAACCGAGCTATCTGGACAGGGCTTATATAGGTTTCAAGAGTAAAATTCTTTGATACATCAGCTGTATATTAGTACAGAATAAAGGGGGTCAAGTACATGGTGACAGATTTCACTTTGAGTAGTAAACAGTTGTTTTTATTATAAGAGCCTGCATTCATTTATTTAAAATGTAAACTTCTGTCTGTAAATCATGTTGTAATAGTTTTAGAAGGTCATGATACATGACTAGGGGAAGACATAAAGATAGTCACAAATTATACATTTTCAGTCATATTGTTTTCTAAGAAAATTACTCAATTGGTGAGCTGCGACTGTAAGCTCAGGGTCCATTGTTGCTATGAAGGCCACACCACAGAAACAGAGCCTTATGACCCAGCAATCCCTCTACTGGGTATATACCCCAAAAACTCAGAAATATGATATGTAAAGACACATGCAGCCCCATGTTCATTGCAGCATTGTTCACAGTGGCCAAGGCATGGAAACAACCAAAAAGCCCTTCAATAGAAGACTGAATAAAGAAGATGTGGCACATATACACTATGGAATACTACTCAGCCATAAGAAATAATGACATCGGATCATTTACAACAAAATGGTGGGATCTTGATAACATTATATGGAGTGAAATAAGTAAATCAGAAAAAACCAAAAACTGCATTATTCCATACGTAGGTGAGACATAAAAACAAGACTAAGAGCCTGGCCTGTGGTGGCGCAGTGGATAAAGCGTCGACCTGGAAATGCTGAGGTCGCCGGTTCGAAACCCTGGGCTTGCCTGGTCAAGGCACATATGGGAGTTGATGCTTCCAGCTCCTCCCCACCTTCTCTCTCTGTCTCTCTCTCCTCTCTCTCTGTCTCTCTCTCCCTCTCTGTCTCTCTCTCCTCTCTAAGAATGAATAAAGTAAAAAAAAAAAAATTTAAAAAAAAAGAATCAGATATTTAAAAAAAAAAAAAAAAAAAAAAAAAAAAAAACAAGACTAAGAGACATGGACAAGAGTGTGGTGGTTATGGGGGGGGCGTAGGAGGGAAGGAGGGAGAGGGGAACGGGGAGGGGGAGGACACAAAGAAAAGTAGAAGGTGACGGAGGACAATCTGACTTTGGGTGATGGGTATGCAACATAACTGATTGACAAGATAACCTGGACATGTTTTCTTTGAACATATGTACCCTGATTTATTGATGTCACCCCATTAAAATTAATAAAAATTTAAAAAAAAAGAAGTTCGCATTGACTCTGTTCATATTTAAGGAGCATTTAGTAAGCCCAGCACTGCCATAGGCACTGTGAAAAATACACACAAAAAAGCAATGAGCTTCTATGAAGAAGTTTCTAACAATTCAAGAAATTAACCGAAAAGTTAATAGGGTCTGTGGCTTGTTTCTTGTGGTTTTCTAACTTTTTAGCCTTAGGACCCCTTTATACTTTTAAAAATTATTGAGGACTCCAAAAAGCTCTACTATATCTATCAATAATTACCATGTTAGAAATTAAACCTAAAAAAATTCCTTAATATGTAATAATTTAAAATTAACAAAAAACTCATTGTATATCAATATAAATAACATGTCTTATGAAAAATAACTATACTTTTCAAACAAAAAATCAGTGAGAAAGTGACATTGTTTTACATTTTTGCATCTTCTTAATGTCTGGTTTAAGAAAGAAGAGTCAGATTACCAAATCCAGTTGTGTATTCAATCTGTTACAATATGTGCTTTTGGTTGAAGTAGATGAATAAAATTTGGCTTCATGCATATATGCAATTGAAAAAGAAGTGTTTTGCCAAGACATGGAAACAACCAAAAAGCCCTTCAATAGAAGACTGGATAAAGAAGATGTGGCACATATACACTATGGAATACTACTCAGCCATAAGAAATGATGACATCAGATCATTTACAGCAAAATGGTGGGATCTTGATAACATCATACGGAGTGAAATAAGTAAATCAGAAAAAAACAAGAACTACATGATTCCATACATTGGTGGAATATAAAAACGAGACTAAGAGACATGGACAAGAGAGTGGTGGTTACCAGGGGTGGGGGGAGGGAGGATGCAGGAGGGAGGGAGGGAGAGAGTTAGGGGGAGGGGGAGGGGCACAGAGAAAACTAGACAGAGGGTGACGGAGGACAATCTGACTCTGGGTGAGGGGTATGCAACATAATTTAATGACAAGATAACCTAGACATGTTTTCTTTGAATATATGTACCCTGAAATATTAATGTCATCCCATTAACATTAATAAAAATTTATTAAAAAAAAAAAAGAAAAAGAAAAAGAAGTGTTTTAATAAACATTTTACAACATTGTGGCTGTTCTTTGACATTACATCACCCTTCAACAGGTGATATAGTTCCTTAATGGTTAGCTTCAAAGTGGACTCTAAAACCATTACATTAAAATCCACTCCTCTTTCTCACAATTCAAATTTTGTAACATTATGCATTGGTTTTTTTGGAAAATACAGGTAGATCTTTGAAATGTTGGCACTTATATTATACAATATCAAAAAACTACATTTGTTTACATTGCTAATTATCCCATTCAAAAAGTCTCTAAGTATTGTGAAGCTGTCAAATTCATTGTAACAAATATAAATTCTACAAAATTCTAATTGTCATTTTAAAGCTCAAATTTTATCATTAGTCATAAATACTGTATTTTGTTTGCCTCCAAGTGTCGACGTGTCGACTCCAATTTCTCATTTTTGAGAAAAATGTCTACCAAATACACAGGTCTATCAATCATTCTTTCAAATAAATATGGTGTTCCATAGGAAAGCAGTTAATTGAACTTGCAACTCAAACAACTGAAGAAGGGTTTTTCCTCAAGAGCCAGCATTTATTTATCTAAAATGTAAATTTCCATTTGTATAACATGTTTTAATAATTGTGAGAAAGTCATGACAGATGGGTCAAGGCAGGACACAATGAAAATCACAAGTTACATAGCCAGAGCCTGGTAAGGAAGAATACAATGACTATTAGAACAGTTTGGTGCCACTGCCCAGACTGGTCCTAAGATACAAGCAATTCTATCCACTATTAGTGCAAATGTCAATCTAGTGAGTTGAACAAATCATGTCTTTAAAGTTTTATGAAATGATTTTTACTTTGCAGCCCAACTGAAATGGTATCAGGACCCCACCACAAAAACTGCTGAGGTAGGAGAACCTACCATACCCTGCCTTATTAGAGGATTTAGGGCAGAGGTCGGGAATCTTTTTGGCTGAGAGAGCCATGAACACCACATATTTTAAAATGTAATTCCATGAGAGCCATACAACGACCCATGTATGTTATGCATTATTCAATAAAAATTTGGTGTTGTCCTGGAGGACGGCTGTGATTGGCTCCAGCCACCCACAACCATGAACATGAGTGGTAGGAAATGAATGGATTGTAATACATGAGAATGTTTTATATTTTTAATGTTATTATTTTTTTATTAAAGATTTGTCTGAGAGCCAGATGCAGCCATCAAAAGAGCCACATCTGGCTCGTGAGCCATAGGTTCCCAACCCCTGATTTAGGGTATTCATGTTTCTTGACTTAATTAGCTGCATCAGTGTCTAATTAGCTGAAGTATAATGTGACATATTCAATATCTCCTGATTATATAGACACGCTTGTGCACCGTTAAAATCGCAGAAATTTCTTTTGCAACTGGCCACAGCAGCTATTGTTAGATGCCAAAGAATAAAAATGCCATGAGCAATTTTCTTTTGTCCTTAAAGGCAAAAGCATTTTGTGACCTTTTGTCTCTAAACTACCCCTGATGGATGACTAGCAAGATGAGTTAGCCTTTTTTTATTTCAGCAAACTCAGTAGAGGCTATCAAAAGAGAAGAAGAGGGTTAAATGTCACCAATCCTATTTAATAAGATCAAAAAGATCCAGAGCCTTAGTTGTTCAGAAGTTCTTTTCAAAACCTTTTATCAACTACGCTTGTGAGCTTGCCATAGACTAATTTAAAACCAAGAGTGTTAGAAAGTGAAGCACAGGTTTACAGCAAGGAAAGTGAGAAAAAGATTCTGACTTGTTTTTTAGGTGTGTTAACTTTTCCCTTATATTGCAAAATACACCAAATATAATAAGTATTTTTGGACATCTTACATAGAAAAGAAGGTATATTCTATTACAAATATTTTATTGCATAGGAACAAAAGAGCATGAGCATTCTTTGTGAAGACAAAAATGTGACAGGAAAAATATCCACTAAGGCCCTGAACAGTTGGCTCAGTGGTAGAGCATCAGCCCGGCATATGGATGTCCCAGGTTCGATTCTTAGGGCACACAGGAGATGTGACCATCTGTTTCTCCATGCCTCCCCCTCTCTTCTCTTCTCTTCTCTTCCTGCAGCCGTGGCTCAATTGGTTGGAGTGCATCAGTCCTGGGTGCTGAGGATGGTTCTGTGGAGCCTCTGCCTCAAGCACTAAATATAGCTCAGTTGCAAATATGGCCCCAGATGGGGGCTGCCAGCTGGATCCAGGTTGGGGTGCATGCAAGAGTCTGTCTCTCTATCTCCCTTTCTCTCACTTGGAAAAGAAGAAACAAAAATATCCACTAAGAGGCTTACACAAAAGGTTGTGTAAGGGCCAAGACTGCAGTGTGAGAGAATTCATCCTACCTGCTGCCCGTTCAGCTCAGTGTGAATCTTCCCGCACTTGGCTTCACCTAGAGAAAAGTAACATTTGGTCAGAAACAAGTGATTCAAATTAAAAGATTTTATTTTTTAGAACATTTTAGGTTTTCAGAAAAATGAGCAGATAATACAGAGTTCTTACATACTTTCTGTCTCAACCACCACCCACGTACACGTTTCCCTATTACAAACATTTTGCACGAATGTGGTATGTCTGTTTCAATCTGGGGCACACGCAGAGCCAACAGTCCACTGGTCAGCAGTGAGGAAGAATATGGGGTGTTGGAAGAAGCAAGGACAGAGTGGAACCTACTAGCGCCTCAACATATGTCCCTCAGCACCTCTGACGGAAGATGACCTTCGGAGCAAAGTAGCTGCTGATTCATTTCTGATTCCTAGATCTTATACAAATTTCTTTTGTGGTCACTCTTAACCTGAAATAATAGAGGAAAGAGTTTTGGGGAACATAATTCCTGATTAGCTAGCTTGACACAGTACAAAACATCTCAGTTTGCTTTAAAAAGAATAGAAATCAATTTTCTCAGCAATATATAGGATTTTTATGAGGAAAATGATAAAACATATAATACTGGAAAAAGATATAAAAGGGAATATGAATAAATAAGAGAGGTATCAATGGATAAAAGAAAGCAATTTATAGAGATATCAGTTCTTCTAAATTAATCTATAAATTTGGCACAATCAAAATAAAAATTACAGTCAATCAAGAATGCTTCTAAAAGATTGCTGTCAAAAAAAAATGAAAAATTATCCAATTTCAAAATAATATAATAAATTGGAGATGGAGTTAGCAATAAGAAGTTTGCCCCAGCAAACATTTTAAAATACATTACAATTGTATATCTTTATTATATGCGGCTTAAGTGTCTGTTTATCACCGATAGCTTATTGGTTGCTTGCATAACTGAACTAGCCAATGGGGTGAAGTTGCCACGGCATTCAAATAGTCCCGCCTTCTGGCATGCCACCTCACAAATTGAGGTTAAAGATTGGAGCAATTATTATGCTGTTAAGAAATCTTAACACCAGAAGGGGTCTTTGCAATGGTACAAGACTAGAGGTTCTCCAATTGAAAAATAATGTCATAATAGCTAAGTCTTTGGCTCCTCTAAAGGTGAAATACATGTCATTCCAAGAATTGATTTGGCTCCATCTCAAACAGGGTTGCCGTTTCAATTGAGATGTAGACAATTTCCTGTAAAACTTGCCTTTGCTATGACCATCAATAAGTCTCAGGGCCGCCTGACCAGGCGGTGGCACAGTGGATAGAGCGTCGGACTGGGATGCAGAAGACCCAGGTTTGAGACCTCGAGGTCACCAGATTGAGCGCAGGCTCATCTGGTTTGAGCAAAAATTCACCAGCTTGGACCCGAGGTCGCTGGCTCAAGCAAGGGGTTACTTGGTCTGCTGAAGGCCCACGGTCAAGGCACATATGAGAAAGCAATCAATGAACAACTAAGGTGTCGCAATGCGCAACGAAAAACTGATGATTGATGCTTCTCATCTCTCTCCGCTCCTGTCTGTCTGTCCCTGTCTATCCCTCACTCTGACTCTCTCTCTGTCTCTATAAAAAAAAAAAAAAGTTGCCAAAAGTTGCCAATAAGTCTCAGGGCCAAACGCTTAAGCGTGTTGGCATTTTTTTACCTGAGCCTGCATTTGGACATGGTCAACTTTATGTTGCCTGTTCAAGAGTTCGTGAAAGAACGGATGTAAAATTAAAAATAATTGATGGTCCTCTGCAAGGCAAGCTTAAAAATGATGGAAAGATCTACACAAGAAATGTTGTGTACAAAGAGATCTTTGACATGTGAATTAACATTTTATTATTTAAATCACCTTTATTTATTGAGCTAGCGGTGGCTCTTAAGAAATGTACCACCAGTGGTTTCCTTCATTGCACTCTACTTTAAGCAATTAAGCAAGTAGAAGGGGGAAACCCCATGGGGCAGTAAGCAAAGGGGCATCCTCGTCGCCTGCCCTGGGTAATTCAGTTTGAATTAGCAGACACCTTTGCACAAATCATTTTAATTACAATTTATAATATCTAGAACAGCGGTCATTTCGTATGACTGCCGGGCTTTCTAGTTTATAAATAAGGCGCTATTAGAATAATGGATCAACAGAATAATAAAATAGAAAAATAAACAATCTCATTATAAGTTCAAATATATAGAGAAAATAAAGATTGCTCTTAAAATTGATAAGGAAAACATGATATACCTAAAAAAAAATTGAAAACTAGATAAATATTTAGAGTGAGAAAAGAGATATTGCAGGAGTCCTGCTTTTTCCTTTATAGGAAAATAAATTCCAGATATCTCAAAGAGTTGAAAAATAAAATTATATGAAGTACCATAAAATGGTTTGGTGGAATATTTCTGTAGCTGTGGGAGAAAACTAAGTATCTCTCACACACACACAAACCACAAAACAGAAATAAAAAGTCTGAAATTTATTTATTTATTTAATTTTTTTTCTGAAGTGAGAAGCGGGGAGGCAGAGAGATTCCCACATGCACCTGACCGGGATCCACCCAGCATGCTCACCAGGGGGCGATGCTCTGTCCATCTGGGGCCCTTGCTCCATTGCAACCAGAGCCATTCTAGCACCTGAGGGAAGGCCATGGAGCCATCCTCAGAACCCAGGCCAACTTTGCTCCAATGGAGCGTTGGCTGCTAGAGGAGGAGAGAGAGAGATAGAAAGGAGAGAGGAAAGGGTGGTGAAGCAGATAAGTGCTTCTCCTATGTGCCCTAATTGGGAATCAAACCCGTGACATTCACACGCCAGGCCAATACTCTCTACCACTGAGCCAACCGGCCAGGGCAGAAGTCTGAAGTTTAAATATGTAAATTTGAAAATTCTATTTTAAAGACATACCATATAAAAGGGTTGAAAAAGATGTTAACCTAGAAAAAGATAATTGCATTACATTCAAAAGACAACAAGGAATTCATATCCCTCATTAGAGTGCGACAGACACTCTTATATCACTGATGGAACTATAAATTTATACAAGTATCAAGATGTAAATTTATATGATATGTATCAAAATATAAAATGACCAATAAACTAACTTCTTAGGAATTTACCTAAAGTAATTATCACCCAACTGGAAAGGTTTATATCAAAGGATATTTATTATAGCACTTTATTACAATTAATAAAAAAAGATTCTTTTGAGTAAATTGCAACATAGTGCAATATTATGTAGCCATTAACAATACTGACAAAAACCTTTATCTTTTGACAATAGAAATCTGTTTAAGATATACTGTTGAGTAAAAATGCCAGCTGTACAATCTCATTTATGTAAAGTTATACACATATACTTAAATTATATAAATGTATACAAAGGTATCTGGAAATATGTTCATCAATTTGTAAAGATTTGAATGTCAGTTTCCTTCCCCTTTTCTGAATTAAATTTTACATTAAGTATGTATAACCTATAATTTGGAATTTTTCAAACAAGGGATTTCTTTAAGCTCCACAATAACTCTTCTCCAGGACTGCACTCTTCTTAGTCACTTGGAGACCACTGTGAGCCATCATACTATCAATCATGGTCACTGGTGCCAGTTCAATGCCACCAGAAATCCCCAATTTGGGGTGCAGTGAAGAAGAAAACTTTTTCAGTGGAAAGCAGCTCAATTGTGAGACAGCACAGTTGTGAAAACAGCAAGGCTGTAGAACAGCTCTGTGGACCAGGTCCTTCTCTGGCTTAGACACCTCTGCTCTGCTCCTCGGGATAGGATGGAATGATCTGCTCTGCTGTGCTGTGCTCTGCTCTGCTCCACTCTGAGCAGGCCTGCTTTGCACTGCACTGGTTGATCCACTGTGCTTTGGCCTGTTCCATTCTGCTCCAGCAAGTCTTCCTCTGTACTTCAGCTGACCCAGGAAACACAGCCTTCCCACTTCAGTGAAAAGGGAAAGTGAGCTCCCCAAGCCAGGGAGAGCTGGCTTATATGGACAGGAGTCCCCACCCTTGGTTCCTGATTGGTCCATCCTCATGTAAATGAAGACTCCAATACCTCACAATCTGATTGGTCCAAAAGGCACTACCCTGATTGGTCAGAATAGAGCTACTCTGATTTACTGGAGCTACATAGCTCCAATTGGGTGGGGAAAGCCTCAGTTCTTTTGGTTGAAACAGGATTTTAGGAACATTTTTATAAGGGCTGGCTCAAATAGCAAAAATAGTGTGGGCAGGCAGTTCAGATCATGCTTCTCCATGGATTGCAGTTTGCATAAGAAATGACTAGTAGGCTCTGTTCTTTCAAAATTTGAGCCCAGTTAGCCACCAAGCCCCTGTCTTAGTAGGTGTCCTTTTTTTTTCCTTCAGGGTTCATAATACTCAAACTTGTTTCCATCTAGAGACACAGGATATTTTCCTTTAAAATCCTTCCTTGGATGACCTCTTTTTAAAACCCAATTTTAACACCTGATTATACTTGTAATACTTGTTAACAGGAAAAAAATTTTAATACAGAAAATCACCCAAAATTTTGAAAAGAATCACCTCAATTTAGTGACTCAATGCCTCATTGCAATGTTACCTCTTTCCATTGCCAGTCATTTTCCCCATGTTTATTCTATAAAATCTGAGAAATAGATCCGGGAAATCAATCCTGGGACTTTCTAATAAGCCCTTGCTTTTGTTAAGACAGCAAAGGCTCTTGAACAGCTTCCTTGCCAGACAGACCCCTGGGTGGAAAATCCTAAAGAAACAAATCTGCTGATCTGTAACCTAAACGCCTCTTTTGGAGCTTTGTCCTGGGTCTCCTATTACATGTCAAAGGTGGTGTCTCCAGTCAAAGCACTTCAGTAGCCAGGGTGCAGTTGCATTTGTACAATTATATCTCATGTTCAGGACAGGAAAACCCACCACTTCAAGTTTCCTTTCTTTTCTGTAACCATCTGCACTAAGAGAGATGAAATTGGACGAAGGGAGAAGTATTAACTAGGTATTTCCCTGGAAATTGGACAAGAACTCCCTAGCTAAACTAATGATGAAAGAAAAGAAACGAAAAGAGTGAAATGGCAGTGGGGAGCAAAATATCTGGAGTATTTATGTGTTAGATATTTTACTGGTGCTTTCGGACATTCAGAGGCATATATACATCACTCAGGTGATCCTGATTTTATCCTTGTTTTACAAAAGAGAATTATGAGGCTCAGAGAGATGAAAAGCATGTTCTTAGGTCACATGGCAGCCAAGAACTTTCCAAAGACTAAGACAAAACAAAATGTACACCTTCCCACAGTCTGATTATTTAATATTAGTTGTATAAATCATCCAATTCATACGATGAATTTAGATGAAACAGACATTGAGAGAAATTATCTAATTCTTCGATTTTCTATAGGGCAGAATTATAAAATGACAGTGCAGCTGAATTCAGTTCAACATATTACTTATTGCTCAACTCTGTGTGCTTTATAATCTTGAAGGGGATAAAACTGAGCACAATTAATTAAAACACACACCACAATATTATGACGAACTAAATTACCATAACTGAAGGCACATGGGAACAGCATGTTTGAAGGCCAGTTTTTATCAGACTTTTAGCTTACTAGGCTTTAAAATTTTTTTCTTGGCTTATTTCACTCCCATGACTAATAGAAAGTCAACCTTCTATGGTTGTGTTTACTATCTTATTTGCTTTTCTATACCCATTTGCTAACGCATATATATATATATATTTATTTCTAGTCTGATCAGTACTAACCAACCCACGGCAGCTGGGAGGAGAAAAAACCACCATTATAACAAAAGGAGGAGCAGGCTTAACAGGAATGAAAAGGTAACATGTTTATATAATTATCACAATTAATCATGATGGCAGCAGCAGACTGTGGTGACCCTGGTGCTGAAATGGTCCTGATTTTGGCATGAGTGGCCATGTGACTTTAGAGAAGCCGTTTCAATTTTCCCTCATTTATAGATAAGGAAACAGAGATCTGAGGAGTTAAGATGTCCAAGATCCCTTCCTAAGATGGTAAGTTCTTAAAATGGTGATTTTTTGAAGCCACGACGCAACATAATCATGCATTATTTTTATTTAGTATTTAATTTACTGACAAAATACTTAGAAAAAACAAACTTTTCCAACACATCTTCGTCCAGGCTTTTGCATGTTCTATGGCCTGAGCTATTTTTATTCCATGTTCATCTGCTTGAGCTCATGATTAGACAATAACTGGGCAGGCTACTGACTTACTGCACTAAGTCCTTCTAAAATAAACAGGAAATATTATAGGCCTAACATTACTCCCAACCTGTGTCAGTTTTATTCTATGTGGATTATAATTTCCTATTCAACTCCTCAAACATTTGCTAAATGCCAACACAGAAGCCAGCCAAGGGAGAAGGCTTCAGAATTTAAAGAATGAACAACCCAATCCTTGCTCTGAACACTTTTACTAATAGCACACATATTGCTCACAAAAATTAGGGGATATTTTTTATCATTTCATATTCATTTTGATATATCCCCTAATTTTTGTGAGCAGTATGATAGCCCACATTATTGACTACGTACTAGGCATTGTTCAGGGCTCTACACTTCTTACTTATTTAATGATCACAACTTGTGAGTGCTATTATTATCTCTATTTTACTGGTAAGGCAAAGAAAATTAATTGAGGACTCAGCAACCAGGTGACCAAGTCAGGATTTAAACATTCCTGAAAAACATATATTGGTTTTCTGTATGCTTTTATGTATTTTATGTAATGTATTTTATGTAATATTTTCTATTTTTTACTCTACTCAGCTTTATGCCTTCAAGATCTATGCATGATGCTATGAGACATCTAATGTTATTCTTGTATTTTTAGATTTACTCGCTTTATCTTGCTGTGTTTATAAAAGCATTCTTGGATTCAGTTAATGTTTTGTTTAAGAATTATACATCTACATTCAACAGTGAAATGGGCCTATACTGTTTCATAGTGGTATATGTAATTCTAGGAAGTTAATCTTTGTGATTTCTTCCGCAATTACTTTTTTTTTTAACTGATTTTTAGAAAGACATAAAGAGGGAAAGAGAGAGAGAGAAGCATTCATTTGTCATTCCACTTAGTAGTACGTTCACTGGTCGCTTCCTGTACGTGCCCTGACCAGGCAGCAGACCCACTACCTTGGCATTTCAGGATGACGCTCTAACTGACTGAACTAACCGGTCCAGGCCTTCTTTTCTTTGTTTACAACTTAATCTTTCTGGGACTCCTATCAGATGAATGACAGCATTTTTATTTCTATCTTCTGTGTCCTTCACTTTGGTCTTTCTTTCTTTCTTTCTTTCTTTCTTTCTTTCTTTCTTTCTTTCTTTCTTTCTTTCTTTCTTTTTCGTGTGTGTGACAGAGACAGAGAGAAGGACAGATAGGGACAGACAGACAGGAAGGGAGAGAGATGAGAAGCATAAATTCTTCGTTGCGGCACCTTAGTTGTTCATTGATTGCTTCTCATATGTGCCTTGACCCAGTAGCTACAGCAGACCAAGTGACCCCTTGCTCAAGCCAGCGACTTTGCGTTCAAGCTGGTAAACCTTGCCCAAACCAGATGAGCCCATGCTCAAGCTAGAGACCTTGGTGTTTCAAACCTTGGTTCTCTGTATCCCAGTCCGACGATCTATGCACTGTGCCACTGCCTGGTCAGGTTGGTTTTTCTTTTAAATGTTCTATTTCTTGATCCCTTCCTGCATCCTTCTAGGAGAGACTCTTAATCTGATATTCTAACTCACAAGCTTAGTCTCAGCTGCATTCTGCTGAGAAATATTTACCATATTTCCCCGTGTATAAGACACACCTTAATTTGGGGGCCTGAAATTTGAAAAAAAAATGTATTACATAGTTATTAAACTTAAATTTTATTCATCATAAAATCCATATAACTCCTCATCACTGTCAAAACTCCCATCCATTAGCTTGTCCTCATCTGTGTCTGATGACGAATCACTGTCTTCATATATAGCCTCGTCCACAGTTCCATCTATGGCATTTGAAATGCCACACTTCTTAAACAACTTGACAATGATCTCAATCTTGATATTATCCCAGGATCTTTTCACCCAGGTACAAACCTCTTCTATACTTGGTTTCTTCACTCTTCCTGCTGGTGTCAAATTATCCCCAGAAGACTTCATCCATTGGTTCCATTCATCTCTCATGGCAGCTTTGGAGGGTTTGTTAATGCTGACATCAAGTGGTTGGAGCTGGGATGTCAAGTCTCTAAGTATGACGGCAATTTTTGTTTTTTGCTCTCCAGCAATCTTCTTTGTGTGTGTTTTTTTTTTACGCGTGCCCTGAACTGATCAAGCACCTTAGGGCAAGTTTGTGTAAGAGCCCACCTGGTCTCCTTCTCCAAACTTTCTCAAACAAGATCTTCATCCTATCCTGATCCAACCAACCCTGTCATAAACGTGGACAATCACTCCTCGAGGAATGTCTTCTTTCGGCATTGTTCAGCGTTTGAAAATCAGCATAGGAAGCAGCTTGGTTCTGTCAGCACAACAAACTAGAACAGCTGTATAATGGCTCTTTTCATGTCCACCTGTCTTCACAGTTATAGTTTCACTCCCTTCTTATCAACAGTTCTGTTACTTGGAACATCAAATTGAAGGGGGACTTCATCCATATTTGCAATCTGTCCCAACTCAAACTGATGTGTCTTCTGACATTGAATGACAAAACAATGAAATTCAAGGACCTTCTGCTCATAGCTTTCAGGCATCTTTTGGGCAAGTCTGGTGCATGTACACATGCTTAGTCCATTCTGTTTCATGAACCTGAGGCACAATTGTGTCCTCCTTTGAAACCAGTAACGTCTTTTTCATCAGCAATTCTTCTTGCCTCATGCTGAACCATCTTTGTGGACATAGGAATTCCAATTGCCCTTTGCTCTTCAATCCATATCTTCAATTCCCTCTCTGAATCAGGCCATTTTGCTGACTTGCCTCTCATGCCCTTCTTCTGCCATGATGTTTTCAGTAGGGTTTCTTCTTCCTGTAGCCAGTCTCAGATTGATTTCTCAGTTGGAGGAGGACCAAACTCACGTTCAGCAGCACAATTTTTATTCATTTTGAAAACTGGATCCCTTTTAACTTGAATTCAACATGGTACAAAAATCTTTTCTGAGCCATTACTGGGCATAATGTGGCAAAACGTAACCTACTGTAATATACCAGTAACAAGTGCGAAACAATGAGCGCAAAGACAAGCACGAAAAAGTGGGAAATGCAAGTAAAAAAATCTACAACCACTGTATAAGATGCACTCAGTTTTTAGACCCCACATTTTTCAAAAAAAGGGTGCATCTTATACATGGGGAAATACAATATTTCTTCTGTTATTTATCTCTACTATTAAGTTTTTCAGACATTCTTCCACTTTGCTGTTTTAATTTTTCTCAATCTTATTTAGCAGTACTAATAGTGGCCCTTTCCTGTCTAGTATATTTAACCACACATCCATGTGTCGATGACAGTGTGACATGGCTAATGCTGTCTGGTTTGCTACCTTTAAGATAGTTATTGCGGCCTGACCAGGCGGTGGCGCAGTGGATAGAGCGTCGGACTGGGATGCGGAAGTACCCAGGTTCGAGACTCCGAGGTCCCGCGCGGGCTCATCTGGCTTGAGCAAAGAGCTCGCCAGCTTGGACCCAAGGTCGCTGGCTCCAGCAAGGGGTTACTCGGTCTGCTGAAGGCCCACGGTCAAGGCACATGTGAGAAAGCAATCAATGAACAACTAAGAAGTCGCAACGCACAACGAGAAACTGATGATTGATGCTTCTCATCTCTCTCTGTTCCTGTCTGTCTGTCCCTGTCTATCTCTGCCTCTGTAAAAAAAAAAAAAAAAAAAAAAAAAAAAAAAGATAGTTATTGCGGCCCTGGCCGGTTGGCTCAGCGGAAGGGCGTCGGCCTGGCGTGCGGGGGACCCGGGTTCGATTCCCGGACAGGGCAGATAGGAGAAGCGCCCATTTGCTTCTCCACCCCCTCCCCTTCCTTCCTCTCTGTCTCTCTCTTCCCCTTCCACAGCCAAGGCTCCATTGGAGCAAAGATGGCCGGGGTGCTGGGGATGGCTCCTTGGCCTCTGCCCCAGGCGCTAGAGTGGCTCTGGTCGCGGCAGAGCGACGCTCCGGAGGGGCAGAGCATCACCCCCTGGTGGGCAGAGCGTCGCCCCTGGTGGGCGTGCCGGGTGGATCCCGGTCGGGCGCATGCGGGAGTCTGTCTGACTGTCTTTCCCCGTTTCCAGCTTCAGAAAAATACAAAACAAACAAACAAACAAAAAAACAGTTATTGCGACTTAGGAGCTCAGTTGCCTTGGGGTTATTTACCCCTTTTTCTGGAAATGTATTTTGGGGTAGAGCTGTAAGCCCTACTTTGTGTCACTGTGGATGGTTTTAAGGGGGAAATGATTCCCAAGTGGGGAGTCCCAGGCATCACAGAAGCATTGCTATTGGTCCCCTTGCTGCCTCTTTACCAGGCAAAACTCCAGCCAGAATTTTACATTCAAACCTTAGGGGTGCACAGCACTGGAAGGACACGGTTTCCTCTACTGGGACTGGGAAGAAAGGAGGGTCTGGAAGTCAGCAGTCTGGTCTGTACCTGTTCCCTGACGCCTCAGTCCAGCAGGGCGGCTGCTTGCTTACCCTGAGCTCACCCAGAACATGGTACCCGGCATACCACTTAAATGTTTCCTGTTGCTGCTATAACAAATGACCACAAACTGCCGGGCTCAAAACAGCAGAAATCATGGTCTTACGGTTCTGGCAGTCAGAAATCCAAAACTAGTTTCATTATGCGAAGGCCCAGGTTTCAGCTGGGCTGGTTCCTTCTGGGGCTTTCTGAGGAGAATCCGTCTCCTGCTTCTAGTGACCACCTGGACTCCTGGGCTTGTGGTTCTCCCTCCATCTTCAAAGAACATCACTGACCTCTGCTTCCACGGTCATATCAATCTGTCCACATAACCTTCTCCTCTGACTCACTCCTCCTGTGTCCCTTTCTTTTTATTATTAATCTTTAAAAATTTACTGATTGATTTTTAGAGAGAGGAGAGAGAGAAGGGGGACAGAAAAATAAGAAGCAACTACACATATGCCTTGACTGGGCAAGCCTGGGGTTTTGAACCAGCAACATCAGCATTCCAGGTTGATGCTTTATCCTCTGTGCCACCATAGGCAAGATTCCTGTGTCCCTCTTATAAGGACTGTTGTGATTATATGAGGCTCCTAGGTAATCCAGCATAATCTCTTCATCTTCAGATCCCTTAATGCCATCACATCTTTTTGCCATTTAAAGGTCATACTTACAGGCTCCTGGGATTAGGGCATGGACATGTTCAGGAGCCATTATTCTGCTTCCCACAACCAGGTTCATGAACAATAAGATTGCATACACGTTTTTGAAATATTTACTGTATACAGAGTATTGTGAAGGGTAGGGGGGAAGCACAGAGTTAACAAATATAAATGAGATTATATCTCTCCCTATAAAGAAATTTATAGTACAGATGAAGTATAGAAGACAGACATAGGCTCTGCCCAGTTGGCTCAGTGGATAGAGCATCAACCCAGCATATGGACTTCTCAGGTTCGATTCCCAGTCAGGGCACACAGGAGTGTCCATCTGCTTCTCTCCCCCTCCCTCTTCCCCTTCTCTCCTTCTTCCCCTCCTGCAACCAGTGGCTCAGTTGGTTCAAGCATCAGCCTCAGGCACTGAGGACAGATCAGTTCATTTGAGCAATGACCCCAGACAGGGGTTGCCGGGTGGATCCCGGTCGGACCACATGTAGCAGTCTATTTCCCCTCCTCCCACTTAAAAAAAGAAGACAGACATATAGATTAATAGGATGTGGACCATATATGAAATTAACCATCTTCAAGGTTTAAAATCATTGCATTTCAACTCAGTCCTGCTCCTAAAGGGACCTTCAGAGTCTGAATTATTGGCATTGCCCTGGATTTGAGGTGGCACGGGAGGTACATGTCAGGGCACTATCAATCTTTGTTATTGAGCAAGTTCTGTGCTAGGCGCTCGGGTCCAGGGAGGTACTGTAAAGACATATAAAGACCAGCTCCTGTCCTTAAAAGGAGTTCAGTCCAGGGGGAAAGCCAGACACACGACACATGATGAAGAATGAAGAATGACGTGGCTCCCGGAGCAAGGTACTCACCAAGAACCAGGGAGCTCTGGCTAACCTCTGCCTCCAGTACCAGCGACAGCTGCCCCGGTTCCCCAGGTGAAGAAGAGAAGGCGGCCAGGCGGAGAGAACCACAACACACAGGGGCTTGAAGATGGCACATCCTGGAAACAGTGACGGCTCATACACTGCCTGGTGAGCCACTCCTTCTTCCATGCACTTTGGAAGAGATCATTGTCAAAGCCCTGCCCTGACCTCCACTCCAACCTTCCCTCCTCCTCTCCTTTCTCCTTTCCTGTTTCCGTAGTAGGGGGATCGGAAGAAGACGTCACAGGCATCACGGTACCGTTTGCCCTCCAACTCAAGTCTTTACATTAAACAAACCGAAGGCTGAGGGCTTGGCACGAGAAAGAGAGGAAAATCAGTTGCACTGATGTTGGCAGCCCTCAGAGGGCCTCCTGACCATTGTTTCATCTCTGGAAACTTTTATCTCAAATTCTTACAGCACCTGCCTTCAAAGGCCTAAGCACCTCGCAGATACTATCCCATCCCTTAAATGCAGGCAGGAGAGCAGGCCTCAGGTCTTTGCTTCACAGCTGACAGAGGAGCCAGCGGGATCTCAGACCACCTGCACAGTCTCCGGGGAGCCAGAGAGTTTGGCCCCAGAAACACACCGGACTCCGGGCACCAGGTCCTGGCGGACAATGGAGGACACCTGAGCTCCAGCTTTGTTCTAACAAGACAGTATCTGAAAATAATGATTCTTCAAGCTAGCTTTGGCTGAGGGCTTTTTTGTACCCGCACTCTATTCAAGGAAGAAAAGACTGAAAAAGCACCACCTCCGTTCCTCTTCCTCCATAGTATTTATTTCCAGTGTCACAGAAGGGACCACGTTAAAATTAGCAGAATACAGAAAATGAAAAATGACTATTTTATGATACAAATTAGACCCGATAGCATAGACCATATGTGTCTACTTCATAAACACTGAATCAGGAAATCCACAAAGACCAAACTGACGTCATAGTTCCTTGCTGGCTAATAACTAGACAGGAGTAAACAGCGTGCAATGTCTGGTGCTAAGCCCCTGTGCACACATCCTTGCTGGGAGGATATGGGGAGGCCGACTGACCACACAGACTGCTTTATGAGTTGTTGACTTTATGCACAGAGTGGAAGGCAGAGAAAATGTGCTGTGCTGTGCTGTGCCCCCCTCCCCACCGCCCCCACCTTATGGGCAGTAGTCACTGCAGGGGACATGCTGATGCTGAAAGGCTGCCCTTGACCTGTGCATGTATGCAGGGTGTGAGCTGCTCAGGGTCCAGAGCCCAGGGTTCATTCAGGTTATCACAAACCGTGCAGCCAGGTCAGGGAGTGACAGCACTCTGGCCGAGATTCAAGCCCAGTTCGTTCAGAAGCACAGCTCAGAGAAGGGGACTCTGGCAGACCTCCCATTGTGAACTGACTGCTGGCATTCAGAAAACCATCACTAAGTCAGCCAGTCACTTTATTCAGGATTTCCATGGCTTGCTTGAATGGGTTATATTAGCTGCATGAGCAACACAGAAGGCACTGCCACGTTTTTATTCCAGATGTGAAATTAAATCTTCCTACTCTTTCAGTTATCTATTTCCAGTGGTTAGAAACAGAATATTCATTGTATCTCATAGGCTCAGCCTGGAGCCTTCCAAGGAGCCTATAATTCTCTGTACCTGACCATATACATCTGTAGCATCCAACAGCATACCTGAACCAGGTAATGCGAAAATTTATAAAAACATTGATGCTCTTTTGAAGCATAGTTTTTGCAAATTATAAGATAAAATAGTTCAACCATTTTTAGTCTATGTGCTTATAGTAAATTAGAAAAAAAAAGAACTAAAATAAAAAGTATCTGTACCCTCTGTGTGGAAGGAGAACCATTCCTAAATTCTTCAATTGCCTTGAATGTCTTCATATACATAACACAATAGGTGCAAAGTAATTCATTCATTCAAAATAGTTTTGAGCACTTAATATGAGACAGGCATTGTTCTAGTTGCTCAAGATGCAACAGAGAAGAAAACAGACCAAAAAAGTTCTGGTCATGTAAGTGTTATATTTTAATACTTTCCAAATCATCATCAACAGGACAGAGATGAAAGGCAATAAAAGCACCCTGTGCTTCTCTGACATCACCACTCACTCTCTCTCCTTGAAGGGGCAGAGTGGAGAGATGGAACTTAGCATGGAGGCAGTTGAGTTACCGGGGCCTGGATTTATTGCAGCCATTTACAAGGCTGTGGTAAACATAAGTTCTTGCTCCTATTGCCTCATCTTTCAAGAATCTAAAATTTTCATTTTCTCCACAGAGTCCAAATATGAATTTTTAAAAATTTTACTTCAAATAATGCACAGTAGCTTTTCCAGCTATAGGAGTATAACTCGATTGTCAAGCGAAAGAATGCAATTCAAAATATTTAAGGGAAAGGGGAGAACTTATTTGCACACATGATAGGGACCTCTAAGAGGTCATGACAGCATCTGGTACGTTGGAGCACAGAAATTCAGAAGCGGTCTTCAGGACCCCAGCCCTCTTTCTTTGTCTCTCAGCTCTGCCCTCCGCCCTGTTGCCTTTATTCTGGCAAATTCATTCTACGTGGTGGCAAAGGTGGCCTCTTACAACCTCAGTCTTTGATCTTTTACCCTTGTGGTGTCAGGAATGAAAAGGGACCCTTAGGGACACCAGGGACTCCAAAAACGTAATCAGCTCTGCTTCTATTTGTCACCCTTGTGCTCCCTGCTGTCACACATCCCCCAGGCAGAGGAAGAAGGGGCACTCTCTGGGGGAAAAAGAGAGCTTGCCATCTCCATGTTCACAATAAAATCACTACAGAGGCCCCTACTTGTACCAGTTTAAGTACTAGACCAGGGGTCCCCAAACTTTTTTCATAGGGGGCCAGTTCACTGTCCCTCAGACCGTTGGAGGGCTGGACTATAAAAAAAACTATGAACAAATCCCTATGCACACTGCACATATCTTATTTTAAAGTAAAAAAACAAAACGGGAACAAATACAATATTTAAAATAAAGAACAGGTAAATTTAAATCAACAAACTGACCAGTATTTCAATGGGAACTATGTTCCTCTCACTGACCACCAATGAAAGAGGTGCCCCTTCCGAAAGTGCGGTGGGGGCCGGATAAATGGCCTCAGGGGGCTGCATGCAGCCCGCGGGCCGTAGTTTGGGGACCCCTGTACTAGACCATCAGATCAATTACTATGGCCTTGGGGATAGCATATCATGATTGGCCAAGCCTGGATCCTGAGCTCAGTACTATCGCTGGGGCAAAGGAGAGTTAACTGCAGGTGGCAGCCCCATCAAATTCCATGCACTTGGATGAATTCCACTCCCTCACCCCAATGGGTCTGCATTGCTTTTAGGAAAATGACTTTGACCTCTCCCAGTGCCATCTCAGTGACGCTAGCCCAAGTGCAACTGTCAAGTGCCCTGTAACCACCTTATCGCTCTGGTTACCATCCTGAAGAACACAGCTCTCAACCCCTGGCCTGGCCTCTCTTTTTTTACTCTTGGTAGCTCAAAACATTTGTCTAAATAAGAATGTTTTGAACTGACCAGGTAGGTGGTACTGCAGTGGATAGACCATCGGCCTGGGACATGGAGGACCCAGGTTCAAAACCCCAAGGTTGCTGGCTTGAGTGTGGGCTCATGCAGCGTGAGCATGTGCTCAACAGCTTGAGTGTGGGCTCACTGCCTTGAGCAAAGGGTCACTCACTCTGCTGTAGCCCCCTGGTGAAGGCACATATGAAAAAGCAATCAATGAACAACTAAGGTGCTGCTTAGTTGATGCTTCTCATCTCTCTCCCTTCCTCTCTATCTCTCTCTCACTAAAAGGAAATAAAAAAAGAAAGAATGTTTTGTATAAGTATACTACTTAACAAACTGCCATTAACTTAGTGTCTCAAAATAATGAAACTTGTTATTTTGCGGTCTAGAGGCCAAAAGCCCAAAACAGATTTCACTGGGCAGAACCCAGGAGAAGCAAGGCCCGAGTCGCCCAGGAAGCTCTAGAGACCCTGAACCATTGCCTCTCCCAGTTTCTAGAATGCCAGTGCTAGTCGGTGGCACCATCCTTCATCCTCCAAGCCGTATCCTGGCATTTCCAAATCTCTCTCTGCTTTCATCACCACCTTGCCTTCTGCCTTCTGTGTCCAATCTCCTTCTGCCTCACTCTAGTGATAACATTTAAGTTTATTTGGATAATCCAGGATAATCTCCCCATTTCAGAATGCTTAATCATATCTGTAAAACCCTGATATCATATAAGGGAACATTCGCAGGTTTCAGGGATTCAGACCTGTATATCTTTGGGAGCCATTATTCAGCCTACCTCAGAAGGGCTGGAGATAGAATAAGCATTTCAAACAAAGGAAACAGCTTATGTTAATACCCAGAAGTAGAATCGAGAAGGCCAAGTTCTCAGGACTGCAAAGCCAGTGAGTCTAGAGAAAGGGGAAGAAAGAAGGAGCTAAGGCTCGAACAGTGGGCAAGCCCATTCAGAGCCTGTGCCTTAGGAAAGATCTGGGTCTTTTCCTAAAAACAATGCAAATTCATTGGGAATAAGTGGAATACATTTATGTTTTTTTGGGGGGGGGTATTTTTATTTTTTAAATGAGAAGAGGGGAGATAGAGAGACAGACTCCTGCAACCCCTGTCTGGGGCCACCAGTCAAATCAACTGAGATATCCTCAGCTCCCAGGGTTGACAATCAGACCAACCAAGCTACTGACTGTGGGAGGCAAAAAGGGGGAGAAGGGAGAGCGGGAGAGGGGAGGAGAAGCAGATTCTTGCTTCTCTTGTGTGCTTTGACCAGGAATCGAACCCAGGATGTACACATGCCAGGCCAACACTCTAACCACTGAGCAAACCGGCCAGGGCCATATTTATAATTTTTAAAAGGTCACTTTCTCTCTACTATGGAAAAGAAACTGGAAGAAGAGGGCCAGAGAGGATGGAGGAAGACCAAGTTAGGATGCTAACACAGCAGTCTCGGTGACAGGTGGTGGTGGCTTGGACAGTGGCTGGGCAATGGAAATGGAAAGAATGAGACATATATGAGAACTGATTAGTGGAAAACCTGCTGGAACTTGGTAATGAACTTCATCTGAAAGAGTGAAGAAAAAGGCAGTCCAAAGGATTATTCCTAGGTTCCTGGCTTACATAACTAGTGGCCTTCAAAAAACTGAAAGAAAACCAGTAGGAGTATTAGGAGGAGAGGGGACAGCATGAGTACAGTTTGGGACATACACTGGCATTTCCCCAGAGATGTCTAGCAGGCATACTGGCCTAGAGCTCAGAGATAGGAACTTAGAAATCATCAGTGTAGGTGATATATTGATGAAGTACCAATGAAGCCCTTGTCTTAGATGCATTGGAAGAAAAAGGGAATAAAAAGAAAAAAGAGTCTAGGAACAAGCCTTATCAAATACCAACACAACAATAATGGCTGGGTTAAAAAGGAAAAGTCTTCCAGAGAAATAGAAAAGGAATAACGACCAGAAGAGGGCTGTGTTACAAAGACGAGGGAAGAGTGTGTTTCACGGAGGAAGTGGTCAACAGGGTCAAACACTGGTAAAAGATTAAATCAGATGACTAAAAACTACCCATTGGATGTGAATGCAACATTTATTACATTTTCACAACCTCTCATCACCACCAATAACATATATATATTCAGGGGGGTTCTCAGGTTATGTGACACAGTTCCATTCCAATGACAGCAATGTAACCCAAATTTTGGTGTAAGTCAAAACACAGCCTAGCCTAAGTCACTTACCTATCCTAACACAGTTGTAAAATCATAATCTAGAATATAAAAACACAACTTAGCCACAGAAAAAAGAAAAGGTCATAAATATACTGTACTGTACTGTACACTGTATTGTAGTAACAGGAAAAAAATAAGTGTAAAAACATACTCCTTACCTTTGTTCCTGTGGTTGGCTTGCACACTGGATGACATTGCAAGGTGGGAGAGAGCGACCTATTGGGAGGAGGGAGCTGGGGAGGCAGGAGAACCTGCAGAAGGTGCTGGAGGTACTGGGTCAGGTGAATCAGGATTGCCTAAGGAACATGCAGGAGACACTGGAGATGATTCTTCCTGTACTACAGGTGTCTCATCTCGAGAGGCAGCTGATGTAGAGGTACAGGATCTGTTGCAGGCCTCTCTACCTTCTTAAAGAATTGTTCCAGGCTAGTCTGGAAGGTTGATGACTTCTCTTCTTAAAAACTCTGCCAATAGCATTGCAAGGCATCCATTACAGTTCTGTAGACCTTATTGAATCTGTCATTGCTGGGGTCCTCAGCCTGAAATTTTGCCAACCCACTCTCTACCATAGAAAAACCTCTGCCAAACCCTTGGTAGCAAATCTCTTGGGTTCTGGGATTTCTATCTTTTCCTCTTCAATCAGCTACTTCTCCAGCTGAATGACGTCCTCAGCAGACAGCTCCTCTCCATGAAATGCCAGTAGCTCTGTGACATCCACCATAATGTATTTCTTCTTCTTCAAAGCACTACTGTCTGAAGACTCTGACTTTTGTTTAGGAGCCATGGTAAGAGCCAAAAAGTCACCAAACAAAGCAACACAAATGGAACACTTGCGCTTCTAACAGTCCAATATGGCGTAGGGCAGTAAATGTACTGGGGGATGCCAACTCCCTCACTCATAGGCCGTGTTACTGTGTATTCTTCCGCTCTGCGCGACCAAACTAGTTCGCCCATGTAGTCCATGAGTACAATGCTAATGAAGTAAGCCAAAACTCTCACGTCCCAATTTTTTAAAGTTTTTATGGGAATGAGCATCATAAACTGAAACATATGTTAAGACTGTCATAACATGAGGACCGCCTGTATAGACACACAGCAACTTGCACATAGTATGTATTCACTAAAGATTGATTTATCACAATATTTAGTATATAATATGAGGCAGTGTGGTATAGTAGAAGGAGCTTTAAACCATCTACCCGCAAACTGCAATGTTTTGAATGGGGAGGCTCCAATTTTGACTTCCTTACCATTGAAATGAGAATGGTAGTAATGGCTTTAACATGGGCTCAAGAAATTATGACTGTCGATATTAATAGCTCTTTATTCTTCAAAGTGTTTTCTTCTGCATCCTCTTATTTGACCCTAGCACAATTCAATGATGTTGGCAAAATGTAAGCTAAGCAAGGAAGCCAGGGACCTACAGCTGGTTAGTTGCCAAACCAGGGTCTCTAGACTGCCAGACTAGTGCTCTGATAAGGAAAAATACTCTCAGGACCTGTGAGTCTCTGCTTTTTACTCCTGCAGATGGATGGCTTTTCAACAATCATTCCTAGGTAGATGCTGTGATAGATTCTGACTGTGAGATATAATGATGAGTTTCTGCCCTCCAAGGGGCCCTGGTCCCACAGAGGAAACAGATACTATAAATAAGTGAGTATAATATTACATGATAAACTCTCCAATGGGAAGCCCTTCGGGGCCAAGCCCTGGGTGAGCACCAGGAAGGAGTGATGACCTCTGGAACATGGGGGAGGGAAAAAAGAACTCTGGTAAATTCTGGAAAGCAGTGAGAACAAGGCTTAAAAATACACACCAACTTCAGCTATGATTTTCTTTTCCTCTCATTAGAATTATTGAATTTCTGTGCTAGAAAAGATCTTTTAAAAGTATCACTCTCTTTTACCAAAGATGGTGTCATTGAAGACCAGAGAGGTGAGGTAACATTCCAAGGTCAAGAGTTGGAAAAAAAAGCCAGGAGTTCCAAGTTCTTCAGGTTCAGCCTTGTCTTAGTCAGGGATGCAGTCATACACATCTGAGGGCTCTGCTACGTGCTCCGATGGGCTGGCCTGCCAGGGCAGGTTAGGTTGGATGGCTCTCATTGGACAGGCTTCCACACCCATGACAGAGACAAGAATCATGAGGGCCAGACCCTGGAGGCATTGCTGGGCATTCACTGGAAGGTGGTAAGGAACCATCCATGAGAAACAAAGAGTGGCTTCTTTCCTTGAGTAGCTAATGTATCAGGTATTAGAAAAACAGGAGAAAACAGCAGGGTGGGGGAGGCCTAACAGAACCTCCATTAGCACTGGGGATAAAGACAGATTGGGAATAAGGAGAAAATGGCTACTTGCTCTGTATAGATCAAAGGAGGAACCACTGCAACAAAATCTCTCCATTAAAAGAAAACAAGATTAAAATCCAAGACACATAATTTCAAGAATATTCAATACAATAAATTCACAAAATGGGGTATTGAAATAAAGTATCTATCTCAATAATCCAGACCCATTTAAGAAATTACAAAGGGTTAAGAAGAAAATCTGACTCTTTGATAAAACAAACAAAAATCCATCATTTCAAGTAAACTAATAGGTTGTTGTCAAGTAAAGTCCTTGGAAGTGAAATAAAAAATTAGGTAGATCAGTAATGTCATATACCACACACCATTTGTTTGTGAACAGACACCTGTAACAAAACTCGATGATACTTAAGAAGTTAAGTTTCCCAGAAGTTAAACATAAGTCATTTGTTTAGTAAATCTTAACTTTTATAGATGATAAAAAAAAAAAAAAAAAAAAACATTAGTGTCTATCTGCCCCTTTCTGAACTGCAAATTCCAAGCAGAATTCAAATAAATTAATTTGGAAAGTCCCTTGAATTCTTTGGAATGGAATTAGATCTGAGGGTCATTTTTCTGAGTCTTGCCATGGTCACTATCAATATTTTATAGTGACACTTTGTTAAACAACTCGAACAAGGAACCAATGGTATAATCAAGGATAGCTAACCAAGTAATAAACACAAACAGATCTCTCTCTGAAGATAACATTTAAAGAAGTTAACAATATACATGTAAGAACACTAAATACAGTAAGACCTCATTTATCCAGCTCTGTTAAGCAATGAGTTTATCTATACAAGTACATTTTTTAGATAGCAGTTGATTTCTCCTTTAAATGACAACATTTCAAAACTTATCTTGATGAAGATTATTTTAATATGTACTACACACTTCCTCACTAGCTTGCTCGAGCCAATCTATTACCATTTTACCAAGCCTTTTTTCTTCAATGACTCATGATCCCCAAAGATTAATATTTATTGTGGTAGTGATAGTACAATTTGTCGGCAGAGCTGACCGCTGCTCTAGGGTTTCGGCTATAGACCCCTCTGCTATGCTTTCTTTATTCTTGTGTCTCCCTGCTTCTCTACTGCGCCTTTTCCTTACAACTGTCTGGGTGCCTTCCTCCAGCAGTCTTTTTTTCCTTTTAATTTGATATTTTAAAAAGTATGCCTTCTTATTTCCTATTTCCCATTATGAAACAACACTTACTTATTCCAAAAAAACTTGAAAAACTATGAAAAAAATTTACATGAAATATTTTTAGATGGTCACTTATTCATACACAGCTATTTCTTCCTTTTCTTTTTTAATTCATGGATTTGTTCTAAAGTGTGTTAGGACAACAGATTCACTAATAACAAACAAAAATGTGTAATTTGTTTTTCTGTGCTTGGTAGAGCAAAATTTTTTTCAAAAGAAACATCTTAAGGGTAATAATATTTCATCAGAAAGATTTTCTTCACTTACAAATTTCTCCTGGTACTTGACCTGTGGGCCATCTCTGATTTTTCTGTATCAGCCTGAACTGAATACCACACATCATATCCCCCTGAGTTGATCCACTTCACAAAGCATGCGTGAAAAGTACAGATTGTACTGAAGAGTTTATGGAAGGACAGCGAAGAAGTCACTTCATAATTTGTAATTTGATAACATCCACCAAAATAAAAAGGTATTAAAATATTATTGGAACATTGTAGCACAAAAATTGGACATAATCTTGATATTCCATTTATGAGGGACTGGGTTTATATATGTGAGATGAAATATTATGTTATCATTTAAATGAATTACATAGGCTCATATTGCAGATATAGAATGATTGCTAAGGTATGTTATAATGTGAAAATATAAGCTGCAAATGATACCTATATGTCTTTAAGTGTCTATGCATACATGCACATGTACACACACATATATCTCAGATTCAGAGAGAGGGAGATACACACACACACACACACATATGTTTCTAGAATATATATATATTCTACTGAAACTCAAACTGATTCTGGACGGACATACAAGAACCGGAACAGTGACTACTTCAGGCTGGGGAGGCATTAGGAGGTGCAGGGTGGGAATTTCATTTACTACCTGAAATCAGAGGGTTAGTATCGCCCTCTGATACTAACCCAGGGTTGTGGTTGTGGCTGTTGCTTCACCATGTGTATGTATTACTGTTTCAGTTTTTTCAACACTGATATGAGTAATTCACTTTATTTTTAAAAGCATAATAACAATAGCAAAAATTTACTGTCTACTCTTGTGCCAGAAAGTAAGAGTTTTTACCTGTATAACTTCCTTTAATCCTCACAATAACCCTGAAATGTACACACCTCCAATGTCTCCATTCCATGGATGAAGAAACGAAGAAACAGGAGGGTTAAGTCATGTGCTCAGCGCTGAGGCTGAGACCCAAGCAGGTTAGCTTCAAGACCTGCATTCTTCAGTCCCAGACAGACAGACAGCACAAAACAAAAACAAAAGGCAGAAAGCCATTTACAAAGTCAAACAGACAAACAAATAACAGAAATTATTCATTTTGGGGAAATCATTTTCACACAGGGACAAGGATACTGGTGCATAATTTTCCTACATTTTCTTAAAAAGCTCAAATTGGAAGTAATAGCACAGTGGTACGTGATCATTGTCTACCTACTATAGATAATTATACTGAATATTTTTAATGTATATATAAAGTACTTTTTATATTGTTATAACTGAAATAACTGGAAAAATACTCCTTGTCTACTATGGCAACCTTCAACAGCATCGCTCCTCTGTCCCTTCTCATTCTTCTTCCCTCATCTCTCTGCAGTTCAGGTCATATGGGTCCACTCAGGGTCCGGGACAAGCAGCCCTGCATGCCCCACCCCTGTGGCCCACTGTGCCTGGTGCACTATATTCCTGCCAGTCACGGTCCTAGACATTCTTCAAGGTCATGACCAAATTTCATCTCTAATAAGAAAACTCTCCTGATCATCTGCATCAAAGCTCACCTCACCCATCCCTGGAGCTTTCTTAATAATCCATTCAATAGAACTGTAAACACAAATAAAGAATGCAAGGAAAAAGTAGATTGTAAAAATGTGTATCCACCAGTTACCTCCCCCTTGCAACACAGGTCGCAGGGGGGCAAGGACAAAACTTTCTTTGATTCCTACCACCTCCCTCGCACTGCCTGGCACAATATTTGAATAACTGTTTCATGAAAGTTTGCAAAAAATGGAATGCACAGAATGTCACAGTCATGAAGAAAACCTGGGGCAGATGAAAACAGAGGAAGTACAAGCAGTCGCCATTGGGCCATGGAACGCTAGTCACCTTTGCCCTGCGCCAAGCTGCGAGTTGATGGTGCCCCTTACATGAGAAGCAGGAACTTGCTACCAAAGCAAGCACAGGGTTTAAAAGAAACAGGTGATGGGCATAAGCATCCTGTTTTAGGAGGACCTATATAACACAGGCTCCAGAACGAGGCGGGGCCTGGGAACCTTCAAGGCTACTGGAGAATTGCAAACAGCATAAGATGAGCTTCTGTTTGCCCTCACCTTCCCAACCGCACTCCTGGTTTGTGTTGTGTGTGTTCAGGGTGGGAAGGTCTTGGCACAAACATGTCAACTTGGATATTAGCAAGAGGAGTTTGTTGTTGTTTATCTTATGGGTGCTTGGCTCTGAAGAACATGAAGGGCCCAGAGCTTGTCCACACCTAAACCAGAACAGAAGTTGTCCCTGCAAGACAAGGCAGAACCCTGAGGCAGAGAGGCAGACAGGGAAATGGGCAAAAGGCACTTCTGGGAGCTCGTGCAAGTTCGGCTTCCTTCGTCCAAAGGAAACATGAGAGGAGGCCACCCAAAATGCCCAGACCACCTTCTGTCTCTTGGGCACATTCACTGAAATGCTGGTGGGTGAGGCCCGACAGGTTCACATTGGATTTGGGCAGATGGTAGAAAAACTGCAGAGCCAGAAAGGGTTGGGCCATTCTGTTTAATAAAGTCTCACAATGGCGCACAAGCACACAGACAGGGGAAACCACCTCTCAGGCAAACAAACAGCAAAATGGCCCCTCACAGCGGTGGGCAGGCAATCCATGCATCTGCAGTCCCCCTGAGCGCAAGCACCCATAGCCTCATATAGGTCATACACACACGGCGCTGCCACGTGCTCACACACTAATCAGGTAAATGGCTTGTCCACAGCTGCCCCACATTCCACCCCTTTATGGTTGCTCGCTTCACAATCTACATGACAGGAAACAGACTAGAAGTTACACAATAATTACAAAGGTGCCCTTCACAACATCTCCCTGACTCCTTTGCCCAGGGTGTCACCTGGAGGCCCACCTCTAACTCCCTAGCCATGGAAGGTAGGAGGGTCTGCACAGTCCAGGGCTGTGTCCATGGAAACTGTAAAGTGTCCTTGGTGCACCTGCAACTAGATAAGAACCAGTGCAGGAGGGCCTCCACAGGTGCTGCTGCTCTCCCCATCAGGGTCTCTCCTAGTACTATCCACTGGTGATGTGTCCATCCATCAAGGAAGCCATTGTCCCCCTCTGGTCACAGTCCAAGAGTCAGTCCATGACAGACAGCCCAACTGTTGGTGCAAATCACCAAGATAAAGTTCCATTACAGGCAACTGGCCATACAGCTCTTTATTATTGGACCTCAGCACCTTTCCACAGTGTGCTGTCGATTGCCACAAACCCCAAAGCCCTCAACAAGCTCACAGGCCCTGGTGGGGTCAAACACATTCAAGGCCTGTGTTGCCTTAACAGTTCTCTTAGCTGCTGCTGCTGTGAAAAAAACAAAACAAAAAAAAAACCCTCTTACCTTCAAATGCCGACACCTGCTGCACATTAGAAGAGGACCAGTGGATTGCCAATTTCACATGGGGCCTCTGGCCCCCACCCATCCCTGTCAGACAGGTCCCTCGCCCTTCCCCCTATTCAAACTGGGACAATGGGTCTTGAGGATCCTGTAACCTGAACACCAGCCATTTTCCTGGCAGATGCCTGGGCCACTCGCTTCCCCCGCTTTTTCAGTGGCTGGAACCTCTGTTCTGACTCAGGCTGCCACCAAAGCTCCAACAAGACTTTATTTATTAGGCTTCCCACCTAATTTCTCTCTATCTGCTCCGGCTGCAATCACATCTACCCACATTCATGTTAGGGTAACTTTCACAGGCCTGTTTTTCTTGTTAGTCGGGGGCGGGGGGCAGCACGGGCAGCAGCCTTCACAGACTTACAGTCCGTCTCTGTTCCAGAGAGCATGATGCCATCCCCCCATACCCTGCAGCACACCAAGCAGGCTGCCAGGGGCTCGGTGGGTTTCTGCCTGAGTTGCACCCTCAACTCCATCAGCTCTGCCTGGGTGTAGGGCTGGACCACAGAGTGCTCCACCACCTGGGGAGGAGGCTGTGGCTGCCCCTGAGGGGCTCTGGGCTGCTGGGTCTTTACCTTCTTGGTGACCACCGGCCAGGCTCTGAGTCTGAGTTTGCAGAGGGCAGTTGCAGCCTGAGCCTCCCCCCTCATAAGAGTCAGAAACGCCTGCTCCTGCCGACTCAGAGCCGCTCCACCGGCAGGAACGCAGCTCTGTCTTCTGCACCTGCTTCAGCTCCGTGTGGCTGCCGGCTCTCAGCCTGAAGCTGACCCTCGAGCTCCTGAACCTACAGTTGTTTCTCCAACAGCTGTCACTGCCAACATTCAGCTTCCAGGACCAACTTCAACTTGCGAACCCATAACTCTTGCGAACCCGGAGACCGCTCCAGTTCCAGGTGCCACTGGCGCTCAGCCTGCCCTCACACTGCAGCTCTTGGACCCAGTCGGCCTCCCTCTCCAGCGCTCACTCCAGTTCCAGGTGCCATTGGTGCTCAGCCTGCCCTCACACTGCAGCTCTTGGACCCAGTCGTTCTCCTTCTCCAGCGCTCACTCCAGTTCCAGGTGCCACTGGCGCTCAGCCTGCCCTCACACTGCAGCTCTTGGACCCAGTCGGCCTCCCTCTCCAGCGCTCACTCCAGTTCCAGGTGCCATTGGCGCTCAGCCTGCCCTCACACTGCAGCTCTTGGACCCAGTCGGCCTCCCTCTCCAGCGCTCACTCCAGTTCTCACACTGTCATTGGCGCTCAGAATGCTGCTCATCCTGAAGTTGTCAACCTTTTTCAGCTTCTCTCACAGAGCTCTTGATTTCTTCTTGCAGGATTGTAAAAAAACACCCAGCCCACGGTCCCCATCAGGAGAGCCACCGGGAATAGCCACTCCTCTACCCCACCCCTCAAGGGTGTTGGCGTCTCCACACCAACCTGCTCCGAACCCTGCCCACTACGCCAGATGTAATGCCGGAGGCCAA
The DNA here is from genome assembly GCF_036850765.1 of Saccopteryx bilineata. Classification (NCBI taxonomy): domain Eukaryota; kingdom Metazoa; phylum Chordata; class Mammalia; order Chiroptera; family Emballonuridae; genus Saccopteryx; species Saccopteryx bilineata. The sequence continues at coordinate 101,496,108 of NC_089495.1, read as the reverse complement.
GGCCAGGGAGGTCCACACTGGATCCAGGCAGATGGTAGAGAATCTGTGGAGTCAGAAAGCATTAGGGCCATTCCATTTAATAAAGTCTCACAATGGTGGACAAGCACACAGGCAGGGGAAAACCTCTCAGGCAAGCAGACAGCAAAATGCCGCCTCACAGTGGCGGGCAGGGAATCTGTGCATCCGCAATCGCCTTGGGTTTAAGCACCCATCACCTTACATAGGCCATACACACGTGGCGCTGCCACACGCTCACACACCAATCAGGCACAGGGCTTGCAGCTAGTGCACCAGCAAGCAAGCCTAACACAGCTGCCCCACACTCACTATTGGACATAAAAAAGGAGGGACCCTTTGGATGATGGACCAAGCCAGCCCATGAGCTATGACAACCATCACAGTGGAGTTACCGAAGGCCTCAGCATTTTAATGCTTAAAATTCCAGGCTTTGCTGAAGACTAGAATTGCCTTAATAGCTGAATAGCATTCTAGTTGCTCTCTGACAGTTTGGGAAGAAGAAATGGGTAAGGGGTTAGTGCAGAATCCAACTGAGACCTCCTGGAGGAAGGGAAGGGAGGGAGGTGACAGCAAGGTCAGTGCTGAGTGGCTGGATGCCCAGAGGAGCATCCTTGGGGAATGGACAGGAAAGTACCTCCGTGGTGGGGGGCGGGGCAGGCCTGGATAGGAACCAGCAAGGGGAAGCGCAGAGTGGCCTGAGGCCAGAAGGGAGGGCCCAGGAGAAACAGGCAAGGAGGCAGATCCTGGCCAGGAGTCCTGGGTCACCATTCTAGAGGCGAGACCTCTAGCTCCGCCTAGCGCTTTGTTCAAATCCGCCAAGATACGAGAAGACCACTCTTCCTTATCTCGCCATTCATTTCCAGCCTTCTTGTAGTTCAGTTGCCTTGCTCATTCACTGTGCTTCTCCAGTCAAACTATCACTGTACCCTTTAAACCTCTCTGAGGTTGACGGAGAAAACCCATCTTCCACATCAGTCTCCTCAACTGTAAAATGGGGGTAGTCACTGTGCAAACCAAACTATGGGAAGGGATTTTTGTCAACTAGACATCTTCAACGGAAGTAAGAGACTTTATTGCCATTGTTAACATTACTTTTGTCATCACTATGACAGACCTTGAGTGGAAACTCAAAAGGGTGACTTTGACACAGTCACACAAATTTTTGAAAGTGCTGTCCCAGGGTTGCTGGAGTTGGCACACACTTGCGTTAGATTATTTCAGATGTGGTTCTTCTTCCCACTTTACTTTAGGAATGAAGTGACAAATTCCTCCCAGGTGGCAGAACTAGAATGAAAAGTACAGCCCATCTGCACTCTTGCCCCAAATAGAAAAAAAAAAAAAGAGCAATCCCATTTCCCATAAATCTCCACCATAGACTCAAGTCCAGCAATAGATGGGAGAATCCCTGTGAGACAGAACACAACACACCCAACTCCTAATAAAAATAATAACAGCTAAAGCATGAAGAACCACAGTGTCCCACGGTGTGATTAAGTGTGCCAGGAACGTGACCCGGAGGACAGCTGCTGCTGGGAGGGAACCTCCAGGAAAGGCGACCTGGAGGTCGTTTCTATGCAGCCTCTGCAGAAATTAGGGAGGGGAGGCTGTGTTGCGGGGGCAAGAGAAGTAGCATGAGTAAAAGGAACAATCAAAATGAGTAATATGGGGTCCTGGCCAGTTGGCTCAGTGGTAAAGCATCAGCCCGATGTATGGAAGTCCCAGGTTCAATTCCTGGCCAGGGCACACAGGAGAAGCGCCCATCTGCTTCTCCACCCTTCCCCCTCTCCTTCCTCTCTGTCTCTCTCTTCCCCTCCCCTAGCCAAGGCTCCTCTGGAGCAAAGTTGGCCTGGGCGCTGAGGATGGCTCCATGGCCTCCGCCTCAGGCACTGAGTATGGCTCCAGCAGCAATGCCCCAGATGGGCAGAGCATCGCCCCCTTCTGGGCATGCTGGGTGGATCCTGGTTGGGTGCATGAGGGAGTCTGTCTGTCTGCCTCCCCACTTCTCACTTCAGAAAAATACAAACCCCCCCCCAAAAAAATGGGTAAGATGGGGTATGCATAGTAATAACTGACTAGTGATTCCTGGCTGTGAGACCAGACATTCAGCAGTTTCAAATGCCTTAATGTGAGGGAGTACCCATGATTTGTTTTTACCACTTATTAGAAATGCTACCAGATACCTCCTGAAAAGGTAAGCAGGTGGTCAGCTAAAGCAGAGGAGCAAAAGCAAATATGGAGACCAAGGAAGAGCCAAGAAAAGCAAGAGCCAGTTTCCCTCAGGCTGGGTGGGTCTGTCTGCAGTAGCTGCATAGTCATCACCACTAGGGAGCATTCAACAAGAATCTGAAATGGATCCGAAATATACCTTCATGGAGTCAATGTGTTGACAGAGTGTAATGCTGGTGGCCGAAGCCAGGCAGGTTCACTCTGGATTCGGGCAGACGGTAGAAAAACTGTCGAGCCAGAAAGCATTGGGCCATTCCGTTTAATAAAGTCTCACAACGGCAGACAAGCACACAGGCAGGGGAAACTGCCTCTCAGGCAAACAAGCAGCAAAAGGCCCCTCACAGTGGCAAGCAGGCAATCTGCACATCCGCAATCCCCTATCTCTCCCAAGCACAAGCACCCACAGCCTTATAAAGGCTATATGCACACACGCCTCTGCCATGTGCTCACACATCAGTCAAGCAAAGTGCTTGCAGCTGGTAAACTATAGGGCAAGCCTAACACAGGTGCTCCATAGCAAACATTTACATAACAATGAAATGCACCATGGAATCCTGGATAGGATCCTGTAATAGAAAGAGGACATAATCTGAATGAATGTGGACTTTAGTTAATAATAATGCATTTAATTAGTTCATTAATTATGGCAAATGTACCGTGCTAATATATTAATAAAGAAAACTGGGTGTAGCACAAATGGAAACTGTACTATCTTTGCAACTTTTCTGTAAATATAAAATTATTCTAAAATTAGAAATTTAAGAACTCAAGATTCCCAGGTGCCCGCCCCCAGAGGCTGTGACTCCGTAGGTGAAACCCATCAACCGCAGGGAGAGTAAGCTCACCAAGGGAGTCCACCGCAGGGGCCTGTGCAGGCTTTGGAAAGGCTATAATCCAGACACATTTGTTTAAGCAGAAAAACAAACGACCAACAAAATGTCTGTGCCCCTATACTGGAGTGCCAATGGCTCTGAGAATGGAAATGGCTACCTTATACCTGCCTGGCCAGGAGCAGCACCCAGTGCTGGGCTACTCCAAAAATGTTGTCATATTATCCCACGGCCATTCACCAAAGGGCACATGTCTCCAGGCACTGACAGCCCTCACGTACAATCACATTGATAAAGATAAGCCTTAAACAGTGAGGATGATAACAGACTGTCCTATGGCCTCGGCTGTGCAAGCTTGCAAAATAAAAGAAGAAAAAAAGACATTGCTTCCAGCAGCCATCCAAATGAATATCCATCTCATGGACAAAATCTATTCATTCACCTGGAAGGGAGCAGGGGTTGTGCACTGCGTACACCCCCCAAGCTTGACCCAGCTGTGCTTATTTGTATGTGGTTTAATGGTACTCTCCAGAACCCTCAGATATTTACTCTACACTTCACCAATTAAAAGAAACATAATTTTAAGTAATGAGTGGTCTTCAATTTTTAAGTAGGAGCCTTGGGCTATTAAAATAATTTAGTAAGGGAATAGCTGAATGCGGCTGTTAGAAATCCTAGCCGTATCATTAGAATAGGTTGCTACAGGCTATCATGAAGCAGTTGGATTGAGTTCCATGGGTAGTTAATGCCTTGATCTCTTCATTTGTATAATCTGATTTTTGGTGGACATGTTATTTGTTTCCTGGGAACACGACATTTTTCATAGTGACAGGAGGGTCAGTGACTCCCAGGCCCTGTACTTGTCTTAGCTTTCAGGCTTTCTTGACGCATATCTGTGTGTGTGTGTGTGTGTGCATGTGCACACACATTTAACCAAACCAGCCTTAATGTCTGCTGAAGGCAGCGCTGCCAGCAGGAGCTATGGATGTGAACACATCTTATCTTCAATTACCAGGCTGACGTACCTTTTCAGCAGCCACCCACACCATCCCCAGCATGGGGGTCAGACTAACGAGCCCAGCCTGTTTACCCGCAGCAGTCTCCACTGACGTGTTCATTACTAATTTGCTCTCCTGCTCCTGGAAATAAATTGCAACACTCCGTGTTATTTACTAAAATGCAGTGAATCTGGGCCTAACCACCCTCAGAGGAGAGCCGGCTGTGGGATCAGACAGGCCAGCAGTCTCTCAGAGAGCCCGCGTGTAGGTCTGCCTTTGGAAAACAGTCTGGAGTTGGGGATTTTTGGTAGAGAACCATGGAAAAAAAATTCATTGAAGAAATTTAGTCCAAATCCACGTTGCCAACCTCAAATGATTAGTTTCCATATAGAAAACAAAAATAAAGACAAGGACAAGATAAAGTTTATTCCCAGACTGCTCAACGACATGAATCATCCCAACCAAGTAACCAGGATACTTCCGTCCACAATACCTCAAAACAGACTCAAATGGCATTGAAATCAATTGTATTTTCCCATTTTTAATGACACAAAGGTCATTTGAGTTAAGCAAATGACATCATACAGGAGGAAAAAAAATAACATCTCACTGCATATATTCATGATAGACATTTTCAATATGGTATTTTGTGCCTCTAATAGCTGTTGAACTACAACAGATTTCGCACATGTCAACGTCAGGGTTGCAGCGAAGTGAATAATCAGAATCCAAAATCCTGTGCCCAGATAATTTGCTTCTGAGGCCAATTATTCCTGATATTTAAAAAAAAATACTTCCAATTAGAGTCACTAATTAATCCTCATGGTGCTTAGTACCAATAAACAAACACTGAAAGGAACTACAGGGAAGCTAAATTGATCATGCAGCAAATCAGAGGAGCGGAATTTCAAATGAAGAGTTTATCTCCTAATTTCTAAGCTCACGGCATTTTCTCTGCATTACTGTGAAATTGCCACAGAGATAAGAAATAGGCCAAACAGAAATCACTACATGAAATGCTTCTTGTTATTTGGACTCAGACATCGGAGGCTGCCTTTTCATTTCCAATTCTTTTTGACATGTTTATTTTCTGGAAATGTTAACTAACCCTGTCTAGGAGAGGGTAAGGTAGGGTACCAACCAAATACTGTCCGAAAAGGAAAAGACCCAGTTGTAATATACTGTCTTCAGTTAGACCAGTTTCTAGGTCTTTCAGGACAAATTTACCATCTTGCTGTACCTTGTCAAAGCACCTTCTTCTAGAGTCAGCGAAATCAAATACATGCTCTGCAAGTAATCACTATGAATGAGACAGCCACTCTGTTAGATGCTGAGGCCACAGGGACCCACACAGCACCTTCCCTCGCAGTCTTATTCAGGAAGATGAAGAGACAAGATGGCCTGGTCTTTCCTTTTGGCCCCGCTGTCACAGCGCATGTGGGCCACAGGTGCGAGCTATGTGCGCAGTTTAAATTTTCTATTAGTCACTTTTTTAACTTAAAATATTGTGAAGTAAATTTTAATAATATATCTCATTTAAATGAATATATCCAAAACAGTGTGATTTCAACATGAAATTGATACGAATAAATCACTAATGAGATCTTGTCATACTGAGTCTTTGAAATCCACGCGTATTCCACATGTAGAGCACGTGTCAATTTGGACTGGCCAGCTTTCAAGTGTTCAGTCACCGCACATGGCCAGTGGCCATCACATCGAACAGCACAGCTCTCGATGCCCAGCCGGCCTCTCTTACTTTACTCTGGGGGACACAAAGCAGTTATTCAAACAGAAGGTCATGTATTAGTTTCCTGTTGCTGCTGTAACAAATTACCACAAATTTAGTAGCTTAACACAACCTGTATTTTATTATCTTACAGTTCTATGAATCTAACATGGGTCTCGTGGGCTAAAATCAAAGTAACACCAGGACTGTATTCCTCCTCAAGGCTCAAAGACAAAAAAAAAATCCATCTTGCCAGCTCCTAGGGAACACCTTTACTCATTGGCTCTGACCCCTTCCACCATCCTCCAAACCAGCAATGTGGCATCTCCTTGACTCTTCTTCTCTACTCACACCTTCCTTTGACTACAGCTGGAAAAGATTCTCCAAGTTTAAGAAGAATCACTTGGGCCCACCTGGATAATCCAAAATAACCTCCCCAAAGCAAGGTCCTTAATTTGATCACACCTGCAAAGTCCCTTTTGCATGTCATGTATTCACAGGTTCTGGGGATAAAGACCTGTAAATACCCAGAGGTAGGCGGACATTACTCTGCCTCCCACAGGTATCAAGTCTTTCTGTTGTTGTTTTCAAGAAGGAAATGGTAGGCATTTTAAACTGAGGTCTTGGAGAACCATTAGGCTACACTGGAAAGGCCCTCTGTCCTCAATCTCATTTAGATTTCCTCCTCTCCTGGATGAGAAAGGCAGAACCCAGCCCATGAAGTTCTACCTATATCTCAGAATTGGGATTTTCTCTCACATGCCACTGACCATTGATGCAAAACAATTTCAAGGTTATCTAGACACCATACATGTACCAATCCTACAAAACAACCACAACTAAATAGCAAGGAAAAAATCATGGCAGAAGGTGGTAGTTCTTTTTCAAGGGTAAGGTTTTTACAAATTACTGTTACTTTATTTTGAAACCTATTTATCATTGGAAGCACACAAAGAGCATGACATTTTCCCCAAAATAACGTTACTAATTTTCCCAAATGTGTCTCTTATAGAATATTCCCGACTTTTAAAATAATTATAAATTACTAATGAGAAAAATAACCTGTGAAAATTCCAAATGAAGAACAATAATTTTTTAAAATCTTTGTCAGAAAAATCAGAATCATTAATATGTGGAGACAGAATTCAAAATGAAAACAGAAACAAAGAGCAACACATACAAGATTTTCTTAGGACTTAAAGATGATGAAGCAATTACCCACATATGCAAATGTATCTCTTTTTTTTTTTTTTCCTGTATTTTTCTGAAGCCGGAAACGGGGAGAGACAGTCAGACTCCTGCACGCGCCCGACCGGGATCCACCCGGCACGCCCACCAGGGGGCGATGCTCTGCCCCTCCGGGGCATCGCTCTGTTGCGACCAGAGCCACTCTAGCGCCTGGGGCAGAGGCCAAGGAGCCATCCCCAGCGCCTGGGGCCATCTTTGCTCCAGTGGAGCCTCGGTTGCGGGAGGGGAAGAGAGAGACAGAGAGGAAGGAGAGGGGAAGGGGTGGAGAAGCAGATGGGTGCTTCTCCTGTGTGCCCTGGCCAGGAATCAAACCCAGGACTTCTGCATGCCAGGCCGATGCTCTACCACTGAGCCAACCGGCCAGGGCCTGCAAATGTATCTCTTGATACTAAGTTATTACTTATAACAATTTCCTGCCAAGAATAGATAGTCTGTCATCTGGTTTATGACCTTGGCCCCTTTTGGAAGCATAATCATAAGACCAAAAACTGTAAGGGCAGAAAGGAACTTCAGACCATGAAGTCCATTTTACAGACTAGAAAACAGGTCACATTGGGAAATGAAGTGACTTGCTCACAGCCCATAAGTGACTAGTGGCTCAACCAGAGCCAGAACCCTAGACTCCTACATCCCAGTGTGCACTGCTTTTTCCTCTGGGCTGCTGAGGAGGGTAAGTCTCTCTATTCATCCATCCATCCAAACTGGCAAAGTCCTTGCTCTCAAGGAGCTTACACTCTAAGGGATGAAGAGATAACAAATACATATTATCTCAGGTGGAAAGGAGGCTAAGAAGGAAAACTAGACAATGTGAGGTGTGAAGGGCACTGCAAGATAGCTGCTATTTCACATGCACCGTAAGGGAAGATTGTATCAGTAAGTCAACATTTTGAGCAGAGGCTAAATTAGGAGTAAAATTTAGAGCACACTTGAATTAAAGTTAATTATAAACAGCATAGACATGATGAGATGCTAATAGAAAAATCCCAGAAATGTTACTAAGGAGTAATGGAGGATGTGTGGAGTGGAAGCAGGTGGAAATGAGTAAGATAAAAGGGAAGAAGGTGATTTAAACACAGGGGGAAGGATGCCGGTGGTGACAGCCCGCTGTCTGCTTACCTGAGTGGAATGTGATTGCTCCAGGAGCCCCTGGCATCTACCTCTCCCTGTGCCTGGCACTGTCTGGGCGGTGCCCAGGAGCCCGGGGCAGCAGTTTTAACCTGAAACTGAGGGATGAACCTGAGCAGAAGGGGCAAAGAATTGAGAAAATGGTCCAGGTTCTGACTGGGGATGAAGGTGCGGACCTTAAAAGGAGCCTGCCTCTTTGAAACAAGAAATGCCCACAACAGATGGTGAAATGGTTGAAGCAGGTAAGCTACTGCTGCGGCCTGAGGAAGCATTTTGCAGTTAACGGGTCTTGTAAGCCGTGGGCTGTGCTGCTGTACCACCTTGAGGCTCAAAGGAACACTGCAGCTTTAAGAGCAAAGCGATCACCAAGTTTCTTTCTGAACTGGTGTCTGGGCTTCTGTGGCGCCTTCTCAAAGTCTCCCTGTCGCTGTAATGCAGCGCTCTCTGCTCCTGGGATGCCTGGGTGCCTGCCCCAACCTGATCCCGGTGGCAGAGAGGCTGCAGAAGTGTTTGCAGAAGACAGCGCTGGGGGCGGCTCTCTGACCAGCCCAGCCTGGCTGGGGGGTGTAGGTACCACTGCAAAGAGCCAGATGCCGTGGTGAGGGCCTTCGCCCTCCTGAGCTCAAGCTTCTCAGTTCCTGTTTCTTCTCGTTGAATCCCGAGGCAGCTTCCCAGGGGACCAACATTTCCCCACCCTTGGCTGAGGGCCCAGGGCCATGGGGCAGCTGTGCCATTCTTCCATGTCCCCTGGCCAAATGGTGTCCTGGCCTCTCCTGACAATTACTCGTGCTAAAGGTTCAGGCTTAAAGCCTCCTCCTGCCATCTCCTCACCTCCTCTGCTCCACCTCCCTCCACCCTCTCCCTCTGACCCAGTGCCTTTGCAAGGCAGCAGGCTGTCTTGTTACAACATTCGGGTGAGGAGAGATCACCAGCTCTAGCAGGAGTTGGGGCGGAGTCTGGGTACAGGAACCAGGACCAGAAGATTCAAGACAGACATAGGAAAAGACTAGCATGGCGCTAGCTTCTCTTTGATTGCTTCCGGGGACAGCAGTCTCCTCCCACAGCACACCCATCCATCCTAACATTAACAAGCTGACAAGCAGAAAACCCAGGTAATGTGTACTTTTTTCCAGGGAACAATTCAGGAAACAGAGAAGTTTTTTAACTGTTTTTTCCCCTAATCTTCTTGTGCTTAAACATTATTTTTCTTCAAAGTTGTTTTTTTGCAAACATTTCAAAGAATACTTAATACACTCCATATCCCCTTTCAACAAATTTTGTTGAGTACAGTAGCCCCCCCTTATATGCAGGGGATACAAGACCCCCAGCGGATGCCTGGAACCACACAATACCGAACTCTACACATACGATACTATGTGTTTTCCTATATGCACATACCTATATTAAAGTATTAATTATAAATTAGGCACAGGAAGAGATTAACAATAACAATAAAATAGAAGGATTATAACACACTGTAATAAATTCACTGTTATGTGAATGTAGTCTCTCAAATTATTGTACTGTACTCACCCTTCTTGGATTAATGTGAAATAAAACCCATTCTTAAGAAACTTTCTTTTTTTTTTTTTTTTTTTTTTTTTTTTTTTTTTTTTGTATTTTTCTGAAGCTGGAAACGGGGAGGCAGTCAGACAGACTCCCACATGTGCCCAACCGGGATCCTCCCGGCACGCCCACCAGGGGGTGATGCTCTGCCCATCTGGGGCGTTGCTCTGCTCTGTCGTGACCAGAGCCACTCTAGCGCCTGGGGCAAAGGCCAAGAAGCCATCCCCAGCACCCGGGCCATCTCTTGCTCCAATGGAGCCTTGGCTGCGGGAGGGGAAGAGAGAGACAGAGAGGAAGGAGAGGGGGAAGGGTGGAGAAGCAGATGGGCGCTTCTCCTGTGTGCCCTGGCCGGGAATTGAACCTGGGACTTCCACACGCTAGGCCGACGCTCTACCACTGAGCCAACCGGCCAGGGCCAAGAAACTTTCTATACAGTGCTTCTTTTCACATACAGGAAGCACTTCACTGCTGCTTTTTTGCATCTAAATTGCTGCCATCACTACCCTTGCACCTGGGAGCCATTTTTAGGTAAAATAAGAGTTACAGTATTTGAACACGAGCACTGCGAAACAGGTTAGCCATCTGATAACCAGGACAGCTACTGCATTACCAACGAGCCGGGCAAACACAGCATGGGTACACTGAACAAAAGGATGAGTCAGGTCCTCGGCAGAAGGACCAGGGCATTGTGAGATTTCTTCACACTACTCAGAATGGCACACAATTTAAAAGTTATGAATTGTTTATTTCTGGAATTTTCTATTTAATATCTTCAGTCTGAAGTTCACCAGAGGTAACTGAAACCTTGGCAGGTGAATCCATGGATAAGGAGGGACTAATGTATCTGTTTTAAGTGATTTTTTTATTATAAAGTATAGCATACATTTAAAATGTTATATAAAATGTGTATAAAATAATAAATTAAACATTCAGGGACCCACCACTCATAAATAAAACACTGTTGGCATCTTAGGAGTCTGTGTCATGTTCCTTCCCTTCCCCCATCACCATGGGTAATTTACTATCCTGAATTTTGTATTAATCATTCCTTTGTATTTTTAGTAGTCATATATGTATATACATATATGTATAGACTATAAAGATATGTATTGTGTATATATATTCATAAATGTGTATATGTATATATAACAATATATATATATAGTTTTGCCTGTTTTTGAACTTTATCTAAATAGACACACTTTTCTTACGTTCTTACGTGTCTCTTCTATTTTTGCAATGCATCCATGTTGATGCATGTAATCACTGTCCTTTTACACTGTTGTGTAACTTTATTGAATGGCCATATTACAATTTATTTATGTAGTCTACTGTTGATAAACATTGTACATATCTCCTGGTGTACATAAGCAAGACTTTTTTCCTAGAATTCATATATAATAGTAAAATTGTGTCATAGCACACACAGAAATCCAACTTAACTTGGTAATAATCATTTTCCAAAGTGATTGTACCAATTTCGCAGATCAGGTTGTCCTGGAAACAGACTATAATATTCCTGTGCAGGAAGTTTATTGGGGAAGGTGGGTGGGAGATGCTGTCAGGAACACCTATGAGTGATAAGGGAACCAGAATTTATATCTACCATTCTATTTTAATTTTTCTATTTTTTGCCCGTCAGTTTTTCTATAATTCCTTGACTTCTACACATAGAATGTGTGTGTGTGTGTATTCTTACTGATCACCCTTGCTTACTTAATAATCCAGAAAAATAGACAAACATATGTATAGCATTTCCTGAAAATTTAATATGTATTCTGTTCTTGCTTGAGAGTTGTTGGGTTCTTAAATTTGTAGATGGTTCTTCCATTATTTCCGGAAAATTCCAGCAATTATATTTTCAAATGTAATTCTGCTTATTCTCTCTCTTTTCCTTCTTTAATTATTATACATGTACTAGTCCTCCTTTCCTACACTGTGATTTAACTTTTCTCTCCTATATCCCATCTTTGTCTTTCTACACTGTATTCTGGATAATTTTTCCAATTCATAATATTCTCTCAGCTATGTCTAATCTTCTGTTAAACTCAATCACTATTTCAATTATTTTTGTTTTTCTTTTTAGAAGTTTCTATTTGCTTTTAAAAAAAATTTGTTGTTCTCTGCTCATTTTCTTATAAGATTTATTGAGATATAATTTTCATAGCACAAAATTTATTTTTAAATACACAATTCAGTGGGTTTTAATATATTTAGAGAGCTGTACAACCACTACCCCTATATAATTCCAACAAATTTTCATCTCCCCAAAAGAAACCCAGTATCTATTAATAGTTACTCTCCATTTCCATCTTCCCTCAGCCCCTGAAAACCACTAACCTACTTTCTGTCACCGTGGATTTGCTTATTCTGGACATTATACGTGAAGTCCATCACACAATATGAGGCCTCTTCTGTCTGCCTCCTTACTCTTAGCATGTTTTCAAGGTTTACTCATGTTGTATGTATCACTACTTCATTCTTTTCCATGGTTAAATAATATTTCATTATATGAATAAACCATAGTTTATCAGTTGATTGGCATTTGGGTTGTTTTCACTTTGGGAGTATTAAGAACAATGCTCTGAACATTCATGTACAAGTTTTTGTGGGAACACGTTTTCATTTCTCTTGAGCATATCCTTAGGAGTGGAATTGTTGGATCATGTGGTGATTGTTTCACTTTTTTGAGGAACTGACAAACTGTTTTCAAAGTCACTGCATCATTTTAAATCCCCACCAGCAATGCTTGAGGGCCCAATTTCCTCACATTCTTTTTTCAACACTTATTATCCATCTTTTTTATTTTAGCCATCCTGGTGGATGTGAAGAGGTTCTCTGTTAATATTTAAGCTCCCTTTTTTGTCTTAAAAATATATCTAACACAGCTACTCTCTGACAATTCCAACGTGTGGTATCTTTGAGCTAATTTCTGCTCTGATGGCTCACGTTCATGGTTTTGTAATTTTTTAAAATTAAGTTTCTCGTTTCTCTTGGAACTTTATCTTTGGGAATATTTGAAGCCTAGAATGAATATGGGCTCTTCAGAGGATTTGGTGCCTCCCACAAGTTCTCAGAAGCATGAACAGAAAACTGTTCATTTCTTCACTTGAGGTTTTTGAGAACCCAGGTAGAGTGAATTTAGACAGAAGCTCACATGAGAGTTAGCTGATCAATTATCAGGGGACATGTTTTTTCCTTCAATCCACTGCCGAAGTTTTTGACGGAAACATTTTGTTCCAATCCCTAGAGTAGGAGAGTTGGGGTCCACCCTCTCAACTTCACTTATACTGGCCAACGTATTCTTTGTCTTTATGTTGCCTATCAATGCATTTAGGAAAATTTAGTATTTTATCCAGAATGTTTTCAATGTGAAGGTTAGTCTGCCATACTAGCAAACATGGAAGGCAGCAAACAAGCTGACTTGTGCTTTCCTTTAATTTACAGGCTATTTAATCACAAAATGTGCTCATTTCCTGAACGACTCCTATCATCTGGTATTACTGAGCCATCTTCCATTTGCATGATTAAATATATTGTACCCAATAAATAATAGTAATGATTATAATGACATATTTGATTCAAAACCACTGAGGGGCAAGATAATTCTTTACTGAATGTCTCCACTGACTATGCAGTGTGGGTTTACATCACACCACACTACAAGCTTCCTAAACATCTTTTAACATTTCACTTTCCCCATTCTCCTGAATGGAGGACTATTTGTTCTGCCTGACACCTGCCATCTCTCCTTCTTCTTAGAGAGGGGATTCAGGCTGAAGAGGAAGAGGTTAAAGATAACTGATTATTCCAAGGTGTTCATCTTGAATGTGTATGGTAGGGTACATAGGAGGTGCATGTTTGCTGGTGCAGGATGGGCTCTATTTATGTATGAAAGAGCCTCTATTGCTATCAGCTCTGATGAGCAGAATAAGATTGAAGGCAAAGCAAGAAAAAAATCAAATAGTCAAGCTGTGGTAACAAATACTTTTTGCCTGATTTCTAGAGGCCAACCAGAGATCCTTTTTACAAATTGTTGTTCTCAAAAGACCTACTTAAAATACTTACATTGTAGAGATTGCCAGGCGTACCAATTTTGGCTCAAATCAAGACCACATACAGAATGCAAAATACAACTGTAGATCAGTCAGACCAAACAGCTCTGGCTAAGCTATTTCCAGTCAAGAGTGGAAAAATTTCTTGACAACCAGACTTGAAAAGCCCAAAGGTGAGTGTGGACTTTTTAAAAATGATTTTGACAAAAGCTTATGAAACAAAGGAAATTATAATTTTATAAAATATATATATGGAAAACTGAAAGGAAAAATGCTAACATGGAAATAGTCTGTGTTGCCTGACCAGGCGGTGGCACAGTGAATAGAGCAGTGGACTGGGATGCAGAGGACCCAGGTTCAAGACCCTGAGGTTGCCAGCTTGAGCACGAGCTCATCTGGTTTGAGCAAAAGCTCACCAGCTTGAACCCAAGGTCGCTGGCTCGAGCAAGAGGTTACTCGGTCTGCTGAAGGCCCATGGTCAAGGCACATATGAGAAAGCAATCAATGAACAACTAAGGTGTTGCGACGCGCAATGAAATACTAATGATTGATGCTTCTCATCTCTCTTTGTTCCTGTCCGTCTGTCCCTGTATCCCTCTCTGTCTCTGTAAAAAATAAATAAAAAATTTTTTAAAAGTCTGTGTTTTTACAGGTTATTTTTATTGTCATCTTTTTGTCTTTTGATCTGTAAATATGGTAAGTGTAATGCGCAGAATTTGGGCTCTGGAGCCTGGGATCCCGGGCTATACCCCTATTCCTGTGATGTAAGAAACCTAACCTAAGGCTGAGTTTTCTTCACATGATAAATAGGAATAATGGCAAGGTTGATATGTAGAGTCAATGATGTAAACTGCTTGCCATAATAGTCAAGAGGAATTATATGAACATTTGGGTGCTCGCTCCTTCTCTTTCATTTTCTATTTTAATTATTTTAAACACTGTTATTTCACTGTTTCCTTAGAGCTCAATTTTCTTCTTATAAAAGTAGTAGTATACACATCAGTTTTCTTAGCACTGGTAAGTTAAATGTAAACTCTTACAGTCAGTCTACTTTTAAGTTCACTTGAAAAATCAATTAGGCACTGGCCAGTTGGCTAAGTGGCTAGAATGTCTGTGTGGAAGTCTTGGGTTTGATTCCTGGTCAGGACACACCGGAGAAGCAACCATCTGCTTCTCTCCTCCCTTCTCTTCTCCCTCTTCCCCTCCCACAGCCAGTGGTTTGATTGGTTGGAGCATGGCCCCAGCCATGGCTTCTTAGGGTTTAAGGGGAATAAAAAAGTCAACTGGTTTTCCCAAATTTAGGCAATTTAAGTGACCTAACATTTGCTATGTGTGTCTAAGATTGACTCAATGATACAGTTATAGGTGGCAAAAGCTATTGTAGCATTTCAATCTCCCTGGAATCCACACCCTCCTGCCCCAGAAAATCACACCATTGTAAACAGAAATGAGGTTGATTTCAGCTGTAATTCTGGAAGCTTTTTTCCTGACAGCCTTGGTCTGACTTAAGTTCATAGCATTTTTAAGCCCTTATGGTATTTCTAAGCATCAATTTCTGAGTTCACAGAATTCATGTAACAGGGAAAAGTAACTATCTCAAGAAAGGCATAAAAATATGGTATCTGAAGTCAAATAGTCAAGCCCACAGTGGTAAAAGGGCAGTGCGCAAACAGATCCTTCCCACCTTTGGAGGAAAATGTCAAATGATGACTCAGTCACAAACACCAGGGAAAAAAACAGATCCAAAGTCTGCCTGTTCCTCTAGTTTACTTCCATTCTACTTCAGTATTATCCCTTGACATGGTGACTGAGGAATGACCAGTAATGTTCTTCCACACCTCTAACCACCAGATTTCTAACACAGCTTTCGCCCAGGGCAGTACGCAAAGGCCCTACATGAAATGCCCTATACGGCACTGATCTATCACCTACAAGACTCTGGGAACACTTTCAAAGTCAGGAAGCCACACTTCCTTTTCTCTATATAAAATGCTTTGTTTAAACCAGGGGTCCCCAAACTTTTTACACAGGGAACCAGTTCATTGTCCCTCAGACCGTTGGAGGGCCGGACTATAAAAAAAACTATGAACAAATCCCTATGCACACTGCACATATCTTATTTTAAAGTAAAAAACAAAACGGGAACAAATGCAATATTTAAAATAAAACACAAGTAAGTTTAAATCAACAAACTGACCAGTATTTCAATGGGAACTATGGGCCTGCTTTTGGCTAATGAGATGGTCAATGTCCAGTTCCATATTTGTCACTGCTAGCTGTAACAAGTGAGTGATAGGACACGCTTCCGAAGCCGTGACGCAGGCATCCTGCATCACCACATACAGTACTCTCACTGACCAATGAAAGAAGTGCCCCTTTCGGAAGTGCGGCTGCGGCGGGGGCCAGATAAATGGCCTCAGGGGGCAGCATGCGGCCCGCAAACCGTAGTTTGGGGACCCCTGGCTTAAACAGATACTGTAGGTCCCACATAATAATTGTAATGAAAGAACTGTGGATTGGATAGAAGTGGTCCTGGAAAACCTAGGCAGCCTCTCTTCCTCCTCTCTGAGCAATCCTAGAAAACGAAGAATTCCCAGAACATTGTTCAGATTTTCTAAGCACATGAATTATCTCCTGTACTTTACGTCAGAGGTTGCATCGCCAACACCCATAGGGCCCCAGTGGGCAACAGAAATGAGTGAAGTGGGGCAGGTCATGCCAGAGGCAAAAAGAAACAGCCCAGACTAAAGGAGCCATCTCTGGTCAGCTCCCACCAAGCTGCTGCTGCCACAGAGGGGTCCAATCAGTGTTCCAGAGCTTCCGGTTCTTCACGAGAATCTGAATCACAAACACACGCAGGTATGAACCTTCCTTTTTAAGTGTTGTTAATTACTTCAAAAAGCTCACCCATTGGGCCAAGCATGTCAGTCAGTAGGCCAATTTGGCACACAAGAGTCCAGCTTTAATCCCTTTAAGCTAAGACATCTATTTAGGTGTTTATTTAAAAGAAGAGGTACCGGGGTAAGGGGTGAGGAAATAAAACATCCAATTTAGAGGCTTCAATCCTCTCTTGAAAATGTTTTTCTCTCCAATCTAAAATGATTACCCTCCATGCCCTAAAACACAAAAATAAGAGGTGATTACAAAACTACAAAGGATGAAGGGGAAAAATGCAACAATTGCTCTAAAAAAGTCACCTTCACTCATTATTATTCCTGCTATAAAAGTAATGCTGCAAGAAGCTCTTATATTTTTACTCAATTTTTGCATAACAGCACCAAGGGTATATTCATCCCTGGATGTGTGACTTCTCTTCATCTGCCCACTTTCAAAAGTTTGAGCTAATGCTTCCAGCCCTGTCCTTCCCCCTCCTCTGGCCCAGATAAGACACAGATCACAGATGATCCCAGTGTGCAGTTATTCAGACTTTGGAATTACATTCTAGAGAATCTTGCTTTTTCACAAAAGTTTTCAATTGTTTTCCTTCTGACTGGGATGCACTCACACCCAAGCTATTGTTCACTATCATTATTTCCTACCATTCGGAAACATTCCTGAAAAACTAGAAAAATAATTCTCAAATTTCTGTGGCTTAAAATTCTTAAGACCAATTCCGTTAGTAATCAATGAGCAGCCCGACCGTTCAGTGCATGGTGCTACTTGACGTGACGAGGTGTGGCCTCCGTGTCTGTGGAGGGAGTGCTCAGTCCACACCAGAATGTCAAAACACACTCATCAAGAAGGCAACCATCATATTCTATTTTATACCAACTTCCAAACAGATTAGACAAACAGCATTTCAAGTCACTATGTCAGCATTCAGAGTCACCCGAGTAAGTAGCCAGAATACAGTGTCCAATTAAAGATATTCCTAACTTTGCTTGTTCTGGAAAACGTGTCAGAAGCACTGAGACTGTCTGATGTGTCTTCTGTAAGCAGTTCCACTTGGATGTCTTTGTTTTAGTTCAGCACAAGATATGTAAAATGAAAACCAAGGCCAGGCATTTCTTAAGTTTATTGAAGAATTCTTAGTTGGAAGAGGAAAGATGACAGACTTAACTGATAAGAGAGAAAAAAAACAACTGCAAATTATTACAAAAGTGATTTCTGAAATGTATATTTTGAACCACTGCTAAACAAAATTTTAGTGCATCCTGAAGTTCATTATTTTGGTAAATTAACATTAAATTACTGAAAAGCATAAAAGAAGTTACTGTTATACAAGATCTTAATATAGAAATTCAGCACAAATAAACAGCTACAATTATTTAAAGCTACTTTTGCTATATATCTGTTATATTAAACAAGAATGTGAATTAACACTGCACAAGTAATCAAAGGTAAACAATATTAAAACCTGATATTAAATAGTACTCAAATATTACAACAAAACAATAAACTTTGACTACAATTCTACCCTTGTGAAAGGAATGTATACAGATGGTAAAAAGAATAAATAAATAAAGTGACAAGGTGACTAACACTGTATCTGCATCTTCAGAGCAGAAGTTGAGTAAATGCATACAAAGGCTTTTGCTAAAAGTGAGAAAAAATATATGTCACTTTAGTACAATTTTATAATTCCCACTGAAGCACTAATTCTTTTGCACTGGTGACAGACAGGTGGACAAGGTTTTAAATGAAGTGTGTTTTCCCAACATCTTAAGTATGGATGCGTTATTTTTTTTAATTTGGTGGAAAGTTTCCTTTGAAAACTAGAAAATTTAAAGCAGTATACTGATGGGAAATTGATCATATTAATTTGTGGAAGAATAGCATTATCTAATTAATTATGAAGACATCCAGATACAAATTCTGATGATGAGTCAAGAGTAAACTTTGCATTTGGGTGATGTGCGGTGACTTCAAAGTCATTGGGTGAACCCTTCACTTCATATGGTGCATTTAATAAGTAATTAAGTTCTCCTACCAGCAACATAAAAGTATTATAAATTGAATTAATTCACATCAAATATCTGAAAGGGTAAGTGGAACATTTTTCACTTATAAGGATGTCTCACCTTATATTCACTGAATGCTCTCAAAGATTTTATTCCCTTAAATTGTATCAAGTCATACAATAGACATTATAATTTTCTTTTATGATTTATAAATGAATCATTTCTTTTGTATAAATCAGGACATATTTTCAAAATCAACACTAATTCCTAAAACTTCAAACTTAGCTTGAGAACAGGCTATGGGAGACTTGCCACATTTCAATCTAAAATACTGTTCTAAACACTCCTTATCAAGGCCTCCTTCACCTGCTTTCCACAGATCCTTCAAGGGTTCTAAAACTGAAAACCAAAATTCAACTCAACAAACATCACAACTTTAACAGTTCTAAATAAGATACGGTATTTCACAAGGGCCAAAATCTACAGAATGGCAATATTACAATGTTATAAATATGTCTAGTAGATTTGTATTAAAATAAGACAGAGATGTCCTCAACAAACAGAGCCACTCTGAAGAATGAGCAAACAAAAGGATCTAGACTATCTTTGGAAAAATCACAAAGTGCCTTCAAAGAAAGTGAATTTAGGCTGTACTTGATTAAAAGATACTGCTCTAAACTCAAATGTTTTCTCTATGTAAGGAAGCTTAACTCATGCTTCTTTTCTCATCTGCCAATACATACTATTTTTCTCTACACCCCTGTATTGAATTGATACAAAGAGGAGTTCTACTATGATTACTAGGCATGCTAATACCTAATGACTGTTCTGACATTATTTAGAGGCTAAATAAGAGAACTCTGAATATAGCACAGCTCCATACAAATGCAAAGAATAAAGGATATGTGGAAAATCTTACCTCAGAATGATTATTACCATAAGATTCAGAAATAAACAATTTCAAGCACAAAGTTTTACAAAAGTAATATACTGTCTCTTTAGTTTGAAAGAAATTCAGAACTCAGTTTTGCTGTTAATCAAACTTGTACATACACTAAAGTTACTAAATACTTGACAGTTATATATTTGTAAAAAGTTAGTCTAAACCTAATAATCGATTACTCCGTGTTATAATTAACACAGTTTCCAACGTGTAAAACTCCAGTCCAGTGCTGCTGCAGCGCAAGTTCTGAGAAGCTAAACACAGACTCTGGTTATATACATTTCCTGCATTTCTCCACCTTCAAAAATACTTTATGAAAATTGTGTTTTTAAGGCCTACTCTATATCTTTACCTTAAATTGAGGAAAACCAAAGCTTGCAATAGAACCTTAAAATATTTAAATAGCTGTTGGCATTTTTCTGAAAAAGCAAATATGACTCTTTCATTATAAAATACATTTTGTCTACCATAATTACTAATTCAAGTTAACATAAGTGCCCCTATTCCTTGCCCTGTAGCAGGTGCTACGTCTTCTATACTTTGTGCAGCTTCCAAAAAAGCCAGTGCTCAGGAAAGAAGAAAGTGCACTGGAGCAAAACCAGAGCCCTCAACAGAAAGTGACTTACTACGAACTAGAACTCCGCTGATGAGAAAACCCAAAATTCACACACACATACCCTTGCATACAAAACCAAGACACAGTGTTGGTCCTCTATGAAGTCAACCTGTAGTTTCTATAGCCAAAGCAGCAGGAAATGTAAAGCCTAAAACCATCAGGTCTTTACAAAATAGTGTAGGCAGATAGATTTTATCCAGGAGGACCTTCCCCCAACCCCCACCCAGAAAAAGCTTATATTCGCTAAAGAGGGGAGTTTTTCAAAAATCAAGGAATGAAAATCATTGGGCTTCTTTAAGGGCATATCCATATTAACATTAATTCTAAAAATGTCAACATGCTTCCAACTTTATTTTCATTCTAGGATAAGCTGGGGACTCCAAATAGCCTAAAAGAAATAAAAAATCTTACCACAATCTTTATAGACATTTTATTTTAAAGCACCTTTTTAATGTTAACAGTGGATTCCTAACCAGGAAAACATTAACATAAAAGAGTGCACAAACCAGCAGCAAGATTAAAGTACTACACACACACACACACACACACACACTTTCCTGCCAGAACAATTGGCAACATTAGCAAATAACAAAATCTGATGGAAGGCTGAAGAAACTATTGTTTATAGTATTAACAGAAACCTAAACACTAATACTTCTAAGGAATTAAATAGTTTGGGGGATTCAAAAGGCTACCAATAGCTGAGCTATGAAAAGAAAACTGACTTTTAAAAATGAGTCCAAAACTACCAGAAAAAAAATTTGCCTCGTGCTATTTTTTGATGTCAAATTGGTTACTAATGGGATACCATTTGTTTACAAAGGAGCAAAACTCTAACTCTTTATCCCTGGAACCTCCCTTCTGCCCCCTCAGTGCGGTGTCTAGTAGCACAACTTGGATGCAAAAAGAATGACATCAATGTCCCTGAAAAACTCACAGTTAGACTTTCCTTCACATATATGTTCTTGGCTTTTAACCTACTCTGCACATGTACAGAAGCACAATGAAGACAGTATCTGACAGAGATTATAAAAGTATGAACTATATACACCATGTGATGACACAGGAGCTTAAAAAGCTATATGTTCTTTCCTCCCCATTCACTTTAAGTGTCAGTGCTCACTATTCAACTTTCACCCTATAATCTTTATCTGTTTTGTCCCCTTCTGAAACAAATAATAAAAATATGGTCTGGAGTTTGTTCTATGCATTTTCCAAGAGCCAATCAAACAGTGACTTGCACTTCTCCTCAGTGCAAGCCTTTGCCACCACTTCACAGTATTTCAGCACAGACTGCAGGAGGTCTCCCACTCTCCATCCTTTTTCTTGCAATCGTGTTGAAAGCTATTAAGATAGAAAGATATATTAACATTAGCCAAAAACAATTTTATAACAATAAAGTTTTCATTTTTATTTTTAACACCAGCTAAAACTAAGAATCCTGTTTTTTGTAATAAAATACTGTTTCTCAGTTATAAGAAAGCCTTCTCCCTAAACCACCATACTTTTAACACAAGTTAAACGTTTTCCTTTCTGCCCTTTATAAACCACATACCCTCCACAGAATGGCACTTGGGAGCTCTGGAGACAGAACTCCATAAACCTCACCAAACAGATATATTCTGTGTGGGAATAACAATACTACATTTCTACAGGAAATTCTTAACCTAACTAAATACACCTGCCACACCCTCAGTTAGAAACATAAAATAATAAAGACAACGTCAAGCTTAGTAACAGATGTGGATTTTCTTTCCACAACATATAGTGTGGTTTTTGTTTTTATTGCGTGTGGAATACAACTCTAGCCTCAACGGAAACATAGCTTTCTAAGTTAAGAAATGTTAATGTTAAAAAAAAAGGGGCCTGGCCAGATAATTTGGTTGGTTGGAGCACTGTCTGGAAGTAGAGGTTGCCGGTTGGATCCCCAGTCAGGGCACATACAGGAAAGAACACTTCAATATTCCTGTCTCCCTGCTTCTCTCTCTTCTCAAAACAAAACAAAACACCCCAAAAAGAAAAATATTGTGATTATTTCACAATACAGTATATATGTACAAGTATCAAATCACCATGCTTATACCTGAAACTAACATAATATTAAATATCAATTATACCTCAATAAAAAAGTAAATGCCAGTTTAAATAAACTCTATTATCAGAATGTCTTCACTCATTCTTTTCTATTTAGTTCTGTAAAAACTAATTTTTGTAATATAAATATTCTTAGCCTTTTAAAAAAATATCTCTTGAATTCTATCTCAATAAAAATATAATTCATATACCATACAATTCACCTGATTAAAGTGTACTCATCAATAGTTTTTAGTATTATTCGCTGAGCTGAATCCAACCATTACCACAATCAATATTAGAACATTTTTATCATACCACAGGAAAGCCCTACACATTAGTGATCCCTCCCCATTTCTCCCAAGCCCCTCAACTCTATGGAATCACTAATCTACTTTCTGTCTCTATAGATTTGTCAACTTTGGCCATTTCATAGAAATGAAATCATTCATCTGAAATGATCTATTTCTATCACATTATCTACTATGACCAGATCCTTTCACTTAGCATAATAATTTCAAGGTTTCTCCATGGTGTAGTATGTATCTGTTTCATTCCTTTTTATTGACATATTATATACCATTGCATGGATATACCATATTATATTTATTCATTCATCAGTTAACAGACACTTAGGATATTTCCACTTTGACCTATTTATTATAAGGAATATTGCCATGGACATATGCTTTCAAATACACAGGAGTGGAATTGCTGGGTTATATAAAAATGCTGTGTAACTTTTTTTTTTTTTTTTTTTTTTAACAGAGACAGAAAGAGAGTCAGAGAGAGGGATAGACAGACAGGAATGGAGAGATGAATGGTTGGATTCAGCTCAGTGAATAATACTAAAAACTACTGATGAGTACACTTTAATCAGGTGAATTGTATGGTATATGAATTATATTTTTATTGAGATAGAATTCAAGAGATATTTTTTTAAAAGGCTAAGAATATTTATATTACAAAAATTAGTTTTTACAGAACTAAATAGAAAAGAATGAGTGAAGACATTCTGATAATAGAGTTTATTTAAACTGGTATTTACTTTTTTATTGAGGTGTCCGTTGTGACACCTTAGTTCATTGATTGCTTTCTCATATGTGCCCTGACCGCGGGCCCTCAGCAGACCGAGCAACCCCTTGCTCAAGCCGGCGACCTTGGGTCCCAGCTAGTGAGCTTTGCTCAAACCAGATGAGCCCACGCCCAAGCTGGCGACCTCGGGATCTCAAACCTGGGTCCTCCGCATCCCAGTCCAATGCTCTCTCCACTGCGCCACCGCCTGGTCAGGCTAACTTTTTGAGGAACTGACAGAATGTCTTCTGAAGTTACAGGCGGTCAAGCTTCCCTCACTCAAGTGCTATCTTGCTCTGTTCTGCCCAAGGCTTCCTTATCCTCCAGTTTATCTAAGACTAAATGACTTGAAAATGTTTGCCTCCCTAAGGTTAGTTCTAACACTTTCCCTACCTATTCTTTCTCCTTGATAGTTTATTTCACGAGGATCCCTTTCCCTCTTATTTTCTCCCTTTGCCCAAAAACAGAAACCTAAACTGAAAAATCCAAAAAAATCTAAGTAAAAGCAAACGATAAAATACAAAAAAATGATTTTTACATATTATCTTTTTCACATGCTTTTTCCAAAAATACCTTTGTAAATATTTAAGTAGAAATCAAGAATAACTGGATTGTTCCTTCTTTGTCATTTTTGATCAATTTATATTGGTTATTCATTACACTACTCTATATCCTACACTTTGATTAAACCAAAGTTCTGATAATAAAAATTATGGGACAGAAAACCTTAAAACTCTAAACTGAAAATCTTGACTAACAGGGTGCTTGGCATATAGTAAGTTCTCAATAAAAATATCCTATTACTGCATCAAATATGAATGTTTTATTAGAATCTTATTAAATGCTTAAGTGGTCTATTATCCCTTATCAGATAATTAAACTTCTACTGGCTTTTGATTTTGCTACCTTCTCAAACTCAATCATTTCATAGAAACACAGGAAGTGTTTATTAATGGCACCTAACTTTGAGAACTTAGAATGTGCCAAGGTATTAGATTAAGCATATTTTTTTACAGTATTATATTCAATCCTCACAAACCTGTAAATTTTAAACGCACTTGCACGGTGCAGAGAAAGAAATTGGTGAAATTACCCAAGGTTATACCACTAAGACCCAGGCCTGTTGGCTCAGTGGTAGAGTGTCGGCCTGGAGCATGGGTGTCCCGGGTATGATTTCCGGTCAGGGCACACAGGAGAAGTGACCATGTGCTTTTCCACCCCTCCCCATTCCCTTCTCTCTCTTTCTCTCTCTCTCTCTCTCTCTCTCTTCTTCTCCCATAGCCATGGCTCAAATGGTTCGAGCGAGTTGGCCTCAGGCACTGAGGATGGCTCTGTGGCTTCTGCCTCAGGCTCTAAAAAATGGCTCCATTACTGAGCAAAGGAGCAACAGCCCAGATGAGCAGATCATCACTCCCAAGAGGGCTTCCCAGGTGGATTCCGATTAGAGCACATGCAGGAGTCTGTTTCTCGGCCTCCCCTCCTCTCACTAAAAACAAAACAAAACAAAAACACTAGAGAGTGGCAGAACTGATATATGAACCCAACTATTAAGCTCTACTGCCTATGCATTTACCCACTCTCCTATTACTGGGCACCTTACTGGGTCAACCACTTGACACAGAGTATCATGTGCTAGTAAATGTGTGCTCACAACCACCCTATAAGGCAGATACTTACTTGTATAAACTCCTTCTTTGCAGAGTCATGAAAAGAAAGTTCTGCAACTTCAGCCTCAGAGGCAACGAGCCATTGAAGAATGATCCTTAGTTGGGGGTCTACTGTGCATGGCTCCATGTCAACATTCGTTATTAGTAGAGTTTTTCCACCTCGCCCCAAACCTAATATTTAAGTTTAAATAATATGAAGTAAAACTTATCAATTCAACTCTCAATACTCTGGTTTCCAAGGATATATAAATATTCTCTATTTCTTACAGTGCCAATGAATGCTTGGAAAAAATCCATCCTTTCTAAATCACACCAAAACATCAACTAAAACATTTCTTTGAAGGAGTCAATTCAAGTGAAATAAAGGAATAACTTAGATTACTGATAGCACAAATGCAAAATGATTTTGAGACACTGAATTGAAGTACCATAAATGCCATCATTTGTGTCAAAATATGATCCTCAGGTAAAGGGAGAGAAAATAAACCTATAAAGCCAAGATTACAATCAAAATACAAATGAAACACACAAAAACCTCAAACAAACATATTCCATGGACTATAAGAAAGCTTTCTGAGCCCTGGCCAGTGGCTCATGGATAGAGCATCGGCCCAGCACGTAGTTGCCCCAGGTTCAATTCCCAGTCAGGGCACACATAAGAGGCAACCATCTGCTTTTCCACCCCAACCCATGCCCCTTCTCTCTCTCTCATTCTTTCTCTTCCCCTCCTGCAGCCATGGCTCGATTGGTTTGAGTGCATTGGACCTGGGTGCTCAGGATGGCTCCATGGAGTCTCTGCCTCAGGCACTAAAAATAGCTTGGCTGTGAGCATGTCCCCAGATGGGCAGCGCACTGGCCCCTAGACTGGGATTGCCAGGGTGGATCCCAGCTGGGCACATGCAGGAGTCTGTCTCCATTTTACAGGTGAGGTATCTGCAGCAAACACAACAGTCTTACAGTGAGGAAGTGGACAAGCCAGGATATAAACATAGGCAGTCTGGCTCTATGCTCTTACTCAGTTCATTCTTTGGGAAAAATAGGAGAAATGTAATATGCAACCACTTAAATCTCAAAAGCAAAACCAGGAAATTTCTAGTCCATCCCTATGATAAATAATATTTTTGTACTGCTGTTTATTTTCTATTTTAATGAAAATTACAATTTCAATATAAAGGAGAAAACTCTATAGACTGTAAAACGAATGACTTATCACTCTTGCTTAATGATGGCTGAAAAA
Organism: Saccopteryx bilineata; assembly: GCF_036850765.1. Taxonomy (NCBI): domain Eukaryota; kingdom Metazoa; phylum Chordata; class Mammalia; order Chiroptera; family Emballonuridae; genus Saccopteryx; species Saccopteryx bilineata. The sequence continues at coordinate 101,469,802 of NC_089495.1, read as the reverse complement.
CAGGCAGTGCTGAGACATGGGCCACTCCACAAGAGGTGAGCAGCAGCGCAGGCTGGCGACATTGCACCAGTAATGAAAATTTGTTGGTCAATGTCCCTGATTCATTTCTACAGTTTTCAGAGCAGTCTAGACCAGCGGTCGGCAAACTCATTAGTCAACAGAGCCGAATATCAACAGTACGACTGAAATTTCTTTTGAGAGCCAATTTTTTTAAACTATATAGGTAGGTACATTGTTATTAACTTAATTAGGGTACTCCTAAGCTGGCCTTTGCTAAACATTCAAGGGGCCAAGAGCTGCATTTGGCTCACGAGCCACAGTTTGCCGAACAAGGATCTAGACCAGGGGTAGTCAACCTTTTTATACCTACCGCCCACTTTTGTATCTGTTAGTAGTAAAATTTTCTAACTGCCCACCGGTTCCACAGTAATGGTGATTTATAAAGTAGGGAAGTAACTTTACTTTATAAAATTTATAAAGCAGACTTACAGCAAGTTAAAGCATATAATAATAATAATAATTACTTACCAAGTACTTTATATCAGATTTTTGCTAAGTTTGGCAGAATAAATCTTTATAAAACAACTTAATATAGTTAAATCTATCTTTTTATTTATACTTTGGTTGCTCTGCTACCGCCCACCATGAAAGCTGGAACGCCCACTAGTGGGCGGTAGGGACCAGGTTGACTACCACTGGTCTAGACCATTGCTAATTATTTTTAGGATATGTATAGGCCCCCAATTTTCCATTTAAAAGTTGGTCCACATTATTCTCTTAAAATAAATGTACTGTTTTCCCCTCCTCTCTCACCACTGACTCCCAAAATGAGGTTTGGTGGTGCACTATGTACTAAACACGGTCCCTGGGCCACTTTGTAATCCCTGCAGTGGTCCTGGGGTTGGAAGCTGTCACCCCAAAGCTTCTCTGTATTATTGGCTTTCTCAGTTCAGGACTCTGACTGCCTGGCCCTTGAGTAGCCTCTCTCTTTAGAGAGATCACTAAACACTAGTGAAAAGAGAAGAGACTGACCTCCTAAAACTATAAACAACAATAACAAAAATGCGGGCTGTTTTCTTAGAAGTTCCAGAATTCTGAGTCTTTTTATAAATCTACATCATTCTATTTCTGAATTTAACAATGTCTAATTTAAAAAATTTGAAGGCTGACTATACTTTTCTATATAATGAGATGACTATAATCTCACCAGCTGGGTAATGACAGATTTTCAAATAATTAATCTTCTGATTTCTTCCTACTCCCTAAAAAAATCTTGCACAATGTGGCTTGTGCCAAATATAAAAATTTCTAAGTGAATTTTATATTAACTTGTATCTTCTTCTTAATCATTCCTCGGTAAAGTTAGTATTCATTACAGAATACCACAAACATTTATACCATGTATACAGCCCTTGGAACAACTTCTCTCACAGATATTACTTGGGAAAATCAACACTATTAGTTAACGAAAATAAAGCAAATATTACCTAGTCCATCCAGAACTCAGAAAGTATTGCCCTACTTGTACCTCATGTCTGATGAGTAAAAATTACTTCTGGAAGCTCTATATGAAGAGAATGTCTACTTTGCAGAGGCATTAGAACGCAAATATTATAAACATCCTAGGTCTGAGGATTTCAGCTCAAAAACTGGCACCTGACTTTCCTAAACAAGAGAAGTACAGTTGGTAATAAAATATTGGAAACTCAGGTGTTATAAAGTACATTTCAAGAAATCCATTTTGGCAGTTTTCTCAATTTACCCACTTTTAAAGAAATGATAATAACAAAATCACTGGTTCAAAAACAAATATCTCAAACAGTACAAATATTTTTATATGCCACTCTACAGAAGATACTGGTATTTTCATAGTTAAGAAAAAATAAATTTGGGGAGGGGGAAAATTAACAGCAATCTAAATACAATGAAAACTCAGCTTCAGCCCTGGTGGGCTAGCTCAGCGGTAGAGTGTTGGCCCGGCATGTGGAAGTCCCAGATTTGATTCCTGGCCAGGGCACACAGGAAAAGCACCCATCTGCTTCTCCACCCTTCTCCCTCTCCTTTCTCTCTGTCTCTTCCCCTCCTGCAACCAAGGCTCCACTAGAGCAAAGTTGGCCTGGGCACTGAGGATGGCTCCATGGCCTCTGCCTCAGGCTCTAGAATAGCTCCAGTTGCAATGGAGCAACGCCCCAGATGGGCAGAGCATCGCCCCCTAGTGGGCATGCTGGGCGGATCCTGGTCAGGCACATGCAGGAGTTTGTCTCTCTGTCTCCCCACTTCTCACTTCAGAAAATATAAAAAACAAATAAACAAACAAAAAACTCAGCTTCAATGTGAACAGTTTTTAGACTCATTGACAGTCTACTATATTTGAATTAGGAATTACAAATCATGGTCCCAAGCTCTTTGAGCAATGGTTCTACTATTTACATATTTAGCACTGTATTCATTAAAGGAAGAATTGAATATTTTCTTCAAATATGTGTGTGAGTACAGGACTGTAATTCAGGAAGAAATGTGACAAGGGAAGATGATTTATGGAAGATTACCATTAAACACTAATATCAGAAGTTACTGGTTTGGAAAGAAAAAACTATCTTATGAGTAAGGATTTTATATTTTGAAAAAGACGATTGTAATTCATCATAAATTTCCTTCTCACATAAATGAGTAATTTTTTTAAAGCACCTCAATCTTTATATCAATGAATACTTCATTAGTTTAGCAATCAAGTAATACAAATTGCTCAACAAACAACCTAACACTGGATAAATTCATTTAAGAATACCCTGATTGATAGTGTAAATACCCTTATTTGTCATAACCCAGAGCCTGACTGACAAAATGCACAAATACAGAATTAAAAGTCTTTTAGGGAACCTTATACAAGAAACATACAAACACTCTGAAAAACAAATTGTCAATTACCTTCCATGTCATCCTCACGTTCCTCGTCTTTATCATCTGGCCCATCACTTTTTGAATGAAAGAACAGAAGAAGTTAAAAAAAAAAAAAGCTTTAATAATGGTATTAAGACCAATTTTTAAAATGTGGTAAATAATGCATGTTACAATATGATGTGTGACATTGAAAAGGGGGAGAGATGACAATAAAAAAAGGAAGCTTTGCTTCTCACACCATTTCATGTTAAAATCTGAATTGTAAATGATGCCTGTATCAGTATTGCTAAGATAATACCAAGAAGTTCTACCTGACCATGATATATAGAGAGCACCAAGTAATGTCACAATAAAGTTGAATTTAAAATAATTTGAAGTCAAAATATTCTACTAATTTGGTTTTAGATAATATAGCATTTGAGTATCATAGAATGACACAAATAATTATTTATGAATGCTCTGCTGATGCCATTTATTGATATATACTTTAACATAGTAAAAACACATTTTTCTTATATATGAACTAAAACTATATACCAAAACAAACAAAAAACAAAACAAAAACACAGAAATCCTGTAGGAAGCAAGCTCTTTAATGAAATAATAATTGGTAGAATGAAAAATAGCAAGCAAAGCAGCACATGCATAAAAATAACACATTTTGCAATTAGATGTCAATCATATCTTAGCATAGTCAAATTTTTTCATTAGATACAATTTATCAAGCAGAATCATGTCAAAATATAGGAGAAAAGCAGCTTGATACATACTGGCATGAAACCCACAATGTTTTAAGAACATGACATCATGCATTAGTGGTGAAAGACTCATCAGTTTTTAAGTTTCTAGACTAAACCAACCTGTCTGACGTTGGAAAGGATAAATTGTCCTCATACAAATCTCCTTCTAAACCAAGACTGCTCCAGCTACTGCTGTTACCATTACTGCCAGAGGAAGAAAAGAACAGAGCTGAACTAGAAAATGAATAGTAAAGACGACCCTGGTTGTCCTTGGAACAGCTTCTGTCACTGATAACTGGGGATGTTGTGAAGCTGCCACAATTAGTGCCCAGGACAGAGGGCACAGCACTGCTAATGTAAAAGCTCCTGATAGCTTCAGAGGTGTGGACGTTTTCTTACTTGTTTTCAAGAAGTCATAAAAATTATTCTAATGTAATATTATAGATAAAGATAGCAAAATGTCTTTTAAGTCATCAAATGAATGCATGAAGATGTTTCACAATGAAATTAATGTCTATGTCAAGTTTTAGGTTATAATTTATAAAAAGGCAATACTCTTCAGTTTGGAATAAGTTTCAAAAGAAAATAAAACACAAGTTAACATTCCCTCGGGTCTCTGGATAGTGCAAACAGTGATGGGATTGCGGGTGGGGGGAGGTAGGCACCGAAACAGAGTCCCAACCAGACCTTTTCTCATTTCCGGGGGGGGGGGGGTGTTTTCTGATTTTAAAATACTCTTATTATGTCAATTACCTTCATTTCATATAATTCGATAGATGATAAGTAACATTCATTTTCTTTAGAACACTAACACTGCTTAATCAAGCATTAGCCAGTCACTAATGATACACAGATAACTCCATATAGTATCCCATCAGAAGAAGGAAGCAACTATATTCTAAAACTGCAGCAAAGCAATAAAAAACAAAAAGTAACTGTGCTTAGAAACAAAAACTAAATTCAATCCTCAGATTAAAACCTAAACATGCAATTTTTAAAAATTCTAATCATGAAAATAATTAGTAAGCACATTAGTTCGCAGTGAAAGCAGCTACACTTCCCCATTGTAAGCTAGGCAATTATAAAGTTACACAAACCAAAGCTTTAGTTCTAAAAATGAGTTAACATAAAACCATTTTATAGGCATCAGTAAATGTTGACATTACCAAAAAGGACAATTATTTAAGAGTGCTAAGTAGTTTCCAAGCAATCTCAAATAATTTACATATCCAAGTTTACCACTATCAAATTGTGACAAACTATAATGTATTAGAGAATGGAAGTTAAAACTGAGCAGTATCTTTTTTGCATAATTCAAACAAATAGAGTTCTACCATAAAACTATTAAAACCACCAGAATCTTGCCTCGTAGTGTTATCAGAGAAACAAAAAATGAGAAAATGCAGAAATACAATGAACAGAGAGCTACTAGCCAGAGAAAATTAATGACCTCAGAAACTGTATTTACTTCTACTAACAGAATGATTATCTAAATAAAACTTACAAAATTCTTATCCACAAACTGATTCCCCAGTTAATAATAAAAATCCATCACCTATGTCTTAGATAAACATGGAAAATAACAGCTAAAAAGTGGTCAAACTCCCACTATCTAACTAACCTCATTTCCCCCTCCCATTTTGCCCCTTGAAATGGGGAAGATTTGAAGTTAGTTACTTATAAAATGCCACTTCTAAGATAGCCACGTATTTTTCACCTAACTAGGGCACTTTTGAAAATGAAAGGTGTCAACCATCAACAATTACTCCAGAACAGAAGGAAACCAGGACAGTCCTGAGCAAACTGGGAGGTCTGATCATCCTACATTAACCCAACGTAAAACAACTTCATTTCTTTCCTCAACCGTCTTTCTGCTTCTTCCCTGAACCCTGCCCTCCCCTGCCCTGCCCTGCCCCCGTCATTTCCTTCTGTGCCTTTTCAGGTGTCCTATGTGAAGGACGGGCATATCGCAAACCACTGGTAGTCAGGACCTAAGATTCCTTATTGTGGCTGTCAGCATACGAAAAGTACTATCAATTCTGACACATCTCATAAAAACTCTCTCCAAAATTCGTTAAGTCCAGCCCCATCTCTTACCTGTATCTACTGCATAAATTTTAAGAAATACACAAAATGCTGAAATACTTCAGATTCACGTATACAGACTAGTTCTCTTTCTGATCAAATTATACATTCCTCCTAACCATATGTGAAAATTAGACTATTGTTTCTTTTTAACTGTTGCCCTCTGTGGAACTTCATATTTAGAGGGAGAGTGCAAGTGTGCCCAAACCTCTGAAGTCTTTAATCTCGTACCTTAATCTCTGTCCCAGAAAATAACAGTTCCTACCACAGATGTCATCAAAAGATGAAACATGTAAAGCCATGTATCTTTTTTTTTTTTTTTTAATTTTTTAAATTTTCTTTATTCATTTTAGAGAGGAGAGAGAAAGGGAGAGAGGGAGACAGAGAGGGAGACAGAGAGGAGAGAGAGACAGAGAGAGAAGGTGGGGAGGAGCTGGAAGCATCAACTCCCATATGTGCCTTGACCAGGCAAGCCCAGGGTTTCGAACCGGCGACTTCAGCATTTCCAGGTCGACGCTTTATCCACTGCGCCACCACAGGTCAGGCAAAGCCATGTATCTTAAGGGTGTTCTCTGAGCCTCTGAAGTGCGTATCAAGCATGCAAACTCGGGACTGTCTACTGACCAGGGAATCAATGTCTGGGATGCGAGGCCCTGGAAGGTGCATCCAACAAGCACTCCAATTCTGAAAGAGTGCCACTAATTTTTTCTTTGTGCTTGAACTTTAATACCACAAAGCATAATAGTTATCAAAAATGTGGTAGATCAAAACCACAGATTTTCTGACAAAATGCTATCAAGCCGAGTTTTCAAATAATTCAATTTAATTAAAAAAGCATTTACCCATGTTAAACATAATTATTTTAGCCTCGGCCCAATTTGATCTTTTTGAACCTTGGTTCTATTAATGGAATTATCTTTTCAGCTTTAAATTTTTTTAAATTTACTTCATTAGGGTGACACAGGTTAATATAATTACACAGGTTTCAAGTATGCAATCCTATAATATACGTCATCTGTAGCATAGCATGTTGAACCTGCAAGTCAGTCTCCTCCCATCACCATTTATCCCCCTCTAACCTCCTCAACCGTGCCCACCCTTTCCTGCCTGTAATCACCATACTGCTGTCTGTGTCTATGAGGTTTTTCCTTAATCCCTTCACCTTTATTACCCAGCCCCTCAACCCCTCCCCTCTGACAGCTGTCAGTCTGTTCTCTGTTATATATGACTCTGTTTCTATTTTGTTATTTTGTTCATTAGATTCCAAATATAAGTGAAATCATATGGTACTTGTCTTTCTTTAATTGTCTTACTCCACTTAGCATAATACTCTCTGGGTCCATCCATGCTGTCTTAAAAGGTAAGATTTCCTTCTTTATTATGGCCAAGTAGTATTCCACTGTGTAAAGGCAGCACAGCTTTTTTATCCCCCCTCCCCCCATCTATTGATGGACACTTTGGTTGCTTCTAAATATTGGCTATTGTAAATAATTCTACAATGAACATAGAGGTGCATATATTCTTTTGAATTAGTGTTTTGGGTTTCTTCTGTGATATTTCCAAAGCAGACAAGGGGTCATAAAGCAGTTCCATTTTTAATTTTTTGAGGAAACTACATACTGTTTTCCACAGTGGCTGTACCAGTCTGCATTCCCACCAGAGTGCAGGAGGGTTCCCTTTTCTCCACATCCTCGCTAACACTTGTTGATTTCTAGTTTTCATCTTCATTTTGAGTCATTCACAAATGAGTATTTCTTATCACTAATAAAACAATGGTGTAAAGAACAGAACCAAGAACAGGATCTGGTATCTGTCTCCTTTTTCTCTTCAAACTAGATAACATTCTGTCTGGATTCCTCTTAATGTCACTAGCCTCTAACTCTAGTTTTCCCATTTTGACACCTGGATCTCCTCAGTGACAGTGTCAACCCTCACTGAAATTCTAGAAGCCTGTGTTTCTCAAAAAAGAGAGAAGAATTTACATTCATATTCTAGTCTAGATAAATTATGGAAAAGAGCCAAATGATGATCTGTGATTATTATGCCCAGTTCCTAACCAATTTTAAAGAGTGACATTTCTGGATCTAGATTTTCAAAAATATTGATGGTTTACACCACATTTTAAGTAACTTTAATGAAATTCTTTATAAAAATATGAATACCCACTGGCTAATCCAAGCATCAAACAAAATGCTCTGACCTGCTACGTTCTAGCACGTGAAAGCCATCCCCCTCTTTGTGCTCCCCCACCCCTCCTCTAACAGCCTTCTTACTCCCCCTCCTGTAAGTCCATTCCAAGGCTCTGACACCTGAAGCCTCACAGGTTCCTTTCCACACGTGTCCAAAACTGGAAATGTGTATGCTGAGAGCTCTCTTCTTTCCCTAGCCTCAGCTAGGAATGGTATTTATTATTTATTATCAATTAATGTGGATAAAGATTCTATGGAATTTTATTGGTTAGTAAGGAAATGCCTACAGAGAGTTAAGAATATAACAACTGTATCACAATTAATAAAATATTCCATAAATTTATTATGAATAAAGTTAACTAAGAAAAGTGCCTTCTGCTATACCAAACCATATTTTTATAATGAATTTCTGTATTTTACAGTCATTCAAGTATAAATGTTCTGGGTTATTTTTTTCCTGAGAAGCAGGACAAGTAAGGAACCCTTACCCAAAAACATACTACCCTAACTAGTATCAGGAAAATTTCACGGCCAAATATTTTGACGTCTCTTAACAGATAACTGTCCTTTTTCCTGTCCTCTGAGGCAGCAATTCTCAACGGCTGTGCGTGGCACACCAGGGCACTGCAAGAATTTTAAAAACATGCAATACCTGCCTATTTAGTTAGGGGCATTGACTTCTTTACCCTTAACTGTCAAAAATATGACAACAGCCATCTAATGTGAATGAATCAAAATACCTAATTTTTTTTGTCAGATCGGCAAAAAATATTTCTTGGTGTGCCACAGAATTACAGTGATTAGTTTATGTGTGCTATGAATGAGATGAAAAAGGTTGAGATCGCTGCTCTAAAGAAAAAAAAAAGTACTTTCTTTAAAGAAAGAAAAGTTTTCCCTCAAACATTCATTAAAAACCAGGTAAGCTTAAAACATATAAAATCAGATGTATGCAACATTTTTCAAATTAACTATGGCCTAACCAGAGAAAATTAGCCAGTCTAATTACTTTATTTAATACATGTAAAAAACCATTAGAAATATTTTGTGACTAAGAAATACATTTTGAAAATTATGGTACTTTCAAATTCAGAATTCTAAACACTACTCAATGTAAATTTATAGCTCACTTCTGCAATCCATGTAAAATTTTAGTTACCTTTCACTCAGATGATGAAAACTGCTACTTTCATGTTCATCTTCAAAACTTAAATTGGACCAGCTGCCAGTGCTGTCATCACCAATGCTGAGGTTCATCTGCGGGCTACCAAAACACTCGGTTGATGGAAAGTCTTCCATTTCTTTCGGACTAAAAAAAAAAAAAAAAAAGGATAAATTGAATGCAAAAGCATCACGTTCTGAATTATAAGACTATCTGTTTGTTGATAAAGATAACAAAAACACGAAATGATATTCAGAGTTAAAAAAATAAATAAAGATAAAATACACTAACCAGGATTATATTGGACATTCCAGCAGTCACACTATAGTTCTGAATGATGAGAGTATCATATTACTTTGTTGTTGTTTTTTAGACACTTTTCCTGCTAATAATTAGACCAATCTAATTAATGGTCTTCTGCTGAAATTACTCACTAGATGGGGTCCAGAGAAGAGTTTTGTTTTTAAAAATAACTGCTCAGTTATTTTGGCTCAGAAAAAAGAACTGGAAATATAGTTTAGATGTTTTGTTCTTCTAAAAATGCACTATCTTATAACTCCTCGTTTGACACCATATGTACCACCCCTCGTACATTACAGCTTTGTGAAATATAGGGAATGACAGTCATAAATCAAACATTTATAAGAAAAGGGACACCAGTGAAATAATCCAAATAATACCTTTAAAAATAATCCATTTGAATGAACCCCTCTAAAAGCTTTAAAGACAAACCATTTTAACTTTAGTAAGAAAATGTAAAACTGTATGGTAAATTCTAGTCAACTTCTAAAGAACCCTAGCACAATTATTGATAAAAATAGGAGAAAGAGGAAAAGAATACAGAACAATATTCTACCAGCCTGGATAAAAAGCTGAAATTAGACAGCACTGGCTTACTGAAAGAACTCCAGGGGCCTATCCACTCACTCAGCTTTAAGAAGAAAGAGTAAAAATACTGAGGAATCAATAGCAAAGGCATTTGCTAGGCCCTGGGAAAGATGTCTTAGAAACACTCTAATCTAGAGAATTAACTAGACCTAATCTAGAGAATTATCCTCCCATGAAGCTGGGATTGAAGCAGGAGAGGGCAGGAAGAACAGTGAAAATACCCTGAAGCTACTTTTACTTACTTACTTATTTATTTTAGCAAGAGACAAACAGATAGGGACAGACAGGAAGGAGAGAGATGAGAAGCATCAATTCTTCATTGCAGCACCTTAGTTGTTCATTGATTGCTTTTTTTTTGCGACAGAGACAGAGGGGGCAGATAGGAACAGACAGACGGGAAGGGAGAGAGAGATGAGAAGCCTCAATTTTTCATTGCGGCACCTTAGATGTTCATTGATTGCTTTTTCATATGTGCCTTGACGGGGGAGGAGAGTGGCTACAGCAGAGCGAGTGACCCCTTGCTCAAGCCAGTGACCTTGAGCTCAAGCCAGCAACCTTCGACTTTAAGCGAGTAGTAACCTTGGATTTCAATCCAGTGATAATGGGATCATGTCTATAATACCACACTCAAGCCAGCGACCCTGTGCTCAAGCTGGTGAGCCCAAGCTCAAGCCAGATGAGCCCGCACTCAAGCCAGTGACCTCAGGGTTTCGAACCTGGGTCTCCTGCACCCTAGGCGGACACTCTATCCACTGCGCCACTGCCTGGTCAGAATAATTTAAAAAAGTAATTTCAACTGTAGAAAGGCCCAGTTTACTTCCCTTATTCATCTGTATACTTATTAATCACTTATGTCTTATCATCATATTAGAAACTAACATGGAGTCATGAACAAAGAAAATGTGGGTCTAGTACAAAGGTTCACATTTTCTTTTTCTGTAAAAGGCCAGGTAGTGACTACATAGGCATTGCCAGACATAAAGTCTCTTGCAACTACTCAACTCTGCCATTAGATTATAAAACCAGTCATAGACAAGGCATAAGTGAATGTGCATACCTGTGTCCAAATAAAACTTTATTTGTGAATACTGTCAGTTAAATTTTATATAATTTTCACATGTCACAAAATAGTACTTCTGTTTTCCAAAAATCTTAAAAATGTAAAAATCCTCTTAGCTCACCAACCATACAAAAACAAGCCGTGGACCTGGTCTGGCCCAAGTTTCCAGTTTGTCAATCCCTAGTTTAGAAGAAAGAAGGCTACCTGATTATGGCTAAAGAGACTTCCCATAGTTCACCAGAAACCTACAGCATCTTTCATCTCAAGAGAATGCTATCAAACAACCAGACTCAAGGATCCGGCCAAACTGCAGGGTGGGGAAAAGAATCAGTCCTTGTCAGGATTTTGACAAAAGCTACTAAAAACCATGGGGTACCACGTAATTCAATTAAATTCTACCTCCACTCAAGGCATTTTCTCTTTCCAGTGGGACTAACAAATAAAATCCTTCAAACTAGTAACACAAGTTGGTCCTGATATTTGTCTGGGGAAAACAAAAGTTAAAAGTCAAAATTTTAACTAAGGTGTTAGAATCTCTGAGCATAATACACAGCTGCTAAAACATGGAACAATGTGGACTGATCAAGAGATACAGTGGCAGTGGTGAAGTATCTGAAGAATTTCTATCTTCCTAATAGCAATTTGGTTAAATTAAGCTCTTTATAAAAACAAACCAAAAAAAACCTTACTTTTGTAAACAGAAAAGAGAAAATGCTGTATAAAAATTTAATCTGAGTAGCAGCTTAACATGGTAATACTCTACTTGCAATTTATTATTCTCCAGCTCTCTCTGATTCAACTTTACCTATTTCACAGCTTTGTAAACTTGGGCAAGTAATCAGCTTCATTTCTAACTAGGTAAATAGTTAATACCTTTCCTCAAAGGGCCCTACCTTTCTGAAGAGGACCAATACATATATGATCGAGTTTAACTTTTCTTCTTTTCTTTCTTTTTTATTAAGTGGGAGGCGGGGAGGCAGGCAGACAGACTTCTGTATGCGCCCCACCCCCCATTGGGATCCACCCAGCAAACCCCCTTCTGGGCAATGCTCTGCCCATCTGGGACAGCTATTCTGTTGCTGGGCAACCAAGCTATTTTAGCATGTGAGGCAAGGCCATGGAGCCATCCTTAGTGCCAGGGGCCAACTTGCTCAAACCATTCAAGCCATGGCTGTGGTGTGGGAGGGAAAGAGAGAGAGAGAGAGAGAGAGAGAGCGAGAGAGAGAGAAAGGGGAGGGGTGGAGAAGCAGATGGTCACTTCTCTTGTGTGTCCTGACCAGGAATCAAACCTGGGACTTCTACATGCCGGGCTGACACTCTACCACTGAGCCAACTGGCCAGGGCTGAGTTTAACTTTTCATTTTATCATAAGATCCAAAAGAAATCTGAAACTTACCTGCTAACAGCATGGTCAACATTCATGAGGGCGGATGTCATTATTTCAGTGGTAAGGCTTTCAGCAAAGCTAACACCATCTTGTCCAATGCCACTATCAGCTGCCAAACTGGTATTGCTCAGCTCTCTCTCTGCTTTTTCAATAGCTTCAGCAACTATCTTCTCAGCAAGCACTGTCTTATCAAGATCAACATGAATTTGAGGAACATCAAGGTGAAAAATTCTAGATTTCTGATAAATGTTGCTAAATTTCAAATTAGAAACTGGCTTATTACAAGAAAGTACATCCTGCCTGAAAGAGTGTTGAGGTGAATTTCCATTGAAGTCATGGAGTCCTTTATGGTCACAATATCTACAAGCTTGACTTGTAAGAGGTGACAATTTTTCTGCATAAGTGATCCTATCTGCTGCTTTTGTGGCCTCAGACATTTGAAAAACTGTGGATCCTAAACTGAGTTCGAAAGTGTCATCCACTACTTTTTTTGCATACTGTTCTATAGCTTGAACAACCTTCTTTCCATAGCCACACCCATTTAAGCTGCCTGTACTGTGGTAAAATCTGTGATTTTGCGAGGAAGGCTGAAGTAACTTAGAAAATTCTAGCTCAGTGTGAGGCTCAGTATCCTCATCACATCCAGATTTTTCATAAAGGCAAGAATCTGTTGAGGATTTTGGCAAGCCAACTGTTGCCACTGTCAGCTCTTTTTTAGCATCTCTGGTTATGCTGTGAGCAAGAGAGGCTGAAAAACTATACAGGTCAGAGCCCTCATTTCTATATGAATCCTGTGTCCATTCACAAGTCTGATTCTTACAGAGGTAACCTCCATTTCTTTTATTTTGTACTTTCTTATCTACTTCTTGGTGGTGGTCTTTATTTAAGAACATTAAGAGTTCATTGTTCACTTGCACCTGTGAGCTTTGCACGAGACACTTTTCTGAGTTGCACTTCATTTTGGCTGTCTTAGCTGCTTCTTGCAATCCTGATTTGACAGATCGATAAGCAAGTCTATTGGCATACTGATCCATTATTAGATCACTATTACCACCTTCCTGTTTTAGTATTTGGATAATATGACCTGCATATTCGTCTGTCACACTCTCACAGCTGGGATACTTATATGTCAGGCCTGATATACAAGAACTTGGTGGTAATGAAAGAATAAATGGATCAACTTCTCTTGGGTGTGCTCCAGTCTCTATATTCAGCTTCTCTTCTGATCTATAATCTTGGTCTCCATCACTGTAACAACTGTTCTTTTTTTGCCTGAAAAGCATACAACTTCTAACTTTTGCTATTTTCTCAGCTTCTATAACAACTTCTGCGGCCATATCACTTGCAAAGTTGCATACTGTTTGTAAGTTTTCATCTGAACAATTTAACCAAGTAGGTGATAAACCTCTTTGACTTTGCACATTTAAGCACGGGCTTTTAATCTTGGGCTCTTGAATTATTTTATTATCTAAATGGGAAGCTGCCATTTCAGTGGCAAGAGAAACGATGTGTGCAGCTAATGCTTCGGCAAACTGAACTTTCTTCCCCGTGTGCTCTGCCTTCACGTTCACTTCTGGATGCTCTTCCCCTTCACTGCTTTCCACTTCTTCTGAAAGAGAGCGCATGAGTTTCAACATGAACTCTTCTTTTTCAATAGTATTTTGTCCGTTTTCAGACAAACTACCAACAGACGAGTAGTGAGGGGTAGAAGGCGGTGTAGCAGGTGCAAATTCTTTTGCTAATTCCCCCTTGAGTTTTTTGGTTAACTTTTTGATGTCCCATTCAGAGCTAGCCTGGGATGGTACTAGAGGAGTCGATGGAGGAGTACCAGGTATGACATTTCCATCTCGAATTTTCTGTTTATCTTCCACATGCAAACCATCTACACACGTAAGCACTGCAGATGAGAAAGTATGTGAATGGGGGAAAGTGCTTTCTTGCACCAGAGACAAAGGCGCAGGTGCTGTAATATTCAAATTACAGTTTTTTACTGATTTGTCCTCAGCAACTTCCTTCAACTCAGGTTTCTGACCTGCCATAGTTGGACAATGGGGTAGCGTCTGTAAAGAAAGTCCATGAGATATGTGATCTTTACCTTCCGTAACACAATCCTTTCCTCCTGGAAGTGAGCAGCGAGGTAAGTGATCTCGAGCATCAAGATATTTGGGGAACCCTTCCAAGGTCAACCGTGTCTCTTCCCCAGGAACAGGCAAGCCTTCCCTGTGTACTACGTTTCTATCCACATTTGGGATCACTGAATTGCTTTTATCTATGGAATGTTTAATAATAGATTTAGATAATCGATCAACAAACATGTCCTTGTTGCTAGCTTCACTCTGTTGCAGTATCACTTGATCACAGTGGAAAAGAGAGGTTTTTTCCTTATCTGTTTTAGTTAAACAGTCTAAGGATTGCTCAACTGTTTTTGTTACCCTGAATGATGTTACTGACTCTAAAGTTTCATTTACTATCGAATTCACCTTTGCTGCAGAAAAGTTGCTAATAATCACAGGATCATTTGTTGATTTTGAAGAGCTCTGCATTTGAAAAGCATCATTAGTTGGTTTAAAATCATTCTGGTTACTTGGATTGTGTTCTGAAGGTAAACAAATATTTCTGAGACAAGCTACTTCCTCTTCTTTGTTTTTTGTGAAAACACATGCTTCAGTAGAATCACCACTCGAATTACTATTACTAGCACCAGATGACAGATGAGAGTTTGCCTGATACAAACTAGATGAAAAGTGGTATGGGAGAAGGGCACTTCCTGCCAGGGGCACTGGTATAGAAGTAACAATTCCAGAAGTACAAAACAAGGCCTGCTGTACAGTGTATTCTTTTTTATATTCCTGGACTGGTTTTGTCACCATAATTGCTTGACTGGTCAAAGTAGGGGGGTATGTGGAGGTCTGTGTTGATGGCACAGTATTTTCTGCGCTCACATACTTTATGTTATCTGTAGAGACACTAACTGCTGCCTTTGTTGTAAAGGTCACATCAACTTGTGATAGCTCAATAAATGCTTCCTGTATTACAGATTCAGACAAGTCTTTTGCATACGACTTCACTACTTTGTCTTCATAGTCAAATGACCAACACTGTGAAGATGCAGGTGTCGGAGGATAGGAAAATTGGCACACTTCCATGATGCCTTCAAAAACAAGCTCTTCAGCAAGATCTGCGGCAAACCCAGTAACTATGTTTGTAAATATCTGCTTCTTTACATACTGTAAATCTTTTAAAGCATTTGATAAAGCTTCGCTCACCAAAAAATTAGCCAGACCACTAATAGCACGCTCTTTCAGGGAAAATGCACGCTGCTTTCTCAGTTCATTAAATGCCATCTGAAAGACCGATGATGTCAATTTGATGGCTAACTGGCACAATGCATTGGTACATGAAGAGACTCCTTTCTGCAAGTCTTTAAATGCACAGCCAAAACTTTTTTCCACAAGATCTGCTGCAAATTTTTGAATGCTCTCTCTAATCATTACGGGTTTATTTTGAGATTTACCTTTTGGAGCAAGGTTTCCATTCTTAAGAACTATGGTTTCATTTTCTCCCTTTTTAACACTATTAATGTGTACTGTTGCATTAGTATGCTGGTTGTGGAGAACCGAGCCCAGTACTTCACATGAAATGCTGTTTGCATAATCTTCACAGGTGTAATAAACAGAATCATGATGTTCATGAATCCCGTCTCCACCAACAGCTGTTTGGCAAAAACATTCAGCAGGCGTACAGGCCCCAGGAGGACTGAAAGCAGAGGGCTGGATGGGACTGAACAAGCCACTGTCTTCCCCAGAGGCCTTCACCGGGCGCGGAGAGTCTGGAGCACCACACGGGTTACTGTAAGGGGACTCCGGTTTACGAGGTGTCGGCTTTCTAATATTAGCTGGGAGAGCTGGACAATCAAACTGGAATTTCTGAGGATTCATAGTGGTTACAGAACAAGATTTCTCATGTTTGTGTCCTTTCTTTTGCAATGCCTTCCCTATGACAGGATCTTTCAGAAATGGACAAGAAGTCTCTAACGTCTGTTCTAGTTCATCAAACTGATCAAAACTATCAAAAAATTCACTCACTTCTGAGTCCGAATCCTCTATGTCATCTTTCATCACAGGGATTTTAGGGAGCTCAAGCTTTGCTTTTAAGCTTTTCTGATACCCTTCTTCATCTAAGAATATAACAGGACTTGGACTCGAGCATTCCGAATCCGATGAATAGGCAGGAGAAGAGGAAAAGAACGTTTTTTGTGTATCACTACCTTTTTCAGAAGCATTAGATGACCTATAGAAACTTCTTTGGATCCAAGGCTCAGAAATTGAGGTTGTGACTGAAGTTTTTGCAGATTGTTCTTTACGTCCCAGAACATTTATTAAGGAAGCTGAAGGTTTAGCCGATGGCTTCTGCCGCCCAGAGCTAACCAGAATCCTTAAATCCTGGGTTTCTAACTGGTGACCAGAAGTCTGTGAAGCAGCATCACACTGGCTCTTCAGTGTAATCATGTTTACTCCTATAGGAAAAAAGAAAATGATCTTGAACAGAATTTTTTAAAAATTTAAATCAATGGGAATAGACTTTAAGCATAAAATATTTATTTATAACATGTCTCTTCTATGTTGCTGAACATATTCCCCCAAGTCACTCTTGAAAATAAATATACTAGACTGTGTAGTAAAATAAATTCATTTTACCATACTTGGGAAAATCTAGTCTATAGAATGCTAGCATGCTCGTGCTGTCACATGGTTAGAAACACTAACATGGAAACTCTTGCCAGCTAACCCTCTAAAGTTTGAGCCTCCATATGTTCTAAACACTTACAATAATGAGGTAAACAGTATCACCAAAATAAGAACAGAAATAGCAAAACTAAACACCAGTTAGCAATGAACTTAAAAATCACATGAAAATTAATTCCTCGAACAATCAAAAAAATAGGTTTTAAAAAGAGTAAATTTCAGTCAAGTGAGATGGACTTAAAACTTTTAAAACTGAATTTTAAATATTAAGCCCCTATCAAAAAAAGTTTAGTAAAGAACAAACCATCATTATATAGCTTTGAGGTCTCTTCTTCCTCTAAGTGCTCAAAAGCAGTGACAAAGTCATCCTCTATGGATGACACCGACTGGTTAGTGTCATCATCATCTTCATTAGTGGTCTCTAGTTGGTGTTTCTGATGCACGAATGTATCCAGCGTGTATCTTATGCCAGTAGCATATTTACTTAGGAGACTAAAGATAAAATCAATTCTGAATCTTGGTAATGTAGGTGGTGACACTCTCATGACACAAAACATTCCAGAATGATGACTCTTGGGAAAGATGATAAAAATATTTTAATTTCAAAACATATTATATATCCAAAACATATGCCTAGAAATAACACAATCTCAGAAAGGAAATAAAAAGAAAGAAAAAAATGCATCCTGAAAGGCTCATTGACTTTATTTTAGTATGTTTAATTCTTTTCTTCATTCTTTCTGCACATTTCTCACTCCCCAATCCTTTTCTCTCCCTTTTTTCTCTTATCCAGGTATGGAAATTCTACCTATAGTCTCTCCTTAAATGTTACAGAACTTAGTATCCATTCATGTGGCAATAAGGTTTCCCTGTAGTATTGTACAGACCTGGGACTCTTATTTAACCATTCACCAAACTCACCAACTGCCCGGTAGACTGCCGGAAGGCAAGCCCAGGTACTGCTACGCTATTCTGGCACCTCGTCCTCCTGTAGCATCCAGCATGGCATCACCTTCTCTACTGTAAGAGAGCCTGCCCTCCTTTAATCTACATCTCCCTAGTATTACAACGTACAAAACCGTTCACAGCTTTGATTACGGATACAAGTCATCAGACTTTTTCCATATATTTTATTTTTGAAGATGTAAATATTACAAACGATTTATTCAAAAAACTAGAACTTAAATATAACAGCTTCTCACCTCTTTCAGACTACCAAATAAAACAAAGTAAATATAAATGAAGAATATAATTATGGAAATATGGTCAGAAGCTATACTGTTATGTGTAGACCTCATAATAGCACATAGTCTTTTTTACTAGGAATAAGGAATTCAAATTTTAAACCTACTAAAAATTCAATTTTTAGAAAGTAAAACAATCAAAATATTTTTCATTGATGAATTATTAATAAAATAATAGTAAAGAACTAAAAGCTGAATATTATAAAACTAATCACCTGCCTGAAATGGCAACATATTTGTTTATTAAAATAACACATCATTAGATGTGCACTTTACACTGAAATTATTTTAACTGGGAAATGAGTTAAAGGTCCTAGCCAGGTAGCTCAGAGTGCTGTCCCGATATACCAAGGTTTCACAAGGTTCCAGGTTCAATCCCCAGTCAAGGTACATAAAAGAATCAACCAATGATGCATAAATAATAACAAATCAATGTTTCTTTATCCTTTCCTCTCTCTAAAATCAATAAATAAAAATTTACAAAAAAAGAAAATGAGTTAAAGTATATTCTCTAAAACATTGATATAAGTTTGGAATTGGCCATAAAGGGGGGAAAATTCCTATTGCTTATACAAAGCTAGAAGGTCAAGAAATCCAGAAATAATAAATTTTCAGAAAAAAATTAAAATGTACTGGCATATCATTTATGGAACTTCACACGTGAAAAATCTAATTTAAAGCTATTACACCAAAATTATTCTCTCCTTCAATGATTTCAAAACTTCATGAGTTAGATTTCTTATGAATCACATTTTCTTGAATATAATTTCTATTTTAAAAAAGAAACATCATCCAAGTAAAGTTTAATACTCTCAATCAAATGTCACTGTAAAATTTGCACTGAAAAATTCATTAGAAATATGTAAGTTACCTGATTTAGAGGACCGCTGTCTATAGCTGATGATTTATTTATATCCTTCATACATATAATTTCATTTTCATTTAGACTACAGAAGTGCAGTGGATTCAGAAGATCTGGAAGTTCCAAAGAAACTGCAACTAAATCCTAATTTTGAAAAAATAATACAATAAATAACAGTACAAGATAACACTTTTGTTAAGGTTCCTATAATGTGGGTCCTATCCAAAAATCATAAGGTCTACTGGTTAATTAATTTTCCAGTTCATTTTTACATGGTACCTCACACATCCATGACAATTAGGCATAACAGTTTTTAGCTGCAAATGTCAACCTACAAAGATCTCCCGTTTAACTGTGAAATTTTTCATACAGAAGTCTTACCTACAGACTATATATACTTCATTGGAGCTTAAGTTTTATATTTATAAAATATAACTCTATTTTTCTGCCTTTCCTCTTTGAAGTATTATATTAGACTTTAGTTGGTAATTTAATGAAGATACAAAGGAAAATAGCTTTTTTCTCTTATTTGTCCTTTCTTTATAAATATTTTACCCAATTAATGATGAATTACTAACGTCCTTGACCCCTTACTGAGTACCTTCATTATGCTTATGAGGAACTCTCAAAGAGGTAGAACAAGAGAGAAACACTGGCCCTGCCCAGTTGGTTCAGTGGTAGAGCATTAGCCTGTTGTATGGAAGTCCCAGGTTTGATTCCCAGTCAGGGCACACAGAAGAAACGCCCACCTGCTTCTCCACCCCTCCCTCTCTCACTTCTCTCATTCTCTCTCCTCCTTCCCTCCTGAAGCCATGGCTTGATTTGAGCAAGTTGGCCCCAGGCACTGAGGATGGCTCCATGGCCTTCCCCTCAGCCGCTAAAAATTGGCTCTGGCTGCATTGGAGCAAGGTGCCCAGATGGGCAGAGCATCACCCCTTAGTGGGTTTGATGGGTGGATCCCGGTTAGGACGCATGTGGGAATCTATCTCTGCCTCTCCTCCTCTCACTAAATAAAAAAATAAAAATAAATGAAAGAGAGAGAGAGAGAGAGAGAGAGAGAGAGAGAGAAACATTCTGGAACGCTTTTCTTTTCAGCCTTAAATTCTCTGGAGTATATCCTCAGTTTGAGCCTTCTACCTAAATTATTTCCTTCAGGCAAGGGTACAATCAAGACACAACAGAGTTTTCATTCATTAATACCTGACACACATTTCCACAAAGAATTGAATAGTGTTATTTCTTCTATCAGGAGACTTTCACTGCCACAAAAGGAAACATAGGGCAGTCCAGCTCTTAACACCCTGCATGAGGTAAAAAGAAGTGTACCAGCACTTCACTGAGCTTTAGACTCTCCAGGGGACCGTGAAGCTTTCCTTGTCTGATCCTAACCTCAGCCACTGACAGAGGAACTGAACCCTCCATCAATTCCTATGTCAATCAAACAGGTTAAAATTTTTGCATTGGTTGATTATTACTTTTCACAAATTTACCTTTTAAATTTAATTCTATCTCATTTGAAAATATAAGAATCTGACTGTTGAGGTCAGATTCTTAATTTTAAAAACCAACCAAATTAAAAACCAAGTCCTACATTCTACCTTAGCAACAGAATGAAGAAAAACCTAGCCTACAGTTTACCACCTTCGCAAATAAATGATTTTTTTGGACTCCTAACCTAAAACTGTTTTCCATAACAAGAGTACTCAGTGAAAATGTCCAAAGCACACTCAGAAACTGATTTCAAAATGCCATCCTTGAAAGAGGAATGATAACAGAAGAGTTTAGTGTAAGTTTCTGGTTAATAAGGCAAATTCTTCATGGTATCAAAATTTGTTTCAAATAGTCTCTCACAATCCTACCTAGTTCAATAAATCAACCATACCTGTATATGAGCAGTATCTGTTTCTTCATTAAAACCCAGAAATGTGATCTGAATAAAAAATGAATAAAGCTCCATTAATTTGAGTTTTAATGTTTTATCTTACTTAGATTACTGAGAGCTGAGAAACAGGAAAAAAACACATAAAGCATTACAATACTGTTATATATATATATATATATATATATATATATATATATATATATATACACACACAAATATTGAATCATTATATTGTACACCTGAAACTAACAGAATGTCTTATGTCAACCTGACTTAAATTAAATAAATAAAAATGCTGACTCTCTTGGACAGAATGATTCATTTTTTCATCAAGATGATGACACAGGTTCTTCACCAAAGATTTGCATAATGCAGTTCAATCAATTCTACTCCCAACACGTATTGCACATATATCCACTTCTCTCCAGCCCCCCAAGCACGTCTCATCTGCACCACTGCAGTCCTCTTCCCAATCCCAAATACTGTATTATCATGTCACCTGCCTGTCCAAACCCCCATGCTTCCCAGCACAGCCCTACCTGAGGGTCCAAGGCTCCAGGTTAGCCACCTTTAATTTTCCCTCGTTTTCATTTACATAGGCTTCCATCTGGGTCTAGAATATGCCCAGCAGAACCTAAGGGCTTCGCAGTAGCACCCCCTCCAACGGGATGTTTTCATGCCTAGCTCTACCTCATTCTTCAAAATCCAACTTAAATGTCACCTCCTCAGAGAGGCCTTCCCTGGGTAGGCCCTCAAGGTTACCTCCTTCTTGACTACCTGTGATATCATCACTTATTTCCATCAATGCCCTTATAGAGAGATTTCTTTGCAGAACTTTGTATAAATTAAATTACTCAAGAATATCTAATGATATGAGAAAATGTCACATTATGAAGTTAAGGACAAGTTACTGAAAAATGAGTATCCTTACAATTTCAATCTTATTTTTAAAAACATATGCAAGGGAAACAACACTAAAAGGCAGTACATCAAACTACAAGCTGTGATTAACTCGAGATGATGGAATTATAAGTGACTGTATATTTTTCTACTTTTTTCACTGCAGTTTTTTTTAATTCATAAGATTAATGATAGTCATTTCTTTTTTGTATTTTCACTATTTCTTATTTTTCTATAAGAAGTATGTACTGCTTTTATAATCTGAAAAATGTACTATTTTAAAATTATCTTCCCTTTGTCCCTGACATCACTGAAACAAATATTTTGCATCTGAAGACAGAACAGTAAACTGTCTACTAAGCAAGCACTGTGTCTAAAAATAAGAAACACTGAAATGATAGTAATATGCACAATAATTCTAGGAATTAAGGGAAACTAGCACAGTTAAAATATAAAGCAATACTCAATATATTTTTGATGTCTTTCTGATGATTTGGAAGCAAGTCAGAATCCTAAATTACTCCAGGATCTTTACTCTGATTTATTAGGGTTATTACTTCACAGAATTGTTATAGTTAACTTCTAGAGGTCGAGGAAAGTTGTTAACCTCTTGTACCTTGTCTCCTCATCTATAAGACTTACCGCAATACAACCTCTCCACAGTGGTGAGGGTGAATCAGATAATGTAGAGGAAAGTGCCTAGCATATCATAGGCACTCAATAACAAAGAGGCAGTCAATGCAATTTCCTTCCTTTCTTCGAAAAGATACTTTGGGGTATGTACACCCAAAAGTGAGACAGAAATTCCTTTTATTCTTTAGTTTCCTTTTACTGAATACAAAAGAGAAAATAAGCTGGCTTGGGGATTTGAAGATGCCAGGAGAGTCATGTCTCCTGTTGACTGAGGAAGGCCTGACGAAGGAATGTGGGCTCAGAAAGGCACTACGTAAGGAGCCAAAGCAATCCAGGCTGGGAAACTGTGTGAGGGCAGAAGAAGGGTACAGGACACTTGTCACACTTGGCAACAGCTGAGGAGATTAAGAGTGGCTCAGCTTTAAGAAAATAAAAAGGGAAAACAATAAAATAGTCAAGAAACATAGAAATTGAGCCAACACAAAAAGAGAGGCTTGGCATGGGGTCATGGACATGACCCCACGGTGGCTGGCATGAACCCAAAGGTCTCTGGCTTGAAGCCCAAGGTCACCGGCTTGAGCAAGGGGTCACTGGCACGGCTGTAGCCCCGTGGTCAAGGCACATATGAAAAAGCAATCAATCAACAACTAAGGTGCCACAATGAGGAATTGATGTTTCTCATCTCTCTCTCCCTTCCTGTCTATCTGTTCTTATCTGTCCCTCTCTGTCTCTGTTGTAAATAAATAAGCAAATAAATAAAGGCTGGTCAGAAAATACTACAGGCCTAAAGGTAGCTAGTCACTCTATGGAATGACTTCAAATACAGTTTCACATGCAACAAGATAATAATAATCAAGATTTTATTAGAACAGATTCCAAAAAAAAATTTAAATTAGCAACCTTATACCTTACTTTTCAGGCTCAATGATCTAATACCCTCTTATTTGATAGCATAAATATGTTAATGAGCTATGCTTATACTGCAGAATAAAATTTTATTCCTTTTTATAGTAATAAATTCAAACAAAGTCTGGAAACACTGATGTATAAAGAAACAAATGATCAGTGGTATATCTTATCTTAAAGTAGTAAATATCTTCACTTCAAAATAAACTTACTACTTTTTCACTTGGAATCAAAGTTAAACAATCAAGAAAACAATAATCCAAAAAGGATTTAAAAAAATAAGTATATATTTTATATTTCACAGTAGAAAATTTCAGAAGTACCAACTACTGACTATAGTAGGAATTATCTAATATAGCACTTTCTAGCTGATGATTGATTGGTTAATAATACCTCTGCACTAAATTAAATGTGCTCATTATAACACACCAAGACATTTACAATAGTAGGTATTTAAAAGAGATACTTTTCATCCATGCAGTAATATGTAAAGATTTTAGGCATCTTAAAAATAGATCATGCAGGTCTAAAAAATACATTGTGCTTTATTAGGAAAGGATATAGAAAGTAGTATGTCAAACCTCTGTCAAATTAACATGTTCATCCTGCTTTAAACAGTCCTCTGCTGATACACTACATAGTTGCTTCTGGCTGTGTAATAAAGACTTCACAGACTGGAACACATCTTCACTGAAGCTCTGAAAGTAAAGGATACTCTTAATTGATTTAATTCCAAGACAAGAGATTAAAGATCCAGGAGACATTCTAGTCTTAAAGGGAGAAAAAGTAACTCTCCAATTAATATTCATTTGGCATATATCTTTTGATAAATAACTCAATTCAGCTAAGAGGAAGAAAGGACGAAATGCTTCAATAGAGTTCCAATGCAAAAACACACACACGTCCTAACCCAGGCACTCCGCCTACTGGAAGAGCACGAGCCCTCACACCAGGTCCCTTACACCTAACCCACATCACATCCTAACAAACGGCACACCTGATTTTTAAGTCCTTGGCAGAACAGAAGAAACAATTTATATAAGGAGTGAGATACTGTACATCTACAGTAAGGAATGCTAACGACAGTGATCACTCTAGTAAGATTGGTTATGGGGAAAGAAAGGCATAACCACAAGAAAGGCTTCTCAGGGAACTTAAGGGAGCTATATGACTGATGAATGTGAAGGAAGGCACTCCAGATCCGGCAGGGGAGCACGTCACAAGTACAAAGTATCAGAGGAAGGAAAAGTTACCATACATAAATAGAATGTCGGGGACCGAAAAATAGACAGAGTTTGTAGAGTTTGGATTTCTGGGGGACAGAGGTGTAGGGAAGTGGCTTAAGCTGACAGTCTGCCCAAACCCCCAACCTCGCTTGCAAAAAGCTAAGCCCTTCCCCACACCTCCATGTTAGCTGTGATGCTCGTCCTGCCCCCCATGTTCCCTGGAAGGAAAGACTGGCTTCTTTGTGTATGTTTATGTATTGGTGGGGGGTTTTCTGCACTTGGTAGAATTTTTGGGTTGCCTTGGAAACTGTAATCAGAAAAGATCTTATTGACTTGCTAATGTCCCACTTTGCCCAGTAAATCAAAGAAGATGCGGTTTTTGAGGGCAGCCATGTTTTTCTGCTAGGGTGGTGTTTTTCTGCCAACAGTAACTGCAGAGCCCTGCCAACCCCATCTTTTATTCTTTAACTCTTTTAGTGTATTTTTCTTAATTCTGAACCGTTCTCGCTCGGGACCTGAAAAGACTGGTCGCGTAGGTTCACGACAATAGAACATTAATTTCCTTCCTTCCACCATATTCTCCTGCTGATTTGTTGATCTGCTCTTCTATCAGAACTATCCTTATCCCCCAATCTTCCCCTGTAGAAATCCTACCCATTCTAAGACCTCTGAAGATTTTCCCACCCATTGGTCATAATAAATCTCTCAAAGTTCCTACTGTATTCACTGCACATTAAGATCATTTAATCTATATCACAATATAATTACTGTTTTCATTCTGCATGTCTTTCCTACCAATGAAACTAAATTATTGAGGCCAAAGACTGTAAAACTGTAGTTAACACACTTGGCTCTCTACATTTCAATACCTCACATATTACAGGGTGGGGCAACAGTAGGCTTATAGCAGTGAGTATATAAAACTCAGGCTTATTCTTATATTATTATTTATTAATTACTGTATCATTTTTCACTCAAACAATTGTAAACCTGCTTTTGCCCCACTGTGTATCAATAAATGTACACTAATTTTAATAAACTGAAAATTAGTGGAAATCTTCAGCCTAAAAGAGCTACAAATATGAAATAAAAGCAGTTAAGAAAAAATGTAGTTAAATTTGAATGTGAACTATCAATATGAACTCAAGATTCTTTAAATATATGTACTACATTTTTCCATTGAAAATCACAGAAGCAATGACTCTTAGTAACAATGAGCATACCCAGCACCTAGATTTTGGTTTCTAAATACCATGTGGCAATGAAAAGAACTAAAGATCCTTGGGAAAATGGCTAATTCCAGGTCTAAGGCTGAAACATCTTATTGTGACAGAATGCAAGGAAGTGCTCAGATACTAACAAGGTCATTTCAAAAGAACATAGAAGCCAGCCTGAAGAAATTCCCACTAGGCCTGACCTGTGGTGGCACAGTGGATAAAGCGTCGACCTGGAAATGCTGAGGTCGCCGGTTTGAAACCCTGGGCTTGCCTGACCTGTGGTGGCGCAGTGGATAAAGCGTCGACCTGGAATGCTGAGGTCACCGGTTCGAAACCCTGGGCTTGCCTAGTCAAGGCACATATGGGAGTTGATGCTTCCAGCTCCTCCCCCCTTCTCTCTCTCTTTCTCTCTCTCTCTCCCTCTCTCTCTCCTCTCTAAAAAAAAAAAAAAAAAAAAAAAATGAAACCCTGGGCTTGCCTGGTCAAGGCACATATGGGAGTTGATGCTTCCAGCTCCTCCCCCCTTCTCTCTCTCTGTCTCTCTCTCCTCTCTCTCCCTCTCTGTCTCTCTCTCTCTCCCATTCTCTCTCCTCTCTAAAAATGAATAAGTAAAATAAAAATTAAAATTAAAAAAAAAAAAGAAATTCCCACTAGCCTAATTTGGGACAATTTGGACATTAAAAGAATAAAAACAGTAATGGATTATAATAACTTTTTAAATTCAATTTTCTTATTAAATTTTTAAATTTATTGTGTTAACAAGGATTCAAGTGTCCTGCTCAATAGAACACCCTCACCCTCCAACATCATACCCCAAATTAAACCCCTTTTGGCCTCTCCCCCTAACTCCCTCCCCCCTTCCCTCTGGGATTTGCTGTCCTGTTATCTGTATCTCTGTGTTATGTACCATATTTTTTTGCTCCATAAGACGCACTTTTTCCCCTCAAAAGTGGAGGGGGAAATGCCTGTGTGTCTTAGGGAGTTAAAAATACAGTATTTTATTAAATATTTTAACACACCATTTAGTTCAGAATATTTTTTTTCTTATTTTCCTCCTTAAAACCCTAGGTGTGTCTTATGGTCAGATGCATCTTAGGGAGTGAAAAATCTAGTATATATAATTTCACTAATCCCTTCACCTTCTCTGATCCCGTCCCCTCATCCCCCTTCCCTCTGATGGCGGTCTCTGTTCCCATGACTCTGCCTCTGCCTCTATTCCGTTCCTCTGTTCACCGTATTCATTAGACTCTGCCTGGCTTATTTCACTAGCATAGTGATCTCCAGGTCCATCCATGCCATCACACAAGGTAAGATTTCCTTCTTTTTATGGCTGCATAGTATTCCATTGTGTATATGTACCACAGCTGTTTTATCCACTTGTCCACTGATGGACACTTGGGCTGTTTCCAGATCTTGGCTATTGTAAACAATGCTGCAATAAACATAGGGGTGCATATCTTCTTTTGAATCAGTGTTTTAGGATTCTTAGGATATATTCCTAAATATGCAATAGCTGGGTCAAAAGGCAGTTCAATTTTAGTTTGTTGAGGAATCTCCATACTGATTTTCACAGTGGCTGCACCAGTCTGCATTCCCACCAGCAGTGGAGGAGGGTTCCCCTTTTCCCCACACCCTCCCCAACACAGTTGTGTGTTGATTTATAACTATTTTTAAAAACCTACAAAATGAGATAAAACAAAGAAGAGCACTTCCTTACATGAGAATGCTGGCTAATAAATATGGACAGAATGACAAAATTAGAAAATCCCATTTGTAACTCCCTATGTAATTACTGACTTAGGAACATGAATGTACCCTAATCCACTGGATTAAAAGCTACTGGGAAACAGGATACTCACAGTCTCACAGAATCACCCTACAGATTACTTATTAATTACAAAGGGATTATGTGTCCTCATACTGGACATATGGTCAAGCCTTGTATCTCCTGATTTGATAGTGAAAAGACCACATCACCTTAAGCGGTTTCTGCTAACCCTAATCACAGAGCAAAAGAGACAAACTCCAAATATGGACATGTTCTATGGGACAACTCATCCAGACTTCCAAAGGTTTGCTGTCATGAGAAAAGAGGGGGATACTATGAAGACAAAATACCCAAATAGAGAGTGTGAACCTTGACTGTATCCATGACAAAAGGCAAGAGAAGAGTAACAAGGATATTTGAGACAAAAAGGGAAATCTGTGTATGGTCTGCATGTAAGACGATGTTACTGAACTACTGATTTTCTGTGTCTGTGTGTGTGTGGGGGGGGTAACGATGCTGATGTTAAGAGATGCATGCTGACACAGTGAGAAGAAAATGTTTCATAAGGTATATGAGACTACTTCCTGACATGACTGCTACTGGACCCTTGAGCTATACTAGATCCTGGCCAGAACAGAGAAAGATAGTTTCCTGTAAGTCCAGAAGAGACATTGCTTCCCATAAATCCCCTCAGACATGATGGGACTCCACTACGCCCCACACTGTGCTGACTCCTGGAGCAGGCCACTGACCTGCCTGAACAAGCATGAATGGCATCTTCCCTTACCTGGGACCAGTCCAGTACCCTCATCCAGCCTGCCATGCATTATAGAGATTATCTACTTCCTCATACCACAGCCCAAGATGAGCCTGAGTTTCCCTTAATAAATCTGTTAATTGCTGGACTGGAGTAGCCTACGTCCTTCTTCAGTCTTTCCCTGACCTCTGCTTACGGAGGTATGTTTTTCAGTCTCTGGCCTTTTCCCTGGGTCTGCATGTATGAACAGAAGAGAAGTGCGTATATACGTGTACATGTGTGTATAAAACACACACAGAGTGATTATGGTAAAACGTTAACAGGGTGAATCTAAGTAAAAGGCATATGGGGAGTTCATTGTACTTTTCTTCCCCTAACTTTTCTGTGGGTTTGAAAATAAATAAAATTTTAAATGATACTGTTTTCACTGGTGATTGGAGGTTTTCAGGCTAAGATACAAACATGAACTAAAAGAAAAGAAATTAATATGTGAAATTTGAACTTGAACTATCAATATAAACTCATGACACTGAAGAAGCAATGGACATTCCTAGTACCCAGATCTTGGTTTCTGAATACTATCTAGGGTTCTCTGGAGACGCAGCCAATTGTAGGGAAAGCAGAAGGAACAACTGAGGTCCATCTGTTGTAGTAGAAATCAAGGAAGCAATCAAAGAAGTATGAGCCTGAGACAAAAGGACATAGGGACCAGCTTGCAGGGGCAACCAGGGACCAAGTCTGGAACAATGTGAGTAACCTGAAATAAAGGAGTGAATGAATAAATGACTATAAATAAATAAAGGATTAGAAGATACAGAACTTTTTAAATCCATGAGTCCAGAGCAATACAAATAAACAAATGAGTGAGAGGAAATCAACTGACTTGCCATCACTAGAGGTGACTATTTCACTAAATCATTAGTCTGAAAACTGGAAATCAAAGGGCATTTACCCCACCGTTATAGGAGATATACCACAGTTCATCTAAGGCTAATGAGAGAGCTTTTCTTCAAGGAGAATATTGGCTAATAAATGTAAAAAAATGAGAGAGGGAAAATCACCAGTCTGCAACTTCCAGGAAATACATTCAGGAAAGGGTCATCTAGAAATGCCAAAAATATCATAGGAAAGGTTGGTGGAAAAAAAACAAGATATTTGCAAACAGTCAAGACTTCCATAGATTATCTGCTAACTAAAATATAAAAAATGGACAGCTCTGGCAGTTACTATTACTTACTCAATTGACCGATTTTTGCATCACATCATAGGAAAACCTGAAATTGTCTTCACATCAATGTATTCTTTTTTTTTTTTTTTCTTTATTTTCTGAAGCTGGAAACGGGGAGAGACAGTCAGACAGACTTCCGCATGCGCCCGACTGGGATCCACCCGGCACGCCCACCAGGGGCGACGCTCTGCCCACCAGGGGGCGATGCTCTGCCCCTCTGGGGCGTCGCTCTGCCTCGACCAGAGCCACTCTAGCGCCTGGGGCAGAGGCCAAGGAGCCATCCCCAGCGCCCAGGCCATCTTTGCTCCAATGGAGCCTTGGCTGCGGGAGGGGAAGAGAGAGACAGAGAGGAAGGGAGGGGGGGGATGGAGAAGCAAATGGGCGCTTCTCCTATGTGCCCTGGCCGGGAATCGAACCCGGGCCCCCCCCGCACGCCAGGCCGACGCTCTACCGCTGAGCCAACCGGCCAGGGCCTTTTTTTTTTTTTTTTTTTAAGTGAGAGGCAGTGAGGAGGCAAGGAGTAAGAGAGACAGACTTCCGCATGTGCTCCGTCTGGGATCCACCCACAAGCCCCCCACAGGGCAATGCTTTGCCCATCTGGGGCCACTGCTCTGTTGCTAGGCAACTTAGCTATTTCAGCACCTAAGGCGAGATCATGGAGCCATCCTCAATGCCCGGGGCCAAATTGTTTGAACCATTTGAGTCATGACTGCAGGAAGGGAGGAGAGAGAAAGAAAAAGAGAGAAGGAGGGGTAGAGAAGCAGATGGTCACTTCTACTGTGTGCCCTGACCGGGCTTTGAACCCAGGACTTCCACACTCTGGACCAATGCTCACCAGCCAGAGCCCACCAATGTATTCTTGCCAAAAAATATTTAACCTGAATCTAATTAATCCTTAATACGTACTTCTAGACAAGAAGAAAAATATAGATGAGAGAAATAAGTTAAATAGGGTCCTGGCCAGTTGGCTCAGGGGTAGAGCGTCCGCCTGGCGTGCAGAGGTCCCGGGTTTGATTCCCGGCCAGAGCACACAGGAGAAGTGCCCATCTGCTTCTCCACCTCCCCCCCTCCTTCCTCTCTGTCTCTCTCTTCCCCTCCCGCAGCCAAGGCTCCATTGGAGCAAAGATGGCCCGGGCGCTGGGGATGGCTCCTTGGCCTCTGCCCCAGGCGCTGGAGTGGCTCTGGTCACGACAGAGCAACGCCCCAGAGGGGCAGAGCGTCGCCCCCTGGTGGGCGTGCCGGGTGGATCCCGGTCGGGCGCATGCGGGAGTCTGTCTGTCTCTCCCCGTTTCTAGCTTCAGAAAAATACAAAAGAAAACAAAGTTAAATAGGACTGTGAAAAAACTAGACAACCAGAATACAGAACATTGTACAAAAATTGACCTAGACTGTTCAAGAAGTTAATCTTAAATTTACGTGTGGGGGGGAAAGGGGAAGGGGCTTTTTCTGTGCGGAGAGCACTCTCACAGACATAGAGTAAACATGCTAACACCTGCTGGACTTTCTGTAAGAAGGGTGGCAAGCATCAACCCATAAAGTGACACAGTACAAAAAGTACAAGATCGCCCAATGATACAGTACAAGAAGGGCAAGGATTCTCCGCATGCTTAAGGAAAGGAACATTATGACAGGAAGCAGAGTGGCTATGGGGGGCAGACTAAGCCAATTTTACAGAAAAGGGCTAAAACAACAAAGAATTTTTGCTGAGGCTTGTATGCATTGAGCTCTTCTGCAGATCTAAGAGAGTGCTAGCTTTAAGAGATGCAAGCTTTTGAACTGGGAGAATAAAAAGGACCTCATGATCCAGTTCTAAGCTCTGGCTTCTGTTTTATTATGAAGACGACAAAATCTTGAAGTTCTATTTATTTATTTTTTTAATTTTAAAATGTTTTAAAATAAATAAAAAGAGGAGGAACTTTCATACTGAAAGAAATGTAAATAAGTCATAATCATCAAAAGCAATGTAAGGCCTAGGAGATTACTCTTAATCCAAAATGGGAGTTGGAAGGACTATAGAAGGTATTTTAGGAGTAATAAAGAAAATCTGAGTATGGCTGAGCACTAGATATATGGGAATTACATTTAATTTTCTTAGATGTGATAATGATACGATTATTATTATGTGAAAGGATGCTGTTATTCCTGGAAGAAGCAAGCTCAAATGTTCACAGGTAAAGAGACATTAAGACTTTTAACTTTCAAGTAGTTCTCCAAAAAGTAAATACACAAACACATACACACACCAAGTAAGACAAAATATTAACAACTGCTGAATACTGGTATTTGATATGCAGGTTTCTGTGTTAGTGCACTATGTTTTTAACTTCTCGATATGCTTGAAATTTTTCATAATAAAACATTTTTAACGAGAGTAGTATGATTTTCTTTAATACTCGGTTCTTAATAAATATTCAGAGTATCTCTATCTTTAATGTAAAGTAAAAGTGAAATCTAGAAAATTCAAGTACCTCTTCCAATTTCCACATTAGCCAAGAGGGAAGTTTTCGTCACTCAGCCACACCGAGGGAAGTATCAAAAGGGCTATAAGTCTACGCATAACACACATACATATAAACAGGATATAATATTTGGGTTCACATACTTTCATCTAAAAGAGTTTCCAAGTATTCAAGTGAGTTCAAACCAAATCTTTATTGTGTATTTAATATGGATAATGTGCTGAATAATAAAAGACACTAAAATAGCACAAAGCTTTGGCTATGGCCTAAGTCCTTATCTCAGGAATACACTGGCAAATTTGAGCCAAAAGGTATGCAGTATTATGCTTGAGGAACAAAGTCACTAGCTCATTACCCTATTTTGTATGTATATTTCTTAATTCTAATTATTAACATAAAGCAATCAGTATAATTTAATTATTAATTTAAATATATAGGTCTTGGTGCTAATATGAAAAAAGTATAATACACTACCATTTATAGAAAGCAGAAATTTGTTCACTACTGATTATCTAACACCTAGCATAGGACCTGACCTATAGTAAACACTCAAACTTATATTTGCTGAATGAATGAAGAAAAAGCACCAATGAGAGAGGAAAGTGGCTGCAGCATCATCATGTCCATAAAAGCACATAAAAGCAGGAGGTGGAAGTCCTCCAACACATCTGGACAGCAACACCTCTGGCAAAGTGGACATAATAAGTGTGCCCCCTGGTGGTACACTCTCCTAGAAATGAGAAATTAGCAAAGCTGGTGGTAGAGCTACAGGGCACATTAACTACCAAAATGCCACGTGCTTTTAGTTCTTCTAGTGTGAGGGAGAAAGGGAGGGATGGAGGGAGGGATGGAGGAGAGATGATAACACTTGGGGTGTAGCTAAAGGAATACAAGAAAATTCACACCTGGTACATTGCTAAAAAGAAGAGAGAAAACTACCTGCAGAGAAGAAATGGGGAGGCACTGTGATCTTGAGGAAATAAAGTTCATTGCTTTATGATTTCCTATCATTACTGTCATGTAGTAGTTTCAGTAATGTTACTAATTTCAGTAATGAGATTAACTTAAAAACAAGAATATCATAGCTGCTTAACAAAATTATCAACATTTTTTACTAAAATTATCACTAAAATTAAATATAGAGAACTTACTTTTCTGACAGATGCTCTAGTAGTCTTCATGTGACTGTTTCTGAAAGTCTGGAAGGTTGCCATAACTATATTACTGTTGTATAAAGAATTAATCCATAAAACACCTAAAGAATACATAATAAAAGAAAACAAACAATTTATTAACTTTAGTGACTCAGATAAGCATTCTTCCCTAAAATAACTTCTAAACTACAGGCATTTAAAAAAGAAATAAAAACATAAACAAAAATTCTGAGCCATTAAAATTTACTTAGCAAGCCAACATGAATAGTTGGAAAATACGTTCACATATTACTTAGTAAGATACTGAATTATACTATTATAAAGTAGTTAACATCATTCTCACTAGCCTTTTTATTGCAAGAAAGTATCTGAAAGCCTCAACAAGAAATATTTGAAAAACCTTTTAAAATGTAAGAGAATATGACAAAAAGATTCCCAGCCTTCTTGTCTCCCAAAAGTCACTCTATCCTTACAGCAACTGTGAATGCTCTACATATTCTAATTTCTTGAGCTAAAAGGTTTGATAATATACAAATAAAAATGTGTAATCTATACATATCAAATTAAAATAAGATGAACAAAAACAAATTACTTATACTGTAATCTTAGCAGCATACCAATGACTAGAATTAAAAAAACATCCAAATTAAACGATGAATAGTACTTAAAACACATACATTCACTCACACTCTCTCCCTGGGAGAAACTAAAACTTAGTCTAAACCGGTGTTTCCCAACATGGGGCCCACGCCCCACAGGGGGGCAATTCGATAGTTAAGGGGGGCAATTTGAAAATGGACTTGACAGGACTTTAACTCTTTCGCCCTGGGCCATTTAAATGCAATGCTAGATATCGGTGCCAAATTTAACAAAAAATGCAATTCTTAAATAATTGCAGTAAATAATTATTAAGTATAATTTCATTTGACAAGACCAAAATATCAACTGGGTGATTGGCATCGTCAAGTAAACTTCGTCCTGGGTTCACCGCGGAGCCTGCCTTCCGCCGCGGGGAACCCCGGACGTTTTAAAAACTCGCTAAACAACGCAGTTATTCTCACCTAATTGGCCCATCGCAACTTCTGTAGTGTTTCACATCATTCAGTTGGTGTTAATTTGAAATGTCAGTCAAAACTGTTGTAAAAGTTCGTTGATTTAATAAATATACATATATATATTGTATAGATATAATTGGTAAGTATTTGATTTTATTTTTATCAATATTAAACTCTTTATTAAGTACTTCTTGCATCGGGGCTAGAAAGCACTAATATTTTATAAATATTATTGGGGCTATAATAGTGCATGCACGACAATTTTAATTTTAGAAGCATAACTTTCCAGAAAATTTTGTCAAGTGGAAAAAATATAGATACCTTTTGATTTGCGGTGGTAGTGTAGTAAATGTGTTATATACATTTAAATAAATATGAATTTTTAGTATACGTTTATGTCACATTGAATATATTTTAACACATATTTTAATATTAGTTTTTAATTGATCTTATTTTTATTTCTTATAGCCCATAGTAAAATGAGTGGTGCAAGCAAGAAAAAAACTCGTCAATATTTGGAGGAATATTTAAAATTTGGGTTCATACCCACTGCTCACAATGAGCGGATTCTCTTTTGTCTTTTATGCCAGCAATGTTTGACCAACGAATCAATAAAACGAGGTCGTCTTGAGGCACATTTGAAGGCGAAACATAGTGCTCATATTAATTCAGATTTGAGTTACTTTAAAACTTTAAAGAAAAATTTTGAAAAAAGAACAACATTA
Organism: Saccopteryx bilineata; assembly: GCF_036850765.1. Lineage (NCBI taxonomy): Eukaryota > Metazoa > Chordata > Mammalia > Chiroptera > Emballonuridae > Saccopteryx > Saccopteryx bilineata. The sequence goes on along the minus strand of NC_089495.1, from coordinate 101,434,632 downwards.
AAGTCTCTATTTACTGCTCATACTTCAACTAATAATCGTGTTCTTGAGGCTAGTTATCAAATTTCTTTATTCGTCGCTAAAACTGGAGAAAATCATACTATAGGAGAGAATTTAATAAAACTATCAATATCAGCATTTCTTAAAAACGGTTTTTGAAAAAGATGACAAAGATGTAAAAGCTATGCCACTCTGACAATACTGTTAGCAGAAGAATAGACGAAATGAGGATATTGAAAAACTTATTGAAAAGCTGAAAACAAGAAAATTCTCCTTGCAAATGGATGAATCAACTTTGAGAGACAGTGAGGCAGTATTGATAACTTACGTAAGATATATTGATAAAGGACATTTTGCTGACGAAATGTTGTTCTGTAAAAGATTAGAAAGCACCACTACCTCCAAAGATATATATAATAAGCTAAAAAACTACTTAGATGTCAATGATATACCAATGAAAAATAGAACATCTTGTGCTGCAGATGGTGCTCCCAATATGATGGGCAAGAAAAATGGCTGCTTAAAATTGATGAAAGATGCGAATCCAGAAATGATTCTTGTGCATTGTGTTATTCATAGGGAAAACTTGGTAGCTAAAAACATCTCGCCTGTTCTGAATGAAGTATTACATACAGTAATAAAGTGTGTTAATGCTATTAAAGCTAGTGCCAAATGTGAGTGTCTTTTCAAGCTATTTTGTGAAGAACAAAATGAAGACCAGGTGAGACTTTTACTTCATACTGAAGTCAGATGGCTATCTAAAGGAAACTGTTTGAAAAGATTTATGGAACTGTTTGATACTCTTAGTGATTTTTTTTTAAGCAACAAACCTGAAATGAAGTATGTTAACAATAGATGGTAAAGCATTTGTGAGTTATTTAGCCGATATCTTTGAAAAACTAAATATATTAAATAAGCAACTTCAAGGAACAAATAAAACTCTTGTCGATGCAAAAGCAAAGATATCTGGTTTCATTACCAATATTGAGTTATGTCAGAAACATATTAACAACAAAAACTTTAAACAGTTTCATTGGCTCCAAAAATGTGAAGTAACTGATACCGCTTTACTTGTTATTGTCAATCATTTGAATATTCTATTGGCTGATTTAAAAGAAAGATTTTCTGATTTAAAACAAATTGATTTCTCAACATGGATGATGCAGCCAATGTTAGTGGATTTGTCTGATATATCAAATATGCAGTATCAAGAAGAACTCGCAGAATTGCAAAATGATGAGTCAGTTAAAGCTTTATTTAATATCAAAGGAGCGATGGCATGGCTTTGTGATGAAACAGAAATCAAATACCCAAATTCAACTAAATGTGCAAGAAAACTATTGCTACCGTTTCCATCTTCATTTTTAGCTGAATGTGGATTTAGTGCTGTAAATGATTTACTGGTAAAAAAAAGAAATCGGCTGGATATAACACAACGTGGAGACTTGAAACTAAAGCTAACCAAATTGGAACCTAATATAAAATCTCTGTGCAGCAAGCATCAAGCGCAAGGATCACACTAAATTAAAATAATAAATTAATAGAGAAAAATCTGTATTAAAATTATTTGGGGCCCTGGCCGGTTGGCTCAGCGGTAAAGCGTCGGCCTGGCATGCGGTGGACCCGGGTTCGATTTCAGGCCAGGGCACATAGGAGAAGCGCCCATTTGCTTCTCCACCTCCCCCCCTCCTTCCTCTCTGTCTCTCTCTTCCCCTCCCGCAGCCAAGGCTCCATTGGAGCAAAGATGGCCCGGGCGCTGGGGATGGCTCCTTGGCCTCTGCCCCAGGCGTTAGAGTGGCTCTGGTCATGGCAGAGCGACGCCCCGGAGGGGCAGAGCGTAGCCCCTGGTGGGCGTGCCGGGTGGATCCCAGTCGGGCGCATGCGGGAGTCTGTCTGACTGTCTCTCCCTGTTTCCAGCTTCAGAAAAATACAAAAAAAAAAAAAATTATTTGGAATTTAAATTTGTTTTTCATTATATGTTTTGAAATTTTACTTACTGTGTTTTGTTAACAATTTCATAGTGATTTCTTCCTAGAACCTATCATTTATGTTTATTAAGTGAACAAATCAATTTTTTAATGTTAAAAATTATGTATGTTACATAGGGGGGGACATAAAAATTTTAGAAAGGTTAAGGTGGGGCATGGCACAAAAAAGGTTGGGAAATACTGGAACCCTTTGTCAATGCTTTAATAAAATACCTTTGAGAGTTTAACTCTCTCACCACTCAGTAATCTATTCATGCATTCAAAATCTACTTGCATTAGACGTTAAGGATACAGGGGAGAACAAGGCAACAATATGTTTTATTAAAATAAAAGGTAGAAATGGGAACGGAATTCTAAATCACTAAAATATTGAACCAATAGAGATTTAAGAATTGGGCCCTGGCCGGTTGGCTCGGTGGTAGAGCGTCGGCCTGGCGTGCAGAAGTCCCGGGTTCGATTCCCGGCCAGGGCACACAGGAGAGGCGCCCATCTGCTTCTCCACACCTCCCCCTCTCCTTCTTCTCTGTCTCTCTCTTCCCCTCCTGCAGCCGAGGCTCCATTGGAGCAAAGATGGCCCGGGCACTGGGGATGGCTCCTTGGCCTCTGCCCCAGGCGCTGGAGTGGCTCTGGTCGCAACAGAGCAACGCCCCGGCGGGGCAGAGCATCGCCCCCTGGTGGGCGTGCCGGGTGGATCCCGGTCGGGCGCATGCGGGAGTCTGTCTGACTGTCTCTCCCCGTTTCCAGCTTCAGAAAAAAACGAAGAAAATAAAAAAGAATTGGTTAGTTTCAAATCAAACTGGTCTTATAAAGAATTAACTACTTGAAATTTTAGACACATTCGGTTATTAATATAAATTTTATCATAGAGAAATGTGTATGGAAAACTAAACTTCAGCCTAGTCCCATCAGAACTGGAAGAAAAACACCACATTTTAGTGGAGTTCTAATTTTATACTCCTATACTAGAGATAAAACTGAAGGGTAGTGTGTGTGCACACATACACCTTCCTTTAGAGATTGCTAGATTCTAATTTTTAGAAAGAGAATTAGAATGGTATACTATTCTGAATTAAGATGACTTCTAGTGGTCTAACGAGAAATTCGGTCAATGAGTAGAAATGAAGCAGGAGTGTAAGAAAGGCAACCGAGGTCCCAACAGCACGAAATAAAGAGCAATGCACCAGGTTAAAGTGCCTTTTGTGTTCCTGTTTTACCTCTCATTGGCTGTTTCCTCAGTTAATTGCAGTATCTCTAGACCTGGTTTCTCAATACATGTATTACCCGACTTACACGGCTAGTTTATTGTGAGAATCAAATGAAAAATAATTTATAGGAGGCACTTAGAAAACTACAAAACATATGTAGAAAAAATTAAAATATTTACTTATGCAGCAAAACGAGTAAGAACAAAATTGTCACACCAAGGTGTAAATGGCCAAAGCAAGAAGGCAATCCTTTATTTGTCCCAGGCCAAAAGAAGCCTTACAGGCAAGTGGACTTTGCCTCAAATTGCACATAAAACATATAATAAGTCAACACAGGGTTCCGGAAGAGCAAAACTCTCAAACTCAGCTCCTGAGTAAACTGACACCACCCTCGGGAGGGCAGTTTTGAAATGCATATCACAACCCTGAAAATACTCCTGTCCTGTGACACAACCATTCCTTTTCTGGGACTCACCGAAGGAAACAATGATTCTGGAGTATTTAGGGTTCTAAGCAAAGTGTGTAAAGCACCAAGTGCTTCACTAAGAGCAATGCATTAACACCTTATTTAATCCTTAGCAGTGGCTGAGTAGTACCCCAATTTTACAATGAGAGAAACAGGCAAGGGGAAATTAAGCAAGCAGTAGAGCTAAGATTCATATCCAAATCTCCACACTCTAACACCCAGGTCTGTAACCACTCAAAACTCTTTGAAAAGCTGTTCATCACACTTTATAAAAGAAAAATAAGTAGCACTCAAGATGCCAGAAAAAGGAGTGATTGAATAGCCTAGAGTGCAATGGCAACCATGTAAAAGCAATAGTGCAGGACAGAGTGAAGGCACACAAAGCATCTTGACTTTCTGAATCCTGAAAGGGTGCAGTTGAGAAAAGAGATGGGAAGAAGCCATTACCTTTGCAGCTACTGACTAGAGCCAATATGAGCAAAGATTAAACACTCATTGGAGGCTTCATCAGGAAAGAAACTGACCCATTATGAGCTGCTCACCTGAAGGTGTGACAGGCCATGCCCAAGGCAAAAGAAAGAATTCCAAGGAGCTTGCTGGGAGGCCTGGGTGCTCTGAGACACGAGCTGGATTTGACATCTCTGACCACCCCAGTTTACTCTGCCTACAATATTCCTGAAGAACAGACCTAGATAGAACATTCTTTTTGAAGTAAAATACACTGCTCACAAAAATTAGGGGATATTTCAAAATGAAGTGATAAAATATCCCCTAATTTTTGTGAGCAGTATAGAATATGATATGGAACTATGTAGGAACATTTTTAAAAGTAAATAAAATCAGTATAAAATGGAATACACTAAGGAAAAAAAAATTCAGACAAATATAATCATGCAACCCAAACTCACATTATTTATTTTCAGAATAGTACCTCAGAATTTATACTAATAAAAAAGAAACTAAACTTTATCCCACGTCTACACTTCGCTTCACTTATTGAAGAAAAACACATTTACTGAACCCTACTTAACTTAAAACATAAGAAAAACATTATTTCACAAAGAAAAAAATCTATCAGAGAATATGCAATGGTGTATAAAAGTGAATCCAACATGAGATTAAATGATTTGTACTTCTGGTAAAGCAAAGAAAAAAACTCATTTTTTAAAATTCATTTTTAGTGAGAGAGAGGAAGAGAGGAAGAGAGTGAAAGAGGGGGAAGAGCAGGTAACATCAACTCCCATATGTGTCCTGACCAGGCAAACCCAGGGTTTCAAACCGGCGACCTCAGCATTTGAGGTCGAGGCTTTTTATCCACAGGCCAGACAAAACTCACTTTTGGAAATGATGTGGAGAAAGATGGGGGAGAAAGAGGCAGGGTTCCTTCACCATCTTATATAATTAGGAAGGATGCAGTTTTAGACAGATTTCACCAAAGGAGCAAATAGACAGTACAAGTATTTTTCCCTAGGATACTTTTGTGTTGTAATAATCAACTTTTCACGTAATGCTTTAGTGCTTTGTGACCTATTCTGGGTGAGTAAACCAGAGTCCTATACAGGAAAAAAACTCTGTGTTTCTCTACAAAGAAATGAAAGTGAACTTAGATCTTTTTTTTTTTTTTTTGAGAAAGCAGGTCAGAGACGAGAAAGTACGGATGGACAAGGCAAACAAATCCAAAGTAAGCTGCCAGAAAAAGACACAGAATGTAAAAACACTATGAAATTCCTTAGAAGCAGCAAAAAAGCAGGATACTGCTAAAAACACTGGAACACCAAGAAATTTTAAAGAAATATAACAGAATGCAAAAGAAAATAAAAGCGCGCAATAAAAAAAAACAGCTATAAAGGGTACAGAAAACAGGTAAAGGTCACTGAATAAACTGCACCTATCCTTAGAACCTGAGATTTCACGTCTTATCCTACATATATACTTACACAAAATCACGAAGACATATACAAAAGAACAGTCATTAAAACAAAATAAAACACTAAAAACAATCTAGAAGTTCATCAATTCAAATACAGTAAATTATAATATATTCATATGACTATTACTCAACTGTTGGAGTTAATACATACTAATATGACAGCATGTCCACAGAATACTAATGGAGAAAGAAAGTTACAAACAGTGAAAACAGTTTGATTTAAAAAAATTACAGACACAACTCTGACACATCTGTGTGTGTTTGAACACATTCAGGAAATATGACAGATACAGATAAACTCATGATAGTGGTCACTCATGACAACTAAGTGCTTTTTAAATGTTATAAAATATCATATAAAATGGGAAAAACACAGATAAGTAAAAAAAAACAGGTTCTAGCATGTTCACATTATCCTCATTTTGTGTAAAATCTGTATTACTACATGTGTATATTTATTTATATGTGCAATATAAAAGAAAACATTTTAGATGGGCATAATCATTGATTTCATAAGCATGGATGTAATTATGTGTTTTATTTTTCTGGATGTGCACATATTCGTTTATAATAAGAAAAAAATATTTCCTAAGTCTTTCCTCCTCTCCTCCAGCCTAAGAAATGTTCATCTATGCAACAGCATCATCTATTTCCTGACCTCTTTTTTGTCATGAGTTTTTATACCAACCCAAGGAATCCTGAAAAGCCTTCTCAGTGTTCCATCAACAATACTGTGCTATCTTGACTCTCTTCCTACAGCGCTGGTCCTCAAACTTCAGTACCATAAGGACCAGTTTACTTCTAACATCTTCCCCCATCCCTTAAGATCCAGATTCAGGAAGTCTACATGAAAAACAGAAATCTTTATTTTTAACAAGTATCCTGTTACATATTTCTGATTGAGAGATATCTCTCTCTCTAGCCATTCCATTAGTCACCTTCCCTAATTTCTTTCACAATTTCTTATTCTAATACTAATATTTCTAACTTCCAACGTTGTCCGCCTTGGTATTCATCCTTAGTTTTCCAAGAATATTTTATCTCTACCATTGCATTTTACTATGTAAGTAACTCCCTAACCTGTACATCTTCAGTTCACTGTGTGCACCTTACTTTCAGTTCCTTATATTCAATTGTCCTTTAGGTACTTTTTTTTTCTTTTTTTTTTTTTTTTACAGAGACAGAGGGAGAGTCAGAGAGAGGGATAGATAGGGACAGATAGGAACCGAGAGAGATGAGAAGCATCAATCATCAGTTTTTCATTGCGACACCTTAGTTGTTCATTGATTGCTTTCTCATATGTGCCTTGACCGGGGGCCTTCAGCAGACCGAGTAACCCCTTGCTCGAGCCAGCGACCTTGGGTCCTAGCTGGTGAGCCTTGCTCAAACCAGGTGAGCCCACGCTTAAGCTGGCGACCTCAGGGTCTCGAACCTGGGTCCTCCGTATCTCAGTCCAAAGATCTATCCACTGTGTCACCGCCTGGTCAGGCATCAGTTAAGTACTTTTGACTAAATATCCCAATAACTCCAAAATTATTATGTTCAAAAACTAAATGAAACTTTCTGTTTAAATAATCTCCTCATATTCTCTATATCTGGAAACATCAGTAATCCAATTGAGCCAGTAAAGCAAGCTAGAAACTGACCTTTCCCTCAAACCCTACAGACTACCACATCTGGTAAATCACTAAATCCTGACCCATCATCCTCCTAAACATCCATCAAATCTACCATTTCTCGCATCAGCTGAACTGCTACTATCTCTTCACGCATCAGTTCAAGGGGCTCCCTCCTTGACAAAGGCTTGGCTCATCTCCTTGCCAAACAGTGACCACCTCCTTTATGCTCCCAAAGTGGTTTGTTCTTTATTCTTCTGGTGCCATTGTTTGCATGTGTCCCTCCTATTGGGAGTTCCTTGAGAACAAGTGTTTTATTGTATTTGCATTTTAACACAATAAGCATTCAAACATCTGCTCAATTAATAAATAAAAAGTAATGCTTTTTAAAGTGCAGAGTATGCCTTTAAATGTTTAATGGGTAAATTTAATGAATTATTTGAGAAAATATAATTAAGACTTTTCAATAATTACTAATTTTATATTTGGGAAATATTTATAATAACTGCTCCAAATACATATTTTGACAAACCCCAAATAACCAAGTGTTAAAATCATTATGTTGAATATAACTATTACAAAACAAGACAAAATATATAAAATATTGACTTTCAAATATTAGACAACAGGCAAAGCAGGGCTGTGATCCAGCTACTTCCAAGTCACAACATGGAGAGGAAAACCAAGCAGTCTGGCAGTCTTACCTAGCTGCAGAGACAAACATCAGAGTTTGCAAAGGCCAAGGCATCTAGGATTTGTTGGGCAAAACATTGGAGAGAAGAGCTCAGAAAGAGTGATCTTTAGAAAAGTGCAGATGAGTCCTAGTCCTGCCCATTGGCTTAGTGCAGGGGTCCCCAAACTTTTTACACAGGGGGCCAGTTCACTGTCCCTCAGACTGTTGGAGGGCCGGACTATAAAAAAAACTATGAACAAATCCCTATGCACACTGCACATATCTTATTTTAAAGTAAAAAAACAAAACGGGAACAAATACAATATTTAAAATAAAGAACAAGTAAATTTAAATCAACAAACTGACCAGTATTTCAATAGGAACTATGCTCCTCTCACTGACCACCAATGAAAGAGGTGCCCCTTCTGGAAGTGCGGCGGGGGCTGGATAAATGGCCTCAGGGGGCCGCATGCGGCCCGCGGGCCATAGTTTGGGGACCCCCGGCTTAGTGGATAGAATGCTGGCCTAGCGTGCAGACATCCAGGGTTTGATTCCCAGTCAGGGCACACATAAGAAGCGACCATCTGCTTCTCTTCACCTCCTTCTCCCCCTACTCTCTTTCCTCCCCTCTCACAGCCAGTGGCTTACTGGTCTAAGTGTAGGCCCAAGACATGGGTTGTCTGATGGATCCTGGTCGGGGCACATGCGGGAGTCTGTCTAGCTCCCCTCCTCTCACTTAAAAAAAAAAAAGTGCAGTTGAGTTCCCCTAGAGTTCTTGGCTGAATATTGATCTGTGCCAAGTATCTGAGGTTGGGGAAATAACTACCAAACAGTTGTAGGCCAAATAATACCTACAGGCAGACAGAGCATGGAATAGTTTGCACCCCCACCAACCACAGTGGAAAAACTTGCAATGTGCCAGGTAATGGACGGACTCCTCAGAAAGAAATTGGGTTCCTTGGGGGACTAAGTCAGTAGTACACTAAATGCTCTTTGGGACTTACGCTAACAAAGCTTAAAGGGAAGGTTCAAAACAATCCAATAGATTCCAAATAACCTAACTGTGCACCCGAACTAAATCCAACACTCTTAGGAATACAACAAAATCAAGCAAACAACAGCTTGAAACTCACAGCCTGGCATGCAATAAAAAATGCCCAAGTATACTGAGGAGGAGGAAAACCTGATATATACCCAGGAAAAAAAAGTCCATACAGTAAATGTACACCTAGAAATGACAAAGATAATGGAATGAAGAGAAAAGATGTTAGAACTATACTATAAATATATACTGCTCACAAAAATTAGGGGATATTTCAGAATGAGTATGAAGCTATAAAATATCCCCTAACTTTTGTGAGCAGTGTATGTTTCATACATTCAAGAAGAAAGAGGAAAATACGATCATAAGGAAAGACAGACAAGATATGAGACTCCAATTAAAATAAAATGATGAAAATAAAATATACTAAATAAAAATATACTGGATGCAATTAATATCAGACTAGAACTGCAAGAGAAAAACCCAAAGACACAGCAATAGAAACCAGACAAAAGAAGTAACTTAAATATAAACAACAAAAATAACAAAAGCATCATCAGTCAGTCTCTCCTAAAAATACTGAAATCCCAGGCCCTGGCTGGTTGGCTCAGTGGTAGAGCATCGGCCTGGCGTGCAGGAGTCCCAGGTTCGATTCCCGGCCAGGGCACACAGGAGAAGCGCCCATCTGCTTCTCCACCCCTCCCCTTCTCCTTCCTCTCTGTCTCTCTCTTCCCCTCCTGCAGCCGAGGCTCCATTGGAGCAAGGTTGGCCCGGGCGCTGAGGATGGCTCTGTGGTCTCTGCCTCAGGCGCTAGAATGGCTCTGGTTGCAACAGAGCAACGCCCCAGATGGGCAGAGCATCGCCCCCTGGTGGGCATACCGGATGGATCCCGGTCAGGCGCATGCAGGAGTCTGTCTGACTGCCTCCCCATTTCCAACTTCAGAAAAAAATTAAAAAAAAAAAATACTGGAATCCCAAAGTGGGGTGTGGAGGGGTGACATATAATAATAACACAGAATTTCCAAAATTTGATGAAAACTATCAACTGAATGATCCAAGGAATATCAATAACCCTAAGAAGAATAAACATAAAACCACACCAATGCACATCATAATTAAATTGCTAAAAACTACTGATAAAGAGAAAAATCCTAAAATCCACCAGGGAAAAAAAGTACACATTACATAAAGAGGAATAAGAAAGAGCAGGAAACTTCTTGTTAGAAACTATGCAAGCTATAAAAATCAGACAATAGAGCAGTGGTTCTCAAAGTGTGTGCCCTATGGTATTCCAGAGAAATATGTGCCTGTTGGGGACCAAAATACCAACAAGGTTTTGGAGTTTAGATTTTTGGGGGACAGAGGTATGGGGAATTGGCTGTAAGCTGACAGTCTGTCCAACCCCCACCTCACTTGCCTGATTAGGTTGCAAAAGGCTGTTAAGCTGTGGTGCTGGATTGTTTACACTACCCCCCATGTTCCCCAGAAAGACTGGACGCAAGTTTCTTCTATCCTTTGTTTGGTGTAATAAGATATGTATGGTGGGGGTTTTGGATTGATGATTAAACATAAAGAACTGTCTCTTAAAGCCCTTTGGATTTCTATAAAAGAAGAATATGTGGCAATATCTAAAAAAGCTTTGAACATTTTACTACAATTTTCAACATCCTATTTATGTGAATGAGGATTTTCTACCGTCAACACAATTAAGAGTAAAAAGAGAGGAATTCTTCAATGTATTGACGAGGAAATGAGAGTTTGCCTTTCAAATATATGCCCAAACATTGAAGAAATCACTAGGACACATCAGGCTCATGTTTCTCATGAACACAAGAATGAAAAAACACATTTGTGCTGGGACCTGCCAAATTTACTAAATCTAACTAAGAATGTATCTATATATAAAAAAATAACTTTTTTCTTGTTTCTTTACTTTTTAACCCCTCTTTTTTACACATTCTAAAAAGCATAACTCAAAAAATGCAACATAAAAATGTTTTTTAATGTCAGAATAAATTTATTGTATTTATTTCATTTAATTACCATAAAAGCATGCTTGGACTTTATATTTTTTTCTTTAATATTTGACTGAATTTTTATAACATATTTCAGAAATTTGTATATAATGCACCTACAATTATTTGTAGGATTTTAAATGTGTCCCGACTTCAAAAAGTTTGAGAACCACTGTAATAGAGTAATGAGAAGAGAAAAAAAATGTCAACCTGATGAAAATACCCATACCCAATGAAAATATCTTTCAAAATTAAGGCAAAACAAATATATTCAAACTAAAAAATGCTGTGAGAACTAATCATCAGAACCATCACTACAATACATAAATTTGGGACTAAATGAAGAAATACAGTGCTTAAAAAAGTAAATATGAAGGTAATATAAAAAATATTTTCTCTTTTTTAAAATCAATTTTTAAAGTAACTATTTAAACTAAAATTAACAACAGTGTATTATGGGGTTTACAACCTACATAAAAGCAAAATGTATGACAAAATAACACAAAGGATATGGTAGGTAGCAGATGAAAAAATACCACTGTGAGATTCCTACACTGTAAGAGAAGTGATATTAGTAAGTTAACATTATTTTGTAGACCCCAATTAAGGACAAATATCCATGAAGGAATGGAGAAACTTCTGCTGGTGTGGGTGAAAGAGAAAGAGCTGGCAGAAGATACAGTGACAGAGATTGTAATATGCAAAAAGGCACGTATTATTTACGGTGACTTGAAGAAGAAAGAACCATCAACCTCAAAAGAAGCAGCAGAGGCCCTGGCTGGTTGGCTCAGCAGTGGAGCGTCGGCCTGGTATGCAGGAGTCCCGGGTTTGATTCCCGGCCAGGGCATACAGGAGAAGCACCCATCTGCTTCTCCACCCCTCTCCCTCTCCTCCCTCTCTGTCTCTCTCTTCCCCTCCTGCAGCCAAGGCTCCATTGGAGCAAAGTTGGCCCGGGCACTGAGGATGGCTCTGTGGCCTCTGCCTTGGGCACTAGAATGGCTCTGGATGCGACACAGCAACACCCCAGAGGGGCAGAGCATCGCCCCCTGGTGGGCATGCCGGGTGGATCCCGGTCGGGTGCATGCGGGAGTCTGTCTGATTGCCTCCCCGTTTCCAGCTTCGGAAAAATTTTTAAAAATTAAAAAAAAAAAAGAGGCAGCAGAAGATACATTTAAAGCAAGTCACAGCTGGTTTGAAAACTTCAAGAAGAGATCTGGCATCCGCTCGGTGGTGAGGTATGGTGAAGCTGTGAGTGCTGACGTTAAGACAGCTGAGGAGTACATCGCACATTTTGCTGTGCTTATCGCAAAGGAAGGCTACATCCCCCAACAATTGTTCAACTGTGCCGAAAACAGGATTGTTTTGGAAAAAAATGCCCCGGAATACTTTCATCACCACAGAGGAAAAGAAGCTGCCAGGCCATAAACTCATGAAGGACCCTTGCATTGTGTGCAAATGCTAGCGGTGACTGTAAAATAAAGCTACTGCTAGAGTATCATTCCAAAAATCCTCGGGCCTTTAAGACTCACAAGATTCTTAAAGAAAAACTGCAGGTTATGCGGTGCGTCAATGCTAGGGCATGGGTTACGCAGCAGGTTTTTATTGAATGGGTAAATCTCGTCTTTGGTCCTGCAGTGAAGAAATATTTTCAAGAAAGTAAACTCCCTCTGAAAGCATTACTAATCCTTGATAATGCTCCAGCCCACTCACCTGGTCTTGAAGATGACATTCTCAAGTTGAAATTTGTGAAAGTCCTCTACCTCTCACCCAAAACGACTTCAATCTTGCAACCTATGGATCAGCAGGTCATTTTCAACTTTAAAAAGCTTTACACAAAGCACTTGTTCCACCACTGCCTTGAGGTGACTGAGAATACAATTCTAACCCTTCGAGAATTTTGGAAAGATCACTATAACATCATAATATGTTTACACATTATTGACTTGGCATGGCAAAAAGTTACAAGAACAACGTTGAACTGGCATGGAAAAAGTTATGGCCTGATGTTGCAGACAGGGACTTCGAAGGATTCGAACCAGAGACCAAGACTGAGGTAGAAGCGTTGGAGGAGATTGTGTCCCTCGGAAAGTCGATGGGTCTGGAGGAAGACGAGGGTGACGTAAACGAGCTCCTCGAGGAACATGAGGAAGAACTCTCAACTGAGGAGTTAAAGGAGCTACAGATGATGCAACATAGGGAGCTTCTGCAAGAGATTAGTAGTGAGGAGGAGGTAGAGTTGGAGGAAGTGATTTCTACAAGTGAAACTAAAGACGTGCTGGCAATGTGGGAGAAGCTTTCAAGTTTCATTGAAAAGAAACACCCAGAAAAAAAGTTTCAACTGGTCCCACTTCAGTACTTTTTTTTTTTTTTTTTTTGCTTCAGTACTTTTTAATGACACTTGTTTGTCACATTTCCGTAACATTTTAAAAGGCAGGCAAAAGCAAACCTCTTTGGATAGATTTTTATTCAAAAGTCCTGCAAGTGAAAGTGCAGCCAAAACAGTAAAAACAGGCGATGATTAAATGAAAAATATGTAATGTTAAGCTTAGGTTAAGTTTAAAGTTAAGAAAGCGCATTTTTTTTACAATTAAGTTTTAGTGGTTTCATTTTAAGTAAAAAAAAGTGCAGTTTTAATTTTGTTTAAAGTAAAGAAAATGCAGTTTTAGTTTACATTTGGTGTTAGGAAAGTGCAGTTTTAGTTTACGTGTCTACAGTGCCTGCATCCCTTCCTCCCTCCCTCCTCCTCCACCATTCACCTCTGTTAGCTGCACTCATCTCAAGGTAAGAATACAGTACTAAATAACACTTTTTTCTTTTATTTCATATATTTTGTTATGCATTGGTAAAGTATACATGTGTGTTTCTTAATTTAAAACATGTATTTTTTCATAATTTAGGATGGTTTGGGGATGTTTCACAGGGCTGGAACAGATTAAACCTATTTCAGTTATTTTAAGTGGGAGAAATTTGTTTGATATACGAGTTGACTAACTACAGAATGAATTAAACTCGCATCTCAAGGTACCACTGTAATAACATGGGCCGGACAAAAGAGAAAGTGTGAACTGCTAAGACTCCAAAACTCCCTGTACTCCAACAATAAATACAACTTAAAAAAAAACAAAAACAAAAAACAGACCCTGGCAGGTCGGCTCAGCGGTAGAGCGTCAGCCCAGCGTGTGGAAGTCTCAGATGCAAATGGGCACACAGGAGAAGTGCCCATTTGCATCTCCACCCTTTCTCTTTGTCTATTCTGCTCCCACAGCCAAGTCTCCACTGGAGCAAAGTTGGCCTGGGCGCTGAGGATGGCTCCATGGCCTCGGCCTCAGCCTCAGGCACTAGAATGGCTCCGGTTGCAGCAGAGCAACACCTCAGATGGGCCAAGCATCGCCCCCTGATGGGCATGCCAGGTGGATCCCGGTCGAGTGCACATGGGAGTCTGTCTGTCTGCCTCCCACTTCTCACTTCGAAAAAATAGAAAAAAACAAAACAAAACAAACTTAAATCTTGAGGCTGTGTTTTCAATGTAAATATGCTGCCTAGAAGTTAAAATCACATTCTTAATCTTATACAAAGCCCCCATATACAATCTACAAGCTTATTTTTAACCAAAAAATATGTTCAGAGCTTTAACTGAAGAACTGATAAAGAGAACTTTATCAGTGACAACTGTGACTCTATGGTTTAAAGAACATATTGCTAGGCCCTGGCTGGCTTGCTCAGTGGATAGAGCATCAGGCCACATATGGACATCCTGGGTTCAATTGCTGGTCAGGGCACACAGAAGTGACCATGTACTTCTCTTTCCCTCCCTCCCCCCCTCCTCCTCCCGCAGCCAATGGCTTGGTTGGTCTGAGCACTGGCCTCAGCCGCTGAGGATAGGTCAGTTAATTTGAGCACCAGCCCTGGACGGGAATTGCCAGGTGGATCCCAGTTGGGGCACCTGTTGGTGTCTATCTCACTATCTTCCCTTCACTCACTTTAAAAAAAAAAAAAGTATATTGCTGAAAAGGCATTTAAGCAGTTCTTGCAAATACCCTAAGCTGCCAAAAGCAAGAACAAATGCACAGATCAGTTTTGCTGATGGCCCAGTGCTTGGTACATTAGAAGCATTCTATAAGCCCATGCAGAGCGTATTAACTGGCAAGATAGAAAAGGCATAAAATAGGTGAAAGATAATTTTAAGGCTTCAAGCTTGGGGAGCTAGAAAAAAAGTGGAACCTTTGCCAATTACAGGACAACTGATAGCGCTTAATGTCAATATAATTCCCAAAGGCACCTAAAGAAGACACATTTTGTTGGAATGGTCAGAGTTAATAGATGTTACTGTGGAAATCAACCTGCATAGAGAGCTTGAAAGCTGATCTTACAGACTGGGAAAGAACAGAGGATCAAGAGAGAATCTAGGAGACAACCATAATAAAGGGTGCCTGGGCAGGCAAACAAAAAACCACAAATAAGTAGCAATCTGAAAAGTAGGCGAGGTTGATTTAGAAGATGTTAGTGTCATTCAAGTCAAGAAATAGTTTTAAGTATGGAGCAGTCATCACTAGACTCCTAAAGTCCTTAGGGCGGAAACTCTATTCTTTCATCTCTGAATGCCAAACAAGCACACATCACAGTCCCGCCAGAGTGTGCACTCAGTAATACTATATACAGCCTTACACTGTATTAGCCAGTGTAACTGTTTGAATGATGTTAACCAGAATTTGTATTACTCACAGCAGAAGTTGCTGTTATCATGCCTATTTTACACATAAGGAAAATGAGACACCAAACAGTTACATAATTTGCTCTCACTCACACACCTAGGAGAATCTGTCCTGACAGAGAACATTGCTGAGAGCAAGTTCAACGTGGACTATGGGTAAAACTCAGAACTGCAGGATGTTAAATGCACCAGATGTACCTTCATTTCCTCCCTGCCCACACCTTTCTTAGAAAACTTTCTGTACCCATTCTAAAAAAGTGCAAACTGTGAGACACAGCTAAGTCTCCTTTCCATCCATTTTCCCATGCCCATCTTCTTCCAGCCTCAGCCCCATTGGACTAGAAATGGGTATTAACCAATCGGATTCTCTCTTCAGAAATTCAGAATTAAGATATAGAGTATTTGTTGTAAGCCATACTGCAATATCAAAGTGAGCCTGGTGTACACACTATGACAAATCAAAGTTTCAGGCAAACCGAAGTTATGGGGAAGCAGAAACCAAGAGCTTTAAAGAGAGGGACAGTCTAAAAAAAACTGGGACAGGACATAACAGAGTATAGAGCAGCAGAGAACAGAGGAAGAGACCATGTGTTTTCAGAGAAAAACCGTAAGACTAACCCCCCAAAGATGTTCTGGTTCCCAGAACACTGAACTGGAGTGGACTTCATGCAATGGACTTCAGAGGCAGTCCTTCCAAAACTACCTGACAAACACCTTTAAGTAAGTTAATTCAAATGGGCTTTTGTTCCTCGCAGCCAAATAATCCTCAAGCCATTAAAAGAGGTCAAAGGAAAAACACTCAGTCAGCAGCTACTTTGTGCTCCACAATAACTTTTTGAGGTACATTAACTCTCTTTTCGGGATGAGGAAAATAGCCTTAGCAATATTAACACATCTGCCAGACTCCAAAACCCAAACTCTTTACAATATACCTCATTTTTACTCAAGTAAACACCCTCTGCTTCAGGCCACTACATCATTTCTTATTTCTTCCCATGAAACATCCTCAGATTAATCCAAAAATGCTAACTTTTCTCCTTTTATCCTGCCAAGTTTCTAATCTATATAAAGGGTGGGGCAAAAGTAGATTTACAGTTGTGAGTACTATATGCCAAAGTTTATTCTTGTATTATTTATTATTATATAATTTTCCATGCAAACTTTGACATATAAAGATGGCAGGATGAGCACATATGTATCTGTTTAGTCTGTTTTTAAACTGATAAAGTGTTTTTCTTTCCTTTCCCTCCTTCCCCAGTTTATACAGCATTCACTCAAGCCCAGACTAAGCTGGGATCTTTCCCTGACCTGCCCTCGCCCCTTGTTCTCTCCAAGTGGTTGATATTACTAAAAGATAGGTGACCTGACAGAAAAAGAAGAAATTCAGCTTACTTAAATAATTATCCTATTCAAAGTTATTTCAATTACTTTTCCAAGGCAAGATAAAACAAATAATACATCCTAAAAGCTTGAAATCCTTGCCAAAAAGTTATAAAGACCAGCAAACACAAATATCTACTTTTCTATCCCTGAAAATCAGTTTGCCAATAAGGAATGCGAGTGTTTTCTAATACATATGGGTCTCTTTTTCTCATTCTCAAAAAGACATTCCCTAAGTTTTTCACATTTTCTCCAAGTACAGACAGAACTCCACTGACTGTAAGGGAAAATTTCCCCTAAAATGAGCAATAATGTAGCCTAACCAGTGGTGGCACCATTGACAGAGTGTAGACCTGGGAAGCTGAGGTCCCCAGTTCAAAATCCTGAGGTTGCTGGCTTGAGCGTGGGCTCATCTGAGTTGAGTGCAGGTCCAACAGCATGAGCACAGGGTTGCCAGCTTGCATACAGGATCACAGACAGGATCCCATGGCTGCTGGCTTGAGCCCAAATGTCATTGGCTTGAAGCCCAAGGTCGGTGGCTTGAAGCCCAAGGTTGCTGGCTTGATGCTTAACGTCACTGGTTTGAGCAAGAGGTCACTGGTTCAGCTGGAGGCCCCTGGTCTATACATCTATGAGAAGCAATCTATGAACAACTAAAGAGACTCAACTACAAGTTGATCTCTCATCTGTCCTCCCTCTCTAGCGTGTAAAAAAAAAAAAAAAAAAAAAGGCAGTAATATATCATCTGATTGGGTTTGATTTCCTTTTCCATACTTAACTTCCTAGAATTAAAAAATACATATATGTGTGTGTGTATGTATTAAATGTACTATCCTTCTTCCAGTCTCTAAAGTTAAAGGACTTCTTCAGCTTATAGCTTCTAGACGTACTTCAGGAAGGAGGTCAGAAGCTAGAGAATTTCTTACTGTGGTTCAGGGTTTCTGGTCAGTCCCATAGCCTCAACAACTAGGACATATCACTAACCCTTATCAATAATGCACTTATGTGGGTCCACACACTAATCACTAGTTACTAATTCAGCTTGGGATCCCATGTTCTGACTGCACTACATTCTTTAATCTCACAAAACTGCTGTTACAGCTACAACAGTGAAATTAATTGTCAACCCTTGCATCAGTGCTGGAAGGAACATAAAGAGCGTTAAAACCAGGTTACAACGAGGAAAAAAAGGGACTGAGTGTTTATAAAGACTCATTAAATTGCACTAATCATGCTGGGAAACTGTGCTTCCATTTACTCTAAAATGGCAAACAAGACATTAAAAACTATCTTCGCATTATCGAGTATCCTTTATTTTCTGAATATTTCTTCACATATGAAAATCTGTATCAATCCCTAATAGGGTGTCAAGAAGCTAAGGATAGTTTGCACGTTCTGCAAGGGACTGAATAATCACAAAGCTGAGAAGAACACCGGAATTTTTAACTCGCATTTGCACTAGGGCCATTACATGTCTCAGCAGTATTTCTAATCCTGAAATTTTTTTAACATCCTGAGCTAAATCGCCTTCAGTTTAATAAGGCTTTACAGGAAATTGCCAGAATATATAAATTTTAACACTCTGAGGAGCTGTTTGACGTCTTCCGTTTCTGTCACAGACGGGTTGCGTGCGCCTTGTTCCCGGGCTCGAGGGTTCTGACAGTGAAGGATGCTGTTCGGCGACAAAATACAATGTCCTCTCCCCTTCTGCACACTCTCCAGTGTGCGCACCACGAGCACAAACTAAGCACACGCCCCTGCACGCACCGAGAAAACACGGCTCTGAAGCCCACCCTGGGGATGGAAACTAAACTTGTCACTCAAAGGGACTGCAGCTCCGCCCACACTCCGGACCCCGGCAAGACTCGTCTCGAGCCCCTCGGCCCAGTGCCTTAGGCTTTCTCCCTCCGCCCCGCTCCTCCCGCCCTGCACCCACCGCCAAGCGAAGGCGCAGCTCTGGGCAGCCCCAAAGTCTGAGCAAGGGCTGCCGGCACCGGAACTGGGCCGCTCCATCCATAGCGGCCCGGCACCCCGCCGCCACCGGCAGCTTACGCCGCGAACGGGTCCGCACTCGGCTCACCTGGGGACCGCAGCTCCGCAACTCACAGGCATATCACCAGCCGGCAACGACAAGTCGCGCGAGCTGCAGAGTAGGCGGGCACCCTCCCGCACTGGACCCCACCACTCCCCCCATCCCCGCCCCGCGGCCCACCCCCTCCCTGCCCACCCAGGCATCCGCCGCCTCGGCTACAGCCTGCAACACCACCTAGTCCCCACGCCTCCCACTCACTCTCGCGAGACAGTGCACGCCTCTCGCGAGATGAACCCTGTGAACATGCCCGCGCAAATGTGGGTGGGCTTTTAAAATAAGCAAAGAAAGAAGAGGCAAACCCTTCCCACGTGCTCTACGGCAGCCTGCGGTGCAGCCCTTGCGTCATGTGACGTACATGCGGCCTTCCGATTGGCCAGAACCCACACAGCCGTGGGAGCTTTAAATTCGAGGCTGACCTACGAACCTGCCGTGAACGTCTTGCGCGCTTCCTGGTCCGTTTCCTTGGAAACCGGTTAACCCTTTTCTCCTGCAAAATACCCAAGACTTGGCTTGCTCAGCAGGTTTGTCTTCAGGCCCTGGTTCCCCTCCTTCGACCCCTTAGCCTTACCGCCTGGGGTCAGCGGGACTCCTTCGCCATAATCTAGCTTTGCTTTCTTCTGATTGCCAGGTCCTTACCAGTGCGCAGCGCTTGCACGTCAGACTGCTCTAGCGAGGCTCATCCTTTTCGGGCTGGCTCCGCCCCTTCTCAGCATCTCTGGGGAGGACCACTCACAGCGCACCAAGCCCGCAGCCCGGCGAACCTTGACGAGTAGTATCAAGGAAGTCTCCGGGCCCTAGTGCTCCTCCGGACGTGTTCCCGCGGTATCGGAATCGGGAAATGAGAAAGCATTGGTCATGGAGGAAGCAAGCCCTCGAGGAAAAGCTAGTGCGTTATTTCCACTTCTATCAAAAGGGCTAGTCCAGGCAAGCTGTAGTCTCCTCAAGGGCATCTATTCCTCAAAGGTGGAAATACCTGATAAAACGAGAAAAAAATTTTACGAGTATTCTCCGTATGAGTTTTGCCCTGTTTGCGAGACAGAGGCAGGGAAGAAAGGGTACATTCGTGTGTTCATTTCTTCAATAAATGTTTGTTGCGCTCCTACATGTAGTATGTTAGGCATCACTGCAGGTTGTCGACTGAGTGTCATGAAGACAAACTAAGTTTAGGGTCCAGGGAGCTTATGGAGTAGAAGCTCTACCTTCAACAGTAAGGGAAGCTGGAAAGGAAAATAAATTAATTTTTATAAAAACCGAACAGAGTCAACAGCACAAATCAAATGAAATTGGACATACACCACACACACAGAACAAGAATGCTTCCCTAAGGATCCTTGGCCTTCTCAAAACGTGTAAGTGGAAGCATTGCCACCTGCTCAGCCTCGTACTCCCTTTCTCCGTTGCTATTTTGGAGGGAGGGAGGGAGAGAGAAGAAAGATAAAATATCTGTTGGCAGTTAACCTCTATGCAAAGAAAATACCATAAATGATGTGATAGTGACTATGATTGGGAGGCTACTTGAGGGGTGGCCCTTTTGAGGAGGAGACAATTAGTGATTTAACTAACAAATATCAGGAAAGAGCAAAGTAAACCACTAGTTCAAAGGCCCTAAATTGGATTTGAGGAGAAAAATATGAGAAAGGAAAAAGAAATCAGCTTGGAGAACTAAACATGGGCCAGATCCTGTAGGCTCTGTAAGCCAAGAAAGGAATGGGGAGTATATCTAAGTGCAGTGGAAAGCACTGAAAAGTTTTAAATAGGGTAGAGACATCTATGGTTTACTTGAAGAAGAAAAAAAAATTCCCTGCTGGAAATGGATCTTAAAGGAGGCCACAGAGGAAGCAAGGAGATTAAGAGATGTAATCCATGTGAGAGACCCTCCTGATAGACTTAATTTCACCTTGATATTCCTCTTCTAAAACTCTTTAGGTCAGAGCCTTAGAGCTCTTTGCTTCCTTTTGTTAAAAACATCTGGGCACATTTTCACTTCCTGTTACTTAATGACAATAGGAGAAATAAATGGTAGTTATTGTTGTTCTTATTTGGGAAAATGCCCCAAAAGAAAGATCACATTCGAATTTTCCTCTCCATTTATAACACACAGATAACCACCTCTTGTATTCTTGAAATCATTTCTAAGAAAAAGTAACGTAAAGTGATGTTCAGTGAATATATTTATTCTTAAGTATATTGAAAAGATAGAGGTTGAAGGCTGATAAATGAAGACGTTTAAAACAGAAATTAGGAGAGTTGAGTTTTAACTGGAAAAGTCAGTAACTGGTGAAGCAACCAAGTCAAGGTACTTTATCTTATCCTTGAGTCTCACCTTCCTCTTATATAAAACAAGGCCCAATTTAACCAGCCTACACCCAAGCGGTTAAGCCTGAATTGCACTTCGGCAAACACATAACAGTAAGATGAAAGCTGAAAGCAGAAATGAATTTTTATAAAAACAGCACAGGTCAAATGAAATTGGACACAGACGGACACAGACCAGCTGAGGAACTATGAAACTGATTAATAGATACCAAGAATGCTTCCCTAAAATACCTCGGCCTTCTCAGAATGTGATGGGAAGGATTGCCACCTGCTCAACCTCATCTTCCCTTTCTCTATAGCTGTTTTGAACCTATGATTTATTTAATAAATAATGATTCAGATGTTCCTAATCAAGATTTTAAAAGTTGAAAATAAGTTTTTAAAAGGCAAGATTTTAATATTAGGCTAACAATTTTAATGAAAAGATTTTTTTTTTTTTTGTATTTTTCTGAAGCTGGAAACGGGGAGAGACAGCCCGACAGACTCCCGCACGCGCCCAACCGGGATCCACCCGGTACGCCCACCAGGGGGCGACGCTGCCCTGCCGCGACCAGAGCCACCCCAGCGCCTGGGGCAGAGGCCAAGGAGCCATCCCCAGCGCCCCAGCCATCTTTGCTCCAATGGAGCCTTGGCTGTGGGAGGGGAAGAGAGAGACAGAGAGGAAGGAGGGGGAGGTGGAGAAGCAAATGGGCGCCCCTCCTTTGTGCCCTGGCCGGGAATCGAACCTGGGTCCCCCGCACGCCAGGCCGACGCTCTACCGCTGAGCCAACCGGCCAGGGCCTTAATGAAAAGATTTTAAGAAACCTTATAGAGTTAATTTTTAAAAGGAAAGTGCCCAAAAGACAAAAAGTATTATTTTTACAAATTAAGACCATTCTTTTAAAATACTGAAAGAATTGAGCATTTAAAAAAAAAAATTTGTGTGTGTGCCTTTTGCAGTCCTCATAGTGATTAACTGCGTGGTACTGCTAATTTAGATGAACAATGGGCTCAATTCTACCATTCTAACATATGTCAATAGAGTCATAAATCCTCCCAACTTACCCTAACAAGACAGCCAATGTGGTCAATTATTTGTTGTACAACAAATAAAAAATGAAAAGAAATTTAGGATTAAGATTCATTTCTACAGATATCTCTAGTTCCTTATTTCTTAAAAATTATTTTTTTTAAGATTTTATTTATTCATTATAGAGAGGGGAGAGAGGGAGAGGGAGAGGGAGAGGGAGAGGGAGAGGGAGAGGGAGAGGGAGAGAGAAAAGGGGGGAGGAGCAGGAAGCATCAACTCCCATATGTGCCTTGACCAGGCAAGCCCAGGGTTTTGAACCGGCAACCTCAGCGTTTCCAGGTTGACGCTTTATCCACTGCGCCACCACAGGTCAGGCCAAAAATTATTTTCTTTTTCAGCCCTGGCCGGTTGCCTCAGTGGTAGAGCATCGGCCTGGCATGCAGGAGTCCCGGGTTTGATTCCCGGCCAGGGCACACAGGAGAAGCACCCATCTGCTTCTCCACCCCTCCCCCTCTCCTTCCTCTCTGTCTCTCTCTTCCTCTCCCGCAGCTAAGGCTCCACTGGAGCAAAGTTTGCCCCATGCTTAGGATGGCTCTGTGGCCTCTGCCTCAGGCGCTGGAATGGCTCTGATTGCGGCAGAGTGAAGCCCCAAGATGGACAGAGCATCGCCCCCTGGTGGGCATGCCGGGTGGATCCCGGTCGGGCGCATGCGGGAGTCTGTCTGACTGCCTCCCCGTTTCCAACTTCAGAAAAATACACACACACACACACACAAAAAAAATTATTTTCTTTTTCAACAGCTTGAGATATAATCAGATATCGTACAGTTCACCCATTTAACATGTACAGTTTACTTATTTGTTTATTTTGGAATATTCTCAGGGTTGTACATCATCACCAAAATCTCATTTTGGGACAATTTTGTCCACCCTAAAAGAAACCCCAAGCCTATTAGCAATCAATCCCCTACCTCATCTCCAACCCTAAGCAGCCACTTATCATCCATTTTATGTCTCTATAAATTTGCTATACTGAACATTTCATATAAATAGAATTATGCAATATGTGTTTGTTTGTGTGTCACTTTATTCACTTAGTGTGATGTTTCTAAAGGTCATCTATGTTCCAAAGGTCAGTACTTCATTTCTAATAGTTACTAAATTCCATTGTATGTATATATCCCATTTTTTCAATTTATCGGTTAATAGACATTTGGGTTGTTTCTACTTTTTGGCTATTATGAATAAGCTGCAGTTTTGTATAGATGTTTAATACTTTTGAAATGAAATTTATTCAGTTTGCAAAGTTCATTTTCCTTTTCGTTAGCTCAGTTGCTTTGCTCCTAGCTTTAAGTATGTACATTCTATCCCTAGAAAGTTGGCATTCCTACTAAGGCAGTTCACATCTGACCATGCCACTCCTGTTTAAAACCATTCAGTGGCTTCTTAGGGATCTACCTAACTTTCTTCTCTGCTCTCATATTATTCTTCCTTTTAGACAGCTCTCCTTCCAGTTCCTCAAAGTAGGGCCAGGCCTTCCCTGCTTCAGAGCCTTTCCAGAAGCTGTTCCTTCAGTACCAAATGTTCCTTCTCTGTCCATTCTCCTTAGCCTCTGAAGGCCCATGATTCCTTCAGCATTCAGTTCTACTCTCAGTTCCTCAAGATATCCTGCCCTAACTCCTCAAACTAAGTATGTTCCTTATCTATGACTCCCTACTTTTTCTTCAAAGCATTTGTCAACTTGTAATTTTTGAGTATGGGCTGGCTTTAGCTCAGCAGTTCCTTCGAGTCAAGGTCACTTGTTAATTTTTGAGTGATTACATATTTAGTTAATGTAGGGCCCATGAGCAGGAAGTACATCTGTTTTTACTTTCACATACCTGGCACATAGTGGGGGGTGTTATTCAATAACTATTCATTGGAAGGAAGGGAGGGAGGGAGTATTCCTGTGTTCTATTTTTCCCTTCCTTGCTCATGTTGAAATAAATTTCTAGGTCCAAGATGAAGCAACTCCTCCCCAGGGTGGCATGTAAACAAGTCAAATCTTAAATAACTTTCATGTTCCTATAAATGCTCTGCTAGGTCAGAAACGCAGTATGTCCACTCAGCCAATCCTCAAACACTAAGCCAACTCTGGGCTCTATACTTACTTG
Organism: Saccopteryx bilineata; assembly: GCF_036850765.1. NCBI lineage: Eukaryota > Metazoa > Chordata > Mammalia > Chiroptera > Emballonuridae > Saccopteryx > Saccopteryx bilineata. The sequence continues at coordinate 101,410,040 of NC_089495.1, read as the reverse complement.
CTTGTTCCTTTTCACCCCAAATAATGTTGCCTGTGTGGTCCCACCCAATCAAATATTTTCTATATTTTTTTCCTCCTTTATCTTTATTCGTTATCTTATAAAAACTTCCTGCTTCCAGCCCATTTTGTAGTTCTCCAAAATGGAAACTGTCCACTTCATGAAGTGTTAGTTTATTTGTATCACTTAAATTGTTTTCTTTAATCATTTTTAACACTTCAGTAAAGTCTTAATAAATGTTGGAAGCCACCCAATCTGGGCTATAGTAAGGGAAATTAATCAAAGTTGAAATGGTATACAGTCAGGGACACAAGTATCCCCTGCCTGTGCTCCCTACAGAAAAGGGGTTTGGAGAAAGGAAGGCCAGCCGTGTACTAAAGAGCCAAGTCAGTAGTGTGACAAGTACACTTAGTGAGTGTACCTAAGAGTATGCCTAGGAAAGCCTTGCATGTCATATGTCCCCAGGAGACATTTTATTTTATAGTTTTAATTGACTTTAGAGAAGAAGTATGAAGGGCAGGGGGAGAAAGAAACATTGATTTGTTACTCCACCCATTCATGCATTCATTGGTTGATTCTTACACATGCCCTGACCTGGGATTGAACCTGCAACCTTGGTGTGTTGGGATGATGCTCTGAGCTACCCGGCCAGGGCCCTAGGGAACTCTTCAATGAGCACATTTCTATCAATGAAGTTGGTGGTGTTTCCTCCAATGTAAGTTTGCTATTTCATAGAAATGTTACTTTTATTTGTTTACATAGTCAAATAGAACCAAGACATCTGAGTTATATGTACATGAAAGAACAATGACCCAGCAAGGCTGAATGATTTGTTCTAGATCACATGGGAGACTAACAGTCACAGTTCAAACTAAAATTAGCTGGCTCGGTCTGGTTCTACCTTTCAGTAAGCACACTGCACAAAACTAGCCTCTCAGCTTAATCCTCCTAATGACCTTTTGACTACAAAGGCAGGCATCCTCTTTCCCCAGGAGCTTTACACTAGCAACCTCTGACAGCCAGAAGCAGATTCCAGGTCGCTTCCTGTTTGAAATCTTGAGTCTCCCTTTGGCCCACTTGCTGAATTCCTGTTTCCTGCCTGAGTGATGGCCCCAGCTGGCAGTTCACTTAGAAAAGATAGATGTCAAGTCCTTTTCCACATTGCTCAGTTTGGGAATTTTGTTTTTTGCTTCTTGGTGTTTTTTCTTGGGGGGGGGGGGTTGTCTTGTTTTTTTATGATGATGATTTAATACACACTCATTATGTAAAACATTGGAAAACACAGGAAAAGATAATGGAACAGACCACCTTTTTTTGGTGGTCGCTTTACATGCACTATTTACTGTAATAATACTTAATAAACCAATGTAGAATATTCTGAAAGTAGAAACATGGACATTACAATTTCATCAGCCATTTAAACATGTAATAATGCTTTTTATATTTTAAAAATGAAACATTCATGCCTGTTTTAAAAAGCATTTATATTACTCCACAGTCTGTTATATAGTTTATAACTTATGCTTACCTAACTCTTTCATAGTGAATCTCTTGAAGGATAGAAACATATCTTAACTGTTCTTATAACATGTTTTTATATATAGCAGGTGTTCATTAGTGCTCAATGACCTCTACAGTCATGAATATGATTATCAATACAGAAGATAGCTCAGAAGTGCCACTCCAAATTAAAGACCTCTAAAATTAACAAAATAAATTTGAATGCTATAATATGTCATACACAAATATAATGATTTTTCTGATTTATATTATCATAGTTAATTACTGACTTAATTCCCAATATATGAAATACAGATTAACCATCTCTAAGGAAGTATAATATATATATTTTTTAATTTATTGATTTTTAGAGAGAGAGGAGTGAGAGAGAGAGAGAGAGAGAGAGAGAAAAGGGGGAGGAGCAGGGAGCATCAACTCCCATATGTATCTTGACCAGGCAAGCCCAGGGTTTTGAACCGGCAACCTCAGTGTTCCAGGTCGACACTTTATCCCACTGTGCCACCACAGGTCAGGCGAAGTGTAATATATAAGTGTCCAAAATTCATAACCAACTAAGCATGCCTAAATGTAATTATGTCATAAGAGAGTTTTAAAAATATCATTGCCCTCCTGATTTTATAATTTTTAAATTTTTTTAGAGAGAGAGGAATTGAGACAAAGACAGAGAGAGAGAGAGAGAGAGAGAAACATCAACTTGTTGGACTTGTTTTGCTTATTCATGCTGTCATTGGTTGTCTTTTGTATATGCCTTGACCAGGAATTGAACTCGCAACCTTGGCATGTCGGGATGATGCTTTAACCAACTGAACTACTTATCCAGTTATGTCCTGCCCTCCTGATTTTAAATGATTGGTATGGAGTTAATTACAAAAAAACAAATCACAAAGTTTTGTAAAAAGCTTACGTTACTGCCTGACCTGTGGTGGCGCAGTGGATAAAGTGTTGACCTGGAATGCTGATGTTGCCAGTTCAAAACCCTGGGCTTGCACGGTCAAGGCACATATGAGAGTTGAAGCTTTCTGCTCCTTCCCCCCCTTCTCTCTCTCTCTCTCTCTCTCTCTCTCTCAATCTCTCTCTCTCCTCTAAAATGAATAAATAAATAAAAATAATTTTTAAAAAAAGCTTACGTTACTAACATTTCTAATTCAAAGAAGCAAAAATGTAATTAAGCATTTCAAAAGCATTTAGTATACAGTAAATGGAAAAATACTTTAATTAAAATAAATGTTTATACTCAGCTTTCAAAAATGTCTTTGCCAAAGGTGAAATAGATTTCTTCTTCATGTGAACCAATAGCACGCATGCTTACTACTTTAAAAAAAGGTATTAGATAACTTCCCCTGGATTAGATATCTGAAGGGCAAGGAGAGTCTTTTGAAAATTGCCGTACCTTATGACAAGATAAAACAGATCCTAGAACAAGTTGTTCTCGGGTCTATCATTCCTTGTTTTTTGGCTGCTTTGCTTTTCAAATGAAAAGTTAATTCAACATGCAGAGCAGAGAACCCTGATTCATTAGTTAACTGACATGAAATTTAATAGAAATATCCTTACATGATTAGATCTTTAAAAGTAGGTAATACTCCGGCATGCAAAGCCTGAATATTGCTGCCTGCTTCTGGTCCAAGAAGCATTAAACATTGTGGGAACAATCTAGGTTGAAAAGTAGCAGAACTTTTAAGCTGCCTTGAATGCTTCCTAGGCCTTAGGAAATCTCTGTTGTAGTTGGAGTTTTAAACCAGTGATGTCTAGTCTAGCCTCATAATAGTTTTGATCCTTATTTGTTTGGGATTCCCAAAGGTCATCCTTAAATAGATTTACTCCCTTTCTCCACAAAACAACTTGTGAAATCAGCCAACATTCTGAAAAACAGAGGAGGATTCCTCGTTGCCAATCTTCATAAATTCCAAAGTTGCCTACCATCTCTGGTTTGTTTGTTTTCTGGCTTACATCACTTCATGGTTAGCACAAGCTTCTTCTGAAGAATGTGGCTACCAAAATATAGCAAATGCAACCATAGGCCACGTGAATGCTAGCATGATGCTCAGAAGAAAAGGTGTGTGGAGACTCCACTTCAAGCTAGTCCGTCCACACCTGCATTAAGCAAGTGAGGTATGACCAGATGTGAAGGGACTAGAAAATACGTCATATGTATTTCAGCTGGAGAAGGGAAGATTCACCGCGATTTAATAAACTGATGCTGAAAATCTTAGACATCTGTTATTCTAGAGGGAAAGGAGTATATTTGGGTTCAAATATAAGGGAGAAAATAATTACCATTATCTTAAAATGGAATAGGTTATCTTTGTAGACCGTGAGTGCCAACTTGTAAACTTTCTTGATGTGTAAGCATTTTTTCTTATATTTTGCTTATTAATTTTTAGAGAGAGAGAAGAGGGTGGGGAAGGAGTGGGAAGCATCAACTTGTAGTAGTTGCTTCTCATATGTGCCTTGATCCAGCAAGCCCAGGGTTTTGAACTAGCAACCCCAAGCATTCCAAGTTGACGCTTTATCCACTGCGCCACCACAGGTCAGGCACCAACTTCTTTTTAAAATCCCCTTTTTAGATCCCAAATTTATAAGGTCATAACGTCTTACTTTGTCATATTCTGCTCTTATCTGTAAATTGATTTAAACATTCTTTTTTTTAAGTGTCTTTATCTCACATCTGATTATACAGGTTGCTGTTCTTATCAGTTGTTGTAATAAGATTCTTACAAAGATCTTGTTATCTTGAAACATCATTCCTGTACACACGGTATAATGAGTGTAACAAGATTCTCACAGAGCTCCTAGTTAACAGTTTAATGGCCTATATTGTTCCTTCTCCTTTCCAGATAGTCAGTAGCTATTCTGAAATTGCCAAACAAACTCCTAACGAAAACAAGGTGTACAGTAAAATGAAGTCTGATAAAATACCGTAGTAATATTTGTGTATGGCTTGAGGAAATGACATTCTTTTATGGGAAAGAGAAGCCAGCATTTCACAAGAGGCTGCTTGGGCTATAGTGGCAAACATGATGCCCTATAAACTTTAATATTAGTCTATACTTTTTATAACTTTAAAACATTATTATGAACATATCTTGCTGACTTTATTCTTAATGTAACTCTAAGATGTCTCAGCTAAGTTTCAGGAGCAACTAAACTCCTCAGTTGAAGTCTGCTGAAATAGACATGATTCTGTTCAATTCCTGATCATCGCTACCTCTCCACATCAGCATCTACATGCATTTCTACATACTCCCTGCCTTTAAGGTCAACACTGCCTTCTGCAGCAGCATTCCCTATTAAAACACGACTGGACAATGCCCTTTTACAAACATTTTTTTTTCTGCAGAAGTAACACTTGATTTTCAGATACCATACAGATCTATAGACCAGTCCTTTCCGTCAGGACAAGGCAAAGGCTTCTCCCATTGTTTTCAATGATTTGCTCCTCCCCTGGGGACAGGATTGTCTGACAGCACAACGTTCCATCCTTTGATCCAGCTTGTTTTAGAACTCATGTCGCTGATTCTGAAATGGCAACAATATATGAAGACACCACACAAATCCTCTGCTTGGCCTCTGAGAGAAGCTTCTCTCAAATTGCCTGCATGGCATAGAAGGTTGTCACGAATCCTGCCCTCTTTTTATTTGTTCACTTTGGCCAACTTAAAGTGACTTTCTTCTCTTTGACTCATGACTTCAGATAACTGCAGGTCAAAAGGGGAAAGTAATGGAATATAATGATGTACAAGATATACGCAAGAACAAACGCCTGCTGGGAGAAGCCGCCGGCCTGCTGTGCCCCTGCCAAGTTTCCGTGGGCCACCTTCACAATGGATTTTCTCACTAAGCTCTGCCTCTCAGTAACATAACACCAACCTCTTGGCTGTTCCAATAACAAATGGCTCACACCCACCTACGCCAGGAGCCACTGGGATATTCATATTGTCATCTTTTACCTATACAAAAGCAGCAACAAGGTTGCGCTAGTCACCTGTATTAATAGTCACGGTGACTTTACATCCTGTTTTTGCCTGGTACAAGCATGTACAATCCTGGTACAACCATGGTTTTGCCTGTTGTTAGCACCTCTTTCCTTTCTCAAAAATATCTCAGTTTGGAACGTGCACCATAATGATATCCTGTTTATATCCTGCTTTAGACAGAACCCTCTTTTTTTACCTGTCAGGTCGAACTGGACCTGTCCCAGGTGACCACCCAGACTGCTAGCTAGACGGCAGTAGCCAGCCAAGCCACAAAGCTGTGCCTCCAGCATCATTCCTCCCACACCCAGAGGGCTCAGTGGGCTTTTCTCTCCTTCTTGCCACCTCACCTGCTTATTTAAATATCATCCACCTTTACCCCAGAATACCAAATGTGCTAAACTACCTTTTCTAACAAAGGTACATCTTGGATTTGATTCTTTTTGTCAGTGTTTGTAGGTATAAAATATGTTGAGAAAGGATAACTGACAGGCTTTCTTAGGAAGCCAAAGTGACCTTCAAATAATATGTCAGCGGTGGAACCCAGGGACAACCGCACAGGCATGTTACTTATTTCAGTGGCATTTTGGTAACTTCTCTCCCTTCAACCTTTCACAAAGCTGCATGACACCATTTCATCTCCTTGGTATTATGGCCATCGTCATGTTGGTGACTTACAACTACAGCTTCTAAATGATCTCAGATTCTACAGCTCTCAAATTCATTACCTCTCCTTCATCCTGCCCAGTGCAACTCCTATCCTTCATACAGATAAAGTATATTTAGGAATATGTAGTTCATGCCATACCAGATTCTTGAATCTACAAGAAAAAACTCCATTACTTCAACAAATGGAATACAAGCAGAAAGCCAATAGCGAGAATCAGCCGATTCATCTCCGCTGGGCATTTGTGGTGCTTGGCCATTACCTTACACTTACAGGAACGATGTAGAGACCCTCAGTCCTGGGATTTTGACTGTCACCTGGTCCCCAGAAGATTCTGTAGTCCACTTGAAGAAGGGGCATCACTTCTGAACCCCAAGGATCTGACTCCCCCTGAGAATTCCTAAAAAGACATTTTGCAGGAAGGCAGGCTGGGATAAATTTCCCTAGCCTCTGACTCTGCCTAGCTCCTGCTTCACCCGTTATCTTTGCTGCTCTACAACCAACTGGACTGCTGGGCCACTTGAAGGCAAGCAGGGACTGTGTCTTGTTGGGCACTGATTCCCAAAGGTCTGTCATAGAATTAGGCAATAGGCATCAATTGGGCAACAAACACATCTCTGCTCCTCTATAACTTTTGACTCTCTTCTCATATGCTTGCCCTAAGGGTTGGCCTGAGGAATGAGGACAAAATAGAAGTGGTCCTGGGGTCAGAGTCAGTAGCCTTGAAGATAATGGGGCTTCAGGTTGGGTGAGGTCCAGTTGCAAAAGAGACTAAATCAAGTAGGAGTTGTTTCTAAAAAGGTGATAAGCAGAGGGGTCTTGGCGAGAAGCAAGAAACCAACCTAGTAGAGAGCCAGCTAGAAATCTTCAGACAGCAGAAGGGCCAGGCTGTTTAAATGCAGCCCTATTCAGACCTAAGGCAAAAAGTTTGCTAACATAGTTGCATTTCACAAAACAAGGAGCTTGGGAGCATACCTGCCTTCCTGGGCGCACACTTAAAGGACTCACGATGCCTCAGTCACTTTATAGACAGAGGTTCTGTTTCCAAATACTTTCTCTCTAGGTCTGAGGAGTGAGGGAAGGTAAGGAGAGACAGCTGTGTTCTAATAAATGGGTTTCTATTTTGAGGTCCTGGATATCAAGTGTTTAATCTGATCAGTCTGACACAGGTTAGGAAGGAAGTCGGAAAGCTTAGCAAGTGCTGAGAGCTGTAAATTTTCATCACTCTTAGCTGGAGCTATCTATTACACTCATCCACGAGATGGGGACAGGTTTAAAACAGGAGCATAGCTAGGTGGAAATCCAGTCTGGAGTTCAGTTCCATATCCTAAAGATAGTTCATGAATGCAGCAGGTGTCAAAGGATCTAACACCAATTATAAGGGGTCACTCAAAAAGCACATGAAATACAGCATCAGGGAATCTAGGGTTAAGACATACTCAGAAATCCAGATTGACAACTGGCAGGCACTTAGGAAGTGTATCAACAAGTAAAATGGCCTCTTTCCATAGGGGTGCAGGAGTGGGGACACCAGTTGGGGAAAATGCATGGCCAAAGCAAGGGAGTCTTCTAGTCCTCTATGATCTCCTTGGTTACCAAGGACCTCAGGCTCAATGAAAAGAGAGGAATCAAGTCTTATGAATCATGGAATCAAGTTATTAAATTGGGGATATAAGATCAGAGTCAACAATAGTGTGTTTTGTGTACCTTAAAGAAGTTTGAAGTAAGGATAAATTCTAGCTCCCGACTCAGAGTGGTTCTCCAGGAAGGAGACGGAGGTGGAAGGTGGGAACTAGATACAGTTTTAAATTATGAAACATTGAAAATAAACTAAAAATAATGTTATAGATCCTTTTTAGAGGTAAAATATTCCTCATGCTCACTATCTTTTTCTCCTTCTTTCCTCTCCATAGGAAACTATCCTGAATTGATACACATCATTACCATGAATGTTTTTATACTTTTACTATATGAATCCACAGACAACTTATACTATTTTTGAGTGCTTAAATTTTTTACATGTACGCTATCATGTGGTATGCATATATTTGTCAACCTGCTTATTCTTTAATTCAACATATAAAAATCCAATTACTAATTCATAAATGTTGTTTAATTCATTCAGTTTTGTTAATAAACAAGTTTATTTATTCATTCTTTGGCTATTAAATGCCGATTTTTCATTAATACATTCTTGCAATAAACATCATTGAATGTATCTTTCTGTGCCATGTGTGTATACCTGGAGTGAAATCCATGGGTCTTAGACCAGATGCATCTTAAACTTAGTAGGTATCACCAATAGGTCAGCAACAGGTACTGATTTGCACTCCTACCTGCAGCGTGGGTGAATTCCCCTTGCCTTCCATCCTTGCCAAAAACCGTTTCATCTCACAGTTTTGTTAGAGGGATCTAAAGTGATACCTCACTTTCCTGCATTTCTCTGGCTATAGCATTATTGAATATATTTTAGATGTACATGTACTATTCTGAATTCCTTTTATGTAAACAGCTTGTTCATACAATTTGCCCATTTTCCTATGGATTTTTAGGTTTAAAAATTGATTTGTATGAATTTATACAGATGACAGAAAAAGACACAAAATGATACTCAGTAACATTAGTCTTTAAGAAAATGCAAAATAAACCCACAATGAGATAACATGACATTCTAGAACTTACCTTTTAGAACTGCCTTGAAAATTGAAAATACCAAGTATGACAAGGATGGGAGCAATGGGATCAACTACTTATACATAATTAAATGGCACAACACTTTGGAAAACAGAATGGCAGTTTCTTATAAAATTAAACATATTATCTGTCATATGACCTACAAGTCCTATAATGTTTACCTGAGTGAAAGGGAAATACATGTTCATAAAAAATCCTGTACATAAATTTTCACAATAGTTGTATTCACACCACTCCAAATTGGAAACATCCTAATGTTCCTCAATTGAAGAATAGATAAAAAAAAACAAACTGATATATTTTTATGTTAAGTGAAAGGAAACAGACTCAAAAATCTCGATACATATGACTCAATTGAAGTGGAATTTGGAAAAGGCAAAAATATAGGGATAGAACATACATCAATAATTGTCAGGAGCTAGGGGAGATAGGCTGATTACAAAGGGAGCCTACAAAACTTTTTTTAAATGAGATAAGTATTCTATACCTTAGTTATAGTGTTGAATGCACAACTCTGTGCATTTGTCAAAATTCACAGAATTGTACTAAAGAAGGATGTTTTCCTGTTTGTAAATTATACCTCAATAAACCTGGCTTTAAAAAAGTGACTTGTAAGAAATAGGCATATATATGATACATGTATATATGTTATGAATATTCATCCATGGTAGTTGTGTATTTTTTTTCTGTGGTCTGTATTATGTCTTTTATATGTTGTTTATACAGAACAGAATCTGAAAATTTCTATTTAGTTAAATTTACTAATCTCTTCTTAAAAGGGTTATATTTTTTGTGCCTTATTTAAATTAGTTCTTACCTCGATTATATAAAAATATTCTCTTGCATTTTCTTCTAAAAAGCTTGATTCTTGCTTTTCACATTTATGTATTTTATTTACTAGTAATTTGAGTATGGTATGAGGATGGGATCTAATATATATATTTTTATTTTCCCTCATGAACATGTAGTTATTCCCGCACCATTTTCCAAATAACTCTTCTCTCCCCCTCATTTTTAAGTACCAACATTGTTTTTAAAGTCTAGAGAACATGCCAGATTTTTCTACCTTCGTATTTTGTCTCCTAAAATAACATGGCATTCTATAAGCCCATATCTTATTACTTCTGAAAGACATTAACAGCAAAGAAGTGTTCATCATATGCTCTCTTTTAGAAGAAAAATTTTTAAAAATAACTAGCACTCCAAGTCTCCACTATGAGTTTTAAAATATTTGTATTCTGTTTTAAAAAAAAAAGATCTTTCATGCTTTAAAACTGTAAGCAAACTAATGAGTATTCCAATATATTGAGCATCCACAATGTACAAAAAACTAACCTAATACTATGATTATAAACAGATACATTCCTAAGTAATATTGCAGACTAGATGATTTAAACTAGCGAAGTCTAAAATAATTCTAATGTAAGCCACTTATATAATCTTAAATTTCTTTTTTTTTAAAATTTTTTTATTATTTATTCATTCTTAGAGAGGAAGAGAGAGAGACAGAGAGGGAGAGAGAGAGAGAGAGAGAGAGAGAGAGAGAGAGAGAAGGGGAGAGGAGCTGGAAGCATCAACTCCCATATGTGCCTTGACCAGGCAAGCCCAGGGTTTCGAACCGGCGACCTCAGCATTTCCAGGTCGATGCTTTATCCACTGCGCCACCACAGGTCAGGCTATAATCTTAAATTTCTTAGTAGCCACATTTAAAAAGCAAAGAGAAACAAGCAAAATTAATTCAATAACATTTTTATTTAATTTAATGGGGTGACACTGGTTAATAAAATTATACAGGTTTTAGGTGCATGATTCTACAATACATCATCTGTACATTGCATTGTGTGTTCACCACCCCAACCCAAGTCTCTCTTTGTCATTGTCTATGCTTCCTCTACCCTTTCACCTTTCCCCACTCCCCTTTCCCTCCTGCAAGACCCACACTGTTGTCTGTGTTTAGAAGTCTTTTTTTTCTTAATCCATTCACTTTTTTTTCATCCAGCCTCCTAAACTCCTGACATCTCTCAGTCTGTTCTCCATATCTATAAATCTATTTATATTTTGCTTGTTAATTTATTTTGTTTATTAGATTCCACATATAAATGAAATCATATGGTGTTATTCTTTCTCTGCCTGGTTTATTTCATGTAGCATAATACTCTCCAGGGCTATCCATGCTGTTGCAAAAGGTAAGATTTCTTTTTAATGGCTGAGTAGTATTCCATTTTGTAAATGTACAACAGCTTATTTAGCTACTCATCTACTGATAGACACTTGGGTTGCTTCCAAATCTTGACTATTGTAAATAACACTGCAATGAATATAGGGGTGCTTATATTCTTTGGAATTAATGTTTCAGGTTTCTTTGGATATATTCCCAGAAGAGGAATTACTGGGTCTTAAGGCAGTTCCATTTTTAATTTTTTGAAGTAACTCCATACTGCTTTCCACAGTGGCGGCACCAATTTGCATTCCCACCAATAGTACATGAGGGATCCCCTTTCTCCACATCCTTGCCAACACTTACCATTTACAGATTTATTGATGATAGCCATTCAGACAGATACAAAATGATATCTCATCATGATTTTGATTTGCATTTCTCTGATGATTAGTGACATTGAACACTTTTTCATTTGTCTATTGGCCATCTGTATATCCTCGTTAGAGAAGTTATCTATTCAGGTCCTTTGTCTGTTTTTTAATTGGATTGTTTGGGGGTTTTTTGGTGTTGAGTTTTATAAATTCCTTGTAAATTTTGGATATTAAGCCCTTATCAGATGTATTGGTGAATATGTTCTCTCATTCAGTGGATTTTTTCATTTTGTTGATGGTTTCCTTTGCTATACACATCTTTTGTGTTTGATGTAGTCCCATTTGTTTATTTTTTCTTCTATTTCCTTTCCCAAGATGATACATCAGAAAAAAAAATTGTTAAAAGACATGTCTGAGATTCTGCTGCTTATGTTTTCTTCTAGAATTTTTATGGTTTCAAGTCCATCACTTAAGTCTTTAATTTGTTTTGAGGTTGTTCTTGTGCATGGTATAAGAAGGTGGTCCAGTTTCATTTTTTTTGCATATACCTGTCCAGTTTTCCCAAACCATTTATCAAATAGACTATGTTTACTCCATTGTATGTTTTTGCCTCCTTTGTCAAATGTTAATTGATTATAAAGGTATAGGTTTATTTCTGGGGTCTCTATTCTGTTCTATTGCTCTATATGTCTGTTTTTATGCCAGTATCATGCTGTTTTGATTACTATGGCCTTGTAGTATACATAGTTTGATATCCAGTAGTGTGATTCCTCCAACTTTATTCTTCTTTCTCAATAGTGCTGTGGATATTCAAGGTCTTTTGTGGTTCCATATAAATTTTTAAAATATTAGCTCTAGTTCTGTGAAATATGCCACTGGTATCTTGATAGGAATTGCATTGAATCTATTGATTGTTTTGGGTAGTATGTACACTTTAATGGCATTAAGTCTTCCTATCCATGAATATGGTATATGCTTCCACTTATTTATATCTTTAATTTCTTTCCTGAGTGTCTTACAATTTTCTGAGTACAAGTTCTTTACACTTTTGGTTAAATTTATTCCTGGATAATTTTTTTCTTTGTGAAGCAATTGTGAAAAAACAGATACATTTCCAGAATAATATTACAGACGATATAATTTAAACCAGCAGAGTCTAAAAGAAATCTAATCTAAGCCATGTAAATAATTTCCTAGTAGCTATATTTAAAAAGGAGAAATATGCAAAATTAATTCAATAACATAAATTTATCTAAATCATATATTGAAAATATTATCTTTTCATTATTTAACCAATATAGAAATTATTATTGAAGCACTTTACATTCTTTTTTTTGTACTAAGTTGTAAAATCTGGTGTGTAGTCCTCAATTCAGACTAGCCTCATTTCAAATGTTCAATAACCACATGTAGCTAGTGGCTATTATATTGGACAGGGCAGATTTAGACTAACCTTCCCTTTGTAAATAAATAAAAATGGTGAATAAATCTAAATGAAGACTAGAACCTAGAGAGGTAAGCTCACTGCTGATTAGATTTTATCTGAGGACATTTGCCAAAATGGCTAAACAGAGCTTTATTTTCATGGCTCCCAGAATCTCAGGTGGAAGACAGTCAAGCAAGGACCTTAGGTGCTGTCAAACAGGAAGTCCCCCACCCACATTAAACTGACACCAAAAGGCAGTACCCTCAGTGCAAGGATGAAACAGATATTAACCCATCCCATGGGCTATAACTAGGTCACCTTTAGGGTGCACAACTGCCTTTAACACATGAATTAAAATCTTGTGAATCAAATAAAAAAAATCATAAAATTATTAACTGCCTGAAACCAGTTAATAATGAAATGCATATTAAAAATTATGGGAGCATAAGCATGCATGATTGCATGTCCAGCCTTGTCTGGTCTGCCCTGAGAAGGGCCCGTTGTAAGGTTCATCTCCTAGTATCAGTTAATGTCTGGAGGACTTGGTCTTGAGTCTGAGTATACACAGAATCTCTCCGCTGATCTCTAGCTCCCTGGCTTCCACCCTGTTAGGTTGCTGGTCTAATTGGAATGCTGCCTGAGTTTCCTAACTAGGGTTAGGGACCTGCCCTCAATCTCAGCCCACTGTGCCCCCTTAAGTGAATGAACTTGCCCCTTGGATTCCTAGAAAAGGAACCCATACATGGTCCCTAAAAATAATTGAAAAAGATCTGTGAGAAGCAGATAAAGTAGTGGGTAGAGAAAAACTGATAATTTTGCATGCATTTATTCTATTAGTATATGATAATATACTTATATTCAACCCAAGAAGTCAGAAGAGAACAAACTCAAAGAAAATAGAACAAAATAATAAAGCTATGACCATTTTACAGATAATGCCACCAAACATCTAAAGAATAGACAACTCTATTTCTATACAAATTGTTTCACAGAGTGAGAGGAAATGCCCCCTCAACTCAACATATGAGCCACTGTAACCTTAGTTCTCAAACAACACAAAGGCAGTGAAATGTCACTTATGAACATAGATGTAAGTTATAAAGAAAATATTGCAAGTGATACTCTCTTCATCCATATTTTGAAGACCAGCTAGGGGCCAAGCTTTGCTCAATGTGATAGGGATGAGATGAATAATGTATGCTCCTTGTCCTTAAGAAACAGCTAATTTAATGGAAAGAGAGGTGCATTAATAATTATCCAATATAATTGTTCTAGTCAAGGTATGTACATATTGGGAACAAAGTGTAATGGGAACAGAGACCAGAATATCTGAATTTGCCTGGGTTGGTTTTAGAAGTTTCCATGGAAAAATCACTTGAGCTAAGACTTTGTGAGTAAGCAGGAGCTTGACAGGTGAAGAGGTGCTGGTGTTGAGGTAGAAAGGAAAGGACGGATGTACTTTGGGGTAGTGTGTGGGTGGGGGGGTAGGTGGGGGCAGGAGAGAATGAAACAGATAAGGATGAGAAAAAACGGCAATTCAAAGGAAAGCTTGGAAACTTCCCTTTCTTTGGACTCAAAAAATACAGGGTAAGAAATGACTTCAGTTAAATACCTAAAAAGCTCTGCAATTAAAGTTTCAGAAACTGCAGAACAAATATAAGTAGGTATAAAATGAATATAAAATATTATTTATGTTTATGGAGCTTTACAATAAATTAATTCTCTAATCTTCATTTTCAATTTTCAATTTTTGCTTGTGTCTATTTTTACTCATTCTTTGCTTCAATATATTGAGTTCTATACATTAAGTCCTTATAGGATCATTTCTATCTTAATAAAGACCAAATTTTACTTTTAAACTTAAAAAATTACTTAAGGAAAAAAATTAAAACATACTGCCGGCATGCTATAATCACTTTGAAATCAGCTGAACTGCTTTAGTAATTTGATTTCTGGTTGAAATTGCATAGTTCATCAAATCATAAGCTAATTAGAGTGTTATATATTAGTGTTTCTTATTGGTTGAAAAATTGTCATCATGGTGTAATGAGCTGTAATGAGTTATTAAACATTTATGCCTTTGAGCTAAACCACCTTTTATAGTTGCCTTGAGCTATTTAATACTCTCACTGTCAGTTTAATGGGCAGTGGCTCTGTCCTTTGATTGGTTATTTTGCTGAATTTCTTCAGGGATATGTATTGAACAAATGATAAGGACTAAGTTTGTGTTCTATTTCAGGTTCTTGTTGATTTCCAACTTAATCAATGTGACAAGAGTCCCTTGTTTATGTATGACCTAGATTCTTTAAATTTGTTGAGAATTGCTTGGAGCCCAGAATTTAGCTTTTCAAACTTTAGTTTACTTTTGGTAAAATAGGGGCTGTGCAGAATAAATGGAGACGTTAGATCAGATCAGTGATTCCTAATGCTGCTTGCAGGTAACAATCCCCCAGCGGGGGTGATCAATGTGGCAGCCTTGAGCCCTTTGACAGAGATTCTAGTTCTTCAGGTCTGGGGTCAGTCCTGGACATTTTTTATCATGCTTTCCTGATGATTCTTGGGGTGGTCCGCTGAGCATGAGAAACTGTTGAACTAATATTGCATTTTTAAGACAGCAGAGCTGCTGGCTGTGACCTGTTAGTGCAGAGGTTGGGCTGCTGTGTTTTTATAAATACATTTTATTGGAACACAGCCATGCTTGTAATTTGCATATTGTCTATGACTGCTTTCCTGCCACAGTGCAGAGTCTCAAGCAGAGCTGAGACCACGTGGCTCACAGAGCCAAAAATATTTACTATCTGGCCTTTTTGAGAAAAAGTTCACTGACCTGTTCATTAGTGGGTTATGAAGTCATTTTAATATGTTGCAAAAAGCATTTTAAAAAGCAAAAGAGAACATACTAAAGCACACTGCATGTACATAAGTGTTTTATTAAAGTTAACATAAAAATGTAAGCCTATATGTATATGTGTATCTACATATATACACATATATATGTAGATATACATATATATTGCTGCATACTGGGGAAATGTATTTCCTCACTATGGGTAGCAGTCAAAAAAGCTTAAAAAAATTAAACATTATGATCTAAGGTGCCTTTGTGGACTCTTAGTTGCTGGGGTGCCATGGCAACACGGATTTGGGTGAAAGGGAGGCGGGGCTGGGAGAGATGTGCAGAGAACGTGCGCGTTCTTGACTCATACTGGTTCTTGGGGCTGCTTCATGCTTAGTGAGTCAGTGTTACTCCTCTGGAAGGGTCGTGCTCAACCCCACATTTATCCAAAATGTCAGTGCCAGAGTAGAAGCAACTGGAGTTGTGTAGAGGGTGTGAGGATGTTTCAAATAGGGCTAAACTGAACTTATGCGGTTGTTGTGAGGATTAAAGGTACACACAGTGCCTCAAGTTATGAAGCATGCCCCCCCAAAGGAAGTCCTATACAATGCTAGGATGCTACTTCTTTTTCTCCATAGCTGTTCCTTCTTGTGGCTGGTCCCCACATCCCAGCCTTGCTTTGGGACAAGCTCCCGAATGTTACCCCCCACAGCAGATTGTCACAGTTGTAAGTGCACCAGTGATGGCACAATAACTAACAAAGACAAACACCAGGGCCAGAGCTAAAGAAGGAAAATGGGATTCAGATCCCTGAACTATTGGGACGACTTTTATTTCCAAATTAATAATAACACTAGTAAAAATATTAAACAGTGCCTGACAGGTGGTGGCACAGTGGATAGAGCATCGACTTAGGATGCTGAGGTCCCAGGTCAAAACCCCGAGGTCACTGGCTTGAGTGTGGGCTCATTTGGCTTGAGCACGGGTTCACCAGCTTGAATGTGGGGTGCTGCCTTGAAGCCCAAGGTCGCTGGTTTGAGCAAGGGGTCACTGGCTCAGGTGGAGCCCTGCCCTCCCCACCCCCAGTCAAGGCACACATGAGAAGCAATCAATGAACAACTAAAGTGCCACAAGCACAAGCTGATGTTTCTTATCTCTTTCCCTTTTTGTCTTTCTTTCTCTCTCTCTCGCAAACAGAAAAAATAATAAACAGAAAAATTTACTGTATTTAGATTTTCTCAAAGAAAATTCTAATTTTCTAGCACTATTATAGCCTGAATGTTTGGGTCTTCCCCCAAATTCATGTTGAAATCCTAACCCCCAATGTGATGGCATTAGGAGGTGGGGCCTTTGGAAGATGATTAAACCATGAGAGCAGAGCCCACAGGGATTAGTGTCCTTATAAAAGAGATTCTAGAGAGCTCCCTAGCCCCTCCCACCATATGAAGACACAGAGACAAGATGGCTACAAACCAGGAAGTGGGCTCTCAGAAGACACCAAATCTCCTAGTGCCTTGTTCATAGACTTCCCAGCGTCCAGAACTGTAATAAATACATTTCTGTTGTTTAAAATCCACCTAGTCTATTGCATTCTGTTATTAGCTGTCCAGAAGGACTAGGACAGACTATAAACTGTTAGCTGCCCATTTTGGCGAATGGGCCTTCTTATTAATCAAGAATGATCGCTAAGTAAACAAACTACTACTTAAAAAATATTAGAATATAATAAAATATAATTTGCATTCTAAAGTAAAAGTAATGCAAATATGATACAGAAAGTCCCTTAGAATCAGGAAGTACATCAGAAGCATGGAGATGCGTAAAAGTCTTGACTGATAGTGATCAACTTTTATTTATTTATTTATAATTTTTCTGAAGCTGGAAACAGGGAGAGACAGTCAGACAGACTCCCGCATGCGCCCGACCGGGATCCACCTGGCACGCCCACCAGGGTACGATGCTCTGCCCATCCTGGGCGTCGCCATGTTGCGACCAGAGCCACTCTAGCACCTGAGGCAGAGGCCACAGAGCCATCCCCAGCGCCCGGGCCATCTTTGCTCCAATGGAGCCTTGGCTGCGGGAGGGGAAGAGAGAGACAGAGAGGAAAGCGCGGCGGAGGGGTGGAGAAGCAAATGGGCGCTTCTCTTGTGTGCCCTGGCCGGAATCGAACCCGGGTCCTCTGAACCCGGGTCCTCTGCACGCTAGGCCGACGCTCTACCGCTGAGCCAACCAGCCAGGGCTATTTATTTTTTATTTTTTATTTTTATTTTTTTTCTGAAGCTGGAAACGGGAGAGACAGTCAGACAGACTCCCGCATGCGCCCGACCGGGATCCACCTGGCACGCCCACCAGGGGCGATGCTCTGCCCACCAGGGGGCAATGCTCTGCCCCTCCAGGACATCGCTCTGCCGCGACCAGAGCCACTTTAGCGCCCGGGGCAGAGGCCAAGGAGCCATCCCCAGCACCCGGGCCATCCCCGCTCCAATGGAGCCTTGGCCGCGGAAGGGGAAGAGAGAGACAGAGAGGAAGGAGGGGGGGGTGGAGAAGCAAATGGGCGCTTCTCCTATGTGCCCTGGCCGGGAATCGAACCCGGCTCCCCTGTACGCCAGGCCGACGCTCTACCACTGAGCCAACCGGCCAGGGCCAGTGATCAACTTTTAATGGATGCTGACTAATAAGTTTTTGGATTTTTTTTAGTTGAAACTCTGGTTCATTTGTTTCCTAATTTGGTTAGGACTCTGCATATTTTTCCTTTATGTTTATATATACTGCTAGGGGATATTTCAAAACGACTATGAAGCGATAAAATATCCCCTAATGTTTGTGAGCAGTGTACACTCAATTTCAGGATTGGAAGGGACCCCAAGGTCCTACTGTCTTCTAATCTGAAGCTTGAATTACTTCTATTTATTCAACAAATAGATATTGTGCACATACCATGTGCCAAGCACTGTTCCATACACTGGAATAAACACGAAAAAAAATGTTCTTCCCACACAGAGTCCACATTCTCTCCGCCTCTGCCTGAACCCCTCCCAAAAGGGAGCTCATTCTGAGACAGCCCAGTGTATCTATCCTTAGATGTGGCAGGTGTTCCTGTCAATTTCACTTCTTTATCTCATTTAGAAGTAATGCAAACCTAACTCCCTAAGACAGTCCCTCAAGTGTTTGAAGGCAGTTCTTAACTGTCCAATCTCACTTCCACCTTTACCCCCACTCCTCACGCCTGATTTTCCTCTTTTCAAGCTAAAAGTCCTCCTTTCCCTCAACTATCCCTCCTGGGGCAGCTGCTTGCCCCATTCTCCACTGAATGATAATGTTCTTACAGAAGAGGGCCTTATCTGTCATTTACTGGGCTGTTACCTCTCAGCTCCAAACACGCCCTTTGATACTCTGCTCTGTGATGCTGGGGGTGGGGCCTCACTTGCCAGAGCGTGTTTCCTGCCTTTTCTGCCATTGGGGGCACAAGAGGGAAACCGGAAAGCAGGAGAAAGAACTCACTCTTCCTGTTTGCTCACTGTTGCTGCGGCGTTGCCTGGGCACTGGTTCTCCCCGGCAGAGGGCAGCTGACCCTCCCAGCACCAGCTTCAGTACACCATCTCCCAAAGGCACCATCTGGACAGCACTCAGCTCCAAGGAGTCCCTCTCCTGAGCTCCTGGGGACCTTTCCGTACAACTCTGTCTTCTCCAGTGGCTGAACCCACCCGCTGAGACCTCCCAGACCGGCACTGCCTTCCATGCCTCTCTCCAACATGGTCCTGTGTCCTACAGACATCCTACAGTGACCTTAAACCCATAATGCCTGAATCTGACGTTGGTATTTTCCTTTCTGGTTGCTGGAAACCTGGAATTCTTTTTTCTTTCTTCATCTATAGCCCATCTCCACATGCAGGCCATTTACGTCTCAGCATTTCCCAGATCTGTTTCCTCTTCCATTACCATTAAAACTGCCCTGAAGAGATCCCCACCATCTCCTGCTTTGACCTCTTCAACAACCTCAAGCTGATCTCCCCGTCTTAAGCCTTCTGCAATTCACTCTTACCAGCAGAGGTCACTTATCTGTCCAGGTCTCAGACCTGATTGCACTGACCCGCCTTTGCTACTCAAGTTCCCTCCTGAGTCCCTTGCTGGACTGGACTTCCAGCTGTCAGCAGCACCCAGCTGTCCCCGCCACGCTGTTCCACCGTCGTCCCTCGCACGGTCACCCCTGCATCTCACATGCATACTTTGCCTGGTAAACAGCCTTAAAACTCTACTCAATGTCACCCATTCAGGAGGATGCCCCTAAACCTCCTCCTCCACATCCTCCCTTCCTCTGTGGTCCCCATATCCCGATGTAATTGGTGGCATGTCCTTGTCATGCACACAACAATCTGTGTTATAATAATCTTTCTTCTTCACTAGGTGGTAATCTCAAAGGGCTCTTCATAGATGATTACTACTGGAGGTGATACCTGTCACATTTGGTCCCTAAAACAAGTGTTTAATGGTGAACTTTGAGGACTCATTAATATAAGAATAAACCAAATTATGTTTTACCATTAAGAACTCCATCAGATGGGGCAATACTTAGCAATAAATAGAAAGGACCCATTGATACACTGTAACAATTAGGATGAAATCTCTAGGGACTTAGGCTAAGTGAAAAAAAGTCACAAACTTAATAAAAAACATTTTTAAAGTGAGAATTTACAGAGTGAAGATAGACTAGGAGTTGCCAGGGTAGAGATGGGTGGGAAACAGGTATGGCTACAAGAAGGTAACATGAGGGGTCCTTATTGTGGGTCCTTGTGGTGACAGAACTGTTCAGCACCATGATTGTCTCCATGTCGATATCCTGGTCATGATATTGTACTACAGGTTTGCAAGATGGAAAATGGGTAAAGGGTACACAAGATGTCTCGATGTATTATTTCTTACAACTGTATGTGAATCTACAATTATCTCAATATAAAAAGCTTAATAAGGCCCTGGCCGGTTGGCTCAGTGGTAGAGCGTCGGCCTGGCATGCGGAAGTCCTGGGTTCGATTCCCAGCCAGGGCACACAGGAGAAGCGACCATCTGCTTCTCCACCTTTCCCCCTCTCCTTCCTCTCTGTCTCTCTCTTCCCCTCCTGCAGCCGAGGCTCCATTGGAGCAAAGATGGCCCAGGCGCTGGGGATGGCTCCTTGGCCTCTGCCCCAGGCGCTAGAGTGGCTCTGGTTGCGACAGAGCGATGCCCCGGAGGGGCAGAGCATCGCCTCCTGGTGGGCAGAGTGTCGCCCCTGGTGGGCGTGCCGGGTGGATCCCAGTTTGGCGCATGCGGGAGTCTGACTGTCTCTCCCTGTTTCTAGCTTCAGAAAAATACAAAAAAAAAAAAAAGCTTAATAAAAATAATATTTCTCATCAGAAAGAACAGAGACTTCACACATTGTCCAAATGCATTCTTTTTATTTGACAAAGAGGATCTCAAGGCAGTGCCTTTTGGAAAAGGCATCTCTCATCATCATGTACATGGGGATCACCCATTACTCTCAGCCAGCCAAGTACAAAAATACACACAGCAGTGACTTCCGTACAATAAATACATAATCATGCATCCCACAATAAAAGGCACGGAAAACTGGTCACTTAGTAGTCATAAAAATTGCTAGCTACATTATTAATAAAGCTATCCAAATTATCTGTATAAGGAACTGTAACAATATATTCCAAAGGTGAAAACATAAAACATCTTTAAAATAGTATGCAATAAATATCTCAATTGGTATATATTTAAAAATTATGCCATTGTAAACAGCATGTAAACAAACAAAACTCATGTTTTCTTACCATTATTAAAAGTAATTAGAGCCAAAGTTATAACCTCTGCTCTATCAGGTATATTTCACCAGCAAGTGTGCTAAGCAGTTAAAAGTTTCACTCTTTTCTGCAGCAAACAGAGCCCATTCTGTAATAAATAGACATCTGCATCTCTCAGATACAGTACAATTTCAAAAAAGACTGCCAAAATGTAGTAAACTCTTAACTATAGATAATACAGCAATGGCTAAATCAAAACTATCCCATGTTAAGGTCTAAAGGAACTCAACTGCTATGTTTCCCATCTCATAAAAAGAAGGCAACTAGTTACTGAGCACTTTTATGAAAAGGTAAAATCAATACGCTGAACAGAAAGGTAAGGTGTCTGTCTAGCTTTCTGAGCCTCCTTCTTTTGTGGACCCTTTATAACGTCCGACAAAGAGTAAAGCTGTATCAAACTAAGACTTCTTTTGCTAGAGAATAGAAATGGTTGATACTTTGTGTGCTGGTGGGAAATGGTGACTTCAAAATCTGCCTATCAAAATGGAAATATACACATAAGGTTTTTCCCATCCTTACTGACTATAAAGGGTAGTTTTTTTCCTTCTCATAAAGGAACCCTATTGCCTTACCATCAATATATATTTAGAGTTCTCAAAACTAAAAAAAAAAATTGTTTCATCTACACATCAGTGCATTTTGGCATATAAATCCAATTAGTATATTTACTGTATGCTTAGTTAAGTGTGCTACCTGTTAAATATTACTTCCTACTTGCCAATAAAAATAATTGAGGTGGAAACATTAACCCATAAATTCAAAAGGAGCCTTTTATACCAGAAGCATTATTTTATGTTTCCCCTCTACTGTGGGTCTGCAACACATACCTCATATATATTTTGGTGTATGTGTCATTAATAGGGACATATGCCTTTCTAGAATGGACTTGAAAATTAACTCCTGTTCTAAAAATCTATGTCTCATGGATCACACATAGCCCCTATGGCTTTGGAAATGGGGTTCTATATGTTTGAGGAAAGCACTTGACAAGTGATGGGCCCAATTATTTATGGTGGACCTAAGAATATAAAAACTGTAGACACAAAAATCAGATTACTTCTTTAAGATGCAGGATTTGTTAGTTTGTTTGTTTGTTTTTTGTTTTTTGGTGTGGAAGGAGACCACTGCTCTGAAATACCGAGAACTACTTGAATTAACAAATAAGCCCTCCCAATTTATTAAGTGGGCTATAGAAAAATAATTATGAAAACAATGAACTCTACAAGATAAGAGCTATGTCTTATTTTATTTGTATCCTCAGCATCTAATCAAGAACAAAACAGGAAGAAAAATATCTACTTAATGTGGGTAAAGGAAGAGGGTAATTTAATTATATGGAATTTTGGACTAATATTTAATTTTAGAAATTATTAACTTTAAAGAGCTTTTTGTGTTAAACTTAACCATAATTTGGGGACACAGTTGAAAGGCTTTATAGACTCATCAAAGTCTATAAAGAAGTAACAAACAAGTCTTCTTACATTTGCATCAGAAAAAATGAAATAGTTATTCGCTATAAATGACCTGAAACCACATAAATTCCGTCAATATCTCTGGCCGAATATTATTTTTAAAGAAAATTTCACTTTCTTTTTTGTTTTCTATTCTTTGTGAGGTCTCATTATTTTGTGTTGCTAATCAGTGTATGTCTTTATATAGATTGTATACACCAAATTTCTACAAAAAACAAAGATAATCTTTATGGCAGGGATACTTATGAATTACAAATACGAATTGGGCAGTTATGTGAAATTTGATAAGCCTCATATTTAGACGCAAATATTCAGAATTTGTAAATATTTCTGATGAACAGCTAGTGAATGATTGCCTTCATACAGTAACTGCTCCTCCCTGCCTTTCCCTTCTGTTCATTTCCCAGAGGTATGGATACACACATAGCTCATGTGGACTGTAAGAGAAGTCTACATTCTCATTTGTGAAAGTATAAAACTATAGAAATGTTGGGTTCTATATTACCGTCATTCATTCAAAACCAGTTATTAAAGTCCTACTATGTGCTAGCTAGACAGGGATACTACAGAGAGAGAGAGAGAGAGATAAATTCAGTGCAGGGCAAGGTACTGAATTTATTAAAATGTGTTGTTATTTTAACAGAAAAAGTTTCAAGATTCTGTAGGGCATGGTTGAAACACTTAATTGGGGGAGTGTGAACAGAGTCCTGAATGAGTTGACCTATGGTATGGGATTATGCCAAGGCACTAAATTGTGACAGTTTCAAATTCTGGGATTAAAAAGATCTCTAGAGGCAATGGTGAGTGAGGATGCTTTAATAAAAAAAAAAAAGGTGGAAAATGGGACGAGGATGCTAGAAAAGATGCTAAAAACTCAAGGTCACAGAGATCTTTATCTACCATGCTGCAATGGTAGGTTGCTATATTGTCCAGAAAGGAGTGTATTTAACAACATTTAGCAAAGTGATGCCATGCAAATTTGTGTCTTAGAAAGACCACTCTGTCAACCATGTGAAGACAGGTGGGACGATGAAGGTAGGAAGATTGGTTGCTGAAAAACAGAAAAAGCACAGGAGAGAAAAATGATGAAAGTTTGTACTGATAAAAGCAACTGAATTATCACTTTACTACAATTAGAAATAGACCATAAAATGCCAATTTAATTTTAGAGACAATAACTGAAATATGCAATACTGAAAAAATTTTGACATGTAAAATGCTTTAGTTTACATATCCAAAATCAACATTAGGATTAAGCATTTGTTTTGTTCCATATTTTAGTTTATGAGTTTCTTGGCAGAAAACTATAATCACATAATGTTGCTACGAAAATGATGTCATCTCTCGAAAGCTTTCAGGAGCTTTTCAAGTAAAAGGAGAAGAAACAGAAGAACTGCTCAAGTTTGCAATCTTTCCAGCCTCAACATTATGTACATTACATCAAAATCTGCTGCACCACTGAAATTTGTAAATAGGTAGGCTCTAAATAAAATTATAGTTGATTTTGTTTATACAAAGGTCAACTGTGTATCCATCCAGTCACTGCGGGGAAGCAAATTCTCAGAAAAATGATTTCTTCCTTTCACTATACCAAGTCATACCAGAATCATTGATTAGAGATCTGTCATTATGAAAATTAAGTTGTGTTATTTAGACAGATCAAAATACTATGTGAGTAAGTTTTGATTCAATCTTTTCCTTTATGTTATACAGCTTACATATTTTCTGGGGAGAGGGATGTAACAGGAGCTCCAAGTTCTCATATTATGCTATAATAAATACCAACAAGCCCAGTAGGGGCCGATGTTCTGCCCTTGCTCATTGCAACTGGAGCCACTCTAGCACCTGAGGCAGAGGCCA
This sequence comes from Saccopteryx bilineata, assembly GCF_036850765.1. Classification (NCBI taxonomy): domain Eukaryota; kingdom Metazoa; phylum Chordata; class Mammalia; order Chiroptera; family Emballonuridae; genus Saccopteryx; species Saccopteryx bilineata. The sequence goes on along the minus strand of NC_089495.1, from coordinate 101,385,221 downwards.
TTGAACCATCTTCAGCACCCGGGGCCAACCTGCTCCAATCAAGCTTTGGCTGCAGGAGGGAAGGAGAAGAGAGAGAGAAGCAAGAGGGGGAGGGGTGAAGAAGCAGATGGTTGTTTCTCCTGTGTCCCCTGACCAGGAATCAAACCTGGGACATCCACACACCAGGCTGACACTCTACCACTGAGCCAACTGGCCAGGGCCAAGAAATCTTAACTATCAGATAGTAAATGAATTCAAATGTCAGGTAAAAATAAAAGCAATGTTCATTTAGCCTCATCTATATTAAATGATTTTGACTTGGTTATTTTAATTTTATTTCCCTTAATTGTACTCAGATTTCCTTTAAGGTAATAAGGCAATCTCTAGCTTAGTTTCTTTACAGGAAGTTTTGAAGGTATTCTGCTTCTTTAGGGAGTTCATTCCCCAGCCAGAGAACACAACCAGTTATCCACACCTGGGATCAAATAGCAAGGAAACCATTTAGAATTCATTTAGTAGAGGGAGGACGTGACGTCACAGGGTACAACAAGGTGTGGGAGTCCTGTGTTCCATTCTTTAACTGGTTTAAAGAAACATTTTCAAAAAAGAAAAAAACAAAGAAAATGAGGGAGGGAGGGAGGGAGGGAGGGAGGGAGGGAGGGAGGGAGGAAGGAAGGAAGGAAGGAAGGAAGGAAGGAAGGAAGGAAGGAAGGAAGGAAGGAAGGAAGGAAGGAAGATGTTTCTCTTTAGGGAGTTAATATTTTTAAAAAGTGAAGGTTTAATTTAAAAATATTCACTACTGTAAAATGATTGTTTGGAGTAGGTGTTGAAAAAAAATACTACTACATTTTTTAAGATTTTAGAAGTAAGTTTTTAGTGTATCCTGAAATGAACAATATGAACCTGTAGTACACAGGTGAAAATGCCTATAACCTACCATGGAACCGACAGTACTAATGTTACTTCTTGCATTTTCAAACTGAACATCAGGGGATATTAATTTGGAATTTTAATTTTCAAGCTATAGTCTTATAAGCTTTTCTTTATACCTCAAATGACAGTGGGAAAGAAATAGTAAATTTAGGTATGATTCATGCTTACATAATTCTTTTTGCAAAAGAAAAATTCCCAAGTGCTTATAATAAATAATATTGTGTGCTTTCTCTAATTGGGAAAACTGAGGCACCAAAACACAAAGTTTGCAGAAAGGACACTGTAAGCCAGTGCCAAAGTCAGTTATGGAACCCAGCACCTAAACCATATTTCCATCTCCAGAACCACAGAACTCAGCTATGTGTAATATTATAAATTTTAACATTTTTCTGTTTCAAAAGGAAGGAAAATCATTGCTAAAAAGTTGAACACTTAATAAGTTCATAAAAATCTTTTCAGTCTGAATGGTCTGGTCTGATCTCTGTTTACCAGAGTTCTTCTCTAGGAACTAGCTAAGCCCTTCGGACTAGTTCTCTCTACACCAGTCACTAGGTTGAGAAAGCAGAGACATTGCCTCATGTAGGATATACAAAGGATCAGATTGTCCAAACGACCTGCGTAACTGACTTCTAAACTCCCCCAGTAGAATGGGCCCCCTGAAGTCACTGGTTACTTTGAGAAGGTACGGCTACAGTCTCACAGACTTCACAAGGCTGACATTTTTTGTTGTTTCTGTGGTATTGTGTCTACTCTATATCTCATACATGTTTTGTGCTTCTATAATAGAAGGGAAAAGATAACTGCATTCAAACTAGTTCCAAATCTTTCCAAAACAACTCAAGCTTCTTTTTCTTTTCACATCCATATGCAGTTTCTCATATCTTTTCTTTTTTCCTGCCTTCAATAATTGCTTGTAAAACAGAGAAAATTGTCTTTAAAAATTATAATAAACTAATTCTTAATCTCTTACTATAGTTCTTAAATAATTCACAATTTATCTACTGTTTACATTATTGAACAATTGAACTTAGGGCCACTAAAGTGACTTCTTTGGTATACAACACTGCCTCACATTGAGTCAGAACAGTTTTATTTTCTTCCTTGAAGACGTGATTTTATTCTGTGTGGTATGTTGTGTCATTGTATTTTATGTTTTTAGTTTTTTAAACAGTTGACTAAAAAATACTTTTAAAACAAAAAATAATTAAGAACTCAATTAAAATCCCATTAATTTAACTGACAGAAACAAACCATCATCCACCATGGTTACTATTTGTAAAGTAGCCCAGATTCAAATGCAATCATGTATATATTTAAAATATATACCCCGAACCTAGACCTAGCTGCTTAGAGGTATGTGTTATTTTGGGGTTCAAGAGTCTTAATGTGCATGTGAAGTGTTATAGTGGCAGTATAATCACAGAGATCTCTTTTACAACAAAAATTGAATTTTTACTACAGAGAAGTTCTGACTTGAAGATCACATATATACATATTGATGAAAAAAATAGAAGAATGAGTCCCTTGGCTACATTAAGTTCTTAATAGTGATTTCATTTTGGCTTTATGCCTTTTTCTGTATTTATTTTAAACATAAAAATTACCTTTTGATGAAGTCCCTATTACTATTCAGTTACCTATAATAGTAGAGAATACCATTTTTTTACAAGAAAAATAATCGGGCATCTGTTTGGCAGAAATGAGTACTTCAAGTATGCAACTAAATCATTAACAGAGCTAGTACACGCTTAAGCAACAGCAGTAACAAGAATGAGACTATGCATTTTGTATAAAGGTTAAGTTTCACAACATAATAAATAAATGCACTGATTTATACAACTTGTGAAAATGTACTAATGGTTACAAGTAATACTGTCTATTGTCGGCTTTGCTGATTCAAAGGTAAAATTCTTGCCTCCAAAGCCACAGAATACACAAAGTTGGTTTGTAATGAAATATTTTATCTGCCAAACATCCAGCAAACTAAAATATGTCTTGGCAGTTTGAATAAACAGCATGATAATTATTCTGGTACAAAAAGATAAGAAAAATTTTAATATGAAAATGAATAAAACCAGTAAGAGGAAAAGCCTTCTGTATAAATAGACATTTTAACATAAAAGCGAGACTTTTATCTCACTTACAAGGAAGAAAAAAATTTGATACAACTCTCTTAAAGATCTGAAAATAATTACCATATATTTCCCAGCTCTAGTCAAATATATTACTTCAATTTATTAGTCATCTTCAATATACAATATATAACTCACAAAACTGGGAATGTTACAATACCAAAACCTTTCACAGCACTAGTTACCAGTTACCAGAACTGTAAGAAATCTTTAGTTACAAATCAGCTTGATACTTAGAATATAGAAATAGAGATGGCTAAGCTGTGGTAAACAACAGTGCAATCAACAGTAAGGACCACACAATACTGTATATCCTTCTTCCTTTGTAGCTTGTATATCTAACTGCATTATTCTACCCCAATGGCATCACTAACTGAGTATAAAACTTATTTTATACATTTTTAAAGTAACCCTATATTCCTTTAACTTTGGCTAATTTACTCTTGAAATGCAGTTCGTATGAAATATACTATTAATAAATTCCTATAAAATGAATAACTTGTAGCTGAAATGAAATATTTTATGTAAAGTTTTTAGAACTTTTAAGTTGTGGCTTGGTTTCTATTTTTCCAACTAAAACTTGGAAGGGGGTAACAAATTAAGAGAGGAGATATAAATATATGTAAATAGGATATCTTAGTTACATAAAGGAAATTAATCTGTTCACTTATGTTAGTAATATGATTTTTTTAAAACATTGTTACTGAATTTAATGCAGTCTCAGTTACTGTTAAACTTCTTTTCCTAAAATAACAGAAAGTATACAAATAGGTACAGTCCAGCTGTCTTTTATCTCACTGTTCTAATAATAAACCTTTACAGTTTTTATTATTCTAACAGAAATAGCTCTAAACAAAACTTGGAGAAAACAGTAGAGAAAAGATCAATCAAGATGAAAAATTAGTGCTTTGCTTATTATAAAACCAATAATCATGGCCTTTTTAAAGTTTTGGTCATTTTATTAGGAAGGCATCCTATTGCAAAGGCAACATACTGCCCATGTGAGAGAGAAAGCCTGTTCTGCAGCAGTCACTGGGGGGCTGACATAGCAGAGACAGGACCCAGGCTGCACTACGCTTGGCAGGGGGTGGCGAGCAAGAACGAGAGGCCTGGCGCCCGAGCACACGGGACCTGTGGGGAGGCTATCCCACTGTCAAACAGCTAAGGAATCCTCACCTCTCACTCTTTTCAGCTGATTTAAAGAACTTGATGTTTTAAAACTGCCACTTGTATCATCAATCTCTAAACCCACTGTTTTATCCAAATTTCATTTGAAAAATGCAGAGTGCGTTTATTTGGGTGGGGGAGGTCAGGAGAAATCCTAGATATCAAGGTTGAGAGAGGAAATATTTTTATAGTTTTAAAATATAAAGAATTCACATCTATATACCACAAAAGTCCAATATGTGGTCAGCTCAGCCAGAGATAATAGATGACTTACTTTAGAAGGATGTACAGAAGTTTCCACTCTAATTTTCTAAGCCATGGCTTTGCATGACTATTTTCTTCCTCAATTCCTGTTAAAATGACTTTCATGAAAAGTAAAGCGACTAGTCCCTTCTTTATTCACAAAAATTAGCTAAAGGATCTATCTCTAGGCAGCAATGTTTTGGTAAATTATATCAATACGTAAAAACTAAGTGAAGGATTATTGACAATAAGTCGTTGGGAAAGATGTTATTAAAGAATCAAAAAATTTGCATTTTGAGTGTCAAGAATATGATACAATATTTTTCAGGCACTGTTTTAAGGAATGACTAGCTATCTGAAAATCAAGAGAAGTTAGCATAAGAAAAACAGATATAGTCTAGCAAACATGCCTTTCTTGAGGACTTTAATGACACATTCTATTTATTTGCAATTTGGGGGTTTTTCATGCCTAGTGATTCATTTAATGTGTGTGTGCCACTGTGTCCTCAAGTATGAATATGTCAACAGGATAATCTACTGATAAAGAGAAAGTGAAAGTGTACACATTGTAGGAGACTGACCCAGTCTTAACTTATCTCAGTACACAGTCTTCTGAAATATTTCCCGTGAACAAATGAGAATGCCACACGAGCAACAAACAGAGTGAGTGTAGATTGTTAGGGACTAAGCTGTGGGGTGAGGGGCTGGAGAGAGGCCAGCTGTGTTGGTGAGCCAATCTCCTGTGTTCCACCTTTGCTACCAAAATAGAATCACTGGGTGGGTAGGGCTCAGTTAGAACCAGAATTAGGGCTATGAATTGAGAAGAAAACTCAGTCAGGGTGATAAAAGAGTTTCAACTAATTTCTGGGATTAGCTGGAGAAGTGATATGAAATGATAGATTGCAGGGTGAGCTATTCTGGGCACCTTCTGAAGACATCTGAACAGGAGAGACAAAGTGTATTTAGGCCAGTGAAAAGGACCTGACAAGCCTTGTTAAAAGGTTTTGATTCAGTAGGTCTGGAGTAGGCCTAAGCCTCTGCATTTTTATAAGCTCCCAGGTGATGAGAACGCTGCTGGTCTATGGACCACACTTTGGGTAGCAATGCTCTACCAATGCTATCCAGTAGAGTGTTTGCAATGATGTAAATGTTCAACATCTGTACTGTCCACTATGGTTACTGAGCACTTGAAATGTGGCTAGTGCAATCGAGAAACTCACTTTCTATATTAATTGAGATTGAAATAGTCACATGTGGCTAGTGGCTACGATATTGGGTCGCACAGATCTAGACATTCACAGGCCACCTCTTCCTAGTCATAGCAATATACACCAGCCATCCCCAAACTACGACCTGCGGGCCACATGCGGCCTCCTGAGGCCATTTATCTGGCCCCCACCGCACTTCTGGAAGTGGCACCTCTTTGATTGGTGGTCAGTGAGAGGAGCACTGTATGTGGTGGCCCTCCAACGGTCTGAGGGACAGTAAACTGGTCCCCTGTGTAAAATGTTTGGGGACCCCTGATATACACCATAGTCTCAAAGTTATCTAATCCACTCAGATTAGCAAGTTACCTTTAATAACCTGCAAACTATAAAATTAGTTTCTTTAAATTGTTTTCTTCCTAAAACTTGGCTAGCTGACCCACAATGAGTGCTAAGGTGGGGACAACTGATGAGGAAAGGGCAGTCTATGGCAGTGACAATCTGAGCAGCCATCCCTGTGGTGGGCACGTGGAAAACAGGAGCTAGGAGGTGGCTCAGAAACCCAGAAAGGGAGGTGGAGGGACGCGGGAGAGAAATCAAGTATATATTGAAATTTTAGTTAGGCTGACTCTGCCCTGTCCCTTCTTGAAAAGCAAGTGCTTCCTCAGGGCAATGAGATAAAAAGGAAACACAAGTTGGCTGTGATTCCTCTCCATCCCTCCAAACTAGCTGCAGGTGGAAGAGCCCAGCAGGGAGGAGAGGTGGCCCTCAGGGGCAGCAGGAGCAGCTGTGCTGCTGGCCTGGGTCACACACGGATCAAGGCAGAGGCCTCACCTGAACTGGGGCCGGATCCCGCAGAGTAATTTTGCTACCTTTTTTTTTTTTTGTAACTTCATCTATTCCAAGAAGCTGGTTCCTCTGTGGTACGGACAGGGACCGGAGGAGGCTCTGAGGGAACCACCCTAAGAACAGGTGTGAGTATAGTCATCTGGGTCCTACCTAGCCACACATAAACAAGGGTACAGGGAAATGTGCTCTCATTTAATAAAAAAAATATCAAAATGATCATTTTAAAGGATTTCCCTCATCCAAGAGCTACATACAGGAAAATTCTACCTAACTAAAGATTCCATGAACTGAAGTTTTACAGTATATATGAATGAGATGTTATCTAAGTGAAAAGTCAACATCAAACAACAAAAAATCCAATCATTGACATCTTATTCTTATATTCTGAAAATGTAATAGCTATAAAATCTTTCCTACTGGTAAAGGGGCATTTAGGGGGGAGTGAAAAATCAGTAAAAATTTTTATATTAATTCTTTCTTTTTTAGAATTCCTCACCTCCTTGCCCCCATCTCTCCCTTTTTGGTGGAGCTGAACAGGGACCTGTGGCCTCAGCAGATTCTGAGAACGTGGTGTCTTCTGCTTTGAGTTCACCAGGAAATGCCCAGAGTAGCAGGACACTGTGGAGTGGGAATGAGGAGTGGCTAAAAAGGAGCTAAAAGAGAAGACCTTTGATTTCTTAGGTGTGGATAACATTCAAATGTTAAGTGAATAGCTTTTTACCTTATTAAGCTACTTGATATACTTTTCTTTGAAAAATTTCTATTTATTCACAACTTAGGTAAAATATACAGTCAGACTCACTTGGGCAGGAACCCATCAAGTTCACCTATTTTTAAGATACCCAAATTTGGTGAATTTTGCTAGTAGTTAAATACTAAAGTCATAACTAAGAATAAAGTATCCATATTTATAATCCTTTGATATAATTAAATTATGTCTGACAACAGTTCATTTTAATGCTTTCCCATCAATGTTTCTCTTTAAGCATTCAGCAAACAGTTGTCTAGAAACTGTCAATGAGAGTATATTTTGTGATTATAAGTATGAATAGACATATAATGTATAAGTGTATATATACATATATATGTGTATATGCACATATGTGTGTATGTGTATCTGCTAAGCACCTAGAAGGCTACTTTATGAAAACTGTCACCACTGGGTGACACCCTGTTTACTTCTTTTATATAGAAGATTTTTAAATATTATAATTAAATTTTGGTACATAATATCTAAAGGAAGCTTATTTAAAGATTTTTGTGACTCTTTGATATGTATGCCTTTGGCTTTCAAAGATTTGATCATTGTAATCTTGACTCCTAATGATCTACACTCAAGTATAGTGGTTAAGAAAGAGGAAAATAATATCTACTTGATAGAATATAAGAATAATGTGACATAATGATCATAATGTAAAGTCCTTCAAAATTTTCTCTTTTTGGGAAGATGTGCATGTCAGGAGTAACTTTGGCTAGTAGGTGAATCTGAGTGAGCAATCAATATACTATACAAATCCAAGCTAAGACATTAAAGAAACTCCTGGATGCCAGCCGTCTACTATATACCGTATTTTTCGCTCCATAAGACGCACCTGACCATAAGACACACCTAGAGTTTTAAGGAGGAAAATAAGGAAAAAATATTCTGAACCAAATGGTGTGTTAAAATATTTAATAAAATATCGTATTTTTCACTCCATAAGATGCACAGGCATTTCCCTCTCCACTTTTAGGGGGAAAAAGTGCATCTTATGGAGCGAAAAATACGGTAATAAATGCAAGCACAGCATTTCCCTGGCTGGACAGCTCTGCTGGGTAGAGCCTCATTCTGAAGTGCAGAGGTTCCTGGTTCAATCCGCAGTCAGGGAATGAACAAGAACAGATCAATGTTCCTGTCTCCTTGTCTCTGTCTCTTTCCCTCCCTCTCTCTCAAATCAATAAATAAAAATAAAAAAAATGCAAGTACAGCATTAAATAATTACTAAATCGAAATGGAAAAATAAGAACAGTTGTGGGAATCTTGGTTTGGAAAGCACAATTAGTGTTGTTAGACAGCAGAACATGTAAATTTTATGAAAGTAACCAGAGAATTTTCTTAATGTGCACACCTATGTTTACGACAGGCTTCAAGAAAACTGGCTTGCACAAGATGTCTATCATTTGTTGATTATGGCACAGACACATTCACAAATTCTTAGATACAGAATATTTAGGCAAAGTCCACATCAAAGCACAGAAAAGTGCCTTTCGCTAACAAAAAGGTAGTTAGGTAGTAATAAATTAATTCCATTAAAACTGACATTAAAACTAAGTGTCACAACAAGAAAAGGACAATTCAGGCAGCAACATCGTGCATTAATATTTGCATTCATTCGCAGGATTTGAGGGACCTTTAACCATATTCTTTGACAACTGAGTAGTAGGAATCTGAGGTGATACCAATCCAATATTCAAAACACATCTTCATATACAGTATCTTCATCCCCTAACCAATGACTCTGAGGAAGAAGCCGATGCCTCAACTAACGAGACCCACGAAGTTTACCAAACACTGCTATGCAGTTGCAGAGTAAGAACTCTCCACCTGGCCAGGTTTAAGAAAAGTAAACAATTGGTAATACCACCTTTTCAACAATGCAATTGTCTCAAATTCTACTTACTCTTTTAGTAACATGAGCAAATTTGAACATGTTAGGTTTTCACAATAAGAAAAGGGCTTTGTGGAATGTATTTTTTGACACAAAGATATTTCCTAATACCTCAAATGAAAATTTTCACACACAACAAAATATAAAGCCATAGAGGTGCTTCAGTGGTGCTTACTGATCTAGGCAGAAAGCTACATGGACGCCGACTGCTTCCAAGGACTTTGTATTGAGTAGCAATTACTTCCCTACCAAGAAATAGCACCAACGTGATTACACCTCCAAATGGGGAGTGCTCCTTCCAAGCTCTTTAATTCCCTGGAGAATTCGCTTCACATGACCCACTTTCGGTATCCCCAGGTCCTAAACAAAATAAAAACAGGTAGAAAAAAAGAGAAATTTACTGCCAAGAAAAATATTAAATATTTAACTTATAATTAGCATCCACTTCATTTATTTTAGTTTCTATTCAATGATTCAGAAAGTGAAAGCTAGAAAAATAGGGTTATAAAACAAAAATAACCTGACATAGAAAAATTACCAACCAGTAAAAAAATAACATCCTATACAAACTCTTAAATGTAACATTTTCATAAATTATATTCAAAGGCAGTTCTTCAAGAGTCTAAAGTTTCTCTTTCTTCTTCTTCCTCTTCTTTTTTTTTTTTTTTCATTTTTCCGAAGCTGGAAACGGGGAGGCAGTCAGACAGACTCCCGCATGCACCCAACCGGGATCCACCCGGCATGCCCACCAGGGGGCGATGTTCTGCCCCTCTGGAGTGTTGCTCTGTTGCATCCAGAGCCATTCTAGCGCCTGAGGCAGAGGCCACAAAGCCATCCCCAGTGCCCGGGCCATCTTTGCTCCAATGGAGCCTTGGCTGTGGGAGGGGAAGAGAGAGACAGAGAGGAAGGAGGGGGGAGGGGTGGAGAAGCAGATGGGCGCTTCTCCTGTGTGCCCTGGCCAGGAATCGAACCTGGGACTCCTGCACGCCAGGCCGATGCTCTACCGCTGAGCCAACCCACCAGGGCCTTCCTCTTCTTTTTTTAAAGAAACACAGGTCCCAGGCCCTGGCAAGTTGGCTCAGCGGTAGAGCATTGGCCCCGTATGTGGAAGTCCCGGGTTTGATTCCTGAACAGGGCACAAAGGAGAAGTGTCACCTGCTTCTCTCCCCCCCCCCCATCTCTCTCTCTATTCTCCTCCCCTCCTACAGCTATGGCTTGGTTGGAGTCAGTTGGCCCCAGGCACTGAGGATGGATCCACTGCCTTTGCCTCAGGTGCTAAAAAATGGCTTCAGTTGCAACGGAGCAATGCCTCAGATAGGCAGAGCATAAACCCCTACTGGGCTTGCCAAGTGGATGCTGGTTGGGGCACATGCGCGAGTCTGTCTCCCTTCCTCTCAATAAAATAAAAAAATAAAAATAAAAAAAAGAAATACAGGTCCCGTCTGACCAGGTAGTGGCACAGTGAACAGAGCATTGCCCTGGAAGCTGAGAACCCAGGTTTGAAACCCCGAGGTCACTGGCTTGAGTGTGGGATCATTGACATATCCCATGGTCACTGGCTTGAGCCCAAAGGTCGCTGGCTTGAGCAAGGGGTCACAGGCTCAGCTGGAGCCCCCACCCCTCCGTCAAGGCACATATGAGAAAGCAATCAATGAACAATTCAAGTGCTGCAACAATAAATTGATGCTTCTCATCTTTCCTTCCTTCCTTCCTTCCTTCCTTCCTTCCTTCCTTCCTTCCTTCCTTCCTTCCTTCCTTCCTTCCTTCATTTCCTTCCTCTCTTGCTCAGTAAAAAAAAAGAAAGAAACACAGGTCCTTTTGGGATTTGAGAAAAGTGACGTGTGACATCTGGGCATCCACAATTAGTCTTAAGGCAACTCCATGTTTTCTTGATAAAATAAACGCAATACTGAAGTGTAAAAAATTTCTTACACATAGGTATCTGTGGGTTGATGTTTTTCTTCAAATTCTTTTTGGCTCCTTTCCCTTAGAACCCTGTTTCTTAAAGAACTATCTTTCAATACAGAACCAAGAATTCAATAGTTAACCTTCAGAAATGGATGATGATCAGAGTGTGTGGTACACAACAGGCACCTGGCAAATAAATCCCAGGTGCAGGGCTGACAAAACTCATCTAAGACAGCCACGGCCGTCACTCTCTAGAAAACTAAAGGAAAGGGGAAAGGCAAAGGTCTCCAAACATGGCAGCTTCTTTAAGTGTGAGGGGCCTCATATGTGAAGTGGAATAACTTATACAACAGAGAGTGTAAAATATTTGAGTATTAGTGAAATAAGTACTTCCAAAGCAGCCTACAAATAGGATAAGGAACCGCAAGATTATTTTTCTGAGAAGACAAAAATTCCAAACATCTCCTCTGTTTTGCAGACTATGAGCATTATTTACTTTTAAACTTTTAAATGAAATAGATAAAACTGTTTTACACACACGTGCGCTCACACACGTGCACACACACACGCAGTTTCTCTCATGTGCTTTATGAGCCAAGAATTAATTCTATAGCGGCAGTGCTGCTGAAGATTCTGAATCCTTCTGGAAAGTACTCTCACCACAGCCAGTGCTCTTTTAAAGCCTCAGATGATTTCAGGGTAAAAATTTTACAATATTTAACTGACCCTGAAAAATATGTTCTCATACAGCAAGCACCAGGTCATCCACAATCGGTCTTAAGGCAACTGTGTATTTCCTGAGTGTGTGCTAAAATAAAAAAAGCAAGGCAAAATCCTACAGGAAGGTACAAAACCAGTGCCTGCTGCCTAAATTTGAAACGTAAACACGCTTACAGTTGTAAACGTTCGGAATTTTTTATTTGAGTGGAACTTTTAATGCTTTTTATACAAAGGAATATTACTCGGCCATAAAGAATGAAATCTTACCATTTGCAACAGCATAGACAGACCTGGAGGGCATTACACTACGTGAAATAAGCCAGGCAGAGAAAGCCAAGTACCATATGATTTCACTTACATGTGGAATCTAAAGAACAAAATGAACAAACAAAACTGAAACAGACTCATAGACACAGAGAACAGACCAATGGCTGCCAGAGGGGACAGGGGTCGGAGAGATGGGGAGAAAGGTGAGGGGATCGAGATTGGCAGCTACAGACCAGGCATGGGGATGTCAAGTACAGCCTGGGAACACAGTCAGTGCTGCTATGCATGTATAACTATGTGTGATGCCAGATGGGTACTGGAAACACCAAGGAGAGCTCCTGGTGAAGTGTATGACTGACCACCAAGCTGTATGGACACCTGAAACTAATGCCAAATAATGTTGAATATAAATAGCAACAAAAAATGTTAAAATATATTACATTTTGAAAAAAATATATATTTATCACTAAATATTTTATTTTAGGGCATATGTACATTGTATTCTCAAGAACACACTTTGAACCTTGGCTGGGTAGTTCAGTTGGTTAGAGCATCGACCTGAAACTCAGCAGTTGCTGGTTCAATCCCTGGTCAGGGCACATACAGGAACATATCAGTGTTCCTGCCTGCTTTGCTCTCTCTAACACCAATAAAATAACAATAATAATAAAAGAATACAATGAATCTTTAGGAAGAACAGACTCTACTCAAAATCACTATTGTAGTGTAACGAGACGAATGTTTCCCACCGTACACTAAATTCTTAGCTATATTTTCTTTAGTTTGAGTTCAATACTTCCAGGAGTTAGGCTGTGATAAAGTTATGTCTTGACATTAGTTATATGTTTATTTTTTTTTATATTTATTATTGACTTTTGCTCTTTTTAGATGAATAGGCCTCAATTTGCAAAGGCATGCTTTGTAGATATCCAGTTATACTTCTAGACACAAACACAACCCCCCCAAATTAAATAAACAGACAAACAAACAAGCAAAACCAAAAACTAACCAAACAAAAAGCACCGTGTCTTTACTGTTTTCTTTGGTGTCCATCAGTTTTCCCTACTGTTTTACAGGAGAAAAAATAATGTAATCAGTTTGTCTATTAAAGCACATTAGAAGTTCTCCCTTTGCCACTTTTAGACTGTCAGGGTGTTATCTCTAGTTGTTTCGGTGATAAGGAAGTAATACATGAGCCAAGGTCTGGGCAGGGCTTAGATAGCGAGGGGCACGGGGACAATCATACCATCAGAGGGAACACTCCTAAGGTGAGAGCTGATTTTTTTTTAAGCCACTGAAACAAGGCCAGGGTAAATAAGAGATAGCCCAGCCAGGGGCTGGTGATTCCATCGCAGGCTGAATAAAGAGGCAGAACCTGTTGCCCTCACAAAGATGTGTCTTTATTCAAACAGAAACAAGAAGCCACTGGAAGGTTTTTTTTTTTAAGCAAAAGGTGATATGCCTGATGTTAAAATGATCACTGTGGTTGCAATGTGGATAACGGGGTGGAGAGAGCAGGGGGAGCAATGAGGGGCCAGGGGACAGCCGCCACCCCACACACTGTGGATAATGGGGTGGAGAGAGCAGGGGGAGCAGTGAGGGGCCAGTGGACAGCCCCACCCCACACAGTGTGGATAACGGGGTGGAGAGAGCAGGAGGAGCAGTGAGGGGCCAGAGGGCAGCCGCCACCCCACCCAATGTGGATAACAGGATGGAGAGAGCAGGAGGAGCAGTGAAGGGCCAGTGGGCAGCCGCCACCCCACACAATGTGGATAACGGGGTGGAGAGAGCAGGGGGAGCAGTGAAGGGCCAGTGGGCAGCCGCCACCCCACACAGTGTGGATAACGGGGTGGAGAGAGCAGGGGGAGCAGTGAGGGGCCAGTGGGCAGCCCCACCCCACACAGTGTGGATAACGGGGTGGAAAGAGCAGGGGAGCAGTGAAGGGCCAGTGGGCAGCCCCACCCCACACAGTGTGGATAACGGGGTGGAGAGAGCAGGGGGAGCAGTGAGGGGCCAGTGGGCAGCCCCACCCCACACAGTGTGGATAACAGGGTGGAGAGAGCAGGGGGAGCAGTGAGGGGCCAGTGGGCAGCCGCCACCCCACACAATGTGGATAACGGGGTGGAGAGAGCAGGGGGAGCAGTGAGGGGCCAGTGGGCAGCCGCCACCTCACACAGTGTGGATAACGGGGTGGAGAGAGCAGGGGAGCAGTGAAGGGCCAGCGGGCAGCCGCCACCCCACACAAGCAGGGTCCAGTGCCATGGGGTTGGGCATGTAGAGGAGGAAGTAACCCGACTTTGTGAAAGGCTTCATAAGGTAGGGGGAGAAGAATAAGGAAGAGGAAGGTGTTAAGTGTGACCTTAGGTTTCTGGGGCTCAAGTGTCTGGAGGGGGAGACAGGTGATTACTAAGCTGTAGAGCGCTGGAGAAGGGGCCGAATGGGACTGGTAGGCGATCAAAAGTTTGGTTCTGGACATATTAAGATTGTCATCCCTGTGTGACAGCCACCTGTCCAGTAGAATTAGTGATATCATCCTAAAGTTTACATATGAGCTCAGGGCTGGGAATATAAACTTGAGGACCACTGATAAAATATACTCATAGATAGTGCAGGTAATCCTTCACACTTAGAGACTTCCCTCTGCTGTCTGCTCCTCCGGACGGCTACCGCCATAGAGACCAGTGGGAACTCATGCTCTGCTTTCCTGGCTTTGTTCTACAGAGGCTCTTTCTGTAAAGCTGTTTTTCTTTTCCCACTTCCCTACACCCTGTTTCAGAACCAAAAGAATTAAAAAGGACTATCAATACAAATTTCTAAAAAAAAAGTTTTAAGGGAAATAATGTTATTTGTATTAAAAGTAAAAACAAAACAGAACCATAAGCCCAGGAAAGCTGAAGAGAAAGTTTATTAAAGTAATTCTTCACCATCTACGTTTACTCTTATTCTTTCTTTCCAGCCCAGTCTTACCACTCTAACTTTGACTTAGTATGTGAATATATAGTTTTCTTCATTCTGCAAATATTTGCGTCACTCACCGTATGTATTTGCATGTTTATATATTTGTATGTATACACGTACAAACATACACACGGTCTTTTCCGTGAACGCATGCTTATTCATGGAAAATTAGATGCAAGCCTCCAGAGGGCAGACACACGAAAGGAAGCAGCATCATATATTAATTAGTAGCTATTCAATTAATATTGCTGCCTGCTGAGGATAGCAGGAGCTACACAAGTCTGTTGGACATAACGCCCTACATTTATATTTTTTGTGCATTCATTTCAAGTCCACCTTTCCTTTGTGAGCTCTAACACAGTATCTTTTGCTGTGTTCTAGATTTGGGGCTCTCAACTCAGGTAATTAGTCTATTTTATTATTATTCTGGGCTAAAAATGTTTAGGTGTGCATGGTATTGACTTTTGATGTGCTAAAATGGTATAACTGCTTTTTATTTTATTTTATTTTTTTGTATTTTTCTGAAGCTGGAAACGGGGAGAGACAGACTCCCGCATGCGCCCGACCGGGATCCATCTGGCACTCCCACCAGGGGGCGACGCTCTGCCCACCAGGGGGCGATGCTCTGCCCCTCCGGGGCGTTGCTGTGCTGCGACCAGACCAGAGCCACTCTAGCGCCTGGGGCAGAGGCCAAGGAGCCATCCCCAGCGCCCGGGCCATCTTTGCTCCAATGGAGCCTTGGCTGCGGGAGGGGAAGAGAGAGACAGAGAGGAAGGAGGGGGGTGGTGGAGAAGCAAATGGGCGCTTCTCCTATGTGCCCTGGCCGGGAATCGAACCCAGGTCCCCCGCACGCCAGGCCGATGCTCTACCGCTGAGCCAACCGGCCAGGGCCTATAACTGCATTTTAAAGAGGTATACCTTACCCCTTACCTGTTCAAAAATGTCTGCTAGCACACTGACAGACACAGACAGTTCACGGATTTGTCAGGGATTTCCTGTGTGCAGCATTTTAGAGTCTGGCCTACAGGAAGGGGGTCACTCCAACAATGTGGAAGGCTTTTGTCCCTTGTTTATTAAGCTTCTTAGAATTTTTAAATGTCAGCGCTTGGAGAGAAAATACAACATGACAAATCCTACTTTTAACTCGGACTGAATGGGCCACTTTGGCCATTTCTACTGTCAAATGTCCCCCAAAAGGAACTAAAGGGAACTGCTGAACACCATGAATTAATGATTTTCATTCTCCACCAAAAATGACAGATAGGCTCTGAGCTGCTTTCCAGCAAAAGAAAGGCATCATTTTTTACCTCAGTTACTATAGAAAATAACACATTTAGTTTACAGAATGACACAAGTTTAGCAATAAGTCATGGAAAGGAAATTTGAATTTATTGGTCCAGTTCCTCTGACATCGATCTGAAAGGTCAATTTGGAAATGCAGCAAAAACCACAGGACTGCTGTAAGTCTCTCATCTAGTTCCATAGGTTAGAAGGCTTTGTTATTGGTATTTTGAATTAATTTTTAGTTGTTAACCTTATATTAGTGTTTTTTAGTCATTTTGAGCAATAAGTATCACCTTTCATGCTAATTCAGTAGAAAGAGCAGATGGAAACATCATCCATTTGAAAATATTAGCACATAGGGACAGCCATACCAATAGATGCAGGGAAAAATTACTGAAGTCATGCTAAGCTTTAGCTATAATAGCCAGAGAATGATTCTAATAGGGAAATATTGCTGACATTCTTGTTTAAAAAGCATACAAAGAATTCAGACCACAGGACAATGCATATGAGATTACTGCACATGTGCATAACATAAGCCAAGCTATAAGCACGTAACAAGAGGCACACGAGAAAGGATTCCATTTTGCAAGAAAAAAAAAATTTCAAGAGCAAAGAGTAGCACAAAGGAAATACCTTAAGATCTTGCCTTTCCAGTTGCAAAAGTTCAGCCCCTCTGATGTCATGACGAATGAAGATTTCTTTGTACTCTCCCAAATTGATCAGATCCAGCCAAGCAGCAACTTCCTCTGTGCCCCATTTCTGAACTACCAAAGTTAAGAGCAAAACCCCCTTAATTTCTACATGCTCAATGCATCACAAAGCAAAGGCTGGCCAAAGAAGATGCAAACAGAGTACAGCGACAGTGCTAGCGAAGGGAAAGGTCAAAGGTGTTTCAACAAAACTACAATTCCATTTTTCCCCATGCAAGTCAACACAAGGATGACACGACATTCACTGCAGTGCACCTGTGTCCTTAACTTTAGCTCAATTTCCTCCTGAAAGCTGCCCAAAGTGCAGAGTATGTATGAAAGGTGTATTTCTTATGATTAGGATCAGCAGTGCAAGGTCTAAATAAATTCGGATGATTTCCTTAAGAGCATTATGAAACTGGTTATAGTCTCATTAGCTATAAATATTAATTAAAATTTAAAATCTAACATAAGGTACCTAATTTTACACCAACTTCTGCTTCAGGTCTTGCTAACTTCAAGTGCTGCCTTTATTGATTTTATTCCTACTGATATTTATCAAAATAAACGTCCTGTTAAATTGATTTAATATCATCTAAAAATGGTCGCCACTACTGATTCAACATTGATTAGCTTAAGAGAAGCCTACTTATTTGCCATATTTGGTTTTAAAACACCTTTCAACAGCTGCTCTAAAAATCAAGTTATATATCACTTTTGAAAAGGGGATAGCTAACTCAGAAAAATTAGAAACTGATTGGATTGTGAGAGGGACCTCCCATTATAAACACAGAACTCGAAGGAGCTATTTATAGCACTAGTACAGCATGAACTAGAATCTCTAGGGAAAGGTGGGAAGGAAACTAGATTAACTTTGAAGAATTAAATCTTTCCTTGAGAATGCAAATGTCACAGCAGACAGCCAGTACTGAGGGGCTGCAATGGTACAGTTAGTTCTTAAAACAGGAGAGAGAGAATAGAAAACTTCAAGTAGAAAATATATTTAGCAAGCTAAAGAAATACATGAAAGTTTCTATAAAAGTTTTTATGTTCCATTGATCAAAATGATCTAGATTTTGAACTTTGAAAAAGAAAAAGAAGTTACACGCCAATGCCTTGAATTGCTCTAGAACAAGACAGGGACCATCTAAACGGGTGCACGTGACAGCCACCGAGTAGGAGCCAATTAGCAACCACTTCGTTTTCTTGTGTTTCATAACTACTGATTCCTACTAATATTTGGGCATATGTTAGTACAATATAACATCTTATTATGGTAAAATAAACATTATATAAAACTCACCATTTTAAACATTCTACAATGGCATTTAATACATTCATGTTGTACAATGATTGCTACTACCTAGAACATTTAATCGCCTCAGTGTTATCACTTTAATAAGTTATCTTGCCATAAAGTTATACTTTCCCTCCCACTGTGGACCACCTACCGGGCGGTGAACTTGTCTTCTGCTTCTGAACCTTTTCCTTCTTAAACTTTGGCACTATCCGGAATACTGTGCTTCTGTTTCTCTTGGTGCAATCCATAGGAGGCTCCTGTCCAAGGGAGCAAGACAAGAATTTTCTCAGGATAGTAAAAGAAGGAAAACCCCCACTAATATTAGCGATAACACAGGAATAGGTTATGAACACAAAACACTGTTGAAGAGATAACTTTTTCAAAAAAGTTCATGACATTACATACCACTGAAAATGTACGGATTCACATCAGTTACCTTGCTTCACATAAAAGCCTTTGCTTGTTTGTTCATGAATGGTACATCTGAAAGTACTGTTCAAAATTTATTTTCCCCTGGATATCTTTTACAAAAGATGATTTCAAATTCTATCATCATAAAGTCTACATTTATAAAGAACCAGCCTGATTGATGGTGGCACTGTGGATAAAGCATCGACCCAGAATGCTGAGGGCCCCGGTTCAAAATGCTGAGGTCGCTGGCTTAAAGCGCAGGCTCATCTGGCTTGAGCGTGGGATCACCGACATGATCCCAAGGTCACTGGCTTGAGCGTGGGATCACTGACATGATCCCAAGGTCATGGCTTGAGCGTGGGATCACCGACATGATCCCAAGGTCACTGGCTTGAGCGTGGGATCACCGACATGATCCCAAGGTCACTGGCTTGAGCGTGGGATCACCGACATGATCCCAAGGTCACTGGCTTGAGCATGGGATCACCGACATGATCCCAAGGTCACTGGCTTGAGCGTGGGATCACCGACATGATCCCAAGGTCACTGGCTTGAGCAAGGGGTCACTGGCTCAGCTTGAGCCCCCCAGCCCCCACCCCCCACCACAAGGTAGAGATAAGGAGCAGTCAATAAACCAACTAAAGTGCGGTAACTACGAGTTGATGCTTCTCATTTCTCTTCACCCCACCTGTCTGTCTCTATACATATATATATATAAATGTATATATATACATATATATATGAAAAAGAAAGAGAAAGAGAGAAAGTAGGAAGGGAGGGAGGGAGGGAAGAAGGAAGGAAAGAAAGAAGGAAGGAAGGAAGAGGGGAGGCTGAACTTCACATACCTCATCTTCATTTGGGTGTAGGATATAATAAAGCCAAGGAATCTCTGTTAATTTCTGTAACTCCACCTCCACAGAGTGTAAGGCACTGGATACCCGCTCTTCATGGGGAGATTCCAACTGCTACGTATTTATTAGCAGATTAAAAACAAAACAAAACAAGGCTCAGTGTCCAACCTCAGATAGAATAAATTATTTTATTTGACACTGAACATTCTCATATCTTATTAGGTTAGGTTAGGTGGTGGTTGTTGTTGTAGTTTTTAATACAAAGGAATACTAAAAGGAACAAGTGATTTCATCTTGGTTTCATTGAAAAAATCTGGATAGATTTATCCTTACGCACCATGATGTAAGTATCTAGTGTGATTTTTGCTTTAGTGAGTAATCTCATTACTTTACTTATTTGTGGCAAAAAATCCTTCTTCTTTACATAGATTACTGTATGAACAAATTATAGCATGTTTAAAATTGGTAAAAACAAAACAAAACACCATATTAAAAGAACTGCTTGGCACAAAAAGCTCCTGGAGAATGAAAAGAATAAATTTAAAAACCTCCCCCTCCACACACACAAATCTCAGAAAACGCTGTGATGAGGAGCTGTTGTAAAAATCAGGGCAAAGTAAAAAGCTAAATGGCTTGTTATCTGGATGAGGATTTGAAAACTTCAAAAAGAACAACCAGTCACCTTTTAACCACTCATCCAAAGCAGTTATTAGAAAGCACTTACAAATTCAATAACTGAACAGAGGTAAAATAAAGCTAATAAGTACTTTCATACTGATTCTACTTAAAAATTTTAGAGTATTACATAAAGGTTCACAGAATTTTAAACTAAAAGTTCAGAGAGAGCATTACTGTTATTTATTATGGACACTGTTCTTTCCCCTCTTGTATTTAAAGTATCAATCTTTTCTAGTCATTAATAAAAATATGGAGATTCTCCAGCGTGTCATAAAAAACTTTCCACTTTGCTTTTAGTCTAAAAATTATCTCTTTACAAATTGATAAATTGGTGACTCTGTATTCTTTCTAGAATCAAAATAAAGTATAAATCTTAGTTGTGTTCTAATATGGTTGTCCTTTTATTGTGATATCAATAATGTCAAAGGTAAATCTGGTGAAATGCAGTGGTATACATTTTAAACCAAACATCCATTTTTGACAATGACAGAAAAATTCAAAGTGTGTGTGTGGAGGGTGTCCTTCTACACTGAAATAATATAATTGATAAATATTAACCAAATAATACTCAATGGATACTTTTGGTTTGAAGAACTAAAATACAGAATAAGTTAGGCTTCTAATTCTTGTCGATCTGAAACTGAAGCTCCTTAAATGTACTTCAAATAACAACAAAAAAAGTCCTCCATCCAAAAATTGGGACCAAAGTCACAGCTCACTGTATTTCCTATAGGACTAATTTTATAGATCAGCAAGAAGATTCTGGTTTATAATATAAGTACCAAGAATAGCTAAGAAGATTCCCACTGGTTTAAAAAAAAAAAAAAGATATAACAGTGTTTCTTCCTGAAATTTTTTTGTGATGGCCATAGCAGAAATAGCCACCCACCTCTTGCTTTAAGGAAGCTGTAGAGAGCAATGGGCTTCATGAGGCCTTTTAGCTTCTCTCCTCAGAGTAAAGGGTGTTCAGAGGGCGGCCTATTCTGGACCCCAATTAAACAGAAATTCTAACTACTGTCACTTATTAGTCAACGAAACTATGTGACACCCCCCCCCATTTTCCCACTGTGCCAGATACTATAACTTTTACTATACTTTCATTTAAGTGTATATTTTCCAAAGAAACTGATAAGTTACAATCAAGAGAATTGTTTTAAGATCATTATCTATCAATTAATCAGAATTGTTATATGGAAGAAGAATTAAGCTTTCTCCAGTACAACAGCATGTGTGAATAACCCACAATCGAACACTAGGGGGCGAAAAGACCCACCATACTGGAACACTTGAAAACGGTGAGGGAATAAAGGCTACCAAGGGAGGGACTCTGAGCAAACCAAACAGGACATCTTCAGTCTTCTAGCATTTCTGCTTGAGGTCCATGGACCGTGATCAGATCCAGACTTGGCCTAAATTGATGTCCAGCATCAATCTGAGTTAATCTAGGAAGATGGCTACTTATTGAGATTTAGTTTTTGAAACATTGCGTCTAGAAAGTGTTGTCTTTTCACCAAATACAGAAAACTATTCCAATCATATTTTAATGTTAATTCTGAGAACAAACCTGTGATTTCCTCCACCTTTCTGCGATAATGAGTTAATGATACCCGGGGAACGTCTACCCGACTTTATAAAACTCAAGTCTCTCAAAACTGAGTGGGGAGAGCAGGATCACATAAGAACATGTTGGCATATGTGAGGGGAAGTCTCTTGTTTACCTGAATCATAGCTCCCAGGTTTAGCCATATTTTTTCTTGAAGGCAAAAGCTACATAAAAAGGAAACTCTAAGGATGGAGACCAGAAGGGTACTTTGTCATTAGAATCTGATAAATGCATGCTCCCTAATGAAGGTAAGACCCATACATTTATCATCATTCTTATGTGATCAGTCACTTCTTTTTCTTACCAAAGGAACTCTGCCAACTAGTAAAGATTCTGTTTCATTATATAGTGCCTTCACATTGATGGCTATTTCAGTGGCAGTGTCTCTGGTAAGACTCTAGAAAAAAAAAATCAAAGACAAGTAGTTCTGTATTAAATTGTGATTTGATCATCAGCATTCTTCCAATTTAAATTCCCACCACAAATATGTTTAAAAAACTCTCCAAATTCTTTTATAACTGTATAATTTCACATTCATGTTTATTAGCATAATTACTGTTCTAATCCTTGTATGCACTGACAATAGTGAACACACTCAGAACCACATCTCCTATATACAAACACATATATGCTGCAGCAATGTATCCATATTCCCATAAAAAGGTAAGTCAAAGAAAACCATGTAGAAGAGGCATGATCTGATCCTAATTAGTTCTATCCATGGCTTACACTCTCAGTAGTTCCAACCAGATTACTTTTCAGACTTTAGCCCGAAAGACTGATTGAATCATTAAAATAAAAAGACTGAGTAATTAAAATAATATCATAATGCTATCCATTTTCTATACATTATAGCCTTTCACCATGTATCACATTTCAAGGGAGTTATATCCATTCTAGTATTAATTTTTACATTAAAGAAACTGGTGAAAATAATGACAGAAGTTATAACATTTTAATTTCTACATTATAAATATTCACTAGAGTCATTAACTTAGGAAAACAAAAAGGAGTGAAAAGAATTTCAGTGCAGAACTTCAAAGAATGAATGAACATCTTTAATAAAATGCATGCTATCTCAGTCTGATCTGTATCTCGGTGCAACGGAGGCAGTAAAAGAAGAAGGAGGGATGGTAGTAGTTAGAGGGAGAAAAAGTAAAAAGAAGATAATGAGGCGGCACGTGCTGGAAAGTAAAACAGAAAATGTGAGGAGGGTGTAAGAGCAGGACAGGACAAATTGCAGGAACAAGAAAATGGAAGAAAAATTTGGCCACAAATTTACCATAAGCTTCTGGCAAAGATTCATAAAGACTACATTATGTTCTTTCAGAGGCCACGGCACATTTTACAGTATCTGAATATATATATGTAACACCAAAAGGAATCTGTGGAATGAGAATTTACCATTAGCTCCTCACCTCTGGGAACTGGGGGTTGGCTTTATTCAGTGCGTGGGAGCAGGCGTTCACAGCGTGGGCCAGCTCTTGCTCCAGAAGACAGTGGATCGTGGCCGCATCACAGATTCTGAAAGCAAAAACAAACGAATGAACAAAACACTCCTTGAGCAATTGCTAATTTTTCTGAAGCATAGAAGTTGTAAATAAAACAAGTATAAAGATGTCTTTAAGGGAAATTTTTTTAAAAAATGACTGTTCAATTATAAATGGCACAGGGTAGATCTACAAAATTCAAATTCCACTGCAACAAAGAATACTAAACCAAAAAGTTTTATATAAAAGTTAGGCCTGAATCAGAGATAAATATATACATAAATTTTTATGTATTGATATTAGTGAGAGAGGAAGGGAGAGGGAGTGATAGAGAAAAAGAAAAGAGTCAGAGAAAGGAATATCAACCTGTTCCTATATGTGCCCTGACTAGGGATCGAACCAGTAACCTCACACTTCCATACGATGCTTTAACCAACTGAGCCATCCAATCAGGGCCAGAGATAAATACATTACGGTGTTACTTGGAGAAACAAAATATGGTAACACTTCATTTTGCAGTATCACTGGAAAGTGAGAGGGGTCTACAAAATGTACAGAATATAAACTTTTATTCACTGAAACTTCAACTGGGAACAAATACAACAGATTGGAGCAAGAACATTGCCCTATTTATTATCTATATGCTAACTTCTTTATATATTGTATTTAATATAATATTCACAACTTAAAAGGTAGCTGTGATTAATTTCCTCCACTTGATACATGCGGACACTGAGTCACAGAGAGATTAGTATGTATACAAAGCCAGCAAGAGACAGAGCCAGGGTCTGAATCTATGTCTATCCCACTCCAAAGACGGTCATGCCACAGTTCTTCGGAATCGCAACCTTCAAGAACAGCCCTAGAAAGACAAAATCCTGGAGGGTACTAAGGCCAAAGATGAGACTAGAGGAAAAATTCCACCAACGGCTAGAAAATGATGTAAGGTTGGCAGATGAGCAAGAAGGCAAGACTATCCAAACCCAATCTGCTTCTCACACCTTCAAAGAGAACAATCTTCAATCTGAAAGGGGCAGAACAAAAGAAGGGACAGAAGTCCTACATAGTTGAATCAAGTATAAAGGGAAGAATATACTTCTTAAGGATCATACAATTGATATCCAAAGCCTAAAGGAACTTGCAAATGTCACCTTAGGACTCTTACCACTAACCTTGAGAAATCATGAAGAACAGGTTATCAGAACAGACAGGGGTTATTCTAATTTTCAAAGAAAGAGAAAGAGTAAATCAACTTCAGATCAACATTTCCAACTGCCAGCTAAATCACCTCCTAGATATTTTAACCGTAATTAAAATTCCCTAAGTCTAACATAGAAGCCACCCATCATTTTCTATCTTAAAATCTCCTCCTCTTCCTGAATACTATGGCTTTATCAAAGGCGACAAGCCTTTCACTAGAAACTTTAGGGTTATCCTGTCTCCTACTTCACACTCACACACCAGTTTTAGGTCCTAACATATTTTAAATCTTTCTTCTTCTTTCTAACTCCCCCACTATGCCATCACTGCAGTCACCCCAAACTCCCTGAGGTTTCCTGAGAGAAGCATGAACTCACACCACTCTGGGCCTTTGCCCAGCCTGGCTACCATGCCTAGCTTGCTCCTTCTCTTATTATTCTTTCAACACTTGACTGAGAAGTCACTTCCTCCAGGCAGCCTCCCTCACAGCCTCTGGCCTCCTCTGTGCGACCACAACACCTACTAAGTGACGTGTGACAACACTTCAGCCACACTTCTCCCTTCTACTCTTCTGGCAAACTAAAGAGGGACGGCAACACAGTCACCATGGTATTCCCAGTGACTGAACTGGTCACTAGCACACAGGAGAGGCTCAAAATACTTGTTGACTATTGAATGAATATGTTCTGAAAACTGACGAGTGAGCCTGACTTGCATCCTTTGCAAAAGTTAAATATATAGATGGGGAACCAAATTATGCTGACCAGAACCAAGTCTGGCCAAGCTGGACTTCTTTTCTTAATAGGGTTATCTGGTTGGCTGACAGGATGACAACACATAGGAAGCATATTTTGGTTTCAAGGGAGCACATTTTGGTTTCCAGAAAATGATGCAGTTCTATTTTTAATTTTTTGAGGACCTTCCATACTGTTTCCCAGACTGTGTTCATTAGCTTGATGGTGGTAACCATCTAACAGTGTATATAAATATCAAATAATTTTATTGTACAACTTAAATAGATAGAATTTTTATGTCAATTATACCTCAATAAATCAGGGGTAAAACACTATAAATTGGAGTGTTTTATAGTTATAGATGTTGCCTAGTATCTATAGAAATGCACTTACTTTAAAACTACTATTTCTGTGGATAAGAAGCTAAGACTACAATAATGCAGTTATGTGAGTTTAGCTGACTAAAATTCATTTTCCCTGTGTTTCTTCTAAACTACTCAATATCTGGCAGTTATCATACTTTATTCTTATTTTAAATGTTGGTCTCCAGCAGTACAGATTGTGTATCTTTTAAAAAATATATATTTTAACATCTAGTACATTCTAGGTATCTAACAAATATTTAAAGAAAAACAAGGAACAAGAGGGGTAAGCAGAGAGTGGGTAGGAGGGAGGGACAGGGAGCAAGCCCCTAGGACCTCTGAGCATTGTTTTTCTTTTCTTTTTCAACATTTTAATCGGTGACCAGATGGAGGTACGAGAAGTAGAGCTAGCATTCAGAGAACACAAACTGCTGGCACGAGGTGTTAACACTCACTGTACCTGGTGGGTCTCATTTAACATTCACTTCATTTAACGGTGACCTGGTAAGGGGCTCGGCTCGTAAATATCCCCACTTGTCCATGGTGCCTCCTCCCCTCTGAGGGTTAGTTACTCCTGGTTATAGTGATTCTTTATGTTTTACCTCATGGAACTTGTTAGTTTTCTCTCTTCCCTTTCTGTCTACTAAAATTAATTTTTGTGTGGTCGCCCAAACTCTGATATGTCTGCTGGAAATTAGTTCTTAGACTCTTGCCCGCCCCAACATGCTGACTCTCCTTGGGAGCAATGTTTATATTTCCCTCTACATTCCATTAACATTTGATTAATTATTTATAAGGCAATATATAAGTCAGTACAGACTGCATATAAACTGGGGAAATGTGCTATTGTTTATAAACTGTGTGGCAGGGTATATTAGGCAAGCTTCCCACTGTGTTTCAAGAAATCTAAGATCTGAGAACACAGGTTAAATATATATGTGTCGGAGGGGACCTGATGAAGGGGGACAGCAAGTATGAGGCAGCAGATGAAGGAGGAGAGCAGGTACATCTTATTTATTTATTTATTTATTTATTTATTTATTTATTTATTTATTTTTCTGAAGCTGGAAATGGGGAGAGACAGTCAGACAGACTCCCGCATGTGCCTGACCGGGATCCACCCGGCACGCCCACCAGGGGCAAGGTTCTGCCCACCAGGGGGCGATGCTCTGCCCCTCCGGGGCGTCGCTCTGCTGCGACCAGAGCCCCTCTAGCGCCTGGGGCAGAGGCCAAGGAGCCATCCCCAGCGCCCGGGCCATCTTTGCTCCAATGGAGCCTTGGCTGCGGGAGGGGAAGAGAGAGACAGAGAGGAAGGAGGGGGGGTGGAGAAGCAAATGGGCGCTTCTCCTATGTGCCCTGGCCGGGAATCGAACCCGGGTCCCCCGCACGCCAGTCCGATGCTCTACCGCTGAGCCAACCGGCCAGGGCCTGCATCTCTTTTAGATAACCCCAAACTACTGAAGTGATGTACTAATGCTTGTAACGCGACACTGGCCAAGCCCAGCCGTCTTGTAGCCCCAGCCGGCAGGACCGCCCGCTGTACCTTGTGATGAGCTCCTCTGCAGCCTGGGAGCACAGCTGCATCTGCGACACCTCCTCCGTCGCCAGGTCAACGGCATGCTGGATGTACAGGTGGGTTCGAAGCAATGCTTTACCGGAATCACACTTTTGTTTATCTTCCCAAGATTTCAGGGTGCTTTCGAAAGCCTGTTTAAAATTAATATTACAATAAATTCTTAGTTCAGAGCTCTGAGGCCCAAATAAATGAGTATTGAGATATTATATGCATGACTTTAAAACTCCTATTGCTTTTTTCCTAACATAACATTAAATAAATCATAAGTACAAAACACACTTTAAAGTTTTCCAGCATAGCAAAATAAATAAAAAGTAATCAATGATATACATATATATATTATACACACACACACACACACACACACACCATATTTTTCACTTCATAGGACATACCTGACCATAAGACACACCTAGGGTTTTAAGGAGGAAAATAAGAAAAAAAATATTCTGAACTAAAAAGTGTGTTAAAATATTTAATAAAATACCATATTTTTGCTCGATAAGACACATAGGCATCTCCCCCTCCACTTTTGGGGGGGAAAAAGTGTGTCTTATGGAGCAAAAAATACAGTATATACATATACCATATATATATGTATATATATAATATATATATATTACAAAAATGTTAAAAAGAAGACAACCTCAATCTTTACTATTATATGCATAATAGATAGGATGGACATTGGCAGTCTTATTTGTTATGTGTGACTTTAATTTAAAATGCATATTCTGGAAAAGGCGGAACTGTGGAGAGAGTGCAAGGATCAGCGGTGCGGGCGGAACTGTGGAGAGAGTGCAAGGATCAGCGGTGCGGGCGGAACTGTGGAGAGAGTGCAAGGATCAGTGGTAGGGGCGGAACTGTGGAGAGAGTGCAAGGATCAGCGGTGCGGGCGGAACTGTGGAGAGTGCAAGGATCAGAGGTGCGGGCGGAACTGTGGAGAGAGTGCAAGGATCAGCGGTGCGGGCGGAACTGTGGAGAGAGTGCAAGGATCAGCGGTAGGGGCGGAACTGTGGAGAGAGTGCAAGGATCAGCGGTGTGGGGCTGGGGTGAGAGAGGGAGGGTGACAGGTGGAGCGCAGGAAGTGTTCAGGGCAGCGACACTGCTCTGTGTCATCCTGCGACAGTGCATGCACGGGGTGGGACATTTGTCAGAACCCCTAGGATGTACAGCACAAACAGTACACTTGAACTAATAACAATGTATCAATATTGGCTCATTAATTATAATAAATATACTAATACAAGATGCTAATAATAGGGGAATTGAGGTGCTTGTTGAGGTGATGAGATATGTGGGAACAGAATTAAAATTCTCTGTATTTTATGTTCAATTTTTCTATAAACCTAAAAAAAGGGTCTATTAATTTTGTAAAAAATTAAATAAATATTTGTTAGCATTTAAAACCAAGTGACTTAAATGTCAGATTTAAAAGACAATTTAAATCTTTTTCCTTGATTTCTACTTTTTTTATGACAATTTAAGATTTCTTTTTTAGAAGGCTGAATAAAAATCTAGGAAATATTTTTGGTTACATACCCTGTCCCTTGTTAGCATCTGAGCTCTGTTTTTGTGCACAATTTTGATAATCCCTGGAGGCTGGACCCATGCTTCGCCATCCACCTGCACTGGGACTCCCTCGTCACCAAATATAGTGATTTTTACTGTACGGCACTGAAACGAAACAAGTTGTTTTTTTTTAGAGTACAAATCATCCTGAAAAACTGACACTCAATCCACATTCAGGCTTGACCTTTTCCACTTATGATGACATAGTAATCACTGACACGCCAAGAAAGCCAGTATTTTATAGACAAATGTACAGTGTAGCTTCCCAGTGTCCCAAGCAGTGAAATTAGGTTTGATTAGAAAAGCAAACCTGGGCAATTCGATGATGCTGTAGTTTAATGACCCTTGAAACTGCCATTTGCACACTATCAAATATTGCAACAACTTCCAGGACCTTGTCATCGAATGATGGTGCAGCAAATATCTGAAAGGAAAACCTATATTACACCGCCAGTAATAAAATTAAGGGTCAAGTGAAGTGGCACATCAAGCAATGCAAACAGTGCAGTATACATATTTAAATACTAAAAATAGCAGAAAAGTAAATATTAATAGGAAATGATAACCAAGGACAAAATATCACTGAAGATGGCTTACAACAAACGTAATAAAAACAGGTTTTAAGACTCATATGACATAATACTCAGGCCCCTCATAATTCATCTTTGTATAGAATGTATTAAATATCTGTTCAAACGTAACTCAGATAGATGTCTTGACAAAACGATGCATGCAATCTTAAGAAAACTAACAACCCAAAAGGTGAGAGAGATTTCATAGGGTTAAAGCTAATGAACATGCAGATTATGATTTCACTCACTTGGTACGTTCTACAGGTAATCGTTCAAGGTGCTACAAGCAATGTGTATATGTGCTTTATATTTTAATATGACAACTTTTTAGGGCATTGGAGAGTATGGACATAGAAACCTCAGGGAATAAAAGTCCTGTAGAGGCTTACTTTGCTTTGATGTCAACTGCATTTTCAAAATATTGATTTAACCTAAAATTTTATATTTCACCTGCATTACTTTGCTGTTTTTACTTTCACTATATCATAAATAATTATGCCTTGAAAAAAATTACTCAGTATAAAGTCGTATCCTGATTAAAACTCTCACTGAAAATATCAGGAGCAAATTTACAAACATTAACATTCCTTATTTCTGTTACCAGACTGCCTAGTTTTAAACCCTGTCTCTGCTACTTATTAACAGTGTAAACTTAGTGTCAGTTTCATTTATAAAATTTAGGTGAAAACTGTAAATATTAAATAATAAAATGTGTAGCACTCAGAACATTGTATGACTAACTAATAGGTGCTGAAAAATTGTTAGCTTTATTCATTTAATCTTAATCTCACTGATTTCTTCCCCTTAAAATATTTAAGAGTAGTGAAAGCTGACAAAAAATTGATTGCTGATATTAGTTTTTTATAGATCAATAGGATTAGAATATATTCATATCATGAAAATTACAAAAGCTTTCCAATTTATTTCATTCTTTAATTCCCACCTACTTACTTAAGAGCTCTGAGAAAATGGGTCAGTGAAACTATTACATCCTAAGCCTCAAATCAAAGGGCCCATCATTTAATGCAGGGGTCCCTAAACTACAGCCCGCGGGCCGCATGCGGCCCCCTGAGGCCATTTATCCGGCCCGCACCACACTTCCAGAAGGGGCACCTCTTTCATTGGTGGTCGGTGAGAGGAGCACAAGATGTGGCAGCACCACAAAGCGTGGCAGCGGCACTCACGTACAGTACTACTTCCGGTGACGCGGGACGCACACGTCATGGCTCCGGAAGCGCGTCATATCACTTGTTACGGCTAGCAGTGACAAATATGGAACCGGGCATTGACCATCTCATTAGCCAAAAGCAGGCCCATAGTTCCCATTGAAATACTGGTTAGTTTGTTGATTTAAATTTACTTGTTCTTTATTTTAAATATTGTATTTGTTCTCGTTTTATTTTTTTACTTTAAAATAAGATATGCACACTGCACACAGGGATTTGTTCATAGTTTTTTTTATAGTCCGGCCCTCCCATGGTCTGAGGGACAGTGAACTGGCCCCCTGTGTAAAAAGTTTGGGGACCCCTGATTTAATGTATCTGCAAACAAAGATTGTGATAACACTTCTCTATTTTATGTTATACATACTTCAATAGTTGTGCCCTCACTAAAAATTATTTTATTTTTAGAAAAATAACCTTTGTTTGGTTATAGGGTTTTTTTTTTTTTTTTTTCCTGAAGCTGGAAACGGGGAGAGACAGTCAGACAGACTCCCACATGCGCCCGACCGGGATCCACCCGGCACGCCCACCAGGGGCGATGCTCTGCCCCTTGGGGGGTTGCTCTGCCTCGATCAGAGCCACTCTAGCACCTGGGGCAGAGGCCAAGGAGCCATCCCCAGCACCCGGGCCATCTTTGCTCCAATGGAGCCTTGGCTGCGGGAGGGGAAGAGAGAGACAGAGAGGAAGGAGAGGGAGAGGGGTGGAGAAGCAGATGGGAGCTTCTCCTGTGTGCCCTGGCCGGGAATCGAACCCGGGACCTCTGCACGCCAGGCCGACGCTCTACCACTGAGCCAACCGGCCAGGGCCCTTTTGACATTTGTTTAAAAGAAAAATAGTAATATTACATACATTTAGAAAACTAAAAGTACAGAAAGGTATTTGGGTAGGTAATATTCCTTTCCCACCCCCAAAATGTCCACGTCCAAATCCCTAGAACCTGCGAATGTTATCTCACATGGCAAAAGAGATATTGCAGATGTAATTAAATTAGGGATCTTGAGATGGGGAGATTTTCCTGGATGATGCAGGGGACCCAGTATAATCACAAAGGTCGTTAAAAGTAGAAGAAGGAGGCAGAAGAGGAGATCAGAATGATGCGACATGAGAAAGACACAAGCTGCCCTTGTCTCTGAAGGTAGGAAGGAACCAAAAGCCAAGGAATGTGGGAAGCCGTTAGAATTTTGAAAGAGCAAGGAAATACTTACATCATCCTCTTTAGTTCCACCCCAAAAGTTAGTGCCTCCAGCATAACTGGGAATATTCAGTACTGCTATTCCTTGCAGACTGGGGAGAGGAATATACTGTCCATCACACTGCAAGGTAAAAAGCTTAGATGTTAGATAAAAAGAGCAAAACCACTAGTACATCAAAGAATAAAGATGATGAAAGAAAATGTGTTGGCAATGTTTGTTTTCCTATAAATATATTCCTACACATTACTTTTATCTTACTTAATTTTAATTTAAAAATGGTTAAGTGTAACTAACAATAACAGAAGTTTTTACAGAAAACCAAGCTAAATAAGAAAATGTTTTACCCTTCTTTCAACAAAAATCGGGCAGTAGTTTTCTTGAGTTTTGGGTGTTTTTTTTTTCAGTTTAGTGATGATATTCTAACTTATATTATGGTCATTTTTGTACTTATTTCAAGCATTCCTTTGGAAGTGGCTGCTATGAGGGTGAACTCTGGGTCCTAACCATCTCATCTAGCCCCTCCGACAACTCCTCCTACCGCTGGTGCTCTGTAACTAGCTTGTGACTGGTTAAACTCATAACTGAGTTTTTTAAGCATTCAGAACCAAAAAAAACCCCAAACAAACAAAACACATGTATGGCAAGAAGTATCTTATTCTCCATGTCTCCTAATTAATCACTTAGATAAAAATTAAATTATCACTTAGATAAGAAAAAAAAATCAATTACATATAATGTGAATAAATTCTCATGAAATAGAAGGTATAAGTCTTCATTTTAAAAGAGGAGAGCCTGCGGCCTGACCCGTGGTGGTGCAGTGGATAAAGTGTCGACCTGGAACGCTGAGGCTGCCGGTTAGAAATCATGCACTTGTCTGGTCAAGGCACATGTGGGAGTTGATACTTCCTGCTCCTCCCCCCCTTCTCTCTCTCTTTCTCTCTCTTTCTCTCTCTCTCCTCTAAAATAAATACATTTAAAAAAATTTTAAAAATAAAATACAAACGTATTATTGCAAAAAAAGAGAGCCTGCAGATGTCATACTTAATATGCATGCTATATTTTCATTATATAATTCTTACATTAACATTAACAAAAATTAAAATAGCTTGACCAGGCAGTGATGCAGTGGATAGAGCATCAGACTGGGATGTGGAGGACCCAGGTTTGAGACCCCAAGGTTGCCAGCTTGAGCGCGGGCTCATCTGGCTTGAGAAAAAAAAAAGCTCACCAGCTTGGACCCAAGGTCGCTGGCTCGAGCAAGGGGTTACTCAGTCTGCTGAAGGCCTGCGGTCAAGGCACATATGAGAAAGCAATCAATGAACAACTAAGGTGTAGCAATGAAAAACTGATGATTGATGCTTCTCTTCTCTCTCTGTTCCTGTCTGTCTGTCCCTATCTATCACTCTCTCTGACTCTCTCTCTGTCATTGTAAAAAAAAAAAAAAAAGCCTGACCAGGCGGTGGTGCAGTGGATAGAGCCTCGAACTGGGATGCAGAGGACTCAGGTTCAAGACCCCGAGGTCGCCAGCTTAAGCGCGGGCTCATCTAGCTTGAGCAAAAGCCCATCAGCTTGAACCCGAGGTCACTGGCTCCAGCAAGGGTTACTCGGTTTGCTGAAGGCCCACAGTCAAGGCACATATGAGAAAGCAATCAATGAACAACTAAGGTATTGCAACGCGCAATAAAAAACTAAAGATTGATGCTTCTCATCTCTCTCCGTTCCTGTCTGTCTGTCCCTGTCTATCCCTCTCTCTGACTCACTCTCTGTCTCTGTAAAAAATAAATAAATAAAAATAAAAATAAAAAAAGTAAAAAAAAAAATTAAAATACCTTTACAAAAATTGCATTTTAAGGTCCAATCAAAATTACCTGCAATTTTTAAGGAAATAAGAATCCTCTTTGAACCCACTTTTCAACCATTTTAAATAACTGAGAATACATAATAATTAACTTACCCCCACAGGCATTTTTTATAATTCCTTTCTTTGCTTTTGCATGGAACACATTCAAAATGTGGAGGTGGAGTACTGAGGGCCATTCCTAGCATCACACTCCTGGCTCAGTGTGTGTTAGTTCAATGAAGGAATGTTAAATATTTAGCAGATATTGGGTTCACTTTCTCTGAACCCAATATTCTTTTTTTAAAATTTAAGTGAGAGGAGGGGAGATACACCGACAGACTCTTGCATGTGCCCTGACCAGGATCCACCCAGCAACCCCCGTCCGGGGCTGATGCTCTGCCCATCTGGGGCCCAAGCTCACAATTCAGCTATTTTTAGCACCTGAGGTGGAGGCTCCATGGAACTATCCTTAGAGCACAGGGCCAACACTCTGGAATCAATTGAGCCACAGCTGCGGGAGGGGTGAACCAATATTCTTAACAGGTATCCTTATGTATTTTTGGAAGTTATATTTACATTATATAGCTAACTTAAAGGAGATGGGAAAAATCTATTGTTATAAATATAAAAGAAGTATTTCACAAAATAATTCAGAGCGATCTTAAAGATTTTATAATGAAGACTATACATGACAAGCCCATTATACTCAACAGTGAGAAGCGGCAAGCTTTACCGTAACGATCAGGAACAGGACTAGTACGTCTACTCCCACTACTTTTATTCAAAATGGCACTGGAAGTTCTAGCCAGACAAATTAGGTAAGAAAAAAGAAATAAAAGACATCCAAATTGGAAAGGAAGTAAAACCTCTTCCCTATTTGAAGATTATATGACTTTACATATAAAACACTCTGAAGAATTCATCAAAAAACTTAGAATAAACAAATTTGATAAAGTTGCAGGATACCAAATCAATATACAAGTCTGTTGAAGTTTTTACACTAATAATGAACTATCAGAAAGAAAACTTAAGAAAAAATACCATGTGCCTGACCAGGCGGTGGTGCAGTGAATAGAGGGACAGACTAGGACGTGGAGGACCCAGGTTGGAAACCCCTAGGTCGCCAGCTGGAGCACAGGCTCATCTGGCTTGAGTACAGGTCGCTGGCTTGAGTGTCGGATCACAGACATGACCGCATGGTCGCTGGTTTGAGCAAGGGGTCACTTGCTCTGCTGTAGCCACCCCCCCCCAATCAAGGCACATATGAGAAAGTAATCAATGAGCAACAGAGGAGTCACAGTGAAGAACTGATGTTTCTCATCTCTCTCCCTTCCTGTCTTTCTGTCCCTATCTGTCCCTCTCTCTGTCCCTCTGTCTCTGTCACACACACACACAAAAGAAAAAATATCATGTATAAGAGCATAAAAAAGAATAAAATACTTAAAACTGAATTTAACTATAAAGGTGAAAGACTTGTGTATTGAAAACTAAAGACTTGAATGAAGGAAATTGAAAAAAGACACAAATAAATGGAAACATATTACATGCTCATGGATTAAAAGAATATTGTTAAAATGTCCATATTACCCAAAGCAAACTACAGATTCAATGCAGTTCTTATCAAAATCCCAAAGTATTTTTCACAGAACCAGAATAATCCTAAAATCTGTATGTAACCATGAAAAATACCAAATAGCCAAAACAATCTTTTGAAAGAAGAAAGCAAGAAGCATCATGTTCCCTGATTTCAAACTATATTACAAATCTATAGTAATTAAAACAGTATAACATTGGCATAAAGAGACACAAAGATCAACGGAACAGAATAGAGAGCCCAGAAATAAACCCATGCACAGATGGCCAATTCATGAAAAAGGAGCTAAAAATATACAATCGGGCAGTTTCTTCAACAAATGGTATATGGAAAAATGGACACTCACATGCAAAAGAATGAAACTGGACCACTATCTTACACCATACATAAAAATTAACTCAAAATAAATTAAAGACTTCAACGTAAGACCTGAAACCATAAAACTCCTAGAAAAAAACATAGGTGGTAAGCTCCCTGACGTAGGTATTGGTGATGATTTTTAATCTAACACCAAAAGCCAAAGCAACAAAAGCAAAGAAAGAAAAAAAAAAGAATAAAACAAAATAACAAAAACAAACAAGTGGGACTATATCAAACTGAACAGCTCTGCACAGAAAAGGAAACCATCAACAAAATGAAAAGGCAACCTACTGAAGAGGAGAAAATAATCGCAAATTATGTATCTGATAAGAGACTAATATCCAAAATATATAAAGAACTCACACAACTCAACAGCAAAACAAACAATCTGATTAAAAAATGGGCAGAAGATGTGAATAGAGATTTTTTTTCTAGAACACATGAAGATGGCCAACAAGTACATGCAAAGATGCTCTATATCATTCATCAGTAGGGAAATGCAAATCAAAACCACAATGAGATATCACTTTACATCTGTTAGAACGGCTATAATCAAAAAAGATGAGAAATAGTGGTCTAAGAATGTGGAATGTTGGTAGTAATGTAAATTGGTGCAGCCACTATAATAAACAACACACAGGTTCCTCAAAAAAATTAAAAACAGAACTAGTACCATATAGTCCAGCAACTCGATCTTTGGGAATTTATCTGAATAAAATTAAAACACTCTTTTGAAAAGGTATATGCGTCCCCATGTTCAGCACAGCATTACTTACAGTGGCCGCGACATGAAAATCACCTGAGTGTCCACTGATCAGTAAATGGATAAAGAAAATGTGGCGAGCATATGTCATGCAGTATCATTTAGCCATTTGTGACAGCAAATTCCTTGATGGCGTTATGTTATGTGAATAAGTCAGAGTAAGACAAACACCATCTGATCTGTCTTAGATATGAAATCTTAAAAAAAAAAGTAAAAAAATAAGCTCACAGATACAGAAAAAGGATTGATGGTTAGGCAGAAAATGGGGTAATGAAAAAAATGGGTGAACAAAAATTTTTTTCATTTTAAATCAATTGAATCAAACATTTTAAAATTGTATTTATTTGTTTGTTTATTTATTTATTTATTTATTAGAGAGAGAGGGGAAAGAGAGAGAAAAAATGAGGAGCAGGAAGCATCAAGTTGTAGTAGCTGCCTCTTGTATGTGCCTTGACCAGGCAAGCCCAGGGTTTAGAACTGGCAACTCCAGCATTCCAGGTCAATGCTTTATCCACTGTGCCACTACAGGTCAGAGTAGTCTTAAAGATTTATAAACAGATACACTTTATTGTGAAGCATAATATATAAAAAAAATAAACATCAGAAGTAATTTCTATCTAAATTGCTGAATTTAACATACTCTAAAACAGGGGTAGTCAACCTTTTTATACCTACCGTCCACTTTTGTATCTCTGTTAGTAGTAAAATTTTTTTTTTTTTTGTATTTTTCTGAAGCTGGAAACGGGGAGAGACAGTCAGACAGACTCCCGCATGCGCCCAACCGGGATCCACCCGGCACGCCCACCAGGGGCGACGCTCTGCCCACCAGGGGGCGATGCTCTGCCCCTCTGGAGCATCGCTCTGCTGCGACCAGAGCCACTCTAGCACCTGGGGCAGAGGCCAAGGAGCCATCCCCAGCACCCGGGCCATCTTTGCTCCAATGGAGCCTTGGCTGCGGAAGAGAAAGAGAGAGACAGAGAAGAAGGAGGGGGCAGGGGTGGAGAAGCAAATGGGCGCTTCTCCTATGTGCCCTGGCCGGGAATCGAACCCGGGTCCCCTGCACACCAGGCCAACGAGTAGTAAAATTTTCTAACCGCCCACTGGTTCCACAGTAATGGTGATTTATAAAGTAGGGAAGTAACTTTACTTTATAAAATTTATAAAGCAGAGTTACAGCAAGTTAAAGCATATAATAATAATTACTTACCAAGTGCTTTATGTTGGATTTTTGCTAAGTTTGGCAGAATAAATCTTTATAAAACAACTTACTATAGTTAAATCTATCTATTTATTTATACTTTGGTTGCTCTGCTACTGCCCACCATGAAAGCTGGACCGCCCATTAGTGGGCGGTAGGGGCCAGGTTGACCACCACTGCTCTAAAAGTTTAAAACTATTTTGTTAATTTATTTCAATATTATTGGTTTCTCTTGAAAGTCTATATATTTTATAGAATGCATTTGAAAACAAATGTTCTGAGAGGAGGTCCATGATTTCAGCAGCATGCCAAAGGGGTCTACAGCTCAGAAAGGGTTTCAACTCGTGATAAATGGAGAGTAAAACGCAGCTGTGCATGTAAACCAGTCCTGTTCAAAATCTGGACACCAGTCTAAAAGGTTAGGTACACTGTTTCTGAAGAGCTGAAGGAATTAAGGTAACCCAGCCACACTGATTCCAGCCAGTTCACAGTACTTACCGAATCACGGTAAAATGATTATTACCTCTGTTTCTCCCTCAAGACAAGGCCAGGAATTATGCAAGACACTGGGGATAACAGAGATGAATACAACTTTCTACCTTTCCTTAAAGAGAGTGTGCCGACTAGGGGACACAGAATAAGAAAATGTATGATCACGGTACAATACAAAGGAGAGAGGGGAGGGGGCTGTCAAGGACAGTTTACTAAGCGTGAACCTTTCTGGTTTTGCACTTTTTCAGCAAGTAACATCTATCTTAACTTTACAGGCATTGATAAACTGAGACAGCTAATCAGGTAGTCAGTATTCTAGAGTAGAGAATATTAGATGCTTATCTTTACTAGAACATTTAGTTGATAAGGAAGAAGCCAGGCACCTCCTTAGTACATTTTCCAAAGTTAAGAGAACCACAATAATAATGCTATTTAATTCATTGATCTGTAGATGTAAAACTTGCTCATATGTAAGGTATATCTTAATAGAAATATCTGGTTATAAAAAGACACAAGACAGGAAAGAAATGACCAAGGGTAAGAGAAAACATAAGTTACAGAAATTAGCAGACTTCTCAGAGCCATGACACCCAACCTTCTTTTTCCTGTTATTAGGAGACTAAATAACTTTTTTTTTTTTTTTTTTTTTTTTTTTTAGAGAGAGAGAGAGAAGGGGGAGGAACAGGAATCATCAACTCCCATATGTGCCTTGACCAGGCAAGCCCAAGGTTTCGAACCGGCAACCTCAGTGTTCCAGGTCAATGCTTTATCCACTGCGCCACCACAGGTCAGGCCTTTTCTTAAACTTCTTTTTTTTTTTTTTTTTGAGACTAAATAACTTTTGCTATCTTTAATTTCCTATTTAAATTAGTAAAAAATACTAAAAAATTTAAATGTTCAAAATCTTTTAATAATTTGTTAAAAACAACTAGAACAAAAAATTCATTTAAATTAAAAGATTCTAATTACAATGAATGTTGTTTTCAGTGGTTTGTGAACATAAGGCATTACAGTTATATATTGGGTAAGAATTTGGACATTTAAATGAGGAAATCCACTTAAAAAGCTATGCTAGATGTATATTCCCATGGCTCTACCTTTTCACAGGGTCTCTGGTCTCCGAGTACTATCCAAATTTCAAGAGCTAATATTATGTGATAATGTATATCACTCATATCCAGTGTCTGTATCTGCTTTCATAGAAAGTTGATAACTTTACAGGCTTCCAATTATCCCCCTGAGTATTTAAACATTAACCAAGAGGAATATAGGCCAATGTACTCCACAAATACTACCATTTTTCTAAGTGAGATAGCCTAAAATGTCTTTACTTCAAGATGAGCTTACCTCAAGTTGAACCCTCTGTTCTAAATTCTTGTATGATCTCTGTAGTAACTCCCGGGTCCCCAAGACTCCATACCACATCAAGTTTTTAGTGCGGCTCCTAAAAAGAAATGTTGACAGGCAATTTCAGTAACTATTATTTATTTAGTCTTTAAAGGCAGAGCAAAGGCCCTGGCCGGTTGGCTCAGTGGTAGAGCATCGGCCTGGCATGGAGTCCCGGATTCAATTCCCGGCCAGGGCACACAGAAGTGTCCATCTGCTTCTCCCCCCCTCCTCCCCTCCTTCCTCTCTGTCTCTCTCTTCCCCTCCTGCAGCCAAAGGCTCCATTGGAGCAAAGTTGGTCCGGGCACTGGGGATGGTTCCATGGCCTTTGCCTCAAGCGCTAGAATGGCTCTGGTTGCAACAGAGCGATGCCCCGGATGGGCAGAGCGTCGCCCCCTGGTGGGTGAGCCGGGTGGATCCTGGTCGGGCGCATGCGGGAGTCTGTCTGACTGACTCCCCATTTCCAACTTCAGAAAATACAAAAAAAAAAAAAAAAAAAAAAAAAAAAAAGGCAGAGCAAGCAAAAGAGGTAATAAATGAAATTAAAGTCAAATTGCCTTCATGAAATAACATTATTACTATTACCAAAATTACCTGCATTTTTCAGGGTGCTCCTCTCTTTTATTATTAAATTCTAAAGAAATTTTTGCATCTAATCCAATCCCAAAGTAATTGTTCATGACACATTTTTCTGAATATCCATCTCTATGATAATAAGGAAAAGTACATAAAAGTCAATTTCAGGTTCATAATAATTACAATTTATATACAGCACTTAAAACCATTAACCATTCCATTCCTGAGAATAAAGCTAAGCAGAAATCACTTCTTATTCACATGCAATAGGCACAACCCCAGAGTATGTATGTAAGTGTTGGTAACATATAAAAGGATGGCGGGCAAGACTAAGTGAAGACTCACAATAATGCTTTCCTGCTGTTTGTAACACAATCTTAGTTCTCTCTCTGATGTGAGCCCCCACTACCACACAAATGGGCGGGCCTTGCAGTCAGGCCTCTCTCTCTCTCTCTCTCTCTTTTTTTTACCATCAGAAAGACTCCTCCACTTCTACTCTTAACAATGAACAAATAGTTACTGAGCAAATTACTACTAGACCTATTCTACTTTTCTAGGTGCTTTGAAAAGTACAAAGTTTAAAATATGGTACAGTCATTGAGGGCTGTCATTAGGGAGATAAGATGTTATAAAAGCAAAATTAAATCTGGAAGTAAAAGGAAGCGTATACCAAACTGCCAAAATAAATAGACCCAGAAGTTGGATGTAGAATGATGACAGATTTGGCAAGACCAAGAAGAAATGAGGTGAAGGGAATAACAGCATAAATATATATGAAGGAATCGATGAATAAACCATTCCAGAGAAAGTGAGTAGAGAGGTGTCTCACTGCACCACAGGCTTGACCTCTGAGATGAAAGGCTGAAAGGACCTACCTTAGGAACAGATCATGGAAACCTCTGTATTTCACATGGGTCAATGTGCTCATCATTATCAGTGTCTGAAATTTTCGGATAATTCTTTTTGTACACGGAACCATATTTATTGTCATACATTCAAAATGTCACCATTAGGATAAAACAGCAACAAGAAAAGCCAAACAAAAATATCAGTGGAAGTATTTGCTTACAATGAATCTGGATCTGGGTCGATAAATGGCGTTGCGCCGAAAGGATCCGTGTTTGCTAGTAACATTTTGTTGATAATAGAACTCCCGGCAATTGAGGCAGCTAGTCCTGCTCTTAATCCTGGACATGGAAATATAAATATATCTTTATATGTATATAGATATATATTTTAACAGAATTACATGTTAAGAAAATTCCAGTTCATTGTTTTTGGTCCTAATCTCACACATCTGGCTCCCAAAGCATGGTTCGCAGTGCCTGCTCTTCTCATTCATAAAAATTAATCATGACATTGGTAGGTAAAAGGCTTTTGATGCTTATGAGGATATACATGTTGCTATAAAAATAAAAATGAAGCAGATGAGTATCTAAATAGAAGTCTCTTTGTGACAGTTTCTCATTTACCATCCCAATGATTCTATAACTTCAACAAATATTACTTCCTTTGTTATAGCAAATAAAGCATTAAGACTGTAAGAAGTTTACAATAAATGCTGAATTATCCAAAATGTCAAGGAGTTACCATTTCCATACTCTCAAAACATAGACGGCCCTGGCTTAGCGGTAGAGCCTTGGCCCCGCATGTGGATGTCCCAGGTTCAATTCCCAGTCAGGGCACACAGGAAAGGAAACCATCTACTTCTCCCCTCCCCTTTCTCTCTCTACCCCTCCCCTTCCACAGCCATGGCTCATTGGAGCGAGTTGGCCCCAGGTGCTGAGGATGGATGGCACCATGGCCTCACCTCAGGTGCTACGGTGGCTCAGTTGCTCAGCAACAAAGCAACGCCCCAGATGGGCAGAGCATTGCCACCTAGTGGGCTTGTGGGTGTATCCCAGTTGGGGTGCATGCAGGAGTCTGTCTCTCTACCTCACCACATGACTTAATAAAAAAAAACATAGATAATAACACTTTATTTAAAATGTTAAAAGATATACTAAGGTAAAAACACATGTTGGTATGAAGTAATAAGAAATAAAATATTAAATGTAGGTAATAAATTTTGAAGAATACATTATTAAACATAAAAATAAAGCATTTATATTATCTCCAAATATGCAAAAGTTCAAATTTATTTCAACATGCTTTCTACTCACTAGTTATGGTATTCAACAGCTAATGAATCTTATTATCTATTCAACCTACCATTCAGATCAGAGGCACTAAAGTCTGGAAAGAAGACAGTGGAGTAGGGGCTTAAGGGGAAAAACAAAAAAAAGAAAAACTAGTGAAGAAAACCCTGACGCAATTGAGAAACGTTAGAAAATTAGGAGGAAAAAGTCCTTTCTTAAAACATTTCTTTCTCAACAAGTGCTCTTCTTAGATTATTACTCTTTATATTAGCTACTAAGGTTTAGCTGATTATCAAATAATCAACATGAATTTTATTTTCATTTAATTTCAGTTTGAATATACTACAGTATACTTTATTATATTTCCTTTATGTCTGAGTAAGTAAATAAACAAACAAAGCAATCACTCTGATGAGAGGAAAGAACAGTTTGGAGAGGCAAAGAGCCATACTTCAACTACCCACAGAAAAGTGTAATAGTTCTTAAAATGTTTTAAGGTTAGTCATATTTACAGCTTCAGCCCAGAAAGGTCATCGCAAGGTTCCAGGTTTGAATAGTGACATGACTTCTAGACATAGAGAAACAAGCATGCTTTCCAGAAACAAGCATGTTCTGGATTTATCTTTTTTTAGATTTTAATATTTTTATTGAGATATAATTCCCATACCATAAAATTCACCCTTTAAGAGTGTTTATTTCAGTTGTTTATAGTATACACAGAACGTCATGCAATGATCGCAACCATCTAATTCTAAAACTATTTCTGTTACTCCCAAAAGAAACCCTATACCTATTAGCAGTTATTTTCCATTCCTTCCTTCTGACAGACCCTGAAAGTCACCAAACTACTTTTGGTCTCTATGGATTGACTGTTCTGGACATTTTATATAAATGGAATCATGCAATATGTGGCTTTCGGGGTCAAGCTTCTTTCACTTGGTATAATGCATTCAATGGTAATGTTATATAGTAGGTACCAATGCGTCATTCCTTTTAATAGCTGGATAATATTCCACTGTATGAATACACTGCAGTTTGTTTCTCTATCAACTGATGGATATTTGCATTCTTTCCACTTATTGGCTTTATAAATAATCTTGCTATTAATAGTTGTGAAAAAGTTTTTGTGTAGATATATATTTTCAATTCTCACGGGTATATGCTAGACTTTTAATTTCTGGGTTATATGCTAATTCTATGCATTACTCTTTAAGAAACTGCCAAACTTTTTCAAAATGGCTCCACCTTTTTATCTTCTAATCAGTCATGTATGACAGTTCCAATTTCTCTAAGTCCTTGCCAATTTTGTTATTATCTGTCTTTTTTGATCATAGCCATCCTATTGGGTATATCTCATTGTGGTTTTGATTTGCATTTCCCTGATGACTAATGATGAGAGCATCTTTTCATATATTATTGGACATTTTAAAATCTTTTTGGGAAAATGACTACCCAGATCCTGTGCCCATTTTTTAAATTGGGATGTTTGTCCTTATATTATTGAATTTTGAGTTTACATATTCTGGATACTTGTCCCTTATCACATATGTTATTTGCAAATATCTTCTCCCATCCTGTGGACTGTCATCTCACTTTCCTTGGTGTTTGTTGCCCTTTGAATCACAAAGATCTTTAATTTTGATGAAGTACAATTGATATTTTCTTGTGTTGCTTGTGCTTTTGGTGTCATATCTAAGAAACCAGCATCTACTCCTAAGTTATGAACATTTACATCTTCATTGTCTTTTGATGGTTTTACAGGTTTATGTACGTGTGAAGGAAGAGTCCCACTTAATTCTTTATATCACAGTTGTCCAGTGCCAGTGGTTGAAAAGAATATTCTTTCCCAATTGAATAACTAACTGTCTTAGTGCATTTGTTGAAAATCAGTTAACTAGAAATGTAGGTGTTCTGGATTCTCAGATCTAGTCCGTTGGCCTAAATGACTATCATTATGCCAGTTCCATGTGCTCTTGGACTCTGTAGCTTTGTAGTAAGTTCTGAAATCAGGAAGTATGTCCTTCAACTTTCTTCTTGCTTTAAACATTTGTTGCAACTTTTCTGAGTCCTTTGTATTTCAATGTGAATTTTAAGATCAGCTTGTCATTTTCTGCACAGCAGGCCATTGAAATTTTGGTAGGGATTGTGCAGAATCTGCAGTCAATTTGAAATGGGTTGCCATCTTATTAATATTATGTCTTCCAATTCATGAACACAGATGTCTTTACATTTAGTTAGATTTCCTTTAATTGCTTTTAGCAATGTTTTATAGTTTTCAGATGTTTCACCTTCTTAGTTAAATTTAGTCTTAATTTTTTTGTTATTTTTGATTATATTGTAAATGAAATTATTTTCTTAATTTCATGTTCAGATTGTTCATTACTGGTGTAGAAAATAGTTAATTTTGGTATACTGATCTTTTATCCTGCAATCTTGTTGTACTCATTTATTATCTCTAATACTGTGTATGTGTTCCTTAGGATTTTCTATATGTAACATAAATTATAAAAACATACAGTTTTACTTCCTCCTTTCCAATCTGTGTGTCTTTAACTCTTTTTATTTTTCCTAATTTCCCAAGCTAAAACCTCTAGTACAATGTTGAACAGAAGTGGCAAGAATGGACATCCTTGTCTTGTTCCTGATCTTAGAGAAAGTTTTCAGCCTTTTATCATTAAGTATGATGTCAGCTGTAGATTTTTCATAAATGCCCTATTTATCAGGTTGAAGAAGTTCCTTTCCATTCCCGGGCGTGTGTGTGTGTGTGTGTGTGTGT
The DNA here is from genome assembly GCF_036850765.1 of Saccopteryx bilineata. Lineage (NCBI taxonomy): Eukaryota > Metazoa > Chordata > Mammalia > Chiroptera > Emballonuridae > Saccopteryx > Saccopteryx bilineata. The sequence goes on along the minus strand of NC_089495.1, from coordinate 101,340,348 downwards.
GTGTGTGTTTACCATCAGAAGGTGTTAAATTTAAAAAAAATGCTTTTTCTGTTCTACTGAGATTCTTATGTGATTTTTGTCCTCTATTCTATTAATATGAAATATCACCTTGATTGGTTTTCTTTTGTTGAATCAACTTTGCATCACTGGGATAATACTGGTAATGATGTAAAATAGTTACAAGTTGGTGGATTCAATTAGCTAATGTTTTGTTGGAGATTTTTGTGTTGCTATTCATAAAGGATATGGATCTTATGGTGTCTTTGATTGGTTTTGGTATCATGGTAATACTGGCCTCATAAAATGAGTTGGAAAGTGTTTTTTCCTCTTTTAGTTTTGAAAGAGTGTGTGAAGGACTGGTGTTAATTCTTTAAACTTCACCAATGAAGCAATTTGGGCCTGGGATTTGCTTTATAGAAAGTTTTTGATTAATTCATTCTCTCTAGTTGTTTTAGGTCTAGTCATATTTTCTATTTCTTGAAGCAGTTTTGGTAGTTTGTGTGCTTCTAGAAGTTTGTCCATTTCATCAAGGCTATTCCAATTTGTTGACATGCACTATTTTATAGTTTTTCCCTTATAATCTTTTTTATTTTTGTAAGGTCCATAATTATACATTCTCTTTAACTCCTGATTTCAGATATTTGAACCTTCTTTCTTATTTTCTTGGTTTTTAAATTCTGTTAATTTGTTCACAGACCAACTTTTGATTTCATTGTTTTTCTGTACGGCCTTCTATATTCAATTTCACTTATTTCTACTCTAATCCCTATTGATTTCCTCCCAACTGCTGCTTTAAATTTAGTTTGCTCTTCTTTTTCCAGGTTATTAAATTGGAGAGTTAGGTTTCTGAAATTTTTCTTTTTTAAAAAATATAGGCATTAACAACTATAAATTTCACTCTAAGCCCTGCTTAAGCTGCATCAAATAAGTTTTAATATATGAAGTATTTTTGTTTTGATTCACACAAATTATTTTTAAATTTCTCTTATAATTTTTTTCTTTGATCCACATATTTATACATTCCCCAAATTTCCTTCTGTTATTGGTTTCTAATTTCATTCCAACTGTGGTCAGAGAATATGCTTTGTATGATTTTAATCCTTTTAAATGTACTGAGAATTGTTTTATGGCCTAATACATGGTATGTCCTAGAGAATGTTCCATATGCACTTGAGAAGAATGTGTATTCTACTGTTGTTGGGCAGAGTGTTCTGTAAACATCTTCTATAACGATTTGTTTTATATTTTTTTCAAGTTTTCCATTTCCTTGTAGATCTCTAATTGTTCTATCCATTATTGAAAGAAGGTTGCTAAAGTTTTCCAATTCACCTTTAAAAAACTTTTAGAAGACACAAGGGTATGTTATATTTCAGAGTGTAATTTGGGTTCCAATCTACTCTGGGATGAATCTGGAGAGTTTTCACTAATTCATACAGATAGTACTTAGAAAGGCCTCTTAGACATCTATATTTTCCTCCTTCTTCTGCACCACAAGTTCTTTGGTTTCCACTAATACAAATCTCATCCCAAGATAAATTCATCTTATAAGGTCTGGGTTAGATTTCTCAGATGTTCCAAAATAAAACAATATTTCTAGTCTAAAAATAACTGCAGAGAGACTGGTGGCTTAAAACTAAAAGGAAAGCTTTAAAGACACTAAAAGGCAGTAGAATATACAAACAGATTTACCTTGGGAACTTAATAAATGCAGATTCCTAGATTCCACTCTAGAGCTACTCAAAATGTCTCAGGGCAGAGCCCATAAACATGAATTTTAATACTTTCTAGGAAATTCTTATAAACACAAAAGTTTAAGGATCTGGATTCTGGTTGATAAGTGTACCAAGCACATTCTCCTAAAGGGGTATTTATCTTCAATAATACATTTCAATAGTTCATAGAAACGAGTACCTATGCATTCTCACAGAAATATTAAAAAAATATACCATGTTCCATCACATGTACTACCTGGGCAGATTATTCTGGTATTAAGCACAGGGAGGATGTCTTTGCTGGCTGCCACAGCTGGACCAGGGCCAGAGTCAGTTTGGGAACGACTTGCCCGACTATCTGGAGATCGAGGTGCCGTTTTAACTGTTGGCAAAAGGTCCAGAATAAAAAGAGAAAATGATAAAGATACAGAAATAAGCAAGTCCTTATAAATCCAAGGCATAGATAATTTAATAGATGTTTAAATCAATCAGTGGAAATGAAAATATTACACTGTGCTTGCCTATTATTTTCATTTTCTTAAGATTTACTATATGGAGAGACTGCCACAGGTAGATAGATCCTGATCTCCCGTTTCAAACAGATGGAGATCATTAGAAAAGAGATGCCTACCATAATTATAAAGTCAGGAATACTTATAATTTGAATGTAATCACACCATATGTAAAGATAAAAGGAAACTTGATAATATTTAAAATAATACATAGGTGTTATACAACCCTTTTTTCAGAAATGTTGGGTGAGTGATCAGATTTAATTAATGCAATTCCCAGAGCTTATGTTAAACATGAGTTAACATTTTCTTCTATAAGTGGGAGGAAAAATAGTATTATTTTCAAATAAAAGCAATATACTTTTCCTGCACTTCTCAATTATTTTTTCAAAACAAAGATTTGCCCCAAACAGTTTTACAGTTTATTACAAAAAGCTCAATACATCTTTAAAAGTGTTCCAAAAGGGCCTGACCAGGCGGTGGCGCAGTGGATAGAGCGTCGGACTGGTATGCAGAGGACCAGGTTTGAGACCCCGAGGTCGCCAGCTTGAGTGCGGGCTCATCTGGTTTGAGCAAAAGCCTACCAGCTTGAACCGAAGGTCGCTGGGTCCAACAAGGGGTTACTCAGTCTGCTGAAGGCCCATGGTCAAGGCACATATGAGAAAGCAATCAATGAACAACTAAGGTGTTGCAACGCACAATGAAAAAACTAATGATTGATGCTTCTCATCTCTCTCTGTTCATGTCTGTCTATCCCTCTCTCTGACTCACTCTCTGTCTCTGTGAAAAAATAAAAAAAATAAAATAAAAGTGTTCCAAAAGGGAATTACTCTCAATGTAACAACAAAAAAAGAGACTTAATTCTAACTAAAATAGAGCACTTTAATGGAGAACACATATATCTTTAATTTAGAAGCTATTGTCAGGTGTTTAAAAAAAACAGTAATCTGACCCTGGCCACTCAGTGGTAGAGCATCGGCCCAGCATGTATAAATTCTGGGTTCGATTCCTGGCCAGGGCACACAGGAGAAATGTCCATCTGCTTCGCCACCTTTCCCCCTCTCCTTTCTCTCTATCTCTCTCTTCCCCTCCTGCAGCCAAGGCTCCATTGGAGCAAAGTTGGCCTGGGCTCTGAGGATGGCTCCATCACCTCTGCCCAAGGTGCTAGAATGGCTCCAGTTGCAACAGAGCAATGCCCCAGATGGGCAGAGCATTGTCCCCTAGTGGGCATGCCAGGTGGATCCTGGTCAGGCACATGCGAGAGTCTGTCGCTCTGTCTCCCTGCTTCTCACTTCAGAAAAATACAATAACAACAAAAAATCCTCAAATTCAATTTAAAGGTACTCTAAAACTTAATTATCTTTACTATTCCTAAGACTAATTACAAACTAACTATATTAATCTTACTCTCTCTTCTCCTTGTTAAAAAGCAGTTCAGTAGCACTAAAGAAAAGTAACAGAACACTCTTTTTTTTGACAGATAGAAGCTCTGGAGCTAATTTCTAATAACAACAATCTTTTGATATTCTTCTCTGATAAAAAGCAGAGCTCCTACTGACTAAAATTGATGTTCCACTGCAGGTAAATAAATTAATGTTTCATGGTTCTTCTTAACTGTCTCATTAATCATATTTTGCAAATCTCAGACATATATTCTATATTTTGCACATCTCAGACATATAAATTATTACACAAAATAATGATAATGCAATGACTGTCCTTCAAAACTAATGATAATTTAATACAGAAACACTTCTATTGCTGATTCCAACTAAACTGGATTAGATCAAATACTGCATCATTAAAGACATATGTAATATATTTCAATATCAATATCTATAGCTATATTTGTATTTTTTAGTTTTCTTTGCTGACTATAATGTAAGTGTCAAGTTCATGAGATTATTAGTAAGAGGGATGGTAGCAGGTTGAAAAACCATTAGCAGTGAGTGCTGAAAAACTAACCCTCCAAAGACAGCCACTATCTTTGGGGGACTTATCCAGTAGCATATTGTAATGGCTCCATTGTCAGCCTTGCTTGAGTCAACGTTTTTTTAATGGATGAAACATACAAAACCTGCTTATAAAATTCCAGATAAAGTAAAATAAAGATGCTAAAATCAGGCTTTGAAAGTCTTTTGACAGGGTGAAATGATATATCCAAATCGAAAATATAAAAATTCTGGCCTGGTCGGTTGGCTCAGTGGTAGAGCGTCGGCCTGGTGTACGGGAGTCCCGGGTTCGATTCCCGGCCAGGGCACATAGGAGAAGCGCCCATTTGCTTCTCCACCCCTCCCTCTCTCCTTCCTCTCTGTCTCTCTCTTCCCCTGCTGCAGCCAAGCCTCCATTGGAGCAAAGTTGGCCCGGGCACTGAGGATGGCTCTGTGGCCTCTGCCCCAGGTACTAGAGTGGCTCTGATTGCGGCAGAGCAATGTCCCAAGATGAACAGAGCATCACCCCCTGGTGGGCGTGCCGGGTGGATCCCAGTTGGGTGCATACGGGAGTCTGTCTGACTGCCTCCCCGTTTCCAACTTCGGAAAAATAAAAAAAATTAAAAAAAAAAAATATAAAAATTCCTAGGGAGTGTAAACTACTAGAGTTAGGTTTAAAAGTCACTTGCACAAAAACAAGAGGAAGAGATCAGGTTTATATGGTATTATTATGGAATACTTAAAGCCAAAAAGGACTCTTGGGTAATCTTTATAACCCATAAATATCCAGAATGAGTAGCATATGAGTATCAGTGTGCTGTTACACTACAGAAATACTGGAGAATCTGGTTCAAAATAGGAATCATATTCTAACATAAACATTGATCAAATAAATGGGTGCAACCAGAAAAACAAAATGTTTAAAATCATCAAGTGAAAGATTGGTGGGGGAACTTAGAAGAGAGAGTCTGGACAAGAAGATATAAGGTGTGGAAAATGGCATGATGCCATGAAAGCTGTTTCCAGTATCACTTAAGCGCTGCCACATGGCAGAGTCATCTTCAGTGTAGTGGAATAATGTGTGAAATTGCTTTTACACCAACTATAAAGCACTATGCAAATGCCATTAGTTGTTCCTGTTAACATTATGGCTCATAATACTTTATTAATAGTAATTGTAATCCATGGGTAGAAATTTAAGGAAGACAGGCCTAAGGTTATAGAATTGGATTGTGTGCTGGAATAGGTGTATATAAAGCCTGGAAGGACTAAGGTTATAGAATATGTAAGCAGGTTGTACGGCAGACAGGTAAGGTCTAGAAAGTCCAATTTAGAAGTCTCTTAGAGAGTTTAAAACACAATTAAGGAATTCTTTCAAAGTTAATGTAATCAGTAGCAGTGCCAGTAGTAGCAAATATAAGGATAATGGTAGCAAGCACTCTTATATAGACAGCACTATGTATGAGTCACTATTACAGGCACTTTCTATATATTAACTTATTTAACCATCACAACAAGTAAGTATGTTATGAAGCAGGTACATTATTATCCCCATTTTACAGATGAGGAAACCCCAAAGTAGTCATCTGCCCAACCTTATATATAATGAAAATAAAAATGTAATGATTGTAAACAGCTCTAATATGTGTTGACTTTACATCAGTACTATGTCATTATATTCATATTAACCTCTCTTCTCCACGAACATTTTAATTTCTGCCTTGTTTTACTCTAGTAAATTAATTTTTTCCTTATACAATATGATATATTAAAAGTATAAATCTATCTTCAATTCAAACTTAAAAGGTAGAGAAATAGTTAACATTCTTCAAGCAACTACATATTCATTTATTGGCAAATTAATTTCAGTGGTGAAAGAGCTGTAACTAGATATCTTATGATTATTAAAGCTTAACTTAGCAATAAGAATTGGTCATCTATGTGCTGACCAATGGAACTCAAGGAACCAATAAATTATTTAAATGACAAATTTTATGCATGTGGGTCCTGCTGTGTTCATGTAATTCTCATGTGTGGGCTGAAATAGGTTAAAATCCAGTTATTTGTGTGTTTTATTTCTTCCCTTTTTCTTTAGGAAAATCGAGATATTTAAGCATGTTTGGTCCTACAATCCTTAGTTTATTGTGATAATCTCTATATTATATGATTAAGAGGTGATATGAGAGAACTTGACAACAGTATAAATAACATTTCCTTTATTTTCTTAGTATTCATGGATAGCTAAGCTTTAAATTTGTAAAGCTTTGTTGAAAATAAAAATATAGTTTATTTCAAACTGATAAGCCTTTTGAAAACTAAAAGTACAATTTTATTTTATTAATTTCAAAATTTTATCATAGTTTTCTTACCAGTGAAGGACTCTTTTGCATCATCATCTTTAGATTCTTCTTTAGACTCGTCTGTTTCTGTACTGTCATAATCAAATGACTGGGTAACTGGTTCACAAGGGTGCACTGCTTGGTCATCCATAACTTTAAGTGATAAGAAGATAAACATGTTCAAACAAGAAAAAATAAATCCATGAATATCAATATATGCTTAGGGAAGGAAAAGTAACACATAAACCAAAAGAAATTCCATATTTATAAATAAACAATAATTGGCGATATGTCTATAAGTGTTAGAGATTATAAAATTAATGTTAGAAGGAAAAAATAAAAGGTAAGATGTTCAAAGAATGAAATACAAGTTCAATTACAAATTATAACCTGTAAAGGATTTTTAGATTTTTATTAGCAATACTAAAATTAGCTTTTAGTCTACTACAAAAATTCTAAGAGTATGTACATTAACATAAAAATTAAAATATAGGCAGAACTTTTATAAACTCCTTAAAAAGCAACAAACATTTATGAAATAAATGTTAAGAAAACATTTTAAAACTATAATTCAGGTTTGATATTTGGAGTTCAAAGATTTCAATGAAGTATTATTTAAAGTAATTTTCAATTTTATTTCAATGTTTCTAGTGTACTTTGTTTCTAAGATCTTAAGTATTGTTAATATGCTTATCCTTACTACTAAAACAATAAGTAGGACTATTTATTAGTATAAATTTCACCTTAATGACTTTATCTCTTGTCTTGTTTAAAAAAAACTCTTAAAGTGTGTCCAGTTTGACCAATATGAAAATCTCCTCGTGCTTGCAATGAGAGTTCTGTTAATGTGTATACCTTTTCCGGCTTCCTCAATGACTTGCCTCACAGCTTTCTTCAAACTGTTTGCCCGCAACATTATCTCCTTCGGTTTGACCGCTTTCTGGGAGGAAGGTTTTGTAGTGTCATCCAGGAGCTGTTCCTTGCTTTCACACAAGGAGTCTTCACTTGAAGATTCCACAGTGTCTTCTTCTGCAATGACAGGGCTGATGCCTGGGAGAACTTGAGCAGCCTGGGACTCTGACGTGTGCAGAGCCTGGAGCAGTTGTTCAAGCTTCTCATTTAGGACTGAACACTAAGAAAACAAAAATGCCGTAATGACTCTCCATTTAGTGGAGATTAAAAAAAAAAAAAAAAAGATAATTTAAATGAATGGTTTCTGATTTTAAATGAAATATGTGATATATTGTTTACCATTAATCGGTAATGTTATACATTATACTTTAGGTAGCCTATGGACTAAATAATTTGTAATTTTAAGAAACAGTACAATTCATATGTAAATTGATTTATTTATACTTCCAGAACCATTCAGACTTCATTTCATGGGTGAAAATCTTTACAGTATTTGTATAGCTATTTTTCCTTAAAAGAAGAAAAAAAAATCTCTACTATAAAAAAACTACACAATAAATGTACACATTATACAAAACAATCGCATTCCCACTTTCTAAGGTAATCAACGTGTGGCACCGTTTTGAGCATTACATGCTGCAGGTCTGGCTGGGTCTTGATGAGCTCGCTTTCAAAGCTTTAGTTTGCAAAGGAGTGAACGAACAGTCCCTAAGGAATTACTGGCTCAAAGAAAGAGCGAAAAGAAAATGCACAAGCACTCAGCCTTGTTTTTTCCTGCTTTTCTCAAACTGCTAGGGGTAAAGAAACATTTGGCCTGAATTTCCAACTCCTTCTTACTCCATTTATTTGCCTTTGATGACATGCCAAGGCAGTTACAGCAGAAAGTTAAAAGAGAAATGTGTCAGGGAGAGGGTTTCTGTTTTCTGAAGCTCTCCAGAGTTAGAAAAACAAGGGAAAGAGGCTGCAAACGTCAAATGTATGTTTATTTCTATTTTCTTTTCCTTCCACTCAAATAAACCACCACCTAAAGCATGAATCTGGGGAGATCACTTCTTTGCAAACTCAAGAGAACCAAGCCTTTGTAAAAACATCTTGCCATGAACACAGAAAAGCAGGCAGTAGCTTTTAAGGTTCAATAAACTTGATTTACTCTTATTTGAGCCGCAGCAAGTTCTTGACGGGAAAAACTCTGTGAATATTAAGGCAAGAAACAGAACCCTGAAAGGTACTGAGGACTGTGAAATCTAGGGAATCCGAGGAACTGTGCTGGGAGGCACCTGGGTGGCCAGTCTGTCTGGAAATGGAAAACCATTCCCCTCTCCACTGGAACTCAGACACCCAGCATTCCAACCCACCCCACCCACCACCTGACTATTGTGTATTTCTCCTTTGAGATGTCAGTCAGCGGGAACAGGGAGTTGCATAATAAAATTGAGTGTGTCAGACAGTCTTCAGCAATGCAGTTTTCCTACACCTTAAAGTGTAGCCATAAAATAGAATGTTTTTAAACTGTCATATCTGATTCAAAAGTAACTTTTCTCTTCATTTATGCTTTGGCAGGAAAACCGCTCAATCAATTTAGCTGTAAAACAAGTTCAATGTTAACACTGTTAGTAAAAATCTTTCACGCCCTGATAGTGTGTCCTTACTTTACTGGCCACAGCATCAGCTACAACAGCATTTTCCAACGTTCTCTCATATGCCTTCTCTACTTTGGCAACAAAGTCCTTAACAGTTTCACACAGGATCCTTTGAAGAAAAGACATGGTGCAATTCAGTAAACACAGTAAGCCTGGGTTGTTTTCATTTATAAACATATTAAAAATAAGCACAACTAAGCAAACTTTCAAAATATTGGGATCATTTGTATGTAAAGCCGTAATTCCATCTGCTGTTTGCCATATTCTAGATAATTTCCACACATTCTAAGTCAGGGGTCAGGAACCTATGGCTCGCGAGCCAGATGTGGCTCTTTTGATGGCTGCATCTGGCTCACAGAAAAATCTTTAATAAAAAAAATAATAACATTAAAAATATAAAACATTTTCATATATTACAATCCACTCATTTCCTACCGCTCATGTTCATGGTTGCGGGTGGCTGGAGCCAATCACAGCTGTTCTCCAGGACAACACCAAATTTTTACTGGATAACGCCTAAGGTACACGGTTCATTGTATGGCTCTCACGGAATTACATTTTAAAATATGTGGTGTTCATGGCTCTCTCAGCCAAAAAGTTTCCCAACCCCTGTACTAAGTGATGAACAGATAACGTGAGTAAATCTTGTTCTACATAATGTAAATAAAAGCAATTTAAAGGTAATTAACAAGCCTTTGTTGAACATTCAAATTATATCTTGATGAGAGTATTTTTAGATCCCATTTTAAAAAGCATTATCTCCTAAACATCATATAATAACTTGCAGAGTTGATCAAACAAGGATAAGATTGTCATTGAAGTCACTGTCACTCTACTATTCATCCTAGTGGTATCTTGCTAATGCATTGTTCCTAAAAAGAGGTCGTGTATTATGTCAGAAACCAACCCATCTCTTGAATTGAGTTATATTTTCTGTAAATTTGTTCATTTCCTTAAGATAACATGCAAGATTGATTTAATTCAGATCTTGTTAGTATCAGAAGTATATACGGTTTACCCTTTTGTTTCTTTAAATTACATTTGGTTTCTTTGTAGAAATAAAGAAAAAATGATCTGAAACACTAATAAAAATCTGTTTTTAAAAGTCTTTGCAGCTATAAGATTGAAAATAGCAACCAGCAGGAAGGTACTATTTAACCAACTTTCTGTAGCAAAGACTAACAGTGATTCTAAAAATAGAATCAGACTAATTTAAAAATAATATTTCTCTTTATCATTGATATATACTGAGGAATTTGAAGAAGGGGGAAAAACAGGTTCTAGTAGATATAGTTTCTGTTACACTCACAATTTTCTCTGGTATGTGAGTGACATAAATGTTGTTTCCAGATGCTTAAGTATTATGAAATCGAGCCATTCAATAGCTATTGCCCCCCTGCCAAACCTTTGCACTGAAGGAAATAACTGCATTACCCCTAACAATTTTTGCTTCGTTTGTTGTTTTTCGTCAACCATTTCTAGATTTCTCTTGGACAATATGTAGTGTTTCCCAACCTGCAACCTTTCTGAATGGCTTTTTATATCCAAATTTCTAAAAAGAATCTAGCTCACTGACATGTGCTTCATATCAAGTCTTGTCTTCTTTGTTCACATATAACACTTTTCTGGACTTTCTTGAAATATTAAGGCAGACAAACCTGGAAGTTCTTCCATGGGCCTTACTGACAGTTTCTCTAAGACATCCCACTTCTCAGGCAAGGAGGCACTGACATTCCCTTCTCTTTTATGTAAATACAAAATAGAAGTTTTCTTGCCATTATTACAACATTGTCTTACTGTTAACTTTCTCTTGGATTTGTGAATTTGCATATGCTGTAACATTATGATAGCTACACCTGCTGGTATTGGACTAATTCCTAGGGATAGAGCCTGTTGGTCCATCCGCCCAGGAGGGAGAGGGGCGGCAGAGATGCCCTTCCTCAGCTCTGCGAGGTGGACAGAAGCTGACAGACAGAGGATGAGTCTGTTAGGAGAATGCTCGCCACAGAGGTGGTGGGAAGAATCAGAAAGAATTATCTATCGTACGGCCCATTAAGTTCCATATTCCAGAGGATCTAGGGCACTTACATTATGAAGGTATGAACTAACTTTTTATTTTACCTAAATAGTAAAGCTAGAATTTTTAAAAAGAGAAATAAATACATTTAAAAAATAGCATGATTTCAAAGTCACACCAATTGCGAACTTACAGATTGGGGGAAAAAAACTTTAAGATGTATTTGCTATAGTAACACAAAAGACATTTTCCAACTGATACAGTTTCCCACCTTAATACATAAAGACTTCCAGAAAACATGTGCAAAATACCAAATAAATAAAAGTGGAACATGGATTTTCCCACAGAGCTAAAAAAATTAAATATCTATTTACATCCTTAATTAAAGTTAATATATAATTTTGATGAACTAGTGCCAGCATTTTGTCTCTAAACTTGTATCTCTCTGAGGCTGAGGTTAACGGCGTGCACCAAATACACCACTGGAGCCGCCAGCAGTCCACGTTTCACAAGATTGATGATCTCCACCATCATCTCAACTACACTACATACATGATCTATACTTCTTATCACTAGTAGCAGTGCCTTCATTGATCAGTTTTCCACTTATTTTTTTTTAAATAAGAGCCAATGACAATAAAACACACAAACAGCACATTAAGAAAAATAATGGTGATGGTGTGCGAACATAACCACACATTGGCAGGCAGGGGTCACTGTATGAGAACCTGAAAAATTCGTTTTCCGTGTGATATAAAAAGTTGAAGTCAGAAATTACAGGTAATTTAAAAGCATCAAAGCCTCATAGATAAACAAACCCTAGCTATCTGTGTGATCTGAGGCAAGATTCTAATAGCTGCTATGTACCCTACCTCCTCCACTCAGAGATTGTTGGGGTTGCCCAACAATCTCTCAGGTAGAGTTGAAAACTAAAATTCTCTGGTTCTATGACAATGGTTCCAATCTAATTTTTTTCCCCTGCCAGTGATCCCATTTGAAAAGTTCTGTCCACAGAACAAAGTGCATGTATTTAATAACTTTGCTTTTCACTTTTATTCACAGCACCTATGATTGCTTATTAACTAGCACTTTTGATTCTTGGTGCTTCTAATGCTCAGACAAGAACTCATGTTATCACACTGAACTGACAAAATTCCATCAAAGAAATGTTGATATGTTGGTTAACCTATATATCAACTACATTAGCTAACCTGCATATCATATATGCTAATAAGTGTAGCCTTTCCATGAGCATTTTCAGTATTTTAAAAATAGTTAAAAACAACTTGGGCTACTGGGAATTACTATTTTATGCAATAAATATAAACATGTTTTAAGAGCAATAAAACAGTCTGTCTTAATATTGTATCAGTTAAATGGTAATAACAAAATAAGGGAGTTCTGTATTAGTGGTGGTTACAAGGATGTGAATATGTGTGTGTATTAGTTTTTCTTTTTTGTGTGTGTGGCAGAGACAGAGAGAGGGACTGATAGGGACAGACAGACAGGAAGAAAGAGAGATGAGAAACAACATCAATTCTTCGTTCCAGTTCCTTAGTTGTTCATTGATTGATTTCTCATATGTGCCTTGACCATGGAAGGGGGGGCGTTACAGCAGAATGAGTGAACCCTTGCTCGAGCCAGTGACCTTGAGCTCAAGCTGGTGAGCTTTGCTCAAACCAGATGAGCTTGTACTCAAGCTGGCGAACTCGGGGTCTCGAACCTGGGTCCTCCACATCCCATTCCGACACTCTATCCACTGCACCACCTCCTGGTCAGGCTCTGTATTCCTTTTTCTACTCACTAAGTTGCACCCTTATGATTGGGCATTTCACTGTATATGTGTCATACCTTAATAACAAAAAATTTTTTTAAAGCAGTGGAAAACTATTATAGATTTTACAAGTCTTAAAGGAACATATCACCCAAATGCAAAACATGAAACTTGTTTGGATTTTGAATTAAACAAATCAAATGTTTTCAAAAGAAAAACGCCTTTGATAGCTGGGGGAAATGGACTGAGTAATATAGAATATTATTAATTGTATTATATTTTTTAAAAAGATTATTTTATATCCATATATACTGAAAGGGGAATAAAACAATTTCTTAGGGATACTGTAGCAAAAGACAGTAGGGAGTACTTGACAAAAGGTTGGTAACTACTACTGGAGAATGACAGTGGGGAATCGTTATACCAGTCTTCCTACTTTCTGTATGTTTTAAAATGTAACAAAAATTAAATTAAAATGTATTATGGATACAAAGTTATTACATGTTGTCCATGTTGTACTCTCTTTTCTGTTTTGAATCTCTTTAAAATTTTAATCTGAGGAGGACAGAGCAGCCATGCAAGCCTAGGAGTGCAGGTGAGTGAGGAGAGGGGACCAGAATTGGAACAGAATTTGCTAAAAGGCCAATGGGCTAGTCAGGGAGAAGTCCAAAGCGAATTCTGGGCATAGAGACTAGACAAGGAGCCAGGTCAAGGTCAAAAAAGAAAAAAATTCTAAATGTAATTGGGAAAAACATGAGGTGATGATTTAATGATTTAATATAGCATTCTGCAATTTAGAAGCTCTATTTCATTATTCAACTTAGTTCTAACAGCTCCTTGAGGGAGGAAGGTTAGGCATGCTTTTCATTATTAAACAGACATAGGTCACAACGCTAGCAAATGTCTCAACCAGGATCCTGGGTTTACTCCGACTGAAGGCAATACTGTGACTTACTCCAGTGGTTTTCAAGCTGTTTTGCAAAAGTATTTCAAAGACTCCACAAATGCCTGATTCAAATTTATTTAGAAATACAAACTATAATTTTAATGCTAAATAACCATTAGAAATATTAAAGACAAAATGTTTACTTTAGAATTCACTACTTCTGTGCAAATCTTAGACTAAAGCATTTTCTATTTTTATTTAATTGAAGGCCATTTTTTTATACCTAAACAAAACAATTTAATTTTTTTTAATATTAGGATTCTGCATAAGCATTTATTTGAAAAAAAAAGTCTTCACAGGTATTAAATTTAAGCAAAATAAGGAGAAAAAACCAAAATGATCCTGTTTGTATCTATCCAAATTTCATAACATTAATTCCATTTAATTAAAAATATGAGCTTTGTCACTGTATATTTGACTCCCATTACTGGGTGATGGGCACACAATGTAATGTGTTATGGAGCTGTGCACCTGAAACCTACATGTTCCTATGGACCACTGTCACCCCATTAAATTTAATTTCTTAACAAACAAAAATATCTCAAGAATTTTTTAAATTGATGACGCATTGTCAACCAAATTGCTCTCATCATAGGCCAAAGAGGTATTGAACTATTGATAAATAGAATAAAATAATAGGAAAACTAGAGAAATATATATATTTATATATGTATATATGATCTTAAAAATATATATCATATATAAATATATCATATTATATATATGATCTTAAAAGTTCTTATCACAAGAAAACATGTACTACATGAGGTTACAGATGTTAACTAAACGTATTGTGGTAATAATTTTGTAATGAATACATATATCAAATCATTATAATGTATACCTAAAACTAGTACAATGTTATGTCAAGTATATCTCAATTCAGAAAATATTTTTAAATATATAGAATGTGTAGGAGTCAGTAATCAAACACACCAAACACATGAAGGCCAATAGTAAGGCTTTGCTAACCTCCAAATTACTAAATGTGACTAGATAAAATATTTACTTAACTGTATTAAAGAATCATTCTTTTATAACTTTATATACCTTTAAAAAGGTTCTAATCAGCTTTCCATCTTTCCTTTCAATGTCTTATGAAGAAGAATTTGATTCATAGGACAAAGGTAGCAAATGTAACATGTCTTTCTTGAAGAAGTAATTTAGGAAGTGCTTAAGAAAATAACTTAAGTATATAAATTTGGCCTAAAGTGAGGAAGACAATAAGGAGTGTTGAGGCCTGGGACAAACTGGAGATCTGCACATTTCATCTTAAAGCAATACAATTCACTAAAAAACACCCAACCAAACAACAACATAAAAACCACTAACAGCACTACTCATCAAACAGTGTCTGTAGCCCACCTGTCTGGACACCAGTATTCTTCTCTTGAGAGTCATTTAACTCTTTCCCTATTGCTCAGTCCTGAATCCTACTCCTAGAGGTTACAGCATCAAAAGCAATTGTCACTACATTTATACACTTATACATTTATTACAAGCTAATTTATTTATGCTGAGTTGTCTTTCCTTGACATTTTTTGAAAATTAAGCATATACCATACTAAAATTTGTATATTTTTTCCTCTATCATTTCCCCATCCCCCTTCTTTCTTCCTTCCCCTTCTTTTTCTCCTCTTTCTGCTTAATAGCAATATTCCCTTGCTAAGCCTGAGTCCTAAAGCATTATTTTACTTTTGCTCCTCAGTTGAAAATTTCAGCTGGTTTTATCTCTTCCTCTAGTTGACTTTCCAGTCTTCATCATTTCAGTTTAGGATGTCTTAAAACTAAATTCTAAATCCCAGCCAGGCAACATCGGAGATAATGAAATCAAGTAGCTTTGGCTCCACTACTCAACTTAAACATGCTGAGAAGAGTAATTTTGAAAAAAAATCTCATCATTGTTTACCTTTTCCTGAAATAAACAGTTCCTAAACAATGTTTATGGAAATAAGTTATGATGAAATGTTTTCTATACTATAATAAGTCATAAGTAGTTCTTTAAATAGGAACTTAGAGTAATTAAACACTTATTGTACCTTCTTGACAAAGAAATCTTTCAAATTAAGCATTAATAACTAGCCTCTAAATATTGCAAAGAAGATGCTAAAGTAATTTTTTAAAGTGCAAATTTAGTTTGTCTAATTCTATAAGCTACTACACCAGGACATGTTTTGGAAAATAAGTGACGAGGAAATAACGTAAATGGTAGGAACCAGCTGTCCCTTCGTTTCCACACGTAACTGTGTCAGGGCTGCACTGTGACTCACTTGGCAGATGATATGATCACTGCATGTTCATCAGAATTAAGGATTTTTGTAAGATGAGCTGCAACTGAGTCTTCATAAATTGTCATCTGAAAAAAATTTTAAAAACTGCATGTGTTATTGTTGCTGGCAATTATGGTATACAACTCAGTTATTATTGCTTCAAAAATGGAACCATCCTGATACATGTGACACAGGACAATGACTACAGTGAATATGTAATACAGAGTCATGATACAAAATAGATAAATATTTCCTTTTGTGAAAGGCTCTTAGTTTCAGGAATTCTTTAATTTATACTCTTCAAAAAAACATAAAAACCCTTTACACATTACATAAAAATGTCAAAATGATGAATATATAAAGTATTCGTACAAATGCCAGACAACCTAATCAGCGTGGGCCAAAGACTAGACATTTAAAGAGGAAGCTATCCAAATGGTCCATTAAGGGATGAAAAGCTGTTCAACCTTATCAGCCATCAGGCAAATGTAAAGTAAAGCCACAATATGATACCACTATATATCTGCCAGAATAGCTAAAACAGAAACAACAACAACCAGAAAATGTCAAATATTGGCACAAGCAGAAGAACTCTCATACATTGCTGGTGGGAGAGCAAACTGATACACACACGCTACAGCACTGTTGGGTAGTATCTGCTAAAGTTGAATATAGGCATACTACCATAGGATAGCGATTCAACTTCCACAGATACGCCCAAAAGAATGCAGATGTGTGCTTGGCAAAAAACATGTACTAGAATGTTCACAGTAGCACTCATACAATGATAGAACGAATAACAATTTGTAGTATTTGTGCAATGGAAAACTACAGGGCAATGAGAACACATGATTTATAACTAAGCCACAATATAGATGAATCTCACAAACATAATGTTGAATGAGAAATGTCAGAAACAAAGAAGTACATACAAAATGTCCTATTTTATAAAGTACAAAAACAGACAAAACCCATCTATGCTGTTAGAAGTTAGGATAGCGGTTACGGGATGGGTGATGGGGGTGGTGAACACAAGAGGCCTGGGGTGCTGGGTAATGCTGCCTTGTGATCCGGTGGTTGATTACATGGGTTCATTTAGCTTGTGGAAGCTGACCAAGGTGTCATATATGGTATACACATTGTTCTGTGTACCTAGTATTTCTCTCAAATTATGAAATAATCAACTGCTAAAGGAGTCCTATATTCCCTTTTCTATTTGACTCACCTTTCATATTCTGTTGAAGGAATACACCTTCCTAATACATGAAAATATGCACAGTATTTAAACATTTTCATATTAAAAGCCTTCCATCAAATGGTTGCCTCAAATATATTCCATGTCACACGGCTCAAAATTTTCCATTATAAACCATCTGTTCTATGCAGGCCAGCCTCTTGTGCTTTTCCGCCTGACTTAGATATCCTTTTATTGCTTTTTACCAATCAGGATCAGTTTATTCAGCCCTAAATGAAGATTCAATTACCCACACCCCCATAAAGCCTTCCTGACTAGCCTCTTCCCAAAGGGACCTCATTTCTGATTAACATACAATTTTACCAGTGGCTACTCGATATGCTGCTACTCTTTTAAATTTCTACCTTACTTTTTTCAAAAGCAGACCACACATAGAAAAATAAAAATTTACGTGGAAGAAAAGTGGGGAGAAGTTTCACACAACACTGTACTGACCCACAAATCCACTTTATCTATCTCCTGGTCTAAACATTAAAAACTGCATCTTTACAATTAAGATCAGAAAAAGGAAAATACATTGAAAAGGAAAAATGAAGTATTTTTTCAAAAAGATTCTTTTTCTTTTCCCTACAGGGTAGACTGTCATGAAGCCTAAGAAGGTATGAAAAAGTATTAAAAATTATCATTAATTCCATTTGAATTTTCATTTAAAAATCCAAGATTTTGTCCTTAAAAATAAACAAAGGCAAGGAATACAATCTTTTTCAGAGGGAAATGAAATAACCTATATGTCCAATGATAAAATTATTGACATCATTTACTAACCTCTTATGTAATCATTTAGCAGAGTCACAAAAGGAAGGTAATAAAAACATTTTTTACTGTGTACCATACACAGCTGGGGGCCACGTCTGAGGATGCTGGGGCTTTCCCACCACACTGTCCCCCACAAGCAAGTCCTGGTCTTTGCTTAACTGTATTTGTTAAACACAAACTTTACCATCTCTCACACGTGTCATTATGAAAACTCTGTGTTGGGCTTCCTACGACTCTCCTGATCCTTTTCAAACTGCTCTTCACTTCACTTCACAGTGTTTTTTAAAACAATGACAACGAAAAAATCCCACAAATCTAATCATACCGCATCCCTGCTTAACAATGTCTGAGTGGATTCCACCTGCTTTCCAGTTAATATGGAAGCCCTTCAGCTAACAAGGGAGACCTCCCACGACAACCAGGACTCTCCACACCCTGACCTTCTGTCCGCTTCGGTCCTGTCTTCCAGTGCTCTTCCCTGCACGTCTTGTTCCAACCTTACAGGACGACCTGCAGTGCCCCACGTTTACCAAGGCACCTTCTGTCATGCTCTGTGCAATGCTTTTTCAACTGGCTCATCTCTACTTCTCTTCTTTTGTGCTGAAAACTGAGTTGAGGCACAACTCTGTCTATAAAGACTTCACTGAACCTGCCAGGCCAAGCACCCTCTCTTCCATGCAACCATTACACCCTGAAAATAACCTAAATGTTACTGGTCATTTCCTTGTGTGTCCCTCTCACTACACCAGAGACTCCCAAACTTTCTGAGTTCACGGCATCCTTAATGTCTTAATGATTTTTGCCACAGTGCCCTTAGTCTAAAAGAAATATCTAAAAAGCTGAATAAATATTTATATCTAACAACTTAATAAACATTTGAAAAAACAATACATTAAATAAAAACCATTCTATTTCTTTTTTAAATAACTAGTTGCAAGCTTGTCAACACCATATACATGACACCTTGGAATCACATGAGACCATGACACCCTCACTTCCTATTCCATGCAAATTTTTGTGTGGTGTTTGCTTTTTACCACAGTCACTACAGTACTGAAAACCCAGCTTCACAAAAATATGATGGGATTGAAAGGAATGGAGTGGAGCCTCACGTTAAACTGTGCACGACCTCAAGCTAATAGTGTGTACAGCATCCAAAAGATGTTGAGTATTACCACGCTTTTTCTGAAAGCATGGGCTGCCTGAGGGGCCCTGGCGCACATTTCGGAAGCCACCACTCTAAGCTGACTGAAGCGAGCGAGTAAGTCGTTTATTTCCAGTTCCTGGTACCGACAAGCCCTTAATCTTGTTAAATGAATGAAAGAGAGAATTAAGTTACAATTTCTTAGCATGCTATTTACCAAGCATCTAGAAAACGGCAGAATTGAGGAAAGAGAACTTTTATTATTCTATCAGAGTATATTTAAAAATAAACTAATAGGAAAAATTTTGTTTCCAGTGAATTTAAAGCCCTTCTTTCCCATTTTCAGAGCAATGATGGAGGTACAGCAAGTCTCGTTTTCTCTTTGATTACCTGGCATTAACGAACATGCATTTGCTCACTTACTAGACTTGTATGACTGGGAAATGATACAGAAGAAATAAAAAAAATATGACTCCTGTATCAAAAAGCTTTTAATCCAATTGGGAAGCAGTAGTAATCTGGCTTCTAAGAAATAGGCAAGGCTGGGAGGCTTTGATGCCAAGATACCTGCTGTTTCACAAGGGTTTGGTTTTTAGATCAAAATTTAACAAGAAAAATTTTATTATTTTGCCAGTCATAGTGTCAGATGACAACATAGGGTGGGGGAATAATACACATTGCCTGACCTTTACAGTGTGACAGTACCGAGATAACAGAAGGTGAAGTGGGCTGTGGAACTACTGAAGAAGAAAGAACACAGTCCTAGGACTTGAAAGATAGGAACGGCTGCTTGGAGCAAGTGATACCTAAGCTAGATCCCAGGTGGGAACAGAAGTGAAGTAGCAGCCTACTGCCAATGGAGGGATACATATTTATTCACAGAGGGTTAGAGGAAAAAAACATGATGGCCATAAAGATTACACGTTAAATGTAAACAATAAATTTTCTAATATTGTGTATTAAATAGATCATTGTCACTGAAGGAAATCATGAAACCATTATTTTTACAATGTTTAAAAAATCCAACAAGGCTTAGCTGGTGGCTTAGTAAATAGAGCCTTGGCCCAGCATATACATGTCCCGGGTTCAATTCCTGGTCAGGGCACCAAAAGAAGTGACCATCTGCTTCTTTCTCTCTCTTTCCTCTCCTCCTACAGCTAGTGGCTCAAATGGTTCAAGTGTGGCACTGGGTGCTGAGGATAGCTCAGTTGGTTTGAGCATTAGGCACTAAAAATAGCTCAGCTGATTCAAGCACTGGCCCCAAATGAAGGTTGCCAAATGGATCCTGGTTGGGGCACATGTAGGAATCTTCCTCACTATTTTCCCTTCTCTCCTCCCCTCCCCCCCAAAAAAACACAGTATAACAGCAAAAAGAATTACTTATTTATGGCTGTTAGGTAAGAAATCTATCAACAAAACTGCCACAATTCCTTACACTGTAATTCAGGGGTTGGGAACCTATGGCTTGCGAGCCAGATGTGGCTCTTTTGATGGCTGCATCTGGCTCGCAGAAAAATCTTTAATAAAAAAAATAACGTTAAAAATATAAAACATTCTCATGTCTTACAATTCATTCATTTCCTACTGCTCATGTTCATGTTGCAGTTGGCTGGGGGCAATCAAAGCTGTCCTCTGGTACAACACCAAATTTTTATTGGATA
Source organism: Saccopteryx bilineata (assembly GCF_036850765.1). NCBI lineage: Eukaryota > Metazoa > Chordata > Mammalia > Chiroptera > Emballonuridae > Saccopteryx > Saccopteryx bilineata. The sequence goes on along the minus strand of NC_089495.1, from coordinate 101,319,479 downwards.
ATGCGTAACGTACATAGATTGTTGTATGGCTCTCACAGAATTACATTTTAAAATATGTGGCGTTCATGGCTCTCTCAGACAAAAAGGTTCCCGACCCCTGCTGTAATTCTACGATGCCAGCAGAATGCTGTCAGTCAGATAATTAGGGAGATCAACTGCCTTCTGTGTCCTTTAAAAAAACTTTTTAAAGTAATAATTTCACAGTCATAAGGGAATCCAAAATGAATGTTTTATTTAAAAAAAATATATATATAAGGTGGAAAATTAGCTTGAGCTAGGAAGGAAGGTGCGGCTTACTGTTATTGCAGTTTTCTTTTTTTTTACTATATTTTTTATAGATTTTTATTTATTCATTTTTAGAGAGATGAGAGAAAGAGAGAGAGAGAGAGAGAAGGGGGAGGAGTAGGAAGCATCAACTTCCATATGTGCCTTGACCAGGCAAGCCCCGGGCTTCAAACTGGCGACCTCAGCATTCCAGGTCGACGCTGTATTTCACTGCGCCACCACAGGCAGGCGCTATTGCAGTTTTCAAGGCAAAAACGTCATTTAGTCACTGGTCAGAGTGATGCAGAACATTGATTTAACCCGTAATCTTAAGATATTCTATCCCTTTGTTGTAAAATATTAAAAAAAAATTTTTTTTGTGACAGACACAGAGAGACAGAGAGAAGGACAGACAGACAGGAAAGGAGAGAGATGAGAACCATCAATTCTTCACTGCAGCACCTTAGTTGTTCATTGACCGCTTTCTCATATGTGCCCTGACCAGGGGCTACAGCAGACCGAGTGACCCCTTGCTCAAGCCAGCAACCTGCGCTCAAGCCAGTGACCTCAGGGACTCGAACCTGGGTCCTCTACGTCCCAGTCCGAAGCTCTATCCACCGCACCACCACCTGGTCAGGCTGTTGTAAAATATTTTAATAAAAAACCAAAATAAATGAAGGTTCATTCAAAACCTTTTTATATTAAAAAAAGAGTTTTTTTTCCATGTTGCTACAATTGTGCCTTATATTTAGTGACCATAATGGGATAAAAGTAAACTGTCACATTTTTTAATGCTAGAAATAAACAGCTCTAAAGTGGAGCAAAGAATTTCTCCTTTTGTCTCTTTGAAGAAAAAATAACATTTATGAAAATACTGTTGAGAAAAAGATTGGCTCTTATAAAACATGCCTTATGGCCTGACCAGGCGGTGGCACAGTGGATAGAGCATCGGACTGGGATGCAGAGGAACCAAGTTCTAAACCCTGAGGTCGCCACCTTGAGCACGGGCTCATCTTGTTTGAGCAAGACTCACCAGCTTGAACCCAAGGTCGCTGGCTTGAGTAAGGGGTCACTCGGTCTGCTGTAGCCCCCCAGTCAAAGCACATATGAGAAAGCAATCAATGAACAACTAAGGTGCCGCAAAGAATTGATGTTTCTCATCTCTCTCCTTTCCTGTCTGTCCCTATCTGTCCTCTCTCTGTATCTCTGTCTCTGTCACAAAAAGAAAAAAAAACATACATTATATTGATAATTGGATATAATAGTATTATAAGTAAAAAGCTGCTGCAAGTAAAAAAGTAAATATATTAATCTTTAATAGTAATTATCCCTGGGTGGCAGGACTACAAAATTTGTACTTTGTGGATGACGTCAGAGTAATGGCGGGGTAGGAAGCGATACCGATAAATCTCCCCCAAAACTCAACAAGATCTTCAACCAGAAACAGAAAAACCTATACTTGGAGCTTCCAGATGCTTCGCAATACACCCAAAGGTATGATTGAGTGAAAAATTGGCTAAATATATAACCAAACCCCGAAGGAAATAGGGAGTAAGAAATGCTCCTCCTTCCTCACTAACCTAAACAGGGCGGCTTTCTCTGGTAACTGTGAATATAGAAACTGAGGAGGGCAAAGGGGGTGAATAGATCCAGGCTGCCGCAGCACAAACGGCCAAACCAGGCTGTGGCACAGAGATCCAAGTCGAGGAAAATCTGATCCTGTGGCAACCTGGGCAATACAAGCTAACACTTGCGCCAAACCCAAACAAAGAAAGAAAAGCAGAGCGGCCATTTTACCAGGTCTCCTGGTCGGTGCGCAGTTAGTGGGCGAGAATTTCTTCCTGGGAAAGCCACGCACGGGAGGGAGTGAGAACTAATTCCAACGGTGGAGATTTTCCGTGCTGGAGGGTGTTTCACTCAGAGGGAACCGCGGCCGGCCTCATATCCTGGTTTGCGCACGCAGATAAGGAGTGAGCAATTCCTCCGAGTGCCTCGGCAGTGCGCGCCCGTGTTATCGCACAGAGGGGCAGAGTCAGGGGCCTTTGTGTGGGCCAAAGCGGAATCTCGAGCCGCCCCAGCGCCTTGCAAAAGCCGCGCACAGGGACGGAGTGTGACTCAATTCCAACGCTACAACTTTTCCCTGCGGTTGGGGGTTTCACTCAGAGCGTGAGACTGCTGGCCGGATATCCTGGTCGCAGACAGTGAGTGAGAGTTTCCTCCAAGTGCCCCGGAAGTGGGCGCCCGCTTGTGTTACCGGACAGAGTGGCAGAGCCAGAGGTCTTTGAGTGGGCAGAAAGCCCGCCTGATTATGCTAGCAGCTCTGACTGACTGAGTCTTACCCAGAGCCCTGTGCTGAGTGGAAATAGAGTGGGGAGTTGCCAGCTCTTTGAGCCTCTTACTATCCAGGCAGAGGCAGCAGCAACCCCATAGCTGGATTATCAGGCTACTAATTAAGGAAGGAAAGACTAGGAGAAAGTCTCCAGGAACACGGACTCTCTCACTGTCGGAGCCTAAAAATGCTATTGAGCTTCGACTGCCAACGAGACTAAAGCACAATACATGACATTGCCATAGAGACTTATCAACTGCAAACCTCTACCTGAGCGTGCCAAAGGGGCAGAACCCGGGGTACAGAGTCACCGACCAGGAAGAGGGAGAGAAAAGAAAAAGCAAGAAGATAACCTCTCAAAATCAAGAATAATCTGCAGACTTTATAACCTATGCCATTTTATTATATTTGTTCGTTTGTTTCTCTTATCTTCATTCTTGATACTTTTTTTTCCTCCTCCAATTTGGCCAATTAACTCTCTACCGGTCTTACTCTCTCCTCTCCTTGAACTACACTACCCATAAGTGTTACATCTCCCATTATCTTTTCTCTTCTCTTCCTTTCTCTCTATGAGGGTTGCACTCCAAAACCCTTAACTCTCTCTCTCTCCTTTCTTTTTTCTTCTTTTAGTGGTTACCTCTTTTTTTCTCTCTCTTTCTTTTCTCCCTCTATATTAGTTTCTTCCTTTCTCCTTTACATCTCCTCTCATTCAAACCTCAATAACAAACAAATTATCTTATCTGGGACTCAAACCTATGTTTGTGGCATTTTGGGGGGTTTTTACTTCACCTTTTTAACTCACTAGCAGTGCTCTCATCCCTGGCTCTCCATATTATCTAGTTCTTGTTCCACTAAATACAATAGTAATTTTTTAATTTGCCCCCCCATTTTTCCATTTTCCTCTTATTCCTCTCATCATAACTCTTAGACAACCAACACCTAAAAGCAAATCATTTCATTCTTGACCCAAATTTTTTCCTTATTTGCTTTTTGTGGGTCCATACGCTCTTTTTTTTCTTTTTTCTTTTTTTTTTTTTTCTTTTTTTTTTTTTTTTTTTTTGCCCCTTTATTACTTTTCCCCAATTCAGGCCCTCCATCACAGGCATTGCTTGTTATAATTCACAGTCCACCACAAGATTTTCTCAAAAAAGAGGGGAGAGGAGAGGAGAGGAAAAAAGGAGGGGGGGAATAATTTCCTTTTCTTTAATTTTTATTTTATTTTTCTTTATTTCATTATTAATTTTTTTTAAAAAAAACAACTCTTTTCGATTTTTTATTTTTTTATTGTTTTTTTTTTAACTTTTTATTCTTTATTAAATCTCATTAATACTATCAACAAAACCACCCTCAGATGCCATTAAGGAAGAGAAAATCGAATATCATGGATACAAAAGAAAGAGAGGTAACACAGTTAGATGAGGAAAAATCTATGGAGAAAAAATTTAATATATTGGAAACCTTGGAGCTAAATGACAGAAAATTCAAGATAGAAATCCTAAAAATCCTCCGAGATATACAAGAAAACACAGAAAGGCAATTTAGGGAGCTCAGAAAACAACTCAATGAACACAAAGAATATATGTCCAAGGAAATTGAAACTATAAAAACAAATCAAACAGAGATGAAAAACTCAATTCACGAGCTGAAAAACGAAATAACAAGCTTAGCTAATAGAACAGGTCAGATAGAAGAAAGGATTAGTGAAATAGAAGACAAGCAACTTGAGGCACAACAGAGAGAAGAAGAAAGAGACTCAAAAATTAAAAAAAATGAGATAGCCCTACAAGAATTATCTGACTCCATCAAAAAGAATAACATAAGAATAATAGGTATATCAGAGGGAGAAGAGAGAGAAAATGGAATGGAGAACATACTCAAACAAATAATAGATGAGAACTTCCCAAGCCTGTGGAAAGAACTAAAGCCTCAAGTTCAAGAAGCAAACAGAACTCCGAGTTTTCTTAACCCCAACAAACCTACTCCAAGGCATATCATAATGAAATTGACACAAACCAACAGCAAAGAAAAAATTCTCAAGGCAGCCAGGGAAAAGAAGAATACAACATATAAAGGAAGGCCCATTAGATTATCATCAGATTTCTCAGCAGAAACTGTACAAGCTAGAAGAGAGTGGACCCCAATATTTAAAGTCCTGAAAGAGAGGAACTTTCAGCCACGAATACTATACCCATCAAAGCTATCCTTCAAATACGAAGGAGAAATAAAAACATTCACAGATACAGAAAAGATGAGGGAATTTATCATCAGAAAACCCCCACTCCAGGAATTACTAAAGGGGGTTCTCCAATCAGATACAAAGAACAAAAAAAAAACAGAGCCACAAGTAAAAGCTCCAAGAAGAACACAATAAAACCAAATTTAAACTGTGACAACAACAAAAAGAAAGAGGGGGAGAAGATGGAGATTAACAGTAGCAAAGGACGATGGAGTGCAAAAGTACTCACAAAATAGTTCGCTACAATGAACAGGGTAGGGACCCTTTTCATTACTCAAAGGTAACCACCATTGAAAAAACCACCACAGAAGCACATGAGATAAAAAAGATAGCAACAGAGGAAAGATGTATGGAATACAACCAAATAAAAACAAAAGATAGAAAAACGAAAGAGAAGGATCAAACAAGACACAAAACTAACAGAAAGCAAGATATAAAATGGCAATAGGGAACTCACAAGTATCAATAATTACACTAAATGTAAACGGATTAAACTCACCAATAAAAAGGCACAGAGTAGCAGAATGGATTAAAAAAGAAAATCCAACTGTATGCTGCCTACAGGAAACTCATCTAAGTAACAAGGATAAAAACAAATTCAAAGTGAAAGGCTGGAAAACAATACTCCAAGAAAATAACATCCAAAAAAAAGCAGGTGTAGCAATACTCATATCGGATAATGCTGACTACAAGACAGGAAAAGTACTCAGAGACAAAAATGGCCATTTCATAATGGCTAAGGGGACACTGAATCAAGAAGACATAACAATTCATAATATATATGCACCAAACCAAGGAGCACCAAAATATATAAGACAGCTACTTATTGATCTTAAAACAAAAACTGACAAAAATACAATCATACTTGGAGACCTCAATACACCGCTGACGGCTCTAGATCGGTCATCCAAACAGAGAATCAACAAAGACATAGTGGCCTTAAACAAAACACTAGAGCATCTGGATATGATAGACATCTACAGGACATTTCATCCCAAAGTGACTGAGTATACATTTTTCTCCAGTGTACATGGATCATTCTCAAGAATTGACCATATGTTGGCCCACAAAAACAACATCAGCAAATTCAGAAAAATTGAAGTTGTACCAAGCATATTTTCTGATCATAAAGCCTTGAAACTAGAATTCAACTGCAAAAAAGAGGAAAAAAATTCCACAAAAATGTGGAAACTAAACAACATACTTTTAAAAAATGAATGGGTCAAAGAAGAAATAAGTGCAGAGATCAAAAGATATATACAGACTAATGAAAATGACAATACGACATATCAGAATCTATGGGATGCAGCAAAAGCAGTGATAAGAGGGAAGTTCATATCACTTCAGGCATATATGAACAAACAAGAGAGAGCCCAAGTGAACCACTTAACTTCTCACCTTAAGGAACTAGAAAAAGAAGAACAAAGACAACCCAAAACCAGCCGAAGAAAGGAGATAATAAAAATCAGAGCAGAAATAAATGAATTAGAGAACAGAAAAACTATAGAAAAAATTAATAGAACAAGGAGCTGGTTCTTTGAAAAGATCAACAAAATTGACAAACCCTTGGCAAGACTTACCAAGGAAAAAAGAGAAAGAACTCATATAAACAAAATCCAAAATGAAAGAGGAGAAATCACCACGGACACCGTAGATATACAAAGAATTATTGTAGAATACTATGAAAAACTTTATGCCACTAAATTCAACAACCTAGAAGAAATGGATAAATTCCTAGAAAAATACAACCTTCCTAGACTGAGTCAAGAAGAAGCAGAAAGCCTAAACAGACCTATCAGTAGAGAAGAAATAGAAAAAACCATTAAAAACCTCCCCAAAAATAAAAGTCCAGGCCCTGACGGCTATACCAGCGAATTTTATCAAACATTCAAAGAAGACTTGGTTCCTATTCTACACAAAGTCTTCCAAAAAATTGAAGAAGAAGCAATACTTCCAAACACATTTTATGAGGCCAACATAACCCTCATACCAAAACCAGGCAAGGATGGCACAAAAAAAGGAAACTACAGACCAATATCTCTAATGAATACAGATGCTAAAATACTAAACAAAATACTAGCAAATCGAATACAACAACATATTAAAAAAATAATACATCATGATCAAGTGGGATTCATCCCAGAATCTTAAGGATGGTTCAACATACGTAAAACGGTTAATGTAATACACCATATCAACAAAACAAAGAACAAAAACCACATGATCTTATCAATAGATGCAGAAAAGGCTTTTGATAAAATACAACACAATTTTATGTTTAAGACTCTCAACAAAATGGGTATAGAAGGAAAATATCTCAACATGATAAAGGCCATATATGATAAACCATCAGCTAACATCATATTAAATGGCACTAAACTGAAGGCTTTCCCCCTTAAATCAGGAACAAGACAGGGTTGTCCACTCTCTCCACTCTTATTTAATGTGGTACTAGAGGTTCTAGCCAGAGCAATCAGACAAGACAAAGAAATAAAAGGCATCCATATCAGAAAAGAAGAAGTAAAGGTATCACTTTTTGCAGATGATATGATCCTATACATCGAAAACCCCAAAGAATCCACAAAAAGACTACTAGAAACAATAAGCCAATACAGTAAGGTCGCAGGATACAAAATTAACATACAGAAGTCAATAGCCTTTCTATATGCCAACAATGAAACAACTGAGAAGGAACTCAAAAGAATAATCCCCTTCACGATTGCAACAAAAAAAATAAAATACTTAGAAATAAACATAACAAAGAATGTAAAGGACTTATATAATGAAAACTATAAACCATTGTTAAGGGAAATTGAAAAAGATATAATGAGATGGAAGAATATACCTTGTTCTTGGCTAGGAAGAATAAATATAATCAAGATGGCTATATTACCCAAAGCAATATACAAATTTAATGCAATTCCCATCAAAATTCCAATGACATTTTTTAAAGAAATAGAGCAAAAAATCATCAGATTTATATGGAACTATAAAAAACCCCGAATAGCCAAAGCAATCCTAAAGAAAAAGAATGAAGCTGGGGGCATAACAATACCTGACTTCAAACTCTATTATAGGGCCACGACAATCAAAACAGCATGGTATTGGCAGAAAAATAGACACTCAGACCAATGGAACAGAATAGAAAGTCCAGAAATAAAACCACATATATATAGTCAAATAATTTTTGATAAAGGGGCCAACAACACACAATGGAGAAAAGAAAGCCTCTTCAATAAATGGTGCTGGGAAAACTGGAAAGCCACATGCAAAAGAATGAAACTGGACTACAGTCTCTCCCCCTGTACAAAAATTAACTCAAAATGGATCAAAGATCTAAACATAAGACCTGAAACAATTAAGTACATAGAAGAAGACATAGGTACTCAACTCATGGACCTGGGTTTTAAAGAGCATTTTATGAATTTGACTCCAATGGCAAGAGAAGTGAAGGCAAAAATTAATGAATGGGACTACATCAAACTAAGAAGTTTTTGCTCAGCAAGAGAAACTGATAACAAAATAAACAGAAAGCCATCTAAATGGGAAATGATATTTTCAAACAACAGCTCAGATAAGGGCTTAATATCCAAAATATACAAAGAACTCATAAAACTCAACAACAAACAAACAAACAATCCAATAAAAAAATGGGAAGAGGATATGAATAGACACTTCTCCCAGGAAGAAATACAAATGGCCAACAGATATATGAAAAGATGCTCATCTTCTTTAGCTATTAGAGAAATACAAATCAAAACTGCAATGAGATACCACCTCACACCTGTTCGATTAGCTGTTATTAGCAAGTCAGGTAATAGCAAATGTTGGAGAGGCTGTGGAGAAAAAGGAACCCTCATCCACTGTTGGTGGGAATGTAAAGTAGTACAATCATTATGGAAGAAAGTATGGTGGTTCCTCAAAAAACTGAAAATAGAACTACCTTATGACCCAGCAATTCCTCTACTGGGTATATATCCCCAAAACTCAGAAACATTGATACGTAAAGACACATGCAGCCCCATGTTTATTGCAGCATTGTTCACAGTGGCCAGGACATGGAAACAACCAAAAAGCCCATCAATAGATGACTGGATAAAGAAGAAGTGGCACATATACACTATGGAATACTACTCAGCCATAAGAAATGATGACATTGGAACATTTACAGCAAAATGGTGGGATCTTGATAACATGATACGAAGCGAAATAAGTAAATCAGAAAAAACCAGGAACTGTATTATTCCATACGTAGGTGGGACATAATAGTGAAACTAAGAGACATTGATAAGAGTGTGGTGGTTACGGGGGGGAGGGGGGAATGGGGGAGGGAAAGGGGGAGGGGGAGGGGCACAGAGAGAACAAGATAGAGGGTGACAGAGGACAATCTGACTTTGGGTGGTGGGTATGCAACATAATTGAACGACAAGATAACCTGGACTTGTTATCTTTGAATATATGTATCCTGATTTATTGATGTCACCCCATTAGAAAAATAAAATTATAAAAAAAAAAAAAATTTGTACTTTGTCATATATTTTTGTATTTTCAAAATTTTTAGAAGCAGTTTTTTCTACTTTTATATCAGAAGAGGTTTTTCAAAATTCAATTAGTTTCTTTAAGGAAGAAACTAATTTTCTAGCTACCATTTTCTAGTTGCCATTCCTTTTCTTAGTTTTGACAAGATCATAATGACAAAAAACAAATTAATGACAAAACAAAGATTTGCACTGTAAAATGAACAGATGAATTTTCCTCAAGGGAAAAATAAGTTATCATAGATCCAATGGTTTTAGTGAGTCAGAGAATAAGCCTTTGAAAATGTGGTTCTGTTTTAGATCTCCACTGCTTTGAGGTTTAATCAGAATCTCGAATCTTTAAGAACGTCTAAAAACTAGTTCCTAATGGTTTGGAGCAGGGACGGCACAAAGTGCACTGTTTCTCTTCCTTTGTTTTATCTGGATTAGCAGGCTTATTAACTGAGGACCAGTTCTAATGCACCTTCAACAAAGTAGGCAGAGCAGAAGAGAGCAATTACATTACATTATCCTGGTGTGCTGGGAGAGTGTTTAAGGGAGCTAGGCGAACCCCTAATAACCACACAGGTGCTCATGGCTGAAGCAGAAAATGAGTAAAGGCTAACAGGAGTCTGTCATCAGGCCTTCCCTGGAGCCCTGTTGGTAAGAGGAAGCAGGCAGCTGGAACATTCAGGGACAGAGATGCCTGGGGTTTCACACACAATCATTACCTCCTTTAATCCTAACTCAGCAGAGGAAGTAACAGGGGCCCATGAAGGTAAGTGTCCTGGCTAAATTCACACTTGCAGTGTGGGGGTTCACGGAAGGACTCTAACCTTGGTTGTAAGGATTCTTTCGGCTGGGGGAAGGGACTACGCGTAGTCAATGAGACCATACCCGAAACAATAAAACAGAAAATCAAGTAAACATGTGATCATCTCTTACAAGCTTTCTTATTTTCAAATGATAAATAGGTACAGCGTTCAAGTCTTACATAAAGTTCTTCAGATGCTTCTGGAGGGTCTGGAAGTAGAGAAGCCTTTGGTGGCAATTTGAGTTCATAGGTCATTATACTCCACCTGAAGGGAGAAAAATCTTTGGTCTAAAATTCTTTTTAAATTTGATAAACTAATTTTGTTTTTACCTCATATATAAAAATATGCACATATACTTATAAACTATGGTTTACTGTATCTAAAACGGCCAAATATAATTGAATGTAAACTGTACTTGAAAAAATTTAAAAAAATACAATGACCAAATATGGGAAATTCCTAAAATGTTGAATCCATGTTATTATTTCCATATCTTATCAATTCTCTGTGTATTAGTGACTTCCAAACTTTTGAATACAATGATCCAAAGTAAGGAATGCACATATCTAATACTTCCCCTTCTTCACCAGACACAATGATGCTCTCTGACATTTCTATTGTCTGTTTCACTTTTAAATAATGCTCATCATAATTCACTAACTAGATTATATAAATTACTAATGGATCACAACCCAAAGTTTTAAAAACAACATCAGATTAAAAAATGTATACAACCTTTTAAAAATTATGTCATTCCCCATGTCACAACCAGTCCTGCCAAGTCAGCTTATACATACATGAAGGGAAAATCAGCTAATTATCCCTTCCTTCTTAAGTTAAGAAGGGGATCAGAGAAAAATATTCACAGAAGTAATTGAAGCCAGTTTATTTCAATTAACTGTAAATAGTAATTTCAAATAAAGTAGTGAATCATTTAGTGTTAGAGAAAAGCAATCAACTCCAGATAAATTTGTTCATGCATCCAAAATAATAATTTCAAAATTTGGGAAGAACAATTGGGCATATAATCAATAACAGGATGTGAAATTAAGATTTTTACAAAGACACAGGTATAATAAAAGCAGTACCAAAACACATAAATTTTAAGAAAACTATTTCACATCTGAAGCCAGTGACAGAAGTTACGGAAATTCCAAGATTAACAGCAATACTTAAACAGAGCCTAGGCCCTGGCCGGTTGGCTCAGCAGTAGAGCGTCGGCCTGGCGTGCGGGGGACCCGGGCTCGATTCCTGGCCAGGGCACATAGGAGAAGCGCCCATTTGCTTCTCCACCCCTGCCCCCTCCTTCCTCTCTGTCTCTCTCTTCCCCTCCCGCAGCCAAGGCTCCATTGGAGCAAAGATGGCCCGGGCGCTGGGGATGGCTCCTTGGCCTCTGCCCCAGGCGCTAGAGTGGCTCTGGTCATGGCAGAGCGATGCCCGGAGGGGCAGAGCATCGCCCCCTGGTGGGCGTGCCGGGTGGATCCCGGTGGGGCGCATGCGGGAGTCTGTCTGACTGTCTCTCCCCGTTTCCAGCTTCAGAAAAGAAAAAAAGAAAAAAAAATTTTAAAAAACCAAAAAACAAAAAAAACAGAGCCTAGTGTCCATTCAGACTAATGTCTTTGCATAAAAATCCAAATTCCAAGAAAATTCTCTAAAAGATGTATGTTATATGTTAGGATATATAAACTGAATAGTTACTTGCAGGTACTACTCAACTGTTGACATGAATATACTATAAAGAAATATATAGGTCCTGGCCAGTTGGCTCAGTGGCATAGCATTGGCCTGGTATGTAGATATCCTAGGTTCGATTCCCAGTCAAGGCACACAGGAGAATTGACCATCTGCTTTTCCCCCCTTCCTCCTCCATTATCTTCTGCTCTTCCCCCCACCCCTCCATTCCTACAGCCAAGGCTTGATTGATTGGAGTAAGTTGGCCCTGGGCACTAAGGATGGCTCTGTGGTCTCTGCCTCAGGCACTAAAAATAGCTTGGTTGCTGAGCAATGGAGTAGGGTCCCAGATGGGCAGAGCATGGCCCCATAGGGTGGCTTGCCAGGTGGATCCCTGTTAGGTGCATGCCTGAGTTTGTCTCTCTGCCTCCCCAGCTCTCACTAAAAACAAACAAACAAAACAACAAAACAACAGGGTGGGGCAAAAGTAGGTTTATAGTTCATATGAAAATAATACAATAATTAATAAATAATAATATAAGAATAAACACTGTGTCGTGTACTCACTACTGTATATCTGTGCACAAACAGCTATTCATTCATTCATTCATTCATTCATCCATCCATCTATCCATCCATCCATCTATCCATGCAAGAAATGTGCAACATCTCAAAGTGACAGACAAAATTTCAGGTTCTAAAAATATAATAATGAGTAAAACTTCCTTAATGAAGTTTATATTCTAGTGTACAAAACAGATCTAATACAAGCAACATATTAAATAATTAAACCTTGCAAATATCTAAACAGAGAGAAGCACAAGTGGAAACATGAAAGTCAAGTTCCTTATGTCCTTTGACTTCCCCGGTCAAAGGACAGTTAAAGAAATGGGAAATTCACCCAAATATCTTAAATTCCTTGTACCTTCCATGCTGTACCTCCTTTCCCTTGACTGGAAATGATTGGGGCTGAATAAACAGAGAAAAGTGGCAATATGAACCAGGAAAGGATGCACGCTGGTACCAGCTAAACAGAGTTAGAGGCTGAAGGTAAGGACCCACCTGGTGCTCGTGTGCATTAACGGGGAGAGTGCACCACTGAGGGAAGACCTTGGCAACTAGAGTACAGATTTTGGTTTAGAGTGCCAGTTCTACCACTTATTAGTTATGTGACACTGATAAAATCAACACCTCCTGAGTCTTTTTACATGTAAGATAGAGATGATAATAGTAGCTATCTTTAGGTATACAGTGATGATTAACTGAGATGACACTCTACCTAGTAAAGTGGCAGACAGACAAAAATGTCATTCTTATTCTTAGTGTCTCCAAAAGCCTCAGTTTCTCTCTTTGTAAGATAGTCATAATAATGCTTTTATTAGCCATCCTACAGTGTTGTTTTCAGGATCAAACCAATTTATGTATATAATTTGGATATTATATAATTTGGATATACATATATATACACATATATATTATATATATATGTATAATTTGTATATTATTAAACAGCAATATTTTCACCTAGTCTTTACAAAGTGTATTCTTAAGTTAGTAATGAAAAGCCAGGAACAACTTCTGTTACCATATATTTGACCCCTTTTATATGGTGACTGAAGATGATTTGACTTTGGGTGGCTGGCACACAATGCAAATATACAGATGATGTATTATAGAAATGTACAATATTATTAACTAATGTCACACCAATAAACTGAAAAAAAATCAATTAGAAAAAAATATTTTAAAGCAAGGAATGAAATATTATGTTTCTAATACTGCCCTTTGTTTAGGTTAAAAAAATCTAATAGGTTGTTTAATCCCCTTTTATTTTTATTATTTTCTTCTTATGTTTTTTAAAGGTCTGTATCAAAGAATTTCACAACAGGGGCCCTATTTCTCTGCTAACCAGCTGGAGAAGTTAATGACTAGCTGCACTTCCTAGGATATGAGAGTGCAGTGTTTAACCTTGCAATAAAAAAAGCCCTTTAAGACATCCTGTGTGGTTTGGTGAGCACAGAACTGGGCAGTTGTCTGAGAATCACCTCTGGGCTCCTTTAAAAACTGGACGTGAATCTCCTTTATTTACCCAAACTACTGAAGTATCGCTCTCAGTTACAGAACTGAATCCCCTAAGTTACAGAAATGTCTAACCACTATGCTGTACCACTGAAACTAATATAATATTGAATGTCAACTGTAAATGTAATGGAAAAAATTTTCTTGATAAGAGGATTTGGGATAAACAGAGAGATGCTATACAGCCCAGCTCTCTTTTTAAATGTTCTGTCAGCAAAAGAAGCAACCATTACAGCATAACCTTATGACAGGCAAGGTTACAATTAATTAGGTTATAGCTCATTTGAGAGCAATTACGTTTTAGATTGGTGGCTCCCTGATGAGATTTTGTTATTTTCGGGAAGAGTTCCACAGATGGCTAATCCTATCAAAGTTGTTTTGATTCATGCTAGCTCTAGTTTATAATGATATTTTGACATTGGTCTTCTACTTAGGGGGGTGGTAAGGTGGGGTTGGGGAGGTTACTGCTAACCAAGTCCTCTTGTTCCTTATATCCAAATTTTAAACACGTCCTCCACAACACTCAGGGCACACACATTGTGACTTCCTTTTCATATGCGGAGCATTTAGAGAGAAAGCAGTGAAGAGATGGTCAAGGAAACCAGGAACAGTGAGAGTTCCTTCTGGTGAAGCCACTTCCCTGTTTCTGAGAAAGGGTGATCTTTTTTAGTATTTAGACCTTTGTTGATCAAATTCATCCTATGACACTCATCAAAAGCTTCCCTCCCAAATTAGCTATTTAAGCTTTCTTCTGACCTGAATAGCAACGAAATGTAATATCAGTATAGCCCTCTATCTTTAAAATAACGGGTTCATTGGACTAGTTTTCTCAGTTTTTCTTACAACTCACTCACTCAAAAAATATATATTTATCTCATGTCTACTCTCTGCTGGGCTCTGTTCTGGATCTCAGGGGTGAGAGAGTGGACAAGACCAGAAATCTGCTTGCAAGGGGCTTCTAGTCAGTAAAATTTAAATCATCAAAATAATGACTTCAGTATGCCACTTTCAAACTAGGATTAGCATTCACTTTTACCTGTCCAGCATTTTGGTACTGGCGCGTTCCAGCTTCTCTAGTATCTGGGGAAGTTGAGTGTCATCATCGTAGGAACCTCCCCAGCCAAGAACCCTGGCAAGGTCATTTCCAGTGCCCAGAGGCAATACTCCCAGCTGACACTAGAAGAGAGGACAACAGGGAGACCTCAGACAAGGGTGAGAATCAGGGGTTACTACAGTTCTACACCTCTCTGCTCAGCGGTTAGTACACGTTCGTGTAGGCTAGCAATGCAAAGAATTAGTACTTGCCTGTTTATTCAAGTTGAGCTTATCGATTTCTGACAAAACCCAACCCACACTTCCATCTCCTCCACAAACAAGAATCCGGAAATTGTCAAACTTCTGGAATAATCTTAAACTGAAAGTAAAAAGTATTTTATTTTAATATAAATAAAATCCATTTGCCCTAATACTTTGTTATTCTGCATTTGTTAGTATTCATGTTCAGAATAAATATAAGAACTCTTACATATTAATTATACTATAAAGTTAACTTAAGTATAGTTTTAACTCAAGTAAACCTCTTAATCATACAGAGAAAAGGGGATTTTAAGTAGAAATGGAGGTAAAATTCAAAGGAAAGGGAAGGAAAAAATGAGGAAACAAAAAGCAGCAGAACCCAGGAAGGAGAAGAGAAGTAAGTGGTACGAGACAGTAAAAGTAGTGATTTTTCTCTTTCCATCACAAGGTATGTTATTTCCGTAAGCACAGCAGATTACAAACCAGGGGAGAGGTGGAAATCCAGGGCACTGGTGCTACTACTGCGTGACACTCGAGGCAGTGCCTAAAGAGATCCACCAAACCTTGTCAATGTATAACCTTCCATACTCCCCATCTGTGTTTTCCCCTTCGCTTCTCCTAGTCTAAGGTCAATCCTTTATTTCTTTCTTCCTTCTTCTCAACTTTTGATACGTCCCACCTCCTTAATGTACCCTCGTTTACCCCACGTATTGTGGACTATCTAAAAAATATGTTAAAGAGGCAATCTCAAAAAGTCTAACAAAGTTCCTTGGGTGGGAAAAACTAATGTCAAGAATATGAGATATTGGAAGGATGAAGGATTATCAAACAGATGCACTAGAATGGGAGACAGAGCTAACCAGCAGCGGAAGAGACAGAGGTGAGGAGAGGGGCCAGAGAAGAAAATGCCAGGCCCCCAAACAAAGGAAAGCGAGCATGTCCAAACAGAATAGGAAGGAGCTGGGTACACATGATAAAGACCAACACCCATGTGGCCAGAAGGGCCTGAACTTAGCAAGAAAAGGGCAAGGGAAATAAGAAGGAAGACACTGAAGGGACAAAAGTCAACAGAGGCACAAAAGAGAATGAAGAGAGAAATACAGAAGACAGAAAAGTGTTAAATTATAAAACATAAAAGGCCTTTTCAAGCCCTGGTGTCTAAAAGTCCATTTCTATTTTTATGTGCATGTGTTAAGGTGGCGGTGACACCTAGGGAAAGCTGAGCTGGCACTAAGTAAATCATATAGAGATTGCTGGGCTCTGCTTCAAATGACACAATGTCACCTCTCCAACAAAAACCATCTACATACACTATAAAAGTATTCAAAGTGCCTCAAGGCATTTTTTCCTTTCTGAAAATATTATTTTAATTTTTTTCAGATTTTATGGTAAATGACATTCCAGAAAGCTGAAACAATCAACCAACAAAAGTGTTTCTTTGCCATTTGTATGAAGTATGTCTGAAACCCTTGAGGCACTGACCTAGAAACCCCATAATAGTATCTGTGCTTTGGTACTGTGCTTTTTTTGTGTTATATATAAATCAATAACAGCCTTACACGCAAAGCATTTTCCAAAGCTATTCTGAATTTCTGTATTTACACATTTACCTCTCAGAGCTAAGCATACTATGAGTGCTTATTTGATATAAGATATAGTCTAAAACACTTTTTTTTTTAATTCAGCGAGAGAAGGGGAGGCAGAGAGACAGACTCTTGCATGCGCCCTGACCAGGATCCACCTGGTAAGCCCACTAGGGGGCAATGCTCTGCCCAACTGGGGCATTGCTCTGTTGCTCAGCAACCAAGCTCTTCTTTAGCACCTGAGGTAGAGGCATGGAACCATCCTCAGCACCCAGGGCCAACTCACTGTAATTGAGCCATGGCTGCAGGAGGGGAGGGGGGATAGAGAGAGAGAGAGAAGAAGGAGAGGGGGAGGGGTGGAGAAGCAGATGGGCGCTTCTCCTGTGTGCCCTGACCAGGAATTGAACCCAGGACATCCACATGCTGGGCCAATGCTCACTGAGCAAACTGGCCAGGGCCCTAAAACACTTTCTATATTAAAAAGATAGTTTAAATTTACAATTACAACTTTTTAAAAAAGGAGGAGTAGGAAGATCAACACAGAGATGTCTAGATGAACCTACAACGTTCATAAACTGAAAAGCCAGACATATTTCGTGCTCAGAGCTACATTTCATTTGAAAGAGATTTAGCAATAATCAATTACCCTAAATAAGGCCCTCCATTCATTAAGTCAAACACCTGAGCCGGATTTAGTAATTGTTTAAATCGCCGAAGGAACTTGACACCCTGATTATCTCCACTTTTAGAATTGACGAAAACCAACAGAGGACTAACACAGAAGGAGAACGTGGCTCGACAGAAACCTGCAAGAAAAGAAGACAGGATCAGTACGCACAGCTTAACACCTGAAGGTTAAAAGAAGTTCAGAGGAAAGGAGAGATTTATAAAACTAAAGAACAACGGTTATTCCTTTAACAGTAAGTTATGAAGTAGCCCCCCCCCCCCCCCCCGCAATGGAGATAGGCTTATAATTTACATACTAAGAATGTTATTTTAAAAAATGTGCTCTATAATAAAAAATCATAACAAAAACGGGTAAAAATATTAATCATAGGTAATTTGAGATACATGACCTAACTTAACACTTAAATATAAGAAAAGCCAATCACAGTCTGTGTTTGTATTCAGTATAATACAATATTGTTACTGCTCCTTGATGAGGCCTGAGCAAATATTTTAAATTTATAATAAAGAAAAGAATCTCGACCTATCAGGACTTATAGAGGGAGGACTTTTAATAGCACAGGTTTAAAAAAACCCACATGTATTGAGGCTTATATTTTATATCTATAAAATCTATTAGCATAATTCATTAAAAATTTTGAAAATCATAATGCACTTTATAAATGCAAAATATTAATAGTATATGGTAGAAGCCTTTCATAATAGGGTTTGCTTAGAAGAAAGTTATTCATTTGGCAATTCAAAATTAATGTTGCAAACAGGTTCCTCTGTAGTTACAACTAAGTTCTAAGCTTCTGGAAAAAGTGAATAAACTTATAGTAATATAAGTACTGCAACTTACAGTAATATAAATTCCTGCAATGAAATGATAAGAAAACATATTTCTAAATAAGAGATATGCTAATGGGCAGTTTCAATTATGGAGGGAAAAACATGAAAAATTAACCCTTTCAGATTACATTTCAGTACAGAATAATCTTATTTTATTTGCTGAAATGTAAAATCTAAAAGTATTACATACAGAAATTTCACCAATGTATTAACAGCTATGTTAAATTTTAATTTTAAAATGTTCTTTTAAAAATTAAATGTACTGCTCAGCAATTTAAACAGAACTAGTACTGTATATAAAAACTAGTAAGAATAACCAGTTAGAATTATAGTTATTCTAGGAAAATAGATGTATGTACTGTCAATAGCCAGGAATACACGTACTCACACTGCTGCTACTTACCATCTGAGTCAGTGCTGTTCAGTGCAATTGGAGGTATGATGGACACTTTGCATTGGCCAAGAGGACATATAGGATGGTATAAGTCTTTGCAGGCAGTGTGCACCTAATAATAAACAAATAAACTTTTGGGAATCATAAAAACAAATCGATATTTAATCAACACAAATTATTTCTAAGAAGCTGATCATTTGAGGATCAACTATGTCACAAAATTGTTCAGTAATTCATAAATTTCATGACACAATATTTATGCTTCTAAAGAATGGGCTAATCATTTTAGAAATGGGAATTTGATTTTGTATAACTTACTTTCATGACTGTCTCAGGCAAGTCATCAATAAATGCTCGTGAAGGCAAGGAGAGGGAAATAAAAGAGTGCAGAGGAAGGGAAGGACAGAGAGAGGAACAGGACGGAGGAAGGAGAGAAGCAGCTCACCAGTATGTGTCAATATCACTGTCCTTTTAAAAAACTGATGACATCTACCTTATAAAATTCCCATAGAACTTAATGAAAATAAATATGTCCACTTTTTCTGTAATGATCCTATAACTTTTTACCCACACCTCTTATTTATTACATTTTCATGTTATTATAGTTACAAGTATAGCCAGCCCTATTTTTTCAGCTAGACCTCTGGACTTATAAGGAAAAGGAAAAGGTCCTATTATTATATATTCATCTTGGAAACTGATGTACATAACAAACACTCAATAAATGTAGAAACAAAGTTTCAAAGTCACATAAGATACTACCTAGAACAAAAACCACAAGACTAGCTTACTTACTAAGCAGGATCCAGGCAACTGAGAATACTTGTACTCAGCTCCTGAGCCTTTAAATGTTCTCACCAGGAAAAGCAGACACTTCATAACACACTTACTTGACATGGCGTTATTTCATTAGTCCTTTAGAAAATTGGCATTTTAATTAAACATGTATTTATCTAAACTTCTTGGAAAATAACTGAAATTTAATAGTAATTCTTATCCTGCTGAGGACCTAATTTTATTAGACCATTTCCTAATATGAGTTATCATAATTTACAATCCAGATAAATTTTAGAAAAACAAGCATGCACTGAGAGTTTCAAAAATAAAAATAAATAAAAATAGAGCAAAACTAAAAAGCGTAACAATGCTCAATGACAAAAGTGGAAGATAAAATTGTACATTCACTATTTTTACAGAAAATATAAAACTTATGTCCTAAGGATGGACAATAGCTGGAAAAATTAGGATGTGACCCCTTAGGGCTGGTTTGGTTTTTAACTAGATGACTATGTTTAGACATTAAATATTCTGGTGTTAGAAACTCATATTTTAGTCTACGACCATACCACCCTGAACGCGCCCGATCTCATCTGATCTCGGAGAAACTCATATTTTAAAGGCAAGATAAAACACAAGCAGATAAATGCGAGTGTACAGGAAGTCCAGATGACGAGGGGTACAGCAAAGGCAACAGTGGGTCAGAAACCCACCCGTCTAAGCGAGGGGGTGGGGCAGGGATGATCTCAAAACAAGGGGGTGCTGAAGTTTGCCAGGAAAAAAGAGGCAAGACATTCTGGAATGCCCTCTTCTATGATCTGCAATAATATGATCAGTGAAATCTTTCCAAGGTGGGGGTGAGTAGAGTGAGCAAATTAAAAACCTTATTTATTCCTACTGTTAAAGTTATTAAAGTTTAAAGGTCCTAAGTCCTCAGTCTCATAAAGTTAGTCGAGTTTAAAACCTACTGACTAAATACAAGTAGAAACCTATACACTACAGGTAAAGACAATTTATGCTCTTTAAAAATACTTCAGCACATGTGATCTTTCTTTTTAAAAAGTTAGAATAAAACAGCTGAAGTTCTTGAAGAAGAGAATTAGACTTCAGTGAGTGTGGACTAATACAAATAGCAGAAGGTGTATATATTACTGGTTGTCCCCCCAAAAAAGAAATCTTAGGTGGGATGAAAATTTTAAATTTTGTTTAGGGAGCACTCCTTTAAAATAAGAAACGGCAAAAGAAGGTCTTAGAAGCTGGGGTTGCACCAAAACTCCAAAGAGAGGGAGTCTGTTTTAGTATAGTCTATATTATATTAAATGGGACAAGAGAAATAAAAAAGTAACACCTATGGCTAACAAAAGAGGCAACTAATTAAGAAATAACAAAAGCATGAGGAGCGTCGGCCTGGCGTGTGGGGGACCCGGGTTTGATTCCCGGCCAGGGCACATAAGAGAAGCGCCCATTTGCTTCTCCACCTCCCCCCTCCTTCCTCTCTGTCTCTCTCTTCCCCTCCCACAGCTGAGGCTCCATTGGAGCAAAGATGGCCCGGGCGCTGGGGATGGCTCCTTGGCCTCTGCCCCAGGCGCTAGAGTGGCTCTGGTCGCGGCAGAGCAACGCCCCGGAGGGGCAGAGCATTGCCCCTGGTGGGCGTGCCGGGTGGATCCCGTTCAGGCGCATGCGGGAGTCTGTCTATCTCTCCCCGTTTTCAGCTTCCGAAAAAAATACAAAAAAAAAAGCATGAGGGCAATGAGAAACATGTTTGATTTAGAAATGAAAAAGAAACACAGATTACCTATTAGGCCTGACTAAAATACAAGACTTGTTTTCCTCTGTGGCCTATGGAATCAATCTCATTATAAAATCAACACATCACACTCACATCTCTTACATTCGCTGATTTGCACCATATTTATTAAAAACAATGGTTTTTTCTACTTTGGCGGGGCGAGGGCAGACATGGGAGCTGATTTGCAAGGCTCAAAACAAGATAAACAAATCAGCCCCAAAGCAAGACAATCAGTGTCGTAGTTGGACAGCATCCCCCAGTGCGAAGACGAGCAAGCACTCACGGCTACCCCTCCTCGCCGTTATTCTCCAGCCCCCACGCAGCCCTCTGAGTGGCCTGTGTTCCCCTGCAGCGCCTGCTTTCACAGCCTACACTCAGGGCGGAGGCTCCCGCCTCACTCAGTCCAGCACACACAAACTTCCCACTGCTGCCCCCTTATGTTGGCTGTGCGTCTTTCCTCTTCATTGCACATGCAAGGAAGTTTTAAAATATTTTACTTAAATGCCAAGTTCAGCCCATGGCCTACTGAACTGGACATTCTGTCAAAGAACAAACAGAGGATTGTATCAAATTACATTTCATATGTCAATCAAAATTTGGTGTCTTTCTATATGCAACAGATAATAAAACAGGCCTGAACATAGCAAACCACTGAGTGTGACTAAAACATAATGAAAAACAGTAAAACCGTCAGCGAGGTCTTTAGACAAAGAAAATATATAACAAGAATAAGTATTACAAAAAAGGATATTTGAAAGAGTAGCCAGACTAGAAGGCATATCCCTTGAAAAGATGAGCATTCCCATGGGTAGATACGCCACAAGGCCCTGCTACGCCATTAACTCCTTGCCTCTCAGTCACACACATGCAAACGGCAGGAAAAGAAGCTGATGAAAAAGGACTCTCACCATTGTTTTGCACCAAAGGCATTTCCAGTCCTGTAGACGGAGAACACTGCCACACGTTTTGTCACAGACAGCACATTTGGCACTCACGGGCAAGTTTCCCTCTAACCACTGGTGAGGCATAGCCACCTGCGCAGCAGGAATAAAGGACTGTCAAAACAAAGACTGTAGGGGACACCATTCTCAGACTAGGAAAGATACACAATTACTTCTTACCCTTTGAAATCAATGATCTGTATCATTCTTTTACCCCACATCACTGAGCAGGTACTTTGCCCCAAGCACTATCCAGGTCCAAAGATAAACAGGACTAAACCCCTGGCCTTCGGGATTTGGAGTCTAGTTGAGGAGATGGGCATGTAAAAGGCGTTATCTCAGTAATCACAAAGCGCTATCAGATATTTGTATGCAAGGTGTGTGGAGGCAAGATTTTAAGGTGGGGGCACTGTAAAGAGGAGGCTCTAAAGTCTGAGGAGTAAGGGTCTGAGTAAACAGCCGAGTTCAACCTTAAAAAATATCTGAGTTTGTCAGGTAAGGGTCTGCAACACCAGCCCAGCACCACTCCTAAGCCCTATTTACATCTCTCTTTAAAAATCTAAGAACTGAAGGAAACCATCGAAGATCTAATTGAAAATAAACACACGTAAGTCAACAAATTCTTCCATTTAATACTAATGGAAAACACTCCCACTTAACTCTGCATTAATTTCTACTGGGCAGAAAAGAAGAGAGAAGAGATACTGGGGAGGGGTCAGAGACAGAACAGGGCTTACTCCATCTTCGTCCTCTATGATGTCCTTCCCGACGGAGGCCAGTGTCGTCCATTTGCAGTTGTTTGTTGCCCTCACTGCACACCTCTTGTGAGCCTTGAATTTACATACTGAAAAAACAGAGGAAACAATTTCCAAATGAGAGTGTACTTTTACACCAACAATTAAAGAAAATCACAACATGAAATTTTAAAAAAGCAAGGGGTAGAAGAAAAACTATTTTAAAAAGTTTAAATTATGCTTTAGTAATAGTAATGATATTCTATAAAGCAAATATGACTATGTATTTATGAAGCACTTTTATTAAGCCACGAATGCTATTTAGATTCCATTTAGTCATAAAAGAAAAACAGAAAGGAAATAAATACAAAAGAATTAGTTCTTCAGGAGAAAGGAAACAACACACACCTATAGAACTGAATAATATTTAGTAAGACATGAGTGCTACTTATGCCCCAATTCTTAATCTGAGTGCTAATTACATAAATGTGTTTAATTTGTCAAAAAATCCAGTAAACTGTACAATTCTGATTCTTAAGATAAAAAGTATGAAAATAACCATTAAAATAAAGATCAAGATAATACAAAGGGGTTTTAAACTGCAAGTATGTGAAGAAACTACCCAGGCATCATGGAAAATAGGATGACAAGGGTCAGAAAGATGGCACTGTCCTCTGAAAGTATTCTGTTGAGAAGACTACATGATAATGTAGAACAGTGGTTCTCAACCTTTCTAATGCCATGACCTCGCAATACAGTTCCTCATGTTGCGGCGACCCCAAACCAGAAAATAATTTTGGTGGCTACTTCATAACTGTAATTTTGCTACAGTTATGATTCGGAATGTAAATACCTGATATGCATTATGTATTTTCCGATGGCTTTAGGCGACCCCACCGGGGTCGCGACCCACAGGTTGAGAACTGCTGATGTAGAGGAAAGAAATGATGAAGTGATGTTCCCACTAAACACATCACTAATTCTCCCCAGCCAAAGTACCATAAAGAAGTCTATAAAAAAATAAGTAAGAGACACTGAAAACTATACAACATCAATGAAAGAAAGTAAATAAGACACAAATAAATGAAAACATATTTTGTGCTCATGGATTGGAAGAATTAATATTGTTAAAATGTCCATACTGGATTGAGCAAAAAAGGACAAAAGAGGAAAGAAAGGAAGGGGAGAATAAAAGGGAGGAAGGAAAGTAGGAAGGAAAGAAGGAAGGAAGGAAAGGAGGGAGGGAGGGGAAAAATGTCCAAAGTAATCTATAGATTAATGTAATCCCTATCAAAATTACAAAGGCATTTTTCAAGAACTAGAATGAACAATTCCAACATTGAAATGAAACCATGAAAGGCCCTGAACAGCCACAACAATCTTGAGAAAGAATAAAAAAGGCATCACGCTCCCCGATTTCAAACTATACTGTGAGACAAAGTAGGTTTACAGCTGTCTGTATGTAAAATAATACAAAACTAATAAGTAATAATACAAGAAAAAATTGTTTTTCGTGTACTCACAACCATAAATCTACTTTTGCCCCACTCTGTATATTACAAAGCTGTAGTAATCAAAACAGTGTTGTACTAGTGTAAAAATAGACATACCAATCAATGGAACAGAATAGAGAGCCCCAAAATAAACCTACACACATATGGTCAATTAATTTACGGCAAAGTAACCAAGAATATATACAATGAGAAAATGACAGTCTCTTCAATAAATAGTGTTGGGAAAACTTAACAGCTACATGCAAAATAATAAAACTGGATGACTATCTTATACCATGTATAAAAATGAACTCAAACTGGATTAAAGACTTAAACGCAAGACCTAAAACTACAAAACTATAAGAAGACAAGATAGGTCATAGCTTCAGAAGGGATCACATCAAATGATAAAGCTTCTGCACAGCAAAGGAAACCATCAACGGAATGGAAAAAGCAGCCTACTAAATGGGAAAGAGTAAATGCGAATCATGTATTTGATAAAAGGTTAATATACACAATATATAAAGAATTCATAAAACAAAATAGCAAGAAGACAAGCAATCTAATTTAAAAAAAATGGGCAGAGGATCTGCTAAATGACATTTTTCCATGTTAACACACACAGATGGCCAACAAGAGCATGAAAAGTTTCTCAACATCACTCATCAGGAGGAAAATGCAAAATAAAATCACAATGAAATATCACCTCACACCTGCCAGAACAGCTATTGGTAAAAAGATAAAACATTTACAAGTGTTAGTAAGGATGTGGAAAAAAAGGAACCCTTGTGCACTGTTGACAGGAATGCAGATTGGTGCAGCCACTGTGAAAAAGAGTATGGAGGTTCCTCAAAATGGTAAAAATAGAACTACCATATGTTACAGCCGTCTCACTTCTCAGTACTTATATAAAGAAAATGAAAATACTAACTCAAAAAGATGTCTGCACTTCCATGTTCACTGCAGCATTATTTACAGCAGCCAAGATATGAAAACAACCTGTGTTCATTGATGGGTAAAAAAAATGTGAGAGGTAAGTGTGTGTGTGTGTGTGTGTGTGTGTGTGTGTAATACAAGAAAACAACAACCAAGCTCATAGAACAGACTGGTGGTTGTTAGAGGTGGGAGTTGGGGGGGCAATATGGGTGAAGGGGATCAAAAGGTACAAACTGCCAGTCTGTATGAAATAAGTACGTCCTGGGGATGGAGTGTACAGCATGAAGACTATTGCTAATAAAACTGTGTTATACATCTGAAAGTTGCTAAGACAATAAATCTTAAATGTTCTCATCACAAGCAAACAAATTTCTCTATGTCTGATGATGGTAACTGGACTTATTCTGGTAATCATTTGCATATATACAAATATTGAATCAAAAAAGAAAGAGAAGAGGAAACAACCAGGAAGAAGCAGCATAAGTAGGAAACACAAGTAAACCACAAGTTATTTGAAAAATTAAGCTTTGCTTATGAAAATCAGAACTTGACTACTACTAAACCCATCCTTCTAAGGACACAAACTATCCAAGTGTTAGTGGATACTGATGTGATACATGTTTATGACTTTTCTGATAAATATTTTAAAATAAAATCACTTCAGTGAAAATATAACAAGGTAATGTGCTAAATTCTAAATGTAAGGTGGCTCCTTTCCATGAGTTTGAATTTCTAACAGTAAGCTATTAAACTAGAAACGGCCCTGGCCAGTTGGCTCAGTGGTAGAGCGTCAGCCTGGTGTGCGGGGGACCCTGGTTCGATTCCCGGCCAGGGCACATAGGAGAAGCGCCCATTTGCTTCTCCACCCCCCCCTTCCTCTCTGTCTCTCTCTTCCCCTCCCGCAGCCAAGGCTCCATTGGAGCAAAGATGGCCCAGGCGCTGGGGATGGCTCCTTGGCCTCTGCCCCAGGCACTAGAGTGGCTCTGGTCGTGGCAGAGCGACACCTCCTGGTGGGCAGAGCAGCGCCCCTGGTGGGCGTGCCAGGTGGATCCCAGTCGGGCGCATGCAGGAGTCTGTCTGACTGTCTCTCCCCGTTTCCAGCTTCAGAAACAAACAAACAAACAAACAAACAAAAAAACTAGAAACGATGGGTTACACACCATTCTTTTACAACAAACCAAATTTAATGTATCATGAAAAAAAAGAATCAGGTAAAATAACAAAAATTTCTATATTCAGATGTTCAAATACTTTAGGTATCATAAATAGCCAATGTATAAATAGTCGCTTAAACTTAGCTGGTTTTTTTCCTTGTCTATAAACACTAGGAATGTTTCATTTACATGCTCTTTTGTATACAATGACCAATTCTTCTTAGAAATCATGCTAATTTTATGATAAATGACTTTGTGAGTAGACCATAGACATTACATAGAATACAACCATTATTCAACTGAATTTCATTGATGATAAAGAGTAATATAAAAAAGAACACTATAGGAAGTAAGCTTAGTTTGAAAAACTATTTCAAGCCCTGACTGGTTGGGAGAGTGGATAGAGTATTGGCCTGGCATGTGGACATTCCAGGTTCGATTCCCATCAGAGCACACAGGAGAAGCACCATCTGCTTCTCTTCCTCTCTTGCAGCCAGTGGCTCGACTGGTTTCAACATCAGCCCCAGGCACCAAGGATAGTTCAGTTGATTCAAGCATCAGCCCCAGAGGGGGGTTGCCGGGTGGATCCCAGTCAGGCAAACACAGGAGCCTGACTTTCTACCCCCCTTCCTCTCACTTAAAACAAAGAAAAAGAACAACCATTTCAGCATTTTGCTCCAATACAAATGACTGTTTTAAAACTAGGTTTAGTGTCTCTAGGCCTTTTCATCTGTTATGAAATTGCTCAAAAGTATGGCCCTAGTTTTAGTTTTATCTGCAACATAGTCCCCAGGGCTGCTTTAAAAGTACAAGTAAGTATTTGACATTAATGGCCAATAACTGCTTTCTAAGAGGCAAAGGAGAAAGTAAAAGAGGGTAACGGTGTAATTTTATGGCTTTTGAAAATTTTGCTATTAAAAAATCAAACAGCACATTAAAAATAAAAAATCACACTCTGGCCAGGTGGCTGAGTGAATAAAGCTTTGACCTGGCACACCAGAGGTCATGGGTTTGACTCCCCAGCAGGGCATCAATGAAGACACAACTAAATGGAACAACTAAGTGAAACAAGTTGATGCTTTTCTCTTTCTCTCTTTCTCCCTCTCTCTTTCTCCCTTCCTCCCTCCTTTTTTCTCTCTCTCAAATCAATGAAAAACAAAAAAATAAAATAAAATAAAAATCACAAACTTGTAATAAAGTGCTTCATGGAATGATTCTCGAGAATTGCTAAGTTGCTTAATAATATAAAATAATAATAGTAACAATACAAAACAGATTTACTTATGGTCACTAAGAAATGGAAATGATTAATAGGCACCTTAATTATTAGGTAACAATGAAATTTTCCTAACGAGTTATTCTGAAATAAAGCACTTTTCTCTGACTGGTAATGCCTTATTTTAAACCTCCAAGACTTATAAAATAAGTTGACATGTAACAAAATTATGATTTTTTATTGCAATATCTACTCAGCCTTTACTACACTGTATGTGTTCAACCACAGTTAAAATAAAAATTCATAAGTTGATGTATTTGATACTATTTTAAAAAATCACCATTTACCTTTGGTTAAATTGCTGTTTACATAACTATAAAGAATAATTATGCTCTGAAATTATACTTAGAATTCTCAACTGATTTGCAGTGGTCGGCAAATTCAGTCAACAGAGCCAAATATCAACAGTACAACAATTGAAATTTCTTTTGAGAGCCAAATTTTTTAAACTTAAACTATATAGGTAGGTACATTCCTTATTGAGGTAGCACCTGCACATGGTATTTTGTGGAAGAGCCACACTCAAGGGGCCAAAGAGCTGCATGTGGCTCGCTAGCTGCAGTTTGCTGACCAGGGATTTAGGGCATTATTTATGAAATGTCTTCTGTCTTCTATTTTTCATTCATATATTTTATATATGCAAGGTTTTCAAGTAGTAATTTTAGTTTTTATTCAACACAAACCTAGAAGACAAATCACTACAGCCTTTTTTTTTTTTTCTGAAAAACAAGAACAGAAAGATTAAGTATGGCTTCCCACAGCAGAAGCTGGGTTCCATTCCAACACAAAGCTACTCAATGTCACTGTTAAACAAATGTTTCTTGTATTTGCATCTCTGTCATAACTTTTAAAACTCTTATATCCTGTAGTTTTAGTTTTATTAAGCAAGTAGTTTATTTGAATTTCTTGGGGGGGAGGGAGTTCTAAAGTTTAACTTTGATTACAATAAAAATATCCTAACTAACTACATTCTCATAAAATAAAAAGGCAACTTTTTTATAAATTCATAAAACCCTTGGGATTTTTGAAACCTCAGCTACAATTCTAAAAATATTCATGGGCAAAATGCTGGAGGTTTAAACTTTTTATCAGCAGAGAAAATGAATACCACCATATATTCCTCTAAAAATATAACTTAAAAATATAATAATTAAGACTTTTTAAAAAAGTCAGGAAGACTTCATTATTAACAGAATAACATGACAACAAATTTATTTAAGGATTTAAAGTTTCTTATTCTCACTAGTTGATGTAAATTTCACTTTTCTTTAAAAATGCTTAGAAAAATATTCAGTCATCCTGCTATCAATCTGAATGTCTATAAAAATATATTCAACAATGCCTAACTCTCAAATCAGGAGGGTACCAGAGTATCTCATACTTGATATCATTTTTACCATTTTTTTTTTTGGATGAGAGACTAGAACAGAGGTTCTCAATACATATTTTTATGTATTTTTCCGAAGGCTTTTGGCGACCCCTGTGTTTTGGTCATTTGACCCCCGCCGGGGTCATGACCCACAGGTTGAGAACCGCTGGACTAGAAGGTAATAGTAGAAAGATCTTTAAAATAATACACATAATATCACAGACTTGACCTGAGTTCCTCAAAGCTATAGAAACTTTTTTAGATTATTCAAGTCATAAAGACCAATTATATCTTTGCTTGCAATCATTCTTTAAATCTAAAAAAAAAGTTTAATGCCTCCTCCAAATGTTCACTTATATAAATTTTAATGCATCAGGCCATGATGCAATCTGTAATTTTTTACTTGATAAATTTCTTACAGAGCAGTTAAAATGTGTATCATTTACTTGACCAGAAAAGTAGTTTTAGTGTTATGTATTCTCTCATTTAATTTCTACGGTCGGTTTAGGAGATGTAAATGACTATTATCCCCATTTTACAGATGAGGAAATAAAAGTCTGAAAGAGTTACACTATTTCCCCTGTTCACAGTGTGAGATGTTGGAAGTGAAACTGGCACCAGAGGGTTTAAGTGCAGACCTCTGTTCTTTCCCACCATGCTGGATACTAAATAGTTGACTCAATAACACATCTCAGACCTTATCATTTAAGAGGAATCAAAACTGTGACTTTATTTCTATTGTTACTATTTCATTATAATTAACTTATATTCAAAATTACTTAAGAATTTTTTGTATTAGAAAAAAAGCTAGCATTAGAGATAGTTTAAGAAGTAGCACACAACGATGTGATAGCTGAAGTATGAAATTAAAGAAATCTGAAGATGTTAGGAGTTCTCTCTTGGAAATTATTCATATAGTTCCTTTAAGTGGTCACTGCTCTTAATTTAAAAATAATCCACAAACCCTGTAATGAAAACAACAGCATAGGCCTTGTTTTTAAAAGCTTTCAGGAAATTAAAAGGATGGCATCAGATTAAATTAAACAAATGAAATAGAAGAATATACCGTTTAAAACAATGCAATGTAAGTAATAATCAGAAATCCTGCCGAAGAGTATATTCCATCCTCACAGAATGTTCTGGTCTCTATCATCAATCAGAACAGGAAAAGGATACAAGAAAAATGGAATGCCATACAAAGTCTAAAGAATTTTTTACTCAACTTCTTTTTTATAAGAATTTTTTAAAATCGTTACTAGTTCCTCAGGAGTGAAATGCTACATTTTGATTTATACTTCCTTTCAAACAACTTTATATTATCTTTTCCTGAGCCAAAGTATCTCCCAAGACGCCCCTGTGTGTGCAGAGCTGCATTCTCAGCCCCATAAAACTAAACACTGCTCCCGCACTGTCCTGGCTACTGCTCCCACCCAGGGAAACGCTTCACTGGGGCTCTCCTCTGCTCACGACTCAGAGATACCAGGGGTGGCAGGATCACTGATGAGGGAGACCTCGTGCTGGACGCGACAGTACCTTCGCAGGACAGGCCGTGGGAGGTGACTCCAGAGAGACTCTCTCGGCACACGTTACAGAAAGTGGGTCGGGCGTGGGAGCAGGCGTACCAGTTATGCATCCCTGAGAAATGTTCCACGTTGAACTGGGCCACCTAGCAATGAGACGTTAGCGCAGGTTTGCCAAACAAAACAAAACTGTAGACACTTAACATGTGGAATATATACAGTTATGATTAAAATTTCAAGTCCCTGTTTTAAAAACTAAAACACTTTGCTTTACAACCAATGCAAGATCAGGTTTAAACAAGCTGCTGAATGAATCTACGCATATACTTATTTTTGCAGAATATTGAATTAGCTCTTGAATTAACACTGTCTGAGAACGTGAGACAACAGAAGGGTTGCTACTGTACCTCGTAAGGTTCTCTGGTCTGTACAGACTTCAGTGAGCTGATCCAATCCTCCATCTCCTTTCTGTTCTCAGCACAGAGCATTAGTCTTCTGAATGGAGTGATTATCTGAAAGGGGTAATTCAACTATGAGTGTTAATAACCAGTAACATAGGTTATTGCAAAACCTTCCATCTTAGAAGGTGTTTCCATTTCTGATTTCTGAATCCTTATTTCCCTTGATGAAGAACGTAAGAGTCTCTGGGAAGTAAACGAGTTTAGCTCTGAGTATGCGGCAATGTGGTCCATGAAATAAAAATTCTAAGGAAACTTTTCTTGACTTTGATCTCACTACTGTACATGTATCAGGCTTTTTCAGCCCTTTACCACAGGTTATGAACCTACATTAACAATGTATTCTAATTTCATAAGATACATCTTAAAAACTGATTGTGTTTAATATTTTAAATTTATTGACTGATTTTTTTAGAGAGAGGAAGGGGGAGATAGAGAGACAGAAATATCAATCTGTTCCTGTATGTGCCCTGACTGGATATCAAACCCACAACCTTTGTGTCTCAGGACAACGCTCTAACCAACTGAGGTAGCCATCCAGGGGTGAAAATGATCTTAAAGATACTTCAAAATAATTCATGGTAAGCTTAGAATTAATACACAGCTATTGATATGGATTTTTTTAAAACTGAAAACCAAAGGAATGCACTATTACATTGTTTTATAATCGGCTTACAGTGGTATCAAAAATATTCTGTTATTAAATAAGGTTGGGCTTACATATTTCCATCGACTGTTTCAATATGATTTCTATTAAGGATTTTCCCCATTGTGTAGAACTCCACTGCATTACTTTTTAGTGAGAGCAGGGAAGAAGAATTAGCATAAAACTTGTTTAATTGGCTTTAAGGAAAAAAGTAATCGTGACTTTCATTTTTTTCACGTCATTAAAGAAAGCAAATTAATTATATTAAGAATCTTAAAGCAAGTTAAATGAAAACATCATGCTGTGATAGCACCAAAAGTGATTCAAAGTAGGATTCGGAAATGATTTGAAAAAACCCCTATTTATGTGTGAAAACAATATTCTGGTTGTAATCTTCAAGTTGCTAAATCCTAAGCATTTATTGCATATAAGGCACCATTTACACTTGTGAAAGGGGAACAAAATGTTACATTCCTACCCGGAAACCATTTCCAAATAACAAATTATGTATTTATCTATATGGCAAATAAATTTCCTCAGGTTAAAAATCATTTGATCAAGTGATAATCTACATATTGCATCATAAAGCAGATTTCCCAAGTAATGAAAAAGCAACAATCATCCTTAAAAATAAAAAAAAGGAACCCTTCCCAAAAGGAATACACTACTGAGTCTCAACGACTAAGTCTCAATCACTACTGTGCAACTTAGAAAATAAGTCCATTGTTTAAAACTAGAGAGATCAGCCCAATCTTAGCTACTCACCAGTCACTGCCTCCTCTCATCTGTCATTAGTGTAGGCTACACAATCCTTCCTTAAACCAGAGTCCTTTAATATATCTGGCGGGCACCCCACTTACATACAGCTGGCCAGAGTCACATGGAACGGCGGCACCAACCCCAGCTCTGCGCACCGGGTAACTGCATATGAGAATAAACAGAACCTCCCTTTGCATTTTCCTCTGTGTTCCACTACCCTCTTTGGATAAAGCTTATTAGCAATTGGTCACTTCTCTTCTTGAATAAATAGTTAATGCAAAGAGCAATAATTCCCTTATTACTTAGGAGCCAAATGGATGCTTTATTGCTTCAAATGTTTTTCTGGGGCAGCTCATCAAAAGCAGCAGAGAAATACAATCATAATACACTCCTGTCTCTGGCAACGAACACGGCACTCTCGAAATCTCAGTTTCACTGGACAGAACATATCTGATATTTACCTGAATAAATTATCACCTCCAGCATCTTATTTACTTACTTTACTATATAATGTAACTATAAAGGTTCCCTGTCTTTCATTATGATGTTATAGTGAATATACAATATTCAGATAAATAAACCAGGATGGCTATTTTATTCTTTAATTTTGTTTTTGTTCAATTCTATGTAAAGCAGGATATCTGAGGTTTTAACTATCTTTAATGCCTTTACATTCTTTAAAAGTCATTGTGAATTTAATAAAAATGGAGAAAGAAGGATAGAGAAGTATCTTCTCATTTTTCTTGTCACTTCTAGAACTATTTAATGCCTCAATTCTGAAGGACTTCCGCAGTACGAATCATGCATGTATCTTATGCACCGAGGAGGTAAAATACCAGCAATTTCTCCTTTTTAATAAAAATTTGTTTAAAATGGACAATCATAAACAAGATAACAAATTTTTTTAAAATTAAGTTTTTAGGAGCCAAAAGAAATTATAATTTTGATTTAATAAATCTACTGATTATCAGTTATACTAAAAGAAGTGGGTGTGAAAAAGAAAATCCTTTCTAAATCATGCAGTGCAGAGGTGTCTGGCTCTGGGGGCTGCAGCACCAAAGTACCTCTGCGCAGACCAGAGCTGTCGTGTGCCTGAAGACAAGCTCAGGCCAGAGCTGACGTGTGCCTGAAGACAAGCTCAGGCCAGAGCTGACGTGTGACTGAAGACAAGCTCCTAGCAAACCTCTACCGTCGCCCAGATGGGCCCCGTCACCTGTAAGGTAATCCCTCATTATCCTCCAACACTCTGGGTCCCCTCCCCATCGTTATTTACATTCCCCCCCCATTCCCAACCTTGATAGGAAAGGGGATGACAGTTCTCAGCTGACAGGCTCTGGTTGTATCCTAACTGAACCCCATCACTCACTCTACACTGGTTTCTCATCCAAATCTTTATTAGAAAAATATTTGGGAGCAGCACACGCCCGACATTTTTTGGCTCTTACTCTGAAAGTATATCTGACTCAGCCTTTTTTATCCTGACAACGAGTAGGGTGGAGAGACAGAAGGATAGAGGAGATGCAGGAAAGGAGCTCTTCCCCGGAAGACTGCCTGAGCCTGCTGGGGGCCAAGGCCAGGATTCTTCTGGAACTAAAAGACCTTTTACATTTCTTGAAGAATCTGAAGCTTACCTATCCTATAGTGTCCCTTAGCCCCTTTCCTCATTTCAACCCTACTCTTATCCTCTCTTATTACTATTCCACCATTCCCAAACAAATTTTTCAGACACATCTGAATTTACTTCAGTAGTTTTTTCAAGCTATAAGCACCACCACCACCCCAGATCCCAGAACACATTTGTCTGTCACACACCCCAGCATTTACTCAGTGTGGACCACATGCCAGAGCCCAGGGGGGCGGTTTCCAAACCATATGGGCTTTCCCTTAATAGTCTAGATTCTAGAAGGAAGGCAAGGAACCAAACCAAGGTTGTCTGAAAAAGTGCTGTAGAAGTCAGGGTACAAAAGAGACATTTAATCAGTTCATTTCCTAAATGCTACCTCAAATAACATACAAACTCTCCATTAACAGAGTTATAGTACACTTTGAGAGTTACTGGCCTATAAGGATTAATCAACAATACTAATGTATGTGCCTAAGAACAAGAATTTCTCAGTCTGGTGAAGTACTTGACTATATAAGGGAGATCTAAGGCAAGCGATATGGCATTAAATATATAAAATCTATAGAATAGGCCTGACTGGGCGGTGGCGCAGTGGATAGAGCATCAGACTGGGATGCGGAAAACCCAGGTTCGAGATCCCGAGGTTGCCAGCTTGAGCATGGGCTCATCTAGTTTGAGCAAAAAGCTCACCAGCTTGAGCCCAAGCTCGCTGGCTTGAGCAAGGGGTTACTTGGTCTGCTGAAGGCCGGCGGTCAAGGCATGTATGAGAAAGCAATCAATGAACAATTAAGGTGTTGCAACGTGCAACGAAAAACTAATGATTGATGCTTCTCATCTCTCCATTCCTGTCTGTCTGTCCTTGTTTATCCCTCTCTCTGATTCTCTCTGTAAAAAAAAAAAATCTATAGAAGAGTAACATTATAGTTAGGACTTGAAATACACAAACATTCACAGGAGAAAGAGACACAGCAAAATAGATGCCAGTTCTTGCTCAGTGATGGAATTACAGATAATTTTAATTCTAATTTTTTAAAATTCCTTTTTATTGACTTTATTGGGGTGCCATTGGTTAACAAAATTGTACGGGTTTCAGGTGCACAGTTCCACAACACATCATCTGTAAGATGTATTGTGTGTGCACAACCCCCACTCAAGTCTCTGTCCATCACCACTTAACCCTATACCCTCCTCCACTTCCCCCTACCCACTCCCCTCACAATCACCACATTGCTGTCCATGTCCACAAGTTTTTCCTTTTTGCTCAATTCTTCCACACACACCCCAGCCCCTCAGCCTCCCCTATTTCTTTTATTGGTTGGTCTGTAGTTTCTAAAGTAAATATGATATGTAGTACTTCTATAATAAAAACATTAATTTTCACTAACAGAAGAACAGAAATTTAGAATTCAAAATTTTGCATTGTTCCAAAGCAGAAATTCTCAAACTCCGCTGCACATTAGAATCATCTGGGAGATTTTTAAAAATGCCAATGTCCAGCCAGTTGGCCCAGTGGTAGAGCATTATTAGCCCAGCATGTGAAAGTCCCAGGTTTGAATCCCAGACAGGGCACACAGGAGAAGCTACCATCTGCTTCTCCACCCCTCTTCCTCTTCCTTTTCTCTCTCTCTCTCTCTCTCTCTCTCTCTCTCTCTCTTCTCCCACAGCCATGGCTTGGTTGGAGTAAGTTGGCCCTGGGTGTTGAAGTGGCTCCATAACCTCGCCTCAGGTGCTAAATAAAATAGCTCAGTTGCCAAGCAATGGAGCAATGGCCCTAGATGAGCAGAACATTGCCCCATCGAAGGCATGCCAGGTGGATCCTGGTCGGGCACATGTGGGAGTCTCTCTCTGCCTCTCTTCTTCTCACTTAAGAAAAAAAAAATCCCAATGTCCAGGTCACACTCTCTACTAATTAACTCAGAACATATAAAGGTGAGACACAGCTACTGTTTTTTAAAAAACTTCCAACTGACCAAGTTCAGTAAAGAGTACTCTAAAGAAAAAAAAAAAGAGTACTCTAAAGATATTTTTATTGTTCCCCATAACATTGTTAGAACTTGAGAAATGAGTGCAGTTTCTGCAGAAGTGAATTACAGGGAATTGCTAATCTGCAAATTCCCAATTGGAAACCACTAATGCGCAGCAGTGTTTCAGAGCACAGACTCTGGAGTCAGACTGACCCGGACTGAATGCCAGCGGCATCCTTCCTTATGTGTGTGGCTGTGGACTGTTTCCTGGGCTCTCTGAGCTCTCAGCCTTGCATCCCTAACGGGGAGACAGTAGTAACTCAGTGCTCTGCACAGTGGTGTCAATTAGCAAGACAACACAAGTAAAGAATTCAGCAGCGTTTGTTACAAAGCTAAAGCTCAGGAAGTGTTAATATCACAATTCTTAGCAGCGATGGAAATTAAGTACAGAGGTGGGCAAAAGTAGATTTACAGTTGTGAGTACATGAGTTTATTATTATACTGCTTATAGTACTTATTTGTGCAAACTCAGGTTTACAGTTGTGAATACATGAAGGTTTATTCTTGTATTACTTATTTTTTTAAACACTAATTTTTATTTATTTATTTATTTTTACAGAGGCAGAGATAGACAGGGACAGACAGACAGGAATGGAGAGAGATGAGAAGCATCAATTATTAGTTTTTCGTTGTGACTTCTTAGTTGTTCATTGATTGCTTTCTCATATGTGCCTTGACCACGGTCCTTCAGCAGACAGAGTAACCCCTTGCTGGAGCCAGCGACCTTGGGTCCAAGCTGGTGAGCTTTGCTCAAACCACATGAGCCATCGCTCAAGCTGGCGACCTCGGGGTCTCGAACCTGGGTCCTTCCGCATCCCAGTCCGATGCTCTATCCACTGTACCACCACCTGGTCAGGCTCTTGTATTACTTATTTTTTTAAATAAATTTTTATTAATTTTAATGGGGTGACATTAATAAATCAGGGTATATATGTTCAAAGAAAACATCTCCAGGTTATCTTGTCATTCAATTATGTTGCATACCCGTCACCCAAAGTCAAATTGTCCTCTGTCACCTTCTATCTGGTTTTCTTAGTGCCCCTCCCCTCCTCCCTCTCCCCCCCTCCCTCCCCCTAACCACCACACTCTTGTCCATGTCTCTTAGTCTTGTTTTTATGTATCACCTATGTATGGAATTGTATTACTTATTATTGTAGTATTTATGTGCATTACAACTGCAAACCTACTTTTGCCCACCCTTGTATGTTTATAGATTTCTTCTGTAATAAACATATTTTTTGTGTGT
This sequence comes from Saccopteryx bilineata, assembly GCF_036850765.1. Taxonomy (NCBI): domain Eukaryota; kingdom Metazoa; phylum Chordata; class Mammalia; order Chiroptera; family Emballonuridae; genus Saccopteryx; species Saccopteryx bilineata. The sequence goes on along the minus strand of NC_089495.1, from coordinate 101,282,031 downwards.
AAGTGTGGTCCACAGACAAAAGTAACAGAGCTTAAGTCAGAAACAAAGGAATTTTGCCAACAGTCACTGACTAGCAAACCACCAAAACAGGAACAATGATAATGACCCACTTCTTAGAAGACATTAGGAAAATATCAACAAACAAATTAGGGGAATAAAATGCCCCCTCTCCGCCTCACTGGCATGTTTCTAACCTTATCAAAGGCAGAAATGTAAGAGGGCAAAAAAGGCTTTCCAAAGTTATGAGCATCAGATTACAGCAAGTATGATCCCTAAACTATTCAAGATAAATGGTTCCCTGCTTCCCCATTTTGGGGGGGGGGGATTTTTCCGAAGTGAGAAGCGGGAGGCAGACAGACAGACTCCTGTATGCGCACGACCGGGATCCACCCAGCATGCCAACCAGGGGGCGATGCTCTGCCCATCTGGAGTGTGGCTCCATTACAACCAGAGCCATTCCAGTGCCTGAGGCAGAGGCCACGGAGCCATCCTCAGCGCCTGGGCCAACATTTGCTCCAATGGAGTCTTGGCTGTGGGAGGGGAAGAGAGACAGAGAGAAAGAAAGGAGAGGGGGAGGGGTGGAGAAGCAGATGGGCGCTTCTCCTGTGTGCCCTGGCTGGGAATTGAACCCGGGATTTCCACATGCTGGGCCGATGTCTATCACTGAGCCAACCATCCAGGGCCTAAATGGTTCCCCATTTTAACTCAGATTTGTGATTCTGTAATGAAGGAAACTCAGCAAACTTCTCTGGTAATTTTAAATGTCCAACAACTTTTTCTGTTAGGCAATTCTTATATCTAATCTAAAGTTCTTTACAACAAACTGATCACAATGGCCCTACTGCAGTAATTACTGTTGTCTCTTTAGAGACTAATCCTGAACTTTCAGGAACAAAATAAAAATTCACATGCAGTAAGCAGCCTTTCTAGGAAAGCAGGACAAACAGAAAGTTTACTTGTGCTACAACAATATTTTCTTATCTTATGTATTATAACTTAGGGGGTGTAACTTGACTTTTGTTTTTGTTTTGTATCATCCCTAAGCTATTCAAGTTTAATAGCTGCTGCTGGAATCTGATGCTCATAACTCTCCCTGACTAGGAGTTAAACCCAGGACATCCACACGCCAGGCCAATGCTCTACCACTGAGCCAACCAGCCAGGGCCACTGACTTTTGTTAAAAGCTGAATCAGATATAATCCCATGTATCTTCAATACTAGGTTTGCTGTAACTGTAGTTGCCAACTGCTCAGTCTTAATTTACCTCTTCCAGCCTTCCTCATAAAACTTATATCCAACTCTTAAATTATGCATGTTGCTCTTTTTTCATTCTTCCTTTCTGAAATGAAATAAATCACTTTGACAACTTAAAAGTGCCAAGCTACAATGTAGTCATGCCTCTTAAGTGATTATTTTGAGAGCAGAGATACTTACACCCACATTTCAAGAGTGAACAGGGGACAGGTGCTCAATTATGTGCTACATGTGAATCAGCCAATATTTTTGTTTCAAAATATATCCAATCATGCTCAATACCAGACTAAGTGAATCAAAATCTCATTTGGGGTGAAGGCATGGATTATTTCAGATGTAATCTGTAGTATGGCAAAGCTGCACAGGTGACTCTGATGCACACCCCTGGTTGTCAACCAGGAAGGGTAGCAGGAGCATCCACCTTTCCTATTGGTAAAGGCAGATCTCATCTGCCAATAAGGCTCCACACCTCCCTTTTCAGCATGCTTCTGCTCTCAGATTTCCAGTGCTCGCACCTGCCTCCAACAGTATTCCTTTGTATGGGACCAATCGGAACTCGACTACCACCTAGAGCACCCCACACGATATAACAGAGGTCCCAAAACGATGATTTCTAATTCTTTTGTCTGGCCATTCTGTTTGAACCCTGAAGTGCTATGTTATAAAACAACAACAAAATTAAAGTCTATCATCTTGGCCAGATCCTTTGCTCACTCACAGTACAAGCAGTTTAAATCTCTTTTCTTTAGCTGGCCATTTCAACTCTGTGTGTCACCCAGCGGGCCCTGGAGGCCCGTGAGATCCAAGTCTTACCTAGACTGACTGCTTTACCCGCTGGGTCATTACTCCCCCATTTTACTATCCAGTTGTCTCAAGTTCCAGGTGTTTTTTAAGATGATAACTATTGACCTAGCCTGACCTGTGGTGGCGCAGTGGATAAAGCATCGACCTGGAAACGCTGAGGTTGCTGGTTCGAAACCCTGAGCTCACCTGGTCAAGGCACATATGGAAGTTTATGCTTCCTGCTCCTCCCCTTCCTCTCTCTCTCTCTCTTTCTCTCTACTCTCTCTCTAAAAATGAATTAATAAAAAAATAAAAATCAATAAAATCTTTAAAAAAGAAATAAAAATTTGAAAACAAAAAACTATTGACCTAAAAGGTTACTTTTTCCCCTGAGGTGTTAATAGATGATAAAGGTTTAACTCATATTTTCTTCCAAGGGTGCTTGGAATTTTAACAGAAGACTAGGAAAATACAATGGCACAACAAATGTATTTCTGATACCAAATCAAAGAAAGTGACACAGGTATTTTCAACATAGTATAATTTAAATCAGCAACACTACAAACATTATTTAGAGCTACAATAGCTGTAAACACTGTGGAATATACATTAAGTGCTCATGGAGAAAGAGTAGTTGCATAAAATTCTGAAACACAAATTTCACAATATCTATAGTATGATGACATTAAAAAAAACTTATAGCGCCCTGGCTGGTTGGCTCAGTGGTAGAGCATCGGCCTGGTGTTTAGGAGTCCCAAGTTTGATTCCCAGCTAGGGCACACAGGAGAAGTGCCCATCTGCTTCTCCATCCCACCCCCTCTCCTTCCTCTCTGTCTCTCTCTTCCCCTCCCACAGCCAAGGCTCCATTGGAGCAAAGTTGGCCCAGGTGCTGAGGATGTCTCCATGGCCTCTGCCTCAGGCGCTAGAATGGCCCTGTTTGCAGCAGAGCAACGCCCCAGATGGGCAGAGCATCGCCCCCTGGTGGGCATGCCGGGTGGATCCCGGTCGGGCGCATGCAGGAGTCTGTCTGACTGCCTCCCCATTTCCAACTTCAGAAAAATACAAAAAAATAAAAAATAATAATTAAAAAAATAAAAAACATAAAGATGTAACAGACTAATGATAAGACTGAGGTTGACAGGTCATTCATACACACGAAAGAACCTCATTATTAATCTACAGGTTAAATCTAAAGAAATTCTGCTATGCAGGGAGCACAATATATAAATACGATCTTAGATCATTTCACTTGGTGGTATTCCCTTTTGGAATGATCTAACAATCTCCTCCGATGTCTGTTTGGAACCATGTTTACATTTATACACAAACACACATAAGAACCCTTCACTGAGAGTCCAAGAGGATCTCTGAAGATCATTCCACACTTTTGGTTTTGGCTGACTCACCATTCTGCTAACTGATGAGTCATTTTAGCTGAGTAGCAACTTACTGATCTTACTGGGCATTCCCATAATGTAGACCAGAAGTATCAAACATCCGCACAAGCTCTCAAAATAAGAGGAGCCATCAGTCACAAACATGAGGAAGTCAGCCCTAGGACTTCTTATTTTTCTATCTAAGGAGAAGTTACATATCATTTGCATATAATATTTACTTCAAAAATAATAAAAATCAAGTCATTACCTATACAATGACATAAATAACTAAGTGAGAATTGTGTTGCATAGATGACATTCTTGTGATGAGCCTAATGCAAATACTGAAACTTTTTGTAAATATATAATACAATTATTCTGAGAAATCAATTAATTATAGAAAGAAATAAGACCTCTGGATGAGAACAGACGGTCTTTGCCATGAGTATGTCTGACCTCCTGTCTACAGGAATGCCTGACTATAAACTTATGGCAAAAAAGGCGGTATCTTGCCTGACCAGACGGAGATAGAGCGTCAGACTAGGATGTGGAGGACCCAGGTTTGAGACCCCGAGGTCACCAGCTTGAGCACGGGTTCATCTGGTTTGAGCAAAGCTCACCAACTTGGACCCAAGGCCCCTGGCTTAAGCAAGGGGTTACTCGGTCTGCTAAAGGCCCATGGTCAAGGCACATATGAGAAAGCAATCAATGAACAACTAAGGTGTCACAATGAAAACCTAATGATTGATGCTTCTCATCTCTCTCTGTTCATGTCTAGCTGTCCCTAGCTATCCCTCTCTCTGACTCTCCCTCTGTCTCTGTAAATAAATAAATAAAAAAAACTTTTTTTTAAAAAAAGGCAGTATCTTGTTGATTCTTCAATCATCTCTTTAAATTAAGTATGAAGTTAATTTGGCTACAAGAAATTGAAGAGAAAAAATAAACGTAGACACTAAATGAGTTGTCTATAATTAGTTAATACACTCCTCTATATGAGGAGTTAACAAAAAAGTATTGGCATTGTTATAACAAGTTAACAAAAACATAATTTCTTCACTGTAAAACTGAATCAAGTAACTAAGACCAACTCAGTAAATGCTTTTCCTTCAAAGCTTCTGCATACCCAGGCTGTGTTTGAGAAGAAAGATAGAAGAGAGGCAGGTAAAATTAGACAACCATATTTCTATGGGCACGTAGTGAAGACTGTGGGGTCAGATAGGAGGATCGAAAAGATCTGCTTTAAAATACTTAAGATAAAATAGGGAGAAGAGAGGAAGCAAGTGAGGCAACATCTAGACAACAGTAGGAGCTAGGCAATGAGGATATGGGGGTCCGTCACAGTTATCCTGAATTTGAGTATATTTGAAATTTTTCATAATTATATAAAAATGTACTCAGGCATTTGTGAACCCCAAGCAAAGTTCTTCAAGGGTCTCAAAACGTGAGCTACCCAGATATCTTAGTCTCATATGCATATCGACCCTATTCAACCTTTGGCCCAGAACTCAGCATGCAGACCCAAGTCTGACCTTGTACCTCCTTCCCCCCCATCAAATTCCAATTACATGAGCAATGTGGTGCTCTTGCTCGGGTGATCTAAAATGTCCACAGAAGCTAACAACTTCACTTCAGATCATGAGTGAAGACGGGGTGCGACGGACTGAGCTGAAATGAAGAGAGCTATGCAAATCTCCCATAATTCTTGAGCGTCAATGAGCCTGCTTAGGATTTGGTCAGTAGATAACAAAACCTCTTTGGTGAAGGAATCATGATTTCAGAACAATGTCATTTTTCATTCTAATTTGATTTCCCTGCGTAATCTAATGCTAAAATGTTTATCGCCTTAGAGCAGTGGTTCTCCAAGTGTGCGCCAGGGTGCACTGGTGTGCCCTTATGATTTCCAGGTGTGCCCTATGATATTCTAAATATGTGCCTGTTGGGGACCAAAAAACCAACAGTGGGAGTTTAGATTTTGGGGGGACAGAGTGTGGGGAATTTCTATAAGCTGACAGTCTGCCCAACCCCCCACCTCACTTGCCTGATTAGGTTGCAAAATGCTGTTAAGCTGTGGTGCTGGATTGTTTACACTACCTCCATGTTCCCTGGAAAGACTGGAGGCAAGTTTCTTCTATCCTTTGTTTGGTTTAAAGTTAAGATGATATGTATGCTGGGGTTTTCTGTACTCAACACAATTAAAAGAGGAATTCTTCAATGCATTGATGAGGAAAGAGAGTGTGCTTTTCAAATATATGCCCAAACATTGAAGAAATCGCTAGGACACATCAGGCTCATGTTTCTCATAAACACAAGAATGAAAAAACTTAACACATTCATGCTGGTACCTGCCGAATTTACTAAATCTTACTAAGGATGTATCTCTATATATAAAAAGATAACCTTTTTGTCGTTTTTTTTATTTTTTAACTCCTCTCTTTTATGAATTCTAAAAAGCATAACTCAAAAATGTAACATAAAAATGTTTTTTAATGTCAGAATAAATTTAATTTTATCGTACTTATTTAATTTAATTACCATAAAAGCATGCTTGGACTTCAAATAGTATTTGATAAAATATTATTAAATATTAATACTAGTAAGGTTATTGTTTAACATGAAATAAAGAAATATAAGATATCAGAATCCAAACACTTTTCAAATCAGCAGCTATGTTCAACATTATATAATTTATATAGTCTTAAAATCTAGGCCCTGGCCGGTTGGATCAGTGGTAGAGCGTTGGCCTGGCGTGCAGAAGTCCCAGATTTGATTCCTGGCCAGGGCACACAGGAGAGGCACCCATCTGCTTCTCCACCCCTTCCCCTCTCCTTCCTCTCTGTCTCTCTCTTCCCCTCCCGCAGCCAAGGCTCCATTGGAGCAAAAGATGGCCCGGGCGCTGGGGATGGCTCCTTGGCCTCTGGCCCAGGCGCTAGAGTGGCTCTGGTCGCGACAGAGCGATGCCCCGAATGGGCAGAGCATCGCCCCCTGGTGGGCAGAGTGTCGCCCCTGGTGGGCGTGCCGGGTGGATCCTGGTCAGGCACATGCGGGTGTCTGTCTGACTGCCTCCCCGCTTCCAGCTTCGGAAAAATACAAAAAAAAAAATCTATTAAAAATGTAAAAGAAAGCAGTATATTTAACATGTTCCTAGCACTATCTCGCCTTAAAGTTTTGCTTCAGAGAAACAGTACTGCCATTTCCCGAAAACTCCGACCCCCAGAGAGCCAAAGGAGATCAAGACAGTCCCTCTCTGCAAGTTGTGTTCCCTTGCCCTGCTCTCCCTGGGAACAGAGAGAAAGGCTCTCAGTGATACTTATTAGGGTATTCTATCATTTATGTATATAAATTGTATGTATAATAATAAACCACCATTTCTTTGAAGGCAAATAAAATATGGATTCAAGCCAGTATTAAAAATATTAAAGTCTCACCCTGGCCAGTTGGCTCACCAGTAGAGTGTCAGCCCATCATGTGGATGTCCTGGGTTCAATTCCTGGTCAGGGCACAGAGAAGTGATCATCTGCTTTTCCACCCCTCCCTCTCACCCCCTTTCTCTTCCCCTCCCATAGCCATGTCTGGATTGGTTCGAATGCATTGGCTCAAGGCACTGAGGATGACTCCTTGCAGCTTCTGCCACAGGTGCTAAAAATAGCTCGGTTGCAAGCAAGGCCCCAGATGGGCAGAATATCAGTCCTAAATGGGGGCTGCCAGGTGGATCCTGGTCAGGGCACATGTGGGAGTCTATCTCCCCAACTCTCACTTAAAAAAATTAAAGTCTCTTACTACAGTATTAAACATCTCAGAATTCAAACAAACCATACTTATTAATGTTTAGTTAATCCTTATTGTATTAGTTTCTTATTGCTGCTATATCAAATGCTGCTTTTATAGTTGTGATGGTGAGAATTTAAAAGTCAAGGTGGCTGGAGGGCTATTTCCTTCTGGAGATTTTCGGGGAGAATTAATTTCCTTGCCTTTTCAGCTTCTAGGGGTCACCTGTGTTTCTTGGCTCACAGTCCCATCCTCACATCACTCCAACCCTCCCCTTCCATATTCACATCTCTGACTCTAATTCCCCCCACCCACCTCTTGTAAGGAGCTCTGTGATGAGTGATGACACTGGGCTCACTGCAGATACTCCAGAATCCTTTCATCTCAAGATCCTTAACATAATCACAGCAACAAAGTCCCTTTGGCTATATAACTAACATTCACAGGTTACAGGGATTAGGACATGAACATCTTTGGAGTGTTTAGCCTACCACACCCAGAAAATAAACATAATACATACTATTACTTTTAAAATTATAATAATGAACTGGTAAATCAATGATACTTGTACTCTACTCTCTTATTGTAAAAATCATTTCAGTTCATATGTATGGATAACATTTTTCTTCAAAGGACCTAATACTTAAGTTCATTAACCATATGAACTTAATGGGCTCTAATGTTCATAAACAGAATGATTACATCCTGTGCATCTTACAGTTTCAAAGGGCTTTGCTGTCATGATGGTCACGTACATTATCTCATTTAATCTTTCATATAACTGGCCTGCATAATAGGTACAAAGAACTTAACTTGTTTAAAATTGCAAACTCAGTAAGTAGAAGAGTCAGAGGCTACATTAAATTCACCCAGCTTCAAGTCACAACCTCTTTTCCCTGTTATACCAGACAAGTAGGGCCTGTCCACAATTACCTCTATGTGGATGGACCACAGAACCCTGCCTAGAGGACAACCTCCATTGTGCTGCAACTGGATGCATGCCACTCTAAGAAATCAGCGGTTATCAAAACAATTGTTAATGGAAAATAAAAGAATGAAGATATAGAAAGTTTCAATTAGCAATAGCAAAATCTTTCTTGCAAAAAATTTTCAAAATAGACTAGAACTTCATTTAGCTATATAATAAGAGCTATAACTGTATATTATAACTAAAAATGTACTTGGTTCACAAAAATTGGTAAAAATAAATCTAAAAATAACTGGTCAGCACCCGAAGACCATACCAAAATCAATTAATATTTAGACTAGCAATATGAAGCAAGCATATTTCACAACTACCAAAGATAAATAAAAATATTCAAAACAAAAAGGCAGGCCACACAAATCATCCACATAATTCAACAGTTTGCTTCATGTTTGCAAACTGACACCATCCTAGAAAAACAAGCAGATAACACTGCAGGTGCCGCCGCTCCTCCCCTTCAAAGTAATCAGAGCTGCTGCACGGTCACACCTCAGTGCTCTGCATTCTTGTGCACCCTTAAAAGGTAAGAGGGAAAGGGGGTGCGAAGGTGCTGGTGACATTAATACCAGTAATAATAATAACAATGATTTCATTTATTCATTTAGACAGTCTCTGCAAACCAGGCACCTTCAGATAACATATTGACAAGCTATATATCATCACCTATAGCATTGTATTTGAAGTATCACCTTATAAATGGGAAACAGAGGACTTTCTTAGTATTAATTGTAATGATAAGGATCACAGTGATTTCAGAAATTATTTATGCAGGCTGTCACAGACACTTCCACTGTGAATTAGCAGTGAGTATTAGTTAATGGACACATTAAAAATTTTACCATTCATTTCGTTGTTTCAGGCGGTACCAGAGATGGGAACGATGCATTAGCCTCATTCCCCTGGCACACGCTCTTTTGTTTTATAACAGTAAATTGCTTTGCACAGGGCACGTATGTAATGGGACATTTCAAAACAAAATAATTATCTTGTTTGTACCAGACACCACCAAACTAAAATGTTTCAAAACCTAATTTTTCCATTACATTATAATCATACTTAAGAAATAGAGAAGATATTTGAATATGCTGAAACTTTATAAGTGCCATGGAAATAATCATAAAAAGGTACTTTAAGCCATTTTAATATTTTTGAAAGCAACCTCTCTCAATTGCCTGCAGACATCACCAGATATCTTGCCATCATTTCAAATTTACCATGTCTTCATTTCACTCCCCGCAAAACTTTTTTCTGCTCATTTTCTACCCTTAATTAAAGTCATCATTTATATACCAATCCTCCCAATTTCAGCAGCTCTCTGTTCTTTGCCTCCTCTCCCTTCCCCCTTCCCTTTGGCCACAGCTCTCAGTCATCTCCATGAGATCTCTCCTCCATCCCACCTTCCTCTTCTTACAGACTGTCTGATATGTATGTCCCCTTGCCCATGGTTTCTTGGACATTGCAGCAGCATTGAAGTTGGGCAAGTCTACCCCTCATGTCAAATGCATCTGATAGGAAGCTGCCAAAAAGAACTCTTACGAAGCATTTAAATATTTTCTGAATACATAATACATATTTGTGATACAAAATCCAAAATGTATGTAGAATGAAAAGGATATCTCCCTCCTAAGTCTGTCCCCAGCTACTGAGTTCCTTCCTGTGGCAAATAAATATTCATCAGCTTCTGTGTATTTCCCCAGATATCTGTATATCTCTTTGCATATAAAACAAATATGTGGTCTTTTTAGATTTAAACACAGTGTGGGTACACATGCACAAACACACACAGAGTAACATTTTATGCGTGTACACAGTTCCACATTTGGCTTTTCCCACTGTATAAAATTTGAAGTTCACTGCATGTTGTTATTATAGAGCTAATTCATTCTTTTTCATGATTGCATAACATTCCACCATGTGACATATTTCATAGTTCATTTCAAACAGTCCCTAGCTTCTACATTTGAGTTGTTTCTGATCTCTTGTTATACAATGTGCAATAAATATCCTTAAACATGTCTTTGCATACATAAACAGTACATTTCACTAGTTCTGCTAATTCTGGATGATATGGACAGTGAAATCATTGGTGAATCCAAAAACATAAAAGAACTTCCTTTATAAATTATTGTATATCTTGACCATATTGTGCTAAACTTCAGGTTAAAATCTTTTAGAAGTTTTCCAACAGTCCTTTTGAGGATAGTCATATCAGTTCTTGCTGGTGGGTATACTTCTACCTATCCTGAAAAGAAACACAATCTAAAATATATTCACATGAGCAACACTTTCCCTGTATGCACACACGTGTGCACACACACACACACACACACACATAAACACATTCTAAATTCTTACAAAGGTACTCAAAGGGAGAGGATTTAGCTGCTTTAACCTGACATCTTTTCCCACATTCTGAGCCTAACAATTAGGGAAGCCATAATGACTGGTGAACAACTATGAAAAATTAAGTATTGTTAGTATCCTCTAGTAATAGAATTCTGAAAATGAAAATGGTGAAGATCGGTGCAAAAATCAGACCACAGAGTCAAAACACTCCATCCAATGCTCTGATAAACATGAGATAACATAGAACATACATGCATACAACACATAGAATACTGTCATTCTTTCCACTTGAAAATTAGTGACAGGCCTATGTGACCATGTGACTTCTGGTTACAATGGCTTTCCACTGTCTGATGTTTACAATGGCTTTCCACTGTCTGATGTTCACACTAAATGGTGTCATGCTAAATTATACCAAAGCATTCATGAAGTGTGTAAAAGCAACCCATCTGCAGAGATAAGAAATCCCACCAGCTGATCCAGACAGACCATGTCTCTAGGCCGTGCCTGGTATCTAAATGAATGGAAGACATCAGTCAGCCTGGCTGGAAGGGGTCTAATGGAGTCCAGATGTCAAGAGCCACGATATCATGTAGCCACACCTTCTAGTCTAGGATGTTGGCTCTGTTTAATAGCTTCTTGTCACTAATCTGTTCTTCTCCAAGATTTAAAGGCCATCTTCTGCCCTGAGTTCCATACCAATGGGTGCAGCTCATCAGAAGTATCCTGAGACACTTCCTGAAAGTATCCTGAGAGAGCTCTCTGACCTTCATAAGCTGACAGCTAACACACTGGAGCACCAGGTCTTTCCAGAAGCCTTCAGATCTGCTGCCAGCAAGTTCTGTGACAATGAACAAAACATAAAAACAAAACAAAACAAAAAAACAACAAGAAAACCTCCAAATGGATAGAACTCAACGTACTTGTTGTCAATAAAAAGATCTTGCTTCATCCCTCTACAGGGTAATATCTACCCAAAAAACTTAGAAATATTGGAACACAAAGACATATGCACCTCCACGTTTACTGTAGCATTATTCACAGTGGCCAAGACATGAAAACAACAAACATGTCCCTTGATAGAGGATTGGATAAAGAAGATGTGGTACATATACAGTGTGTCCGTAAAGTCATGGTGCACTTTTGACTGGTCACAGGAAAGCAACAAAAGATGATAGAAATGTAAAATCTGCACCAAACAAAAGGAAAACCCTCCCAGTTTCTGTAGGATGATGTGGCAGCATGTGCGCATGTGCAGATGATGATGTAACACCGTGTATACAGCGGAGCAGCCCACGGCCATGTCAGTCAAGATGTGGACGGTACAGAGGAAAGTTCAGTATGTTCTGTGGCTCGTTAAATTCGAATCTGTGACCAAAGTGCAACATGAATATCGGCACGTTTATAATGAAGCACCACCTCATAGGAATAACACTACTCAGTGGGATAAGCAGTTGAAGGAAACCGGCAGTTTGGTGGAGAAACCCCGTTCTGGTAGGCCATCAGTCAGTGACAAGTCTGTAGAGGCTATATGGAATAGCTACCTAAGGACCCCTAAAAAATCTGTGCGTGAGCCCACATCAAACTGCACTGAATAGGTATGAAACTGGGAGAGTTTTCCTTTTTTTTGGTGCAGATTTCACATGTCTATCATCTTTTGTTGCTTTCCTGTGACGGGTCAAAAGTGCACCATAACTTTATGGACACACTGCATACAAAGGAATACTACTCAGCCATAAGAAATCATGACATAGTATCATTTACGACAACATGGATGAACTTTGAGAACATTATACTGAGTGAAATAAGTAAATCAGATAAAGCTAAGAACTACAGTATATAATTTCGCACACAGGTGGGATATAAAACTGAGACTCATGGACATAGATAAAAGTGAAATGTTTACTAGAGGAAGGGGTGGGGCAGGTGAATAAGAGAATTTAAAAATTAAAAAAAAAAAAAAAAGATCTTGCTTCTGCCTCCGCTTGTCTGCTGCTGACTAGGTAGGTTGTAACTTATCTCCCCTAACCACAAACCTGCCTTTGCCTTGATGCACCAAGATTTGTTCTTAGCAACGTTTAAACTGGGTCCAGAGACCACGGAAATGTTCAAGGCAGAAACTACTGAATTAAAAAGCTCCTCTTAAACCATTTTCATGCCAGAAATTAAATTCTTATCTGAGACCTGTCACAATGCAGAAGGTGGTCAACGTTGCATCCTGTTTCTCCCAATAGAGGTGATTAGCATAATGACCACAAGAATTGACACTGTGTGACAAGCAAGCACTCTAATAGTTGTTGGCTGCTACATGGTTCTATATTAAATTTCTTCTCACTTGTAAGGTAATGAGGATTCACTAGAAATGGCCAGACTGAACTGCACCCTATGAAAAATGGTAGTTACTGTTATTGTACTAATAATCATAAGGGCCTGAAAATGCCAATATGCTATGCATCCTCATGGAAAGAGCACAGGCTTTGAGTATTCATTATGCTGCTTGTTGACTATATAAATTTACAAATATGTTCTCTGAACCTTACCACTTCATCTGCCGAAGAGAAGGAAGAATACTTCATGGGCTTAATGAGATAATGAAGTGACATAGGAACTTAAAAATACTTGCTACGTGCCCATTACTCATTGTGGGTGACAGGACAGACCAAAAAGATTTTAAAAATAAATAATAATTTATGTTTCTCATCTATATTACAAACACCTTAAATTTTTAAACAGTTTTAATATTTTATTAACATTCAAGGCAAACAAAACTATTTTGATTTTTTTTTAAATAAGAGGTTGGGCCTTGGCCAGGTGGGTCAGTAGATAAAGTGTCATGCCAGTGCACTAAGGTCGCAGGTTCAATCCCCGGTCAGGGCATGTACTTCTGCAATCAATGAGTACACAACTAAGTGGAATAACTAAGTGGAACAATGAGTTAATACTTGTCTCTCTCTCTTTCTCTCTCTCTCTCTCTCTCTCTCTCTCTATATATATATATATATATATATGCACTTCCCCCCTCCCTTCCTCTCTCCCTCTCTCTCAATGGAAAAATAAAAATAAGAAAAAAAAAGAGGTTAATGTCTTTACTTGTTCAATGAAGCCAAAATCTGAGCGGTGTAATAATGTGTCCTTATTTTTACAGCATTTTGTCCTGGATGGCAGGCTGATTCTGGAGTCACAGATAACACCAGGTGTGATAAACAAAGTGCCCAATCACTTGAGCTTTGTCAAGGTCATTCACGATGTCAGCAAACTGGAATTACTCATAAAACACAGGATTGCAAATATCTCTCAGACTTTCTAGACAGTTTGAGCACCAAGGCTCTCCACTATTCCCAATTCTGAACAGGGCATCAAAGATTCTGCCTTCCTGAGAGACCTGGAAAATTAAACTTCTTGGAAAACGAGACTCCACCAGGCTGGCCAGTAGAGAACTGGCAAGACACTAAAAGTTTTCAGGGTTCTGGTGCTCTGATCAGATGGCCGTAGGCTGTGAGGCCCTCTTTAGCTGATAACCAGATACTTACGGTGCTTTCTTTTTTATTTTTATTTTTCTTTAAATTAATTTTAATGGGGTGACATTGATGAATCAGGGTACATACGTTCAGAGAAAACATCTCTAGGTTTTGACATTTGATTATGCTGCATTCCCATCACCCAAAGTCTAATTGTCTTCTGTCACCTTCTAACTGGTTTTCTTTGTGCCCCTCCCCTCCCCCAACCCTCTCCCTCTCCCTCTCCCCCCCACCCCATAACCCCCATCTTTTATTTTTATTTTTATTGCTCGTTGTTTATTTTCTCCTAGAGGCCCCTATTCCAGGTGCCCCCAATGAGACAGAATGTCATTTTTCTCAGGTTATGAGGCTTTGTTCTGTACCACAAATGGTAACTCATCTAAATTAAGTATGGGACCAAAAATTCTTCAACTAAGCACTTTAGCCACAGAAAGATCATAATGAAGTCCAAATTAATCCCAAACCCCTTCCCCTAAAAGGGCACCAGCGGAGCAGGTAAGCTGGCAAAGAGGGAACAAACCTGCTGTGGCAGTCTGCACAACTTAGGAGCCTCTGTGTAACTGAATGGTGGTGGCACTGGGGCTGCTAGTTCAAACGTGAGCAATCCTTGCCAGTCCTCATACAAAATCTCTCAGGAGAGAAGATGAGACCTAGCCCGACCAGGTGGTAACGCAGTGGATAGAGCGTTGGACCGGGATGCAGAGGACCCAGATTCGAGACCCCGAGGTCGCCAACTTGAGTGCGGGCTCATCTGGTTTGAGCAAAGCTCACCAGCTTGGACCCAAGGTCGCTGGCTCGAGCAAGGGGTTACTCGGTCTGCTGAAGGCCCACGGTCATTGATGCTTCTCATCTCTCTTCATTCCTGTCTGTCTGTCCCTATCTATCCCTGTCTCTGACTTTCTCTGTCTCTGTAAAAAAAATATATATATATATATATATATATATATATATATTTATAATCTAGATTAATTTGGACTTCATTATGATCTTTCTGTGGCTAAAGTGCTTAGTTGAAGAATTTTTGGTCCCATACTTAATCTATTATATATATATATAAAATCTAGAAGTTCAGTTCCATATAGCTACAACTGCTGTCTCCGGGATGATGGTGACACTAACAGCATCAGCTCAGGACCATCTCGCTGGAGCTAGGAAAGGCCTTGTAGTACATGGAGCATATGAGTGAAATTCAGGTTTATCCTGAGTCCCAAGAACGGAGGCTGCGCAGCACGTGGCCAGTCACTGGGCTACAGAACAGAAGGGACACTATGAAGGTCATTCCTCTCTTTTAATACAAGGTTAAAATGGGCCAGCCTGTACATCTGGATGGCTATCCACAAGGTACCTAAGGCTAAAGTCCTCCTAAGGAACCAGTTTCATAAAGCACTGGTGTCTAGGGTCAGGGATAAGCAATTCTACATAGTCCCCACATTTTGACCTCAGAAATACTGGCATAGAGGCACACTTGTGGAGAAGAGCAGATGAATCAGTCCCAAAGGATTCGGTCTAGAATCCTTAATGCTTTGGGCCTCAAGCTCTAAGGAGGTATGTAATATCCTCTCTTTCCTATAACCTGTGATAGGACAGTTCCTAATTCCCCACTGGAAGCCAATTCCTTTTTTTTTTTTTTTTTTGTATCCCAATAATCTTATTCCAGGCCCACATACTTTAAAGACAGGGCCCTATCCACAGACACTTTAAAACTTGTTTATAATTTAGTAAGCAGTGGCCAATTCTTTTTGCCATTGCATATCTAGAATGTAGCATACAGCAAGATCTGATACACACAGCAAGCTCTCAATATAGCATATATATACATGTATATATATGGCCAGTCCTCAATAAACATTTGCTAAATGAATGAATGACTATCTAAGGGCAGTCCCCCCAGAAGGGAAGATGAGGTAGGGAGTGGGCTGCTGTGCAACAACCTGTGGGATACAAGAAATGCTAGAAGCAGAAGGCTGAAAGGTTACTGACCAGGAGAACCACGTTCTCCCTGAGTCATGGATCTTCAGCAAGACCAGGACAGACTAGGGGGAACTACTAATGCCAAGCACAGCAACTTAACAAGATATCTGCTTGGACCTTCAGGGGCACAGTTCATTAGAGAGTAAATCCTCTCTTCCAGACTATTGATAGCGTCTCTTTATACCACATCAGACCCTTTGATGAAACTGACCTGTGTGCTGAGACCCCCAAGATCTGATTATTCAAACAAGCCCAGTGTCCAGTGCTCCAGAGTGGCCAGAATGTTCAAGGACATGCTCAGTGCCCCTTGCCTACTTTAGAAAGTCTATTTGAAGGATTGATGGAAGACCACTAGTGAAGGCAGAGACAAGGGCACAGTTCTTCCACCTATACCTTAGTTTAGCTAAAAAAAAGAACCAATGGTTTCTTACCTACTAGGATTTTTGTCTGAGGAGTTTTATAATAGCTTTAAGAGGTATTTCTCTGGATTACAGTCTTGGAAAAGATGATATATCATGAATGAAAAGGCAAATGAGATACACCCACAGAAACAATGATCAGATATTTCACTTCTAAAACTGAAGTCATGTAAGTTACAGAAAAAAATACAAATTTCAAACTTAACTTATAAATTATCAGCTTTCATATTATAAAGACATCTAAATTATATGTCAATTTTAAAAGGCAAAAAAGCCACTCAAATTGCATTAATGTGGTATCATTTTAGGGTGTTATAAAATATTTTAACCAACTTGATTGTAAAAAATATTAGTTTTTCCACTATCAGGCATCTAATATGGACCACTGCAATGATTAATAATAGGCAAGAATCGTGTTTATAGAACTTGTTTTTGGTATAAAAACAGTCTGGGCTATGATATAAAGACTCCAATGAGGATACAAGTATTTCCCAAAGGAAAACTAGAGTATACAAATATCGTTCATTCATTGATTCATTCAACAGGACACATTCCTTCATCCATTCAACCACTATTGTCCTTCTGCTCTGTGTCAGGCCCTGTGTTAGCCTTGGGGACAGTTTTTGGGCCTGCAAGGGAAGTTTGGTCTCCACTGTCTCCCACCAGCCCCTCCCACATATGTACACTATGTAAAGGTTTCTCCAGGAATATTCTTAAAAGATGGTCACTCAACTCTTGTATGCTACATTGAGACAATATGTGTAAAGAGTCCAGTACAGCACCCAGCAATCTCCAAATCCATTCGACCTAGCCCACTCCCAATAGCCAAGCGCTCCGAGTTCCGGACTAGCTGTGCTCAGCTATCAGCCATCCAACCCTGAAAACCTCATCTCAGCACTCTGAACCTGAGTCCACTGTGAGAACTCCGTTCTGGAAGGCCCTTTCAGTTCACAGAGATTGAGATGACTAGAGTGTTCTAATACTGGGCAGAGCCATGACCTCACAAGGGACCTGTTCTATCAGATGACTCAAGGTAGACAGATAGTTCTCTTTTGCACAGAGCTGAAACTGACCCTCTGTGAATTCAATCACAGGGCTCGGTCCTACACACGGCAGTAACACATAACCTGTCTACACCTCTTTTACGTGATAATCCCTTATATGTTAAAAAGACCTGTCACATTTTCTCAAATCTTTAAAATAAAAAGTATCCTTTAAAGTCAGTCATGATCTCCATGATCCCCAGACCTTTTCATAATATGAATTACATTCCTCTGTGAGCTTTTTTTTTTTTGTATTTTTCCGAAGCTGGAAACGGAGGCAGTCAGACTCCCGCATGCGCTCAACCGGGATCCACCCAGCACTCCTACCAGGGGGCTACGCTCTGCCCATCTGGGGTGTTGCTCTGTCGCAACCACAGCCATTCTAGTGCCTGAGGCAGAGGCCATGGAGCCATCCTCAGCGCCTGGGCCATCTTTGCTCCAATGGAGCCTTGGTTGCAGGAGGGGAAGAGAGACAGAGAGGAAGGAGAGGGGCAGGGGTGGAGAAGCAGATGGGTGCTTCTCCTGTGTGCCCTGGCCGGGAATCAAACCCGGGACTCCTGCACGCCAGGCAGACGCTCTACCGCTGAGCAAACCAGCCAGGGCCCTCTGTGAAGCTTTTTTTTAAGAGGAGGAGAGACAGTGAGACAGACTCCCACATGATGCCCAAACTGGGATCCACCCAGTAACCCTCATCTGGGGCTGATACTTGAATCAATTGAGCTATCCTCAGCATCTGAGGCTGACACATTCGGACCAATCAAGCCACTGGCTATGCTAGGAGAAAAGGGAGAAAATAAGGAGAGGGTGGGGGAGAGAAGCAGATGGTCATTTCTCTTGTGTGCCCTGACCAGGAATTGAACCTGGGACGTACATACACCAGGCCAGCGCTCTATCCATTGAGCCAACTGGCCAGGGCCTTCTGTGAGCTCTTTAGCCAACATTTCTATTTCGAATGTAGTACCTAAAATATAATGTATATTCTAGGTTTGTAGTATGACCAGTACTATAAAGTAGGACTCTGGCAATGCAACACGAGACTGCATGATTGACTCAGAGTAAAAAAGAACTAAATGTGTAAAAACTAATTAGAGGAACACTGTGTGAACCACACTCATCTATAGCTCCACAACAAAGAGGCAGGTAGCAGAGTGGCCAAGCACACATTGCGGCCAGGTAACCCAGATGGGTTCAGATTCTAGCTATTTACATGTATTACAAGGAATTTACATGTATTTATAGAAATCACTTAACGATTCCTCTAAATGGGGAGCATATAGTTCCTACCTTATAAGATTGATATAAAGAAGTACATGAGGTATTAGATAAAAAGCATTTAGTTGGAGGCATATAATAGTTACAATAAATATTATCAACTAAAGTAGAAAACTTATTTATCCAAGTGACTGCTGATTTAGGTGATTATCTAATAACCTGGTATGTGATGTATACTCATAAAAAATATGAAAAGAGTGACTTCTGAGTTACTTCCTTTGTAACTAAATATTGAGACACTAATAGATAAAAATAAACTGACACTTTCTTAGGTTCAAAGGATGTGCTTCATCTCTTAAGAGAGAAATGGACTGAACTATATTAATGGAGTGGAAGCTAAGGGGGAAACAGAAAAGAAAGCATTAAAACAGCCTGCTCATTGAATCTTATCGATATATAATTTTCAGAATTTTCTGTGCTGTAAGAGTATGTTCTCTTTGTTTATTGGTTTACCTTTATGCATACCTTTTAAAACTTCATCAGAAAAATCATAATCTAATGCCAATCAACTTCCAGTCATGTGTGCTATGGCAAGTGGCCCTTAAACTAAAATGACTCTCTGTCCCAGTACTCACTGAATTCTAAAAATCAGTTCTGCCTAGCCCTGGCTGGTAGGTTCAGTGATTACAGCATGTCATGTGGACGTCCCGGGTTTGATTGCTGGTGAGGGCACACAGGAGAAGCGACCATCTGCTCCTCTCCCCTCCCTCTACCCATTCTTTCCCTTTTCCCCTCTCACAGCAAGTGGCTCGACTTTTTTGAGTGTTGGCTCCAGGTGCTGATTATAGCTCGGCTGGTCGAAGTGCATCAGCCTAAGGTGCTAAACATCGCTCAGTTGACTCGAACACTGGCCTTAGATGGGGGTTGCTGGGTGGTGGCCAGTAAGGGCTCATGTGAGAGTCTGTCTATCTCCCCTCCTCTCACTTAAAAATAAAAAGTATGTGTGTATGTGAATGTATATGAATATATGTACATATATTAATTTTTCATATTTATTTACTTCCACTTTGTGGACAGAGGAACCCAGCTACGCTGTGTAACCAACAGAAACTGTGAGATAATAAACAAACAGTGTACTAAGCCATGAAGTCCGTGGTAATTTGTTATGAAGCAACAGAAAACTAATACAATCCCTGAGCTGATTTAGACTGAACCAAAACAACAACAACAAAAAAACAAGACAATAACTCCTGGGATGGAGCCCTGGACTGTGCAAGAAAGGGAAAGTAATCATCCTCTAGCCAGGTTTTCACCACGTAGCAAATCCTCCGACATGACTCGCGTGGTGTGTGATGTCCCTGCCCCTGGAAGCTCAGCCAGCCTGGTGACTCGCTCACAGTCCACAGAACGCAGCAGAAACAGCGCTGAGTAACTCCCCAGGTCACCACGTAGCAAATCCTCCGACAGGACTCGCGTGGGGTGTGATGTCCCTGCCCCTGGAAGCTCAGCCAGCCTGGTGACTCGCTCACAGTCCACAGAACGCAGCAGAAATGGCGCTGAGTAACTCCCCAGGTCAGGTCGGTTTCTGTCCAGCTCCATACAGCACTCACTGTAGAACCCATTTTATCAGAGAGTCTGGCACTGGGCTTTAGGGGAAGCACAGCTTTTCCACTTTCCACTTACTAATTATAGATCTTCTATTTACTCCTGTCCCTTGTTAAAATATCATCCTTAGGGACTTCAAGGAGAGGAGAAGTGGCCATCACGAAGCAGAATCTGGCCATTCCTGGATTCCCAGACATCACACCACCAAACCACGCCATTAACCTTTGGCGGGAACTAGCCAGAACACCAGCCTCAGTAGCAGTCACTGCAATTCAGTAAGAGAGACATTTAAATATTTAAAGACAGGAGAGACTGTCAATTACTGATTGAAAACATCTCTCTTGTTCCATTTTATACCCTGGAAAGATCTACCAAATCGATTTGCTGTAAAACTCTAAGCAATCTGCCTAACCTTAGTCTCCGCATTTCTAATCCAAACAAACTTCAGAAATAATGTTTGAGTGAAGAAATTTCGAGAATGTTTTTTAACAAAAAAGTCTTCTTGTGTAAACTTTCATCTTATTAATTAAATCAATACATATTTATGGATAATATGAGGTAAAAAGATATGAAACAATCCCTGGCATCAGAAGGTTATAACAAACATAAGTATTTAACTAAATGCAATGAAAAATACAGTAAGTTCTATAAGAATGGTACAGCAGGAGAGACTGCATGCAGCTGGAGGTCTGAGAAAGAACTGTACAAAGGATTTGAATAACCTCTCCCAAACCCAAGTTTCTCAATTCCCTTTACCTTTATCTACTCCAATATCCTAGACTTGTCTGCACCTGAAATTATTCCATCCTTCAAATCGGAAACTAAACTCTAGATCCCTGTTGGGAGGAAAGCCTTATCCTCTCTCCCGCATGAGTCTCCACAGAGAGGGAGGACTACTGTTCAGTCTCCAGGGAAGGCAGGGGCTAATCTGACTAGTTAATGACTCGACTCCACCTTCACCCGGGAGGAAAAAACAATAAACATCATTTTGGCCTTAGGTCTCCAACAATTTATCAGAATCTCTGTAGTTAGCAGTCACTGGATCCTATTCAGCCATTAATAAGCTGTCCCTTATCACCTGTGTTTCATTCTTAAAATCTGAGAATTCAGAGGGGGCAGATGGATGAGTTATTCATCTCCCAAATATCCAACAAGCCCTTTATCTCTCTGTCAAACATTCCCTATAAACCATCCACCCTCCATCAATTTAGTTGTTCCCTAGCCCCATCTTAAACAAAGTGCAACAGGCCTTACTTTACTAAACTTGATCTCCAATCTTTGGTAGACACTATGAAACTATTTACTACCTAGTCAATCTTCCTCAGGTCCCTCTTCAGTTTCAATTCTCATTATCTTCAGAAGCTACCCCTAACTCTCCTAAACTCTTACCAATAGCAGATGACTTGTCTTCAATTTCACTGAGAAAAATATATGAACTTCCTGCCAACACCTACTTCCATAGACTTTGTCTCCTGTTCGAGGTTCCTCTCCTGCCCTGTGCTCTGGTTGCTTTGCTCTTTGGCATACTCAGCAGTCATGCCCCATCAATTATTCCCCCTCTCCTGAAGCTTCAACTTTTGATTCTAATAATTATTTCTTCTCTTCACACATACACATTCAAAACCCATTTCAAAAACAAAGCAAAAGAACGACAAAACCAAAACTCAGTCTTCAAGCTAGGCCATTCCTCTAGCTCAGGGGTTGAGAACCTATGGCTCACGAGCCAGATGTGGCTCTTTTGATGGCTGCATCTGGCTCACAGACAAATCTTTAATAAGAAAAAAAATAGTAACATTAAAAATATAACATTCTCATGCATTACAATCCATTCATTTCCTACCGCTCATGTTCATGGTTGCGGGTGGCTGGAGCCAATCACAACTGTCCTCCAGACAACACCAAATTTGTATTGGATAATGCATGGGTCATTGTATGGTTCTCACAGAATTACATTTTAAAATATGTGGCGTTCATGGCTCTCTCAGCCAAAAAGGTTCCAGACCCCTGCTCTAGCTATGCTTGTACTCCTTTAAAGAGCCAAGTTTTGGGGAAGTGGCCCGCCCTGGCTCCTTCTGCCTCCCCACTTGGCATTCTCAGTGCAGCCGAATGCATGCCACCTTTCCACCAAAGCTATTCACATCAGTGTGACCCATGACCTCCGGGCTAACAAATTCAACAAACAATTTTCATTTCTTCCTTGACTTGGCCTCTTGACAACATTTGATGTTTAACAACTTCCATCTTGAAACTCTATTCCGCTGGCTTTTTATAACATCACAGCCTCCTGACGCTCCTTCTATACTTCCAAATGCTCTCACTCGGTCTTTATTGGTCAAACCTTACATTTTAACATTTTCCCAGGATTCTATTCTTGGCTTTCCTCTTCTCCAACTAAACTCTCCCTGGGGAGGGGGGACAGGAAAGGGGAAGGAATATTTATACCCTGAGTTATCTCACATACCCATAAATCAATAAGACGAAAACTGAACACATTTGTTTCCTCCCCAGCCCCCACGCCAACCAGGGCTTACCTCTATCATGGCACTGCTCTGGGTCTGTTTATCTGTCTGTCTCCCCCACCCTGACTTGCCGAGGGGATGGACAGAACACACTGATAGTGGTGGCTCCCGAGAACAGGGACTGGGAATGTGGGCGGGGACAACTACATAGGAAGAACGACGCATCTTAGAAGACCTAAGGAGTATGTAGTCATAAGAGAACTCCAGGTGACTTCACTGAACTACACTGTGAATATCTTAAAGGGAAGTGATATGTATGTATGTATGTACTCATCCATCCTTCCGTCTCTGATCTCCTGTGCTGAGCACAAGTACTTGACATATAGTACTCAATCCATAGGGTATTCAATTCATTTTTTTTTTTTACTCAAATAAGTAGAAGACTGGGATGTCTGAGATAAGCTTGAAGAACTGGTAGGATTTCAACAGCTATAGATTGTGGAGGAATCACTTAGATCAGAAGGAGCAGGAAAAGCACAGGTGCAGACAAGAGCACTGGCCTGGCAGGGTATATAAAGACAAATAATGACTACTCACACGAGGCTACTAAGGCATGATTTTATAAGACTTCACGATGGAGCTACAGATGCAGCCAGACAGCGGCAAGCCAGTGAAGTGTTGTGAGCAATGGGATGTGTGATTGCAAAGGAAAATAATTAAACAGACAGAGGTCACCTCTTTTCTCTTCTTCTTCTTTTTCAAGTGAGAGGAGAGGAGATAATGAGACAAACTCCCACATGTGCCCCTACTGGGATCCACCCAGCAACTGCATCTGGGGCTGATGCTCTGTCCATCTGGGACCATGCTTACAATCCAGCTATTTTTAGTGCCTGAGGCAGAGGCTCCACAGAACCATCCTCAGTGCCCGAGGCCTATGCACTCAAACCAATCAAGCCTTGTCTATGGGAGGGGAAGAGAGAGAGAGAGAGAGAGAAAGAGAGAGAGAGAGAGAAGGGGGACGAGGAGGGGTGGAGAAGCAGATGGGAGGACACCTCTCAAACAGCCACCAATGCATTACCTAGTAAGAAGAAATGAAGGCCTGAACTACATACAGCAACCAGAGTAAAAGCAGAAGGAAAGGGGTAAATAGGATTTTTGATATTGAAGGTAAGTTTTTGGCCATCCAAGAACAGTAGAATTAGTTGAAGTATTAAATTTAAAGGAGCTGAAAAATTTAAACCTCTACCACTGCAATCACAAATGGTGCTGGGTGCTAGATTCTTCAATGTACGTAGCAAGTTTATTGTGTTGGTAAGAGCTCCAACAAGCATAGGCTTGCACATCATTGGTAACTGATGAGAGCATTCTCTATATGTTAGGAAAGGCCATTCTATAACTTTCGAGGGCGGACAGCAGTACAGAACGTACCGTGAAGCTGTTGTTTGCATTTTTGGTGCTGGCTTCAGCCACACTGGCATCTGAGAGGTCAACTTCATCAAATATCAGGGACTGTTAATGAAAAAGAACACAAACATATTAAATGAAAACCTAACTCAATGCTCGTCAATAATTTCTTTTACTATCAAGTCATGACTATGAGGCTATGTCAAGAATTAGGAATAGAAAGTAAAGAAAAATTTAAGTTAGTGATACTTTGTGAGGAAAACCACAAAGTACAACTAACACATAAATCTCAAACTGAAAAGGATTTCAAAGAACTCCAGAACACTGTTTCAATGCAAAATGTTCTGCAAGCATAATTCATGGGGAACCTACTAGGAATCTCTCTCTCTCTCTCATACACACACACACACACACACACACACACACACACACCCCTCTCCCACCCCAGCAATCTCTCTAAACCTTTTAAAAACACTGGCAGGAAGGCAGAGGCAACATCATCATTCCCACATCTGCTAAGTGAGAAACGAAGAGACCTAGCCCTGGCTCAGAGCCTGGTGAGTTACTGAACTCTCCGAGCCTTACTCCCTCATCTAAAAGATGGCGTCTCTTTTGTACTCTTAAAGCGGTTCTAACAGAAAATGTTTCAGTGGTAAAAACTCCATAGAAATGGAATCTTTAAAAATGTACAGTTTATAAAATCAGCAATTCTAGTAAATAAATGCATCCTTTCCACATTTAGTCATCTGGTCACTGTTCGCACTCTCTCGATGTTCTCACAGTAAGGCATAACAATGCTTCTCTAAAAGTGCAGAAAAGGGGCTCCCTTCTCTGATAGTTTCCACAATGACCAAGATCATGTGAAATGCTATAGAAGGTCACAGATAATTTCTCCAGCAAAGAACACTTTAACTCTTTCTGTTGTGAATACGGAATAAAGGCTATTTGGGGGGACCGTAGAGAAAGCAGGGAGTTGCGTCGAGTGGAAGCAGAGGAGAAGCCATCTGGAGAAGGGAAAGGAGGAGCAGGGCTGAAGACTAGCAAGTGGTCAGTGCTGCCTGGAGATAAATGTGAAGCCAGGACGGAGCCAGACCAGGGACAGTCCTGAACAGAATGACTTGTAAAATAAGATTATTTTATGTATTTATTACTTCTACAGATGTATAAGCTAAGAGCAGGGTTTTGTTTTTTGATTTGTTTTTACTTCCTGCTCTATAATTCTACTAATCACATTAGGAATAAACACTCTTTAATATGAAAATGCTCAATTACTGCCCTGGCCGGCTAGCTCAGCGGTCGAGTGTTGGCCAGCATGTGGAAGTCCTGGGTTCAACTCCCGGTCAGGGCACATAGGAGAAGTGACTATCTGCTTCTCCACTCCTCCAACTTCTCTCTCTCTCTCTCATTCCCTCTCTCTCTTCCCCTCCCCTCCCACAGCCATGGCTCCAATGGTTCAAGCAATTTGGCCCTGGGCACTGACGATGGCTCCATGGCCTCGCCTCAGGTACTGAAATACATAGTGCCATTTGGAGCAAAGGAGCAGCAGCCCAAGATGGGCAGAGCACAGCCCCCTAGTGGGCCTGCTGGGGGGATCCCAGTCGGGGTGCACGCAGGAGTCTCTCTGCCTCCCTGCCTCCTGCCTTCTCAATTAATACAAATTAAAAAGAAAATAATCAATTACTCAATTCGTACTATAGCAAAAAATCTTAATGTTTACTTTGGAAAGAATACTAAAATGTCAGACTTAAATGGCAACTAATCATTAAATAATTATTTTTCTTCCAAAACTACATAATTCTTAAGCCTTGTTTTATTCCATCATGATTTTTATTCTTAACCACTAGCACAGCTGAGTGACTGCTCTGTGTGTCAGGCACTATGGAAGCACATCATGTCTGTTATCTCATTTAAGCCTCTTCTTGAGGCCATGTGCCTGCGTGTGCTGGGACTGGGCCAGGGACTCCTGTCTGAAGCCAGGGCACTGATTTGTAACTGCTATAGCAATTCTTCCTTTCATGGTGAGGAAAAGAGCTTTGATGTAGAAAACAGCAAGAAAGGGGAGAAAACCCAAACTTTTTAGTTTATTATATCTAATAAGGCTATATTCAATAATTGGAAGGAAAGAATAATGAAAGAAGGAAGGAGGGAGGGAGGAATGGAGGAAAAGAAAAAAAAAAGAAACCTATACTAGAACCTTCCTATTCTATTGTCCTTAGGGGACATGCCATGAAACTGACTCAAATAGGCTCCCTTGAGATTTAGTACAAGATGGGTCACGTTTATAATGAATTCATATAAGAGCAGAAAAGCTACAGTGAGCCCCAAGACAAAAATTGTTTAGAGAACCAAAATTTTAAATCCATTCATCACTTCCAACGCTTGCCGCTAGTTTTCTCTCAAGTTACCTTTGAGTCCTTTGCATAATAAAGCGTGCGTCCTCGGAGCTTGAAGTACCGCTTTTTCCACCTTTGGAAAGAACTGGTTTGCTTCAACAGTTGTCCCTCTTTGATGCTGGTCTGGGAAGGAGAAGCACAATGGCATGATTAAAGTGAAACTCAGAATTAATGACACACTAGCATTAATATTTTGAATATTGTTCCCATATCCTACAAATTACATGAGAAAATATTTTCTTCTTTTTTTTTTTTTGCAATCAAGGGAGCACATGTGCAAAGTCCCAAATAACAAGGGTAAATTTGACACAGTTCTTGGACCTCCAGGTAGTCACAAACAGTATGAAAGGCACATGCACAAAACTAATACTCACGCCCTGGCCGTGAGTTGGCTCAGTGGTAGAGCGTCGGCCTGGCGTGCGGAAGTGCTGGGTTCGATTCCCGGCCAGGGCACACAGGAGAGGCGCCCATCTGCTTCTCCACCCCTCCCCCTCTCCTTCCTCTATGTCTCTCTCTTCCCCTCCTGCAGCCAAGGCTCCATTGGAGCAAGGATAGCCCGGGCGCTGGGGATGGCTCTGTGGCCTCTGCCCCAGGCCCTAGAATGGCTCTGGTCGCAACAGAGCGATGCCCCGATGGGCAGAGCATTGCCCCCTGGTGGGTGTGCCAGGTGGATCCCGGTCAGGCGCATGTGGGAGTCTGTCTGACTGCCTCCCCATTTCCAGCTTCAGAAAAATACAAAGAAAACAAACAAACAAACAAAAACAACAACAAAACTAATACTCACAATACAGTGTGATGCATACAGTGACTTGTATACACTAAATACGTAATAAATGGTGAAAAGCGTAGAGGTGTAGAGGTGTAGTATGATACAATAATATAAAAAGGCATGGGTTTTACATCCCCATGCCTATTTTCATAACTGGCAATTTGTACTTCTTTCACCTTTTTCACCCATCCCCTCTACCCCCTCCTATCTGGCAACCATCATGAATATAGTCAACAATACTGTAGGACCTATGGTGTGAGGTGGACACTAGACTTATGAGGGTGATCACCTCGTAAGGCATATAAATGTCTAATCACAATGTTGCGCACCTGAAATGAAGATAATACTGTATGTCAACTGTAATTGAAATAAATTTCAAAAAAAGCAAAACAGAAAAGCATGGGCTCTGGAGCCAAAAATCTTGTATTCAACTCCTGGTGCCACCACTTATTAGCTGGATGATTTTAAACAAGTTACTAAACTTTCTGATGCCTTTATTTATTCATCTATAAAATGAGACAACTTCTAGGGTTGTTGTGAGAAATGAATTAAAAACATGTAAAGGACTCATGCATGGCACATAGCACGTGGTCATGAATAACATACAGCTAATGGTACATGTTACTGTAACAAACACATGTTCACAGCTTTGTGCAAGGCAGTGCAGGAAAGGAATCATCAGCTCTGCTTCAGGGAGAGTCAAAGTCCTCCCCGTGGAGAGCCCTCCTGGGTCTTGAAGGAGTTTATCAGCATGACAAGGGATGAAGAAGGGTATTTTAGGTGTATGCAAAACTAGAAAGGTTTAAAACTGCATGGATTTGGGGAAGTCTTCAAAAAGCTTTCAGTTATAAATTTAGTCTAGGGCTTACGAGGGGAAGCAGCAGGAGATGTGGCTGGAAGAGGCCCACTGACTCTTTTATTATCAACAAAACACAAACTATTAAGCAAAGTTTGCTGTCGCCACTAAGGCACTTATGCTAATGTTTACTTTCAATTTCAGTAAGAGATTTTTCTCTATAGCTTGCTCTAAGATTGTCTTCCAGGAATTGATGAGCGGTCACTAAAATTTAATGATAAAGTACCTCTGAAACTTCGGTACCAAAGAGCTGGATTTGGATACAGACAGATTTCAAGACAAGCTCTTCCACACACTGACAACATGAACCTGCATAAGTCCCTCCCGCTCACTGTGCCCCGGAGTCCTCTCCGAAAACACGGAGATGGTCATGCCAACTTCACAAGGTGTTGCAGCTAATTTACTTAAAAGAGAATGCCTGGAGGGCACCTGCTCTGTCTGGGTGACAGAAAACATTCAAAAAATGGCAGAAAGTGTTATTATGATATCATTACGCTATTATCTTCGAGGAGTATCTGCCAGGCCCTGAATTCTAAAGAGCTTCCTGAAGAAGAAAGCATTCCCAGGCCGCTGTAGGGCTCGGAACAGCTGGAGCTGGAGGCGAGTGTGGAGAGACGAAGCTGAGGGAGAAAGGAGGAGAGTGTGGAGAGACGAAGCTGAGGGAGACAGGAGCCAAGAGTGGCTGGCTTTTTCAGTCTAAGTGCAAAAAGCTCGTGAACTGGTTGAAGCCGAGAGTGAGAATGGGAGACGGGTGAGAAAGGAAGTGGGGAGCCCTGAGGAGGCTGCTGCCACAGGCCAAGGGAGAAAGGGAGACGCTCACACTAAGTTGAAGCATCACGGACACGGACAGGAGTAGAGCAATGTGGGATGTTATTTTGGAGGCAGAATCTATTGAACTTGGTGGAAGGCGTGAAGGATGAGAGAGAGAAAAGGACCCAGGGAAGTCTCAGTGTTTGGCTTGGGCAACTCCATGCGGAAGACTGGGCAGGAATGGGCGTGGGGAAGGGCTCCCTGCCGCCCGGCTGCAGCAGTGCTGCCCTGAGCAGGGAGCCTATGGTCCTTACACCCAAACACAAAGTACTGGGAGGCTATCAAAATACAACTCATCCAAAGATCATCTGGAGATCCAAATTACAGAAGTCAGTGTATTGTGATTTTTGTAAAATTCTGTTCAAGGCAGTGAGGAAGAAAATTTAATGTTTGGCCTATTTGTGTTCTTTAAGCATTGCTTTTAAGAAAGCATAAATAAGCTACTTCATTCTCTACGTGATTAGAGCAATTTTCTAAAATAAAGACCTGATTATATTATGCCGCAGTTCCAAGTCCTTCATTAGTGCCTGACTGCTGACAGCATAGAGTGCCGAGTTCTGTAGCTAGCACAGAAGAGTTCCGCATCAAGCTCTCCAGCCTCAGGCAGGTCCCTGCCCACGCTCTCCGTCTGCCCTTCCCTGTGCTCTCCTCCACCTGCCTGTCTTGGAAGCTCCCGTTCATTTCCATTTGGATCCAGTGCCACTGCCTCTGTGAAGGCTTCTGACCCCCTTGAAAGAAGTGAACACCCCCATCTTTGTCTCTCTAAGGCGCCCTTATCCTATTTGTATCACAGCACCTCTGACACTGAATAGCACTGCTTTCCATGCCGTGACATTCTTAAGGCAAAGGGCAGCTTGCCTACTTTTAATAACATCACCCGTCTAACACATTAGCTGACACCCTGGGGCCTCCATAAGTGTTGAAACAAACAATTTTCAGATAAAGTGTAAAATGGTAAAGTAACTTTCTATTTAGAAGTATGAAAGAATAAGAAAACAGGAGATTGTGGCTGGAACTTATTTTACAGTTTTCAGCATTCAGCAGGTCTGAGACTGCTTCTTTTCACATGTATGAAAACCAGCAGACAGAATGCACAGAGATGTTGTGCCTCTGGGTACGTGCTCTGGGTGAGGGGGTGGGAAGAGAGAGGAAAATATCTACCCTGACTTTAAGAATATTGCTAATTTAGAGACAATTCTTTGCATAATCACTCTCAAAGCAAATAATTTTTTTTCTACTAACTTGATGTTCTTTAAATCTAGCATAAGCATGCCTGACCAGGTGGTGGCACAGTGGATAGAGCATCGAACTGGGATGCAAAGGACCCAGGTTCGAGACCCCAAGGTTGCCAGCTTGAGTGCGGGCTCATCTGGTTTGAGCAAAGCTCACCAGCTTGGACTCAAGGTCGCTGGCTCGAGCAAGGGGTTACTTGATCTGCTGCTGAAGGCCCGCGGTCAAGGCACATATGAGAAAGCAATCAATGAACAACTAAGGTGTCGCAACTAAAAACTGATGATTGATGCTTCTCATCTCTCTTCATTCCTGTCTGTCCCTGTCTATCCCTCTCTCTGACTCTTTCTCTGTTCCTATAAAAAAAAAAAGAGAGAAATCTAGCATAAGCATGGATTAATCTGCATTGTGTGAGGCTGTGGGGAATACAAAGATATATAAGATAGAGTCCTTATCTCCATGAATTTACAAACTTCTCTATGTTGTAATACACAAACAGTTCATTTTAAATTCTTGAAGAAAAAAATAAAAAACACATTCTGAGGCTAGCTTGCTTTCCTCTAAGAGATGTGATTCAAAAGATTTTTTTTTAAAAAAGGCAGTTATTCACATGAAACTTAATCCTCAAAATAAACTTCTGTTTATATATGGTTATTTAAACAAACACTCTTTATAAAAGAAGGAGCATAGCAAAAAAAAATGATTAATTTGCAAAAGCATGAGTGTGGTTCACAGAAAAACATATGTGGCTCCAAAATCTCGAAATCATGAGTATGCTAAGTGATAAAACAAGGAATCATTCTTTAACATCATAGTACTTATTGCATTCAATATTAATATTCAGTTAGAATAAAAATTTGAAATTAGTAAGATATAAGAAAGTTATTACTTATAAATCTATTAAAATTAAGTATTAAATTTATGGATTTATTAATTCTATTTTGTTCACAATCTCTGCAAGAAGGGATAAACTCCCCTCTTCCTCAAAAAAGAATTTAGAAACATTTACATGTAACAGCCATTTAGTCATAAAATCTGGCAGATATTAGTTTAGTATTATCTCTTATGAAAAATCAGTTAAACTATATAGACTTCAATGAAATCTGATAACCCAGTTTGCAAATATTAAAAACAAAAAGTTGCCTGAACAGGTGGTGACACAGTGGAGAGAGTGTCAGGATGCGGAGGACCAGGTTTGAATACCTGAGGTTGTCGACTTGAGCATGGGCTCATCCAGCTCGAGTGAAGGCTTACCAGCATGAGTGTGGGGTAGCTTGTTTGAGCCCAAAAGTTGCTGAGCCCAAGGTCACTGGCTTGAGCAAGGGGTCATTCACTCTGCTGTAGCCCCCCATGGTCAACGTACATATGAGAAAGCAGTCAATGAACAATTAAAGTGCCTCAATGAAGAACTGATGCTTCTCATCTCTCTCCCTTCCTGTCTGTCTCTATCTGTCCCTTTCTCTGTCTCTGTCACACACACACAAAAAAAAGTTAAATGAACTTGGCTTTCAAAGAAAACAATTTCAGTAAGTTTTAAGCTGAAAGATCTCTTATTTAGCTGGCTTTCTGAGACCGTTTTTGGTTAACTTTCTTAAAGCCCCGGAACTGCTCATCTCACACCCCTTGCTTAGAACAAACAAAAGTAATTTCTCTTTTAAATTAAACACACACAGGCACTCTGGGATTTCCCCTAAAATTTCAGAAAGTTTCTGTGTCACAAGTTGAAGTTACTCAGAAGGAATACTACTTTAAGGTCCTGAGGAGAGTGTAACTTTACAAACAGCCATTCAGTGCGGCCTTTTGTAAAGCTAAGAATCTTTGAAAAATGAGTTACTGCCTGACTTATCTGATAAATTATGCATTTTCACCTGTTGGCTATTTTTAGCCATCAAATAGGTATGCTGAGAAGCTTGTTATAATGCAGTAGAAATGTCAGTAATGACTTGTCTTTTACAGATGCCTTCAAAAATTCCAGAAGAATCTCTTCTTTCCCCTAGTATTGTTCCAACGTGACCCTTAAGTTATCTCCTAGGGAATGGGAATGGAATCTATTGTGATGGCAAAGGTGGGTTGTTATGGACTAAATGTTTGTGTCCTCCATAATTAAAACCCTAAACCCCACTTTGATGATTTGAGGAGGTGGAGCCTTTGGAAGGTGATTATGTCATGAGGGAGAGTCCTCATGATTAGGATTACTGTCCTTATAAAATGGACCAGAGAGTTCTCTTGCCTTTCCATCGTGTGAGAATATATGAGGCAGCTATCTACGAACCAGGAAGCAAGTCTTTACCAGACACCAAGTCTGCTGGTGCCTTGATCTTGGACTTCACAGCCTCCCAAACTATGAGAAATAAATATTTGTTATTTAAGCTACTCATTTTATGGTATTTTTGTTAGCTTTATGCAGGTGTGCTAAAGCAGACTAAGACATGAGACAAGGAAATATTTAACACTCTATATTTTGTATGTTATCACTTCTTTCCTATCTCTATTAATTACTTTTTACTCCATCTTTCCAAACAGAGAATTTTTCTTTGCCATATACAGTTCCTATCTCTTCAACCCATCCCTTTCCACTCCTTGGACCTTGCCTTAGTTCAAGCTCCTCCAACTCCCTGGAACCCAACTGTTCTCTGAACGTTCTCTCCATGCCGTCAGTCATTCCCACCACTGGTCCCTCTTCCCACTATGGACAGAAATGTCCCTGAGGAACAGATGTAATCCCACCAAATTCTGATTTGAAGCCCACGAGCTTCCTATCACAGTGTAGTCCCAGACTTGCTAGCGGGCACACGGACCCTCCCTCCACCTCTGTAGCAGCTTCGTCTTCAGCAGTCCTCCTCAGTTCACTGGGCAGGCAAGTAGAAGAGAAAGACCTGCTGACCCCACATCCTCCAGTGTTAGGCATATTACGTAAAATTTTATGTATATATAATATACGTTTAAATATTATGTATACATAATAGGTTATGTATATTATGTAATCTAGTATGTACTATATCATGTATATTATGTAAAAATCATAATAATGCTGCTTCTTGTAACTCCCCCACCCCATCAAACACCCTTCAAAGGTCAGGCCACCAGCACACCCTCAGCACCATGCTCATATGTGATTTACAGTATTAATCATAATGTATAGAGATTTTTTTTTTTGTATTTTTCTAAAGTTGGAAACGGGAAGGCAGTCAGACAGACTCCCGCATGCACCCAACCAGGATCCACCCGGCATGCCCACCAGGGGGCGATGCTCTGCCCATATGGGTCATTGCTCTGTTGCAACCAGGGCCATTCTAGCGCCTGAGACAGAGGCCATGGAGCCATCCTCAGCACCCGGGCCAACTTTGCTCCAATGGAGCCTTGGCTGCAGGAGGGGAAAAGAGAGACAGAGAGGAAGGAGAGGGGGAGAGGTGGAGAAGCTGATGGGCGCTTCTCCTGTGTGCCCTGGCTGGGAATCGAACCCGGGACTCCTGCATGCCAGGCTGACGCTCTACCACTGAGCAAACCAGCCAGGGCCAGTATAGAGATTTTTAAAAATCTGGGTCTCTCTTCTCTTTTTATTTATTTTTGCATCCTAAAGATGGCCATGTACCTGATACTAAGTAAATAATTAATACATGCTAATTAATATATTAACTAATAAGAAAACAAAAAAAAATTAAAAGCATTGAAACACTTTTTCTTTGAAAAGAACTGGAAGAATTTAATAGAGAAAAGTATTACAATGTTTCTTCCTAGCAAGAAAATATAATGGCAGAAAGTGTAACAGAAATGGACCCGCCCTAAAAAGAGCCCCAAGTTGGGTTCCACATCTGACTCCACCATTTACTAGCTGTGTGACTTCAAACAAATAAAACATCTATAAATCTAAGTTTCCCCACCCGAAAGGTGAGGATAAATATCACACGCCCTGTGCTCCTCAAGTTGCCAGCATGAAACAAAATGTGTAAATATCTTTCATAAACTCCCAAATGCCACATTGTTGGGCAGATAAAATGTATTATGCTCACTTTATTAAAGTGGCGCTGCCCACGTGGAGGCCGTTGCCCAGGTGATATTAATGTGTTTGTAGCCTGGGGCTTGGTTTTGGGATTAAGCCTTTCCTACCCTTTTTGATGTAGGGGCAGTACAATCCAATCATGTCTCAGAGAAGTGACTTTGTATTAGAGACTTCCCTGTTTTGTATATTGGATTAAAGGTTTGGATTTCTACACTATAAAATGGGGGCAGAATGAGAGCTTGCTCTCTTGGTTCCTGGGATGATTAGCATGAGAGAGCAGAGGGAGCAGAGCAGAGAGCAGAAAGAGGCCATGTGGCCAGGGGAAGCAGCCAAGATGGCGGAGTACTGAGTGAAAAACCAGTTTGTGTAGAGTTTGTATCTGGGATAAGGAAGGAGATGGGGAACTGAGGAGAATAAGGCTGGTGAGCTAGAAACCTTTGATTCTAGGAAACTCAGATAAGTCAGTGGCTTTGTGAGCACTGCATGTGAGTGGGTTTTGGAGCCCAGTGTGTATTTTTACTTGTCTGCTGGGTACAAGCTAGAATTAAAGACTATGGCCCACCAGTTTGTGGCTCTGTTGTTTCTTTACCGACTGTCCGAATCCAATGGGAACCTGCATGGGCCGGACTGCTGTGATAGTGGCCAAGGCCGTGGCTTCTGCCTTTACACACATAAATATGAAGTACCATAAGTAAGGAACTCTTACCAAGTCGTACTTTGGGAAAAGGTGTAAATGGGACTAACCCAAGTTAAAAAAGAGAGAGAACATTTCTGAACAATGGCCCAATGCTCATAGAGGAACTGTCAAACAAAGACTGCATATAACCACATAAAGTATACAGTCACAATATGTGTAAAGTTTTCTAAACACCTAAACACAAGAACAGAAATCAATCATGAAATTGTATTGATATAATAATGGATCAGAGCTTGCAACTGCAATATATTATTTTACTTCTTAGAATATCCTCTTGACATACAATGGAGAAAAGAAAGCCTCTTCAATAAATGGTGCTGGGAAAACTGGAAAGCCACATGCAAAAGAATGAAACTCGACTACAGTTTGTTCCCCTGTACTAAAATTAACTCAAAATGGATCAAAGATCTAAACATAAGATCTGAAACAATAAAGTACATAGAAGAAGACATAGGTACTAAACTCATGGACCTGGGTTTTAAAGAGCATTTTACGAATTTGACTCCAATGGCAAGAGAAGTGAAGGCAAAAATTAATGAATGGGACTACATCAGACTAAGAAGTTTTTGCTCAGCAAGAGAAACTGATAACAAAATAAACAGAAAGCCAACTAAATGGGAAATGATATTTTCAAACAACAGCTCAGATAAGGGCCTAATATCCAAAATATACAAAGAACTCATAAAACTCAACAACA
The DNA here is from genome assembly GCF_036850765.1 of Saccopteryx bilineata. Taxonomy (NCBI): domain Eukaryota; kingdom Metazoa; phylum Chordata; class Mammalia; order Chiroptera; family Emballonuridae; genus Saccopteryx; species Saccopteryx bilineata. The sequence goes on along the minus strand of NC_089495.1, from coordinate 101,246,439 downwards.
AACAAACAAACAATCCAATAAAAAAATGGGAAGAGGACATGAACAGACACTTCTCCCAGGAGGAAGTACAAATGGCCAACAGATATATGAAAAGATGCTCATCTTCTTTAGCTATTAGAGAAATGCAAATCAAAACTGCAATGAGATACCACCTCACACCTGTTAGATTAGCTATTATTAACAAGACAGGTAATAGCAAATGTTGGAGAGGTTGTGGAGAAAAAGGAACCCTCATACACTGTTGGTGGGAATGTAAAGTAGTACAACCATTATGGAAGAAAGTATGGTGGTTCCTCAAAAAACTGAAAATAGAACTACCTTATGATCCAGCAATCCCTCTACTGGGTATATACCCCAAAAACTCAGAAACATTGATACGTAAAGACACATGCAGCCCCATGTTCATTGCAGCATTGTTCACAGTGGCCAGGACATGGAAACAACCAAAAAGCCCGTCAATAGACGACTGGATAAAGAAGATGTGGCACATATACACTATGGAATACTACTCAGCCATAAGAAATGATGACATCGGATCATTTACAGCAAAATGGTGGGATCTTGATAACATAATACGAAGTGAAATAAGTAAATCAGAAAAAACCAGGAACTGCATTATTCCATACGTAGGTGGGACATAAAAGTGAAACTAAGAGACATTGATAAGAGTGTGGTGGTTACGGGGGGAGGGGGGAAAGGGAGAGGGAAAGGGGGAGGGAGAGGGGCACAAAGAAAACTAGATAGAAGGTGACAGAGGACAATCTGACTTTGGGTGATGGGTATGCAACATAATTGAAAGACAAGATAACCTGGACTTGTTGATCTTTGAATATATGTAACCTGATTTATTGATGTCGTCCCATTAAAAAAATAAAATTATAATTAAAAAAAAAAAAAAAGAATATCCTCTTGTTCACCAGTGAGAATTAGAAAATAGTAATCCCATTTAAAGCTCACTGGCATCTCAAAATTCAATTAGCCCAAAACTGATATATTTCCCCATATAGCCTGTGAGTTCAATGGGAATATGAGCTCCCACCTAGCACAGAGGAGAGCTTTTAATGATTATTCACTGTGCAAATGAATTAATGAAGACTGACATTCAAATAGAGCATTGAAATGTCTTTTGAGGGAATCTTGAACTGTAGACGATCATAAGATCCTGGGCAGGAAACTCGACAGCATTCTGAGAAAGGGACTCAGGGCAGCTTATTTTGTGGCCACCTCTTTCTCATTTGCCAACGTCCCTGTAGAAATCTGTCCCAGTACAGCCCAAGCTCTATCAGGGGTTGTCAAACTTTTTATAAAAACTGCCCACTTTTGCAGTGCTGGTCAACCTGGTCCCTACCGCCCACTAATGGGCGGTCCAGCTTTCATGGTGGGCCAATCGCAGTGCTGTTTGGTTGCGTGGTAGGGACCAGGTTGACTAGCACTGCAAAAGTGGGCGGTTTTTATAAAAAGTTTGAAGACCCCTGCAGGCTTTCCTGATTCTACTTCCCCGCACAGTAGGACACTCTTGCTTAACAGCAAGGCTGGCAGCCTCTTTGAGACTACTCTTGAGGCAGCTATGAGGATTCTGCTTATCAGTGCCAACACTAATTGCTACCAGAGGAAAGACACAACCGACACACAAGTTAGTTGCAAGAATCACACAGGCAGTTTATTACTCACAAATCCTTTTGGTGTGCCTGGGTACAGCTTAAGGGGGCCCCGTCGGCGTGCTCCTCTCGGCTGTCTTTGGTTAGAGCTCAGAGTGGCGTGGAGACAGTCCACGTTCATGTTGGAGTCTGGGCAACTACAGCAGCAGGGGGGTCCCTTAGCTTTAGTACTTTTCTGGCCAGAGCCTTTTAACAGGTGTCAATCTACAGCATTATCATCTCAACCACCTTTTTGAGAGTTCCTCCCAGGAAGCCCTTTTTATGTTAATCTAATGAAATGCTACATCAAGCCACTATTAAGGTGTTCCTAGGGAAGCTTCTTGTTTATGTTAACTTAGAGTTATGACATCAAGTCACTTCTTACCTATGTATAACTTCACACACACACTAACTGGGCCCTGCTAGAAAGTCAGAATCTGTTTATCGTATTTGTACACACTATATTAATTCCTATCCAGATGGCATAACTTTATTTCCTTAATTGATTTTAATATATCTTAATTACTTTTATGTATCTTCCATGTTTTTCTGTATTTCTATATATTTAATTACTATAACATATTACTATAACAAAATCAAAAGTATTGATTGACTATTCTGCTTTTTATCCCTCCAAATGGAAAACTATTCTGTTTTTACCCACTACCACTTCGTCATTATTAAGGGAGTTCATCTATACCATCAGCATTAATATCATATTCGGGTGGTACACAGGCAGATATGCCTATAAAAAGTGTAAATCAACTATTATTTATGACAGATTTTCTATCTTCCCATATTTTTTCCAACAGTTGAACTACATAATTTGACTTGAAATGTGGTCAAACACGAACCACACATCTGCATCTGGCCCTACTTTCATCATAAGTGTGCACTTTAATGTGTGTATTGTGTCTCCTTATCATAAGAGCACTACTTTTTATTTTTTGTAACAGAGACAGAGAGACAGAGAGAGGGGCAGATAGGGACAGATAGGAAGGGAGAGAGATGAGAAGCATCAATTCTTCATTGCGGCTCCTTAGTTGTTCATTGATTGCTTTCTCAAATGTGCCTTGACTGGAGGGGGGGTGTACAGCAGAGTGAGTGACCCCTTGCTCAAGCCAGTGACCTTGGGCTTCAAGCCAGCAACCTTTGGGCTCAAGTCAATGACCATGGGGTCATGTCTATGATTCCACACTCATGCCAGTGACTGCGTGCTCAAGCTGGTGAACCTTCACTCAAGCCAGATGAGCCTGCGCTCAAGCCGGTGAACTCAGAGTTTCGAACCTGGGTCCTCTGCATCCCAGTCTAATGCTCTATCCACTGTGCCACCACCTGGTCAGTCTACAGCACTTTTAAAATTAGCTTTTCTATATATGTTTGTGAAATTATAAAATAAAATACTGCTTGTCTCCACAGCATGCCAGAACTTGTAGGAATGATTACTGTCCCTCATCTTATGGCTTTGAAAGGAAGGCCATTTGATCTCATTCTGATTGAGTCATCAATCTCTTTAGATCCACCTGTTAAATTGCTGCAAACATGGCTTTTCCACCAAAATTTCCCATCAGTTCTTCTTGGTTCCAGGCCCCTTGGCTGCTTGTGCCATGTATCTTTCTTTCCCCTTCTGAATTCTGTCCTACCACGAATTTCTCAAAATCAAATCTGAGCTCTTCATTGAAATAAATATATATTACATTAAGCTTTGTGAAATATACCAGTTGTTCTAAAAGCTGGCTAGCCATTTGAACCACATGGAGAACCTTATAGACATTAACAGCCTCAGTTCATCTGGGAGGTTTTGTTTTGTTTTGTTTTTTGTGTTTTTTTTCTGAAGCTGGAAATGGGGAAAGACAGTCAGACAGACTCCCGCATGCGCCCGACCGGGATCCACCCTGCACGCCCACCAGGGGGCGACACTCTGCCCCTCCGGGGCATCGCTCTGCCGTAACCAGAGCCACTCTAGCGCCTGGGGCAGAGGCCAAGGAGCCATCCCCAGCGCCCGGGCCATCTTTGCTCCAATGGAGCCTCGCTGCGGGAGGGGAAGAGAGAGACAGAGAGGAAGGGGGGGTGGAAAAGCAAATGGGCGCTTCTCCTATGTGCCCTGGCCGGGAATTGAACCCGGGTCCCCTGCACGCCAGGCCGACGCTCTACTACTGAGCCAACCGGCCAGGGCCCATCTGGGAGGTTTTGATACAACACATCCAGTGCAGGGCAAAGGAACCTGCACTTATGAAAATCTCTTTTACGACTGTAACTGTCATCTAGGCTTAATAAACACTCTCAGCAACATTACAAATAGTAATTTGTAAAATAAAAATTAACAAGTATAATAATTTGCATAAGTCCTTTAAAAAGATAATTCAGCACTTCGGATGTTCGTTTGTTTTTTTCATTCACCTTTAATTGGTATTAATCTGTCTAACCATTTGTTCTTATCTGGCTCTGAGCATTTAAAAAATTTGGTAAGAATCTTCCCAAAACACATCTTTAGGGAGGTACTGTATCACTACAAACTCAAAAGGTTTTTCTGTGTGGGGAACCCCATTAACATGCTGCTCCTAGGCTCAGTCCACGCCACAGGCTCTACTCCACGGGAGGTGGGGGTAGTAGATCGGGTCTAAAAACTGTGTGCCTGCTCACTCACACTCTTCCCTTTTTCCTCTTGAGAGCTAGCTGCCCACAAGGAACCAAACATTCTCAACTATTATTCAGAGGGAAAAAAACACACCAAAAAAACAGTTTTGACATGCAGAAGACAACCAGAATAAGACTTCTGGGTAAGGCAATGAAGACCTGGGATTTGTACAGGACATGACCACGGACTAGGAAATGTGGGAAAGGGGCAGATAAAGAAGAGCAGCCCTAGGGGCTGCTTCTTCAGAACCCTTCCTTCATGGCCTCCAGCCTGAACCGCCCCCACAACCTGTGCCGGCACCGCCTGACCCACCGAGAAAGCAGCTCTGGCAGAGGAATGACGGTGGGAGGTGGGGCAAGGAAAGGATGTTTCAGACAGAGCCAGAAGACAATGCAGTCAAAGCGGATATCCTGGCTTACAGAAGAATGGAGATAGGGTGTGTTTCTGAGATCAGTTTTCATAATAATGCAACAGTGATTCTAGCACGTTGTAATTTATATCACAAAACATTTCCCCTTTTATAAACTGCCGTTTGAAGAAGACTTATTTATAAGAATAATCAGAGAATATATGGCAAGGCACTTTTAAAAGATAGTCCAGGACCTGACTCACTGAGCCTCTCCATTCTGGAGTACCTCTAAGGAGTTCTACAGTTCCAAGAAATACAGCCCGAAAACTACAAAGCACGATGATTATGTGCATTTAATGCAATGCCATTTAATATTCATACAACAATCTTGGCATTTAATATTCTGGAAGTCTGTGAAACACTTTTGTTTTTATTCATTTATAACCACTATTGTTTTTTTGTAAACTTCAGAAATAATTGTTTACTTTTACATGTAACACACATACAAAGAATTCAGGTCTGGGATCTACATATCAGCCTGGTCATTGTCCTGCGCTGGCAGCGCATGCGCTCTAGTACTGTGCATACGAGTGCGTGTTAGGTCAAGTGCAGCATAATACTCTGCAAATGGGTCTGTGGTTCTGCAGTTCTCATCCTGCCATGTGACAGAAAGGGCTTTCCACCACAACTCCTAGGACCCCGCCCTTGTCCAACAAGGAAAGAATGCAGCCTGTCGAGCAATAGGCAACTGAAGAAGCTGAAGAAGCAGGCACAAACCCTGGGAAGAGATTAGTCCGCCTCTCGAGAAATCGAGGGAACGTATGCACAGTAGGAGAGCAAAGGTGCTCCGGCTTCCCCGGGCCCAGTGCAGTGTTCTGAGACCTCTGCATAGATTCAAAATATCTTCATCGTTTTGTCTGAAATACTATAAGCTCTAATATTTGGAACACATATTTAAATATAAATTAATGCATTCTAAAGCAAAATCGTGGCGATTACCCAACATATTCTAATTGCCCTCTATATCAATAAACCATCTAATGACTGCTAAATTACTTTGTTTATAATTCTGAGAAAAGCTATAGATTTAATTACCTTCCTGAGATTGTAGTTGCTCTGTGAACTTTTAATCAGTTAATTTCTAAAATTAAACTTCTTCTCCGTGTTCCTTCCTTAGGAGTTTCTAAATGTATTTTTCTAATAGTAAATATTAAAGAGATAACATATACATAATCTTATAACATGCTATTATACCCTTATCTAAATGAAAGGCTACTAAATGTACATGCTGAATACACATCAGAGATGCTTCTACGTTTCCACAAAACACAATGAACTACAACCACATGGCCACAGGGTGGGAGTGGTGTTATGCCTGATGCTCAGGTTTCTCTGAGCCAGGAACTCAGGTGGGCCTTTGTATTTATCTCGGAAGGGCCATTAACCATTCTATGCAAAATATCTGCTTATTTTCTGAAACTTAAATTGTATCTTCAATAATCTGCCTCTCAAATTCTCCAGTTCTTCCCCACAGATTGATTATTTGGGTCCCGACTGCACAGGCATTTCTTAGTTAGAATTATTCCAATTCACAGTAAATAGGTAGGCAGACACTGATATGTTATACTTAAATCACAAACTGTGCTCTAATGATGGTTTTGATGGGCAGGATTGGTACCCTGAAAAGGATAACTCACTGCTAGTAGATTATTGAACAACATCTTAAGTGTTCACAGAAATGAGAAAAATTAAATGGGACTATCATCCTCTGTGATTAGGACAGGGCAGAGAAAAGGTCAGAGAGGAAGACTGCAGATGACTAAGAAAAACAGTAACGCATACATACATACCTTACACCCACGTGGGTTCCACACGTTGGTCATGACGGTATGTTCCTCTATCTGGATCCAGCCTCCCCATCTATCTATTCCTCCTGAGGTCTTCCCTGCCTTACTCTCTCCCCTGCCAGAAAAACTGAACTCCTCCCTCCTTCCTGCTGCCTCGGTACATTCTTCATTCCCCCCACTCCCTGCACTGGACCGTAACAATGTGTTCACATGCTGCACAGCTGTGGCCAGGGTGCAAACGGTTCCTCTGCTGACTAGGTGTCAAAGACCTAGAGCAAATTATTAAACCTTTCTGAGCCTGAGTTTCCTGTCCTGTAAAATGCAGATAAGGCCTGACCTGTGGTGGCGCAGTGGATAAAGCGTTGAACGCTGAGATTGCCGGTTTGAAACCCTGGGCTTGCCCAGTCAAGGCACATACGGGAGTTGATGATTCCTGCTCCTCCACCCTCCTCCCCCCCCCCGCCACCTCTCTAAAATGAATAAATAAAAATTTAAAAAATAAAATAAAATGCAGATAAAATGGTGATAACTAACTTATTGTGAGGACTAAACAAGTCAACCCATGTGAAGTACTGACAAAGTAATGCTCAGTAGATACTAGTTTTTTTTAACCTTTTTATTTAGAAATTAAATTAAATGGGGTGACGTTGGTCCATAGGAACACACAGGCTTCTGGTACCCATCTCCACAGCACAGAACCATACACTGCACTGTGTGCCGACCCGCCAGTCTAACCACTTTCCATCACCGTGTACCGTATTTGACTCCCTTTGCTCCCCTCCTCCCCACCCCACTCTCTCTGATAACCACTTCACTTTTGTCTATGGCCACGCCCAGTTTTAAGAAATACTGCTATTTGCGACAACATGGATGGACCCTGAGAACATGATGCTAAGTGAAATAAGTAAATCAGAAAAGCTAAGACCTGTATGATTTCACACATTGGTGGAATATAAAACTAGCTGTTTCTCTATTACTCCTGCCTCTGCCCTTTATTAGGCAGCAAACTTTCCCCAAACAGGACCCTGCCGACTTCCTCCTTGTAGCCCCAGCACAAAGCACCGTGCCCACTGCCTCCATGGTACTTACCGCTTGTTTGTTACACTCACATGAACTGTTCCCTCTGTCTCCCATCTGTAATTGTCTCCTCTCCACCCACTCTTTCCCCTTGGCATGCCTGATGTCAAAAAGTAAAAATGTTTTTCACCTCTTGATCACATCACAAGTCACAATCTACACATTCTTCATGACTATAAAACTCCTTTAAAACAACAGCAAAAAGACTTTTCTTGCTGCCTCTTTCTTTCCTTTCCTTCGACCTACTGCGCTGCTTTCACTGTTCCTTCAAGAAAACTGCCCTTGGCTATTTCCAATTATATCCTCTGTGCCAAATCTCTCGGGGTGCACTGTTCCTTCACATTGTTCTAATTATGTTCTCCAAATAGACACATAACTCCTAAAAAATCTATATTTATTCCCAATTTCCCACTCCGGCCCCGTTTACCACTGCTGCTCTGACACCACTGCACCCACCTGAAACTCAGCAAGTACATTTTACTTCACGTCTTACTCATTTTTATGATTTAGTATAACAGAAGAAAACAGTGACCCGGTTCAGAAAACCTCGGTTTAAATTCTGAAACTTCCAGTAAATCATGAGCCAACACTGAGTAAAAGTCACTTTCCCTACCTGGAATTCAAAACGAACTCAGGCCACCCCAGGCCTGGCCTGCCCCTTGCGCTGTGACATCATCCGTTAAGGGCAGCAGCACTTTCCCAAGCACACAAACCCCAAGCTCCCGAGCCATCTCTTATCCTCCCTCGCGCCTGAATTCTTTAGTCTTCCATCAGAATGTTTTCACAATCTGGCCTTCCTTTCTGTTTCTCCCGTCAATGCCCCAATAACTTCATTATTTCTCACCCAGACTTAGCGAATCCCCTTCCGTGCAAAACAGAAAGACCAGCAGGGCAGACACCCCCTGCTGGCGACCAGAGCTGGGTCAGCTAGCCCAGCTGCCAGGGGCACTAACCCACAATTGAGAGTTAATGCTTCCTTTTAACTTCGGCCCCAGTGTGGTAAACTACTCTTACAAGCCCGTAATAAAGTGGAGGCAAAACAGAACACTCCACGGCTTTACCAAAGGTCAGCAACCACTAAAGGGATGAAACCCACAGAGAACTATGCTGGATAATACGGACCAAATACCTCTTGTCTTCCAAGCCCACAGGCCAAAAAGGGACCGCAGCACCTGCACCTTTCTGTAGTGGTCCCCCCAGCAGGTGTGCACCGGGTATTCTTTTCCCCAGGAGCACAAGCTCAAAGAGACATCACACTCAAGGTCTCCAAACCAAAACAAAGCGGCCAGACCCTCCCATTAGCTGTTCTCACAGTTGTTCCACTATGCACGGGGATGCAGGCCTCCTGGGACAGGCCTCAGCAGGACACTGTTTCCCATTCTTCATAAAAGAAAATCACATGGACAAAGACGATTAAAATACATACACAAAACTAGCCCCTCCCCCAGATTAACTGTCTACACTCCCTCCCTCCAAAATGATTTCCCCATGATGTAGATATCATCCCATCACTTCCCTGTTCTGAGTCTTCGTTGTTCATCAACCACAGAATTAAATAAAATACCTGCATTTATGGCCCTTGACTGACTGTCAACACTTTCATTGCTTTTGTAACCTCACGAGATACAGCTCCCATCCCCACTACCTTGCAGCTATGCGCCTGGCATACTGGTCTACCTGTCATTGGCTGAAAAAGTACACACTTTCCAATCTTGCAAACTGTATTTCAGTGTTTTTCCACAGGCCCAGAACACTCTTCCTCAGGACTTTCCCCTTCAGTGACTCACCCCTAAATATCGTCCTTTCCAAATGTGTCACCCTAACAAGCGCAGATCACTCACTGACAATCCATGTGTGCTGCTCTCCCGAAGCCCTGTTTGTAAAAGATAATGGACTCACAGGAGAGTGCAATGTGCTAAGATGACGTTTCCTCTCAGAACTTATCGCTCTCATTTTCAATACTGTCAGTGGTATACGAATTCTAAAAACTATATCACAGTATGAGAATAAAATAAATCATAAAACAGGTCAAGTTATCCACTTGGTCTTCAGTAGAGAGTTTAATTATTTCTTCCTAAGAGTCAAATTATTTTATTTCTTCTTCAACCTACTCAATCCACTTGAGAAAAGCTGCTTTCAAAGAAGTGGGTATCTTTGTGGTTGTTGGGATGAAATGGGATGTTTCCTCTCCCTCTCCTATTCATAGATTCTGACCTACATCTTGGATGCCTTATTAGGTCACACCACTTGTGTGGTACCCTTATTACACAGGATTTCCTACACACACGTGAGATGCATCTGCTGAGGTTATACAGAGCCAGGGAAGACTCTTCTGCTCGCTGCATTTCCCCTAGAAAGGTGAGGAGAATAAAGACTACTTCACTCAGATGCCTAAGAAATAAAAAAAAAATTCTGTAAGTGAAATGGAGAAGTAAATATGAGATTCGATTATTCACACATGAAATGTGTTGTATTTTACATGTTTTCATTCATTTAAGACATATTTATTTAGTGTCTACATGTCAGAAACTATTCTAAGCAATGAAGATAAAGCAGTAAATAAAACAGATAAAAATGTGTACTTTCATGGAGCTAATAAAATCAGACTTGATTTGATTCTAGAAAGGATTTTTAACAATATCTAGTTACATTTTACTATTTTTTACAGTTGATGTACAATGTTATATTAATTTCAGGTGTACAACCCAATAATTAGGTATTATATAACTTACTAAGTGATCATCATTATAGGCCTCATACACATCTGACACCATACATAGTTATTAGCATATTATTGATTGTATTCCTTCTGCTGTACTTTATCCCCGTGACTATTCGGTAACAACCAGTTCATACTTTTTAATCCATTCACCTTTTCCACCCATCACCTGAGCCCTCCTCCCACCTGGCAACTGTCAAACGGTCCTCTGTGAATTTGTTTCTGTTCTATGTATTTATTGCCATTTTATTGTTCATGTTTTTTATCTTTATTTTTTATTCTTCTTAAGGAAGACCCTTTAACATTTCATGTAATACTGGTTTGGTAGTGATAACTCTAGCTTTTTCTTGTCTAGGAAGCTTTATATATACTGCTCATAAAACTTAGAGAACATTCCAAAATGAATATGAAGTGATAAACAAAGAATCATTTGATTTTTTTTTATTAAACAAGAACAGCAGAAAAGCAAACAAGTCAAAGAAAGTTGTTTAATTATGCAAATGAGATGCAAAACCAACTTTTATTTCATTGGTAAAAATGCACTAGACAAAAGGCTGAAAGTACTGGAGTATCTGCACGTTCCCTGATCCCCTAATTTTTGTGAGCAATGTATGTCCTTTGATTCTACATGATAGCTTTGCTGGGTAATCTTGGTTGTAGGTCCTTGTTTTTCATCACTTTGAATATTTCTTGCCAATCCCTCTGGCCTGCAAAGTGTCTGTTGAGAAGTCAGCTGACAGTCTTAGGGGAGCTCTCTTTAAGGTAACTAACTGCTTTTCCCTTGCTGCTTTTCAGATTCTCTTTGTCTTTAACATTTTCCATTTTAATTATAATGTGTCTTGCTGGGGGGATTGGGAGGTTCATCTTGTTTGGGACTCTGTGCTTCGTGGACTTGTATGTCTACTTCCTTCATCTTCAATGACCAGGTGAGGTCATTATTTTTTCTATTAGGTATTATTTTCAGTTTCTTGCTCTTTCTCTCCTCCTTCCAGCACCACCATAATGCGAACATTGGTATGCCTGAAGTTGTCCCAGAGGCTCCTTACAATATCTTCATTTTTGTGGATTCTTTTTGCTGTTCTGATTGGGTGTTTTCTGCTTCCTTATGTTGCAAATCGCTGATTTCATTCTAAACTTCATCTACTCTACTGTTGACTCCTTGTACATTATTCTTCTTCATTTCAGCTAGTGTATCCATCATTCCTGACTGGTTCTTTTTTATGGTTTCCATGTCCCTTTTTATGCCTATCATTTCTTTGTTGAAGTTCTCACTAAGTTCCGTGGGCATCCTTATAGCCAGTTTTTTTTAACTCTGCATCTAGAAGTTTGCTTGCTTCCCTTTTGTTTAGTTCTTTTTTTCTGCAGATTTCTCTTGTTCTTTCATTTGGGACGTGTTTCTTTGTCTCCACATTTTGGCTGCTTCCCTGTGTTTGTTTCTAATTATTAGGGAGAGCTGCTACATCTCCTAGACTGGGTACAATGGCCTTATATAGTAGGTGTCCTATAGGGTCCAGTGGCACAGCCACCCCAGTCACTCAAGCTGGGTGCTCCAAGTACGCCCCATTTGAGCTATTTGCACTGTCCTAAAGTAGGCTAGTACGTACTATTGGGAGGTATTGACCCTCAGGCCAATCGGCTTTGAGGACTTGCTTCAGTAGGGCTTCGGTGCTCACCAAGTCCACTCCTTGAGTGTGTTGCTTATGGAGGTGGTAGGGCTACAGTCTCGCGTGGTCTGCAGCTGTCCATCAGGTTCACTGGCTTTGGGAGCTCTGGGAGGTGCAATGTCAGCCACTGCCTGTGCCCTGCCTGGGGCCCCCATCATGAGCTACAGAGCACTGTGCAGATGGCTGCTACTTGTGCTAGACTTGGAGGTACCCAGGAAAGGCCAAGCTGTGAACCAAGGCTGGCTGCTGCCAGTGCCAGACCTGGGGCACTTAGCAAGAGGTAAGCGGTATAGGCAGAGGCCCGATGCTACTTGTTTGAGAGATTTTTTGGAAAGTCCAAAGCATGAGCCAAGATGTGTTGTTTGTACGGAAAAGCCATGGAAACAGCTTAAGTGAGCTTGTAGGTTGGATGGGGCAAAGTCTTAGGGAATCACCTGGGTGGGTGAACATTGTGAGCCAGATTAATGGAAACTCAGATATGGCTTCCCACCTGCTGTCTCTGTGGGGGCAGAAAAGGGGGGGGGCTCTCAGGAATGATGGCCTCTGCCAGCACTTTTGTCTGGCGCAAAGTTGCCCCCAAGCTCTTGCTCTGATACTCACCAATTCAGTTCCTATCTGCATGTCCCCAGCTCTTGCTCTGATACTCACCAATTCAGTTCCTATCTGCATGTCCCCAGCTCTTGCTCTGATACTCACCAACTCAGTTCCTATCTGCATGTCCCCAGCTCTTGCTCTGATACTCACCAATTCAGTTCCTATCTGCATGTCCCCAGCTCTTGCTCTGATACTCACCAATTCAGTTCCTATCTGCATGTCCCCAGCTCTTGCTCTGATACTCACCAATTCAGTTCCTATCTGTATGCCCCCAGCTCTTGCTCTGATACTCACCAATTCAGTTCCTATCTGTATGCCCCCAGCTCTTGCTCTGATACTCACCAATTCAGTTCCTATCTGCATGTCCCCAGCTCTTGCTCTGATACTCACCAATTCAGTTCCTATCTGTATGCCCCCAGCTCTTGCTCTGATACTCACCAATTCAGTTCTATCTGTATGCCCCCAGCTCTTGCTCTGATACTCACCAATTCAGTTCCTATCTGTATGTCCCCAGTTCCTTTCAAGCAGTGGCCCCAGCACTGGAGCTCATTGGGAGTGAGTCTCAACAAGTCTGTGCACACATTAAGAGGAGCTGTCTGCGACTCCTGCAGCCCTCCGTCTCACACAGCCACAACGCCCACTGGTTTCTATAGCCAGAAGTGATGGGGACTTCTCTTCTTGGCTCTGGAACCCTGAGCCAGGGGTCCTGGTATGGGGCTGGAACCCTCACTCCTCAGAAACCACTGTGGCCAAAATATCCCGCCCAATTTTTATCCGCCACACACTGTGTGGAAGCAGTCTGATCCCCATCTCTCTCCCTCCTACCAGTTTCGATGTGGCTTCTTCTTTATCTGTGTAGTTTGCCTACATCGCCATCTTGACCAGAAGTCTAATTTCATTTTAATTTACCTACATATGAAAGGTTTGTATACACTACTCACTTACTTATTAACAGCCCTACAAAACTAGTTTGTATGACCAAAGAAAAAAAATCTGAAAGTAGCATGAAAGCAGTAAATATAAAAGTTTGGAACAATGGGTCCTGGCCGGTTGGCTCAATGGTAGAGTGTCGGCCTGGTGTGCAGGAGTCCCGGGTTTGATTCCTGGCCAGGGCACACAGGAGAAGCGCCCATCTGCTTTTCCACCCCTGCCCCTCTCCTTCCTCTCTGTATCTCTTTTCCCCTCCCGCAGCGAGGCTCCACTGGAGCAAAGATGGCCCGGGCGCTGGGGATGGCTCCTTGGCCTCTGCCCCAGGCGCTAGAGTGGCTCTGGTCGCAACAGAGCAACGCCCCGGAGGGGCAGAGCATCGCCCCCTGGTGGGCAGAGCGTCGCCCCCTGGTAGGCGTGCCGGGTGGATCCCGGTCGGGCGCATGCGGGAGTCTGTCTGACTGTCTCTCCCCGTTTCCAGCTTCAGAAAAAAAAAAAAAAAGTTTGGAACAATCTCCTACAATCACTCAAAGAATAGAGAAAGCAAGCAGCCACCTTAGAGCAGCAGGATCCACGTCCAAACGGACTTTAGGGGAAAATTTACCACTCACTTCCAAAGAGGCACCTATTGTTTTCTTTTACCAAATGTATAACTTTAAGTTATAAAACCTTAAAACTACACTCATACACATTGTATTAGAAGGCCAAGAGTATGTACCCTTCTTATAAAAAGCACGTCCTATAGCAGAAGAACAGCTGTGCAGTTTTTAAACTTATTTTAAATTGGTTTTTATTCCTTTAATACTGCTTCACTACTAATACCAGAAGGAGCAACTCAAAAATGTTATGATTACAGGCCTTAGGCATTTAACTAGAACTTTGTTTAATAAATAAGGAGGCGCTGGGCAGTTGGCTCAGTGGTAGAGCGTCAGCCTGTGTGTGGATGTCCCGGATTCGATTCCCAGCCAGGACACATAGGAGAAGCACCCATCTGCTTCTCCACCCCTCCCCCTCTCCTTTCTCTCTGTCTCTCTCTTCCCTTCCCGCAGCCGAGGCTCCATTGGAGCAAAGATAGCCCGGGAGCTGAGGATGGCTCCATGGCCTCCGCCTCAGGTGCTAGAATAGCTTCTGTTGTAACAGAGCAACTCCCCAGATGGGCAGAGCATTGCTCCCTAGTGGGCTTGCCGGGTGGATCCCGGTTGGGCGCATGCGGGAGTCTGTCTCTCTGCCTCCCTGCTTCTCACTTCAGAAAAAATAAATAAACAAATAAATAAATAGTCTCCTGATAGATCCTATGGAGAGCAGAAAAAAACCTTTGTGTAAAAAAACAAAACCCAGCTAATAGGCTACCATAATATATTCTTCCCATCTCCTAATACTTGGACTTCTAGCTACAAACTCCATTTCCTGGCCTCCCTCGCATATAGCTATGTGACTAAGTCTAGGCTAATGGGACATAAGTAAAAGGGATGGATGCTACTTAAGTGTCATCCTCTTATAGACACCGGACCGGGGTTTATACTATATTTTCCCCACTTTCCACTGGCTGGTGATGCTGATGACTTGAGTAACTTTCGAAGCTTCCAAGTGACACTGCATTGCTTAGCCATGATGGACAATATTTGTGTCCCCCAAAATTCATATGTTGAAACCTAATCTCCAATGTGATGATTTGAGAGATGATAACGTCATAAAGGCAGAGTCCTCATGAATGGAATTAGTACCCTTATAAAAGAGACTCCAGAGAGTTCCCTCACTCCTACCATGTGAGCTAGCAGGTGGCCATCTGTGAACCAGGAAGAGGGCCCTCACTAGACAGTGAGTCTGCCGCTGCCTTCATCTGGGACTTCTAGCCTCCAGGACTGTGAGAAATAAATATTTGTTGTTTATAAACCACCCAGTCTGCATTCTCTCATAGTATCCTGGACAGACAAGACACCAGGCCTTGTACAATTCGCTGTCCTCCTGTGGCTAAGATCTTGTCAACAGAATGTGTGTCGAAGTACCAGATGTCCCCTTGGTTTAGACCTTTACATATGGGCCTATCTACTCTGTGTCCTCTTTCATCATTTCCTGCCTAGAACCTGGAAATGGTGGCACAGCTCTGACCACACCTGGGGACAATTCCCTGGAGTGGTAGCAAAGAATCGCTATGGAAAGACCCAGGGCCCCTGAGTGGCCCCCTGCAACAGAGATATCCACTTATCTCACCAGCTTTTCCTGGACTGATATAAAAAAGACTTCTTTGTTCTCTAAGATTTGGGGGATGTCTTTGTTATCTCAATTTGGCAACTCTACCATTCAAGCTAGACTGAAACCACCCCACCAGCTCTGAACCACAGGCCTATGAATTGTTACTGATGAGAGAGAAATAAACTTTTACATTATTTAATTACCTCTGTAGTTTGGGTTTTTTCACAGCAGGTTAGTCAACATATACTATGTTCCTACCAGCTAGTCTGTAATTAGTCAGTATGTTTAAATCGAGGAATAGGTGAAAGAATCTACCCAACATCCATTTCCCTTTTCTTCCTTCCCAAAAGAATCAAGATCTGGTTTAGATATCCACCCTCTCTCTGCAAGTAATGTGCTTAAGGGATGCTTGCTGATTCTATTCCTGGTTCTAGCAAGTACACGGTAATTAGTTTAATAAATTGCTATGAGGATTCCTTTCCCCTTGCCATCAGTAATTAGTTCAGAGGTTGGATATGACCCAATTCCAGCCAATGAGATGTGAAGGAGGTCTCCTGGGGAGGGGGTGTGGGAGCTGCTTTCAATACACTAGAAGGGCCCGTTTTCTGTCTGTGTCTGAACGTGACACCAGGAACTGATCCAGGCACTTAGCTGGGGATGCAGCTAACACAGTGGAGTGGGCGGAGCCTCAGGAATCACAGAGATCCATGAGACAGAGCCCGCCCCTCCTCCAGGTACTTAAGCCAATGTGATTAATAGCTTTTTGTTACCTGCAGCTGATGGCATCCTAACTGATAAAGTGTAAGCCTCCACAGATTATACATAATAAATAATCCCCCCAGAAATGAAATAGAAATATACTCCCCCATCCCAATCATAAACTGAAAGAAACATATTCAGTTGCTATCACCTGACCTAATAGCATCAAAGAGCACCTGAGACTCAGCTGTGTCAATCAGCATTCTTCCTTTGGTCTTACTTCAAAATGACAACTCACAAAAATAAAAGGCTTAAAATGACCAAAACTATAAGCCCCAAATAAAATACAACAATCTGGTCCTTAAGCAGACTACACAGTACTCCCAAAAGAGAAGCAAAATCCCATTTGCCTGAGCCACTGAATTCCTGTTGTTTCCCTTCAACCAGGCATAGTGAGGTTATCTCTAAGCTTACTTCTAATTCTCAACACAATCTTTTAAAAGCTTTTCTAAACATTCTGTACTTTTATAAGACTCTAAATCAGTCTAGTCATTGCTTCAAATAAATAGAAATCCATAGAGTACAAATAGCAAAAACTGGATTCTTTCTCCCCTGTGCCTTTCATCCATTCATTCCTCTTCATTCCTTGTCATGGACATCTGTTCCAAAGCTCTTCCAGTCATTCATAAAAAGTAAAAGTCCTGTCGTCACAAAAACAACTTTATTTAAGAAGGTAAAACATCCAGCCCAAACTCCAAACTTTATTCAAAGTTAAAGTTTCTCCCTTCCTCCAGCCTGGGCTGTTCCAGGCACCATAGGAGTCTTCTCTTGAATCTGTCAGCTCTATCTGTCAATTCACCACCCACAGTGTCTGACTCCTTGCATGGGGCCTCTTCATGGGTTCCCTGAGATTTTCCCTCTGGAAATAGCCTGCTGTGGTTCTCAGGGCTCGAGAAAAACCTCTCCTCCAAGTGCTCACTTAGAATGCGCAAACCCTATCCAACCTCTGTATCCAACAGGCACACCAGCACATCCCCAGCCTCTACTGCAAAGGTCACCCTGTCTCTGGCAGGAAAGGCTCTCAGGTGGGGCTACTAATTAAAATACCACCAGGGCCCTGGCCCGTGGCTCAGTGGATAGAGCGTCAGCCTGGCATATGGACGTAGCCGGTTTGATTCCCAGTACCAGCACACAGGAGAAGCAACCATCTGCTTCTCTCCATCTTCCTCTCCCCCTTCTCTCTCTCTCTTTTGCCCTCCTGCAGCCAGTGGCTTCATTGGTTCCAGCATGGCCCTGGGCACTGAAGATAGTTCCACTGGAGCACATAAGCTTCAGGTGCTAAAAGTAGCTGAGTACTAGAGTATAGGCCCCAGATGGGGTTGACAGGTGAGTCCTGGTCAGGTAGCACGTGGGCGTCTGCTTCACTATCTCTCCTCCTCTCACGTTTAAAAAAAATAAAAGAGAGGTCGCCGGTTCGAAACCCTGGGCTTGCCTGGTCAAGGCACATATGGGAGTTGATGCTTCCAGCTCCCCCCCCCTTCTCTCTCTCTGTCTCTCCTCTCTGTCTCTCCCTCTCCTCTCTAAAATGAATAAAAAAATAAAAAATAAAAAATAAAATAAAAGAGGCCCTGGCCGGTTGGCTCGGTGATAGAGCGTCGGCCTGGCGTGCGGAAGTCCCGGGTTCGATTCCCGGCCAGGGCACACAGGAGAGGCGCCCATCTGCTTCTCCACCCCTCCCCCTCTCCTTCCTCTCTGTCTCTCTCTTCCCCTCTCGCAGCCCAGGCTCCATTGGAGCAAAGATGGCCCAGGCACTGGGGATGGCTCCTTGGCCTCTGCCCCAGGCACCTAGAGTGGCTCTGGTCGCGACAGAGCGACGCCCCGGAGGGGCAGAGCATCACCCCTGGTGGGCAGAGCGTCACCCCCTGGTGGACGTGCCGGGTGGATCCCGGTCAGGCGCATGCGGGAGTCTGTCTGACTGCCTCCCCATTTCCAGCTTCAGAAAAATACAAAAAAAAACAAAACAAAAAAAAGAGACCACCAGGGCTCTCTTTGTCCTCCTGGTCGACAGAAAATAGACCCCTACCTTGTTATTAATGCAAAAACACAGCAGGCTCCTAGGACAGGCCCTCTTCCTCTTCTGCAGCCAGCCAGGCAGGTAGAGCCCCAACACTCGACCTCTAAACTTTTCTAGTCCAGGTTCAATGTCCCTGCAGCCATCCAAGGACACAGATCCTGGCAAGAGAACCAAGCAGTCTCTTTCCAATCTCCTCATTCAACCTGAGATTAGAAGCCTCTTTTTCCTTTCCGCCCTCCCCGCCCCCATTTTGGCTTCTTCAACCTAAATCACACCTTCAAGGTGGTAGGCTAAGGGGGACAACCTTATTTAGGAATGTGGATGTCATTGCCACCTATTGTTTTGTTTGCAAGTATTTGGGGCCTCCGCCAAAACTGAAGCAGAACAAAACCCATGTCAACATCCTGTTTTGCTTGTTTTTCCCAGCATCCAATATGTCTACCTCTTCCTACTCACTCTCCCTCCAACGTCTGGAATAGACTTGGTCCTTCCGTTTTCACAAACTTATTATTTTAAACACACCGTGTTTTTCCTTAGCCACTGCGCTTTCCCCCATGTCTCTCCCTCTTGCCATTACCAAATCACCTGTCTAAACCCATCACTTCTGTTTTCTTCACCAAACACATCCTCGGATCATCTGCAAATATACTTCTCCTCCAGAAATCCCTGAAACAGAACTCGCAAGTCACCTGGGGCCTTTTAGACCAGTGCTGTCCAACAGAATTTTCTGCAATGATGGGGACTGTTCTGCATCTGCAGTCTCACAGAGCAGGCACTAGCAACGTGTGACTGTTGAGCACTTGAAATGTACTACTGAGCCTGAAAAACTAAATGTTTTTATTGAATTTAATTTTAATTTATTTTATTTTAAATAGCCAGACATGGCAAGTGGCTACAGTACAAGACAGCACAGTTCTCGACAAATCAAATGGCTTGTTCCCAATTCTCAATTGGCCTTAACACACTGTCATCTGATACAGCCAGCGTTCTTCCAGGAACTTTTCTTTATCCATTAGTCCTAGGATGCAATTTTTAAAGAATGTGCAGAATTTAAATCAATGGGCTAAAGAAAGAGGCTAGACTGGGCAGGGGAAATAACACAAATATATATAGAGATTAATTAACTACTAAATGGTGTGTGCACCGCAGAAGGGAGGAGACAGGAATGAAGAGAATGGGCAGGTAAGGGCAGAGGACAGAGGTAGGTAGGGTTAGTAGGGGGAAAGAAATCGGTGGGTGAGAGCTGGATCATAGAGATAGCGATGGCTAGGGAATAGATCACGAAGCAAAGTTTTAGAGCAGAGAAGATGCAGATGAGAAAATAAAGATTTGCTTAAGGTCACAGAGCATTTTGTGGCAAAGCAATGGCTAATCTATAGGTTAACTTTCCCCCAAAATAGGGTTGGAGTTTCAAGCATTTAATTAGAAGTGTCAGGTTTTGTTTTGTTTTTAAAGAAAATTAACTTCAGCAGTGGTATGCAAAATGGATTAGAAAGTGAGCAAGTCCAAAGGTGCTGAGGGCAGCTATGATAATACGAGAGTAAGGCAAATCGAATTCTATTAATACAAGGTGGTTTTCAAACAATTCTAGCAGTGAATTCTCAACATATGAAATATGGAAGTGAGATGTTTTAGTAAAGCAAATTCAACTTTGGGTTTAAGTGGGGAAACTGTGTACAGGCAAACCTTGAAGATATTGTGGGTTTGGTGCCGGAGCATTAAAATCAAGTGAGTATCTCAATAAAGTGCATCACACAATGTTCTGCCTTCCCAATGCACGTAACAATTTTGTTTACATTATTACTGTAGTTTACTAAGTCTGCAATGGCACTATGTTAAAAAAAAGAAAAGGCACATGCCTTAACTTGAAAGTATTTTATTTTTCAAAAATGCTGACCATCATCTGAGCCTTCAGCAAGCTGTAATCTTTTTGCTGGGGCAAGGTCTGGACCAGATGTTGATGGCTACTGACCGGTCAGGGTGGTGGCTGCTGAAAGCTGTGGTAGCTGTGGCATTTCTTAAAATAACACAGCAATGAAGTTTGCTGAGTCAAATGACTCTTCCTTGCATGAACAATTTCTCTGTAGCGTGTGACGCTGTTTGACAGAATTTTACCCACAGGAGAACTTCTTTCAAAATTGGATCTCCCTCCCAAACCCCTCTGTTACCTTATCACCTAAGTTTATATTCTAAATCCTCTTTTCTCTTTTCAACAATCTTCACAGCATCTTCACCAGGAGTAGATTCCATCTCAAAAAAACCATAAGAAGTAACTCCTCATCTGTTAAGTTTTATCAGGGTATTTCAGCAGTTCAATCATATCTGCAGGCTCCACTTTAATTCTAGTTCTCTCGCTATTTCTACCACACCTGCAGTTCCTTGCTCCACTGACATCCTGAACCTCTCAAAGTCATCCTTGAGGCCTGGAATCAACTTTCTCTAAACTTCTGTTAATGTTGATATTTTTACCTCTTCCCATGCATCTGAATGTTTTAATGGCATCTAGAACATGCCTTTCCAGAAGATTTTCAATGTACTTTGCCCAGATCAGAGGAATCACGATCTATGACAGCAATAGCCTTACAAAATGTATTTCTTAAATAATAAGACAAACATTACTCCTTGTTCCATGGGCTGCAGAATGGATGTTGAGTTAGCAGGTATGAAAACATTAAACTTATGTATCTCTGTCAGAGCTCTTGGGCGACCAGTTGCATTGACAATGAGCAGTAACACATTAAAAGGAATCTTTTTTTCTGAGCAATAGGTCTGAATAGTAGGCTTAAAATATTCAATAAACCACATTATAAACAGATGTGCTGTCATCCAGACTTTGTTGCTCTATTTATAGAACACAGGCAAAGTATAATCTGCATAATTCTTAAGAGCCCTAGGATTTTCAAATGGTAAATGAGCAATGGCTTCAACTCTAGTCACCAGCTGTATTAGTTCCTAACATGAGAGACATCCTGTCCTTTGAAGCCTTGAAGCCCAGCACTGACTTCTCCTTCTAGCCATGAAGTAGAAGGCTGTTTCAGCCATATTAACAATCTATCGTTTGCAGTAGCTACCTTCTTTGGAGCAGCCTCATTCATTAATTATCTTACCTAGCTCTTCTAGATAACTGAACTTCTTTGCATTCACGACTTGGCTAACTGGTGCAAGGAGCCTCGCTTTCGGCCTAGTTTGGCTTTCTTTTCTCACCTTTGTAGCTTTTGATTTGAAGTGAGAGATGTGTGATTCTTCCTTTCACTTGAACGCTTACATACCAGTGTAGGGTTACTAACTGGCCTGATTGCTACACTGTTGTGTCTCAGGAAGTAGGGATGACTGAGGAGGAGAGAGATGAAAGGGAAGGCTAGCCAGTGAAGCGGTCAGAACACACACATTGATCGATTAACTTCACTGTCTTATACTAACAGGTTCATAACATCAAAGATCACTGATCACAGACCACCATACCAAATATAATAGTAAGGAAAACATTTAAAATATTGTGCGAATAAACAAGATGTGAGGCAGAAATAAAAGTTAGATAAATATAAAAATATTTATCCAACAAGCTGTTGGATAAATGGTGGGAGCAGACTTGCTGAACATAGGGTTGCCTCAAACTTTCAACTTCTGAAAAGGCAACACCTATGAAGTGCAATAAATGTGTGCCCATGTTCTGAAGTCAATTAATCTGAGCTAAACTGTTTTGAAACGCAAGCCTTTTTTCCAAACACAAGCACAAGTTAATGATTTGGTGGTATCTAATGCATAAAACTTTGTACATAATATATTTGTTTGCCTGTGCTATTTCTCATGACTGTTTTTGAAGTGTTGTGAAACATATCACAAAAATAAAATTCAGAACTAATGCTTCCTGAGCCCCCGAAGCACCGCGGCAGCCCCTAGGTTTCCACGGAACCGTGTGAAATGCGTTCACCGCCTCCCCGCCCACAACCCCCCCTCCACCATCCTGCTTTATTGACTTCCCTTAGAGTTCTCACCCTCCAGCATCCTACACAATCTGCTCGTTTGTTACACTTAAGCTTTCTATATGATTCTATGTGATTTATATTTGTATCAAATATTGTATGTTCTGTTTACTGCTGCCATCAATTGCAAAAAGGTTGCCCGGCCATAGTTGCCACTCAATAAATATTTGTTAAATGATGAAGAAAGTATCCTGTACGCCTTCACCCTGGCTTATGGCGCTGCCTCACCTGCAGCGAGATCCGCCTCAGCACCATCTACTCCGCAGCACAAAACGATGTCCAAGTACCTTTGCCTGTTTCAGGCCTTCTCCCCCAGTGGGTTTAGCATCACCCTCCACGCTGCCAGCAGGAGTCTATGCAATACTTTCCTAACACACCGACATTTTTCCTAAACTTGTCAATGTCTACATCTGTTGCCCTCTTCAAAGGGGTATCGGCTCCTGGAGGGCCCTTATTCAGGCTCAACACTTTGCATATGTCCTGGCACTTATTAGATGCTTAAATAACCATGTTGAGATGCTATAACTGAAAGACTATACTTTCAGGGATCATTTCTATAGTTTGAGATGCTATAACTGAAGGGACAAACTGGAGACATACTGCAAAGGAAGAAATCAACAAGACCTGATAATGTGAGATAAAGAGGGTAAAGAAGAGTGGGAGACTGCAAGCTGACCAAAAGTCCTTGCAGTTTAAGGCTTAAGCCAAAAGGGCTAAGCTCTTCCCCACAACCTCTGATTGCTTAACTAAGTTGGTAAAGACAATTTACATGCTCTTCCCCACACCTCCATGTTGGCTGTGATGCTGATGGTTTCTAATCTTCCGATCCCTCACGTCCCTCAAAGAGACTGGAGGCAGTTTCCTTTTCCCCTTGGTTTTGTGAAGTTAAGTTGTTATGCATGGTGAGGGTTTCTCTGCACTTGAGAGACTTCTTGGTTTGCCTTGGAAATGTGACTTTGTATCAGAGATCTCTTTGTTTTGCAATGGCTTTGCTCTCTGCACTATAAATAAAATGTTTTGGGGGTGCAGGCTCACTCTTGCAGACCATCAGTCTTGGCAATGAGACCTCCTGACCCCATCCTTTTTTTCCTTTGTGGTTATTTTCTAATCCTCCACCGTTTCCACTTGAGACCTACAAAATTCCCAGTCGCGCTAGCTGGCTCACGACAGAAGACAGACAGGAATGGAAAAACTGGTACTGCCATTACCGAAAGGAGCAACATGAATGGGTTGCCCAAGCACCGGGACATTAAACAGGCAGGACAAGCACTTAGTGGGGAGGCTGTGGGTTGTAATGACCCAGGAAAGAGCCAGCAAACTGGGTACCTTTATGGTTCCTCACAAACCTCCTGTGGCTCCATGAATCAGTGTGCATGAGGAGCTCAGTGTCAAACATGCGTGTGTGACGAAAGGACATCCAAACAGAAGCACCTGTGTTACTCTAGCCCACACTGATTTCTCTCTATGGCAACCTTCTCTAACACCTAAGTCTAATATAAAATTTGGCATTTAATCATGTTTCCTGTGAATCTGTCACTTTTCCAATAAGAAAAGTTTCTGCTAACTCCTTATGTACTTGGATACATATTGCTTAAAAATTTTAAGAATAAATTATTTCTATTCTGAAGTATTCGTTGCATAATTAGGTCATATAGAGAAAAACATTACACTAAAAATGTAACAAAAATGAAGACTTGAGGAATCATATACTGAAGCATCTTCTGATTTCTTTTGGGATTGTTATTAAAAGGGATAACTCTTAAAATATGGGCCAACTGCCGCTACATATTATCAAGCCTTTACGTATTACTTTTTAATTACAGTATTAATTCATTTATCACATGTATGAAGTTTTAACTTCCCAAATCCCAATTTAAAATGGCTAATTGATCATGTGCTTTTAGCTCTACTCATTCCCAATACTTCAAAATTCCAATAAAGCGATTTCTAGAAAAGGCAGAAAACTGCAAGAAGAAACAAAATGAGAGAGAAGACAAGAACGGAAAATGAAGTTTTGAAGCAGAAGGGGGGGTGTGAACGGACTTAGCACAGCCATGAGACAGCAGTGGAGAAAGGTGAAAACCAACCCACTGGAACATCCCCAAGTGGCCGAAGAAGCGACAGCATCAGGGACCTCTGCTTGTCAGTCTAAAGGTAAAGCTATCAGGAAGTGGTGAAAAATGTAGAATTTAGAATACAGATTCTAAATAAAAATGTAGAGTCACTTTAGCACCCATGCTTTTCCTCCCCTGCCACACCCAGCCTCAATTTCTTCAGCTTTGTATGGCCTGGCAACTGCCCTACCCCACCCTGAATAAAACCAGAGGGTTCTTCTGCAGGAAGTCACGGAGGATGTCTGGAACAGAAGACCCAGATGTAACAGAAGGTGGGGCTGTAATAGTAAAAACAGGAGAATTACAAAATTCTACATGCTGAATGTTGAGAGTTCACTGGACTCTCTTCCCATCCGGGCTCCCAGAGGCAGCAGCCAGGACTAGCACTGCGCACTGGCAGAGGCCTTTCTGGGAGATGACACAGTGGAGGGGAAAAACAAAGAGGCCAGACTATACAGGGAAGCCCACAGCTGACAAGCCCCCACTGCACACCCAGAGCCCAGTCAGCTCCATGGGTGCCCTTGTTCCTGTTCGCTCTCTCCCTGAACACACACACACACACACACACACACACACATATATTTACATGTATATATACACCTGTCTATCTAACAAGCTATCAAAATGAAATACAATGAAGAGTTGAAAAATAGAGAAAATCTCCCAGAAAGCAAAATGAAAAGACAAAAAGATATAAAATGGGGAGGTGAAGGGAATAGAAAAATGAACTGATATGTGGAGAAAGTCCAACATTTACATAATCATTAAAGAGAATAGAGAAAATAGAAGGGAAGAGGTAATTCAAGACAGCCAGAACTGAAGACAGAGAAGACATACAGAAAGTCCACACAATGGAAGAAAATAAACCTATGCATGTATCACTGTGAAGGTTCAAATTACCAAAGAAAACAGTATCCCGCAAGTTTCCAAAGAAAAGGGACGAAGGTAGTATAAAAAGCATCTAAACTGTAGATCATAAAAAATTTCTCATTTCTGGAAATTCAGAGAGAGCAAAGCAATGCCTCTAGTGTTCTGAAGGTAAAATAGTTTCTAAATTTGAATTTTAAACCCAGACAAACCATAAATCTTGTGTGATAGAAAAACTGAATCATCTTCAAACATGGAAATCCACCTGTCCAGGACCCTCCTCTCTATGTGCGCTCAGACTCATCATCAGACCGTGGGTAATCTTTGCATGTTCTTCTTTGTCCTGTGTTTCCCTTCACCCCACCTCATAGGAAACCTGCCCCTTGAAACAGCCCTCAGTCAGGTAACAGGAACATTCTCTTCTAATAGGGCAGCAACTGGATTCGTCTAGCAAATCCCACTAAGCATAGCAGAATGGCAATGCATTACATTATTGAATAGATGTTATTGAAATTCATCGAAAGGATTCCATAAGAAAGACCAGAACGACCATGATGTCCTTGAAATTCAGTTTCAAGTCTCTGAAAAACTACTTGTCATGACCTAAAACTAATAAACTTACACAAGTCAAAACAAAATTACTCGCCTGATCAGGCGGTGGCGCAGTGGATAGAGTGTCAGACTGGGACACGGAGGACCCAGGTTCGAGACCCCCAGGTCACCAGCTTGAGCGCGGGCTCATCTGGCTTGAGCAAAAAAAAGCTCACCAGCTTGGACCCAAGGTTGCTGGCTTGAGCAAGGGGTTACTCGGTCTGCTGAAGGCCCGCGGTCAAGGCACATATGAGAAAGCAATCAATGAACAACTAAGGTGTCACAATGAAAAACTGATGATTGATGCTTCTCATCTCTCTCCGTTCCCATCTGTCTGTTCCTATCTATCCCTCTCTCTGACTCTTTGTCTCTGTAAAAAAAAAAAAAAATTACTCATCAAATTAAAAAATGTTTATCAAAAATATAACAGGCAGCAACATAGAAATGATACACTTTTTAAATCAACATGTACAAGCACACTGCTCTCTAAACTTAGAAACTTGGGCAAATCAAAAAATGTTTTTACACCAGAATACCAATAATGCATTAGTAAAATAAATCAGTCATAACCTTATATGAATTGTGTTAATTATGACAATATTAAGCTAATGGTCAGCCAAGGTATCAAAAAATATTTGTTTTATAGAATATATATTTATATATAGGTACCCAGACACAGAGTATAACTTTAAATGTATTTTAAGAAAAATAAAACTCATAGTCTTCTTCAGCTTTTCTCTGAAGATGAAAGACTACAGAAGAAAATTAGAGGATATATATAAATTACTAATATAAAAAAGTTACTTATAATCAATGTCTAATAATTCAAGTTAAACAGCTGCTGAGCACTGTTAAAAACACAATTCCTTGCCCTGGCCGGTTGGCTCAGCGGTAGAGCGTCGACCTGGCGTGCGGGGAACCCGGGTTCGATTCCAGGCCAGGGCACATAGGAGAAGCACCCATTTGCTTCTCCACCCCCACCCCTCCTTCCTGTCTATCTCTCTCTTCCCCTTCCGCAGCCAAGGCTCCATTGGAGCAAAGATGGCCCGGGCGCTGGGGATGGCTCCTTGGCCTCTGCCCTGGGCGCTAGAGTGTCTCTGGTGGCGGCAGAGCGATGCCCCAGAGGGGCAGAGCATCGCCCCCTGGTGGGCAGAGCGTCGCCCCTAGTGGGCGTGCCGGTGGATCCCGGTCGGGCGCATGCGGGAGTCTGTCTGACTGTCTTTCCCTGTTTCCAGCCTCAGAAAAAAAAAAAATTAAAAAAAAAAAACTCCACAATTCCTAACTCCACCATTTAATTTGTTCTTTCTACAGGTACAATTACACACTAATTCCAAACAGTGTATAGTTCTTGCGCAGCTGCTGTAAGAGAGTAGTACTATAGCAGTATCTTCCACAGTCAAAATAGAACTAAGTTGTCAGGTGGGGAAAACGTCCTGGGACAGCTCACTTGCTCTTCCATGCCCCTTCCTCCCTCTCTGTGATGTCTTGCTTCCCAGCTCTCCCTCCCGCTCCCTACTTTACCAAGTTTTCTGCCTATTTTAAGGGCTTTTCAAGTCAGAAAACCACTACCCATTTGTTTTCTGCTATCTTTCTATGGGTTCCCTTTTAAATCACAATTACTAAAACCTGGAAGGAAACATATAAGATACCTACCTATAGAGAAATTCATTTATTTTAAAACAAAACTCATAAATGGTACGCTGTTGTACATTTGCCTCAAAACTGTATCCAAATGACAGCATTCAGGTCACTACACAGATCGCAGTCTGTGAAAAACACGAAGGAAAAACATAAATCCTTTACAAAGACAAGAAACTGTGAACAGAGCATAACTACAGTGACACCAGGACAAATCTCTGGGCGTTTCATGGCACTTTTCACCGACCCACAATAAATTTTTATTTCCCCAAACCCAACTCAATTTATGACTGGAGAAATGTGAGGAATGGTGCACATTTTGAGTCAAAGTCTGCTTCTTTTTCTATTATTCTTATGTTTTATTTTTTTATTAATTGAATTTATTGGGATGACATTGGTTCGTAAAACCATACAGGTTTCAAGTGTACAACTTAATAAAATATCATCTGCACACTGCATGCTGTGCCCACTGACCCAAGGGAAGTCCCTTTCTGTCCCTATTCCTCCCCACCTTTGCCCACCGCCCCGTCCCCACCCCTCCTTCCCTTGGGTCAGCACCACACCGTTGTCTGTTTCTATGTGTTATGTTCGTTGCTAATCCCTCTTCTTTCATCCAGTCCGCTCACGTCCTCCTCTCTGACGGCTGCCAGTCTGTTCCATGTGTCCATTCCTCAGGTCCTACTTAGGTTGTCAGTTTATTTTTGTTCATTAAAGCTGTTCAAAATCTAGAAATATAGCTAAGCCTGATAATTCTTTTTTCTGAGCACCATTTTAACAATCACTTTAGTTTCTGTATGCTTTTTCTAGAAAAAGAATTGTGGTAAAATATACATAACACAAAATTTACCAACTTAACCAGTTTTCACACCTTGTGCAACTAATCTCCAGAACTCTTATCTTGCAAAACTGAAACTCAATATCCATTGAACAAATATCTCCATTCTCTTCTACCCAGGGAATCATGCAGTATGTGTCTTTTTGTGACTGACTTAATTCAATTAACATAATGTCCTGAAGGTTTATCCATGTTGTAACATTTGTCAAAATTCCCTTCTTTATCATCGCTAAATAACATTCCACTGTGTACACACACACACACCACATTTTGTTTATCCGCACATCCACCGATTGACATTTGGAATGTTTCCTCTATTTGGCTATTGTGAATAATAATGCTGTAAACATGGGTGTACAAATATCTTTTTGAAACCCTGCTTTCAATTCTTTTGGGTCTATACCCCAAAAATGGGATTACTGGATCATACAATAAATCTATTTTTAATTGTTTGAGGAACCGCTATTCTGTTTTCCACAGTGGCTACATTCCACATTCTCACCATCAGTGAATAAGGACTCTAATTTATCTACATCATTACCAACACATAATCTCTTACCTTGTTGCTAACAGCCATTCAAGCAGGTATCTCATTATGGTTTTGATGATTAGCAATGTTGCTCGCTATTCATGTACCAGTTGGCCATCTTTACGTATCATTCGGGAAAATGTCTATTCAGCTCCTCTGCCCATTTTGTAATCAAATTGTTTGGGGTTTTTCTATTGAGTTGTGTGAGTTCTCTATATATTTTGTATATTAACCCCTTACCAGATATATGATTTGTAAATATTTTCCCCCATTCAGTAGGATGCTTTTTCATTTTGTTGATGATTCCTTTGTTGTATAAAAGCTGTTTGGTTTATGTCTTACTTGTTCATTTTTGCTTTTGGTTTCAAGTCCAAAAAATTACAGTCAAGGCTGTTAAGGAGTTACTATGTTTTCTTCTAAGAATTTTGTGGGCCTGACCTGTGGTGGCGCAGTGGATAAAGCATCAACCTGGAAACACTGAGGTTGCCGGTTCAAAACCCTGGCTTGCCTGTTCAAGGCACATATGGGAGTTGATGCTTCCTGCTCCGCCTCCTTCTCTCTCTCTCTCTCTCTCTCTCTCCCTCCCTCCTCTCTAAAATGAATAAATAAATAAAAAAAATTAAAAAAAAAGAATTTTGTGGTTTCAGGTCCCTTTTTTTTTAAATTTTATTTATTGGTTTTACAGATGGGGGGGTGAGAACTACCAACTCATAGCTGCTTCACTTTAGTTGTTCACTGATTGCTTGTCATATGTGCCTTGACCAGGCAAGTCCAAGGTTTGGAACCAGGGACCTCAGCGTTCCAGGTCAATGCTCTCTACCCACTATGCCACCACAGGTCAGGCTGGTTTCTGATCTTAACATTCAAGTCTTTAATCCATTGTGAGTTGACTTTTGTGTATATAACTACTTTTCAAATGAAGTTTATTGAATGCCTTCTGCATTTACTTTTAATTCTTAAATTTAATGAGATAGCTATTATGAGGCAGGAACTACCATTCCGTTCAGAGAAGTGAAGTCACTTGTGTAAGGTCAAAAAATTGATAACTGGAAGGGCTAAAATTTCAACCCTATTGTTTTTTCACAATAAACCTTAATCGTAAATTACGATAGAAGAAATTTACTGATGTCCTACTATGTCTTAGGTGCTTTCCTATGCCTTACCTTACTGGTCACACTATGGACTGGATGTTATTAGCCCTTTTACAAGTGAGCAAAATGAAGCTCTGAAAGTTTAAGAAACTTGCCCAATAATAAGTGACAATTCAAAACAAGCCCACTATCTTCCCACTGTTCCACACTGCCTCGGGCAAAAAGCAAAGAAAGCTGATACTAATCAGAAAAATAAATATATAACTGCAGTTTTATAGCTTTATGAGCCACAAATAGAAATATGGGAAGATAGAGATTATAAAAGAATGTTACACTCTGAATATGAGAAACAATTGAATCAGTTGGTCTTAATTTATTGCTATTTTTCCTACAGAACTCTATTAAATGGACATTAAGCACTTAGATCTAGGTGTTTTGCTTAATGAATATATAGGGAGGTAAAAGTAGGTTCACAGTTGTGAGTACGCACTTTATTCTTGCATTATTGTTTAATTACTGTATTGTTTTCCATATGAACAGCTGTATACCTACTTTTGTCCCGTCCTGCATGTTAATTCAGCAATAGACATGGAACTTCCTTCTGAAAATGTTCAATTCTTTCCACACTATGTTTGCAAATAATGTGTATATATCTATTTTAAAATCTTTAAAAACTGCTCTGAATTGTTTTTTTTAATGCTTCGGTTTTGTATTTACAGAGGTAGCATTTTTCCATTTCCTTTAGGTTAGTTGTATGATTTAAAACAGTTTTCTTCTAAAGCACACAAAGATATCTGTTCAATTTACCGGGTTCATAAAAAGTTTATTATTCTACTAAATCATTAACATTCATTCATTTTATAAACACACTGAGCACCAACGAGGTGCCAGAAATAGCCCTCAGTGCTGGGCTGCAGTATGAACTTTTGAATGTGTTTTCATGAAAAACGAAAGAAACTGTGAAAACCACCTGTGAGGGTGAATCAACTATAAAGTATTCTCACTAACTTAAAATTCTTAAAAAATGAATTTTTTAACTTAACAGTTTTTTAATTTAACATTTTTTTTTTCTTAAGTTGGAAACGGGGAGGCAGTCAGACAGACTCCCGCATGCACCCGACCGGGATCCACCCGGCATGCCCACCAGGGGGTGATGCTCTGCCCATTTTGGGGCGTCGCTTTGCCGCAATCAGAGCCATTCTAGTGCCTGAGGCAGAGGCCACAGAGCCATCCTCAGCGCCCGGGCAAACTTTGCTCCAGTGGAACCTTGGCTGCAGGAGGGAAGAGAGAGACAGAGAGGAAGGAGAGGGGGAGAGGTGGAGAAGCAGACAGGCGCTTCTCCTGTGTGCCCTGGCCAGGAATTGAACCCGGGACTCCCGCACGCCAGGCCAACGCTCTACCACTGAGCCAACCGGCCAGGGCTAATTTAACAATTTTTAATTTAACAATTATTTTACAAAAATATAGCATCTATACTAAGTATGACATCTGCAAGCTCTTCTCTTTAAAATGAAGGTTTAAACCTTCTACTCAGTAAGAATTTATTCACATATCATATAATTATTTCACCACCACCTATAATGAGTTTTTTTGTTTGTTTGTTTTGGGGGTTTTTTTGTGTTTTTTTTTTGCATTTTTCTGAAGGTAGAAACAGGGAGAGACAGTCAGACAGACTCTCGCATGCGCCCAACCGGGATCCACCCGGCACGCCCACCAGGGGCGACGCTCTGCCCACCAGGGGGCGATGCTCTGCCCATCCTGGGCGTCGCCATGTTGCGACCCTCCTGGGTGTCGCCATGTTGCGACCAGAGCCACTCTAGCGCCTGGGGCAGAGGCCACAGAGCCATCCCCAGCGCCCGGGCCATCTTTGCTCCAATGGAGGCTTGGCTGCGGGAGGGGAAGAGAGAGACAGAGAGGAAGGCGCGGCGGAGGGGTGGAGAAGCAAATGGGCGCTTCTCCTATGTGCCCTGGCCGGGAATCGAACCCGGGTCCTCCGCACGCTAGGCCGACGCTCTACCGCTGAGCCAACCAGCCAGGGCCTATAATGAGTTTTTTATTTGAGATTATTCTCATTATTTATAATCAACATCATCCTAGCCAATGTAAATGAGGTAAGAAAAAGAAATAAGAATAGTTTTTTAAAAAAAGAAGTAAAATTACCTGTATTCAGAAACAATATAATTATTTATGAAGAAAGTGTGAAGGAATCTATAAAAGTTACTAGAACTAGTATATGTTACATGTTTATTTAACAATATCACTGACTACAAGGCTAATATACAAAAATCAATTATATTTCTTATGTTAGTAATAATATACAGTTCGAGATTTGTTGTTAACTTGGTTTGGATCACTGTTACCCTGACTTGTTTAAGTACATAGACGATGTCAGTGGGTAGTTCCAGCCCCAACTGCCATACAACCCAAGGCTCCTGGGCCACAGCAGGAGCAAATGAATTCATATCAGTCAGACTGAGACAGAGCTGTACCAGACTGTGCATCTGTAAATGAGGGGGTCCAAGTTCTAGAGCTCAAGCTGATGGCATCAAGCACAGCCAAACAGTTCTAGACTGGGTGCGTCCACAGGAGTTTGGTTTCACAGCACGTGAACTGGAATGACCAACCCTGCGCGAGTCAGATAGATAGGTGCAGGCAGCCAGACACAGCGAGTCAGATAGCTACTTGATTCAGGAGGATCATATGATTGTTTTTCCACGTTGCAGTGGGCAAAGATAATTAACTGCCCTTCCCCCTTCCTTAACCTCTGGAGTCTAAAGTTTTCCCTCCTGAGGTGCCAGGACTGCTGCCTCACAAAATCAGTGCGTTCCATTCCAGGAGTCACACCTTCACCTTTTTCCTAATCAACCTCTCCAGGATGTTCTCCTGTACTCCCAAACATCTTGTAATTAGCCTCGTTATTGTTCTTTGACCTATGCATTATTCAGATGTGTTCTTTTGTTTCCAAATATGTGAAGATTTATCCAAATACCATTCTGTGATTTTATTCTATTTTAATTCTCTTGTGTTCAGAGAATACACTTGACATGATTTCAATTATTTAAATGCAGCAGGCAGAATATACTCCCCTACAAAGATGTCCACCATGTCCTAATTCCCAGAACCTGTGTATATGTCACACCGTTGGCAGCCAAGAAGAATTAAGATCCAGATGGAATGAAGTTTGTTTACCAGCTGACCTTGAGATAGGAGGTGGATGATCCTGGATTACCCAGGTGGGCTTGACATGGTCACCAGGGTCCTTTTAAATGGAAGAGGGAGCCTGACCAGGCAGTGGCACAGTGGATAGAGCGTCAGACTGGGATGCAGAGGACCCAGGTTCAAGACCCCGAGGTCGCCAGCTTGAGCGTGGGCTCATCTGGTTTGAGCAAAAGCCCACCAGCTTGAACCCAAGGTCGCTGGCTCCAGCAAGGGGGCTACTCGGTCTGCTGAAGGCTCGCGGTCAAGGCACATATGAGAAAGCAATCAATGAACAACTAAGGTGTTGCAACGCGCAATGAAAAACTAATGATTGATGCTTCTCATCTCTCTCCGTTCCTGTCTGTCTGTCCTTGTCTATCTCTCTCTCTGACTCACTCTCTGTCTCTGTAAAAAATAAAAAATAAATATAAATAAATAAATAAATAAATAAATGGAAGAGGGAGGGGAAAGGGAAGGAACCAATGAGATGGAGGTGTGAGAAAAACTCAGCCAGACACTGCTGCCATTGTGGGCAGCCTCTAGAAACCAGGAAAGGTAAGGAAATGAATTCTCTCCTAGAACCTCCAGAAGGAACATGGCCTTACAAACATGTTAATTTTAACTCAGTGAGACCCATTCTGAACTTAGACCTCCAGAACTAGAAGGCAATAAATTTGTGTTGAGTTAAGCCACTATATGTTTTTGGTAATTGGTTACAGCAGCCAAAACTAAGACATTACATATATTGTTATTTAATTATTACCTACAAAATGGTCTGTCTTGGGAAATAAACTTGAAAAGAATGTGTATTCTGCTGTTGTTGGATTGAATGCTCTGCAATAGCAATTAGATCAGGTTGGTTAACAGTGATATTCAAATTTTAAAACCCTTAATGATTTTCTGTGTACTTGCTCTAACAGTTATTGGAAAAGAGGTGTTAGAATTTCCAAACACAACTATAAATGTGGCCATTCCTTCATTCGGATTAGTTTTTATTTCATATATTCTAAAGCTGTTATTAGCTGCATACACAGGTCTTTGTGCTGAATTGACCACTATATCGTAATAATGTCCCTTTTTACCCCTGTAATAGTCCTTATTCTGAAGTCTATTTTGTCTGGTATTAATATAACAACTCTAGTTTTCTTTTGATTAATATCTGCATGGTATATTTTACTATTCTTTTATATTTTAAAAAAATCTGTATCTTTATGTTTAAAGCAGGTTGCTCATAGACAGCAAATAGTTATATGCTTAGTCACCTGTCTAGCAATTCATTCAAAAGGGAGTATTTCCTGCAAATCAAAACTGCAATGAGATACCACCTCACACCTGTTAGATTAGCTATTATTAACAAGACAGTTAATAGCAAATGTTGGAGAGGCTGTGGAGAAAAAGGAACCCTTATCCACTGTTGGTGGGAATGTAAAGTAGTACAACCATTATGGAAGAAAGTATGGTGGTTCCTCAAAAAACTGAAAATAGGCCCTGGCCGGTTGGCTCAGCGGTAGAGCGTCGGCCTAGCGTGCGGAGGACCCGGGTTCGATTCCCGGCCAGGGCACACAGGAGAAGCGCTCATTTGCTTCTCCACCCCTCCGCCGCGCATTCCTCTCTGTCTCTCCCTCCCCCTCCCGCAGCCGAGGCTCCATTGGAGCAAAGATGGCCCGGGCGCTGGGGATGGCTCTGTGGCCTCTGCCTCAGGCGCTAGAGTGGCTCTGGTCGCGACATGGCGACGCCCAGGATGGGCAGAGCATCGCCCCCTGGTGGGCAGAGCGTCGCCCCTGGTGGGCGTGCCGGGTGGATCCCAGTCGGGTGCATGCGGGAGTCTGTCTGACTGTCTCTCCCTGTTTCCAGCTTCAGAAAAATGAAAAACAAACAAACAAACAAAAAAACTGAAAATAGAACTACCTTATGATCCAGCAATCCCTCTACTGGGTATATACCCCAAAAACTCAGAAACATTGATTCGTAAAGACACATGCAGCCCCATGTTCACTGCAGCATTGTTCACAGTGACCAGGACATGGAAACAACCAAAAAGCCCGTCAATAGATGACTAGATAAAGAAGATGTGGCACATATACACTATGGAATACTACTCAGCCATAAGAAATGATGACATCGGATCATTTATAGCAAAATGGTGGGATCTTGATAACATTATACGGAGTGAAATAAGTAAATCAGAAAAAACCAGGAACTGCATTATTCCATACGTAGATGGGACATAAAAGTGAGATCAAGAGACATTGATAAGAGTGTGGTGGTTACGGGGGGGAGGGGGGAGAGGGAGAGGGAAGGGGGGAGGGGGAGGGGCACAAAGAGAACTAGATAAAAGGTGACAGAGGACAATCTGACTTTAGGTGATGGGTATGCAACATAATTGAACGACAAGATAACCTAGACATGTTATCTTTGAATATATGTATCTTGATTTACTGATGTCACCCCATTAAAAAAATAAATTAATTAATTAAAAAAGGGAGTATTTCCATTATAATGTGATTATCAGTATAATTAAGGGTTAAATCTACCGTCTTGCTATTTGTTTTATATTAATCTCATCTGTTCTTTGTTACTCTACCCCCTCCTTTTTTTCTAGCCTTCTTTAGAATTAAATACATCTAGGAGTCAATTTAATCTCTCTGCTTCTACATATCTCTACCCCTTTTCTAAGGGATCGCTGTCATGTACTGTCTCTGTTACTTCATCAAGGCCAATGTTACTTCATCATTTGTCTAAATACTTATTTGTAACAAATTAATTTTAAAGGAACATACTATAATTAATGTCTACTTGAGGGAAAAGTTATAATTGGAAGGATATATATTAGAGTAACTTTTCCCTCAGTGGCTAAAAACATAAAAAAGGTAAAAAGACAATCTTCTGACTGACTGTGTAACATTAAAGTTATTGTAGTCTTCAGTCCTATACTTATATTTAAATACTGTGGAAACTACAGAGTAAGAGAAATGACAAAGGAGATTTGCCCACTTATTCATTCATTAATAAACACTTACTGCATATCTGATTATACAGTGGGTCCGTAAAGTCATGGTGCACTTTTGACCGGTCACAGAAAAGCAACAAAAGATGATAGACATGTGAAATCTGCACCAAATAAAAGGAAAACTCGCCCAGTTTCATACCTATTCAGTGCAGTTCGATGTGGGCTCACACACAGATTTTTTAGGGCTCCTTAGGTAGCTATCTCGTATAACCTCTACAGACTCGTCACTGACTGATGGCCTACCAGAATGGGGTTTCTCCACCAAACTGCCGGTTTCCTTCCTTATTCCACCGAGTAATGTTATTCCTATGTGGTGGCGCTTCGTTATAAACGTGCCGATATTCACGTTGCACTTTGGTCACGGATTCTAATTTAGCGAGCCACAGAACACACTGAACTTTCCTCTGTACCGTCCACATCTCGACTGGCATGGCCGTGGGCTGCTCTGCTGTATACATGGTGTTACGTCATCATCTGCACATGAGCACATGCTGCCACATCATCCTACAGAAACTGGGAGGGTTTTCCTTTTATTTGGTGCAGATTTCACATTTCTATCGTCTTTTGTTGCTTTCCTGTGACCGGTCAAAAGTGCACCATGACTTTACAGACACACTGTATGTAGGGCAATGTTGTAGGCACTAAGGTTGATAAAAATGTGAAAGATCCTTGTCCTTACTGCTCTTAAAAGAAACTTAAAAGTCTAATAGATAAGATAAAAATATAGATATCACTCATACAACATCAGTATGGAGTAAATATATTTGGGAATATACTTTTTAAGAGTTACAATTCATAGAAGAAAGACATAAATCAGACTGTACACTTCAAATATGCCTGAATTTTCCAAGAACTGAATTTTTAAAAAGCCATTATTTCAATTTAAAAACTCTGCTGCCTACACTAGTCTCAAAAAAGAAAAAACAAACAAACATAGGACTATATTTCAGAGTGTTATATCCTGGCATTGTTTCTTTTTTTTTTTAATGCTGATTCTACTTCACATTTTTTTCCCCAAAACAGTCCTTTGCAGCCTCACAAGGGACTGTGTCTGCTACCAAACTTCCAGCTTCGATCATTTCTTTCAACGTATCGAGATGTGTGTCTGCCGCATCACGGCAGTTCACTGCTTCTACTTTGAGAACTGTCAGAGCTTTTGATTGTCACAAACTCCAACTCACAGCCGCTGTGCTTTCCCCGTTTATCAAGGTATCTCGAAGTGGTTCCCACGGAGCCGTGGCCATCCTGGGCACTCATGGGGGCAAGACGGCCATTAGTTGGTGGGGAGGGTTGATGAAGGGGGTAATTCTTGAAACTATTTTGTTCACATACATTTTACATATATGAAATATAATATTATGATTTATAAATAGTATTATATTCCCAAAAGTCCCATATACCCTATAGATAGTGTTTGTTGGTCAGTATATGTTGGTCAGCTATTATCCAGTTAATGATCCAGCATGTCTCAGCTAAAATTTTTAACATTTTATCATATAATTTTACATTAATATAATCTAAATTTGCATTTTTTCTTATGTTGCATCATATGTCCAATTCATAAAATGGATCAGTAATTCAAAATGGATGGATGCTAGATTTAAAAGTAGGGATTAAAAATAGCAACATAAAGAACCATGAACAAAAAGAGTAAACAGAAATCTTGGGTGAATATACAATATACATTTATGGGATTAAATGTTATTTTATACTAACAAAGAACAAACATTTGAAAACATTCTCTGGGCTAATAAAGCAGAATTTGACCACTAACATCTGTTTCCCAAATTTGCTATATTCCTCCTTTATACTCAGAACTTACACACTTATAAAGTCCTTCTCATTTTGCCAGATTAAATCTGCATGTTTAATCTACTAGTTTGGGAGGGAATCTAATCATTAACTATCTCTCTACAGCCTACACAGGATATTGTTAACTGTAATATTTTATTCTAAGAATATATTGGTTGTATAAAATATAACCATAGAGTTCATTTAATATCTGTTCAAAATGAAAAGAAAATAGGCAATGTTCGACTGTGTTAAAGCTTAACTATATTAATACACATTTTTTAGGTAACTGCATCTTATTATGTTTACATAAAGTCAACCTTAGTATCAATTTTTTAAAATAGTAAAACTCTTTTAGATGAATGAGGCTATTGTGACTAACTTCCTGAAAAAATCCTGGTAGTTTTAAATATTTACACCTAAGCTACAAACACACAAGCACTCTTATATACAACACTGAAGAGCAGATGGGATCATTTCCTAGGATGTGGTAGCAAAGAAAAAAAGAACAGATTGTACTTATTCTGTCTGAACAGCAATCAGATGAACAGAAAAGAACTTCTAAGAGATACCTGTGAATAAACAATTCAAAAACTTTGTTAAATCGCTTTATGGTGCAAACATTTATAAACACATAAAGTGAACATACGTAAAAATGTCTATGCTGTCCTTTATATTAAATGTTTACATAAATATGAGTAACTTCTATCACTATGCAAAAATTTTCATTAAGCTTTGGTTACCAGTTTCTATACTGGCTCCACCTTCATCGCTTTGGTGTTTGGTTCTCTGTGGGGCCGCTGCTTCTACCTGGAATGCCCAGGCTGCTCCTCTCCTGTCCCGCCCACTTCTTAAAACTGGGTGTAACACCAACACCACTTTTCTTCCTTTGTAGAATCCTTGAGAAAATAGGGTGGGTTTTGGGGGGGCATTTCTCATTCTCTTTTTCTTTCCCTTTTTTTGTTTGCTTCGCTTCCAGAACTTCTTTTAAGCCTTTGTGGGCCCATCCCCTACCTCTGGTGGCTCCAGGAAGGCTGGATTAACCACCTCCCAAACTTAGTGAGGTCCTTGGGCCAGGGCCTGGCAGCACTGTCCCACCTCCCTGCCCAGGCCGTCCATGTCAGGCAGCACCAGGTGAGACAGTGCTGTGGACTGGGATGCACCGGAACTGCCTGCATTCTCCAATTGCAAAATAACCCAAGCTTGCATTTGTATAACTCTTTTTTTTTTTTTTCATTTTTCCGAAGCTGGAAACGGGGAGGCAGTCAGACAGACTCCTGCATATGCCTGACCAGGATCCACCCGGCATGCCCACCAGGGGGCAATGCTCTGCCCCTCTGGGGCGTCGCTCTGTTGCATCCAGAGCCATTCTAGCACCTGAGGCAGAGGCCACAGAGCCATCCTCAGCACCCGGGCCAACTTTGCTCCAATGGAGCCTCGGCTGTGGGAGGGGAAGAGACAGAGAGGAAGGAGAGGGGGAGGGGTGGAGAAGCAGATGGGCGCTTCTCCTGTGTGCCCTGGCCAGGAATCGAACCCGGGACTCCTGCACGCCAGGCCGACGCTCTACCGCTGAGCCAACCGGCCAGGGCCTGTATAACTCTTTTTTTTTTTTTTTTTCATCTTTTCTGAAGCTGGAAACAGGGAGAGACAGTCAGACAGACTTCCGCATGCGCCCGACCGGGATCCACCCGGCATGCCCACCAGGGGGCGACGCTCTGCCCACCAGGGGGCGATGCTCTGCCCATCCTGGGCGTCGCCATGTTGCGACCCTCCTGGGTGTTGCCATATTGCGACCAGAGCCACTCTAGCGCCTGGGGCAGAGGCCACAGAGCCATCCCCAGCGCCCGGGCCATCTTTTGCTCCAATGGAGCCTTGGCTGCGGGAGGGGAAGAGAGAGACAGAGAGGAAGGCGCGGCGGAGGGGTGGAGAAGCAAATGGGCGCTTCTCCTATGTGCCCTGGCCGGGAATCGAACCCGGGTCCTCCGCACGCTAGGCCGATGCTCTACCGCTGAGCCAACCGGCCAGGGCCGCCTGTATAACTCTTTATGATTTTTAATACTTCTTCATTTGAATCTCACAGCTGAATAAAATAGGAAGAGGGTGGCATGTCATATTTTACAAATGGAACAGAGTGGCAGTGACCCCAATTTCATACTGCTACTTACTTACTGGTTTCACTGCCCCTGTCCAGATCCCCTCCCCCACATTTAAGATGCAAATTCTTTGAAGCAAAAAATAAAAAATAAAAAAAGCACCAATCTTTTTGTTGTTCTTGGTTTCTCAAACACTTCTAAATGCTGACAATTAGCAGCATATTTACTAGAATGTCATCTTTAAACATCCTTATTTAAATTCATTATTTAAAAAAATTTTTTCATTATCTCAACAGTTATGTTTTTATAGGACCAGAATCCTGAAGTACTAAATAATTTAAGGTAAATTACTTGTATTACTCCAGTTAAAGCTAAAATTTCTAGGCTTTTTTTCCTAGACCAAAATTAAGAAGACAGTCTAATTAGGATAAACCCTCTAACACAAACCCTATCAAAGACCTAGAACTGATAGCATAAATTGTTACCCCAAAAACCTAGAACTGATATTCATTTTCACACTCTTCAGCTCATTTAAAAACAATTTCAACAAGCCCTATCTATGCTGGTCCTCAGGGATACTTAAAATCAAACAAACGAAGTCTGGGAGCTCTAGCAGGGAAACAAATATAAATCAACAATATAATTTGTAAGTGTAAAGAAAAGAGGACTATATAG
Organism: Saccopteryx bilineata; assembly: GCF_036850765.1. Lineage (NCBI taxonomy): Eukaryota > Metazoa > Chordata > Mammalia > Chiroptera > Emballonuridae > Saccopteryx > Saccopteryx bilineata. The sequence goes on along the minus strand of NC_089495.1, from coordinate 101,205,606 downwards.
AGTTCTGATGCCCACTAGAGGCACACAGCCCCTCTGAAAGGTATCAACATGGAGTATCCTTCTCTTAACAAATTAAACAGACTGCATTCTGGAGCCTGGTAAAATTATTTGAAAATAGTAATGTGACTCCTTGGAACAAGCTAGCATTATTTTTTTTTTTATTCATTTTAGAGAGGAGAGGGAGAGACAGAGAGAGGAGAGACAGAGAGAGAGAAGAGGGGGAGGAGCTGGAAGCGTAAACTCCCATATGTGCCTTGACCAGGCAAGCCCAGGGTTTTGAACCGGCGACCTCAGCACTTCCAGGTCGACGCTTTATCCCACTGCGCCACCACAGGTCAGGCCCAAGCCAGCATTATTTTATACACATAAATTCTACTAGAGGACTATTGAGATCCAGTTATTCATGGGGTTGCCGGGTGGATCCTGGTCAGGGCACATGCGGGGAGTCTGTCTCACTATCTCCCTTCCTCTCACTTAAAAAAAAAAAAGAGAGAGAGAGAGTGATGGGGTGGTGAACAAACAAGTCAATATACAGATGATGCATTATAGATTTGTACACCTGAAACCAATATAATTTTATTAACCAATGTCACCCTAATAAATTCAATGAAAATTATTTTAAATAAGTAAACTTTTGCTGTTAAACAGACAAAGAAAAATGATGGGGACACATTAGAAGAACACAGAAAATAGCTTAAAAGGGTGCCTACAGGGTGACTTAAGATAATTCAGGTATTGAAATACATAACAGTAATAGCATACAACCCACTGAGTAAAAAAGGAAGTCATAAGTCCACACTGATATACACAAAAATAAACTTAAAAATAAATGAAGAGAAGAGAAAGCATTTCCTTAATAGAATGGCAACTAATTAATAGAGGGTGGGGCAAAAGTAGGTTTAAGGTTGAGTACACGAAACACAAGTGTCTATTCTTGTATTATTATTTATTAATTATATTTTTTCCATATGAAAAACCTACTTTTGCCCCACCTTGTATAGAAAGAATGATGAAATTAGAAAATTCATTTAGCAAATACCATAGTCATTAGTCAAAAAAAGTTATCTCTAGCATTTTAATATATAGATGTATATATAAATGATACACTTTTCAAAAACAGAAATAGTTCATTTTTATTACATCAAACATTAATTACCAAATAATTTCACCAAAATATTGCCTGATTATGGGCTGATACAGGAAGTCAAAAATGCTAATTAAGAAATACCCAAGTTGTGAGGGAACTTAGAGGTCACATTCCAACCTCCTAGCCCAGAGGACAGGAACTCCTCTCACTCAGGTGCCCACACACCTGTATGGTAGAAACGCAGTGTCGCATAAGGTACATAGTAAATCTGGAACTGAAAAGTTCAGGGCCTTCTCTAATATTCTTACATTTAGTCTGAGAAACTCTAGTAATTATATAAAATGCACTATGTCAAAAAGCATAAAGAAAAAGAGCACCAATAGGTGAGGATAAAGAAATCTCAATTACAGTGTTAAGTAGAAATGAAAACCATGCCATGACTTAACTTCAAGGATAAGTAATTACTCAGGAGCCCAGATAGAAAAAGCAATGTGGGAAAACCAGGCTGTTCTCAGACTTTTCCCAAATGGAAAAGCAAGAAGAGAATAGAACAAAATGTGGAGGGAAGGAAAATGGGATTCAAGATTATATTCAGCCAAAGTGTTCACATAAAAAGACAATAGGCAGACATTCTAAACCTAAAAGAACTTAAAAAATACCCATGAGCCCTTCTTGAAAGTAATTGTAGATTTAAAATAACTATGGTAGCAGTAGCCTCCTGACTTCGGTTGGCACCTTAACACCTACAGTCCCATAGTAACCTTTAATTTTTACACCCTTAAATCGCTTAGAATTTTTAAAGAACCCAATCCCTGAATTAAAACCCTTTCTGCCTAAAATACTTAAAACGTTTTATTTCCTGCATTGAAACCTTGTTGATACAGTACTGTATTGCGTTTATTTTCATTCTTTAGGATTGCTGGTATCGTATTGATCTTTGCAAAAGTGATAGTAGTTTTAGTTCAAACAAATAAAAAAAAGCAAGCAAGCATGACAAGATGTTTATGCTGTTTAACTCTGCATGATGGGAATGTGAAAGGCTATTATTATCTTTCACTTTTGTATTCATTTTTCCAAAAGTATTTCTCTGTTAAATAAATAGTTCACTTTAGCTGCAGAAAAAGGATTAGGGGGAAGCAAGGCTGGAATCAGGAAAACCACTTAGAATGTTGATGCAATAATCCTAAACTACCCTAGCAGCCCATATTCTTACTAGATAGTTTTATCCCAATTCTATTTGATTGGAATAGAAGTAGATAACATTTAAATCTGTGAACGGACAGCAGTCCCTTTTATTTTCTTTAACCAGAACAGCAGATGAATGGCTTAAACCAAAAGTCAAACTAGTCTCCAATGTTTCTAAACCCTAACACTTCCATTTACAGATAAAAATTCAAAGACAGGGCCAAAGACAGTAAAAGTTTCCAATTTCAATTCGGTTTCAGAGAAACAATATTCAGAAACTTACATCTGTCATTTCTTACATGAATATAGTGATACTTTTATGTCTTGAGTAAACGACTTTATTCTTTTAGGACTGCAATACTAAGCCACTTGCTGCCAGTGATAATCTATAGTGAAGTTTCACACAAACTTTCAAAGGCCCTGACAAGAGACTTTCCCTAATGAGGTATTTCTACTGTGAACTTTTAAGTATTAATGAAATGGTGATCTAAACCACATCAGAAAAGAAAGTCTGTTACTTTTAGAAGTGTTCAGTTCATTCCATGGACAGAATAACGAAACATCTTCTAGTCTTTCTACACACTCTCCGCATTCCTGAGGGCCATGCTACAGAACTGATTCAATGGTCAAGGAGAAGAATGATCACAACTATAAGCAAATTAAAGGCACCAGGAACAATGTCTGAACTAAACTACCAAGAAAGAGTGATTAAACATTGTGTAAAAAGAGAATGTGGTAGACAATTCTATATTTTATAATGAAGAAAAAACTTCAGGGAATTTTGTTTTGAAAGAATAAAAGTCTCAACTACAAACCACCAAAACAAAACCCTACACGCACATATACAGAAAACATTCTAATAGCATATAACTTCTTTCTCAGTGCTACAGAAACTGGAACTACACCAAATTATTTTAATTAGCAGACCCTTGGATAAACTGTAGTGTCCTATCTGAATTAAACCAATATTCTACTGCGTATGTATTCTTGGAAACGAGCCCTAAACTATGATAAAATGATCAAACTCTCGGCATTATATGTTGAAATTCTATGGTCACAGGAAATAGAAGGAAAGTTAAAAGTCAACTGTAGAGAAACATAGTTAACCTAAATGTGAACAGCAGTGAGATTTCTAGAAAATGGGTAGTAAAAAGGTTATGTTTTCTTACAAAACACTTTACTGATATAAATATGTTGGAGGTTGATTTTTCTCTTTCTTCTATAGTTGGTCATCATCCAAGAGGCCGGTGCAGAAAGTTCCCATGACAGGCAATAGAAAATAAATTACTATGTTAGCACAGATTATACATCCAAATATACCACACATTAAATTCTTTTTTATAAGTAATAATTGTCTTAGTCTATTAGGGCTCCTGGAACCAAATATTTTAGACTGGGCGGCTTATAAACAACAGAAACTTATTTCTCACAGTTCCGGAGGCTGGGAAGTCTAAGATTAAGGTGCCGGCAGCTTCAGTGCCTGGTGAGGGCCAGCTTCCTGGTTCATAGATGCCTATCTTTTCACTGTGTCCTCTTGTAGCTGAAGGGACACAGGAACTCACTGGTGTCCCTCTTATAGGGGCACTAACCCCATTCATAATGGCTTTTACCCTCACAACTTAATCACCTCCCAAAGGCCTTATCTCCTAACATTATCATAAAAGGGGTTAGGTTTTAACATCAGAATTTGGAAGGAACAAGAACATTCAGTCTATAGCAATAACTCTTTTAGTCTGTAGGACAATAAAGAACTGAGCTGTTTCCTCTCCAACACAACAGTCTGTTACACAGGCTATAAACAACACGAATAACAATTATTATCAGTCAAGTAGGTTTTTTAACTTATCTTAAGTTAGTGTCTTGGAGGATTGAGATGGGTTTGTTTTTTTTTTTAAGCATAGACTAGATGTTGAGAAATTTATTTATAAAATCCATTTGTACAAATACTGTCCAATATTTACAAACACCACCTGCAATTTCTAGAAAAAGCTCATAAGAGGATTATATGCAATGATCCAAAATAGAAAGTGGAATCGCACTGAAAGAGGACTCACATCAAAAGGAAAAAGCTATTATTGTATGTGATTGAAAGCTCACTGTATTATATGCTGTTTAAAATTGTTCAGGAGATTTAAAGCTTTCAAGAATACAAATAGGAAGGTTTAATCAAGAGCACAGAAAATAAGGATGGAAATAGCTAACGCTGGTGGACATTAGTTTGACAATGTGTTTGTAAACTGTAGGCAGCAGTTTGAGAATAGGAAAAAGAGGAAGCTGCTGAGACAAGTAGCAGGTGCTTAGCTGATCAGCACAAAGACAGACAAGCATCCATCATCCTTTACTGCATGAGGCCTAAGACAGTCCCCACCTTCACCCTCCTTAAATTTCAGCTGGAGGCTCCAGCAATCCATAGACATTAATAAATGACATTTAAGTAGTCTGAATGAGGAGGTAGAAGCACTGGAGACTAGCTAACAAACCTTCCAGGGGCTAAAAACTTCAGAGGCACTTCTGAAGATGTGCAAATGAAAGGAAGAGAATGACAGTACTTTATTTATAAATTAACAACAGTGCAAAAATAATGACGGTGGAAGTTTAGCTAAATCTTTACTGCACTTTTACACTCAGATATCATATTCATTGATGTCCTTAGCCCCAAGAGACACACTTTCACGATTGAGTAAATATTTTAGTTATAAAGTTCTTTTGTTTTAGAACAGTGAGAAGCCAGTGCAGCAGCATGGCCACCAAAAATCTGTCAGCCTGAAAATTAATATTCTAAATGTAGAGTCAAGTTGGAGGGATTATTATGTTTTGAAACACCACTAGTAAATTTAAATGTGAACTTAAACTGAAGAAATATGACCTAAGCAAAAAAAAGGTAGGAAAAACAGAAAGCAAGATTGAAACTCACTTTTTCTTTTTCTTTCTTCTTCTTTTCCAAGTGAGAGGAGGGGAGATAGAGAGACAGACTCCGTCATGTGCCCTGACAGAGATCTACAGGGCAACCCCATCTGGGGCCAATGTTCTGCCCATGTGAGGCCATGCTCACAACTAAGCTATTTTTAGTGCCTGAGGCAGAGGCTCCATTGAACCATCCTCAGCACCTGGGGCTGATGCGCTTAAACCAATTTAGCCATGGCTGCAGGTAAGGGAGAGAAAGAGAGAGAGAGAGAGAGAGAGAGAAGGAGAGGGGATGGGGAGTGGTGGAGAAGTAGATGGTCACTTCTCCTTTGTGCCCTGACTAGGAGTCAAACCCAGGACATCTACTCTACCACTGAACCAACTGGCAAGGGCCCACTTTTTCATATCTCATCTCATTTAATCCTCATAACAATGCAAGAAGGTGTGTGTAATTATCTCAATTTTAAAATTAGGAATCTGAGGCTTGACTGTATTAACTAACTCAACTGATACACCAAATAAATATAGATATTAAGAGGTAGAAGGGCCTAATATGCCTTAAAAACTCCACTTGATCTATTATCTCGCATTGCTGCTCCAATGCTCAAATTCCACGAACTACTAATACCAAGAGCAGCATATATTCTCAAATATTCAATTCTATTTTTCCAAAAATCGTTCTGTTAAATCAAATCATGCATTTATTAGAAGTTTTGAGTTATTATTCAACATTACAAAGCCACAACAGACAGTGAACAGCTAAAATATAGGAGGTGTGTTCTCTTAATTTTTGTAATGCCAGCACATAAACAGTACTTATGTTCTTGATGTTAGAGGATAAGTGGATGGATGGACACTGCACAGTAACCTGTTTGGAAACATTATCTGAGATAAGAGATATGCCAATGTATTATAGCCCATATGCCAAGACAGGGCAAAAAACTATTTTGTCCTTCCATAAGGTAGATGGTTTCAATGTCACCTTAAAAGTTATTTTATATGGCACTGATGAATGAAAAGTTTACAAGTATTCAGTTTGTTTACTTTATTCAAAGGAGAAAGGGGAGAAGATAAAATTCAGTGCTTTTAACAACATATTTTTGAGGGAGATACCTGAGCTTTTATTCTTGGGATACAGATTTGGAAAATGTGGTGACTTTACAGAAGACATGAAAAAAATCATATTCTAAAGAATTACTTAAAATGCCTAAATTATCTTTTAAAAATACACATAATCTCAGTAATAATTCTCTATGTCCAAATGCAAAAAAAAAAAAAGCACCCTTTAACTGTTAGTTTTCTCATATGTACTTTAAAACTACAATAAGTACAATGAAAAGAAAATTCTTTAATCACAAACACACTTTTTTTCTTTTTTTGGTATTTTTCTGAAGTGAGAAGCAGGGAGGCAGAAGAGACTTCCACATGCTGCTAACCAGGATCCACCCAGCATGCTCACTAGGGGGCGATGCTCTGCCCATCTGGGGCGTTGTTTTGCTGCACCTGGAGCCATTCTAGCGCCTGAGGCAGAGGCCATGGAGCCATCCTCAGGGCCTGGGCCTCCTTTGCTCCAATGGCGCCTTGGCTGCGGGAAGGGAAGAGAGAGATAGAGAGAAAGGAGAGAGGGAAGGATGGGAAAGCAGATAGACGCTTCTCCTGTGTGTCCTCACAGGGAATCAAACTCGGGACTTCCACATGCCGGGCCAATGCTCTACCACTGAGCCAACCAGCCAGGGCCTCAAAAACACACTTTTGATCATAATAAGAACGTAGAAAGAACTTAGTAATAGTCTTTCCTGTTGTAGGCAGTTTAACAAATGGTCATTTCTTCTATAAGAACCCCTGAAAAAAGTTCCATGAATTCAGTGTACTAAAAGAAAGTGTTTTAAAGTAAGGGTAACAAGACATACACAGCAGACAAATAGAAGAAAAGCCATTGTGCAATTCAATCTTGCTAGAATGCCATTCTTCCTTGGTGTCTTTTTTATTTTTATTTATTTGTTTATTTTTTTATTTTTCTGAAGTGAGAAGCAGGGAGGCAGAACAGACTCCTGCATGCACCTGACCAGGATCCACCCAGCATGCTCACTAGTGGGTGATGCTCTGCCCATCTGGGGCATTGCTCCATTGCAACTGGAGCCATTCTAGCACCTGAGGCGGAGGCCATGGAGCCATCCTCAGCGTCCAGGCCACCTTTGCTCCAATGGAGCCTTGGCTTCAGGAGAGAAAGAGAGAGATAGAGAGAAAGGAGAGGGGGAAGGGGGAAGAAGCAGACAGGCGCTTCTCCTGTGTGCCCTGGCCGGGTATCGAACCCAGGACATCCACAAGCACGGCCAACACTCTACCACTGAGCAACCAGCCAGGGTGGTGCCTAACTATTATTACTCATTCAAGATTCAGCTCAATAAGGTCTCCTCTGGAACCCTTCCACATCTGCCAAAAAGTGCCCTCTATATTTGCCTCCATTAGCATGTGCATACAGTACCTTATATATTTATACACATAACTATCTCCCTGCTACAAAAATGAACTGCATTATACTAATTTTATATCCACCCTGGTCGGTTGGCTCAATGGATAGAGTGTGTCCTGGTATATGGACATCTCGGATTCGATTCCTGGTCAGGGCACAGAAGAGAAGCGATCATCTGCTTCTCTCCCCCTTTCTTTGCCTCTTCTCACCCTCTTCTCCTGCCATACCCAGTGGCTTGACTGGTTCAAGCCTTGGCCCCTGGCAGTGAGGATAGCTTGCCTGGTCCAAGCTCATCAGCCTTAAATGCGAAAAATAGCTCAGTTGATTGGAGCATCTGCCCCAGACTCATGTTGCCAGGTGGATCCTGGTTGGTGCACATGTGAGAGTCTGTCTCAATATCTCCCCTCCTCTGACTTAAAAAAAAAATGGGGGGTAGTAATACATAGGCTGCATGTCCAGCTATAAAATATTGAGAGTATCTATCAGGCTGTATACTAGTCTAAAACTGAGTTACTCTTACTACAGCACACAGATATCAAAGAGAACGGTGAATATTACCACAACAACTACAATATATAAAAGAATTTCTCAAAACTAGAATTGTTCCCTTATTCAATCAACAAATACTTTTTTTTTAACATCTCCAGGTTATTTTGACATTTAATTATGTTGCATACCCATCACTCAAAGTTAAATTGTCTTCCGTCACCTTCTATCTGGTTTTCTTTTCAGAAAAAACTAAGAACTGCATGATTTCATACATAGGTGGGACATAAAAATGAGACTCAGGGACATGGACAAGAGTGTGGTAGTTACGGGGGGGGGAGGAGAGGGAGGGAGAGGGGGGAGTGGAGGGGCACAAAGAAAACAAATACTTTTCAAGCGAGTACTATGGGGCAGGCAGTACTCTAGTCACTGGAGATAGAGCAGGGAACAAAACAGACAAATATCCCTATCCCCAAGGAGTTTCTCTTCTAGTGCTAGAAGATGGACAATGGAGAAAACAAATAAATATACTATAAAGATGTTAGATAGTGATCAGGGGACAAGTAAGAAGGAAAGGAAACTGGAGTCTGCCAGGCTCTGGATGGGAAGCACAGCTCTGGCCAGCACTGCTGGGGCAGGTCTCACTGAGAAGACAGCATCTGAGGGGGGGAGGGAGCGAGGGAGGGGGGAGGGGGGAGCAAGGGGGGAGGAGGAAGGAGGGAGGGGAGGGGGGAGGGAGGGGGGAGAGGGAAGGAGGGAGGGGGGAGCAAGGGGGGAGGGGGAAGGAGGGAGGGAGGCAATCTTAGTTGAAGATACTTTTTCCTTTGTTTAAAAACCCATTGGTTAAAACATGATATTCTGTATTCTGTAAGTTGTTGATTATAAAAGACAAAAACAAACAAAAACTCCTGGCCCTGGCTGGTTGGCTCAGCAGTAGAGCGTCAGCCTGGCGTGCGGGGGACCCGGGTTTGATTCCCGGCCAGGGCACATAGGAGAAGCGCCCATTTGCTTCTCCACCCCCCCTCCTTCCTCTCTGTCTCTCTCTTCCCCTCCCGCAGCCAAGGCTCCATTGGAGCAAAGATGGCCCAGGCGCTGGGGATGGCTCCTTGGCCTCTGCCCCAGGCGCTAGAGTGGCTCTGGTCTCGGCAGAGCGACGCCCCGGAGGGGCAGAGCATCGCCCCCTGGTGGGCAGAGCATCGCCCCTGGTGGGCGTGCCAGGTGGATCCCGGTCGGGCGCATGCGGGAGTCTGTCTGACTGTCTCTCCCCATTTCCAGCTTCAGAAAAATACAAAAAAAAACCAAACCTCCAAAAGACATTGCCCTGTCTAGGCTTTCCAGTAAATTTAGAAACTTTAAAACAACTAATGGCAGTGGGTAAATCTATATATTTTTTGCAAGGTAAGCATTTTTTTCTTGATTATTATATGTCTGTTTTAAATGTTTTTATTATAAGCATCAAACTTTGCTATGGCAAGTTTGATTTAAAGTTAATATTAATCTAATAACTGTACCCTATTAAATACCAATTATGTTCTAGACACTGTTTTAAATACTTGTATTATCCCATTTGTAGCCTCACAACAACTCTCTGTAGTAGGTACTATTATTATTTGAATTTTACAGGTGAGACTGACTTAAGAGATCAAGTCACTTTCCCAAAGTCACTTACAGACAGTAAGTAGGATAACTGGGACTTATGACCATACCTTTCTCAAAAAATAAAGTCCAGAGTCTTAACCACAAAACTCTACTGCCTCAAATAAAAGAGTAGTTATGTTACATAGCGTTTCAATGCATCTGCTTATTAGCTGTTCAAATACAAACTTAGTAAGGAAAGAGACCTCATAACACAAGTTTTCTTGCAATTCAAACATTAAGCAATATGAACTCCCAAAAGCAAAATAAAGCCCTGATTTTTAGGAATCTATTACATAAACATAGCCCGAAAAGGCTCATTATGATAGGGAAAATAATATAAAATGTAACTGATAAAAACAAAAGTAAACCTCATCCTTCTTTTTTTCTTTAATTTTTAAAAAATGTTTATTGATTATTTTTAGAGAGGAAGGTGGGGGGGAGGGAGAGAGAGAGAGAGAGAGAGAGCGAGGAAGAGAGAGGTACATCACTCCATTCCTGCATGTGCCCTAGCCAGGGATCGAACCAGCAACCTCTGTGCTTTGGGACGATGCTCTAACCAACCACCCAACCAACCAATCTATCCTTACAGGCCTCATCCTTATGTCTCTAAGAACATTTCTAGTCTTGGAATTGTTCCTTTTAAATGAAACAAATAGAGTAGTGAGAAATATATTACTAATTGATAGATTATTGTAGCAATACCTAGTTAATAGTAATAATTAATAATTAAACCCAAAGATTAAGAATTAATGTAAAGTGTTGGTGTCAGCACACACAATGATATCTGTCAATTCAAGCTTTCATGAACTTTCTGGGATAAAAGTCATTTTATACAACATGAAAAGATTACAACAAATATGTGTTTAGTGTAGAGAAAAATGAGTCATCTTACTGAAATGAGTAATTCTGTATTCTAGTGTTAAAATCCTTGAGTATGTTGAAAATTGAAACATTAAACTAGTTTCTATTCTGACAGAACAGATTTTTTTTTTTTTTGGTATACTGTTCAGATTTGACCAGTTCTGAAGTTTTGGGTTTCAACTCAAATATTGTCTCTGCTTTGATGAAATGACTTAAAAGTCTCAGTGGCAGTATAATATAGTGGCAAAGTGGGTGGACTCTGAAAATGACTAAGAAGTCTCTGATAACTCTTTCATCCTGAAACAAAAATAAGAAACTCAAACAGTTAAAATGTTGAATAAATGTTTTCTTGTAAAATCATTTTCTAAAATAGGTTCCATAAAACATTTTAATTTTCCTTGAAAAGTATAGATATTGATATTTTCCCATAAAACAGTTTAATATACAGTTGATTCTTCTTATTTGGATAATTAAATGAATAGCCAAAGCAATCTTGAGAAAGAAGAACAAAGCTGGAAGCCTTATACTCCCTAATTTCAAACTATATCAAAAAGCAATAGTAATCAAACAATATTGTATGGGCATAAAAAGAGACACGTGGATCAGAATAGAGAGCCCAGAAATAAACCCAAGCATATATGGTCAATTACTTTATAACAAAAGAGCCATGAATATACAATGAGGAAAAGACACTCTCATCAATAAATAGTGTGGGGAAAACTAAACAGCTGCATACAAAAAAATAAAACTGGACCACTATCTTGCACCATACATAAAATTAACTAAAAATGGATTAAAGACTTGAACTCCAGACCTGAATCATAAAAATTCTAGAAGAAAATATAGATGGTAAGTTTTTTAACATTGCTCTTGGCAATAATTATTTTGGCTGTGACATCAAAAAACAAAGGCAACAAAAGCAACAACTAAACAAGTAAGACTACATCAAACTAAAAAGTTTCTGAACAGCAAAGGAAACCAGTAACAAAATAAAAATGAAGCTTCCAGAATGAGTAAAAACACTTATAAATGATACAGCTGATATAGTGCGAATATAAAAAAATAATAAAGAACTCACACTAACTCAATAGCAATAAAAACTAAATAATAATCTGATTTAAAGTGGATAGAAGCACTAAATAGACATTTTTCTAAAGAAGGCATAAAAAGAAGAAAGATGGTGATAGAGTAGGTGGATGTTCCAACTGCCACCTCCCAGGACCAAATTGGATTACAACTTAATTTAAGAACAACCATCTTGAAAAACCAACTTTGGACTAAACTAAGAGGGGTCTATAACCAAGGATCACCGAAGAAGCCACACCGAGACTGGTTGGAAGGGCGGAGACATGGAAAGGGCTGTCTGTCACCCAGGAGCAAGTGGCGGCCCAGAGGGACTCTTACGGCAGGGTGGGTTGCCCTGAGAGGTATGGGTGCTCAGCCTCAGGCCTGGAGCCACAGCCTAGAGCCCCAGAGCCTAGAAGAGGTGCCCAGAGAGCATTTAGCTATGAAAAGAGCCGAGTTTCCGTCTGCAATAGAGACAGAGCTCTCAGATGCAGACTCCATTTTAAAGGGCCCACACAGAAAACCTCATTCACAGCCACTTACCCAGGGCTCTGGCAGGATATAGCTGAGAGGACTGAAGTTTCAGGAAAAGAGTATAAAGTTGGAGGCCCAGAGAGAGACACTGTGGGGGACAGCCACCAGAACCCCTGTGCTGAATCATTTTCCAGTACTATAGTACTGGAAAATCCCCTTTAGTGGCATCAGCCTGGGGGAAAGTAGTTGCTCTGCCCTTGGGAGTCTCTCCTACCCCAGTCATGGCAATGGGTCATTCTGAGAGGCCAGGAAGCAGGCGCCTCGTCAGTGACTCAGTATTCTGGTGTTGAGACCCAAGCTCCTGCCCACACTCTCCTGAGTCCAAGACTGGTGCTTCCACCTCACAAGACACTCAGCTGAAACTGTGGAGGGATCAGGTTGACCAGCACTGCAAAAGTAGGCGGTTTTTATAAAAAGGTTCGCCATCATGGCTCTAGACCAGGGGTCCCCAAACTTTTTACCCAGGGGGCCAGTTCACTGTCCCTCAGACCACTGGAGGGCCAGACTATAAAAAAACTATGAACAAATCCCTATGCACACTGCACATATTTTATTTTAAAGTAAAAAAAAAAAAAACAGGAACAAATACAATATTTAAAATAAAGAACAAGTAAATTTAAATCAACAAACTGACCAGTATTTCAATGGGAACTATGCTCCTCTCACTGACCACCAATGAAAGAGGTGCTCCTTCCGGAAGTGCGGTGAGGGCCGGATAAATGGCCTCAGGGGGCCACATGCGGCCTGCGGGCCGTAATTTGGGGACCCCTGCTCTAGACCGTAGCAGAGGTTTTTCTAGCAGCTGAGCCCAACAAGCAGCCAGCAAACAGGCTGCAGGTGGCAAGAATCAGGGAAACTTGGCCATTTGAGCGGACTTTCCCCCAGGAACAGAGTAGGTAAAAGCCAGCCTAGGAGTGCAACTTGGTATTTCCATGTACACCTGGACCCAGCAAGAGGCAGCCACAAACTCTGAATTGCTTGGAGCTCCAAGAAGGTTGTGGAGGGCTAGTCACAGGCAGTGTCTCCCACTGGCCTGCACTGGATTCATGCTTGTGAGGGCCAGGGTGGCACATCCAGTGGACAGCTGTGGAAAGTATCACTTAGAACCTAACAACCCTTGCTAGAAGGGTATCCTAAGGAAAAGCTCTGCACACCCCAGCTGAGGCAAGTTCCACTCTCTGTGATCAGCACCAGCACAGCGGCTCATGTGCATTGGATAGGGTGGAGCTTCAGTCAGCCGGCCTGGGCACTGGGTATTCTGTCCTGCTAGGCTAGATTCCACAGGGGGAAGGGAGAGAGGCTTAGAGCATGGACATTTAGAGTGTGGGTCCCTGTGAGTCTATTGTTGGATCTGGTCAAGGGGCTTAGCCACTTTCTGGAGGGGCACAGGACTCTCTCAGTCTTCCTCCCTGAGACTGGGGTCTCAACAGCTGAAAGAACTCCTGCAGAGGGGACTATCAGTCACACTTGGTCTGAACCTGCGGCTCACCTTGTTGGGGAAAAATAAAATTTGAGTATCCAGCAGTGGCTGAGGGATCAAAAATACCCAGACACAGAAAATGCAGACACAAACAGCAAAAAGTGCAGTAGCTGCAGACTGGTAGCCTACAGCAGGTTACAAACAATAGCTGATGCCAACCCAAGAAGAACTAGAGCCAACACTACTGGTAGTGGGTGGCAGAGAGCATCAACCCTAAACTCAACTACCTACACAAGCAGCACACCCAAATGTGGAGTCTAGCAGGCACCAGACACTGTGGAGAATAAATATACCCAACAGGACAGACATTGCACAGTGTCTAATACACGTAATCAAGGTTGACCCTTAGAGACAGCCAGCCTGAAGAGATACCCATACCTACAAAAGAACCAACTGCATCTAATACTCACATACAACAAGAGGGAAAATAGTACCCTCAAGAAGTATTCATAGAACAAGGAAAACAAGTGGCCTGGAGAACAGTACCACCGAGCCCATCTTCTTCATAAAGAACACACAAAAATTTCAAAGTCAGACAGCGCTACCTAATACACAGACATAATGGGCAGACAGAGAAATGCCACCCAAGTGAATCAACAAGAGAAATCCCAAGAAAAAGAACTGAATGAGATGGAAGTAATGAAAATATCAGATGCAGAGTTCAAAACAATGACTTTTAGGATGCTCAAGGATTTTATACCAACAATGTATGGACATGAGCACCTAAATAAAGAGATAGAAAGCATCAAAAAAGAAAATTAAAATCATAAAAAAGAACCAGTCAGAAATAACAAATACATTATCAGAAATAAAGACTGCACTAGAAGGAATTAATAGGAGGCTGGATGAAGCAGAGTATCGAATCAGCAATTTACAGAACAAAATAAACAAAAGCACGAAAGCAGAGCAGCAAAAAAGAAAAAAGGCTCAAAAAGTCTGAGGAAACTCTAAGAGACCTCTGTGACAACATGGAGAGAAACAACATCCACATTGTAGGCATTCCTGAAGAAGAGAACAAACAAGGGACAGAGAACCTGTTTGAAGAAGTCATACCTGAAAACTTCCCTAAACTGATGAAGGAAAAAGTCACACAAATTCAAGAAACACAGAGAGTACCATTAAAAAGGAACCCAAGAGCCCTGGCTGGTTGGCTCAGTGGTAGAGCGTTGGCCTGGCATACAGGAGTCCCAGGTTCTATTCCCAGCCAGGGCACACAGGAGAAGCGCCCATCTACTTCTTCACCCCTCCCCCTCTCCTTCCTCTCTGTCTCTCTCTTCCCCTCCCACAGCCAAGGCTCCACTGGAACAAAGTTGGCCTGGGCACTGAGGATGGTTCCATGGCTTCTGCCTCAGGTGCTAGAATGGCCCTGGTTGCAACAGAGCAACGCCCAGATGAGCAGAGCATTGCCCCCTGGTGGGCATGCCGGGTGGATCCCGGTCGGGTGCATGCGGGAGTCTGTCTGACTGCCTCCCCGTTTCCAACTTCAGAAAAAAACAAACAAAAAAAAGGAACCCAAGGAGGCCTAGAGCAAAACACATCATAATTAAAGTGTCAAAGTTAAGAGACAAAGAAAGAATACTAAAAGATGCAAGAGAAAAGCAGTTAATTACCTACAGAGGAGCCCCCATAAGAATGACATCCAACTTCTCAGCAGAAACACTTGAGGCCAGATGGGACTGGCAAGAAATACTCAAAATGATGCAAAGCAAGAACCTACAACCAAGACTTCTTTACCCAGCAAGGCTATCATTTAAAATTGAAGGAGAAATAAAAAGCTTCCCAGACAAAAAAACAACAAAACCTCAAGGAATTCAATACAACCAAACCAGTACTGCAAGAAATGTTAAGGGGCCTGCTATAAAAAGAGCAAAGGAAAAAAATCGAGAAAAAAGAGGATTGTACATTTAAAGAATAAAATGGCAAAAAACAACTACATATCAATAATAACCTTAAATGTAAATGGATTAAATGATCCAATCAAAAGACGTAGGGTAGCTGCGTGGATAAGAAAACAGGACCCATATATATGCTGTCTGCAAGAGATCCACCTCAGAACAAAAAATACACATAGACTAAAAATGAAGGGATGGAAAAAAGTATTTCATGCAAATGGAAATGAAAAAAAAAAGCTTGGGTAGCAATACTTACATCTGACAAAAGAGACTTTAAAACAACGGCTATAGTAAGGGATAAGGAAAGTCACTACGTAATGATAAAGGGAGCAATCCAACAGGATGATATAACCATTTTAAACACATATTATCTATGTGCATAATAAAAAAGCACCTCAATATATAAAGCAGATTCTGATGGACATAAAGGGTGAGATTGACAGAAATACTATAATTGTAGAGGATTTTAATACCCCACTAACATCAATGGGTGGATCCTCCAGACAGAAAATTAACAAAGAAACAGTGGCCTTAAATGACACACTAGATTAACTGGATTTAATAGATAACTTCAGAACCTTTCACCCTAAAACAGCAGAATACATTCTTTCAAGTGCTCATGGTACATTCTCTAGGATAGACCACATGTTAGGACACAAAACAAGTCCCAATAAATTTAAAAAGATTGAAATCATATCAAGCATCTTTTCTGATTATAATGTCATGAAACTAGAAATAAACTACAATAGAAAAACTGAAAAACATTCAAACACTTGGAGGCTAAATAGCATGTTATTAAATAATGAATGGGTTAACAATGAGATCAAGGAAGGAATCAAAAAATTCCTTGAAACAAATGAAAATGAACATACAACAACTCAAAATTTATGGAACAGCCTGACCAGGCAGTGGCGCAGTGCATAGAGCATTGGAATGGGATGCGGAAGACCCAGGTTCAAGACCCCGAGGTTGCCAGCTTGAGCACGGGCTCATCTGGTTTGAGCAAAAGCTCACCAGCTTGGACCCAAGGTCTCTGGCTTGAGCAAGGGGTTACTCGGTCTGCTGAAGGCCCACGGTCAAGGCACATATAAGAAAGCAATCAATGAACAACTAAGGTGTTGCAACGAAAAACTGATGATTGATGCTTCCCATCTCTCTCCATTCCTGTCTGTCTGTCCCTGTCTATCCCTCTCTCTGACTCTCTGTTTCTGAAAAAAAAAAAAAAAAAAAAAAAGATTAAAAAAAATTTATGGAGCACAGCAAAGCAGTCCTGAGAGGGAAGTTCATAGCATTACAGACATACTTTAAGAAACAAGAAAAAGCTCAAATAAACAACTTAAGCCTGCATCTAAAAGATGCAGACTAGAAAAAGACCAACAAGTAAAGCCCAGAGGAAGTAGAAGGAAAGAAATAATAAACATCAGAGCAGAAATAAATGACAGAGGCTAAAAAAAATACAGAAAATCAATGAAACCAAGAGCTGTTTTCTTGAAAAGATAAAGAAGATCGATGAACCTTTAACCAGACTCATCAAGAAAAAAAGAGGACTCAAATAAAATTAGAAATGAAAGTGGAGAAGTAACAACTGATGCCACAGAAATACAAAGAATTGTCAGAAAATACTATGAGGATCTATATGCCAAAAAATTGGACAATCTAGGTGAAATGGATAAATTCCTAGAAACATATAATCTTCCAAAACTCAATGTGGGCCCTGGCCGGCTGGCTCAGTGGTAGAGCGTCGGCCTGGCATGCAGGGGACCCGGGTTTGATTCCCGGCCAGGGCACATAGGAGAAGCGCCCATTTGCTTCTCCACCCCCCCTCCTTCCTCTCTGTCTCTCTCTTCCCCTCCCGCAGCCAAGGCTCCATTGGAGCAAGGATGGCCCGGGCGCTGGGGATGGCTCCTTGGCCTCTGCCCCAGGCGCTAGAGTGGCTCTGGTCGCGGCAGAGCGACACCCCGGAGGGGCAGAGCATCCTCCCCTGGAGGGCAGAGCGTCGCCCCTGGTGGGCGTGCCGGGTGGATCCCGGTCGGGCGCATGCGGGAGTCTGTCTGACTGTCTTTCCCCGTTTCCAGCTTCAGAAAAGAAAAAGAAAAAAGAAAAAAGAAAAAAAAAAACTCAATGTGGAAGAATCAGAAAACCTAAAGAGACCGATTACAACCGAAATTGAAACAGTTATCAAAAATCTCCCAGCAAACCAAAGTCCTGGGCCTGATGGCTTCACAAGCGAATTTTACCAAATATTCAAAGAAGGACTAACTCCTATCCTTCTCAAGCTATTTCAAAAAATTCAAGAGGAAGGAAGACTTCCAAGCTCCTTTTATGAGGCGAGCATTATCCTCATTCCAAAACCAGGTAAAGACACTACAAAGAAGGAAAACTATAGGCCAATATCCCTGATGAACTTAGATGCTAATATTCTCAACAAAATATTAGCAAACCTGATCCAGCAATATATGAAAAAAATTATACATCATGATCAAGTGGGATTTATTCTGTGGAGGCAAAGCTGTTATAATATTCGCAAATCAATAAATGTGATTCATCACATAAACAAAAGGATAAAAATCACATGATAATATCAATAGATGCGGAAAAAGCATTTGATAAAATCCAGCACCCATTCATGATCAAAAAACTCTCAGCAAAGTGGGAATACAGGGAACATAACTCAACATCATAAAGGCCATCTATGACAAACCCACAGCCAACATCATACTCAATGGGCAAAAATTAAAAGCAATTCCCTTAAGATCAGGAACAAGGCAGGGGTGCCCCTTTCACCACTCTTATTTAACATAGTTCTGAAAGTCCTAGCTACAGCAACCAGACAAGAAGAAAAAATAAAAGGCATCCAAATCGAAAAAGAAGAAGTAAAACTATCATTATTTGCTGATGACATGATACTGTACATAGAAAACCCTATAAAGTTTCAGTAAAAAAACTACTAGACCTGATAAATGAATTCAGCAAGGTGGCAGGATATAAAATTAATATTCAGAAATCAGTGGCATTTGTATACACCAACAATAAACTGCTTGAAACAAAAATTAAGGAAACAATCCCCTTCACTATTGCAACAAAAAAAAATAAAGTACCTAGGAGTAAACTCAACCAAGGAGGTTAAAGACTTGTACTTGGAGAATTATAAAACATTGATAAAAGAAATCAAGGAAGATACAAACAAGTGGAAGCATATACTGTGTTCATGGATAGGAAGAATAAATGTCATTAAAATGTCTATATTACCCAAAGCAATCTATAAATTCAATGCAATTCCTATTAAAATTCTAATGGTGTACTTCAAAGATATAGGACAAATATTCCAAAAATTTATATGGAACCAAAAAAAAAAAATACGAATAGCTGCAGCAATCTTGAAAATGAAGAATAAAGTGGGAGATGTCACAGTTTCTGATATCAAGTTATACTACATGGCCACTGTACTCAGAACAGCTTGGTACTGGCATAAGAACAGGCATACAGATCAATGGAACAGAACAGAGAACCCAGAAATAATCCCATGCCTTTATGGTCAATTGATATTTGACAAAGGAGGTAAGAGCATACAATGGAATAAAGATAATCTCTTTTAAATGGTGTTGGGAAAATTGGACAGCTATAAGCAAAAAAATGAAACTAGACCATTAACTTACACCATTCACAAAAATAAACTCTAAACTCAAAATGGATAAAAGACTTAAAAGTAAGTCGTGAAATATAAACATCTTGGAAGAAAACATGGGCAGTAAATTCTCCGATATCTCTTGTAGCAATATTTTTGCTGATTTATCTCCACAGGCAAGTGAAATAAAGGACAGGATGAACAAATGGGACTATATCAAACTAAAAAGCTTTTGCACAGCAAAAGACACCATGAACAAAATAAAAAGACAAACCACACACTGGGAGAACATATTTGCCAATACATCTGATAAGGGGTTAATAACCAAAATTTATAAAGAACTTGTAAAACTCAACACCAGGAAGGTAAACAATCCAATTAAAAAATGGACAAAAGAACTGAATAGACACTTCTCCAAAAAGGACATACAAATGGCCAATAGGCATATGAAAAAATGTTTAACATCATTAATCATCAGAGAAATGCAAATTAAAACCACAATGAGATACCACCTCACACCTGTCAGAATGGCGCTCATTAACAAAACATAATAAGTGCTGGTGAGGATGTGGAGAAAAGGGAACCCTCTTGCACTGCTGGTGGGAATGCAGACTTGTGCAGCCACTCTGTAAAACTGTATAAGGTTTCCTCAAAAAATTAAAAATGGAACTGCCTTTTGACCCAGCTATCCCACTTTTAGGAATATATCCTAAGAATACCAAATCACTGATTCAAAAGAAGATATGCACCCTTATATTTATTGCAGCATTGTTTACAATAGTAAAGATCTGGAAGCAGCCCAAGTGTCTGTCAGTGGATGAGTGGATTAAAAAGCTGTGGTACATATGCACAATGGAATACTATGCAGCGATGAAAAAGAAAGAAATCTTACCTTTTGTTATGACATGAATGGACCTGGAGATTGTTATATTGTACTAAGTGAAATAAGCCAGGCACAGAAAGAAAAATATCATATAATCTCACACATATGTGAAATCTAAAGAACAAAGTGAACTGAGAAACAGAATGGAGGCAGAGGCGGGGTCCACAGGGAGCAGAGGGACAACAGTCAGAGAGAAGGGGTTTAGGGGGTGGGATCAAAGAAGGTAAAGAGATTAATGAAACTATATACATAACACAGAGATACAGATAACAGGACAGCAAACCCTAGAGGGAAGAGGGAAAGGAGTTGGGGGGGCAAAGGAAGTATATAAAAGGACACAGTGGTGGGGGATAAGGTAGTTATATTCAGTGGGACACTTGAATCCATGTAAACACAAATTAAAAATTTTAAAAAAAGCATAAACATGGCCAACAGGTATATGAAAAGGTTCTCAACAGCACTGATCATCAGGGAAATGCAAATGAAAACGACAATGAGATATCACCTCACACCTGTTACAAAGGTAGTATCAAAAAAGACAAGAGCCTGACCAGGCGGTGGCGCAGTGGATAGAGTGTCAGACTGGGATGCAGAAGACCCAGGTTCGAGACCTCAAGGTCACCAGCTTGAGCGCTGGCTCATCTGGTTTGAGCAAAAGCTCACCTGCTTGGACCCAAGGTCACTGGCTCTAGCAAGGGGTTATTCGGTCTGCTGAAGGCCCGCGGTCACAGCACATATGAGAAAGCAATCAATGAACAACTAAGGTGTTGCAACGAAAAACTGATCATTGATGCTTCTCATCTGTCTCCATTCCTATCTGTCTATCCCTCTCTCTGACTCTCTGTCGCTGTAAAAAAAAAAAAAAAAAAAAGACAAGAAATCCCAAATGCAGAGGTTGCCAGTTCAAGCCCACACCAGGGCACACACCGAAACAGTTCAATGTTTCTGTCTCTCTCTTAAAAAAAAAAACACCAAGATGGCCCTGGCTCAGTGGTCAGTGGATAGAGCATCAGCCCGGCATGCAGTGTCCCAGTTTCAATCCCTGGTCAGGGCACACGTGAAAAACAACCATCTCTCCCCCTAACACTCCCCCTTTTCTCTTCCCCTCCCTCAGCCAGTGGCTTAATTGGTTTGAGCATGGCCCCAGGCACTGAGAGTAGCTCAGTTGATTTGAGCATTGGCCCCAGACAGGGTTTGCTGGGTGGATCCTGGTCAGGGAGCATGCAGGGGTCTGCCTATCTCCCCCTCTTTCACTTAAACAATAAATAAATAAAAACTAAATTTAAAGCTTTTATTACAAAGAAAACATGAAACCTATAAAATAAAGTTAAAATTAGAAATGAAAAGGAGGGTAAACACCCCTATTCCATAATACAATGAGAAACCACTATAGCTTTGTTATCTCCTTCCAAGGAGTTTGAAGTCTATACATAGTATTATAATCTCTTTCTTCTGCCCAATAGCAATACATTGTGATTGTCTTCCATGTCAACATGATGCAAACTCATTTACTTATTTTTTCATTTATCTACTCAGTGCCCACTGAATACCTTCTGCCTGCCAGGCACTGTGTACCTGATGGAAGAGTGATTCTTTTATATAGATATAGCACATGCATTTAACCAATACTTTATTATTGAGTATTTGCATCACAAACAAGGAAGGAAAATAATCTTCCTTAGCTAAATGTTCTAGTTGGGACAGTGCTTGCCTTGTAAATTGGTTCATAAGAAATTTCAAGTGGCAGGATTCAATAAGCTTTTTCATTCTGTTTATTTCTTTAGTGTCCCAGTTTAAATTTCCTTCCAACCCTGAAACTATGTAATTATTTATTCTACTACTTTTGTGACTCATTTACTATAAATTTGATCATTAACCCATCTGGAAATTATGTAATCTATAGTGTAAGGTAGGTATCCAATTTTTTTAACTAAATTGTGAGCCAGTTGCCTCAAGAGGAATTATTGAGAAATCCCTCTTTTCCCCACTGATCTGAAACATCTTCATTGTAAAATATATTCGTATATACTGTATTTTCCCATATATAAGATGCACCTTTTTTTGAAAAATTTGGGGTCTAAAAACTGGGTGCGTCTTATACAGTGGTTGTAGATTTTTTTTACTTGCATTTCCTGCTTTTTCATGCTTGTTTTTGTGCTCATTGTTGAAGACAGTGGTTCATCATCAGACACAGATGAGAACAAGCTAATGGATGGGAGTTTTGACAGTGATGAGGAGTTGTATGAATTTTATGATGAATAAAACTTGAATTCAATAATTTTGTGTAATATATTTTTTTCAAATTTCGGGCTCCAAAATTAAGGTGCATCTTCTATACGGAGAAATACAGTATTAATGAGCCAGTTTCTAGACTTTGTATTCTGTTTCATGGATCTTTTAGCTTATTCCCAATTCAAAGTCACCTTTTTTTTTTTTTTGTAGTTTTATGCTAAGTTTAATGATGTCTTGTTGGGTAAGGCCCTCTTTCTAACTCTTCCTTTTCAATATTTAACTATATATTACTTTATGATCTTGCAAATCACTTTAGTACATTAGCCAAAATTCCAATAGCAAATGTGTTCATAATTATGTGCAATTTACAGATAAGTTGGATAAAACTTTTAGCCTTCATTTTGTCCCTCAGCTAAGTTTCATAGTTTTCTTAATGTTTTCATAGTTTTCTTGACATTTTGCACATTTTTTTCATTTTTATCTCACTGAAGAATTCTTGTAATAATATTATTTGAGTGTATACTGGACCATTTCTATGAAGCTTGCTTTATAATTTGTTTTAATTGTGGTAAAACACACATAACATAAATTGAACCATCTTAACCATGTTTAACTGGCATTACGAACATTTACATGGCTGTGCAACCAGGTCCACTCTCCTTCCACAGACGCTGTTTTATCTTCAAAACTGAAACTCTGTACCCATTAAACACCAACTCCTCATTCCTCCTCCTTTCCCCAGTCCCTGGAAACCACAATTCCACTTTCTGTCTTTCTGAATTTGACTACTCTAGGTACCTCACATAAGTGGAATCACACAGTATTTGTCCTTTTGTGACTGGCTTATGTCACTTAGCATAAAGTTTTTCCAGATTCATCCATGTTGCAGCACATGTCAGAATTCCTGTTCTTTTTAAAGGTGACTAATATCCCACTGCGCACACGCACTTGTGTATATGTGTGTGTGTGTGTGTGTGTGTACCACAATTTTTTTTTCAATTCTTCAGTCAATAGACATTAAAGTTGTGTCTTCTTTTTGGCTCTAGTGAATAATGCTGCTATAGGAACAAGGGTAACTGCTTTATAATGTAAATATTTTATATATTATGTGCTAACATTGTACTTTAGATGGCTATATAAAGTGGGCATCATTTCCCAGGCTTTATCAGCCAATAGGTATACATGAGGTCACAATGACGATATAAACCCATACTTGACTGGTTCTCCTACTTGTTCACACAGGACCCTGGTCCTCCTCCTTCACCTAGTTTTTTCCCAGGAAATGTCTCAGGTAGCATGCGCACAGTCTGCCTAGACATGAAAGTCAAGCCCATGCCCCTTCCCCTGTTCATTCCAGCCCCTCAATCATACCACACACACTAGGGCCCTCAAGGTAAGACGATAAAGTGATTTTCCCCTGTCCCTTCATTATGTCCACTTTCCTGCTCCACACAAACGATGAGGAAGGAGCTGACCCCACTCTAGCTGATCTCAAGTGCTTCTTCTTGAAGAGAAGGGCAAAGCCCATGGCTACTCAGGCAGTAATAATTGAGAGTTGTGACACGGATGGATGATGACAAGGTAGTGTTAGTAGGGGAAGGTTGACTCTCCTTCAACAGTCTTCCCTTTTTACATGGAATCCTAACTAGATTTATGATAAAAATCGCCTTCCACTTTCCACCTACAAAGAAGTTTATAGTCAAACAAGGGAATTTTTTCACTGTGACCAAAGATTTCACTAGTACCTCAATCACTTAAAAAAAAGACGGCTTCTGGAAAAAGTGATATTCACTGCAAGATTCTGGAATATATTGCTAACAATTACCAGCATTTATTACCAAGCACTGAGCTAAGAATTTTATCTCTTTAATCCTCACAAGGGCCTTAAGACAGGTTAGCTGTGAGGAAACTAATGCTTAGACAGATTCTGTGACTTGATCAATAAGAGCTGGAACTGGGTCTCTTTAGTTACCTATGCACATTAGGGTTTCATTTGTATGTTTTAAAATTCCAAACCAGATCTAATCACTTCTTTGAAGAACTACTGATGGAGGGACACCAGCTATGCATACATGATCCAGAGATACCTCCCATGAATGTAATCTGTAAGGCATATTTAAAATAAAATTATATAGGTTCTTTCATTAATCCTTCATTTATATTATTTCTCCTTTTTGAATTGGAATGACTAGAGTTTACTTCTGTGCAATGATCTTCTCTTCCAGCCTTCCTTGGCTGCTGGTCCCATGCTCACTTCCTACGGTCTGTCTCAAGCACTCCTTCTCTGCCCAATGGAACAAGCACTCACTCTCTACCCAGTGTGAATTCTGGAACTTGTCTCTTTAACTTCTCCTCTGTATCCACCCTCAATCTCCCTGTCCCTTCTTGTTGGGCCGTACTTAATCAGACAAACCATGAGCCTGGTTTAACCCCGTTCTCCACTTGCTCCATGCCTTCGCCCACACAAGTCAACAAGTTCCCACTTCCAGCTTGTCAGTGCTTATCTCAAAGTCACGGTCACTCACCTCGAATATGCCCTAAATGCTACCTGGTAGCCACACTGTATTTCTCTATCTACTTTTCCACTCTCTTATTCAAGTATTTCATGCCTTGCCCTCTCTCCTCAGAGTTCTAATCCCTTCAATGATGATTCCCAGCTTCCTAGCTTCTCGTTCCGCCAACAGAGTGAAAATCAGGAAAGAGCTTCCCAAAGCACCTACCTAACCTGCATCCACTGCACATGACTAAGCCGCCCTGTTCCCAGAAGATCACATCATGCCTCACACATTTAAGAACATCATTCCGGTCATTTTCTTCTCTCTTTTCTGCATCATCTAATCTTCCTTCTCAACTGAATTACTCTACTCAGACCACATACACACCCCTTTCTCTGAAAAAAAAAAATCATTTCACCTAAAAAAATGCCCTCAATTGACCCCCAGAGTTCCCTCTCAAGCTATTGCTTCATTTTTTCCCTATCTTCTAAAGAGTTCTTTTAGATGCTGATTTTATTTTAAAGATCAAACTAGCTATGGAATAGCAACTGTATTCTTTTCATATTACTATAATAACTAGCTCCTATTAGTGCTAATTATGGGCCAGCTACAGTGCTAAAAATATATCTCACAGAAATCCCCATAACAACCTACCTGCCATCGCTGATCTCGGACCTTTCCCCACACCCTTCGCCCCACTCACATTGCTCTGCCCACTCTCACCATGTTCACATTTCTGCACTGTGTCAGATGTGCTTTCACCTCGGGGCCCTTGCACTGGCTTTTCCCTCTGCTTGTTCTGCTCACCCTCCAGAGGCCCTCACAGCTCTCCCTCCAAACAGAAGAGCTGCAGGTACACTGTGCCATCCCAGCAGTTGTCAAAGCGTCCCCAAGACGTCTCAGAAGTCCATGGCAGCCCTGTTTTCATAATATCCTAAAACATACACATCTTTTTAAATATTGGACAATGCATTCGTAAAACACTGCACACACATTTTTTAAAAGCCTGGCTGTAGAGCCGCTTTATTAGAGATAAGAGTATGAGAGCTGCCGAGAAACATCAGACGTGTCTCTCCATACTGTCTGAGAACAGACCACTCAGTCCCCTCGTACCAACTGCACCCGACAAATAAGTGAAAACAGCAGATAACCCGAAATTCTACCGCACTTTGAAAGTATTTCAGTAGGTGCCCATTTTAACAAGAGGATTGTTTAAAGTAATGTCATTTTTTCAGTCTTCAAAAATAGTTTGGATTTTGTGACTGGATTTTGCCACAACTAAAACTGCCTGACTTGAATCCCCTACAGAAATGCTGTCATGAAGTTGCAGTCGGGATTATACCCGGACCTTACCATGGGAGACGCTATAAGGCAGGGGTCAAGAACCTTTTTGGCTGAGAGAGCCATGAATTTAAATTTATTAATATCCTAAATTAAATTCATATAATATCCTAAATAAAAGCCTCTACAGCCAGGCTTTTAAAAAATGTGTGTGCAGTCCAATATTTAAAATGGATTGTCCAATATTTAAAAGATGTGTATGTTTTAGGATATTATGAAATTTATATTAATAAATTAATATAATTTATTAATATCCTAAATTAAAATATGTGGCTGAGAGAGCCACATATTTTAAAATGTAATTCCGTGAGAGCCATACAACGACCCGTGTACGTTATTCATTATCCAATAAAAATTTAGTGTTGTCCCGGAGGACAGCTGTGATTGGCTCCAGCCATCCACAACCATGAACATGAGCGGTAGGAAATGAATGGATTGTAATACATGAGAATGTTTTATATTTTTAATGTTATCCTTTTTTTATTAAAGATTTGTCTGTGGGCCAGATGCAGCCATCAAAAGAGTCACATCTGGCTCGTGAGCCATAGGTTCTCGACCCGTTATAAGGACACAGCCAGTGTACACATTCTGATATAGGTGAGGGGAGCATCATCCCTCAGTGACCCCCACAGGGGACTGACAGGACACATGTTTTTGGAACCCAGAGAAGCCTTTTTTCCTGCTAAAATCTATAGAACTTTTTCACCACTGACAATAAAAACTGCAAAACAGTCTTGTTGCTTTGGTTGCCAGGAAACTTAGGGCCAAATTTATAACTTACCTTTAAAAATATATGTTATATTATATGCACACACACACAAATGGAGAGAAAGAGAGAGAGCGAGCACATGCAAAAAGACAATCTGCTCTACAGACTAACCTATAGGCCTTCCCCTTGGTCTCATAGTCTTATCTGTATCTAAACCTACGCTTGCTATACAGTACTGAATGTAAACCACTTCAAATATTTTCAGAAATGTGGATTAATAATAGTATATAAAAATAAACCAAAGATTGGATAAAGAGGATGTGGTACATATATACAATGGGATACTACTCAGCCATAAGAAATGATATATTGCCATTTGTGACAACATGGATGGACCTTAAGGACATTATACTGAGTGAAATAAGTAAATCAGAAAAAGTTAAGAACTATATGATTTCACACGTAGGTGGGATATAAAACTGAGATTCATGGACACAGATAAAAGTGAAGTGATTACCAGGGGAACAGCGTTATGGGGGAGGGCATTGGGGAGGAGGAGAGTAAAGAGAAACAAGAATGGAGTGACAAAGAGTGATTTCACTTGTATGATGGGTAAAAAACACAATCAACAGTTCAAATGTTATAAAGATGTTCACCCGAAATAAATAAATAAAAATAAATCAGACAGAGAAATAGGAAATAGAGGGCGTTCCGGGTCAGTGAAATAACGTGCACACACTTGGAGGTAGGACAATATCTGCCTGACCTTGGGAACAGGAAGAGTTGACATAACTGGCCATAGGATGACAGTGGCCATAGGATGGCAGTGACAGAAAACAATTGGAAACCACAGCACTGACTGCCTAGAACATTCTGACACCAGATACCCACATGGTGCCAACCTCTGCTCAACTATTACCTCATCAGAAACAGTCCTTTCTAGACCAACCAAAATACTTGAATACTTAACCTAAATGCTTAATACACATACACCACTCCATAACTCCTTTCCTTTGACCTGTTTATTTTCCTTCATTATGCTTATGAATATGATATATATTTTATATATGTTTATTAACTTCTCTCTCAATAGAATATAATCTCTCATAAGCAGGGTTTCTTATGTTATTCTGTCATTACAGCACCTTCAATAGTACTCAAATATTGGTTGAATGAACAGACCAGTCATTTAATATCATATTAATAAAGACCAGGCCCTGGCCGGTTGGCTCAGTGGTAGAGCGTCGGCCTGGCGTGCGGAAGTCCCGGGTTCGATTCCCGGCCAGGGCACACAGGAGAGGCGCCCATCTGCTTCTCCACCTCTCCCCCTCTCCTTCCTCTCTGTCTCTCTCTTCCCCTCCCGCAGCCGAGGCTCCATTGGAGCAAAAGATGGCCCGTGTGCTGGGGATGGCTCCTTGGCCTCTGCCCCAGGCGCTAGAGTGGCTCTGGTCGCGACAGAGCAACGCCCCGGATGGGCAGAGCATCGCCCCCTGGTGGGCGTGCCGGGTGGATCCCGGTCGGGCGCATGCGGGAGTCTGTCTGACTGCCTCCCCGTTTCCGGCTTCAGAAAAATTAAAAAAAAAAAGACCAACTAAGCCATGCTAAGACATTTAGACTTTCTTCCACTACTAATAAGCAATGTTTAAGAGCTTATGCAAAACGTATCATGATCATACTTCTCCTTTATAAAGATAATTCTATGAGGAATAGAGAATGACCAGAGAGGACATCCATGGCAAAAACCCAAATGGTAAAGGTTAAGTGAAATTAGGGTAAGCAGCAATAGAAATAAAAAAGGAAGGGATGAATTCACAACAGATATGGGCATCAGACAAAGGTAAAGTGTATCATAATAACTAAGTCAGGCAACAAACAATTCACCTGATAGCTGTGTGACCTTGCGCAAGTTATCCAGTACTTGCTTTCCTTGTTTCTAAAATGGGGATAGCCTGACCAGTGATGGTACAGTGGCTAGAGTGTCAACCTGGGATGCTGAGGTCCCAGGTTCAAAACCCCAAGGTCACTGGCTTGAGCGCGGGCTCATCAGCTTGAGTGTGGGGTCACCGGCTTGAGCATGGGATCATTGACATAATCCCATGGTTGCTATCTTGAGCCCAAAGGTTGCTGGTTTGAGCCCAAGATTGCTGGCTTGAGCAACATGTCACTGGCTCAGCTTGAACCCCCTGGTCAAGGCACTTATGAGAAGCAATCAATGAACAGCTAAAGTGACGCAACTCTGAGTCAATGCTTCTCATCTCTCTCGCTTTCTGTATGATTCTGTCTCTCGCTCACTAGAAAATAATAAAAATAAAAAATAAAATGGGGATAATAATGATATCTACCCACTTCTTACTTTCATTATGAGGATTAAGTGAGATGATGTATGAAAATACAGAACTGACCAAACTAAGTGAATGCTGACTGAGCTCCAAAAGAAAAAGGACCATCTGCTTTGCACACTGACATATCCCCAGGCCCCAGCACTCTGCCCATCCATAGTAAGCACTGAGTGCATATTTGCTGAAAGCGACTGAGGTTATGAAGATGATAGCAAGACAAAAAGTCAAGGTTAACTACAAGGCAATTCTTCCATGAGATATAAAAGTAATGTAGCAAAATTTGGCCAGAAGGTAGGGAAACTGTGTACATACCTACTCAGTTTGAGAATGTTGAGGCTGAGATGGCCATGGAACTCACTACACTGAGTGTCTCATAAGCAAAGGAATCATAGGTCCAAATCTCAAGAGAGAGTACAGGCTAGAGAAAGATTACTACAATCTTTCTGGTAGTTGGAGCCGAATCTAATCGATCAGATCAACTAAGGAAGACACAGATCAAGTTAGAATGAAAATCCTAGGAAACAAACATTTAGCGTTAGCAAAAGGCACTAGGGATAGAGAGTTAGAAGAAGTAAAAAGATAGTAAGAACAATAATGGAAATTTAAACCTTGAAATTAAACCTTGAACGCAAAAGGGGAAGATGTCAGAAAAAAAGTGGATGGGCCCTGGCCGGTTGGCTCAGCAGTAGAGCGTCGGCCTAGCGTGCGGGGGACTCGGGTTCGATTCCCGGCCAGGGCACACAGGAGAAGCACCCATTTGCTTCTCCAACCCCCCCCCCTTCCTCTCTGTCTCTCTCTTCCCCTCCCGCAGCCAAGGCTCCATTGGAGCAAAGATGGCCCGGGCGCTGGGGATGGCTCCTTGGCCTCTGCCCCAGGCGCTAGAGTGGCTCTGGTCGCGGCAGAGCAATGCCCCAGAGGGGCAGAGCATCGCCCCCTGGTAGGCGTGCCGGGTGGATCCCGGTTGGGCACATGCGGGAGTCTGTCTGACTGTCTCTCCCCGTTTCCAGCTTCAGAAAAATACAAAAAAATAAAAATAAATTAAAATTAAAATTAAAAGAAAAAAAGTGGATGACCAACAGTATCAAAATTGGCAAGAAATACAGTTAAGTAAAAACTAAAAAGAGACTGTGGGATTTTAGCAATTAGATCACTAGTGACCCTTGCCAAAGGCATGTTGTGTGGACTGAGGAGAAACTGAGGTAAGGAAGGGGAGACTGGGATGTATAAGGACAACCATTTCAAGATAAAGATCTGGCCCTGAAAGGCACTTAAAAGTTTACCTGGCCAATTATTTCTTCTACGACTTCCAAGTGGTCATTCCTTGACCCTTATAACATACATCACTCTAGAAACAAGGTTTGCCTTAAAAAAAGTCATCAACTAGAGTAAGCCTACCTTTGCTGCAACTGCAGTATGGGTTTTCATATGTCCAAAGGACCCATAATGGTAGCAAGACATTTTTTAAAATTACAAAATATTGGTGTAGAAAAATATAATAGTTTTTCTCTTTTTTTCAGTATTTTATTATGAGTATTTTCAAGCACACAGAAAAGGTAAATGAATTATACAGTGGACACTCATATACCCAGCATGTAGATTCTACAATTAGCATTTTTCTATAGTTGATTTATCATGCATCTATCCATTTGTCCATCTCTGTGTCATTCATTCAAACAATGGGGCATGCTCCTCTGGCCATTATCACCTGCAAACTGGAAGGTTAAGCAGCAGCTTAATCAGATTCAGGTTTGATCTCTTTGGTGAGATAAGATAGTGGTGTGTTGTTTAATCATGAGACATATATGATCTCTTTTTCAAAAAATGATTTATTTAAAGCAGGTCATAATGTTTTATTAGGTTTTTTAAACAGTCAGGA
Organism: Saccopteryx bilineata; assembly: GCF_036850765.1. NCBI lineage: Eukaryota > Metazoa > Chordata > Mammalia > Chiroptera > Emballonuridae > Saccopteryx > Saccopteryx bilineata. The sequence continues at coordinate 101,174,501 of NC_089495.1, read as the reverse complement.
AAAAAATAGAGATCTATATATCCTACTGATTAAATTATTTACAAGACATTAATCAGAAATAACTGAGTTACCCCAGGATTTTATACCATTTTTTCTATGTTTTAATTAATTTTAATGAGATGACATTGATAAATCAGGGTGCATATGTTCAGAGAGAACATCTCCAGGTTATTTTGACATTTGACTATGCTGCATTCCCATCACCCAAAGTCAAATTGTCTTCCGTCACCTTCTAACTGGTTTTCTTTGTGCCCCTCTCCCCCCCCCAAACCCCCACCCTTTCCCCCACCTCCCTGTAACCACCACACTCTTGTCCATGTCTCTGTCTCATTTTTATGTCCCACCTATGTATGGAATCATATAGTTCTTAGTTTTTTCTGATTTACTTATTTCGCTCAGTATAATGTTATCAAGGTCCATCCATGTTGTTGTAAATGATCCGATGCCATCATTTCTTATGGCTGAGTAGTATTCCATAGTATATATGTACCAAAGCTTTTTAAGCCACTCGTCCACTGACTGACGCTTGGGCTGTTTTCACATCTTTGCTATTGTAAATGCTGCCATAAACATGGGGGCACATTTCTTCTTTTGAAACAGTGCTATGGTGTTCTTGGAGTATATTCTTAAAAGTAGAATAGCTGGGTCAAAAGGCAGTTCCATTTTTAATTTTTTGAGGAATCTCCATACTGTTTTTCCACCAGCAGTGCAGGAGGGTTCCCTTTTATCCATATCCTTACCAGCACTTATTCTGTGTTGTTTTGTTGATGATTGCCATTCTGACTGGTGTGAGGTGATATCTCATTGTGGCTTTAATTTGCATTTGTCTAATGATTAGCGATGTTGTATTTTTTCATATACCTATTGCCCATCTGTATGTCCTCTTTGGAGAAGTGTCTATTCATTTCTTTCGCCCATTTTTTGATTGGAATGTTTGTCTTCCTGGTATTGAGTTTTACAAGTTCTTTATGAATTTTGGTTATTAACCCCTTATCAGACGTATTGTCAAATATGTTCTCCCATTGTGTAGTTCTGTCTTTTTATTCTGTTCTTATTCTCTTTAGCTGTGCAAAAGCTTTTTAGTTTGATATAGTCCCATTTGTTTATCCTGTCTTTTATTTCACTTGCCCGTGGAAATAAATCGGCAAATATACTGTTGCGAGAGATGTCAGAGAGCTTACTGCCTATGTTTTTTTCTAAGATATTTATGGTATTACGGCTTACATTTAAGTCTTTTATCCATTTTGAGTTTATTTTTTTGAATGGTGTAAGTAGGTGTCTAGTTTCATTTTTTTGCAGGTAGATGTCCAATTTTTCCAACACCATTTGTTGAAGAGGCTGTCTTTACTCCATTGTATGCTCTTACCTCCTTTGTCAAATATCAGTTGTCCATAAAAGTGTGGGTTTATTTCTGGGTTCTCCGTTCAGTTCCATTGATCTATATGCCTGTTCTTATGCCAGTACCAGACTGTTTTCAGTACAATGGCCTTGTAGTATAACTTGATATCCAGAAGTGTGATACCTCCCACTTTATTCTTCCTTTTCAAGATTGCTGAGAGGCTCTTCATGTTCTCTTTTGGTTCCATATAAATTTGTGGAATATGTGTTCTACATCTTTGAAGTAAGTCATTGGTATTTTAATTGGTATTGCATTGAATTTATAAACTGCTTTGGGTAATATAGACATTTTAATGATGTTTATTCTTCCTAACCATGAGCACAGTATATGCTTCCACTTGTTTGTATCTTCCCTGATTTCTTTTATCAATGTTTTATAATTTTCCAAGTACAAGTCTTTAATTTCCCTGGTTAAATGTATTCCTGGGTACTTTATTTTTTTGGTTGCAATGGTGAAGGGGATTGCTTCCTTAATTTCTCTTTCTGACAATTCATTGGTAGTGTATAAAAATGCCTCTGGCCCTGGCCGGTTGGCTCAGCGGTAGAGCGTCGGCCTAGCGTGCGGAGGACCCGGGTTCGATTCCCGGCCAGGGCATATAGGAGAAGCGCCCATTTGCTTCTCCACCCCTCCGCTGCGCTTTCCCTCTCTGTCTCTCTCTTCCCCTCCCGCAGCCAAGGCTCCATTGGAGCAAGGATGGCCCGGGCGCTGGGGATGGCTCTGTGGCCTCTGCCCCAGGCGCTAGAGTGGCTCTGGTCGCAACATGGCGACGCCCAGGATGGGCAGAGCATCGCCCCCTGGTGGGCAGAGCATCGCCCCTGGTGGGCGTGCCAGGTGGATCCCGGTCGGGCGCATGCGGGAGTCTGTCTGACTGTCTCTCCCTGTTTCCAGCTTCAGAAAAATGAAAAAAAATAAAAATAAAAATAAAAATGCCTCTGATTTCTGAGTATTAATTTTATATCCTGTCACCTCGCTGAATTCATTTATCAGGTTTAGTAGGTTTTTTTTGTTTCTTTGTTTTGGGGTTCTTTGTATTTTTCTGAAGTTGGAAATGGGGAGGCAGTCAGACAGACTATTGCATGCGCCCGACTGAGATTCACCCGGCATGCCCACCAGGGGGCGATGTTCTGTTGCATCCAGAGCCATTCCAGCACCTGAGGCAGAGGCCATAGAGCCATCCTCAGTGCCCGGGCCAACTTTGCTCCAATGGAGCCTTGGTTGTGGGAGGGGGAGGGGTAGAGAAGCAGATGGGCGCCTCTCCTGTGTGTCCTGGCCGGGAATCGAACCTGGGACTCCTGCACGGCAGGCCGACGCTCTACCACTGAGCCAACCAGCCAGGGCCTGACTGAGACTTTAGGGTTTTCTATATACAATATCATATCATCTGCAAATAATGATAGTTTTACTTCTTCTTTTCCAATTTGGATGCCTTTTATTTCTTTTTCTTGTCTGAATGCTATGGCTAGGACTTCCAGAACTATGTTGAATAAGAGTGGTGAAAGGGGGCACCCCTGCCTTGTTCCTGATCGTAAGGGGATTCCTTTTAATTTTTACCTGTTGAGTATAATGTTGGCTGTGCGTTTGTCATAGATGGCCTTTATCATATTGAGGTATGTTCCCTGTATTCCCAGTTTGCTGAGAGTTTTGATCATGAGTGGGTGCTGGATTTCATCAAATGCTTTTTCTGCATCTATTGAAATTATCATGTGGTTTTTCTTTTTTTTATGTGATGAATCACATTGATTGATTTGTGAATATTGTACCAGCCTTGTCTCCCCAGAATAAATCCCACTTGATCATAGTGTATGATTTTTTTCTATATATTGTTGGATCCAGTTTGCTAATATTTTGTTGAGGATTTTAGCATCTAAATTCAAGAGGGATATTGGCCTATAATTTTCTTTCTTTGTATTGTCTTTGCCTGGTTTTGGAATCAGAATTATGCTTGCCGCATAAAAGGAGCTTGGAAGTCTTCCTTCCTCTTGAAATTTTTGAATAAATCTTTTTTTTTTATTTTATTTATTCATTTTAGAGAGAAGAGAGAAATGGAAAGAGAGAGACAGAGAGAGAAGATGGGGAGGAGCTGGAAGCATCAACTCCCATATGTGCCTTGACCAGGCAAGCCCAGGGTTTCGAACCGGCAACCTCAGCATTTCCAGGTCGACACTTTATCCACTGCGCCACCACAGGTCAGGCTACTCTTGAATTTTTTGAAATAGCTTGAGAAGGATAGGAGTTAGTTCTTCTTTGAATATTTGGTAGAATTCACTTGTGAAGCCATCAGGCCCAGGACTTTTCTTTTTTGGGAGAAGTATTTTTTTTTTTTTTTTGTATTTTTGTATTTTTCTGAAGCTGGAAATGGGGAGAGACAGACAGACTCCCGCATGCACCCGACCGGGATCCACCCGGCACGCCCACCAGGGGCGACGCTCTGCCCACCAGGGGGCGATGCTCTGCCCCTCCGGGGCGTCGCTCTGCTGTGACCAGAGCCACTCTAGCGCCTGGGGCAGAGGCCAAGGAGCCATCCCCAGCGCCCGGGCCATCTTTGCTCCAATGGAGCCTTGGCTGCAGGAGGGGAAGATAGAGACAGAGAGGAAGGAGGGGGAGGGGGTGGAGAAGCAAATGGGCGCTTCTCCTATGTGCCCTGGCCGGGAATCGAACCCGGGTCCCCCGCACGCCAGGCCGACGCTCTACCACTGAGTCAACCGGCCAGGGTTGGGGGAAGTATTTTTGATAACTGTTTCTATCTTATTTGTTGTAATCAGTCTGTTTAGGTTTTCTGATTCTTCCAGATTAATTTTTGGAAGACTATATGTTTTAAGGAATTTGTCCATTTCATCTAGGTTGTCTAGTTTTTTGGCATACACTTCTTCATAATATTTTCTTACAATATTTTGTATTTCTGTTGTATCAGTGGTTAGTTCTCCACTCTTGTTTCTAATTTTATTTATTTGAGTCCTCTCTCTTTTTCTCTTGGTGAGTCTGGTTAAAGGTTCATCGATCTTGTTTACCTTTTCAAAGAACCAGCTCCTAGTTTCATTGATCCTCTGTATTGTTTCTTTAGCCTCTATGTCATTTATTTCTGCTCTGATCTTTATTATTTCCTTCCTTCTACTAGCTCTGGGCTTTAATTGCTGTTCTTTTTCTAGTTCTTTTAGATGCAAGGTCTAGTTGTTTATTTGAGCTTTTACTAGCTTTTTAAGGTATGCCTATAATGCTATCAACTTTCCTCTCAGGACTGCTTTTGCTGTGTCCCATAAATTTTGAGTTGATGTATGCTCATTATCATTCATTTCTAAAAATTTTTTAATTTCTTCTTTGATCTCATTGTTAACCCATTCATTATTTAATAACATGCTATTTAATTACCAAGTGTTTGACTATTTTTCAGTTTTTCCTGTTGTGGTTGATTTCTAGTTTCATGCCATTGGGACTAGAGAAAGCGCTCAATATGATTTCAATCTTCTTAAATTTGTTGAGGCCGCTTTTGTGCCCTAACATGTGGTCTATCGAGTGTATCATGAGTACTTGAAAAGAATGTATATTCTGCTGTTTTAGGTTGAAAGGTTCTGAAGGTATCTAGTAAATCGAGTTGAACTAGTGTGTCCTTTAAGTCTGCTGTTTCTTTGTTAATTTTCTTTCTTGAGGATCTATCTTGTGATGTTAGTGGAGTATTGAAATCCCCTACTATTATAGTATTGCTGTTGATCTCGCCCTTTAAATCCATCAAAGTCTGCTTTATATATTTAGGTGCTCCTATATTAGGTGCGTAGATATTTATAACAGTTATATCTTCCTTTTGGATTGTTCCCTTTATCATTATTTAGTGACCTTCTTTATCTCTTACTATATCCTTTGTTTTAAAGTCCATTTTGTCTGATATAAGTATTGCTACCCCAGATTATTTTTCATTTCCATTTGCGTGAAATATTTTTTTCCATCCTTTTAACTTCAGTCTATGTGCATCTTTTGTTTTAAGGTGTGTCTCTTGTAGACAGCATATGTATGGGTACTGTTTTCTTATCCACACAGCTACCCTATGTCTTTTGATTGGATCATTTAATCCATTTACATTTAGGTTATTATTGATATGTAGTTGTTTATTGCCATTTTATTCTTTAAAACTGTATTCCTCTTTTGCTATATTCTTTTTCTCCTTTGATGTGTTTACAACAGGTCCCTTAGCATTTCTTGCAGCCTTGGTTTGGTTGTAGTGAATTCCTTGAGTTTTTTTTTTTGTCTGGAAAGTTTTTAATTTCTCCTTTAATTTTAAACAATAGCCTTGTTGTATAAAGTAGTCTTGGTTGTAGGCTCTTGTTGTGCATTACTTTGAATATTTTTTGCCATTCCCTTCTGGCCTCAAGTGTTTCTGTTGAGAAGTCAGAAGTCATCCTTATGGGGGCTCCTTTGTAGGTGATAGTCTTTTTTCTCTAGCAGCTTTTAATATTTTCTCTTTATCACGTAGCTTTGGTATTTTAATTATGATGTATCTTGGTGTAGATTTCTTTGGGTTTCTCTTTAATGGAGTTCTCTGTGCTTCTTGAACTTGTGAGACATTTTCCTGCCTTAATTTAGGGAAGTTTTCAGTTGTGATATATTTGAACAAAGTCTCTATCCCTTGTTCTTTCTCTTCTCCTTCAGGAACCCCTATGATGTGGATGCTATTTCTCTTCATGTTGTCACCGAGCTCTCTTAGAGTTTCCTCAGACTTTTTGAGTCTTTTTTTTTTCTGTTTTGCTTCCGTGCCTTCATTTATCTTGTCCTCTAACTCACTGATTCAATTCTTGGCTTCATCCATCCTGCTTTTAATTCCTTCTATTGTGTTCTTCATTTCTGATATTGTATTTGTCATTTCTGACTGATTCTTTTTTATTATTTCAATGTCCTCTTTTATATTTGCTATCTCCTTATTTACGTGTTCGCAATAACCATCTATTGTTCTAAGATCTTTGAGCATCCTAACAACCGTTATTTTAAACTCTGCATCCAGTAATTTGGTTATATCTGACTCATTCAGGTCCTTTTCTGGGGATTTCTCTTGATTCATTTATGCTGCATTTCTCTGCCTTCCCATTTTGTCTGCGTAAAAAAATTTTGGCCCCTGGGGTCCACTGAGTGTGGCCTCTGTGTTCCCTAGGTGTGGTCTGTCTGCAGGCCTGCCACCCCCTCTGCTGCTATTGCCTAGGGCATTTGGGTATTGGGGTTGCCAGTGCCAGTCCACTGGGGCTGTTGCTGTGGTTTCCACCTCTCCTTCATGGGAGGGGCTGTGATCACGTGCTCGAGTGTACAAGCCTCGGTGGCCTCAGCCTTTGCCCTGCCCCCACAGGTGGGGTTATGCTCCGTGCTGAGGGCAGGCATGAGCACCTTTGCTCAGCTGTAGGTCTCTGCCTGATAACGGGCTTTCACCCTGCCTCTGCAGGAGAAGCCTGCTCACAGGATAGCTGCCAGCCTTGGCTCCACAGGCCGGGCAGGGCTGCGTTCCAACGCTAAGTCAGACTCTGCCTGTTCTGGGCTTTTGCTCCACCCCCGTGGGAGAAGCCGGCTCGTGCGTCAGGCCACAAGCCTCAGTTCCGCGGGCTGGACGAGGATGCGATCCTGCGCCCTTGCTCAATGTGGGTCTCTGCCCCTTCCGGGGCTCCTGCCCTTCCCCTACAGGCTGAATTGCAGGCGTCCTGCATCTGGGCTTGACCACTTTCACGTGTACCCTTCTCCCCAGCTGGGCAAGACCGAGCTCATACCTGGGCCTCAGTTGTGGCCAACTGGCTTTCACCCTTGCTGATAGAACCGCGCTTCCACATCTCACCACAACCTGCCCTAGGGCAAGCCCTCAGCTGTGAGGGTGGGGGCGCTGCAGCTCAGAACCTAAGACTCACTACTATAGTCCCGAAAGCTCCCTCCTTCTAAGCAACTCTGCCCTAAGTACAGCGAGAGAGCCTATTTGGCTGGTGTCCTGCTTCCCTTTGCTGGTATTGCTGTTTCCAGGGGAAATATTCACTTCAGATTTGGACAGTGACTCAGCCCAGCAGTTAGGGTGGCTGTCTCTCAAAGTGTTTCTCCCTGTGCCTTCTAGATTACACTCTCTTCCCACTGCTCCAGTCCTCTCTCCTCTCCCTGTCCCCCGGAGCCCCAGGTGAGTGGCTGTGAGAGAGGTTTTCTGTGCGGTCCCTTTAAGAAGAATCCTGGGCCCTGGCCGGTTGGCTCAGTGGTAGAGCGTTGGCCTGGCGTGCATAAGTCCTGGGTTCAATTCCCGGCCAAGGCACACAGGAGAAATGCCCATCTGCTTCTCCACCCCTCCCCCTCTCCTTCCTCTCTGTCTCTCTCTTCCCCTCCCACAGCCGATGCTCCACTGGAGTAAAATTGGCCCGGGCACTGAGGATGGCTCTATGGTCTCTATCTCAGGCACTAGAATGGCTCTGGTTGCAGCGGAGCTATGCCCCAGATGGGCAGAGCATCGCCCCCTGGTGGGTATGCCGGATGGATCCTGGTTGAGCACATGCGGGAGTCTCTCTGACTGCCTCCCATTTCCAACTTCAGAAATATACAAAAAACAAAAAAAAGAATCCGGGTCTGAGAAATCAGTCTTTTTCTCACAAACAGTATCCTGACTTGTTTCCAGCTAAATACTGTCCATACGCCTCTTCTAGGCTCTGGGGCTGCAGGTTGGGGCTTTGTTCCTGGGGCTCAGGACCCTCCCCTCTCTGCTAAACTCTCTTTTCACCACGTGAGTCTCTCCCGGCTGCCATTCACTCCAGGAGGCTGGGCAGCCCTCTCCGCGTTTCTGCTTTTCCTATGAGTCTCAGTGTGGCTTCTTCAGTGTTCCTTGGTTGAAGAGTCCTCTTAGTTTAGTCCAAAGTTGGTTTTTACAGATGATGGTTCTTAAAATTAAGTTGTAATCCACTTTGGTTCTGGGAGGTGGAAGTTGGTACGTCTGCCTACTCCATCACCATCTTGTCACCTACTATACCATTTTTTAAAAATATTTCTAATAGTCAGAGATACAGAAGCATACTGTGTATTTCTTTAATCCTCATTACCACCTACAAGGTAGGAATCACTATATCCATTTTGCAAATGAAAATCTGAAGTTCAGAGACATGAAGTTTCATATCAGAGTTAGCAAACAATGTTCAAAGCTCAGAGGGCTTGATACAATAAAAGGCTCCATTTCCCTCTGTGTCAGAGTCCAATCTGGTTTGGGGGCAGAAGCGTAGAGGCTCTGCTCCATGACATTGTTTAGGTTCCAAACACGTTCCACTGAGTAATCTACATCTAGCTGGCAGGTGAGTGAGGAGAGAGCATGAACAATCCCCAAAGCAGATGTAGAGGCCAAGGGACAAGCATCATTCCCACTCATATTTCACTGGCCTGAACTCAGTTACATAGCCCCACCTATCTGTATAGGGGAAGTGAAGGGTAAGGGCAGACCAGGAGAAACACAGATAGATACTAATGGGCTAGCATTTTCTGTAACATGAAGTAACACAACTAAGGTCACCTAAGGAGGAGCTGAGAAGCAAAGCCAACACTACCTAAGTATTCCAAGGAACCTTGCTATTCTGTGCTGCTTCTATTGCATTTCATTGAACTCAACCCTCAACTTTAGCATTTCCTCATATGAATGCTTATAGAGTGTGTGCTAGTGTGTGCGCTTGTGCATTCCTCATCTACTTTTTATTGTCTGTTCTGCAATCCCCCTTTTCAAATCAGTGGTTTTGTTCTCTGAAGTACATACACATAGGCAGAAAATTGGGGGAGCCCTCTGAACCCCATCCACGCTATGAACTGCATGAACCCCACCCTAAGAACTTTTCTCTCGAGTACCTGACTTCTGACACAATTACTTACTTCCCACTTTCTACCTGCTCCCCCCGCACCCACCCGACCCTCACTTCAGCCCCACTGATCCCCTCCTCCTTGTAGCTTCTTTCTCTTGCTCTTTGCAGATGCCGTTACTTCTGCCCAGACTGGCTTTCCTCCAGAGGCCTGCCTGGCTCATTGCTCAGATGTCACCTTCTCAGGAAGACCTCCCCTTCCCATCTCCCTGCCTCTCCATTCATGCTTTACTTTTCTCTATAGCACTCCTCACCTTCTAACACATGCATTTTACATATTTATGAGTTGATAAATTCTTCTTGCATTAAAATATAAGCTACATGAGAGCAGAGGTTTTTGTCTATTTTGTTTTATTTTTCTTTTAAGCTCTATCCCTGGCACCTATGACAGTGCTTTGGACACCATAAATATCTTTGTGAGTGAACTGAAGGGCAACAAAGGAATAAAAATGAGAAGCAGCACACAGGTAGATACATGGTACTAGAAGTGCTTTCGTTCTGAAGCTGATTCCCAGGGCCTTGCGCTCCACAAATGACAGAGATGTTCTCCTTTCATCAGAGAGAAAATGCCATTTTCATTCTTAGCTAGTTAAAAATAAATTTTACTCATATTTTTTCTTCAACTATGCCTTAATAGGCCAAATGGAAAATTACTTTATAGAATTCTTTTTAACACTACAGTATATATATCATGACCTTTTTTTTTTATTTTATTTTATTTTTTTTTTTCATTTTTCTGAAGCTGGAAACAGGGAGAGACAGTCAGACAGACTCCCGCATGCGCCCAACCGGGATCCACCCGGCACGCCCACCATGGGGCGACGCTCTGCCCACCAGGGGGCGATGCTCTGCCCATCCTGGGCATCGCCATGTTGCGACCAGAGCCACTCTAGCGCCTGAGGCAGAGGCCACAGAGCCATCCCCAGCGCCCGGGCCATCTTTGCTCCCATGGAGCCTTGGCTGCGGGAGGGGAAGAGAGAGACAGAGAGGAAAGCGCGGCGGAGGGGTGGAGAAGCAAATGGACGCCTCTCCTATGTGCCCTGGCCGGGAATCAAACCCGGGTCCTCCGCACGCTAGGCCGACGCTCTACCGCTGAGCCAACCGGCCAGGGCCCTATATCATGACCTTTTAAAAATAAAATCTTACCTTATGGAAGCGAAACTAACAGTTTTCTTTGAAAACCTATTTGAAGAGTTAAAAACCTGTAACAATTTATTCTAAATGTGTCCTAAATATGTTTTCAAAAAATCCCATGTTTTCTTAACAGGAATTAAAATGAATATGAGCCTCAGCTGAAATTTTTGCTCAATTTACTTTTCAAACATATACTCTTAAATATGTCACAAAAAACAATGGGTTTCAAATGCAAAAAGGCATTATGCAACCTAAAACATTGGTGAGAGACATGCTCACAGGTTTCAAAAAAAATAAAGGGAAGGCCAGGAAGGACAAGAAAGGAAAGGAAGAGGAGAAGGGGAATGAATTTAAGGGGAGAGCAGAAGGGGCAGGGAGTGTGAGGGAGAAAGGCAAAGCAAAGTGAGGAGACTGCCTGCTGCACATCCCTACTTGTACACTGTCCATGTCAGGGTTCCAACCCAAGAAGCTTTGGGACTACTGGAAGAAGGCATTTGGAACCCAGCCACTGTATCCACTGTGCCAAGGAACAATAGTACAGTAGTTAGAAGGCCTGCTTCTGAGCAGCCCTGCCATTTACTCAGCAGAGAGTCCAACTCAGTAGCAGTTTTATCATTTTGTAAAATTCAGATAATTTTACACCACTGTTAGGTAAGAACATGTATATAAAACTGCTGAGCAAACAATAAAATGCTAGGCAGAAAGGTGTTTTTAAAATTTCTGACATAAATGCTCCAACCTTATATTAAAAATATTTATTGTACCAAATTGTATTCTGGTGGTTTGAAAATGTCCTGGTATTCAAATGGCATGAGAAGGTTAAAGATTCCAGCTCCACACATGATAAAGTTAATCTTATTTCCTTGGTATAAAATAAGCGCCTTTCAAATATCCTCATAACAAAAAACAGGGGTGGGGGAAATTATTACAATATATGTCCATTCTGAAAAAATTAGAAACAATCTAAAAATAGAAACAATGTACACTGAACGCTAAATTAAGGCTATTAGCAATAATGGTTGTTGAAAATATTAAGTCACTTAACCTAATCAAAAATATAAACGTATTTATAAGTAACTAAATATTGACAGAGAAAAATACTTGGTACCCAGCAAGACCAAACAAATTTGCCAAGGGAAAATGTAATGTTCTAACATGTTACGGTCTTTTTTAAAGGTCTATTTTTAGACATAAGACAAACTCTCTTTAATTAAAACCTTAGCTTATAAACACATTTCCTAAGTAAAGCCTAACAAATCCAATATGAGTGAAACACTGCACCCTGGAAACAGAAAGGAGACCCGAGTCGTTTACAAGAGTAGTTTCATATAACCTTTCATCAACTCCCACCACAACAGCAAACACGCAACCTTAAACTAAGTGAAAGCTTTCTAAATTTAGATACTTTCAAAAAATGCATCTTAAGTTATACCTAGAAGGTTTAATAAATTATTTATTATGTCTCTTATCTTTAATAATGGCATTATCATGTTTAACTGGCAATCAAAATGGAAAAAAAAAGCTGTTATACCATATATTACTGTATCAAGACACAAAATTTCCAGTCTATATTTAGTTCACATTAAAATGGAAGCAAAGACGCAAACCAAGCTAAAAATAAAATGTTCTACAAAGATGAGATTTTTAAATGGATTGAAATCTAGCTTTATTTGTCCCTTAAATGCTGATCGTATCGAGTAGCACCTTAAGTTCACAGCGCTTTGCAAACCTAATTTTCCATTCGCCTAGAATAGGGGTAAACTACATCCCACAAGTAACATCTATGGGCCATGTTCTTTTGGCACATAATTTTGTACAGACACAAACTAAGAAGGTTTTTACCTTCTTATTTAAATGTTTTTGTTAAATACCTGATACATGAAAAACTGTATAAATTCAAATTTCAGTGTCTTTCGAGTTTTACTGGACACAGCTGCACTTACTCAGTGAAGTAGGGTCTGTGGCTGCTTTTACACAACAGAAGAGCTACGCAGTTCTGATACAGACTGTACGGCCCACAAAGATGCAAAGATTTAGGCCCTGGCCGGTTGGCTCAGCGGTAGAGCGTCGGCCTGGCGTGCAGGGGACCCGGGTTCGATTCCCAGCCAGGGCACATAGGAGAAGTGCCCATCTGCTTCTCCACCCCCCCCCCTCCTTCCTCTCTGTCTCTCTCTTCCCCTCCCGCAGCCGAGGCTCCATTGGAGCAAAGATGGCCCGGGCGCTGGGGATGGCTCCTTGGCCTCTGCCCCAGGCGCTAGAGTGGCTCTGGTCTTAGCAGAGCGACGCCCCAGAGGGGCAGAGCATCGCCTCCTGGTGGGCAAAGCGTCGCCCCCTGGTGGGCATGCCAGGTGGATCCCGGTTGGGTGCATGCAGAAGTCTGTCTGACTGTCTCTCCCCAATTCTAGCTTCAGAAAAATACAAAAAAAAAAAAAGATGCAAAGATTTACTATCTGGCCCTTTACAGAAAAAGTTAGCCAACTTCCACCCTAGCCGAATGTTATTTATTCTTATTTTTCATGATAGCTTCCTGCTCATCACCTATCAAAATATAAGAGTGCCTACTTGCCTCTCATATTATACTGAGTTTCTGAACAATAAACCTGTTGATATGACTTTATTCGCATTTCTTAATAATCATCTGGCCACATCTCGGTTTCTCACCCTATTTGGATAATTATCCAATCCGATGATTCTACTCAGAACTGTGGTTAAAAGTTTTAAATAATATTTTCTAATCTATGCTGTTTCTGTTTTAAATGCTGAATGTGAACCACCATGAACCACTAATGGTCTGCCATCTACAATTTAAAAAACATTAAGTTTTCTCTAGTCTACTTTACCTACAGTTTATGATAAAAAAAAATGTTTTCATTATACAAATTACATCTCATAAAGCAATGAAAAATAGAAATCAGTATTTCCATATATACTACCTTACTATAAAGGTATAAGTGTATATTCATTCCTACATCCTTCATGTTAAAATTAAAACCAAGGTACTAACTGAAAAATGTGGTGATTATGCTTTTCTTAATGGGCTAAAAGAGATGTCTTAATCCAGGTTTAATGTTGCTAAACTCTGAAGAGCTTTCCTGTATTTAGGTAAGTTTTACCTAAATTTAGACTCACTTATGGACATTCAAAATCAAATGTAGGAAGACATATAAATGTCAAAAAATAAATGAGACCATAATAAACCCAATTAGGAGGTGCTTTTGATACATGAAGCTTCCAGACCTTGGCAGACATGAGTCACGTCAGAATTTCTATTTGTTTATCCTCTTTAATAATAATGGTGAACAATCCTAATCCATAAACCCAACCAAGCCATCCCCTGCAAAAAGAAAGGCTACAAGCAAACAAACAAAGCTTCCTTCACACTCATGCTCAAAATCAAGCTGGTCCGAGTATTAGTGTTGTTTCAAAATGTCCCATTCTCAGGAAATACCTGTGAAATTCTCTACAACTGTAAATCAGAATGTAAAATCAACCACCTCAAGACAGGATTAAGACTTTGGGAATAACAGCCAAAGGTAAAGAGAGAGAAAGTGACATGACGAGTTATAGCTGCTTCCTCTATCACTACTATTTCCATTTTTGTATGTAAGTGATTTATTTTTGCTTTGGGGGAAATATAGGCAGCCATAAAATAACTTAGTGTTTAGCATCTAGGTAGCTAGATGAGACTACCTGAAATTCCAGTAAGCTAGTATAAAGAAAGGAATCAAGAGAAAAAGATAAAAATAGTAGAATAGACACCAAAGACAAAGAAACCAGGGAAAAAATAGAAAATGAAAAGATATATAATACGGGGATATGAGGAGGGTAGTAGAAAGTACATGAGAATTTTATTAAACGACACTAATTTTAAAAGCATGCCAGTCTTTTTATTTTTTTTTTTAAGAGAGAGAAGTTGTGTCAGAAAGGGAAGGAGGAAGAGAAAGAAACAGAGAGAGAGGAGAGAAAGAGAGAGTGAGAAGTATCAAATTGTAGTTACTTTAGTTGTTCATTGATTATTTCTCATATATACCTTGATTAGGGGATTCAATCAGAGCCAGTAACCCCTTGTTCAAGCCAGTGACTTTTGGACTCAAGCCAGCGACCTTGGGATGTATCAATGATCCATGCTCAAGCTATCAAGCCTGCACTCAAGGCGACTTGGGGCTTTCAAACCAGGAACCTCAGCATCCCAGGTCGACACTGTATCCACTGAGCCACCACCAGCAGGGCAAAAGCATGCCAGTCTTATTCTTTTTTTTTTTTTTTTAATTAATTCATTTTAGAGAGGAGAGAGAGAGAAAGAGAGAGAAAGGGAGGAGGAGCGGAAGCATCAACTCCAATATGTGCCTTGACCAGACAAGTGCAGGGTTTTGAACCAGCAATCTCAGCATTCCAGGTAGAGACTTAATCCACTGCGCCACCACAGGTCAGGCTTATTCTTTACTTAAAAAGTCGTCATATCCACTGCAAAAAGGCCTGAGATTAGTGTTGTCCTAAAATAACACTTACTCCTTTCCATAGAGAACTGGTTAAATGATGACTACTATTTTGGGTTGAACCATATAAAACTTCCCATTTTGACCAGTTTTTCCAGCTTTATTGAGATATAGCTGACAAATGAAATTGTATACACTTAAAGTATACAATGTGATAATTTGATAGACACAGACCTTGTGAAATATTACAATTAAGTTAATTAACATTCATCACCTCATATAGTTACCTTTTTGGTGTGTGATGAGGATGCTTAAGATCTACTCTCTTAGCAAATTTCAAGTATACAACACAGCAACCTCCAAACTTATTTGTTTAATAACTGAAAGTCTGTACCCCCTGACTGACACCTCCCCATTTCCCCGTCCTCCTGGCCCTGGCAATCAGAGTTCTACTTTCAACCTTTTTGGCCTACTGACATAGCAACTGCAGTTAGTTCAACCTAATATAATAGAATACTTCATCATCATTAAAAAGAAATGATCTCTGTATTATATCTCCAAACAAACAAGACAGCATATATATAGAATGTTCCCATCAATATTTTTTAAAGAAATATGTGTATGTCCCTGGCCAGTAGCTCAATGGATAGAGCATTGGGCTGGCATATAAACATCTCAAATTTAATTCCTTCTGTCAGTGTACACAGAAGAAGCAACCATCTGCTCCTCTTCCCCTGCCTCTCCCCCCCCCCTCTTTCCCTCCCGCAGCCAGTGGATCAATTGGTTCAAGCATGGCACCGGGCACCAAGGATAGCTTGGTTGGTCTGAATACATCAGCCTCAGGCTCTAAAAATAGCTTATTACTTAAGCATTGGCCCAAGACTGGTTGGCTGGGTGGCCAGGTTGATACCAGTTGGGGCACATGTAGGAGACTGTCTATCTCTCCTCTCCTCTCACCTGAAAAAAAAATAAAAAGAAAATAAAAAGAAATATGTGTATGTGCAAAAAATTTTCTAGAAGCACACCAAAAAAATGTCTTCTGAGACAGAGACTAGAAGGTCTGGGATGAGAAGGAGTTAGTACTTTTCACTGGATATCCTCCCATCATCAAATATCCTCTCACACTGTTTGAATGTCTTATTATATGCATGAACTGTTTTTTCAATTAAGAAAAGTCTGGACACTTTTCAAATGCCACATTAAATTAAGTTTCTTTACTAACATTCAAATTATTTAAAACATTAACCAGTATTTACAACAAAAAACACTTCAAAGTTAATGGCCTTTTTCACTGCAAAACAAAACTAGATACCAAAGAGCTTTATGACCCTAAGGATTTTAAAGGCAACTAAAATAAGCACTATGTTTTCAAAATAATAGCCATATATACAAAGTATGTAATAGGTACATTCATTTAAGAAGTGTTTTATCTCTATGTTTTATCATTCTGCTGTAGGCTGTCTGTACATCCATGCATAAATGCTTTGTAAAGAGCATACATAAGCATGTGTGTATGTAGCTATGTGTACATGTGCTGCATACACCATCCCAGGTTACTTCTCAACCAAGATCAAAGATGCGACTAGTAATCACAACCTGTCAAACTTGGTGGTCCCCCGGTCTATCTTCAGGATGTTGGAACAAGAATTGCCACCACTGTCATAAAAACCACGAGGCCTTGGGCTAGTCCTGGGTCTCTTCTGCTCCAAGGTCTCCCCTCTTACATATCTGTGGAGGGGATAAAACGAGTTTCTGTCTTTTTCTAAAGATCTTTTCCCTTAACTATTATTTGGATCATAACTGAAGACTGGGAACCAATATTAAATTTAGCAGTTTTCATTCTATGAATTACCTCACTGCCCTCAGTTTAAATGCTAAAGAAATGTAACTGATGAGATCAGTAGCATATATGAACAGTCTGAATTGGGGGATGGGGCAGGAAATGACAGTGAAGTTCATTGGAGGCCCTGATCTTAGGAGTTTGTATATGAAAATGCTGATTAACTTACATGCACTTAAATGAACTAGAATAAAATGCAAAACTTCTGAAATTACATACATCTTAGGAAATTCAAGAAACATTTAATTATCACTAATGTGCTCAAATTTTTACCAGAAAGTTAAGTGAAAAACTAACAATAAATGTGCTTTTTAAATTTACTCTTGGTCTCAATAAACATACTTTGCCCCAAATCATAAATAATATCAAATTTAAAGAGTACAATCATAGATAGCTATTACCATGAGTTCATGAAATCTACAAATTTTAGTGGTACTCTCAACAAATTTGCTATTTGATTTTAGTCAATTCAAATTAGAGCTACCTCTAAATTTTCTTTCAAACTGTATAAATTTACTAAATAATCTGATTTAAGTGTGCATGGAATATTAACCACTTAAATGTAAATATATAAAATATACTTTTTGGCCCTGGCCGGTTGGCTCATTGGTAGAGCGTCGGCCTGGTGTGCAGAAGTCCCGGGTTCGATTTCCCTCCAGGGCACACAGGAGAAGCACCCATCTGCTTCTCCACCCCTCCCCCTCTCCTTCCTCTCTGTCTCTCTCTCTTCCCCTCCCGCAGCCAAGGCTCCATTGGAGCAAAGTTGGTCCGGGCACTGAGGATGGCTCCATGGCCTCTACCTCAGGCGCTAGAATGGCCCTGGTTGCAACAGAGCAACGCCCCAGATAGGCAGAGCATCGCCCCCTGGTGGGCATGCTGGGTGGATCCCGTTCGGGCGCATGCAGGAGTCTGTCTGACTGCCTTCCCATTCCAACTTCAGAAAAAATACAAAAAAAAAAATTAAAATATACTTTTTAAAACTTACCATTTTGCCTATTATTAATAGTTTTATTTAAAAAAATTTTAAATTAAGATTTCAAATGTTAAAGGCATTGTTAGGAAAGCTCCTATCTTGTTTAGCCTTAATCTTCTAAAACATATTAAACCCCACATCCTTAATTTATCACAGCTGATATAAAATTTTAAAATGTCAATTTTATTTATTTTTTTCTAGCAAGGGGGGAGAGAAACAGAGAGAGATACACAGAAAGAGAGCAATGAGAAGCATCAATTCATAGTTGCAGCACCTTAGTTATTCATTGATTGCTTTCTCATATGTGCCTTGATGATGGGTGGGGGTGGGGGCAGGAGGCTCTCCAGCAGAGCCAGTGACCCTTGCTCAAGCCCGGCACGTTTGGCTTCAAACCAGCAACCATGGATGGGGTCATGTCTATGATCCCACGCTGAAGCCTGCAACGCCCCTCCCCCCAAACTGGATGACCTCATGCTCAAGCCCCTCCCACCCTGACCTGGTGGTTTCTAACCTGGGTCCTCAATGTCCCAGGCAGAGGCTCTATCCATTGCGACACCACCTGGTCAGGCAAAGTTTTTGTTTTTTTTGTTTTTTTTTTTTTGGTGGAGATGCTGGGGAACGAACCCAGGGCCTCATACAGCAATGTCACTTTTAAAAGTAATTACAAGATGTGCTCTTAGAGATGACTAAACCTTTTACCTTTTACTAACCACAATGTTAACAGTTGTGTGTGCTAACACACATCTATTTCAGGGAAAAGGGAAGACAAACTAATACAACATGAGTTAACAGGCATATAATAAAAGTTACATTTTCATATGGGGTCCTACTGACATTATAAAACAAATTCTCATAAAAATATGGAATAATTTGTAAATTTATTTTTAAAGGACATAAATCCAATTTTTTTTTATACTTCATTTTTCAAATCTCTCATTAGTCTTTCAGTGATAACAGACTTTCCATGTGATGGTTTTTTAACTCTGATGAAAATGAACATATATAAATAATCCTTCAGTCGTAAGCATATGCTATGTTTATGTTCATGATCAAATGAAAACTCTCCACTTTGACTTCTCACAGATCTACAGTACCTGTTACATAATAAGAGCAACACGGAATTCTACGCTTCATAGAATACAAAAAGGTTACTTTTCATTATTAGAAATAATCATGGGTATGTTGGTAAAATTTGAACTATGCACTTAGCGGGAAAGTACGACGTAAAAGCCTGGTCTGCCGCCACTTGGCGCCGCGCAGAGGACGGATAACCGCATCATTTACCAGCCGCGCTCTGGCTTCCTAATCGCAGCAGGAGGCGAAGGAGCTGTCGGGTGTCACCTGCCCACCCACCTCTCAGAGAGAGCCAGGACCGGCGGGCTACGGCCGGGGGAAAGAGACGGTGGCGGGAGCCGCAGCCCCAGCTCGACGGCCTGCTCTCTCACTGAGCAACGCGCACTCGACCGAACCACTGTTCGGCAAGGAGGACGAAAAAATAAAACACTCCTTTTCAGTTCCCTGAGTGGGAACTCTCAACAGCGCCTCTGCTTTTTCCCACGCTCCAACCGAGCCGCTGCTTCGAGCCCCCTCCACCTCTGCCCGCAGAGCTCCCGGAGCCCACCCGGGGGCCTCCCGCGTGCCGCCCGGGAGTCCCTTCCCGCCGCGCCGCGGTCCGACTCCCGCGAGCCCCGCCCCCGCCGCGGGCCCGTCCCCGCCTCTGCCCCGCGCCACCCCTGCCCCGCGCCCCCGCGGTCTGACTCCCGCGGGCCCCGCGCCCGCCCCTGCCCCGCGCCCCCGTGGTCCAACTCCCGCGGGCCCCGGCCCCGCCCCTGCCCCGCGCCCGCCCCTGCCCCGCGCCCCCGCGGTCCGACTCCCGCGGGCCCCGCGCCCGCCCCTGCCCCGCGCCCCCGCGGTCCGACTCCCGCGAGCCCCGCCCCCGCCCCTGCCGCCGCGCCGCCTCACTCCTGCACTCCGCGCCCGCCGCGTCCCGCCCTCCACGCTCCCCTCTGGCTCGCCTCACCTTGGTCCGGATCTGCCCCGAAGTGGACACTTTGCGAATCAGTTTCTGGGGTCCCTCCTGCTCCGCTTCGCTGTCCGACGAATCCTCTGCAGGCCCCGCCGAAACAGCCGCGGGGGTGACCGCGGCGCCGGCCCCGGCGGCCGCTCCTCCCGCGGCCCCCGGAGGGTGGTGCTGGCCGCTGGCCCCGGCCATCCTCTCCGACTCCTGCGGGGATACAGCACCGCCCGGCGGGGGCGGCGGCGGCGGTCAGCGGGGGGCTCTGCCGTAGCCAGGAGCCCCGCGCCCAGCTGCTGCCGCCATCTTCCGCTCCCCCGGAGGCCGCCGAGGGGGAAGGGTCTGTGCAGCTCAGGCGCCCTCCGGGCAGGGGCCGCCAAGCTCCTCCGCCCGGTTCGGGCCATTGGCGACTGCGGTGGTTCAAGGGGACCGCGGACCGCGGACCCCGACCCGCCAGGGACCCCTGCGCCCCCAGCCTCGGGATGATATAGGGGTCCTGACCCAGAATGCGACCCGAGCGGGTAGAAAGGGGGCCAGGGTACGAGACAACCTCCCACTCCCCCCGCGGTCTGGAGTCTCCGGGATGGACGCGAGCGCCGGCAGGACGAGAAACCTCCGCAGCCAACCCCCGAAAGCCCGCCAGTGGCGATGCTCCCTCCGGTTCATGGACAGCAGCCCGCGCTGGGAAAAGGGAACCTAGAGAGATTCCTCCCGACTCCCTTTGGTGCAACCCGCCACCTCCTAGACCCAGAATATCCCCAGAGAGACTTGGGCCTCTCCGCACAAATCCCGCTAAATAAAAGTTCCCTCCGTCCCCGAGATGCGTGAACGCTACTCCTTGTCTAGCTCAAGACACCCCCAGCCTTTCTCCGGTGAATCGCACCTGTCCCGCCTCTGCTTGAGATTCAGGTCTTCCCTTTCAGCGCTCCGGACAGTGGCGTTCAGTGTCTGGCCCACACCCGCTCCTATCCGGCGCACACGGAAGAGAAGAGCATTTTCCGGGAGGCTCCACTGCGCTCTGAGAACTTTTTGTTCAGAAAGAGCGATCCCTTTGGCTAACAGGAAACTGGGAAGGATGTGGGGAGAGAGCAGAAACAAGAGAGTACACGCAGCCTGAGATGACAGAATGCAAAATAAAGGTCTAAGCTGAAGCGCTACCCGAGACTGCCTGGAAGAAAACAATACACGGGAGCCATGTGAATACCAGTGCCCTGGCTCAAAAACATTGAAAGTCCTGGGAGAGCCACTCCCTAACCCGAACTAGAGCAGGAGGAAATGGGATCAACAGGCTGCAGCCAACCAACACTCAAAAGTCGTCCCAAGCAGCTGGTTAGGCCGACACTTGGGAATGGCAGCAGGGAGGGCGTGTTGTGCAGGCACAACAGCATCAAAGAACCCCTGCAGGTGTGTGAGACTGGGAGGGCTTGGGGGAGAAAATACAAAAAGAAAAAAGAAAAAATTCTTGTCATCCACAGAGAAATCCCAATTGGTGTTAGCTTAATTTTGAACGTCTTTCTAAAAAAATTTTATTGGTTGATAATAGAGAAGGGAGAGAGAAAAAAAAAACAAACCATCCATTCCTGTCTGTGCCCTGACTGATGGGGGATCCAATCCAGTATTAGCTAAATGTTCAAGTCCAGCCTAAAAGTCCCTGCCACACTTCAGTAAAGCAATCTTTTTAATGTGTTCATGGCCTTTGGTACCCATCTGTATTTTTTCAGTTGACACAATCTATTTTTTCAGTTGATATAACCTTTAATGATCGTTCAAACTAAGGTTCTATTGGGGTTTCTTCAGTTACAATATTACTCTCAATAATTTGATTACTTTGTCAAAAACTAAGTTTTAAGAGATTTTAAGAAACAGTATGCACTCCCAATACTGGATATACACACTGTAGATGAAATTCATTAAAATTTTAAAATGTGCTGGTTTGTTTGAATCTCCAAGACAGAACAGAATATTGCTGACATGTTAACACTCCTTGATGGACTAGGCTACTTCTCCAGGTTCAGTTGTCTTTAGTCAGGGAAGGAGTTGGGCAAAATATACTTTGAGTCCTTATGGTTCTGTAAATATGTAATTCTATCTCCATAAAGAACATTACTGTGAGCGAAATTCTTTAAAAAACTAATCAAAATAATGGCCTTTATCCCAACGTAGCTGTTAGCTCACTGGTAAGTCCAGTGTTTGTAATGTAGACAAGAACACCTAGTAAAGGGCCTTTTGAAAAAATAAACCTAGTGCAAACCTCTTTTAGTGTAAATTAAGGCCCAAACTCATGAGCTGGGACCAAAGTCAAGAATCATATAATTACTATTCTGATGTTCTATTCACTTTACCACATATATAACAAAAGGTAGTCTGTCAATTATGTTTCTATTCATACTTTAGGCTTTCAAGTTTTGTATAGTAATATTCTTCCAGAATCCAGGCAGAGAGCAATTAAACTGAAAGGGATTGTTTAAAGCCCATGCCTAATCACTCTAAAAAGAACTGAATACATTCCTCACTCTGATTCAGTGATTGCTTAAGGATACTTTAAAATATTTTCAAGTGCAAGAACCGGACGATTAATACCTCAAAGTAAAGGTATCCATTACATCATAAAAATGTAACCTCAGTTACTCCTGCTCTTCAAAGACTCCTGTAACAAGTTCTAAAACTTGGTTGTGACTTTGAAAGCACAGCCAGTCTTAGCCTGCTCATGCTAAATAAATGATCCTGCTGTGCAATTTGCCTAACACATAGAACACTCAGAGTGAAAACAGTGTTGAGGAAGGAATATCATTTTCCAACAAAAGGCAGCTTATGAAAACCCCTCTTTTCTTCAATCATCCCTACTGGAGAGAATGTTTCAAGTAATTACTAATTTAAGGTATCTGACCCAATAGCTTTTACTTAGGTCTTATCTGTAAATTAGAAGTTTCCAGAATGAATATCCAGTCTGTACATTATATATCTACAATACACTCCACTTCTCTTAAAACATAATAACAATATCAAGATCTCAATATTTTCAACCACTTTAATGTAGTTCAAAATGGCAACTAAAACAAAATTTAAATATGTGGAAAGTACATTATTTCTTTGATTTACAAGACTTCATTGACTTTTTCCTTACTTGGTATTATCAGATTTTCAAATAATTTCTTAGATGTGTACATATTTCTTTTATTATTATTACTTTGAAATCTTTGGAACATAACACATCACAAACACACTATTAAATATTTGGACATAAGCCATGCAGGCACTGCATTCAGGATGAAATGAATATAGAAGATACCATTAATAAATTAGGTTTCTACTTAATAGGGCTTTCTGCCCCATGTTAGAAACACAAAACTATTATAAAGTTGATAATATTCAGACCAACTTTATGAATATTAGCATATTATCTATAAATATTTTTAATTATATCATTGATCACTATAACAAAAGAGGTTTCGTATTTGCAACTTTGAAATCCTATATATTCTATGGCTTTGTGTTAAAAATTATATCATAAACATGTAGAAGTCTACATTTATATCCTAAAGAACCCAAGTAGGCACTTCAAAAACAGTCATGTTTTAGGACTCACATTCCTAATTGATGGGGATCAGGCAAAGAGCTTTGTAGGTTGGACAAGTATAGGCCTATTTTCATCCACTTCAGAACTACTTCCATAATATGCTATCTGTTGCATACTTAGAATTTAACATTGAAAAGTTTACTCTATTAAAGTTGCCTTCGTTGTTGCCTGAATGAAAAAAGACTAATCATGACATCAACTGCATGAAATATGGTCAGCCCTGAACCTAAGGCAAAAACCCTTTGTCATTTAGACCTAATGCATACAAATACTAATAATCTCTCATTTATATTTTGCCCTTATTCCTTTGAAACTCTTCCCTCCTAATTTTCCATTAGTTATAGTTTCATCAGAGATAATTAGATATAAAAATCATTCATATAGCCTGACCAGGCGGTGGCGCAGTAGATAGAGCGAAGGACTGGGATGCGGAGGACCCAGGTTCGAGACTCAGAGGTCACCAGCTTGAGTGCGGCTCATCTGGTTTGAGTAAGGCTCACCAGCTTGGACCCAAGGTCACTGGCTGGAGCAAGGGGTTACTCGGTCTGCTATAGCTCCATGGTCAAGGCACATGAGAGGGCAGTCAATGAATAAAGTGCCACAATGAGAAACTGATGATTGATGCTTCTCATCTCTCTCCGTTCCTGTCTGTCCCTATCTATCCCTCTCTCTGACTCTCTGTCTCTTTAAAAAAAATCATTTGTACATAAAATCAAATTTTAGTAAGTGAAGTATACCCTAAAATGACTCCATTGTCTAGGAACTGCTTTGCAAATACTCCCACACTTTTTAAATTTTGGCTATTATTTATGAGTAAGGATTGTTTGGCTAAAAACCTTCCTGCCCACCTACTCCTACCACCAAAATACTTTTTAGTTGACTAGAAATTTAGGTAACGCCTCTATTTCCATTGGACTTGATTACATGCCAAAGCTAGCTTTCAAGAAAATACCTGACTGCTAACATGTATCTTCTTTTAGGCCCACCTGGCTAGCTGAAGTAATGACATGGCCAGCAGTTTACTTGCATGCCCTCACTTAACTAAGTAGCTTAATTTCATTTTCAAATAGAAGAATGCCATGAAGTCTAGCAGTTGTCTCTCTCAGCTCCAGACATGGATACATTTCAAGCAAGAAGTGCCGCTCCCTTTACTATATTACTCAGCATCAGTTCCCAAGGTTATGTTTACGCCTCTGTGAATAGTTCCATGTAGAATCATAACATATTTTAGATTCCATCAAAAAAAGGAAATCTTTACATGTATGCTGTTATATGCAACATGAGATAATTACAAGATCTATGTAATGTGAGCATTGCCCATTTGAAACTGAATATTCCAATATCAAAATTATTTTTTATAAATGTAAATTAGTATACTATTATTGTAAAGTATTAAAGTTACCTGTATTTTAACTCAAAAAGCATATTTTAAATGTGAAATGGGTCCTAGTCAAAGCAGATGATTTTAACCCAAAGTCTTTGAGGATTCACAGATTGGGCTTCAGAAAACCTGTGGTTCCCTTGAAATTTTATTCAAATTTTTATACATGTTCCACGTTACAAAGGAACATCTTGGGGAGAAAGAGTCTTTCTGATTGGATTAATGATCGCTGATTGATCCTTTTGATGTTCAAAGAAAATTCAAGAACACCTGCTTTTGATCAGTTCTGTGTCCCTTCAAAACACATTTAAACTGATGTTTCCTCCCTAAGTTCCAAATGACTTAAATAATTAACATTTCCCCTACTTTATCCCTCCTTTTTACTTTTATATGTCACTTTGCAATAATTTGGATAACTTATCTTTTTAAGAATTTACATGAGAATTCCCTGTATTAGTTCTTAGACTTTGTGGTCAAACACCCATGGTCACAGTTTTAAATAAAATCACTTTGTCAAAAGTATCATATTATGCCACATACATAAGCTCTCTGAAGATGCTTTTTTGGCCTACCTGAATGTAAACCATTATCATATATGAAACGCACTGTTTAGATAAGAATGTCCACTCTGTTGAGGATTTAAGGGTTTGTTTGCATGTTGTTAACTGCCATATCCAACAGTCCTGGGAACATAGTAGGTGCTGGATAAAATATGTTTGTGTAAATAAAAGGCCTTCAGTGTTTAAAGGAAATAAATCTAACTTTTAAGGAGAGTTGTGCAGTCTGGATAAACTGTCACAGTTCACTCATACATTTGGGTTAGGGCTCGAATTTTAAGAGCTAAGAAATGAGCATTTTCATTTTTGTCACTTTAAGATGTAAAAAAAAAAAGGTTTCTCTGTGTATTTCTAGGCACAGGGAGGTTCTGGCATCAGCACCCTAAAGAAAAGTAAATACTTTCATTGTAATTGGTGATGGCTTAAAGTATCCAGGCTCAAAAGGGATTCCATATAGGTGAGCGTAAAAGTAAAAACGTAACAAAAACAAGTCAGTTACTGAATTTAGTTCTCAGTAATCTTTGATTTAAACTTCAAAATTAAATTGTTAGTTTAATTTCAAGAATAATGTGACCGCCAGTGTTAATCACAATAGAATATGAGCAGATGTTGGGGCAACCTAACAAAATGTTCAGTTTTGCAATAGCAAAGACAGCTGCAGATACAGAAGAGTCAGTGTCCAAGGACACTTACGAAAGGTCGGGAAACAGGAGGCAGAGAAAAGTACTCTGGGCAAAGGAGTTGGGAGTGTACATATCATAAAATAAAAAGGAGAACCAAGCCTGGCACCTGACCTAGAAGCTCTCAGCAGGGGGCCAGCCTGAGCAGACACGCGCAGTCCCTGGGAAAAGACCATCAGAATACTCTGAAAACAACACGGATAAGCCCAGAAATTTCGGACAAGGCTTTTCCGATCGGTTCAAGAATTTCAAACCAAAACAGTGTAGCAAATATCAAGGCAGGGCATGGAGAGCCAAAATTTGATGCCAGGGAAAAGGCAGCCCACAGTGGCTTTACAAAGCTCTGAGTGAGACAGGGATTCCGGGGTAGGATCCCTGGAGGGTTATGAGGTGGTTCCGACTGAGTTGACAGAAAGAAGGAAGTTGAAGGAGTTAGAGGTAACAAATCCAAAGCCGCCCCCACCCCCGTCTTCTCCTTCTTACCCTCACACACATAACACAGTACACTACTCTCGGTCCCTAAAATGACCTAACCTACGCGTTGCATGGGCAGCGGAATCGAGGTTAGGTTCCCGCTTCATCTCTGGCAAACCCTTGAACCCTAGAAAACCCCGGGGCTTTAGCGGCAAACAGGAGTCTGAGGCGTGGTTCTGGGCGGCCAGCTGCAATCAGCCTCCCGAAGCGTCGGTCCTCAGGAACCTGCGCGCCCAGGTGACCGCCAGGGCGCGGTCTCGGGAGGGGACATCCGTCTCCTCCGCGTCCCACAAGCTCACCCCAGAACCTGGTTCTTCTCTCTACCCACCACAACGCTCTAAAATCAAGTTTAAAAGTTGACAAATCGATGAAGCGCGGAAACGGTCCTCCCAGGACCATCGTCAGCGGTTCGCCCGCGGCCCCTCGGGAAGACTTCGGCTGGCGGGACAAAGGCGCTCCGGCCGGCGCGCGAGGAGGAGCCTGGGCGGCGGAGGAAGCGCAGCCCCGGCTGGGAAGCAGCTGGGGACCTCATCCCGGGCTATTTCCTGAACGGAACCCGGCCGGGGCGGGGGGGAGCTGAGAAGAAATAGGCGGGGGCGGGCGCGGGCGCTGTACCCACCGGTTCCTCCCAGGCCGGGCTGCGGGCGCCGGGCGCGGGGCGCACGTGCTGCGGCTCCATCGCGCCGGCCCGCGCCCGCCGTCAGCCCGAGCGCACGGAGCCGGGCCGCCGCTGGATGCGCTTCCCTCGCCGCGGTCCTCCCGGCCGCTGCCGCCGCCGCCGCCGCCGCCACCCGGCTCCCGCCCGGGGCCAGCCTCCGGCCCTCCTGCCGTCTCCGGCTTCCGCCGCGCTGCGCTCTCCCGCCCCCGCTCGGGTCCCTTCCTCCTCCACCTCCACCTCCACCTCCTCCTCCTCCTCCTTCTCCTTCTTCTCCTCCTCCTCTTCGGTCCAGCTCCACGGGATCCGCTCCCCGCCGCGGACGCCTCCCGGGGCCGCAGAATCCGCCCCTCGCTCTTTCCTCCGCCCCCGGCTCCCTCCCCTTTTCCTCTCCGTTTCCCGTCCCTCCCCCTGCGCCCCCTCCTCTCGGCGGGCGGCCCGGGGCGCACGTGACCCCTCTGTCAGGCCTTATAAGGCACGGAACCGAAAGCGGCCGCGCGGTGGTCACTGGCACCGGGAGCCCAGGAACGACCTCCCCCGGGATCGGCGGGGAAAGCACAGGCCGGGCTGGCCGACGCGCGGGCGGCCGTAGTGGCGGTGGTCGGGCGTCCCGGCAGGCGGCTCCAGTGCCTCTCTCCCTCTCTCCCTCTCCCGGCGCCGCAGCCGGCGCCCGCCTCGCTCCACCGCGGGCTGCCCACGCTGCAGGCGCCTCCCCTCTCCTGGGCTCATGGGCGCTGAGGCTTGAACGAAATCGCACTGGACAGTACCGACTTCCACAGAGCGAGGGAGAGACATGCACTCTGGAGCTGCTCTTGAACCAACTGCGCCAGGGATAGATTACTCATGGAGATTCTAAAAAGATTGCAGGTCCGTTAACTTCTTAAGCTTGAGAGAGTGCTACTTTTATTCATTTATCATCATTAACGGTTTCTTGGAAAGAAAAACCCGAATAGAATTCACTCTGCCTTCCAATTCGAGCACTATATTCAGAGTAGGGCAAGAGGCTGGCTCGCAAGATATGCTTAATAAATGGCAAGTCATCTTTCCCCGCCCTTTGAAAACGTTACAAATAACTTTACGATCATCTTTTTGGCGTTTGAGTCTGTTTCCATCTAGTTCCAATCCAAGATCGGTTTTCACAAGCTAGTTTTTCTCCTGGACTTTCAGGCTTTTTCTATCAGCATCTTCCCATGGCCCCTAATCATGTCAAACATAAATTGCACATTTTAAAAACAAACATTGAAAACACCTACTTGATCAGGTCTGCCTCCAGTCCTCAACTCCTCACAGCCAAGCTCTTTGGGAGATAAAATCCTGTTGTTAATTGCACATCCACTTAATCATTCTTCCCTGCAAACCGACTTCTGCAGCAACTATTACAGAAAAGAGGGCCCTGGCGAAGGCCATCGGTCGCTTTGAAAATGTTCTAAACACTTGGGTTTGGGTGGTCCTACCCTCCCCCCCACCCCCACCCCGCCGCCGCCGCTGCCGCTTCCAATTCTCTTCTTACTTAACCTATTTGCAGAATTTGTCATTGGGGACCAGACTTTTATCCTTGAAACTATACCTTCCATTGGCCCCTATGACATTTCAGTCTCCACGTTCTCAAACCATTTCTTCTCAGTCCCTTCGCCATCTCTTCCATGTTGGAGTGCCCAAATAGCCTGTCTTGGTCTGTTTCTAATACCGCCTATCTATCCAGACTCACCTATGACTTCAATTACCAACCATGTGCTAACTCATAAAGTCCCATTCCTATCCCAGATCTCCAGTTTTGTAAAGGCAATTTCCTTCCAGAAATTTCTACACAGATGTCCCAAGGGCTTTAAGCTCAGCTTGACTGAAACAGAAGTTTACTTTCCTGCCAGCTGGCTTCTCTCTCTAGTAAAATGTCTCCACCATCCACTCAGACTCCCAAAGAGGAATCTGGAAATTGTTCCAGGCTCCTCCTTCTCCCTCCCATTGCCTTCTCACACCACATGTTCCTGTCTATCACCTTCCTCCCATTTCGCTGCTCTTCCTGGTTTCAAGCCCCTGAAACATTCATTGCATTACTTTCTTTATTAATCTCACTTTCTCTAACCTAGTGGCACCTGTACCTGTGCCTTCTCTTACATTTTGGTCAAAATAAACCTTCTAAAATACAACATCGAGAGCATCATTCCCTGGATAAGCCCGTCAAATGGCTCTCCATTACCTGTAGAATGAAGTGCTGATATCCTAGCCAGTATCATTTCTCTAGTTTCATCACTCTTCCTCATATGCAGCTCCCTATCAAGCCATTTATTTTTATTCGGCACCCTCATGGAATGCCCTTTCTCTTACTCCAGCCTGTCCAAATACCTGCTCATCATTCAACATTCAACTTAAGGTCACTTTCTTGATGAAATCTTTTGAACCCCACTGCAGGTTAGAACTGGCCACCCTTTCCAAACTAAATGTACCATAATGGCTTAGAATACTTTATTACACTAATTGTGACATATATTCTCTGATGGCAAGTATTATATAAGTGATTTACCTCCATATTGCTAGTTCTCAGTACAGTTTCTGATGCATAGTAAACTCAGTAAATGTTGAATGAGTTAATTATGTGATAGAATTTTGTTACTATATTTATGGCTATTGAAAGTCAATTCCCCATGCATAATCTCATTTAATTTTCACAATTCTGACAATAATATATTATCATCATTTTTTATAAACATGAAAACTGAAACTAGAAAAGAACAAATCAATATGCCCAAATCACAGAACCAGGACTATAACCCAGTTTGCCTAGTTAAGTTTATTACATGTTTATCTGTTCATTTTTTTTCAGCTTAAATTCTATTTTATATGATACGATAGCTTTTTTTGTTAGTAGTTACCTAATAAACATCTTTCCATTTTTAAATTTTCAACCAGTCTGAATCTTCTTTTTTTTTAAGTTGGTTCTTGTATGTTCCCTGGCCAGGGATCAAAACTGCAACCTTCACAAATTAAGACTACACTCAAACCAGCTGACCCACCCAGCCAAGGCCTCAGTCATTATGGTTTTGTTTTGTTTTTTGTATTTTTTTGAAGTGAGAAGCAGGGAGGCAGAGAGATAGACTCCCACTTGTGCCCCGACTGACATCCATCCAGGAAACCCACTAGGGGGCAATGCTCTGCCCATTTGGGGCTGTTGCTCCATTGCAACCAAAGCCATTCTAGCACCTGAGGCAGAGACCATGGAGCCACCCCCAGCTCCCAGGCCAACTTTGGTCCAATGGAGCCTTGGCTGCAGGAGGGGAAGAAAGAGATAGAGAGAAAGGAGAGGGGGAAGGGTGGAGAAGCAGATGGGTGCTTCTCCTGTGTGCCCTGACCGGTAATTGAACCTGGGACATCCACATGCCAGGCTGACACTGTACCACTGAGCCAACCGGCCAGGGTTCAGTCATTATGTTTTAACTGTGTCATGTAAATAACAGTTGAACTTCCATATTGTTAACTCATTCTGAGTGGCTGCCTCTTAGCAGTCTATTTTAATTAATTTTCATTTATCATACATATTCATTAAGGTAAAGGTTGTAATAAGAAAGAAGTCCTTCCTCCCTGCCTTTCTCCGCACACAATACATATTTCTCTCTCTTAAAATAGTCGTGAATAGTGGTCCAGGTTATTGGGGTGGTTCCTTTACTCCATATTGCTGTCCCATCCTTAGGGCATTTCCTTTATATATGTGGTAGAAACTGATCAGTGTGTTCCAACTGAAGGAAGGAAGAAGAGGGCATTAAGAAGCACAAGCTCAAATTCTTAAGGCCTAGATCCCAAGTGACATACTTCTCATTGGCTCATATTCCATTGAGCAGAACTTACTCACATGGTCACACCTAGCAGCAAGAGTAGAAAAATGAGGAAACTAGCTAGGTAACCATGTCTCAAACATAGCTCTATATAGATGATAGAGAATAGATTTAGGTAAAAACTAGCACTCTCTGTCACATTATGATCACCATCTTTGGATTTATTACCACTTTCTCATTTCATATTTATTTAAATTTCTTTATGATTTTTTTTCTCTATACTAACTTAGCATTTTCTTTTTTTATGTGTTGTTTACATTATTGATTAGTGTCTATTTGGATTTTTACTTTAGATATCTTATTTAGGACTTGATATGCATTTTCAAACTGAAGTCCTTTTTTAGTTTTGGAAAATGTCCAGTCTTTTCATAATTCAATTATTTCTCCCCTCCCCCACCTCACACATTTTTCTATATTTTACCTTTCTGGGATATTTATTAAATAAAAGTTGAGGTTTCCCATTTTATCTTCCATGTCTTAATTTTTTTTCCATCTTTTCACTTTTCTGTGCTGATCTTTGGGATTTCCTCGGATTTAGCCCCCAATACCTTAACTCTCTTTGCAGCTGTATTTTCTACTCTCTAAATGTCCCTTAACTGCTTATTCACTAAAATTTCTAGAATTTTCATTTTACACTTTTTAAAATATGCCTGTTCTTATATCTATCTATCTATCTATCTATCTATCTATCTATATCTAATATCAAATTTTTATCTTGAAGGCTATTCTTTTCTTTATTTCTTTGGACATTTTAAACACACTTATAAAAGTTTCTTTCAAATTATTCTATTATCTCTAGATGATAGAGTGCAAATTTTTTCAATTGTTACACTTGCTGAGGCACATTTGTGGTGGCATGTTTTCTTATGTGCTTTATAATGTTTTACAGTAAACTTAACTTCAATGGGACTTGTTTCCCATGGGAGTAATTTATGCCCTATGGGGTGTTACTTTTGATTCTTTGAGGAAGTTATGTGTTTTCCTGGCTCCCTTCCCACCCACCCAATGTCTGGCAGTGGGTGTTAGAAGACTCAAACAGATGACAGCTGGCACAGCTGCGGTTCCTTCTGTATTTCTCTATCTCTAAGAGGCCTCTTCACTACTCTACCTAGTATAATGGCCTCAGGGTACCTGCATGCATGGATTTCTTTTCTTTCTTTTCTTTTCTTTCTTTCTTTTTCTTTTTTTTTTTTTTTGACAGAGACAGACAGACACGAAGGGAGAGAGATGAGAAACATCAGTTCTTCATTGCAACATCTCAGTCATTCATTGATTGCTTTCTCATATGTGCCTTGACTGAGGGGTTACAACAGAGCAAGTGACCCCTTGGTCAAGCCAGCAAGCTTGGGCTTCAAGCTAGTGACCTTTGGGCTCAAACCAGAGACCATGGGGTCATGTCTATGATCCCATGCTCAAGCCAGCAACCCCATGCTTAAACTGGTGAAACTGCACTCAAGCCAGATGAGCCTGCACTCAAGAAGGCAACCTAGGGGTTTCAAATCTGGGTCCTCCACATCCCAGTCCAACACTCTGTCCACTGAGCCACCACTTGATCAGGCAGGATTTTTTATATGTAAGATCAGAACTCCCAAGGTGTGTGTTGAGGGAGCAAACCAGATCAATGCTGTATCCTGTTATGAACTCACCTCACAAATCATATAGCATCACTTCCCCCAAATGAATTGATTGGAGCTACCACAAAAGCCCACCTATTTCTTTGGGTATGGAATATAGGCTTCACTTGTCAGTAGGAGGATTAGCAGAAACATTGTAAGAGGAACATTTGGGGTGAAATATATATATATATATATATATATATATATATATACACACACACACACACACACACACACACTTATGCAACCCTCTTTGGAACTTACAATCTACCACAATGGTATACTTTTATAAGTTTCAGTGGTCATGTTTCTGGGCACCCAGAAATTTATTCTCAGGTTACTGTATTTCCCCATGTATAAGACAATCCCATGTATAGGATGCATCTTAATTTTGAGGCCTGACATTTGAAAAATATATATATTACATAAATTTATTGAAATCAAGTTTTATTCATCATAAAATTCATACAACTCCTCATCACTGTCAAAACTCCCATCTATTAGCTTGTCCTCATTTGTGTCTGATGATGAATCACTGTCTTCAACAATGAGCACAAAAACAAGCACGAAAAAGTGGAAAATGCAAGTAAAAAAATCTACAACCGCTGTATAAGACTCACCCAGTTTTTAGACCCCAAATTTTTTGGAAAAAGGTGTGTCTTATACATGGGGAAATGTGGTACCTTATAAATATAGAAGGATGTTTCTTCTTCCTGACAGAGCACCTTAACAGCATGGATTATTGTCCATGAGGAATGCAGCCAACTAAAATCGAGGCATAGAGTTTTCACACTGGAGAAGCAAAGAGCTGCAGCAGATCTCGCTGTTCCACACAGATTTCTTATGGAACATACTGGAGACTTACAACCTTCCCATAGAAATAATCTGATAAAAACTCTGTACTGAAGGATTATACTTGAAGTTACTTTAAAAATAGATTATATCTTACAAAAATGCACCTGAAGCAAGTAATAGAAATTCCAGCTCTGACTCCACTTTATAAAAGTAATGTGGAGCACACAAAAAGAGGATCCATAGCTAACCCTATTCTCCTTGAGTCATATTGGTTGCTGTCCCTGCTGTCTTAATAAAAGGATCCTTCATGGTTCTTCATGGATGCAGGGTTTTTGGTGACAATCATTATTTATCACAATTTGTAGGATTTGTGAAAAAAAAATCTACAAATGATCTTATTATATTGCTCTCCTGCCTTCATTTCACATAATATCAAGAGAAAAAAATATTTTTTAATTATTAAAATTTTCAGTTTATTGAGTTTTAGAGAAAGAGGGAAAGAGAGAGAGAGAAAGAGAGAGAAACAAAAATTTGTTTTTCCACTTAGTTATGTATTCATTGGTTGATTCTTGTATGTGCTCTGTGCCCTAACCAAGGGTCAAACCCACAGCCTTGGCATATTGGGATGATGCTCCAACCAACTCAGCTACCTGGCCAAGGCTAAAACTATTTTAAAATTGACTAAATATTTACCTGTAATAATGCTAAAAATACAATAAATAAAAAGACATGTATTAAAACACAATGTGTAAAAATATATAAATATTATATAAATATGCATTAAAAAGTTTGGCAAGATATATCCCAAAGTGGTTAGTTAGTGATTATTGGTGGGCACTTGAAGTCTATAATCCCAGGTAATTGTCCTTTCTTGTTTTATTTGATATGTGCTAAAATTATGGGTGTTCTTTGATCTTCTTATTTTCCCACAATGAACATGTATTGCTTTCTAGAGAACAAAATTATTAAAATTGATCATAGTCTAATTAATAACAACCCCCCTAACATATTTAGGGAAATATAAATCTCTAAAGGCATGAAAGAGATATATTGGGACAGAGGATAAGGGGAAAAGAACAGGGGCATAGAGGTTTTTATCCTCTAGAACAGACACATGTGAATAATTGGGTTCGAGATAAAATAAAATGTGACAATGCCCTGGCTGGATGGCTCAGTTGGTTAGAGCATTGTCCGAAAACATAGAAGTTGCCAGTTTGATCCCAGGTCTGGGCACATACAGGAACAGATGGGTGTTCCTTCCTCTCTTTTTCTCTCTCCCCCCCCTTTCCTTGCTCTCTAAAATCAATAAAATAAACAAAATAAATAAATAGACTGACCTGTGGTGGCACAGTGGATAAAGCAAGCATGGCTAACATATGACCCGCGGGCCGGATCCAGCCCGTATAATGAGTTTATGCGGCCTGCGATTAAATTTTTAATATTCTCCGCACAATGCACTGTGGAAATGAAATAAGTGGTACTTTTAAATCGTTATACATAAACTACGATATCTTCAGTAATCTTCAGCTCAACTTATATTTGTGAACAAACTTTTTCTTTAATGTATCTAAATAAAAGTACAAGATCAAGATTGAATGATTTACATTTGGAGGCTGTGTTAAGAATAGCTATTACAAGTATAGAGCCAGATATTAAAAACATAATAGGCGATGCAAAGCGCCTCAACACGTCACATTAGTTTTTTTTGTTAATTTGTTGTGCTAAATTACTTACATTTATTCATAAACAAATTACATAATAAAATTTTGTATACTTAAATCGTTTTTATATTTAACACTTTTTAATTTTAATATTTTGTCCGGCCCATGAAAAAAGTTTTCTTTCTAATCTGGCCCCGGGGGCAAAAACTGTTGGCTACGCCTGGGATAAAGCATTGACCTGGAATGCTGAGGTCACCAGTTGGAAACCCTGGGCTTGCCCAATCAAGACACATATGACAACCCAACAATGAACAACTAAAGTGAAGTAACTTCTAGTTAATATTTCTTGCTCCACTACCTCTCCCTCTCCTCTCTCTGTAAAATCAATAATAAGTAAATTAATTAACTAATTAATTAATTTTAAAGTATAAAATAAAATGTGACCTAAGTTTAGTTGTGATTCAAACAATGGCAATTGTGGGGTTCCCACCTACTGCACAGAGCCAAGTATGAGGAAATTTACTTCTGTGATCCCTGAGAATACATTCAGTAGACCTCATCTGGACAGTGACAGGAGCCCAGTCACTTTAAATTCAAGGTTAAAGTTCTAAATCCTAGGGCAGTGATGGGCAATCTTTTGAGCTTGGTGTGTCAAAATTCGCCAAAAAACCGAGCATACTTGGATGGTGTGTCACTTCAAGAAAAAAACCATAATTTCGGGATATTTATAGTTTAAATAACAAAAATGTATAATTGTAATATATAACTATTTAATAAACCAAAAACTAATTATTTAACTTACCTGCTTATTGACTTCTTTGTTCATCTGTCAGTTGGTTTCTTTTGTTGGTCTTGATATTATTTAACTTGTGTGGGGTGCCGTAAACTAAGATAAGTGAGGGGAGAGAGAATTCTTTAACTAACCTGCCTATTAGTGACCTTTTTATTTCTGAATTTCATTAGCTAAATCTTCAATTGAAGGTTGGTATTTTGTACACTTCAAGCCCAAGCAAGCGCTACTAACTTCATCTGTCAATATGTTTCTTTTGTTGGTTTTGATATTATTTAACGCTGAGAATAAGGTCTCACAAAAGTACGTAGCGGGAAAAATTGTGAGTAAAGCCATTGCTATATTTTTCAGGGTGCTAAAAGTGTCTGGTAATCAGTTCCAGGCACTCCAAATTTCCTGTTCGTCGTGGCACTCCTCTTGATTCTCCAAGCAGTACCTTTCCAGATTCTCAAGCTTTGACCTCAAGTCAACAAACACCTGAACCCAGATGCTGAATTGAAATTCTGCAAGTTGCATCTTATGTAAATTAAGGTGGCTGCTGCTATTTCTAATGGCGGGATACGGCACCCATAGCACAGGCCCTCGCCTCTCCCAGCCTCCCCCTCACTTATCTCAGGAATGACAGTCAATTAGAAACCCATGACACCCCAGAACAGTAGATTGGATGATGGTTGCTGGTAATGGCAATCGCAGGGCCCCCAGAGATGTGTCTCCCGCGGCATTCCGCTGCTCCTTGCTGCACCGGCTGAAAGTGAGGTCAAAGATCCCCTAACGGCCTAACCGGAATTCCCAGAACTAGACGCTCTGTACCAGAGTTCTGTTGTTTTGGCTTACAGACCTCGGTACAGAGTGTCTACACTACAGCAAATGTTTGAAATGTCCTTCTCGGCATGCGGACCCATACTTCTTTAGTATGCGGCTGCATGCGGCCACGTGTTATCAAAAATGGCTACGCGTGTCAGTGCTGACACGCGTGTCATATGTTCACCATCACGGTCCTAGGGACAGGGCTTTGCAGAACCAAGTAGCAGGAACCAAGCCAAAGCATTTACCAGGAACTGAGGCAACAGACAAGGGATCAACTGGGAAGCCTAGCGCTCAGCTCAGTGGCCCTTGGAGAGACAGAAATCAGGAGCCAGGGAGGCTGGACAAAGAAGTGGGGGACAGTGGTCAGTGACAGCCTCTGAGACTAGGAAGAGAGAAGCGAACTTCAACAAAACCAGCCCAGATTGAGGAACGAATATTTGTACACTAATTTTCTCAGAGCAGGTTAGGAGTATTTTCTTTTGGAAAACTAAGGAAGGAAGAAATAAAGACAAGAAGAGTGAGGTGTAGCATTGTGTAATTTGAGGTATAACAACATTGAGTGAAAACACATGGGCTTCGCTGCTAAACTGCTCTTCTACTCATCAACCTTGGGCAAGTAATTTCTTCCCTTGTAAATGAGCATAATCGCACCGATCTATCAGTACTATTTGAGGGCTAAATGAAATACTCTACTAAAAATGTTTGGCATAGATAGATGTTATCACAAACATAAAAGTAGCAGCTGGAGAGGAAAAGAAGTTACACAAATTAACAGGGAAGCATTAAGCCTCATTCCCTTGTGAAAGAAATCATATATTCTTTGAAACTAGCAGCTACAGCTAAAAAAGTAGAAAACCATACATTTTACAAAAGTGCACACAGAGCAGGCTTTTTTTTTTTTTTTTTTTTTTTGGTATTTTTCTGAAGCTGGAAATGGGGAGACAGTCCCGCATGCGCCGGACCGGGATCCACCCGGCACGCCCACCAGGGGCGACGCTCTGCCCACCAGGGAGCGATGCTCTGCCCCTCCGGGGCGTCGCTCTGCTGCGACCAGAGCCACTCTAGCGCCTGGGGCAGAGGCCAAAGAGCCATCCCCAGCGCCCGGGCCATCTTTGCTCCAATGGAGCCTTGGCTGCGGGAGGGGAAGAGAGAGACAGAGAGGAAGGAAGGGGGGTGGAGAAGCAAATGGGCGCTTCTCCTATGTGCCCTGGCCGGGAATCGAACCCGGGTCCCCCGCACACCAGGCCGACGCTCCACCACTGAGCCAACCAGCCAGGGCTCAGGCTTTTTTTTTTTTTATAGCAGGCTTTTAAAGCCCCCTTTTAAGTAAGTGACATTTTGAATTAAATCATAACAACAACTATAGGAGGTATATCCCCATTTTACAGATGAGGAGATTAAACAATTTGCCTGAGGTCAGAGGACTTGTAAGAAGTAGAGCTAGCATGTGGAGCGCTGAGCATGGAGAAGTCCTGTCAGAGAGGCAGAATAAGAATCAGGAAGGAGCAATAGGAGAATGGACCTCACATACTTGAAGAACTTTGTTGGGAGGAAGCGATGTTGTTTTGTAGCAAAGAGAGGCAAGCATGTTTTAGGCAAGTGGGAAGCAGCTAGTGGAGAGAAACGTGACTGAAATGCCTAACCTGGGGAAAGTTCTGATGCCCAGGTGAGGAGTAAGAACTCTATTTCTTCAGAGCCAAGAATTAAAGAGTCAAGGAAGAGGAACACACCATAAAGGTTAACTGTGTCATGACGTGAACTGGAAGCTAGTACTAATGCTTGTTTTCTTTCCTGTTGCCCCAGGATACAGCAGCGGCCCTTAGTACAAAGGTCTCAGACAGGCTGGGTCTTGCCTGGCTCTCCTCTTTCCCAGTTCTTGCCCATGACGCCCCCTTGCCTAGTTAGCTCTGTTCATTTGCTTTCCTTTGCCTCTGCTTCTTGTACCACCGCTTTCCCATCCTCCCAGGGACCTGGCCAGTCTTTTTTAGTTGTCCCTTCCTGTCCTCCACCTTTCCGACTCCAGCCCTTTTAGCCCAGATAGGGACCTGGAGGAACACAAGCAGATAATGAGACAGAACCTCCGGAGTTCTGTCTGACCCCACTGGCATTGCCTCATGCCTCTGCCACAAGTGGCTTCCAGCTGTGCCCGAGCCTGGAACAAAGCACATGCCGTTCTGTCTGCCCGATCCTGCCTCTCCCTCTTATGCAGCCCCACCCCAGTGGACACTCACACGTATGCATCCTGTGAGGCCGGTGGCAGGCTGGGCATCACAAGGGTAGTGACTGAAGAGGTGAGGGAAAGGAGGAAACTGGCAGGGGGCTGGAAGAGTGAGGCTGTTTTCATTTAGTCTTCATAAATGAGGATGTGCACTGTCGCAAGCCG
Organism: Saccopteryx bilineata; assembly: GCF_036850765.1. NCBI lineage: Eukaryota > Metazoa > Chordata > Mammalia > Chiroptera > Emballonuridae > Saccopteryx > Saccopteryx bilineata. The sequence continues at coordinate 101,135,673 of NC_089495.1, read as the reverse complement.
AAGAGGATGTCACAGAACTGCTAACATGGATGTGAGAATGATTTAATGATACCTCTGCTTTTTGCGTCACCAAGGAACTGTCAAAACCTTACATTTTAACTTCTTTACCCATAAGAATATATTGAAAACTTAACTTTGTCCAAATCACTAACATGTACAAATCACATTAAAATATTCTCTAAAATTAACAAAGTGTCTCTGGTCATAGGTGTGATATTTTTAGAACTTTACAAACTGTTCATTGAAGTTACAGTTGTAATTCACTTAATGTTTAATTATCATTGTAAGTTTTTGAGTGTGTTAAAGGAAATTTTTTTATTACATACAGAGTCACAGTTATTTCATTCATTCATTCAGTGAATATGTACTTACACTTGGTATCAGAGACATATATGAACCTTTATAATAAAACATACTAAGTGCAATGACACAGGGAGTTTCAGAGCATGTAGAAGAGATGCCTAATCCAATTATGGATAGTTAAGGAAGACTTCCTGGTGGAAGTGACATCTAAACGTGAGCCCTAACTCTCATTCATTAGCAAGATCAAGTTGGTTAGAAAAGGGACAGGTGCAAGGAAGTAGTCTCACAGGAGAAACCCCAATTTTTTTTTTTAATTTTTTTTTTAGATTTTATTTATTCATTATAGAGAGGAGAGAGAGAGAGAGAGAAGGGGGAAGGAGCAGGAAGCATCAACTCCCATATGCACCTTGACCAGGCAAGCCCAGGGTTTTGAACCGGCAACCTCAGTGTTTCCAGGTTAACGCTTTATCCACTGCGCCACCACAGGTCAGGCAGAAACCCCAATTTTTTACAAATGCCAAGAAGCAAAAGAGAGTTCTGCTGCTGCTTTCACGTGCTGCAAAGAATTGTGAAATGACTGTCAACTACAGGATGAGATGGTGAATATCAGATAAGACTGAAGAAATGAATGCGTAATGGATCACGAAGGGCTTAATACAGCAGCAAAGACTTCCTGTGTTCACATCTTTGGCTTAATGATAGTAGCAAGCAGTGAGCACATTATTTGATTGACTAATTAATCCTTGTAACTCCTGGAAGGCAAGTGAGGTTCAATGATAAGAACTCATTATCCTCTATCTTTAATACCCTGATATTATATCTTCAAAACTAGAAGACAGATACTATTTCAAAAGATCGACTTCTCTTTTCATAAATATAAATGTTTTATGTTTTATATATATAGATATATATAATTTTTTAAACACAGGTTGAAGAAGCAGGGAATCATAGGAGTGGTGATTGAAGTGGAGAGGGAGGCATGTTGAAGGAGCTTAAAAATCCTCTGACTAACCAGTCTGGCATCTTGAAAGATACAGAAATTAACAGTTTCCTCTAGGGTGGAGTCAAGAATACAAGCTGGAACAGGCTTTACCCTTTGGGGAGGGAGTGGAGATGAGATTGGAAACCTATTTTAAACACAAGGTTCTTATAATTTAGTTTTTAAAATGTAACTTTGAATGAAGAAATCAAAGTGAATAAACAATAGTGGGTTGAATTGACTTATTATTAGGCTGATATTTTGCCTCACAGTCTAAAGAATATTCTATCTATGACTAGACGTGAGATGAATGTGCCTACGGAGTAAACTTTCCTAAAGAAACACTTCCTGTTCGAATCAGTCAGTGAGGAGGCCACAGAGTTAGTTATGATGTTTAATTTGTTTGAGCATACAGTTAACGAATTTAAAAACTTTCCAAAAGCTAAGATTAAAGATAAAGTGTCATTATTATGGAACACTTATTAAGTTTTTTAATGAAAGTAATATTCTATATTTGTTAGCCCCACTCTCCAACCTCTCCTTAACTCACTTACACCCCAGTCCTGTCCCTCCCCGGCCACAGTGGCCAGTTGTCAAGCTCATCAGCATCCTCCATGTTGACAAATCCAATGGACACTTTTCGGTTCTCACTTGACTTAGTCCGCCAACAACACTTGAACTTTACACAGCATTGACCACTCCCTGCTTTTAAAAGTACTTCCTTCTCTTGACTTCTGTGTTCACAAAGAACCATGGAATTATACTCATTCAGTTTTCTTCCCTCCTTGCTGGCCACTCCTTCTCAGGCTCCTTTGCTGGCTCCTCACACTGATTGCCGATGAGACCTGGAGTGCAATTCCACAGCCCTTTCTCTTCTCTTTCTGTTCCTTCCCAGGAACTCCCAGCAGTCTCATGACTTTACATTCCAGTTATATGCTGATGACATTTATATTTATATTTGCACCCTAACTCTTTCCCAGACTTCATTCTCATATATGCTCCTGCCCACTTGACGTTTCCTCTCAGATATCGAACGTGCATGTTAAACTTAGCATATCCAAAATAGATTTCACCCATAACTTGTTTCCCTCCCAGTTTCCTGGAGAAAGTATCAATATTCACACAGTAGCTCAAGTGAAAGACTTACCGTATTTCCCATGTTTAAGATGCTCCCATGTATAAGATGCACCTTAATTTTGGGGCCCGAAATTTGAAAAAAAAATATATCACAGAAAGTTATTGAACTCAAGTTTTATTCATCATAAAATTCATAAAACTCCTCATCACTGTCAAAACTCCCATCCGTTAGTATGTACACATCTGTGTCTGATGACATATCATTGTCTTCATATATTGCCTTATCCTCAGTTCCATCTATGGCATTTGAAATGCCACATGTCTACAACCACTGTATAAGACACACCCAGTTTTTAGACCCCAAATTTTTCAAAAAAGAGTGCGTCTTATACATGAGGAAATATAGCGAGTGCTGTCGCTTTTACCTCCAAAATGAATCTATCATTTTTAGCTCTTTCTACTTTCACCCTGGTGTCAGCTACCATGACTGTTACTGGACTACCGCACCGGGCTCCTACCTGGTCTCCCTGCTTCCTCTACAGCCCCTCGTGTACAATCCTTGTTCAACATGGAAGACAGAAGGAGTATTTTTAAAGCACAACTCAAACCATGTCAATTATCTGCTTAGCATTTACTAATGGCTTCACATACCACTTTGAAGATATCTGAAATTCTTGCAAACATTCTAAAAATGTTAAGATCGTTTTATTCTGTCCCCTGCCTCCTCCTCTGACCTCATGCCATACCACTCACCCTTCATTCTCTGCATGCCAGCCAGACTGTCCTTGGTGTTTCCCATCTTCCTGCCTTGGAGACTAAGCTATTCCTTTTGTCTGTGAGGCTCCATCTCTAATCTTCACTCGGCTGGTTTCTTTTCATTCAGGGTCTTCTCTCCTGAAAGCATTTCCCTGCCACTTAGATTAAAGCAGTTCTTCAGTCTCTCTCAATTACTTAATCTCTTTTGTAGTCTTCATAGCACTTATCACTGTCTAATATTATTGTGTCTTTTTATTTGTTCATTTGTTTACCAACTGCCTTCCTTCAAGAATGAAAGCATCATGTAAACACAGGTCTGGTCTTGTTCACTGCTTCATTTCCAGTCTTTACATACCTGACACATAATAGATGTTCAATAAATAGTTGTTGGACGAATACTTTACTCTAATGTTTACAAACTAAACACTTGTATAATAACCTGCTATGAACCAGAGACTGTTATAAAAATTTTACATGTGTGCCTTTCGTTTCAACTCCAAAGCAACCCTAGAGCCAAGTACTATTCTTTCTGTACTTTCCGGCAGTGAGAGGTCACACACCTAGTAAGTACCACAACAGATGAGAGGGCATGGGTACAGTACTGAAAGAACCTTGTCTATACCACAAAAGCTTGCTGCCCACCTGTATCATTGCTCATGAGTTATATCTAGAGCCCATGAAGTGGGGGACTCAGCTCCTCAAGATCCTCACATGATTTTTCTATGCCTCTATTGCCATAGCACTCAGATGGATCTTTCATCTTTCCCAGGACCTGAGATCTGTCTGTATCAGGGTTCCAGATTCCTCCTTGAGACCTTCCTTCTGCCTAACCAATAAGATCTCAAGCCATCACCTCTTTATATCATTCTCTCCTTCAGCTCTGTGGTCATGTCTAAAGCTAAGACTGTTTCCCAGGCAACAGCTTTCTGTGCCTTTGTCGCACCCTGTGCCACTCTGCCAGCTGACCAAAGACATCCCACTGTTTCTGTCCCAACCTGACACCCTATAGCCAAGGCCTTTCAACTACAGGGATTTTTTTTTTTGACAGAGACAGAGTGAGAGTCAGAGAGAGAGACAGATAGGGACAGACAGACAAGAAGGGAGGGAGATGAAAAGCATCAATTCTTCATTGCAGCTCCTTAGTTGTTCATTGATTGCATTCTCATATGTGCCTTGGCTGGGGGTCTACAGCAGAACGAGTAACCCCTTGATCAAGCTAGTGACCTCAGGCTCAAGCCAGTGACCTTAGGGCTCAAACCAGTGATATGGGGTCATGTTTATGATCCCACACTCAAGCCAGCGACCATGCGCTCAAGCTGGTGAATCCGTGCTCAAGCGGATGAACCCGCGCTCAAGCCTGTGTGACCTTGGGGTTTTGAACCTGGGTCCTCTGTGTCCCAGTCCAATGCTCTGTCACCGTCTGATCAAGCATTTACAGGAATTTTAAAAATAATATTGTTGATATTTATATTTTCAATGGTAAAATTTTCCCAGGAAGAAATTGCTTTTGTTATGTGGCAAGTCCACCAAGTCCTTTGTATCTGATCACTGATGGACTTGACCACTCCAGGACCCTGAATCTATAGCCGCAATCTAAACTTATCAAGCATCCATGGGGCCTACACAAATCAGCGGTCAGACCACGCAGACCACTAAGACTGGCCTTCTTACCTCTGAGTACCCCTCCACATAATTATAGAGCACAGAGGTCTGTCACCAAAGCTAACCTGAGAGCTTGCAATGGAGAGTCCAAAGAGACTGCTGATAAGCCACAGGCATTCCCACAGAAAAGACAGTCCAGGTTCCTTCCTTGATTTTGGATTGGATCTAAATTGTTGGTAAAAATAAGAAAATAGTAGAAGTATTTATACAAAGGAGTATGATCAAGGGCAACCAATCTAGAAGCATATATTATAGAATTAACAAGATCCTGGCTGGTTGGCTTAGTGGATAAAGTGTTGGTCCAGCATGCGAACATCCCAGGTCTGATCCCCAGTAAGGGCACACATGAGAAGTGAACATCTGCTTTTCTTTCCTTCCCTCTCTGTTTCTCTTTCTCTTCCCTTCTCACAGCCAGTTGATCAATTAATCTGAGCATCAACCTCAGGCCCTGAGGATAGCTTTGTTGGTCTGAGTGTCAGCCCTAGACAGGAGTTGCCGGGTGAATCCCAGTTGGAATGCATGCAGGAGTCTGTCTCACTATCTCCCTTCCTCTCACTTAAAAAAAATTAAAAAAACAAAATTCTCACACACCCAGACTGTTTCTCTGAAGATGGCCTACAGTGATCACGTGAGATATCCCCATTATTACAGGAATAGGTAACCAGCAATAAGTAATGGGCAGCAAGACAGACAAAACCACATAGAGAAAAGGAAAATTGACCAGAAGACAGAGTTTTCATTTTGTCTGTGGAAATATATAACATTATTTTCCATCCATTCTTCCAAAGAGATGGGTTCTAGGCATAAATATATGTTCCAATGACATTGCTCTGCTCCTTCAATGACACACTATTCTCTACTCAATCAAGTTCAAGCTCTTTAACGCATATTCAAGACCTTCAGATTTTTAGCTTCACTATATCCCCCACTCTTTTGTTTTAGCAAGAGATAGAAAGAGGGAGGTAGAAGGGAAGGAGATGAGAAGCATCAACTTGTAGTTCTGGCACTTTAGTGTTCATTGACTTCTCGTGTGCCTTCCCCAGGGGGTTCTAGCCAAGCCAGTGACCCCTTGCTCAAGCCAGCAACCTTGAACTAAAACCAGTGACCTTTGGGCTCAAGCCAGGGACCATGGGGTCATGTCTATGATCTTACACTCAAGCCAACAACCTTGAGCATCAAGCCAGCAACCTCTAAGTCGGTGTTTCCCAACGTGGGGCCCACGCCCCACAGGGGGGCAATTCGATAGTTAAGGGGGGCAATTTGAAAATGGACTCGACATGACTTTAACTCTTTCGCCCCGGGGCCATTTAAATGCAATGCTAGATATCAGTGCCAAATTTAACAAAAAATGCAATTCTTAAATAATTGCGGTAAATAATTATTAAGTATAATTTCATTTGACGAGAACAAAATATCAACTGGGTGATTGGCATCGTCAAGTAAACTTCGTCCTGGGTTCACCGCTGAGCGTGCCGTCTGCTGCGGGGAACCCCGGACGTTTTAAAAACTCGCTAAACAATGCAGTTATTCTCACCTAATTGGCCCATCGCAACTTCTGTAGTGTTTCACATCATTCAGTTGGTGTTAATTTGAAATAAGTGTCAGTCAAAACTGTTGTAAAAGCTCGTTGATTTAATAAATATACATATATATATTGTATAGATATAATTGGTAAGTATTTGATTTTATTTTTATCAATATTAAACTCTTTATTAAGTACTTCTTGCATCAGGGCTAGAAAGCACTAATATTTTATAAATATTATTGGGGCTATAATAGTGCATGCACGACAATTTTAATTTTAGAAGCATAACTTTCTAGAAAATTTTGTCAAGTGGAAAAAATATAGATACCTTTTGATTTGCGGTGGTAGTGTAGTAAATGTGTTATATACATTTAAATAAATATGAATTTTTAGTATACGTTTACTCTATGTCACATTGAATATATTTTAACACATATTTTAATATTAGTTTTTAATTGATCTTATTTTTATTTCTTATAGCCCATAGTAAAATGAGTGGTGCAAACAAGAAAAAAACTAGTCAATATTCGGAGGAATATTTAAAATTTGGGTTCATACCCACTGTTCACGATGAGCGGATTCCTTTTTGTCTTTTATGCCAGCAATGCTTGACCAATGAATCAATGAAACGAGGTCGTCTTGAGGCGCATTTGAAGGCAAAACATAGTGCTCATATTAATTCAGATTTGAGTTACTTTAAAACTTTAAAGAAAATTTTTGATAAAAGAACAACATTAAAGTCTCTATTTACTGCTCATACTTCAACTAATAATCGTGTTCTTGAGGCTAGTTATCAAATTTCTTTATTCATCACTAAAACTGGAGAAAATCACACTATAGGAGAGAATTTAATAAAATCGTCAATATCAGCATTTCTTAAAATGGTTCTTGAAAAAGATGACAAAGATGTAAAAGCTATGCCACTCAGTGACAATACTGTTAGCAGAAGAATAGACAAAATGAGTGAGGATATTGAAAAACAACTTATTGAAAAGCTGAAGCCTGACCAGGCGGTGGCGCAGTGGATAGAACGTCGGACTGGGATGCAGAGGACCCAGGTTCGAGACCCCAAGGTCGCCAGCTTCAGCACAAGCTCATCTGGTTTGAGCGAAAGCCTACCAGCTTAAACCAAAGATCACTGGGTCCAACAAGGGGTTACTCAGTCTGCTGAAGGCCCGTGGTTAAGGCACATATGAGAAGCAATCAATGAACAACTAAGGTGTTGCAACGCGCAATGGAAAACTAATGATTGATGCTTCTCATCTCTCTCCGTTCCTGTCTGTCTGTCCCTGTCTATCCCTCTCTCTGACTCACTCTCTCTCTCTGTAAAAAAAATAATAAAATAAATAAATAAATAAAAAAGAAAAGCTGAAAACAAGAAAATTCTCCTTGCAAATAGATGAATCAACTTTGAGAGACAGTGAGGCAGTATTGATAACTTATGTAAGATATATTGATAAAGGACATTTTGCTGAAGAAATGTTGTTCTGTAAAAGATTAGAAAGCACCACTACCTCCAAAGATATATATAATAAGCTAAAAAACTACTTAGATGTCAATGATATACCAATGAAAAATATAACATCTTGTGCTGCAGATGGTGCTCCCAATATGATGGGCAAGAAAAATGGCTGCTTAAAATTGATGAAAGATGTGAATCCAGAAGTGATTCTTGTGCATTGTGTTATTCATAGGGAAAACTTGGTAGCTAAAAACATCTCGCCTGTTCTGAATGAAGTATTACATTCAGTAATAAAGTGTGTTAATGCTATTAAAGCTAGTGCCAAATGTGAGCATCTTTTCAAGCTATTTCACGAAGAACAAAATGAAGACCATGTGAGACTTTTACTTCATACTGAAGTAAGATGGCTATCTAAAGGTAACTGTTTGAAAAGATTTATGGAACTGTTTGATACTCTTAGTGATTTTTTAAGCGACAAACCTGAAATGAAGTATCTGTTAACAATAGATGGTAAAGCATTTGTGAGTTATTTAGCCGATATCTTTGAAAAACTAAATATATTAAATAAGCAACTTCAAGGAACAAATAAAACTCTTGTCGATGCAGAAGCAAAGATATTTGGTTTCATTACCAATATTGAGTTATGTCAGAAACATATTAACAACAAAAACTTGAAACAGCTTCATTGGCTCCAAAAATGTGAAGTAACTGATACCGCTTTACTTGTTATTGTCAATCATTTGAATATTCTATTGGCTGATTTAAAAGAAAGATTTTCTGATTTAAAACAAATTGATTTCCCAACATGGATGATGCAGCCAATGTTAGTGGATTTGTCTGATATATCAAATATGCAGTATCAAGAAGAACTCACAGAATTGCAAAATGATGAGTCAGTTAAAGCTTTATTTAATATTAAAGGAGCGATGGCATGGCTTTGTGAGGAAACAGAAATCAAATACCCAAATTCAACCAAATGTGCAAGAAAACTATTGCTACCGTTTCCATCTTCATTTTTAGCTGAATGTGGATTTAGTGCTGTAAATGATTTACTGGTAAAAAAAAAGAAATCGGCTGGATATAACACAACATGGAGACTTGAGACTAAAGCTAACCAAATTGGAACCTAATATAAAATTTCTGTGCAGCAAGCATCAAGTGCAAGGATCACACTAAATTAAAATAATAAATTAATATAGAAAAATATGTATTAAAATTATTTGGAATTTAAATTTCTGTTTTTCATTATATGTTTTGAAATTTTACTTACTGTGTTTTGTTAACAATTTCATAGTGATTTCTTCCTAGAACCTATCATTTATGTTTATTAAGTGAACAAATAAATTTTTTAATGTTAAAAATTATGTATGTTACATAGAGGGGGACATAAAAATTTTAGAAAGGTTAAGGTGGGGCATGGCACAAAAAAGGTTGGGAAACACTGCTCTAGGCTCAAGCCAGCAACCATAAGATCATCTCAATGATCCCACGCTCAAGCCAGTGACCTCGCACTCAAACTGGTGAGCCCATGCTCAAGCTGATGCCTTAGGGTTTCAAATCTGGGTCCTCAGCATCTCAGGTTGATGCTCTATCTACTGTACCACCACCAGTGAGGCACCATGCTCCCTTTTTAGATTATTATTCAATCACCACAGTTCCTAGGCTCTGGAACTTTGTAAACCAGAAAATTTTTTAACTTTGAAAGATCAATATGGGGATGTTGTAGTGAAGAGGTGTCATTCACAGTGCCCCAAATCTTTTTGTAAAAATTTGTATAGAATTTATTGGGGTGGCTTTGGTTAATAAAATTATATAGGTTTCAGTTGTATAATTCTATAATATATCATCTGTACATGGTATTGTGTTCACCACCGCAGGTCAAGTCTCCCTGCATCATCATTTATCACCCTCTACTCTTCCATTTCCCCATGCCCTCCTTTCCCTCTTGTGATCCTCATACTGTTGCTAGTGTCTGAGTTTTCTTTTTCTTTGCTCAATCCCTTTACCTTTTTCACTCAGCCCTCAGTCTCTCCAAAAATCTTTTAAATACCCTCTCCACAGCTTGATAATCCTCTCTATTATAAACCCTCCTTTCCAGAATCAAATCCACAAAGCTTCACTTCCCAGTCCTCCTTGTCTCTGGGCTTCAGACCTGTCACTAAGTTTCAGCCAATACAACACATCCCCTAGAACACTTTGATTTAGGCTTGTTGCAAGGAGGAGCGTCCAAGCAAAGGCAGTGTGGTCCATGTTAGGAACTGTGGTAGTGGCTTCTCTGATTGAACAAGTTCCTGGTTGTGAGAGAAGGAGCAGTTCACATGGGAGAGGTCAGATCAGTCACATGGTTCTGGGAGTCATATCTAGAGTTCCTTTCTTGCCTGACCTGTGGTGGCGTAGTGGATAAAGCGTCAACCTGGAAATGCTGAGGCCGCTGGTTCAAAACCCTGGGCTTGCCTGGTAAAGGCACATATGGGAGTTGATGCTTCCAGCTCCTCCCCCCTTCTCTCTCTGTCTCTCCCTCTCCTCTCTAAAGATGAATAAAAAACAAAAAACAAAAAAACAAAAAAACTGACATAGAGTTCCTTTCTTTAGCCTTCACGATAAGTTATTTATATTCCTTAATTAATCCTGTTATGCTTAAATTAGGTGGGGTAAATATCTTTTCTTTGCAACCACAAACCTTGTTTAAGAGAGCTGTTTATTATTTTATTTTGACAATAGAAAGTATTTTTAAAAAACAAACAGATTTTCTTTCCAGTTAACTGGCATCAGAGACTCATGTTTGCTTAAGACTTTTATTCTCTAGGGAACATGGGGAGGGAGGAGACCAAATGGCAATTTTTATTCAGAAATGCATAAATTGAAGAATGCAATGAAGTGAGATGCAATCTCACAGCTGCCTACAAGGAGCTAATAACATGGCACCAGAGAGCTTCTTAGACAGCATCTAGACAGGCTCAGTAGAGGAAACAACACGGGCATCTCACTTTATCTGTCCCTTACTGCTGTCTGAATAATTCCTACCCTGACCTCTGCAGCTGAACTCCCACAGAAAGATCTGTGCTATGAAGACAAGTGTCATTACCAAGTGTCTACATAATCTGTTAAACTGTTTCAGCAGTTCATTGTTACCAGATTAAAATCATTAGCCTTGATAGTTTGGAAAATGTTTTCCATTAAGGTCTTTTTCTCTCTAAGATCATCATCTTAGGTAGAGCAAGACAAAAGAAGAAAGAGACAGATCGTAAGGAGTAGACAGAACTAGGGAGGGAAGGGAAGAAAAACTTTGAGAAAGGAAAGAATATATGTCAAATCTAAGGAACATTCCAGGTCGACTTCCCCTTCCTCTGTGCATAGATATATTGTTTTGTTCTCATTTGTCTACAGCTACCAGGTGATAGGACCCCTGGCTCAGCACCTGAACAGGGAAGCTAGCAATAGGAAATGCTGAATATAGGGGTGTTTTACGAGGGTTTCCCTGTTCCTGCCCACTTAATTCTAATAACCTCCATTTACGTTGGTAAACAGACTTTAAATACATAGATCTCACCTGAATGAAGCCAATGGCTGTGCCGTTTCCTCGAGAGTGCCTGCTCTGACTCTGGACCCAGGTTGACCTCTCTCTATAAGCTCACATGGCACGCTGTCTGTCTTCATTTTAGTATTGAACAGTACTGTAAGTGAATAATTAATTATGCAGAAAGGAACTGTTTACTATCACCACCATTTCAAAATAGAAAGGTCTTTTAAATACAAAAACATTTAGGAAGAGACAAACTTATTTTAAGAAGATGTAAAATGTTTTCAAATGTAGAAAAATCACACCATACTTTAAATTGTACATTTTATGTCATTGTTTTTGATAAAAGTTTGTTGGCTTTGGCATCTTTATAGGACACTGCAATAAGGAAGAAGAGCTCAAATGTCCAACTTGTTCTAGTGGTGTGGTTTTGACAGATTCACCAAGGATTTTGAGCAAGTGGATGAAATCTTCTCACATGATCCAGAACTATTCTTGGTGAACTGCGAAAGGCTAAGGAACAACAGTCCTCAGAGGTTTGTGCCCATCTTGGTCTCAGGGCATCAGCAAGAACTCTCCACATGGGGCTGCCCAGCTCAGGCCTCTAATGGCCTTGAGCAGTCGGAAATCCATCTACAAGGAATGCTGTGGGCCACAGGTCCCTGGGGAAGAATTGGCTTTAGCTTACAAACAGGTATTTGGAAAGCACTTTGTTTAGTGTGCCCAACCATTCTCCACACCTATTCTTTTTGCTTAATTCAGTTTGGGTGTTAGATTTAGGAGCTTACCTTTCACTCATATCCAGTACAGAAGTGTTTAAATGTTTTTAATGATTTTTAATCTTGTTAACCATAGCACTATTTTCCAATATAATTTCAAAGTTTAACTGAGATATTTATAATTTACTTTGGCAGATGCTCTGTAAAGATCATAAACTGTTCTTATTTTGTGCATGAATATAAAGTAGTCTTACCATTTGTTGGAAGAAACATAAAAACAATCTATTTTAATTCCATATTACTGTGTTTTTTATTTTCTGTCTGACTTCTTTAAGTATTAAGTAATTTCTATTTGTAAATTCAATAGCATTGGTTCAAATAATAGGCATAGCTTACCAATAAGGTGATATTTAGACATAACTAGCTGTAACCTTAAGATTTATCCAAGGTCCATGAGTTTAGTACCTATGTCTTCTTCTATGTACTTTATTGTTTTAGGTCTTATATTTAGGTCTTTGACCCATTTTGAATTAATTTTAGTACAAGGGGATAAACTGTAGTCGATTTTCATTCTTTTGTATGTGGCTTTCCAGTTTTCCCAGCACCATTTGTTGAAGAGGCTTTCTTTTCTCCATTGTGTGTTGTTGGCCCCTTTATCGAAAATTATTTGACCATATATATGTGGTTTTATTTCTGGACTTTCTAACCCAGCAATCCCTCTACTGGGTATATACCCCCAAAACTCAGAAACATTGATACGTAAAGACACATGTAGCCCCATGTTCATTGCAGCATTGTTCACAGTGGCCAAGACATGGAAACACCCAAAAAGCCCTTCAATAGATGACTGGATAAAGAAAATGTGGCACATATACACTATGGAATACTACTCAGCCATAAGAAATGATGACATTGGATCATTTATAACAAAATAGTGGGATCTTGATAACATTATACGGAGTGAAATAAGTAAATCAGAAAAAACCAAGAGCTTCATTATTCCATATGTAGGTGGGACATAAGGATGAGACTAAGAGACATTGACAAGAGTGTGGTAGTTGGGGAGGAAGGAGGGGGAAGGGAAGGAGAGGGGAAAGAGGAGGGGGAGGGGCACTAAGAAAACTAGATAGAAGGTGACGGAGGACAGTCTGACTTTGGGTGATGGGTATGCAACATATTTGAATGACAAGATAACCTGGACATGTTCTCTTTGAACATATGGACCCTGATTTATGGGTGCCACCACATTAAAATTAATAAACATTTATTAAAAAAAGATTTATTCAAGTGATTTTAAAGGTCTTCTTTAACAAATATGACTTTTTTTTTTTTACTACTGGCAACTGCACACCACTAATAAGAAGATTCAAAATATAAAAATTGAATCTGGTATTGAATTTCATTATGAAATATCTTGAGAGGAATATTTGAAAAATCATCTCAAAATACTATTTGATAAAAGTCAACATGCATTTCCATTTAACATTCTGCATACATTAGGAAAACAGTGAAACTTTCTTAACTTGAAGAAAGGTATTAATCAAAAACAACAGCAAACATTATAGTTGACTTTTATCCACTAAGCTCAAGAAAGAGCAATTTACCAATATTACTGAGCACTTACTACTAGAGAAAAATGCCCACTAGTACTGCTACAAATCTTTTTTTTTTTTTTTTTTTTTCATTTTTTCATTTTTCTGAAGCTGGAAACGGGGAGAGACAGTCAGACAGACTCCCGCATGCGCCCGACCGGGATCCACCCGGCACAACCACCAGGGGCGACGCTCTGCCCACCAGGGGGCGATGCTCTGCCCATCCTGGGCGTCGCCATATTGCGACCAGAGCCACTCTAGCGCCTGAGGCAGAGGCCACAGAGCCATCCCCAGCGCCCGGGCCATCTCTGCTCCAATGGAGCCTTGGCTGCGGGAGGGGAAGAGAGAGACAGAGAGGAAAGCGCGGCGGAGGGGTGGAGAAGCAAATGGGCGCTTCTCCTGTGTGCCCTGGCCGGGAATCGAACCCGGGTCCTCCGCACGCTAGGCCGACGCTCTACCGCTGAGCCAACCGGCCAGGGCTACTGCTACAAATCTTTAAAAACAAAAATCAATAGAAATAATCAGTTGTAAATTTAAAAATCCTACTCATAACAGTAACAGAAAGTATAAAATACCTAGAATAAATAGAAAAGTGTAAGGTTTATATAAAGAAAACTGTGAAATTTAGCTAACTGGCATTCAAAAAGACATAAAATTTAAAGATGATATAAAATTAAAGCTTCAAAGTATATCTACAGACCTTAAAAAAAAGAAAGGAAGGAAGGAAGAAAAGAAAGAAAGAAGGAAAGAAAGGAAGGAAGAAAGAAAGAAAAAAAAGAAAGAAAGAAAACATAGATCTCTCTCTGATTCAATTTGTGAATAGTGTTGCCAGAGAAAAAGAGAAGAAAAATATAATAGTAAGCACACTGAAAGAAATCATTGAAAATAACTTTTCCTCAGTTAAGAAACAACAATAAATCTCTCTTGAGTATATGGAGAATTATTCCTGGATCTCTACTTGTCAAAAACTTCAACTATAAGAACACTTGATTCTCACTACATATCCATTATAATTCCTCATTGTCATTGTTTGTTTTGGGTTTAGTTTGGTTTGCTTGTTTTTTGTGTTTAAGCCAGAAGAAAGTCCTTTGCAAACACAATAACTTGAAGGACTATTTTAGCACAATTTGCATCTACAAAATAAACTACAAAAGATTAGGGCTATAAAAAACGCAATAAGTTTAAGTGATTTAGATGACTATCACAGCGAAGGTAAATTCCTTAAGTAAAGTAATATTGTTATAAAAATTAAGACACAAAAAGAGAACAGTGTGAAAATTGTTTCTGAACTAATTTAAAGTTTCAAAATAATACTAAAAGATAAACATAATCTTAATCTACACTAAAACATGGTACACAGAGAAGACAAGATGGTGCTGGAGTAGGCAGACGTACCAACATCCACCTCCCAGAACCAAAGTGGATTACAAAATAATTTTAAGAACTATCATCTGGAAAAACCAACTTTGGACTAAACTAAGAAGACTCTTCAACCAAGGAACACTGAAGAAGCCACACCAAGACTGGTAGGAAAAGTGGAAACGCGGAGAGGGCTGCCCAGCTCCCCCGAGCGAACAGCAGCAGGGAGAGACTCGCATGGCAGGAAGTGAGTTTAGCAGAGAGGGGAGGGTCCTGAGTCCCAGGAACAAAGCCCCAGCCTGCAGCCCCAGAGCCTAGAAGAGGCGTAAGGACAGTATTTAGCTGGAAACAAGACAGGATACTATTTGTGAGAAAGAGTCTGATTTCTCAGACCCAGGATTCTTCTTAAAGGGACCGCGCAGAACACCTCTCTCACAACCACTCACCCAGGGCTCCAGGGAATGGGGAGAGAGGAGAGTACCAGAGTAGCAGGAAGAGAGTGTATTCTAGGAGGCACAGAGAGAAACATTTTGGGAGACAGCCACCCTAACCCCTGGGACAAATCACTCCCCAAATCTGAAGTGGATATTTCTCCCGGAAACAGCAATACCAGCAAAGGAAAGCAGGAGAGCAGCCAAACAAGCTCCCCCGTGGCACTCAGAGCAGAGTTGCTTAGAAGGAGGAAGCTTTTGGGTCTATAGTAGAGAGTGTTAGGGTCTGAGCTGCAGCGCCCGCACTCAACACGGCTGAGGGCTCGCCGGAGGGTGGTTGGCGGTGGGACATGGAAGCACAGTTCTGTCAGCAGGGGCGGAAGCTGGCTGGCCACCACTAGGCCCAGGTATGAGCTCAGTCTTGCCTGGCTGGGGAGGAGTAGGTGTGCAAAAGCGGTCAAGCCCAGCTGCCGGCAGCCTATAATCCAGCCTGCGGGAAAAGGGCAGGAACCCTAGAAGGGGTGGAGACCAGCCCTTGAGCAAGAGCGCAAGAGCACAGCCTTGCCCTGCCCATGGAACCAAGGCTTGTGGCCTGACTTGGGAGATGGATCCTCCCGTGGGGGTGGAGCCAAAAGCCCAGAACAGGCAGAGTTCCACTACTGAGCTGAGCGTGGGCACGCAGTACTGCCCAGTGGTAGAGCCAAGCCTAGCAGCCGTTCCATGAGTGGACTCCTCCTGCAAGGGTGGAGCAAAAGCCGGGAAACAGGCAGAGACCCACAGCTGAGTAAAGGTGTTTGCCACGGCCCTCAGGGCCAAGCATAAGGCCACCCATGGGGGCAGGGCAAAGGCCAAGTCCACCAAGGCTTGTGCACCCAAGCGCATGATCACAGCCACTCCCATGAAGAAGAGGTAGAAACCACAGAAACAGCCCCAGTGGGCAGGCACCAGCAATGCCCAAACCCAAAAGCCCTAGGCAGCAACAGAAGAAGGGGTGGTGGGCCTGCAGACAGACCATACCTAGGGAACAGAGGCCATACCCAGTGGACTCCAGGGGCCAAAGCCTTCCTTTACAAAGAGAAAATGCGAAGGCAGAAAAATGCAACAAAAATGAACCAAGAGAAATCCGCAGAAAGGACCTAAATAAATCAGATATAATCAAATTACCAGATGCAGAGTTTAAAATAATGATTGTTAGGAAGCTCAAAGATATTAGAACAACAACAGATGGTCATTACGAACACCTAAATAAAGAGATAGCAAATATAAAAAAGGACATTGAAATAATAAAAAAGAATCAGTCAGAAATGACAAATACAATATCTGAAATAAAGAACACAATAGAAGGAATTAAAAGCAGGATGGATGAAGAGGAGAATCGAATCAGCGAGTTAGAGGACACGATAAATAAAGGCACAGAAGCAGAGAGGAAAAAAGAAAATAGACTCAAAAAGTCTGAGGAAACTCTAAGAGAGCTCTGTGACAACATGAAAAAAAATAACATTCACATCATAGGGGTTTCTGAAGAAGAAGAGAAAGAACAAGGGATAGAGACTTTGTTCAAACATATCATACCTGAAAACTTCCCTCAATTAAAACAGAAAAACATCTCACATGTTCAGGAAGGACAGAGAACTCCATTAAAGAGAAACCCAAAGAAACCAACACCAAGACACATAAAATTAAAATACCGAAGCTAAGTGATAAAGAGAAAATATTAAAAGCTGCTAGAGAAAAAAAGACTATCACCTACAAAGGAGCCCCCATAAGGATGATTTCTGATTTCTTGACAGAAACACTTGAGGCCAGAAGGGAATGGCAAGAAATATTCAAAGTAATGCAGAACAAGAGCCCACAACCAAGACTACTTTATCCAGCAAGGCTATTATTTAAAATTGAAGGAGAAATAAAAAGCTTTACAGACAAAAAAAACCTCAAGGAATTTACTACAACCAAACCAAGGCTGCAAGAAATGCTAAGGGACCTGTTGTAAACACATCAAAGGAGAAAAAGAATAGAGCAAAAGAGGAATACAGTTTTAAAGAATAAAATGGCAATAAACAATTACATATCAATAATAACCTTAAATGTAAATGGGTTAACTGATCCGATCAAAAGACATAGGGAAGCTGCGTGGATAAGAAAACAGGACCCATGCATATGCTGTCTACAAGAGACACACCTTAAATCAAAAGATGCACACAGACTGAAGATAAAAGGATGGAAAAAAATATTTCATGCAAATGGAAATGAAAAAAAAGCTGGGGTAGCAATACTTATATCAGACAAAATGGACTTTAAAACAAAGACTATAATTAGAGATAAAGAAGGTCACTACGTAATGATAAAGGGAGCAATTCAACAGGAAGATATAACCGTTATAAATATCTACTCACCTAATATAGGAGCACCTAAATATATAAAGCAGACTTTGATGAATTTAAAGGGCAAGATCAACAGCAATACTATAATAGTAGGGGATTTCAATACCCCATTAACATCATTAGATCCTCAAGAAAGAAAATTAACAAAAAAACAGTAGACTTAAAGGACATATTACATCAACTCGATTTAATAGATATCTTCAGAACCTTTCAACCTAAAACAGCAGAATATACATTCTTTTCAAGTGCTCATGGTACATTCTCTAGAATAGACCACATGTTAGGGCACAAAAGTAGTCTCAACAAATTTAAGAAGATTGAAATCATATCGAGCACTTTCTCTGATCACAATGGCATGAAACTAGAAATCAACCACAACAGAAAAACTGAAAAATACTCAAACACTTGGAAACTAAATAACATGTTACTAAATAACAAATGGGTAAACAATGAGATCAAAGAAGAAATTAAAAAATTCCTAGAAACAAATGATAATGAGCATACATCAACTCAAAATTTATGGGACACAGCAAAAGCAGTCCTAGAGGGAAGTTTATAGGATTACAGGCATACCTCAAGAAGCTAGAAAAAACTCAAATAAACAACTTGACCCTGCATCTAAAAGAACTAGAAAAAGAACAGCAAGGAAAGCCCAGAGCTAGTAGAAAGAAATAAATAATAAAGATCAGAGCAGAAATAAATGACATAGAGGCTAAAGAAACAATACAGAGGATCAGCAAAACCAGGAGCTGGTTCTTTGAAAAGGTAAACAAGATTGATGAACCTTTAACCAGACTCACCAAGAAAAAAAGAGAGAGGAGTCAAATAAATAAAATTAGAAATGAGAGTGGAGAAATAACAACTGACACAACAGAAATACAAAATATTTTAAGAAAATACTATGAAGAACTGTATGCCAAAAAACTAGACAACCTAGATGAAATGGACAAATTCCTTGAAATGTATAATCTTCCAAAAATTAATCTGGAAGAATCAGAAAACCTAAACAGACGAATTACAACAAATGAGATTGAAACAGTTATCAAAAAGGTCCCAAAAAAGAAAAGTCCTGGGCCTGATGGCTTCACAAGTGAATTCTACCAAATATTCAAAGAAGAACTAACTCCTATCCTTCTCAAGCTATTTCAAAAAAATCAAGAGGAAGGAAGACTTCCAAGCTCCTTTTATGAGGCGAGCATAATTCTGATTCCAAAACCAGGCAAAGACAACACAAAGAAAGACAATTATAGGCCCATATCGCTGATGAATTTAGATGCTAAAATCCTCAACAAAATATTAGCAAACTGGATCCAGCAATATAAGGAAAAAAAAAATCATACACCATGATCAAGTGGGATTTATTCTTGGGAGGCAAGGCTGGTACAATATTTGCAAACCAATCAATGTAATTCATCACATAAACAAAAGGAAGGAAAAAACCCACATGATAATTTCAATAGATGCAGAAAAAGCATTTGATAAAATCCAGCACCCATTTATGATCAAAACTCTCAGCAAAGTGGGAATACAGGGAACATACCTCAACATGATAAAAGCCATCTATGACAAACCCACAGCCAACATCATACTCAATGGGCAAAAATTAAAAGCAATCCCCTTAAGATCAGAAACAAGGCAGGGGTGCCCCCTTTCACCACTCTTATTCAACATAGTTCTGGAAGTCCTAGCCACAGCAATTAGACAAGATAAAGAAATAAAAGGCATCCAAATTGGAAAAGAAGAAGTAAAACTATCATTATTTGCAGATATGATATTGTATATAGAAAACCCTAAAGTCTCAGTCAAAAAACTACTAGACTTGATAAATGAATTCAGCAATGTGGCAGGATATAAAATCAATACTCAGAAATCAGAGACATTTTTATACACTAACAATGAACTGTCAGAAAGAGAAATTAAGGAATCAATTCCCTTTACCATTGCAACCAAAAAAATAAAGTACCTAGGAATAAATTTAACCAGGGAGATTAAAGACTTGTACTCGGAAAATTATAAAACATTGATAAAAGAAATCAGGGAAGATACAAACAAGTGGAGGCATATACCGTGCTCATGGTTAGGAAGAATAAACATCATTAAAATGTCTATATTACCCAAAACAATTTATAAATTCAATGCAATACCAATTAAAATACCAATGACTTACTTCAAAGATATAGAACACATAGTCCAAAAATTTATATGGAACCAAAAGAGAACACAAATAGCCTCAGCAATCCTGAAAAGGAAGAATAAAGTGGGAGGTATCACACTTCCGGATATCAAGTTATATTATAAGGCCAATGTACGTAAAACAGCCTGGTAGTGACATAAGAACAGGCATATAGATCAATGCAACAGAATGGAGAAACCAGAAATAAACCCACACTTTTATGGACAACTGATATTTGACAAAGGAGGTAAGAGCATACATTGGAGTAAAGACAGCCTCTTCAACAAATGGTGTTGGGAAAATTGGACAGCTACCTTAAAAAAAATGAAACTAGACCACCAACTTACACCATTCAAAAAAATAAACTCAAAATGGATAAAAGACTTACATATAAGCCGTAATACCATAAGCATCTTAGAAAATAACATAGGCAGTAAGCTCTCTGACATCTTTTGCAGCAATATATTTGCCGATTTGTCTCCATAGGCAAGTGAAATAAAAGACAGGATAAACAAATGGGACTTTATTAAACTAAAAAGCTTCTGCACAGCTAAAGACAATAAGAACAGAATAAAAAGACAAATTACACAATGGGAGAATATATTTGACAGTGCGTCTGATAAGGGGTTAATAACCAAAATTTATAAAGAACTTGTAAAACTTAATACCAGGAAGATAAACAATCCAATCCAAAAATGGGCAAAAGAAATGAATAGACACTTCTCCAAAAAGGACATACAGATGGGCAATAGGCATATGAAAAAATGCTCAACATTACTAATCACTAGAGATATGCAAATTAAAACCACAATGAGATATCACCTCACACCAGTCAGAATGATGCTCATCAATAAAACAACACAGAATAAGAGCTGGTGAGGCTGTGGAGAAAGGGAATCCTCCTGCACTGCTGGTGGGAATGCAGACTGGTGCAACCAATGTGGAAAACAGTATGGGGATTCCTCAAGAAATGAAAAATCAAACTTCCTTTTGATCCAGCTATACTACTGTTGGGAATATACCTCAAGAATGCCATAGCACTGTTTGAAAAGAAGAAATGCACCTCCATGTTTATGGCAGCATTGTTCACAATAGCAAAGATCTGGAAACAGCCCAAGTGTCCATCAGAGAACGAGCTTTGGTATATATATATTATGGAATACTACTCAGCCATAAGAAATGATGGCATCGGATCTTTTACAACAACATGGATGGACCTTGTTAACATTATACTGAGCAAAATAAGTAAATCAGAAAAAACTAAAAACTATATGATTCCATACATATGCGGGACATAAAAATGAGACTCAGAGACATGGACAACAGTGTTGGGGTTACAGGGTGGGGGGGAGGAGACGGAGGGGATTGGGGGAGGGAGAGGCACAAAGAAAACCAGTTAGAAGGTGCCGGAAGACAATTTTATCAATTTCACCCCATCAAAATTAATTAAAAAAAACCCAAGAATGTGTCTCAGGGCTAATTCAGGCAGTTAGAAGTATAGTATAAGGATGCTAATCCTGCTTCTCAGGCCACATCCTGCAAAAGGGGCCCCAAGCAAATTGGTGATTTGGCTCCTCTGATTTTGCCAATTGGATTTTAAAAAAAAGTAGGTCAGGAACGCCCTGAAATGGAACTAACAATACATGAGCATAAATTTAAAGGACTTTTAGATACTGGAGCTGATGTATCTGTTATTGCTAAGCTACATTGGCCTCCTTCCTGGCCCACTCATGCAGCAGCCACAGAATTACAAGATATAGGGCAGAGTAAATTCCCTCAACAAAGTTCTAGTTTTCTACATTGGGAAGATTAAGAAGGTCAGTCTGGATTTTTTTAAGCCTTATGTGCTCCCTGGATGGTCAGTTAATTTGTGGGGTAGAGATGTTTTGAAAAATATGGGAGTGTTGCTTGTCAATCCTAATGGTTTAGTCAGTACTCAGATGCTTGATCAGGGTTTTTGCCCACCAAGGGACTAGGGAAAGAACAGCAAGGAATTCTCACTCCCATAGAAGTGGCACCCAATACCAGAAGGTGTGGATTAGGATATCAAAATTTAGCATAGGGGCCTTGGTAGCTCCTGCTACCTCAATAATGCATTGTGCAGACCCAATTACTTGGAAATCAGATCATTCTGTATGGGTAGACCAATGGCCCCTTTCTCAGAAGAAACTTAGGGCAGCTGCTCAATTGGTACAAGAGCAGCTACAGCTTGGGCACATTGAACCATCTAATAACCCATGGAATACACTTCCATATTTTGATCTTGTTGCCTCCTGGATTATCAAAGGGCATAGGTGAACCTTACAGCTTGTAGGTTTTGAGCCTCAAAATTATTGTTGTTCCTTTTTTCAAAGGATCAACAACAATGGCTCTGGGAAATTTCCACTAAATGGCAAATTGCTCTTGCAAATCAATGGATAACTTTATACTGAAACTGTCAACTTAAAATCAGCTCAAAGTCTAGAATTATATGCCATTATCATGGCTTTTCAGCATTTGCCATATTCCCCCTTTAATCTATATACAGACAGCAAATATTTACTTATGGTGTTCCCACTATAAAGACTGCTGTCTTAGGGACAAATGCTGCTGAACTATTTCAGCAGTTCCTCCTTCTTCAACGACTTGTATGTCAACATAGAGCTCCATGTTTTATAGGACATACTCGAGCTCACTCCATGCTCCCTGGAGCTTTAGCACAAGGGAATGCCCTTTTTTCTTTTTCTTTTTCTTTCTTTTTTTTTTTTTTTTTTTTTTTTTGTATTTTTCTGAAGTTGGAAACGGGGAGGCAGTCAGACAGACTCCCACATGAGCCCGACCGGGATCTATCCGGCACACCTACCAAGAGGGGATGCTCTGCCCATCTGGGGTGTTGCTCTGTTGCAACCAGAGCCATTCTAGCCCCTGAGGCAGAGGCCTCAGAGCCATCCTCAGTGCCCGGGATAACTTTGCTCCAATGGAGCCTTGACTACGGAAGGGGAGTAGAGAGAGACAGAGAGGAAGGAGAGGGGGAGGGGTGGAGAAGCAGATGGGCACTTCTTCTGTGTGCCCTGGCCGGGAATCGAACCCGGGACTCCTGCACACCAGGCCAATGCTCTACCACTGAGCGAACCGGCCAGGGCCTAGGAATGCCCTTGTTGATCAAGCTACCCAAAAGAAAATTACTCGGAGCAACCATGACCGATTGAGCATTTCAGTCTCATATTGTTCATCACCAGAACGCTGAAGCCCTGTGTGAACAGTTTCAGCTTTCTCAGGAAGCAGCATGGCTGATTGGGAAATCCTGTCCAAGGGGTCCTATACTACAATCTGCCCCTTCATTTGGAGTTAACCCTCAAGGACCCCTATAAGGACAACTTTGGCAAATGGATGTTACTCATATACCTTCATTTGGCAAACAGTCCTATGTCCACGTTACAGTGGATACATATTCTGGATTTATAGTAACCTCTGTCAGAACAGGAGAGGCTGTTAAGCATGTTATAGCTCATTGTCTGTATGCATGTTCTATTATTGGATTTCCTA
Organism: Saccopteryx bilineata; assembly: GCF_036850765.1. NCBI lineage: Eukaryota > Metazoa > Chordata > Mammalia > Chiroptera > Emballonuridae > Saccopteryx > Saccopteryx bilineata. The sequence continues at coordinate 101,112,209 of NC_089495.1, read as the reverse complement.
AACTGGTTAAACTGACAATGCTCCTGCATATGGAGCAAAAGCATTTACTGTATTTTTTCAAACCTTTCAAATTATGTGTATTTCTTACGATCTTTAAAGTCAAGGTATTATTAAAGTGTACCCAGCAAATATTTTAAGGTCAATTAAAAAAATTCAAAAGGGGGGTGTCATATCCTGGAACTCCTACGGGTCTACCATATCATGCTTTTTACATAAAAAAATTTTAAATTTCTTTTGAATGCTGATGAACAGGAGACACCAAATCTTTTTCTCCTGCAAACTACTACCTTCTTTATTTGATCCAGCTAATAACACTATTTTGTCTTTTCCCAAATAGTTCCAGATATATGGAATAAATTTATATAGGCGGATGGGGATCCTCGAACCCCTCAGCAAGATCTTCTGAGCATGGCTTTTAAGATACCTAGAGGCAGAAAAAACCCAAAAGAGATCAGGGGAACTACCAGCTTTTAGGATACACCCTTAAAGGCTCCAACGCCCGAAAGGGGTCTCATAGGATGCCATCTGGGTCCTGCTTCAATAGTGGAAAGGAAGGTCATTGAGCTAAAGCCTGCCAGGCTTACATGCCTCTACTGTGAGGAAACAGGGACACTGGAAGATAGGATTCCCCCTCGCTCCTCTAAGGGAGGGTTCAGGCTCTTCCAGCCCTGCTCCAGCCACCTATGAGCTAACCTTGCCCAGAATGCTGGGGTTTGCCACTGAAGGCTGAAGGTGCCCAGGGCCATCAGCCCCATCTACCACACTGTGGATGAGCCTAAGGTATTTCTTCCAAGAAGCAGGTAAACTGGGCCACTTAACTATGTCTTGCCTGCATAGTCAGGTTTTTTATTCTTTCCTCGAAGATCTCTGTTGTGTGTGTTGATAGTTCTATTTTCTGCTGCTTTGTTTAATATATAGTGTTTCCTTTATTCCTCCTACTTCAATGCCCCACTCATATTTCAGGCTGGGACCTACTCCTAATTTAGAGCTCTCTTTACCCCTTTTTCCAACTTCTATTATGAATCTACCTTTACCACCCAGCTTAGTGTATCCCAAGGTTCTCTTTACCAACCCAAAGTCACAGAGCTCCAGGGAAAGCAACCTGGTCCCATCTCTCCAGGCAGAGGAGAACAGAAGCTCCATATCCACACATGCTGCAGATGGCTTTTCCAGTCTACCTGAATCATTACCAGCTAGAAGCAGCGGGCATTGGGACTTGGACATGAGCTGCAAAGTATAGAATTGTGACAATAATTCCAGTGCCATGCGGACTTTCCCTGGATGTGAACTTTTCCTGGACTCTGGCTCCTTGTGACAGCTCCTAACAGACTGAACTGGGGTTGGGTTGCATTTTTCAGGGATTTGGCATGGTGTTGGGGCCAACTTGGACTTGGTGAACATGTTAAGGACACTACTCTTTTATGAATTCTTGCTGTATTGGCCAAGAGTTTGCTTAAAGGCTTTAATCACTGTAAAAAAAAAAAATAGAAGACTGGATAAAGAAGATGTGGCACATACACCATGATATACTATTCAGCCATAAGAAATGATGACATCGGATCACTTACAACAAAATGGTGGGATCTTGATAACATTATACGAAGTGAAATAAGTAAATCAGAAAAAAACAAGAACTGCAGGATTTCATACATTGGTGGGACATAAAAACGAGACTAAGAGACATGGACAAGAGTGTGGTGGTTGCCGGGGGCGGGAGGGGGGGCATGGGAGGGAAGGAGAGAGAAGGGGAGAAGGGGGAGGGGAAGGGCACAAAGAAAACTAGATTGAAGGTGACGGAGGACAATCTGACTTTGGGTGATGGGTATGCAACATAATTGAATGATAAGATAACCTGGATATGTTTTCTTTGAATATATGTACCCTGATTTATTGATGTCACCCCATTAAAATTAATAAAAATTTATTTATTAAAAATAAAAAAAATAAAAAATAAAAAAACATGGTACACAGTAAACAGCTCAAGATATGTTAATCTCAACCTTTTCTGCCTGACCGCTGGAAGCACAGTGGATTGAGCATTGGCCCAAGACACTGAGGATCCCAGTTAGAAACCCCAAGATCGGATTTGCCTGCTTGAGCACAGGCTTGATGGTTTGATATGTGAGCGTTGCCAGGCTGAGTTCATGATCATCCACATTATCCCAAGGTCTCTGGCTTGAGCAAGGAGTCACTGACTCAGCTTGAGATACTCCCTCCACTCCTGGTCCCAGGCACATATGAGAAGGAATCAATGAACAACTAAAAGGAAGCAATTACAAATTGATGCTTCCCATCTCTCTCTTCCCCTTCTCTCCCTCTTCCTGTCTCTCTTTCCCTCTCTCTCTCTCTCAAATAAATAAATAAATAAAACATGTTAATCTTTTCTTATACCAAAACAATTTTAGAATAAAAACACAGAGCTTGACCAGGCGGTGGCACAGTGGATAGAGCATTAGACTGGGATGCGGAAGACTTAGGTTCAAGACCCCAAGGTTGCCAATTTGAGCGAGCGCTTATCTGGTTTGAGCAAAAAGCTCACCAGCTTGAGCCTAAGGTCGCTGGCTCAAGCAAGGAGTTACTTGGTCTGCTGAAGGCCTGCGGTCAAGGCACGTATGAGAAAGCAATCAATGAACAATTAAGGTGTTGCAATGCGCAACGAAAAACTAATAATTGATGCTTCTCATCTCTCTCCTTTCCTGTCTGACTGTCCCTGTCTATCCCTCTCTCTGACTCTTTCTCTGTCTCTGTAAAAAAAACACACAAAAAACAAACAAACAAACAAACAAAAACCACAGAGAAACAAGGAGAGGTGAGAAAAAACTAGATTTTTATAAAAAAATAAAGACAAAAATATATTGGAAAATTAGAAAGCAATTTTACTGATAAATTAAAGCAAGAGTTGTATTCTGTGTTTCCAAAATTATTTGACTATCAGCATAACTTGGCTAAGAGAGAGAGAAACCACATTTAAAAATTTAAAACAAAGGTCTATAATAACTGATATAAAAAGTGATTAAAGGCTATAATTAAAGGCTATGCAACTTATGCACTAATTTTTAAACTTAAGTAAAACTTCCAAAGATAAAACTGATACCTGCAATTAGAAAACAAAATATGGGAATTGTTCTATTCTTTCAAGTCTCAGAAAATCTTTCCTTCTTTATTAGTTTGAGATATAGTCAATTACGTTGTCCTCTCTTTGAAATCTAAATTATGTTGATTCTCTCTTCTATTCAAACAAACAGAAGATTCAGCCTTTTGCTGACTCCATCTGCTTGGCTCTCTCAAAGATTTGGGGTGGGAGTCCCTAGAAGGTGCTTCTAAGAAGTTGGGATCAGTCTAAGTTGTTGTCTCCTTTGCTTGTTGCCAGGCATTGCTGATGACCTTGCTCTTGCCCTTCCAAGGTGCAGATCTTTTCAAAGCTCATAGTGTTACAAGAAATTGGCATACTCACTGAATGTTGGCTCTCTCTCACTTGACTGATAGTCTGGTAAAGGGATCTCACAGTATATCATCTGGGTACAGCGGTGTTCTAGAGTTTATTAAGGGCACTCCTTTGGTTTACACACAGCTTTCTTCCCTCAGGACACAAACTATCGGGCTTGCTTAAGACTGGATCATATTGTGGCCACCACGCTCTTTTGATTCTCAGACTTTCTTCCTCTTTGGGCCTGCCTCCTTTCAGTGAGTTCTCTGCCACAGGGTCCATATTTTTCTAGTTGTTTATCACCTCTCATCACAAGTTCTACTGTCATAACTCACCCACAGATCAGTTCTCCATATCTATGTCTCTGTCTACAACGTAGGTGAAAGCAAGATTTCGTTTTTCCATCCAGGAGCCTCCTGGCTTCCATTCAAATCAGGGGTGTGAGTAGGGGTGAGTGGAGATAGCGCCACCTAAATCCACCTACTCAGTGAATTCACACTTACCCATGACCTAGCTGATATGGGACCCACTCTGGAATACAGAAAGTACACTAGGCATTTCAAGATACAGAACTTAATACAATGATAAAATGTAAGAGTGTTTTATAAACACCAAACACAATGGAAACTATTCTTTAATAAAGGTATTAATGAACTCTTAAATGCTAAATTCATTGAACACACTTGACTGCTTTGCAGTATTTGAGCCCGAGGGACACTTGCCTCCTCCTGAAACTCTCTCCTCACTTGGCTCTGTGATACTTTCTGTCCCCTTCCTGTCCAACCACACTCTTGCAGGTTCTTCGCAACTTCTTCTACTTCCACCCACTTTATCACTCGACAAATATTCGCTGAATACATTAAATTAGTATTGATATATTAGAAAGAGTTATGACATGCAAATTTTTTCTCATAGTTTTCAAATACTTCACTCTCAAAATTTAAGCACTTTGCGTCGGCCTGGCGTGTGGGGGACCCGGGTTCGATTCCCGGCCAGGGCACATAGGAGAAGCGCCCATTTGCTTCTCCACCCCCCCTCCTTCCTCTCTGTCTCTCTATTCCCCTCCCGCAGCCAAGGCTCCATTGGAGCAAAGATGGCCCGGGCGCTGGGGATGGCTCCTTGGCCTCTGCCCCAGGCGCTAGAGTGGCTCTGGTCGCAGCAAAGCGACGCTCCGGAGGGGCAGAGCATCGCCCCCTGGTGGGCAGAGCATCGCCCCTGGTGGGCGTGCCGGGTGGATCCCGGTCAGGCGCATGCGGGAGTCTGTCTGACTGTCTCTCCCCGTTTCCAGCTTCAGAAAAATACCAAAAAAAAAAAAAAAAAAATTTAAGCACTTTCTCCCAGAGAGTAACTTTTTTTTTAAAGTTGATATTCTTTTTTTAAAAGATTTTATTTATTCATTTTAGAGAGAGGAGAGAGAGAGAGAGAGAGAGAGAGAGAGAGAAGGGGGGAAGAGAAGGAAGCATCAACTCCCATATGTGCCTTGACCAGGCAAGCCCAGGGTTCCGAACCGGTAACCTCAGCATTCCAGGTCGACGCTCCATCCACTGCGCCACCACAGATCAAGCCCAGAGAGTAACTTTTGTTTTTCTTTGCTGAAGAGGAAGCACAGGCCTCATAGTGAAGTCATGCATGTAAAGCTACTAAGTGAGTTAAAATCAAAGATTCAGTAGCATTTATACAAGTTTGACTCCTAGTTTTTAGTTCTGGTCTAAGACAATAGTGCCTCTTCCAATAATAAACAAATAAAAATTTCCAAGGAAGTGACAAAATGCCAGCAGACATTGTTTAACGTTATTTCCTTGTTTCTGTTTTAATTTAATTACTTGTTTGTTTGTTTGTTCTGTGCGAAAGAAGAAAAAGCCATATGTAACAAGCGTATTTTTATCTTGCCCACTTCCTTCTTTCTTCCATGCCTAATAATATTTTTAGAGTTTTGAAAAGTAGTTTTTATTTAAATAGGTTTACCTCAGTGAGGTTACAATATAACAAAACTATTCATTTTAATTATATTTTATTGAATTATATTCATATAAGTTCATTTGAATTAGAAGTTTGAAATATAACAAACATCATCTGAATTAATTTATAATATTGGACTATAAATATCCAGCCTACTCTGTTTTGGAAAACATTAATTACCAATTTGATTGACCATCCATAAGTTAACTTAATTGAAATATTTTAATGCTATATGGATTGGTTTTTAAGATTTAGTCTTTTGGACTTTGAAAAAAGAAAAATGAGGTATGATGGCTCCATCATTTGAAAGTTGGCCTTCAAGACCCCACATGATCTGCTCCCATCCAACTCTCACCTCTCTGGCCTTTCCTCCTTCTATCTTTCCTCCACTCACACTGCTTCTCCTCGCTGTACCCAACTGTCTGGGCCTCTCCCACCTGAAGACCTTCACACGGGCTGGTTCTTCTACCTGGAATGTTCTTTACCTCACAAACTCTCATGACTCACAAACTGGCCCCTTACAAACCTTTGCTCAAATATCATCTTCTGGACAAGGCCTACTCTGAATGCCCTATTTAGAATTCAACCTGCCCCTTCCTCCCAGGCATGCTGTACTCTGCCTTGCTTTTTTCCATTGCACTTCTCATCTTCAGACACTCCATGTAATATTTGTGCTCATGTTGATGTTGTGGGTTTAGTGTTTACTGTGAGGGAACGTTAAGCTTACCTCAACTTTTGAGAAAGAGGTGATGGCAGCACCATTTGCTTCCCAAAAAGAAAAAAACAAACAAACAAATAAATAAATAAAATAAGAATAAAGAAAATAGTCTAACTTAACAAATGCTTAGTGCTGGTGAATGTTGTAGGAAATGGAACTTCTTAAATTCCTTTGGTGGGTATGTAAGTTAGTACATGATTTAGAGATAATGTAGCAATAAGAACCAAAATGGTATACTGGATATATTGTGAAATATAGCCATTCTCTATCTAGTAAAAGGTATTACCGATATCTCATATAAATATCAAAGAGATGTTTATAAGAATGCTCATTGTTGCTGTGATGGAAAACCTGAAACCTGCAACTACCTAAATGTCCATCAACATATTTATGGTTTCTTTCTTTCTTTTTTTTTATGGTTTCTTTTTTTTTTATGGTTTCTTTTTTGCATGAACTGCTTGCTCATGCCCCAGACTGTTTTCTATTAAACATTCTGTTTTCTTATTGATTTTTGCACAATTCAAGAAGCAATACTATATATATTGAAACAAATATTACACAACTGTGAAAAGGTCTGAGGTAAACATGCATGTAATAATTTGATAAAAATATCTTTGATATTTTATTGAGTAAAAAAAACAAATTACGAAACAGTGGAAATAGAGAAATTATAACTTGTGGGGGAAAAAAATATATATATATACGTAGTAGGATGATTGTCTGGAGTGTTCTCGGTCCCCCTCGCACCTCCAGCCATCCCCAGGGCTCCCAGGACCCTCCACCCAATACAGGCAGAAGCCGGGGCAGCCCCAGGCCTCGGGGGATCAGAGAACAAAGAATCATCTCAGTTTTTTTCTTTTCAAAAGACTTGTCAAACTCCTGGCAGAGACAATAGGTTAAACAATAGCTCTGAAAAGAAATGTTGATATAAGAGCCAGTTTTCTTTCTTTGAACTAGATAAAACTATCCTAGGAGAGAAAGGAGACTTAGAGAAAGGAGAGCTGGTGGGAACAATACAGTGATGAGTGTCCCCCGTAAACTGAGCCACAGGGTGTGGGGGTACAAGGGAACACAGAGTTGTGCCGGTTTCCTGTCCAGGGCCCCCTGGAAGTTCCCTTTGCTGTCATGGCACAGTATAGAGGAGAGCCAAGTAGTGTAAGTTGTGATGGCACAGGGGCCTGCGGTGGTTTCACTGGCTGGAACCCAGGAAGCAGCCTCAGGTACTTATAAAGAGCCAACAACCACTTGAGACTCTAGGCACCATGAGCCGACACCATCAGCAGGTGTGGTTTCAGCCATCCACCCTGTACCAGGTGCCAATATGGAAGACTTATGGGAAGCAGCAGCCTAGAGCCAGATGTGGTGGGCACTGCCAGGCATGCCTGTGTTTATCTGGCCCATGGATGGCCACCCTTCCATACTTCACTACCTCTGTGTCATCCTCTTGAATTTAGAACAGCAATCCAGGGCTGACCAGCAGAAGGGAAGGCCTCAGTCAGCTGAGAAAACCCCAGAGCCCCTGTGTCTTCCCTTTGAATTGATGACAAACATTACATTTTCTGCCACTTGACAGAACTGGTACTCAAAAACAGAGATTACAATATTATTTTTTAAAAGTTGCATTTTTGCACTTCTGTGTGTGGTGTTCTGAAAATAATCAGGCCTGCTGAGTATAGCTATATGCTTGTTTATAAACAGAGACATTCAGGAAGGTGTGTCAGAGATTTAAAAGGAGTCTTCTCCAGGTAGTTGAAGTGAAGGGACAGAGGCAGTAGGGACTTCTGCCTTCTGCACTGCTTGAATTTTTTAGCATGTATTCATTTATAATAATTCTGAAAGAATCCTTCCTTAAAGAGCTCAGAGTGTATGACGTTAAGCATACAGATAAAGAACTAATTGCAGTAGACCGTGAGACATGCTCCAATGAATTGGTCAGAGAAGCACAAATGAGACAGGGAAAATGTCTCCCTCCAGTGACTACGCAAAGGCTTAGGTGAACCTTGGAAGACTCCCAGACGCTTAGAAGGTACCGCATCCACTGAACGCACTATCTGTTAGGGTTATTCCAGGTATTTCCAGAAAACTTGGTCTGTGAGCAGAGGGTGAGCTCAGAATAAAGTTTCTGACCTAGATCCGGAAAGCAAAGAAATGAATACTTGAGCATCCGATTGTATCGGTTCATTCATTCCTTCATATTAATCCTGCAAAAGTCTGTGACTGTAACTCTTTTTAAAAAGACTTAATTTTTTAGGTTCACAGCAATTGTAAGGGGAAGATAAGAGATTTCCCACAGACACCCTGCCCCTGCACATGCACAGGCTTCCCCATTGTTAGCATCTCCCTTCAGAACGGTACATTTGTTATAACAAATTAACTTACACAGAGCCCATGGTGTACCTTAGGGTTCACTGTTGGTACTGAACAGTCCACAGGCTTGTACAAACGTTTAAAGACATGTACCTATCATTAAAGTATCATTCACCAAATGTGTTTCCACCAAATGTAACCTAAAAAAGAAATCTGATTGGAATGAGCTTTGCAAATGAGTGCCAAAAAAATGGGTGAATATCTGTGAATTCTTTATTCCCAGGGGAACAGCTCTGTCTCCATTGTGGTTTACACTTACACTGTTTACATCATGACTCTTCCTAGAGAGCTGAGTGGAAGGACTTTCAGTAAAACTTTAAAATATGGCAGGAAGTTACTGTTACTATTGTTATTATCATTAATGTTCTTATTGGTAGGGCTGGGGGAGAGTGTTGTGTCATTTGAGCAAAGCTCAGACAGATATCTGAGGGAAATGAATTCCAAGCTGAAGGCATGACAAGAACAGAAGCCACAGGGTGGATGCCTGAGGTATTTGAGGACAGCAGGACGCCACTGGGGACAGGGAGCCAGACACAGGGCCTTACATGCCACCAGGAGGACCCAGGTTTGACTGCGAGGGAGATGAGAAGCTGGGAGCAAGGAGGGTTGTGCAAATACAATTTAGAATTTAAAATCATCATCAAGCTGCTACAATCTAAGTGGACTGTTGGTCGCAAAGGCAGAAATGGGAACTTATTAGAAGCTAGTGTGATACACGCATTCTGTGCAATGCAAAAGGTTTGCCCTTCTTCCAAACTGCCCCCAAATTGGTTTTGTTCCCTCTTTCAGGTAGGCTGTATTGTTCTTTGTAATTTAATCTCACCAAATAAAAATAGTCAGGTGGTGGTAACTGGGTGATTAGCCCACAGATGTATTATACCCCTCCGATGTTTATACAGTCACCTCCTTTTGGTGGTAATTACTGAAAGCTGTAGGTAGGAAGGCCAGCAAGATGGTAGTTAAGGCAGCAAGAAAGAAATAAGAGAACAGCCAGCATGATGTGGTGGGAACAGAGGAGTCTGGGTTTCACAAATTAATTTGTATGGATAGTGAAATGGAGTTCAGAGGCACCGCCGGAAAATGCGATCACTTAACGCCATTTTAAATTAACTTGTTGTTATTTTATTTTGTGAAAGTACTGGGCTTCTGTGGAGACTAGGGGATAGCTCGGTGTGCATCAAGATGTCGTGTCAGGGCATGGAATTACTGCAGAAAATCACTGTTATTCGGAACAGGAGGAGATCTTTTTGCAAAGAGCTGCCCGATGTGGAATAGGCAGTGAGGAGTGCACTTTCCCTCACAGCCAACAGCTTCAAGCCTAGGCTGGAATGACCACTGGGAAGGGGTGGAGCAGAGAGAATTTATGTGGATTAGTCTGGTAGGGCTACCGTAACAAAATTCCACACACAACAGATGGCTAAAAGAACACAAATTCAAGCCCTGGCCAGACAGCTCAGTTGGTTAGAGCAATTGTCCTGAAACACCAAGGTTGCGTTTGATCCCAGGTCAGGGCACAGACGAGAACCAACCGAGGAAATGCAAAAATAAATGGAACAACAAATTGGTGTTTTTCTCTTTCTGTCATATCAATAAATTTTAAAAAATGTTTTTAAAAGAATACAATTGTATTTTTTCATGGCTCATTGAAGTCTATGATCAAGGTGATGGCGGATTTGGCTTTCTCCAAGGACTCTCCACTTGATTTGCCCATAGCTGTCTACTGCTGAGTCCTCACATGGTCTTTTCTCTGTGTGTGCACATTCCTCCCGTCTCTCTGTGTGTCCAAATTCCCCCTTCTTATAAGAACACCACTCAGCTTGGGTTAGGGCACACCCTACCAACCTCATTTTTACTTAATTACTGCTTTCAGGCTCTACTTCCAAATAACAGTCCCATTCTGAGGTCCTGAGGATAGGGCTTTGCCATGCGGATTTGAAAGAAACACAGTTCAGCCCAGAATGCATTGATTCTGTATGTTTTTAAGAACCACAAACAGCCCTGGGCAGATAGCTCAGTTTGTTAGAGCATCCTTCCAATACTCCAAGGTTGTGGATTTGATCCCCAGTCCAGACATAGACAAGAATCAACCAATGAATGCATAAATAAGTGGACCAACAAATCTCTCTCTCTCTCTCTCTCCCCCCTTCCTATCTCTCTAAAATCAATAAATAATTTAAAAAAGAAGAAAGAAAACCCACAAACACACATAACCAAATATGAATTCATACTCCAAGGGATAGGTGTAAAGAAAATATACAGACGAAGTTTAAATACAGGAAAATACATTGAAGAGCAAAAAATTCTTTTGCTTAGTAGTAGGCTAAAGAGTTAAACCACTGTCAAATCATTTCAAGCCGTGGTAAGCTAGGTTAATTGTCAAATACTTCAGCAAGTTCTAGTGGGGGAGTTAACAACAGTTATTATCTTAAAAAGAACACCTTTCTTTGAAATGCTATTATGTTTTTGAAGCACATGAAAGGTTTCCAAGGAGAGTCCCTTTTGTGTGACGATGAAAATTGAACTGAGTGGTATGCATCACTTCTGGAATGACAGCTGTGGGTAATGTCAGAAAAATCCAAAGGCTGTGCACTGCATTAAGATAAATGTTCTTAAACTGGAAGAATTGAGATAGTTCCTGAAGATGGCTCACACAAAGCTTTATAAAAAAGAGAGAATGCGAGGGGAAAGAGCAGGTTTTAGAACCTTATGGGTTTCTTATCATTTATAGTTCACAGCTCCAAATATAGCTGCATTTTAAGTTTTTTAAACATTCATTTTGTGAAAATCCTTCTTTGTGAAATAGACTAGGAAAGGAATATCTGTAACCTCACAAATCTCTTTGAAAGAAAATGCAGTGACCCAAGGAAATTGGGCTATCTAGATTTCCTGAATATAAATAAAAGAACTTCCAGGAAACAAAGAGCAGAACGAGAAACATTCAACTGGAAGAAAAATGGAAAAATGAATCCAAAGAGAAATATAAGCATCTGCTATTGCTAATTCTTGCTTCTCTTAAATTAGTATTTTATTTCCTGGCACTAATCCCTCTTCAGAGACCAAGAACTTCTAATCCATTTATTTATGCTCTATTACTATTATTTCTCCTGAGACTGGTATTTGAATAGCATGAAACAACTGAACATTTGCAAGTGCTTTGGCAGTGGTGAATTCTTTTTGATGTGACTCCATTAGACATCTGCCTTTATTATATTGTAAATGCACCCGGAGTCTAATGAAGCTCTGGCTGCATCTAGGCCATGCAGCAAATAGCTCTGAAGCATCTAGGTGCCACTGGGATGAGAACTTCATAAATAATTATGTGTTAGGCAGGGTATCCATCATTCACTAGCAAAGAATGTTCTCTTGAAAGTTGTTTTGAAGAAATCATCTGTGAAATTCCAGTAGGGGATTCATCAGTTTTTTGTTTGTTTGTATTTTAATACTGCCTACTTTGGCTCCATCTCCCATTCTCCATCTTGCTTACAAACATTCCAAAGAAGTTGAAAACAATTTGATAGCAGCACCTCTGCTGCTTCCATCTTTATCTCCTGAGCTTTAGTGCCAATTGTGTCCCCCCAATAACTGTCACTCTGGTTTTGTTTCCCACAAGTCTGAGATAGCGTATCACAACTCCAATGAGGGGCTGAGCTCATAACCACACTATGATGAGCAAAAAACAAAAAGCTCACCCTGTGTCTTTGTCTCACTTTTCAAATGACTCTCTAATAATTGTTGACCTTGGCAATGCATTATTCATAATCTGTACCTTCACAAAGTGAAAGGTGCAGCAGGAGGAATACACAGCACTCAGAAAGAGTGATGTTGGCCAAAGGCTTTATTCTTTCCCTCCCTCCCTCCCTCCCTCCCTCCCTCCCTCCCTCCCTTCCTCCCTCCCTTCTTTCCTTCCTTCCTTCCTTCATCTCTCCTTCTCTCCCATCTCCCTCCTACCAGCTTTTACATGTTTTATATAATGTCTATTTTAATCCAGGCCCTGTGTCAGGGCATTGGGCACTAAAAGACGCAAAGATAAATAATGTAAAGCAGCAATACTAATTCAATATAATAAATGCTATGCAACTGTATGGACAGGATACTGTCAGAACATATGTTAGTTTGGGTACCCCCCCATCTACCCAAAGATGTTTGATTTTTAAATCAGAACCTAAGAAAAACATTTGAGTACAGGTAGTGCATTTGAGTAGTCACACTAGGAAGCAGAGGTGAGGAAGTATGGAGAATGAGAGAGGGAAGGAAAAAAACTAACAAAGGATGTCAATAGGCAATGATGACCTCAAGGGCACAGTCCTAGTGGAAGAACTATGTAGAAAGGGTCTTGGATCATCCACGGACTCTCTCCCGTTAATTGTGGTTGACTCTGAGGATATTAGCTTCCACCACACTTTCATGTTGCTTCTGCAACCAGTCTGAGCAGTTTTCCATCGATTCAGAGAAAGCTCCGAGGCAGGAAAATGCAAAGCTACTTCAGACTTCATTGGAAGAGGCACACAGCACCTGGAACTGTCCCCAGGTAGACCAAGAAGATGTAGTGCAGATCAAGGGGCTCCTAATTTGATCTTGGGGTAGGAAATGAAGGTTTCCTAGAGGAAACAAAGTCTAAGCTAAATCTCAAAAAAAAAAAAAAGAGTAGAAGTAAAAGTAAGCAAAGGAGGAAAGGGGCATTCTAATATACAGAGAAGCTTGAAAAAAGAGGAAGCCAACACCCACAGAAAAGGACAAGTGTTTGGATGGCTGGATAATGCGAGGGAATTCAGAGAAAGATATAAATTTAAAAGGGATTTAGCAGGTAGACAAATAAGACTTGTTAAGGACAAATAGTGTTTTAATAGGAATAAAAGGGAGAAAAAGTTTCTGGTTAGAGTGGCTGAGTAGGTGGATATGGGGGGAATGGAGACCCACCTGTGGCGAGAGGAAAATGATGAGTTTGCTTTGAACTTGAAACATCTAAGGTGCCTATAGAGCATACAAGTTGCACAAAACCCATAGCTAGCTGGATGTTTAAAATTATGAATCCCTTAGATACCTGCCTTTAGTACATTTATAAAAACACTCAAGTCTATTTAAGATCTGGGTACTTGGCTGTACATTAACAATGTCTGAGCTCAGGGAAGAGATGAAGGCTAGAAATACAAATTTACATAAACTTAGGGGTTACCTGAGGGAGTAGGTGTAGGTGAGATCATGAACGGATAGTATGTAGAATAACAAGAGAAGAGAGTTGAAGGCAGAGCCCTGTTGTTTAAGTTGCAGTTAAAGAAAGAGAACTTCATGATGGATGTTGAGAACCTGTGGTTAGAGGTGCAGAATGAAAACTATAAGAAAGTAGTAAAATGAAAACCAAGGAAAGAGAGAATGCAGAAAAGAGAGAGGTCAACCATATCAAAAACAGCATGCATCAAGGAACATAAGAAGTAGCCTCTGGATTTGTTGGCGATTACAGCATAGATTCTCAACAAATTGCTATTACTATTCTACACCAAGGGCTTTGTGTCCATTTTTTCATCAATCTTCAAATACACCCTCTGTGCTGTTACAACCATTTTTGAGTTGTACAGATGAGGTGTATGAGGCACAGAAAGATTATGTCACAAGGCGGGGAAATGGTAGAAGCAGGATTGGTTCCCAAGCCATCTGAAACCCAAGCCCACATTACACTGGGATAATCATAGCATGTCCTGGAGGACGCATACCTTTTCTGTGGAGAAGGGAAAGATGATAGGAATGAATAGAAGCAGATGTGTATTGTGTGAGAGTGAAGAAAGCTTTTGTAATTCATGTCAGCCTCTATTAAGATGACCAGATCTTCTGAGACAAAGAAGGACAACATGAAGGTGAGGAGACAGAGCAGAGACAAAACTGCAATACCTGCTAAGAGAAGAAGCAGACATCTCTAATTCTGGGACCTCAAAGCCCTTCTGCTTTCATGGGTTTGGCTGTCTCTCCTCCCATGCTATCTACCCACTGAATTGAGTCAGCCATGTTACCACATTTCCCCTACACAATGTAAATGCTTTAATAGTCTAAGATAATCCTCAATCCCCATTGGCTAACTCATTGAGCTACTGACATCGACAGGGTGAGCCCACTGCCCTCACACATGGGACCTTGCATGTTTATGATGATGGAAAAGTTCGAATCGTCCATTAATTCCATGCACACCTCCCTATACCATTTCTGTAGCTGATCCTTCCCAGAATGTTGATGACACTTGCTGAGCTGCACATGGCTTGCTTCCATGATGATGGTACAGCTACAGCAGGGCAGCCAGGCTATGGTAAAATTTGGCTAAACCATTAAAAAACTTTATTTCTTATAGTATAAATATTGTGAAATATAAAAGCCTGAGGATGTTGGTGGCTGTGGAGTTTTAATAGGATCAATATGAAAAACCCTTGTTTTACGCATATACCTACCCAAGCTCAGAATCAATTGGGAAATAGATGTAAGACCCAGACAATTGGAGATCAAGATGTCGTATTTATTATTCCTCCGAGTCAGCCTGGAGATCATAGCAGAGTATATAATCCGTGGGCCAGCTTCTGTCCCACCCCCAAATTAAACAGAATTACCCCAGCAGCATGAAAGGTACCTCCTCCCATGGGTAGCTGATCCCTTGAAACGTATTTCTTGGAGGGGCAGAAAACATGTGCACCCTGTAGGCTGACCTATCACCTCACCGCAAAAAGGAGGCAGGATGCAGCTGAACCACATATATTCAATTATTTTCCTTAAACTACAAATCAGATAAATATTCCTCACCCAGGGGTGAGACTGGGGAGTCAGGCTACAGAGAAAAGCAGCGTTACTTAGTAGCAGTGCTTGCTTCCACTTGGAAACAAGAGGAAAGGGCGAGGGTCCCTTCCCCCAAAACAGTACTTTCTTTCGGAGTGAACCAGAGAAACAGATGAAACTGTCTGCAAGAAAAAGAAACAGACAGAGACAGACAGAAACAAAGCAGGTGAGAGATGCAGACAAAGTTCTGACAGCACTGGAATCTCTGACTCCTGGTTGCCACACACAGTAGAGGCTGGAATAAGAGATGAACGAGGCAGAGAAAACCCGAAATGGTGCCCAACAATTGTGAAATGTGGACCTTCTCCTGATCTCTCAGATGCGTCAATAATTAAATTCAGCAGTCTTAAATGTATTTTTTGTTGTGGAAACCAAAGACAGTGCTGCAGATGAGAGAGTACACCAGGACTGGGAAGGGACTATGATTATAAGCACATAAGAGTTTGCAGAAATATTAGGGAGAGGGCTCGACTTTCTCGTGCCATCAGACTTTGAGCCAGTTTTGTTAGCTGTTGAGGGGTAGGTGCAGCATTCAACTGGATTTCATTTAAATGCCCATGGAAAGAAACTAGTAAAAGGAGAGAGACAGTAAAAGAGAAGAACGGATGAGTACTAGTGGGGGTCAGAACAAGATGGAGGCATTGATCTTAGGAGAGACAGGAGGGAAGCGAGTTAGAATAGATGAATCCCAGTAAATATTTGCATGGGGTCTTTGTTAAAGGAGCTACTTTCTGAAGGTGTCAGTTTTCTTGATGAAAATGGGTGGTGAAGTCATCATCTTGGTAATTTAGAAATTTTATAGAGGAAAAAGCAGTCATTGGAGTTATGCGTTTGGATGAGATCGCCCACGGAGAATACTGGAGGTGGAAACTTAGGCAACTGTGCATGGAAGACTTTCATCATTGTTGTGATAACAATCTGATTTTTTTTTTTTTTGGTATGTTTCATGAGCTATCTGAACTAATCCATACTTACTACATCTATTCTGGGTAAGAATAAGAAATAATCAGTATAAGAGCATTTTCATCAAGAACATGATTCTTTTTCTTCAAACAAAAAGGGATTATTAACTTCTTATGAAGTATATATTAGTTTGTGTCATTACTCAGAAGATAATGATATTCTTATATTGTTTTTGGATAATCTTTGTTTTTGTACACTAAAGGACTTAGTGCTCCTGACCACATTTTGGGCAAATGCCAAGTTGAGAGATTAGATGTAACAGCTCTAATTAGGCTTCCTGAATTTGATTAGTGCATGGGGATTAGTTTCTCACTTGGAAGTTTATCTTACAAGATTTCTAAGCTTGAAACTGTATGGGTTTTTTTTTTTTGTTATTTTTGTATCATACATCATGTAAACTATCATTATACTTTCTAGAATTGTCAGATTGGAAGACCTTATGTCTTCATAATGAAATGGACTAAACTATTATAAAGAAGTAACATACTTGTCTCTTAAAGATATACCACACACAATGTAATGCACAGATGATGTGTCATAGAAATGTACAATTGAAACTTGTATAATTTTATTAACCAATGCCATTCCAATAAATTCAATTTTAAAAACATACTACACATCTCTACATGGAAAGTTAATGTAGAAAAGCCAACACACTTCTCATGAAGTTTTAAACAGACTCTTCAGACAGGTTACAATCAAACCATTTGTAGATTATTATTTTAAATTTAATGAATCAGCCTCTCTCATCCATCCCCATTCCATAACTAGTTAAGCAAAGTTAGGTCTTTCTTGTCATCATTCAATAAGAAGAGCCTATCTAAAAACAAACAAGTAAATAATCAAACTAAAGGACTGAAATAAAATCCCTTTGACACAATTTACTAATTTCATAGAACATTTAATAATACCAGTAGGCTGCCATTTAAAAACCATCCCACAGTCTAATGGGAGCCCCCACACCTCAAAAAAGCACGAGAAAGAGATGTCATGGTTAGAAAGATTTATTCCAGGCAGATCCTTCAGCAGCAATTATGGCCTCTTGGTCAAATTACTTCTCCTTTGGATCCATTCCATGGTTTCTTCAAGTTGCTCAACTTTGGGTAAACTTATTGTAAAGCCAGTAGCCATGGCCACCATCACAGCCACCCGGCCCATGCAGGTTCGCATTGGATTCGGACAATCGGTAAAGAAAAAACGGAGCCAAAAACTGATGGGCCATCATCTTTAATCCTAGCTTGTACCCAGTGGGCAAGTAAAAACACACACTGGGCTCCAAAACCCACTCATTCAGTGCTCACAAAGCTACCGACTTATCTGAGTTTCCTAGAATCAAAGGTTTCTAGCTCACCAGACTTATTCACCTCTGTTCCCCATCTCCTTCCTTCTCCCTGCATGAACTCTGCACAAACTGGCTTCTCACTCAACACTCTGCCATCTTGGCTGCTTCTCCTGGCCTCCTTTACATGGCCTTTCTCTGCTCTCCTCTCTAATGCTAATCTCAGGAACTGAGAGAGCAAGCTCCCCTTCTGCCCCCATTTTATAATGTAGATTCAAAACCTTTGAATCCAATATACAAAATAGGGAAGTCTCTAATACAAAGTCACTTATCTGGGGCATGATGAGATTGCAACACCCCACATCAAAAAGTGTGGGAAAGGCTTAGTCCTAAAACCAAGCCCCAGGCTACAAGGATCCTGCCTGCCCACAGCCTGCCCCTAACACACATTAATATCACCTGGACTACAGCTTCCATGTGTGCAGCACCATCTTTAACAAAGTGAGCATAATATATTTTATCTGCCCAACACTTCCTTCCACTTTTGGCTCTGTGACAAGTTTTAACTGATCCCTGTATAAAATCTTCTCCTTTTGAAATGCTTCAACTTTTTTTTTCTTTTGAATGGACACTGATTAATATACATGCACAAGAATGTGGAGGGTAAGGTAATTGGCACTGGTACTATCAAACTGTTCATATTACCTTGTTGTTGTTTTTTAGTTAATAAATACATTTGGGGAATCTTCCTTCATTAGCTCATATAAGCTAGATTCCTCATTGACTTTAAGACCTGCATATATTCCCTTGGGTGGATGTGCCATCATTAGTATGACCAAGACCCCACTGCTGAGTACTCACTTGTTTCTGAGCTTTTTACTATTCCCAACAGTGCTGCAATAAATAGCTTTACATGTATATTTTTGCATACTTGTACAAGTAGATTTATAGAATGACACGGAATTTCTGGCTTGCTCCAGTTTTAAAAACTGTATTCCAGACCTAACCCCTGCTTGCGGCCTACTTCTGGTAATTGGGTCGTGGATCTGGTTTTCCCTGCAGGAGTCTTGTCTCTCTTTCACCAGAGCTCCAGACCTCAAAGAGCTGAGACTCAGCTTTGCTCTTTTCAGTTCCCTACCAGAGACTAAAATCCTGCATCTGAACACCCTTATAGGTAGCTATCTTGCTATCTTGCCACTTTTTAACAGACTTCTCTCACATCTGCTTGGACCTTGAAGTATTTTCTGCACCTGAATATCAATTTACATGCTTTGTCCACCTATCGGTATACCTGTTAAATGTTGAATCCCATTGATAGAATTCACATTGACTGCCATTTTTTGTTTTAATTTCTGGAAATTGCTTTATCTGCTGAACTGGATTGTTTATATCTGCAAATAAAGTTCTTGAAAACATAGACAGAATTCTATATTATTCTTCTTTATAGCCTCAGGATCTTTCTCCTGATAGGAACTTGATACATGCTATGAGGTACTTATGCATCTGAGCATTATCAAAGATTAAAGGATCAGTCCTTGTGAATACAAAGGATATACTGCAATTAGAAAAAAGGACTTGAGGATAGGACAGAAAAAGGAAGCAGAGAAAAGTACAGAGAGAGTTTTTGCAATGCAAGGGGGGGGGGCAAATAAATAAATTGGTGGTGTCCATAACCTGGTTTTAGTGCTACAGTGAAAAGAAAAGGGGAATCTCAGGGGCTGGGGAGGAAGAAGCAGAGAGCGTCTGTGGTTTGGTATGAAATTATCAGGAAAGTTATACAGTCTCCTGGTACTGGGAAGTGGTTTCAGAAACATGTACTCTGATATGCTCAGGTCAACTGTGTTCCTACTATTCCTCAAGCCAGGAACCCAACTGACGAAGTTGGCAGAATCTAGGGGACAGAAGAAAGATACTAAACCTGGGTCACACACACACACACACACACACACACACACACACACAGCCCTGGGGTTAAAAAAAAATAAACAAACAGGAGAAATACAAGTATTTCACTAAAACTGAAGGGAAAGGAAATCCTTAAAAGTTTCTACTAGCAATGGCTGGTAAATATTAAAAGAAAAGTGCCCATCATTACCAATATGGTGGCAATAATTGTAGAATATCAGTATTAACTATCATTATTAGATAAACTGTATTATTTTAGGAAATATAAAATTTCAATGGGACTTTATATATATTTAGTCTCAATTTCAGTCCTCATAACCTTTTTTTTCCATAAAATTTTTGAAGTTGCTAACTTAAAATTCTCCTGCCGGTGGAGTTTTCAGGGACCAATACACAGTAAGTCTGTCTAGGGAAGATAGTGGCATTCTCTGGTGGCAGTAATGCCAGAGATGTGTCCTGAACAGGAATAGCGAAGTTTACCCATTTAACTAAGCAAGAAGAGATACCCCAGGCAAGGAAATATCATGAGCAAAAAATTAAGTAAGCCTGAGAGCAAGTTATGTTTAGGAAGTACAAGTAGGTAAGTATTATTGCTACATAAAATAGAGGAGGCAATATATTTGTTTTCTATTGTTGTATTTACACATTATTATAAAGATTTTTTTAAGAGAGAAGAGGGGAGATAGACAAGCCCGGATCCTGACCATGTGCCCTGACCAGGATCTACTCAGGAACCCCCATCTGGGGCTAGTGCTCAAGTCAACTGAGCTATTTTTAGCACCTGAGGCCAACCTTCTGACCAACCAATCTGTCCTCAGCACCTGGGAACAGACTTGAACCAGTTGAGCCACTGGCTGCAAGAGGAGAAGAGAGAGAGAAGTGGGAGAGGGAGGGGAAGAAAAGCAGATGGTCATTTCTCATGTATGCCCTGACCAGGGATTGAACCCTGGACATCCACATGCCAGGCAAATGCTTTATCCACTAAGCCAAGTGGCCAAGGCCACATTATTATAAAGTTTGTGGCTTAAAATATTATCCATTTATTAGCTCACTGTTTCTGTTATTTCTGTTATTCTGTTATACCATTTCTGTTATTCTGTTACTCTTACTGGCAGTAGAGGACTGAGTCCTCTACTCAGTATCTTCTAAGGCTAAAATTAAGGTGTTGGTTGGTTGAAACCTTTCCTGGAGTCTCAACCAAGGAAAAATCTATTTAAAAGACTTTTAGAAACATTGGTTCTGAGACCTTACCCAGGTATATCTGTGGATCCAGAATCTCTGAGAGTAAAGCAGATGATCTTCAACCCAGAGTCCAAACTGCCTCTGTTTTTCGTGCCTCTTCCACTTGATCATATACTTAGTCCACCACCACCATGCACACTGCTTTGTTCTTTGGGGTTTCTCCTGAAGTAGACTCAAATCACACTCCAGGAAAATTTTCTATTAAACCCTTTGAGTTAAACTAATATGAAATATTATGTGGATATAAACAAATTAAGTGATTTGGCTGCTTTTTTTTTGTTCAATCACCAAAATGGGAGATTGTAGACACATCCTACAATATGAATGAATCTTAAAAACCTAAGTAAAATAAACCAGTCACAAAAGAACAAAATGCTGTACTCTTATCTGAGATACCTCGAATAGTCAAATTGCTAGGAACAGAAAGTAGAACAGTAATTGTCAGGGGCTTGGGGAAGAGGGATCTGGAGTTAATTTTTAATGGGGACAGAACTTCAGTTTTGCAAGATGAGAAGATTTCTGTGGATAGATGGAGGTGATGATCGCCCAGTGATGTGAATATATTTAATCCCCTGCTGACCTGTGGTGGTGCAGTGGATAAAGCGTCGACCTGGAAATGCTGAGGTCGCCGGTTCAAAACCCTGGGCTTGCCTGGTCAAGGCACATATGGGAGTTGATGCTTCCAGCTTCTCCTCCCTTCTCTCTCTCTGTCTCTCCTCTCCTCTCTCTCTCTCTCTCTCTCTCTTTCTCTGTCTCTCCCTCTCCTCTCTAAAATAAATAAATAAATAAATAAATAATCCCCTGAACTGTGCAGTTAAACATGGTTAAAGTGGTAAACTTTATGTTATGTATATTTTACCACACTTAAAAAATTTTTAAGGAAGATCATATCAATGAAAAGGTAGAGTTCCATAGGACAGTTCTTTCCCTGGGAATTCCTACTGGATCTTCATAAAACTAAAGCACTTCCATAGAAAACATTTTTCCCAACTCAATTTAATGATTTGTAAAAGGCGAAAGATTTATACCAGGGGTCCCCAAACTTTTTACACTGGGGGCCAGTTCACTGTCCCTCAGACTGTTGGCAGGCTGGACTCTAAGAAAAAAACTATGAAGAAATCCCTATGCACACTGCACATATCTTATCTTAAAGTAAAAAGAAAAAGGGGAACAAATACAATATTTAAAATAAAGAACAAGTAAATTTAAATCAACAAACTGACCAGTATTTCAATGGGAACTATGCTCTTCTCACTGACCACCAATGAAAGAGGTGCCCCTTCCAGAAGTGCAGCTGGGGCCAGATAAATGGCCTCAGGGGGCCACATGCGGCCCGTGGGCTGTAGTTTGGGGACCCCTGATTTATACGATCTGAAGAGAAACCAGAGCTTCAGTCATATGTTGGCTGTGAGTTGGGAAGGAGCATAGCTCTTTGAATATAGTATATTTTAATAAATGTATTTATTTTATTTGTCTGATATAGATTGTTAAGCAACCACTTGACTAGATTGTGATATAGGAAGAAAACAGAGACACCAGGACTTGTTTTCAACAGGCAAGTCTTCAGAACGATAATACGTTATCTGTAATAGGATCTCTTTTCCTCTAAAATAAATGTACAAATAAATAAATATCAGAATGCTAAATTCCACCTATCACCATATTCATGTCTAAATGCTTTAACTTGTTCTAAATATAGACTGGCAAGAGCTGAACGTCAAACACGATCAAATGCAGCTAGAAATAAACACTATTGCACCTACAAAGCTGTTATTTTTCCACTTCTCAGAGAATCCTATTTTATAGTCTATTTCTACATTATAGATTAATCACTCTTTTTTAGAATTTAAATCCCTTCTTCTTAAACTTTCATATATAATATGTTTTTTATTTTATTTTTCTTAAGTGAGAAGTGGGAGGCAGAGAGACAGACTCCTGCATGCGCCCTGAACAGGATCCACCTGGCAAGTCTCCTACAGGGTGATGCTTTGCCCATCTGGGCCATTGCTTCGTTGCTCAGCAACTGAGCTATTTTAGCACCTGAGGGAAGGCCATGGAGCCATCCTCAGTGCTTGGGGCCAATCTTCTCCAAGCATTCGACCCATGGCTATGGGAGGAGAAGAGAGAGATAGAGAGAGAGAAGGTGGCGGTGGAGAAGCAAATGGTTACTTCTCCTGTGCACCCCGACCGGGAATCGAATCCAGGACAGCTACATGCCAGGCCAATGCTCTACTGAGCCAACTAGTCAGGGCCATATAATATTAGATTTTAAAATTTCTACCCTAAAGTTATTTTTTATTTGATATTAGCATAGTAACTGAGATTTCACTCTTTCAGATGCCATCAGATATATAATAATACATATGGAAATTTCCCTTCCCTTGCTTCCCATGTCATTTTATAACACTCGGGAAGGTTTTGCAGTAAAGAATCTCATCTTATTGGGTCACATGTTTTCTGTAATAACATCTGTTTTTTTTATCATAGTAACAAAATAGCACCAGCATTTTGTGGTAACTAATGAACAGATCTGATAACAAGTAAAAATTTGCACTTTTTACTGAGGAATCTAGATGTAAAATATCTATTAAAAGTCAATTAAAAAGTTTACATAAAAAATATATATATATTATGATACTTGACATTCTTTTGTTTTTGAGACAGAGATTTAAAGCCCTATATTTTCTCATTAATCACTTAGGTTTCTGCCTGACTATGTAATAAGGCCTACTGATTCTCTACCCTAAAGTCAGAGAAACTGTCTTCTAAGAGTTAAATATGACATTGTAGTTAATTGCAAAATGCTAACAACAGCCTTACCAGAAGGCAGCCCTTTCTGTGTCCCATCTGTCAGTACCACGGGTCCACACTGTGGGTTTGGAGGCCACAGCCTCCACTGCTTCTCCAACATCACCATGAGGCTGACCGTATATGGCTATTATCTCTGTTGGGTGTTTCATTGCCATGAGTCTGCATGTGAGTGTGTATAAAATTAGTCCAGGCTTGAGGCACTTGAGAATGTTCTGTTCACTCACCATGAATTTTAATGAAGCATATAATCTGAACTTGGGTTCTGTTCAATTATTTGACTCCTCAAAATTGTTTACCTTTGTGGAAAATTGTCAGCAGCTCTAAGTCAATAGTCTTCCCCCCCCCCCCTTGGATATAGGCCACTCTGCTGATTTATTTGCAGTTCACATTGGTGGCCTTCACATCATAGTCTAGTTATTTCTTGCTTGGTTGTGGCATGCTTTAAAAAAATATTCTTCTGTCTTTAATGTCTTTTATATGCTACTATGTTTATTTTTATTTTGTTATATTATTTTCTTCCCTCAAATATGTGCAAAGTTATTTTCTTCTTTTTCAAGAAGCTAAACTGTTCCTTATTTCATAATCTTTACCATATATTCAAACTAAAACATTATTTTTTCTTACTCTATCTGAATAAGAAATTACATTATGGTCTTCTTGTTAAAGGAAAAGTGTTCATATTAATAAATTTTGGACTTTTAATTTTTTTTTTAGATTTTTTATTCATTTTTAGAGAGAGGAGAGAGAGAGAAGGGGGGAGGAGCAGGAAGCATCAACTCCCATATTTGCCTTGACCAGGCAAGCCTGGGGTTTCGAACTAGTGACCCAGCATTTCAGGTCAACACTTTATCCACTGCGCCACCACAGGTCAGGTCATTAACAAATTTCAAAGGGAAAAGGAACCACTTGGATTCTGTTAAGCTGCTAACACAGCATTATCTGTGT
The DNA here is from genome assembly GCF_036850765.1 of Saccopteryx bilineata. NCBI lineage: Eukaryota > Metazoa > Chordata > Mammalia > Chiroptera > Emballonuridae > Saccopteryx > Saccopteryx bilineata. Next base: position 101,087,783 of record NC_089495.1, on the reverse strand, counting down.
CAAATGATTTATACGTCATACTTGACAACCCAAACTGCTAAGCTTGGTTAGAACACATAACTAGAATTTAACATAAGATACAGGGTAGGTTGGGTTTCCAAAAGTGCATTCCATCAAAATGTGGTCCCCAGAACACATACATACCTAGCTATTGTGCCTCAACGGTTCTTTTGTCCAAAAAATTTGGGAAGCATGGGTTAAACAAAGTTAAATTTACAGTCTGACCTCGAAGAACCTTTAAAATGCCAGCATGCATTGCATAGTAGCTCTAAGAGCAGCAAGTCCCACACACGTGTGCTTGTTTCAGGACATCTGACACAACTAGTGTTTTGTAAAACATGCCTTGAGAAATACTGGTATATCAGATGAATTCTTGACCAAGAGAATAATCTGGCATGGTATGTAGTTAGATGAAATAATGTTCTAAAGTAACTAGTGGCTTTCTAGGGGCCATCCTAAAATCAGAACAACACAAAACAAAACACCTCCATAAAAGTCTTGAGGTCCTAAACCGTCTATTTAAGTAGTTAGCTTCATGTTAATATTCTACACAAAGGAAGGTGAGACAGAGGTGTATGGCCCATGTGGGGGGTGGGACTCAAAATGAGTAAACAATAGCCCAGTAGAGGAGTTGCTGCCAGGAAAATGTCTAAAAATACCCACAGTAAATGTCATCATGATGCATAATGGAGAAACTGTTTGCAGCTTGGAGCAAGTGGAGAGTGTAAGTACCCCCCCACCAGCCACCCACACACCAGAGAGCGCAGGTAACTCTGTCGGAAGGAATAGGAGTTGAAGGTCTGCAAGTGTGCTTTCTCTCCTTCTCACTCTGCGTATGACGCCGACTTGTGCTTGGGAGATGCACAGCCACGAGTGATCACAAGAGACATGAAGACAAAACGGGCCGGGCTGAGAAAGGTGGGGCAACGAGAGAGAGACAGAAGCAGAGAGAGAGAGAGAGCACGAGTTCCCGACAGCCTCCTGGAACTGCTGCACTGGCCCTGGCGCGTGTCTGACTGTTTTCTTAGGAGACACAAATGAAGTCCTATTTGCTGAAGCTGCCATAGTCAGGCATCATATTATCTGCAGCTGGAGCATCTTCTTCACCAAACCAATTCTCTGTCTTGGCTGGGAAAAGACCAGTGTGGAAATAATACATCTATCTGTGTAGTATGTGAGCTGAAAATCAGATGTGACTGAGCACATTCAACAAAACAGTGGGATGACTCTTCCAGAAGCACAGTTTTCTGAGCTCTGCAAAGCCTCTTGGGAGAAACTCGTCCTGTAGAAAGCAGCTGCCAGACGTTGTGAGAGCCTGAGTCAGTAAGAAAGCCTCGGTTGTTTGAGGAGGAGGGAGTTTTATAAAACAGTATTAATACTCAAATATCAATCTTACATACCGAATACTGATATTCAAATCTGTTTCCTGACACAGAATCCATTGAACTTATATTGTGTTATTAAGAAAAATTAAAGGAGACACTTATGTCTGTATAACTTCAGTACCAGTTCCAGTTTTCTCCCCCTTAAAGGGCGTAGCACGTAAGAGGCACTGTGTCTCCCCTGTTTTGGAACAGAACACTGTGACGTTTTGACACCTCAAAAGCTCTGGTGTGTCAGCTGGTTCAGGAGGTGCTGATTCCCCAGTAAGCTGGCAAGTGCCAGGTGTGAGATGGAGGTACCCAGTGGGAAGGGGAAATTTGTTTGCAGGGACATATAAGATACTGTCTGGGGACAGAAGTCTTTGAAGGAGTCTTTGCAGGGGGACTCAGAACAACTGGATGGAGCAAAAGTCCAATTACCTAAAAGAATTTAGTAAATGCTATTAATATAACCCTTTCTATACCTATAAGCCAGGGAAGTCTAAGGAAACTTACATTACAGAATGTGCAGAAGTGCCAGCCATGCATGCACTTGGCTGTTCATTTCGGCCTCCTCAGGGCCCAGGGCAACACCACTTAGCTGAGAGAGTGACAGGATTGCAAATGTCACCTTCCTCCTCTCTCCCTGCTTTTTCTCTTACAGATTAAGGCGTGGGCTCTACGGGCTATCTTCGGTAATATCTTTGATTCTGTAATTCTAAGAGGAACCAGGATAAGGCCAAAAAGAGTAAAATTTAAGAGTTGGCTGTTCATAGCTGGCCACAGGCTTAGGAAGAGGATGCACTGAATGTTAAGTTGTCTGCATTCTCCAATTAGTTCAACAGGATAGAAAGCAGACAAAGAGGTTGAGAAGAAACTCTAGGAGAGTGAGCGCTTGGCTGGAATAATTTCCTATATTCTGTTCCTCATAAATCACAACATAGCAATAGGTAATAGGCAGGATTCAGATGCACTAAAGAAGGGAGAACTCAATAAGATATCCTCAGAAACAAAATAGAGCAACATTGCAATTGTTTCAATTCTTCCTCTTCCCAAGTGTGTAGTGTGTCTGTGTGTGCATGTGCACGCACACACTGTGGCCGTCCCTGAACATTCCTCTGCCCTGACCAGTCAGTCGTTCAGCTTCTTTAGAAAGCGAAGGGGAACAGACTTTGAGGAGAGGGCAACGTGATATACAGTATAGAGAAGTTCATAGTCTTTAGATTCTTAGTTTTACATTTGCTAGCCATGTACATATGAGTAAGTTATAGCTAGTCTTTAAGTCTTAATTTTCTCATTTGTAAAATACAGCATTATTTACCTCATAAGGACATTTCATACAGATAGATAGATAATAGATAGATAGAGAGATAGATAGATAGATAGATAGATAGATAGATAGATAGATTTTACAGGGGTGGGCAAAAGTAGGTCTACAGTTGTATGTGAGTTTTTAATATTATTTATTAATTATTATATTATTTTCCATACAAACAACTGTAAACCTACTTTTTCCCACCAGTGTATATATATTATATACATATAATATAAAGATTTTGTGAACAATGAAGTGCCTTGTGGATGTTCCTGATTTGTGTTGCATGTGCAGAATATGGTGGCATATGAACAGAGTGTGTGGAAGAGGACAGGTATCTTTATCAAAAAGGCCAGGGCTGGCCCTGGCTGGTTGGCTCAGTGGTAGAGCGTCGGCCTGGCGTGCAGGAGTCCCGGGTTCGATTCCCGGCCAGGGCACACAAGAGAAGCACCCATTTGCTTCTCCACCCTTCCCCCTTTCCTTCCTCTCTGTCTCTCTCTTCCCCTCCCACAGCCAAGTCTCCATTGGAGCAAAGTTGGCCCGGGCGCTGAGGATGGCTCCATGGCCTCTGCCTCAGGCGCTAGAATGGCTCTGGTTGCAACAGAGCAAAGCCCCAGATGGGCAGAGCATCGCCCCCTGGTGGGCATGCCGGGTGGATCCCGGTTGGGCGCATGTGGGAGTCTGCCTCCTCGTTTCCAACTTCAGAAAAATACAAAAAACAAACAAACAAAAAGGCCAGGGCTGAGGTCAGAGAAATATGCAGAATTGGAATGATTAGTTGGATACTGAGGATCAGGAAGATTAAACTTTGAGTACAGGGCAGAAATGGCCAGATGCATTACGAAGTCTTTTGTAGGATGAAATCATTTATTCTTTTATTCTGCAAAAATGTATTGGTCTAACAAAATAATACATATTGTATGATTCCACTTATATGGGATACCTAGCATAGGGAAATTCACACAGAACATAGAATAGAGGTTACCAGGGGGATGGGAATGTAAAGTTATTGTTTAACGGGAATAAATTTCCTGTTTGGGATGATGAAATGTTCTGGAAATGGATAGTAATGATGGTTGCATGGCCTTGTGAATATAATTAATTATACTGAATTGTACACTTAACAATGGTTAGAATGGCAAATTTTATGCATATTTTATCACACAATTAATATTGGTGCAGAATCCAAGATTTCAGAGTTTTAACATGATAAAAAAGCAGTCATATTATGGTAGCTACAAGCCATGGCTGTAGAAATACACAAACTTAGGTTGAAAATCAGGCTTTTTTGCCCTGGCCACTTTGCTCTGAAGATAGAACATCAGCCGGAGTGTGGAAGTTCTGGGTTCAATCACCAGTCAGGGCACACATGAGAAGTGACCATCTGCTTTACTTCCCCTCTCTCCCCCCATTCTCTCTGCCTTCCCTTTCCATAGCCAGTGGCTTGATTGGTCCGATCATTGGCCCTGGGTGCTGAGGATAGCTTGGTTGATTCGAGCATCTGTCCCAGATGGGGGTTGCTGGGTGGATCCTGGTTGGGGCGCCTGCAGAAATCTGTTTCTCTATCTCCCCTCCTCTCACTTAGAAAAGAAAATCAGGCTCTTTCACCTAATGACTTGTTTTTATTTTTAATTTATTGGTTGATTTTTTAGACAGAGAGGAAACGAGAGGGAGAGAGACACACAGAGAGAAAGAAAAACATTGATTTGTTGTTCGACGTATTCCTGCCGTCATTGGTTGATTTTTATATGTGCCCTGACTGGGGATCAAATCTGCAACCTCAGCATGTCGGGATGACCTGGCCAGGGCCTCACCTGCTGGCTTATTGTCCTTAAACAAAATGTCAGCCAGATACTTCTCCAACGACATAGGTTTATTTTGGAACAACAAAGAATTGCAACCGAGAACATGCAACATGGTGAGCCTGTGCAAGTCTGCTAAAACAAATCAGTGGAACCTCTTTTATAGAGGGAGAAGGGAAGTTAGGAGGGCTATTACAACCAGAGTTTTCTCTGTTGTGCTTACTTATTATTATTATTATTTTTTTAATGAGAGGAGGGGAGATAGAGAGACAGACTCCAGACTCCTGCATGTGCCCAACCAAGATCCACCCGGCAACCCCCATCTGGGGCTGAAGCTTGAATCAGCCCAGCTCTCTTCAGCACCTAAGGCAGATGCTCAAACCAGAGAGGAAGAGAAAGAAGGGGGAGAGAAAGAGGAAGAGAAGCAGATGGTTGCTTCTCCTATGTGCTCTGAATGGGTATTGAACCTGAGACTTCTGCATGCCGGCCAACGCTCTGTCTACTGAGCCATTTTTCAATGCTGCATGTTAATATCTGTAAAGTGGGGATAATAACAGATCCTGCCTCACAAAATTATTTCAGGGTTAACTGAGATAATGTAGGGAAGTACTTACCAGTTTGTTTAGAACATAAATAGTTGCTCAATAAAAGTTCACTCAGCAATCATGGTTAGTGAACAAGAGACCCTGCTCACACGTGCATGTTATGTGTGAGCCAAAGAGGCTCACAAGTCTAAGCTTGACTCAGAGGAGAAGAAGAGTTTAAAATATGCAGATTGATCCTCATTACAGTAGGAGCAGAGGGGACAGGCTTTTTTTTTTTTTAATTATTGTGTTTACATAGATTCTAGTGTCCTCCCGAATACATGCTCGTCTGAGGGGACAGGCTTTTTAAAGATACTCTTTGAGAAGGAAATTAAAAGACAGAAAGAATGAGGATTGGGCCCGGGAGTCATAGATGATAGTGATTTGCTTCTAAGTAGGAAGATTTAAGTTGTTGAAAGACAACGAGGGCCTCTTTGTTCCATTTCTTCTAGTTTGTTCTTTGGACACTGTTGAACATGTTAAATAAGTGTGGAGGAGGAGAAATCTTTCCTTTACCTTCAAAGTTCTTTCAGCTGGTTCAACTTTGCAGATAGACTTGAAATAGTTTAGCAAGAGAAAAATGACCAAATTTAATTATACACATATGTATGAGAACCCCACATATATGAAAGAGTCAGAGACACCACATATATGAGTGTGTATGTGATAGAAAAGATAGAAAAGAAAAATGAAGAATTTAAGACATTTTGAGCAAAGGATCATCTTGGGGCTTCAAAGGGGAGGAGGGTAAGAAGAGCAGATGTTCAGTGAGTAGAAGTTTGTCCTGCTTTCTAGACATTATCCCTGATAATGTCTTATTATGTGCAAGCCCCAAATTCAAATTCTTCTAGGTAGTTAGTTAAGAGGTTAAAGGGCAGGGTGAGAGGATGGATGCAGAAATTGCTCTTTAGCCTGTAGGGTGTTGGCTGCCTTCTGTTCAAAACAGCTTGTATACTACAGTAACATGTCTTAGGGTGGCTTGTTTTGAACCCCTACGGAAGGAAGGAAGGAAGGAAGGAAGGAAGGAAGGAAGGAAGGAAGGAAAAGAGGGAGGGAGGGAGGGAGGGAGGGAGGAAGGAAGGAAAGAAGGGAGGAAGGAAGGAAAGAAGGAAGGAAGGAAGGAAGGAAGGAAGGAAGGAAGGAAAGAAGGAAGGGAGGGAGGGAGGGAGGGAGGGAGGGAGGAAGGAAGGAAGGAAGGAAGGAAGGAAAAAAGGAAGGAAGGAAGGAAGGAAGGAAGGAAGGAAGGAAGGAAGGAAAGAAGGAAAGAAGGAAAGAAGGAAAGAAGGAAAGAAGGAAAGAAGGAAAGAAGGAAAGAAGGAAAAGGAGGTCTACATGAGGCTTCCAGTCTCGGAAGAACATGCTTACACATTTGACAAAGTTCGCCAAGTCTACTAAGACAGCAGCCCTGCCAGCAGGGTGAGCTTTACCTTATTTTATTTTAGTTCCTCTGAAAACAGTTGTAGGACACAAAAACCTTTCGCTGCAGCAGGAGGGCAATTGGAGCTGATGAAGAAAACTTAAGCTGGCATATGGAAATGAATTTAGTACTTTTAATATTTATTGTATCCCCCCGGAAATAAAATCAAATCTGGGCGCTTTGTTTTCTCTCCAGGCCATTAAATGATAGCTTTCCTTTTTCACTTAACTGATTTCTATCTCTAGAATTCACATAAAATCCCCAGTTTCAGAAGATGGACTTGATTTGCCAAATAGAATGAGAAGAGCGCCATTCTTCTCTGCTGGTTACTGCAGCCACAATGAGTTGCTCAGTCAATAAGGGTGGCCCAGTTAACTTTTGAAGAATGGCCAAACTGTTTTCTAAAATGGCTGCACCATTTTACATTCCTATCAGCAATATAAAAAAGGTCATTTGGTAGAAAACATTCTAGAAATAGTGTTCAAAACTTTAAAAGTTTGATGGTGTTAGCATCCTAGTAAAAACAATATTTTATTTATTTATTTTTATTTTTTTGGTATTTTTCTGAAGTTGGAAATGGGGAGGCAGTCAGACAGACTCCCGCATGCGCCTGACTGGGATCCACCTGGCATGCCCACCAGGGGGCGATGCTCTGCCCATCTGGGGCGTTGCTCTGTTGCGACCAGAGCCATTCTAGTGCCTGAGGCAGAGGCCATAGAGCCACCCCCAGCGCCCAGGCCAACTTTGCTCCAATGGATCCCTGGCTGCAGGAGGGGAAGAGAGAGACAGAGAGGAAGGAGAGGGGGAGGGGTGGAGAAGCAGATGGGTGCTTCTCCTGTGTGCCCTGGCCAGGAATCGAACCCAGGACTCCTGCACGCCAGGCCGACGCTCTACCACTGAGCCAACCGGCCAGGGCCCACAATATTATATAATTAATAATTATTTCATAGTACAGTGGTTCCTGTTATCTGTTACTAAAGAACTCAGACAAATATAAGCACGAATCCTCCCATGTAACTTTATTTTTTTTTCCCCCTCTCAGTTGTAGAGGTCAGATCCAAATATCTTCATAGAGCGATATTACTCCATTCTCCGTTTGTGGTAATGACGGGTAGAAGGAAGTTGCTAAATTGTTCACAGAGCTTAACAGCCAGAGAATAAAAGTGCTAGAAAACATTTGTTAAACTATTTTCTGGCCCATGGTACAGAGAATAAAAAAATGATTCCTTTAGACACAGAGTTTAATGTAAAAAGCTTGAAGCACAAACACAAGGTCTGTAAAATCATTGTTCATTTTCCTTGGAAAAGACACAAAGCCTAGAAATAAAATCCAGGAGAAAATTGAGCATAAAAGAGAAATCTAAAGGTAATTATTTTTATTGCTATAAAGCAGGCTGAGCAATAAGCACTCTGTCACTTGCCCAGGGCAGCTTAAAATTTGTACCAGATGAAGGAGTAGTAAAGAATTCTGACCATTTTACTCTTATGGGAAGGGTTGACTGGTTGAAACAAAATTAGAAATTAGTCAATGTTTTAAATTTATTTTCATTTTGTGTAAGAAAGATGCAGGGATAGGAAAAATAAAAGTCCCAGAAGGTCTTAAGAAAGCAAAGAAGATACAGTTTTTTAAAAATTAAAGCAGAGCATGAATTACTAGAGTGCAGACTGCAGACCATTCTGGAGTTCAGACAAAGGAGCTGCAGCATAGATGTTAATGTGTAACAGCAGTAACAACAGAAATGGGAATGGTCAAATAATGAAGTTACTGAGAAAAGTTAGCACAGTAATGCTAAAGCAATTAAAAGTAAGAAACCAAGGCAGCATTGCTCATAACCAATTTACCAGAGGAGAAAGAGAGAGGATGACTTATATGTCAGAAAGTATCTGTTACAGGAAACACCAATCCTGAGAGGGAAGCCCACACAGTAGGAGGAGACGCATGGATCAAAGAGGAGCACAAACAACTCAGTTCAAAACGTTTAGAATTAGTAGAAAAAAAATTATTTAAATTTTACTTTTCTTGTAAATAATTAAGGTATCAGAGAATACCTGCTCATTTAAGTTTTTCAGGAAACAGCCCTGTCATGAAATGGGTGAGAGTCAGAAATACAATAAGTTAGGGAAAAATATGTGTGTGTGTGTGTGTGTATTTTTACACACAGACTCTCATATTTCCCATAAAACTTACTTGGTAACATTTGAACAAACAAGCTTCCTGGTTACACTAAAGACATCTAGTAGTGAAACCCTAATGGTGAAATAGTACTGTTTTAGGAGGATTGACTTCACCAAAAGCATTAAATTATTTCAGACTGCTAAGATGACTTTTTATAGTTGACTCAATTATTTAATAGGAAATGCTGACCCAACAGCTACATCATGTTGAAAAGGTAGAGAACGGGGACAGTTGTGGAATGTGAAAAAAATGAAAAACCTAATTAACTTTTAGAATGGTGCCTCATTTTTTTCATTTGTAAAATGTAGACAAGAAAACTTATCCATCATTCAGATTCTCGTGCTACAGGTCCAGAGGACTGCAAACCAGCATTGGTGGTATAAGTTGCCTGTGGACTTATTACCAGGAACACGCTTCTCAGAGCGACCCTACTGTTCCCGAGGAGCGCCAGGGCTGCGCAGTGTGGTTCGCTCAGCGTGGGTTTGCTCGGGATCTGGGCCCCCTGTTCCCCCATTGCCGCTTCTTGATTGAGCTGCCTCACTGCTCCTGCAGTCAAGGCTCTCCTGATGCGTCTGTCGTCCTTCCGCTCTCCCAGGTGGTGAGCAGCTTCCTCTTTCTCCCCCACACTTGATGGATACCAGCATGTGACTTTTTATGACATTTAAGAGACTTTAGAAGGCATGACACCGAGAATAATGTGTAACTTCCTCAAGGGTCCAGGCCCATTCTAGGGTCTTTCAGGGTGACCACTCCCAACCTTTCTCCTAACCTGCCTCCTCGGTCAGCATGTGTCAGGTGAGCTCTTTGGGAATGAGAAGTGTACAAGGTTTGTTGGGGAATAAGATCTGTGGGAAGAAGAGGGAGGAAATGGGGTTGAGTGGGGGAGCCATCAGACAGAAATGCAGATCTCTCAAAGTCTCTCTCACTCAGTGGGAGCTCCAGACCAAATACTGTCTTTGCTGAGGTGAGCCTGAATCGGAAGCAGGTCACTTCTGGAGGATATCAGCTGACCACACCCCTCACTGCTGGCCAATGAGTCTTTTTTTTTTTTTTTTTTTTTTTTTTTTTTATTTTTCCGAAGCTGGAAACGGGGAGAGACAGACAGACTCCTGCATGCGCCCGACCGGGATCCACCTGGCACGCCCACCAGGGGGCGACGCTCTGCCCACGGGGGGGGGGGGGCGGCCATGCTCTGCCCCTCTGGGGGATCGCTCTTTCGCGACCAGAGCCACTCCAGCGCCTGGGGCAGAGGCCAAGGAGCCATCCCCAGCGCCCGGGCCATCTTTGCTCCAATGGAGCCTTGGCTGCGGGAGGGGAAGAGAGAGACAGAGAGGAAGGAGAGGGGGAGGGTTGGAGAAGCAGATGGGTGCTTCTCCTGTGTGCCCTGGCTGGGAATTGAACCTGGGACCCCTGCACGCCAGGCCAATGCTCTACCACTGAGCCAACCGGCCAGGGCCCAATGAGTCTTTTTTATGGAGTCTCTGAGCTGTGCACACATTGCTGTCTGCCACACAGCTCAACACAGCTAGGTACTCACTCCAAATCATCAGAAATGCCTCAGCAATATTTCACCTCCCATTCTAGTCACACTGGTCTCTGACTCCAGAGAGGAGAGAAAATTGAAGACCTGATTCTTATATCCTTTTACCCTGCTCTGATACAGACCTCTCCCTAGCAAGACTGACAATGGAAATGTTTGTTCCACTCATAGGAAATCCTACTGCCACCCACAAAAATGTGGTTCACCTATGGCTCTAATAAGCCAATCACAAGAAGTCTACTATTAGTATACAGATGCTCCTTGACTTGCAATGAGGTTACATCCAGATAACCTCCCATGGTGAGTTGAAAATACTGTAAGTTAAAATGCATTTAATACACCTGATCTACCAAACATCATAGTTAGCCTAACCTACCTACAGGCTCAGAACACTTCCATTATCAGGAGGTAACCCCATCAGGAGTCAAGGAGCACCTGTAACTGCCTTCCTACCAGAAGAAAAAGACACACATGGGTATTTTGTAGACATGATGGAATGAGAAAACACAAAGTACAATATACAAAAAACGCTGGCAATGTAGTACACTATAGAGTGCTGGCTGTTGACCCCTGGTGACCTCATGGCTGAGGGGGCTCCACGCTTGCTGGTTCTGCCCAGCATCAGAGAGAGGAGTACCACAGGTCGCCAGAGGGAAAAGATCAAATTTCAAAACTTGAAGTGTGGTTTCTACTGGATGCGTATCACTTTCACACCATCATACAATTGAAAAATCTTACGTTAAACTATTGTAACTCAGGAACTATCTGCATCCCCCAAATATGGGTTATTCTATGTTGAAAAGTACCACATGTGCAATATTAACAGCTAATCCAACTGGCACTGTGCCAATTTCAGTAAGCGACTCACCAGTCTCTTAAAGGGTGTCATAATCTTGGAATTTGGTTCCATCCAGGGAACCTTATCTTTAAAAAATAAATAATGTATATAAAATGCCTTGAGGTTTGTTTTCTATGTAAATGCAAGAAAATATTTATATAGTATCAAATATTTATGGAGGAATGAAAACACTCTTGACCGAATTTCTCACTCTCATTCTAAATATAACAACATGGGCCCTGGCCGGTTGGCTCAGCGGTAGAGCGTCGGCCTAGCGTGCGGAGGACCCAGGTTCGATTCCTGGCCAGGGCACACAGGAGAAGCGTCCATTTGCTTCTCCACCCCTCCGCCGCGCTTTCCTCTCTGTCTCTCTCTTCCCCTCCCGCAGCCAAGGCTCCATTGGAGCAAAGATGGCCCGAGCGCTGGGGATGGCTCTGTGGCCTCTGCCTCAGGCGCTAGAGTGGCTCTGGTCGCAACATGGCGACCCCCAGGATGGGCAGAGCATCGCCCCCTGGTGGGCAGAGCTTCGCCCCTGGTGGGCGTGCCGGGTGGATCCCGGTCAGGCGCATGCGGGAGTCTGTCTGACTGTCTCTCCCTGTTTCCAGCTTCAGAAAAATGAAAAAAAATAATAATAATAAATAAATAAATAAATAAATATAACAACATGTACTTCAAATAGGAGTCAGCAGCAACAAGCCAAAGTTTGAGAACATTCAAAGCATTTTCTGATTTTCTGCTTCACAGTATCTGCTTAATATGGTTAGTCTTCAGCTCAAATAAAGATTTTTTTTTCAAAAAGTTAATTTTAAGGCATTTGTTCGGAACTCTAAGCATAATTCCCATTAAAACAATGCTGTAGATGGCATTTGCTTTTCTGAGTGAATCCACAGAAGGCAAAGTCTCTGGAACTGTAAAGACTCACTTTTCCACCACTTACAACATATACTTAGAGATAGTATGCATATCAAAAAATTTTTGCCTGACCCAGGCGGTGGCGCAGTGGATAGAGCATCAGACTGGGATGCAGAGGACCCGAGTTCGAGACCCCGAGGTCGCCAGCTTGAGTGCGGGCTCATCTGGTTTGAGCTAGGCTCACCAGCTTAAGCCCAAGGTCGCTGGCTTGAGCAAGGGGTCACTTGCTCTGCTGCAGTCCCTGGGTCAAGGCACATATGAGAAAGCAATCAATGAACAACTAAGGTGCTGCAACAAAGAATTGATGCTTCTCATCTCTCTCCCTTCCTGTCTGTCTGTCCCTCTCTCTGACTCTCTCTGTCGGGGGGGGGGGGAAAGAATCAGACAAAGATAAGGAAAATTTGGGGCAAATGACAACATTTCCCCTCCCCTCCACCCTGCCAGGTGTTCATTTAAAACAAAACAAAACAAAAAACCCCCATTTTTAATCACCTCCTTCACAATACAATTTAACATGGCTACTTACAGTGTAAAGAAAACTCAAGATGGGAACAGAAATTCAAAAAGGAGGAAGAAACAAGGGGCTTGGAGGGAAGATGTGAGGACAAAGGCTGGAAAAAATTTCCCCCTCCTCTTTTCCAATTTTGACTTATCTTGGCTGCACCATTAAAAAATTAAAAAATTTCTCCAATCCCTCTCAATTACCTTGCAGACACAAACCCATGCTGTTGGGACGGACAGGGCAGTAACGGAAATTTCCCTCCTTCTCTCTCTTCCCCTTTCCCCTCTTCCTCTCATCTTCATTTTTCTCCTTATTCTTCTCCATCTTCTCTCTCTCTTTCTCTCAAAAGCCTCTCTATTCTTTTTCTTCCCTGAGCCACATGCCACATCATGCCTTAGATTACACTGTTTTCACCTTTCCGTTCCTCTTGTTTTGTGTCCTTTCTGCCCCGACGCCTTTGCCTGCATGGGGTTCGCAGCGTGGCTTACCTGCAACCACACTGTTTTCCCTCTCTCTACCCTACGCTTCCCATGCAGTCTCCACCCTGTAGGATCAACTTCATCACATTGCTCTCCTACTTAAGGACCTTGATACTAGAGGAATCAAATCTAAACTTCTTATATCTGGGTCCTGTCTAATTTTGAGCCTCGTCTCCTTGCCACCCTCCATTCATTGTATTTCATTGATTCCTTCCTGGCCTCTCAGATTGGGTAGAACAGGCTGCCTTCAGCCGCCACCCCACCAGTGTTCCCTTTTGTTTCTCTTGCTAGACTCCAAGCACCTTGAGGAAAGACACTAAGTCTTTTATCCATAATACTGTGTTGCAGAATGAAGACTCTACTACCAGTTTCGGGCATGGTGGCAAGTAAACTGACACCTTGGCACAAGGTGAGAAGTGACCAGGAGTGACTAGCAGCAAGAAATACAACACATGTAGGAGAGATGTGTCATTCTGCATAGCAGAGGATCTTAATTAGCATAAGGGAAGGAATCCTGAGTTAGAGGGACATTCTCAGCAAGAGAGGCTGCTTTCACAGCCGCTGCTAGAGCACAGGCAGGACCTGGCCTAAACTGAGCACAAGTAAGCCAGGAACTTCCTGTGCTCTTGTTGGAATATATCACAGCATTAAAAAGCAAATGTTAAATTAGTATCACAGCTCTAATGCTTTAGTCTAATAAGCTCCATTGAAAATGAATGCTAAATATATAATATATCCTGCTTTAAAAGTTTTTTTATTTTTATTTATTTTATTTTTTATTTTTATTTTTTTGTACTTTTCTGAAGTTGCAAACGGGGAGGCAGTCAGACAGACTCCCGCATGCACCCGACCGGGATCCACCTGGCACGCCCACCAGGGGGTGATGCTCTGCCCATCTTGGGGCATCACTCTGCCACAATCAGAGCCATTCTAGTGCCTGAGGCAGAGGCCACAGAGCCATCCTCAGCACCCAAGCAAACTCTCCTCCAATGGAGCCCTGGCTGTGGGAGGGGAAGAGAGAGACAGAGAGGAAGGAGAGGGGGAGGGGTGGAGAAGCAGATGGGCGCTTCTCCTCTGTGCCCTGGCCGGGAATCGAACCCGGGACTCCTGAACGCCAGGCCGACGCTCTACCACTGAGCAAACCAGCCAGGGCAAAAGTTTTTTGAAATGTAGTAATTCTTGTGAAAAACTTCTTATGACACTCATAAAATCAAATGTAAATATCTACATATACATATACATATATATCTATAATGTATTGTAGACTATGAAACAAATTTTGTTGAGCAATGTTCAATAAAGAGTATTAGCTAAGACTTTCTTTCACATATGGAGACACACCTCCAATCTACAAAACTGTTTCCTCCCAAGCAAATCTTGTTCTTAAAAATGGGACTTTTTCAAAACAGGAGCAGCAATACAAGACCCAGATTCTTGGTAACAGGAATATCTGCCTAAGAATTTCTTTTCCTTACTAGTTGAGTTGGGGGTACACATGCATTAACTATGTCAAGCTACAAGGGAAATTCTAATTTACTAATTCTGGAGCAGAAATTCTCTTTTTTTTCTTTTTCTATCCAGACTGACTGATCCACCAAAAACAAAAATAACAAAAAAAAAATCAATCAATGTCTACATAAATATATAATTTAATATGTCTTTTAAAAAGAGAAATAGAAAGTATTCTATTTCATACTTTAGCACAGGGGTAGTCAACCCTTTTATAGCTACCGCCCACTTTTGTGTCTCTGTTAGTAGTAAAATTTTCTGACCACCCACTGGTTCCGCAGTAATGATGATTTATAAAGTAGGGAAGTAACTTTACTTTATAAAATTTATAAAGCAGAGTTACAGCAAGTTAAAGCATATAATAATAATTACTTACCAAGTACTTTATGTCGGATTTTCGCTAAGTTTGGCAGAATAAATCTTTGTAAAACAACTTACTATAGTTAAATCTATCTTTTTATTTATACTTTGGTTGCTCTGCTACCACCCACCATGAAAGCTGGAATGCCCACTAGTGGGTGGTAGGGACCAGGTTGACTACCACTGCTTTAGCACAATAAATATTTAATAGATCCAGCAAAGTAAAAAATACTTTTCTTCTTTCTTCAGGGGACAGTGAAGGCAGGGGATGAGGCAGAATAAGGAAGGGAATAGAATTGGAGATCAAATGAGAGGGAGAGATGCAGAGCCAGAGAGACCCAGGCAAGTCAGTATACAAATGGAAAGGTAAAGAAAGACGAAAGCAGGGTTAAAAGGCTAGGCACAGAGGTTTAAGTCTCCAGGAGAAGGTGTTTAACACCAGTCTAGATGTGAAAAACCAATACAAGAATGGCATAGGGAGAAGGAGGAACCTCGAGCTCTGTCTTGAACATATTGTGTTGGAAGGACTTTAAGGAACTTCTACTTCAGTAACTGGAAAAACAAGACTCAGAGCAAGGACTTAAATTTAGAGCTCATCCCCTAAAGCTGTGAGCATGAAAGAAAATAAAGTACGAGGTAAAGACTGAAGAAAGAAAAGGCCAAAAGTGAATGTTTATAAAACTTCATTAGCCTGACCTGTGGTGGTGCAGTGGATAAAGCATCGACCTGGAATGCTGATGAGGTTGTCGGTTCGAAACTTGGGGCTTGCCTGGTCAAGGCACATATGGGAGTTGATGCTTCCTGCTTCTCCCTCTTTCTCTCTCTCTCTCTCTCTCTCTTTCCTCTCTAAAATGAATAAATAAATAAAGTCTTAAAAAATAAAATTAATAAAAATAAAATTGCCATAGTTTAAAAAAACACTTCATTAAACTATTTCAATTACTTATTTGTAGAGAAAGCAATGTAATTGAATATGCTGCATCATTTTGCAATATTTTGGTTTGACATTTTGTGATACATTGATCTAAACACCCATTTCTAATGTGATTTATAGCTTTATTTTATTTTAATGACAAAGTATCTCACAAAGATACACAGAATCAAAGGGCAA
Source organism: Saccopteryx bilineata (assembly GCF_036850765.1). NCBI lineage: Eukaryota > Metazoa > Chordata > Mammalia > Chiroptera > Emballonuridae > Saccopteryx > Saccopteryx bilineata. Next base: position 101,071,877 of record NC_089495.1, on the reverse strand, counting down.
AAGTGCATCACTGGCAGCACAAACTACATAACAATACTTATTTTTCTGTTCTATACATTAATTATACAAAAGTTTTTGTTGAAATCTAAATGGTCAATTTTTGTCTTCCCTGATATCAATTGGTTGTTCTTGCAAATTTATTAGAAAAAGTTCTTCAAAAATGGGTGAAAGCCCACTGAAACTTTATTTGGTAGATGTTGGGCAGATAAAATATATTATGCTCGCTTTGCTAAAGATGGTGCTGCCCACGTGGAAGCCTGTTGTCCAGATGATGATATTAGTTGCCCTTCTTGCTTGGGATGGGCGTGATTATGTTAATATGTGTTGGGAGAGGGCTTTCACACCAAAAGGTTTTAAAAGGAAGAGAGATTGCGTTGTTCCAGGAGAAGAGGGATTACATTCTAGGAGGAGCCTATGCTAGAGGAGAGCAAAGAAAGGCCACGTGGAGGAGAGGAGAAGCAGCCAAGATGGCAGAATGCTGAAGAAGCCAGTTTGTGCAGAGAGAAGGAGATGGGGAACAGAGGTGAATAAGGCTGGTGAGCTAGAAACCATTAACTCTAGGAAACTCGGATAAGTCAGTATCTTTGTGAACACTGAATAAGTGGGTATTGGAGCCCAGTGTGTGTTTTTACTTGCCCACCAGGTGCAAGCTAGGATTAAAAGTAATGGCCCACCAGTTCTTGGCTCTGTTGTTTCATCACTGACTGTCTGAATCTAATGTGAACCTGCATGGGCCAGGTGGCTGTGATGGTGGCCGTGGATACTGGCTTTACACTAGCACAAGTTTATTTTGAAAAGTAATTAATTTCTCATTCTTTGGATGACTTCATTTTACATCTGATTAGACCATTATTGCTTCCTCTCCTGCTGTGGCTGATGGAAGAGCACTTACTCAAAGGTCAGTTCTACCATTTCATGTTCCCCTGGCTCAAAATATTAGTATCATCTTCAGTCAGTAGCCTCTTTGCAGGGATTTTTAAAACCTCCTGTCCATTTTCTGAGGGTAAGTTTGTGGAAAACTAGAGATTATAATCCATCAATCCATGTACACTGAAGCTTGTGGCAATAGGCTGAAAGCATGTGAGTGGATGTGATCACGAAGGTCAGCCTGCTCAGCAGTTAGTTCCCCATCTTGCCTGGGACACCTGGTGTACCTGACATGGTGCAGGTGGAATGGGGCAGCATTGGCAATCTGTATATAAGCATGAATAACGCCTTTAAAGTAGACTTCGAAAGAATAGTCTTCTTCTCATCTTTAGATTTAAAAATAAATATACAAATAAGATTTCTATTATTATTTTTCTTATAACCCAGTGGTTTACATTTTAAAACCCAAGTATGTTTGTCCCCCTTTGAAGACCGATACTTCAAAGCAGTAGTTCTCAAACATCAAAATGTCTAATAATCTTTTGAAGGTTATTTATCAGGTTTATTAAGGAATAATTTACATACAGTAATGTTTACCTACCTAGTTGTATATTTCTGTGAGTTTGTACTGTGATTAGGTGCCAAAGAACTGTAAAACTTAGTATTGGCAGCGCCATTTTAAGGAGGAAAAGTCAGGCTTTCTGGCCCGTCTTTTCTTTGGAAAACAGAGAGAGAAGGATATGGAAGTTTCCTGACTTGCAAGAACTGCTGGGTCATTTAGTTTTAGCTCTCTGAAAGGATTAAGGTTATCTGAAGAACTTCCTTTTTCTTTCAAAAAGAGACAAAATTGCCTGACCAGGAGGTGGCACAGTGGATAGAGTGTTGGACTGGGATGCAGAGGACCCAGGTTCGAGACCCCGAGGTCGCCAGCTTGAGCGTGGGCTCATCTGGTTTGAGCAAAATCCCACCAGCTTGAACCCAAGGTCGCTGGCTCCAGCAAGGGGTTACTCAGTCTGCTGAAGGCCCACGGTCAAGGCACATATGAGAAAGCAATCAATGAACAACTAATGTGTTGCAACGAAAAACTAATGATTGATGCTTCTCATCTCTCTCCGTTCCTGTCTGTCTGCCCCTGTCTATCCCTCTCTCTGACTCACTTTCTCTGTAATAAATAAATAAATAAATAAATAACAAAAAGAGAGAAAATTTACATACCACCCTACACCGATTTTGGTTCTCCCTCCCTTCCTGGAATACTGAGATTAACGTGTATCTCTAGGCAAAGGAGGAAAGATAGACACTATAAGGTTTAAGAATGTATTTTGATATGTAAAATGACATCACCATTGTGTCACCTTGAAAGTTTTAACATTTTTTAAATCTCCTAGACCAGTAGTCCCCAACCTTTTTTGGGCCACGGACCAGTTTAATGTCAGAAAATATTTTCACGGATCGGCCTTTAGGGTGAGACGGATAAATGTATCACGTGACCGAGACAAGCGTCAAGAGTGAGTCTTAGACGGATGTAACAGAGGGAATCTGGTCATTTTTAAAAAATAAAATATCGTTCAGACTTAAATATAAATAAAACGGAAATAATATAAGTTATTTATTCTTTCTCTGCAGACCAGTACCAAATGGCCCACGGACCGGTACCAGTCCGCAGCCTGGGGGTTGGGGACCACTGCCCTAGACGAATGTTATAATCTTGTTAATGATTGTGTTACGCTGTTGTAAGGCCAGGAACCGCGATCGTGGCCATTCACATGCAGGTTCCCATTGGATTCGGGCAGACGATAAAGAAATGGCGGAGTCAGAGGATGGGGGGCCATCCTATTTATTGCTGTCTCACCAAGACAGGCAAACCACAAAAGAAGACAAGGGAAAAGCAGAAAACCAGCTCTTCCCATGAAGGGCAAGGGATCAGGGAAGCCCCTGCAATTGTGATAGCAGGAACTGTGTGTCCAAGCTCCTGGTCTGTCCCACTTTATAGTGTAGAAAACCAAAATCCCTTAATCCAATATACAAACAAGGAAGTCTCCGATACAAAGTCACTTATCCAAGGCATAATTGGATTCCTCATGAGAGTGCACCACCCAGATCATACAATCAGTCAAGGGTGTGGGGAAAGCCCAAAACCAAACCCTAGGCCACAACGACCTGGCCTGCTTATAGCCTGTCCCCCACACCCAAGCGAGCAACATATATATCATATTTACAAACTTATTTGACCAACAGCTGTCATGCCCCCCCAACCTACATGTGGTCAAAGGGTATATAACCAGCCTCTAAGATATATTTGGGGCTGCACGATTTGGCTCAGATATGCCCCGTGTTAGCCATATGCAGTCAGAATATTAATAACTCTCCTCCTTTTAATAAAACCTTTCAAAATTCATATGAACTCGGTGTCTCTACGTAAACCCACGGAAGTGAGGTATGGTACTTTACAACACTACCATTGAGTATGTAACTACAACTACAATTAAGAAATAGAACATTTCTATCACCCTTCTGCAATTACCTCATGACCCTTTTAGTTCATCTTCTTCCCCTACCTGCAGCTCCTGGCAACCAGGGATATGATATCTGTCCCTATAGTTGTAATTATTTTAATTGAGATAAAATTTATATAACTTAAAATTGACTATTTAAACCATTTTAAGTGGTTTAAGTATATCCACAATGTTATGCAACCATCACCACTACCTAATTCTAGAAGATTTCTTCACCTGAAAAAAAAACTGCATACCCATTAAGCAGTCTGAAAATATTTATTTTAAAAGCTTGTTAAACATGTGGATTCCCAAGTCTAGGTTGGGGCTTTAGAATCTGCATCTTTCACAAGTGCCTAGGTATTTCTCTGACCCAGGTGGCCCCCAAAACACATTTTGAGTAACTCTCTTCTAAAGGTAAAGCTATTTCAATACAACACTGTACAGTCTAATTTTAGAAGAGACACAACTGGACTGTTTTCTTAGAAACTTCCTATGTCTCCCTGGGACCTCACCATCATCTTCCAACAAATGAGGTCTCATTAACATTAGCAATTAAAATTTTTTCTTTCCTTAACCCACTGCTCATTCAGTACGTCTGTCTCTCAGTAAGGACAGCTCGGGTGTTTCTGAGCACCAGCAAATGTTTCACATCTCTTTGCCTTGTCCTCTAATTACAAAGTCACTTGGAGACTCCTCCTACTGTCATAAGTCATGGTGGCCATACCAAGGATATCAAAATCCATGCCAAATGTGCTGTCTTCCAAGCTTTCCTGTCTTCTGTATGCTTCCCTGGAAACAGACTCTGACATGGAGCATTGCATGTAGAAGGTTGTTTTTTTTTTTGGGGGGGGGGGTGCTCTCAGGATCTACCTGTGAAGGAAGGAAGGCAGATTGAGCAGAAGGAGAGGCCACGAGTTCAGCTAGTCCTGTAATCAAATTAGGAGGAGAATGGCCTTTCAGTGTTGTCCTATGTTGGGCAGATAAAATATATTATGCTCACTATGTTAAAGATGGCGCTGCCCACATGGAAGCTCATCTCCCAGGTGATGATATTAGTTGCCCTTATGCTTGGAATGGGCGTAATTATATTAATGTGTGTTGGGGGCGGGCTGTGGGCAGGCAGGATCCTTGTAGCCTGGGGCTTGGTTTTAGGACTAAGCCTTTCCCACCCTTTTTGATGTGGGGTGGACTTTGTATCAGAGACTTCCCTATTTTGTATATTGGATTAAAGGTTTTGATTTTTGCACTATAAAGTGGGACAAACTGGGACCTTGCTCTCTTGGTTCTTGAGATTAGCACTAGAGAGGAGAGCAGAGAAAAGCCATGTGGAGGAGGCCAGGAGAAGCAGCCAAGATGATGGAGTGCTGAGTGAGAAGCCAGTTTGTGCAGAGTTTGTGCAGGGAGAAGGAAGGAGATGGGGAACAGAGGTGAATAAGTCTGGTGAGCTAGAAACCTTTGATTCTAGGAAACTCGGATAAAGTCAGTAGCTTTGTGAGCACTAAATGAGTGGGTTTTGGAGCCCAGTGTGTTTTTACTTGCCCACTGGGTACAAGCTAGGATTAGAGATGATGGCACACCAGTTTTTGGCTCTGTTGTTTCTTTACCAACTGTCCAAATCCAATGCGAACCTGCATGGGCCAGGTGGCTGTGATGGTGGCCATGGCTACTGGCCATATATCCTACATTGAAGCAAGCCAGCTGGGCCTTTGTATTTCTATAGTAGCCAGTCATTGGCCATAGGTTGCTGTTGGGCAGATAAAATGTATTATGCTCACTTTGTTAAAGATGGAGGCCGTCGCCCAGGTGATATTAATGTGTGTTGAGAATCCTTTTAGCCTGGGGCTTGGTTTTGGGATTAAGCCTTTCCCACCCTTTTTTGATGTGGGGCGGTATAATCCAATCATGCCTCAGAAAGTGACTTTGTATTAGAGACTTCTCTGTTTTGTATATTGGATTAAGGTTTTGAATCTACACTATAAAATAGGGGTAGAACGGGAGCTTGCCCTCTTGGTTCCTGAGATTATCATTAGAAGAGAGAGCAGAGGAGAGCAGAGAAAGGCCACGTGGAGGAGGCCAGGAGAAGCAGCCAAGATGGTGGAGTGCTGAGTGAGATGCCAGTTTGTGTAGAGTTTGTATCTGGGATAAGGAAGGAGATGGGGAACTGAGGAGAATAAGGCTGGTGAGCTAGAAACCTTTGATTCTAGGAAACTCGGATAAGTCAGTGGCTTTGTGAGCACTGAATGTGATTGGGTTTTGGAGCCCAGTGTGTATTTTTTACTTGCCCGCCGGGTGCAAGCTAGGATTAAAGACTATGGCCCACCAGTTTGTGGCTCCATTGTTTCTCTACCGACTGTCCGAATCCAATGCGAACCTGCATGGGCCCGGCTGCTGTGTTAGTGGCCCTGGTCTTGGCTGCTGGCTTTACAGTTGCTCTGGGGTTGGGTTGGGGGAGGTGAGGATGTTATTCCCTATGGTAGAGAGCACTTTCTTTCTTTTTTTACAAATCTATTTCTTTTTTAAATTTTATTCATTTTTAAAGAGAAAGGATGGAAAGATAGAAAGAGAGAGGGAAAAGGAAGGGAGGAGTAGGAAGCATCAACCTCCATATGTGCCTTGACCAGGCAAGCCCAAGGTTTTGAACCAGCAACCTCAGTGTTCCCGGTCAACGCTTTATCCCCTGCACCACCACAGGTCTGGCAAGAGAGAGCGTTTCCTTGTGAGGGACACAGCAATGAGTCGCCAGCAGCTGGTATTCCCAGCATTGAGGTAGGGGTGTTTAGGCCCTGAAGAGGATATCTGAGTAGAATATCTGAGCAGAATCCACTCATTCCTGTGTGGTGTTTTAATAATAAATTCACTTCATCTGGAAATATGTAGCTTGCTCAGGATTCAAGTTGGTCTTGTTTCCTGGGGAACTTACAAGAAAAGATCAGTGCAAAGAACAAAAGCCTTCCGGGTGCAGTTGATCTGGAGGTTGTAACTGGTGTCAGTGTCCACCTCGTCCTTTGCCTGTTCGGGATCCCCTTTAACCCTGCTAGCACACATGCCAGTGTAAGTGCCTTTCCCACGATGACCCCGACTCCGTTCCTGATGGGTCTGAGCCCCTGGTTAGCATAATCCTGCAGGTTTTATATTTGCTCACTTACTATTACCCTGAGTGACTGAGAACTAAGATATGATCCTAAGTATTACTTGAGCACCAAACATATTCTACCCTGCACCTTCCTTCCTACACTCTACATCCTTTTAAAGTCAGGCAATGATACACCCACCTGGCTTCAGTGGGAAGGGGTTTTGACAGAAACTATTATAACACTCCTGAAATCAATGGAGCTCTAAGAGTCTATGCTGTATCTTTAAGATGCTATATGTTATTTGTTTACTAAAAAAAAATTCTAGTTGAAAAAGAAATAATCTGTTGAAATATATCTGAGCTTCTCTGCCCTAATACCCTAAGATTTTTCCATCAAGAAACCAAAACTCTTCCTTGATCCTGAATCCTTATCTAGCTACTTCCCACCTCTTTCTTTTCATTCATACCCCAAATCCTCAAAAGACAGTGCATGTCATCATTTTCCAAAGCATCCAGAGAATACTAGTTCCAAGGTATCAAAAAGCAATTTTATGGTAAATACATTTGGCATTTTTAATTATCACTAATAGCTGATATTTGCTGATGGCTTACTACAAATCAGGCACTGTTCTAGGAGCTTTCAAAACACCATCTCATTTATTTTATGCATTTATTCATTCAACAAATATTTATTGAGTTCCTACTATGTGCCAGTCACTGTAGTACATGGTATGAATGTAACATAATACTAGAACCACAAACACATAATTCCTACCTTCAAGAGGCTCACACTTTAGTGGGAAGACAAGTATTGATTAAAAAAATCACAAACAAATGTAAAACTGCAGTGGTTCTTAATGCTATAAAGGAGAGGTACACAGTAATATAAGAGAATGTGACCAGGATGTTGACTTAGAAAATTATCAAGCCTTTCCCAAGAAATTTGAAATTGGGCTGGGATTGAAATAATGAATGGGGTATATTGATTATGATTGTATAATTATTAAACTCATATAATTTATGTATAATACACACAAATATATATACACATATATATTAAGTATATGCACTTATATATACTATATATTTGATGGTGAAGGGAAATCAGTCAGATATTATGCAATAAATGACATGATTAGACTTGCATGTTAGAAATATCACCCTGAAAATGATGAGGACAAGAGGTGAGAGAATGACAAGTTTGAAGAGAGGTTCTGACAACAGACTGAAAAGTTATGACTAAGGTCTGAACCAGAGCAATGGCAGGGAGACTGAGGAGAGGGAACGGTCAGTGGCTGTGAGAGAGGCACTTTGACAGGGTTTTGGCCATCATTTGGGTGTAAGAAACAACAGTATGAAAAGGTTTAAGGAGGACTTCAGTTTCTAACTTGGTCAACAGATTAAAATGGGTGACTTTTGAGTAGGATATAGGATATAAGAGGAGAATTGAGTTTTGTGGGGAAAAGGAAAATTTCACTTTTGAGTCTAAGGTACATGTTAGTCCTTTAGGTTAAGATTACTCAATTTAAACACTGTTGTCATTTTAGGCCAGATCATGCTTGGCTGGAGGCAGTCATCCTGATCATTGTAGAATGTATAATTTAGTAGCATCCCTAGCCTGACGCGCTAGGTGCCAGGACTATGATATCCCCACTTCTGAAAACCAGAAATGTCTCCAGACACTGCCAAATGATCCTTGGGGGACAAAACTGCTCCTGGTTGCGAATCATAGATTCAGACTGCGATTGCTCCCAGGGTTTTAACTGCCGTGCATATGCTAATGTACTCATATGTGAATCTCAACCCACGCCTTCTGAGCGCTAAACTCACATCATGAACAGCTCACTAGACATTGCCAGAGCGGCTGGACAGGATGAGGGCCCACATTCATTCCAGGATGATATTTGCATTCCATCTGCACAAATTCTATTCAGGATCCCACGGCCAGGTCTTTAAAATGCATGAGGGGCACAAACTGTGGTAAATTCTTATATGTATGGATAAGTTTCTTTAAGAAAAATAAAAATAAAAAATGTTAGACTTTATTTTGGAGGCTCTATTTTTTTTTTCCTGGGAGTAATGGCTTCTTTGCAGCTAAGTTGGTAGATCTTTTAGGACCTTAGGGAAATCTAAAAATTAAAAAACAGACTTTTCAATTACCTAAAATTGGTCAAATTGGGTTTGGGTTGTCCTAAATTCATAGATTTAATTGTGTCAAGGAGAATTTATTCCTGCACATTCTCTGGGTGTAGGAATAACCCTCATGTTCTTCCCCTTTGTTTTATTATTTTCCCCAATAACAAAATGGATATATGTTTGTAGTACAAATATTTTGAAACATAAAAAAGATAATTTATTATTTGTGAACTGATCGCTTAGATGTAACCTAGATTACATATCTTTATTTTACATTTTCTAAAAATTTGAATCATGTTGGATATATAGTTTTGTTTCCTATCTTTCTAAACATTGTATTGTGAAGATGTTATGACTGTAATATAATTTAGTTAGTTGTTCCTATTGAACAATTAGTTTTCAGTATTTAAGTATAAATAACACTGCGCAAAACACCCTTGGACCAAATCTCTGATAGTATTTCCTAAAGCGAAAATTCTAGAGGGATGTAAGCTCTTTCTAGGTCCCTGATGGATGTCATATTGCAACCCAGAATAACTATACCACTTTACACACCCAAATGAAAGGTGTAAATGAGCCTCTTAGCCCAGTCTCACCTTTATTATCAAGGCTTTTAAAGAAAATCTTTGCCTGTCTGATGTGCACAGCATATTTTTTTCACCTTAAGTTGGGCAATAGACTTGTGCTATTAGTTGTTGTCCAAGAGGTACAATGCTCATTGTTCCAGTGGGAAGGAGAAGGATTCAGGCTGATCTGCTGTTGGAGCACCCAGGCGGGGTCCTATGGGAAGCACTGTGCAGTGGGCTTTCACCCAATACTTCTTTATACACAGTTGCCGCCTCCTTCAACTGCCCCTGTCTTCAGGGCATCCAGCATCATTATGCTTTTATTCCCTATCAAATTTTGCTCTCCAAAGATTTTACACATGTAAAGCCAGTAGCTATGGCCACCATCACAGCCGCCTGGCCCATGCAGGCTTGCATTAGATTCAGACAGACGGTAATGAAACAACGGAGCCAAGAACTGGTGGGCCATCAGCTTTAATCTTAGCTAGCACTCGACAGGCAAGCAATACACACAGTGAGAAGACACTTTCCTTTCCATTCAGAGCTCCCAAAGCCATTGACTTATCCAAGTTTCCTAGAATCAAAGGTTTCTAGCTCACCAGCCTTATTCACCTCTGTTCCCCATCTCCTTCTCTCTGCACAAACTCTGCACAAACTGGCTTCTCCTTCAGCACTCTGCCATCTTGGTTGCCTCTCTTTTTCTCCACATGGCCTTTCTCTACTCTCCGCCTAATGCTAATCTCAGGAACCAAGAGAGAGCAAGCTCCTGGTCTGCCCCTTTTATAGTGTAGAAATCAAACCCTTTAATCCAATATACATACAAGGAAGTCTCTAATACAAAGTCACTTAGGGTGGGAAAGGCTTAGTCTTAAAACTAAGCCTTAGGGTATAACAACCCTGCCTGCTTACAGCCTGTCCCCCGCACCTAATACAAACTATAAGTGAGCAAACTTATATATCATATTTACAAACTTATTTGACCAACATTCTACCCCTTTTGCTCGCTTTACAATCTAAAACACAGCTACTCCTGCACAAGGAAATTAGGCACATTACACAAATTACAAATACATGACAAATCATACAATTTCAACAATTACAAAGGTACATTTCACCAGTTTCTGAGCACTTTGCCAAAAGCTCAAAATGTCCTCGGACTTCTTTCTAGCCATGGGAAAAGCTTCCCGGGGCAGGGGAGTGCTTCCAGCAAAGCCACCCCCCACCCCCATCAGGGTATTTCACAATTTCCAAAATCCGTAAGTCCATCCAACAAAGGTGCCCACTCCGGTTGTAGTCCAGGAGTCAGTCCAAGCACATGGGGCCTCAGCCATCCCTCTTATCCCTGCCGTCCTGGCAGGTCTTACACTGTCCCAAAGAGGAGCATGGGGCAATGGCAGTCAGCATTTCCATCTCTGCTCCTGGGAGCATGATGGCGTCCACCCTTTTTTCCCAAATTACAGACCTACCAGGAGCATAGCAGGTACTCCTTGCTGCTGGGCTCTCACCTTCTGGAGACTGTGGATTGCAACTCCAACCCAGTTCTCCTTATCCTCCAAAGAGGAACTGAAAACACCAGCTCCTGCTGCCGGGCTCAAGCTCTGGGCCGCTACAGCCTTCTGCTCCGCAGACCTTGCAGCCCCAACCCTGACCTCAGCCCCAGCCTCTTGCTGCTGCTGGCTCTGCATAACGTCCAGGGCAAGCTGCAATTCACAAACCTGTGATTCCTTCTCCAGCACCTGCTCCATTTCCAGGCGAATCTCGCAAACCTGGTTGGCCTCCTCCTCCAGCACTTCCTCCAGCTCCAGGGTCAGCATCTGTTTCTCCCACATTTGCTCCAGCTCCTCCCACTGCTCGGTTTGCAGGTCCCAGGCAGCCTCTCCCACAGAGCTCTCGGTTTCCTCACACATGGCTGTAAAAGTCAGCAGCCTATGGTCCCCAAAAGGACAGCCATGGGGAACCAAAACATCAGCCAGTCCTCTACTCCACCACTCAAAGTTGGTGGTGGCTCCAAACTCATCTGTATCAAATCCTGCCACAGACTATGACAAATTTAAAGCCAGTAGCCAGGGCCACCATCACAGCCGCCTGGCCCATGCAGGTTAGCATTAGATTCGGACAGTCGGTAATGAAACAACGTAGCCAAGAACTGATGGGCCATCATCTTTAATCCTAGCTTGCACCCAGCGGGCAAGTAAAAACACACACTGGGCTCTAAAACCCACTCATTCAGTGCTCACAAAGCTACTGACTTTATCCGAGTTTCCTAGAATCAAAGGTTTCTAGCTCACCAGACTTATTCACCTCTGTTCCCCATTTCCTTCTCTCTACACAAACTGCACAAACTGGCTTCTCCTTCAGCACTCCGTCATCTTGGCTGCCTCTCCTCTTCTCCATGTGGCCTTTTTCTGCTCTTTGCTCTCCATTGCTAATCTCAGAAACCGAGAGAGAGCAAGCTCCTGGTCTGCCCCATTTTATAGTGTAGAAACCAAAACCTTTAATCCAATATACTAACAAGGAAGTCTCTAATACAGCGGTTCTCAACCTGTGGGTCACGACCCCGGCGGGGGTCAAACAACCAAAACACAGGGGTCGCCTAAAGCCATCGGAAAATACATATTTATTATACATTTTTAAATAAAATATGTATTTTCCGATGGCTTTAGGCGACCCCTGTGTTTTGGTCTTTCGACCCCCACCAGGGTCGCGACCCACAGGTTGAGAACCGCTGCTCTAACACCAAGTCACTTAGGGTGGGAAAGGCTTAGTCTTAAAACTAAGCCTTAGGATATAACAACCCTGCCTGCTTACAGCCTGTCCCCCACACCCAATGCAAACTGTAAGCGAGCAAACATATATCATATTTACAAACTTATTTGACCAACACAGATATTAGGTAAGGCTAAATTTCTTAACCATAGATGGGCACTTAGATTTTGTTTTGTTTCTTTAACTCACCAAGCGATATGTTTTATCTACCATACAGGGTCTCACAGGTCTTGGAAGGATAGGAGGAAATCTTTGTCCTGAAAGAATGGGCTGGTCTTGAGAGAGAAAGATCAATACTTGTGTGTCAATTATGTTAATTTTCTGTTTCTCTGACCAGGCGGTGGCGCAGTGGATGGAGTGTCGGACTGGGATGCGGAAGGACCCAGGTTCGAGACCCCAAGGTCGCCAGCTTGAGCGCGAGCTCATCTGGTTTGAGCAAAAACTCGCCAGCTTGGACCCAAGGTCGCTGGCTCCAGCAAGGGGTTACTCAGTCTGCTGAAGGCCCGCAGTCAGGGCACATATGAGAGAGCAATCAATGAATATGGTGTAGCAATGCGCAACGAAAAACTAATAATTGATGCTTCTCATCACTCCATTCCTGTCTATCCCTGTCTATCCTTCTCTCTGACTCTCTCTGTCCCTGTAAAAAAAAAATTTTTTTTTCTGTTTCTGCTACTTGACACACCATGTGTCAGAATGAAAGGAGGGAGTGGGTAAGTCTGCCTCTGGTGGGAGACAGACCTGAACGTGAGGCTCCCGTTTGTTCTGTTGAGTTGTTCATTGGGTTTGTGTGTGGGCACAGTGATGTAAGATATTTTTTCTTTTTTTCCACCTTCTCTTTCTCTCTTCCTTCCTTCCTTTTTCAAATTACAAAATTAACATGCACTTATTTGAACTGGCATTTGTCAGAACAAGCATGTGTTGTTTTTGTCATTTAAAATAATATCAAATGAAACAAAAAAAATTTCCTTTATCCTATCCTCCATCCTTCTGAGTTAATCATGCTAACAGACTGATATGTGATCTTCCCCACCAATCACAGCTGAACTCACACATGTACCAACATGAGCTTGGGAGGACTGTTCACTTCTTTTCCTTTTATTATTATGCCTATTATTATGCCTATTACTATTATTAACACTATGCATATTACTCTGAAGCTTGCTTTGTTAACATCATGTTAGCATTTCAAGTCAATACACATAGACTTACTCCTCCTCCCTTTAAAAATAGCTTTTAGGCCATGGCCGGTTGGCTCAGTGGTAGAGCATCGACCTGGCGTGCAGAAGTCCTGGGTTCGATTCCTGGCCAGGGCACACAGGAGAAGCGCCCATCTGCTTCTCCACCCACCCCCCTCTCCTTCCTCTCTGTCTCTCTCTCCCTCTCCTGCAGCCAAGGCTCCATTGGAGCAAAGATGGCCCGGGCGCTGGGGATGGCTCTGTGGCCTCTGCCTCAGGTGCTAGAATGGCTCTGGTTGCGACAGAGTGATGCCCCGGATGGGCAGAGCGTCGCCCCCTGGTGGGCGTGCCAGGTGGATCCCGGTCGGGTGCGTGCGGTTGTCTGTCTGTCTCCCCATTTCCAGCTTCAGAAAAGTACAGATAAAAAAAATAGCTTTTAGCTTGACCAGGCGGTGGTGCAGTGGATAGAGCGTTGGACTGGGATGCAGAAGGACCCAGGTTCGAGACCCCGAGGTCACCAGCTTGAGCGTGGGCTCATCTGGTTTGAGCAAAAGCCCACCAGCTTGAACCCAAGGTCGCTGGCTCCAGCAAGGGGTTACTCGGTCTGCTGAAGGCCCGCGGTCAAGGCACATATGAGAAAGCAATCAATGAACAACTAAGGTGTTGCAATGCGCAATGAAAAACTAATGATTGATGCTTCTCATCTCTCTCTGTTTCTGTCTGTCTGTCCCTGTCTATCCCTCTCTCTGACTCACTCTCTGTCTCTGTAAAATAAAAAAATAAAAAAAAGCTTTTAACTGGATAAAGAAAGAGGTGCCCATGGTATACACTTTTTTGGTCCAATGGGTTTGTAAATATGATATATGTGTTTGCTCGCTTGTGATTTGTGTTGGGTGTGGGGGACGGGCTGTGGGCAGGCAGGGTTGTTGTAGCCTAGGGTTTAGTTTTAAGACTGGGCTTTTCCCCACACCCTTGACTGATCTGGGTGGTGCACTCTCATGAGGAATCCAATTACGCCTCGGATAAGTGGCTTTGTATCAGAGACTTCCTTGTTTGTATATTGGATTAGGGGTTTTTGGTTTTCTGCACTATAAAGTGGGACAGACCAGGAGCTGGTTCTCACAGTTCCTGCTATCACAATTGCAGGGGCTTCCCTTATCCCTTGCCCTTCATGGGAAAAGCTGGTTTTCTGCTTTTCCCTTGTCTTCTTTTGTGGTTTGCCTGTCTTGGTGAGACACCAATAAATAGGATGGCCCACCATCCTCCGACTCCGCCATTTCTTTATCGTCTGCCCGAATCCAATGGGAACCTGCATGTGAATGGCCACGATGGTGGTTCCTGGCCTTACACACTTTTAAAGGTACAAACATATACAGTGAAATGTTCATCTGCCTCCCACCCCAGACCCTCACTTTTCTTCTCCAGAGGCAACAACAGTATATAATAACAGGACTTTAAGAAAATACTGTATTTATGGTTATGGTTTTATTATGAAGGATACAAATCAAGAAGAGCCAAATGAAAAGATCTCACCTGGGAGGGTCACAAACATGGAGATTCTGTGCCCTCACTCCCTGGAACCAGGGTGAATCACCCTCCCAACCTATCAGTGTCCTCACTGTTGACTCCCTGAGCTTTGAAGTCCAGAGTTTTTATTGGAGTTTTGGCCCTGTGATTGAGCTAACTTTCTAGCCCCACCCCTCTCCAGAGGTCAGGGAGTTGGGCTGATATCATGTGGTTCAAAGTCCCAACCCGCTAATCAGACAGTTAGTCTTTCTAGCATGACCAGCCCCCATCAAACTATATGAGTCAACTCATTAGCATAAACTTAAGTGTGATCCAAGGAATTCATAATAACCAAGACACACCAGGGACCTGAGACAAAGACTAGATTCTTTATTATATGAGGGCTCCAAAGCAGAATTAGAAAACCACTGACTAACAGAGCAAACACTAAACTTTTAAATATAATACAGCTGAAAAAGAGCATAAATTCCTTGAGGGCAACTGGTTTACTCACTACTATTCTGTCAGTGAACAGTGCAATATGTATCCCACAGTGGGTACTCAGTAACAGTGTATAGAAGTTTCCTTAAACTTAACCATATGTTGTCTAGGACTTTTTTCCTTAGTTATTTCAAGCACTAATATGTATTTTTCCCTTCTCTATTTCTAGTCTGTGAACTCCTGGAGGCTATAGATCTTTGTATATTCTGACTAAAGGTGTGATAAATGCCTATTAAACAAATAAATCCTTCCTTATGAATAATCACAATGCATGATGTTCAAAGAATAATTACTGCAAATTACACTGTAGTTTAAAAGACAACAGATATCACACATGATTTTATCATAACACAAATAATTTAAATGGTAATTTTATATACTCATTTAAAATTAAATTTTAGGATCTCTTGTTTAATTGAGAAGTCTATTAAAGGTTAGGGTGTGTGGAGCTCCCTAGGGTTAAGCATCATCTGTGTTCTAAGAGGCAGTTTTTTTTCTTTTTCAGCTTTGAGATATGTTGGTCAAATAAGTTTGTAAGTATGATATATAGGTTTGCTCGCTTATACAGTGTGTCCGTAAAGTCATGGTGCACTTTTGACCGGCCACAGGAAAGCAACAAAAGACAATAGAAATGTGAAATCTGTACCAGTTCTGCAGGATGATGTGGCAGCATGACGTAACACCATGTATACAGTGGAGGAGCCCACGGCCATGCCAGTCGAGATGTGGACGGTACAGAGGAAAGTTCAGTGTGTTCTGTGGCTCACTAAATTCAAATCTGTGACCAAAGTGCAATGTGAATATCGGCACGTTTATAATAAAGCGCCACCACATAGGAATAACATTACTTGGTGGGATAAGCAGTTGAAGGAAAGCGGCAGGTTGGTGGAGAAACCCCGTTCTGGTAGGCCATCAGTCAGTGACGAGTCTGTAGAGGCTATTCAGGATAGCTACCTAAGGAGCCCTAAAAAATCTGTGCGTGAGCCCACAACAAACTGCACTGAATAGGTATGAAACTGGGAGAGTTTTCCTTTTATTTGGTGCAGATTTCACATTTCTATCATCTTTTGTTGCTTTCCTGTGACCAGTCAAAAGTGCACCATGACTTTACAGACACAATGTATTGATAGTTTGCATTGGGTGTGGGGGACAGGCTGTAAGCAGGCAGGGTTGTTATACCCTAAGGCAGGGGTCCCCAAACTTTTTACACAGGGGGCCAGTTCACTGTCCCTCAAACTGTTGGAGGGCCGGACTATAAAAAAAACTATGAAAAATCCTTATGCACACTGCACATATCTTATTTTAAAGTGAAAAAACAAAATGGGAACAAATACAATATTTAAAATAAAGAACAAGTAAATTTAAATCAACAAACTGACCAGTATTTCAATGGGAACTTTAGGCCTGCTTTTGGCTAATGAGATGGTCAATGTCTGGTTCCATATTTGTCACTGCTAGCCGTAACAAGTGATATGACGTGCTTCTGGGGCCGTAACGCGTCTGTCCTGCATCACCGGAAGTAGTACTGTATGTGAGCGACACCGTGCTTTGTGGCGCCGCCACATACAGTACACTGACCACTAATGAAAGAGGTGCCCCTTCTGGAAGTGCGGTGGGGGCCAGATAAATGGCCTCAGGGGGCCGCATGCGGCCCGCGGGCCGTAGTTTGGGGACCCCTGCCCTAAGGCTTAGTTTTAAGACTAAGCCTTTTACACCCTAAGTGACTTTGTATCAGAGACTTCTTTATTTGTATATTGGATTAAAAGGTTTGATTTCTACACTATAAAATGGGGCAGACTGGGAGCTTGCTCTCTCTTGGTTCCTGAGATTAGCATTAGGAGGAGAGCAGAGAGGGCCACATGGAGGAGAGGAGAAGCAGCCAAAATGGCAGAGTGCTGAAGGAGAAGCCAGTTTGTGCAGAGAGAAGGAGATGGGGAACAGAGATGAATAAGGCTGGTGAGCTAGAAAACTTTGATTCTAGGAAACTCGGATAAGTTAGTGGCTTTAGGAGCCGTGAATAGAAAGGAAAGTGTTTTCCCACTGTGTGTATTTCTTGCCCGCCAGGTGCAAGCTAGGATTAAAGATGATGGGCCACCAGTTCTTGGCTCCATTGTTTCATTACTGTCCATCCGAATCAAATGCGAACCAGCATGGGCCAGGCGGCTGTGATGGTGGCCGTGGCTACAGGCTTTACAAGATACAATTAACAAATACAATTGTAAGATATTTATTTATTTTTTTTATTTTTTATTTTATTTTTTCATTTTTCTGAAGCTGGAAACAGGGAGAGACAGTCAGACAGACTCCCGCATGCGCCCGACCGGGATCCAACCGGCACGCCCACCAGGGGCGATGCTCTGCCCATCCTGGGCGTCGCCATATTGCGACCAGAGCCACTCTAGCGCCTGGGGCAGAGGCCAAGGAGCCATCCCCAGTTCCCGGGCCATCTTTGCTCCAATGGAGCCTTGGCTGCGGGAGGGGAAGAGAGAGACAGAAAGGAAAGCGCGGCGGAGGGGTGGAGAAGCAAATGGGCGCTTCTCCTGTGTGCCCTGGCCGGGAATCGAACCCGGGTCCTCCGCACGCTAGGCCGATGCTCTACCGCTGAGCCAACTGGCCAGGGCACAATTGTAAGATATTTAAAGTGTACACTGTGATGATTTAATATACATATATGTTGTGAAAAGATTCCTCCCATCTAGTTAGTGTATATATCTGTGGTAGGTATTTAGACAGAAATAAGCAGTACAAGAATGATAGGCCAGGCACAGAAAGTCACCAGGCGAGGCAAAACTGGGAAAACAAGGGCCTCACCCCCAGAGTAACATTTCTTCTCCTAGCATATTACTGGTCATGTGGTTCAGAATCACCCCTGACCTTTCCTTCACTGGCATATCGCTAGTCATACAGTTTAAGCCCCCCCCCCAGGAGGAACAAGAGAACCACAGAATATCCTCGTAAGATTCCCATACAAGCATTTGCACAACCAGTCCCTTAAGTATTAAGCCCCCAGAACACTAAGGTTTTTTGCACATCCAATGATCTTGAAAGGAGAGCCGTGGGTCTGTTGACCAAGAGACAGTTTTGGTCATACTAAAGATAACATCTAGGTCTAAATTGTGTTTCAGCTAAAGGCCAGAAAAGTGGCAAGGTCAGGTGAGGCTATGCCATGGCTGACATCAGGATCAGTTACATTGACTAATACCCTGCTCCCAGGTGCCAACCAATCAATAGAGACCACAACCCTGAAAGCACATACCTGGGAAGCTGATGAGTATTCCATTGAGACTCTCCCCTCAGACCTCCAGGTGAGGACCCAGCAGCTCTCTCTGGAGTGAGACAGTGCCTTTCCCCGTCCCCTTCCTCCAAACATGTTTTCTTTGCCTCACTTTTTTCTATGTTCCAAAGGCTCTTTTTTTTCTTTTTCTTCATAACTTGTTTCCTGAGCCCATTTCTTTTTTGGTTCACTTCCTCTACTTCTATGACTTTTTTTTTCATTTTTCTAAAGTGAGAAGCAGGGGGTGGCAGACAGACTCCCACATGTGCTGGACTGGGATCCACCCAGCACTCCCACCAGGGAGTGATGCTCTGTCTACCTGGGTGTTGCTCTGTTGCAACCGGAGCCATTCTAGCACCTGAGGCGGTGGCCATGGAGTCATCCTCAGCGACTGGGCCAGCTTTGCTCCTGTGGAGCCTTGCCTGCGGGAGGAGAAGAGAGAGATAGAGAGGAAGGAGAAGGGGAGGGGTGGAGAAGCAGATGGACACTTCTCCTGTGTGCCCTGGCCAGGAATTGAACCCGGGACTTCCACACGCTGCGTCGATGCTCTACCACTGAGCTGACCAGCAAGGGCTCTATGACTTTCTAAATAAACTTTCCCTTATAATTTGAGTGTTGGCTCTGAATTCTTTCTTAGCCAGAACTCAAGTACTGAGCTTGCTGACACGAGGTCCAGTCTGATTCCTTTGGTCTGACAGCTGGTGCTGTTTCACTGCCAACATAGCTTTCAGCTCATATATGTATATGTGTGTGTGTATATATGTGTGCATAAATATATATATATGTTTCATTTTGGTGGGAACATTTAATTCCTACTCTCAACAAATTTTAATTATACAATACAGTTTTATCAACCATGGTCATCATATTATGCATTAGATTTTCAGACTTTATTTACCCTATAACTGAAAGTTTATAGCCTTTTACCAACCCCTCCCTATTCCTTCCCCCACCCTCCAGTTCCTGACACCCACCTTTCCTACTCCTAAGAGATAGTTTTTGAACCCGTTAGTAAATTTACACTTTATTACTAGATATACGTGCTAACATTTCTATCACTACAGTGATGGGCGGTGTGGTTGGTGTGAAGTCATCTGAGATGATGAGGAACTACACCATTTTCCTCCCTCTTGCTTCCTATGCCAACTATAAATATAAATGACTATTATAAACTTTTGGTTCTGAGAAACAGATTTCTTATCGCATACCACCTACATCCATGCCTATTTCCTCCTTGCTACCTATTTTAATTGTCTTGCTCAAAACTAATGACTTCCTATTTCTTCTCTAGCTTCTATGTATTATATTGTCTTTTGAAAATTAGCAGTAAATAGTACTAATTCGTTATCTACTGTTTCAGGCATCATCTCTGACACCTGGGACTGCAGTCTTAAAGAGGTAATGCCAAATAAATACAGTAAAAGTGACAAAAGTATACAGAAAGTGACAAAAATTTAAGTATTAAAGAAACTAATAACAACCTCACACCTATTAGGAAGGCTGATATTTAACAAAGTAAACAGAAAATAACAAGTGTTAGTGAGGATCTGGAGAAATTAAAACCCTTGTACACTATTGGTGGGAATGTAAAATGGTGCAGTTGCTGGTGGGTCCCCCCAAAATTAAAAATAGAATTGCCATGTGATTCAGAAATTCTACTTTTGAGTATATACTCAAAAGAATGAAAAGCAGAGACTAGAAGATATATTTGTAAACCCATGTTCATTTGTAAACCCATATTCACAATAGTCAAAAGGTAAAAGCAACCAAGTGTCCATCAATGGATAAATGGAAAAACAAAATGTGGTGTATACATAAAGGGATATTTCTCAGCCTTAAAAGGGAAGGAGATTCTGACACATGCTACAGCATAAAGGAACCTTGAGGAATAGTACGTGAAATGGAGTAAGACAGTCACATGATGTGATGATTAATGCTATGTCTTAACTTGACTGTGCCATGGGATGTCCAGTTATTTGCCAAGCATTCTGATTGTGTCAGTGAGGGTGTTTCTAAATGAGATTAACATGTGAAATGGCAGATTGAGTTGATTGCCCACCTTGATATGGGGGGCCCTCAGCTGATCTGTTGAATAGAAACAGAAGGCTGACCCTCCCGTAAGAGGGAACATCTCCTGCCTGACTCTTTGAACAAGGACTTTGGCTTTTTCCGGCTTTTGGACTCAAAATAAAACATCAACTCTTCCTGATTGCAACCTGCCAACTTTCAGACTGGTACCATACCATCAGCTCTCCCATGTCTCCAGCCTGCTGACTGCAGAGCAGCCTCCAACACTGTGTGATCCAGTTCCTTATAATAAATCTCTTTCTATATATCTATATCTACATCTAATCTATATCTACATCTAATCTGTATCTACATCTATATCTATAATATGTTAGTTCTGTTTCTCTGGAGAACCCTCACTAATACAAATGAAGTACCTAGAGTAGTCAAGTTCATAGAGACAGAAAGGAGAATTATGGCTGGCAGAGGCCAGCAGCAGGGAGAAAGAGGAGTTAGAATTTAATGGGTAGAGGTTTTCAGTTTGACAAGATGAAAAGAGTCTGTGGCTGGAGGGTGGTGATGGTCACACAACAATGTGAATTCACGGAAGGTATTAATGTACACTTAAAATGATTAAGATAATAAATTCTATGTGACATGCATTTTTGCCACAATTAAAAAAAATTTAGAAGTTTTAAAAAGCCTTACCTATTAATCATACCAAAGTTAGCTGTAATGACAATGCCAAATGCAACAGTGTAACTGACCTGGTGTTATTACCAACCTCATTATCCATTGTTTGTATTATGGAATCTGATGTTGGTGGGAGTAAGGGCAGTCCTCACCAGCCTTGCTAATTTTTTTATACTTATTAAGACTGTAGAAAAAAAGAACATACCATTTATTCAAGAAATAATGAGCACTCCCTCTGCCAGGCACTTGGGAGACAGTGCACAACCAGACAGTCCTCCTGAAGCTTATGGTCCAGGCAGGCAGAGAGACAATAAAAGGTAAGTAGAACTCATATATTGTGATGGGGGCAACGCAGCAGAACAGAAGAGGGTGCGTCTCCTTTGATAGGGTGGATAGGGAAGTTTTTCTGAGCAGTAACGTTTGTGATTGTGCTTCTCACACCAAACTCGGCATTACACAAATTGATGTAACAGGCATTAAGTCAGAGACAAAGTTGGCTTTGGGAAAATGGGTTTACAGAATGGCGGAAAGTGTGAAGCAGGGACACTTGGGGTGACTCTTCCTGTTGCTGGCATCTGTTGATACAGTACTGAAAGCAAGGATTAAAAGAGTTTGGTATAAATATTTCTTTAGCTAGAAATACATAGATTGATTGAAATTTTTCCTGACTAGGAGTTGAGTATAATGAAAATTATGGTGCTACAAGGATTGAGTTTTCAATGTTTTGGCGAGACCTCATACTTTAATTTTAGAACAATATACACCCCTCCCCCCACACACACACATATACACACAGAATACACAACTTTCAATCCAATGTCAAATGTGGGAAGGAAAGGCTTGAGGCCCTTGTATCCTGCCTTAGGCCGGAATACAGGACAGAAAAATAACAGAAGACAGCAGAAAAAACCAGGTGGGCTGGAGCCACACAAGGCTGCTGCGGGAGCCATGGGGATACTTTGCAGAGAGAGAGTACAAGGTCTGCCGGCAAAAATTCCTAGTCTGTTTCTTTCATGCAAGAAGTACCCTCATCACCCTCAAGGAGGCGATCTCATCAGGAACAGCAGCACTGGGTTCTTCTGCTGTTACTTCAAGTTCATCAGTGCCTGGGCTAGCTTGATAATGCAGTAGATGTGGCTGGAGTGGGTCTGAGGACCCTCAAGTGAGAAGCCAGCAGAGAGCAGCGCAGTTTCAAACAGTAGCACCACAAGGTCCTTGACAGCCTTGTCATTCTTGTCTGTTCTCGTCTTCTACCATAGAGTCTCCACCACGGGGTGGTTGGGGTTGATCTCTAGGTGCTTTTTGTCCATCATGTAGCTCATTGTACAAAAGTGCCTGGACTTTCACGATACACTCCATGTTAACTGTCTAGCTGCAGGTGCTGGTGACAATGCACCAGACTGAAGACACAAGCCTTGGAGATTGTCACATTCTCAGCCTTCTTATCCAAAATATCTCAATCTTGGCCTTGCTCTTGTCCATTTTCTTCTTCTCCTCTTCAGCCTCACGTAGCTCCAGGCCCTTCTTGGTAACTGAGACCAGGCTCTTCCCATCAAACACCTTGAGCTGCTGCACACCATACTCATCAATAGGCTCCATCATAAATACTACCTCTATGACCTGCTTCTGTACTTGCTCCACAAAACAGAGTCTGGCAACCTGCTCTCTTCTCTCACCAGTGATGTAATACATGGACTTCCAGGTTTCCTTCATGTGAGAGACATGTTCTGAAAGAAAAGTCATTTCATCTTCAGATGAAATGGGAGGTATGATAGTGCAGAACCTCAGAAAGGCATCACTAATCAGTACAGTCCTCATGGATTCCAAGCTTTAGGTTTTTAGAGAATGCCTTGTAGAACTTCTTATAGCTCTCCTTGTCTTCCACCAGCTGAGAGAGGAGCACAAGGCACTTCTTAACAATGCTTTTGCAAATGACCATCAAGATTGTGCTCGCTGGAGCATTTCTCAGATGTTCAGTGGCAGGTCCACAGTGTCAAGCACACCACAGATGAAGTTGAGATACTCTGGTATCAACTCATCACAGGTATCCATTATGGTGGACATGGAGTTTGAAGGTGGTGTTCTTCTTGTTTTCAAAGAGGTTGAAAGGTACTCAAGGGGATGAAGTATAATGTTATAAATTCCAACTGACCTATGAAGAAGTGCTTGACTGCCAAGTGATCATCCCAGTCATTGGTAAGGCTCTTGTCATATTTCTCCTGGTGAAGTCATCAAGGTTTCAAATCTAAATTGGCTTGGCCTTCTTCAGTTCTTCCAGATCAATATATTTCTTTTTAATCTTCATCTTCTCTTATCCTTAGCATTATCATTCTCCTCCTCTGAGCCCATGTCTTCAATCTTGGGCTTCTCTCCATCATTTTTATCTTTCTTTTCTTTCTCACCTTTCTCTTCCTCTGCTTCATCACCATTCATTTCTTTCTCTCATTACTTCTCCAAGCAAAGGGTGATGAGATAACCTATGAACAGTGAGTGCTCCTCACCACTTCTTAGACCTGCCTCTTCTCTAAGTACTCTGTCTGGTCTTCCTTAAGGTAGAGGACCAGTTTGGTACCTCGGCCAATGGGCTCACTGTGGTCAGGTTGTACAGTGAAGGAAACCCCAGAAGAACATTCTCAGGCATTCTGCTCATCATCATGGTGCTTTGTGATGACAGTCACTTCCTTTGCCACAAGGTAGTCAGAATAAAAGCCAATGCAAATTGTCTTATCATGGAGATGTCTGTGCCAGCCTGCAGAGCCTCCAAGTTTGCCTTAGTAACAAACTTGGTAATGGTTTCAGATTTTTTTTGAGATCAGCTTTGGTCATGCCAATGCCTGCATCCACCTGAGTCAGGGTGTGGTCCTGGGGATTAATAATCTCAATTTTCAGCTCTTTACCACTGTCCAACTTGGAATGGCCAGTCAGGCTTTCATAGAATATCTCGTTGAAGGAATCAAAAACATTACTGATCAACTTCTGAAAGAAAATGTCCCTGTTGGAATAGAAGGTAATGATGATAAGAGGCATGAGTTGGGCAAACTCTGCCTTGCAGATGAAAGTCCCCACCTTCTCCTCTCCATGGTGTATTTCCTCAGGCATCTTGAATATGAAGAGTTGCAAGTACCAGACAGCAGGGTGGACAGGGGCCGTGTCCAGTTCACACACCACAAGAAGAATGTGTGGGAGTGACTGCAGGGTGCTCAGGGGCCGTGTCCAGTTCACACACCACAAGAAGAATGTGTGGGAGTGACTGAAGAGGGATATATTGTAATTCTTTTTTTGTATATTTGTTTTTTGTATTGTACTTGATGTGAACCCATTGCTACATAGTACATAGTGGGTTACTGATTATACAAGAGTTGCTCAATAAATGTTGAATGGTTGAATGCTGTAACTTGTATTAAGCTTTCAATTCTCTTAACTCCAAGAGCTCTTAGTGCTTACATTAGTCATTTTACTCAATTATTTAAGATTGTTCATCTACTAAACCGTGTGTGCTGGATTCCAGTAAATTAAATGGAGATGCCCAAATTAAGGTACTTAACTCTTCCAGCTCCAGTTTATTCATCTGTCAAATGGAGGTTAATAGTACCTCAATCAAAGATACTGCATTAAAGTGATTAGCATAATGCTTGCTCATAGTATATACTCAGAGTAGTAAGCATTTCATAAACTTACATCTTACAGTCATGTCATTTCCCCCAGCACTCTCATAGGATTGTTGTGATGATTATGAGAACAAATATGTAAAACCGTATTGCAATGAACTACACAAATGTTTATCTTTATTATCACTGTCTCCCCAACTGGGTTAGAAACCTGTTTCAGGCGTCACGCCTTAAGTCCTCAGCAAGATGCACAAAGCTTTCTCCAGCTCAGCTTCTTTCTTTTGTAGCCTCCCATCACTTTCTTTTCAGTGTAGACAAGGTTATGCATGTGGTAGGTGTTCAATACAGATTTAAGGATGGCAACAACTTAGGAATTAACAAGTCCTCTACCTAAAGGTGCAGTCTCTGCCTTCTTTTTTATTTATTTATTTATTTTTAATATTTTTCTGAAGCTGGAAACGGGGGAGACAGTCAGACAGATTCCCGCATGCGCCGACTGGGATCCACCCGGCACGCCCACCAGGGGGCGATGCTCTGCCCCTCCGGGGCGTCGCTCTGTTGCGACCAGAGCCACTCTAGCGCCTGGGGCAGAGGCCAAGGAGCCATCCCCAGCGCCCGGGCCATCTTTGCTCCAATGGAGCCTCGCTGCGGGAGGGGAAGAGAAAGACAGAGAGGAAGGAGAGGGGGAGGGGTGGAGAAGCAGATGGGCGCTTCTCCTGTGTGCCCTGGCCGGGAATCGAACCCAGGACTTCCGCACGCCAGGCCGACATTCTACCACTGAGCCAACCGGCCAGGGCCTCTGCCTTCTTTTTGACGCTTATTTTGTGTAACTTAATTTTAGCATTTTGCCTTGGTCAATTTACTGGTGACATTTTGGAGCTGCAGTATAGTTATATTAGGCTTAGTTTGCTTTGCAGTAGGACCACTTCCTCTGTTGGTATGTATGAAAGGGAGGCAGCCTGAGCCAGTGTCCTACTTTCTTCTCTTACTAAATACATAAGTTATGTTTATATAACTCTTGCACTGCAGAATGACTAAAAAAATTGCTTAATTTGGGTCCCTTCTGACATTTTGTCAATTTCTATATATCACTAAAATATGAGTTTTCTATTTAAAATTTAGAAAAACAGTAGAGAAAAAAAATAAGGCGCAAGGCTTTCAAATACTGTATGGAAACACTGGTGTGGTTACAATGAATCAAGATGGGTGAAACTTCGGCAATCTTGTGAATACATACTCAATTTCAGGAAAGGATCTAGAACAGCACACGGGGCCAACGCACTATGAGAAGGCTGGTTTATCAACCAACAAACGAAGACTCAGTCCAACCACCTGGAGTCACGCCATCACACGCTCCTAAAACCCTTCGGCATTTCCTAACTCCTGAGAGCCTGCCGGACCGCAGGAGAACGGGGCGGCCGGCCTGGCACCCCCGGGGCACAGCTGGGTGAGGAGGCTGGAGCGCGCGGGAGTCGAGGGCCCGCAGCTCCGCGGCCGGAGCCCCCCAGCGGCCGCTCGCCCGCCTGCCCGGTGCCCCGGCGCACCGCTCTGCGGCCCGCCCCCCGCGGCCGGGGCAGCGCCCTGGGCCGGCGCCCTCTGCCGCCCCCGCCCGCGCGGCCCGGGACGGCCGAGCCGGCACAGCCGGCCGCGCCGGGGGAAGGAGTTTCCGGCGGACCCGGCGCGGAGCAGTTTCCTGTCCCCCTGGCCCCGCCGCGCCACGCTGCCGGCCCGGGACGCGCTCGGCCCGGACTCCCTGACCACTCGCCGCAGCGCCCCGGCTCCATGCAGTCCCGGCTCCTGCTCCTCGGGTCGCCTGGCGGCCCCGGCGGGCCGGCCGCGCGGCGTGTGCGTCTGCTCCTGCGGCAGGTGGTGCGGGGCCGGCCGGGCGGCGACGGGCGGCGGTCGGAGGTCAGACTGCTGCACGCCGGGGCTGGGGCTGAGACAGGTAATCCCGGGCGCCCCTGCGGCCCGCGGCCCCTGCGCGCCCCGCTCGCCCTGCCCGCTGCTTCGCTGCACTAGGGAAGGAGCGCTGCGCCGGGAGCCTCCAGGTGCAGGTTCTAGTCTCCTCCCCGCCGCTAACTGCTGTGTGATGCAGGGTCAAGCG
This sequence comes from Saccopteryx bilineata, assembly GCF_036850765.1. Classification (NCBI taxonomy): domain Eukaryota; kingdom Metazoa; phylum Chordata; class Mammalia; order Chiroptera; family Emballonuridae; genus Saccopteryx; species Saccopteryx bilineata. Next base: position 101,045,100 of record NC_089495.1, on the reverse strand, counting down.
CTTGCACTCTCTGGGCCTCATTCAGTAGCCTGAGGGTTCTGACGACTTGGAATAGTGTTTTCTTCTCCTCCCACTGCTACTGTCACCCCCAAATTCTGACATGATTACAGCACACACAGAGGTTAATGCAGCAGCCCTCAGAGGCTGTTGAAAGTCCAACTTGACCTTGCCTTCCGAGTCACAAGGGCCTGGAGGCCGATTTGTGCCATGTTCCAGCCAGGGCTAGTGGTGCTTTAGAAATGTACATTATCGTTAAAGAACCCGTGGTTCACGGTGTTTTAAATGTATCCATGAGCCTTTCTAAATTGTACAGGAGTTTTCCTTCTTACAGGTTCACATTTTCTTACAGTTGAAATTTACAACTTAATTTAGTTAAAACCCCAGATGCTACAACTGGGGTCACTGAGAAGCAGAGCGATAAGTGACTAGCTGGAGATCACACAGCTAAATTAGTGGCTACATTAGACTCACATTCTCTGATTTCTGAACTCAGTATTTTTTGGCTTTACCCTGAACTGGGTTTAGGAATCTCTGTGTGGTTAAAGGAAAAGAGATGTATATTGTTGATGCTTTTTTTAAAAAAATATTTTATTTATTGATTTTTAGAAAGAGGGGAGAGAGAGAGAGAAGGGGGAGGAGCAGGAAGGATCAACTCCCATATGTGCCTTGACCAGGCAAGCCCAAGGTTTCGAACCGGCAACCTCAGTGTTCCAGGTCACGCTTTATCCCACTGCGCCACCACAGGTCAGGCCTGTTCATGCTTTTGATTGGTAAAGTGATTCTAAGCAAGGTTTTGTCAATATTACTGTTGCTTAGAATAATGGAGCTGAACTATGAAATTATATGTTTTGTTGTTCCTCTTGTTTTCCCCTGTTTTCTGTGCTCCAAATAGTTCTCCTTGCCAGGAAATGTGGGAGTTTTAAGTCCCATATATTTTATTCCATTCACTGGACAAATTCTTTTTCTTTCTTTTAAAAAATTTTTGATTTTTTGTGTTGACATGGTTTCAAGGTGCCCCACTCAATAACTGAACAGATTTTTTTTTTTTCCTGAATGGAAGTGTCATGTCAGATTTTGTCCCTTACCAATTATTGTGATTTCTAGGGTATTTGTTTATTCCTTTGTTATGTGTTCTTTGAGTTTTTGTTTGTTTCTCCTTTGACCTAGAAGGCAAAGGTTAAGGGTGGAAGTAGCATAATCTGTAATTTACATTGTGGAATTAGTCTGGGTTACAGTCCATTTGAGTAGATTTTTGAGGGTAGGTCACTTAATTTTGTGTCCCAGTTTTCGAAACTGTAAAATGAGGATCAGGCGAGTATACCTGATAGACTTGTGAGGCTTTAATTAGTTAATACAGTCCTGGCATATATTAATATTAATAAAAGTTAACTTCTTTGTTATTCTCAATATATGTATTTGCAGCTCTGTGAGAGTCTGGTTTTTCGGCTTTAGAAGAACTGAAATCAGTTTCTTTTAGGTTGAGAACTATCAGAACTATCTGGGTAGGCAGATGGAAGATAGTCAATTAATGTGAACTTCCTAAAAAGAAAAAATGGTCTTTCTTGTAAATGTCCTCAAAATTTGTATTATGCCCAGCAAATCAAAGTGCAAACTTTGTTTCAAATGTGAGAGCCATGGAAACATGACAGATAACATACTAACTTAAACTCAGTTATTGACTTGGGCAGACTCCACTAGGAGTAGGTATGATGACTGTGGGTGAATGCAGCTGGGAACTCACCAGAAATCTGGACTCAAGTAAGAACAACTCTGAGCCAGGTAAATAGGAAGCCAACTCTTGGCTACCCTGGGCCATGACATTGGTCAACAAAGTTGGAGAGTCCCATTTTAAATCAGAAGTCATACACAAACAAATGTAAAATCACAAATAGCAAGAGGCCTAATGAATATCAGTTGTTTAGGTTGGAAAAGTGCTCTTAGCAGCACTTACACTTGTAATTGGTAACTCACCGTCTTCTATCTGCATATAATTGATCCTTCTTCCTAATATGTATTTTGGAAAAAGGGCAACAAGGTACATAAAACAAGAGATGCAAGTTATGTCCTGTTATTATTTTGCCTGGACTGTATGGATATCTTATTTTTATGTTCTTTTTGGTGTTTATCAACACCTTGTATCTAATAAGCATTCAGTGGCTTATTATGTTAAAGTTCATGCACAGAAGGAGCATAAGAGGCTGGGATTGCCTTGGTGGCTTTCAAGATAGGAGCTTCATAAAGTCCGGTAAGCTGAAAAAAGAGGGGATCATTTATTAAGGGAAAAAAAGGCCCTGGCCAGTTGGCTCAGTGCATAGTGCATCAGCCCAGCGTATGGACCTCCCAGGTTTGATCTCCAGTCAGGGCACACAAAAGAAAAGACCATCTGCTTCTCTCCCCTTTCTCTCCCCCTTCTTCCCCTCCTGCAGCCAGTGGCTTGACTGGTTTGAGCATGGCCCTGGATGCTGAGAATAGCTCAGTTGGTGCTAAAAATAGCCCAGTTGATTTCAGCATGGGCCCCAGACAGGGGGCCCCAGACAGGGTTGCGAGGTGGATCTGGGTTGGATGCATGCGGGAGTCTCTCTCACTATCTCCCCTTCTCCCACTTAAAAAAAAAAATCCTCCAAAAAAAAGGCCCTGGCTAGTGGGCTCAGTGGTAGAATGTTGGCCTGGTGTGCAGGAGTCCCGGGTTCGATTCCCGGCCAGGGCACACAGGAGAAGTGCCCATCTGCTTCTCCACCCCTCCCCCTCTCCTTCCTCTCTGTCTCTCTGTCTTCTCCTCCTGCAGCCAAGGCTCCATTGGAGCAAAGATGGCCCGGGCACTGGGGATGGCTCTGTGGCCTCTGTCTCAGGTGCTAGAATGGCTCTGGTTGCTGCAGAGCAACGCCCCAGATGGACAGAGCATCGCCCCCTGGTGGGCATGCTGGGTGGATCCCAGTCAAGCGCATGCAGGAGTCTGTCTGACTGCCTCCCTGTTTCCAACTTCAGAAAAATAAAATAAAAAAAAAACCCCAAATCTCAAACCCACAGTTTTTTATCCCTTGTATTTCTTTACTTCATAATAGTATTGAATTTTGGTTTTAGAAACAAGTAGGTTAACAAGGATGTTAGTTAGATACAATAGAAATGTTTTCATAGATGGAGCCTAGCAAGTTGATTGAGTAGCACCCTGATGTTAGGTAGGGTCAGATACACTGTGGACCGAGTTCAAATGATAACCCTGGAAACATAACTTTATAAACCCATCATGATATATGTGGTGCTTTTAACAGTATTATTATTGTAAGAATTCACTATTTTATCTTTATGACTTTTGTGTATGAAATACATTTTTAATAGAAATACCTAGAAATAACTTCTTGTACAAGAAATTTATGTTCATTGTAGAAAAGCAAAAAATACAGACAAATCCCTCCCACAGACTCATAATTGTCAACCTTTTGGTGTTAATCCTATCAGGTTTTATAATGTATAATATTTTTTAGGCCCTGGCCGATTGGCTCAGTGGTAGAGCATCGGCCTGGTGTGCGGAGGACCCAGGTTCGATTCCCGGCCAGGGCACATAGGAGAAACGCCCATTTGCTTCTCCTCCCCCTCCTTCCTGTCTCTCTCTTCCCCTCCCGCAGCCAAGGCTCCATTGGAGCAAAGATGGCCCGGGCTCTGGGGATGGCTCCTTGGCCTCTGCCCCAGGCACTAGAGTGGCTCTGGTCGCGGCAGAGCATCGCCCCCTAGAGGGGCAGAGCTTCGCCCCCTGGTGGGCAGAGCATCGCCCCTGGTGGGCGTGCCGGGTGGATCCCGGTAGGGCGCATGCGGGAGTCTGTCTGACTGTCTCTCCCCGTTTCCAGCTTCAGAAAAATACAAAAAAAAAAAAAAAAAAGCTGAAAAAAAATTTTTTAAAAATATTATAGGCCCTGGCCAGTTGGCGCAGTGGTTGAGTGTCGGCCTGGCGTGTGAAAGTCCCTGGTTTGATTCCCGGCCAGGGCACACAGGAGAAGCGCCCATCTCTACCCTTCCTCTCCTTCCTCTCTGTCTCTCTCTTCCCCTCCCACAGCCAAGGCTCCATTGGAGCAAAGTTGGCTCAGATGCTGAGGATGGCTCCATGGCCTCTGCCTTAGGTGCTAGAATGGCTCTGGGTGCAGCAGAGCAAGGCTCCAGATGGAACAAGCATTGTCCCCCCACCCCCGCTTCTCACTTTGGAAAAAGCAAAAAAAAAAGAAAACTTATGAAAATTAATATTGTGATTACAATATTTGTTTTCAGAATAACCTCAGGGACAAAATGTCCTATATTCTTCTTTGAGCGTATATCTTTGTGAAATAGGAATTGTTATATTTGTTCAGCCTACCTTTACAAAAATGTATTAGCTAGCAATCATTAGGTTTTAAGTGACAGATATGTGCACAGAAAAATACACTAATTGGCTCACAAAGGTGGAGGAGGTCCAACTGCTTCAGGCCAAGCTAGGTGCAAGATCTTCAATATCTTTAGGGCTTGGGCCCTCTCTGCCTTTCCCCATGGGCTTCCTACTTTACACTTTCCATTTATTAGATCTACATTTTTTGTTCTATTGGTTTAAATGTCTGGCAGGCTTTTTTGAAGTGGTGGCAGTGATAGCCTTATGAACAGCCCAGACTTGCATTTTCCTACAATTCACAGGGTAAGAAGAGAGAACATCTGCAAGTTCTGACAAAAAATCTGGAGAGAACTTTTACGGGCCAAGTTCATGCGACCATCTCTAAAACATTGTGGCCTGAGGGAGAATATCTTGCGAAGCTTGTGCAAGGAAGGCATTTACTTCTGGGGGGTTAGGCGCAAGAGGAAAGGCTGGGCTGAGTGGTATACACTACTCAAACCAAATGGGATGTTCTCCACTAGGGAACCCATTTATTATTGAAAGAAAGGACAAAGAATATTGGGCATGAAAAATAGAATAGCTGTCCACTAAGATTACCTCAAATCAAGTAAATAATGTCTAAAAGGGTTTGTACAAGATTAAGTGTTACATAAAAGGTACTCTTTTTGTGTGTGAGAGAGAGAGAGACACAGGAAGGGAGAGAGATGAGTAGCATCAACTCATAGTTGCAGTGCTTTAGTTGTTCACTGATTGCTTCTCAAAGTGCGTTGATGGGGGTGGGGGTAGGAGTGGGAGGGAGGTTCCAGCGAAACCAGTGACTCCTTGCTCAAGCCAGTGACCTTGGGCTCAAGTCAGGGACCGTGAAATCATGTCTAGGATCCTATGCTCAAGCTGTCAACCCTGTGCTCAAGCTGGTGAGCCTGTGCTCAAGAAAGCATCCTTGGATGTTTGAACTTGGGACCTCAGTGTCCCAGGTTGATGCTCTATTCATTGTGCCACCACTAGTCAGGCAAAAGATACTATTAATTACCTTGTGTATAGAAACTGTTTTTCCATAAATCATTGGAAAATCTCTGTAAATTAGGATTATTGCATGTGATAAAATCAAGCCTTGCTATTTTAGATGTGGTCTTTATTTGGAAGGTTTTATCTTTTGTATTTTTTCAGGATTTTAATTCTCAAGTACCTGTGCTTCATGCCTGAATAAAATATATAATTTAATTTATTGGTAATAGTGTTTATGTGATATTTTGTATACTGTACAGGGATTTAGGTTAATCTGAGCTATGTGTGATTGCTTTTTTGCATTATTTGTAATAAATGCAATTAAATGTTAAGTAGCATAGTCTATACAAATTGTTACTTTTTTTATTAACAGTTTGCACTTTTTATTGTATTCTAGTTGTTTTAACAATTTCCATTACACCTCTCTTATATTATTAACTAAAATAATTTTTTTTCCCCCGGAAGCTGGAAACTGGGAGAGACAGTCAGACAGACTCCCGCATGCGCCCGACCGGGATCCACCTGGCACGCCCACCAGGGGCGATGCTCTGCTCACCAGGGGGCGATGCTCTGCCCCTCCGGGGTGTCGCTCTGCCGTGACCAGAGCCACTCTAGCGCCTGGGGCAGAGGCCAAGGAGCCATCCCCAGCACCCGGGCCATCTTTGCTCCAATGGAGCCTTGGCTGCAGGAGGGGAAGAGAGAGACAGAGAGGAAGGAGGGGGGGGGGGTGGAGAAGCAAATGGGCGCTTCTCCTATGTGCCCTGGCTGGGAATCGAACCCAGGTCCCCCGCACGCCAGGCCGATGCTCTACTGCTGAGCCAACCGGCCAGAGCCTAAAATCATTTTTTTAAATGATTGAATTTAACCAACATAATTTATTTGAAAAAAGTCATACCATAGTTTTTTCTGCCTAAGTTATGTTACCTTTTGAGTTATAAGTATCTCATTCCCCATTAGAGTAATACTTACTTAAAAGAATTTAGAGTCCATTTAACTCTTTGAGTAGTGAGCTTTCTTCATGCTCGCTGACCCTTGGGAGTGAGTTTCTTTTCAAAAAATGAAATTAGTTCCACTTACAGTTTTATTAACTTAAAATCATGTTTGTTTGATAACCAATTTATGGAAACAAGAAGAACATGCATTTGCCTTTTTTTTAAATGTTGCCTTACACATTTTTAAAATAAAAATTTTTGTACGATCATACTCTGGATGGTCAAGAGGCAAGAGAATGTACATGAACGTTTGTACTACTCAAAGGTTAAATAAATTCTTTACAAATGCCTTGACTTCTGAGCATATTGAAGATGGACTGTTCATGGAAAATCATGAGCCAGAACTTAATTAAGAAACAAACTTTAATTTAAAACTATAATCATTCTTTTATTATTAATTTATCACACATTTATTGAATACATGCTTGGTGCACACAGGTGATTAAAATATAGGTCCTGCCCACAAAATGCTGAAGTTTTATAAATTAAGCAGTGATTTTTACACATTTTTCTTAGTAAAGTTACTATTAAAAAAGGCAACAGTTTTTCTTTTGAATGACAAGTTGATTACTTTCATACTGATTCAGAGCTCTCTAGTGTTAAAGCTCTTAGATTTTTGTTTGCTTGTTTGGTAAGAGTTTTTTATTCTTTAAAAAATTTGTTTATATGTTTAATTGTTTTGTCACATGAGTAAATTTGGAGAGTAGAAGAAAAATAATATATTTCAGCCCCATGGTTCATGGATTTTATTTTAATACTGTTTGTATGACTGTTGGGCAGATAAAATATATTTTGCTCACTTTGTTAAAGATGGCGCTGCCTACATGGAAGCTGTCACCCAGGTGATATTAATGTGTGTTGGGGGTGGGCTGTGGGCAGGCAGTATCCTTGTAGCCTGGGGCTTGGTTTTAGGACTAAGCCTTTCCCACCCTTTTTGATGTGGGGTGGTACAATCCCATCATGCCCCAGATAAGTGACTTTGTATTAGAGACTTTCCTATTTTGTATATTGGATTAAAGCAGGGGTCCCCAAACTACGGCCCGTGGGCCACATGCAGCCCCCTGAGGTCATTTATCTGGCCCCCCGCCGCACTTCCGGAAGGAGCACCTCTTTCATTGGTGGTCAGTGAGAGGAGCACATTGATCATCTCATTAGCCAAAAGCAGGCCCAAAGTTCCCATTGAAATACTGGTCAGTTTGTTGACTTAAATTTACTTTTCTTTATTGTAAATATTGTATTTGTTCCCGTTTTGTTTTTTTACTTTAAAATAAGATATGTGCAGTGTGCATAGGGATTTGTTCATAGTTTTTTTTATAGTCTGGCCCTCCAACGGTCTGAGGGACAGTGAACTGGCCCCCTGTGTAAAAAGTTTGGGGACCCCTGGATTAAAGGTTTTGATTTCTACACTATAGAATGGGGGCATAACAGGAGCTTGCCCTCTTGGTTCCTGAGATTAACATTAGAACAGAGAGCAGAGAAAGGCCACGTGGAGGAGGCCAGGAGAAGCAGCCAAGATGGCGGAGTGTTGAGTGAGAAGCCAGTTTGTGCAGAGTTTGTGCAGGGAGAAGGAAGGAGATGGGGAACAGAGGTGAATAAGGCTGGTGAGCTAGAAACCTTTGATTCTAGGAAACTCGGATAAGTCAGTAGCTTTGTGAGCACTGAATGAGTGGGTTTTGGAGCCCAGTGTGTGTTTTACTTGCCTGCTGGGTGCAAGCTAGGATTAAAGATGATGGCCCATCAGTTTTTGGCTCCATTGTTTCTTTACCGACTGTCCAAATCCAATGCGAACCTGCATGGACCTGGCTGCTGTGATGGCCACAGCAACTGGCTTTACAATGACAGTACAGGGGTCCTCAGGTTATGACACAGTTCCATTTCTACAACAGTGACATAAGCTGAATTTTGGTGTAAGTCAAATCACACCTTAGCCTAAGTCACTTATCTATCCTAACACAGTTATAAAATCATAATCTAGAACATGAAAACACAACTAAGCCACAGAAGAGGGAAAGAGTACATAAATACACTGTACACTTGTTGGGCAGATGAAATATATTATGCTCACTTTGTTAAAGATGGTGCTGCCCACGTGGAGACCGTTGCCCAGGTGATATTAATGTGTGTCTCTGTGGGCTGTGGGCAGGCAGAATCCTTGTAGCCTGGGGCTTGGTTTTGGGATTAAGCCTTTCCTACTCTTTTTAATGTGGGATGGTACAATCCCATCATGCCTCAGAAAGTGACTTTGTATTAGAGACTTCCCAATTTTGTATATTGGATTAAAGGTCTAGATTTCTACACTATAAAATAGGGGCAGAACGGGAGCTTGTGCTCTTGGTTCCTGAGATTAATATTAGAGAGCAGAGAGCAGAGAAAGGCCACGTGGAAGAGGCCAGGAGATGCAGCCAAGATGGCGCAGTGTTGAGTGAGAAGCCAGTTAGTGCAGAGTTTGTGCAGGGAGAAGGAAGGAGATGAGGAACAGAGGTGAATAAGTCTGGTGAGCTAGAAACCTTTGATTCTAGGAAACTCGGATAAATCAGTAGCTTTGTGAGCACTGAATGTGAGTGGAGCCCAGTGTGTGTTTTTACTTGCCCACCAGGTGCAAGCTAGAATTAAAGATGGTGGCCCACCAGTTTTTGGCTCCATTGTTTCTTTACTGACTGTCCGAATCCAATGCGAACCTGCATGGGCCAGGCTGCTGTGATGGTGGCCCTGGCCACTGGCTTTACAACACTGTACTGTGTATTCTTCTGCTATGTGCAAACTAGTTCGCCTATGTAGTCTGTAATTATGACGCGAACAACATAAGCCAAAACACTGATGTCTCAATTTTTTAAAGTTTTTATGGGAGTGAGCACTATAAACTTGAAACATCATGTGTCAAGACTGTCGTCACCCGAGGACCATATACGTATGTATATTGTGTGTGTTAGGTTCCTCATGAATCTTTCCTTAACATTTTAAAGTCAAGGAAAAAAAAAAAACCCACCAACAATACATTTTTTCACTTATCTCCTAAAAGGATTTTGTAAATATGTATTCCTTTGAACATTTTTAGGTTGATATCTGAAAATTATCCTGAATAGAATTAGTTATAGAGTATATTTCCAATGTGTTGTAAATATTGACATTTAAAACAAGAATTGTTACAGTCCTGTTTAAAGTGTGTCTTTTAAATGAAATCAGTAATTTATTAACTGATATCTCTATTTTGAAAATAGATAAAAAGCTCTTTTTTACTGTCAGAAAATTTACCTTATTCCTTTATCTCAGCGGTAGTCAACCTGGTCCCTACCGCCCACTAGTGGGCGTTCCAGCTTTCATGGTGGGCCGTAGCAGAGCAACCAAAGTATAAATAAAAAGGTAGATTTAAGTATAATAAGTTGTTTTATAAAGATTTATTCTGCCAAACAGCAAAAATCTGACATAAAGTACTTGGTAAGTAATTATTATTATATGCTTTAACTTGCTGTAACTCTGCTTTATAAATTTTACAGAGTCAAGTTACTTCCCTACTTTATAAATCACCATTACTGTGGAATGGGTGGGCAGTTAGAAAATTTTACTACTAACAGAGATACAGAAGTGGGTGGTAGGTATAGAAAGGTTGACTACCCCTGGTTTATCTCATCGAATTTGTATTTCAGTTATACTTACTCATAATTTTAACTTAATATATTTTATTCTTGAAAGTTTTTTTTATCATACTTTTCTGCAACAAAAAACATTTAAATGTTAAAATAGTTCTAGTATAACAGTTATTAGAGCACATTGTTCATAAGGACATCAAAAGATTCCAAATTTTCATAAAAACTAAAAATTTTCAGAAACATACCTATTGATAACATGAGTGGTGCTTCCCCAGTTGAATATTAATTATTTTGAAAATTGTAAATAATTTTGATATAGTAATATTACTCAATTTTTGCACACTTTCTAAGTTATAAGACAATGGTATGTTAATTTAGTATAAAAATGTTATTTTAATTTTATCAACTGACAACTTTATTTTAGTCTTTTTCAAGTTTGTAGGCAACAGAGAGTCAGAAACCACGAGACTTGCAAGTAGTTCTTGAATCACTGAATTAGGGAGATTCACTAAAATGGCTTTAGCAAAATGTATCAAATGGCTGTGGTTACTTTCTCACCTGGAGGCTGCAGTTTAATGTGCTCTGAAAATGTTTTAAAACCATTATGTACAGGAGACATAATCAATAATTGTAATATAGTATGAGAAATATTACTATAGAACATGAACCAGATTATGCTACCAGAAAGACAGGAATGGAGTGATCAATTCCTGAGGGAGGTGGAGATTACGCAAAAGTAAAAGGGAAGATCCAGTGGGGAGATGAAGATACAGTATTTGCGGAGTAGTTGTGTGATGGGAAGATGGTAAGAGAGAGATCTGGAAGGGCTTCTAGGATGAGGAATCAGTCACTGAGATAGGAGTACAAGAGGTAGAGCTGGTTAGAGGTTCTGTTTTTCTCATGTTACAGTTGAGGTGTCTCTGGAATAGCTAAGTAAAATTTAGTAGGTTACTGACAGGTATGGAACTCAGGGGAGAGGTCTGAGCCAAAGTAGACATTTAACACTTTAATTATAGTGTCAGAGTTGGGCCATTATACCAATGGATTAGATGACTCAAGAAATTGTAGCATGATAACAGAAGATGGCCCAGAATATCAACACTGACACAGAGAGGGCAAATGCCTCTAACCCAGGGGTTTCAAACTCGCGGCCCGCCGAACAATTTTGTGCGGCCCGCAGACTAATCCACGGGCTTACTTAATTTTATCCAAAATATTTTGAACTTCATGGATTAGTCTGCGGGCCGCACAAAATTGTTTGGCGGGCCGCATGCGGCCCGCGGGCTGCGAGTTTGAAACCCCTGCTCTAACCCATATGAATGTCATTTTCCTCTTTGCCAACAGTACCAGGCGTGGCTAATTGATCACTGCCCGTATCTTTTTTTTTTTTTTCTTTTTAAGTGAGAGTCAGGGAGGCAGGGACAGACTCCCACTAGTGCGACCAGGATCCACCCAGCAAGCTCCCTAGGGGCGATGTTCTGCCCATCTGGGGCATTGCTTTGTTGCTCAGCAACCAAGCTATTTTAGCACCTGAGGCAGAGGCCACGGAGCCATCCTCAGCACCTGGGACCAACTCACTCCAATCAAACCATGGCTGCAAGAGGAGAAGAGAGAGAAAAAGAAGCAAGAGGGGGAGGGATGGAGCAGCAGATGGTTGCTTCTCCTGTGTGCCTTGACTGGGAATTGAACCGGGACATCCATATGCAGGGCTGACACCCTGCCACTGAGCCAGAGCCATCACTGTCCTATATCTTATTGAGTCCATTAAGATAATTTCCTCCCTGGCTGGTTGGCTCCGCGGTAGAGCGTCGGCCTGCTGTGCAGGAGTCCCGGATTCAATTTCCGGCCAGGGCACACAGGAGAAGCACCCATCTGCTTCTACACCTCTCCCCCTCTCCTTCTTCTCTGTCTCTCTCTTCCCCTCCTGCAGCCAAGGCTCCATTGGAGCAAAGATGGCCCAGGCGCTGAGGATGGCTCTGTGGCCTCTGCCTCAGGTGCTAGAATGGCTCTGGTCACAACAGAGCGATACCCCAGATGGGCAGGGCAGAGCATCGCCCCCTGGTGCATGTGCTGGGTGGATCCTGGTCGGGCCCATGCGGGAGTCTGTCTGACTGCCTCTCCGTTTCCAACTTCAGAAAAATACAAAAAAAAAAAAAAAAAAAGATAGTTTCCATTGTGACTTTTTTGGATTTCTAAAAGAAGACTGTTGCTTGATTTCTAAATGGTTAGTGACTTTCCAGTTATTTCCAGATCTTTCTGTTACTTGATTTCATTTTGATCAGAACATACTTTGTATGATTTCAATCTTTTGAAATTATTAACACTTGCTTTATGGTCCAGCAGCCTATGATCTATTTTGGTAAATGTTCCATGCACAATTAAACATATGTTTTCTGCTCTTGTTGAGCATAGTGTTCCATAAAAGATCACTTAGGTTGAGTGGCTAATAGTGTTTGCAGATCTTCTCTGTCCTTACTTCTACTCAATCTTAGCCAAAATGTCGAGAAGTGATTACTTCTGTATCCTTCTATCCCCCTAACCCCCAACTTTTTTATCCTTTATTAATAGAAATATATTAAAATATCCAGAGATGATTTTGGATTTGTCTATTTCTGCTTTCCTTCTGTCAGCTTCTGGTTCGTGTTTATTCCTCAGCACCCTCTTGGCCAGGTCACCACCACCTATTTGCTGTGTTCCTCCGCAAAGGGTCACAGCTCCCTTTAGGAAGCTTTCTAAATACACTTTCTCTGCTGACTCTTTCCCCTTGTGCCATCAGGCTTAGGAGTGGTAATGGCTTTCTGTTACTGCTAGTCTCATTATTGATGGTTTACCTAAGCTCTGCCCACATCTTCTTTGTACATGGTTCCTTTATTATACTGTTCTTAGTTACAAAATTTAAATGTACCATCTGTCTCTGCTGGGACCTCGACTAATAAATGGATGTGCTTGGGATAAGCATTTCAGTCAGTGGGCAAGTCCAGTTCAAAAGCCTGAGATGGGTTTGTATCTGACATGTTTAAGGAATAGTGAAGAGACCCATGTGGCTAGAGTAGAGTGAGGAGGACACTTGTAGTAGGAGATGAAATCAGAGAGGAAATGGGGAGCCTCATCAGAATAGCCTTTTAGGCCATTGCAAAGACTGGAGGCTTGACCAGAGGACTGACATTACTTGATTCCTATTTTATTATGATCACTGTGGCTGCTCTGTTGAGAATAAATGGTAGGGTGCAAGGGTTGAAACAGGTGATCTGTTGGAAGGTGAGAGGAAGTGCTGTTTAAATGTGAAAGTGAGCCTGACTAGCGGTGGTGCAGTGGATAGAGCATCAGACTGGGACACAGAGGACCCAGGTTCAAAACCCAGAGGTCTCCAGATGAGTGTGGGCTCACCAGCTTAAGTGCAGGGTCACTGGCTTGAGGGTGGGATCACAGACATGACCCCGTGGTTGCTGGCTTGAGCCAAGGTCACTGGCTTGAGCAAGGGGTCACTCACTCTGCTGTAGCCCTCCTGATTAAGACACATATGAGAAAGCAATCAATGAACAACTAAGGTGCTGCAACAAAGAATTGATGATTCTTATCTCTCTCCCTTCCTGTCTGTCTGTCCCTATCTGTCCCTCTCTCTGTCTCTATTATGATACAAAAAATAAAGAAATAAATAAAAAAATTTAAAAATATTAAATAAATGAGAAGGTGATCTAACTAGGAAATGCCTAATTGGTTTGGGTCAGCACTGTGGTGGGAGGGGATGGGAAAAGTGGGCAGTACTGGGTACCTCTTAAACACAGAGTCAGCGGGACGCTCTGAGTTGCCTGAGAGGACAGCTGAGAATGGCTACAAGACTTCCACATGAACACCTGGAAGGATTAACTTGCCATTGGCAGAACTGTAGCCCTCTGTGGGTGAGGCACATTTTGTAGAACTATCCAGAGTTTAGTTTTGGATATGTTGAGTTTAAGTTGCTTAGTAGGCATTTTAGTGTCTGTTGGTATCTTTGTTTGGAGTTCTGTGATCTGGGTTAGAGGTATACATTTGGAGCCAGCAATATATAAGAGTTACACTTAAAGCAGTGGTTCTCAAACTTTTTGAAGTCGAGGTGCATTTAAAATCCTACAAATAATTGTAGGTGCACTATATACAAATTTTGAGAAATATGTTATAATGATTAAGTCAAATATTAAAGAAAAAAATATAAAGTCCAAGTGTGCTTTTATGGTAATTAAATGAAATAAATACGACAAAATTAAATTTATTCTGACATTAAAAAACATTTTTATTTTACATTTTTTTGAGTTATGCTTTAGAATTCATAAAAAAGAGGGGTTAAAAATTAAAAAATGACAAAAAAGTAATCTTTTATATATATATGTATATATATATATACAAGATTCTTAGTAAGACTTACACACACACATTCTTAGTAAGACTTAGTACTTGGCAGGTCTCGGCGCAAATGTGTTAAGTTGTTTCATTCTTGTGTGTATGGGAAACATGAGCCTGATGTGTCCCAGTGAATTTTTCAATGTTTGGGCATATATTTGAAAGGCAAACTCTCATTTCCTCGTCAATACATTGAAGAATTCCTCTCTTTTTACTCTTTTTTAAAAAATATTTTATTTATTGATTTTTAGAGAAAGGGGAGAGAGAGAGAGAGAGAGAGAGAAAGGGGAGGAGCAGGAAGCATCAACTCCCATATGTGCCTTGACCAGGCAAGCCCAAGTTTTCGAACCGGCAACCTCAGTGTTCCAGGTCGACACTTTATCCCACTGCGCCACCACAGGTCAGGCCTCTTTTTACTCTTAATTGTGTTGAGTGCAGAAAATCCCCACCATACATATCATCTTAACTTCACACCAAACAAAGTATAGAAGAAACTTGCCTCCAGTCTTTCCAGGGAACATGGGAGGTAGTGTAAACCATCCAGCACCACAGCTTAACAGCCTTTTGCAACCTAATCAGGCAAGTGAGGAGGGGGGTTGGGCAGACTGTCAGCTTACAACCAATTCCCCACACCTCTGTCCCCCCAAAATCTAAACTCCAAAAACCCTTTTGGTTTTTTGGTCCCCAACAGGCACATGTTTCTCTGGAATACCATAGGGAACACATGGAAATCTTCTAGGGCGCACCAGTGTGCCCTGGCACACACTTTGAGAACCACTGATTTAAAGGCATATAACTGGGTGAACATATCAAGGAAAGGTTGTAGATAAAATAGAAAAGAGGCCAGACCTGGGCCTCTGAACCCAATGTTATGAAATTGAGAAGAGGAAGAGAAAGCAAAGAGGACTTACAAGAGTCATAATGAGGTAGGAGAAAAACAGTGGGGGTGAGAGGACAAGGAGGAGAGGGAAAGAGTGGGCGAGAAGGAGAGGCAGAGTCCCCTACTGTGTGTCTGACAGGAGACAGGGCCTTGACTCTACTCTGATCACCATGGTTAGTTCTGCCCCCACCTGCCCCCTGGCAGCTGGGCTGTGGGTAATACCTTGGTTTGGCTAATTAAATTCTCATGTCCAAGACTGAATTATGAGGGAGTTATGCAGATGTTGCAGGAACAGTTTACTTATGGCCATGTTCTTATTCGTAGAAGATGCAACTGAAGATGAAGAATCATGATTTGAGCAACTTAAGATAGCATTTTCCCAACTTTTCTACAAGTTTGAAAAATATCAAAATCAAATGATGGAAAGGTTGTCTTCTGCTCCTGGTGTCTAATGGTGTGGATTTAGTGTTGCTAGGGGTAGTATCTCAGTGAGTTTATCCTGGGGAGTGACATTGACTGTGTTTCCTGTTGCCTTTCCTACCATGCTGTGGAGAGTTTCTGAGCCCAGGTCTCTTCAGTGACTCATGGTTCTGTGAGTTATTTTATATTACTGTGGTAACAGAAGCCTTTTGCAAAGCTACCGTGAGAGAGTGTTTCTGTTATAGTAGTTAAGTGAAGGACCTCACAGGAACCATGCTTACTAAGAGTCAAGATAAAATGAAATAATATAAATAATGTTTCTATGATAATATTTGCCAAATAGCTAGTACTCAATAAATATCAGCTAATTAGACTACTTCAGAGGAAAATTCTTTTGATTTATACAATTGAACTCTAATTATACGTCTTCTGTATCAGAAAGTATACCTGGGTTTTGCACAGTGTTTCTGCATTTCTCTCAACTTATCACATAATTGTAATACATGTATTTCTCAATAAAAACTTTTCCCCCCCACAGATTCACAAATTTCTTCATTTGTAAATTCTGTCTCATGGGGTTATTTTGAGACCGTATAAAGTACTTCGAAGATAGTAATAATTCAAGAAGTGTTGGTTGTTGTTGTTATTACCATGATTTAAGACCTTGTTCTCCAGGATCCCTGACTAGCTCAAAACCAGCAGTGTTCAAAGATATGTCAGAGCTTCCTGTACTAAGTCTCTGAGCCCTTTCCAAAGGAAGCTCCAGGTGCAGATGGTGTCCCTGTGCCTAGTTTGCTGTTGAAGAGAGCAAAGCAAATACTGCTCAGTTTAGTCCTGCACTTTAGATCAGCTAGAAATTAATGCTATTTATTTATTTATTTATTTATTTATTTATTTTTAAGTGAGAGGGGGAGGGATAGAGAGACAGATTCCTGCATGCACCCTAACCAGGAATCCACCTGGCAACCCCCATCTGGAGCTAATGTTTGAACCACCCTTGCTATTTTTTATCTCCTGAGGCTTACACTCAGACAAACTGAGCTATCCTCAGCACCCAAGGCAGAGACTCAGACCAATTGAGCCACTGGCTGTGGGAGGGGAAGAGGAAGAGAAGGGGGAGAGGAAGGAGGAGAGAAGAAGATTGTTGCTTCTCTTGTGTACCCTGACTGGGAATTGAACCCAGGACATCCATAACTGGGCCAACTCTATCCACTGAGCCAACCTATAAGGGCTAATGTTATTTTTCAAAAATTAGATTTTTGGCCCTGGCCAGTTGGCTCAGTGGTAGAGTGTTGGCCTGGCATGTGGAAGTCCTGGGTTTGATTCCTGGCCAGGGCACACAGGAGAAGTGCCCATCTGCTTCAACACCCCTCCCCCTCTCTTTCCTCTCTGTCTCTCTCTTCCCCTCCCACAGCCAAGGCTCCATTGAAGCAAAGTTGGCCCAGGCGCTGAGGATGGCTCCATGGCCTCCACCTCAGGTGCTAGAATGGCTCTGATTGCAGTGGAGCAATGCCTCAGAGAGGCTGAGCATCACCCCCTGGTGGGCATGCTGGGTGGATCCCATTCAAGCACATGTAGGAGTCTGTCTGTCTGCCTCTCCCCTGCTTTTCACTTTGGAAAAATACAAAAACAAACAGAAAACTCTCTGGCCTCTCAAAAAATAAAAATAAAAATTAGATTTGATGCCTGACCCGGCAGTGGCGCAGTGGATAGAGCATCTAACTGGGATGCTGAGGACCCAGGTTCGAGACCCCGAGGTCACCAGCTTGAGCGTGGGCTCATCTGGTTTGAGTAAAAAGCTCACCAGCATGGACCCAGGGTCACTGCCTCAAGCAAGGGGTTACTCGGTCTGCTGAAGGCCCGCAGTCAAGGCATATATGAGAGAGCATCAATGAACAACTAAGGTGTTGCAATGCGCAACAAAAAACTAATGATTGATGCTTCTCATCTCTCCGTTCCTGTCTGTCTGTCCCTGTCTATCCCTCTTTCTGACTCTCTCTCTGTCTCTGTAAAAAACAACAACAACAACAACAAAAATTAGATTTGAGAAAAAGTCCTTGAGACCTTTTGCTTGGTTTTGTTTGTTTTGTTTGTTGTAGGAATTCTTGGCATATATGCCACTGTTTTTATGTACCTAGAAATACTGAAATTTTGGGTTATGTTGCTAGGGAACTTGAAGTGTATGTAGTAAAAATAAAAACCTGTAGAGATGTGAAAAGTTGCAGAAATGTGTTAACAGTACCACGTATGGATACTTTGGATGATCCTGAGCAAAATACTTCCTTCTGTAATGTTGTTGACTATTAGTATTGCTCTTAATAAGAAAATAAAGCTGGTTAATATGCATATATAAGGTCTACTGGAAAGTTCTGTCCGTTTCTATCACAACAAGTTTTGACACGTAAGCACATGTTTGTTTGGCGCATGTGTGCCTCTCTATTTTTATCACTTAATGTATACATACTGACGTAGCAAATTAACTAAAACAAAGTTGATTCACGTTAGTCTTATGTGTGAAGCAATAGTGTACCCATGGCTACGGATAAAGTTCATTTACGCCACTGTAATTTTTACGAATTTCAACAAGGAAGAAATGCTACAGAAGGATGTAGAAATTTATTAAGTGTTTGGTGAAGGAACAATACCAACTATCACTTGTTTTTGTTTTTACAAAATTTTTTGAAGGGCAAAAAATTCAAAAGTGAAGAAGATATCAAACAAGCACTGGTTCAATTTTTTGCATTAAAAGATAAAACATTTTTCAAAAATGGAATATACAAATTGCCCTCATGCTGGCAAGAAATCATTAATAATAGTGGCAATTATATTATTTAATAAAGTTTATTGATGGTAAGAAAAATTTGTATTTTGTTTTATTCCAAAAACGGACAGAACTTGCCGGTAGACCTTATATATTATACTTCACCTTTTTTGCTAATGTAGCATTTAAAATGCAAATTGCACTGATGCTTCAGTTCTCCTTTCTACAACTTACACTTGGAGTGGAAGGTTAGAGCACAGTGTCTGTGGTGTGACACAGACTGATGTGTGGTGCGTTTCTATAATATTCCTCTCTGAAAGTCAGGGGCATCAATGTTGGGAAAGGCATAGTGTGTGGCTTTCTCACTCTTCTCTTGTAATGTGTTTCTTTGTTCCTTTTTAGGCGATACAGTTAATATTGGAGATGTATCCTATAAGTTGAAAACTCCTAAGAGCCCGGAACTTGTGCCACAGAACTACAGTAAGAAATATTTATTTATTTATGAATGAATAACTTTTAACTTTTCATTATGTGACTTTTTAAATATATACAAACTAAAGAGTAATACAAACCTGATGTACGTATCATTTAGCATCAGCATTTACCAGCATGTGCCAGTCTTCTTTTACGTGTCCTGGTTTTTTTTGTTCTGGAGTATTTAAAACCTATCCCAAACGTTGTATCACTTCATCCATGAATGTTTCAGTAAAAATGTTATTTTTAATATACTATTATTTCTTTAATTAGGATAAATTCACATATAACAAAACGCACAGTTCTTATATATTCGTTTTGTTTAGTTTTGACAATTTTATAAACTTGTATAACGACCAAGATTATTTTCATTACCGAGTGTTCTTTTGTGCCCTTTCCAACTACCCTGCCCTGGAAACCACTGTTCTCTTTTCTACTATGATAGACAAGTTTTACCTGTTCTTCATCTGTAGATAAATATTTGTAACGTATGGTATTATTTTGTGTGTGTGCAACTTTCTTCTTTGATCAAGCTTATCATTTTTAGGTTCGCCCATGTTACTGTACCTATCTGGTTTTATTGCTGAGTATTACTCTATTGTACAAATATACCATATTTTATTTGTCTGTTCTCCAGTTGATGTACATTTGAATAGTTTCCATTTTTGGACTGCTATGATTAAGGTGCTGTGAACATTCCTGTACAATTATGTGGTCATAAGTTTTCACTTATCTTGAATAAATAGGAGTTATATTGATGTGTTATAGGATAGATTCTTGTTTAACTTCATAAGATACTGCCAGTTGTACCAAGTAGTTTTACCATTTACCCTTTGATCAAGTGATGTTGTACATCCTTGCCAACATTGGTACTTCTAGTCTTTTTTTTAATTTACTTATTCTACTAGGTGTGAAATGGTAACTCATCATGGTTTTTGTTTTCTAAAAGCTTTATTGTTGTATAATTCATATACCATAAAATTCATCTTTTTGAAGTATACAAGTCAGTGGTTTTTAGTATATTCACAAAGCTGTGCAACTATGCTACTAACTTTAGAGCCTTTTCATCGTCCCCCAAAGAAACTTCATATCCACTAATAGTCACTCCTTATTTCCTTTTCTTTCTACCCTTGCCTGCCCAACCCCCTTAACAAGCCCCTGTCTTTGGCAATCACTGATACACTTTTTCTTATGGATTTGTCTGTTCGGAACATTTCATATAAATGGGATCATCCATAATGTGACCTTTGTGTCTGGCTCATTTCGTAGTGTTATCATAACTATCATAACTGACAATGTTTTTAATCATTCATGTTTTAGCATGTATTAGTAGTTCATTTCTTTCTATGGCTAAATAGCATGTCATTGTATAAATATACCACATTTTGTGATCTACTCATCAGTTGATGGACATTTGGATTGTTTCTACTTTTTGGGCTATCATGAATAATATTGCTATGAACATTCATATACAAGTTTTTTTTTTAAATGCTATTTTATTTAGTCCTACCCTATGCCATAGGAAATCTCATTTTTTAAAAATTAATTTTAATGGGGTGACATTGATAAATCAGGGTACATATGTTCAGAGAAAACATCTCTAGGTTATTTTGACATTTGATTATGCTGCATTCCCATCACCCAAAGTCCAGTTGTCTTCCGTCACCTTCTAACTGGTTTTCTTTGTGCCCCTCCCCTCCCCTAACACTCTCCCTCTCCTCCCCTCCACACCGTAACCCCCACTCTTGTCCATGTCACTGAGTCTCATTTTTATGTCCCACCTATGTATGGAATCATATAGTTCTTAGTTTTTTCTGATTTACTTATTTTGCTCAGTATAATGTTATCAAGGTCCATCCATGTTGTTGTAAATGATCTGATGTCATCATTTCTTATGGCTGAGTAGTATTCCATAGTATATATGTACCAAAACTTTTTAATCCACTCGTCCACTGATGGACACTTGGGCTGTTTCCAGATCTTTACTATTGTGAACAATGCTGCCATAAACATGGGGGTGCATTTCTTCTTTTCAAACAGTGCTATGGTATTCTTGGGTTATATTCCTAAAAGTGGGATAGTTGGGTCAAAAGGCAGTTCGATTTTTAATTTTTTGAGGAATCTCCATACTGTTTTCCACAGTGGTTGCACCAGTCTGCATTCCCACCAGCAGTGCAGGAGGGTTCCCTTTTCTCCACATCCTCGCCAGCACTTATTCTGTGTTGTTTTGTTGATGAGCGCCATTCTGACTTGTGTGAGGTGATATCTCATTGTGGTTTTAATTTGCATTTCTCTAATGATTAGTGATGTCGAGCATTTTTTCATATGTCTATTGGCCATCTGTATGTCCTCTTTGAAAAGTGTCTATTCATTTCTTTCGTCCATTTTTTGATTGGATTGTTTGTCTTCCTGGTATTGAGTTTTACAAGTTCTTTATAAATTTTGGTTATCAGACGTATTGTCAAATATATTCTCCCATTGTGCAGTTTGTCTTTTTATTCTGTTCTTATTGTCTTTAGCTGTGCAGAAGCTTTTTAGTTTGATAAAGTCCCATTTGTTTATCCTGTCTTTTATTTCACTTGCCTGTGGAGATAAATTGGCAAATATATTGCTGCAAGAGATGTCAGAGAGCGTACTGCCTATGTTTTCTTCTAAGATGCTTATGGTTTTATGTCCTACATTTAGGTCTTTTATCCATCTTGGTTTATTTTTGTGAATGGTGTAAGTTGGTGCTCTAGTTTCATTTATTTGTAGGTAGCTGTCCAATTTTCCCAACACCATTTGTTGAAGAGGCTGTCTTTATTCCAATGTATGCTCTTACCTCCTTTGTCAAATATCAGTTGTCCATAAAAGTGTGGGTTTATTTCTGGGTTCTCCGTTCTGTTCCATTGACCTATATGCCTGCTCTTATGCCAGTACCTGGCTGTTTTGAGTACAGTGGCCTTATAGTATAACTTGATATCCGGAAGTGTGATACCTCCCACTTTATTCTTCCTTTTCAAGATTGCTGAGGCTATTCGTGTTCTTTTTTGGTTCCATATAAATTTTTGGAATATGTGTTCTATGTCTTTGAAGTAAGTCATTGGTATTTTAATCGGTATTGCATTGAATTTATAAATTGTTTTGGGTAATATAGACATTTTAATGATGTTTATTCTTCCTAACCATGAGCATGGTATATGCTTCCACTTGTTTGTATCTTCCCTGATTTCTTTTATCAATGTTTTATAATTTTCTGAGTACAAGTCTTTAATCTCCCTGGTTAAATTTACTCCTACGTACTTAATTTTTTTGGTTGCAATGGTGAAGGGGATTGCTTTCTTAATTTCTCTTTCTGACAGTTCATTGTTAGTGTATAAAAATGCCTCTGATATCTGAGTATTAATTTTATATCCTGTCACCTTGCTGAATTCATTTATCAAGTCTAGTAGTTTTTTGACTGCGACTTTAGGGTTTTCTATATATAATATCATGTCATCTGCAAATAACGATAGTTTTACTTCTTCTTTTCCAATTTGGATGCCTTTTAGTTCTTTTTCTTGTCTGATTGCTGTGACTAGGACTTCCAGAACTATGTTGAATAAGAGTGGTGAAAGGGGGCACCCCTGCCTTGTTCCTGATCTTAAGGAGATATCTTTTAATTTTTGTCTGTTGAGTATGATGTTGGCTGTGGGTTTGTTATAAATGGCCTTTATTATGTTGAGGTATGTTCCCTGTACTCCCACTTTGCTGAGTGTTTTGATCATGAATTGGTGCTGGTTTTTTTTTTGTTTTTGTTTTTTTTGTATTTTTCTGAAGCTGGAAACGGGGAGGCAGTCAGACAGACTCCCGCATGCGCCTGACCGGGATCCACCTGGCACGCCCACCAGGGGGTGATGCTTAGCCCATCTGGGGCGTCACTCTGTTGCGACCAGAGCCACTCTAGCACCTGAGGCAGAGGCCATGGAGCCATCCCCAGCGTCTGGGCCATCTTTGCTCCAGTGGAGCCTTGGCTGCGGGAGAGGAAGAGAGAGACAGAGAGGAAGGAGAGGGGGAGGGGTGGAGAAGCAGATGGGCGCTTCTCCTGTGTGCCCTGGCCGGGAATTGAACCTGGGACTTCTGCACGCCAGGCCAACGCTCTACCACTGAGCCATCCGGCCAGGGCTGGTGCTGGATTTTATCAAATACTTTTTCTGCATCTATTGAAATTATCATGTGGTTTTTCTCCTTCCTTTTGTTTATGTGATGAATCACATTGATTGATTTGTGAATATTGTACCAGCCTTGCCTCCCCAGAATAAATCCCACTTGATCATGGTGTATGATTTTTTTTCATATATTGCTGGATCTGGTTTGGTAATATTTTGTTGAGGATTTTAGCATCTAAATTCATCAGGGATATTGGCCTATAATTTTCTTTCTTTGTGTTTTCTTTGCCTGGTTTTGGAATCAGAATTACGCTCACCTCATAAAAGGAGCTTGGAAGTCTTCCTTCCTGTTGAATTTTTGAAATACCTTGAGAAGAATAGGAGTTAGTTCTTCTTTGAATATTTGGTAGAATTCACTTGTGAAGCCATTAGGCCCAGGACTTTTCTTTTTTGGGAGTTTTTTGATACCTGTTTCAATCTCATTTGTTGTAATTGGTCTGTTTAGGTTTTCTGATTCTTCCAGATTGATTTTTGGAAGATTATATGTTTCAAGGAATTTGTCTATCTCTTCTAGGTTGTCTAGTTTTTTGGTGTACAGTTCTTCATAGTATTTTCTTATAATATTTTGTATTTCTGTTGTTTCAGTTGTTATTTCTCCACTCTCATTTCTAATTTTATTCATTTGAGACTTCTCTCTTTTTTTCTTGGTGGTTAAAGGTTCATTCATCTTGTTTACCTTTTTAAAGAACTAGCTCCTGGTTTCATTGATTCTTTGTATTGTTTCTTTAGCCTCTCTGTAATTTATTTCTGCTCTGATCTTTATTATTTCC
The DNA here is from genome assembly GCF_036850765.1 of Saccopteryx bilineata. Classification (NCBI taxonomy): domain Eukaryota; kingdom Metazoa; phylum Chordata; class Mammalia; order Chiroptera; family Emballonuridae; genus Saccopteryx; species Saccopteryx bilineata. The sequence goes on along the minus strand of NC_089495.1, from coordinate 101,021,296 downwards.
TTCCTTCTGCTATTACTGGGCTTTACTTGCTGTTATTTTTCTAGTTCTTTTAGATGCAGGGTCAAGTTGTTTATTTGAGCTTTTTCTAGCTTCTTGAGGTATTCCTGTAATGCTATGAAGAACTTCCCTCTCAGGACTGCTTTTGCTGTGTCCCATAAATTTTGAGTTGATGTATGCTCATTATCATTCGTTTCTAGGAATTTTTAAATTTCTTCTTTGATCTCATTGTTAACCTGTTCAATATTTAATAACATGCTATTTAGTTTCCAAGTGTTTGAGTACTTTTCAGTTTTTCTGTTGTGGTTGATTTCTAGTTTCATGCTATTGTGATCAGAGAAAGTGCTCGATATGGTTTCAATCTTCTTAAATTTGTTGAGACCACTTTTGTTCCCTAACATGTGGTCTATCCTAGAGAATGTACCATGAGCACTTGAAGAGAATGTATATTCTGCTGCTTTAGGGTGAAAGATTCTGAAGATATCTATTAAATTGAGTTGATCTAATATGTCCTTTAAGTCTACTGTTTCTTTGTTAAATTTTTTTCTTGAGGATTTAGCTAGTGATGTTAGTGGGGTATTGAAATCCCCTACCAATATAGTATTGCTGTTGATCTCGCCCTTTAAATCTATCAAAGTCTGCTTTATATATTTTGGTGCTCTTATATTAGGTGCGTAGATATTTATAACGGTAATATCTTCCTGTTGGACTGCTTTCTTTATCATTATGTAGTGACCTTCTTTATCTCTAATTATAGTCTTTGTTTTAAAGTCCATTTTGTCTGATATAAGTATTGCTACCCCAGCTTTTTTTTCATTTCCATTTGCATGAAATATTTTTTCCATCCTTTTATCTTCAGTCTATGTGCATCTTTTGTTTTAAGGTATGTCTCTTGTAGACAGCATATGTATGGGTCCTGTATTCTTATCCACGCAGCTACCCTATGTCTTTTGATCAGATCATTTAATCCATTTACATTTAAGTTATTATTGATATGTAATTGTTTATTGCCATTTTATTTTTTAAAACTGTATTCCTTTTTTGCTATATTCTTTTTCCCCTTTGATCTGTTTACAACAGGCCCCTTAGTATTTCTTGCAGCCTTGGTTTGGTGGTAGTGAATTCCTAGAGTTTTCTTTGTCTGGAAAGCTTTTTATTTCTCTTTCAATTTTAAATGATAGCCTTGCTGGATAAAGTAGTCTTGGTTGTAGGCTCTTGTTCTGCATTACTTTGACTATTTCTTGCCATTCCCTTCTGGCCTCAAGTGTTTCTGTTGAGAAGTTGGAAGTCATTCTTATGAGGGCTCCTTTGTAGGTGATAGTCTTTTTTTCTCTAGCAGCTTTTACTATTTTCTCTTTATTACGTAGCTTTGGTATTTTAATTATGATGTGTCTTGGTGTAGATTTCTTTGGGTTTCTCTTTAATGGAGTTTTCTATGCTTCTTGAACTTGTGAGATGTTTTCCTGCCTTAATTGAAGGAAGTTTTCAGTTATGATATGTTTGAACAAAGTCTCTATCCCTTGTTCTTTCTCTTCTTCTTCAGGAACCCCTATGATGAGAATGTTATTTCTTTTCATGTTGTCACAGAGCTTTCTTAGAGTTTCCTCCGACCTTTTGAGTCTCTTTTCTTTTTTCTGCTTTGCTTCATGCCTTCATTTATCTTGTCCTTTAACTCGCTGATTCAATTCTCAGCTTCATCCATCTTGCTTTTAATTCCTTCTATTGTGTTCTTCATTTCTGATATTGTATTTGTCATTTCTGACTGATTCTTTTTTATTATTTCAATGCCCTTTTTTATATTTGCTATCTTTTTATTTAGATGTTCATAATGACCATCTATTATTGTTTTAATATCTTTGGGCATCCTAACAATCGTTATTTTAAACTCTGCATCTGGTAATTTGGTTATATCTGACTCATTCAGGTCCTTTTCTGGGGATTTCTCTTGATTCATTTGTGTTGCATTTTTCTGCCTTCTCATTTTGTCTGTTTAAAAGAAGATTTTGGCCACTGGAGTCCACTGGTGTGGCCTCTGTGTTCCGTAGGTGTGGTCTGTCTGCAGGCCCGCCACCCCCTCTGCTTTTGCTGCCTAGGGCATTTGGGTATGGGCATTGCCAGTGCCTGCCCACTGGGGCTGTTGCTGTGGTTTCTGCATGTCCTTCATGGGAAGGGCTGTGATCACATGCTCGGGTGTACAAGCCTCTGTGGCCTTGGCCTTTGCCCCGCCCCCACAGGTGGCATTATGCTCGGCCCTGTGGGCAGGGGTGAGCACCTTTGCTCAGCTGCGGGTTTCTGCCTGATTCTGGGCTTTCGCCTTATGCTTGCAGGAGGAACCTGCTCGTGGGATGGCTACACGCCTTGGCTCCATAGGCTAGGGAGGACTGTGTGCCCATGCTCAGTAGCGGGACTCCGCCTGTTCTGGGCTTTTGGCTCCACCCCTGCGGGAGGAGCTGGCTCTCAAGTCACACCACAAGCCTCGGTTCCCTGGGCGGTACAAGGCTGTGCTCCTGCGTCCTTGCTCAAGGGCGGGTCTCGGTCTCCACCCCTTCCTCCGCAGGCTGGATTGCAGTTGGTCCACAGCTGGGCTTGACCACTTTTGCATGTCCTCTTCTCCTCTGCCAGGCCAGACTGAGCTCACATCTGGGCCTCAGTGTTGGCCAGCTGGCTTCCACCCTTGCTGACAGAACTGCTCTTCTGTGTCCCTCTGCTGCCCGCCCTCGGACGAGCCCTCAGCTGTGTGGGTGAGGGCGCTGTAGCTCAGACCCTAAGACTCACTACTGTAGTTCCGAAAGCTCCCTCCTTCTAAGCAACTCTGCTCTGAGTGCCGCGGGAGAGCTCATTTGGCTGGTGTCCTGCTTCCCTTTGCTGGTATTTCTGTTTCCAGGGGAAATATTCACTTCAGATTTGGGGAGTGACTCAGCCCAGCAGTTAGGGTGGCTGTCTCTCAGAATGTTTCTCCCTGTGCCTCCTAGATTACACTCTCTTCCTGCTACTCCGGACCTCTCCTCTCTCCCCATCCCCTGGAGCCCTGGGTGAGTGGTTGTGAGAGAGGTTTTCTGCGTGGTCCCTTTAAGAAGAATCCTGGATCTGAGAAATCAGTCTCTTTCTCACAAACAGTATCCTGACTTGTTTCCAGCTAAATACTGTCCATATGCCTCTTCTAGGCTCTGGGGCTACAGGCTGGGTCTTTGTTCATGGGACTCAGGATCCTCCCCTCTCTGCTAAACTCACTTCCCTCCACGCAAGTCTCTCCCGGCTTCCGTTCACTCCTGGAAGATGGGCAGCCCTCTCCGTGTTTCCGCTTTTCCTACCAGTCTCAGTGTTGCTTCTTCAGGGTTCCTTGGTTGAAGAGTCCTCTTAGTTTAGTCCAAAGTTGGTTTTTCCAGATGATGTTTCTTAAAATGATTTTGTAATCCACTTTGGTTCTGGGAGGTGGAAGTTGGTTCGTCCGCCTGCTCCATCGCTATCTTGTCTTCCATATACAAATTTTTGTGTAGACATATGTTTTCAGTTTTTTTGGGTATATACCATATTTCCTCATGTATAAGACACTCTTGTGTATAAGACGCACCTTAATTTTAGGGCTTGAAATTTGAAAAAAAATATATTACATAAAGTTATTAAACTCAAGTTTTATTCATCATAAAATTCATACTACTCCTCATTACTGTCAAAACTCTCATCTATTAGCTTGTTCTCATCTGTTTGATGACATATCACTCTCTTCAGTCTTCATATGTTGCCTCGTCCTCAGTTCCATCTATGGTATTTGAAATGCCACACTTCTTAAATGACTTGACAACGATCTCAATTTTGATATTATCCCAGGATCTTTTTACCCAGGCACAAACTTTTCCTATAGTTGGTTTCTTTACACTTCCTGCTGGTGTCAAATTATCCCCAGAAGACTTCATCTATTGGTTCCATTTGTCTCTCATGGCAGCTTTGAAGTGTTTGTCAATGCTGACATCAAATGGTTTGAGCTGGGATGTCAAGCACAGGAATTCTAATAGCCCTTTGCTCTTCAATTTATATCTTCAATTCCCTCTCTAACTCAGGCCATTTTGCTGACTTGCCTCTCATGCCCATCTTCTGCTGTGACATTTTCAGTAGGGTTTCTTCTTCCCATAATCAATCTCAGATTGATTTCTCAATTGGAGGAGGACCAAACTTACGTTTAGCAGCATGATTTTCATTCACTTTTGCAAACTGGATCACTTTTAACTTGAATTCAGCACTGTAAAAAAATCTTTTCTGAGCCATTTCTGGGTAGAACATAGCAAAGCGTAACCTACCCTAATATACTGGTAACAAGTGCGAAACAATGAGCACAAAGCAACAAGCGTGAAAAAGCAGGAAATGCAGGTAAAAAAACTACAACCACTGTATACGACAAGCCCAGTTTTTAGACCCCAAATTTTTTGAAAAAGGGTGCCTCTTGTACATGGGGAAATATAGTACCTAGGAGTAGAACTGCTAAGACACATGGAATCTCCATGTTTACCATTTTGTGGAATTACCAGACTGTTTTCCAAGGAAGGTATACTATTTTACATTCTCACCAACAATGTTTGAGGATTCCCGTTTCTCCACATTTTGAGCAATGCTGCTATTGTCTGTTTTATTATAGCCATCTTTGTGGATATGATGTGGTATCTCTGTTTTGATTAGTATTTCCCTGCTAACTCATTGTCACTTCTTTGCTCAAAATCATGTCATTTCTTTTCTCAGAATTCCTTAAATGACTCTTTAGTCCCTTAGAGTAAAGGTCAATTCTTACCTCTCATGATCTACTATCAGCCTCATTTTTTGCTACTTTTTTTCTCCCATTTTATGTTCCAGTTATTGGGCACAATGCCCAATAATTTTTTGTTCACTCTTAAGATTCTTCCACTAGACTAGGTGCTCCTTGAGGGAGGACATCTCACTTTTATCTAACATAAATTCCCATTTACTTTACCACCCAAGTAACTCTGCAATCTGTTGTCTCCACTCTGACCCATATTTTTTTCTTTTTTCAGTGAGAGAGAAACAGAGAGACAGAGACAGACAGGAAAGGAGAGAGATGAGAAGAATCCACTCGTAGCTGCAGCACTTTAGTTGTTCACTGATTGTTTCTTATATATAACTTGACCAAGGGGCTCCAGCTGAGTCAGTGACCCCTTGCTCAAGCCAGTGACCTTGGGCTCAAGCCAGCAACCAGGGGTCATGTCTATGATCCTGCGCTCAAGCTGGAGAACCTGTGCTCAAGCTGGTGAGCCCATGCTCAAGCTGGCTATCTTGGGGTATCGAACCTGGGTCCTCAGCATCCCAGGTAGATGCTCTATTCATTTTGCCAGCCACCACCGGTCAGACCCAGTTTTCTTTTACTATATATATTGAGTTATTTTCTTAGTGGTCTATTCTAGGGATTACAATTAACAATTTAACTTAAACTTGTTCAGATTAATACTAACAATTCAATAGTATGCAAAAACTTTGCTCTGTTTCCTTCAACCTTCTTTGTGCTATTATTGTCACACTAATTATATCCATATACATTAAAAGTTTACTGATACAGTTTTTTAATTATCATTTTATGAAGTCTTTTGAATCATATAGAAGAAAATAATGACAAACAAAAATATGTTTAGGCTGTCTATTTACATATGTAGTTACCTTTACTGGTATTCTTTCTTTGTGGGGATTTGAGTTACGTCTTGAGTGCTTTTTTCATTTCAGCAAGAGAACTCCCTTTGCTCTTTCTTGTAGGGAAGATCTGCTATTGATAAGTTCTCTTAGTGTTTGTTTACCTAGAAATTTCTTATTTTTTTCTTTATTGCTCAAAAGATAATTTTACTGGATATGGAATTCTTATCTGACAGTATATTTTTTCCCTTCAACACTTGAATATGTCACCTACTGCCTATGGCTCCATAGTTTCTGATGAGGAGTCAGTTAATAATTGTATTAAAGATCTCCCTCTATGTGGTGAGTCACTTTTCTTTCTCCTATCAAGATTTTCTCTTTGGTTTTGGCTTTTGATAGTTTGGTTATGGTATGTGTAATAACAAATTTCTTAGTTTTACCTCTATGGAGGTTGTTGAGCTTCTTGGATGTGTAGATTAATGTTTTCCTTTATTTAGGGAAGCTTTTGGCAATTATACTTTATTGTTATTTCTTTCCTATTCTCTTTCTGGGACTCTCAATATGTGTATGTTTGTATACTAGACCATGTCCCATGGATTTATGATGTCCTTTTCACCTTTTGCTTCATTCTTTCTCTCTCTCTCTTTTTGTTTCTTAGATTGGATAATCTCAGTTGACCTATATTCAGGTTTGCTGATTATTCTGCCTGTTCACATCTGTTGCTGAGCTCCACTAGTGAATTTTTAAAATTTTACTTATTGTACATTTCAACTTCAGAATTTCTATTTGGATCGTCTTATTTAATTTAATCTTTTATTTATTTTAAATTTTATTTTATTTTAGTGAGAGAGAGAGTGAGACAGACAGACTGGAAGAGAGATGAGAAACATCAATTCTTTCTGCAGCATCTTAGTTGTTCATTGATTGCTTTCTCATATGTGCCTTGACTGGGATCTACAGCAGAGAGAGTGACCCCTTGCTCAAGCCAGTGACCTTGGACTCAAATTAGTGACTTTGGGCTTCTAGCCAGCGATCTTTAGGCTCAAGATAATGACCATGGGTTTGTGTCTATGATACCACACTCAAACTAGCTACCCTGGGCTCAAGCTGGTGAGCCCATGCTCAAGCCAGTAACCTTTGGATTTTGAACCTGAGTCCTCAGTATACCAGGTTGACACTCTATCCACTGTGCCACTACTTGGTCAGGCTATTTTTTTTGTTTGTTTGTTAAGTGAGAGGAGGGGAGGTAGTGAGACACATTCCCACATACACCCCAACCGGGATCCACCAGGCAACCCCTGTTTGGGTCTGATGCTCAAATCAACTGAGCTATTTTTAGTATCTGAGGCTGCTGCAGTAGGGCCAGCCAAATTATCCTCAGTGCCCAGGCCAATGCTGGAATCAATCAAGGCACTGATTGTGGGAGGGGAAGACGGAAAGAAGGGGGGAAGGAGGAGGAGAGAAGCAGATAGTCACTTCTCTTGTGTGCTCTGACTGGGAATTGAACCCTGAGCCCACCAGCCAGGGCCTATTTGGATCTTTTGTTTTTTTTGTTGATATTTTCTAGGGAAATATTGTTTACATGCTTTCCTTTAATTTTTAGACAGGCCTTCTTTTTAGTTCTTTGAACGTCTTTATAATAGCTGATTTAAAGTGTTGTCTACTGAGTCCAATATCTGGTTTCCTCAGGGATAGTTTTTATTTACTCCTTTTTTTCCCCCTCTGTGTATGAGTTGTAATTTCCTATTTCTTTGCATTTCTTATAAATATTTTGTTGGAATGTAGACATATTAAATAATATAATCTGGTGTAAAGCCAGTAGCCAGGGCCACCATCACAGCCACCTGGCCCATGCAGGTTCGCATTGGATTTGGACAGTCAGTAAAGAAACAACAGAGCCAAAAACTGATGGGCCATCATCTTTAATCCTAGCTTGCACCCGGCAGGCAAGTAAAACCACACACTGGGCTTCAAAACCCACTCACATTCAGTGCTCACAAAGCTACTGACTTATCCAAGTTTCCTAGAATCAAAGGTTTCTAGCTCACCAGACTTTATTCACTTCTGTTCCCCATCTCCTTGTTTCTCCCTACTCAAACTCTGCACAAACTGGCTTCTCACTCAACACTCGCCATCTTGGCTGCTTCTCCTGGCCTCCTCCACGTGACCTCTCTCTGCTCTCCTCTCTGCTCTCTAATGCTAATCTCAGGAACCAAGAGAGCAAGCTCCCCGTTCTGCCCCCATTTTATAGTGTAGAAATCAAAACCTTTATCCAATATACAAAATAGGGAAGTCTCTAATACAAAGTCACTTATCAGAGACATGATGGGATTGTACCACCCCACATCAAAAAGGGTGGGAAAGGCTTAATCCTAAAACCAAGCCCCAGGCTACAAGGATTCTGCCTGCCCACAGCCCTCCCCCAACACACATTAATACCACCTGGGTGATGGCCTCCACGTGGGCAGCGCCATCCTTAACAAAGTGAGCATAATACATTTTATCTGCCCAACATCTGGCAATTCTGGAAATTAGATTCCTCCCATCCCCAAGGTTTGTTTTCACTTGTTGTTGTTGCTGTTTCTTTGTTCACTGACTTTTGTAGACTATTTGTCTAAAGTCTATTCTTTGTCGTGTGCAGCCACTGAAGTTTCTGCTTGGTTAGCTTAGTCATCAGGTAATGACTGGGCAGAAATTTCTTAAATGTCTAGAACAAATACTTCTTTCAGCCTTTGCCTAGGATCTGTGTTTGCCTGTTGGTCTTGATTTCAGTGTTCCACAGACTGCTTACAAGTGTGTCTTAGTCTTTATTTCCTGCTTGTGCAAAGCTTTAATGTCAGCGAGCTGTGTGAGATTACGCCTTTTCAGGACTTTCCTGGACATGTGCATGGACTTCTACACAGGTAGGCATACACTGGAGCTTTCCACAGCCTCCTTTGAACATCTCATTCCTAGTTTTTCCTTTTAAGTTTTGTTTTTTAGTTTTTTGTTATTTTCACCTTAGCTCCAATTGGTTTTGCTTCCTTAGGCAGTTGTGTCAAGCAAGTGTTGCTGATTTTTCTTTAACAAAGGCCCTAAGGAATGAGATGATATTTGGTTGTGGTTTTAATTTGCATTTCTCTGATGATTAGTGACCTTGAATATCTTTTCATATGCTTATAGGCTATCTGTATGTCCTCTTTGGAGAAGTGTCTATTCAGGTCTTCCGCCCATTTCTTTATGAGATTGCTTGTTTTGTTTTTTTTTATTTTGTTTTTCTGTTTATCTTTTCTTTTTCTTTTTTTTATATCTAGAGAGAGGAAGAGAGAGAGATAAGAGCATTGGCTCATAATTGCCGGACTTTTAGTTGTTTAATAATTGCTTCTCATATCTGCCTTGTTGGGAGGGCTGCTTCAGCTGAACCAGTGACCCCCTTGCTTAAGCCAACAACCTTTGGGCTCAAGTTGGTAACCTCGGGGTTTTTAATCTGTGACCTCAGCGTCCCAGGTCAATGCTCATCCACTGCGTCTCCACCAGTCAAGCTGGATTGCTCTTTTTGATGTTGAGTTGTATAAGTTCCTTATAAGTTTTGGATATTATGCCTTTCAGATGGATCTATGAATATGTTCTCCCTTTCAGTGAGTTATCTTTTCCTTTTGTTTATAGTTTCCTTTGCTGTGAAAAATCTTTTTAGTTTGATGTACTCCCATTTGTTTATTTTTTCTTTTGTTGCCTGAGGACTTAGGAAGTACATAGGAAGTAAAATCATATGGTACTTGGCTTTTTCTGACTAGCTTATTTCACTTAGCACAATACTTTTCATATACATCCATGCTGTAACAAAAGGCAGAACTCCTTTCTTTTCTATGGCTGAGTACTATTCCATTGTGTAAATGTACACACATTGTGTAAATGTACCACAGCTTTTTAGAAAAAATATTGCTACATCAATATTTTTTAGAAAAAATATTGCTACATCAATAAATCAACAAACAAAAGTGTTGGAAAAGGTGTGCACTGTTTTGGGGAATGCAGATTGGTACAATCACTGTGGAAAGCAATATAAAGTTACCTCAAAAAATGAAAAACGGAACTCCCTTGTGATCCAGCAATTCCACATCTGGGAATATATCCAAAGAAACCCTAAACACTGATTCAGAAGAATATGTGTATTCCTATGTTTGTTGCAGTATTATTTACAATAGCCAAGATTTGGAAGCAGCCCAAGTGCCCATCAATAGATGAGTAGATAAAAAGCTGTGGTACATTTACACAATGTGTGTACATTTACACAATGGAATAGTACTCAGCCATAGAAAAGAAAGGAGTTCTGCCTTTTGTTACAGCATGGATGGATATGAAAAGTATTGTGCTAAGTGAAATAAGCTAGTCAGAAAAAGCCAAGTACCATATGATTTTACTTCCTATGTATTTTTATATTTTACAAGTAACTGAAGGGCAGTGCAGTGGCTAGCTCAAGTCAAGTCCCAAGTCAAATACATCTCTTTCTAAATATAGGAAAACTTCCATAAATTATCACCAAAACCCCCAGAAAAACTCAACATTTTCTGAGTTAGATATTTTCAATTTTTATTAGTTTTCATGCATTTCTTACATATCAAAATTTTCCATTTCTTTTGTGTTTAGTTATTAGTAACTTACCCTTTGAAATTTATCCGAAGAAAGTTTATTTTGAGAGCAGTTGGATGGTCCATGGACTCCAATTTGCATTTTCTGTGCTTGCTAACCATTCATCATCATTCCTACCATATTCTTAATAGTATATAAGTATTCTTATCCATTATTTATTGTCTATCAAGATGATGGTGCATAGCATATTTTTACCCAGTGGAAGTTGTTACATAGTTTCTATGAGTCTTTCTTAGGAGTAACTCTGCCCAGTTGTAGGAAAAAGACTGTTGGGAGTTTGGTTAACTTGAAATAAGACATGGCTGAGCTGAATCAGCCAATCTTATACATCTACATAAGCATTGTGTGGTTGCTCCAAATTGGTTGGACAGATATATTGTATTGTGTATTAAAACATGTTTTTATACATCTGTTTACTTAATTAGGTTCAAGCATTGTATTCTTTGAAATTTTTCTTCCTCTTCTAGGGTACTATTTCCCAAATAGGAGAGTTACTGTTCTTTGACTTGCTAAGAGATTATGGGTTTTGGTTATTAGAAAACTTTGATGCATTTCCCCCCTTCTCTTGGAGCTATTTAAAAAAAGTATTTTGGAAATGGTGTTCTGTTGAACTTTGTTAATGTATTACTTTCCTTCCTGTATTTATACATCAATTTAACTTTTTGCTTTTTGGATATTTATAATTTTCAAATGGAACATATTCTCTCTAAAACTCCTTTCATAGCCAGGAAAATAGGACCATAAGAAAGAGGTCAGAGGACTCATTAATTAGTGGCAAAGCCTAGATTTTCTGACTTCAGTTTGCTTTTCCTTTTATAGTTGTTCTTGATGTCTCTGGCTACTATTCTTTAAAATAAGTCCTGGAATAGAAAGAAGAACAGAATGTTACAAGACTTTTTTAAAATTTAAAGTGTGAAAAATTATTGAAAAATAGTGAAATAGTTGCATGGCAATGCTATTTTATTTCTATCTTTATCAAAGTTATTATTTAGAGCACTGAAAATTATTATTATCTTTTAGTAATAAAGAAATAAAAATTACAGTGTTGAACAATGAGCTTTGATATTCATATTTAACATCTATCTAATGGAACGGTAGATACCCTGCTAACTGGCCAATACTGTAGACTAGAAATATTCTCAAGTGGAAGTCTAAAATTCTCTTAAAAACTTCAGGAAAGCAGTATTCCCTCATCAAAGTAAAATTACTTCAATCAGTGCCCGTCTGAGTGAGATAATGAATGTTTATATTGTATAGTCAGTTGTCAACTTCTCATTCACACTGTCCCCGTGTTGGGCTCAGTGGGCCATCTTTTCTGTCTGCAGCATCTGTGTAGCTCAGTACTTGGCACATAATGGATATAGGAGTTAGATTGCTTTTCAGTTTTTTATTATCTAGGCTTTTCACCTCCTGCCTTGACCATTATAACTTCCCCTTATCATCTTAGTTCCTACTTGATAACCAGCAAGTGTTGAAGTGGATAATTAAAGCTTTTTTGTCTTTTTGTATGAAAACCAATTCTCCTCACTTAGATGAAATTGGTAGTTTTTGAAAAGAGGTTCCTGCATGCTTTTATGCTTGAAGTTAAATTATATAGTACCAAAGGTGGTATTTCTTCCAGGGTTTGCCTTATGAGGTTGTGCTCCTGGGTAGCAGTTTTCAGTAGTGACTTTAAACCTGACCTCAGAGTTATATTTCTAATTCCTTATATAATATTATCGCAGTCTGTGGCCCAATTATATGTGAGGTCATTTAAGGTTTACTGGACACACTGACCTCTTATCCAAGCAATTATGGCCCACAAAGATTTTCTGCAAGAATTACAACACTGCTCATAAAATGGTGAGTTTTGGCACAAAGTCAACAGGATATTTGGCACAAAGTCAACAGGATGAGATTTTGTGTGTGTGTGTGTGTGTGTGTAGGGACTTTGTCCTAGTTTGTAAATAATTTTAAGAGGTTTGAGAAACTCATCAACATCATAAATGACAGAACACTATGAAAAAACCTTCATTTTTATGTAAATGTAAATAATGTGGAATAGTCTATTGCAGCTACTTGTCAGTTTTAATGAATTAGTGACAAAGGTTAAACAGATGGTCTCAGGAAGGTGTTGACTAAGGTCCCCTTACTTAATAGAGTCAGAGCTTGAAAAATAACCTGAGAAACAAGCCCTCCAGTTCTTAAGATTTACCTTATTTTTAAAAGTTGCACTAATTGCCTCTCATTGCATGAAATTTGAGGAAAGGATTTGCTTTGAGATTTCTTTAGATGTATTTTTAGGAATAGAACCCACAGCCTGACCTGTGCTGTCACAGTGGACAAAGTCTCAACCTGAAATGCTGAGGTTGCTATTTTGAAACCCTGGGCTTGCACGGTCAAGGCACATATGAGAAGCAACTACTATGAGTTGATGCTTCCTGCTCCTCCTTCCCCTTCTCTCTCTCTCCCTTCTCTCTCTAAAATTAATAAATAAAATCTTAAAAAAAGAGGAATAGAGCCCTCAAAAGAATAAGTACTGTCACCTTAAAACCCTTTAAAGTGACCTGAAGTCTCCTCTAGAGTCTCTATAGCAATTTTTATTCAGTGCCTAATTTTTCTTTAATATTATTTCTTTCAGATAACATATTCAAGATGACTTAAAATATTATTTATTTATTTATTTATTTTATTTCAGAGAGAGAGAGGGATAGACAGGGACAGATAGGAATGGAGAGAGATGAGAAGCATCAATCATTAGTTTTTCACTGCGCGTTGCAACACCTTAGTTGTTCATTGATTGCTTTCTCATATGTGCCTTGACCGCGGGCCTTCAGCAGACTGAGTAACCCCTTGCTGGAGCCAGCGACCTTGGGTTCAAGCTGGTGAGCTTTTGCTCAAACCAGATGAGCCTGTGCTCAAGCTGGCGACCTCAGGGTCTCGAACTCGGGTCCTCTGCATCCCAGTCCAACACTCTATCCACTCGCCACCGCCTGGTCAGACGATGACTTAAAATATTTTGATGCATTTTATTTTCTGTTTAATGACTATTGTTGTTTTCTGTGACTCTCATTGCAGATGCATAATTTTTGAGCTATATAATATGTTAAATAGGCTTCTTTGGATCCACCTAGTAATTTAGCCACCATAAATGGCGTTGTTTGAAGAGAAGATTAATTCAAGCAGTAAATCCCTAACTTGGAAATCACATTTTTAATGTATATATACCACATATGATAGACAGAGGATCAACACCCGTAATATACAAATATAATTTTACAAATTGATGAGAAATCATATGATCCAGTAGAAAATAGTCAAAGGATTTAAATAGGCATGTCACAGGAAATGAAATCCAAATGGACAATAAGTATATGAACATATGTTCTAACCCTGGTTATAGTTAGAGAGATACGTAATATACAATCAGATAGCACCTTTTATGCATCAGCTAGGTCAAAATTGAAAAGTATTGCCCTAGCCGGTTGGCTCAGTGGTAGAGCGTCAGCCTGGCGTGCGGAAGTCCTGGCCAGGGCACACAGGAGAAGCGCCCATCTGCTTCTCCACCCCTCCCCCTCTTCTTCCTCTCTGTCTCTCTCTTCCCCTCTCGCAGCCAAGGCTCCATTGGAGCAGCATTTGCCCGGGCGCTGGGGATGGCTCCATGGCCTCTGCCTCAGGTGCTAGAATGGCTCTGGTCGCAACAGAGCGACGCCCCAGATGGGCAGAGCATCGCCCCTGGTGAGCGTGCCGGGTGGATCCCGGTCGAACGCATGCAGGAGTCTGTCTGACTGCCTCCCGTTTCCAGCTTCAGAAAGATACAAAATAATAATAATAATAATAATAATAAAAAAATTGAAAAGTATTATTATGTCTAGTACCTACCGGATTGCAGAGAAATGGCATTGTCATACATTGCTGGTGTAAGCACGAGTGCATATGACCTCTTTGGAAGATGATATGGTAGCAGCTATTAAATAAAATATATATATGCCTTTTGATGAAGCAGTTTCTTTTAAGGTTCTATCTCTTAAGGAAAAAGTCACATAAAAGAAGATATTTGTGCACAATGTATATTGCAGCATTTTGGTGTTTTTGATAGTGACAAAAACTAGAAGCTATCTGAGTGAATCAGGAGGAATGATGGAATAAGTTACTCTATACCCATATCTTGGAATCTTCTGCAGCTGTTTAAAAAGAGAGATTAGATTTGTATCTGTGGACCTAGAAGCTGTCCGTGTGATATTGTAAGCAAAAATTTTAGGCTGCAGAGTTGTTTATAAAGTCTGATACCATTTTTGTTTAAAATTTTTTTTGAAACACCTTTTACAAGTGTTCTGTGTACAAAGAAAAGTGTTGAAGGATACACTCCTCACTCTTAAACTTTCACTTTTTTCTGGGCCATTGGTTCAGGAGTGGGATTAAGAATTGGAGGGGTAGTACAACCATTATGGAAGAAAGTATGGTGGTTCCTCAAAAATTTAAGAATAGAACTACCTTATGACCCAGCAATCCCTCTAGTGGGTACCTGCACCAAAACCTTGAAACCATTGGTAGGTAAAGACACATGCAGCCCCATGTCCACTGCAGCATTATTCACAGTGGCCAAGACATAGAAACAATCAAATTGTCCCTCGATAGAGGATTGGATAAAGATGTAATACATATACACAATGGAATACTACTCAGCCATAAGAAATGATGACATATTGCTATTTATGACAACATAGGTGGACCTTAAGAACATCATACTGAGTGAAATAAGTAAATCAAAAAAATCTAAAAACTATATGAGTTCACACATAGGTGGGATATAAAACTGAGACTCATGGACATAGATAAAAGTGAAGTGGTTAGGTTACCAGGGGGAGAGGGATGTGGGGTAAGGGGTATGGAAAAGGGTATAAGGAGGGACAAATATATGGTGATGGAAAATTACTTGACTTTGGGTGATGGGTACACAACATAATCAACAGTTCAAATGCTATAGAAATGTTTACTTGAAACCTTTATATACTCTTATGGATCAATGTCACCCTGTTAAATTTAATTTTCTAGCCTGACCAGGCAGTGGTACAGTGGATAGAGCATCAGACTGGCATGCAGAGGACCCAGGTTTGAAAACATAAGGCCTCTGGCTTGAGCATCGGCTCATCCGGGTTGAGTTCAGGCTCACCAACTTGAGCATAGGGTCACTGGTTGAGTGTGGGATCATACACATGACCCCATGGTCGCTGGCTTGAGCCCCAAGGCTGCTGGCTTGAAGCCCAAGATCACTGGCTTGAGCAAGGGGTCACTCGGTCTGCTGTAGCCCCCTGGTCAAGGCACATATGAGAATGCAATTAATGAACAACTAAGATGCCGCAAGGAAGAATCGATGCTCCTCATCCCTCTCCCTTCCTGTCTGTCCGTCCCTATCTGTCCCTCTCTCTGTCACACAAAAAATTTTTTAATTTTCTAAATAAAATTAAAAAAAATAGGAGTGAAGAGAGATTATTTTATTTGTTATGGAATGCCAAAGCTAATAAAACCCCCATATTTAAAGTGAAACTTAAAATAATTTTTTTTATTATTTATTTTTTACATTTTTATTTATTCATTTTTTTAGAGAGAGGAGACACAGAGAGAGAAAGAGACAAAGAGAGGAAAGAGATAGAAAGAACAGAGGGAGGAGCAGGAAGCATCAACTCCCATATGTGCCTTGACCAGGCAAGCCTGGGGTTTCGAACTGGCGACCTCAGCGTTCCAGGTTGGCGCTTTTACCCACTGCGCCACCACAGGTCAGGCTGAAACTTTTAATAAAGTAAAAAATACATTCATTATAATTTTAATTGCTTTTTCTGTGATCTGACTCGTAAAAAATGGAAAGTTTTTATGCTTTTCATTTTAAAGTTTATGCTTTATGTTTAATGAATATGGACTCATTAGACAAGACCTGAAAATTCCTGGTTCTTCTGAAATGTGTTCATGACCAAAGGTCATTCCTTGGTTTCTTTTCTTTTACCTTTTTTTTTTAAGTGAGAGGAGGGGAGATAGAGAGACAGACTCCCACATCTCCCCCGACCAGGATCCACCCAGCAACCCCCATCGGGGGCTGATGCTCGAATCAATAGCTATCATCAGCGCCTGACTGACAATTGAGCCTCTGGCTGCAAGAGGGGAAGGCGAGGGGAGGGAAGACAAGCTGATGGTCACTTCTTATGTGTGCCCTGACTGGGAATCAAACCCAGACTTCTGCATGCCAGGCTGACGCTCTGCTGAGCCAACCAGCCAGGGCCCTTCCCTTGGTTTCATTTTATGTTTTTGGTTGTCATCATCTTGTCATAAGTACTAAGACCAACAAATGTATCTTTAGTTAATTATCATAATTTAGCAACACCTTATAGATCAGCAATTTAGGAGGCTGAGTTGCAGATTGAACTTTGGTATTAAATTGTGATCTAATGATCAATCAAAATATTCTAATTACACTACTCACAAAAATTAGGGGATATTTCAAAATGCATATGAAGTGATTAAAAAAGAGCATTTGATTTTTTTTATTAAACAGGAACATCAGAAAAGTCAAGGACAAGTCAAAGAAAGTTGTTCAATTATGCAAATGAGATGCAAAACCAACTTTTATTTCGTTAGTGAAAATGCACTAGACAAACTGCTGAAAGTATTGGAGTATCTGCACATTCCCTGTATGTCACCCATTATGTTGCTACTTTCTCTATCACAGTTCTGCCATATTTCCTGTATGGCTGTTATTACTTTGGAACATAGTTTTTAAAAAAAAATAAAACTTTTTGTTCCTATTACAAAAATAAAAGAAAATAGAGAAAACTTGTAAAACACTGAAAAACATAAAGGATAAACCCAATCATCCATGAGCCAAATAATAAACACTGTTAACATTTTAATGTGTTATTCTAATCTTTTTTTAACAGTGTGACTAAATATAAATTACCATATTTCCCCATGTAGAAGACAGACCCTTTTTTGAAAAATTTGAGGTCTAAAAACTGACTATGTCTTATACCAGGGGTCCCCAAACTTTTTACACAGGGGGCCAGTTCACTGTCCCTCAGACCGTTGGAGGGCTGGACTATAAAAAAAACTATGAACAAATCCCTATGCACCCTGCACATATCTTATTTTAAAGTAAAAAAACAAAATGGGAGCAAATACAATATTTAAAATAAAGAACAAGTAAATTTAAATGAACAAACTGACCAGAATTTCAATGGGAACTATGCTCCTCTCACTGACCATCAATGAAAGAGGTGCCCCTTCTGGAAGTGCAACGGGGGCCGGATAAATGGACTCAGGGGGCCGCATGTGGCCCGCGGGCCGTAGTTTGGGGACCCCTGTCTTATACAGTGGTTGTAGATTTTTTTACTTGCATTTCCCACTTTTTCATGCTTGTTATCTTTGTGCTCACTGTTTAATGATGTATAAAATTTGAGTTCAATAGCTTTATGTAATACATTCTCTTTTCAAATTTTGGGCCCCAAAATTAAGGTGCATCTTATACATGGGGAAATATGGTACTTATAGTAAATTTTATATATTTGATATATTTTGATAAATTTAAAATTTGATAAATTTTGGCATACGTATATAACCATGAAACATCACTTTTTTTTTTTTAATAAATTTTTATTGCCCTGGCCGGTTGGCTCAGCGGTAGAGCATCGGCCTAGCGTGCGGAGGACCTGGGTTCGATTCCCGGCCAGGGCACACAGGAGAAGCGCCCATTTGCTTCTCCACCCCTCCGCTGCGCTTTCCTCTCTGTCTCTCTCTTCCCCTCCCGCAGCCAAGGCTCCATTGGAGCAAAGATGGCCCAGGCGCTGGGGATGGCTCTGTGGCCTCTGCCTCAGGCACTAGAGTGGCTCTGGTCGCAACATGGCGATGCCCAGGATGGGCAGAGCATTGCCCCCTGGTGGGCGTGCCGGGTGGATCCCGGTCAGGCGCATGCGGGAGTCTGTCTGACTGTCTCACCCTGTTTCCAGCTTCAGAAAAATGAAAAAAAAAATTTTTATTAATGGTAATGGGATGACATTAATAAATCAGGGTACATATATTCAAAGAAAACATGTCTAGGTTATTTTGTCATTAAATTATGTTGCATACCCCTCGCCCAAAGTCAGATTGTCCTCCGCCACCCTCTATCTAGTTCTCTGTGCCCCTCCCCCTCCCCCTAACTCTCTCCCTCCCTCCCTCCCATGTCCTCCCTCCCCCCACCCCTGGTAACCACCACACTCTTGTCCATGTCTCTTAGTCTCGTTTTTATGTTCCACCAATGTATGGAATCATGTAGTTCTTGTTTTTTTCTGATTTACTTATTTCACTCCGTATAATGTTATCAAGATCCCACCATTTTGCTGTAAATGATCTGATGTCATCATTTCTTATGGCTGAGTAGTATTCCATAGTGTATATGTGCCACATCTTCTTTATCCAGTCTTCTATTGAAGGGCTTTTTGGTTGTTTCCATGTCTTGGCCACTGTGAGCAGTGCTGCAATGAACATGGGGCTACATGTGTCTTTACGTATCAATGTTTCTGAGGTTTTGGGGTATATACCCAGTAGAGGGATTGCTGGGTCATAAGGTAGTTCTATTTGCAGTTTTTTGAGGAACCACCATACTTTCCTCCATAATGGTTGTACTACTTTACAGTCCCACCAACAGTGGATGAGAGTTCCCTTTTCTCCGCAGCCTCTCCAACATTTGCTATTACCCGTCTTGTTGATAATAGCTAATCTAACAGGGGTGAGGTGGTATCTCATTGTAGTTTTGATTTGCATTTCTCTAATAACTAATGAAGCTGAGCATCTTTTCATATATCTGTTGGCCATTTGTATCTCTTCCTGGGAGAAGTGTCTGTTC
Source organism: Saccopteryx bilineata (assembly GCF_036850765.1). Classification (NCBI taxonomy): domain Eukaryota; kingdom Metazoa; phylum Chordata; class Mammalia; order Chiroptera; family Emballonuridae; genus Saccopteryx; species Saccopteryx bilineata. The sequence continues at coordinate 101,002,191 of NC_089495.1, read as the reverse complement.
ATGTCCTCTTCCCATTTTTTTATTGGATTGTTTGTTTGTTTGTTGTTGAGTTTTATGAGTTCTTTGTAAATTTTGGATATTAGGCCCTTATCTGAGCTGTTGTTTGAAAATATCAGTTCCCATTTAGTTGGCTGTCTGTTTATTTTGATATCAGTTTCTCTTGCTGAGCAAAAACTTTTTATTCTGATGTAGTCCCATTCATTTATCTTTGCCTTCACTTCTCTTGCCATTGGAGTCAAGTTCATAAAATGTTCTTTAAAACCCGGTCCATGATTTTAGTACCTATGTCTTCTTCTATGTATTTTATTGTTTCAGGTCTTATATTTAGGTCTTTGATCCATTTTGAATTAATTTTAGTACACGGGGACAGGCTGTGGTCGAGTTTCATTCTTTTGCATGTGGCTTTCCAGTTTTCCCAACACCATTTGTTGAAGAGGCTTTCTTTTCTCCATTGTGTGTTGTTGGCCCCTTTATCAAAGATTATTTGACCATATATATGTGGTTTTATTTCTGGGCTTTCTATTCTGTTCCATTGGTCTGAGTGTCTATTTTTTCTGCCAATACCATGCTGTTTTGATTATCGTGGCCCTATAATATAGTTTAAAGTCAGGTATTGTAATGCCCCCAGCTTCATTCTTTTTTCTTAGGATTGTTTTGGCTATTCGGGGTTTTTATAGTTCCATATAAGTCTGATGATTTTTTGTTCCATTTCTTTAAAAAATCTCATAGGAATTTTGATGGGAATTGTATTAAATTTATATATTGCTTTGGGTAATATGGCCATTTTAATTATATTTATTCTTCCTATCCAAGAACAAGGAATATTTTTCCATCTCATTGTGTCTTTTTCTATTTCTCTTAATGATGCCTTGTAGTTTTCATTATATAAGTCCTTTACATTCTTTGTTATGTTTATTCCTAGGTATTTTATTTTTTTTGTTGCAATCATGAAGGGGATTATTTTTTTGAGTTCGTTTTCTAATATTTCATTGATGGCATATAGAAAGGCTATGGACTTTTGTATGTTAATTTTGTATCCTGCGACCTTACTGTATTGGTTTATTGTTTCTAATAATCTTTTTGTGGAGTCCTTCGGGTTTTCGATGTATAGGATCATATCATCAGCAAAAAGTGATACCTTTACTTCTTCTTTTCTGATATGGATGCCTTTTATTTCTTTGTCTTGTCTGATTGCTCTGGCCAGAACTTCTAGCACCACGTTGAATAAGAGTGGAGAGAGTGGACAACCCTGTCTTGTTCCTGATTTAAGGTAGAAAGTCCTCAGTTTTATGCCGTTTAATATGATGTTGGCTGATGGTTTATCATATATGGCCTTTATCATGTTGAGATATTTTCCTTCTATACCCATTTTGTTGAGAGTCTTAAACATAAAATTGTGTTGTATTTTATCAAAAGCCTTTTCTGCATCTATTGATAAGATCATGTGGTTTTTGTTCTTTGTTTTGTTGATATGGTGTATTACGTTAACCGTTTTACGTATGTTGAACCATCCTTGAGATTCTGGGATCCATTTCTTCTAGATTGTTGTATTTGGTGGCATATAATTTTTCATAGTATTCTACAATAATTCTTTGTATATCTATGATGTCTGTGGTGATCTCTCCTCTTTCATTTTGGATTTTATTTATTTGAGTCCTGTGCCTTTTTTCCTTGGTGAGTCTTGCCAAGGGTTTGTCAATTTTGTTGATCTTTTCAAAGAACCAGCTCCTTGTTTTATTGATTTTTTCTATAGTTTTTCTGCTCTCTATTTCATTTATTTCTGCTCTGATTTTTATTATCTCCTTTCTTCGGCTGGTTTTGGGTTGTCTTTGTTCTTCTTTTTCTAGTTCCTTAAGGTGTGAAGTTAAGTGGTTTACTTGGACTCTCTCTTGTTTGTTCATATAGGCCTGAAGTGATATGAACTTTCCTCTTATTACTGCTTTTGCTGCATCCCAGAGATTCTGATATGTCGTATTTTCATTTTCATTTGTCTGTATATATCTTTTGATCTCTGCGCTTATTTATTCTTTGACCCATTCATTTTTTAGAAGTATGTTGTTTAGTTTCCACATTTTTGTAGGTTTTTCCCCCTCTTTTTTGCAGTTGAATTCTAGTTTCAAGGCTTTATGATCAGAAAATATGCTTGGTACAATTTCAATTTTTCTAAATTTGCTGATATTGTCTTTGTGGCCCAACATATGGTCAATTCTTGAGAATGTTCCATGTACACTAGAGAAAAATGTATACTCTGTCGTTTTGGGATGAAGTGTCCTGTAGATGTCTATCATATCCAGGTGTTCTAGTATTTCATTTAAGGCCACTATATCTTTATTGATTCTCTGTTTGGATGACCGATCTAGAGCCGTCAGTGGTGTATTGAGGTCTCCAAGTATGATTGTATTTTTGTTAGTTTTTGTTTTAAGGTCAATAAGTAGCTGTCTTATATATTTTGGTGCTCCTTGGTTTGGTGCATATATATTAAGGATTGTTATGTCTTCTTGATTCAACTTCCCTTTAATCATTATGAAATGACCATTTTTGTCTCTGAGAACTTTTTCTGTCTTGTAGTCAGCATTATTAGATATGAGTATTGCTACACCTGCTTTTTTTTGGGTGTTGTTTGCTTGGAGTATTGTTTTCCAGCCTTTCACTTTGAATTTGTTTTTATCCTTGTTGCTTAGATGTGTTTCTTGTAGGCAGCATATAGTTGGATTTTCTTTTTTAATCTATTCTGCTACTCTGTGTCTTTTTATTGGTAAGTTTAATCCATTTACATTTAGTGTAATTATTGACACTTGTGGGTTCCCTAATGCCATTTTATAAATTGCTTTCTGTTAGTTTTGTATCTTGTTTGATTCTTCTCTTTTGTTTTTCTATCATTTGTTTTTGTTTGTTGGTGTTCCATACTTCTTTCCTCTGTTGCTACCTTTTTTAAGTCAAGTGTTTTTGTGGTGGTTTTTTTAAGGGTGGTTACCATTAAGTAATGAAAAGGGTACCTACCATATTCATTGTAGTACCCTATCTTATGAGTATTTCTGCACTTCATCGTCCTTTGCTACTGTTAATCTCCATTCTCTCCCCCCTTTTTTTCCTTTGTTGTCACAGTTTAAGTTTGGTTTTATTGTGTTCTTGGTGGAGCTGTTACTTGTGGTGTTGTTTTCTTTTGTTCTTTGAATCTGGTTGGAAAACCCCCTTTAGTATTTCCTGGAGTGGGGGCTTTCTGCTGATAAATTCTCTCATCTTTTTTGTATTTGTGAATGTTTTTATATCTCCTTCGTACTTGAAGGATAGCTTTGATGGGTATAATATTCTTGGCTGAAAGTTCCTCTCTTTCAGGGCTTTAAATATTGGAGTCCACTCTCTTCTAGCTTGTAGAGTTTCTGCTGAGAAATCTGATGATAATCTAATAGGCCTTCCTTTATATGTTGTACTCTTCTTTTCCCTGGCTGCCTTGAGAATTTTTTCTTTGTCATTGGTTTGTGTCATCTTTATTATGATGTGCCTTGGAGTGGGTTTGTTGGGGTTAAGAAAACTCGGTGTTCTGTTTGCTTCTTGAATTTGAGGCTTTAGTTCTTTCCACAGGCTTGGGAAGTTCTCGTCTATTATTTGTTTGAGTATATTCTCCATTTTATTTTCTTTCTCTTCTCCCTCTGATATACCTATTATTCTTATATTATTCTTTCTGATGGAGTCAGACAATTCCTGTAGGGCTTCCTCGTTTTTTATTATTTTTGAGTCTCTTTTTTCTTCTCTCTGTTGTGCCTCAAGTTGTTTGTCTTCTATTTCACTAATCCTATCTTCTATCTGGGCTGTTCTGTTAGCTAAGCTTGTTACCTCGTTTTTCAGCTCGTGAATTGAGTTTTTCATTTCTGTTTGATTTGTTTTTATAGTTTCAATTTCCTTGGTAATATATTCTTTGTGTTCATTGAGTTGTTTTCTGATCTCCCTAAATTGCCTTTCTGTGTTTTCTTGTATATCTCTGAGTATTTTTAAGATTTCTATTTTAAATTCTCTGTCATTTAGCTCCAAGGCTTCCAATATGTTAAGTCTTTTCTCCATAGATTTTTTCCACATCTATTTGTGTTACCTCTCTTTCTTTGTATCCATAATATTCGCTTTCCTCTTTCTTATTGGCATCTGAGGGTGGTCTTGTTGATAGCACACAGGCGCACTCCCTCCGCGGCTTGAATGAACGTCCCTGTGGTAGTTAGCTTCCTCCACACCCTCATCTCTCAGATTCAAGTGATAACAGTCCTTTCGCTTTCAGTTTGCGTGGAACTCCGGAATGCTCTGAGGATAAATTTTTCTGTTTCTAGTTGATAAATTTGTTGTGATTTTGGGGAGATCTGTCGGACGCGCTGCTCACGGCGCCTTTTCCGTGACGTCACTCCCAAAACATCACTTTAATCAAAATACTGATCAAATAAATTGATTATTTCTCCCCCAAGTTTATTTGTGTCCTTTATAGTGTTTCCAGTTTCTCTATTCTCTGGTAGTCACTGATCTGCTTTATAGATTTATTTGGATATTTTAGAATTTTATATAAAGGAAATCATATAATATATACCATTTTTGTCAAGTTTTTATCATAGAACATAAGTTTTTTTGTGTTTTTTTTTTTTTGGCTGAGTAGAATTCCATTGTATGGAAATAAGTGCAGTTGGTTTATCTGTTCACCTGTTGATGGACATTGTTATTACATTTTGAGGTTCTTGAAATAAAACCGTTCTAAACATTATTTACACTTCTTTGTATTCATATATGCTTTTGTGTGTGTGTGTGTGTGTGTAAACACATAGTAGTGAAATGGCTGAATCACATGGTAAGTTTTGAACTTTTTAAGAAACTGCCATTCTGTTTTCCAAAGTGGTTGTATCATTTTATATTTCTTTATTGTTTTTTCTTAAGTCAGAGGAGGGGAGATAGTGAGACAGATTCCCACATGCGCCCTGACCAGGATCACTATCTAGAGCTGATGTTCAATCAACTGAGCTATTTTTAGTGCCTGAGGCTGATGTTTGGACCAACCCAGCCATTGGTTGTGGGAGGAGAAGAAAAAAATAAGGGGGAGAGAAAAGGGGAGAGAAGCAGATGGTTGCTTTTCTTGTGTGCCCTGACTGGGAATCAAACCTGGGATGTCCATATACCAGACTGATGCTCTATCCACTTTAGCCAGTCAGCCTGGGCCTCATTTTATATTTCTATCAGCAGTGAAAAAGAATTTCAGTTCCTCAATATTCTTGCTAAGTCTTGGCATGATCAGTCTCTAATATCCTTGCATACCTAGTTCTTACTGGCTGAGGGGCTGGACAAGGTGCTTTACGTATAATCCTCACAATAACCATTCTCAGTAAGTGTTATTCCCTTTCTTTTTAAAATAAGGAACCTTAGACCCAGAATATTCAGGACAGTACAGAATGAGAAATCACAAGTTGGTCTGTTTGGCTTCAAAGATTTTTTTTTTACACTATATTATATTGCCTCTTGGGATACTAAAACACCCTTACTAGTTTTGAAGGATTTATTATAATGGACTTTGAACTATGTATAATTTTCTGAAATTTTAATTTTAATATACATGACAAATTTGAGTCTATGGGGAGAGAAAATTATAATTTATATACTTTTAGTAAAATTATTTTAAAGCCCTTGAATATGCTTAGGTAAAATAGTACATATTTTTTTGAAACAAGTATTGGCTAGGAATTGAATAAGAAGTTTAGGCCAACATGAAGCAGATATTTTATTCTTACAGAGAGAAGGAAATTACAGCATGTAGGACCAAGGTCTCTGGTATTATTGGAGTCCTGGGAGATAGCACCTTGTGCCTGAAAACATTGAAGTTAGATTTCTCTTATGCACTGGGCTGTATTTATATTAGGTTATGCGTGGCAGTTTGGCAGTTTATTTTACAGATGTTTGTAATGTACAGTCTTACATCTTATTTCTATTTCTGAAATGCTTTTAAGTATGACTCATGTGTTCCTGAGACCATACTAAAAATATAGCTAGTTTCAAGCATTAATGTAAAATACACCACAAATACCACATGGCAGTACATAGTGCTTTCTCTCGGTGGTTTAATGCAGTTTCCTGACAATTTTTTTTTTGGACAAAATACACTATAATAAAATATGAGTAAGTGAAAATGGGCTTTTTTTTTTTGGAGAAACAAGTCCTCTGATAACATAATGTAAACAATAGAATGAATTTTAATAAAAGGAGTTACATGATATTATTGGTATCACCAAAATCCAAGAAATGTTATTAATGGCCAGAAAAGCAAGTCACTAAATTTGTTGGAGCCTGATGAGATCCACACTTATAGGGAAAATCTTGGACCTGAAGGTAGAACCCGTTAAAAAGATTTTGGAAGGGCAGTAGGACATGTCGCTGGAATGAAAGCTTTGGACTCAAACAGTTTAGGTCTCAATCTTGGTTTATGCACTTATCACCTGTGGACAAAGGGTACTGAGTATTTAATAAATGCTTATATGGTACTTATAAATGCCTGTTTAATCCTTGTAACAACTTTATAACTTAAGTTCATTTATCATCTCCATTATATCTTTGGAGGAACTGAGCATAGAGTGTTTAAATAGCTAAGGTTACACAGCTAGTAAACAGCAGCAGAATTGGGATTTGAGCATTCAGCCCATTTCTGTATGCTTACACGTTTTAGTCTGCTATCTTCTAGGATTGTTGTGAGATCTAGATGAGATACTGTACGAAAAATCATTTGTATTTTTACCAGGCATGTGAGAGGAATGCAGTAAATTGTAACAGTTATCATTACTATTATTGACAGAGATAAAAGAAGGGAAAAGAAGAGGTCTTTGTATAGATGTAGCATATACCACAAGCCCAGTCACAGGATCACGGGATCAGAAGCTGCCTATACATATGAGAAAAATCATTTGGCATTGAAATGTAGTGGTGATAGGTGACTTAGATACCCCGACATTTAGAAGCCGAATCTAAAGATAGAATTTATTCACTGCTGACTTGCCTTCCTGCCAGTTTCATCTTTCAGAAGGTAGAGGAAACTGAGAAAAACTCTCTGGGCTTAACTATGATTTAGAAATAACTCTTCAGTGGTTTTCAAGCAACATAACCCTTGGGGAAAACAAACGTTGACGCAACCACAGTGTTTCTCAGCAGCTTGCCGTGGACATACCAGGCAGATGGGACTGTCTTGGACGTTGTATTTAGCATCCTTAAATGTCAGCAGTGTACTGAATTATCCCTATCCCCCAAAGCTTTGCAACAACTGAGAGTCCCCCCCACTCCGCCCTGATGTTTCCAAATGCCTTCTGCAGGTGTAGAGAGAGCAGTGGCCATATTGCCACTAGCGGAGAACAGTGTTGAATGGCAGGAATACAGGAAGGGATTGCTGAGAATTGTCAGATGTGCCTTAGGTCAGTGGCTCTCAACACATAGGAGGATCATGCTAAACTGAAGACGTTCCCATGAGCATACTCAGGATTACACGCGACTCCCAGGGTTCCAGCTTTAACTAACTGTGCCTTTCTCTCCTACTTAAGAAAGTATGTTGGTGTACAAACTGCTCTGTGATTCTTGGTATAACTCTGTTTCTTCTCCAGTTTGCTAAAAAAAAAATAAAGTTTTTCTTAACCTCAGCGCTTTACTAACACTGACAACATGTGAAGGGCAGAACTTGCATTTGATTAGGAACTGCAGCCTTCAACTTTAAAAAAAATCGTGAAAATGAATATAGTTCTCAAGGTGAAGGTATTATGAAGCGATATAGAACTAAATTGAGAACCTGTAATTATGAATAGTTACAAATAAATAATAAAAGGTGGGAGGACGCTGAGGAGACCAACTTGGCTTTACCTTCCAGAACCTTTGAAATTTCATATTTTAAATAGTCAAGTCCAAGTAATGGAAAGTCAGGCACATTGCCAAAGTTGAATGCAAAGGGGTAACATAAAGCTGTAATAATAGTGTAGGGGTGACCTGTGGCCAAAGAAAGCTGAGATTTGTGAAAATTTAAAGAAAAAAACCCCAAAATGATAGAGGTTTTTAAAAAAATTATTGGGTTTTTTTTAGGTGAGAGGAGGGGAGATAGTGAGGCAGACTCCCACATGCCCCTGACTGAGATCCACCTGCCAACCCCATCTAGGGCTGATGCTTTAGTATCGAGCTTTTTAGCACCTGAGGCTGATGATTTCGGACGAACAGAGCTATCCTCAGCACTAGGAGCCACAGTTGAACCAATTGAGCCACTGGCTGTGAGAGGGGAAGAGAGAGAAAAGGGAGGGAGGGGAAGAGAAGCAGATGGTTGCTTCTCACGTGTGCCCTGACTGGGAATCGAACTCAGGACATTCATATGCCAGGTCAACTATCCACTGATCCACCAGGGCCTAAGTTATTAATAATATATTTGGTATCAGAGTAAGAAGAGGTAGTATGCAGTATAGGGAACATTGTATCAATATAATTTTACTGATAGAGAAATTAGAACTTTTTTTTTGTATTTTTCTGAAGTGAAAAGTGGAGGAGAGGCAGACAGACAGACTCCCACATGCACCCGACTGGGATCCACCCGGCATGCCCACCAAGGGGTGATGCTCTGCCCACCTGGGGCATTGCTCCGTTGTGGCAGGAGCCATTCTAGCACCTCAGGTGGAGGCCATGGAGCCATTCTCAGCGCCTGGGCCAACTTTGCTCCAATAGAGCCCTGGCTGGTTGTGGGAGGGGAAGAGAGAGAGAGAGAGAGAGAGAGAGAGAGAGAGAAAGAAAGAGAGAAAGGTGAGAGGGAAGGGAGAAGCAGATGGACGCTTATCGTGTGCCCTGGCTGGGAATCAAACTTGGGACTTCCACACACTGGGCTGATGCTCTACCACTTAGCCACCCAGCCAGGTCCCAAAGTTAGAACTTTTTAACTCTTATTTTGCTTCATCCTTAAACAACAAGTGGACTTGCTCATTTGGAATAAGAAAGAGTCAGTTGTATATCACAAAGATGGATTTAAGCCTGAAGTAGAAAAGAAAATAGTTAAGTGAACATCTGGTAGTTATGAGATTGACTCTCCAGGCTCAAATGAATTGCATACTAGCATTATGAAACTCCCTCTCTCTCTTTTTTTTTTTTTTTTTACAAAACTCTTTGATAGTTTCTGAAAGGTATGGTTCTTGGAGCAATGTTTCTTAACCTATTTTTCATTATTGCTCTCCTAAGGACCATTTTCCTGCAACTCTTTTTCCCAACCCCATGAAACTTCAGTACCACAGATATATTGCATTATCTGTTTATGTACAATGGCCCTTTACATGGATGACAGACCATTATAATATCTAAGAACTTCTCTCCAGTCCCCCTCTAGGAACCAGTTCTTGCTCCCTTAGGGGTGATATTCCCCTAAGGTGACATGCATATCCAGAAGGTTCATAGGGGAAGGAAGTAGAGGAGCCAGGCTCCCACTGAGGCAATGGGGCTCCTGACTTGCAGCCATGGGGCACTGGTTTGGGGAATTAGAAGATGCCTTGGGTTGAGCCCAGTGCCCAGGTCACCAACCAGTCTGCCCAAAACTTTGTTCTTGGTCTTTCTAGCAGAAGAAAATCAGAACTTTGTCTTTACTTTTCCTAATGATTAGATGTTTGCTTTTTGAGGGATTGGGGGAACTATCCCAGCAGCATTGTGTTGTCAGAGGGGGAAAAAAGAACAACTTTAGTCCTAGGTAAGTGTTCTTAGTTTAATCTTTGAACTCTTTCATGGCCTCACTAGGTGGTTAAATAAAATTTTAAAAGTATGGAATGCTCCATACTTATAAATATATATGTGTGTGTTTATGTATAAAATTCAATACAATATTAAAACAAACACTGTAGCCCATACCCAATTTAAGAACTAGAATATTGCCAGTGTCATTGATACTGTTTATGAGATCTGATTCCATGCCCAGGTGTCCATTATCCTGAATTTATCATTCTCATGCTTTTGCTTTTTCAAGCACTGTTTTATCACATGTATATATTTCTGATGAATTCAATTTGCTGGTTTATTGACTTTTATCAAAGTAGTATCACATGTGATTTATTCTGAGACTTAATTTTTTTTCACTCAGTATTATACCTTTTAAACATATTGTTGGAAGTAGTGATCGTTCATTCTGGGTTTTTTTGTCGTTATGTAATATTTCATTGTGTGTGTTTTTCTGTCTCCTGTGCCAGTTTTATTTTGAACAACACGTGTAGCTGTGAGTATTTTGTATGTCTCCTGCTGTACAAGGGTGGGAGTTTTTCTTGTGTATCTAGGAGAGTACTTGATGGTTCACTGGGTCATTTACAGATGCACAAAACATTTATTAACTCTGACATTTTAGAAAATGCTTAAGTGGAAGATGAGCAGATTGATGGGTGATTTAATAGTAGACAGAAGGGCATTGTATGGAGTAATTATTATCAAAAGGGTTGTTGTAGAAAAACAGACAAATTCTAAAGAAAGCATTTAGTCTTTATCAAATTTTTTAATTGTGAGGTTTGAGATCTTAGAACCCATTGCCAACTTAAGTTATAATATAGTTTTTAAAAAATTTTAAAGACTACAATAATCATTAATTGTCTGGGATGATTTGATCATAACCCCTTTTAGAACAGAAGGTTTGGACTATAAGACTGTGATAAAATAATGATACTATTCCTCATACCACACTTGAAAATCACTTTCATTCCTTTAGTGACACTTATAGGTAATTGTTCAAATGTTCTTATAAGCTTTTAAGTGTTATGTGACTCTTTGTGATATCATAAACTTTGTCCAATTTGAGTATTGATAGCGATGGTTTTATTGTAAAATACTATGAAACTTCACCAGGTGTATTTATCAATGTATGTGTGTATACCTGTGTGTGTGTATTTTAATATAATATACAATTTTTATTGATTGCTTGGAGGTTTATATTATATGTAGTAGTCTGAATTGCATTTTATTTTATCTTTTTTTTTCCTTAAAGTTTCAGACTCTCTGGCTCAATCTGTAGTTCAGCATCTGAGATGGATAATGCAGAAGGATCTCCTGGGGCAGGATGTCTTTCTAATAGGACCTCCTGGGCCTCTTCGACGCTCTATTGCTATGCAGTACCTGGTGAGAAGCCAATTCTTGTGCATTCCTAAGGATCTTAACATTGATGTGATTTTGGAGAATAAATTAATAATTTATAAAAATATCAGGATTACTAATTACTTAAAAAATTGTTTATGTTGAAGGATGATTTGTTTATAAAGAGTTTGGAATAAGTTATTTGGGAAGCAAATGTATTGCTTTTTATAGCTTTAGCAAATTTTTGCTATAACTAGAAAGTCCCCCACTTCCAGTGGGAAGGTAATATAAATTCAGTCAACGAGTAGCAGGTAGAATCAGCAACTCTGAGATTATAAAACAAAACTTAGTTTTATACTACTTAGGGAACATTCTTGTATCTCAGATCCACATTTTTTTTTTTGACAGAGAGAGAGTCAGAGAGAGGGATAGACAGGGACAGACAGACAGGAATGGAGAGATGAGAAGCATCAATCATTAGTTTTTCGTTGTGCATTGCAACACCTTAATTGTTCATTGATTGCTTTCTCATATGTGCCTTGACCGGGGGCCTTCAGCAGACCAAGTAACCCCTTGCTTCAGCCAGCGACCTTGGGTCCAAGCTGGTGAGCTTTTGCTCAAACCAGATGAGCCCGCACACAAGCTGGCGACCTTGGGGTCTCGAACCTGGGTCTTCCGCATCCCAGTCCAATGCTTTACCCACTGCGCCACCGCCTCTCAGATCCACATTTTAAAGGCCAAATAATTCTCTTGACTTTTTTATATTAAATGGTCTTGAAAGGGAGCCCAAAGCTTGTAAAAAGTCTTTTATGTGTTACACGCTCTTTTATTTTCCTTGAAATAGATGAGAAAACAAGTTTATTAACTCACTGAAGCTTTGTTCAGCTAGGAAATGATGCAGCTAGACTTCAAATCTCGTATTGTTTCCTCTTTCTGGCATGTTAGCCTCTTAAATGTTTGCAGTTCTCTGAGAACATTGTGACCTGTGTTGAAATATTCAATTCTTAACCCAAAATAAAAAATTTAGAAGATTTTTTTCTACTTTGACATCATTAATAGGCATTGTGCTAATGATTTGAGGAAGAATGCTGTCAAATAAGTTGTTTTGTTCTGGAGATACTTTTTAGGATGAAGCGAAAAATCTTGCTTAAATCTTCCTTGTGTTCCTGATGTTAAAGAATTGATTTCTATGCTATTGTATATATTGAAATATACTTTGTGTACTCTTTAGTGTCACTGGTAAATTTATTTTGCTACTCACTGAATCATGTAGGGGAGGAATGATAACACGATGAACAAGTCAGAACCTAACTGCCTCTAGCCCATACATTTCATATCTTTTGTTCCTAGAACCAGTTTGTGGGATATAATGTGCTATTGTATGCATTGTGTCCTCGCTTTGTTAATATACAAGGCAAATATGTCTTGCTTAAGAATGCGGAGTTAGCTACTGAGACACCTAAATCCAGATGAAGTCATTAAAGGCAGAAATTTGGGGGCATACTTGCTGAATCAATCTGAAATTAAGTAGAAAAAAAAAATTGATAGTTGTTTATATTTAAGTTATATAAAAAGGGTTTTATAGGTAGTTAAAAAAAACAACTCAACAGCCCACTGCCACCTGCCCCCTCAGCAAATCTGGTGTTTGTGAGCTTGCTCGGAGAGCTCTGCGAAGTGGCCACCGAGGGCCTGCGTGCTTGGTTTGGCTGATGATGAGGATAACTCCCTCGGTGTGGTAAGTCAGGGTGTTGCAGTGGTACAGTTGAGGTGAGAGACGTGCATCACTGTGTTGGCCAGTGTCAATGACAGGGTTTCAGAAGCAAGAAGTGGGTATCTGCTCAAAAGAGAACTTGCTACTTTACTCCAATATTGTGCTCTCACAGGCAATTCATTCTTATTTTAAAAAAACATCACTACTATGATGTGTGTTTTCTCTATTAATGTTTTTTCTTCTTTCCATATATACTTAAACTTACAGGTGCATGGGACTAGCACATTTTAAGAAAACTAATTAGCAATAATGGTATATTTTTATGAACATCACACAGAGATAAGGTGGAGAAAACAATCCTTTTTCTTAAGTATAAAGTAAATTAATTTGTTTTCCTTGCTTAGTAAAAACATATTGTATGCCTTATTCAGTTTTAGAATGTCATTGTTTTTAATTCAACATTGTAAAATCAAGGTTAATGTTAACTTTTGTTCATAGATATTACATGTAGGGCAAAATGACTTAAGGGATAGATAAGTTAATCTGAAGGAAATGGATTCTAGAGGTTTCCTTTCAAATCATATGTGATTTTTTGAGAGTGAATTAATTGTTTTTTTCTCTCCTCCTCTTCACTCTCCCCCTCCTCCTTTTCCTTCTTCTTTTCTTTCCTGAATAGCTATATATGTGTCTCTCTCTTCTGTTGACCTGTTGGTATTTACCTTATGTTTATACTTGGTAAAATGCCCAATGTCTAGTATATAATTGATGAACATTGGCTAATCAAATTAATTAATCTCAATCACCTTAAAAAAAATTGAACATTACTAGCAGAAATGGCTATTAATGGGGAGAAAACCAAGTAGCCAAATCATTACTCATGATATTTGAAAAGAATTCTATAGGAAACATTAAGATAAGATCTAATTTTGATTATTATTGCTTAAATAGTAAATAATTGTTAGGTGGTAAATTGTAAGGTGCAGTAAAAGTAGAATTCTACCTGTTTTAATTAAAGCTCAATTTATTGCATTTTTCTCAAAGCTGAGACCCAACAAATTTTAATCCAGAATGATATTTAAATGCTCTTCTCTAGGGCACTGGCATTGTCAGCTCCAAAGTGTATGTTGGGGATTCATTTCTACTTTGGAACAGTTTCTCTCTCTGCTCTACAGGAGCTGACCAGACGGGAAGTTGAATACATTGCCTTGTCAAGGGACACAACAGAAACCGATCTCAAACAGCGCCGAGAGATCCGCGCAGGCACGGCCTTCTACATTGATCAGGCAAGTGCTTACCTCGCTTCAACACATGGCTGTTTACGCCAAGTCTATACAACATTGATTTTTAAAGAGGAAGGAGAGTAGCTCATGTCGAGTGAAAGATAGTTGTACTATATTCTCTCTAGACAGATTTGATTTAGGTTTTTTAGATATTTTGAGTTTTTGTTCTTGGAAATACCTTTTTGGTGTAATACTAAGAAACCACAGATGAAATTAATGATTCTAAATGTTGGCTAAAGATAATTATGCTGTTTTCTTAATTTTCAATTACTTTCTACTACTGGCCCATCACCCAAAGTCAAATCATTTTCTGTCACTGTATATTTGTCCCTCTTTACTCCCTTCCCCAATAACCACTTCACTTTTATCTATTAGCAATAATCGCGCCTCGGATAAACCTCATTGGCTATGATACTGCCACTGCGCAAAGCTGTCACTTTTATCTATGTCCATGAATCTTAGTTCTATATTCCACCTATGTGTGAAATCATATAGTTCTTAGCTTTTTCTGATTCATTTATTTAATTTAGTATAATATTCTCAAGGTCTATTCATGTTGTTGTAAATGGCAATATATCATCATTTTTTTGTGGCGGATTATATATATTCTATTGTATATATGTACTACATCTTCTTGATTAAAAAAAAGAATTAAGGAAATTTTAATATAGGAAATTACCAAATTTACTAAAGTATTTTTAATCTAAACGTAAAGTAGGTAAAGGTATATTAAACATAGTGAAATTAAATATATGCTTTGGAGCCTGACCCGTGGTAGTGCAGTGGATAAAGCATCCACCCATTATGCCGAGGTTGTCCATTCAAAACCCAAGGGCAGAGCCCAGGCTCATCAGCATGGGTTCACTGGCTTGAGTGGGAAATAGTCCTTACAATCCCAAAGCTCACCAGCTTGTGCCCAAAGGTCATTGGCATAAAAAGCCCAAGGTCCCTGGCTTGAGCAAGGACACACTGGCTCACCCTGGTCAAGGCATGTACAAGAAGCAATCAATGTACAACTAAAGTGAAAGCAACTACGAGTTGATGCTTCTTGCCCTCTCTCTTCCATCCTGTCTCTCTCTCTAGTTCTCTCTCTTAAAAAAAAAATTATTTATTTATTTATTTTCATTTTTCTGAAGCTGGAAACGGGGAGGCAGTCAGACAGACTCCCACATGCACCCGACCGGGATCCACCTGGCATGCCCACCAGGGGGCGATTCTCTGCCCCTCTGGGGCGTCGCTCTGTTGCATCCAGAGCCATTCTAGCGCCTGAGGCAGAGGCCACAGAGCCATCCTCAGCGCCCGGGCCAACTTTGCTACAGTGGAGCCTTGGCTGCGGGAGGGGAAGAGAGGGACAGAGAGGAAGGAGAGGAAGAGGGGTGGAGAAGCAGATGGGTGCTTCTCCTGTGTGCCCTGGCCGGGAATCGAACCCGGGACTCCTGCACACTAGGTGATGCTCTACCGCTGAGCCAACCAGCCAGGGCAAAAAAAAATTTTTTTTAAAAATATATATGCTTCCAGGAACTAAAGCTTTTTTTTGAAGTATAGGGAGTGGTTCTTAGGTACCGATTACCAACTAAAATAATATTTTATGAATATTATAATAAAGCTTACATATTTCTTCAAATTATTGTTTAAAATATTAAATATTGTTCTTTGTTAGGAATACCTAGAAAAAAAGAACAGAGACTTTAAAGGAGCAGTTCATAGAGAAAATATTTTAATTGTCCAATGCATTCATGACAAGATGCTTGACCATTTTGTTTACAAAAATAAAGATTAACATACTAATGAGTTGCTGTTTTTCTTTCACCTTTCAGGTTGGCAAATATTAAATAATTTTGCTAATATCTATTATTGATGAGGAAAAATGGATGAGGAAAGAGACTTGCTGTTGATGAGGGCATAAATTGATGCAATTTGAAAGAAAATTTGGCAATATCTCTAGAAAGAATATATTTTGACCCAGCAGTTCTATTTCTAGTAAATTTTCTTCCAAATGTTTTTCACACAAACATGCAAAGTTATATATACAAGAACAATTATTATAGTATTGTTTGATATTATATAAGTATAAATGAAAACTATAATGATGTACATTTAGGAGGTAAATAAAAAGTGGTAAGTAGAGATCTTTATAGCCTTTAAAAAAATGAGGTAAATCTATATGTAGTGATAGGAAAAAAACCCCAGGATATGAATGAAAAAAATTAATTTGCAAGACATTATATATAATATGATCCCATTTGTGATAAAAAAAAAAAAGAGGCCCTGGCTGGTGGCTTAGTGGATAGAGTGTCAGCCCAATGTATGGATGTCCCAATTCCATTGCCAGTCAGGGCACACAGGAGCAGTGACCATCTGCTTCTCCCCACTCTCTCCCTTCTCTTTCTCTTCCCCTCCCACAGCCAGTGGCTTAATTGGTTCAAGTACATCCCTGGGCACTGAGGATAGCTTGGTTGGTGTGAGTGCATCAGCCTCAGGTGCTAAAAATAGCTTGGTACTGAGCATCAGCCTAAGACAGGGTTGCTGGGTGGATCCCAATCAGGGTGCATACAGGAGTCTGTCTTATTATCTCCCCTCCTCTCACTTAAAAAAAAATGGGTTAAAGACCAGGAATATGAAAGTTTATGACTGATATTATGACATCCATGGAGAAATAAGGAGACTAAATAAGGTATTTTGTTATTACATTGATTTTCGTTTGCCCAGAAGATAAAGTAACCTGAAAAAAGCATAAATCATCAGTACAGTGTGTCTATACAGTATGTGAAGTCATGGTGCACTTTTGACCGGTCACAGGAAAGCAACAAAAGACGATAGAAATGTGAAATCTGCACCAAATAAAAGGAAAACCCTCCCAGTTCTGTAGGATGATGTGGCAGCGTGTGCGCATGCGCAGCTGATGATGTAACACTGTGTATACAGCGGAGCAGCCCACGGCCATGCCAGTCGAGATGTGGACGGTACAGAGGAAAGTTCAGTGTGTTCTCTGGCTCACTAAATTCGAATCCGTGACCAAAGTGCAATGTGAATATCGGAGCGTTTATAATGAAACGCCACCACATAGGAATAACATTATTCAATGGGATAAGCAGTTGAAGGAAACTAGCAGTTTGGTGGAGAAACCCCGTTCTGGTAGGCCATCAGTCAGTGACGAATCTGTAGAGGCTACACGAGATAGCTACCTAAGGAGCCCTAAAAAATCTGTGCGTGAGCCCACATTGAACTGCACTGAATAGGTATGAAACTAGGAGAGTTTTCTTTTATTTGGTGCAGATTTCACATATCTATCATCTTTTGTTGCTTTCCTGTGACCGGTCAAAAGTGCACCATGACTTTACGGACACACTGTATTTTAACCCTTTAAAAATCTATTACTGTCCTCATCTTTTTCTTACTTTATTTTTTGCCATTCTAATCATTAATTCTGTTTATTGCCATGTGACTCTAAAAAGAGGAGGACTTTAAACCAATATGCAATTGCTTAGATTACTCAAATGTAAACCAATACAAATTAGCTAAGCTACAAATAAATTATGTTTAGGTTTTTTTTTTTTGTATTTTTTTTCTGAAGCTGGAAACGGGGAGAGACAGTCAGACAGACTCCCGCATGTGCCTGACCGGGATCCACCCGGCACGCCCACCAGGGGCGATGCTCTGCCCACCAGGGGGCGATGCTCTGCCCCTCCAGGCGTCGGCGACCAGAACCACTCTAGCGCCTGGGGCAGAGGCCAAGGAGCCATCCCCAGCGCCCCGACCATCTTTGCTCCAATGGAGCCTTGGCTGCGGGAGGGGAAGAGAGAGACAGAGAGGAAGGAGGGCGGGGTGGAGAAGCAAATGGGCGCTTCTCCTGTGTGCCCTGGCCGGGAATTGAACCCGGGTCCCCCGCACGCCAGGCCAACGCTCTACTGCTGAGCCAACCGGCCAGGGCCATGTTTAGGTTTTATGTCTGACTGAGAGGAGACATTTTTTATCTTCAAGTTAATTTCAGGAGTAGAAAGCCAGGATGGGGAAGTTCAAATAATTTAAAAAAATTTTTTTTCCATTGATTTGAGAGAAGGGCTGGGAAAGGGGGGGGGAGAGAGAGAGACAGAGAGAGAAAGAAAGCATGAACTCATTGTTTCACTTAGTTGTTCTATATAGTTGTGCACTCACTGGTTGCTTTTCATATGTGCCCTGACCAGGGATCCAACCTGTGACCTTAGCATGTTGTGATGGCTCTCTATCTACTGAGCAATCTGGCCAGGGCCTCAAGTAATTTTTTTAACTTTTTTTTTATACAGAAATTCTTTTCACATTTGCATCTCATTAACTTATTTGATACTGTGAAGTTCTATGATGTACAATGTACATATTAAATATTATAAATCTTTTGCCTTTTACAATGTACATATTAAATATTAAGTATAAAAATTTAAACAATTATTCGATATTATAATGTATTATTTTTTATTATTCTTGATTCTCTCTTACTAATAGAAAAAATAAAGCTTAAGTTTTTTAATGTACTGCTTAAATATTACAGATCATCAAGAACAATTCTTAATAAATTGAATAATATAGTGCTATTAATTAGAAAAGATTTTTATCTTGTCTAAATTCCTTTTACTTACCGTATTTTAACAAATGGGGAAAAACATTTACTTGTAAACTGTATCTCATTTATGGATGCTGAAGCCACTTTCCACATGTAAGCACTGTGAAAATCACAGTCTTTCAGTTGTTCATGCATAAATAAGTACAGAAATTTGGAAAGCATCTCCTATAGAAACAATGCTATTGAGAGCGGCTGAATTCTGGTACTTGCACCAGACCCTTGGCAGCCACATTGTTGTACTATGTTCTGATTGTCACTTGGAGGGTTGGAGAAAGTGTCTGTGTTTACTCTGGCCTCTGTGTTAGTCACAACTGAGGCCTTTGCTCCTGACCGTGCCACCATCTTGCCCAGGCCACCTCTTCTCCACTCCTGTGATGATAACTGTTTGACAGGTTTGCAAAGTTAATTAGAAAATCAAGGAAGATAAAAATAACTTTCATTAAGGAGACATATGTTGTGCTAGGTGCATTTAATTCTCAAAATATCCTTAGGAAGAAGATAACTTTCTCAATTTCTAGGTGAAACAGCTGAGCCATAGTGGGCCATGGCCGTACAGCCGATAGATAGCAGAGGTGGAATTTGAACCAGGTTCTAATTTCAGAGTTTAGTTTTTTTCCTACCATATTATGCTGTGTCCCTGAAAAAGTAACGGTGATGATAATGATGACCATGATGACAGTGACTACAAGGATGATTGTATTCATAATAATAACAGCCAGTCCTTTTGTACAGGCTTACTGTGTGCTACAGGTTATCTTATTTAATCTTCATCATACTCAGTGAGGCATGTACCATAATTAGTGTGGTTTGAGAGAGAAATGGAGGCTCAGAGAGGTAGAGTGACTAACTTAAGTTACCAATAGCAGGCAAGTGCTAGAGCAACCAAAAATTAATCCTATCGTATTCTGATATTTTAGAATAAAGAACTTGAAATGTAGTTTTTTTTTTACTTTTCTTTGCCTTCCTAAGTGCTATTACACTGTAGCCATTTTGAGTAATTTGGACCTCTTCTGAATCTACTTGCATTAAATTGTGGCTATATTAATGACAGTTTACGTTTTAAGAGGTTTTGATAGCTTACAAGGTTTCACTACTGCTGTGAGTCATACATAGTGGTAGTCTACAGAACCCATTGAGGGTATTTTAATTTGGGAAACGAGGACACAGATGTCCAGATTGTTTGCCTAAGGTCTTTTATCAAATCAAAGTAGATCTAGAGCAGGGACTTAGACAGTTTTTCATTCTAGGTCATACAGCTGCTTTTATTTTAAAATCCTCTGTGCCCACGTGTTGGGTTATTAAACCTGTTATATGAGATGGTTTGTTCAGAAGGATCCTACTTTTTCCTTCCTTCCTGGTTTCTATTTGAGAAAATTAGGTCTCGGAAGTTCTGTAGCTTGAAGGGCAGGAAAGGATCCTTATGGTTGAACTAATTTCTACTTTGAGAAACAATCACAAGTATTCTTTCCACACTAGAAAAGTTTGATAAGTTTGTAATGTTGGCCCCACTGAACATTAGAATAACCCTGAACTCATTTTCCTGGTGAGCTGTGTTTACAGTCTTACAGTGGCCATGTGTTCTTACCTAGCTTATTTAGGTTCCTCTCAAGAAGCTTGAGAGATAGGACAGATCGTGTCTTCATATCTCTACTCTAGTTGAGGACTCTGTTTTCTTGTTTAATTATGTTACTGAATCAAAGATAGCTCTCAGTTTTCTATTTCACTGGGTGTTATTTGAAATGTTACAGCTGAAAGGAACATTAGGGATCATTTCTTCCAATCTCTTCATTTTACTAATGTGAGAAACAGACCTAAAGAGGGACAAAAATCACTTGCCTAAGATCATATAGCAGATAAAGCAAAATCAAAGTCTGGAAGCCAGCTAGCCTGATTTCCAGTCTCTAGAATAAGAACCATGGCCCTGGCCGGTTGGCTCAGCGGTAGAGCGTCGGCCTGACGTGCGGGGGACCCGGGTTCGATTCCCGGCCAGGGCACATAGGAGAAGCGCCCATTTGCTTCTTCACCCCCCCCCTCCTTCCTCTCTGTCTCTCTCTTCCCCTCCCGCAGCCAAGGCTCCATTGGAGCAAAGATGGCACGGGTGCTAAGGATGGCTCCTTGGCCTCTGCCCCAGGCGCTAGAGTGGCTCTGGTCGCGGCACAGCAACGCCCCAGAGGGGTATCACCCCCTGGTGGGCAGAGCGTTGCCCCTGGTGGGCGTGCCGGGTGGATCCCGGTCGGGCGCATGCGGGAGTCTGTCTGACTGTCTCTCCCCGTTTCCAGCTTCAGAAAAATACAAAAAAATAAAAATAAATAAATAAAAGAACCATGAGTATAATTTGCAGTATAAGTAATATTAGGCCATCCTTTGCTATCTTCTGTATTCTCATATTGCTTTTATTTCTTGGAAACAGTGTGCAGTTCGTGCAGCCACAGAAGGCAGAACTCTCGTTTTGGAAGGCTTGGAGAAGGCGGAGAGGAACGTTTTGCCTGTTTTGAACAACTTGCTGGAAAATAGGGAGATGCAGCTCGACGACGGACGCTTCCTAATGTCTGCAGAGCGTTACGACAAGCTCCTCCAAGTAAGGAAAGGAAAGCTCGGCTGCTTTGTCTGGCTGCTGGGCGGTGGGAAGTGCTGTTTGGTGTAGAAGACATGGTTGTGTCTGCGTGAGGACTGACAGCTAGGTGCCCACGCCTATGGGAAATCGCTAAAGTCAAGTCAGGAGTTTGCAAGTTTACAGGGTTCTTCCAATATTTGCAACTAATAGAAAACTGCCAAGATTTTTACTTTTTCTTGCCAATCTAATAACTTTCTTTTTCTGCTCTATTCTTTTTTTCCTTTTCCTTTTTTCCCCCTCTTTCTCTCTTTTTTCCCCCCTTTTAATTCTTCTTTCCTTTCTTTCTCCATTTTTGTCTTCCCTTTTCTATCTCTCAGCAACTATTTACAAAAAGCCTAATGGCTTCTAGGCCGTAGTGAGAATACAAAGCCGAAAAAAGTTCAGTTTTTGGCCCCAGGAAGCAAATTCCAGCAGTTATTGAGAGAAATGAGTAAAATATTGAAAAGATACCCTGATAGTTCAAGCCACCAGCATCTGATGCCTGAGCTATTCTAAGAGCCCCTGACTGGACCCTTCCTTTCATCCTTCCTGCCCCACAGGACTCAGTGCCTGCTTTAAAGTATGCAGTAGGTTAGGTCATGCCCCTGTTCTGACCCTTTAACTACTTCCAAAATACTGTTTCTCAGAATAAATCCAAAGTCCTGATAGTGGAATACAGGTTCCTGTGCTCCACTGCTGCCCCTTGGGCCTTATTCCTTCTAGCCCTCTCCTTTATTACTCCTCTCTCGCCCCAGATTTCCCTGTCCTATACCTTAGGCATGCCGGCTAGGCAGTCCCCTACCTTGTAGGGAGGAGGCTTTAGAGCAACGCCTGGCACTTCGGAGGTGCTCTGTGTTTGTTGGATGAGTGAGTAAGTGCCATAACACTTTAAGTGCTGTGATACAAGAGTGTATAAAGAGGGCAACAGCAAGGGGATGCGGGCTCTTCAGAGGCTTTGGATAAGGGGTTCCTGTCATGTCACAGAAGGACAAGAAGACAGCCCTGTCCATTCAGCTCTGGCTGTACCACGCTGGAGTTTTCTGACTAAGTCTCCAGGGGCTGATGGCTCTGCCTCTGCATGAGGATTCAGAGTCTCTCTCCACCTGCTCTGTAGAGACACACATGTGCCAATCTTACTACCCAGATGGTAACGAATTGCTGCCAGGGAGCTCATACAAGCCTAGAACACCGAGGCACTAAGTAGTGGATGTTGACAGCAGAGGGTCTGATTGAGCTGACTCTCCGTGACTGGCAGACAGGAGTATCTCTTTGTGACTCCCGCTGTGTGTCTGTTTTCTCGGGAACCTGTCTGGCAATCCTTTCAGTACTGTTTCTTCACTGTTATTGGATTTCCTAGCTGGTGCTTTCACTGTGCAGTGTCCTTGTTTTCTTTCGGATCTGTCTAAGGATGGCCTTGTGCTAATATAATAACAAGAGGATACTTGAGGATTTAATCAGTAAGAAAAGTTAAAGTTATTTGCTCATATTATTATAGTTGATTTATTGAAATGGAAGCCATTTTATTTATTTTTAAAACTATTCAAGTTTTATTAATTTGTATTTTATAAATAATATAAATAAATATAAATAGAAGAATAACAGCTTGTATATTTTTAAAGTAGATAGATGTGATACAGAACATTTTCTTTTTAGATACTTTCTAAGTACAAAATAACTATCACTTGCCTCTGTATAGCTATTTGTCCCTTTTAGTAAATGATTTGGAAAATAATACTTAGATTATGGAATCATTTTTTTCCCATTAATTTTACTAGGGTGACATCAATAAATCAGGGTACATATGTTCAAAGAAAACATGTCCAGGTTATCTTGTCAATCAATTATGTTGCATACCCATCACCCAAAGTCAAATTGTCCTCCATCACCTTCTATCTAGTTTTCTTTGTGCCCCCCTCCCCCTTTTCCTCTCCCTGGAATCATTTTTTTTAAGTATGCAAGTTACTTCATAACAAGAACTTTGATATATTCTTTATTCGTCTTTGAGCTCATATCCCAAATCTGTATCCAAAGTCATGTATTTAATAATGGCACAGAATTCTACTAACCAAATAAAAAATATATAGAAATTCCTGTTATGAAGTAACTTGCATACTTAAAAAAAAAATTCCATAATCTAAGTATTCTTTTCCAAATCATTTACTAATAATTCCACTTCTGGAAATATGTCCTAAAAAAACTTGAAACACTAATTAGAAAAAATACATGCACCCCTATTTCACTGTAGCATTATTTACAGTAGCCAAGATTTGGAAGCAGCCCAAGTGCCCATCAATAGACGAGTGGATAAAAAAGTTGTGATATATTCAAAGATCTAAACATAAGACCTGAAACAATAAAGTACATAGAAGAAGACATAGGTACGAAACTCATGAACCTGGGCTTTAAAGAGCATTTTATGAATTTGACACCACAGGCAAGAGAAGTGAAACAAAAATTAATGAATGGGACTACATCAGATTAAGAAGTTTTTGTTCAGCAAGAGAAATTGATAACAAGATAAACAGACAGCCAACTAATTGGGAAATGATATTTTTAAACACCTGCTCAGATAAGGGCCTAATATCCAAAATATACAAAGAACTCATAAAACTCAACGACAAACAAACAAACAATCCAATAAAAAAATGGGAAGAGGATATGAACAGACACTTCTCCCAGGAAGAGATACAAATGGCCAACAGATATATGAAAAGATGCTCATCTTCTTTAGTTATTAGAGAAATGCAAATCAAAACTGCAATGAGATATCACCTCACACCTGTTAGACTAGCTATTATTAACAAGACAGGTAATAGCAAATGTTGGAGAGGTTGTGGAGAAAAAGGAACCCTCATCCACTGTTGGTGGGAATGTAAAGTAGTACAACCATTATGGAAGAAAGTATGGTGGTTCCTCAAAAAACTGAAAATAGAACTACCTTATGACCCAGCAATCCCTCTACTGGGTATATACCCCAAAACCTCAGAAACATTGACTTGTAAAGACACATGCAGCCCCATGTTCATTGCAGCATTGTTCACAGTGGCCAGAACATGGAAACAACCAAAAAGCCCATCAATAGATGACTGGATAAAGAAGATGTGGCACATATACACTATGGAATACTACTCAGCCATAAGAAATGATGACATCGGATCATTTATAGCAAAATGGTGGGATCTTGACAACATTATACGGAGTGAAATAAGTAAATCAGAAAAAACCAGGAACTGCATTTTTCCATACGTAGATGGGACATAAAACTGAGACCAAGAGACATTGACAAGAGCGTGGTGGTTACGGGGGGAGGGGGGAGAGGGAGAGGGAAGGGGGAGGGGGAGGGGCACAAAGAGAACTAGATAGAGGGTGACAGGACAATCTGACTTTGGGTGATGGGTATGCAACATAATTGAACTTTAAGATAACCTGGACATATTACCTTTGAATATATGTATCTTGATTTACTGATGTCACCCCATTAAAAATAAATTTAAAAATAAATAAATAAATAAATAAATAAAAATAAAAAAAAAGTTGTGATATATTACACAATGAAATAGTACTCAGCCATAATAAAGGAACTCTTATCTTTTGTGACAGCATGGATGAACCTGGAGAGTATCACGCTAAATGAAATGAGCCAGTCAGAGAAAGACAAACACCATAGGATTTCACTCATGCATGGAACCTAATGAAAAAATAACCTAACAAACAAAATAGAAGCAGATTTATAGATAGAACAGACTGACAGCTGTCAGAGGGGATGGGTGGAAAAGGTGAAGGGATTAAGCAAAGGAAAAGAAAGCTCATAGACTTAGACAACAGTGTGGTGATTTTGGGAGGGAAAGGAGGTGGGGAGGTAGGAGAAGGTAAAGGGGATGAACAGTGACGGAGGAGACTGGACTTGGGGTGGCGAACACGCAGTGCAGTGTTCAGATGGTGTGTTCAGGAGTGGTACACCTGAGACCTGTGTAATTTATTAACCAGTGTCACCCCAATAAACTCAATATAAAAAATGGTTTTAGCCTGGCCTGTGGTGGCGCAGTGGGATAAAGCGTTGATCTGGAAAACTGAGGTCGCTGGTTTGAAACCCTGGGCTTGCCTGGTCAAGGCACATATGGGAGTTGATGCTTCCTGCTCCTCCCCTCCTCTTTCTCTCTCCCTCTTTCCCCCTCTCTCACTTTCTCTCTCCTCTCTGAAAATTGAATAAAGTCTTAAAAAAAACAAAACAAAACAAAGAAAATGGTTTTAGTATACAAGGATATGAAAAGCATGTACTGTATTTTCCCAATGTAAATATCAGTATAAATATATAATTTATATTAGTAAATGTCATTTCTGTATTTATCAAATCTATATCATGAGAACCTTACAGAATATAGGCAAGATCCCATTATAAAACATCATAACTTTAAGACAATTTCTATGATAAAAGGATTTCAACACCATAAATGAAGTTCTACTTATTTCTAGCTAGATTCAACATGCTAAATTTGAATGTCTCAAAATGTTGATGGTTTCATAGAGGGGGTTATAGTAGAATGTTATTATGGAAACACATAGAGTTGGTTTATATCAATTTAATTTATATTTTGATTATAATTTTCACATAAGTAGAAAATAAAAATATTCAGCCCTCTGAAAATTATACTCTTGGTTTCTCAGACAAAGTTATATCCAGATTCTTGTTTTGTAGTATATATAACATAGTGTCAGTGTTAGTCCTATTAATTAAATGTAGGTTCATGATTTTGGTAATGCTAGAAATAATTGTTCATTATGTTTTAAAATTATTTCATACACTCAGTCAACAGACATTTGTCCTGTTATGGGCTAAAGGTAATAAGTGCTTTCAGGATCTGGGCTCCAGCAAGGCAGCCATGTACAGAGGTCAGTGTACAAGTGTGTGATGATGACACCTGTATAGGACAGAGTGGAGGGGCACAAAAGTGGTTCTAATGGAGGGAGAAGACTAGAAAGAGTCCCGTTTTAAAGGCGATATGTTTGGGCTGCGCTTTGGATGATACTTGTGTTAAGGCTGTGCAAGGTGGGAAGGGTATTCCAGCAAGTGGAGCAGTGTTGGTGAAGCAGCATGATGTGTCTGTAGAGCCTCAGTTGTGAGATGGGCAGGAGCACAGGGCCAGGGAGGGCGGGTTAGGGGCTGGTGTGAAGAGGTTGCCGAGACTGGGAGGATCAGACACGAATCTGGCCGGGAAACGCCTTGAGTACCATGTAAAGAATTTCTGTCCTGCCATATGGGCCCCGTTCTCTAAAGAGCTGCTGAAAGCCGAGGGCCTGTCTCTCTGATGTGCACATGCTTCATGAGCTGCATCAGTTCTGAGGACAGTGAAGAGCCATTGAGAAGGTCAAGCAAGAGATGCAGGGAATGGTGTTCAGTAGGTGCCTGCTGTGGACATTTCACATTCATAATCACATTTAATTTTCATAACAGCCATAATAATGTTGGTGATATTATTTCTACTTGATAGGTGAGAATGCTGAGGCTCAGCAGGTATAATTGCATACCCTGGTCACTAGCTGGAGTTTGCACAGAGCCAGGATTTATAACTCCAAAACTCTACTGTTTCCAGTCTCTCATCCCCACCATATATATACTGGTTGCAGGACCATGGGCAAGTTATGTAACTTGTCTGAATGTCAGTTCATTCATTCATTCATAAAAAGGAATTAAATATCTATTTAGATTCTGGTGAGAGTTAAATGAGAAAAATTCATAGAAAGTGCTTACTATGTTGTAAGTTTTCAATACATATTATTACTATTAGTATACGTTGGTAGAAATACACCCACAGACATAGTTGCCTACTTAAGGTTCGTGGGCAGGCCCTGCTCTGCCAGTGGTCTGCCCTCTGGGACTACCTTTTCACATCCTCTGATCTGAACCAGCATATTTTCCTTACCCTGCTGCCTCTGCTCCTCTGTGCCGCTGAGCAGGACTTGGAGATCTCACCCACATCTGCTTTGTTCCTTGATGCGCTCATTGCTTCTCCTTCTCCCATCAGTCTCCGTGCTGTGAACCTTCCCTGGCATCCTGATCCTTAGTTCACTTTGCTCCCTTCCTTGACAGTTCGGCTTGGAGAGTGTTCTCAAATAGTTTACTCAGTAGTCAGGGCTTGAATTTCTTAGTCTGGAAGCTCTTGCAGTTGTAATAATCTATATTATTTCTGTTGTAATTTTTGATCTCATACTCTTTAAGGACCATACCAAAGCCGAGCTGGATGCTTGGAAGATTGTCCGAGTGAGTGAAAATTTCCGGGTGATCGCCTTGGGCTTGCCAGTGCCGAGGTACTCCGGGAACCCTTTGGACCCCCCTCTCCGCTCTCGGTTTCAGGCCAGAGATATTTATTATCTACCCTTCAAGGTAAATATGGACAAGGATGATTTATTTTTTAAACAGTTTTTCTACTCACGATAAATTCAATTACTATAAAAATGTTACTATGTAGATGTCTTCCTCAGTAGTTAATGGTAAGAAAAAAGGATATAGGGTAAAGAAAATTTGTGGAAATGAAGACAAAAAAGTTATTCTGGTATTATTTTTCTAACAGATTAGGAAAAGGATACCTTTTTTTAAAGAAAGTGACATTTATCAATAAATTATTTTTTGCTATTACTTAGTGTCTGCTTAATTTAAAAGATTAGATTATAAAGCGTTTGCATTTAATTTATTATTTTCTTATTGTTTTGATGGTTCTGTTATTTTAGGACCAACTTAAACTATTATATTCTATTGGAGCCAATGTTTCTGCTGAAAAGTAAGTCAGCTATACATTTGTACACTTTTATATAAATATCTGGACACTTAACATTAAATTTGTGTTGCCCGTTCATTGATTGATTGGTTCAACCACTATTCTTTGAAGAATTTTTAGTGTAAGTGCTGATAATAATAATGTTAAAGAGGATGCTAAAGAGAAAAATCATGGTAAAGACATGATTTTTCCTCAAGATCTAGTAGAGTTTAAAGTTATTTGAATACTATATCATAATGTAGTAAGGTAATATATTCAAAGTATTGGGGTCTGTTGTGGTTGAGAGTCTATAAGGGCTTCATAAAGGCAGTGGCATTTGAGATGGGTCCTGAAGAATGAGTAAGTTTCTTCCAGATAGAGAATGGAATTAAGGAATTCTAAGAATTTCTTTTTTAAGAGCATGGGATATAAGATTGTATGTCTCATTCCTAAGGCTATGAAATGCTGCCAGTGGCTAGAGATTAGGTTTAGACTAAGAAAGGTGGGAAGTGAGACTGCCAGGCTGTGAAAAACTTTGCACATTATGATGGATTTCAGAAGTATATCTGTGATCTTATCAGCATCTGAGTTTTAAACGGAATATTTTAATGTGGATTTGTTGTTCCCTAAAAATTTAATAGTAGATGTTATCTTTTTAGAGTAAACAGATTTGTACATTTTATATATTAAAACTACTAAAATAAGACTTAATATCACTTATGGTACCTTTTCCCCCTAGAGTTTCTCAGCTTCTGTCCTTTGCCACCACTCTCTGTTCCCAAGAATCTTCCACTCTCGGACTCCCAGAGTTTCCTTTAGATAGTTTACCAGCTGCAGTTCAGATCCTGGTATGTATAAAATAAATTAATGACTGGTATACCCAAATGCGGCAAAGAGAATTTAAAAGTTCATCTTTGGTTATTAGTCACTTTCGTTTGCCTTGTCATAATCTTTTACAAATATTACAAGAACTGAGGTTAATTCGTTGTGTACTGCGGCAAACTACGCAGAGGCTAGGAGTGTGTTCTGAGCCCTTAAAGAGCTTACAGTCTCAGAGGGGAGGGGAGGTATGCAACTCAGGTAGAAGCTCCTCGGAGGGAAAGACCTCAGCCTGCTGGTGCAGAGGTGTGCTGCACTGTGAGCTGTGCCCCAGACCTGCCCCAGCCTGATGCGGGCAGCGGGGGTGGGGGGCGTGGGGGGAATGAGGGGTGGGGGAGAGGGGGCAGCTGGGCTTGGCACTCCAGTGCAGTCAGTCGTTGGTTAATGGTCGCCCCAGCGTACAGATTCCTGGGCACTGGCTCTTTACTCAGCCTGTGAGCAAAGCTGGCTCCCAGAGCGCATGGGCAATCTTTCCAAAGACCAAGGAAGACCTGCGGCAGCTAGCTGGTGGAGGGATGCTGGGAAGCACAGAGCAGATGAGAGCAGATCAGAGGGGGTTAGGGGAGCGCTGGCATTGTCCACTTCAGTATCATAATGGTCACGACAGTGGTGTCTGCAGTGGTGGGGAGGCCCTCCTGGCAGCAGGAGGGCGTGGAATCACAAAAGGACCAGGGATGAGTGGAGAACAAATTGTATCACTTGAACCAGACTGTTTGGTGAAGAGAGAGGTTAGGGTTCTAGTGTGAAGTGTTTTATATGATGAGTGAAGTTGTCTCGGTTTTATAATGTGGAAAAAGTGACCATTAGGTAGGTCAGCTGTGCAGCAATTGGATGTATGCTAGAGGAAGACACCTCTGTGGGCAGGCGGGCTGGCGAGAGCCTGGAAGCACAGGGGGCATGAGGAAGGAGGCTGTTAAAATGGTCAGTGAGAGTCTGCTAAGGAGCATGCAACTGGATGTAGTGAGAGCACTGCCTACATGAGACATTTTTAAACTTTCATTGCTATTTATTTTATATTTCCTATGAGTCAGTGAGTTAGGTTTCCCAGGAATTGCTTATACTGTTCTGTACATCTCAACAGTTTTTCTCTGTTTATTGTATCTTTTACTTTTCGTTCTATTTGTTTTTGCTCAGAAGTTTTTACTTGAAAAAATCTAAATTTAAAGAAGGTTCAAAAATAGTAAAATCGACATCTCTAATTCCTTCAAATAGAATCACCAATTGTTAATATGTTAATCACCATATTGCCACATTTGCTTGCTCTCTCATTTTTTTTTCTGAACCATTTGAAAGTACAATACATGGCAATTAACATTCTTAAATACTTCAGTGTGCAACTTCTCAGAATTAAGACATTCTTTTACATAACTGAACACTGTTATCACACCCCTCAGCTGTTAACAGTAATTTTGTATCATCTAATAGACGGTCCATATTGAAATATCCCTAAATGTCCCTGTTAATAGACTTTTTATTATTTATTTTTTTATTTTTATTTTTCTGAAGCTGGAAACGGGGAGAGACAGTCAGACAGACTCCCGCATGCGCCCGACCGGGATCCACCCGGCACGCCCACCAGGGGCGATGCTCTGCCCATCAGGGGGTGATGCTCTGCCCCTCCGGGACGTCACTCTGCCGAGACCAGAGCCACTCTAGCGCCTGGGGCAGAGGCCAAGGAGCCATCCCCAGCGCCCAGGCCATCCTTGCTCCAATGGAGCCTTGGCTGCGGGAGGGGAAGAGAGAGACAGAGAGGAAGGAGGTGGGGGTGGAGAAGCAAATGGGCGCTTCTCCTATGTGCCCTGGCCGGGAATCGAACCCGGGTCCCCCTCACGCCAGGCCGATGCTCTACCGCTGAGCCAACCGGCCAGGGCCCCTGTTAATAGACTTTTAAAAGTAAGGTGAACTCAATTTGGAAAGCAATTTGAATTATGGAGAAGGATTTCAGGATAATGAACACTTTATATAATTTTGTGGTTATAACTTTGAAAGTAGGTGAATATGGATGAGATGAAC
This sequence comes from Saccopteryx bilineata, assembly GCF_036850765.1. Taxonomy (NCBI): domain Eukaryota; kingdom Metazoa; phylum Chordata; class Mammalia; order Chiroptera; family Emballonuridae; genus Saccopteryx; species Saccopteryx bilineata. The sequence continues at coordinate 100,971,302 of NC_089495.1, read as the reverse complement.
TCAGGTTAGGAATAAAGATGAATGAGAAGGTAGTGTGGGATAATTCGGGTATAGAGATGTGTTCAGACATGTAGCTTCAGACATGCTGAATGGGGTCAGTGGGATAGTTATATAGTCAAGTCTAATGTGTAATTGAGAGTTCAAGTCTAGAGCTCAAGAAAGAGGTCAGGACTAGAGATGTAAACTTGGAAGCCATCAACACACAGATGGCAGCTAAAAGAGGGAAGTGGGATAGCTTACCAAGGGAAAAGGTGTGCAACAGGAAGAGAAGAAATAATGAATGTTAGCTTATGTAGACTTCTGGGAAATATGAGGAACCCATTGGTTATTGTTTATAAGGCAATTTTAATAATGTCATGTACATCGCAGATAACTTTTCAGATTTGTTCTAGATGTTCCTCATTCACATGTTTTTGCTTCTAAATAGGATTCCTTTCCTATGATGTCAATCAAACATGCAATCCACTGGCTTTACCCCTACACTGTTTTACTAGGACCTGAAGGGAAGATGGCTGTGGAAGATGTTTTAAAAGTAAGTCTCTCCCTCCTTTCCTACTTTTCTCTCTCTGTCTTCCTTCCTTTCCCTTGCTTCTTCTCTTTTGCAAGCATGAAGGCATTGGCATGCCAGTGATTGGGAAGTCATTGCTGAGGTGGCTTGTGTGGTGGGGCGATTGGTTACATTGAGTAAATAAGTAAATCAATTGAGCAAGTGAGAGCATATGTTGAAGAGAATAAGAGCTGCATTTTTCACTGTTGGGGAAGGAATTTATAAATGTAGAAAGGGAGGACTAAAGAAAGAACCCTCAGGTATTAGATTGGAATTGGAGAAATTAATATGAACTCATTTTTTTTCAATATATAGAAACAGAGATATAGTAATAGATACGAATAGTGTTGATAAATATATATGCATATTTTCCAGCTCCATCCCTGAAGAGGGCCTAAAAGCTATGACACTCCAATGGCAATGACCATACCAGGTGCTGAGACATTGGTTTCTAAGTATCACACTTCCCTCAAAGTACTTCTTGAAAGTAAGGCTGGTTCAAGGCTTGGGATAGGGAATGTGCACAATGAACCTGGACCTTCTTATTGTGCTAAAAAGTAAGGAAGTGTTCAACATGTGATGTTGATATTGTTAAAGTGACAGAAAAGCTGGCTTGGAGTGGCTCCCATTGGCCAAAATCTGGGACAATTTTAGCATCAAAATCATGGTAGTAATCAATGGTAACCATTGAATGAAATTGGAAGCCATGAGTTCATACTAATAAAAAGAATACAGAAATACATGTGGGAGGAAGGAAAGCTTTTCCTTAGTAGAATACCTATTAATAAAAGCAGAAGGAATTACAGTGTATTATAAATAGAAAAATCAGCATTTGGCAACCATCAGAGTGGTGGTTGATTTAGGCAGGAATTATCAAAAGATGTCAAAGCTGGTGAAGGTTCTATGAGCAACAGGATCCTGGAAAAATGTAAGCTGTCCTCCCACACCCCAATACTAACTACAAAACAAAATTTTATTTTTATAATAAATACCAACTTGACCAAGTAGGACACTATCAGTATCATGCATCTTCTGATACTTACGCTTAGAAGGCTCAGCATCATTTCTTAGGTATTCTGGCTAAGAATTCATGGCACGAATTTGGGCATGATGAAATATTATATAGACCTAAGTTGAGGGCCATATTACAGAATGAGAGGCCTATATTCTTTGTCCAGGCCACAAAAAACAGAACAACTGCGGAACTGTTTCAGATTGAAAGAGACTCGAGAGATATGACAGCTAAATGCAGTGTGTTCCTGCACTGAATCCTGGGCCAGATTTAAAATGGTGACATTGTTGGCACAGTTGGTTCAATTTGAATAGGGTCTGTGGATGGACAGAGGTGTTCTATTAAATTGTTCTCCTCATTTGGAAGTTTATGTGGTGATTACGTTGGACAGAGTTCTTGTTTTCAAGAAATATGAACTGGAATATTTAGAGGTAATGGGTATTATATCTGCAGATTACTCTCAAATTGTTCAGCGAAGCCCAGTGAGAGTATGTGTTGTAGGGAGGAGTGGATTGAGAAAAAGGAACAAATGTGCTAAAATATTAACCACTGTGAAATATGGATGAAGGTGATACAGAGTCTTTTGTACAACCATGTCACTTTCCTATAAATTTGACATTATTTCAAGATGCAGAATTTTAAGAAATGAATGAATATCCAGTATAACTCATCTCAAAATTTAAAAATTTAAAAGCAAATGTCAGATAGCACTAAGTTAAAGTTTATTTGCATGTAATTTAAATTATTAACTTGAAAAGCAAACATTTTATATAAAATACAGAAATTGTTCTAGAGCTATTATTTAGCTCTCACTTTTGCCATAAGCAGTTTATAACACATGGAACATGGTTTTCTTTTAAAATATACATGACAGCCTGACCAGGCGGTGGCGCAGTAGATAGAACATTGGACTGGGACGCAGAGGACCCAGGTTCGAGACCCTGAGGTCGTCAGCTTGAGTGCGGGCTCATCTGGTTTGAGCAAGACTCACCAGCTTGAGTCCAAGGTTGCTGGCTCAAGCAAGGGGTTACTCGGTCTGCTGTAGCCCCTTGGTCAAGGCACATATAAGAAATCAATCAATGAACAACTAAGGAATCGCAACAAAGAAATGTTTCTCATCTCTCTCCCTTCCTGTCTGTCTGTCCCTATCTGTCCCTCTCTCTCTCTGTCTCTGCCACGAAAAATGATAAATAAATAAAATACACATGACATAATTTCCTCATTGTGTAGTTTTTTTAATAAATTTTTTTTTAATTTTTATTTTTTTACAGGGACAGAGAGAGAGTCAGAGGGATAGATAGGGACAGACAGACAGGAACGGAGAGAGATGAGAAGCATCAATCATCAGTTTTTTGTTGGGACAACTTAGTTGTTCATTGATTGCTTTCTCATATGTGCCATGACCGTGGGCCTTCAGCAGACTAACTCCCCACTTGAGCCAGTGACCTTGGGTCCATGCTAGTGAGCTTTTTTGCGCAAGCCAGATGAGCCCACGCTCAAGCTGGCTATCCTGGGGTCTTGAACCTGGGTCCTTCTGCATCCCAGTCTGATGCTCTATCCACTGCACCACCGCCTGGTCAGGCACCTCATTGTGTAGTTAATGGTAGTGTTTTCTAAAGGGCTAGTTGCACTATATGGTACCTTATAACTATATATTTAAAAGTGATGACTCTTGGCAGAGATTTATTGACTCACCCAAATTAAATTTTTTTTAAACAAACAGTATTTTGTTTCTCTTTTATAGTTTGGCTCAAAGTGAAGCTTTCTGAGATGTAGGTAGAATGTGAACAAGATTTTGTGGCTGTGTGGATGGGCCCTTCATTTTCTGGAGGCCAGAATTTGACAGCCTTAAGCATACAGCATGGTGTTTGTTTCTCCCTTATTCCCAAATCTGCATAGGGACTTGGGGAATAGAGAGTACATATTCTCTATGCAGCTAATAGTGAGAAGAACTCAGGGGAGTGGAGCAATAGATTCTAGTTACTTAAGTGGGATTTTTCCCCCCCAAATCATCAGCTAGCTAAAAACAACATTTTTATTTGGTGGTGTCAATAATATTAATAAAATAAAAATAATTAAAAAAAACTGTTTCTCATAGCTGAGAAGTGTAGTTCGAGACAATTGAAAAGCAAAGCATAATGAAGTAAAGGGAAAAAGAATGGTCAATACAGGGCAAAGGACAGTAGAAGAGACAGCAGGGTATAGAAGCAGAGCTGGGGACAGAGAAATAGCAGCCGCTAGTGACAGAGAATAGAAGTCTGTATCTCAGAGAGAAGGGATGAGGGAGGAGGTGGGGGGTGTGGAAAAGTGGAGAGAGAGAGATGGAGGTGGGAAAGTGGGAAGAATATTAAGGAATGATGAAGAACCATTTGGAAATGGAGAAAGTAATTCATTCGGAGAAAGAATGAACCATTGGAATGGAGAAAGTTTTCTCAAGGAGTGAGAAAACTACCATTCTCTGACCATAGTTTACTTTAAGAAAACTAGAACTCATTTTTGATTTAGTCAATGTCTAAGGTAAATTGGCATTGGTTATTGGAATAGAATACCTAGTGTTTAAGAAAAAGGCACTGATTTTTATTATCTCCTTTCTTCGGCTAGTTTTGGGTTGTCTTTGTTCTTCTTTTTCTAGTTCCTTAAGGTGGGAAGTTAAGTGGTTCACTTGGGCTCTCTCTTGTTTGTTCATATATGCCTGAAGTGATATGAACTTCCCTCTTATCACTGCTTTTGCTGCATCCCATAGATTCGGATATGTCGTATTGTCATTTTCATTAGTCTGTATATATCTTTTGATCTCTGCACTTATTTCTTCTTTGACCCATTCATTTTTTAAAAGTATGTTGTTTAGTTTCCACATTTTTGTGGGATTTTTTTCCTCTTTTTTGCAGTTGAATTCTAGTTTCAAGGCTTTATGATCAGAAAATATGCTTGGTACAACTTCAATTTTTCTGAATTTGCTGATGTTGTTTTTGTGGCCCAACATATGGTCAATTCTTGAGAATGATCCATGTACACTGGAGAAAAATGTATACTCAGTCACTTTGGGATGAAATGACCTGTAGATGTCTATCATATCCAGGTGCTCTAGTGCTTTGTTTAAGGCCACTATGTCTTTGTTGATTCTCTGTTTGGCCAACAATGAAACAATTCAGAACGAACTCAAAAGAATAATCCCCTTCACGATTGCAACAAAAAAAATAAAATACTTAGGAATAAACATAACAAAGAATGTAAAGGACTTATATAATGAAAACTATAAACCATTTTTAAGGGAAATTGAAAAAGATATAATGAGATGGAAGAATATACCTTGTTCTTGGCTAGGAAGAATAAATATAATCAAGATGGCTATATTACCCAAAGCAATATACAAATTTAATGCAATTCCCATCAAACTTCCAATGATGTTTTTTTAAAGAAATAGAGCAAAAAATCATCAGATTTATATGGAACTATAAAAAACCCCGAATAGCCAAAGCAATCCTAAAGAAAAAGAATGAAGCTGGGGGCATTACAATACCTGACTTCAAACTATATTATAGGGCCACGACAATCAAAACAGCATGGTATTGGCAGAAAAATAGACACTCAGACCAATGGAACAGAATAGAAAGTCCAGAAATAAAACCACATATATATAGTCAAATAATTTTTGATAAAGGGGCCAACAACACACAATGGAGAAAAGAAAGCCTCTTCAATAAATGGTGCTGGGAAAACTGGAAAGCCACATGAAAAAGAATGAAACTGGACTACAGTCTCTCCCCCTGTACAAAAATTAACTCAAAATGGATCAAAGATCTAAACATAAGACCTGAAACAATTAAGTACATAGAAGAAGACATAGGTACTCAACTCATGGACCTGGGTTTTAAAGAGCATTTTATGAATTTGACTCCAATGGCAAGAGAAGTGAAGGCAAAAATTAATGAATGGGACTACATCAGACTAAGAAGTTTTTGCTCAGCAAGAGAAACTGATAACAAAATAAACAGAAAGCCAACTAAATGGGAAATGATATTTTCAAGCAACAGCTCAGATAAGGGCCTAATATCCAAAATATACAAAGAACTCATAAAACTCAACAACAAACAAACAAACAATCCAATAAAAAAATGGGAAGAGGATATGAACAGACACTTCTCCCAGGAAGAAATACAAATGGCCAACAGATATATGAAAAGATGCTCATCTTCTTTAGCTATTAGAGAAATGCAAATCAAAACGGCAATGAGATACCACCTCACACCTGTTCGATTAGCTGTTATTAACAAGACAGGTAATAGCAAATGTTGGAGAGGCTGTGGAGAAAAAGGAACCCTCATCCACTGTTGGTGGGAATGTAAAGTAGTACAACCATTATGGAAGAAAGTATGGTGGTTCCTCAAAAAACTGAAAATAGAACTACCTTATGACCCAGCAATCCCTCTACTGGGTATATATCCCCAAAACTCAGAAACATTGATACGTAAAGACACATGCAGGCCCATGTTTATTGCAGCATTGTTCACAGTGGCCAGGACATGGAAACAACCAAAAAACCCATCAATAGATGACTGGATAAAGAAGATGTGGCACATATACACTATGGAATACTACTCAGCCATAAGAAATGATGACATCGGAACATTTACAGCAAAATGGTGGGATCTTGATAACATGATATGAAGCGAAATAAGTAAATCAGAAAAAACCAGGAACTGCATTATTCCATACGTAGGTGGAACATAAAAGTGAAACTGAGAGACATTGATAAGGGTGTGGTGGTTACGGGGGGGAGGGAGGAATGGGAGAGGGAAAGGGGGAGGGGGAGGGGCACAGAGAGAACAAGATAGAGGGTGACGGAGGACAATCTGACTTTGGGTGATGGGTATGCAACATGATTGAACGACAAGATACTCTGGACTTGTTATCTTTGAATATATGTATCCTGATTTATTGATGTCACCCCATTAAAAAAATAAAATTATTAAAAAAAAAAGAAAAAAAGAAAAAGGCGGGGATTTCAGATGAGCTCCCTTGATGCCCGTTAGCACAATGCTCAATGTGGGGACAGGGTAAATAGTCAGGGAGGAAGAAAATCTCACAGGAAGTTGTAATAAAATGAGGCAATGTAAAATTTTTCATGATACAACTGAGAGAAACTATTCATTGCCTAGTTAAGTTAGTTATAAACAAAATTTTTATTTTCACCAATCCCGCCCCCCCCAAACAAAACAAAAACACTTTGATGTGTTTCTGGTCTCTAATTTCAAAACTAGTTATACAAATTAGATAAAGTTATAGAATATCTTAAATTTTTTTTTATTTTTTATTTTGGCCCTGGCTGGTTGGCTCAGCAGTAGAGTATCAGCCCAGCGTGTGTAAGTCCTGGGTTGGATTCCAGGTCAGGGCACACAGGAGAAGCATCCATCTGCTTCTCCACCCTTCCCCCTCTCCTTCCTCTCTGTCTCTCTCTTCTTCTTCCTCAGCCAAGGCTCCATAGAAGCAAAATTGGTCCGAGTGCTGAGGACGGCTCCATAGCCTCCACCTCAGGCACTAGAATGGCTCTGGTCACAACGAAGCAATGCCCCAGATGGGCAGAGCATCGCCCCCTGGTAGGCGTGCTGGGTGGATCCCGGTTGGGCGCATGCGGCTGTCTGTTTGCCTTCCTGTTTCCAACTTCTGGAAAATAAATAAATAAAAATTTATTTTGAAATTAAATTTAATGGGGTGACATCGATTCATAAGGGTACATAGGTTTCTGGTGAACATCTCTATAGCATTTGAACTGTTGATTGCGTTGTGTGCCCATCATCCAAAGTCAAATCATTTTCTGTCACTGTAGAATACCTTTTAAGAGTTTCGTTTCCTAAAGAAAGTAGCTAGTGTTGCTTCATTTTGTTTGGCCTTTATTTTGATCTTTATAATTAAGGGGAACTTAGAAAAATGATGAAATGTCCATATGACAAACAAATTATTTCAAGTATGATTATAGAGTTTCAAAAAAGGAAAAAGGGATTAATATTACTTAGATAAGAGAAGATGCTCTTTCCTTGCCTTAATTATGTGAAGTTCTCGTTAAGAAACAGTACTGTACTCTTCCCAATTCCTCAGTAGGTAGTTGGAGAGCAGAGAGCTTAGATTCATTCTTATGACCCTAATGAAGAACTTTCTTTTTATAAGATCATTACACACTGATACATACAACCACACTAGAGTATTAAATCTCTCTCCTTAAAAATGAAACAGTCTACTGATTGGTATAATTCTTTTTACTTTTTTTATTTTTCTGAAGTGAGAAGCAGGGAGGCAGAGAGACAGACTCCCACATACGCCTGACATGGATCCACCCAGCATGCCCACCAGGGGGCGATGCTCTGCTTATCTGGGGTGTTGCTCAGTTGCAATTTAAGCCATTCTAGCGCCTGAGGCAGAAGCCATGGACCCATCCTCAGTGCCCGGGCCAACTTTGATCCAGTGGAGCCTTGGCTGCGGGAGGGGAAGAGAGAGACAGAGAGGAAGGAGAGGGGGAGGGGTGGAGAAGCAGATGGGCGCTTCTCCTGTGTGCCCTGGCCGGGAATCGAGCCCGGGACTCCGCGCCAGGCTGATGCTCTACCACTGAGCCAACCGGCCAGGGCCAGAAATACCTATTTTGATCGCAAATCAAGAAGTTTCATGTGTCTAATAACTCTTCCCTCAACAAATAATTATATTCTGACCTTGATTATCTTAGAAATTAATGGTTAGTTGCATTTGAATTAGCTATCCATTTGGATTTTAGTGTAATCAGTTGAATAGACTAAGGAAAGATTATTACTCACTGAAAATGCAGTTAGCTAAAATTCTGAACACATATTTTTTAAAAACAAGCTATAAAAATGCCTGGAATGTCTTTCATTCCACAGATGGTGCTCATCTTATGATGTTCTTACTCTAAAAACATGTTTCTATAATCATAAAATCACTTCTAGTTTTTAGTTAAGGATGTTTTAAGGAAAATACTCTCATTTGGAATCTGCTATCCTTTGAGAATGATATTATAGAGTAGTAATAAGTATATCCAGGTTTCTAGTGCCATGTCTTAGCTCTTGGTCCCTCTTAAGTAAGATTCTATCATAATATTGGTAAGTCTTGGTGATTTATTTAAAATTTTTTTTTTTTTTTAGTTTTTTTACAGGGACAGAGAGAGAGTCAGAGAGAGGGACAGATAGGGACAGACAGACAGGAACAGAGAGAGACGAGAAGCACCAATCATCAGTTTCTCATTGCGACACCGTAGTTGTTCATTGATTGCTTTCTCATATGTGCCATGACTGCGGGCCTTCAGCAGACCGAGTAACCCCCCGCTCGAGCCAGTGACCTTGGGTCCATGCTAGTGAGCTTTTTGCTCAAGCCAGATGAGCCCACGCTCAAGCTGGCAACCCCTGGGTCTCGAACCTGGGTCCTTCCGCATCCCAGTCTGACGCTCCATCCACTGCGCCACTACCTGGTCAGGCAAGTCTTGGTGATTTAGAAAGACTGCTGCCACTTATCCACTGATAATATAAAATGAACTATAGTCTTTAGTGAGAAACTTGGAAGGATCTTGCATTTAGTATTTTCTTTTCAGTTCAAAAACATTCATTGAGCTCTCATTATTTGGCCAATGATGTACATTCAGAAATCTGAGATGCAGAAACGGGTATAATGTGATCTCTACTCTTGAGGAACTAATGGTCTTGTTGGAGTGTCACACGTGCAAATAAATAACTATTTTAATGTAATGATTTTATACAAGTGTAGCTTAGTGATGAATAACTCTGATCAAAGTAATAAAAATCTGAATTAGGTCAGTAAAATGGAGATTGAATGAAATGATTTGACTTTGGGTTATGAGCACACAGCACAATCAACCATTCAAATGCTGTAGAGATGTTTACCTGAAACCTACCTACTCTTATTGATCAATATCACCTTGTTTAATTTTCTAAATAAAATTTTAAAAAAGAGAGATGGAATGGATATGGGAAATATTTCAGAAGTGAGATGTTAGACCTTACTAACTGATAAAGTGTAAGGTGGGTTGGGGAACTGTGAGAGAACGTGCAAAATCTTGACTGTCCATGAGTCCTAGCTTGTCCAGTTGAGTAGATAGAGTGGCCATTTGTTAACATGAGAGAGTAAAGGAAATGAGCACATATGGGTGGGAGCTAAATAGTTCAGTGCAGTGGAAACTTTTTAATTTGAGGTTCTCAAGTAGGTTTGTGTGGCTGACTCAAAAATATGGATCTAAATCTCGAGCTATTTTGATATTAAAAATAAATATTTAGGAGTATGGTGTTAGTTGAATTCATGGCAATGGATGAAAGAACCCAAGAGGAACATGTAATGAGAAGAGATAATACCTGAAGACTGAACCTGGGAAACAGCAACATTTAAAGATTAGACAGAGGAAGAGCAGTCAGAGATATATAAGTAGAGTAGCAGAGAATATTTTTTTTAATAAATAAATTTTTATTAATTTTAATGGAGTGACATCAATAAATCAGGGTACATATATTCAAAGAAAACATGTCCAGGTTATCTTGTCATTCAATTATGTTGCATACCCATCACCCAAAGTCAGATTGTCCTCTGTCACCTTCTATCTAGTTTTCTTTGTGCCCTTCCCCCTCTCCGTCTTCTTCTTCCCCCCACCCCCAACCACCACACTCTTGTCCATGTCTCTTAGTCTCATTTTTATGTCCCACCAATGTATGGAATCATGCAGTTCTTGGTTTTTTCTGATTTACTTATTTCACTTCGTATAATATTATCAAGATCCCACCATTTTGTTGTAAATGATCTGATGTCATCATTTCTTATGGCTGAGTAGTATACCTTAGTGTATATGTGCCACACTTCTTTATCCAGTCTTCTGTTGTTGTTGTTTTTTTACAGTGATTAAAGCCTTTAAGCAAACTCTTGGCCAATACAGCAAGAATCCATAAAAGAGTAGTGTCCTTAACATGTTCACCAAGTCCAAGTTGGCACCAACACCATTCCAAATCCCTGCAAATGCAACCCAACCCCAGTTCAGTCCATTAGGAGCTGTCACAAAGAGCAGGAGTCCAGGAAAAGTCCGCATGGCACTGGAATTGTTGTCACAATTCTATACTTTGCAGCTCACATCAAGTCCAAATGACTGCTGCTTCTAGCTGGTAATGAGAATATTCTTATGAGCATGTAGAAAGACTGTTTTAAGAGGGAAAGAATAGCCACTTTCAGATGTTTCAGAGATGTCTTGTTGAATGAAGACTTTTAGATTATTCATTCTAAAGAGGTTATTTTTTCCAACCATTTCTTCCATCTAGTCAGTTAGCCAGGTACTCTTGTATTTGATATGTAGGAGTAATCAAAATGGACAAAAGTCTTTACTTTTACTGAACTTATTTTTTAGTGAAAGGTAATGATCAATCAATAAAGTAAGTAAATAAATATATAGCATGTCAGTTAAGGAATGGATACCCTCACTGAGAGGATGACATTTAAGATATGAGGAACATGGGAGGAAGCATTTGAAGCAGAGGGACTAACCAGTGCAAAAGCCTGGAGGCAGGAGTGCTCCTAGGGTGTCCTATTAATTGCAAAGGACAATATAAGGGCAAAGTGAGTGAAGAGGTGAGGAGGACATGAGGTCAGAGGGTAAAGAAGTTAGGTCACGTAGAGCTTTATAGTTTGAATGAGATGGAATGTCATTAGAAGGAATATCTTGTATAACTGAACATCTTAACAGGCTCACTCCAATTGCTAAGTAATGAGTAGCATGTGGGGAGTAAGGGTGAAAGTAGGGAAAAAACAGTGGGATGTAATCTACTGGTATATAAGAGAGTGTCGTGGCTTTGACCAGCTTTGAGCTTCGTAGGAAGTGGTTGTTTTGGGGTCATATTTGAAGCTAGCAGCACTATGACCTGCTGAAAGATTGGAAGTAGGATTGAGACATAGAGTCAAGAATGATTTCAAGCTTTTTGGACCGAGCACCTTAAATGGTAAAGTTGGAGATAGAGAATATGGGAGGATGACCAAGACCTGAATGTTGTACATGTTGAATTTAAGGTCCTATTAGCTCTCTAAATGGAAATGTCAAGGGGCAGTTGCAAATACAAATTAAGAAGTTTAGGAAAGCTATCTGAGTTTCTAGGAGAGAGAAAATTGGGAGTTATGATTGTATGGGTGGTTTGTAATCTGAAACTGAATGAGATTATTTAAAAGATGAATGTAGGAAGAAAATATAAAAGACTTATTCCTAAAGTATTCTAATGTGTACTGGTCAGGAAGATGGAAGAGGACCTGCAAAAAAGACTGAGAAGGAAAAGACAGTAAAATAGGAGAATTATTTTATTTAATTTGGCAAATAGGTTATTATTGGTAGACTTACCAGGATTAGTGGGAGAGAGGTGGGATTGTAAACCAAAAATCAGTGGGCCAAATAGCAACTTGGAGATGAGAAAGCTGAAATGGATTATATGCTATATATGACGTAAGGTTGATGGTAAGCAGAAACAAAGATGGTGGGTCACTCAGGGATGATGTAGAATTAAGGAATGATTTTTTATTCCTTGAAATGGGAGAAACAAACAACTGTATAGGGGAAAGGGATGAAATCCGTGGAGAACATGAAAAATGCCTATGGAAATGTGGTCTGGGGGAGGCAGGGAAGAACATTTCCAGAGCACTGTTGTACCTTGGGTTGGAATTGTGGAACACATATTTTGTACATAACAACCGGAATGATGGAATTATCATCAATGAAGATGGAGAAAGTAGACTTCTACTGACTTACCATCTACTCATCATTAAAACAGAAGTTCTTTCTGCCGAGACAGTGGGAAAGAAGTAAGGACTGACGAAAATATAGATGATTTTAAGGATGAAGGAAAAATAATTTCATTTATTTTTTATTTAACAAACCTTTATTGACTGTTGACTGTGTTCAGGTATTTGATTTTAGGTCCTGGAGATTTGGAGTGAACCAGATATATTTTGATATGGCCTCCATGGGGTTTATATTCGTGTAAAGTGTGCAGGTGTGTGTACCTGCTGAAGACTCTGGTGTAGACAGCAGAAGCAGCCAAGTTACCTTCTGAGACAGGGATGAATGGGCCCAGATGGACTCCTAGGAGTGTAGTAATGATCTACTTCAGTTACTAAAGGGCTTTGGGAAAAGAGCCCAGCAAAGACTGGAAGCTACATATTTATTTAGCAGCCAGACCACATGGTATGGAGATTTTCTTTTTTAGTGCCCAAAAGCCTAGAAAAAGGTATGAAAAAAAAGAATAGCTTGGTGGGACAGAATTGGGAATTGCAAAGGTGAATTTGGAAGCTTTCCTTGCAGAATAATACCCATGTGATTTACATTTCTTTTTATTTAATTATACATACTTCACAGTTCAAATAATGTAATCCTCCCAAAAAGTGTAACAAAAACACATTGGCACTATTTGTTTAATTGAAATTTAAGAATTCATAGGAAATAGTCATTAATATAAAATGGTGAGGTAAGTAAACTTGGTTTTCTACTTCTTGCTAACATGTAGCCTATAGAATTATATGTCAATTTTATTCCTCAATTACCTTTTTGATTAACAGTCCTTTAAATGTCCTATGCTAGCAATAGTAATTCACCTTGCAACTTGAGTTATTTTATTATCTTCGTGTATTCTCATCTACTATTATTATTCTATTGAAATATTTAGCTTGAATTATTTATAAGGACATAACCAGTATAGCAAATGTTTCAAAGGATTAGTGTTCGTTTCTGGAATATAAATGCTCTGACATCAATCCTATATCAAGTTAGACTGATATTATTATAGCTGATAAAAACATACCTTTAAGCACATATATTTATTTTCTTAGACTGTAATGGCTCTACAAAAAAGGAAAAAAAAGAGGAAAAACTCATGGACTCAGACACCAGTGTGGTAATTGTCTTTGCAGAGATGAGGGATGTGGAGGAGGGAATTGTGGAGCTCACTGTGGTGGACAGACTTGATTAGGGAGGTGAACACGCAGCGTAGTGCACAGATGATGTGTTGTAGAACTGTGCACCTGCAACTTGTATAATTTTGTTAACCAGTCTCACCCCAATAAATTCAATAAAAATGAGAAAAAAAAGAACATAATGGCTCTAGGTTCTAAAATCTAATAAATTTAATCACTTTACTAACGCCTTACTCCTTTTCTATAAACCTCCCTCCAAACACAGTGCAACTTTTTTTACACAAACCTAAAGTGTCAATAATTGTTATTTGTCTATAACATGGAAGAAATTCTGACCAAATTATGCGATTACTATGAGAATTTGCATATATAAAATGTGTAAAGTATAAAACTTACTTTGTATAGTAGCACTAATAGATAATTTCTCTTAGGTTTGGGGAAAGGAGTGATTGTCTTAAGCATTGTGACACCAGACAAAGACTGGGACTGGGCTGTTATGGTTAGAACGTTGAGGTTGAAGATTATTATTATTTTTTTAATTTGTTTTCTTGGGTTGTGCCATTCTGTTGAGTAAGTGGTCATCTATTTTTTTTTATTGAGATTTAATTTTTCACTATAGTGATAATATTCTATGGTTAGATTGGGGCAGCAGTTATTTCTGCCTGTTTAATGCTAAAATGCATTAAGGTTTTCATATTGAGCATGCTGCTATTAGTAGACCATATAATGTCATTACTTTTAAATTAGTATGCTCATTTTTCATATACTTATTTGTGTTTTCTCTGTGTCTTTCTTATATAACTAGGCAGTGTGTGTGTGTGTGGGGGGGTGTAACCAAGAGTTCTAACATTGATAATTGGCCCATGTGGAGAAAGAATTAATGGTGTTGGCCTTTTAAACTCAGTCTGACAAATATTGAGAACCTACACTGTAGAAAGCACTGTGGCAGATAGATTGATTGTTGTAATTTATTGCAATCAGTTAAGCTAACCACATACACAAACAGCAGAATGGTGTCCAGGAAGTTCTGGTTTCATAAATTTCAGGCAACATATTAAGAAATCAACTGATGTAGGCCTTTTTTAAGATTGAATTTTGACATTTCTTTTTTATTTTAAATTTTTATTGATTTTAAGGAGAGAGGAAGGGAGAGAGGGAGGGAGAGACAGAGAGGAACATCAATTTGTTCCACTTACCTTGGCATTTTGGACAATGATCTAATCAACTGAGCTACCCAGCCAGGGCAATATAGACCTTATTTTACTTTAGCATGTTTTCAAGAGTCTCATCATCCCTTTCTTGGAAACTGGATTTTTTATTATCAAGAAATGTGGACTGCAAACTTCTACCAGGTCAGGACTTAAGTGATGCCTGTCATTTAGTAAATCGTAGGGACTATTTTCATTTCATCTTTAGTGATTGGCATAATGAGAATGGTCTTCATGAAAATGGGAAAAAAATTCTCATTAATTTTTTTACCTCTACTTTTATAATGTTGAGTATCTTAAAATGAAAAGTAAATTACATGGTTTTCTTGTAATTTCACAGCGCTTTGAACTCCAAGATTCCAGAAGCTCTTTGCTTCCTAAAGAGATTGTGAGCGTGGATAGGATACCTGACAGCCACATCTCCCAAGCCTCTATGACTGTCCGGGTTGCAGAAAAAGAGGTGACCATTAAGGTAATGAGTCAGAGTTTATAGTTTCTAAGATGTGCCAGGTTCTGCCCATTTTCATGACCTAAATTGGCTGTATGATCCCCTTACTATTATTATTCTTTGGCTCTGTAGCATCGCATCTGTATATCCGTATCTCTGTTTATCTGTGTCATGTATATTTTACACTGGAAAAGTTCAGGAGAAACATAGGGATAGCCTTTTATCAAAAGTTAAAGTTGACCTCTAAGAAAATGAAATTAAGTGTTGATTAATCAAAACATTTGAGTCCTTGGTAAGAAATAGTTTGTTTTCAAACATATTTTAATAGCTAAGGAACACTCTTTTTAAAATAAAACCTTTATTAACAACATGAGACCATGGAAAGAGGAGCTGTTCTAATTGAACAGTTTTTAGAGAAGGGGAATGACATCTGGCCGCAGAGCACCATCTGCTTGCTCTACCTTCCTTCAAACCCTTTCTTTGAGGGCCCTAAGAACCCCAAGAGGCAATGGTAAGATAGGAGACACAGCTTGAAAAATCCTGACTTAAATCGATTATATATGAATGTAGGAAAGAAAAGGCTTGCCTTCTTATGTTTTGACAAACCAAAGTTTGTAGCTTTATGGTGTATTTTAAGGTGATATCATTAATACTTATTCACATTACTGTCTTATTCATTCATTAAACATGGTTACTATGAGCCAGGCTCTGTATTAAGCTTTACTAGTACTACTGTATACTAGTCACTATATTTGTCTCTTTGCATACATTATGCCATTAAATTTCCCAATAACCCTGGAGGTAAGTTTTCTTTTCTCCCTTTTATAGATTGAAAACAGATGTAAAGAGGGTAATCAGTTCACCTGTGGTCAGCAGCTAGGAAATGTCATAGCTGGGACTTCTAGACAGGAGTATTTTCCACTGCACCTGTTTGTCTCCTTCAGATGAATGACCTCACCAAGCTGAGGGTGGAGGACAGAGGTGGATACGTAAGGACTGCACTGGAATGACTATGGGGATTAGGAAAGGAAGTGGTACAAGGGTCAAAGTTTCAGAGGGAGGTGTGACTGGAGCTAAGTGTTCAAGTCTGACATAAGAGTTATCCAGTGGCTCAGGAGTGGAAGATGATAGGACATTTCAGGAAGTTTAAACAGTACAGCCAGAGGCATGAGGTACGGGCAAGGTTTCCTTGTCCTTCCTTTTAGTGATGCCTTTTAACTTGATTGCCTCCTGTCCCTTCCAGTTAGCCTTCTCTGTTACCACCAGGATGATGATCTTTGTAAAATGCAAATCTGATCTTGCCTCTTCCAAACTTAAAATTCTTGAGGATTCATGTTGTGTAGACCATGATTAAATCCAGAGCCCTCAGCTGAGCCTGGGAATCTTCTCCTGCTAAGGGTCCCCAGGAGACTAATAAGGAGGAGATAGGAAATCAAAGGAGAAGGTATGAGGACTAGGAGGAGAGATTTTAAGTACAGATGCTTCTGAGTGGTTAACTAAAATAAGAGTAGGGAAGGATTTGTGGATATAGATTTTAAAAGTCAGCAGGTCATTGGTGACTATGGAGAGTCCCGATGGACTGATTTTAAATTCTGTACTTATAACTGAAATTTGGACAAAAATCTTCATTTTCAAGTAGTGACATTGTTATAAGTTATAAAATAGTGTGAAAATGACGTGATTGTATGGAAATGTCTGCCAGCATGGGGCTTTCCTTTTAGAGGGATGTTTGATTTGGAGGTTTGTTGATTATCATCAAATCTGTGATTGTGAAAATAGTTGCTGCTTTATTGAAATATCAAAAACAGTGTAGAACTGAACTGAGCAAGAAATTAGTAGCGACTTTAAATGGCAGTTATGTGCTTTCATTTATTAATATTTTAAGAAAAACATATGCATTTTACATTTACTTCTCTTTAATCACAGGTGCCAGCTGGGAGCAGGCCATTCAGTCAACCTTCTGTGTCAGAACGTTTTATACAGACCCTAAGCCACAAACAACTACTGGCTGAAATGATGCTGTCTCACATGGTTAAGGACATATGTTTAATTGGAGGAAAAGTAAGAATGGCAGCCTCATAGCAAACTTCTGTTTCCTGTGTTTTGTTTGTTTGACTTATCTCTTAAATGATTGTGTTTTCATTTGTAGGGTTGTGGAAAAACAGTCATTGCTAAGAACTTTGCAGATATCTTGGGATACGACATAGAACCTATCATGCTCTATCAGGTACAATGTTCTTTTTAGCATTCGGACTATAAACATAAACATTTGGACCATTAGTAGAATTCATAGATATTTTTTCCTTAACTTATGACCTGTTAATTTTAATATAGATACATAACTGAAGTAGCACTCAAATTGCAGTGCAGTTATCATTATTTGGAACTCTGGAAGTACGTTTTAGGACATCTGATGTGCACAGCGTGCCAGGGTCTGTTTTTCAAGGGGATTAATTTTCTGTGCATGTACACACACACACCGAGTAAATTTAATTGTAATTTGGAAATCTAAACAGGGAGTTTTAACAGCAGTTGGAGATAATTAAGTATCACCAAATAGATTATTTTTTATTGTGGTAAAATAAACATAACATAAAATGTGTCACTTTAACATGTACAATTCATTTGCACTAAGTACATTCACAATGTTGTATAACTATCACCACCATGTATGTCCAGAAATTTTTTGTCATTACAAATAGAAATTCTGTATCCATTAAAAAATAACTTTCAATTCCTCTCTTCCCTCAGATTCTAGAAACTTCTCTATAGTTTTCAGTATCTGAATTTACTTATTCTAGGTACCTCATATAAGTAGAATCATATACTCTTTATTTTTCTGTCTCTAGCTTATTTTACTTAGCATGTTGTGTTCAGTATTTAGCCATGTTATAGCACATATCAGAATTTCATTCATTTTTAAGGCTGAATAATACTCTTTTGTATGTATATACCACTTTTTGTTTGTCCATTCATATAGTGATGAATTTTGACTATTATAAATAATTCTCCTATCAACCTTGGTATACAAGTATCTGTTTGAGTGTCTAAGTATATACCTGGGACTGGTATTGCTGAATCATATTGTAATTCTATGTTTAACCTGGTTAGGAGTCCACAATAGCTGTACCATTTTACATGCCCACCAGCAGTGCACATAGGTCCCAATTCCTTCATATCCTTATCAATACTTACTTTCTACTTTAAAACATTTTTTTAAAATTTTATTTTATTTTATTCATTTTTAAAGAGGAGAGAGAGACAGAGAGGGAGAGAGAGAGACAGAGAGAGAGAGAAGAGGGAGGAGCTGGAAGCATCAACTCCATTTGTGCCTTGACCAGTAAAACATTTTTTATAATAGCCATCCTAATGGGTGTGAAGTGGTAACTCATTGTGATTTTCATTTTCATTTCCCTAATTACTGGTGATATTGAACATCTCTTCATGTGCTTATGGGTCATTTGTTTATCTTACTTGGAGAAATGTCTATTGCCTATGTTTTCATTGGGTTGTCCTTTTGTTGAGTTGTAGGAGGTTTTTTTTGTGTGTGACAGAGACAGAGAGAGACAGATAGAAGGACAGATAGGGATATAGAGACAGAAAGGGAGGGAGATGAGAAGCATCAATTCTTTGTTGTAGCTCCTTAGTTGCTCATTGATTGTTTTATCATATGTGCCTTGACCGGGGGCAGGGTGGGGGCTCCAGTAGAGCGAGTGACTCCTTGCTCAAGTTAGCAACCTTGGGCTTAAGCCAGTGACCTTGGGCTTCAAGCCAGTAACCTTTGGGCTCAACCAGCGGCCATGGGTCATGTCTATGATCCCACACTCAAGCCAGCGAACCTGCGCTCAAGCTGGTGAGCCCGTGCTCAAGCTGAATGAGCCTGTGCTCAAGCCTCTTCATCAGAGGTCAGAAGACCCCAGTGACCCTGGGGTTTTGAACCTGCGTCCTCTGCATCCCAGTTCAACGCTGTATCCATTGTGCCACTGCCTGATCAGGTGAGTTGTAGGAGTATTTTTATGTATTCTGAGCATTAACCCATTCTCAGATATATGATTTGCAAATATTTTTTCCCACTCTGTGTGTTGTCTTCTCTTTTCATGGCATCCTTTGATGCACAAAGGTTTTAATTTTGATAAAATCTAATTTATCTTTTTGTTGCCTATGGTTTTGGTGTTATATTCAATAAATCATTGCCAAGCCCAATGTTATTAATTTCCCCCCGTTTTCTTTTAATAGTTTTACAGTTTTAGGTCTTGCATTAAGACCTCTGATGCTTTTGAGTTAATTTTTGTATATGATATAAAGTTAGGGTTCAGCTTCAGTCTTTTGCATGTGGATACCCAGTTTTCCCAGTACCATTTGCTGAAAAGACTGTCTTTTCCCCATAGGATGGTCTTGGCATCCTTTTAAAAAATCAATTGACCTTACATGGAAGGGTTTATTTCTGGGTTCTCTATTCTATTCTATTGGTTGTACATATCAGTATTACACTGCTTTGATTACTATAGCTTTGTAGTAAGTTTTGAAATCAGGAAGTGTGAGACCTTCAGCTCTGTTTTCTTTTCCAGCATTGATTTGCTCTTCAGGGTCCTTTGAGATTTTATATGAACCTTAGGGTATGTTTTTCTACTTATGAAAAAAATACTGTGGATATTTGATAGAGATTAAATTAAATCTATAGATGCTGTGGGCAGGAGGTATTGTCATTTTAATATTAAGTGTTCCAGTCTGTGAGCATGGATGTCTTTCTATTTATTTATGTCTTCTTTAATTTTTTTCAGCAATGTTTTATATTTTCAGTATATAAGCATCTCTTTGGTTAAATTTATTCCTAAGTGTTTTTGAGTAGATTATTTTGTTGGCTATATCTGTTGTATATAGTATTATAAAAAAGAAAACTCACAGCTTTTGTTTTTACAGAGTGAAAATTTTTGTCATGTATTATTTTTTTGTAATATCTCCTAAGACACTTTTATTCTGCTAATTATATTGGTTCTGCATGTTAGTCTTTGAGTAGTTATGAATTCTTTTTACTTTTAGAAGAGTTTCTCTTTTCATTCTTTGAACAGTTTGGAAGGTGGATATGATACTGTTTACCTCCATTTAGGATGCAGTTTTTGGTTTAGTTTATTTGTTTGTTAAACATTTTTATTTTTACTGACACAAAATATATTTATATTAAAAATGCTCTTATTTTTGAAAAATGACATTTAAACCAGCAACTTGTAGTGACCTAAAATCATAGAAAATTTTGTTAACAGCTCATATTTCATATGATTCTGTTGAGAAGAGTTTTTCGTGTTGCTCTAGGTACTTTGTTCCTACTGGTTGAATTGGTGAGAATTTAGGAGGAATCATAACCACATGGTACTGATAACTTTTGAACTATAGCAAAAGAATGTATTGTAAAAGATATGTGAGAATTCTCCCTAAAATTGATTTTTGTCTTCTGTATAGTTTTACCTCATTTAGAGCGCACATTATTTAGGATTTTGAGTTGCATTGAAAAGACTTTTGGAAACAAAAGAGAACGTACATCCTACCTTTGTACAAAATTATGGTGGCTTATACCCCTACAGTTTTGTACAGTTTTCATTTCCATATTTCAAGAAAGACAAGTAAAGATAAAAAAAAAAAGGAGGTAGAAATAATTAGATAATTAACTGTTTGGAGGACTTAAAAGGTTTAAATATTTACTAAGCAGTCCTCTATGATCTTAAAGATGAAATCTCTGAAAAAGCATATTATCTAAGATTATGAAATCATGAAGAATATAAATTAAGGTGATGATAGTTAAACCAGTATTGATACCCTGAGTCTTGAGAGGTAAACATGTAGGGAAAAGAAAATAAATTTCTACACTGTACAGTAGGTGGCAAGTCTTGGAATTCACTGAAAATATTTTTTGAAATTCATTTTTATATATTGATTCTAGGTTTGTTGGATTTTTAAAAGGAAAATAAGGAAATTGGAAGAGGGCAATGTCTTTAATTTAGTCTACAAAAGATACCATGAAGAATACCCTGTCCTCATACAGACTCAGCCCTCTTGGTATCTTCAGAGGTCTGAAGACAGATGGTTAGCTCAGTGTGCTGACTCATTTGTCCTTCTCTCACACAGCTGTTAGAAGTAAACTGAGGATAGCATCCTGTCATCTCACCAACATGTTAACTCTCAACTTTCTACTTTCCAATGAAAATACCCTTCTACCAAATAATGGGGAGGGAGAAACTCAAATCATTAATTATAACAAAACAGGTTAAATTCTATTATAAATATGTTATATTACATTTATACATCAAGGATAAATATAAGCATAATTAACTTTCCGTGGTGTTACTGCTTTGAAATCATATGGAAAATACCTTTGGAGGATAATATTTATTTTGTCTTTAACTCCATTCCAATTTGGTATTAGTATTTTTTTTTATTAAGTGAGAGGTGGGGAGGTAGAGACAGACTCCCACATGCACCCCAACCAGATCCACCTGGCAGTCTCCCTACCCGGCATTGCTTTGCCCATCTGAGGCTGCTGCTCCGTTGCTTGGCAACTGATCTATTTTAGTGCCTGAGGTGAGGCCGTGGAGCCATCCTCAGCACTTAGGGCCAACTTGCTCAAACCATTTGAGCCATGGCTGCAAGAGGGGCAGGGGGGTTGGAGAAGCAGATGGTCACCTCTCCAGTGTGTCCTGACCAGGAATTGAACCTAGGACTTCCACAGGCCAGGCCAATACTCTACTGCTGGGCCAACTGGCCAGGGCTAGTATTTTCGAAAATTATATACATGGCTTCACTGGTGCTGGTGTAGTGGATAGAGCTTCGACCTGCAATGCTGAGATCCCAGGTTCAAAACCCTGAGGTGTCCGGCTTGAATGCGGGCTCATCCAGCTTGAGCTCAGGCTTGCCAGCTTGAGCAAGGGGTCACTGACTCAACTTATGCCCCTCACCCCCAGTCAAGGCACAATTATGAGTTGATGCTTCTCATCTCTCTACCTTCCTGTCTCTCCCTCTCTTGCAAAAAATAAAAATAAAAATAAATAAACAAAAATGATATACATGACTTGAAAATAAAAATAAGAATTCTCATTCTAGTGAAAACTGGAAATTATGTCTCATCTTTTCCCATACAGTCCTATTTCTGTATCAGATTTATGTAGTCAGTTTACAGTAATTTTTTTTATGGGAGGGGGATAGATAGGGACAGACAGACAGGAATGGAGAGAGTTGAGAAGCATCAATCATTAGTTTTTCATTGCGCATTGCAACACCTTAGTTGTTCATTGATTGCTTTCTCATATGTGCCTTGACCGCGGGCCTTTAGCAGACTGAGTAACCCCTTGCTGGAGCCAGCGACCTTGGGTTCAAGCTGGTGGGCTTTTGTTCAAACCAGATGAGCCTGCACTCAAGCTGGCGACCTCGGGGTCTCAGGTCTTGAACCTGGGTCTTCTGCATCCCAGTCTGACGCTCTATCCACTGCGCCACTGCCTGGTCAGGCAGTCTACAGTAATTTTTATATTGTAGTGATTATCTATCCTAAGATCATATGCTTGAGCTGTGAAAATTATGGTCACCTCTCTCTGCTATTCTTTAAAAGAAGAACCCAGCGAAAGAGTATGTATATATCCATCAATTCAGGCATCTCAGCTCCACTGGAAAACTACCCGGAGTCTCCTGCCCTTGAGAGTGTTTTTTTTAATATGTGAAAGAATTAGTGCAAGAGGCTGACAACATATTTTCTTACATATTTTTGGAGAATGACAATGAGCTCACAAGAATATTATTTTGATTTTTTCTTTTGACTTTCCTGATCAGTTTTTAATTAATAGATAACCAAAGGTCGGAAGATGCTACCGTTAAAGTTGATGGCAGACCATTCTATTTCCAATACAGTGCTAAACACTGTATTGATATTCGCAGATTCTGAAATTGTTAATCATTGGTTTTCATGATATATATCAGTGGTCCCCAACCCCTGGGCCACAGACCGTTATCGGTCCGTGGGCCGTTTGGTACCGGTCCACAGAGAAAGAATAAATAACTTACATTATTTTTGTTTTCTTTATATTTAAGTCTGAACAATGTTTTATTTTTAAAAAATGACCAGATTCCCTCTGTTATATCCATCTAAGACTCACTCTTGATGCTTGTCTCAGTCACGTGATACATTTATCCATCCCACCCTAAAGGCCAGTCCGTGAAAATATTTTCTGACATTAAATCGGTCCGTGGCCCACAAAAGGTTGGGGACCACTGATGTATATCATATAAAGCTCCTGAAATCAAATAGACTCTTTTTCCTCAGACTTTTATATTTATTATTAGAGCTCTCTCTGGGACAGAGGAAATAATTTAATGTAATTAAAGAATGGATTTGGGTTTTATAATAATGTAGTCTATATTAATGAAAAATTTCTAGAAGTTTGACTTGACATAAAGAATTTACTGGGCATAAGTAAGCCAACATCTGTTTTCTTAGAAGATCTGAAGAGAAAGAAAAACAGAATCTTAACACAAATTTGTAGCAGTACATAAAATAAGTTTTATAATAGGTTATAAAAATCTTAAATCATTTAGCTTGTGTGTTAGTTCAGATTCTTTTAACTGGTTATTATTTTAGTGTTGAAGCCAGTGATTTCATAGTATTGAAGAAATACAAGTAAGTTATCCTTTTCCCTCACAACCAGATAAAGGCATATTTCCAGATTTCTTTTCATACCATAAACAGCACCAGATCTAAGAATTTTTTCTTCTGTTTACATACTGGTTGGATTAAGAGCCAAGTCAACTCCAATCATACTTTAAGATGATATAAATTTAAGAGACTTTTAGTGAAAATAGTCACTGCCTGAAACATGTTGAAGTTTTAGGATAATTTTGACTCCTTGGCTAAGTTTTTCTTCTTGTAGCTAAAAGCAGACCAAATCTTTTTCTTCCTCTTCTATCTAATCTACAATCCCTACTTCTTCCTATTTTTCCAAATAAAGTAGAAATATCTTTACTTCTTTTATTCTCTTTTGTTTGTTTTCATTGCTCTGTCTTGGATTTATTTACTTCTTATTTTTGCCTTGACTTTTTTACATGTTTCTCTCATCGAGATTTCGGGATATCTGTATTCATTTAAGTGGTTTATATTCCACTCTAGAGGCCGACTTTCTACATGATTCTGTAGCTCTTCCTGTTTTTTGATTTATTACTTTGCTATAATCTTTCCTCTTTTCTGTCTTCTGAGAATTGTTTTATTTTCCTACATAGAATAACCTTCATAAAGCTGTTTAAGATTGGACTTACCTCAACTCCTTCAAATTTTTAATAAAATTTCTTTTTAAAGAGCAGTGTATATCATCATCACATACGAACTTTCAAATGGTTGACTCGAGTAATCCTTTTCAAGTCCCAGGCACTCCGAAGCTCCTATCCTATCTTTTAAAATTTCTCATTGATAATGATGTTGCTTTGTCTCCTGCCTTCTTTCTGTAGAATATATTTGAAATTTTATTTTAGTCCATCAGAGTATAAAATTTAGTATAGTGTAAAATTTTAAAAAGTTAGCAGAGTATAATTTCTCTTCTAATTTGAAGAGACACTTTTATTTAAGATGATTTCATGTTTCTTGCTTATAATATTAGAGGCATGCTATAAGAGGACTAATAACTTTATCATGTTCTTTGCCATAATTTAATAGATAAATTATAATACATTATGGTGTTACTCATAATTGTCAAATTATAAATATTACTCGTGTATGAAATAATCATCTCAGTAAGTTTCATCAAGGTTTTAATACAGGTAGCAATTGCACACATAGGAATTTTACAAATTAAATTGTAAAGGTAGAAAGTATAACCTTTATTCCATTAAGCTGCTTCACAAATATATTTTACTGAAAACAATATTGTATGGATAACTCTGTAATGCAGTACCATTACTGGAAAAGGTTATTCAAGTTTATGCCCAACTAATTGTAAGTCATCATTATAATTTTTGCTTAAGAATACTAACATTTTACATTTCTAAATTTTAAAAATAAATAATGAAATAAATGCAGCATATATAATGAAAGCTTTTTTAGGCAGCTAGTATAATTCATCCTTACCACATTTTAAAAATCTTTGTGCTTGTGCTTTGTTTTTATGTAAAAATGCCACAGCTTTCTTATTTGTAGTTTTCCAGCTTCAAAATAGAAGTGAAAGTCAGTGCATAATGCCTCTCTTGTTACTTGAATTGATACTTCAGGTAATAGACAGGAAAGCCAGTTGTTTCATGTAGAAGTCATATAAAGAAGCGGTTATATAGATTGCAACTAATTTCTTAAATAAAAGGTTATTCAGTATCTTGTCACTTTTACCAAAAAAAAAAAAAATCCAATTATTTTGCATAATTTAAATAGGTTGAAATTGGAGATGTGGTGATTATGATGGGAAGTTTTTGTGAAAATTAAAAAAAAATCTGTGACAGTTACTGAGAACTGATAAATACACTTCCCTTTTGGAGACTTAATTAGGATATATTTGGAAAACAACTCATTTCTATGCCCAAATAATTTGAATAGAGCATTTATACACATTCAGTTACGTTCTTCCCATTCATTTTACTGACAATTAAGCTTTTTGGATAATAACCAAAGGAATGGGTGATATTACTTTATAACACCCATATATAAACAATCATATATAAAGGTTGACAGGCTCTTTTTTTTAAGGCCAGATAGTAAATATTTTAGGCTTTATGAACTAGGCCATCTCTGTTGAAACTACTCAACTCTGCCGTTATGGTGGAAAAGCAGTTATAGGCAATCCATAGTGAGGCAATGTGACTTGTGTCCTTACCTTATCACATTTTTGGTGGTTTTTAAAGTAAAGTTTATGTTTATAATTCACTTATAGTAAATTTTAGTTCATTTTGCCAAACACATTTAGTTGTGTAACCACCACCACTGAGATACTAAACATTGCCATGAACTAAGAAAATTGCCTTGTGTCCCTTTTAGTCACCCCCCTCTTCCCAGACCCTGGCAAACATGATCTGTTTTCTATCTCTATTAGCTTTGCCTTTTCTAAAATGGCATTTATATGGAATTAAACAGTTTGTGCCTCTTGAGTCTGGTTTCTTTCACGTACATAATGCATTTGAGATTCATCACATTGTTGCATGCATCAGTAGTTTGTTCTTTTCAATTGTTGGGTACCTCAACACATTTTTATCAGTGTTTATGTCAGGAGCTCTCTATGTTCCTACCATTGTAGCTTTATTTCCAATGCTCAGCCCATCTCACCTAGGTTATCAACACTAGCTTCCTAAGCTTTTCTCCTGTTTCCAGCCTGGGTTTTGCCCAATCTGTTCTTCCAACACTGAATTTTGTTCTTTCTAATTTTCCATCTGCTTATTATTACTATTCAATTTATTAAAAAAAAAAAAATGTTCACCTGTTTCTCCCATCCCCACCCCCACCTCTGGTAACCATCTATTCTGTATCTATAAGCTTGGTTTATTTATTTATTATTTATTTATTTAATTAGATTCCACACAGAAGACATAATGCAGTACTTGTTTTTCTCTGTCTGATTTATCTTACTTAGCCTAATGCCCCTGAGTTCTATGAATGGTGTTACAAATGGCAATATTTTACTTTTCTTATGTCTGTATAATATTCTCTTCTATAGATGTAAAATAGTATATAGTCGAATAGTACATACTACAGTATAATGTCTATATATAGAACAGAATATTATTCAGATACATATATATTACATCTTCTTTGTCTAGTGATCCATTGATGCACACTTAGTCTGTCTTCTCTTTTTTTCTTTTCCAGGTGAGAGGAGGGGAGATAGCTAGAGTCCCACAAGTCCCCTGACCAGAATCCACTTGGCAACCCCCATCTGAGGCCAATGCTCTGCCCATCTGGGGCCATGCTCGCAATGGTGCTATTTTTAGTACTTGAAGTGGAGGTTCCACATAGCCCATCTTCAGCCAATGCACTTGAACCAATTGAGCCGTAACTGCAGAAGGGGAATAAAGGGAGAGAGAAGGACAGAGAAGGGGAAGATGTGGAGAAGCAGATGGTTGCTTCTCCTGTGTGCCCTGACCAGGAATCAAACCTGGGACATCCACACATCATGCCGATGCTCTACCACGGAGCCAACCGGCCAGGGCCATAGCTGTTTTCATATCTTGGCTTTTGTAAATAATGCAATGAGCATGAGAATGTATATAACTTTTCAAGTTAAGAGTTTGGGGTGTTTTTTCTGATAAATACACAGAAATTGGATTAATGGATCATATAGTAGTTCCATTTTTAATTTTTTGAGAAAACTTTATACTGTTTCCATAGTGGCTACAACAGTTTACATTCTCACCAACAGTGCAAAAGGGTTCTCTTTTCTCTATATTCTCATCAATTCTTATTTCTAGTCTTTTTGATAACAGCCATTCTAACATGTGTGGGGCAATATCACATGTGATTTTGACTTGCGTTTTTCTGAAGATTAATAATGATATAGAGCATCTTTTCATGTACTTGTTAGCCATCTGTATGTCTTCTTTGGGAAATGTCTATTCAGATACTATTTTTAAATCATATTGCTTGTTAATTTTGAGTTGTGTAAGTTTTTACATATTTTGGGTATTAGCTCTTTCTCATATATATGATTTGCAATATTTTCCCATTTAGGAGATTGCATTTTCATTTTTTTCTCTTTTTTTCCTATTTTTAGCAAAAGAAAGAGAGGGACAGAAAGACAGGGAAGGAGGGAGATGAGAAGCATAAACTCATAGTGTGGCACCTTAGTTGTTCATTGATTACTTCTCATATGTGCCTTGATGGGGGTGGGGTATTGGGAGGCACAGCTGAGCTAGTGACCCCTTGCTCAAGCCAGCAACCTTGGGTTCAAGCCAGTGACCTTGGGCTTCAACCAAGCACCTTTGAGCTTAAACCAGCAACCTTGGTCTCAAGCCATCAACCATAGGGTCATGTCTAGGATCTCGCTCAAGCTGACAACCCCATGCTCAAACTGGTGAGCTCAAACTCAAGCCAGATGAGTCTGCGCTCAAGCAGGTGACCTCAGGACTTCAAACTTGGGTCCTTTGCAATCCAGGCTGATGCTCTATATACTGTTCCACTGCCTGGTCAGGTGCCTTTTCATTCTCTTGATGGTTTCCTTTGCTATGCAAAGCTTTTTAGTATGATGTCTTCCTACTTATTTATTTTTGCTTTTGTTGCCTTTATTCTTGGTGTCAGATTCAAAACCCATCAATAAGACCTACATCAAAGAGTTTACCAGCTTTGTTTTCTTCTAGGATTTTTATTGTTTCAGGTCTTGATGATTAAGGCTTTGATCCAGTGGTTCTCAAACTTTTGAAGTCAGAGCACATTTAAAAATCCTAGAAATAATTGTAGGCGCATTATATACAAATTTTTTAGAAATATGTTATAATAACTAAGTCAAATATTAAAGAAAAAAAATAAAGTCCAAGCATGCTTTTATGATAATTAAATGAAATAAATATGACAAAATTATATTTATTCTGACATTAAAAGACATTTTTATGTTACATTTTTTTAGTTATGCTTTTTAAAATTTGTAAAAAGAGGGGTTAAAAAATAAAAAAAACAACCGAAAAGCTATCTTTTTATATATGCAGATACATTCTTAGTAAGATTTAGTAAATTCAGCAGGTCCCACTAATGTGTTAAGTTTTTTCATTCTTGTGTTTATGAGAAACATGAGTCTGATGTGTCCTAGTGATTTCTTTAATGTTTGGGCATATATTTGAAAGGCAAACTCTCATTTCCTTGTCAATACATTGAAGAATGCTCTATCCACTGCACCACTGCCTGGTCAGGTGTTACTGGTATTTATTTTTAATTTTAATTATTGTGTTTACATATATTCTAGTGTCCCCCCAAATGCATCCTTTCTCCCCCGTGTTCCCCACAACATCCCAGTTTCCCTCCTCCCCTCAACACCCTCTCCCTTGCCCTCCAGGATTAGCTTTTCTGCTCTCTATAACATTGTGTTATGTGTGTATAATTTCACCAATCCCTTTCCCTTCTCTGATCCATTCCTATCATCTCCTTTCCCTCTGTCCACTTCTCCTCTGGACCCATTGATCCCGCCTCTGTCTCTATTCCGTTCCTCAGTTTTAATTGTTCATTGGATTCCTCAAATGAGTGAGGTTATATGATATTTTTCTTACTCTGCCTGGCTAATTTCACTTAACATAATAGTTTCCAGGTCCATCCATGTTGTTGCAAAAGGTAAAATTTCCTTCTTTTTTATGGCCCCATAGTATTCCATTGTATATAGGTACCACTGCTTTTTAAACCACTCATCCACTGGTGGACACTTGGATTGTTTCCATATCTTGGCTATTGTAAACAATGCTGCCATAAACATGGGGGTGCATTTCTCCTTTTGAATCATTGATGTGGTGTTCTTGGGATATATTCCTAAAAGTGGAATGGCTGGATCAAAAGGCAGTTCCATTTTTAATTTTTTGAGGAATCTCCATACTGTTTGCCACAGTGGCTTCACCAGTCTGCATTCCCACCAGCAATTCAGGAGGGTTCCCTTTTCTCCACATCCTCACCAGCACTTGTTATGTGTTGTTTTGTTGATGAGCACCATTCTGACTGGTGTAAGATGATACCTCATTGTGGTTTTAATTTGCATTTCTTTAATGATTAGTGATGTTCGGCGTTTTTTCATCTGCCTATTGGCCATCTGTTTGTCCTTTTTGAAGAAGTGTCTATTGGCCCTGGCCGGTTGGCTCAGCGGTAGAGCGTCGGCCTAGCGTGCGGAGGACCCGGGTTCGATTCCCGGCCAGGGCACATAGGAGAAGCGCCCATTTGCTTCTCCACCCCTCCGCCGCGCTTTCCTCTCTGTCTCTCTCTTCCCCTCCCGCAGCCGAGGCTCCATTGGAGCAAAGATGGCCCGGGCGCTGGGGATGGCTCTGTGGCCTCTGCCCCAGGCGCTAGAGTGGCTCTGGTCGCAATATGGCGACGCCCAGGATGGGCAGAGCATCGCCCCCTGGGGGGCAGAGCACCGCCCCTGGTGGGCGTGCCGGGTGGATCCCGGTCGGGCGCATGCGGGAGTCTGTCTGACTGTCTCTCCCTGTTTCCAGCTTCAGAAAAATGAAAAGAAAAAAAAAAAAATTAAAATGAAGAAGTGTCTATTCATTTCTTTTGCCCATTTTCTGATTGGATTGTTTATCTTCCTGGCATTGAGTTTTACAAGTTCTTTATAAATTTTGGTTATTAACCCCTTATCAGATATATTGGCGAATATATTCTCCCATTGTGTGGTTTCTCTTTTTATTTTGTTCATATTGTCTTTAGCTGTGCAAAAGCTTTTTAGTTTGATATAGTCCCATTTGTTTATCCTATCCTTTATTTCCCTTTGTAGTGGAGATAAATCAGCAAATATATTGCTGCAAGTGATGTCGGAGATCTTCTTGCCTATGTTTTTTTCGAGAATGCTTATGGTTTCATGGCTTACATTTAAGTCTTTTATCCATTTTGAGTTTATTTTTGTGAATGGTGTAAGTTGGTTTCTTTCTTTTTTTTTTTTTACCCCTCAGCAGAGATTTTCCTCAGGCCAGACAGACCTGTGTCTGTCTGTAAGCACTTAAACTTATGACATAGCTTGCCACCTGTGGGAGCCAACCTCTGATGCGGGAAAGGCTAGAACTCTTTGTTGTCCAGCTTTTGCCAGCTCCTATGTAATATATGTGGCAGAGTCAGGCCCATTTGAAAACTTAACAAATGTGCCAGAAAGAAACCCACCACAACTAGTTTCATTTTTTTGCAGGTAGCTGTCCAACCTCATTTGTTAAAGAGACTGTCTTTACTCCATTGTATGCTCTTACCTCCTTTGTCAAATATCAATTGTCCATAAAGGTGTGGGTTTATTTCTGAGTTCTCTGTTCTGTTCCATTGATCTATATGTCTGTTCTTGTACCAAGCTGTTTTGAGTACAATGGCCTTGTGGTATAACTTAATTCAGGAAGTGTGATACCACCCACTTTATTCTTTTTCTTCAAGCTTGCTGAGGCTATTCATGTTCTTTTTTGGTTCCATATGAATTTTTGGAATATGTGTTCTATATTTTTGAAGTATGTCATTGGTATTTTAATTGGTATTACATTGAATTTATAAATTGTTTTGGGTAATATAGACATTTTAATGATGTTTATTCTTCATAACCGTGAACACGGTATATACTTCCACTTGTTTGTATCTTCCTTGATTTCTTTTATCAATGTTTAATTTTCTGAGTACAAGTCTTTAACCTCCTTGGTTAAATTTACTCCTAGGTACTTTATTTTTTTTGGTGTAATAATGAAGGGGATTGCTAATTTCTCTTTCAGACAGTTAATTGTTGGTGTATAAAAATGCCTCTGATTTCTGAGTATTAATTTTATATCCTGCCACCTTGCTGAATTCATTTATCAGGTCCAGTAGTTTTTTGATTGTGACTTTAGGGTTTTCTATGTACAGTATCATATCATCTGCAAATCATGATACTTTCACTTCTTCTTTTCCAATTTGGATGCCTTTTATTTCTTCTTCTTGCCTGATTGCTGTGGCTAGTACTTCCAGAACTATGTTGAATAAGAGTGGTGAAAGGGGGCACCCCTGCATTGCTCCTGATCTTAAGGGGATTGCTTTTAATTTTTGCTTGTTGAGTATGATGTTGGCTGTGGGTCTGTTATAGATGGTCTTTATTATGTTGAGATATGTTCCCTGTACTCCCACTTTGCTGAGAGTTTTGATCATGAATGGGTGCTAGATTTTATCAAATGCTTTTTCTGCATGTATTGAAATTATCATGTGGTTTTTTTCCTTCCTTTTGTTTATGTGATGAATCACATTGATTTGCAAATATTGTACCAGCCTTGCCTCCCCAGAATAAATCCCACTTGATCATCGTGTATGATTTTTTTTCATTTATTGCTGGATCCAGTTTGCTAATATTTTGTTGAGGATTTTAGCATCTAAATTCATCAAGGATATTGGCTGATAGTTTTCTTTCTTTCTTTGTTGTCTTTGCCCAGTTTTGGTATCAGAATTATGCTCACCTCATAAAAGGAGCTTGGAAGTCTTCCCTCCTCTTGAATTTTTTGAAATAGTTTGAGAAGGATAGGAGTTAGTCCTTCTTTGAATGTTCAGTATAATTCGCCTGTGAAGTCATCTGGCTCAGGATTTTTGTTTTTTGGGAGTTTTTTGATAACTGTTTTGATCTCTTTTGTTGTGATTGGTCTATTTAGATTTTCTGATTCTTCTCGATTGATTTTTGAGAGATTATGTTTTTCAATGAATTTGTTTATTTCACTTAGGTTGTCTAATTTTGTGGCATACAGTTCTTGAAGTTGGTCATCTGTATACAGCATATGTATGGGTCCTGTTTTCTTATCCATTCAGCTACTGTATATCTTTTAATTGGAGCATTTAATCCATTTACATTTAAGGTTATTATTCATATGTAGTTGTTTATTGCCATTTATTTTTTTCTTTCAATCTACATTCCTCTTTTACTGGATTTTTCCCCTGCTTTGTTCTATCTACAGCAGGCCCATTAACATTTTTTGCAGCATTGGTTTGGTTGTGATGAGTTCATTGAGGTTTTTTTTTTTTTTTTGGTCTGGGTAGTTTTTTATTTTTAAATGATAGCCTTGCTGAATAAAGAAGTTGCTTGGTTGTAGGTTCTTATTCTGCATTACTTTGAATATCTCTTGCCTTTCCCTTCTGGGCTCAAGTGTTTCTGTTGAAAAGTCGGATGTCATCCTTATTGAGGCTCCTTTGTAGGTGATTGACTGTTTTTCTCTTGCAGCTTTTAGTATTCATTCTTTATCTCTTAGCTTTGGTATTTTGATTATGATGTGTCTTGGTGAAGGTCTCTTTGGATTCTTTTTAAATGGAATTTTCTCTGCTTTCTGAACCTGTATGACTCTTTCCTGCATCAATTTAGGGAAATTTTCAGCTATAATTTCTTTGAACCAGTTCTCTATCCATTGTTCTTTCTCTTCTCCTTCAGGAACCCCTATTATGTGGATATTGTTTCTCTTCATGTTGTCACACAGCTCTTTTAGAGTTTCCTCACTTTTTTGACCCTCTTTTATTTTGCTGTTCTGCTTCCATGATTTTGCTTATCTTGTCCTCTAAGTCGCTTATTCGATCCTCTGCTTCATCCAGCCTGCTTTTCATTCCTTCTAGTGTAGTCTTCATTTCTGCTACTGTGTTTGTCATTTCTGTCTGGCTTTTTTTTTATGATTTCAGTGTCATTTTTGATGCTTACATTTTCTTTATTTAGGTCCTTATTTAGTCCTTTCATTGTAGGTTTCAGATCCTTAAGCATCCTAACAATCATTATTTTAAACTCTGCATTCAGTAATTGACTACTTACATTTCATCCAGATCTTTTTCTGGAGATTTCTCTTGTTGATTCATATGGATTCTGTTCCTCTGTCTTCCCATTGTTTCTGTTTGTGGTTTACAGGTTTGTTTGAGTTGTGGTCTCCTTAACTAGTAGAACCTCTTTTCCACTTTCTATCTCCTAACTGGGTCAGGTTTGAGGAGCCCTTCCTTAAAATGTCACTCTAACAAGGATTGTTAGGTCCTGAACTGATGCTCTTCATATCTGGCCTCTGGATATGCCCTCCCTGGACCTTCTTGGCTGGAGCCTGACACAGACCAGTGGAAGACACTGCCTATGACAGGCCCTTATCTATCTTTTTGGAGCAATAGGTGATCCAGATCCTGTGGTTGCCTCTGCTGAGCCCAGGTACCATTTTCATATCAACTTAGGCTGGCTTTTATTTACTTTTGGCCTGGAGGATGTTCGTTTAAATGTTCAGGTACCCCTGAGATCCGCTTTTGCTGCCTCTTATTGGTGGCTACTTGTTGGGCTCAGTACTATAAATCAGGGGTTAGGTAAGGTTGTGGATATGGCTTGCCCCTTAGCCTCAGGTGTCATTCTATCCAACTTTTTTATTTTATTTTATTTTATTTTGTATTTTTCTTTCTTTTCAGTTCTCAGAAGGGTGTGGCCACAGGAGTCTAATGGATGTGGCCTTTGTGTTCTTGAGGTGTGGCCTGTCCCCAGGCTGGCCACCACCTCTGCTGCCACCTCTGGTGTAAAGGCATGGGTATTGCCGGTGCCCACCTGTTGCTACAGTTGCTGCAACTTCCACCTTGCCTCTGTTGGTGGGACTGTGTTCACCCATCCAGGTTGCAAGCCCTGTCCCGCCACCGGCCTTTGCCCCACCCCCATGGGTGGGACTGCGTTCACCCATCCTGGCTGCCAGCCTTTGCCAGCCCTCGGCCTCTGCCCCGCCCCAGTGGGCAAGACTGTTTTCACCCACCTGAGTTACAAGCCTGGGCTGTCCCGGCCTCTGCCCTGGCCCTGCAGGCAGGACAGTGTTCATGGACTTGGGCTGCCACCACAGCTGGATCCCACTTTCCACTCGATGGACAGGTCCGCACTCCCATGTCCTGCTGCCACCCACCCTCCGGTGAGCACTCAGCATTGTGAGGGTGGCATTGTAGTTCAGACCTCAGCACTCAATACTGTATCTCTGATGGCTTCTTCATTCTAAGCAACTCTGCTCTGAGTGCAGCAGGAGAGCTACCATTTGGCTGGTGACCTGCTTCTCTTTGCTGGTATTGCTGGTTCCAGAAAAAATATTCACTTTAGATTTGGGTATTAACTCAGCCAAGGATTAGGGTGGCTGTCCCTCAAAGTGTTTCTCCCTGTGCCTCCAAGATTCCATTCTCTTCATGTTACAACGGTCCTCTTATCTCTACCCATCCCCCAGATCCCTGGGTGAATGGTTGTGAAAGAGGTTTTCTGCATGGTCCCTTTAAGACAAATCCTGGGTCTTAGAAATCTGTCTCTTTCTTGCAAACAGTATCCTGACTTGTTTCACAGCTAAATACTCTCCGTATGCCTCTTCTAGGCTCTGGGGCTGCAGGCTGGGGCTTTGGTTCTGGGGCCCAGGACCCTCCCCTCTCTCATAAAACCCCACCACCATGCAAGTCCCTTCGGGCCGCCGTTCACTGTTGGGAGCTGGGCAGCCCTCTCCGCATTTTCGCTTTTCCTACTAGTCTCAGTGTGGCTTCTTCAATGATCTTTGGTTATAGATTCCTCTTGTTTTAGCCCAAAGTTGGTTTTCCAGATGATTGTTCTTAAAATTAAGTTGTAATCCACTTTGGTTTTGGGAAGTGGAAGTTGGAACATCCGCCTACTCTCTCGCCATCTTGTCCCATCCTCTGGTATTTTCTTGATTTAACAGAATGTGTTGACAGAAATGTTTTTCGGCAATAGTTAGGACTCATGTTCTTTTCCCAAATGATCCTTAACTTGTTGACTAAAACATGAACAATCTGCAGTTGTCCCTTTATGCCACAAACAAACATACAAAACCAAGTTTTTACATGTACAGGCAGTCATAACTTGCTGGCCGACAGCTATTGTAAAATTTTGTAAATTAAAGACACACCCTGATTTTAGAGATACTAAATCTAAAAAGTGTGTACCTTGGAATGATGTAATTTATCAGTTTGTCTTTCATGTTATTTGTAAGCTCCTTGAGGAGAGGGACATGCTGTTCAAGACTCTGTTCCCTTTGTGGGCATATAGTTGATGTCTAGTGGAAAAAATAAAGCTTGTAAATCTTACATTCTTTATGAATTTTGTAATAGAAATTGTAAAGTAAATGTAGTTGTCTTTTCATTTTCATATATAAATTTTACATTCTTTCTGAATTTTGCAATAGAAATTGTAAACTAAATATAGTTGTCTTTTCCTTTTCATATATTCCTCATTTTTTTCTTCTCTTTTTTTAAGTGAGAGGAGTGGAGATAGTGAGACAGACTCCCACATGCACCCTGACTAGGATCTACTCAGCAGCCCCATCTGGGGCCAATGCTTGAATCTACTGAGCTACCTTTAATGCCTGAGGCTGATGGGCTCGGACTAACTGAGCTGTCCTCAGCACCTGGGCTGATGCTTAAACCAATCAAACCACAGGCTGTGGGAGGAGAAGAGGGAGGGAGAAGGGGAGAGAAGCAGATGGTCACTTCTTTTTTTTTTCTGTTTTTACAGAGACAGAGAGAGAGTCAGAGAGAGGGATAGATAGGGACAGACAGACAGGAATGTAGAGAGATGAGGAGTATCAATCATCAGTTTTTCGTTGTGACACCTTAGTTGTTCATTGATTGCTTTCTCATATGTGCCTTGACTGGGGGCCTTCAGCAGACTTGAGTAACCCCTTGCTCGAGCCAGCGACCTTGGGTCCAAGCTGGTGAACTTTGCTCAAATGAGATGAGCCTGCGCTCAAGCTGGTGACCTCGGGGTCTCGAACCTGGGTCCTTCGCATGTCAGTTTGATACTGTATCCACTGCACCACCACCCAGTCAGGCTGGTCGCTTCTCTTGAATGCTCTGACTGGGAATCAAATCTGAGATGTCCATACACCAGGCAAGGCTCCATCCACTGAGTCAATCAACCAGAGCTACTTGCTTTTTTTTTTTTTTCAGGAACCTATAGCTTGCGAGCCAGATGTGGCTCTTTTTTAAAAAATTAATTTTAATAAGGTGACATTGATAAATCAGGGTACATATGTTCAGAGAAAACATCTCTAGGTTATTTTGACATTTGATTATGCTGCATTCCCATCACCCAACGTCCAATTGTCTTCCGTCACCTTCTAACTGGTTTTCCTTGTGCCCCTCCCCTCCTCAACCCCCTCCCTCTCTTCCCTCCCACCCCATAACCCCCACACTCTTGTCCATGTCTCTGAGTCTCATTTTTATGTCCCACTTATGTATGGAATTATATAGTTCTTAGTTTTTTCTGATTTACTTATTTCACTCAGTATAATGTTATCAAAGTCCATCCATGTTGTTGTAAATGATCTGATGTCATCATTTCCTATGGTTGAGTAGTATTCCATAGTATATATGTATCAAAGCTTTTTAATCCACTCGTCCACTGACAGATACTTGGGCTGTTGCCAGATCTTTGCTATTGTGCACAATGCTGCCATAAACATGGGGGTGCATTTCTTCTTTTCAAACGGTGCTATGGTGTTCTTGGGGTATATTCCTAAAAGTGGTATAGCTGGGTCAAAAGGCAGTCAATCAACCAGAGCTACTTGCTAGCTTTTTAAAAACAACATGGCCCTGGCTCTTATTTGGACAGGAAGGTAATCTCAAAAGTTTACTATAATGATACTTATAGTATTTTAAATTAATCTCACAACTAGAACTACTTCAACTGTTTATATAATGGGACATAACACAAAGTTGTGTTTTGAAAAGGCCGGGTATTTCCTTTTTTAACTTGACAATCTTATAAACTTGTATATTCTACAATGCAAAGTGTATCTAAGGTGTAACTATGCAGTATGTGTTATAAAGTTTTCTTTTGAAGACACTCTTATGTTGCATTAATTTTCCATTTAAGAAGCAATAAATAATACATTTGCTTTAAAAATAGTATCCAGGAAAAACGCCAGTGACATCAGAGAAATGGCGCTGTGAGGAGCGCTACCGATAAATCTCCCAAAATTTCAACAAGTTCTTCAAACAGAGACAGAGAAATCTATCCTTGGAGCGTCTGGAAGTCCCATAAACTGAAAATGAAGTGCTGTCAACAAAACCACCCTCAGATTCCATTACAGAAAAGGAAGTCAAATATCATGGATACAAAAAACAGAGATGTAACACAGATAGATGAGGAAAAATCTATGGAGAAAAAATTTAATATATTGGAAACCTTGGAGCTAAATGACAGAGAATTTAAAATAGAAATTTTAAAAATACTCAGAGATATACAAGAAAACACAGAAAGGCAATTTAGGGAACTCAGAAAACAACTCAATGACCACAAAGAATATATTACTAAGGAAATTGGACTTTTCCTGGACTCCTACTCCTTGTGACAGCTCCTAAGAGACTGAACTGGGGTTGGGTTGCATTTTTCAGGGATTTGGCATGGTGACGGTGCCAACTTGGACTTGGTGAACATGCTAAGGACACTACTCTTTTATGGATTCATGCTGTATTGGCCAAGAGTTTTCTTAAAGGCTTTAATCACTGTAAAAAAAAA
Organism: Saccopteryx bilineata; assembly: GCF_036850765.1. Classification (NCBI taxonomy): domain Eukaryota; kingdom Metazoa; phylum Chordata; class Mammalia; order Chiroptera; family Emballonuridae; genus Saccopteryx; species Saccopteryx bilineata. Next base: position 100,933,033 of record NC_089495.1, on the reverse strand, counting down.
ATAGAAGACTGGATAAAGAAGATGTGGCACATATACACCATGGTATACTATTCAGCCATAAGAAATGATGACATCGGATCATTTACAACAAAATGGTGGGATCTTGATAGCAATATACAGAGTGAAATAAGTAAATCAGAAAAAACCAAGAACTGCATGATTCCATACATTGGTGGGACATAAAAACGAGAATAAGAGACATGGACAAGAGTGTGGTGGTTACGGAGGGGGATGAGTACAAAGAAAACTAGATAGAAGGTGACGGAGGACAATCTGACTTTGGGTGATGGGTATGCAACATAATTGAACAACAAGATAACCTGAACATATTTTCTTTGAATATATGTACCCTGATTTATTGATGTAACCCTATTAAAATTAATAAACATTTATTTATTAAAAAAACCCAAATCAAACAGAGATGAAAAACTCAATTCATTAACTGAAAAACGAGGTAACCAGCTTAGCTAATAGAACAGGCCAGATAGAAGGTAGGATTAGTGACATAGAAGACAAGCAACTTGAGGCACAACAGAGAGAAGAAGAGAGAGAGAGACTCAAAAATTAAAAAAAAAAGAGAAAGCCCTACGGGAATTGTCTGACTCCATAAAAAAGACTAACATAAGAATAATAGGTATATCAGAGGGCAAAGAGAGAGAAAATGGAATGGAGAACATATTCAAACAAATAATAGATAAGAACTTCCCAAGCCTGTGGAAAGAACTAAAGCCTCAAATTCAAGAAGCAAACAGAACACCAAGTTTTCTTAACCACAACAAACCTACTCCAAGGCACATCATAATGAAATTGGCACAAACCAACAACAAAGAAAAAATTCTCAAGGCAGCCAGGGAAAAGAAGAATACAACATATAAAGGAAGGCCCATTAGATTATCATCAGATTTCTCAGCAGAAACTCCATAAGCTAGAAGAGAGTGGACCCCAATATTTAAAGTCCTGAAAGAGAGAAACTTTCAGCCACGAATACTATACCCATCAAAGCTATCCTTCAAATATGAAGGAGAAATAAAAACATTCACAGATATGTAAAAGATGAGGGAATATATCATCAGAAAACCCCCACTCCAGGAATTACTAAAGGGGGTTCTCCAATCAGATACAAAGAACAACAAAAAAAAATAAAGCCACAAGTAAAAGCTCCAAGAAGAACACAACAAAACCAAATTTAAACTGTGACAACAAAAAAAAAAAAAAAAAGAGAGAGGATGGAGATTAATAGTAGCAAAAGGTGATGGAATGCAGAAGCACTCAAGATGGTGTACTACAATGAACATGGTAGGTACCCTTTTCATTACTTAATGGTAACCACCCTTGAAAAAGCCAGCACAGAAGCAAATGACTTTAAAAAGGTAGCAACAGAGGAAAGAAGTATGGAATAGAACTAAACAAAAACATAGGATAGAAAAACAAAAGAGAAGAATCAAACAAGATACAAAACTAACAGAAAGCAATTTATAAAATGGCAATAGGGAACCCACAAGTGTCAATAATTACACTAAATGTAAATGGATTAAACTCACCAATAAAAAGACATGGAGAAGCAGAATGGATTAAAAAAGAAAATCCAACTATATGCTGCCTACAAGAAACTCATCTAAGCAACAAGGATAAAAACAAATTCAAAGTGAAAGGCTGGAAAACAATACTCCAACCAAATAACATCCAAAAAAAAAGCAGGTGTAGCAATACTCATATCATATAATGCTGACTACAAGACAGAAAAAGTACTCAGAGACAAAAATGGTCATTTCATAATGATTAAGGGGACACTGAATCAAGAAGATATAACAATTCTTAATATATATGCACCAAACCAAGGAGCACCAAAATATATAAGACAGCTACTTATTGACCTTAAAACAGAAACTGACAAAAATACAATCATACTTGGAGACCTCAATACACCACTGAGGGCTCTAGATCGTTCATCCAAACAGAAAATCAATAAAGATATATTGGCCTTAAATGAAACAATAGAGCACCTGGATATGATAGACATCTACAGGACATTTCATCCCAAATCGACAGAGTATACATTTTTCTCTAGTGTACATGGAACATTCTCAAGAATTGACCATATGTTGGGCCACAAAAATAACATCAGCAAATTTAGAAAAGTCAAAATTGTACCAAGCATTATTTCTGATCATAAAGCCTTGAAACTAGAATTCAACTGCAAAAAAGTGGAAAAAAACCCACAAAAATGTGGAAATTAAACAACATACTTTTAAAAAATGAATGGGTCAAAGAAGAAATAAGTGGAGAGATCAAAAGATATATACAGATAACTGAAAATGACAATACGACATATCAGAATCTCTGGGATGCAGCAAAAACAGTAATAAGAGGGAAGTTCATATCACTTAAGGTCTACATGAACAAACAAGAGAGAGCCCAAGTAAACCACTTAACTTCACACCTTATGGAACTAGAAAAAGAAGAACAAAGACAACCCAAAACCAGCCGAAGAAAGGAGATAATAAAAATCAGAGCAGAAATAAATGAAATAGAGAATAGAAAAACTAAAGAAAAACTTAATAAAACAAGGAGCTGGTTCTTTAAAAAGATCAACAATATTGACAAACCCTTGGCAAAACTCACCAAGGAAAAAAGAGAAAGGACTCATATAAACAATCCAAAATGAAAGAGGAGAAATCACCACAGACATCATAGATATACAAAGAATTATTGTAGAATACTACGAAAAACTATATGCCACCAAATTCAACAATCTAGAAGAAATGAATAAATACCTAGAACAATACAACATTCCTAGACTGAGTCAAGAAGAAGCAGAAAAGGCCCTGGCCAGTTGGCTCAGTGGTAGAGCGTCGGCCTGGCATGCAGAAGTCCCGGGTTCGATTCCTGGCCAGGGCACACAGGAGAGGCGCCCATCTGCTTCTCCACCCCTCCCCCTCCCCTTCCTCTCTGTCTCTCTCTTCCCCTCCCACAGCCGAGGCTCCATTGGAGCAGAAGATGGCCCGGGTGCTGGGGATGGCTCCTTGGCCTCTGCCCCAGGCGCTGGAGTGGCTCTGGTTGTGACAGAGCGACGCCCCGGAGGGGCAGACCATCACCCCCTGGTGGGCGTGCCAGGTGGATCCCGGTTGGGCGCATGCGGGAGTCTGTCTGACTGCCTCCCCGTTTCCAGCTTCAGAAAAATACAAAAAAAAAAAAAAAAAAAAAAAAGAAGAAGAAGAAGCAGAAAGCCTAAACAGACCAATTAGCAGGGAGGAAATAGAAAAAACTATTAAAAACCTCACCAAAAATAAAAGTCTAGGCCCAGATGGTTATACTAGTGAATTCTATCAAACATTCAAAGAAGACTTGGTTCCTATTCTACTCAAAGTCTTCCAAAAAATTGAAGAAGAAGTAATACTTCCACATTTTATGAGGCCAACATAACCCTCATAGCGAAACCTGGCAAGGACGACACAAAAAAAGAAAACTACAGACCAATATCTCTAATGAATACAGATGCTAAAATACTAAATAAAATACTAGCAAATCGAATACAACAACATATTAAAAAAATAATACATCATGATCAAGTGGGATTCATCCCAGAATCTCAAGGATGGTTCAACATATGTAAAATGGTTAATGTAATACACCATATCAACAAAACAAAGAACAAAAACCACATGATCTTATCAATAGATGCAGAAAAGGCATTCGATACAATACAACACAACTTTATGTTTAAGACACTCAGCAAAATGGGTATAGAAGGAAAATATCTCAACATGATAAAGGCCATATATGGTATCAGCCAACATCATATTAAATGGCATAAAACTGAGGACTTCCCTCTTAAATCAGGAACAAGACAGGGTTGTCCACTTTCTCCACTCTTATTTAATGTGGTGCTAGAAGTTCTAGCCAGAGCAATCAGAGAAGAGAAAGAAATAAAAGACATCCATATCGGAAAAGAAGAAGTAAAGGTATCACTTTTTGCAGATGCTATGACCCTATACATCGAAAACCCCAAAGATTCCACAAAAAGATTACTAGAAACAATAAACCAATACAGTAAGGTCACAGGATACAAAATTAATATACAAAAGTTCATAGCCTTTCTATATGCCAACAATGAAACATTAGATATTGAACTCAAAAAAATAATCCCCTTCACGATTGCAACAACAACAAAAAAATACCTAGGAATAAACATATCAAAGAATGTAAAGGACCTATATAACGAAAACTACAAAGCATTATTAAGGGAAATCGAAAAAGATACAATGAGATGGAAAGTTATTCCTTGTTCTTGGATAGGAAGAATAAATATAATCAAAATGGCCATATTACCCAAAGCAATATACAAATTTAATGCAATTCCTATCAAGATTCCAAGGACATTTTTTAAAGAAATGGAACAAAAAATCATTAGATTTATATGGAACTATAAAACCCCCCAAATAGCCAAAGCAATCCTAAGGAAAAAGAATGAAGCTGGGAACATTACAATACCTGACTTCAAACTATATTATAGAGCCACGACAATCAAAACAGCATGGTATTGGCATAAAAATAGACACTCTGACCAATGGAACAGAATAGAAAGTCTAGAAATAAAACCACATATATATGGTCAAATAATTTTCGATATAGGGGCCAACAACACACAATGGAGAAAAGAAAGCCTCTTCAACAAATGGTGCTGGGAAAAGTGGAAAGCCACATACATGCAAAAGAATGAAACTGGACTACAGTTTGTCCCCTTGTACTAAAATTAATTCAAAATGGATCAAAGACCTAAATATAAGACCTGAAACAATAAAGTATATAGAAGAAGACATAGGTACTAAACACATGGACCTTGGTTTTAAAGAGCATTTTATGAATTTGACTCCAAAGGCAAGAGAAGTGAAGGCAAAGATAAATGAATGGGACTACATCAGACTAAGAAGTTTTTGCTCAGCAAGAGAAACTGACAACAAAATAAACAGACAGCCAACTAAATGGGAAATGATATTTTCAAACAACAGCTCAGATAAGGGCCTAATATCCAAAATATACAAAGAACTCATAAAACTCAACAACAAATGAACAAACAATCCAGTAAAAAAATGGGAAGAGGACATGAACAGACACTTCTCCCAGGAAGAAATACAAATGGACAACAGATATATGAAAGATGCTCATCTTCATTAGTTATTAGAGAAATGCAAATCAAAACTACAATGAGATACCACCTCACATCTGTTAGATTAGCTATTTTCAACAGGACAGGTAATAGCAAATGTTGGAGAGGCTGTGGAGAAAAAGGAACCCTCATTCACTGTTGGTGGGAATGTAAAGTAGTACAATCATTATGGAAGAAAGTATGGTGGTTCCTCAAAAAAACAGAAATAGAACTACCTTATGACCCAGCAATCCCTCTACTGCAGCGGTTCTCAAACTGTGGGTCGCGACCCCGGCGGGGGTCAAATGACCAAATCATAGGGGTCGCCTAAAGCCATTGGAAATACATATTTTATTTAAAAATGTATTGTATAATAAATATGTATTTTCTGATGGCTTTAGGCGACCCCTGTGTTTTGGTCGTTCGACCCCCGCCGGGGTTCCGACCCACTGGTTGAGACCTGCTGCTCTACTAGGTATATACCCTAAAAACTCAGAAACATTGTTACGTAAAGACACATGCAACCCCTTGTTCATTTGTAGCATTGTTCACAGTGGCCAAGACATGGAAACAACCAAAAAGCCCTTCAATAGATGACTGGATAAAGAAGATGTGGGACATATACACTATGGCAGGGGTCCTCAAACTACGGCTTGCGGGCCACATGCAGCCCCCTGAGGCCATTTATCTGGCCCCCACCGCACTTCTGGAAGGGGCACCTGTTTCATTGGTGGTCAGTGAGAGGAGCATAGTTCCCATTGAAATACTGGTCAGTTTGTTGATTTAAATTTACTTGTTCTTTATTTTAAATATTGTATTTGTTCCCGTTTTGTTTTTTTTTAAAAATAAGATATGTGCAGTGTGTATAGGGATTTGTTCATAGTTTTTTTTTATAGTCCGGCCCTCCAACGGTCTGAGGGACAGAGAAATGGCCCCCTATGTAAAAAGTTTGGGGACCCCTGCACTATGGAATACTACTCAGCCATAAGAAATGATGACATTGGATCATTTACAACAAAATGTTTGGATCTTGAAAACATTATACGGAGTGAATTAAGTAAATCAGAAAAAAACAAGAACAGCATGATTACATACATAGGTGGGACATAAAAATGAGACTAAGAATCATGGACGAATTGTGGTGGTTACGAGGGGGGGGGAGTGGGGAGGAGGAGAGGAGGGAAAGGGGAAGAGGGAGGGGAAGGGCACAAAGAAAACTAGATAGAAGGTGACGGAGGACAATCTGACTTTGGGTGATAGGTATGCAACATAATTGAATGACAATATAACATGAAGATGTTTTCTTTGAACATATGTACCCTGTTTTATTGATGTCACCCCATTAAAATTAATAAAAATTTATAAAAAATAAAAATAAATAAATAAAAATAGCATTCAAGATTGATATTCAAATCTTCTACAATTTTGAAAGTATGTATTAGATTCCTTATTAATTGAAATGGTACTTTTTATAAAACAATGAACATCTTTTGTGTTATATTAACAAATTCAATTATTATGAGGTATTTATTAGATTTATGAAAACAAACTAGGAGGCTTCTGGGCATGTGTACAAAAATAAACATTCCAATAAAACCAAATCCATTAGCTGAAGAAAAAAAAGAAAAGTCACCAAAAAATCTAACCAAATAAGGAACTCCAGACTGAAAGGTAGTTCAAGTTACCATCCTTTCTAAGCCACAAATATGGGATTCATACATTGAAACAGGGAAGGTATTTCAAATTTGGGGATTTCCTGTGGAATAGCTAGAAACTTAAGGACATTGTATAATGAAGTCTTGATAATATTAGTAAGAACACATTCTTATGGTTGACCATCTCCATTAGCTAGTATTTTTGTTTTAAATGAACTTTACATAATTTTGATTAGAGGTCTTAGGGCAGTCTTTTAAGGGTCAGAGATCACTACAAGAGTGAGGAGTTTGCTGAAGGTTAGTGAGATTAGTGATGAAGTTACATATGTCTATTCTCCTTATGGGGAATATGTTGAAGAAGATAAGAAAGAAGGATATAACTGATTTTATTTTGAAATTCACAAATTTTGTAATGTATTTTTAAACATTCTTAAAAATAAAAAGTTAACACATGCTTCACAGTGTTATCATGTAGTTGCCTTTTATGATTCTTAAATGATTTATTTTTCTATTCTTCCCCCGTTCAAAATCCTCAGTTACTCCAGATCCAAACCACTTTTTGAATGCATAGCAGTTTATTGCTGACTTACAAGCCAGTAGAAACAGGCCATTCTGAGATGTGTGCAGTGAAAACTGTTTGACAGAACCATAGAGATGATCAAAAAGGACAGCGGCGGTAAAGCATTCTGTAACCCAGCTTCACCAGTGAGTCTGGGAACTTAAGAATTGAAGTACAATAGTTTGTGATATAAGCTGCTGAATTCTTGATTTTACAGTCTATTGACTACTATGAAGAGAGAACCTGAGGAGGGGCCTTGGCCAGCCTGGTCCTATGATGCTTCTGTTTATTTCCCAGAAGTTCTTCTGGGCCTGGGTAGCAGCTTCTGTGTGGGAGAATGAGGTCCATTATGCCCTCACATAGGTGGGAAGTTGGGCAGGGTGGCCAGGTTGCCCTGTTACCTCCACCCACCTGTGTAGTGTTAGCAAGCCTCTTTCTGTGCTGCTTTGGGAAGAAGACTCTGTATTTATCCTTAACAGCGCTCCCTGAATCCTAGTAACTCTGTCCTATGACCCACCTAGTGAACAGCTCTTTTCTTTGGCCCCTACTGCATAATTCTTTCATGAGGAGTAATTTGGAGAAGGCAGCCATAGCTTTATGAGGAAGGGTCCAGAAGAGACACATTAAGCCAGTCAAAAGAGTTGTCAATTGTTGTAGCCATAGCATACTTCCTAGCCTTCTCTCCCACACAACTCGTTGTCGGTCTAATGTTATTTGCTTTCTGCAGGACCTGCCAGAGCTATCGACATCTCCAGTAGCTCTGACTCACCACCCCCGAACCCACTGTAGAGCATTTGGTGGAAAATGCTTTAGCCCCATATGGAATTTTATGTTACAGTGTTTTAAAGAACACATCAGTTATGTTGATTGAACATTTGTAAATTTGTTTGTTTGTTTTGGGTGAGAATGTTGAAGTTCTTCTCTCTTTTCAAATTTAAATTACATAGTACAGCGTTATCAGCTATAGTCACCATATTTTACATTAGATCCTCAGACCTTATTTATCTTATACTTGAATGTATATTTTACCAACCTCCTCCTATTCCTGACACTCTCAGTCTCTGGCAGTCACTTTTCTACTATTGCTATAGGTCTGAGTTTTTCTGTTTTTGTTTTTGTTTTTACATGTGAGTGATACCATGCAATGTTTTGTCTGTCTGGCTTATCCACTTAGCCTAGAGTCCTCAAGGTCCATCCATATGTTTGCAAGTAGCAGGACTTCCTTTTTTCTCATAGCTGAATGATATTTTCTCATGGCTGGCTGAATACATATATACCAGATCTTTTTTACCCATTAATCCTGTGGATGATGGACACTTAGGTTGTTTTCTTATCTTGGCTATTATGATTAATGCTGCAGTGAACGTGGAGTACAGAGATATCTCTTTGATATTCTGTTTTCTTTTTCTTTTTCTGGATATATACCCAGAAGTGGCATTGTTGATCATATGGTAGATCTATTTTTAATTTTTTAAGGGCCTATCATTTTGTTTTCCATAGTGGTTGTACCAGTTTATATTCCTACCAATAGTTCACAGGGTTTCCCTTTTGTTCGCATCCTTACCAACATTAATCTCCTGACTTTTTGACAGTAGCCGTTCTAATGATGTGAGGTGACATCTTATTATGGTTTTGATTTGCATTTTGCTGATGATTAGTGATGTCAAGTACCTTTTCACGTACCTGTTTTCCATTTGTATGTCTCTTTAGGAAAAATGTCTATTCAGATTTTCTGCCCAATATTTATAATCAGATTTTTTTTTGCTATTGAGTTGTATGAGTTCATTTTTATATTAACACCTTAATAGATATGTGACTTGAAAATATTTTCTCCCATTCAGTAGGTTACCTTTATATTTTGTTGATGGTGTCCTTTGCTGTGCAGAACTTTTTTGTTTCTAGTTTGATGTAGTTTCGCTTGATTGTTATTGCTTTTGCTGCCTTTGTTTTTGGTGTCAAATCCATAAAAACCACTGCCAAGACTGATGTCAAGGAGATTATATCCGATGATTTCTTCCAGGAGTTGTATGGTTTCTGGTCTTACATTCAAGTCTCTATCCATTTTTGTGTATGGTATAAGATAGTGGTCCAGTTTAACACTTCTGCATGTGGCTGTATAGGTTTCCTGACAGCATTACCTTTTCCCAAGGTATGTTCTTGCCTTCTGTGTCGTAAATTCTTTCATTATCTAGTCATAAGTTTAGTTCTAGATTCTCTGTTCTATTTTATTGATTTGTGTGTCTGTTTTTAATGCCAGTGCCACTCTGTTTTGATTACTATTATAATATAGTTTGAAATCAGGAAGTATGATGCGCCCGACTTTGTTCTTTCTCAAGATTGCTTTGGCTATTTAGTATCTTTAGTGGTTCCATACAAATTTTAGAATATTGGAAATTTGATATGGATTGCATTGAATTTGTAGATTGCTTTTGAGTAGTATGGATATTTTAGCAATATTAAGTCTTCCAATTCATCAACATGGAGTATCTTTTCATTTATTTGTGTTTTCTTCATTTTTTTCATCTTTGTCCTATAATTTTCAGTTATGTTAGTTGAACATTTGTAGGTATTTTTATTTTATTTTTAAATTTATCCTTTTCTTCAGTGAGCAATTTAAGTTCTCTCTTTCCTAAATATTTAATGTGTACATATTGAATTTTTTAGATATTTAATCAGAATACATTTCATTTTTTAAAGAATGGTTGGAGTAGCATTTTAATAATTTAGTACAGATCATGTCATTTCCCTGTTTAGACTCTCTCAGTGGCTTTCCATCATAGAGTAACATAAGAACTCCTTGCCCTGGCATCTGAGTTCTCCATCAATACTGTTCATCCTTGGCTGCCTAGAAGAACCACTCAAGGAACTTTGGGAAACTTCCAGTATCTAGACATCACCTCCACAGAGTCTAAATTAATTAGTCTGACGTGGGACCCAGACTTGAGTATTTTTTAAACAACTACTCAGTGAATCTAACAGTCAGCCAGGTAGAGAACCACTGCCCTGCACGGTCTGACCCAGGCCTGTTTCTCCAGCCTCCTTCTCCCTGCAGAATGCTTTGCTGGTGATGTTGCAGCCTCACTGGCTGCTGCAGTCCCTGAACTCTGTCCGGCTTCTTTCTGCTTCAGGTCTTTTGAACAGATTTGTGTTTGGCCTGAAATACACTTTCCCTGTTCTTCACATGGCCTCCTGTTATTCAGATTACAACTTAAATATATTTAGAGAAAATATCCTTGACCCACAGAGTCATTTGCTGTCACTTGCCCTATACCTATTTTCTATATAGCACTGATTACTATGTGACACTTTTTTCTCATTTGTGTCTCCTCTCTACCCTCCATCCTTCTCATCCTCTGTCTTCCTTCCTTTTTCTATTTTTGCTATCTTCCCAGTGGAATGTAAGATCCATGTTTCTTTTTTTCAGTGCTGACCTTAGTATCTGGAACAGTGACTGACTCACATGTAGTAAGCTATTTATATAGAAAGAGTGGATAATTACATTTTGAAAATTTTATATTTTTAAAGGGACCAGCTCTGATCTGAGCTTTAACTTTTCTTTACTAATTCCTATTTTTTTTACTATTATATTTTCATTAAATTCTAAGCCAACAACTTCTACTGTCATGCAGCATTGTTATATCACTTGTATTATTGTTCTGAATTGTTTACTTATAATTGTTAGATTAAAAAATTTTTAAGTGAGAGGAGGAGAGATAGTGAGACAGATTCCTGCATGCTCCCTGACCAGGATCCACCCAGCAGTTCCTGTCTGGGGCCGATGCTTAATCAACCAAGCTATCTTCAGCACATGAGGCTGACTCTTGGACCAACTGAGCCACTGGCTGCGAGAGAGGAAGAGAGAGAGAGAGAGAGAAGTGGGAGAGGGAGGGGAAGAGAAGCAGATGGTTGCTTCCCATGTGTGCCCTGACTGGGAATTGAACCCAGGACATCCATACACCAGGCTGACACTCTATCCACAGAGCCAACTGGCCAGGGCCTAGATTTAGATTTTAACACATTTGTATTTTGTTTTTTCAGTTGATTCAGGTTCAGCTGCCATTTATTAAATACCCACTAGGTGAAAGACATTATCTCATTTAAAACTAAAGCTGTTTTACTCACTTCACCCATTTATCATATTTAAGGCAGTGGCTGGATTGGAACTGAAGCCCAGCTCTCCCCACGCTGTCCCCATCCTTTCAGCTGTGCTGCTCCTCCTGTCGGCCGAGTAGGAAGGAGTTGAGAGTTGCTGAGTGAGGCCAAATGCCACAGCTGCTCCAGGTGTCTTACTGAATACGGAGCAGATTATTAGCACTTACAACAACCCTGATTTAGATCTTATTTACTTCCTTTTAAAAACACTTATAAGGCAAATATTAGTGCAGATATTTAAAGTAGAATTCATTGCTACTTTCCCACTTGTTCTAACAGTCAAACATTTGTGATAAAATGTGGCACTGTTTACAGTACCACTTGAATAAAATGTGATTATTTAGTTTGTATATACTGGAATTTTACTCTATATCTGCTTTTTGCTTTTCTTTTTGAAACTGTCCTTATCCTTTTGAAATACTCTTAGCTGTCTGTCAATACTCAAGCTTTCTTCACAAGCGCTTTTTTTTTTTTTTTTTTTTTTTGGTATTTTTCTGAAGCTGGAAACGGGGAGAGACAGTCAGACAGACTCCTGCATGTGCCCGACCGGGATCCACCCCGCACGCCCACCAGGGGGCGACGCTCTGCCCACCAGGGGGCGATGCTCTGTTCCTCCGGGGTGTTGCTCTGTCGCGACCAGAGCCACTCCAGCGCCTGGGGCAGAGGCCAAGGAGCCATCCCCAGCGCCCGGGCCATCTTTGCTCCAATGGAGCCTCGGCTGCGGGAGGGGAAGAGAGAGACAGAGAGGAAGGAGAGGGGGAGGAGTGGAGAAGCAGATGGGCGCCTCTCCTGTGTGCCCTGGCCGGGAATCAAACTCGGGACTTCTGCACGCCAGGCCAACGCTCCACCACTGAGCCAACCGGCCAGGGCCTCTTCACAAGCTTTAATAAGTTGGTTTACTTTAAAATATCATCCTTAAGTTGAGGCTTTTGTTGTGGAAAATAGAATCCATTCTGGCTGTCTAAAACAAAGAGGAGTTTATTTCAGGATATTAGGTAGCTAACGGAATCTCTGGGAGAGAAGGGGAAAAGTGTATAGATTTTGCCCAGTTAGGGATGACAGAGCCAGTAGAAAGAACTTCAACCATAGAGGTCCCAGAAGAGCCTGTCTCCTGGTGCTGGCTGACACCTCGCTCATTGCTCACTGCTTGTTTTTTTTTTGTTCCCAGTTTTGTGTTTGTGAGAAGGCTTAGTAGAACCTGGGTCATGTACAGAACTCAGGCTGCAAAAACATCTAAGAGATTCCTAGTTTTCTAGCCTCTGAAGTACAGGAAGGATAGAACAGAGTTTATGATTGGGTATCTTCATTGAATATATATTACATTATTGCACCTGCACTGATGCACTGACCTTGACTTTATATTTTATTTTTTGCCTTTATTAAGATAGCCTTTTGTTGGGTTAGTTGTTAGTGAGACAGTCGGTTTGACCTCTAGTTAGCTTTAATCAGAAGAATTTTGATCAGTGTTCATAGAAGAAATCTTTAACTAGAACAGATAGCTTGAAATAGATCCCACAGGTTACAATGAAGAGAGCTATAAATGATGCAAAATCAACTTCTTTCCATCATTGCAGAGTTCCTTAAAACTAATTGTACTCTGTAACAATGTATGATCATGTACATAAAGGGAGCATTTGTTATCCTTGACAGGTTAAAAATAGTTCTTTAAAGGAAGAACTAGTGAGAGGAGCATGGAAATGTTTACAAATAATTTTACAGTAGATGTAAAACAAGAGGCCTTTTTGTCTGAGATCAAACATAAATGACACTGAGGAATGCTGGCGGCGTGCCTTGCATTCTGTTCACAGGGCATGCTCAGACTATAAATAATGGCTTCGTTTCTATTCTGGGCCCTACAAATTATTAACATTCTGTGTTCATGCAATGTTTATGCGGTGTTCTGCCAGTAATAGTGCAGACATAACTAATGGCTGATTGCAAAGTTGAAGGCTTACATCAGCTAGTCTTGGCATATTCTTTTATTCACTTAAATTCCAGGTTTTCTTATTATTTATGCTACTGGTAAGATAGTTTTTGGTAAGATAAGTTCTGCTCAAAGAAGCAAACTTATTTGAGGTAAATGTGGAAAGCCTACAGAATTCCAGCTAGTTTCTTCTGGAAAAAAGTCATTAATAATACTTATTTAACCCAATCAAAAAAACAAAACTAAACAAAACTACCCATTGTTTATCTTTTTAATTCAAAAATAAGAAAATGAAGAATCATATCCACCTAGAGATACAATTACTTTTAACTAAAGCATTTTTTTTAAAGCATTTTTCTCATTTGGATATATGCTTAAAGATTATTTTTAACAGGAGTGGAGACCAGCTATATTTGTGACCATTTTGGGGAGTAGTCACTACTTTCTGACTCTTCTCTAAGAATTTGATTGAGAAACAGCATTTGTGGAGAGTGGCCTGAGAGGCGTGCAGTTGGTGTATGAACTGGACACTGTATCCATGGATTAACTAATCCAGGCCAGCTCTTTCTGTGTGGAACCCCTTTTACTGTGTTTGTCCTAGTAATCTTCTCGAGGACCACCTGGCCTTTCTGCTTATTAGTTGTGTGTTCTTGTTTGGGTAAGCCATTTAACCTTTTCGTAACTCAGTTTTCTCCTCTGCAGAATACAGATGATAATTGTATCTCTCTTAGGGTTATAGAAGGATTACACAAGTTAATTTATGTAAAGTATTTGGCACCTAGTAAGCTCTCCATAAGTTGTAGCTGCTATAATTACTGTTATTTCTATTAACTCATTAACACACTGTTCTTTATATGATGACCTGACCCATGTGACAAATTTTTCTCAATCTCGTTTTCAAGAATTGGAGTGCTGCTACTTTTTTTGGTATCAATGCTGTGGTCTTTATGACTTATGTAATGTTTTTTATGTCACTTTTTTGTGTTCAATATTAGGAAGGTTAAGGTTATGTTTGCTTTTTAGCTTCTTCTTACAATGCATTTTGTGTATCATCTTTACCTTTCTTAGTTTTATCTTCCCTTTTTAGTTTTCTTTATCCACTTTTAATTTTATAATACATTATATTATATATATTTTTGCAAGCCAACTTAATTACTTTCTGAAACTTCTGGGTTCATATATGTGGTGGAATGTGTATTTTTTAACTTAGTTGAGATGATATTCTGTAACACTTTGATATCTTACTTTTGCTATAATGATTTAAATTTTCTATCAGAATATATATATATTCATTAGAATGTGAAATCTACTTTCTTATCAATATTCATATTTAAAGAGAAAGGTAACTCAAATTCCTTCCTTCCTCCCTCCCTTCCTTCCTCCCTCCATCCCTTCCTCTCTTCCTTTTTTCCTCCCTCCCTCCCTCCCTTTCTTCATTCCTTTCTTTTTTAAGTGAGAGGAAGGGAGATAGAGAGACAGACTTCTGCATGTGCCCCAACCGGGATCCATCTGCAACCCCCGTCTGGGGCCAATGCTCAAATCAGCCAAGGTATCCTCAGTGCCAGGACCAATGCTCAAACCAGCTGAGCCACTGGCTGCGGGAAAAGAGAGAGAGAAGGGGGAGAGGGAGGGCAAGAAAAGCAGATAGTTGCTTCTCATGTGTGCTCTGACCAGGGATTGAAGCTGGGACGTCTGCATGCTGGGCCAATTCTCTATCCTGAGCCAACCAGCCATGGCATCAAATTTCTTTATACACTAAAATGTACTATAACACTTTCAATTATCTTTTGAATATTATATCTTGGAAAAGTAATTCTAATCTGATTCTAGCCACTAAACACACAACTGCTTTTTGCAGTTATTTTACCAAACTATTGACTTATATCCAGGTATCTAAGAGAATCTCAGAAAAATTAGTGTTTACCACTTAAAGATACTAAAAACTTTAAGGAATTGTTTTAAGGTTCAAATCTGTATTTTCTGATACATTTAATTCAGTTATGTTTTTTCTTATTTTAATGGGACATTTTTATTTTCAGAGGGGATTTTTGGTTGCAAATAAAAAAATTCCAAATAACATAGAATCTTAAGAGAGATATGGGTATTTTCCAGGGATCTGAATGAAGGTGAGGTGTTGAAGGTTAGACAGTGGTTGCTCTAAGGAACTCGATTTTTATGTCCTGTTACTTTAAAAATTTTAAGGAAACACAGAAAGAGGAAATAGTTTGGGCTTTATGATATCATTAGTGCTATTTATATTCCCTTAAGTTCAAAGGTTTCAGGGATAAGAAAATATATGCAAAAATGGAGGCATTCATCTTTCTTGAGTTTTATTAGTATACTTTCAAACTGCTCATATGGAATAAGCACACCTTTTTTTAACTTTTTCTTTCTACTTGCTTTGAGGATGTGTGTGTAGGTGGGATGAATATAGATAGGATATATTTTTAACCATTCCATGATGTAGCACATGTTAAAATAAATAAAGATATTAAAATAATTTTATGGTAATAAAACCCAAATATTCTATAGACAGAGAAATACTTGAAAATGCTGTGACTATTTGTGTGTGTGTGTGTGTGTGTGTGTGTGTGTATGTGTGACAGAGAGAGACGGAGAAAGGGACAGATAGGGACAGACAGACAGGAGGGGAGAGAGATGAGAAGCATCAATTCTTTGTGGTGGCACCTTAGTTGTTCATTGATTGCTTTCTCATATGTTCCTTGAGGGGGGGGGGGCTACAGCAGAGCGAGTGACCCCTTGCTCAAGCCAGCAACCTTGGGCTCAAGCTGGTGAGCCTTGCTCAAACCAGATGAGCCCTCGCTTAAGCCGGCGACCTTGGGGTTTGGAACCTGGGTCCTCCGGGTCCCAGTTTGACACTATACACTGTGCCACTGCCTGGTCAGGCTGTTAACACTATTTTAAAGATTAGCTTATTATTGAAATTAATTCATGTTGCTGACCCATTTTAGACTATGCTGAAAAGTTATGTTAATTAGGTTTGATTAGGTTCAGATGTTCTGTGGAAGTTCCGTTGTACTTTCCTTGCATCTTCACACAAATGAAAATAACTCTCACATAATTGAAAGTAATTTCTGATTATAACTAATATTGTGGAAACTGGAGCCAATTTATTCTAGCCAATTAAGCTTTTCTCCCAGTAGAGGATCTTAATTATGAAAACCAATTATTTCTCTTAAAGGTAATGTTTTTTTAAATTTTAATTCAAAAATACATTAGAAGTGGAGAATAGCTCTTCCCTCTGAAGACTGAAACAGGAGAACTCTCTGGTCTGCAGTTGTAGTTACCATTAACAGCATCAAGCTGTGGTATCTGTAACTGCTTATTGTGTGGCAACAAATAATTCCGTTTACTTCTTAAGTATAAGGGAATTTTCAACTGCTCCATTTGAAAAGAGGATCCCTATGCATTGACTGTCTTTCTCATCATTGTCACTAGTAAATATTTACTACTTTAATGGGACAAGTGTTATAGACATTGTATTGAATTAACAAGATATAAAAGTACTTGGGAGCCCTGGCCCGTTGGCTCAGCGGTAGAGTGTCGGCCTGGCGTGCGGGGGACCCGGGTTCGATTCCCGGCCAGGGCACATAGGAGAAGCGCCCATTTGCTTCTCCACCCCCACCCCCTCCTTCCTCTCTGTCTCTCTCTTCCCCTCCCGCAGCCAAGGCTCCATTGGAGCAAAGATGGCCCCGGGCGCTGGGGATGGCTCCTTGGCCTCTGCCCCAGGCGCTAGAGTGGCTCTGGTCGCGGCAGAGCGACGCCCCGGAGGGGCAGAGCATCGCCCCCTGGTGGGCAGAGCGTCGCCCCTGGTGGGCATGCCGGGTGGATCCCGGTAAGGCTCATGCGGGAGTCTGTCTGACTGTCTCTCCCCATTTACAGCTTCAGAAAAAAAAAAAAAAAAAAAGTACTTGGGTATCATGACCATGAAATAGTGCTTATTCATGTTGTTCACAGATTGCTGATTCATGATGTGTTGGTATGAGAGTGAGAACTTTTTTGTTGAAAAATTTTTTTAAAAGTCGCCAAATGCTAGCCTTAGCTCCTTAGGAGTCTGAACCCTTTGTACCAGAGTCACATTCCTCGTCTTCATTCCTGGGCCCAGGCAACAGACTCAAGAGCTGAGTTTGAGTCAGGATACCATCTTTTATTCTCAACTTGAAGCTGGTATTTTCAAAATTAACACCCATCCATTTCTTTAAAGATATGGTATCAGTGGGATGTCTTCTTCATGTTACTTCCTCTGAATACCAAACAGTAATACCTAAAGGAAACAAGGCCTACTCTCTTTTTCTTCCCTTCATTATTTTGACTATTAATTTATGCCATTTTGTTAAGCATTTCGTATATCCTCATACAATCTTGTGATTCCTATTAAGAGGAAAGAGTGTAAACACATAGGATGAGACGAAGTTTCACATTAACTTTAATGTTTTCTTTTGTGTTTCCCACCTGGCAGGCATATCAGATAGCACCTGTGTAACAGGTGGTAAGCCTTACTTTGGACCTATTATATCCAAATCTTCAGGGTAACGGGGGCCTAAGCTTATATGTTTTCCAAAGGTCCCCCCACTGTTTCTGAGATGTTTCTTTGATTTAGAACTGCTGTGCTTAAGCATGTTTTCTGTTTGTTTTATTGTCTCGGACAATATTTGACATAACTTTATGGTGAATATTTTTCTGGAATAAGTAGTCTTGAGAATTTTCTTTACATTTACCTGTTTTTATATTAACTTTTATATATGTATCTGTGTGTACTTATATGTGTGTGTGTATACATACATGATTTTTTCATCATCTGATTATGAAAATGACCCACAAACATTTATATATTTTGATTTGTCCCATTTTTCTTGCAGAATGATCTTTTTTCTGGTATGTAGCACAACCATGAGTGAGAATGATCTCACCTTATTAAGCACTGATAATGATGATAAATTTAGTCTTGGCTGTTGTAACTGTCATTGGCAGCTTACAGTGACATACACATATAGTCTGCTTAGAACTTAAGGTTCATAATTGAGTAATTAAATATAATTAATGAGTTAAGCCAATTTTGGATATGTGCCAAAGCTAGCCCCCAGAGCTGTTGGGATTTGAATGTTACTGAGTTTGAATGTTACTGTTTCTCAAGCGTCTTTATGACTTAATGCAAGCCTATTCATACTTCCTAAGTCAGTACTTTCTCAATAGTGAGAACATTGGTTTCAATACAGATCTGTTGCTAGTGTGAATATAAGCTAATTCATTAGTTTTTATCTGCTTAAAAGTTGAAGTGGGTATCACAGGATTTATAAAAGAATGAATTTTTTATTAAAATTGACCTTTGTGTGCTACTAGTGGTACAAAATTTATCTGAAGCTGATCGTAGAAAAGAAACTATTGTCTTCAACATTACATATTTAAGAAAAACTTGTTCATGTTATATGGTACCATTTTTTTATAGTAGATAGACTTTTATATGCTATTGCTATTAATAGTTTGCTTAAATCTGTTAGCACTGCTTTCGACCTAAGTACATTGTGTGAGTGCATTAAAAAATGTTAGGTGCTGTGCTATTGTTTGTCAGTTCCTGTACTCATCTGATGACTCTTCTCCTTAGCTTCCTCCATTTTCAAGCCCCTTTAATTATAATGAGTCACTTGATTGTTCCTAGCATGGCTTTCAGGAGAACTCATCAACTGCAAGAAAATGTGTATTATTCATAAGCATCTCACCCACTGAGTTTGTATGGTCTGAGTCTTAAAGAGGAATCCATACAGTATCATACCTGCAGAAGTAAAGCTGATTGAATTAGTTGTTAAATTCAGATGGAAATCACTGCCATCATCTGTGTAGGTATTAAATGACCATTTTTAAAGGGGAGAATTGCTAAATTAAAAGGAAAAAAACCCCACTCACTCTTACTATATTATGTGAATGAGTAATAGGAAAAAACCTCAAATGACCAAGAAAAGCTTATCTTTTTTTTTGATGGGTTGGAGATGAATTCCTAGCTGTATGTAATGTTCAGAGAGGGGTAACTATAAAGCTAACTAAGCTGCCGCCCATGTCTTAAAAATTAATTCCGCATTTTTGGGATACATGGTGGGTTTGGTTTTAGGATATGACGGCACGTGATCTGCTGCAGCAGAGGTACACTCTTCCAAACGGAGACACTGCGTGGCGGTCCTCGCCCCTTGTGAGCGCTGCTCGAGAGGGAAAGCTCGTCCTCCTGGACGGCATTCATCGGGTCAACGCGGGCACCCTCGCTGTGCTGCAAAGGTTTGCACGAGTCACACGCACAAAGAACATGCCCAGTAAACAGTAGATGCAGAACTCTCTCAGTCTTCTTCTTTAAAACTGGGTTGTGTAGATCCTTTAAAACTTGTAATTCTATATCCAAGTAGAACAGCGTATTTTTAAAAATTGTTGTATGTTTCAAGAAAACTTTCAGTAGTCATTTTGAAAGACTTTCTATATGCCTATTAATATATACAAGTCGCACGGCTCAAGTTTGCCAGTCACAGCTCCCTGTCTACAAACTCTTTATGAGTCAGAGATTGAAATGACTGATTGTTCTTCTTGGAATTTTTTTAAAAAGAAAATGTAGCTCCTTTTATAAAATATGTTCTAGCTCTTTTATTATATTTTTAAGCTGAAAAGCTCACTTTGTGTTTACAAATTCAACATTTGTTTAACTGTTGTTCTCTTACAGCAGTTTAGATGGGAAAAATATCCACACATTCCCAATTCACTTTTCTTGAATTTAATGTTAAAAAAAATTTCATGTGTGACTTTCATGGAACATATTCCCATCTAGTGTCAGTAATAATACAAATTTTTTGTTGTTGTTACACCTTGATTCTAACACTTGTAGAGATTTGGATTTTAACTTTGACTTATCAGGAAAGTTCAAATAAATAGAACATGTAATTTTCCAACTAACTGTTCAAAGCTTTTTCCCTTGAAAATATGTTCATACTGACTATAATTAAAGATTCCAGAAACATTGTGTTAATCCTGATTATATTTTAGAGCACTTAAGAATACTTTCATTGATTTATCATAAACATTCTGTAGATTTATAATACTCTCCCCTTTTACCAGCCATCTCTTGCCCATCAGGCCTGGTAGTAGTAGTAACAGCAGCTACCAGTAATAGAGTCCTTACTCTGCTAGGCATTGTGCTGTGCATTGTTCTAAGCCAGGAGGTCTCAGGTTCTCAACTTTGGAATCACCTTGTGAGCTTGAGGCTTAAAACTTACTGATGCCTGGGTTCTAGCCTACTTGAAATTTCAAAAGGTGCTTCTAACACCTTCCAGGGGATTCTAATGTGCAGCCAAGTTTGAGAATAACTATATTAACCATCTGCCTTCCATTAACTGTTTAATTTTCACAGCCATACTGTGAGGTTGATATTATAGCCTTAATTTTTATAAAAGATAAAATTTTAAACAGATGGCATAGTTCTCCTTCTCCTCAATCATTTAGCTAATACAGTAATATGCAGAGCTGATTTTGAACCCAGACCCCACTGACTTCACTGCCCATCTTTTTATCTCCCTCTCCTTCCCCTGTCCAGCTCCTCCTCCTCCTCCTCCTCCTCTTCCTCATCCTCTTCCTCTTCCTCTTCCTCATCCTCCTTCTCTTCATCTTCTTCCTCCTCATCCTCTTTCTCATCCTCCTCCTCCTCCTCCTCCCCTTCCTCCTCCTCCTCTTCCTCATCCTCCTCCTCTTCATCCTCCTCATCCTCTTTCTCCTCCTCCTCCTCATCTTCCTCCTCCTTCTCCTCCTCATCCTCCTCATCTTCCTCATCCTCCTCATCCTCCTCATCCTCCTCTTCCCTGTCCACATCTAGTATCCATGACTACTTCCCTTTAGTACAGAAATCGATGGTTTTGTCAACTATAAAAGCACTAGCTGACTTGAAATTTCAAACATGCATCTAAAATTGTTAGATTCAATTGCCAGTAATAATGGACATTATTAAAATGTTAAATGATTCTTTCTCTAATAACTTCACTGTCCAAGACTGATCACTTTGTTGTCTCATTTTTCTCTAACCCGTTAGGCTGATCCATGACCGAGAGCTGAGCCTCTACGATGGCTCCAGACTGCTGAGAGAAGACAGGTACACGCGTTTAAAGGAGGAGCTGCAAATGTCTGATGAGCAGCTGCAGAAGCGGTAATTTGGGATAGACTACTCTTACTCTCAAATGTGCCTTCTTCTTTTTCTTATTTTTTTAACTTTAGGGTCAAGCCAAGAAAAGTTTGAACAGCTTAATACTTTGGTGTCCTGGGCATGTGCATAGTTGTTGTGCCCTTCTTAAAACTTGAGGTTATAATCCAAGATGAATTCTGCCCTCTCAGCCGACTTTTACATAAGTGTTTAAACATTTTATAAGGACATTAGTTTTAAGAAGATGCCAATCAGTTTTTGCCCCATACTTTGTATCTCTTCAACAAATAAACAAACAAAAATGTGTCATCATTAACTCGGCCCACTTGCCTAAGAAGTCATCAGTTCTTACTGGGAGATGTCACCGGATGCAGGACTATCCTTTGTGGCTTCTTTAAACATTCTCCAGAGATAGACTCCCCAAACGCAATGTCTGAGACTTGACTGGATCCTGAATCAGGATTAAAGTGAAAACAGCTATAAAAGACACTGTGGGGACAATTGGGAAAGTTTAAATGTGGACTATATACATTATATGACATTGAATTAATATTTATTTTTTAAGTATCATAATGGTGCTGTGGTAATGAAGGATAATATTTATATTTTTAGAAGACATATGCTGAAATATATCAGAAATAAAGTAGAACAATGTCTACAACTTCCAGTGTTTCAGGGAAAAGAAGACATGTATCTGTGCACACAAACATACTGCATGGAGAGAAAGAGATCAAGAGAGTGAGAACATAAATGTAAAATCTTAACAATTGCTGAAATCTAGGTGAAGGATACATGGGTGTTCATGGTTTATTCTCTTAAATTTTCTATGGGTTTGAACATTTTCAGAATTAAAAGTTTAAGGAAAATATTTCTTTCTGGTGCCTACTGTACTTTTCCTCAGAGGAGATTTGGTACATATAAATTATTATCTGTCTCATTACATTTCCATGGCTATTTTGACATAATTAGAGATTGCTATTTTGGAGAATTCTTAGTCACTTAATTGGATCTTATTTAATTGAAGCTTTACCTCCCTCTGAAGGGGTTGCTGCCATATTTAAAACATTAAAATCCTACAAATGATTATTAAGTGTACTTGTTATTGTGTTTATGTTTTTAGGAGAGTTTTTATTTAAAAATTGCCTCGGAATTTTTACATAGAGAGGAAATGTTAAATTTCTTACTATCTCTGTGTAAATTATTTAAAAATTCACTTGTTACACAGCTTCTGAGGTGTACATCATCTGATTTCTCTAGCCCTGTAAGTGTTTTAATTGTTAGGGAGGCAACTTATGAAGATACCATTCATTTTATACCTTCAGTTTATTTATTTACTTATTTTTATTAAGTGAGAGGAGCAGAGGCAGAGAGACAGACTCCCACATGCACCTCAACCAGGATTCACCCAGCAAGCCTCCTATGGGGCAGTGCTCTGTCCATCGGGAGCCTTTGCTGAATTGCTCTGGCAACCAAGCTATTTTTGGTGCCTGAGGCAAAGGCCATGGAGTCATCATCAGCACCTGGAACCAACTCACTCAAACCAGTCAAGCTGTGACTACAGGAGGGGAAGAGAAAGAGAGAGAAAAAGTGAGACAGAGGGAAGGGGGAAGGGTGGAGAAGCAGATGGTTGCTTTTCCTGTGTGCCCTGACCGGGAATCAAATCTGACACATCCACATGCTGGGTGATGCTCTACCACTGAGCAACCCAGCCAGGGCCACATACCTTCAATTATGACATTCAGATTTTGTACATTATTTGCATGTGAATCATTAGTTAGGGAAAAGTTTTTATTTTTCAGATAGAAGAATCAAAGCAACTTGGCAGTTGCTCCCAGCAAACCTGCCAGCTAGCTTCCCTTAGGACTTCAGGCACATTGTTTTTATAGCCAGACACCCAGGAAGTGACAGTCCTTTTCTGTGAAAAGTACCCAAATTCTCCCTAATGGTCACAAGCTGTTTTACAAATGAGAACACATTCTGGAGCACAGTCTCACTGCACGTCCCATTGAAGGTTTGGCTCACAGTGTTGACTTGTGCTCCTTACCATGTCCCATCTTTGTCATTGTCGATCTCAGCTCTCCTGTGACAGACTAGGCCCAGTTCCATCTCCTGAGGTCACTCTGAATATGTGCAGACAGGTTGTAGCACTGCTTGGTTTCCTTCACTTTTTATTTTTATTTTTTTTAGGCTAGTCAAGTGAAGCACTTTTTATTTTTATTTGAATATTATTAAACATTTATGAAACTTGAGGGAGAGAATTTTTCAAGTCTTTTTATTTAAAGTATCAGCCCTGTCATCTGTTCTAGAAGTTCTTTCTGCCACTCCCCCAAAGCTACCACTTTCCACTCTTAGTTATTTCACCTCCATGTCACTAAACAATATGCTTTCATTGGGATTTCTTCATTTATTTTTCAGTGTTAGGCACTATCTAGTGGTTTTCTACTGTTTAAAATTAGGATTTATACTCTTTCACCATCCCTCTTCCCATTAGACATACATATGGGGAACAGGAGTTCCCCATTCTTCCTAAAGAGTTATGTACTGGCCTGACCTGTGGTGGCGCAGTGGGATAAAGCGTCGACCTGGAACACTGAGGTCGCCGGTTCGAAACCTTGGGCTTGCCTGGTCAAGGCACATATGGGAGTTGATGCTTCCTGCTCCTCCCCCTTCTCTCTCTCTCTCTGTCTCTCTCTCTCACTCCTCTCTCTCTAAAAAAATCAATAAATATAAAAAAAAAAGAGTTATGTAGTAATTTTGTCTGGAACTTTATTGAGTGTTTGTATTATTGTCACAGAAGAAGAACAAGACACAGCTGAGCCACTCAGTACACTACAGTTGTTTATCCTTTCTTGCATACATTTGTTTTTCTAAAGTTAATATTTTCCTGCATATGAAAAGTGGCTGATACAAAAATAAATAATTACTATGCAGCCTTTAAATGTTAGAGTAGAGATCTGTAGTAATGCTCTGGGAGCACAGAGGAGGAAGTGACTATATTCTATGTATTTATCACTTTTTCATCCAAACACTTCCCTATTGTCTAAATTTCCTCTTAGCACATTGTGGCATCGATGTATTCATCATTTGTCAATTTTATTTTCTCCCACACTGTTTTCTGACTAGCAATATCAGGACCTGTTCTTCAGGACTTGTATGTCATTCTAGATCTCTCTCTACTCCCACTTCACATTTCCTCTGGTCTGTCTTTCTGCCACTTTCATTAGTTAGATGTTAAACCTCCTGTGCTGAACTTCTAATTTTCTTTTCTCTCTAAATCCTGACAATTTGTCAGGATTTCATTAACTTTCCCAAAGTGAGATGGCGAACAGTTGATTCCTCTCTCTGTCAGAAATATATCTACCATTTGAAAGCCTAATACCTTTCCTTATCAGAATTGGCTTCTCCTGATGATGTAGATTGTTGGCCAGTGTCTTTATATTTTCTTGGTTAACCTTGATTAAATTTTGTAGTCCATTTTTGTCTTTCTGAAAATAAATATGGTCTCTTTTAGGGTTATATAATATTTTTTCCTTTAAGACAACCAACAGTATTTCTTTCAAGGCTGTTTTTATTAGATAAAGAGCTGGCACCTTAACTAAAAGGACATAGCCCAGTGCAAAAAGCAGGACATTTGTACTCAGTGAAGAAATTAATTCATTTTATGTGTTGTTCTTGTAAGTAATATGTCCCATCATCTAATTTGGGTTGATCTTACATGCTATCTGTTGTCACTATCTTATGTCACTCTTGGTATTAGCATGGGAGCTGCAAATTAGAAACTCATAACCTAAGTTCTCTGTCCTTTTCATTGCTGTACCTAATTACAAACTGAAGTTTAGCAAAGTGATTATTTCTGATAGTCTTTAAACAAACTGAGCTATTACTGTTTGGGGATGTTGAGATAGAGAAAAGGCCAAAATTGTAATGAAGGGAGGCAAATTTAAGAGCTTCTTTGCCTCTAGGACCAGTTTGGTAAGTTTAGATACCTGTTGGGCTTTCATAGGAACAATTTTCATATTTGTGTTTGGCAGGATTTCGTTAGCTACAAATAAAATACTTTAATTGTCGTAAAAAGGAACTTAATGATATGTCACATTTCCAAACGAGGAATAAGGATGCATTGTGCCTCAGGAAATAACTGGAACCTAGGACTTTAATCTTGTCAGGACTCTGGCTCTATACTTTATCTCTGTTTCTAATGTTACAATAACTGGCACATAGTAGATCACTTAATAAATGTTTTTGAATGAGTGAATAAATCTTAACCTAGGATAAATGCTAGGAAACTCAAGGT
Source organism: Saccopteryx bilineata (assembly GCF_036850765.1). Lineage (NCBI taxonomy): Eukaryota > Metazoa > Chordata > Mammalia > Chiroptera > Emballonuridae > Saccopteryx > Saccopteryx bilineata. The sequence goes on along the minus strand of NC_089495.1, from coordinate 100,907,121 downwards.
AAAGGTCATCCTATTAATCTAGTTTTAGATGATTTTCTAAGCTAGCAATGTTTCTCTGAGGAACACTTTGCCTTTTAATCACAGGTCTGATACCACAGGGTCTCATAATTAACAGCTAACGGAGGGCAATGAAGGCTTTCACCTCACAATGGGAAGCCCTGTATTTGACTCCTCTGCTGAACTTCATTGTTTATCATAGGGTGATATTGTCAGCATTTTTAAGTATGAGTAGTTTTTTTTTTGTTTGTTTGGTTTTTTTTTTTTTTTTGTATTTTTCTGAAGTTGGAAATGGGGAGGCAGTCAGACTCCTGCATACACCTGACCGGGATCCACCCGGCATGCCCACCAGGGGAGGATGCTCTGCCCATCTGGGGCGTCGCTCTGCTGCAACCAGAGCCATTCTAGTGCCTGAGGCAGAGGCCACAGAGCCATCCTCAGCGCCCGGGCAAACTTTGCTCCAATGGAGCGTTGGTCGCGGGAGGAGAAGAGAGAGACAGAGAGGAAGGAGAGGGGGAGGGGTGGAGAAGCAGATGGGCGCTTCTCCTGTGTTCCCTGGCAGGGAATCGAACCCTGGGACTCCCGCACGCCAGGCCGACGCTCTACCACTGAGCCAACCGGCCAGGGCCTTTGTCAGCATTTTTTTATGTTGTCATTTTAATCAATTCTACTCAAAACCCCAATGGAAATATTACAATTAAAGGGTAATATCTCTACTAAGAGAGAGTTGAAATTCAAACACTTGCCAAGATATTCAGGGAAAAAAAGTATAGAAGTGCTATTTCTCCAGAAATGGACTATTTATTGCCACTAACTACTATAACAGAACTCAGTAGTTAAATGATTAGGCAGCTAGAATACAGGAGGTAAGATATATTGATATATGTGGAGAAAATAAGACACGTACTCTAAGATTTTAGGTAAGGAAAAGTCCTTCCTATATAACAGGTAGGTCCACCAAGTCCCTGACTGCATGATCTGTCATTTCAGAGGCCACGCCATAATTTGTAAGCCTAGGAAAAGCAATTTTTAGAAATGCTCATGTTAAAGGTCTGGATGAAGTCATGAAAGCTATCCAACATCATTTCATTTTTCTAGTAGAAAAAAAGAGATTTATTTACAGATATTCAAGCAGGGCACAGGATGACCTATCCAAAGGAGTTGTCCTAGGAAAAGAGGGAATGATTATAACATGACAGTAATTGAAAGTCTTGAGGATAAAGTGATCATTCAGGATTTCTAGTAATTAGATAGTCATGTAACAGAATCTGGACACAGAAAATTCTGTGATTTGAAAGATAAAAGGGAAGGTTATTACATTTTCCACTTTGGCTAAGTGGTTGTTATAATCCAAAAATCTCTGCTTCATGGACCAGCCAGAGGTATTGGATTCATGTTTGATCCTCTTTTCTCCTACTTGAAACAACAATTAACATGAGAGCAAGTTTGGTGGTTAGAATTTAAATACGATGATGGCCATGACTGGGGATATACATTGCCTGTGGCTTGCTTTTTGGTACAGACTCTTGCAGGGTACCTGGCCCAGTTTAAAGAAGGCGGTTTTGGAAAGAGCAGGTGAGTCAGGCAGAGAAGTGTATCACCTTGAATTTTGTTAAAAATATACATGGCCTAATTTGCTAGCAATAAGATGCTGGAGTTTCTGGGGAGGCAGGAGAGAAAGCTCAGATCCTGTCTTCAAACATAAGGGTCAGAGTTAAAGGCGTCCAGAGAAATCTACCGATCAAGGATCTGCCCAATGTCCAGTTACGGTTCACCCCTGATCAGTAATAAAAATTGAGAGATTGTAAGTTGTTTTCAATGTTCAGTCACAATAAGAAATAAATAAAATATTCAACAAAAATGAGAAAACATGAGAGCATATATATTCAACTGGGACCAGGTCACTGATCTTTTACTGCTTCCTAAGATAGCCAGAAGCCAATTTCTTGGCAAAATAAACTATTGATAATTTACTTTTTTCTCAAGAATATCTCACCCTTCTTATCTATGTTCTGACCAACAGCAGGAAGGGACTCATTTAGCGACCTACACTACTTGTACTTACCCTTTTCCCAAAGAAGTTTTTCTCATCAAAGGAAGCAGTTCTATTTTGATCCTTACTTCCTATGAGAAATGCAGGCATGTTGTCTGGTGTTTGGCCGTCCTGCTGTTTCTAACCACCATATCTGTAGTATTGCTGGTGTTTTGCAACAAGAGGCCGAAAGCCTCTAACATTTCTTAAACTGTTTTTAAGGGTATATTAGCCCTGTGATTACCTGCAAAGAATGTAAAAGACTTCAGAAATGATCAAGGTGTATAGTCTTAGTAATTAGATCACAGTAAGGGATTTCTAGCCTCTTCTCCAAAAACTACTGAAGTCATTTCACAAACTATGGGAAGTCTTATCTTATTTGTCTATGTATCCTGGAGTATTTACATTTTCAGATTCCCTAGCAGATTTATAAAAGAGATCACTTTAAAAAGCATGTTTCTTATAAAATGACAAAAAAAAGTGAATTATATAAAAATTAGGATTCCTCTACTTTTTTAGGACCTAAACATTCTTATTGCCAATCCAAATTTCTTTTCTTTTTTTCTTTCTTTCTTTCTTTCTTTCCTTCTTTCTTTCTTTCTTTCTTTCTTTCTTTCTTTCTTTCTTTTTTGTGACAGAGAGACAGAGAGAGGGACAGATAAGTAAGGACAGACAGACAGGAAAGGAGAAAGATGAGAAGCATCAATTCTTTGTTGTGGCAGCTTAGTTGTTCATTGATTGCTTTCTCATATATGCCTTGACCGGGGGGCTACAGCAGAGCGAGTGACCCTTTCTCAAGCCAGTGACCTTGGGCTCAAACCAGCAACCTTGGGCTCAAGCCAGCAACCATGGGGTCATGTCTATGATTCCCACGCTCAGGCCAGTGACCCCGCGCTCTAGCTGGTGAGCCTGCGCTAAAGCCGGCGACCTTGGGGTTTCGAACCTGGGTTCTCTGTGTCCTAGTTTGATGCTCTGTCCATTGCGCCATTGCCTGGTCAGGTGCCAATTCAAATTTAAATTTAATCTAACCCCCATGTGGCTTAAATTTTCTGTATTCTGGAAAGTCTCCTTATATTGAATCATATTTCTTTGTCTAAGATTGAAATATAGTGAATTCCTTGCAAGATGAGATTTTGAGGGTACTGAAGATGAACTGGATGGGATTTTGTTTTAAGGGACTCTGGGGAAAATTTATTCTAGGTGCAATAGCATATCCAAAGCAATCCTTTGTGCCAGGGATGGAGTTTGACCAGTGGATATGGTACATCTTATTTTAGCAGTAGGTGATTCATTTTTGTTTTGTTTTAATCCTAGGTTCTTAGCATGTTCTGACTTTTTTTTTCAAAGTCTGTTCTTTGGATAATAGCTTTGATTATATCAGCAGCATGGAATTATAGACTTATATTGTCTAGGCTTTAGCTACAGTGACCTAATTTCTAACATAAAAGGTTATGTTATTTAATTTTTTTTTCTCTTTTAGATCCATTTTTCCTGTCCACCCCTCCTTCAGAATTATCGCCTTGGCAGAGCCCCCTGTTATTGGAAGCACAACACAGCAGTGGCTGGGGCCAGAATTCCTAACCATGTTCTTTTTCCATTACATGAAACCACTGGTCAAAAGTGAAGAAATCCAAGTGATTAAGGAAATGGTAAGAGTGAGGCCAGCACTACCCTGTTGCCTTCACTTTTTCTCTTTTTAAGATACTCTGACTTCTCCTGGAGTACAATTGGACATGTATGACTTCTTCTCCCCACTTACTCCCAACTTTCCTCATATAATGGTTCTCAAACAGTAGCATTTTACACAATCATCTGGAGGGGTTGGTAGAAATATAGATTGCCAAGTCAGTAATAGGTCTGGGATATGGAACAGAAGCACATGAGCATTTGTATTTCTTATTTTTTATTATTATTATTATTTTCCAAGTGAGAGGAGGGGAGATAGACAGACTGCCACATGTGCCCTGACAGGAACCACCCGGCAAGCCCTGTCTGGGGCTGATGCTCTGCCCATCTGGGGCCATGCTTGCAACTGAGCTGTTTTTAGCACCTGAGGTGGAAGCTCCATGGAGCCATCCTTAGCACCTGGGGCCAATATGCTTGAACAGTTGAGCCATCATTCTGGGAGGGGAAGAAAGAGAGAAGAGGGAAGGAGATGGGAGGGGTAGAGACGCAGATGGTCGCTTCTCCTGTGTGCCCTGACTGGGAATCGAACCCGGGCATCCCTGTGCTGGGCCGACGCTCTACCACTGCAACCCAGCCAGGGCCTAAACTTAATTTCTAAAAAAAATGATCAACAACAGAGAGGGGATAATCAAAAAAAGAAAAAAAGAGGATACCTTATGTGACTTAGTAGACAGATATAAGATTACTACTAAATGAAGGAGTTTAGTTTCAGTAAGAAAATGCCTGGAGTTTAAGAAATCATGCTGAAGCTAGCAGAAAGGGCATGATCATACATGAAAGTTGTCGTAGGCATGCTACATGCCAGCTTTGGAGTTAGCAGCCCCTTTCGGTCCTCTGCTGGTGATAGAATTGTAAATGGAAAAGAGAGGCTTGGTCTTAGTTACCTGATTCTTAAGGAGAAAGAGGGGGTGAGTCTAAGTGTTTACTGAGAAGATGAATAAGGAAATTTATCCATAGATTAAACATGTAAGCTATAATCAGGGTTTTTCTAAAAGTGTATTTTTAATATTATTTACTAAATAGCCATAATTTCTGATTTATTGATTAGCTATCCTAATTCATCTGTCTTTCCTTGATTCTCTTCAAAAACAGGTCCCAAATATACCTCAGGAAGCCGTGGACAAACTGTTATCATTCACACACAAACTCAGAGAGACACAGGATCCAACAGTAAGTCTGGACTTTCTACAGGCTGCTGCTTTTGTTTTTAGGTCTGGTGATACAAAATGTATTTTTAAGCTGGCATTTTTATTCCTGTGTTACGCTTTGTCCTAGGCATATGTTTTATTCTTTCAGTGATTTTAACATTTCTTCTAGTGCCTCCTGGCTGATATCACAGAAGACAGCTTTAGTCTAGAGGCACACTTAGGACTTCTGAGGCCCTTCTGTCTCCTGTGCTGAGCAATGTCATCTATTGTTATGGTCTCAAGTACCACCTCCACAAAAACACCTGCATTTTATCTTCAGCCTCTAACTTCTCTTTTATGATTGCTTCTTTATTTCTACAATAATTGTATTTCTATGCTGGGTTCATATATTGGAAGCGTCTAGGGCAGTCACTGTCTAACTCCGAGTCTCAGTGTTCTTATCTGTAAAATGGGAATGGTGCCACTTACCTCATAAGGACACTGAGATGATGGGATATGGAAGTAAATAATCTTTCTCCTTTAAATTTACTTATTCCTTTTTTAATTTTCTGACTTTGTCAATAACCTGTCTACCAAAGCACCGAAATTAGAAACCTTGACATCACTGTTGACTCCTTGCTTTCCCGCTATTTCTACCTAACCGGAAAGCAAATCTCATCAGTTTAGCATCTTGATGTTTCATCTTTTACCTATTGTCTGTCCTATTGTCAGTAATTATCCTAGTATTACATTTCATAATCTATCTCCTAGAATATTGTTATTTCCTCTTGTCTGCACTCTACCAGTAATCCATTCCTCTTGTGGCCCTCTATAACTTTCCTGTGGCTGTTATAACAAATGACCATAAATTGGTAGTTTATGACTAAAGTTTTCTTTCTTACATCACAGAGGAAGAATCCATTCATTCCATGCCTCTTCCAGTTTCTAGTGGCTGCTGACATTCCTTGACTCGTGGCCTGTCACTTTAGTCTCTGCCTCCATCTTCACATCGTCTTCTTTTCTGTGTGTCCGTGACGAGTCTTCTCTGCCTCCCTCTCATAAGGAGACATATGACTGCATTTAGTAGCCGTCCAGGTAATCCAGGATAATCTCCACATCTCAGAAATCTTTCATGTTATCTGCAGAGTCAGCTTTGCCGTATGCAGTCAAGTCCACAGGTGCCAGGAATTAGGATGTGAGTATCTTTGGGGGACCGTTTTCTAGCTGTCACAGGAGACCTCGTCTCCAGTTACTTCCCCCTTCCTCAGCTATGCCATTCTACGTGTTGTTTCTTGGACACACTGGTGGCAGCCTTGGGGCCCTGTCTCTTGGTGTTGCCTCTGCCACAGTTGTTCCTGCAAAGCAACCCCAGGTTTGCTCCCTCGCGGCTTTGGGTTTGTTCCACGGCTCCTTCTGAGGGAGGCTTTCCTGAAGCACTCTGTGTAGACCCACAAATCCTCCCCATTTTTTTCCTTTCTCCCATTGTAAGGCTGTTCATATGGCTGGTTACACTGTGACATACTATGTGTTTTACTCATTTTTTATTGTTCATTTTCCTCACTCGGATTTTAGTCCTGGGATGACGAGGATTTATTTGTATGGTCCCTGCTGTGTCCCTCGCATCTGGAACTTTGCCTACTGTATAGCAGGTGTTCAGTTTATCTACTAAATAATGATGAATGAATCTTCCTTATTGTCCCAAGAGTGAGCATCCCTAAGTTCATTTCCTAAGTCCTTCACCTTCTTTAAAACTGTAAGAGATGGACTCTCCTGTGTGTGGACCAATGGGCAGCCTGCTAAGCGTGCCTGCCAGGTTCCCTCTCACCCTGGCTTTGGTTCCAGCCTCATCTCCTGCAGCCTCTCTTGAAGCCCCCTCAGCTCCACCACGTGTTGCTTTGTGCTGTTTTTTAAGCCCAGCACTTAACCCCACTATCTCTGCCTTAGATAGTACCAGGGATGTGCTTTCTCTCTGTTCCCTTGCACCCAGGTTCCCTGTTCTGTCAGAAGTGACCTCTGTGTCCAATCTGCTTCTACAACATCTGGCAGATTCTTCTCATGTTGACCTATTGTAGCTGTATCACAGTGTATTTTTATCCCCCCAATTAGAATTTTAACTACTAGAAGCCAAGTCTTGTTCATTCTTTTATTCCATTTCCCAGTCTGGTGCCTAATGCATGATAGACACTTAAATGTTTGATGAATGAATGAATAAAATAATTAATGAATAGATTGTCTCTAGAGTTTTATCTCTAAGAGCATGTTACAGTTTTGTAAAAGTAATAACTCTTTAAGAGGAATGAGAGAAAAATTATTTTAACTAATTTTGGTTGGAATCTTTATATGTTTAAGCTAAAGTACTATTATTAATCATGCTAATATGAAAAGTCCGTAAGGTGTGCTCTTAAACTGCATAACCAGGGTAACTAAGGGAATGTGCTCATATCCTTGGTTGCTTTTGTTACAAGACAAAACTGCAGTTAAATGTTTGATATTATAAATATTAAATATATTAGAGACTTTTCAGTTAAAATACACTCTCAGTTTTTAATGGCTAAGGTGAGAACAGATAACCAAACCCTTTATTCAATACTAAAGTGGCTGAATGCAATGGTTTGTTCTGATTTTTTTTAACACTGGATGTCACTGCAAAGCATTCTGATATTTACTGAGGGCAATGGTATTTTTCAAATTCTTGAGAAATCCTACTGACCACTAGAATGAAACGTGCTTGACCAGGCGGTGGCGCAGTGAATAGAGCGTTGGACTGGAACACAGAGTACCCAGGTTCCAGACCCCGAGGTTGCCGGCTTGAGCATGGGCTCATCTGATTTGAGCAAAGCTCACCAGCTTGGACCCAAGGTCACTGGCTTGAGCAAGAGGTTACTCGGTCTGCTGAAGGCTTGCGGTCAAGGCACATATGAAAAAGTAATCAATGAACAACTAAGCAACAAAGAATTGATGCTTCTCATCTCTCTCCATCCTGTCTATCTGTCCCTATCTGTCCCTCTCTCTGTCTCTCTCTGTGTCATACATACATACATAAATGGAATGAAATGTGAAGCCTGAACTGTGTCATGCTTGGAATGAGATTAGAATGTTGTAATCTAGAAAGTTACCATATGCTTTAATAGGACCCTTGTCCTGAAATCTCTCTGGTTGTTGTCATTCGTTAAACTTTTCCACGGTCCCAGGTATTAGAGAGGGAATTGCTGAGTCATATTTAACTTCTGATACTTTTGATCATATTGGCTAAAATAGTCTTATCCTCACCTTCCTTCTTTCTCATATTCATCAATTGGATGGATATGTTTCAAGTCCTTTGAAACATTTGCTGATCCCTTCCCTCCATTCTTTTGCCAGTAACCCTCTTGTAGGACTTTACTTTTTTGTAGGGCAGATTCTTGTCTCAGCTCTGTCTATCCTTCAACTATATACTTTACATACTGCTGCCAGATTTATCTTTCTGAAATCATGTTACTCTGTTGCACATAAGAAAGCCTTACTGCTTTTAGGAGCCAGGCCAAACTCCTCAAAGTGTCAGTCACAGCTCTTTGTTATTTGGGAGCAGGGCTGTTTCCTCATGTTCTGTGTGTATTTCTGTTCCTTTTGCATTCAAACCTTTGTAATCGCATTTCTTTTTCCCACTTGAACATTTTAAGCCCCTCAGCTGTTGTCAAAGGCTCTACTTATTTTGGCATTAAATTACATGCGATTTTACATCGCAATTTTTCTTGCTTGTGTTTAAATATTACCTCCATGTCTAGTATGCAAATTTGTTGGAAACAAGGATGAACGAATGTTTGCTTATAAATGAGTTCTTTGAAACTTAGAATGCATTTTTAATGGGAAAAAGGATATGTCATAGATGGTGGTCACGCTCCCAACCTAGTCCCAAAGAGCCATTTGACCCATGTCATAGCTGAAGTAGAGTACTAACAGCAGACCAGCATTTCATAGAGTCGTTAAATAACATGAGGAAGGAGAAACCAACTCATTCTTTTTTCTTTGGGACATACAGAAGTGACCTTAAGTGAAATGTTGAAACAAGCGAATATGCAGAATGCCTTTTGCATCCTCCCACTGTCCATTTTGAACCCTTTGTTAATGTCAGAGTCCCCTTCGGTGTTCTCCCAGGTGCTCAGGGCTACTATATTGCTCTTATCACACTCTCTGCGACATTTCATCCTGGCCTGTTCTGCCCTCCCAAAAAGCCAGTGGCTTCAAAAGTTCTTCTTTCCTCTGGTTTTCAGTGAAAAACCTTTTTCTCCTGATGCTACTGATCTAAATTAGTAATTAGGCCAGTAATAATCTGATTGATTAAATTCATTCTAATGTATAGGTAACATCCTTTTCCTCTGTTAGATTTATTTTTCATTTTGAAGAGACTGACTTTAAATAATAATTACTGGTATTTGTTGCATACCCGTTGTGTCTGATCTATGCTAAGTGCTTTAGAATAATATTCTAATTTAATCCTCATAACAACCTTAAAGATGAAGGCGTTATTATTGCTGTTTTAAAGATGAGGAGACTGCCATTTGAAGAGTAAAAAATTTCTAAAGGCACAAAGCTCATAAGCCTGGTTTGTCTGATTTCAAAGCTTATACACTTTACCGTAACATTATGCTTCCAGCCAAGATAATTTTGGGGAAGTATAAGAAAACAAGTAAAATTTTTCTGACAGTAGGGGAATGATTCTGAACAGCAAGTTGCCACCCAGGTGATAAACTCGTTGACTTCTCTATGGTGAACAGCCTAAATTAAATTGCCCATAGCTCTTTTTCAGTGTTACAGAAGCCATAGATTTAATTAAAGCTCTAAGTATTTTCAGGATATCTTAACAGTTCAACTTTGTATAAATAGAAAAAATAAAAATGTAGTTGTACATAAGGGCTATTTTTAAGTTGACTGCAATGTTTTATTTATCTATTATGTCATATCCTTCCTCCATCCAACCTTTCCATCCCCTAAAAGACATGTATCTACAGTATTTAGTACAATGAAAACATTTTAATTGAATTTAATTGATAACACTTTTTATAGATTTAACAAACTATTGTCATAAATATTTAAAATGTTAATTGGTTTCTGTTAATTTTTTTTTTTTTTTTGTATTTTTCTGAAGTGAGAAACAGAAAGGCAGAGAGATAGACTCCCACATGCACCCGACCGGGATCCACCCAGCATGTCCACTAGGGGGTGATGCTCTGCCCATCTGGGGCGTTACTCCTTTGCAACCGGAGCCATTCTGAGGCAGAGGCCATGGAGCCATCCTCAGCACCCAGGCCAACTTTGCTCCAGTGGAGCCCTGGCTGTGGGAGGGGAGGAGAGAGATAGAGAGAAAGGAGAGGGGGAAGGGTGGAGAAGTAGATGGGTACCTCTTCTGTGTGCCCTGGCGAGGAATCGAACCCAGGACTTCCACAAGCTTGACCGACGCTCTACCACTGAGCAAACTAGCCAGGGCCTTTTTGTTAATTTTTATTTGTAATTCACTAACAGTACCTATTTGTTTTAAGTCCGGCCTTGTCCTTCAGGATTATTGAATTCTGCTATGAGACCCATCTAAAGGGACTTGAAGCAAGTTGAAACAAGACTCTTAATAGGCTATTTTGCCGTTTAATAGGCACAGTCATTGGCAGCCTCACTTTCTACCAGACAGCTGCTGCGGATTTCTCGGCGGCTGTCACACTACCCTAATGAAAATCTTCACAGTGCTGTCACTAAAGCCTGCCTTTCCAGGTAACCGCACTCTCCTGTCTCACTGAATTCAGCTTCTGCGTCTTTGCTAAAATAGTAACATAAGCTTAATTGCTAGTCTGGAAAAAGTATGGGTGTGAATATGTAGCTGTTTTGTCCTTGTGTTCATTTTTCACAACATACTTATTTAGGCATAACAACAATTTCAAGAAGTATTTTATAGACAAGAAGTCGTCTTACGTTACTGGCTCAAGCCACATAGTGGTAAATAAATAAAAGAGCATTTGGAATTTGCACGTCAGGTTCATGTGTTTTCTGACTTCGTGTTGTTAGCCATCACACTTCGAGCTTCCCAAATTTGCACTGAAACTTTCCATGCTTTATAGTACTTCCCTGTGGCCCAAATTAAACAAAATGAACATTTTTTTTCAGTCTATACTATTATTTTTATATCTGTTTGAAAGTGATTATAAAACATTGGCTTGTAGAATTTTCTTATAGAATTGCACTTGGCATGAAACTATAGTATTTAAAAATAATAATAAGATTAATAACAAGATTCAGTAAGCCCAGAGGTTTTTTTAGACTTTTCATAATATCTGGTGCTTCATTCATTCCTTGATGTATAAAAGGACTTAAAAGAGAATCTATTTTCAGTTTGGGAAAATATATAATTGCCCTTTATAAATCTACAGTTTAGTGGACAATTTTACTTGTAGTTAAAGTAAGCTCCTTGTTTTGCAACTTAAATTTGTTCACTCTATGGTGAATCCAGCTAAAATAAGGCTCCTCTCCAGTGTCTTCACAGTAATTCTTTGAATAACTAATAATTATGAGAAATAATAAAATTCTCTTTTAAGTAAAAGAAGATTAGACTTCCAAATGAAATTTAGAAAAAAATACTTTAAGTGTTTATTTTTCAGGGTCATAAACTGAATAAAATATAGACACAGAGGTAGGTTCATTACCTACTCAGTATTTTCTTTGTCAGAACTTGGTTACAGATGTATGTTAACAGAAGTAAATAGACAATGATAACCAATGTAAACCGTTTTGAAACCTAAGGAGAAATCCTTTGGATATATTAGAATAAAATAATCATATTTTACAGACCTTTATATACTCTTTGGTAGTTAAATCAACTTTCAATCTCCTTTATTTAAAAAAGAAAATAAAAATAAATCAAGTAATGTGAATTTATTTAAGAAATCAACAGGAGTGATCAGAATTTATAGAACAAATACATGTTATAATACTAGTGCATAGCGTTAAAGACAAAATGAGCAACTTAAAAATTGTGAGCAGAAAAAAGACACAAGGGAGCAATAATAAATTGACAACTTCAGATAAGCAACAATAGATTCCAGAAGGATTAGATGGTATCCTGAAAATGTTGAGGGAAAATAACCATCATCCCCAGAAGTCTTTGCTTAACTAAATACATTTTTTTTAACTAAACACAATTTTGATAAAGGCTGAGTTTACCATTAAACCAAAAGGTGGTTCTTTGAAAATATCATTAGGTATAGTCCTGTTAAATTTAATTAATATGACAGGGGAAATGCACAAATAAATAATATTAAGAGGGAAAATTTAACAGAACTACAGATAAAATCAATATTTAAAAATCATAAGAAAAAGGACAGTTGTTTAGAATTGTGTATATTACCAAGATTTCTTAAGAAGGAATACAAAAATCAAATAAATTCATAATCATGAAAGAAATCAAATTAGTAATATAATCTCATCAAAAAAACTACTTGTTTGTGGTTTTGTCAAGTTTTATCTAATTGTCAAGAAAAAAATATATATCTCCCTATGTTATACAAACTGTTCCAGAGAATAGAAAAACTTTGAAAACATAGCAGTTCACTTTGAGTCTAGTATAATATTGATGTATAAATTAGCCAAGAAAAATGTATGCAAGGAAAACTATAAATTAAGGAATGTGTGCAGAAATCTTAAATGAAATACTAATAAACCAAATCTAGAAAAAAAAATAAACCAAGAACAATGTGGAACTATCTCAACATGAAGAAGTTATGATTCTTAATTTGTTACATTAACATACTACTGGAAAATTATCATTTTAATCAATGACTAAAAAGTATTTGATAATATCCAGTAGCCAAACCTAAAAACACATGAAAGCAAAAACAAATAAAATTCTTACTGAAACAGGAATATTCTTAATAAGCCATGAATAAACGGGAAACTTCTTAATCTGAATAAAGGAGCATATACCAAAAATTTACAGCAAACATTTTTAGGTGGAATACTTGGCAGATTTATGTTAGAGCTAGGAACAAAACAAAAATATCATCTTTCTGTACTTTTAGCCAGTGCATTTGTCCCAGGTTATAAGATTGGCTACATAGCCTGACCAGGTGGTGGCACAGTGGATAGAGCATTGGACTGGGATGCGGAGAACCCAGGTTCGAGACCCCAAGGTCACCAGCTTGAGCGCAGGCTCATCTGACTTGAGCAAAAAGCTCACCAGCTTGGACCCAAAGTCACTGGCTCGAGCAAGGGGTTACTTGGTCTGCTGAAGGCCCACGGTCAAGGCACATATGAGAAAACAATCAATGAACAACTAAGGTGTCGCAACAAAAAACTGATGATTGATGCTTCTCATCTCTCTCAGTTTCTGTCTGTCTGTCCCTATCTATCCCCCTCTCTGACTCTCTCTCTGTCCCTGTAAAAAAAAAAAAAAAAAAAAAAAGATTGGCTACATAAAAAATTCAAGAGAAACTACATATAAATTATAAGAACAAGTAGAGTTTAGTGAGATTACTTATGTGCCCAAATCAGTAACAGTCCCATGTTTCAGTAATAATCAATGAGGAAGTGTAATGTTTAATAAAAACCCCATTCAAAATAATAGCACAAAGTTTTGAGTACCTAGAAATAAGTCTAATAAATAATATTTAATATTTAATGCTTTCATGGAGAAAAGCTTAAATATTCATGAAACCTCTAAAAGACTTAAATGGGAAGCTATACCATGTTCATGGAAGGAAACATTCAGTATTGTAAGGCTGTTTGTTTTTACCTCAAATTGAGATATAAATATAATTTAGTCAAATAACACCAAGGTTATAATGAATTTGACAAGCTGATCTTAAAATTATCATGGAAATATGAAGGGCCAGTAATAGTCAAGGAAATTTTGAGGAAGATTAAGGAAGTATATTTTCTGTGTCAGATATCAAGATCTGTTATAAAGCTATATTCATCATAACAGTGTGGTATTGGTGCAAAGAAAGACTAACAGACCATTAGAATCAGACCACATGATTATGGGAATTTGGTATATATTAGAGGTGGCTTAATAAATCAGGGTGGAAATGGATGGACTATCAATAAGTGTTTAAAAAATAAAAATACTTTATCTCATACAAAATAGTAAAATCCTGTTATATAACAAAAACACTATAAGCTGCTCTACAACTTATAAATTACAAACTAAGATATGTTGCATAAGATTTATAATCATGAAAGGACTAATAGTCAGGGACTATTAAGTACTAATTAATGATATAAGTTTTAAAATATTCATTTATTTTTTGTGTAAGACAGTGGTAGTCAACCTGGTCCCTACCACCCAGTAGTAGTGAGCGTTCCAGCTTTCATGGTGGGCGGTAGCAGAGCAACCAAAGTATAAATAAAAAGATAGATTTAACTATAGTAAGTTGTTTTATAAAGATTTATTCTGCCAAACTTAGCAAAAATCCAACATAAAGTACTTGGTATGTAATTATTATTATATGCTTTAACTTGCTGTAACTGCTTTATAAATTTTATAATGTAAAGTTACTTGACTACTTTATAAATCATCATTACTGTGGAACCAGTGGGTTGTCAGAAAATTTTACTACTAACAGAGACACAAAAGTGGGCAGTAGGTATAAAAAGGTTGACTACCCCTGGTGTAAGTGTTGACTTCAAACCACCTGATATGTTTAATTCTCCTTGTTTGTTAGGTGGGCCAATATCCTTTGGAGTGTATGTTCTAGGTGTAAATATATTTCAACTTCCATGCTATGCTACTTATGATTATTTAGTAGTGGTGTCTGAGTGTGAGGTTAAAAATAATTCTGAAACATGTTCAATCTCTGTGGGAAACAGTATCACATGGTAAGCAATGTCAGTCTGTTCACTGCTGTTGACAGAGAGGCATACACGCCTTGTTTGCTATCCTTTATTGGCTTTGGAGGGCAACCTAGAAATGTTCCAGTACAGGGGCAATGTGAGGCTATGTTGACAGACACACTGTAGAGATGTAAAGGGTTTCTGGGAATAGCAAACAGGGACTAAACTTGAAAGTGGTCATTCATTGTCAGTCAAGGTGGTCGGACAGGAAGTAATGGAGATACAGTAACAGGGCCTAATGTTACCAGGCCAGATTCTATCATAGTTTGTAGGATACTAGTGAGAAGAAAGTAAGATCAGCTGCCCAGACAGGATTTAGGAAACAAGATAAAAGCCCAGTATTGGATCTGGGAGATAAGGTGAGAACTTGGTTTTGAAGGAAAAGGCAACAGTGTAAGAATTGTGATGAAAGATCAGAGATGAACAATAGGAAGTGTGACTTGATGCTAAACTGATGAAATCCTAACCTGGAGCTATATACAAGGTGGGGCAAAAGTAGATCTACAGTTGTTAGTATACAAAACACAGTTTATTCTTGTGTTGTTGTTTATTAATTATTGCTTATTTTCCATAAAACAAATGTAAACCTACTTTTTCCCAACCATGGAAATCCCCCTATCATAGCCTAGGACCAGAATGAGGTAGTAGGTGGGAGTTAGTGTCAGATATATAGCTTGGAATGTTGCAGAAACAGGAAATCCAGTAGTCCTTTACATGCTTGTCTATTTGCCCTCTCACTCACACCAACATCTCCTTTATTAGAACTTATCCTCAGGGATATGGGAACAATCACAAAATTTAGAGTTATGGAAAACCTAAATTAAAAGTGATATGTTAGTAGTATGTAATTTGGAGCATTGTTACACATCGTGGTTAGTTTATGGTAGTATTGTACAAGTAGCCATGTATTAAAAATCATGGACTCACTTGTGTTCATAAATTCCAGATATGTTATTTGTGTGGGTGGGAAAATGTTTTTATGTTCTAAGCCCATGATGTTCATACAATCTAGTTATAGATTAAGAATATCTCTGATAATCAACAGAGAGTTTGTTGATAAAATACATATAGAATAGATAAACAGGCATAATTTTTAAATGGAAGGAAGAACCAATCTGGATAATATGAAATTTATTTAATAGTTTGTGTTAGAAAGTGAAAGAAACATCATTAATCCACCTCCACTAATTTGAATTTGTGATTGCCAACTTGGAGTAGGTTTCATATTGTTTTATCTATTTAGGAAAATTTCATAAGCTGGTTAAATGATAAATAAGACTTACGAAGGATGCAAAATCCATTTTCAAAAGCAAATTACCTTAACTCTTACCCTGCAAAATTTTGCATTAAATGAATAATACTAATTACAAATGAGTTTTACTTATTAAAGGAGGTTTGATAAATATATACTTCATCATCACATGTACTTAAAGTTTATTTACTATTTATATTTCACATATAGAGATTGAACTTCCTTAATTGGTTGTAATTAGTTTGTGTGTGTACACATGTCAAAAGATACTTAGGAATCACAGAAAGCTTTTACACTAACATTAAATCCTCTCCCCACACCCCACCACACTCCCAGGTTTTTGCCAAGCCTTGCAAGGTCAGCATTAGAAAAAAATCTAGCAGATGCTTCGATTGAAATAAACACTGATAATAATCGAGAACCAGAACTGGAGGATTACAAGTGTAAGTATTTGATTTCTTTTTATTTTAAGTGACATGATAATTATTAAACATTTTTTGTTATTAACTTTCAATAAAAACAGTTTGTTTTTCATTTACTTTGTTTTATTTTAGATCGAAGAAATGAATCTTTAATTTTTTTTTAAAGATTGAGACCCGCTTAAAAGTTAAACATTAGAATATTTCCTTTATTTCCATACCAGGTATAGCCCCCACCATGCCAACCCCTCCCCCTTCTAAGAGTCACATTTGACACAAACATGTTAAAGGCTCTTAGAATTTCTTGTATAAGTGAACTTGTGTGATTTTGTTTAACCTTTTTTGCCAAATGTGTTTCACAGTAGAATCTAAAATTGTTTTCCTTGCACAGTATTTACATTTTGAGGGCCAGCAGTGTCTTATGGGATGTGTTTGGGAAGCTACTGTAGGTTGAGATAGATTAAAATATTATTTGAGTACCATTTCCTGCCTTTTTTTTTTTTTTGTATTTTTCCAAAATGAGAAATGGGGGTGGGGGAGGCAGACAGACAGACTCCCGCATGCACCCTACCAGAATCCACCCAGCACGCCCACCAGGGGGCGATACTCTGCCCATCTGGGGCATTGCTCCGTTGTGGCCGGAGCCATTCTAGTGCCTGAGGTGGAGGCCATGGAGCCATCCTCAGTGCCTGGGGCCAACTTTGCTTCAGGGGAGCCTTGGCTGTGGGAGGGGAAGAGAGAGACAAAGAGAAAGGAGAGGGGAAAGGGTGGAGAAGCAGATGGACGCTTCTCCTGTGTGTCCTCGCTGGGAATCAAACCTGGGACTTGCACACGCAGGGCCAACGCTCCCATTTCCTACCTTCTTAATCTTTAATTTCCACATGTATTGTCATTTGTGTTACTTTTCTCCTGCAGAGCCAGAGTATAATTTTGAATTGGGGGCAGGTTTAATTCTTCCTATCAAAGTTTCTCTTTCTTCATTTAGAGTACCTTCTTTGTGCTTCTATGAGCTGAAGCTCCTACTTTGGGAGCTGGCACATAGAAAGGTTCTCTATTTTTTGAGGTATTTATTACCTGTTTTTTCAAAATATTCAGTGTGTGACCATTCTCCAAAGGGGACTGCTGTGGTTTTCTTTATGGTAGGTGTTTTTAATTGTTGAGGATACAGTGAGGTAAGAATTGATATTAATAAAATAAGATGTCTTTTTTTAATGTAAAATGACAAACTCTGCATACTAATTTATCTGGATATATATATACAAAGCCAGTTCAGAGACAGAATAACTTTGGTACTTTTGGACTCAGTGTTACTTGATTCAATTTTTAAGCATATCCAAAGAAAGACTGCATCATTTAGACGATAGTGTGTTTAGTCTTGGAGACAGACCAATATTAGTGTTTCCCATCTAAGCCTTGTGTAGGGAATAAGGGACCTAAGTCAAGAGACTTATGATTCCTCTGATTCCATTTATCTTTAATGTCATCTCTTTTAAAATTAACTTACTTCACTTTTGTTCAGTGGCCCTGCTCACCAATGCTGATAAGGATTTGGCTTTTTCCATGCAGGTCTTCCTCTAGATCAGCGGTTCTCAAGCGACATTTTTAAAAAAAAAAAATGTATTTCCAATGGCTTTAGGCGACCCCTGTGTTTTGGTCGTTCGACCCCCACCAGGGTCACGACCCACAGGTTGAGAACCGCTGATCTAGATAATTTGCTGATATGACAACCAGTGTATCATGTAGTCCATATGAAAGTTGCAGTTTTCATTGCAATGTAATACTTTACAATTCTGATTTTATATGTTAAAATTTACATATTGATCAGACTCTATGTCCTTTAATAATCTCCTGAGAGTTAGGTTTGTAATCTGCTGTGATGACAAAATCAGGTTTTGAGCCTGATTAGGCTGAGGACTTGACAGATTTACCAAATAATGCCATCCTCTGAGACTTCTTAGCAGATTGTTATCCAGCTTTCTTCCAGGAAACTATAGTATCACCATTCTTACCATGCATTTCTCTTTTCTAGCTTGAAATTTTAACAATAAGCATTGGTTGATTGAATTAAATTGTCATAAATTCCTAACTGTGCTAAATATTTTTATAAACTAAACCATGACTGATACCAGATGTTTCAATTTAAAATTTTGTGTGTCTTCTCAACATAAAAGTATCTATAGTAAATTCCTTGTCTTTTCTTTTATACTTTTATCTTGGGTCTATTTCAGAGACCTGATGGGAGTAAATAAATAATAAATTCTCAGTATGACAGCTTATAGTTCTTTTCCCATACACAGCTTGTAAATAAAAGGAAAATGGTGAGGATTTATTGAGAGGTTCACTGTGCTTTGGCAAATGTGTAGCACTCAGCAGTGATTACACAGGGTGACAGCTTAACTATTTTTAGTTTAGAATTGTTCAGGTACTCCATAGATGCAAGTGTTGCTTTTCCACCTGTCTTTTAAAATGGTTTAGCACAAAAATAGTAATTTTCTTATTCAGAGTAGGGAGGGAAAAGATGGGTCAGTAAAAGATGGGCACTGCAATTGCCTACCTACTTGCTAGGATATTTCCACAGGATGGAATATTATTTGGAGTCCAAGGATTGAATTTATGTGGCAGAAGAAACATCAGTTCTATTTTTAGCTCGACCCATACTAACTGGGAGATTTTAAGCAAATTGTTTATGTTTTTCTTAGCTTCCTCATAATTCTTGTCTTGTTATTAGGGAAATTAAATGAAATGATATGAAAAATAATGAGCTGAAACTTCTCATTTGGGATCTGGCACATAGAAGGTTCTCAGTAAACCATAGCTTCTGTTATTGTGATCATCAGTACTACTACAACTAGTACTGACAGTGTTATTATTACTGGCCTTGGCATAGATTAGTGAACATGTATGCATGGTTACTCTAGGGACTACCCATGAGATATATTCCCTGACTTCAAAAGTGTATTATTTGGGTTCCTGGTGGTCAAAGAGCTCAAATTCCATTCTAGACCAACTCTATGAGACGTTACAATAATAATTATCGCAAAATAATTGTGTAGAACCAGGATGCTTATGTGAAAATACAGGTCTCCTGGACCATCACTGAAAATAGTAATTTGGGAGGTCTGGCATGGGTTGATTGATTTGTATTTTTTGACTAAATATCTGGGGGATTTTCATGTGGGGTTTTTGAATGGTTGGGACCTGACAAATTATATTCAAGGCACTGCAGAACTTTTGAATGTGTATTTTTGGCTTTTATATATGTGACAGTCATTGACCGAATAAGATGATTAAGGTGACTTGACTCAGTTCTTGGTTTTGTTTTTCCCTCTCAGTTTTATCTATATGCTGTTTGTATATACCTTGTTTTAATTAAATTTTATTACATTTTTAAACATTTAAAGCTTTTTGTAGAGCTTTAAGCTTTTTATGTAGTGCTAAAAACACTGTAGTGTTAGTTCTTTTATATGCTAAATTAAAATTCCTTGGTGAGCTCACAAGATATTAAAAGTGCTACATTGCATTCTGTATGGGCTGAACTTGAATTCTCTGAGGACAGAGCTATGAGTAATTCTCCGTCCTGTGTGAAATTTTTAGGTGAAGTAGCATCCGGATCCCTGCGGATTGGAACTGTTAGTGCACCAATCTGTAATGCCCATGAGAAAATGAAAGTGCCCGATGTCCTGTTCTATGACAACATTCAGGTAAGATCCTTGCTTTTCATTCATGGATAAATCACCACTTACATTGTAGTAGTTCATTCTGGTTCAGTGGAAACTTTAATTATTTTTATAATTTGCTAAATTCAGTTTAGATGATGCAAAGTGAAGTGTTGAAACATCTCCCATCAATGCAATGTAATATTGGAAGAGCTGCTGCTATGATTAGAGTATAATAAATTTTATATGTGCATGTATACTATGCTTCCAGTAAATAAAATTAAATTATATTATTAATTTTTTTTTTTTTTTACAAAGACAGAGAGAGAGTCAGAAAGAGGGATAGACAGGGACAGACAGACAGGAATGGAGAGAGATGAGAAGCATCAATCATTAGTTTTTCCTTGTGACACCTTAGTTGTTCATTGATTGCTTTCTCATATGTGCCTTGACTGCAGGCCTTCAGCAGACCGAGTAATCCCTTGCTTGATCCAGCGACCTTGGGTCCAAGCTAGTGAGCTTTTGCTCAAACCAGATGAGCCCGCACTCAAGCTGAGGACCTTGGGGTCTCGAACCCGGGTCCTCCGCGTCCCAGCCTGACACTCTATCCATTGCACCACCGCCTGGTCAGACAAATTATATTATTAAATTTTTTTTTTTGTATTTTTCTGAAGCTGGAAACGGGGAGAGACAGTCAGACAGACTCCCGCATGCGCCCGACCCGGGATCCACCCGGCACGCCCACCAGGGGGCGATGCTCTGCCCCTCCGGGGCATCGCTCTGCCTCGACCAGAGCCACTCTAGCGCCTGGGGCAGAGGCCAAGGAGCCATCCCCAGCGCCCGGGCCATCTTTGTTCCAATGGAGCCTTGGCTGCGGGAGGGGAAGAGAGAGACAGAGAGGAAGGGGGGGTGGTGAAGCAAATGGGCACTTCTCCTATGTGCCCTGGCCGGGAATCGAACCCGGGTCCCCTGCACGCCAGGCTGACGCTCTATCGCTGAGCCAACCGGCCAGGGCCTATACTATTAAATTTAAAACAAAGTAGAACTAATGCTTTTGCTTTTCTGTTAGTTAAATCATTTTTGTTCAAAGAGGGGTGTGTCAAAGAGGGGAAATTCCCTTGTATTTCTTTCCTTTTCCTGAAAATTCTAGTATTTTCCTATTCTTTACTATTTCTTTCTTTCTTTCTTTTTTAAGAGAGAGGAGTAGATAATGTCCCACTTGTAAACTAAGCTGTAATTTTGGACCTTCTACTAAGATGCAGAAATAAGTGTATAAACTGAATGCTTTATTGTAGATGTTCACTTTTTTTTTTTTTTTTATTTTTTTATTTTTTTTTCATTTTTTCATTTTTCTGAAGCTGGAAACGGGGAGAGACAGTCAGACAGACTCCCGCATGCGCCCGACCGGGATCCACTCGGCACACCCACCAGGGGCGATGCTCTGCCCACCAGGGGGCGATGCTCTGCCCATCCTGGGCGTCGCCATATTGCGACCAGAGCCACTCTAGCGCCTGAGGCAGAGGCCACAGAGCCATCCCCAGCGCCCGGGCCATCTCTGCTCCAATGGAGCCTTGGCTGCGGGAGGGGAAGAGAGAGACAGAGAGGAAAGCGCGGCAGAGGGGTGGAGAAGCAAATGGGCGCTTCTCCTGTGTGCCCTGGCCGGGAATCGAACCCGGGTCCTCCGCACGCTAGGCCGACGCTCTACCGCTGAGCCAACCGGCCAGGGCTAGATGTTCACTTTAATAAGAATTTTTTCCAGAGAAAATCACTCATAATATAAAAAGTTATTTTTCTTTTCCAGATTCTCTGTCAAGTGGTTATATAGTTTATAATAAAACACTTAAATTTTTCTGTAATGTTTGGTCACTAATCTGCAAGGAAAGGTTATGTAAATGTAAGGTTATAAAAATAATAACCTTACATTTACAAATTATGTTATAAAAACTTCTATCTACTCTTTCCCCATACTAAGAATTTAGGAATACTAAAGTAAATTTTTTATCTGCCATTTTCCATATTTTTTATTCAATAAGTACCATACTTTATATCCCTATATTATATTAAGAACATAGAAAGTATGTAGGCAAATTCTTTTTCAATAAAAGTATTAATGAAATATTTTGAAATCTGTCAAAACTTTTATCATCTATGGCATGGTTAATATCATAATCCAATTTGCTTTTTATTCATTCTGAAGTCCATTAACTAATGTAGATTTTATTTGTTCCAGAGCATTAATGTTCTTATTAAGCAGTAGAAAAATGAACAGAAAATAGTTACTTATAAGACACAGAGGAGGGAGAAAAAAATCTTGCCTATCAATAAAGGCAGAAACATGATTTGTAAGGGAAATATACTATTTTGAAATATTGATAGCATCACATTCTGTCCATGTAGTAGAAAGTAATAAAGAAAAAAAAAGTCAGGAAACTTTGATATGAGTTACAATTTGAAAAACTCCATGGTAACAAACATTGAAGAGACTTGCCAGCATGTGAGACCGTAGGAAATTCAGTAACGGGGAGGGCTGTGGTGCCCTTGAACAGTGTCTGTTGCCATGGTGCTTATGACATAGACATTGAGGTCCGTCGGGCTGCTGTGAACTTTACACAGTGGCCCTGAGGGACTTTATGTAGCCTATCTCCAAACATACCTTCTCTTCATAAAGTATGAATTAACCATTAATGAAAATTTTTATCTGTACCAATTCTAGGGACAGTGGCTTGATTAAATTTGCTTTTGTTGCATACATTACTGTCTCCTTCTGTGCTGTACTTTCTCTCTGAAACAGTGGTCTTCAGTGCCTTGTTCTATGCCCTATGGTCCTCTTCTCACATTGAAGTGACACTGATTTTTAAAATGCTTTCCCGTACCACTAATGCAAAGTGTTGTGTTCTCTTTATTTTGTATCTTCAGCAAATAGCATATTGCCTGGCACATAGTGACTGCTGGATAAGTAGATTTTGAGTGTTCATAATCAAAAGTATTATTTCATTAAATCTGTGATTAAGGAATATTACATTTGCAACAGTAAGGAGGAGAAATAGGAGGAGAATGTAATAGCCATTTAATAAACTTAATGAGCTTTAGAGCTAAAAATTTTTAATATATCTACCATGTGTCAAGCCTTGGCATAAAGTATTAGCATACTGAGATTAAAACACACACACACACACACACACACACACACACACACACACAGTGCTGGAGCTCAAGCTGCCGGAGTCTGTCAAGGGGGAAGGAGGACAAGTAAGGACACATAGTTACTACAAGTGCAATGGAAGTATGCACAGGTTACCATGGTAGCATTGATGAGGGGATGGTCCCAGACTGGAATGATTATAAAAATGAGTTAACCAGGCACAGTTCAGAGGCTCTTTCAGACAGAAAGACTAGGACTTGGCTATGTGAGAGAGTAGCTAATTTAGGGAGCTACATACAATTAATTGTTGTATGTAGCACAGAGCCAAGGTTGCAAATGGAAGAGTGACAAGAGATCAGGCTGATGAGTAAGGAAGAGTCACATCATCTGGACCTTGCTAATTGAGGAATTTGGATGCTGTTCAGAAGAATTGAGGAAGCCATTGCAAGTTTTAAGCCCATTTACGCTTTTGCTTACTTTGCATTCACTCTTTAACATCGTCTGTATTGGAATGAGTGCAGAGCGACCAGTTAGGAGATTGTTGCAGTAGTCCAGGTGAAAGTTAAGGATCTGAGCAAAGGCAGTGACTGTGGGCACAGAGTGGGAAGGACACATTGCAGGGCTATTTAGGAGGCAGACAGAGTTCATAGAACTTCATGTTAGGTAAAAGACAAAGATTCTCCTTCCAGAAGCACATAGTCTGGTGCAAAAGTGAAAGACAAAAGAGTAAAGAGAAAAGTATTCTAAGTTGTTCCCGTGACTGGAATTCAGTGTAGGAGAAGGAGAGTGGTAGATGAGACAGGGACTACACCAGTAAGTTAGGGAGTGCCTTGTGTTCAGAGGTATTAGGACTTGTTTAAGGAATGCTGAAGAAACACGCAGCCTGAGTGTGAGCCGCAGAGCGGGAGTCAGCACAGGCACACTGGGAGATGCTGTGGTTCGGTTCCAGACCACTGCAGAAAAGTGAGGATACCCATGAAGCAAGCTGTAGTCTTTTTGCTAGTGGAGGGTCTTGCTTTCAGTTTGTGAAAAAAAAAAAAAAAAAGCAAAATCTGGAAAGTGCAATAAGGTGAAACACAGTACAATGAGGTGTGCCTGTACTGTAGAGACATGTTGGCTCAAGGGGAGATGCAGTTAGGGAAGCCAAATGGGCTTATCGAGATCTAGGCCAGAGGTCATAAAAACCTAAGTGAAAATGCGGGGATAAAAAGGAAAGGCTAGAGACAGTTAGCTTTTTGGTGGCTTAATAGCTTAGACTTGGTGTTTAATTGGCTCTTGATAAGGAGGAAAGAGGTGGGCGGATGGATGATGATGAAAGGCGTTTGGCCAGGTGGTAGAAAATGCTACTATTAGGATGAAAGGTACAGGATAAAGAATGAATTTGAGAACAAAGTAATGAACCAAGTTTTAGGTAGGTTGAGTTTGAGGAAACTTGGAAATAACCACGTGGTTCACTAGTTAGTAGGACAAGGCTGGAATTGAGGAGGAAAGTCTTGCTGTTGCAGATGAGTGCCGAGTTGGTAGCTGAAGCCATGGGACGGATGAGAGAGGAGTTAGGGAGTGTAGGGTCAGAAGAAGCTCTTCAGCTGCTGAAGTGCGCCTCCCCAACCCTGCATACGACTGTCCCTCGGTCCTCAAGCGGGTGCCGTGTTAAACCAGACACAACCTGCTCTGCCCCATGCTGTGACCCCTCATCCCCCTACCCCCAGGAAAGCAGGCAAAAATATGGAGAGAACAAGTGAAGGAACATGGGAAATGTAAGGACTTACTGCAACAAGAAGATCCTATTTATTAGAAGACCAGAGAGAAATTGTTAGAGAGGTAGGAAGTAATCTGGAGAAACAGAACAGGGAAAGGAGACATTTAAGAAATTCTCTGTAATACTAAGTGGGCCAAGAACTTAAGAATTACCGTATTTTTCACTCCATAAGACGCATCTGACCATAAGACACACCTAAAGTTTTAAGGAACAAAATAAAAAAAAACAATATTCTGAGCCAAATGGTGTGTTAAAATATTAATAAAATACTGTATTTTTTGCTCCATAAGATGCACGGGCATTTTTTCCTCCACTTTTGGGGGAAAAGGATTGCATCTTATGGAGCAAAAGATATGATATGGAGGCAGTTACCTGAGCCTTACTAATATCTGTCGGTTTGAATAAGGTAGTTAGATGTAATAAAGGTATGAAGTAGGAAGACATGAGAAAAAGGAAAGAAGGCTATAGCTATAGTTTGGATTGTTTTCAGTATTTTATGTTAATTTTTTACTTGGTTATACAGGGGCTCATTCCAATTTTTCTATCTATTCTTTATGCAAATTAGCCCATTTATTTCTGGGAGAATTGAAAGTTGTTTGGAAATTGGCATTGGCCTTTCATCTTAGTTAAAAGAAAGATATCTCCAGACCACATTATCATTAGCACCCAGATTAAAAGAGTGTTCTAGGACTCCTTTTGAACGAGGATGAGCATTTACCCTGGTTTGCTCAAGATGACCCCTGTTAACATTTGTTGTCTCAGTAGAAATATTGGTAATGTCTCTTTTTATTCTTAAAAGTTTCCCAGAAGAGACTCCAAGCCTTGTTAAAATTCTGGCTGTATGTTATATCCGAAAGCTTTTTAAAAAATAGAAACCTCCAAGATAAACATTAGGGAATACTCATTTGTTCTTGAAGGAAGGAAAACTTTCTCCATTTTTCTTGCTACAAAAGAAACTCTGGTGTTGAGTTTTAGAAATTCTTTATAAATTTTGGTATTAACCCCTTACAAACTTATCAGTGAATATGTTCTCCCATTGTGTAGGTTGACTGCTGGTGGGAATGCAGACTTCTGTAGCCACTGTGGAAAACAGTATGAAATTTCCTCAAAAAATTAAAAATGGAACTGCCTTTTGACCCAGCTATCCTACTTTTAGGAATATATCCTAAGAATACCAAATCACTGATTCGACAGAAGATATGTACCCCCATGTTTATTGCAGCATTGTTTACAATAGCCAAGATTTGGAAAGAGCCCAAGTGTCTGTCAGTGAACTAGTGAATTAAAAAGCTGTGGTACATATACACAATGGAATACTACACAGTCAAGAAAAAGAAAAGAAATCCTACCTTTTGCAATGGCATGGGTGGACCTGGAGATTATTATGCTAAGTGAAATAAGCCAGGCAGAGAAAGATAAATATCATATGATCTCACTTATAAGTGGAATCTAATGAGCAAATGAACTGAGGAATGGAATAGAGGTAGAGGTGTGGTCAGAGGGAGCAGAGGGACAGCTGCAGAGGGAAGGGGGATGAGGGGATGGGATCAGAGAAGGTGAAAGGATTAGTGAAATTATAAATACATAACACAGAAATATAGGTAACAGGACACCAAATCCCAGAGGGAAAAGGGGAGGGAATTACGGGGAGGGGGGCAAAGAGGGTGTAATGGGGGTCACGGGGGTGGGGGTGAGAGTGTTATATTGAGCAGGACACTTGGATCCATGTTAACACAATAAATTAAAATTAATAAAAAATTAAAAGAAACTCTGGGTGAAATTGCTTAATTTTACTTTTACTTGTAAAAGTAAAATATTCTAGATATCAAAAAAGTCCACAAACCAAATTGGGAAAAGAAAAGCAAGACACAAATTAGAAAAATATCTACAGTATATATATAGTAGATACAAAATGAGGAGCCAATTTAGGCAAAATAGAGAGACTTAATCAAATTTTAAGATTGAGCTTGACCTATGCTGGCGCAGTGGATAAAGTGTTGACCGGGAACACTAAGATCTCTGGTTCAAAACCCTGGGCTTGCCAGGTCAAAGCACATATGGGAGTTGATGCTTCCTGCTCCTTCCCCCCTTCTCTTTCTCTCTTTCCTCTCTAAAAATGAATAAATTAAAATAAAATAAATTTTAAAAAAGATTGAGACAGTCAGATTCTTCTCTCATCCATTCCATGGCTTCAATTACTAACTCTACTCTGTCTTTCTTACAAGTAGGGAATGTCAGTAACTTCAGTACTTATGAGGCCAGTATTGTTTGATGCAGAAAACCAGGAGAAAGTTAATGTGGATATTAATCATTGTGGGATATAGCTCCCCCCCCTCAGCCCCCACCCTCCTGAGCCTTTGTGACCTACTTATAGTTGTCTTATGTTTCAGGATATAAAAAAGCAATATAATTTCCTTTGTGACTATTATAAACAACTTTAATCTTGTTCTTTTATTATATTGTGTCATAATTTGAATAAAAACTGTGGAACGTAAATAATGTATGTTTTTAATTCTAAAGCTATACATCCTTTGAAAGTAATGGCTAAGAATAAATCAGTGTAAAATGTTTCAAGGAAATCCACATTTATTTTGGAAAGCCTTTGTATATTTATATTAGCAAATGTTAATTTAAATCTTATATTAAATTATGAGCCAACTGTACATTGTGAGATAACGGAAAAATATTTGAAGTATTGGTGAGTAGCTTAGTTTTGCTCAGGTAAACTATTTCGGGTATTCTATATCAGTGACTTAATTGGTTATATAACTTACTTATAACCACAGCATTAATTTTTGTTTTTCTAAAAAATCAAATCATTTGGGTATTATCTATTATGATAGATATTTTCCTTTCCATTGAAAATGTTATTATAATTAACTTTCTTGTTTCTTGTTATGCAAAAACACAATTAACCTGTAGTTCTTGTTCTCCAGCACATGATGGTGATGGAAGACATGCTCAAAGACTTTCTTCTTGGAGAACATCTGTTATTGGTTGGTAATCAGGTGAGTTATGGCTGGAATTCAGGAACTAATGAATAATTGATAGGAATAGTCTAAAAGCAGTGAGTTGTTGTTTTTGTTGGAATAAGTTTTTAGAAATGATTCTTCTTTTCTCACCTAAATTACTATTTTAAATAATAAGGGTCTTCTGCCTTCTAAACTTTAGAATCACCTCAGGGCTTAACTCACCACCCCCCACCACCCCGGCCATTTAGTCAGCCATCAAGTACTTGTTCATTCTGCCTCATAAATACCCTTTTTCTCCATTACCACCACCTGGCACCTGGATTATAGCAATAGTTTATTACTATAGCTGCACCACACCTTAATCCCACTTTGATCTATTCTCTACTTGACAGCCAGATTGATACTAATAAAACTAAAATCTGATTAAGTCTCTCTTTTTTGCCTAAATTGGCTCCCCTCTGCCCTTAGGTATAGTGTTCAGAATGGCTTTTAGTGTCCTGCGGGATCTCCCCCAGTCCTTCTCTCTGGTCCTCAGACGTGGCTTTCTCCTTTCTGCACTCCGTGTTAGCTGGAGCCTCTCTGAGCTCCTGCAGTTTTTCTCTCTGCTCTGGTCTTTGATGCTGCTCTCCTCTGCATGGAGCACACCTTCCCACCTCCCCCAACTCCTGGAATTTCTTACCTGGCCTCTAGCTGAGTTCGGATTGCCTTGCTTCTCTGTGTGCTTCTCTCTCCCTCTCATCACGCTAGCTGTATGTTATTGCATGTACATGTAGAATGATATCTTCCACACTTGTCTATATGCTCCTCAAGGGCAGAGACCACAGTCCTCTTGCTCATCTCTGTATCCTCAGTTCCTAGTACAGTACCTGCTACACAGTAGATATTCAGTATGTGTTTATGGAGGGAATGGATGAATATTTTATGTGTAGTAGGGTTCTGTTCATTTTCCTTAATTGAGTTGTCAGACTCACAATGAATAATACCACCTTTGGTTTTTTGACATTGGTCTTATCTTAAGGACAATAAGCTTTCAGAAGGAGGTTGGTCTTAATTTTTTCTTTTTTTAACCTATAAAAACAAAATATATTCTTTAGTCCTTCAAACTTATCATTTTAAAATGTTGATTTTAAAAAATGGGACAATTAAATACTTTACTGGTTGAGTGCACAGGCTTGGAAGTTAACTGGCTAGAGGTCTAATTGCAACTCTTTTACAGATGGCTTGTGGCTTTGAGCACATTGCTTATCTTACTAAGGCTCAGTTTCCTTATATCTCACCTAGGAATAAAAATTGTACTACTTTATTGAGTGAATGTAAAGATCACATGAGATAATGAATGGAAAGCACTTCACACAGTGCTTGGCTCATTGTAGATGCTCAGTTAAAATTAAATCCGTGTGTCACTGTACTATTAAAAAGCATATTCTCTTGTTTTTTTTTTCTAAACTATTAAAAGGAAAGTGATAAATTATTTACAGAGTTTTTTTTTTCACTGTTTGAAAAGTTCTGCCTAATCTTATGTACTGAGAAATCATTTTCCCTGAGTAGGAGGAAGAAGAGCAGTTAATAGCCCAGTTTTCAGTCCTTGACACTAAAGCCTAGGGTGACAGGAGATTCTAAGACAAATTGACTAAATTTTTTATTTTGTAAATTTGCAGCTGCTTAGTAAAGGAAATAGGTAAATTAGATAGTATAGGGGCTGTCCACTTAAGAGAATAAATAGTTATCATTCAACTGGTTATGGTAACATACTGAAAGGATTGGAGACTAGCAGCATTTTCACTAGGAAAGAATAGTACAACACTAATTATTTTTAAATTTCTAGTAATAATTATGTGCTAATTAGTATTTAGCGAATTGAACAAGGTCTCACTTTGTGCATGCTTACACTTACCAGGTCAGGGAGTACAAAAGTAGACCAAAGTGGCTGGTTAAAAATCTAAATAGAGCTTTGTGAGTACTTCAGCCAGTTTTAGTTTCTTTCAGACTTGTTTTCAGAAGCTAATGTCAGTGTTAAGATCTCAGCAAGAGTTTAGAGTCTTTTTTTTCTAGCTTAATTGAAGGCATAATTGGCAAAATTATACTATATTTGAAGTGTACAATGTGATAATGATGTATGTATATGTTATTAATAATTATACATTATTATTCTTTGTGACAGGAGCCTTCTCACTTACATAATGCCCTCCACATTTATTATGCTTAGACTCTTGACCACTTCCACTTGGTGTGCATGAGGGGGGATAAAGCCCCCTGTGGTATTCACTGGCAGGTTCCCAGCTGGTACCCCACAGAGGTGTGCTTTGTGAAGGACTGCTATGGAGTGATGTGCTCTCTTTCCCTGTGCTCGGCTCCATCTAGACTTCTTTTCCTTTTGTGGTTATAGTAACTCAGGTCCTTCATCAACAGCTTTGAAAAAATATACTGCTTTGTTTATCAGTGGTATTTCAGCGCCTCTCTATACTCTGTGTGCCTCTCACCTTCACCCTTAGATCTTGTGAAAAAAAAAAAAGACAGGCAAGTGAAGGCGCAGCTGATAGTGTGAGGACTGCTAACTGGCTGCTCTCTTGGGGGGGTATTGCTGGTGTTTCAAATGCAAAGTGACAACCATCTGGAAAAATGCCTATTTTAATCACATGATTTATATTGAAAATCAGTAAATCATTTGTAGCAGTTAATCTGGCTCCTTTCTTTCTCTTTGTCTTTATAAAACATAATGGCAACTAAAAAAAAAACAAAAAACAACCCTCAGAAGTGAAGCTTTGGGAATGAAATATTGACAGAGAAGCCAGCAGTGGGGTAATATAGTTATATAATAAAGTGTTAATGAGTCTTTTAATACAAACTGTTTATGGGTAGACACCGTCTACCCAGCCTTCTGTTTGCAAAGTAGAAACTGGCTGAAGACCATGAAATAAACTTTTCAACAGTTGAAATTGTAAATTTAGAGATGTTTTGAAAAATTGCTCTGTTACCAGTGATAATATTTTTACATGAGGAAATGAAAAATTCTGTTGATTTTTGAGAAACCTCAAGGTTTATCATCTTTATTAAGCCTAATCCCAAATTTTCTTTCCATGTAATACTGTTTTCTATCGAGATTAGACAAGATTTCAAAACTATTCTATTAGGAAGCCAAAAATACTTTCATAAACATTATTTATGGCAAAACATAGCCCACATTTTTTTTTTTTTTGTATTTTTCTGAAGTTGGAAATGGAGGCAGTCAGACAGACTCCCGCATGCGCCTGACTGGGATCCATCCGGCATGCCCACCAGGGGGTGACGCTCTGCCCATCTGGGGCATTGCTCTGCTGCAACCAGGGCCACTCGAGCACCTGAGGTAGAGGCCATAGAGCCATCCTCAGCGCCTGGGCCAATTTTGCTCCAATGGAGCCTCGGCTGTGGGAGGGGAAGAGAGAGACAGAGAGGAAGGAGAGGGGGAGGGGTGGAGAAGCAGATGGACGCTTCTCCTGTGTGCCCTGGCTGGGAATCAAACCCGAGACTTCTGCACAGCAGGCCGACGCTCTAACACTGAGCCAACCGGCCAGGGCCCACATCTTCTTATGGTGAAATAGAATTTATATTTTTGTGGCAGTTTTATAACTTTATTCAGCTATCAGCAGTTATTTCTCATCCACATTAACTGTGTGTAGATTTTTTTAAAGTGGTGACAGGTACGTAGATGACCAATGTATTGAGCTTGTTTGGTGAATCCTCATCCTCATCACGATTCCTGGATGACCACACCCAGATGCAGTATGAAACAGTCCTTATTCCCTTGGCCAAGACAGCTTGTTGAACCTGGTGTCAGTGGACACATCTGGAGTTCCATCTCTCTCATGGCAAATGTCTGGATTTCTTTGACTGCCGGGGGGCGCACTTCACGGGACCCCACTCCATGGATGCATTAGTGGATGTAGATGGTATTCTCTCTAGTTCACTACCTCGTTGATGGCAAAACAGTCCTTCTTGCCGTCACCTTTCTTTGTGGGAGACATTATACAGGACCCAAGTTGGAATGAAAGCAAAATTGATTTTTTTTATCCTTTTAATTTTTTATGTGGGATTTTAGGGTATAGTACATCTACTTTCAAGGAAGTGAGACAGATTTACTGCCTGTTAGTCAAAGGGATAGGTTACGTGGAAATTACGTTTGATGGTCTCATAGTCTATAATAATGCTGCATAACATAGAACTATTTTTTTATGCTGTTACATGCATTATTTTCTATTTACTGTATTTATAACATGACATGCACCTTTCATGCAATCAGAAGTTTCATACTGACTTAAAAAAAAGCATAGGATGATTTTCTATTTATTCAACTTGACTGAGAGGGTAAAAAGAAAAATGCCTATTTATTTTTTAGTCAGTGGAACTTTTTCTGTGCCAACTCTACTCAGAAATAATCTTCTGTCCTTCCCATATCTTACTTTCTTTTTATTTGTAGAACTATATTCTATTTGATACACAAAATACTTATTGTGAATATTTTGGGTTATAGAATCAGCCTGTAGCAGCATTTTTCTGTTGTTGTTGTTTAAAAACTGTAAGAATAACTTCTATATTTGTGTAGGAATACTTTATAAAATATATAGAGCTTGCATCTATACGCTGGCTTGAGTTTTGAGAGTCAGTTGCATTTTATCAGATATTTGAAGGAAAGACTGTTTTATCAATGTTTTGTTCTAAAATGCTCAGGTGCCTTTAATATAAGGATTATTTTAAAAATACACAGTATTTTGGTTTAAGAAATGAAAATTTAATCATCTACAGATAATGATATTTTTTTTGTTTCTGATATTAGACAAAATTCCAAAGAAAGTCATCAAAATGTTACTTATATTTAATGAGGCACAATTAATAATTCATAGCTACTTCTACACGAATATAGTCCAGTTGTTTTCCAGGTTTGCCAATGTCTTAAAAAAGTTTAAGACAGCTTGACCAGTGGATAGGGCATCGGACTGGGATGCTGAGGGCAGGTTCAAGGCCCCGAGATCACTGGCTTGAGCATGGGCTTAGCATCTTGAGCGCAGGGTTTCCGGCTTGAGTGTGGGATCATAGACATGACCCCATGGTCGCTGGCTTGAGCCCAGGTGTCACTGGCTTGAGTCTAAGGTCATTGGCTTGAGCAAGGGGTCACTCGTTCTGCTATAGCACCCTGGTCAAAACACATATGAGAAAGCAATCAGTGAATAACTAAGATGCCACAATGAAGAATTGATTCTTCTCAACTCTCTCCCTTCCACCTTCCAGCTGGTCTCTCTCTTTCTCTCTCTCCCTCACTAAAAAAAAAAAAAAAAAAAAAAAAAAAAAATTAAGCCAGCTTTTGTACTGTTCTGCAAAAGAATAGCAGTTGGTGAAGTTTTATATGTAAACTCTCCTTGTATTCCACAGAGCATCTATTTTGCCCTTACTGAAATTCTAATATAATATGCCTTCCTTATCAAATAAAAAGTTAGCTCTGGCTGATTTGCATAAAGGATGCCTTCTCTGACTGTTATGTACTTCATATTTTTACTGTGCTAATTCTTTAGGTACTCTTTTCAATTTCATGGTAATTTCTGACCAGTAGTGACATAAATCTTAGAAAGCATCTCTTAATTTTGTTTTTCTGCCAGAAGTTGGAAGTGGACCCTTGCCTATCAGAGAAATCTCTTTCTTAGAGAGACACTCAGAATGACCTATAACCTGGCTCCAAACTACTTTTATAATTCTAGTTCCTCCAAATGAGAGTGTCTTGCCCTCCCTGAGTATATCATGCCCTTTGTGCCCCAGACGTTTTTCTTGGTGTTTGCTTCATACAGTGCTTCTTCCCCCACTTATGCCTGTGAAAATCCTGCCAATTTTCAAAAGCTCAAATGGTTTTTTCTCTATGAAACCTTTTAAGTCTCCCCCCAAACAGAAATAATCTTGTCTTCTTCTGAAATTTTGCACTATTTTGTCACTATTTTTATTCAGTTTTCTTTTAGAGTTGTTATGATGTGTTTTTATTTCTCCTATAATTGAATTTTAAGTTCCTTATGAGAA
The DNA here is from genome assembly GCF_036850765.1 of Saccopteryx bilineata. Classification (NCBI taxonomy): domain Eukaryota; kingdom Metazoa; phylum Chordata; class Mammalia; order Chiroptera; family Emballonuridae; genus Saccopteryx; species Saccopteryx bilineata. The sequence continues at coordinate 100,873,194 of NC_089495.1, read as the reverse complement.
AGAATTAAAAATGGTAATTTAATATTTGTATGTTGTTTAATTTCCAGTGAATGTACTTTTTTTGGTCATCTCATTTAGTTCTATAGTGCTTTGTGATAAATATTTTTATTTTCTACATTTTACAGATAAGCTAACGCTCAAAAGGTTAAAATACTAGTTGAAGATCACATAGCTAGGTAACAACAGAGTTAGGGCGTAGACCTTCAAAGCTCGTGCCTTTTTTATTTTTAATCATGTTAATTTTTTTTAATTTTTATTTTATTTATTCATTTTAGAGAGGAGAGACAGAGGGAGAGAGAGAGACAGAGAGAGGGAGAGGGAGAGAGAGAGAGAGAGAGAGAGAGAAGGGGGGAGGAGCTGGAAGCATCAACTCCCATATGTGCCTTGACCAGGCAAGCCCAGGGTTTTGAACCGGTGACCTCAGCATTCCAGGTCGATGCTTTATCCACTACGCCACCACAGGTCAGGCCATGCTAATTTTTACACTAGTAATAGCAACATAATAACAATATGTAATAGCTAACTTACCTTAAGTGCTTTACATATAGAGTACAGGGCATTTAAAATTTTTTATTATAGAAAGTTTTTAATATATTCTACAAAAGTAGATTATGTATATATTGAACTCCCTTGCACCCATCACTTAGCTTCAATAATTAACAACATTTTGTCCAACTTGTTTTATCTATTCCTCCAACACTTTTAAAATATCATCTTTTATTCTCTTTTACATAATGCATTTTACTTATAAATATTTCAGAATTTATCTCTAATATAACCACAATTCTATTACACCTAACAATCAACATCCAAAAAATCTTGATCATTGCATTTAATTAATGTGCCTCCCAAGTTCCTTTGAAAGAGAAGGGATATACTCTCCTGTTCACTTTATCCAAAGAGGTGTTGGCCAATTTTCATGGATTTAAACATTTTATTCAGAATTATACCAATATTAATAAACTTTAGATGAGAAAATATTTCCTAAATTTCATTAAGCCATTTTAAGTTCTTGATTAATTTATAAAATTAAATCTTTTTCAGCTAGAAGTAACTGCTTTATTTTCTAATTTTTATAGCCATTGATTTTTAAATTTTTTATATACTTGAAAATTAGTAAACATATATTTTAGTGCCAACTACGCAGGACTCTGTACATTGTTACTATATAGTTCTATATAATGTTACTATATAATTCTTTTATTTTATTAGGATTTTATTTATTGATTTTATGGGTTACAGGAGAGACAAGAAGTAGTTGCTTCACTCTAGCTATTCATTGGTTGCTTGTCATATGTGCTTTAACTGGGCAAGCCCAAGGTTTCAAACTGGCGACCTCAGCATTTCAGGTTGGCGCCCTATCCACTGTGCCACCACAGGCCAGGCCACTATAATTTTGTATAATTTTTTGGGTCTCATTTCATCTATTAATTGTAGGTCTATTATGACCAGGAACTTATTTTTTTTCCTGGTACAAGCTTAGTAAATGTTTATCGAATTATTTAATATGGAAATACTGTGAATATTTTACTGCCAAAATTAAAGAATGTGTGAATTTTGCTAATTAATGGTCTGAACTGAGCCCTGGCAGACTGCTGTGGTACCACATCAGAAATATACCATGTTGCTATGCCAGCATAACTGGCTAATCTCTATGGAGGGGTTGAACAGTTTGTTCAGAAATTTTCTTGCGTGTGTCCCAGCTGGTGATGGCAGCAGGGAATTTGATAACTAAGTGTTCTGTACTTCTGGTAGGTCCAGCAGCCCGAGAATCCCAAGGCTGTGAAATACTTGGCTTCATCAAATACAATGATACTCATCTTTATTTATATCATATTACTCTGTCCCTTCTCAAACTCCTTGCTTAGTGAATTTGCCGGAATTATAATATGAAAATTATTTGCCATTCTGTCACATTCTCCCTTCCAATTAATTTGTCCATTCAGTGTTCCTTAGTAAATATTTTTCTTGCGTTTATTTCGAATTTGTATTTTATTTGTGCAGACACACTGATTTCCCACTTCCCCGCCAACATTTGTCATGGCTGCCTTGGTCATGCCTGACGACCAACCTACTCGAAAGCAGTTCTCATTTTTGCCATTTATAGCATATACTGTGTCAAAGGGAGAGTGCAGGGGATTTTATATTTCCTGCTTGAAAAGGAGGTTATGACTTTGACAGGAAGTTTTATAAGTCAGTGAGTTTTAGAGCCATGCAAACTAGCAGTGCATTTCAAGTGTATGTCTTCTAGTCTGACTTTTGGGTTCTGTTTGTTGGCTCTGTTACAGGAAACCATCTGTGCAGATGTTTGCAATATTTTTACTCTTCAGTTTTAATAATTTTTTTCTAATTACAGAAGTAATGCATGTTCACTAAGAGAATTTGGAAATTAAGAATTTTACAGTGATTATACAACAGCAATCTCTTATTTATAGAATTAAAGAATATTAGAATCAGATAATGTTTAGAGATTAGGTTGTCTAGGCCCTTCTTGTTTAAATGCACAAATCTGCCTGATGAGGCAGTGGCACAGTGGATAGGGCATCGGCTTGGAACGCAGAGGACCCAGGTTTGAAACCCTGAGGTCGCTGATTTGACTGTGGGCTCATCCAGCTTGAGCGCAGGCTCACTGGCTTGAGGTGGGATTGTAGACATGACCCCATGGTCGCTGGCTTAAGCCTAAAGGTCACTGGCCTGACACCCAAGGTTTCTGGCTCAGCTGTAGCCCCCCAGCCCTCCCCGGTCAAGGCACATATGAGAAAGCAATCAATGAACAATTGAGGTGATACAACAAAGAAATGATGCTGCTTATCTCTCTCCCTTCCTGTCTTTCTGTCCCTATCTGTTCTTCTCTCTGTCTGTCTGTCTATCTGTCTCTCTCTCTCTCTCTCTCTCTCACACACACACACACACACACACACACGTGCGCACACACAAAAAGCACAAATCTTGGCTCAGAGGGTCGTAGAAACTCCACCTGGGAGAGATTAAGCAGGGATCATAATCCAAGTCTGCTAATTAGTAGTATAGTAAGTATATTTTTAGGCTAGTTTTGAGCCAAGAATTGGAAGATTCGACATTTCATGAGAATTTTAAGCTTAAAGAAAAGCAGCTAGTTTACCTCTTGTGATTTTACTGTAATATTACTCCCCTTCCTTCCTTCCTTCCTTCCCTCCCTCCCTCCCTCCCTCCCTCCCTCCCTCCCTCCCTCCCTCCCTGCTTCCTTCCTTCCTTCCTTCCTTCCTTCCTTCCTTCCTTCCTTCCTTCCTTCCTTCCTTCCTTCCTTCCTTCTGTCCATCCTTTAATTTTTCCTGATTTGAGAGAGAAAGAGGAAAGGGTAGGGGGCAGGAAGAGAGAGGGGGAAGAAAGGGGAAGGGGTGAGAGAGAGAGAGAGAGAGAAGCATCAACTCATCCACGTAGTTGAGCACTCATTGATAGCTTATGATATAGTGTGCCCTGACTGGGGATGGAACCCGTGACCTCCACACATTGGGGTGGTGCTCTATCCACTTAGCAACCTGTCCAGGGCAGTTTTTAATTTTTTTATTTTTGACTGCAGTTGATATTTGTTAATGACATTCATATAATAGCTTCTCTTTCTCTCTCTCTCTCTTTCTTTCTTTCTTCCTTTTTAATTTTTTTTAAATGAGAAATGGGGAGCCAGAGATACAGACTCCCACATGTGCCCAGACCAGATCTAACCCAGCAAGCCCCCTACTAGGTGATACTCTGCCCATCTGAGGCCATAGCTCCACTGCTTGGCACCTGAACTATTCAGGTGAGGCCATGGAGCCATCTTCTGTGCCCAGAGCCAGCTTGCTCCAACTGAGCCATGGCTTCGAGAGAAGAAGAGAGAGATAGAGAGGGGGAGGGGTGCAGAAGCAGATGGTTGCTTCTCCTGTGTGCCCTGACCAGAGTCAAACCCTGGACATCTATACACCGGGCTGACTCTCTACCACTGAACCACTGAACCAACTGGCCAGGCCCTGGTAGCTTTTCTAAAAAGGAAAAATGCAAAAACACTTCTAAATATTATGCAAACTGATCTAATTCTATGAGAGTTATTAACGAATCAGAGGGAAGTGGAAGGAAGGCCCAAAGCTGAGACATTTTAGAGTCCATGAGGGAAAGCTGAACGCTGGCCATGGCAAACACGCACCTGGAGTCCATTTAAAATATCACTGCCCGCCTGACCAGGTGGTGGCGCAGTGGATAGAGCGTTGGACTGGGATGCAGAGAACCGGGGCTCAAGACCCTGAGGTCGCCAGCTTGAGTGCGGGCTCATCTGGTTTGAGGAAAAGCCCACCACTTTGGACCCAAGGTCGCTGGCTCCAGCAAGGGGTTACTCGGTCTGCTGAAGGCCCGCGGTCAAGGCACATATGAGAAAGCCATCAATGAACAACTAAGGTGTTGCAACGCACAATGAAAAACTAATGATTGATGCTTCTCATCTCTCTCTGTTCCTGTCTGTCTGTCCCTGTCTATCCCTCTCTCTGACTCACTCTCTGTCTCTGTAAAAAAAATTAATTAATTAATTAATTAAAATATCACTGCCCAAGAAAAGAGAAGATCTGGCTTGACTTCTCCATTGCTCCCCCTCCTGAATCTTAGGTACCATGCAGGGAATTCCCAGACACATGTTTTAGGCTATTTTATAACCTTGCAGTGACTGATCTTTGACTTCTGACGTAAGTACATAAACTCCCCTACAAATGAGTTCAGTGAGGGTACATCCTGACATTTTCTGTTTTGCATTTGGTGAAACTGAAAGCAGCCCTGTCTGTTGAGTCACAATGTATTTGCCTTCAGAATTTCATTGTGTGTGGGGTTCTTGACTGCTCAGAACTTTAGTTTGCTTCTCTCCAAAATAAGTACGCTATGTCCCACGAGAACGAGTGGCGTGCGGATTGAAGTAACTGGGTGCCGAGAGCTGTGTGCAGATAGCGGAGGGCTCTGTCAGTGTTTGTTTCCTTTTTGGTAAAAAAGGGAGCAGCACCTCCTGGAGGAGGTTTCTACCTCCTTTAACAAGAATGAAGTATATAACTTCCCTTTCCTTTTCTTCCCTTCTCTCCTCAAATGTTAACAGTTATTCCCTGCAGGTCTATGTGAGTTGCCAGGAAAAGGAACATGAATAGACAGACAGCCCTGACCTCAAGGAGTGTGTCTTCTTGCCGAGGCACTTGCCACATCACTGGGGTACAGTGTGGGGAGTGCTGTAAGAGACAGGGTTTAGGAACCCCACGGAGGGAATTGTTCTGGCTCTCAGATTTGGAGGAGAGAAAGCAGAGTGAGAGTCAGGCAGAGCTTCAAGAAGCTCATTAGAATTCTGAGGGATGAGTGGAAGGTGACAGACAGGTGGGGAAGGCTGGGCTGTTCCAGTCAGAACAGGGTGAGCACAGACAGCAGTGCAGAGGTGCTGGAGACAGTGGCTGATGGGAACGTGTTTGAGTGCGGCTTGCAGTCAGCCTCACAGCAAGCTTGCGTGTTTATCTGGTTTGGTGGGGGTCGTTCAGCCTTGAACTCCTGGGACTTATGTTCCATACTTAAAATTCCATTTCTGGATTCATCTGCTCCTTGCTGCTTTCCCTTCCTCGTCAGCCCTTTTCTTCTACTCTACTCCCCACACCCTGTCTCCCTTGGAGAGATGTGGACAGAGTTTTCTAAGTCCTGTACTTTCTTCCTGTCCAGGAAGTCAAACTCATGAACCCTCTCGTCTACAGGTTTTTATGGGGAATCTCTCAGAGGAAACAGGGTAACTAAAATAGTAACCCTGAGGAAGTCTATAAGAGTCCCAGACTTCAAAGTTCTTAAAGTCATGGTCCCTAGTCCTTGTTCTCGCAGGACCTGGAAGCATGTTCACTTCCTGCCCTCAGTATGATTCCTGTCTGTGGGGCTTACTGTAGTTCCCGTTTCTTTTTACCTGTGCTTCAAGGGCTGGCTCACTGCTGCCCTGTGATGGTCCTTCTCTCCAGTCCACTGTCGTGAGGGACACAATGGGACAGAACCGTAATTGATGGGTGTCATTTTCTTAAGACAGTTTCTAGCTTATAGGATCTCTCATTCTACAGATTTCCTCTCCCTCTTAAATTTTCACTCACTAGATAGTATCTTCAATAAGAGTTAATGATGTAAAAACTGATGTTAATTTTTATTAAAGGATACAGATTGTATATACAGAATAATGACTAGTAAGTATAGATGAATATTCACAGCAACAAAATAAGAATGGTAGCAGATTTATTGTAGCAGTTGCACATTGGGAAGTGTTTTGTGTTCTCAATTTCCCAGAAAGAAAAATGAGTACATATAACTTTTACAATGGGAAGATTAGATACTATTTATGTATGTATTCAATTAAAGTAATCCTGAGAGTTTTTGGTTTTAGGTAAAAACTATGATTTGAAAAAGCAAATTGCTATAATTTTTATTTTGCTCAAGACATTACAGCCTGACCAGGCGGTGGTGCAGTGGATAGAGCGTTAGACTGGGATGTGGGGGACCCAGGTCTGAGACCCTGAGGTCATCAACTTGAGCGCGGGCTCATCTGGTTTGAGCAGAGCTCACCAGCTTGAACCCAAGGTTGCTGGCTTGAGCAAGGGGTTACTCAGTCTGCTGAAGGCCTGCAGTGAAGGCACATATGAGAAAGCAATCAATGAACAACTAAGATGTTGCAACAAAAAACTGATGATTGATGCTTCTCATCTCTCTCTGTTCCTGTCTGTCTGTTCCTCTCTCTGACTCTCTCTCTGTCTCTGTAATAAAAATTAAAAAAAGATATTTACAGAAATTCCTTCCTAGGTTATGTTTTAAAACTGAAGTCAGAAATGACCTGAGGAGATCTCTGTTTTAAAAAATAACATGACAAATTGTGGGCTGGCCTGTCTTGAGTTTTGGGGCAGGAGACCCAACAGGACCTTCTCCGAGTCTGAGCAAGACGGCAGGCCGCCCTGGAGTAGTGCATTGAATAGGAAAGCGAGAGGCGATGTGGGAAGCAGGCATTTCAAATTAAACATGCCCAAAATTCAATTGCCTTTTTATTTTCCAACTAGACTTTGCTCCCCCACCCAGCAAATCCACTTTTCTTCCTTATTTCATATGTCAGTAAATGGTACCATCTTCCACCCTGTTGCCTAAAGAATGAAACTTTGACTTCTCCATCTCCTCACCCTGCATCCAGCCCATCACCAAGTTCTGCTAGTTCATTTCCCTAGATGTCCCTTTAATCTATCAGTCTCTGCTCCTTTGTTTAAGCCACCAATATCTCCTGCCTGGAATTTTTAAGGCATTTCCACACTGCTGCCTTTGCTTTCATCCTTGCTCTCTGTCAGACCTTTCTACCAGAGTGATTTTCCAAAATGAAAATCTGAGCCTGTTGCTTCTCCACCTTAGTGACTTCTTGGTGCTTTTAGGAAACAATCCAAACTCTTTAGATTAGGTTTCCGAGACTTTGCCAGAGCTGATTCTGCCTGTTGTTCTAACCTCGTTTCTTACCAGCTTGGGCAGCGGCTCTTGGAGCGCCCCTCTTGTACTCTCATAGTACTGGCTCCTGCAGCAAAGGCAAGAGTTTCACTTCTAAGTCATCCTAAATCACCACCTCACTAGTGTCCCCTCACTATGTGACAGTTTTTTATTGGTTAGTTAGTTGTCTAAATACATATGTCTTGCTACCTTTCTACCTACTTTTTCTAATCTTCTGTCAGTCTGTCTCCACACTTCCGGAATAGAAGCTCCAGAAGAGCAGAAGCCTTACCCCTGCTGACACATGCCAGCACTCAAAAACTATTTGTTTATAAGTTGAATGAATAAGTCATTGGTCTCCTAGATACCAGTCTCTCCTCTTGTCAGTATATTTTGCATATTATTACCACATTGACTTTCTTTTTTTCTTTTTTTTCAAGTGAGAGGAGCGGAGATAGAGAGGCAGACTCCTGCGTGCGCCTCAGCTGGGATCCACCCAGTGATCGTCAGGGGCCATGCTCACAACCAAACTAATAGCACCTGAGGGGGAGGCTCCATGGAGCCATCCTCAGAGCCTAGGCCGATGTGTTCAAGTCAATAGAGTCATGGTGCAGGAGAAGAAGAAAGAGAGAGAGAAGGGGGAGTAGAAGGGGTAGAGAAGCAGATGGTTGCTTCTGTGTGTCCTGACCGGGAATCAAACCTGGGACATCCACACAATCAGCCGTCGCTCTACCACTGAGCTGACTGGCCAGGGACCACAGTGACCTTCTTTAAACATTGATTTCATTGTGTCTCTCTCTCCCTGATTCAATGGTGTCCAACTGGTCTTAATTGCTTGCTTCTGTCTGTGCATGCTTCATATCTCTATCTTATTTCTTATGTAGTTGGCAACCATTCTAGTCCACTTAATCTTCCTTGTGTCTGCCTGTGGCATATTTATTTGACCAAAGAGAAGAGAGAGTTACTAAAGCTATTAGAACCTGCATCATAAGACTTAACAGTTGTTTATTTACACTGGCGGCTTGTCTTCTGTGCTCCGAGTATATATTTCTTGCCTCCCTTTGAGAATTGTGAGGGACACATTCTCAAGGGAATCAAATCTTCTTCCATCACCTTTTATTTGACCCCCTTAACACTTAAAATGGGGATAAAGCATGAGAGTGGATTCTATTTTTAATATATTGTCTTTTTACAAAAGGACAGCAACTTTCTGCTTTAGTGAGTGGTAAAGAAATGAGTGGTAGGACAAACCCATATAGTTGAGACTTACTACTAAACCCTGGTTATAATTTTAGATTTTCAATATTTTAAAGGGCTAGACCATGGGATAAAACAAAAAGTAATGAGTGTTTGATTAAGACAGAACAAATACAGTATTAAGTTTTCCTACAACCAAAAACTATACTTTTGAAGACTGATTAGAAATAAAAATCATTGTTTTTACACTTGATCACCTTTGGTGACAGTCTTCCAATCTGAAATAGTTAATATTCTGCAGTAATGTTGATACTTCCAGTTTAAAATTGTAGGAAAGAAAGGAAATATGTAGAAAGCTAAACTTCTTTATATATTTTATAAATAAGAAAAGCTTAGAACTAGTGTTTTTAGAAGTAAATTTTAAAAAACCTTATGTTGTATAAGTTGTACTGTATATGTTTGCTAGTTTGGTTCTTATTAACAATAGTTAAAGCAGTACAATTTTGAGGAAATAGGTTTTGGTAAAAAAATATTCTTCTGGTTTGTTTTACCTCCAGACAAAAATCTCTTTCTTTGTAATTACAGGGAGTAGGAAAAAACAAGATTGTTGACAGATTCCTTCACCTACTCAATAGACCCCGAGAATATATCCAGCTGCACAGGTAAGAGGAAAAGACCTACAACCTCTTAAGATCTGGTTTAATCGTTTATTTTTATCTCAGTACAGTTTAAAAATACTTTTTAAATCTCTATTTTATAAACCAGTTTCATTTCTGTTCCTCCTGTTCTTATCTCTCCTCTCCTTAAAAGGCAAAATCCTGCAAAGTTTATTTTTAAAGTGACTAATACTTTACAAACATGAATTAATGGATCTTTTGTGGACAGAGAGTGATGAACATTATATTCTAGTAGCAGATTTCATCAACATAAATACTCTTGAATTGGAAGAAAAATATGTAGGGGCTAACCCCACTTTAATAGGAAGCTAAATTAGTTCACAAGGAGAAACCATAAACTATGAATCTTAGGTATGAGAAAAGGAACTGAAAAGTATGGAAGAAGTAAGTTATTAGTTTCTTTGCCTTCCTTGAAAATACTTTGTGGATTATCTAAATTTATGTGGTCAGATGCTGGTTCAGGAATAGTTGGGTTTTTTGTTTTTTTTTTTTTTTTTTACAGGGACAGAGAGAGAGTCAGAGAGAGGGATAGATAAGGACAGACAGACAGGAACGGAGAGAGATGAGAAGCATCAATCATCAGTTTTTCATTGTGACACCTTAGTTGTTCATTGACTGCTTTCTCATATGTGCCTTGACCGTGGGCCTTCAGTAGACCCGAGTAACCCCTTGCTCGAGCCAGCAACCTTGGGTCCAAGCTGGTGATCTTTTTTTTTTTTTTTTTTTGCTCAAACCAGATGAGCCCGCGCTCAAGCTGGTGACCTTGGGGTCTCGAACCTGGGTTGTCTGCATCCCAGTCCGACGCTCTATCCACTGCGCCACCGCCTGGTCAGGCAGAAATAGTTTTTAATTAAATAGATTTTCTAGACATGGATTGTTTTTAGATTTATCAGTGAATCTATTCCAAATATTTTAAAAATAAAATATAAGCAAGTTGAGAGGGAGGGCTGGGGCTGGAGGAAGAGGAATTTAAGAGAGGAGGGAGGGAAAAAGGAGAGAGAGAAATAAAGGAATATACCAAGTAATAAGCAATTTAAAACTAGATTAAATTGTTATTGTTTTAATCCCAGGAGATAAAAAATATTGTGTAGTGGAAAGAACATTGAATTACAAAAATTGTTTCCTGGTTTGGGTCCTTTTACTAAATAAAGATGTGTTCTTGAAAGAAAAATGTAGGATAAAAGAAGGCAGAGTTAGTGGGCCAAAGGAGAAGAGAAGGATGGCCTACACTTTCCTGTTGGGATTTATACCTCTGACTCTGAAGGAGTTAACTGGTACCAGATTAATCCTACTGCAGTGAATACAAACTCTGGTCAAGAACCATAGACACTGGCCCTGGCCGGTTGGCTCAGCGGTAGAGCGTCGGCCTGGCGTGCGGGGAACCCGGGTTTGATTCCCGGCCAGGGCACATAGGAGAAGCGCCCATTTGCTTCTCCACCCCTCCTCTCCTTCCTCTCTGTCTCTCTCTTCCCCTTCCGCAGCGAGGCTCCACTGGAGCAAAGATGGCCCGGGCGCTGGGGATGGTTCTTTGGCCTCTGCCCCAGGCGCTAGAGTGGCTCTGGTCGCGCAGAGCGATGCCCCGGAGGGACAGAGCATCGCCCCCTGGTGGGCAGAGCGTCGCCCCCTGATGGGCGTGCCGGGTGGATCCCGGTCGGGCACATGCGGGAGTCTGTCTGACTGTCTCTCCCCGTTTCCAGCTTCAGAAAAATACAAAAACAAAACAAAACAAGAACCATAGACACTAAGGAAAGAACAACTGCCAAGGATGGCTACGAGCTGAACCACCAGAACTCCCACATGGTTGGGAGCCTGCCCTAAACAATCCCGGTATTCAGAAGATATCCTATACAGTCTCTGCTTTAGAAATAGGACCCATCTATCCCTAGAAAAACTGCTCTACACCCACCCCTACAAAGTTTAAAATTAAGCCTTGAAAAAATAATGATGCTTTCTATTTAACATTATTTAGCTTTTCTCATATAAAATGACTTTTGTTTGAGTTTTTCTTATACAAAATTAACTGCTTAGCTGAACAAACTTAACATTGAGTGAAGGAAGACTATAAAATCCAGACACTCAATAATATAGTATTCATAATATCTAGCATTCAGTGGGAAATTACTAGATATACATAGAAGCATGAAAATTGGTTAATAGAAATAGACCTTAAAATGGTAGATAATGGAATTAGCATACAGGGACTATAATATATTGCCATGAATATGTTCAAGCATTTAGACTTTGAACTTCTTCAACCTGATAAGAAGTATCTATGAAAAACCTACGGTTAGCTTATATTTAATGGTGAAAAACTAAGTGCAGCCTTGGCTGGGTAGTTCATTTGTTTTCATCTCTAAGAGGAATAGACAAGGACCCTTCTAATATCTCCTTTAGCTCTGTATGCTAGTATATTTGAGTAGGCAAAAAGAAGGGCCTAGTAAAGGTGCTTTAAAACGTTTAGATCAGAGGTAGTCAACCTGGTCCCTACCGCCCACTAGTGGGCGTTCCAGCTTTCATGGTGGGCGGTAGTGGAGCAACCAAAGTATAAATAAAAAGATAGATTTAACTATAGTAAGTTGTTTTATAAAGATTTATTCTGCCAAACTTAGCAAAAATTTGACATAAAGTACTTGGTACGTAATTATTATTATGTTTTAACCTGCTGTAACTCTGCTTTATAAATTTTATGAAGTAAAGTTACTTCCCTACTTTATAAATCACCATTACTGTGGAACCGGAGGGCGGTTAGAAAATTTTACTACTAACAGAGATACAAAAGTGGGCAGTAGGTATAAAAAGGTTGACTACCCCTGGTTTAGATTAAAGATGCCTACTTCCTACCTAGAATGTCTTTTATACTAACCTTTTGTAGTAAAATAACAAATGATAAAGAATTACATGCTGTTTATTTATATTTGTAGTAATTCTGACGTTGGCTACATAAAGAGATATGTTCTCTACGAAAGCCTTTCTAAACTCAAAATGTAATAAAAATTTCAAGACTGTAGCTTTTATTTTTGTTTTTGCATACATCACTATATTATTGATTGATGATAGTATTACAAAAAAAGTCTATTCATTTTAACAGGGACTCTAGGTATCTCTGGTGATATTTGATACTTATTTTGTAAAGTTGGAAGTAAAAGGCTCCATTTCTGTTTAAAATATGTCATATTAAAGAATTTTTATTAATTAGACTGACATTTCCATTAGATTTAGTGTGACAAGTTTTTACTTTATTATATACACCATTAAGGCTATATTTGCCATAAAATTTAAGCTTGTAAAATTGCTTTAAGAAAGATATATTTTTAAAGACATAAAAATAACAGTTGAAAAAAATTTTTAGACTTCTTTGATCTATGGGTGACCTACTTAAAGTCGTTACCTTGTTTATTTTAGATTTCTTTCATGGCTTTGTGATGTTACCATCTAAAAGAATCAGCCACACTCAGTTTGGTTTATGGAAGTCATTCCAACAAAATTAGTTATGAGCCATTTAAAACAGAATCATAATAAGTAAAACCATCATCAAACATACATGAATGGCCATCTTATAATCATCAGATCTCATAAAATAATTAAACTGGACAATTTATGTCTTTAGTTAAAATTAAGATGTCATCCTAAGAGTATGATTTAGGTAATTTAAAAGATTAATGGATATAATTACTTGTAATGTTATATATTTCAGACAGAAGAGAATACGTGACTCACATTTGTGAAGTGCATCTATTTACTTGTTTTTCCATAATTTTGTTAATTTGACATTAAGAGGACACTTGATATATCAACTTCTGGAGCTATATTTCCTTCTTGGGTAAAAGTATACTTCTGTGTTAAAATCGGAATTTTCTTAGGGTTTTGAAATACTTATGGTATTAGTTGTTTTTTTTTTCCATTTAGTACCCCTCATATGTGAAGATGAAGCCACAGGCTCAGTCACTAGCATGATCTCCGCTCTTGGTCATTTTTCTGCTAGTGGTGTCCATTGTAAGCGCAGAGTTCCCAGGTGCCCCAGTCAGTCCCAGCTTTCTCCTCCAGCAGGATTTTCCTCCTGTGTGCTCCACCTATTCCAGACTCGACCATTCTCTGTCCTACTAACAAGCTTTGAACTCATATCCATGCCTGTCTTTACTTTTCCACCTGAAATGCACTCTGTTTCTCCCCTGATTCTTTAAGATTTAGTTTACTTCTATATGAAACTTGTTATTCTGGATTTAACTGTTTCCTCCTCTGAAACACCATAGGACTGAATTTGTACCATTGTGATAGAAAGAGCATGAATTTTAAACATCAAATTTTTTTTCCTGTCAAATTGAAATCATACCTAGCAGAATAGTTGTGAAAAGTAAATGAGAGAATGTGTGCAAAGGACCGGCTGTGTCTGGCACATTTTAGACACCCCGATTTTTAGGCAAACAAATAAATACTAGTTTCTTGTCACATATCCCACTTTCTTGTCTCATTCTGATTTGCATGTAGTTCATTTCATATCCTATTTCCATCCCTTCCCCTTTCTCTAGTTGTGCCTCCCCAACTAAAGAGGGAACTTTTTGAGGGCAGAAGTCTGGTTTATTTGTCATATATTAATTCATTCATCTAATTCATATTTATTTATTAGATTCCAGTTGATTGCCAGTGGCTGTTTTAGGCACTGATATTGTATAGGTGAGGGTATTGATCTTGACCTAGAGATGCTTGCTTGCCTTCCAGGGTGTGAGAATACACGAACATGTACAATACAGTGTTGTGTATCGGTTATGAAAGAGGCATGTTCAGGTTCTGTGGACACTGCTGAGTGTATGTGTGTGTTGTGGTAGAAGGTGCCTGGAGAAGGTGGCGCTTCAACTGAGTCTTAAGGGTAAGTAGGAGTTTTCCAAGCGTTGAACAGAGAAAGGGCTTTATGCTTACTGAAACCAGGCTATCTAAATACCAGGAAATGAGTCAGCTTGCTGTGGCATGGGACGCGTATGTGTAGATGCAAGAAGAAGATGTGGGCCCTATACGGACTTCATAAGCCCTGCTGATGTTGCATTGAATCCTGAAAGCAGTGTGATGGAATTAAAGCAAGAAAGATCATTATGACCATAGTCTGTGGGCAGTTCAGAGTTAGATCAGACTTGAATCACAGGGGCCCCTAGGAGGTGATTGCAGTAATCAGATAAAATTTTAAGGGCTGAACAAATATATTGGCAATGAGGAAGGAAAGAAAAGCCATATTTGAAATAGGTTTAACTGGTTAATTAATTTTAGAAGCCTTTGTAACTACATAGAGGGTGAGGCAGGTACTTTTTGTGGTTCCCAATGCAGAGTGGATTCCCAGTATGTATTTGTTGAAATGACTCAATATGGGCTATTCCATCTGGACCTTCTAGCTCACGCTTCCCTGTGAGGCACTGATGGTTGTTATAGAATTGAGTAAGGTCCCTTATCTACCTATGTATGACCTGTGACTACATTATGTAAGTACTCTAACTCCTGAGATGGTTTCAATATTGCATTGTGGGTGGTTATTTGCTTTTCCCTTTTCATATTTTACATGCTTATTCTTTAATCAAATGAGATAAAATGAGGTTCAAAACTATAACATTGACCTTCATTGGCTCAAAAATCCTGGAGTGAATGATGACATGCTTTAAAAAGCACAACATAATTCAACATACAAATCGTTCCTCAGGCTGAAGAAAACTGAATGTGACAGTATAAAATTTGAAATTCACAAAGCCCCAGAGGACAAATAGCTATATTGGTGGAAAATAGAGAAACTAAAAGCTTTTCTGACTCTCATGAAAATAATTATTTTTGAGCCATCAAGACATTCCTAGCACTGATGAGAGCACTAGAGAACTGGGGCCGTGCCAGCTGCTGTGTAGCACTCTGCGCTGCGCCTTCCGTCTCATCTCCCCCGGTGGGAATTTGGAAAGGCTATTTAGAAACATCTTATCAATGTTAGACAGGAGCTTTCCCTCTAAGACTGCCTTCCACGGCCTCCGTTTTACTAAATGAATGATGCTAGCACCTCTAACTTTTCCAGGTAAAGTTTCAGGTTTGTAATAATTTTTGACTCTTCTCTTGATAATCTCCAAATTCATTTTAAGTTCCTTTATTATCTTTGCTAGAGTCTTTAGGGTTTTCTTTATAACAAATCATGTCATCTGCAAAAAATTTTATTTCTGCATTCCCAATTTGGATGCCTTTTATTTCTCTCTCCTGCCTCATTGCTCTGGCCAGGCCCTCCAGTACTATATTGAATAACAATAGTGCAAACACGCATCCTTGTCTTGGTCCTGACCTTAGAGGAGACTTTAGTGATGATTGTTCTGTAATCAGCACTTCATTTAAGTACTAGTCATGTGGTAAGGCTGTTGATCAACAAATTCTTACATTTTACATTTCAATCTATGTATAATAGCTTGATTTTTTTAATTCTAGCATTATATTTCTAATCCTTGCCCAGCTTGACCCCAGGGTCTTCCCTTTGACTAATTAGTCCCTATTTCTTCATTTTTCAATAGTGATAGCCTTGATAAATTTCACTTTCTGGTTTCTCAACCACATCTCCAGATGATCAACCTTACTTTGGCTCTGAATCACACATCTTCTGATGTGTGCTCTCAGTAAATTTAATAGCTCTACGTTCTGCTCTGTCACCCAGGTCATTCACACATAAAAGCATAAACCGGAGTGCCTTGTGTGCTCTTTCGCGTGTGCTCCTCCCGGTGGGCACTGCCTCGTTTTTCTAGGGCACCCACCAGGCAGGTGTGGGGGAGAGGTGGTGAGTCAGACCTGTACCAGACTCCTGACACTGGGCTGGCAGCATGCACCATGCTTTAGGCTGTTTTGGAGGAGAAGACTGGAGACAAGGAGGATGCTATGCAATTCTTTTCCATTTTTATTTCCTAAACCACAAGTTAACCAAACTAGAGAACCCTGATGCAACATGTATTTTATCTCAGATTTGTTATACCCCTTGCTGCCATTAGAGAAGAACTACATTACTTTCATGTTATATATTTTTTTAGCTGAGAAAAACTTCAAAAATTCATAAAAGTAAATAAAAATATATAACACATACCCAAATGTATTACTCAGATTTAACAACTGTTAATATTGTTTCATATTTGATTCTACTTCTCCTTTTGCAGAAATAAAACACTACATGTAATGGTGGCTTAAGTTCCCTTTAACTACTACCTCCAATCTTCTTCCCTTTTTTTAGTCACTATATCGATTTAGTTTATAGCCTTTTAGTCCTTTGGGGTTATTTAAACTTGTAAAGCATATTTTTGTTAAGAAAATCATTATTTCACACTGCAACTATAAAATCAGTGATATTTCTATGGGGAGAGGGATTAAAAAAAGTGTTAGTCCTTAGTTGTAATGAAAATAAAATTAAAATTAATCTTACAGTGGTCTCTATGTCAGGTTATGCTCACATGCTTCACATCATGTGTCAGCCCCTTAGTCCTGCTCCCCCTCTGGCCCTGTCTAGTCGGAAGCAGCAACACGGCCCTTATACACTCCTTAGGTAAGAGGACAGAGTGAAGAAGTATCTTGAGCCAGTGCTATATACTTCCCAACAATCCTTTTATTTATTAAAATCTAAAATAAATTTCTTTTGTTGAGCTTTATAAAGTTCTGTTCCTTATAAGTGATATAGATAATGCTGTCTCCAGATTCTTCTGGTGTCAGCAACAGCGACAATGTGAACAGAAACAGATGGCATAGGTGCTCACATGCATAACTCGTGTCTTTATTTGTGTGTGACAGAGACAGAAAGATAGACAGAGAGAGAAGGACAGACAGACAGGAAGGGAGAGAGATGAGAAGCATCAATTCTTCATTGCGGTACCTTAGTTGTTCATTGATTGCTTTTTCATATGTGCCTTGACCAAGGGGCTACAGCAGTCCGAGTGTGACCCCTTGCTCAAGCCAGTGATCTTGGGCTCAAGCTGGTGAGCTTTGCTCAAACCAGATGAGCCCGCGCTCAAGCTGGTGACCTTGGGGTTTCGAACCTGGGCTCTCTGTTTCCCAGTCCAACTCCCTATCCACTGTGCCACCGACTGGTTAGGCTCGACTTGTGTCTTAATGGGATTGCCCAGTTCACAGTTCCATTAAGTAATTTCCATTAACTGAGATACACCTATACTGTCTGGTGCAAGAAGAATTAAGAGCATTGCTGAAAAATCTAAGAATTATTTCTACATTTAACTGCATTTATTCATTCACATAGTTAACAGATATCTAGGTTGGATACTCTAGAAGCAGAGCCAGAGCTGGAAATGTTAGTGTAAGTGACTTTAAAGGGAGAGCTTTTAGGTGAAACTTACAGGGAAGTGACTGGGCTGGGAAAAGGCTATGGAGAAGAGGTGGCTTTAGTTGAAGCCTGACCTCAGCCTCTTCACAGAGAGCTCTGGAGCCTGATGGCACTACTCATCCCGCCTGGAAGCAAGAGCAATAGCCTTTTTTGCCCCCATTTCAGTGAGTCAGTGATTAAGGGCTGCCCCCTAGGAAGTCGTAAGGGGGTGCCTCTAACCTCCCTGGCATTTCTAGGTGAGGTAGTCCCCATTGGTAGGGGCGCAATTCTCTAGAGAAGGATACAGCTGTGAGCTTCCGGAAGTCCGCACTGCAGTAGCTGGGGGCTGGTGAGTTTTGTGGTACGGAGATCAGGGTGGGCAGCAGCAGCATCTACTGCAGCACACCTTTACTGACCTCCTATTGAGCGCAGCCCCTGGCACTGTCCTGGCCTTGAGAAAACTGGTGATGAACAAGACAGACAAGGTCATCGCTATCGTGAATTTTTCTTTCTAGTGGTAATGAGGAAGTGGGCAATAAACAAATCATTCAGTGACAAAAATATCAACGCTATAATGGAAATGGTAAAGAAATTTTTAAAGGGCTTTGTGGTAAGAAGTAAAGGGAAGACTAGTTGGGGACTGGAACTCAGAAATGTTAAGTTTGGCAGCAGTGACTGTCTTCACAATTGTCATGGGATTTGCAGCAAGGCATTATGGCATTGTTGCAGATTGGTCAGTTCTGGAGACTTAGTGGATGTGGTGACCCAATGTAGGATGGATCCACAAATGATTACAGATTGCAGGGACTGAAGGGTGGTGAGAACTTGAACTAATGACAGTTTGGAATAGGACTCCAGCCAACACTGAGAGTGCCAGGCCTAGCTAACATCTCACCCTCAGGGAACAGTGTTACTAAGGATGCTGGTGCTGGTGAGAATATTGTTGTGATAATCAGGAAATGAAGGGAAAAAAGGCAGAAATATATGAGGCTTAGCATAAATCCCCAAGTGTGATATTTATAACGTTGTTGAGTGTGACCAGTGAGTAATGTGTCTCATTCTGTGATCAGGATAGGGAGTCAGGAACTGAGCAGGGCTGAACCTGCAGCTCAGGGAAATGGGATTGCGCAGGGGTTGCACCGCAGGCCTTTCAATCTCTTTTCTGTTAGACACACAGACACATGCTTTGAATGTGACTTTTTAAAGCCAACTCTCAGTGGCAGTTGTATATAATTAATGTTATTTTCCACCAAGGACTTAAAAATTCTGCTTTTGTATTACTTGAGTACTGTCACTAATATGTAAAGATTCAAAACAAGGCATTGCTATAAAGAAGTAGGAGGTAGTCTTTCACAAAGTGCTGTCTAGGATGTCTCCAGTTTGATATAGCATGAAAACAAGACCCTAAAGTAAAGCCAGATCATGGAAATATTTTTTAAATTTATTGATTTTTGCAAGATAGGAAGGCAGAGAGAGAAACAGACAGATAGACAGGAACATTAATCTGTTCCTGTATGTCAGGGATTGAACCAGCAACTCTGTGCTTCACGATGATGCTCTAGCCATGCTCTCACCAATCGAGCTATTCAGTCAGGGCATATGGCAATATTTTATAATGAGATAGGAGCTGAACATGAAAATCTTTTAACTTCATAGTCTCAATTGTAATCTCATTGCATTTAAAAGACCTGTCAAACCTATACATTTGTTTTACAAAGTCAAGAGTTTGTAATTTGTTGGTCACTCTATGTATTAAATAGTGGCTAGAGAGGTGCTATATAACATATATTTTAAAGATTAAACACAATTTTTTAATTTGATTCTTCAAGGTGAAGGTCATGCTTTAGCAGTAATGGAGAAATTAATTCCTTTAAAAAAATCTCTGGCCTGACCGGGCAGTGGCACAATGGATAGAGTGTTGGACTGGGATGTGGAAGGACCCAGGTTCAAGACCCTGAGGTCGCCAGCTTGAGTGTGGGCTCATCTGGCTTGAGCAAAAAAAAAGCTCACCAGCTTGGACCCAAGGTCGCTGGCTCGAGCAAGGGATTACCCGGTCTGCTGAAGGCCTGCAGTCAAGGCACATATGAGAAAGGAATCAATGAACACCTAAGGTGTCACAACGAAAAACTGATGATTGATGCTTCTCATCTCTCTCTGTTTCTGTCTGTCTGTCTCTATTTATCCCTCTCTCTGACTCTCTCTCTGTCCCCGTTTAAAAAAAAAATCTGGAGTTTTATAAAATCAGATGTTTATAACCATTTTAATAATTAAGTTATTGTGGCTGAGGGCATATGTGGGAGTCTATGTCTCTTTGCCTCCCTGCCTCTCAGTTAGTAAAAAAAAAGTTATTGTGGCTGAAAATAATATATCAATCACCCTGTGATGATATAATATAATGAAAAAATATATTTGGCCTTTATCTCCAGTCCTGTCACAAGAGCTTTTAAAACCCTTGCCATTGTCTGAGTTTTAGGAGTATCTTTTGATATAATATTTGATTTTCATTTCCAGTTCTCAGACCTCTGGAATCTCTGTAGTGATGAGTGCCTTTTTATATGCTACTGAGGAGTTTCCAGGGCTCTGAGATAGCTTCAGAATGGGGGCAGGTTTTTTAGCTCCGTCCCACCTCCCTCACCTCTTCTTCTGGAAGGAGAGAGGGGACGCACTGAAGATTAAGTCAATCAACAACGGCCTGTGATTTGATCAGTCACATCTACTTAATGGTACCTCAATAAAAATTCTAAACAGTGGAGTTGGGAGAGCTTGCAGGTTGGTGAACACGTTGAGAGGCCGGAAGGATGGCCCACTCAGAGGCGTGGAAGCTCTGTCCCTTCCCCCTTCCCTTTAACTTGCCCTGTGCAGCTCTTAAAGTGGGCTGTTCCTGAGTTGTAGCCCTTCTAATTAACTGGCAATACTAAGCAACGTGCCTTTCTGAGTTCTGTAAGCTGTTCTAGAAAATTGTGGAACCCAGAAGGGGGTCATGGGAACCCCTGAGCTATGGCTGGTCCATCAGAAGTATGAGAGGTCCAGGAATTGCAGTTGGCATCTGAAGTGGGAGCAGTTTTGTGGGAATGAACCCTTAATCTGTGGGGTGTGCGCTTAACTCTACTAGGTAGTTAATGTGAAAATTGAGTCAACTTGTAGAGTGTCTGCTGAGCACTGGTGTCTGCTGAGCAGCACAGAGTGCTAAGTGTAGAAACCCTTCATATTTGGTTTCAGATGCATGAATTGTAGAAACAGAGTATACATCCCTAAAATATCTCATGTTTTCACACTAAAACAATTTGAAATATTTTTTAATGTGTTATAGATGAAGAGTTTCAGTGATCCATTTGTTTAAAATATAAAATGTGGCACTATCCAGTTAGTTTGCAAAATCATTGATGGACACAAGGAAAGATGGCAATTCCCAAGCCTGCCTATAATAAAACCTTCATACGTCTGATAAATGAAATCTGTAATGAGCAGTAGGAAGTGCAGCTAGTGTTGTGCTTCTGTTCAGACCTACATTTTTGTGTGAGCTCTGTTTCAGCTGCAGTTGCCATGAAAACAAGTATAAAAATAAACTGCATTTAAGACCAGACCTTAAAATCACACAAACAGTAAAGTACAATATATCAACCCCATTCTTCTCTCCAAAAAGCCTTTAATTTTTAATGAGAACAAAAAGTTTTCTGTATTATTAACAAAATCTAAAGCTTTTCAATGTATTGTTTTCATCTTTAGCTCGTATTTTGTTTTTATTTTTCAATATTTTAGAAAAGAAAGCTCTTCTATGGATAGTATGTTCAGAGCTGCTGGCCTGGCACGGGCTCTGCTGTTGTCCGTGTCATTCTTTATCACAGTCACAGGCTCCCGCCCCTGTCTCCCTTCCAGACACCCAGCGCTCCTTACGGGCAGGGATACGTCTCTGAACTGTCTCCTTCCAGCATGATGTCTGGAGTACCGTGGGTGTTCGATGCACATTTAGTAAACAAGTGAGTTAATGCATCCTTCCCATCCATCTTTGAGACATCCAGTAAGAGAGTCCTGTCTCTGAAATGGATAGGTGATGGGCCCCCATTGCCGTGAAGTGGAAGTCAGACCCTGGAGTGTGATATTGAAGGAAGCTGTACACTCTGGCTCGCCCTGTCCACTTCCCTGCATGCTGTACAGTGTAGAGTCTGCACGTACTCAGTGTTCCTAGCTTCTCTTGCACCTCCAGACTTCTGCATGTTTGTCTGCCCTCTGCCTAAAGCAACTTCTGTCCATCCTGCCAGCTAACATCATTTTCAATCATTGAGACCCATCTCTCTTCAGTCAGAATTAATTGCCTTCTCCTCTGTGTCCCCGCTGAGCTTTGTTTTTATTTCTATTATAGCCCTTATCACCTTCTGACATGGATTATATTTAATTGTTTTAAGTCTATCTCTCTGCCATGTGACCTTGAGAGCAGTATCTCTGAATTATTCATATTAAAACACTCCATGCTTAATGATCTGCTTTACCATTAGCAGAGCATCAGATTTGTTTAATATACTCATGCGTTCATCCATTCTTAGGGCAAACATTCATTGCACACCTAGAAGGTATGAGGCACTAGACATATAAAATAGACTATATCCCCTTGAGTAGAGATGATATGTCTTATAAAGGGGCAGTTGTATGAACAACTAAAATGTTTCTTAAGTGTCAAGTACTTTCTACGGAACAGTTATTTCAACTGGGAGGGTAGAAGTAAGCAATGAGGAATGCTTCAAAGAAGAGTACACATTTGAGCCGAGCCTTGAAGGAATGGGCCTTAACAGTCTGTTAGGCAAAGGCGGAAGAAAAGGAGAAATCTGGGCAGAAGGAGCACACGCGACATGCACGATGCTTTAAGGAGCTTCCAGTGACTCTGTGGAGCCGGGACACATAACCGAAGCGGCGACTAGAATGCATCCTTTCAGCACGCATTGCTGAACATCTGTTACATGCTGGTCAGTTTCCTCAGCATGAGTAATTACCTCAGGAACAAAGAGTTAAACCCCAGCCTTCATGTTTGTAGTCTAGATGTGAGGAGAGAGAGGGAGAGAGAGAGAATGAGAATAAATGGGTAGTTAGTGTTACCTGCCGTAGAAAAAGACAAGCAGGAAAGGGACAGGTGTCGGTTTCAGACATCTAATAGGCTGGCCAGGACAGCCTCCCTGAGGAGGTTGATGCTGAGTAGCACAGACAGGTAGTAGCCTATTTCCAGTCTTTTGCCTCTATAATCATGCCCTTTTTTTTTCAAGTTTCATCTGTGTATTAAGTAATTTTTTCTTTTTGTTTTGGTTAGGAGATTCTCTGAATAACCTTGAATAAATAGCAATAATACCTAAACTCAAATGACAGAATAGGGCAAATGAACCACACTCTCATTTTCATCCTGAAAGAGTAGAAGAGATTGCTCAAGAGATCAGAGAACTTTTCCATCCCAAGATGACATAGCTGTTTTATATCTTTAAAAGTTGCAGTTTTTGAAACGCCCTCTGCACAAGGCTAGAAGCACTGTCAAGACCGTCTCAACATCATTCTGGTGGCTCTGCCCAGTAATCATCCCGATGTAGATCATGAAGCAGTGAAAGGAACAGTTGCCATTTGAAGCCACTCATTTATTTAATTTTGAGTTTGTCAACATAAGAAATTTCCAAACCTGTAAGATTTTTTTTATGAGATTATTTGAGCCAAACTATCAACAATTGCCAGGAAGCAAAGTCTCAACAGATTGAAAAAATGCTCCAGAAAATGGTGGTTTCACCACTTACGTTATACATTAAAGTCAAAGGCAAAGACGTAAGGGGATTCCCTGAAATTGATTAGTGATAGATTAGGGAGGGGGAGAAAGCAAAGCGGGGGAGATCTCTGGGATTGGATAAAAAATAAAAATGTACATGTTTAAACTTCTTTTACACGGGCAGGAACAAGACAGTTAACAGTTAATGACTCACAAGATAACAAGAACAATGAGGGGTTTGTTGGTTCCTGCTCTGGTGGGATGTCTGACCTGATGGAGACAGGAAAAGAGGATGACCCTCACATTTCAAAGACATGTTATCAAGTACATTATTGGAGATGCAGAAAGACAATAGACAGGCTTGAGTAAAGTAAGCATTGACCTTTGTTTGGAGAAAAATACCTCTCTAGGACATTGACTGTTCACCGTGAACTGCTTTCAGTTAGAAAGGTTTCATTTCAGGCCATCCTGTGTGGTTACTCTGGATCCCTGAGTCTGCAAGGCCACCATGCAGGCCTCCCCTGGGCTTGGCAGGTTCAGTTTGTCCACAGTTTCAAGGAATGTGATGGATCCCAGAAGAGAAAGGCAGCCAGATGCTGAACTGGCTTTGCAGCACCAGCTGTCTTCAGCTCAACCCAGTTTCCAGAAGGTGTTGGCATAGGACAGCAGCTCCTTGTTGCTATTTTCCTAGTGGTGACTTAAACATTTCTGTATGGAAACACCTGAGTATATTATGGAATGCATTCAAAATCTCCACAAAATTTTAAGATGAAACAAAGATGACAAAGAAACATGTGCAGAGACAAGATGGTGATGGAGCAGGTGGACGTACCAACTTCCACCTCCCAGAACCAAAGTGGATTACAAACTAATTTTAAGAACCATCATCTGGAAAAACCAACTTTGGACTAAACTAAGAGGACTCTTCAACCAAGGAACACTGAAGAAGCCACACTGAGACTGGTAGGAAAAGCAGAAACACAGAGGGCTGACCAGCTCCCCGGAGTGAACGGCAGCCCGGAGAGACTCGTGTGGCAGGAAGTGAGTTTAACAGAGAGGAGAAGGTCATGAGCCCCAGGAACAAAGCCCCAGCCTGCAGCCCCAGAGCCTAGAAGAGGCATATGGACAGTATTTAGCTGGAAACAAGACAGGATACTGTTTATGAGAAAGAGACTGATTTCTCAGTCCCAAGATTTTTCATAAAGGGACCACGCAGAAAACCTCTCTCACAACCACTCACCCAGGGCTCCAGGGGATGAGGAGAGAGGAGAGGACCCGGAGTAGCAGGAAGAGAGTGTAATCTAGGAGGCACAGGGAGAAACACTTTGAGAGACAGCCCCTCTAACTGCTGTGCTGAGTCACTCCCCAAATCTGAAGTGAATATTTCCCCTGGAAACAGCAATACCAGCAAAGGGAAGCAGGACACCAGCCAAACGAGCTCTCCCGCAGCACTCAGAGCAGAGTCGCTTAGAAGGAGGGAGCTCTCAAGACTACAGTATTGAGTGTTAGGGTCTGAGCTGCAGCGCCCCACCCACATGACTGAGGGCTCGCCCGAGGGCGGGCGGTGGCGGGACATGAAAGCGCGATTCTGTTGGCAAGGGCAGATGCCAGCTGGCCACAACTGAGGCCCAGGTGTGAGCTCAGTCTTGCCCAGCTTGGGAGGGGGGGATGTGCAAAAGTGGTCAAGCCCAGCTGTGGGCCATCTGTAATCCAGCCTGCAGGGGAAGGGCAGGAGCCCTGGAAGGGGCGGAGACCCGCCCTTCAGCAAGGGCGCAGGAGCGCAGCCTTGCCCTGCCCGCAGAACCCAGGCTTGTGGCCTGACTTGGAAGCCAGCTCCTCCCACGGGGGTGGAGCCAAAAGCCCAGAACAGGTGGAGTCCCGCTACTGAGCATGGGCATGCAGTCCCGCCTGGCCTGTGAAAATAAGATTTGCAGCCGTCCCATGAGTGGGCTTCTCTTGCAAGGGTGGGGCGAAAGCCCAGAATCAGGCAGAGACCTGCAGCTGAGCAAAGATGCTCACCCCTGCCCTCAGGGCCAAGCATAACGCCACCCATGGGGGTGGGGTGAAGGCCAAAGCCAACGAGGCTTGTACACCTGAGCACATGATCACAGCCACTCCTGTGAAGGAGAGGCAGAAACCACAGCAACAGCCCCAGTAGGCAGGCACTGGCAACGCCCATACCCAAACGCCCTAGGCAGCAACAGCAGAGGAGGTGGCAGGCCTGCAGACAGACCACACCTAGGGAACACAGAGACTACACCCAGTGGACTCCAGTGGCCAAAACCTTCTTTTACACAGACAAAATGAGAAAGCAGAGAAATGCAACCCAAATTTTGTTGGGCAAATGACTTTGTAAAATTTGTATTTTTTGAGTTTGTTCACTTTTATTGTTATGATATGGGGGCTGGGCAGCACCAGGTGTGTGTGGTCTGTGAGATTGCAGATTGCCTTCCTGCTTGAGAGGGGCCATTATTTTGCTGGTGTTTGCTGGAGGAGAGGTTTTCACACCAGAAAGTTTTGAAAAGAGAGGAAAAGAAGAGGCAGAAGGAAGCCATGTTTTGCAGAGGAGCAGAAAGGGTGCAGATACAGAGAGCTGAGGGGTCTTTGGGCCTAGTTAGTTTTGAAGAGAGGGAAGCCATGTTTGCGAGATGGGAGCGGGTAGAATGCAGAGTGCTGAAGAAGAAGCCATGTTGGCGGGGAGAGAGAAGGTGTGCAGATGGGAAGCCAGAGGGGAGGGGCTTTGGGAGCCCTACTGAGACTGGTGGGGCCTTTGATTCTAAGAGGAACCGGAGAGGATTCTCCTGGTTGTGGAACTGGAGAACGCATCAGTGGCTTTGGGAGCCCTGAGTGAAAGGGAAGTGTTTTCCCTGTGTGTTTGCTCATCGGCCAGTGTGAGACTAATAAAGGAATGACCCACCATTCTTTGGCTCCACTGTTTCTTTGCCATTTGCCCAAGTCCAGTGAGAACCTGCATGTGCCTGACGATGACAGCAGCGGCCCCTGGCCTTACACATTCGTTTCTTCTCCTCTGTCATTAAAGTGACTCTAGAAAAGAACCTGGAGTTGAAGGGAACTCTTTAATTTCTGCTGTTGAAGGCAGTATGTATTATTTTTCTCATGGTGCAGTAGTGTTTGCCTTTAAGAAAAACCTATCATAAAAACTTAACATAGAGCCTGACCTGTGGTGGCACATGGACGAAGTGTCGACCGGAACGCTGAGGATGCGGGACAAAACCTCGGGCTGACCTGGTCAAGGTGCACACGGGAAGCAACTACGAGTTGATGCCTTCTGCTTTCCCCTGCCCCTCTCTCTCTTCTCTCTAAAACCAATAAATAGAATCTTTAAAAAAATAAAGGAAACTTAAAATAGGTAAATTACAGA
Organism: Saccopteryx bilineata; assembly: GCF_036850765.1. Taxonomy (NCBI): domain Eukaryota; kingdom Metazoa; phylum Chordata; class Mammalia; order Chiroptera; family Emballonuridae; genus Saccopteryx; species Saccopteryx bilineata. The sequence goes on along the minus strand of NC_089495.1, from coordinate 100,846,447 downwards.
AAGCTTAAATGTAGATTTTCTCTAAGTTAAGAATTCTCCAAATATAATGCTTAATTTACATAGTATTTTCTATTTGACTCAAGTGGCCTATTATACCTATTTGACCTGTGATAACTTTAAAAATGGAGTATTGGGAATTTTTTTCCAATGAATAACCAGAAATGAGGATAAAATAATTCATGGATTATAATATTATGAGATCTATAAAACACAACTTATATGGGAAGTCTTAGGCAGTAAGTATTACATGAAAAATGTATTTGGGGTTATTAACCAAAAGAAACATGCCTATCCAGCTTCGTGGAGAGGCCTCCTCGGGTGGACGTGAATGGCAACAGGCTAGTTTATCATTTCTGTTGGTGATCAAAAATACTTATTTTAACTTTATTTCTTTGAATTGCCTATGCTAAAATGTCTTTATATTTAATCTTATATGAGGTCTATATAGTTCATACTGTAGTAAAGGTGGTACATTATTAGTATAACTAGTAAGTCCACTTAAATGTAACATGAATCTAAGCCAGCCATTTTCAACCCTTTTCATTTCATGACACAAGAAAATTAACTCCTAAAATTCTGCCATATGCCAAGAATAAAATTTTTGCTGATCTGACAAAAAAATAGGAATAATTTTGATTCACAAAATAGGCTATTGTTGTGTTGGCTTTTGTCAGTTTTTTACTTGGCAATCTAAATGAAAAGAGGTCGGTACTCCTGACTAAATAGTCAGTGATTGCATATTTTAAAAATCCTTGCGGCACATCAGTTGAAAAAAGCTGATCTAATAAGGTCAAGGGAAGGACTTTTACTCGTTTTATTTTTTTAATAATTTTTAAAAAATTTTTGTTTATTAATTTTAGTGAGAAAGGAAGGGAGAGAGAGAGAGTAAGGAACATTGTTCTGTTCCTGTATGTGCCCTGACTGGGGATCGAACCATCAACCTCTGCGCTTTCGGATAATGCTCTGAGCATCTGGCCAGGGAGACTTTTACCTGTTTTGTTTACAGATATTTCTTCAACATTTAAAGCAGTGCCAGTTAGTAGGTGTTAAATAAATATTTGTTGAATGAATAATTCTGGAATGTCCTGATATTATAAAAATGGTCATTTATTAAATTTTAACTCTTTGTAACACTTTTATGTTGTTACACAGCTGGTGAATCTTTTGAAAATGTATCTAAATTGCTAGCTACTGCCTGATCAGGCGGTGGTGCAGTGGATAGAGCGTCAGACTGGGATGCAGAGGACCCAGATTCAAATCTCTGAGGTGGCCAGCTTAAGCAAGGGGTCACTCTCTCTGCTGGAGCCCCCTAGTCAAGGCACCTATGAGAAAGCAATCAATGAACAACTATGGTGTCGCAATGAAGAACTGATGCTTCTCATCTCTCTCCCTTCCTGTCTGTCTGTATCTATTCCTCTCTGTCCCTGTCTGCCTTGCTTAAAAAAAAAAAAAAAAAGGTAAATTGCTAGCTACTGTATTTTCTAATAGAGATTTATCTAGTGGACACAGTATTCACCAGCCTCAATCTTATTTCATCTGTGTGTGCATCTTTGCATGCTTTTCAGTGTTGTATTTTAATCTGCACTTCATTCTTCTAGTCTTTTTTTAAAAAAACTGCTTAGAAAGTATATATATTTTAATGGTGGAGGAAAAGAAAAATGAAGAATATGCACATTGATATTTGTGTGTGTGTGTGTGTGTTTGTTTGTTTGTTTCTTGATCTGAAAAAGGATAAGTGAAGTTTCTACAAAGATATTAGGTCATTTTGTAATTTGAGTCCCTAAAATTTGCCAGGACAAAAAGCTACTTTTCATAGTAAAGATAATAGATCCATTTTTTTTTAATATACTACTTTAGGAGATTTTTCTTTAGGTATAGACAACTTATAAAACTTTTAGAGTTTGTTAAAAGACTTGATTGTCACAGAGCTTTGAATAGTGGAGTTTTTAAAGTAGTGTCACTGTAGTGGGAAGGGTAAGCAGATTTTGAAGACTAAGTATATTTTGAAATGTTGAGCTTCCATCAGATGATTGTTTTGCAGTGGCTGTTTTTTAGCTGCTCTTCCCAGCAAGAGCCCACCTCTGAAGAGCAAATGGCTGCATCTCAGGAATTAGGTCCCCAATGTCTTCCTTCCTTTTATAATTTGTTAGGGTTTTCTGCATCTGGACAGATGAGTAATGAGTGATTGACTACTACATAAACTATTTGTCCTCCAAAACAACTATTTTAAGAGGTGGAGTCTTTTCCGTCACTTTGGTAGAAATTATATTTTACTTCTTACTAAAAGTACTTTTCCCTCAAAGCATTCAAAGCACAGATTATAATATTATTTTTCTCCACTTTCATCTTCTTTGCCTTTTACTCTACTATCTTTCCTCATATGTTCTATTTTAATACCCTATGTAGAGATGAGTAGTCTTGGCCTTCAAGAGGTTAAGTGATTGACCAAACTAGGAGGATTCAGATTTAGGCCACTGCTGGTTTTTAGTGATCACTGCAGTAATTATAGTTTCGTTGTATCTTTCTTTTATTTTGTTGTAGTGGATGGCAACACTGCTTATAATAATGACTCTTTCTGTTTGAGGGCCTGTGGAAGTTTCTTTCCCAACATGGTTAACTAAATCTGCCTTTTGCAGACAGGGCTAGAAGGTGACGTGCTGCTTGCTAGTCACTACAGAGCCCAGAATGTTTGTAAACATCAATCAATTCTAAATTTTTTAAGTGCCTCTGTATGCCATATCAATCTTTCCTTTCTCATATTTGGCTTATATTAATGAGTGGACTCTTCCTGTAGCCATATTTATTTTAATGAACTATAGCAGATTAAGAAGATTCTTGTCAGCTCTCTAAAACTGTGTCTATTTCTTTCTTCATTCTTATGTTTAATTATTAATTGTTTTTCTAAAAGAAAGCTAACCATAAACCAATTAAAATACAGCTCACTAAGATATCATCATCAAATAAACATCACTGTTATGCGATCTTTTACTCCTCAATAAATGATAGGATATTAGCTTAATGTACCTTTCCAAGCAACGTGTCAGGACAGACTGTGCTTGCTCACTAGGAGTCCATTTTCTGTTCTTGTTTTGACCCAAAAACCCCTCAAACAAACAAAAAACCCTGGTCTTTATACAATCTTACTTTTACTGCTTCTGGAATCACTTTAAATTCCTATTGAAACATTAACTATTCCAATTTTAAAAAACTTTAAAGTTACAGATTTAAAGAAGACTACAGTTGAGCACATTTCTTTGAGTAGCTCCTTTATTAATGCAAACTTGAATTGATAGACAGCTTTAGTTTGAAAGACAGAAGTGAGAATAACTGGTGCTAACATAAATGTCAGCAATTAGTGGAACACTAATTAGTTCATCATGCATACTGGTAACTATTATGCACTGGGAAGCCGTTGCGTTGTTAAACCTTACACTGAGGAAATGTGACTAGATGTGTTTTAATTTTTCTTCTCCCAGTAGTGTTGTAATTGGTGTCTCCATTTAAACTTTTATAAGCTTATCTTTAAAAGCTGTTCCTGAGAGGAAAGTATCGTAATAGAATGAAATTGTAGCAACCAAAATGTTCACCTAAGGTTATTGCTTATTTGTGTGCAGAATTAATTTTTTTGATCTATGGTGCTCATAAATACAGAGCAATAATTTTAATCAAATACTCTGAAAAAGAATCAATTCATATGCTACCTGTGACAACAGCAGTTGCCTTATCACTTACCAAATTGAAGTTTATAATATTATAGGATATCTGAAAAACAATCTTTTGTCTTGTATTAAGTACTGTGCAGAAGATGGGATTGATTGTTCTTTACTCTTACATAATCAAGAAAACTTACTGAAATATAAACCAGCCTACTTTTTTTCATTAATTTTTATTTTATGTATTTTACTAGCCTTTGCTTTTCATATGTAAGACAAAAGGACTGATAACAAAAGCAGAACAAAATCCACTTCTATCTTATAAATCCCCATAGGTACCTGTACTTATATGTAGTCCCTTTTAGAAGTCATCTGATTTGTGCTTGTTCACTTGAACTTACGGTTTTGATTTCTGACGCAGAAGTCTTTTCAGAAATCTAATTTGACAAACTGTATGCTATTAGGATTCAAGTGTTACAGAGCAGTTTTATTTGTCTTTTTAAAGTTGGAATTCAGCTTGAATTTCCTATTCTTTTTTTTTTTTTTCTTTTTTTTCTGAAGCTGGAAACGGGGAGAGACAGTCATACAGACTTCCGCATGCGCCCGACCGGGATCCACCCGGCACACCCACCAGGGGCGATGCTCTGCCCACCAGGGGGCGATGCTCTGCCCATCCTGGGCGTCACCATGTTGCGACCAGAGCCACTCTAGCACCTGAGGCAGAGGCCACAGAGCCATCCCCAGCGCCCGGGCCATCTTTGCTCCAATGGAGCCTTGGCTGCGGGAGGGGAAGAGAGAGACAGAGAGGAAAGCGGGGCGGAGGGGTGGAGAAGCAAATGGGCGCTTCTCCTGTGTGCCCTGGCTGGAATTGAATCCGGGTCCTCCGCACGCTAGGCCGACGCTCTACCGCTGAGCCAACCGGCCAGGGCGAATTTCCTATTCTTAATTTGCTATGAAGTACTATAATTATTAAGATTACTGAATTTCCTTTCCACCAACAGTGATACAAGGGTTCCTTTTTTTATTTTGGTGCTAGAAGGTGACGTGTTGTTGCTGATTAAATATGTGACAGCTGAAGTGAGAAATTCACTATATGGCTATAAAAATCCATGTGGGAAAACATCTTCTTTTCCTCACCCACCTGCTTCTTTATTGCTAGACTATTAACAGTGAATTTAGGTAAGATTAATTAAATCCTGTTCTTGATTTTTTAAACTCTAAAAATTATTTTTCTGCAGATGATAACATAAAGTATGTGCCACAGTAAACTTATAAGACCCAAGAATACAGAAAATGAATATAGGCCCTGGCCGGTTGGCTCAGTGGTAGAGCGTCGGCCTGGCATGCAGAAGTCCCGGGTTCGATTCCTGGCCAGGGCACACAAGAGAAGCGTCCATCTGCTTCTCCTCCCCTCCCCCTCTCCTTCCTCTCTGTCTCTCTCTTCCCCTCCCGCAGCGAGGCTCCATTGGAGCAAAGATGGCCCGGACGCTCGGGATGACTCCTTGGCCTCTGCCCCAGGCGCTGGAGTGGCTCTGGTCACAAAAGAGCGACGCCCCGGAAGGGCAGAGCATCGCTCCCTGGTGGGCAGAGCCTCGCCCCCTGGTGGGCGTGCCGGGTGGATCCCGGTCAGGCGCATGCGGGAGTCTGTCTGACTGTCTCTCCCCGTTTCCAGCTTCAGAAAAATACAAAAAAAGGAAGAAAAAAAAAAAAAAAAGAAAATGAATATATAACTATATATTGTTATGTTGCATAAGAAACATTTCATTCATACTAAAAGTTGATAAGCTCTAATAAATTGTCACACTATAATTTCACTTTCCTTAGCATCCCCCACAGCTTTATTTTAGACAGACTTTAATTTGAATTTTAGTGAAGATTAAAGAATAACAATAGATCTTTGTAAAGTGTAGTGCTAGGGCCATAGGAAGCAGTAGGTCACAGGACCAGCACCAAGTCTGGGAGCCTGGATCATGGCGTTGGGAGTGTGGAGTAGGTGCAGGGATGGCAGTATGTCAGCCTGCCAGGGAGTTAACTAAAGGAATCAGTCACCATTTGGTCAAATTAGAGGGAGAGGCCTTTGAAGCAAGGTGCAGATAGAGCAAGTAGTCTAGAAGAGTCAAATGGAAATAGTTGCATTGCCAGCATACCAGCTTACGCCCAGTAAACGAAGACTCTGACGCAGAAGTCACCTGCTATAATAATAAGTGAAATTCAGCTCAACAGGAGCCATGATATACATAAAAGCATCTGCCCCTCAATTTTGACTAGTGTACCGTAAACGTACTTCTCAACATGACTGTACTTCCAATATACACTTAAAATGAATAAGGAAGATTCCTTACCTGTAAGAGAATCAGCCTTAATCAAACTACATTTACAAAAAGGGGTTCTGTAGTTCCAGATTCTCTTGTTTAAAAAAGTGTCTTGTGATCCAGGCAATTTGCAAGTTCATATACTGTAAGTGCACTATAAACTACAGCTGATTTATCAAGTTTTAGCATTTTTCTTTATTTCATTTATATATTCATTTATTCTATAAATATTTATTAAATTCATCCAGTAAGCCAGATATCCATTAGGTGTTGGACAGGATGAGGGACAAGTTAGGTCAAGGTAGATATGGTCGACACTCTTAAATCTTACAGTCTGTGTACAAAGAGAGATTAATAAGCAGTATAGTGTGTTAAGGGCTAAAATAGAGGGAGGTCGAGGGCTCCTGGGAAATAGAGAGCAAGGCTTCCTGAGCTGGTCTCTAAAGGGTGTAGAAGCGAATTTCTTATAAATACTGTCTGTACTACACACTTGAAGATCAAACAGAAGTTAGGCACGTAACTTTCAGTAATAAGAGCAGCAAGAGCGATAAGAAATAGTAAAAGCTGACGTATAAGTAAGTACACGCTCTGCCTGCCATATGCTGGGCTAGATACTTTCCAAGTGTTCTATCAGTGAGCCCCCTGGGTGGGTCTCATTACTTACCCAAGATCATGTAACTAATAGTTGGCAAGAACTAGAATTTAAATCTTGATTGGTCTGACTTCAAAATCCTCTTTCCACTACCTCACTATTGCCTCTTAAAGCAATGGACTGGTTTTGATTAAATATGTTTTGCTAAAGAAAAAAAGAATTGATTTGTCTTATATCTTCAGTTTGCTTTATTTGTGATTTTCATGTGATATTTATTTTTTTCTGATAGATACACAATTTATAATTTTAATAAAGTATAGTAGAATTTGAAAGTTGGGTAGAAGTTTTAGAAGTATGCTTCTGAAGTTCCCATTCCAAGCAGCGTTGTTTTTATTCATGATCAAATGTCAGTTTATTTTCTGACTAACTTATACATAGTAGAGTCTCAAAACAACACAACTGTAACTTTACATTTTACTTTGAGTAAGTGGTAGGGTAGTATGAAAAATTCACTTTGAACTGTTATAAAGAAAAGCGCTATTCACATTTCAAAGTAATTTAATTCTCCATATGATGTGATCAAGATGGCCATTAGATTTTTTTAAGATAGAACATATGTAAAAGCAAAAATATACTTTTTTCTTTTTTTATCAAATTTATTTTTGAGGTAACATTTGTTAATAAAATGATATAGGTTTCAGGTGTACAATTTTAAAATACGTCATCTGTTTATTATATTACCACTCCAACTTGAGTTGCTTGATTACCATTCTCCACTCTATGCCCTCTCCTACCTCCCCCCACCTCCCTTTTCCTCTGGTTATCTATGTTTATGACTTTGGGTTTTGTTTTTATTTTGTTTTGTTTTTCGCTTAACCCCTTCACTTTTTTCACCAGCCCCACAATCCCCCTCCTCTCTGACAGCTGTCAGTCTGTTCTCTAAGATATAAAATTGATCCCCTTAAAAATGTCTGGCCCTGCCTATCTCCTGCATCTTATGAACATATATTTTTGACAGGAATATTCATGAGTGGAGTGAACATATTTCATCATATAAAGAATGCATAGCATCAAGATAGTTTACTATTAATACCTCTGAATATCATTATCTAAAGGGAGTGTCAGATAAATAGTAGCATGTAGATTTAAGAAAATCAAATGGATTGCTCTAATTACAGCAGAAATATTTAAAATCCCGTGGTTCCTGGAGTGAGGTGAGATAGTCTCTCTTTTGCCTGGTGATGGCAGATTGGGCCAGAGTCAGACATGTGATTCATAGTCTTGCTTTAATTGGCATGTCAACATGCCAGTCATCATCAAACTCACAATCAAAATTATTTTAAAATAATATGAATAATGTATATATCATACAAATATATTTTTTTAATTTTCCCTCTTTAGTTGGGAGGTGATTTTGAGGAGTGAAATGGACACAGGGGAAAAGGAAGTGATCAGTCTTTTTATCTGGAAAGAAATAAAGAAGTAAAGAACTTGGATACTCTGTAAACCTGGATTATTTCAAACCCTTGTAATTTAATTTACATTTACAAAATATTGTTGCTGAATGAAATTTCATCTGTTTTTATTCATTTTGGGAAAAACAGGATGATGAGGAACAAGAGGAAAATAAGAAGTGCCCTTGTGTTATATTTTTATTCGTGATCAAATGTCAGTTTATTTCCTGACTAACTACAAAATGTGTTGGTTTAACTTTAGGGACACCACTGTACAAACCCTTACTCTTCAGCCTTCTGTTAAAGATGGACTCATTGTGTATGAAGACTCACCTTTGGTTAGTAATCAGATATATGAATGTTTTCAACTGTGTTTTTTTGAATGATCATTGTATTTCAACCTTTGGCGGGGGGTGGATTGTGGACTCACCCATAGATCCCAATATACATATATCAGTCTTAACTGAAAACTCTCATGTACATGTCACTTGGGGAGTGCATATTTAATTGCTAATTATTTGGGGGGAAATAACATGATTTCTTAGTCTTTTTTCTTTCCAGAGTGAGATATTTGGGGGATGATTAAAATTCTCTAATGATTTCTTTTTCATTTCAGAATTTAAAAAAGAAAATAGTTTTGTTTTTTTCAAAAGTGTAGAATTTGAAATTGGATAATACTTCTGGAATATTTTTAAAATGCCTTTAATAAATAAAATATTAACCCAATATTTTGGGCAGCTGGAAAAGATCCATGCCTCAGCTTCTCATATGAGGCCCCAAGGAAATCCTGGCCTGCCTGACTTACCCCTCTTTGTAAAGGCATGAATAAGCCATCATGACAACCTCTGTGGTCCACACACCAGGATTGGAGTCTTTAGGGACACCTGCCTGAATTCTCCCAGGTTGGGCCCGACTTTCCCTGAAAAGAGAAGTAAAGTCTAGGGTTGAGGATAGAAGTTGTATGTGTTCTCTTCTTTTTAATTTTTTACCCTGAAATCAGAAAGTCTTTATTGTTTTGTTTTTATTTTTGTTTAGAATATGGACTAAAATATTTGTGGTAGAGAGATTCACTTATTCTCAATATGTATTTCCTTAAGAATATTTGCCAAAACTATGTAATAAGAAAAGTTTATGATTTGGTCCATTTTATATTATGAAATCTTTTTTACTATTTAAAAATATAATCTTTCAGTTTACATTTAAACTCACTGAGTATATAGCCATTCTCTAAAAATGTTTTTAAAGAGTTTTCTTAAATTTTACCTTTCTTTTTATAATGTTACCATTCACTCAGTCACCTAACACCTAGGACTTTTTCTTCTTTTTCCTTTCCCCTCTTCCCATCTAATCAGTTGCCAGGACTATATATTATACCTCTGAAAAACTCTCCAGATCAATCTAATGCTTTTTATTTCCATTTTTCCTGTGCTTTCTCTTCTAAAATTAGGTCCCCAACCATTTTTTTGACTAAATTATTATGGAAGTCCCCTTTTAGTTGATTCTGCATTGTGCTGTCAGATTATATACCTAAATTATACCTCCAAGCTCCATTCTCATCATGTCTGAACTCATTTCACTTTCATTACATCCCATTGCTTAATGAAGGAAAGTATTCATTTTTTGGTAGTAGAGACCTGCTCTATCCTTTCAGACTCTATTCTCTCTTTTCTTACATTTAATCTCTGTCTCAGCCAAGAAAGACTATTCATATTCACTCTTCCCTCAATATGCCTCAGGATTTCTTGAGTTTGACCATTGATCCTCATCATCCTGAATACCCACCTCTTCACAATCCATTCTCATCTGTAAAAATTGTATCCTCTTTTAGAGCCATAACAGCTGCAGTGTTCTAAAATCCACTATTTATTATAATGTCTCTCTCAACCCCTATGGCACTTTAATTTCTCTGTTTGTCCTATTTGTTTTACACCTCCCTTATTTTGGTAATATGCTATAGACCTCACCAAAATAGTAATCATACTGTTAGTAATTACTGTAGAGCTAGCAGTTTAGCAAATATGAGAAGCTTTCTGTAGAGATCCATAAATTTTATTTCCAACTCTGCTACACATGTTCTTTGTGATAATGTATGCATCGCTTAGACAAAACTAGCTGTTATAAATCCAAAGCACTGAATCATGAAGGTGAAAATATTTGCTTTAATTTTTGTTGTGATAAATGTTCTATTTTCAAAGGTTAAAGCAGTCAAGTTGGGTCACGTTCTGGTAGTAGATGAGGCTGACAAGGCTCCAACAAATGTCACCTGTATTTTAAAAACTCTAGTAGAAAATGGAGAAATGATTCTAGCAGATGGAAGACGCATTGTTGCAAGTGAGTATAAAAAAGTAACTCTTCCTTCACTATATGCAATTTCTATATCCCTGGTATTCAGTCACACTCTTAGCTGGCTAATAATCTCCAAGCAACAAGTGTAAGTTCAAGTTGTTCTTACTGACAGTCATTTACAAAGAATCACTATGTCAGAATGTAGCTAAGTTTCATATTTTTATAGCCAGAGAGTATCTTTGAAATTTTCTTTTTTTTAAAATTATTTAATTTATTTTTTTATGTAGAAAATTAATTATTTTTTTAAGTGAGAGGAGAGGAGATAGACAGATTCTTGCATGCATCCTAACTGAGATCCACCTGGCAACCCCCGTCTGGGGCTAATGCTCAAATCAACCAAGCTGTCCTCAGCGCCTGGGTCCAATGCTTGGACTAATCGAGCCACTGGCTGTGGGAAAAAAAAGAGGGAGAGAAGGCAGAAAGGGAGGGAGAGAGAAGCAGAGGGTCACTTCTCATGTGTGCCCTGACCAGGCATCAAACTCGGGATTTCCACACACTGGGCTGATGGAGTGGTATTGATTAATCAGAGTACATAGGTTTCATGTAAACATTTTCATAGCATTTGAACTGTTATGTTGTGTGTCTGTCATCCAAAGTCAAATCACTTTCCATCACCATATATTTGTCCCTTGAAAATTTCCATAGTAGTTTTAGGACAGATCAGCTTCAGATTTTTCAACTCTGATAATACCAATTTATAATCCTTATTATATCCATCTCTCAATTATGGTACAATTTATTTTTTATTGTTTTTTTTTTTTTAAGTTCTAGCATGTTTCTATGACAGCATCAAAGTTAATGTTATTATCTCAGTGTAATTAGAAAAATTGCTAGGAATTTTATTTTATATATATATATTTACCACATATGTCTGTAAGTAGATTGTATATACAGATATATTATACACACACACACACACACACACACACACCTGCCTCTTCTGTTTTGGATTACCTTTCTTTATTCTTTATTTTTGTTAGAGAAAATGTAGGTAGATGAAAATCTAATCAGTCTGTTTAACCTACAAAGGAAAGTTAAGTTTGTCTAATGCAATGTGAAGAATTTTCTAATTTCTAATTTAAAAGTTTTACGTCATGAAAAGACTTAAAAATCTAAAGCCATTGAAAATATATAACCAATAGCAGAGTAACCAAACAAGTTGAGTCTAATGTCTAAAATCTTCAGTATTCAAAGAGAACATGTAAAAAAAAGACCTCATTTAAAATGTTCCAGTATGTCACCACAGAAATGTTTGTCATGGATATTATCATTACAAGGTTGCTGTTTCTGAGTCCAGGAAACCCAACACTAATAAAAGTATTCTAACATTTCAGTTTCACAATGAATGTATGGGGGAAATGGGGACTTGAGTTAGATAGCCTGAATATTGTCTCTTAGAAAGATCATTCAGACTCTCATGAGTAGAAGTCTGCCTGCCCTTTTAGAGTCATTATGAAGACAGTGAAATGGAAAGCAAGAAAGAATTGCTGAGACAAAAATTGTAGTTAGAGAGTGATATTATCTCCTGGCAATCCTCTACACTTTCTGATATGTTTTTGAAACAGTCTGGAAGTAAAGGGTTCATCATAATTTTTAAATTCAGAGTTGATTGTAAACAATCTTTATCTTTTAAACACAAGAGCCTCTGAAGCTGTTTAGGACATGGTTTCTTAAAACATCACCTCTAGAGCTATGTTTTTCACTTTCTTTGCTTTTAAAAGTTTTCATTTCTTTATCATTTTTACTTTAATAAACTAATCAATTAAATATTGCTATGACAACATACCTTAGTATGCACTCTTCAGTTGCATAATGGCAGGTTTCTATGCAAAATTTTGCAGCTGCTGATTTGATAAAAACTAAAGGATGTTAAAGGATTATCCTGGAGTGTTCTTTGGATTATCCCTTATTATGGAGTCTTACTTTTTTAAAAGAATAACAGTATCTCAAGCCAGGATTAAGTACTGTAAGACAACATTTGGACAAATTTGCTTTTTCAGGTGTACATTGAATTTACATAACAATGAAAGTTCCTGTGTAATTAGTATATGCTTTATTAGTATTCTGTTCTTAAGCAAACTTTCCTCAGAAAGTTATTCTTCTGCTACCAAGTTGTTATAAACAGATTTCTTAGAGGTTTAAACAGTTGAACAGTATGACTACATGTTATATTATTTTAAAGACTGTAACTTGATATACTTAAGAATTGTTAAATATCAATAAAGAGTAAATAGAAATTTTGTTTTTCAGATTCTGCTAATGTCCATGGAAGAGAAAATGTTATAGTGATTCATCCTGATTTTCGGATGATAGTTCTGGCCAACAGACCTGGATTCCCTTTCCTTGGAAATGACTTCTTTGGTACTTTAGGTAAAAGCAATAATGATAATAATAGCAAAAACAATAACAGTAGCAATAATCATACTGACTTAGTAAAAGGGCTGTCACTGAATGCTACCATGTGCTGTGTTATCACCCTGGCCACCTAGAAGAGTATTTCTTATTTCTGTTTTAGAGAAGGAGAAGACCTGATATTAAGAGGTTATTCTTCTAGGGCCATGGTCAGCAAACTCATTAGTCAACAGAACCAAATATCAATAGTACAACGATTAAAATTTCTTTTGAGAGCCAAATTTTTTTAAACTTAAACTATATAGGTAGGTACATTGTTATTAACTTAATTGGGGTACTCTTAAGCTGGCCAAAGAGCTGCACTCAAGGGGCCAAAGAGCCACATGTGGCTCGGGAGCTGCAGTTTGCCAACCACTGTTCTAGGGTCACTTAGATCATGGGTGTTAAAGCTTGGTTCTGATTGCAGAGCCTGCTTCCTTAAATAGTGGTTGAGGGCCTCTTAGAAATAAAACAAAATAAGGAATGGTTTGTAATATCTGTTTTTTGTCATAGCCCCCTAACTATGGAAAGGTTGGAGGCCAGCTCAGGAAACAGATTCACATTGATTGGTGAGGCCCTTGGCTAAACTTAATCATCAGGAGTCTTTAAGAAAGACATCTCTTTCTATGGCAAGTGGGTAATTCTGGATACTGGTAATTCTCATACTCAACATGAAGCAGGCCCAGTGTCCTAGGAGGACTTTTGATTCAGCATTTTCATGTCAGGGAATTCATTCAGGGCAGTTACTCATGCAGTGATAAGTACAAGAATAGGCAATATTGCATTTTTTATAGTAGCAAAAAATGGAAACAATACAAGTTGGACTGGTTAAAGAAATTTTAAAAAATGATGTCAGAGTAATGGCAGCATGAGAGAAATTCCTGATTTCTCCCCTTGAAATTTCAACAAATTGAACAACTATAATGCAGTGAAAGAACCCCAGCTGGACTCACAGGCATGCCTGAAAGATCCTTGCACTTAATGGACTAAAGGTGGGACGGGGTGAAAAGGAGGGCAGAAGATAAAATGCACTTGTGGTGGGCTTTGGAGAGGAGACAAACCTGGAGTTACTGGGGGGTTTTTTCTCTGCTGGACTTCGGGGAGGAGGGAAGCTTGGGCTCTCTGGATTTTGTCTGAGGGGTACAGAGAGGGAAACTTGGAGTGACTGGGTCTCCTTCTGCTGGGAGGAGCAGTGAGACAGGGGGACAGAGGAGGAAATAAACCAAAATGGCCAAAATGCAGGGTCACAGCCATTGTTCCTATGGTCTATCTGCACCCTGCACTCAGCGGAGACAGAGAAAGCTAATGTGTGGCCCCCAGCTTCCCAGATCCCACCTCTCTCACCTCATGGTACAGACAGTAGCCCAAACAAACCCCACAGCTAGTTCTCCAGAGCCACTCTGTCTCTCTCTGAAAACAGAGGTGCTCCAACTCCAATCCCCAGTTCTGTTGAGATGTGGGAAGGAGCGCCTGGAAGCCTGAGATTGCAATTGTTAGAGCCATAAAGCCCTCACAACACACTCCACCCACCAACGTGACTGGGGCCCTGCCTACATCATTGTGACAGCCACATCTCAGCCAGACAGCTCAGGAACTTCATAGGCTAAAAGTTGTAATACAGAGACACCTGCTAGAAGAAATCTCAAAACTGAATTTTAATTTTCCTTTTTCCCCCCCTTTTATCCTTTTTTTCTTTTTTTTTCTCATTCCTTTTTCTCTTTCATTTCTGAATTTTGTTGTTTTTTTATATTTAATTTTTGTGGGTGTTTATTTTATTTTTTCTTTACTTTTGACCTTCTTTCCTGTGGTTTTTCTTCTTGTCAACAATTTTTTTTAATTTTTATATTTTTTGTTGTATTATTTTTAATTTTTCAATATTTTTGGTTGTGTTTTTGTTAGGGTCCTTAACAATCCCACTCTCAAATGCCACCAAGAAAGAAGAAATCGAATACTATGGCTACACAAGACAGAGATGTATTTCAGAAAGAAAATGAAAAATCTCCAGAAAAAAAAATATCAGTCATACAGAAGCCTTGGAGTTAAATGATAGAGAATTCTAAATTGAAGCCCTGAAAATACTCAACAAGATGCAAGAAGACACCAATAGGCAACCTAATGAACTCAGAAAACAAATTAATGAACAAAATGAATACCTCATCAAGGAGATTGAAACTTTAAAAACAGATGAAGAACTCAATATGTAAATTTAAGGCTGAAGTAGCAAGTTTAGCTAATAGAACAAGCCAGATAAATGAAAGAATTATTGACATCAAAAATAGGCAACTAGAGATGCTATAGAGAGAAGAGGAGAGAGACTCATGAATTAAAAAAACAGAGAACTCTACAAGAATTGTCTGATTTCATCAGAAAGAGTAATATAAGAATAATGGGTATATCAGAAGAAGAAGAGAGGGAGAAGGAAATGGAGAACC
The DNA here is from genome assembly GCF_036850765.1 of Saccopteryx bilineata. NCBI lineage: Eukaryota > Metazoa > Chordata > Mammalia > Chiroptera > Emballonuridae > Saccopteryx > Saccopteryx bilineata. Next base: position 100,831,267 of record NC_089495.1, on the reverse strand, counting down.
TATTCAAACAAATAATTGATGAGAATTTCCCAAACCTATGGAAAGAGAGCCTTGAATCCAAGAAGCAGACAGAATGCTGAGTTACTGCAACCCAACCAGATGTACTCCAAGGCACATTGTAATAAAATTGTCAAAAATAAATAATGATAAACAAAATCCTCAAGGCAGCTAGGGAAGACAAGACCATAACATATAAAGGAAAGCCCATTAGGATATCATCAGACTTCTAAGCAGAAACTCTAAAAGCCAGTAGAGAGTGGACCAAAACATTCAAAGCACTGAAAAAGGAGTTACCAGCCAAGAATACTATATCCATTGAAGTTATACTTCAGATATGAAGGAGAAATAAAAACTTTTACAGATATACAGAAGCTGAGGGAATTTATCACCAGAAAACCCCTACTGAGGAAATACTCAAGGGGGTTATTCGACCAGGCACAAAGAACAAAACAAATGAAAACTACAAGTAAAAGCTCCAACAAGGTCACAATAAAAAATAAGGATAATCTGTGACAATAATAACATAAAAGGGGAAAGGATAAAGATCTGCAGTAGCAAAGGAGGATGGAGTGCAGAAGTACTCATATAACAAAGGACTGTTGTACTTATGAACATTTTTTTCTTAACCTAATGGTAACCACCCACAAAAAAGCCACTACTGAAACACACAGCTTAAAAAAGAAGAAATGGGAAATAATTATGGAATATCACCAAACAAAAACAACTGACAGAAACAAAAAAGAAAAGAACCAAACAAGACACAGAGCCACCAGAAAACAAAACATAAAATGGCTCTAGGAAATCCTCAAGTGTCAATAATTACGCTAAATATAAACGGATTGAACTTACCAATCAATAAAGGGGCACAGTGTAGCAGATTGGCTCAAAAAGCAAAACCCAACCATATGCTGCCTTCAAGAGACACTTCTAAGCTGCAAGGACAAAAATTGATTCAAAGTGAAAGGTTGGAAAATAATTCACCAAACAAATAATATCCAAAGAAAAACAGGTGTAGCCATACTCATAACTGACAACGCTGACTTCAGGACAACAAAGATAACCAGAGACAAAGACGGACATTTCATAATGATAAAGGGGACATTGTAACAAGAAGACATAACACTTCTTAATGTATATGCACCAAACCAGGGAGCACCAAAATATATAACACATCTACTAAGTATTCTAAAAATAGAAGCAAACAAAAACACAATTATACTTGGAGATTTCAACACATCATTGACAGCTTTAGATAGATCATCCTAACAGAAGACCAATAAAGAAATATGAGTCTTAAATGACACTCTGTATCAAATGGACATATTAGACGTATATAGGACATTTCGTTTCAAAACGTCAGATTATATATTCCCCAGTGTGCATGGAACCTTCTCAAGGATAGACCATATGTTGGGCCATAAAACTAACATCAACAAATTTAGGAAGATTGAAATTATACCAAGCATATTTTCTGACCCTAAGGCTTTGAAATTAGAGTTCAACTGTAAAAAGGAAGTAAACCCACAAAAATGTGGAAATTAAACAACATACTTCTAAAAAATTACTGGGTTAACAAAGAAATAAAAGCAAAGATCAAAAGATATATATACAACCTGACCAGGTGGTGGCACAGTGGATAGATAGAGTGTCGGACTGGGATTCAGAGGACCCAGATTTGAAACCCCAAGGTCACCAGCTTGAGTGTGGGCTCATCTGACTTGAGTGCAGGCTCACCAGCTTGAGCACAAGGTAGCTGGCTTTATCATGGTATCATAGACATGACCCCATAGTTTCTGGCTTGAGCAAGGGGTCACTCACTGTGTTGTAGCCCCTCAGTCAAGACACATATGAAAAAGCAATCAATGAACAACTGAGGAGACTAAGGATCCACAACAAAGAATTGATGCTTCTCACCTCTCTCCCTTCCTGTCTGTCTGTCCCTCTCTCTGTCTCTCTGTCTCTTTCACAAAAAAAAAAAAAAAAAAAAAAAAAAAAAAAACAACAACAAAAAGATATATACAGACAAATGAAAATGACAACATAACATATCAAAATTTCTGGGATGCAATGAAAGCAGCAATAAGAGGGAAGTGTATATTATTACAGGCTTGTATCAAGAAACAAGTGAGATCCCAAGTAAACAATCTAACACACCTTAAGAAACTAGAAAGAGACGAACAAAGGAAACCCAAAGTCAGCAGAAGAAGGAAATAGTAAAAATTAGAGCAGAACTAAATGAAACAGAGAACAAAACAACTATAGAAAAAAATAATATAACAAAGAGCTGGTTCATGAATAGAGCAATAATATCAATAAACCACTGGCTAGACTCACTAGGAAAAAAAAAAGAGGATGGCCTCATATAAACAAAATCTGAAGTGCAAGAGGAGACATCATAGATATACAAAAAGACCATAGTAGTATATTATGAAAGATTATATGCCACCAAATTAAAAAACCTAGAGGAAATGGATAAATTCCTAGAACTATACAATCTTCCTAGACTGAGCCATGAAGAAGTGGAAAACCTAAATAAACCTATAAGGGGGGAGGAAATAGAAACAACTATCAAAAACCTCCCCCAAAACAGAAGTCCAGGATTAGTTGGTTGCACTAGTGAATCTACCAAATACTCGAAGAAGATTTGGTACCTATCCTTCTCAAAGTTTTCCAAAAAATAGAAGAAACAATACTCCCCAACATATTTTATGAGGCCAACATAACCTTGATACCAAAACCTGGCAAGGAGAACACAAAAAAAGAAAACTACAGACCAATATGTCTGATGAATACAGATACAAAAATCCTAAACAAATACTAGCAAATCAAATACAGCAAAACGTTAAAAAATAATACATCACAATCAAATGGGACTCATTCTAGGAGCACAAGGATGGATCAACATATGGAAATCAATCAACATAATACACCATGCCAACAAAACAAAGAACAAAAATTATATGATCCTATCAATAGATGCAGAAAAGGCATTCAATAAGATGCAACCTCCATTTATGTTTAAAACACTCAATAAGATCGGAATAAAAAGAAAGTACCTTAACGTAATAAAGGTCATATATGACAAACCATCAGCTATTATTATCCTAAATAGTGAAAAAATGAAGGCTTTTCCTCTAAAATCAGGAATGAGACAAGGCTGCCCCCTCTCTCCATTCTTATTTAACATAGTTCTGGCCTGACCAGGCGGTGGCGCAGTGGATAGAGTGTTGGACTGGGATGCAGAAGACCCAGGTTCGAGACCCCGAGGTCGTAAGCTTGAGCGTGGCCTCATCTGGTTTGAGCAAAAGCTCACCAGCTTGGACCCAAGGTCGCTGGCTCCAGCAAGAGGTTACTCGGTCTGCTGAAGATCCGTGGTCAAGGCACATATGAGAAAGCAATCAATGAACAACTAAGGTGTGGCAATGAAAAACTAATGATTGATGCTTCTCATCTCTCTCTGTTCATGTCTATCTGTCCCTATCTATCCCTCTCTCTGACTCTCTGTCTCTGTAAAAAACAAAACAAAACAAAATATAGTTCTGGTAGTTTTAGCCAGAGCGATCAGGCAAGAGAAAGAAATAAAAAGCATTCATTCATATTGGGAAAGAAGAAGTAAAAGTATCACTGAATGCAAATAATATTACTCTGTATATAGAAAACCCCAAGGACTCCACCAAAAAACTATTAGAAACAGTAAACCAATACAGTAAAGTCGTAGGATACAAAATCAGTGTACAAAATTCTACTGCTTTTCTATATGCTATTGATGAAACTTTGGAAAATGAACTCAAGAAAACAATTCCTTTTACAATTGCAACAACAAAATGTAAAGTAGGAATAAACTTAAGAAAGGACGTGAGGCCCTGGCCGGTTGGCTCAGCGGTAGAGCGTCGGCCTAGCGTGCGGAGGACCCGGGTTCGATTCCCGGCCAGGGCACACAGGAGAAGCGCCCATTTGCTTCTCCACCCCTCCGCCGCGCTTTCCTCTCTGTCTCTCTCTTCCCCTCCCGCAGCCAAGGCTCCATTGGAGCAAAGATGGCCCGGGCGCTGGGGATGGCTCTGTGGCCTCTGCCTCAGGCGCTAGAGTGGCTCTGGTCGCAATATGGCGACGCCCAGGATGGGCAGAGCATCGCCCCCTGGTGGGCAGAGCGTCGCCCCTGGTGGGCGTGCCGGGTGGATCCCGGTCAGGCGCATGCGGGAGTCTGTCTGACTGTCTCTCCCTGTTTCCAGCTTCAGAAAAATGGAAAAAAAAAAAAAAAAAAAAAAAAAAGAAAGGACGTGAAGTACCTATACACTGAAAACTACAAAACGTTATTGAGAGAAATAGAAAAAGACACAATGAAATGGAAAAATATTCCATGTTCATGTATTAGAGGAATCAACATAGTTAAAAAGGCCATTTTACCCAAAGCAATATACAAATTTAATGCAATCCCTATCAAAATCCCAATGTTATTTTTTTTAAAGAAATAGAACAAAAAATGACCAAGTTTGTATGGAACCATAAAACACTCTGAATAGCCAGCACAATACTGATGAAAAAGAATGAAGCCAGAGATATCACACTACCTGACTTCAAATTATACTACAGAGCCATGATATTCAAGCAGAATGGTATTGGCAGAAAAACAGACATACAGACCAATGGAACAGAATTGAGAGCCCAGGAATAAAACCACATATTTATGGACAAATCATCTTTGACAAAGGAGCCAGAAACACACAATGGAGAAAAGAAAGCTTCTTCAGCAAATGCTGCTGGGAAAATTGGAAAAGTACACGCAAAAGAATGAAACTTGAGTACAGTTTGTCCTCCTGCACAAAAAATTAATTAACAGTGGGTCAAAGACCTAAATATAAGACCTGAAACTAAATTACATAAAAGAAAACATAGGTACTAAACTCATAGACCTTGACCATATAGAACAATTTATGAATTTGACCCCAAAGGCAAGGGAAGTAAAGGCATAAATAAATGAATGCTACTATATCAAACTAAAAAACTGCACAGCAAAAGAAACTGAGAACAAAACAAATAAGTAGCCACCTAAATGGGAGATGATATTTGCAAACAACATCTCCGATAACGGGTTAATATCCAAAATATATAAAGAACTCACAAAGCTCAGCAACAAACAAGCAAGCAATCCAATTAAAAAATGGGGAGAGGATCTGAACAGACACTTCTCCCAAGAAGACACTTCTCCCAAGAGGACGTACAAATGACCAATAGATATATGAAAAGATGCTCATCTTCACTAGCTATTAGAAAAATGCAAATCAAAACTACAATGAGATACCACCTCACACCAGTTAGATTTGCTGTTATCAACAAGACAGATAATAACAAGTATTGGAGACGCTGTGGGGAAAAAGGAACCCTCATTCACTACTGGTGGGTATGCAAATTAGTACAACCATTATGGAAAAAAATATGGTGGTTCCTCAAAAAATTAAGAATAGAATTACCATGTGACCCAGCCATCCCTTTACTGGGTATCTACCTCCAAAACTTGAAAACATTGATATGTAAAGATACATGCACCCCCATGTTCACTGCAGTATTATTCACAGTGGCCAAGATATGGAAACAACCAAAGTGTCCCTCGATAGAGGATTGGATTAAGAAGATGTAGTACACATATGCAATGGAATGCTACTCAGCCATAAGAAATGATGACATAGTGACATTTATGACAACATGGGTGGACCTTTAGAACATTATATTGAGTAAATCATTATATAATCATTAAACAAATATATCAGACAAAGCTAAGAACTGTATGAGTTCACACATAGGTGGGATATAAAACTGAGATTTACAGACAAAGATAAAAGTGAAGTGGTTACCAGGGGAAAGAGAACGTGGGGGAGAGGAGGAGACTTGAATGAATGGTGGGGGGAGAGAAGAAGGTGTAAAGAGGGACAAATATAAGGTGACAGAAAATGATTTGACTTTGGGTGATGGGTATACAACATAATCAACAGTGCAAATGCTATAAATATTCACCTGAAACCTATGTACTCTTATGGATTGATATCACCCTGTTAAAGTTAATTTTCTAAATAAAAAAACAATTCTATAATATCCACACAATAGAATACTATGCAGCTGCTTTTTAAAAAAAGAATGGGATAAGTTTACCTATGCCAGTTAAAAAATAACCTCAAAATACAATATCAGAACAGTGGGTATGATAGTTTTACCTTTTGAATTAATAAAAAAGCAGAAGGCAATAGGGATATGTGTACATGCCTGTGCTTGTACACGCATAGAATTTTTCTCTCTGACCTCATTTCCTAATCTGCTCTCCCCATCACTCAGTCTCTCCCAGCCCTGCTGCTTTCCTGCCTTGTCCTGGAACGTGCCCGGTTAGGTTTGCCTTGGTGTCTCTGCATTAGCTGGATGCCCTCCTGGAACACTGTTGCCCTGGGGTCTGCATTTGCAGGCACGTGGTCTTGCCTGCCTGACTTCCCGCCATCACAGTTTCTGATGCATGCTTTTCTTTTTCCTTTTTCTTTGAAACATACAATTTCTAACATTTATATTTATTGTTTCTTCTCTTATACCAGAATATAAACTCCATGAGTACAGGGATTTTTGATCACTGATTATATAAATACCTAGAGTAGTACTTGGCACATGAAAGACAGTTAGTAATTATTTGATAAATGAATGGGTGAGGGGTAATTATAGCTTTATATTAATGTTACATTTGATTTTCAGCAAAAAAAAATTGGCAAAAGCTGTTCTTCATGTTTGTATTTAACGGATTTAGTCTATGAAATACAAGTTTGAAGCTATCATGGCTTGCATTTTATTCCATTGCTTTTATGAATATATTACTAATGTTAAACAATGGCTCAAGTGGTTTCTCATTCAGAGTAAGAACTAGATAAATTTAAAGTGAATATATTAAATAATGCACTTTTTAAAATGAATACTTAAATAATGCACTTTTATTTACTTTAACTTCCTTTTGTCCTGGGTCTCCTGGATTATGAATCAGTTGAATTATATGAACTTGTAGTGTGAGAATGTAATCTCTCTTGAGCATAGATTATATTTTTCTAGTATATTCTCAATTGCCTAAATTACAGATGGAATATTTTGTTTCTACATTTCCTTTTCTTGATCCTAATTTAGACATTGCCTCTGCATGTTTACTTTTCCAAAACTAACTTAAAGTATATTCTAGCAATCTGCACAAGATATAAATTATTTAGAGTGGTGATACAGATTTCCCCTATTTTAGTATACATAAAGCATGCATATAAATTAGAGGTGTAGAATTTCTCAAGCTACTCAACATATGTTAAAGTTGAATATGCAATCTTAAACCATATGAAGATTATTTTCCAATAAATGGAAAAGGAATATCCCCCAAACTGTGCATGTGTGCATTTAAAAAATATTAAATAATAAATGCACTGAATCTTAACCAGGGCTGCCTGTGGGCAAACGAGTGGAATTAGCAGAAACATACAGGGGTTTCTCTCTTTTGCTCTTTATATTTGAATATCTCCCAATGAGATTGTACTCAAGTGCTATTTAGTTTTTTAAACAGACATAAATCTCTGCAGAATAGACCACACATCACTCAGTTTCCTTTAACTTTAGCCTTATGCTGTCTTCTCTATGTCGTCCAGTTGTTGGATGGGCTATCTGTACAGTTTTACACATTTAAAAATAGAAGTGCTTTTGTGAGCAACCAGTGGCTGTTTAAACAACTGGTGCATATTTCCTATGGCATTATAATGGATTTATTGCATGCTGAATGTGAATTTTTTTTTCTGTAGGTGATATTTTTAGCTGCCATGCAGTTGATAATCCCAAGCCCCACTCAGAGCTCGAGATGCTCAGGCAGTATGGACCAAATGTGCCTGAGCCTGTCCTTCAGAAGCTTGTGGCTGCCTTTGGAGAGCTGAGGAGTTTAGCTGACCAGGGAATTATTAACTACCCTTATTCTACCAGAGAAGTTGTCAACATAGTCAAGCACTTACAGGTATGGCAAACATCTGTGCATAAAGGTTTAAAAGAAGCTATTAATTTTGTTTTTTAGACTGTTTAATTTATACCAAATCTTTCCATTTCTGTAAATTTTTTACTGATTCAGATGATATAATATGAAGTGTTCATAATCTAGATTTTAAATCTGGAATACCAATGGGCATTTTATATTTATTCTTTGAATTGAATTTGGCGAAGCTTTGAGTTTGGTGAAGTTCTATTCCATGGCCGTTACAAGGAGCCAGGAAAGGAGGATTTTCAAGAGAGGAGGGAATGAGGGAGTAAAACAGCAGGACAGCCTGACCTGTGGTGGCACAGTGGGTAAATCATCAACCTGGAAACGCTGAGGTTGCCGGTTCAAAGCCCTGGGCCTGCCTGGTCAAGGCACATATGGGAGTTGATGCTTCCAGCTCCTCCCTCTTTCTCTCTCTCTGTCTCTCTCTCCTCTCTAAAAATGAATAAATAAAAAAAATTTAAAAAAAAAACAGCAGGACAACTTTATTACTATTTAACTTTATACAGTAAGCACATAGTATCTAAGTGAAAACAAAAGATTTGGGGATAGAAAAACTAGGAACTAACAGTATTGATTATATACCTGTAAATGCTAAAAGAAAGTTTTATGAGATAGAATAAATGAACAGGAGAATTAAATTCCTTGTAGCTATGTATCCTGTGTAATCTGCCTTGCTAAAGAAAACAAAAGTCGCTATAACTTCTATTTATAACAAATAATTGTCTTTAAGCTAACAGTCATAACCTAATGACTCTTGATCTTTGTCCTATCCCCAACCCTCAAAGGAAAACCTACAAAGGAATCTAGAAGGCCTATTCTGCCTATAAAATTAGGTTAAGTCTAGCTCATATCCCAGCACTTAAAAGACAGAACTAGAAAAGGGCCCAGAGGACACGACTAGTGTAAATGTACACTAGCGTGAATTTAGCTGTTAGTAGTCCTTGTTTTCTGTCCCTCTGCCGTTCCTTATTTCTCTGTGCCCTGTACTTTTATGTCCTTCTTTCCGTCTTTTCTTCTTTTGTTATTTTTTCCATTTATTTATAGACCTTTGACTTCTCTAAATACTTCTGCATAGAGATTGAATGCTCCACTTTGTTTAAATTGTATTTTTTGGTTTGTTCAATATGGTATTCATTTTAAAATCCGGAGATTTCAGAAAGCAGTGGAAGTCAAGAGCTAACATTTGATCTAACATGATTTAATATTTGACAGATGGAATTTTTCCCCTCAGATTCTAATATTTATTTAAGAAGGAAAATCTTAAGTCATCAGAATAAACATTAGGAGAAAAAATAAAAAATATATATATATATATCTGTCTGGTTATCAGACAAGGCTGTAAGTTCATTGGATCATTATTGTTCTATCAGTTTTGTAAATCTTTATAGCATGTATTTTATCACATACATAATAAAGGATTTTATTTTTTAATGCAGAAATTTCCCACCGAAGGTCTCTCCAGTGTGGTTAGGAATGTGTTTGACTTCGATTCCTACAACGACGACATGAGGGAGATTTTGGTTAACACTTTGCACAAATATGGAATACCTGTTGGAGCAAGGCCTACCAGTGTACAGCTGGCGAAGGAGTAAGGCAAACTCACTATTGATACAATGCTATTGAATGTTACCATTCTGATTCTCAGATGCTGATCCTTCTGAATCTATTGTTTTACTCTACTAAATTGAGTTGGCATGGAAATTACTTTCCACAAGTAAACTTTCCAATATATGTTGCTATTTGCTGGCTGGCTTTCAGTTAAATAGCATAATAGAAGCCTGTAAATTGAGAATTTTAATTATTTAGGATGTTCAAGAATAGATGTAATATAATCAAATAAAGGGAAATATTTGTTTCTTTAACAGTCTCTGTTTTTTTGTTGAATTACTATGACTCATTATTTCCTAATCTAGTGCAAAATCATTGTACAAACATAAAATGACATGAAGGGATGCTATGTATTTAGCTAACATACTCTTATTTATGTCACCATATATTTTTCTGTTATGATAGTTTCTAACTTTATAATCATATTAATTGAAGAGCTTTTTGGTTACTCGTTTTAGCTTGACAGATGAAAGAGGTAGTGAAAATAAGTGGGTTTGTTTCACGTGGGCCGGTTGCCTGGCTTTTATTTTGTAATTACAGGCTATGTACTTAACCTTACCAAGAATCTTGCATATGTTGTTGACCAGAAAAATAGTTGACAGAGTTTATTAGTAGTTAAATCCATGCAAATGCAATAGAAAACAGTTTTACGTATGCATAACTTGTTAATTTATGATAATGAATCCAATGTGTTTATCTATTAAAATAATTAGCATAAATTCCTAAGGCACAGTAATTACTTATAAATTATTATTTAACTTTAGTTTCATGTAGCAGGCACTCTACCTTCCTTAGAAAAAGATATTAAATTAAATTAATGATTAGTCCAGCTATATATGTGTGTTTATACACACACATACACACATATCATCCTCATTTATTCTTTTAAGTTATTATAAAAATTTGTCAGAATATGTGTCAATAAAAATACATTGTTAAAGCTTTAACAATTTCTTCAAGGATTTCTTAAAGAGAAACAAATATTTCCCTTTTGTGGTAAAGGCTCAACATAGAGTGACATTAGAAATGATCTGTGACTTGGTTTATATTATTAAATCAAGTAAGCTTTTTTAAAAGAGTGATTTGGTGTCAGTTGCTACTATGTAAAGCTCTCTGTAAAATATTATTTTACAGATTGTTTAGCAGTGTTTATGAGCATTTTGGAACTAGTTTGGTAATTTAATGGGTATGATATATCATCTATATTAGAAAGTTCAAGAAATATTCTTTAATATGCAGACTTCTCTTCATATTTTTTTAACTTTTTAAATAAACTATTTCTTATTTTCAATTGGAAATAAAATGGTTTTACTACCATTAACAAATTTATTTGGTTAGAATTCTAGCTTCTTGGAAACCAGGCTTGTGATTTAAAAATAACTTTTTTATACTCTCACACAATTTGAAATAATTAAAATATATATTAGTTGGTAAGATCAATCAAGAGAAAATTATTACCTATTTTATTTTCTAAGGAAGACAGATAAAATGATGTAACTTATTTATTACTGTCCTCAGTTCTAAACTGAAAAATTCTTACAGTGGCAAGTTAATTCCAACTCTAGGACTTAATGTATGAGTGCAAGAAAGAGTGTGTGGAGCCTGGAAATGGGGTGGTCACTCTGTGCCTGAGCTGAGGAGGGAAGCCCCTAGCTGTCCACCTACTGTGTACCACTAACAATAGACCTGGAGCAGATGTGGAGGGTGACAGACTTTTTCTCGCGTGGTGGAGATAATAAGAGACTACAATTTGCACATTCAAATCATTGCTTCCTTGTCTGAAATTTCAATGTCTTGGGCAGCTCAAATGTAGTGATGTCATTTTATTGCCCTTTAGTGAAATCTACAGCTTCCATATGTCTATTTCTATCCAACTCTCAACCTTTTACTTTGAGAGGGTAGCACGGTAAAGTGAACAAGGCAGTGGCCTGGGGATTCAAGAGTTGGTTGTACATTCAAACTGCATGCCCAGGTCAGGGAAAAACACACTTTTTATTCTATTGGTAAAATGAGGGCATTTTATTATATATATCATAACTGTGTAACATCATTTAATTAGGAGATTTTTGAGAATGGAATGGGGTGCTATTAATAATAACTCTGTAAAAAGATATAAAATAAGATTGTCCTAGAGAAGCTAGAATATATGGTCATCTTTATAAGGTTAATAAGGTTCCTTCCTCTTCTAACATCCTTTGCATTTTAATGTAATCTCTATTTTCTCTCATTTGCAAAAACTAATAAAAAAAAGTGATACTAACACTTTCATTTTTCCCTGTAGAGTTGCACACTGTTAATAGTAATCCCACAGACCTCCGAAGAGTTAAAGTTGTTCCCATGCAGTCTTATGATTTACTTTGACTCTTCTAGACCTTTTGCTAAACCAGTTCTTTGAGGCGGCTCCTGCCCATCTGTGCAAACACTGTTAGTGAAGATCCACGTTGGATTTCTGTTCCTAAGGAAGGACAGAATGTTTTAATTACTATTATATTCTTTTGCTCTGAATGAAAATATTTTTGCCAAAACCTGTTATTTTCTTGTTCTGTAATCCAACCACACCACTTAGTGAATGGGAGCAAACTTACACTGAGTCCAGAATAAAATGGTCACACTTACGATGTGGATGGAAAAATAGTTGGCTGTTCACTGCATATAACTAAAAAGAGATGTAGGCAGATGTCGTAGAAGAGGAAGTTCACCTGCAGGGATGACACTTGACCAGTGGACAGTCTTCTACAGCACCTTCTTCCGCAGCTGAAGTCAGAGTACACCGTGGCAATTTGGTGGTGTCTCGTTAATGCTCTTTAGTAAAATTCCCCAGAAGAGAGATACTGTCACTTTCCCTTTTGTTCTCCTAAATAGTACAGTGACAGTACCTGTCTTGTAGTCTCTGCACATTTCTATAAGGCCCAAGGTGGTATTATGAGGTGATTATGACTTTGTCAAACCTGGTATTTTTGGCCAAATTTGAGTGGGTGCTTTTCTAAAGTTTACTTTATTTGAGAATAACTATACTGTTAGCACATTAATTCTTCCAAATATAAAAGTGTTTTCAGAGTAATTTATGAATTCTAAAATGTTAGGGAAACATTTCTTTTAAAGGAAGAAAACCATCCTATTTCTTTTCTACCTCCATTTTTAAGTGATTTATACAATATTTTATCTTAAATTTGTATGCCACCTTCAACCTAACAGTTCTTAAGAAAATTGACATTTCATAAATTTACAGTAGACTATACCTCCAAATATGTTAATTAATAATAATAGTGATGGTGATATAAACACTTATAAGTAACTGTGTGATAAGCACATTTCTAAGCACTCTTTTCACATGAATTTATATAGTCCTCATAACAAACCTGTCATACATACTTATTATTGCATTCTGTAGATGAGAAATTTAAGCCACAGAGAGGTTACATCACTTCTCTAAGGTTAGAAAGCTAATGGGACAGAGTTGTGATAATATATTATAAATAGTAATTCCAGTTGTAAGGAATTCTAAAAACATAAGCAGATTGATATGCAGTTGTAGGCAATTTCTAAATCAGAGTTATTCTTTGGATACTGAAAATTACCAGCAGTTTTTGTATAAAAGGGCTTTGGGATTTTAGGTAATCTACTAGAGAAACATCATTGACCATGATGTCATACATGTATAATATACAAATTCTTATTTTTCAGAGAGTAATGAGAGATTCAGATTGGGAGATTTACCCATATCACACAATGAAAAATAAGTAACAAGGGGATGTAGACTTTCAGCATATCAAAGGTCATTTTAGAGATCTCTTCATTCCCAATTAAGCTTTCCCCTCTTTTTTTTCCCTTTCTTTTGACATCATGAAGGATCATGAAATAAACCACAAGGTAACATATAGAAAAGTAACATTCTAAAAAATGTTATTTGACTCCCATATATAAGAACCATACTGGCCATCATTTCTTCCTGATTAAAAACACAAAAGCAATTTATGGAATCTTCTCAAATGTTGTAGTCATTTTTAAATTAGTCAAACAGAGAAATTATCCCTGCCTTCTGAAATGCTCTTCGTGTATTTTCTCTCCCCATCTTTCCAAGGAGGCACGATGTCTATAAACTATTTAAATGATCATCCTTCCGATTCCAAATTCTTTGTCCTCAACTCTGTTGATTTCCTTTTCAACACTGCTTTGTTTATTCTTAAGCCAGTTTCATCCCCCCCCACACACATTTATTGCCTATTTGTCACTGGCATACTACCAATAATTTATTTGTATCCATTGAGTAGAATAAAAACTTTGAGGAAATTAAAAAGTTTTAACATGTAGGATTTCTTTGTGATGCGTGTTTACTAAAAGAAGAATGAATTTCCATTTATGTTTAAAATAAATTAGCTAAAGGAAAATTAAAACACTTGTAATTCCACCATCTGAAGATAACTTTATAAATCCTTCTAGATCTTAATCTTGCGATTCTGTGTGTTATATCATGCACTGAGAAGTATTTTATTCTAGTTTTTTAATCTTTATTATTATTATTATTATTTTTGCTGGGTTTTTTTCCTTAAAAGAAGAGACATGTCTCTGAAAAGGGTTTTTTTAATATGTTTTTCTTTATTTATTTATTTATTTACAGAGACAGAGAGTTAGAGAGAGGGATAGATAGGAACAGAGAGATGAGAAGCATCGATCATTAGTTTTTCGTTGCACATTGCAACACCTTAGTTCATTGATTGCTTTCTCATATGTGCTTTGACCGTGGGTCTTCAGCAGATTGAGTAACCCCTTGCTCAAGCCAGCGACCTTGGGTTGAAGCTGGTGAGCTTTTGCTCAAGCCAGATGAGCCCGTGCTCAAGCTGGCTACCTTGGGGTCTCGAACCTGGGTCCTCTGCATCCCAGTCAGACGCTCTATCCACTGCACCACCGCCTGGTCAGGCTGAAAAGGTTTTTTTAAAAAAAACATTTTGTACCCAAGCGTCTTTGTTGAAAAAAGATTTAGCTCTCATGAATTAGATTTGAGTACAAATGACACTCCCCCAACCCTACTTTTTTCTGCATTCTTCTTGAGATTTTAAGCATTAGCTATTTATTATAAACATAGTAAACAGATCCATAGAGCATGTCAAGTACTCTCATAAGGAATAGAAACATTAATATCAACCCTTTGTGCCTTTATACACATGCTTAAATCTCATTATCCTTTTCAGATATATAAAAACACTGTTGCCGGACCAACTGCACTTATAAAAATGACTGTATATGAGACTTAAAGGTGTCCCATAGCTGGTGAGGATGCTCTGTTGGAGTCTTAAAACTACTCCTCGGATGTCCTGTTGACCTCTGTGTTTCCTCTCTGCTTTCAAAGACTCTATTAAAATATTTTCAGCCCTGGCCGGTTGGCTCAGTGGTAGAGCGTCGGCCTGGTGTGCGGAAGTCCCGGGTTCGATTCCCGGCCAGGGCACACAGGAGAGGCGCCCATCTGCTTCTCCACCCCTCCCCCTATCCTTCCTCTCTGTCTCTCTCTTCCCCTCCCGCAGCCAAGGCTCCATTGGAGCAAAGTTGGCCCGGCGCTGAGGATGGCTCTGTGGCCTCTGCCTCGGGCACTGGAATGGCTCTGATTGCAGCAGAGCGACGCCCCAAGATGGGCAGAGCATCGCCCCCTGGTGGGCATGCTGGGTGGATACCAGTCAGGCACATGCGGGAATCTGTCTGACTGCCTCCCCGTTTCCAACTTCAGAGGGAAAAAAAAAAATTTTTTTTTTTTAATTTCATTTTTAAGGCAAAATAAAGTAACTTTGAATTAACAAGATCTAGGATCATATTAACAGTTTTTAAATTAAATTTCTTTAATATATTCACATTTTAAACAATTTAAAATCACATAGTAATGTTGATAGTATATAGTTGCCTTTGAAAGGCCCTAGAAAGGGAAAAACAGGCCTCACTTTCCATACTGTATTAATATTCTAACACATGTATTACTTTCTACATGTTACTTTTTAATGTCCACAGACTATCTGGGCACTGGAATTTTTCATCGTGTTTTCTTATTTAAGTAAAATAATCATTTAAAAATAAAGGTCTAGGCCCTGGCCGGTTGGCTCAGCGGTAGAGCGTCGGCCTAGCGTGCGGAGGACCCGGGTTTGATTCCCGGCCAGGGCACATAGGAGAAGCGCCCATTTGCTTCTCCACCCCTCCGCCGCGCCTTCCTCTCTGTCTCTCTCTTCCCCTCCCGCAGCCAAGGCTCCATTGGAGCAAAGATGGCCCGGGCGCTGGGGATGGCTCTGTGGCCTCTGCCTCAGGCGCTAGAGTGGCTCTGGTCACAACATGGCGACCCCCAGGATGGGCAGAGCATCGCCCCCTGGTGGGCAGAGCGTCACCCCTTGGTGGGCATGCCGGGTGGATCCCGGTCGGGCGCATGCGGGAGTCTGTCTGACTGTCTCTCCCTGTTTCCAGCTTCAGAAAAATGAAAATAAATAAATAAATAAATAAAAATAAAAATAAAAATAAAGGTCTAGTCTGAAATTGCTGTCAGTTGCCACTAGTACAGCAAAGCTTACACCACACTGCAATGACCACTCCAGAGGTGGAATGTTGGCGCCCTTTCCAATAGCAAACAAGAGATTAACTGAGCGAGTCTGTGGCATGGCAACCCAATATAAGTTTAATCATTGGTAGACACATCAAATGAGGGTAGACAACGTATTTTTAAAGCAGCAAGAATAAAAATATTTGATATTTATCAAGTGCTTACTAAGTGCTAAGCACTTTACAAATATTAATTCACTTAAGCTATACAACAATTCTATTTTTTTCTAGTAGGCAAGTAGTTCTTTCAGTTTTATTATCTATTGGGTGTTGGAATGTGTGTGTATATGTGTGTATTTCTATTTCACAAGTGAAAAACTGAGTTTCTGGAGATTTTAGATACTTAACAAATTATACAACGAATAAATGGCAGGATGGGGGGCTCAACCACAGATCTGTCTGCTCCACAACGGACATCATTTTGCTCCTCCACCATGTTGTCTCCATAGAGCTCCCCATGAGGAAAGCGATGCAGTGCCACACTGGGTCGCAAGATTGTAGAGATAGTGGGAACTTTGGAATTGTTCAAATTTCATTTCCTATCATTTTGGAATATATATCATACAAAGTATGCATATAACTTTTACATCAATGACTAGGCCCATTGTTTTAATTACAATTTCCTTCAAGTTAATATTAGCCATTCGTCATTGATTCCATAGTAAGTAAAAAATATTTTTAATAAGATGCATACAAATTTTCTTAAATCTTTTCTCTTAAAATGAGGATTTGCTTTTTGAAAAATAAAAATTGATAATATTCACAAATTCTTCAGAATGAGAACAAAGTTTTTAAGCTTATTCTATATAGAATCCTTTAGTTTGCACTACTATCCTTAAAATCATGCTCATTAATATAGTCAGCTTTAGCAGAGTAATTATAAGTCATTGTGCACTTCTTGTGAGTTGCTTCTAAGTTATTACAACTTAAAGAGTTGGCCTCCATCTCACAGCCAGTAGCTCCTATGTTCAGAGATGGAATGGATTACCCAAGGGACATGGAGGGTGTATCTCCTACAGATTGGGTTCAGGCAGACCTGGACAAATCTTGTTGGGGGGTACTTGAGATTCAAACTTGCACCACTTGATTAAAAAGTCTTTTAACTTCTAACTCATAGGTTCTATGATTCATTATCCTTGATCAAATTGGGCAGCTAAGTATGTAGTCATTCTTCTGCCTTATACCAGTGACCATGTGTTACTTTATCAGCCTTTCTCAAAGCCTGTTTTAATAGAATTCCAATGAAGGTAGCTGAGATTGTGTTTTCCTATTATAAGATGTTAATATCTCATTGCAGTGTGTATTACATGATCATGTTTAGAACTGATCTTTCTCTTTAGAGTAGTGCGAAGTGGGCATATTTGCAGACAGAGCAACTTTATCCATATGAGATGTGTCTTTGAAGGGATCTCTGTCTAGAATGAATTTTCTATGTTAAAGACTTCTCCTGTGTATTTGGAACATCAATAGCAGCTCTTGCGTCTCTGCCCAAGACCAACCATGGGGTCTCCAAAGTACTAAAAGCATTAAAAACAACATCCCTAACCAGAGTTTCTCTTTTGAGTAATTTCATTAGCTTTATGTTTGAAAATAGGAATGGGCCCTGGCCGGTTGGCTCAGCGGTAGAGCGTCGGCCTGGTGTGCGGGGGAGCCGGGTTTGATTCCCGGCCAGGGCACACAGGAAAAGCGCCCATTTGCTTCTCCACCCACCCACCCCCGCCCTCCTTCCTCTCTGTTTCTCTCTTCCCCTCCCGCAGCCAAGGCTCCATTGGAGCAAAGATGGCCCGGGCGCTGGGGATGGCTCCTTGGCCTCTGCCCCAGGCGCTAGAGTGGCTCTGGTCATGGCAGAGCGACGCCCCGGAGGGGAAGAGCGTCGCCCCCTGGTGGGCAGAGCTTCGACCCTGGTGGGCGTGCCGGGTGGATCCTGGTCGGGCACATGCGGGAGTCTGTCTGTCTCTCCCCGTTTCCAGCTTCAGAAAAATACAAAAAAAAAAAAAAAAAAGAAAGAAAGAAATAAAGAAAGAAAATAGGAATGAATATCAGTTTACTGTTTATCCCATTAAATTTTAAGACTCTCTTTTTAATGTTTTTGTGCCTCTCCTTACAAACTGTTATATGCTATGATTTTCTTTTTGTATTCTTCCTAGTTTTTACAAATGAGTTCACAGTATTAGTTATGAAATTCTGAAATGTACAATTCCACTCTGTATAATTATTTACTTCACTAAAAAGCTCTTGTTTTCAAATATAATAAGGTTTACATTATGACATCTCAGCATTATTTTAAGTAGAAGAGAGATGTTAGGTTTCATGGTTTCATAGTTTCATAGTCTTCACCCTGTAGTCTTTTGGTATGTTATGAAGTAGCTTCACAACTATTAAATTTGCCTTCAGCTCCTTAAGTGGGGATACAAAAGAAATAAAAATATAAGCCCAAAATGCATAGAAAATGTCAAGATCTATGACTCTTTTATACTTATCTTAAGCAGTCTCACTAATTAACCTTGATCCATTAAGCATTTGTATTACGTTGTAAAAGCCTGTCACCCGGCTGGATAGAAATCCCCAAACCACACCAACAGCTGACTCTTCCAGATACACCTGTAAAGTAGATTGCATCATTGGTTGGGAATCATATAGTCAGGAAGATGTGCCATGATGTTTTACAGGTTGCCATTGAGATGAGGAACAAGCAGGTCAGATGTTGGTTGTAGTGTAACCAAGCATGCACTCATTTAACAAACACTTCTGAGTTACTTATGTGGTAAACACTAGGTAGGGAGTCAGGAATCTAAAGGTGAGGAAGGTTCAGTTCCTACCTTCCAGAGGTCACGGTTAATTGGGAAAACTCCCAAGTAAAGAGTGACTTGTGTACGTTAGAGCCATACACGAGAGAGCGAAGATGGTTTACTGCCTCCTGCCCTGTGGAGGAGGCAGGGAGGATAACCAAGCCAAGTCCTTCAGCTATTTCTAGGGGTTCTCCAGGCAAAGAAGGGAGGACGAATGCTTCAAGCAGAGAGTTTTAAGAGGACATGATGCATTTTAGAAATTGCAGGTAGTTTGCTGACTAAAGTTAAACGAGGGTGTGCTGTGTGGTGAAGCTAAAAGGGAGAAGAGTCGGGGGAGGGAGAAGCACAGAAGAACTTTAAACCAGATTGTAGCATGGTCAGATTCATAATTTTAAAAAAACCTTTTTTGGTTTTCTAAAGGTGATAAACTGAAAGACATTGAAACTGAAGACCCATTCAGAATAGCTGTAGGAATCCACACGAGGAGCTGTGAGCTGTGCTGTGGCAGTGAGAATGAAGAGGGACGTGAGGGGTGTTTCGGTGGCAAAATTGATGGATTCTGTGAGTGAGACACCAGTGAGGGAGATGGAAATCTTACGCTCAGTGAATTAACAATCTAGTTGGGCCAACATTGTCAACTGTCAGCCTTGTTATGCAACATTTTATTCAAAGCTACAGTCACAGTAGAGTGATCTCAGCCTCTAAGTCCTTCTTGTGAGAAATACAGAGGTTTCTTACTCACCCCCCACTCCCCAGGAAAATTTCCAAGTGGAAGAGTTTTATAGTCCCAGTCATTTTTGATGTGGATAATTAGAAAAGGGAAGTACTTAAGATTCAAAATACTTTAATGTGGCTGGTAAAGCAAATGGCAGAGGAAGAGAAGTTCTTGCAGTGAAATTTGAAGATAAGGGAAAGGAGATGCAGGTCCCCAAACTGTGGTCTGGCAGCTTCTGCGAGGGGAAGGAAGGCTTGGGGGGCCCGCAGAGCAAGCTGACAGCATCTGCTTTGGCATGAGTGGCGTTGGACAGCTGCACCAAGACGGCACGGTGTCATCCTGGACATCGGGGAGTGCACTTGAGAAGTGTCAGCCAAGAATAATAGCAGGTTTCTCCAAATCTGTTTCCATCTCATGCATCTAAATTACTCTTCATTTCTGTGACCTCCATAGGACCTAGGTGGCAAAGGTACACAGGTCTAAGTTATAAAGTGAAAGCCATATGTTTAAATGCAGAGTCGAGCCCAGAAAGGAGAAACCCGTACACATCCCCATTGTGTGTGTATCATCTGCAGCAAAATTAATTCACCAGCAACATGTGAGACTACAGGGGGGGAGATTCAGAAGTTTCTAGTAAACAAGGAAGGTTAACTGGTAATAGTAGTACCCATGATCACTAATTTAAAGTATTTAAAGGGGATTTTCTGTATTCTTTAGTGTGCTGTATTTTTAAAAAAATTTTGTTTTAAATAAAAATATTTATGGGAGGTTTCATAAGATTCCCTTATGACCTTGATCTCCAAAACTTTTATTTCCTATCAGGTTGTAGATTTGAAAATTGGCAACTTATACAAAACTCTATTCTAACAGTGCAAATTTACATGGAAACCCAGAATAGCAAGGGATTCATTCTGTCCAGAAAGAAATGTGGGAGAGGCATGCAAGAGGAAGTGGTATTTGAATTGGGCCTTAAGAAGGAGGATTTCCCTAAAGAGGCAAAAGTGGAAAGGAATTCTAGACTGAGGTGATGGCCGCATGCAAGCATGAGCATGCACGGCATGGTCAGGACTCGCGAGCAGCCGTTCAAGGTAGCCAAGGCATAAGTTAGCTGGAGTGCAAGAGGAAGAGGGGAGAGCCCAAGGTCTGGCTTGTTCTCTTCGGGCTCCCATAAACTCGTTTGGACAGTCTACCCTAATTTGTACCAGAGGTTAGGCTTAAAACATTAGGGATGACTGAGGCCTACTAAAATCAGAGTTGTTCTTTTTCTTTTCAAACGTGATTAGTAATTGGCGAATTTTTGAGAGTTGGTGGAACTACCCTGAAGGGTTCCATTATTCCCATGAAAATTAGTAGTTCTTGTGGTAAGGCAGTGTTTTAGGAATTGCTGATAATAGGTATGTCAACAACTTCCAATTACATAACGCCCCTAAAAAAATCCAAATCTTTTTCATGTGTGTCTTTCATACTCCAAAAATAGTACTGGCAAATGTTCAGAGAAGGCAGAAATGTGCCAGAACATACTCTTTGAAACCCAGCTCACCTCTTTATGGAAACAATCTCAGACAAATCCTTTCATGTCATTCAGAGTGTATTACTTGACTGTGGTGTCCATATGCCTCATGTTAGGAACTGTATGCAGGTTTAGAAAAAATAAAACTTTCATTTTCCTTTCTGTAACTGCTCAGTGCTATCCTTTGACCCAAGTCATGATTTCAATATTCTCCATTCTTATAGTTAAAACTTTTACTTCCAGATCTTTCTTAATACTTCCACAAAGGATTAAGAAACATCACAACATATGAATTGAAATACTTCATTGTTTTAAGAAAACATAAATTTATGAATGACATTGAATATAAAATGTAGTGCTATTTATAGGCCTTAAATTTTTCCTTCTCCCCTTTAAAATTAAATCCAGACATCATTCCTGGTAGAACTTTAACAAAGTTAAACAAAACAAGTGACAGGATCTTAAAACCATGGAAAATACCATTGTTGTTTCAATCAAATCAGGTATAACAACTTAAATCTGGTCAGAGTTAGATGACATGTTTTAATAAAGGAATATAGGAACTTTGGCTAATTGGTTATTAGTTTAGAGTTCCCTCAAGTTAAAGTTGATTATGCTTCAAAATCAAAGCTTGCTCATGCATACAGTTTTACTGCTTCCCTTTCTCCCTGACTACTAACTCATCAAAGGGGAGAGAGTTAGTAATGATCATATTTTCCCACAGCGTATTGGGAGGAGTAGTGGAAAATAAATGAGGGGCTTTGGTTTATTTCATTGGGCCAGTCTGGAGCCCATTGGAAAAGTCTAGAAACAACACTTCGTGTTATCAAGTTGCTGGATGAAGTCAGTTTGATTATGCAACTCCGGAAGACCCTGCAAATGTGTCTTTCAGTTGTAGTTGTGACTGCCCACTAGCATCTTAAGTGCTTCTGGAGTACATTCTCTTTGGGGCACCTGAAGTCCTTACCATACCCTGCCAGCCAGCTAGTGCTGTTTTTAGATGGAACCCTATAGCCTGTAATTTCCATGACAATTATCTAGAATGAGTTGGCAAGTTCAAACCAGATTTCATGAATATCCCTGAAACTGTCAGTAAAAATTAGATGCTGAGTAAAGTTACTTTTTCTCAAATGGATTAAGTGGGGTTTTTTTGTTTGTTTGTTTTTTTAGCATCTATATGATAGTTTTATGATTATTAAAGGCTATATTAGATCAATCAGTTTTAGGGTAAATATGAACCTATCAAGCAAGAATCATTTTTGTTAAGTAATTGTCCCATTAAGAAACATAGTTAAGCCTGACCAGGCGGTGGCGCAGTGGATAGAGCATCGGACTGGGATGCGGAAGGACCCAGGTTCGAGACCCTGAGGTCACCAGCTTGAGTGCAGGCTCATCTGGTTTGAGCAAAGCTCACCAGCTTGGACCCAAGGTCGCTGGCTCCAGCAAGGGGTTGCTTGGTCTGCTGAAGGCCCGTGGTCAAGGCACATGTGAGAAAGCAATCAATGAACAACTAAGGTGTTTCAACGCGCAATGAAAAACTAATGATTGATGCTTCTCATCTCTCTCCGTTCCTGTCTCTCTGTCCCTGTCTATCCCTCTCTCTGTCTCTGTAAAAAATAAATAAATAAAATTAAAAAAAAAACATAGTTAAATTTCGAAGTGTGTAACTGTTTTTGTTGTCATCAAAGAATGGGATATATTTAGAGCTTCTTTTAAAAAGCTAATTACTAAAGCATGAATGTCTTTCAGGGCGCCTATTCTAGTGGTAGGTATAGATATTTTTGCTTTGATTGTTTTATTTTCATTCCCGAGCACCAAGGTAATACAGGACTATTGACTCTACCACTGACACTTCCCTCTACTCACTTCAGTGATCATCAGAAACTCCCCAAGCACTAAGGAGCCTTACAGATCTTCCCCTTGATGTCACAAAGGAGAAGTTAACAAGCTGTCCCCTTTGAAGTCTGCATAATGCTTGACAGTTGATGATCAAAAACTGAAACTAGAACCCAGGTCTCCTGCATTCTGTTTCACCATGTGTTCTGTGCTAAAGGGAAACTAGGTTGTCTCCTTACTGCATTGATTGATCTCCTTTGATATTTGGAGACCGAATTCTTCTTCAGTGAACTTCTGAAAGCAAGTGAATAATACAGTTTACTCTCTAAGCAAGGAGAGAGAGATCCCAATCTATGAGATGTTTTCAAGATCTTTATTATGTTTAACAGCGAGAACACAATAACAGTTAATCCCCTGACTCAGTGCCCTTCCTACCTCATTTCCAGTAAAAACATGGAAGTAGGTGACCAATCAGAATAATTTAAAATGTATTTTAGATCAGTGATTTTCAACCTTTTTTTCTCATGGCACACATAAACTAATTACCAAGGGTGAAGAGCCAGTGCCTCTGACTAACTACAACCATTTTCATCTCGTGACACACATAAATTAGTTACTAAAGGAGAAGAGGTCCTTACTAATTAGTTTATATGTGCCATGAGAAAGAAAAAAGTTGAAAATTGCCATTTTTGATGATAGATAAAAAAAAGCACCTACTTCCTGTTAAGAGATTTGTCGGATGACATCAAAGAATTTCAATGTAAATTTCTTTCCTTTTGTGTTCAACATCAATATTTCAAAGGACCAAAGAGTATATTCTACCAGAATGCTTGATTCTGTTATTTTATGCCAAAAATGTCTGAACCTTACATGTTTTATAAAGCATATGAAAATATAGTGCAGACTGCTCTTACTGAAAATAAAATGATTCCTAACTATAAATATGTACTCTTTTAATGATCCTCAAACTCATTCTAAGCATGCATTTCAATTTATAGCTACATGTGCATTGTTTTTAAAGAAATTTAACTCTGAATCATTGTTAGCCTTAATTTACCATGGAATAAGAAATTTATAACGAATTAAAAATTGATGGTTCCTTTTTGGAGACAAAGAAAAGAGAGTATGATTAAAAATGAAGGCTTTCTTCTCAAAAATTTGTCTATGGTTTTATACATTAGCATTTCCATATGTCTTGTGACAAGTTACTTTATTTAAAAGTCACTTTAAATAAAAAGGAACCTTTTTTTTTTTCAAAGTGAGAGGAGGGGAGATAGTGAGACAGACTCCTGCATGTGCCCTAACAGGGATCCACCCAGCAACCCCTGTCTAGGGCTGATGCTTGAATTAATTGAGCTATTTTTAACACCTGAAGCTGACATGCTTGGACCAACCAAGCTACACAGAATAATTCCATTAGAAATCAGGAGTGTAATGACCAAAGTAGTCCTAAGGAGCTTTCTGGGTGCTGGTGACTCTGTTTCTTTGGATACTGGTTTTGGGTACCGGTGTGTCCAGGACTAAGTGGCACATTTACATGAATGCTTCTGTATATAATATTTCAATTCAAAGTGAAAAATAATTAAGGTGCTAAAATAGACTATGAAACTTGCTGTGTACAACTTAAAAACGTGTGACTGATGGTATTCTATAGTATTTATTATTTTATTCCAAATTTAAAAGAATATACTGAAAATTTGATAGTTGCTCCATTTTCTTTGCCTAAATCCTTTCTATAGTGTAGCAAGAATTTAGATGTCAAATTGGTAAGTATTTTATCAATTCAAGGGAAAAATATGTGATCAATTATATATGTCATTAAGGTAAAAGCAGAATAGTACTTTACCTTCTGAATTTCAGAAATGTGCAGTCTTTTCTCCTTAAAGTAGACTCTTTTAATAAAATGGAAAAAAAGTTCTAAGTAAAGCATTCTTCAAATTTATTTGTGTGGTTGATAATAGATGGCTCATTATGTTTTTCTATGATTTGGAACCAAGAAAGAATATTTACTTTTCAAACCATCCTTGACAGGTTGCCTCTGCCAGAACAGATATTCATGGGCTACTGGACAATCGGCCAGTCAAGAAATGGAATGCAAAAACTGATGTGTCCAGCAGAAACTCATCATATAGACATAAAGGTTGATGTTATTTATTTATTTTTTTGTCATTAAAACATTGAGTGTTACAAATTTTTCTGTATCTTCATTGGAGAAAATTCATACAAGCTCAGAAATGATTTACTTGTTCTGATGATATTTTAGAGTAGATTTAGCTTCTTCTCTGACTCTCAAGCCAGTCTGGCCTCTGAAGGACTTAATGTAGGTTCTTGCTGTGGTAGGAGAATTCCTGAGAGGGAACCTGTATTTCCAGAGAACCGGGAGTCTTGTGTGTGATCCTAGGACAGTCGCCCATGATATTTGTCTTTGTGTAAAAAGGCCAAGGAAAGAAGTATCAATCACTAGTTGCAATAGAAACCACTTTATGTATTTTAAGCAAAAAGGGATTTACTATAGAGAATTATATGCTTATAAAATTGTTAGAAAGGACAAGAGGAACAAAAGTCTAGGGGCCACCACTGCACTTTTATTTTCAAGATCAGTATATCTACTTCTGCTACCACTCCTGCTGCTGAGAGCTACACAGGAAAACAAGATCAGCAAAATTGTTCTACAAAACATCAGGTGGTAAATATTTTAGGGTTTGTGACCATCCAGATTCTGTCACAGCTACTCAACTCTGCCGTGGTAGCACAGAGCAGCTTTAGACAATACATTAACATCCGAGTGTGTCTGTGTTTCAGTAATATATTATTTACAAAAGCAGGCAGTGAAGCAGAGTTGACCTGTGGGCCCTAGTTCATCCCTGCCTGCAGTAGAACAGAGAATCTGACTGCTTATTTGTCGGAGACGCCTTGTCCACTAGAGCTGCAGGAAGACAGCCACTACCTCATCTGCCTTCCAAATTGCATGCAAGTGCATCCAACTGGAAGAACCTAACACACATGCAGAACCCTCACTGCAAGGGAGTGTGAGGAATGTAGCCTCTAGTCTTCCTGCTCATGAGATACAGACTAGTCTGAAAGGGTGAGGGGAGCATGGATGCCACAATAGTCGCTATCTAACCCAAACGGTTTTTATTCATTAAGGACTGATTGTAAAGCGTACAAATCATTGAAATTTTAGTTACATCTCTATAATCCTTCCAGGATATCATATCTGAGTACTCAGCGCTAATATCAATAACGTTATTAAATTTGTTCCTCAGCTTATGTTTCTATTAAATAATATTTTACCGTGTGTAAAATACTCTACCTTTTACAATTAGCAGTAGTGCTTATCAGTAAGTTGTTTTTAATTTCAGTTGTCACTGTGTTTTATATTTTATTTCAAAGACTTAGGTTTAGCCATTGCATTCTGTATAATGATATAATAATAATAATAGTCATTCTTTACAATGGAACTATATCAGTCCCTGATTCATTTATTTACAAATTATTATTCTGGTTTGGACAGCCCTGAGTCTCAATATTTGGAGTTCAAAAGTTGCTCTTGGCTTAGGAAGAAATGAAATAATGAGAAATACTATGGATTTTATACCTTGTATAGTTTATGAGTAAAAAGAAAATAAAGTATGAAATTAAATAATGTAGCACATGTGAGAGCATTTATAAATGTGATTTTATGGTATTGTTGTAAATACCGTGCCAGTCAAAAAAATAAGAAGAGATAATCAAGATATTGATTATTTAAGTTTAAATTCTGTATTTTGGAAGAACTATAGCTAGTCTACATTTTGGTAAGTATCCAAATTTCTTAACTCGGGTAATATTTATTACAGGGCCCAGCACTTATAAATATACAGGAGTATCCAATAGAAAGACATGAAGGAAGATCTCAAACCTTTACTGAAGAATGTGCTTCCTGGAGGCTGCCCCTGGATGAAGTTAACATAATCTGTGACATTGCTACATCACATGGTATGTCAAAAGTTTATTCTTTTGATTTTTCCTTCTTACACTGACTTTTTTTTTTTTTTTTTTTTTATAATTTTATTTTTTTAATGGGGTGACATCAATAAATCAGGATACATATATTCAAAGATAACAAGTCCAGGTTATCTTGTCGTTCAATTATGTTGCATACCCACCACCCAAAGTCAGATTGTCCTCTGTCACCTTCTATCTTGTTTCCTTTGTGCCCCTCCCACCCCCTATCCCTCTCCCATTCCCCCCTCCCCCCCGTAACCACCACACTCTTATCAATGTCTCTTAGTTTCACTATTATGTCCCACCTACGTATGGAATAATACCGTTCCTGTTTTTTTCTGATTTACTTATTTCGCTTCGTATCATGTTATCAAGATCCCACCATTTTGCTGTAAATGTTCCGATGTCATCATTTCTTATGGCTGAGTAGTATTCCATAGTGTATATGTGCCACATCTTCTTTATCCAGTCATCTATTGATGGGCTTTTTGGTTGTTTCCATGTCCTGGCCACTGTGAACAATGCTGCAATAAACATGGGGCTGCATGTGTCTTTACGTATCAATGTTTCTGAGTTTTGGGGATATATACCCAGTAGAGGGATTGCTGGGTCATAAGGTAGTTCTATTTTCAGTTTTTTGAGGAACCACCATACTTTCTTCCATAATGGTTGTACTACTTTACATTCCCACCAACAGTGTATGAGGGTTCCTTTTTCTCCACAGCCTCTCCAACATTTGCTATTACCTGACTTGCTAATAACAGCTAATCGAACAGGTGTGAGGTGGTATCTCATTGCCGTTTTGATTTGCATTTCTCTAATAGCTAAAGAAGATGAGCATCTTTTCATATATCTGTTGGCCATTTGTATTTCTTCCTGGGAGAAGTGTCTATTCATATCCTCTTCCCATTTTTTTATTGGATTGTTTGTTTGTTTGTTGTTGAGTTTTATGAGTTCTTTGTATATTTTGGATATTAGGCCCTTATCTGAG
Source organism: Saccopteryx bilineata (assembly GCF_036850765.1). NCBI lineage: Eukaryota > Metazoa > Chordata > Mammalia > Chiroptera > Emballonuridae > Saccopteryx > Saccopteryx bilineata. Next base: position 100,803,235 of record NC_089495.1, on the reverse strand, counting down.
CTGTTGTTTGAAAATATCATCTCCCATTTAGTTGGCTTTCTGTTTATTTTGTTATCAGTTTCCCTTGCTGAGCAAAAACTTCTTAGTCTGATGTAGTCCCATTCATTAATTTTTGCCTTCACTTCTCTTGCCATTGGAGTCAAATTCATAAAATGCTCTTTAAAACCCAGGTCCATGAGTTGAGTACCTATGTCTTCTTCTATGTACTTAATTGTTTCAGGTCTTATGTTTAGATCTTTGATCCATTTTGAGTTAATTTTTGTACAGGGGGAGAGACTGTAGTCCAGTTTCATTCTTTTGCATGTGGCTTTCCAGTTTTCCCAGCACCATTTATTGAAGAGGCTTTCTTTTCTCCATTGTGTGTTGTTGGCCCCTTTATCAAAAATTATTTGACTATATATATGTGGTTTTATTTCTGGACTTTCTATTCTGTTCCATTGGTCTGAGTGTCTATTTTTCTGCCAATACCATGCTGTTTTGATTGTCGTGGCCCTATAATAGAGTTTGAAGTCAGGTATTGTTATGCCCCCAGCTTCATTCTTTTTCTTTAGGATTGCTTTGGCTATTCGGGGTTTTTTATAGTTCCATATAAATCTGACGATTTTTTGCTCTATTTCTTTAAAAAATGTCATTGGAATTTTGATGGGAATTGCATTAAATTTGTATATTGCTTTGGGTAATATAGCCATCTTGATTATATTTATTCTTCCTAGCCAAGAACAAGGTATATTCTTCCATCTCATTATATCTTTTTCGATTTCCCTTAACAATGGTTTATAGTTTTCATTATATAAGTCCTTTACATTCTTTGTTATGTTTATTCCTAAGTATTTTATTTTTTTTGTTGCAATCGTGAAGGGGATTATTCTTTTGAGTTCCTTCTCAGTTGTTTCATTGTTGGCATATAGAAAGGCTATTGACTTCTGTATGTTAATTTTGTATCCTGCGACCTTACTGTATTGGCTTATTGTTTCTAGTAGTCTTTTTGTGGATTCTTTGGGGTTTTCGATGTATAGGATCATATCATCTGCAAAAAGTGATACCTTTACTTCTTCTTTTCCGATATGGATGCCTTTTATTTCTTTGTCTTGTCTGATTGCTCTGGCTAGAACCTCTAGTACCACATTAAATAAGAGTGGAGAGAGTGGACAACCCTGTCTTGTTCCTGATTTAAGGGGGAAAGCCTTCAGTTTAGTGCCATTTAATATGATGTTAGCTGATGGTTTATCATATATGGCCTTTATCATGTTGAGATATTTTCCTTCTATACCCATTTTGTTGAGAGTCTTAAACATAAAATTGTGTTGTATTTTATCGAAAGCCTTTTCTGCGTCTATTGATAAGATCATGTGGTTTTTGTTCTTTGTTTTGTTGATATGGTGTATTACATTAACCGTTTTACGTATGTTGAACCATCCTTGAGATTCTGGGATGAATCCTACTTGATCATGATGTATTATTTTTTTAATATGTTGTTGTATTCGATTTGCTAGTATTTTGTTTAGTATTTTAGCATCTGTATTCATTAGAGATATTGGTCTGTAGTTTTCTTTTTTTGTGCCATCCTTGCCTGGTTTTGGTATGAGGGTTATGTTGGCCTCATAAAATGTGTTTGGAAGTATTGCTTCTTCTTCAATTTTTTGGAAGACTTTGAGTAGAATAGGAACCAAGTCTTCTTTGAATGTTTGATAAAATTCGCTGGTATAGCCGTCAGGGCCTGGACTTTTATTTTTGGGGAGGTTTTTAATGGTTTTTTCTATTTCTTCTCTACTGATAGGTCTGTTTAGGCTTTCTGCTTCTTCTTGACTCAGTCTAGGAAGGTTGTATTTTTCTAGAAATTTATCCATTTCTTCTAGGTTGTTGAATTTAGTGGCATAAAGTTTTTCATAGTATTCTACTATAATTCTTTGTATATCTACGGTGTCCGTGGTGATTTCTCCTCTTTCATTTTGGATTTTGTTTATATGAGTTCTTTCTCTTTTTTCCTTGGTAAGTCTTGCCAAGGGTTTGTCAATTTTGTTGATCTTTTCAAAGAACCAGCTCCTTGTTCTATTAATTTTTTCTATAGTTTTTCTGTTCTCTAATTCATTTATTTCTGCTCTGATTTTTATTATCTCCTTTCTTCGGCTGGTTTTGGGTTGTCTTTGTTCTTCTTTTTCTAGTTCCTTAAGGTGGGAAGTTAAGTGGTTCACTTGGGCTCTCTCTTGTTTGTTCATATATGCCTGAAGCGATATGAACTTCCCTCTTATCACTGCTTTTGCTGCATCCCATAGATTCTGATATGTCGTATTGTCATTTTCATTAGTCTGTATATATCTTTTGATCTCTGCACTTATTTCTTCTTTGACCCATTCATTTTTTAAAAGTATGTTGTTTAGTTTCCACATTTTTGTGGGATTTTTTTCCTCTTTTTTGCAGTTGAATTCTAGTTTCAAGGCTTTATGATCAGAAAATATGCTTGGTACAACTTCAATTTTTCTGAATTTGCTGATATTGTTTTTGTGGCCCAACATATGGTCAATTCTTGAGAATGATCCATGTACACTGGAGAAAAATGTATACTCAGTCACTTTGGGATGAAATGTCCTGTAGATGTCTATCATATCCAGGTGCTCTAGTGTTTTGTTTAAGGCCACTATGTCTTTGTTGATTCTCTGTTTGGATGACCGATCTAGAGCCGTCAGCGGTGTATTGAGGTCTCCAAGTATGATTGTATTTTTGTCAGTTTTTGTTTTAAGATCAATAAGTAGCTGTCTTATATATTTTGGTGCTCCTTGGTTTGGTGCATATATATTAAGAATTGTTATGTCTTCTTGATTCAGTGTCCCCTTAGCCATTATGAAATGGCCATTTTTGTCTCTAAGTACTTTTCCTGTCTTGTAGTCAGCATTATCCGATATGAGTATTGCTACACCTGCTTTTTTTTGGATGTTATTTGCTTGGAGTATTGTTTTCCAGCCTTTCACTTTGAATTTGTTTTTATCCTTGTTACTTAGATGAGTTTCCTGTAGGCAGCATACAGTTGGATTTTCTTTTTTAATCCATTCTGCTACTCTGTGCCTTTTTATTGGTGAGTTTAATCCATTTACATTTAGTGTAATTATTGATACTTGTGAGTTCCCTATTGCCATTTTATATCTTGCTTTCTGTTAGTTTTGTGTCTTGTTTGATCCTTCTCTTTCGTTTTTCTATCTTTTGTTTTTATTTGGTTGTATTCCATACATCTTTCCTCTGTTGCTATCTTTTTTATCTCATGTGCTTCTGTGGTGGTTTTTTCAATGGTGGTTACCTTTGAGTAATGAAAAGGGTCCCTACCCTGTTCATTGTAGCGAACTATTTTGTGAGTACTTTTGCACTCCATCGTCCTTTGCTACTGTTAATCTCCGTCTTCTCCCCCTCTTTCTTTTTGTTGTTGTCACAGTTTAAATTTGGTTTTATTGTGTTCTTCTTGGAGCTTTTACTTGTGGCTCTGTTTTTTTTTGTTCTTTGTATCTGATTGGAGAACCCCCTTTAGTAATTCCTGGAGTGGGGGTTTTCTGATGATAAATTCCCTCATCTTTTCTGTATCTGTGAATGTTTTTATTTCTCCTTCGTATTTGAAGGATAGCTTTGATGGGTATAGTATTCGTGGCTGAAAGTTCCTCTCTTTCAGGACTTTAAATATTGGGGTCCACTCTCTTCTAGCTTGTAGAGTTTCTGCTGAGAAATCTGATGATAATCTAATGGGCCTTCCTTTATATGTTGTATTCTTCTTTTCCCTGGCTGCCTTGAGAATTTTTTCTTTGCTGTTGGTTTGTGTCAATTTCATTATGATATGCCTTGGAGTAGGTTTGTTGGGGTTAAGAAAACTTGGAGTTCTGTTTGCTTCTTGAACTTGAGGCTTTAGTTCTTTCCACAGGCTTGGGAAGTTCTCATCAATTATTTGTTTAAGTATGTTCTCCATTCCATTTTCTCTCTCTTCTCCCTCTGATATACCTATTATTCTTATGTTATTCTTTTTGATGGAGTCAGATAATTCTTGTAGGGCTATCTTATTTTTTTTAATTTTTGAGTCTCTTTCTTCTTCTCTCTGTTGTGCCTCAAGTTGCTTGTCTTCTATTTCACTAATCCTCTCTTCTATCTGACCTGTTCTATTAGCTAAGCTTGTTACTTCGTTTTTCAGCTCGTGAATTGAGTTTTTCATCTCTGTTTGATTTGTTTTTATAGTTTCAATTTCCTTGGACATATATTCTTTGTGTTCATGGAGTTGTTTTCTGAGCTCCCTATATTGCCTTTCTGTGTTTTCTTGTATATCTCGGAGGATTTTTAGGATTTCTATCTTGAATTCTCTGTCATTTAGCTCCAAGGTTTCCAATATATTAAATTTTTTCTCCATAGATTTTTCCTCATCTAGCTGTGTTACCTCTCTTTCTTTTGTATCCATGATATTCGATTTTCTCTTCCTTAATGGCATCTGAGGGTGGTTTTGTTGATAGTATTAATGAGATTTAATAAAGAATAAAAAGTTAAAAAAAATAAAAAAATAACAAATCGAAAAGAGTTGTTTTTTTTTAAAAAAATTAATAATGAAATAAAGAAAAATAAAATAAAATAAAAATTTTTTAAAAAAGGAAATTATTCCCCCCCTCTTTTTTTCCTCTCCTCTCCTCTCCCCTCTTTCTTGAGAAAATCTTGTGGTGGACTGTGAGTTATAACAAACAATGCCTGTGATGGAGGGCCTGAATTGGGGAAAAGTAATAAAGGGGCAAAAAAGAGAGAAAGAAAAAAAAAAAAAAAAAAAAAAAGAGCGTATGGACCCACAAAAAGCAAATAAGGAAAAACTTTGGGTCAAGAATAAAATGATTTGCTTTTAGGTTTTGGTTTTCTAAGAGTTATGATGAGAGGAATAAGAGGAAAATGGAAAAATGGGGGGACAATTTAAAAACTTACTATTGTATTTAGTGGAACAAGAACTAGATAATATGGAGAGCCAGGGATGGGAGCACTGCTAGTGAGTTAAAAAGGTGAAGTAAAAACCCCCCAAAATGCCACAAACATAGGTTTGAGTCCCAGATAAGATAATTTGTTTGTTATTGAGGTTTGAATGAGAGGAGATGTAAAGGAGAAAGGAAGAAACTAATATAGAGGGAGAAAAGAAAGAGAGAGAGAGAAAAAAAGAGGGAACCACTAAAAGAAGAAAAAAGAAAGGAGAGAGAGAGAGAGTTAAGGGTTTTGGAGTGCAACCCTCATAGAGAGAAAGGAAGAGAAGAGAAATGATAATGGGAGATGTAACACTTATGGGTAGTGTAGTTCAGGGAGAGGAGAGAGTAAGACCGGTAGAGAGTTAATCGGCCAAATTGGAGGAGGAAAAAAAAGTCTCAAGAATGAAGATAATAGAAACAAACGAACAAATATAATAAAATGGGATAGGTTATAAAGTCTGCAGATTATTCTTGATTTTGAGAGGTTATCTTCTTGCTTTTTCTTTTCTCTCCCTCTTCCTGGTCGGTGACTCTGTACCCCGGGTTCTGCCCCTTTGGCACGCTCAGGTAGAGGTTTGCAGTTGATAAGTCTCTATGGCAATGTCATGTATTGTGCTTTATTCTCGTTGGGAGTCGAGGCTCATTAGCATTTATAGGCTCCGACAGTGAGAGAGTCCGTGTTCCTGGAGCCTTTCTCCTAGTCTTTCCTTCCTCAATTAGTAGCCTGATAGTCCAGGTATGGGGTTGCTGCTGCCTCTGCCTGGATAGTAAGAGGCTCAAATTGCTGGCAACTCCCCACTCTATTTCCACTCAGCACAGGGCTCTGGGTAAGGCTCAGTCAGTCAGAGCTGCTAGCATAATCAGGCGGGCTTTCCGCCCACTCGAAGACCTCTGGCTCTGCCACTCTATCCGGTAACACAAGCGGGCGCCCACTTCCGGGGCGCTTGGAGGAAACTCTCACTCACTGTCTGCAACCAGGATATCCGGCCAGCAGTCTCACGCTCTGAGTGAAACCCCCAACCGCAGGGAAAAGTTGCAGCGTTGGAATTGAGTCTCGCTCCGTCCCCGTGTGCGGCTTTTGCAAGGCGCTGGGGCGGCCCGAGATTCCGCTTTGGCCCACACAAAGGCCCCTTACTCTGCCCCTCTGTGCGATAACACGGGCGCGCACTGCCGAGGCACTCGGAGGAATCGCTCACTCCTTATCTGCGCGCGCAAACCAGGATATGAGGCCGGCCGCGTTTCGCTCTGAGTGAAACAGCCTCCAGCACGGAAAATCTCCACCGTTGGGATTAGTTCTCACTCCCTCCCGTGCGTGGCTTTCCCAGGGCGCTGGGGCTGCCCAGAGACTCTGCCCTCAGCCCACAGAAAGGCCTCTGACCCTGCCTCTCCGTGGGGCAACACGGGTACCCACTTCCACGGCTTAGGAAGAATTCTCTCTTCCACTAACTGCGCACCGACCAGGAGACCGGGTAAAATGGCCGCTCCGCTTGTCTTTCTTTGTTTGGGTTTGGCGCGAGTGTTAGCTTGTATTGCCCGGGTTGCCATAGGATCAGATTTTCCTCGGCTTGGATCTCTGAGCCACAGCCTGGTTTGGCCGTTTTTGCTGCGGCGGCCTGGATCTATTCACCCCCTTTGCCCGCCTCAGTTTCTATATTCACAGTTACCAGAAAAAGCCGCCCTGTTTAGGTTAGTGAGGAAGGCGGAGCATTGCTTACTCCCTATTTCCTTCGGGGTTTGGTTATATATTTAGCCAATTTTTCACTCAATCATACCTTTGGGTGTATTGCGAAGAATCTGGAAGCTCCAAGTATAGGTTTTTCTGTTTCTGGTTGAAGATCTTGTTGAGTTTTGGGGGAGATTTATCGGTATCGCTTCCTACTCCGCCATTACTCTGACGTCATCTCTGACTTTTTTAAAAGACGGATTAAGATCATCTCCAGACATCAAGAAGTCCATAGACTCAGTAACTGTCATTCTTGGACTGGCTAGCAATTATGTATAATATAGAACTAATTTCCTATAACAACCTAACAAAATACTATTGTGGAATCCATATAAGCACTGCTAAGTTTGTATGCATATATCTGTTTCTCATTACAATTGTAATGCGAAGTTGAATACACCCAGGCGTGTGCTAAAAATAGAAAGGAGAAAGAAAAAGGAGAAGAAACATTGGGGTTTTTTGGCGGAGAGTCTTGTTTGGTGATTGCAGGAATCATGAAAGTAGAGCTGGAATGATTTGTAGTCATTAAACTTCTCATTGTAAAGAATGACAAATAAAGGATGTGAACTTTTGGCATCTACATTTCTGGACAGTCGCCATTACCTACTGATTCATAGTGTGCCCTGGTACCTCCTGGCAGAAGTTTCTCAATTAGTGGCAGTTACTAAAGTAATATAAACAGAAGCAAAGGCAGGGGGAAGGGAGAGTCTCTCACTTGACAAAGATGGGGATAATGCAGGCAAAAATTCAGAAGCTAGTTTTGTTCATATAAATTCTGTAGATATTATTTATTCCTAAAATCACCTATATTGAATTAAAATGGGCTTTAAAAATGTACAGGGGTTTTTTGGTTACATATTGGTAAAATATCTTATTAAGAATGTTTTACATCCACAAGTAGAGAGTAAGTATGGATTTTATGGACATAGTTTGAATTTTGGCCCCTGTCCCGTATTTAGGGATTGTAATAAGTATGCGTGATGCTCTGCCCATGCCTGTGACGGCCTCACTAATCAGGTGCAGCGCTTTTCTCATTAAACCTCGTCACAGTGTCTCAGTTCTCAGCTCAACATTCCATGCAGCTGCAGCCACTTAGTCAGCATTTTCTTGGGTTAGAATCAGATATATCTCTATATACGTTTGATCCAAAGACCAAACCACTTAATACTTAAAATATCAGAGAACAGTTAATAAGTTTAAGGACATTTGTCTTAATACTGGTGCCCTGTGTACAAAAATACTCAATGAATTTTGAATTGAATGTATTTGTGTTGATAGTGGAAGCATTAAAAAGATTTTTAAATTATAAATTTTGTGATTCTGTCTGAAATCTGTAACTGTAACACACGCAGTCTCCTAAATAATGTCTTCTTCTGCAGCTTCAGTAGACTTGTGTTTCTTATCAATGTAAACTATTTATTTAAACTTCCTATATCTTTACATACAATATTTGGTTGTTATAGACATGGCACACACATGCCTACAGACACATACAAACAACATATGTATACATGTGTTCCAAATTTTCCAGGATAGTCCCAAGTATAGATGTTATATCTTGTTATCATATCTCATATCTTGATTTTGGGTTCAGAAAATATGACCACTGTCAATAGGTACTGGGATGAGGAGCAATGCTGGTAGCATTTATTGTACAAAAGCAGCTTAATCCCTTGCCATTGGTAGAGATTATGGGAAATACAGTCTATTGTGTGACTAATCAAAGGGAGGCCCTCAAACCAACAGCATTGGTGTCTCCTGGGAGCTTGTCAGAAGGGCTGAATCTAAAACCCCATCCTAGACCTACCAAATCAGAACATACATTTTCACTAGACCCCAAATGATTCATATGCACTTGCAAATTGAAGACGCATAGGTAGAAAATTCAGAAAATAGATCTAATCAAGTACTCATATTGAAAATACAGTGATTTTATTTTTTTATTGAGTTATAATTGACATATAACATTATGTCACTTTCAGGTATACAACATAATGATTTGACATTTGTATTGTGAAATGATCACCATAATAAATCTAGTTAACATTCATCACCATACATAGTTGCAAATCATTTTTTTGTGTATATGATAAGAAGGAACAGATTTTATAATAAGAAATATTCAAAAGGTAAACAAAAGTTTGGGAAATTAGATTCATAAATCTAAGAATAAAAAATGGAATTACTTATTTATAGCAAGAAAAGCTTAAGGATCTGGTAACTCTAGGAAATGCAAGATTAGCAGGTAGATGTTGACCAGCTTCGGTCCATCTAAGTGAACTATAATACAAGAGAAAACAGATCTTTATTAAAGCACAAAGCTTTCATACAAGGAAGAATTTCCTGCCTTGAGAAGTGTTAAATATTGAATTGTATTATTGTGAGATATTACAGACTTATTTTAGGAACACATACTTCCACAAATAGATAGTTGTGGCCCCATCGACATTTAGAGCAGGAACAAAATTGCTTCTTGTGGTATTTTTCAGCCTAATCAATCCATCTACAAAATCCTGTGTTGAGTTCCAACTATGCTTAGTGTCATGATTTAGTGTTCACTGGACCTGTTGAACAGCCAGAAAATCTGTTGCAGATTGCAAAAGTAATTCCTCTTTGTCATTTCAGAAAATGAGGAAAATATGCTCTATGTAGTTACGTGCAATCCTGTTTCCTTATACTTTATGAATATGGCTGGAAAAAATGGCTACTTTGTGGACTTTTTTGACATCTTTCCAAGAACCGCCAGTGGAATTTGGCACCCATTTGTGACAGTGGCACCCCTGGGAAATCCCCTCAAGGGTCAAGTGATTCTCCATGAGCAGCAGGTAATGCACCCCAAGTCACTCACGTGGTATTCACAGGCCAAAGGGAACTTACGTGTGCAGGAAAAAGCAGGAATGATTTGTAACCCATAACTGAAAATATATGCTGTTTTAAAGAATGAGGAAAGGGGCTGTAGGGAGGGTCTGAAGTTCTATTTTATCAGTACTGCAAATACCTTCCTCTCCGTGGAGACTTGAGCATGACCTATAAGTCTGGGACCATGTAAGCCAGGGGTTCTCAACCTCAACACTATTGACAGTCGAGACCAGATAAGTCATTGTTGTGAAGCTTGCATTCCCTTTGAGGAGATAAACAACAAACAAGTAAACCAATAAATAAATATGCCCATTGCAGGCTGGGTATGTTTCAATTAGTAAGAAGTCTAAGGGTCTAAGTTAATCTGTACTATACCAATAGAAAAGAGTGTAATGTTTCTGTATACCTACTACCTATCTAATAACCACCGAAGCATTTTATTCATTCAACAAATATACATCATGTACCTCCTGCAGTGAACAAAACAACAAAAATCCTTGTCTTCAAAAGCTTACATTCTGTGCAGAAAGTTAGACAATAAGCAACATAAATATCTTAAGGTAGAAGATCAGAAGCAAGAGAGAGTAAAACAGAAGGCTGAGAGAAAGATTGCCATTTAAAATGGTGGGACTGCCTAATTGAAAAGGCCAAATTTAAGCCAAGACTCAGTGGAGGAGAATGGAGAACAGATTCTCTGGGAGTTTAAAGTCCCAAAGGCTAGAACCTGCCTCATTTTTTAAAAGTTGGTAGGAGCCTGACCTTTGGTGGCACAGTGGATAAAGTGTCAACCTGGAACACTTCAAGTTTTAGGGCCTGAGCAACTGAAAGGATAGAGTTGCCATCAACTGAGATGAGGAAGAATCAATTTTGGAAGGAATATTAGATGTTTGATTAAATTTTAGATGTCTAGGCCCTGGTTCTCACCATATATTTTATTTTCACAAAAGCTTCAGGCCCTGACCAGTTAGCTCAGTTGGTTTAGAGCATTGTCCCAGAACAACAAGGTTGCAGGTTTGATCTTGGTCAGGGTACACAGGAAGCAACCAAAAAATGCATAACTGTGTAGAACAACAAATGCTACTCTTCCCCTTTCCCTCTCTCTCCCTTCCTCTCTCTTTCTAAAAGTCAATAAAAATTAAGCCCTGGCCAGATAGCTCAGTTGGTTGGAGCATCCTCCTGGAGCATGGAGGTTGCCAGTTCGATTCCCCAGTCAGGGCACACACAGGAAGGAGCAGCTCAATGTTCCTGTCTCTCTCTCCATGCCTCTCACAAAAAAAAAATAATAATAAAAATTCAATTACTTGGCAAATTTTTGGTTAATACTCTGTTCATTTAAAGCAACTTTCATCAAGGAAAACATATTTTGCATTGTAAAGATGTGCTTGGCTTCGTAGACAGCACTTGGCCTCCTACTGTTCTAGATGTTACCTGAGTTATCCTTCTGACTACAGTTCAGCAGTTTTCTAGAAATCTACCTTAGTACCTGGAGCAGGAACTGTTCACCTTATTTGGAAACTTCCATCCTACCTGTCATCTGAACTTCCTCCTTTTTTTCCAGAGAGACTATCTTAGCTGTCTTTTTATATTATGGCCCTGTTAGGATGTAAGACATCTTGAATTCCAAATAAACAGCGTGCAGCTGTAAAACTTAAAAAATGATAAATAATTCTAATAGAAGAGAAAATGAGTGCGCTGCCTTCAGCTCCTTCTCCATTCTGTTCCAACTGAAAACAGAGCCTCAATATTGTAGAAAAGTACTTCCATTAATTCATCTATCCCTTGTCTTTTAAAAATAAATCTTTGCTCTGGGTGCATTTCCCTGGTTAGCTTAAGAAGTTGTTCAAAAGTCCTTGCTAAAATAAAATCTTAAGTGAGGAAAGGGAAACTTCTCTGTGCCTAAAAATAAAGCAAGCACCCACCCCCACCCTGCACTCACACCCCATGAGATTACTTGGTACATCTGTACAAAGTTTAGAATTTCAGACTTTGGGACATTGAGGTCATCCAGAGGTTACCTTTCTCCCAGTCAAATACAAACGTAATAAAATTGCTCATTTGCTTCTCCACCCTGCCCCCCTTAAAGGAGTGCCAAAGTTACATGTACTTGTGTGTGACGAAAATTCTATTTTTAAACTCAGACAGAATATGTCATTAGTCATTTACAGAAGGAAACCATTAACTTCTGAAAGGATGGAGCAACAGAACTTCTTCATGTTGCCAATTTCTTCTAAAACTAATTCTAAATACAGCAGTGGCTTGAAATGTGTTTTCTGTCACTTAGAAAGACAGAGTTTTTCACTTTACTTAGACCAGGGTATGAGTATGAAGTATTAGACCCTAAAAAGGAAGAAAAATGCAAAACTATACTGACTTATTTTCTGCTTAATCATATCTGTTTAATCATCTGCTTAATCATATTTTGAGATCAAACATTATTTTTAGGACTTTCTTTTGCTTAGAAAAGTTAATATTATCCCTGACTGTTTCAGTGCTAAGAATTCTTGTTAATGTTGTACATGTTTATCATACACAAAAGAGTTTCTTCTTTAAAAAACACTTACTCAAAAAAGATTTAATCTAGAATGAAAACTGTACATTTTTAACTTACTAATGTTTTTAAGGAAAACTTTTAGACATCACTATCATTTTCAGACTTTCAAATGCCATAAATAATACTTCTTATATGAAATGTTGTTTTTAAAAAGACTATTCTTAACACACATTCCTAATGGAGAATTGCATTTTATATAGAATAATGGATTTTAAGGGTGATGTTTGAGGAAACATGTAAGCTTTGTCAACATGCTTGGTAAAATTTTTACTAGAGACAAGATTGAATCTATAAAATGAGGAAACTATGTGATGTGACTCCTACTTGAGTTCTTGAGCACGCCAAAAAATTAGCTCGATTTGCAGATGAATCATTAATCCCTTCAGATTTATTTTCACTTCTCTCTGCCTGAATTTATGTAATAGAGGACAAGGGCCATAGTGTATTCTCCTTTGTGCTTTAAATATTAGCTGCTCAATAGATATTATGAGAGAAATGAACAAGCATTCATATTGTTTCCTAATTTTTCAAAGTATATTAATTATTTGAGTGCTTTGTGACTTAATTTCCTCCAAAGAAGTTCTTAAAATGAAAATTTATAGTTTAGGAAAATAAAACAATTTCAAATTTAAAACCAAACCAAAAAATTAGAAAGAGAAAGAAAGAAAGAAAGAAAGAAAGAAAGAAAGAAAGAAAGAAAGAAAGAAAGAAAGAAAGAAGGGAGGGAGGGAGGGAGGGAGGGAGGGAGGGAGGGAGGGAGGGAGGGAGGGAGGGAGGGAGGGAGGGAGGGAGGGAGGGAGGGAAGGAAGAAAAAGAATGGCATAACAGTGAGATCTGACAATTTGCTAATGCCTTTTTGCGAACCTGTAAAAAGTCTTCAAATTTTAACTAGAAAAGCCAGCTTTCTTTTTATCCCTTTAAAATATCTCACCTTTTCTGACTTTCTCAATTTTAAGTTCTCATTTCATGTGTTTCTGTTTATTTAATGTTTAAAGTTTATATAAAAATTTCTCTTCTTGAAAAACATCTTCTAATTACTGAGAGATTAGGACTTCATTTTCATAACTGTGATAATAAATGCTGTCCTCTTGTTTGTACCTTATTACAACACCAACTATGAGAGTTTTTTAAGCTTAATGAATTTCAAGATGAAGAAACACTCATTACTACCTCGGTTCTTGGAGTCCTTGATATTTTCTTGCTAACCCATCTTTATATATCCTCTACATACTTTCTGAATTGAACTGGATTTATGAAAAGAATTTATTTTTAACTATTAAATTTCATTTTAATTTAATTGTGTACCTTGTAAAAGAGTTTTCAACAAATAATTCTTTACATGTCATTTTGATAAAAGTAAATGGACTTTAAAAAATTTAATTCTTTTAAATTATTAATTCTTTTAATTTTATCATTACTGTGTAATGAAACAGAATCATGGTTAAACTAGCCTACATTAAGAAGGGGATGGTTTTAAAATAAAATCTTCAAAGAAAATACCTTCTACACCATATAATTAGAAACATCTTCATAAAACTACCTAACACTTTAAATTCTGTGGTAAGAAAACCATTTGGTGTTCTCATCTTAAATGTTTCAGTACTGCGTCTCCGTTCGGTTTATCACTGTAACTTTTACTACCAAGGTTGCCAAGAACCTTCTGCTTCTACAAAGAGGAACCAGTCTTGAACTTTTCACTATTCTCTTTACTTGCAGAGTAATGTCATCTTATTGTTGGACACCACTAGCCGAGCCCTTCGTCATCTCATTCTCCCTTCAGAAGAAGCTACACCTAAGAAACCTTCCTGGTGGAACAAGGAAGAAACTGTAAGGAGGAATGCCCAGCTTGTCCAGCACATTGTCACAGTTTTTCTATAGCTTTTAAACTATGACGATGAATGCCTGCCCATTCTTCTCAGTACTCTTGTGTTTATTGTAATGCACAAGAGAATTATCTTATTATGCACTTGTAAATTTTAACACAATACAAGTAGACAGAGATACACATTTCATTAAATACCAGTAGCTCCTTTTTGTATCCATCATACTTAAGTGAAAACTTATCAGGATTGAATACATAATAATCAAACATTATGAGCTCTTTGAGTGTATTTGTAACTAATTCTTTTTTTTCTTTTTTACAGAGACAGAGAGTCAGAGAGAGGGATAGATAGGGACAGACAGACAGGAATGGAGATAGATGAGAAGCATCAATCATCAGTTTTTCGTTGCGACACCTTAGTTGTTCATTGATTGCTTTCTCATATGTGCCTTGACTGCGGGCCTTCAGCAGACCGAGAAACCCCTTGCTCAATCAAGCCAGCGACCTTGGGTCCAAGCTGGTGAGCTTTGCTCAAACCAGATGAGCCCGCGCTCAAGCTGGCAACCTCGGGGTCTTGAACCTGGGTCCTCCACATCCCAGTCTGATGCTCTATCCACTGTGCCACCACCTGGTCAGGCACTAATTCTTAATCATACAGTCACTTTTACCTGTTTTCCAGATGTGACTTATGTTTTGGATTTATATGATAAACCCACGAGCACAACACCTGATTGCACTTACTAGATAAACGTTTTTAGTTATTAATTAAATTAAACTAGTAAGTAAACATGTTAGGCCAACCCAAGAGAATTTATTTTGTCATTCAGAAAAAAGTAATGGATATATAATAAGGCCTCCCCTCTGCTCTGCAGGATAGCATACTTAGGTCTTCAAAGACCTTGAAAAAAGAGATTTAAAAAATGTCATAAATGCATCCAAATCTAAGAAGCAAAGTGTTTCCAATTTATTAGTGTTATGGCATAAATTCCACAGTTAATCATCAGATACCATGTTTATTTCTAACCAGTATTGGGTGTTATTTTTAACAATTCTAAAGATGTTTTAGCACATAGTTCACAGTAAATTTTGAAATATATTTAGTCCATGTTACCATAAAAGTCTTGGCATAGTTCAAGAGGCAGCTTCTCTGAGAATTACTTTTTACATGTTGAAGAATTTTATTTAAGGCAAAGCAGCTAAAGAGACGTGACTGCGTCTGACATAATTAATGTGCATATTTTGTTTTGTCTTTAGGAAACTTATAAAATGTGTAAAGAATTTTCGCACAAAAACTGGCTAGTATTCTACAAAGAAAAAGGGTGAGTTCTCATTCATAGAAGATTTAAATTTTGTTTTTTATTTTGCCCATTCTGTTTCCTCTTTTAAATATACTTATTTCTCATAAAACTGATGTAATCAAATTATAAATATTTTATTATAAAAGAAACTCATCTCACATTGTGAACACTGAAAAATATATAGATGTAAGAAGAGACAGTGGTCATAGTTCCATAATTCAGCTATCACTTTTTATTATTTCTTCTTTTGCATACCCTTGCACGGCTTATAATTTTGTGTATCTGTTAGCTTAATTAACATTTTTCTACATTATTCTTAGTCTTAAAAATATTCTTTTTAGGGTTGCATAATCTAGCATAAAATAATTGTGCTGTGGTTACTTAACCATTATCCTCACCATTTCATTTCAGATAGTTTTTTCCTTTTTTTCAGGAACAACTTGACGGTGCTGGATGTGCTAGAAGGAAGAACTCATACCATCTCTCTTCCCATCGACCTCAAGACAGTGTTTCTCGTAGCAGAGGACAAATGGCTTCTGGTGGAGAGCAAGACCAGTCAGTGGGTGGCCCTCTGTACTGTCATGTGGCGCATGGCGCATGGCGTGTGCCGTGGCTCCACCTTACTCATCACTGCTCCCGCGTCCTTACTGCTCTGTCTTTCTCTGTCTGTCTTTTAACAGTTTCTGAGTTTGACAGCATCTCTATAGGTGAAAGTTAAAAGAAGTAGGGAGAGAAAATTAAATTAAATGTCACTTCACAGAATAATTACTAAAGTGTTTCAGAGAATCACATTGAAATGAACAGTAAAAACATAACTTTTATGTATGATCCATATTTCTTTGGGCTTTTTCCTATTAGCACATTGAGAACTCACTGTGTTCTTGCCAAACCAGAGATACTCCAAATAGATTTTCAGGTTATCCTGTCTTCAAAGGGCCAGCCTCCATCATAGAGCTGACGTCACAGAATTACCTCCTAGAAGTTTTTTCTTTATTTTATCTTGTGTGCTCTTATTTGGTCACGTTTCTGTTGCTTTCTCCATTGGACTATACACTTCTTGATGAAAGGAACATTATATGCTCTTGGCAAAAATAGAGTGCACAGTATTTTTTAAGTCCCTCTCTGTCATGCATTTCATCCACTAGCTGAATGCAGACTTTCTCTGCAACTCTGCTGACAATCTGACAAGCAGAGGTACCCTGCTGCAAAAGACTTCTGGCGATTTCTACATTGCCATCTCAGAAATATTAAAAATAAATATATTAAGAAGATTATAAGTGGTGAGGGCTTCTACCCCTTAGCTTGTCACAAATCAGAGGTCAGGCTCCTACTTCCTGGCTGATCAAACAGCCACATCAACAGCAGGCTTCATGATAACCAGAGAGTGTCTCATTATAGTTGTTTTCTTTCTCTTTTTGTAAACCCTTCCTCTTCTGTGAAGTGTTGGAGTTTTAGTTCACATTTATTACTGCATTGTGATTATACACTGCTCTTTATATACAGTGCTTTGTGCGTGGAGAGGGACTTGATTTTTCTAGTCTTACTGGACAATTACTTTTAAAGAAAGAAAAAATTTTCATTTATGGTGTTTCTGTTCTTTACAGGAAATATCTTCTAACTAAGCCTGCATATGTCGACTCTGAGAATAGTGGGGTTTGCCAGTTGTATGTGTTGAAAGAGGAGGCGCCCAGCACAGGGTTTGGAGTGACACAAGGTAAACGCTATATTCTTTGTGTTTATGGCTGTGTGTGCCCATGCTGTACTCTAGAATCATTTAACAGCAATAATTATCAGCAGACATTACATTTACACCAAGGGAAACCTTAGTAGCTACAGTAGAAATAGTAAAATCTACCATCTTTTAAGTTGTGTTTTTGAATTTTTTTTAACTGACAAATCAGAATTTTTATATACATTTAGGTTCCAAGTCTGTTTTTGGATAGCATTTCTTCCTTTTTACATAGATCATCAGGATTTCTACTTAATTCATCACAGTCTTGGGGAAGTGAATAGTACTTATGAAAAAAATCCAGCCCTGGCTGGTTTGCTCAGTGGTAGAGTATCAGCCTGGCGTGTGGATGTCCCAGGTTCAATTCCTGGTCAGGACACGCAGGAGAAGTGCCCATCTACCTCTTCACCCTTACCCCTCTCCTTCCTCTCTATCCCTCTCTTCTCCTCCCTCAGTCAAGGCTCCATTGGAACAAAGTTGGCCTAGGCGCTGAGGATGGCTCCATGGCCTCCACCTCAGGCTCTAGAATGACTCCAGTTGCAACAGAGCAAGGCCTCAGTTGGGCAAAGCATCGCCCCCTGGTGGGCATGCCGGGTGGATCCCGGTTGAGTGCATGCGGGAGTCTGTCCCTCTGCCTCCCTGCTTCTCACTTCTGAAAAATAACAAAAAGAAAAAAAATCCACAACACACCATTGCCAATGTGGGTTGGGTCAGTTTCATATCTTTTCTGCAGAATTATATTAATGATAATATTTATTACTAATAAAATTTTGAATTCCATAAATACTTGAAATTATTTTGAGTAGATGCCTTGACTGTAAAACACTCAATTTTCCCCAGACAACAGGCCATGAATGTTACTTAAAGTGTTTTCTCTTTAACTTGTACTTTTCTGTTTGAGTTGGTGAGAATGAAGTCTTGTAAAAATTAATTCAAAGATTATTTTAAGGACATATGGTATCTAATGTTTCTCTGACACTTCAGAAACAGATCTCAGTGTTCCTCATAAAATTTCAAGTGATCAGCTATCATCTGAAAATCTGAGTTCAGCTGTGGGACAGAAGATCGCCTCTCCTAACCGAATTCTCTCAGATGAGAACAGTTATGCTACAGTCGTCGTTGGTTTCCCAGATCTCATGGTAGGCATCAGTTCTTTAAATGATTGAATAAATATTTCTTCCTTTTAATTTGACCTATAATATAAAGCCTATTTAAGGAGGTAATTAAAAATGCAATGATTTTCTGATAAATATTTCAGCTCAACATTTTGTTTTCCAAAACAATCATTAAAAAAATAAGTTTTACCTAAATGGTTACATTGATTTTTTTAAATTACCATTTAAAGTGTGATGCAATTATAAGATTTAGTAAGGGAAAACCAGTATTATCCATACATGGGCGTTCACGTGTAAATGTTTAACCTACCAAGAGTTATTTTATATTATGTTGTCTGAATATGTGCTCATGTAATCTGTCAAGAGGAGCAATTTGAGACTAACAAAAAAATCACATCTTCTTTTTAAAGTGAAATATGTCAGGATCTCATTACTGTAGATTAAAATTTTCAACACCTGAATAACATTGATTCTTGAATAACAATGGAAAAACCTTTCCATTGAGTTTTGCTCTGATTTATCATATCATTGCCGCATCCAGATTATACTATAATGCTGATGGTCTCAACTGAATTTGCTCTTTGTGGACCCTTCTGCTGATTATTTTATCTGTAAGGAAGAGGCTGTTTATAATTGAGTTTAGGTGAAACCAGGCACCATCTTCACCTGATGGTAAGGTGGATAAATGAAACATATAAAGGTCATTTCAGTCCAAGTTGCCATCTAATAACCTAAAATCTAGCTTCGTGTGGTTTGACTAAACATTTAATTTCCTATGTAGCTTTTAGGTGGGATGATAAAATCATGTAAAGATAAACTATCAGCTCTGTTTGATAGTATACCAATCTCACATACCTAAAAATTTTAATGTAATTAGGAATGATGAGCACTTCAGGGGAAAAGACTTTAGAAATCCAAAACCCCATGGATAATATGTGGCTTAGGACTTTGCTGTATGTTTTCCTGATTGTCAAGTAAGAAGCATTTGCTGTGGTATTATATAACTGAAAACGAAACATGTTGTTGAAATACAGTATCTGCAGCAGCCTTGATGGAATGAAATAGATGTTTGATATCCTTTCTCCAATGCTTGTTGCTCTCAGAAGAGAAAATACTGATGCTATTTTCCTGAAGGTAGACCTATTTAAAAAATCACCTTCTGATGGAAGAAGTCAGTACAAAAATATAAAGTTACTATAAAAAGAAAGTAAAAGCTGAATATAAGGCACTGTTTGTATTGACCCTGTAGAAATTCTTCATAGCCTGAAGGACTTGTGACCTTGTTAAATTAAAATCTCTATCCTTCATATTTAGTATGATACCCACTACAGAGGAGATGGTCAATGAATTTTTATTTAATAAAGGATTAGAGTCAATTAGGCAGCCTTTTAGCATTTCATCATAGCAATCACATTTTTTAGGCCTTAATGCAATAGTCAGGCACCTTTACAAGGTCTTATAGATGTAGAAACAGAAACAGATAGGATATATCTCTTAGGCTATAGAAATTATGAGTAAATTAGCTGGAATTTGAACTCAAGTATAATTGACTCTCAACTGTATCTACTATACCACAGTGCCTTTCTGCTTTTATGTGAATTTATTTTGATTCTTCATAAAACTATCAACAAAGGGACATGTCACCTTTTATTAACTTTTTATAGCATTATCAGAGGCATCTAACTTATTATAAACTTATTAAAACTTTCTTAACTTAATGCCAAATACCTGCGGAAACTGACAGCAAATATTATCCTCAATACTGAAGCATTAAAAGCATTTATTTTAATATCAAGAATAAGACAGGGGCCTGACCTGTGGTGGTGCAGTGGATGAAGCCTCAACCTGGAAACACTGAGGTTGCCAGTTCGAAGCCCCGGGCTTGCCTGGTCAAGGCACATGTGGGAGTGGATGCTTCCTGCTCCTCCCCCCTTTCTCTCTCTCTCTCTCTCTCTCTCTCTCTCTCTCTCATTCTCTCTCTCCCCTCTCTAAAAAATGAATAAATAAAATCTTTAAAAAAAAAAGAATAAGACAAGGATACCCACTCTCACCACTTCTCTTACACATTGTACCAAGCATTTTAGATGTGAGCCATTAAAAATTTTTTGATAAATTAAATTTCATCAAAACTAAACACTTAAATTCTGTAAAAGACACTGTTAAGAGAAAAAATAGACAATCTATAGGCTGGGAGAAAATACTGGCAAATCACATTTCTCACAAAGGACTTGTATCAGAATTATATAAAGATTACTCAAAACTCAAAAGTAAGAAAACCAGCCCTGTCCAGGTGGCTCAGTGGAAGAAGTATCAACCATGTACTAGAGATAGGGCATTTGATCCCTGGTCAGGGCACATATGAGCAGCAATCAGTTAGTACACAACTAAATGGAACAACTGAGTGGAATGAGTTGATGCTTTTCTCTCTCTCTCTTTCTCTCTTTCTCCTACTTCCTCCCTCTCTCTTTCCCTTCTGTCTGTCTCTCCTCCCCTTCCTATCTCTTTCTCTCAAGTCAATGGAAAAAAATTCTTTTAAAGAGCAAGGAAACCAATAATTTAATATACAGTGTCCCAGTGTAAGGTGTCAGAGGTCAGAACCTGAACAGTGAGAAGGACACCTGTGGTAGGGGAGAGGCTAACCACTGGTGACTGGACAGGTCCAGGCAGGATGAAGACGGTGTGTCCCCATGAGGGAGCAGCCTGATATGGTATGTGGGAGCCGAACTAAAGTGAGGAGGGCACCCACATAGCCCGCTTGGTCAACAGGACCTTAGGATAAGTTGACTTATCATGGTGATCACTATGTAAATGTATATAGCTATTAAGTCACTGTGTTGTATACCTGAAACTAATACACTGTTGTATGTCAACTATAATTTAATTTTTAAAAATACTGCTAATATTCTATTCTTTATGCCAGATAGTGGATACATTAGGTGCTTGTTTTATTTTTAAACTATTATATTGTTATATTTCATCCTTTAGTTACAAATAATTTCAAGATAAAAAATGTTGCATATTCACACTTGTCTGAAAATTATGATTATTGATGAAGTAGCTATCTGTACCAAAATCAAAAAGTTTAAGGAATAGTTTTATGTTCTTACACTTGTGAAATGTAAGTTTACCACTGGTATCTGCTTAAAGGGCTACATTATAAAAGTTGTGGTGATTGTGGTTCACAGCACTTCAGCGCTTTAATCTCCTTTTATTTTTTCAGTCACCCAATGAAGTTTATTCTTGGAAAAGGCCATCATCTTTGCATAAATCAAGAGTCCCTGATACAGCATTCTATGGAGGAAGGAAGAAAAGTGGAACTCCAAAACAGAGCAATTGTGTGACTCTTATAGATACTAATCAGATAATCAGGATTTTGCCCCCAGGGGAGGTCCCTCTAAAAGATATCTACCCCAAAGGTAAGAAATTTACCAATTCCTAATTGAACAAGGTAGTTGAAAGTAGTTTGCTTTTGGTAGGGATATTTAACTTATTATCATTGTATATTTAAATATAAATAATTATAACAGGGATCTAACAGTTTTAAAGACCTGTGTGTACTCAGAAAGTTTTCACTCAACTTCTCACACTATGCAGTGTAGTCATTGCTGTTAGAACTCATATTCTCTTGCATTGCAATCTATACAATAACTACTTAGAACATGTTGTCAAGAAGACTTTCAAAAATCACTAGACTATTAGACATAGAACATGGGGCCTGACTTTTGTCTTAAATCAGTCATTTTCAATCTGTGTGCCACAAGAATTTTTAAAATATCCAATACCTGACTATTTAGTCAGGACACTGACCTCTTTTCCCTTAGATTGTCAAGTTAAAAAAAAACGGCCATCACAACAATAGTCATCTGATGAATCAAAATTATACCTATTTTTTTTGTCAGAGTGGCAAAAAACATACCTTTTGGTGTGTTGAATAATTTTAGTAATTAGTTTATACATGTCATGAGATGAAGAAGGTGGAAAATTACTGGCTTAAACTCTTGTGATGACAGGCCAGGGACTTATGCAGACTGATTCACATATTAGTGCTCTCAAAAGTCAACTTGTATTTATCGCTACATGTTTGGTTTGGGGCTGCAAATTATGCTCAGAGACTGAGTTTGTCTTTGCCAGCAACTTATGTAACATAGTTTCACTGTAGGAATTTCATAAGGTGATAGCATACAAATAATGTCTTGTCTTTTCTTAAGTGAGAAGCGTGGCGGCAGAGAGACAGACTCCCGCATGTTTGTCCACCTGGCAAACCCCGTAGCAGGCAATGTCCTGCACATCTGGGGCTGTCGCTCTGTTGCTCAGCAAACAAGCTATTTTAGCACCTGAGACAAGGCCATGAAGCCATCCTCAGTGCCTGGGTCCACCTTTCTCTAACTGAACCATGGCTGTGGGAGGTAAAATAGAGATGGAGAGAGAAAAGGGAGAAGGGAAGGGGTTAAAAAGCAGATGGTCACTTCTCCTGTGTGTCTTGACCAGGAATCAAACCCAGGACATCCACATGCCAGGCCAATGCTCTACCACTGAGCCAACTGGCCAGGGCTAGAATAATGTCTTTTAATAAGCCAGTAAAGAAATAACATACTCCAAACCAATGATCAATTAGTCACACTATTGTTCCGGATAGAGGAGATGAAAGAAATAAAGTCCAAATTTATCAAATGAAAGAATTGTTCCAGGAAGAGGAACCCCGGGTGAAAAATACAGGGTTATAATAGAGCATTCCAGAAATTCCAGGAAATTCTGTACTAGAATTTAGAGCACCTTTAACCACCTAGAAATCTGGGAGTCAGCTGCTTCTGCTCCCTCATCCTCCACATCTGATCCATCATCAATTACATGTGCTTATGATACAGTCTTTAAAATATATCTTGCTTCCACCCTCTCATCTACAGTTCTGTTGCCAGTGTGCAAATCATCACCAACATCTTGCGTTGGAAGATTGCAATAGTCTTCTGACGAAGTTCCCTCTCCCACACTTTCTTCCTGCTCCAGTTTGCCATCTATCAGAGTGATATTTTTAAAATATATATTTTTTCTTATTAAGGTCCAGTTTACATACAGTTAAACTCACCCTTTTTAGTGCTATAGTGCTGTGAGGTTCACCATTACATATAGTTGCGTAACTGTCACCACAACCAATAGAGAACAGCTGTTTCCCCTGAAAGCTACCCCAGGACACTTTGCCATCAGGCCGTCCTCCTAGCAGCCGAACCCCCGCTGATCTGATTTCTGTACTTACTGATTTGCCTTTTCCAAAATGTCATTTAATGGAATCACACAGTGTGGGGTCTCGTGAGTCTGGCTTCTTCCACTTAACATAATGTATTTGAGAATCATTTATGTTGTGTGTCCCAGTAGTTCCTTTTTATTGCCAAGTGGTAATAAAATTTTTGTGGCCTATTTTGTAGATGTACAGAAGTTTGTTTATCCATTCACAAGTTGATAGATATCTAGATAGTTTCTGATTTAGGGCGATAATAATAAATAAGGCTGCTATGGACATTTATGCCCAGATCTTTAAGAGAAAGTAAGTTTTTGCTTCACTTGGGTAAACATCTAGGCATTTTTACGTCATCTGATGAAACTGATGAAAAGTACAGGGTTATAATAGAGCATTCTAGACATTCCAGGAAATTCTGTACTAGAATTTAGAGCACCTTTAACCACCTAGAAATCTGGGAGTCAGCGGCTTCTGCTCCCTCATCCTCCACATCTGATCCATCATCAAAAAGAAATCTGGGAGTCACTTTGCTTCACTTGGGTAAACATCTAGGCATTTTTACGTCATCTGATGAAACTGATGAAAAGTACAGGGTTATAATAGAGGGCTGTTTACCCAAGTGAAGCAAAGTGACTCCCCACTTTTCCAAAGTGACAATACCATTTTGCATATCTGTCAGCAATGAATGAGAGTCCCAGTTGCTCTGCCTCTTCTCTAGTACTTGGTGTTGTCATTTTTTTTGTGTGACATCTCATTATGATTTTCAATGTGCATTTTCCCTACTCCTAACGATGTTGAGCATCTTCTCATGTGTATCTTCTTTAGTGCAAAATGTCTCTTCACATCTTTTGCCCAGTTTTTGAATTGGGTTATTTGCTTTCTTTTTCATGAGTTTTCAGTGTTTGTTATATATTCTAGATACCAGTTCAGTATCAGATACATTCTTTACAAACATTTTCTCCCACTTTGATAAAGGGAAAATCTCCTGTTTTCTTTCAGAGATTTTATATTCTAAATTTTACATGTAAGCCTCTTTTCTGAGTTAATTTTTTATATGGTGCAAGATGTTGGGTTAGGCTAATTATTTCACAGGAGCATATACTGTTGTTTTAGCACCATTTGCTAAAAGGACTATCCTTCCTCCATTGAATTATTTGGACCTATGCTGAAAATCAACTGACCACATTTGTGTGGATCTTTTTGGGGAATTACTATTCTGTTTCATTGATCTATGTGTCCATCCCTTTACTAATACCATATTTTCTTAATTACTTTATTTTTATTTTTTTGTATTTTTCTGAAGTTAGAAGTAGGGAGGCAGTCAGATAGACTTCCACATGTGCCCAACCAGGATCCACCGGGCATGCCCACCATGGGGCAATGCTCTGCCCATCTGGGGCCTTGCTCCGTTGCAGCCAGAGCCATTCTAGCACCTGAGGCGGAGGCCATGGAGCCATCCTCAGCGCCCAGGCCAACTTTGCTCCAATGAAGCCCTGGCTGTGGGAGGGGAAGAGAGAGATAGAGAAGAAGGAAAGAGGGAAGGGTGGAGAAGCAGATGGGCGCTTCTCCTGTATGCCCTGGCCAGGAATCGAACACTGGACTTCTATACGCCGGTCAGACACTCTACTGCTGAACCAACTGGCCAGGGCTTAATTACTTTCTATCTTTATACTTTATAGTTAAATCTTAAAATCAGGTAGTATACATCCTTTTTAATTTGGTAGGAATCAGTGGATGAAAAATTACTAAGAGGACATCAGGGGTAGGGGAAAATTCTGTCTAAGTCAACCTAACAGGATTCTTGCTGCTGGCAGGTGGCCAGGGCCATCAAATTTTGCCTGAGGGTAGTAGATGATCAGGAACCCAACCAGATATCAAGGGTGGGAGATTTGGGTTAACCTTTTATAACATTGTTCTTGCTAAAATTGGACAATGCAGAGACAAACCTTTGGGGTCTAGTTGGGAAGAGTCTGACCAGAGTTTGGTCAGAAGGAGAATCTTTGTCATCATCCATACTGATAACTCTCTCTACTTCATTAATTTTCACTGCTGTAATACTACAATTTATTCATCTGTTTTTTATTGATATGCATTTAGGTTCTTTCCATTTCTTTTGCTATTAAAAAGAGTGAGCTATGAATATTTCTTGCCCTGTATTCTTGTGTATTAGTTGAGAGTCTATAGGAATGACATTACCAAATTGCTTCCCAAAGTGGTTAATCCAGCAGCAGAAATGAAGTCCTGGGCTCTGCCTCCACATCTACTCTCTTAAAGTTTTTGGTTGTGGTTTTACTTTACCTTTCCATGTTTCCTAGTGAACATCAACATCTTTTTATTTGTTGTGGTTTATTTACCCTTCTGAGAATTGCCTATTTCTTCTGCAATTTTTCTTGCTTAGTAGGGGTTTTATTTCTCTTCATTTGTTTAAGTAGTGTTCCTTAAATACTCCAAATGTATATACAAGAGTTTAGGGTTGTATCTAGCATGTAGGAAAAACTTTATTGTGCTGTGAAAACAAAACATCCCTAGGAAAACGGCAAAGGGAAATCTTAGGATGGTTGATGGGCACAGCCCTAGGGACCAATCAGTTCAGATTAGAAAAGATGAAATTTCAAGAGAGAGACCTCCAAGAAACTAAAAGTGATAAGAATCCAATATACATGAACTTATTTAATTGTTCAATATACTTGAACAATTCAGGAACACTTTGAGGAAGTAAGTGAAAAACTAAACCAAGAACAAAACATGATGATTATTAACTCCATGAAAAGAAAAAAGTTGTACAGGAAAGATAAAGCCATAATACCAAAAATAAAACATAGCTCAGCTGTGAATAGCATTTATATAATCCTAAAATATAAGCACTGGAGTTAATCTAGTCAAAAATACCACATTGGGAATGGGAAAACAAGCTGTTGGGCACGGATGGTGGGGGGTGTATGAAAAAGTGTTAAACTCTCATCTTACCTGATGGAAAGTTAATAAATATCCCTAAAACGGAAATATTGAGACAGTACCATAAGGATGAAGAAGTACCAGAAAAAGAACGTCTAAGTCGAACGTGTCTCTGGGAGCAGGAGTGAGGGAGGAAGAAGAGCGCAGGGCCGTCTGCTTTTCCTGTGGCCTGTGTGACTAAATCTGTGCTCATGGAGATCTCTAATGCAGATTCAGTTTTTATTAAAGTAAATAGAATCCAGCCATCTGACTAGTCAGGAACTAATGCATATCAGCTTTTTATTAGAGAAATCAACAGACAGTGTAGTTTACTCTCCAGGTGGCTTAACGATGTCCACTTCTGTTTCATGCAGGCAAGGGGAGAGCTACTGCTTTCTTCCCACTGTTTTTCTTCTGGTTAGCTAGAAGTCTTAGCTTTTTTTAAGTCACAGGCCTCAGCTCTTTAAATACAAAATAATTACTCTTGATTGAAAGAAGTACACTGTATTTTGAACTCTGAGTAAATTGAAAGATTTTGTATCAATCAGCATGATTGCAGAGCACAATCAGTCTTTTAATCTTTGGGAACAAGATTTCTAACTAGTAGATAACAGATGTTCATCAAATAACATTGCTAGAAGTGATAGACAGCTTTTCTATGTTCTCCTAACCTTGGCACTGTGCACATAAGCTGTCCCCACTGTCTATGGGAACAATGTGGTGAATAATGCAGCTACTTTAATCGTTAGTGAACAAATCCCTAAATATAGTTGATACCTATCTTTGAAATCCACCTGGATTGTAAATATAATGGAAATTTACTAAGCCTCCCTCCTCTCTGCAGTGTTGGAACATTTAGATGGGTAGACAAGGCTTTTGGGCTAAGTTTGGAGGGAAATCTGGCCACGATTTCTTACTTTCTTAATTTAATCATTTGTTCTGAGCTGATTTATTTTTAAATCAGTAAACATCAACTCTGATTATTTTTCAAGTACTTACAATTACCACCACCACCCTTGCTATGTTTAGAAATACTTTATAGCCACAAAATTGCCTTTTCTGAGCGTGAAATATTTTTTAGCACTAAGAATCAAATCCTTTCATTCTTAAACTAGATACAGCCATAATTGAATGTCCTTGTCCCCTTTATGCCATGAAATTAACTTGCACAAAGAAAAGAAAAATATAGAAAAAAGATAAAGTAAATTGTCTTACTTTGCTTTCACGGGCAGCCCAACAGTGCTAATAGCAGTAGCTCAACTTAATACTACTAGTGATGAAAATAGTTCCCGTAAGTGGCAAGCCAAGAAACTAGGCAGCTCTAGCAATCCCAACTGCCTCAATAACTGGTCTTTTCTGGCAAAGAGCCTGGGTCTATAAATAATTCAATCTACTTCAGCTAGGTCTTACCAACAGGAACTGTCAGAAGTGATATATGATGCAAAACTTTATCCAAGATTGACCTTATCTCCCAGGCAGCATTTCCAGGGCAGGCAGTGCCTGACTGAGAACAGGCATTTTCGTTTGTACAAATGGTGCAAATGTAAAGGAAAATGCCAAGTTTCTTATTCTTTGTAAATTATGTTTGATAAATTCAGTGTGGACATTTTTTTAAAAAATATTTTTTATTTTATTTATTCATTTTTAGCGAGAAGAGAGAGAGGGAGAGAGAGAGACAGAGAGGGAGAGAGAGGAGAGAGAGACAGAGAGAGAGAAGGGGGGAGGAGCAGGAAGCATCAACTCCCATATGTGCCTTGACCAGGCAAGCCCAGGGTTCCGAACTGGCGACCTCAGCATTTCCAGGTTGACGCTTTATCCACTGCGCCACCACAGGTCAGGCTCAGTGTGGACATTTTGATGTTGTTCTAAGCATAAGTTTTAAGAAGATATAGAGGTAGGTAGCTAGGTAGGTAGATAGAAAGCAGACAAAAATCTTTAATAGATGTGTTTTATGTAGGAGAAGTTTTTGGTTGTTTTTCTTTTAAGAGACAGCAAGTGTCCCAGATTTTGTAAAATGGGGCTATTTTTAAAACTGCTGTCACCCTAGGGCCTGCTCCAACAGGAGCTGTGGGAGTGGTAGACAGAACACAGATCTCCAGAGCCAGGAGGCGGGGTGTAGAAGCCACCTCCATGACTCTCCGTCTCCATCGCCTCGAGCAGGAGACATTGTTCCGTTAGTACTTCCTACTGCCTACACCTCGGCTGGCTTCCTGCTGCCTATACCTCGGCTTCCTGCTGCCTACACCTCGGCTTCCTCGTCTCCCACACAAGAACCCTTGGTCTTCATTGTTCTCAGTAGGAAAAACACTCTCTGTGAAGACAAAGCAGAGTTGTGACACACAGCACAGTGAGGCGCAGCTGGTGATGATGGGGTGCTGGTGGCACTCAGGGCTGTGGAAAGGCAATCAGTGAACCCTGGGATTTGCAGGGAAACACCATAGAATTGTTGTGGAACCCTCCCCTTCCCCAGTTTTCATACTCTTCATTAGCCAGAGTCCTCACTTTTCCTGTCTTCTAGGGTTCTAATAATAACTGCTACTATGTGTTGAGCAACTTCTAATTTGGTGCTTTGCATTTACTAAATTCATCTAATCCAGGAGTAGTCAACCTTTTTATACCTACTGCCCACTTTTGTATCTCTGTTGGTAGTAAAATTTTCTAACCGCCCACCGGTTCCACAGTAACGGTGATTTATAAATTAGGGAAGTAACTTTACTTTATAAAATTTATAAAGCAGAGTTACAGCAAGGTAAAGCATATAATAATAATTACTTACCAAGTACTTTATGTCATATTTTTGCTAAGTTTGGCAGAAAACAACTTACTATAGTTAAATCTATCTTTTATTTATACTTTGGTTGCTCCGCTGCCGCCCACCATGAAAGCTGGAACGCCTGCTAGTGGGCGGTAGGGACCAGGTTGACTACCACTGATATAATCCTAGAAATAATGTTTATGATGTTCAGACACTGCTCTTTATCCCCATTTTGCCAATGACAAAAGCAGGTCTCAGAACAATAACTCACCTAACCAGCATTAAACTCTGTAAGGAAATGTCAGGGTCTCACCCCAGATCAGTCTGACTACAAAGCAAGTGCTGATTGCACCGCATTACACTATCACTGTTGTGACTCCCTAAGAAGGAAACCAAAATTCAGATGAGGAAACATTTCGATTAAAGTGCTAAAACATTGACCCATCTTGGGACTCTATCAAGACAATGAAAAGAACTTAGATTATTTTTTGACAGTAAAGAATCACGGTTTAATAGACATCTATTTGACAGTTTTTGTATTTCTGTGACAAAAACATAACTCTGAGAGTCTGGCCTCGAGGCTGGACTTGGCCTAGGACCTTGTCAAGTGGGTCTCAGAGTTCTGCTCTAGGCTATTGAGAACTTCATTCCACTGTTAGCAGGATTTGTGCTTTTTGTTTGTTTTCGGTCCTATTTTGGTATCGTGTAGTAATATAGTACCCTGCTCCTGTCATTACTTTTTGCAGATGTTACACCTCCACTAACATCTGGCTATATAGAAGTCACTGATCTTCAATCAAAGAAACTTCGATATATCCCCATTCCCAGGTAATCCATTTCCACCTTTCCTTTGTTCTTAGCTTGTATGTCAGGTAAAAAAAATAAGTGAATTCTTAATAAGCATTCTGAATAAATGTATGGTTTTTGCTTCCTGAAATAAAAAGCTCTTTTTTTTTCAGTTACAGTTGGTTTATCCATCTTGCTGTTCTTCTGCATGCCTTACTGCCACTTTAATTTTAATTTTGGAAAAATATTCAAATGTTACATAGGTATAAATCTATTAGCCTTAAAGTTTTCATTTCTCTTTTTTGATCTGCCCTAATGATAAATTTTTCTGTATCCAAAAGATCACTTTTAGTATTGCAGAAATGTGTACACTTTATAAATTAGTTTTCTGAGGTAAATGTGTTCAAAATGTCAAAGTAAATGAAATAGCATATGTTTAATATTGTTTTAAAATACGTTAGTATGAAAAAAATACGTTAGTATGCATCTGCAGTCATGAAGGACATACAGTAGTCAAACGCCTTCAGAGATTTGGAATGGAACTCATTGCCATTCACTGCTCTTGTTATTGTCCGGGGATGGAAGCAAAACACTCACGCGCCAGACTGCGGATGCCAAGGAGAAGCAGGGTTGCTCAGTGTCGGCTGTGGTGCACACAGGTGTCCTACCCATACCTCAGCCCTCTCTGGGTGTGCCAGGGCCTGACCTCTCTTAGCTGAGCTGGTGCCTGCCTTGGTCTCACAGCCCCTCCTCACATACGCCCCTCACAGGCGACTGAGCCTCCACACACAGTGGGTAAAACATCACTTGAAATCCTAAGAGGAGCCTGGAAACCTTCCAATGTCACAGGAAGGCCAGGGACACTGGACCTTATCAGTTATGCAGACCATTACCAGCCCACCTTTCTAGCTACTCCTCCAAGTCCTAGAAGAAAAGAGCTCAGTGTGACAATACAGAGTAACTCAGAAACACAGTTTCATTTCTCAGGGTCAAGAAATATGAATAATGGTAGCATATTCAAATAAATAGATTTACTTATTTTAACATACATAAGTATACCTTCTTTGTCAGTTTCATGGAAAATAACTTTCGGTCACTCAAGGGAAGACCTTATCCATATTAATTGTATGCTCATTAAAATATACTGTTGGTGCAAGTTACAAAAGCAAAAAACAACTTTTTGTTTTTTACCTTTCTAAAGCGTGTATTTTTTTCATTGTCTTAATTTTACCCTCATTAGCCCTCACTTTTTATTTTTGTGCTTTTCTCTCAACTTTCTCTGTAACCTCTCTGTTCTACCTGTTGCTACCTGTCATAGAAGGAACATCTGGAACAGCAGCTGAAGAGATAACCAGTGCTGCTGGCCCCATAGCTTAATCAGAGCTGCGTGTCCAACAGAAATGTACACTGTGAGCCCACATGTAATATTATATCCCTCAAGAAGCACATTAAAAAGTAAAAAGCTACGCGTGAAATTAATATTTTATGTAACCCAGTGTATCTTAAATATTATCATTTTGACATATATTCAATACGAGAATTGTAACAAAATAATTTACATTCACCCTCTTTTGTAAGTCTTTGAGATCTAGTATATGTTTTACACTTATGAAACATCTAAATTTGGACTTGCCACATTTTAAGTGCCACGTGATTCAGAGTCTGTTCATTGTCAGTAGATCCTGAGTTTCTCCTGAGATTAACTGTTGTCATATTTTGGCTTATATGCAATCCACGGGAACAGCCCATCTGGATTTCGGTTTTGTTGCTAAGTGCTTAAAGTGAACATTCTGCTAGCTATCAGGAATTTTCCATTTGATGGCTAACTTCAAATAATAGAATATACAGTAAAATTATATGTAACTGCAAGGCTAAAATGAATATATCACTTTTATCCTCACTAAAATTTGAGTATTCTTTTCTCAAATTTTTATATTATTTGTATTTATAAAATGATACTACCCAGCTCTTATCTGTGGGTGTATATAAATCGAAGTTCCACTCTATTATAATTTTATTTGTTCCTTAAAGACCTTGTTACTTTGTATAAGGGGAACATGCATTAAAAAAAAAAAAACAGGGCCTGGCCAGGCGGTGGTACAGTGGATAGAGTGTCAGACTGGGATGCGGAAGGACCCAGGCTTGAGACCCCGAGGTCACCAGCTTGAGCGCGGGCTCATCTGGCTTGAGCAAAGCTCACCAGCTTGGACCCAAGGTCACTGGCTCCAGCAAGGGGTTCCTCAGTCTGCTGAAGGCTCGCGGTCAACGCACATATGAGAAAGCATGTGAACAACTAAGGTGTCGCAATGAAAAACTGATGATTGATGCTTCTCATCTCTCTCCGTTCCTGTCTGTCTATCCCTATCTGTCCCTCTCTCTTACCCTCTCTCTGTCCCTGTAAATAAATAAATAAAATTAAATTAAAAAAAAAACAGGTAGAAAAAAGTGGGCGAAGGGATTCTAGACCTAGTGTACAAATTGTTGTGAAAATCTGGTTTCCTCGGCACTTTTTATTGACATATTGAAGAAACTGCCTTTATAAATTCCAAGTTTCATGGTGGCAAGTTAAATATGCAACCAGTAGGTACAGAGCTCGTTATACATACACATCCTGAGTGTTCTTGAAAGAGTTTCAAAAATCATCATTTCACATGAATAAATTTCATTGTTCCCTTTACTTTACCATAGGTACCTACTAGCTTTTTCTTCCCTAAGGCAAACATGTTCTTGGAGAGCACAATGAGTTAAATCCTGTGTTATATCAAATGTTACTTAATTTGAGTCCCTCTTGTCCTACAAAGTAATTCTGAAACACTTGGTCCCGTCCTACTATTACGCTCTTGAAAACATTTTCTGAGACTTCTGTATTCCAGAGGAGCTGGCTTTATTACACAGTGTTAAAATCTACTAAGGCTGAGTGAAAATTAAAAAAAGGTCAAAGTAGTCTTGGTTTATTTTTTTGTAAATAAGAAGAATTTGCCTAATACATAGTGTAGTGGTTTTGTGGTTTTACTAGATCAACAATGATCATTTGTTTTTTGTTTGTTTGTTTGTTTTGTTTTTTTGTCTTTTTCTGAAGCCAGAAACGGGGAGAGACAGTCAGACTCCCGCATGCGCCGGACCGGGATCCACCCGGCATGCCCACCAGGGGGCGACGCTCTGCCCACCAGGGGGCGATGCTCTGCCCCTCCGGGGCATCGCTCTGCAGCGACCAGAGCCACTCTAGCACCTGGGGCAGAGGCCAAGGAGCCATCCCCCACGCCCAGGCCATCTTTGCTCCAATGGAGCCTCGGCTGCGGGAGGGGAAGAGAGAGACAGAGAGGAAGGAGAGGGGGAGGGGTGGAGAAGCAGATGGCCACTTCTCCTGTGTGCCCTGGCCAGGAATCAAATCCGGGACTTCTGCACGCCAGGCCGACGCTCTACCACTGAGCCAACCGGCCAGGGAACAATGATAATTTTTTTTATTATCTGATCAGACCATCCCTTTAGACAATTTATTTCATATAGAACGTATCAGATGTATTTAGAGAACCAACCCTAGTAATTAGAATTTGTAATGTATGTTTTTTATATATTAAGAGCTGTACTCAGACACAGGAAGTATATATGCAATTGACTCAGAGGCAAAAGTTGCATTTCTAGAAATGACTATATGTGTATCAGAAATATAAAGAAAATATGTATCTGTATGAACTATACTGCTCACAAAATTAGGGGGTATTTCAAAATGAATATGAAGCTATAAAATATCCCCTAATTTTTGTGAGTAGTGTTATACAAGAATTTATGAATTTCTTATTAGAAATTCTTATAACTTTCTGTTAGAAAAGGCAAAATATCAAACACAAAGGCTGTTAAAACAGAAACAAAACATCAGTTCCTGCCCTGAGTTGACGCCGCACGTTTATGATTTGTGAGTTGGTTTACAGTGTCTATCTTTCTGACAGTGAACACTAATGTTATCTAGTGTCTACAGATACAGAAAATTGTAAATAACCAATAACAAAATGTGTTTTGTTTTGTTTTTTGCTGACAGGTGGATCTGTTGATATCTTTTAATGTGCTTACTATTGTATTAGAATTCTTTATAACAAGTTTAATGAACTTAATTCAGGTTAAACTAGCTTTATTATCTAGATCACCAATTGGTTGAGTACTGTGATTTCTCTTTCAGATCAGACTCCCTCTCCCCGTATACCACATGGGTGTCTACTATTTCAGACACAGATGCACTGCTGGCCGAGTGGGGCAACGGTGGTGTTGTCACTGTTGATATGGGAGGTCGCATCAGGCTTTGGGAAACCGGGCTTGAACATCTGCAGCGCTCACTCATGGAGTGGAGAAACATGATTGGGCAAGACGACAGACATGTGCAGGTACCACCTGAACTGACCCTCCTCCTAAGGGTGCATATTCAGGCATAAATTGAGTTCCTAATGCCACAGTTGTGAAAACTTCCAAACCAACTACTCAGATACAGTAGCTATATGGCTAAAATAAATTTTGGATCCAGAAAAAGGAAATCTTATCCATCTAAATAGTGAGAAAGTAAAAATGTGCACTTTTATTTTTCTGTCACTGCTTAATTATACAGGTTCCTAACGGCACAGTGTGCAAATGTAATCAGCTTTTATTTTTAAACCTGAAGGGTTGATCAGTTTCCAACGCCGCCTTTTCATCTGTTCTCACTCTCCTACCATTGTCAGCATCTCTGCATGCTATCCAGGAAAAGAAACACTGAGGATCTAAAATCCAGCACATTTTATAAGGCCATACGTTTAGCCTAGAGAAGATAACCAGAATTCTGCATCTGATAGAGGTGTTTTTCCCAAAGTCCTTATTTCCCCCAGCTAATGCACAATCAGCAGTCAGAGCAGACCCCACCCTGCACCGGAAGGACAGGTGGGGCTCCAGAAATGACGCAGTCCACACCTAATCTATTATAGCTGCTAATGCTCTAGAACAGTGAGGGAGACTGTGTGCCCATTAATTCTAAAACGTATCATAAAAGGATTTATTTGTAATTTATTTATGTTAATCTTCAGAAAAAAACTTCCTTATTTACATTTCATTTCTATCTGGCAAAAAGAAAAGCAGGTTTCTGCCAGCTGAGTTGCTCTGTAAAGAGCCAATTAATGAGATACAAAATTTCCACACACTATCCCATTGATACCTGATTAATAATCACTGTTTTATGTCGTTATTTTTGTCGTTTTCATAAAGGAGAAATTATATATTTGTGAATGAGTAATGTATAGTTCTTGTAAATTCTTAAAAGCTTGAAGGGACACTTTGAAAACCATAGTTTAATGTAGGCAAGCAACCTCAAATCCTTTGAAATAGCATGAATCTATTAATTTAAGCTAAAACAAATGTATAACTCTAAAATAAACATGTCATTAAGTGCAATGGATTTATCACAGAACAGACTGAATGTAGATAACTATCCATAACAATTAGAAAACTAATTAACTGTATGGCTCTGTTTCTTTAATTATTCTAAACATTAGTTTCTTCCCCCTTTTAATTAAGCTCCTATTTTCATTACAGTGACTGATACCTAGTAGTAAATACTATTGTATTTGAATATTTTATTTTATTTTTTAATTTCTCACTTGCTAAAGATAATCAAAGGTCATGTTTCTTCTATGGTCAACATTTGTGGCTTATTAAGTTTATCCTTTACAATAGAACTTTATAAAGGACTTTTACTCATGATTTTGATAACCGGTGTTGACTGCTACAAAAACGAACCCCGCCCTTGCTTTAGCGATGCAGCCTCTCCCTTCCCAGTGTCTCCCCTGTCTCTGTTCTGCGTCGTTGTATTCCCAGATTCCAGCATAACAGTTAGTACACAACAGGCAGTTAATATGTTTGGTAAAGTTCAGATGCATATATACTGTTACATTGCTTATTAAAGCTGTTTGATAACAAAGAGAATTCTTTTAAACTGTTACAAATTATTCGTTTGTTTTTATATAACTGAGTATTTGTTGAATATTGTTGGGCAGATAAAATATATTATGCTCACTTTGTTAAAGATGGTGCTGTCCAGGAGGAGGCCGTTCCCAGGTGATATTAATGTGTGTTGGGGGCTGGCTATGAGCAGGCCGAATCTCTGTAGCTTGGGGCTTAGTTTTGGGATTAAGCCTTTCCCACCCTTTTTGATGTGGGATGGTACAATCCTATCATGCCTCAGAAAGTGACTCTGTATTAGAGACTTCCCTATTTTGTATATTGGATTAAAGGTTTGGATTTCTACAGTATAAAATAGGGGCAGAACGGGAGCTTGCTCTCTTGGTTCCTGAGATTATCATTAGAGGAGAGAGCAGAGCAGAGAGCAGAAAGAGGCCACGAGGAGTAGGCCAGGAGAAGCAGCTAAGATGACGGAGTGCTGAGTGAGATGCCAGTTTGTGTAGAGTTTGTATCTGGGATAAGGAAGGAGATGGGGAACTGAGGAGAATAAGGCTGGTGAGCTAGAAACCTTTGATTCTAGGAAACTCGGATAAGTCAGTAGCTTTGTGAGCATTGAATGTGAGTGGGTTTTGGAGCCCAGTGTGTATTTTTACTTGCCCTCTGGGTGCAAGCTAGAATTAAAGATGACAGCCCATCAATTTTTGGCTCCGTTGTTTCTTTATCGACTATCCGAATCCAATGCGAACCTGCATGGGCCGGGCTGCTGTAGTGGTGACCGTGGCCTTGGCTTCTGGCTTTACAAATATATATGATTATTAAGTTAGGAATAAACAGAATTATAGTGTCTAACATCTCAAAAATAACCAAATATTTGGTTATTTGTACAGGGCAATACCTGATCCTTCCCCAAACCAACCATTTTCCAGAAAATGTATAATTGTGTCTTCCGTTCAATGTTCCTCTTTAACAGAATTAAGATTTATTCAGTAATAAGTCACATAATTCAGAATTTAATCATAGTTCCATTTGGAAAATCAGAATAGATGTTATTAAACATTTTCCTTCCATTTCTAATGTTTCCTGGTTCACTTTGGTTGATAGCAAAAATGTACACTTACATACAAATTCAAGTGGGAAATAGATTGTGAGCATGCTTTACATTTAAACAGACAGGATTTTGGACCCTGGCCAGTTGGCTCAGCGGTACAGTGTCGGCTTGGTATGTGGAAGTCCTGGGTTTGATTCCCGATCAGGGCACACAGGAGAAGCACCCATCTGCTGCTCCACCCCTCCCCCTCTCCTTCCTCTCTATCTCTCTTCCCCTCCCACAACCAAGGCTCTAATGGAGCAAAGTTGGCCCGGGCGCAGAGGGACAGCTCTATGTCCTCCACCTCAGGCACTAGAATGGCTCCAGTTGCAACAGAGAAACACCCCAGATGGGCAGAGTATCGCCCCCTGGTGGGCATGCCGGGTGGATTCTGGTCAGGCGCATGCAGGAGTCTGTCTGACTGCCTCCTCACTTCTAACTTCGGAAAAATACAAATAAATAAGTTAACAGACAGGATTTATTGTCCATATAGTCTGCCATTGTTTTGATTTCTGGTCATATCTCTACTCTACCTTTTCACTGTTTGGTAAACAATGAGACAGCATATATAATTGCTCTTATTTAGACCAGTTCATGTTATTATTTACAAGTGGTTTACACAACCAACTCTAAATATGAATTATCCCAGGGCAACAGCAATAACAAGTAAGAATTTGTCTTTTACAGTTTTCTTCCTGTTCAGTCCTTCAAGCTGTTCAACACAGGTCTGCCCCTGATTCGAGAGACTCAATTAGAAATATTGAGAAAACAATAGGTTCTCTGCACCACACTTAAAACTTGCTGACTGCCAGCAGCTTCCCTTGTCACTGACAGAGTAACTTGATCTCCATCTAGTGGCCAAAAGGATTTACTTTGCATCATAGAAATTAAAGGCTAGGTCTGCGCTCCAGCAGTTTGAGGCCGCCCCAGACTGGAAGGGAGGTTTACACTTCGCTGTCTGGCTGGTGCCTGTTAGTCCTGAGCTGTTCCTTTGGGTCAGCAGTGGAGGCGAGGCAAATAACCACCCAAGTCATCCACCACATATTTATCCCCATCTTTCCCTAATTCCTTTGCCTGGTGTCAAAAGAACCATTATATACATATTTAGATTAACTGTCAGTCACATGCTTTATCCTTTATTTCTTTGCTACATTTCAGGCTTCTAGAGTTATCAGCTCTGACTCCAATTTTGCTTTGAATTTTTGTATTTGTTTAATGAATTCATTGATTGTTGTTTTAATGAGTACGGCTTGCAAGAAAGTGCTGTGAAGTACCTAATCCACAATTCTGCAGGTTTTCGTAGAGACACCAAGTCCAGATAAAATTTGAAAAGTTTTATTAAAAGAGGAAATTTATTAAATATGCCGGCCGCATATATCTTACACGGGGCAGCAGTCCCAAATCGTATGTGTCATTAATACTCTAGGGGTTGGTTATATATCCTTAATTATACATGGGCGGGGGAAAAGCCTTACATCACAACCTTTGTCTTTACTTACACAGGTTTGGGAAAAGGATGAAAGGGGGATGGGACACAATTCATTAGCAAGTTCATAACATCTGTCTATAGGATCCACAAAAAAACGTTTCTACACATTAAAACTTACAAGGTAACACAATAGTAAAAATGTCACTCTACATATTAAAAGATATTCCTATATTTTCCAGTGTTCACCTGCCATTCCTTTGTTCAGAGATATATTCATTAACTACATGCTTTCAGGAGGGGAGGGGTAGTTTCCATGGGGACAAATGCCTGTAAATGGCCCATCAATATATATAAAAAAAGATTTCATTTAACCTTTTCTCTGCCTGCACCTGGCTAGCTATTCACTCACTTCCTTATAGGTGTGGGGAGGTCAGAGAAGCCAACTCTTCTTCTGCTCTGCATTTACAATACAGTGCTGTCGGCCATCCTAGTTTTGATCTAATCACACAAGCATAGAAATCACACTTACAAAATCTTTCTGCAGGCCTAGCTCAAATTAATAAAATGTTCTTTAAGCTTCCTAAAATATTAATACTAATTCTGTAACTTTTGATACCTTACAACAAAAGTATATATTAAGCTTTGCATTTACAATGTGTTCATTAATTTTACATGCTTTGATAGGAACATGTCTTTTTCTAATAGTAAACAATTATAACAACAAAATCAAAGCATCAATCTAAGAGCCCATTATTAAGAATCCATTTTTATTACTTTTAAGCTCCATGTTTTCAGAGGCATGGGTTAATTATAAGTCAAAATTCTTCTGACAATGCTTGATAGTATTCTTTATGAAGCATACTTTTGTATATTTTTATTTAGTTACATTTGGATTCTTCCCAAGAAGGCTGTTAAAACTACCCCACAGTTTTTCTCAGGTTTAAAATCATTTCCTCTAAAAGGCTCCTGGTGACTATTCTTGTGGGAGCAAAAAGGCTGAAAGATTACAGCTTTCAAGTGTTGTTTTCTAAATACAGTAAACTGATCAGAAACGAAATATTCTGTCTATTACTGGTAGAACCTCTTTGAGGCTTTTGAATAGTACTTTGAATAGTACTATATACTTTAAGAGTGGATACAAACACAGTGTGGAACTGGAACTTATTCATTAAGATAGTGCCTGCTACCCAACAGACACAGTAACTATTTGAAAATAGAAACATAGATTGAAATACATAGAAGAGATAGCTAGTTTGTATTAGCACAACTCATCCTTCCCCCTTTTCAAAGAAAATATTCTAGGAGCATGTGTAAATGTAGCTTGCTGTAGTTCTGTAACTAAGCTTGCCCTTTTCTTTAACCACTGGTTCAACAGTTACGATTTTTTTAGATCTCAGTAAGATGTTAAGGTCTACTTTCAGTTTTGGAAATCCGTAGATTATTTAAGTGGTACTCTGTTAGTAAATTTAAGTGGCACTCTATTAGTTTAGTTTTTCATTGTACATGCTATGCTATCTCCAGATCCTCTGTGGAGGTTTGCGATTCTTTGTTCTTTTTAAGAATCATAGTCTACTCTTGTTCTTTAAACTTGGCTCTTGTCAGTAACCTAAAAGTACTTAGCAGCCTGATTCAGTGGGTCATTGCTATTGAATAACATGTATTTTGTAGGGCCGTTATATGTATATATGCCTTTGGGAAACATCCTTGGCCCAGAAAGGCAAAGCTTTAAAAAAAAACAAACATAATCTCCCACCATATCTCTTAGCCATGTGTCAGGAGAGCTGGTTTCCAGAAGTGTGTGTAGCTGTTAGCCTATGTGGTCATACTTGGGCACTGCTTCTAACAATTTCCCCATTATTATTCCTATTGGAGCAACAATTTTCAACTGCTGTGCCACAAGAACTTTAAAAATGTGCAATCAGTACCTGACTAGTTAGTTGGGGGCACTAACCTCCTTTCCTTTAGGTTGTCAAATTTAAAAATGACAACAGCCATCTAGTGTGAATGAATCAAAATTTTACATTTTCTTTTTGTCCGATCAGCCACAGAATTTCAGTAATTAGTTTATGTGTGCCATGAGATGAAAAAGGTTGACGATCGCTGTATTAGAGAAATCCCAGCCATAGAAGTTCACTTTGAATCTAGATTTCTGAATAAGGTTTTTAGGAGTACCAGATGAAAGTGCAGGGTTCACTGAGGAGCAGGATACCCCATGTGTGCTGATGAACCACCCCTCTGTGGGTGGGGGTGGGCAGCTTATATTTATCCGTTCCCATGGTGCACATGTTTCCTCCATGGCTGATTTCAGGCCACCAAAGGTTAACAGTCTGCTCCCAGAATTCCTGAATATTTAGCAATCATCTCTCAAACTGGTTAAGCCTTTGACTCCCTGGGGAGAATTATGATAGTTAGGTAATTGCAAGGCCTTGCAGGAATAAGGCAATGGAAATGTGGGTAAGAAGAGAAAAAGGCGAAAGAGAAGGAAAGAGGTGTTGAGG
This sequence comes from Saccopteryx bilineata, assembly GCF_036850765.1. Classification (NCBI taxonomy): domain Eukaryota; kingdom Metazoa; phylum Chordata; class Mammalia; order Chiroptera; family Emballonuridae; genus Saccopteryx; species Saccopteryx bilineata. Next base: position 100,762,539 of record NC_089495.1, on the reverse strand, counting down.
ATGCCTGTAAGATGGTATCACGTTACCTCTGCGAAATGCTGGAGCCTGCAATCGGCAGTTACCAATTAACAATGCTCTTCTTGGACCAGACATTTGGTTTGAGTCAAGGCTCAGAGAGAAGTCTGCCCTCAAGTAGAATTAACACTCATAGGTTCATGCACAGGGGCCACCTTTCTTCCAAACACTATATTTCAGAAGGAAATTGCTAGTTGATTTTTATATTCCTTCAAAAGTATTGCTTCCTTTGGGTCACAACTTTATCAGTGAGTGCTAACTATAATTCAAATTAAATCAGCAACTACCTTCCTAAGATGAGAAAATCAAGTGTTTGATTTTAGAGTATAAGGAAAACAAATTCGGTAATACAGCAATTATAAATTGAGATGTCAAATGCAATGAATATATTGAAAGTCAGTGACTGTAGAATTTTTATGGTTCTGAGCTCGTAATTTATATACTCATGTAAAGTGAACAGTGGTAGTAGAAATAAAACCTTGCTGTTATATTTATAGATAGATTTGTAATTTTACTCATAGGTCATACAGCATAAAATTTGAAGTGGTTTCATCTGAGTTCAGATCCACGCTCCACTTCATATGTTATATTTGGCAAATTGCTCACTCTTCCCAAGCTTCACTTTCAGCCACAATATAAAGATAGCGTCATCAGACCTTACAGAGTTGTTGTAAGAATGAAGTGCATGGACGCCTGGTACACAGTCAGCACTCGGTAAACAAATAAAAACTTAGACTGAAAGATTAAAAACTTAGAATTCGGGTAATATTGGATGATGGAATTCTTTAATGGCTACATGGAAACAAAGCCAAATTAAAAGCAAGCCATTACCCAATACCTGATATGAAATTATGACCCAGTGAGTTGCATAATTCATCATCTATCGTAGTGTTAAAATGTGAGTTTTGTTATAATCCTGTTTGGGAAACTTTGTCAGGCCCAAAAGAAATGAAAAAAGAGCCTGTCTAAACCTGTCAGCTTGAAGGAAAGCAGGAAATCAACAATGGGACCATTGTCAGCAGAGGATTATAGTGTTTAGCTTTATTCGAAAGATAAATTAGAACAGGACCAAAAAACACATAGCAAAATATACATCATCTTTAGCCTGAGTCCTGAGAACAGTCAAGAACAAGTCAAACCTAGAGCTGTCTTTGTTGTTCTGTATATAGTGTTCTCTTTACACCAGTCTAAACATGTTTCTCTTTTTCTATTTCCTTACAAGGTCAGGCCATAGGTACTATCTATCTCTAACCTCTCTCTTTGAATGGTTTCACCCAGGTATTCATTTATTTGCTGAATTAACTTTTTGAGCACATAGAATTGCTGGGATAAATAAAGAAATGAGATACAGCCCTGGCCGGTTGGCTCAGTGGTAGAGCGTCACCCTGGCGTGCAGAAGTCCTGGGTTCGACTCCCGGCCAGGGCACATAGGAGAAGTGCCCATCTGCTTCTCCACCCCTCCCCCTCTCCTTCCTCTCTGTCTCTCTCTTCCCCTCCTGCAGCCGAGGCTCCATTGGAGCAAAGATGGCCCGGGCGCTGAGGATGGCTCCTTGGCCTCTGCCCCAGGTGCTAGAGTGGCTCTGGTCGCAACAGAGTGATGCCCCGGAGGGGCAGAGCATTGCCCCCGGGTGGGCAGAGCGTCGCCCCTGGTGGGTGTGCCGGGTGTATCCCGGTCTGGCGCATGCGGGAGTCTGTCTGACTGTCTCTCCCCATTTCCAGCTTCAGAAAAATACAAAAAAAGAAAAAAGAAAAAGAAAAGAAAGAAATGAGATACAGGTGCACACCCAGGGAACATACAGTTCAGTGGAGCTATAATAAAATAAGTTATGGTGCTGTGTGGTGAGAAAGAGAAAGAGATGAAAGCATGTTGAAAAGATCAGAAGGTAGCACAGAATAACTTAACTCTACCCCTTGGGAGGGGTTCCAAGGTGAATTAGTATCTGGACCCAGTTTTTAAGAAAGGGGGTAGGGACTCCTGACAAATCAAATGCAAGTGATTTGTTTTGCTTCTTACCAAAACCCAGTAAAAGATACTAAAGGGTCAAAGAAGGACAAGGACGAATGGTACAAAACCAACAAGGACGAAGAGAACTGGAGACATCAGAACAGCAGGGGTTGCAGCAGCATGTTGGAGGATGGAAGACGGATGGGCGGGTGATAACTGAGTTAGTGCCTGGAGAGAGCTAAAACCCGTTTCTCCAGTGGGGAAGGCAACAAGACGCAGCTGCTTTCCTCTGTGGAAGCCCAGAAAGCAGCAGGACTTGAAGATACCATTTACCTTAGAACAGGGGTCCCCAAACTACGGCCTGTGGGCCGCATGCGGCCCCCTGAAGCCATTTATCTGGCCCCTGCCGCACTTCCGGAAGGGGCACTTCTTTCATTGGTGGTCAGTGAGTGGAGCACATTGACCATCTCATTAGCCAAAAGCAGGTCTATAGTTCCCATTGAAATACTGGTCAGTTTGTTGATTTAAATTTACTTGTTCTTTATTTTAAATATTGTATTTGTTCCCGTTTTCTTTTTTTACTTTAAAATAAGGTATGTGCAGTGTGCATAGGGATTTGTTCATAGTTGGGTTTTTTTATAGTCCGGCCCTCCAACGGTCTGAGGGACAGTGAACTGGCCCCCTGTGTAAAAAGTTTGGGGACCCCTGCCTTAGAAGGCTGGAGTGTGGGGTAGCTCTCAAAATTAGAAGATTGCTTGCAAGTCTGTGTATTGGCCATGTAGGCATCCAGGTTTTTCTTCTCTATCTTAACGCACCTAGGCAACAGGCCCCCTCTGCCTTATGAAAGACAGGAGCTGTGATAGAGAGCTGCACAGTGTAGGCCAGGAGTGAGACCACATAGCCAACAAGAAGATAAAATAAAAGTCTGCATCCTTATTCATACCCCTGGAGCAGGACACTGGGGAATCCTCTCTGGGAATGACATGCCCAAGAGAAAAGCCCCACGACACTGACACTTCAAGGCTGCCCCCTAGTGACCTTCCAGCAAGACGCACTTGTTGACAAGCCCTGTTTTATGCAAAAAAATTTTCAGTTCACTTTGTAATGCCTTATCTTTACATATTAATAGACACCTTTATAAAAAAGGTGAAAATGAAAATAAATGAACAGAGAAAATAGAGGTGATGCAGGCAGCACAGAAACATTTCACAAAGTGACAATATTCTCAGAAAGGTAATAGAAAATGTATAGTATAATCTAAAACAAAAACAGATGTTGTTTTGACATAGGCACCTTCAAAGAACAAGAAAGGCCTCTTGGGGAAAAATGGTAGCAGAAATAAAGTAAATAGAAAGGGTTGGAATATTCTTTTACACCAGGAAGCTCAATAGCGGAGGACAATACAGGCGCAGAGCTGGCGTGCTGTCTTTAGGAATCAGGACTGAGGGCAGAGTTGGTGGAGCACAAGGCTGCTATTTTTGTTATACACGTAGTACTATTTAACTCATTAAACTTTTACATTTATTATTTTTGATAAAAAATAATTTATTCAACAGAATAATAAGAGGCAGGCAGGAACAGTAAGAGTAAGCATGAGAAGACTTCTTTCCGCCTCCAGCAGCCCAGCGGGCACAGCAGCCGCCCTGACCGCGCACCTGCTGCGGATGGAGACGGAACGGCCCTGCCGTTGGATCACTGCGCACCTGCCGCGGATGGGGACGGAACGGCCCTGCCGCTGGATCACTGCGCACCTGCCGCGGATGGGGACGGAACGGCCCTGCCGCTGGATCACTGCGCACCTGCCGCGGATGGGGACGGAACGGCCCTGCCGCTGGATCACTGCGCACCTGCTGTGGATGGAGATGGAACGGCCCTGCCGCTGGATCACTGCGCACCTGCTGCGGATGGGGACGGAACGGCCCTGCCGCTGGATCACTGCGCACCTGCTGTGGATGGAGATGGAACGGCCCTGCTGCGCAATCACAGGCACAAGTGACCTAGAGCACCCGCCCCCGTCCTCTGAGGGCACTCCTTCATCGACCACCGGACGGACGAGTTGGGGGCAAGACATTGGACGTGGAGCCCGCGGCTGACAGCATAGTTGTAGTTATCGTCCTGAAGCCACCTCCTATGTGCCAAATACCATCGACAAGAATGCCGCTGGGCCACCCTGAGCGCAGGTGCCAGGGCACCTGCAAGACCAAGACCCCCGGGTCTGCATGTGGCCGCCGCAGGGCCAGGGCCAGGCTGCACAGCCAGAGCCCGCAATGGTGCGGAGGGAGCGACTGTGCCACCTAGAGCCCCTGAGAACCCCCATTCCCCAAGCAATAATGGTGTCAGCCGACTTTCCTCAAAAACAAGCACACGAAAGAGTAGACATGAAAGAAGATTAAATTTAGTTTGACTGGGTCCTGTACACTTTTAATATATATGTTTAATAGAACAGAATAAACTGGTTAATTTTTTTTATTTCACTTAGAAATGACCCGGGGTTCCAGTTCTGAATAAGATGGAGTAAGCACATTCTGTCCTGTATCTGTCACTGAATTCAGCAATAAAACCTGGACAGAATAATGAAGCAGCTACTTGAGGGCCCTGAAAAATAAATGAACGCAGGCGGATTGAGGACAATCAGAATTTTAACTACCATTGAAATGGCTGTGAGTTTCCCTTTTCCCTCCAGCATCTCCTGGCCTCGACACAAGGCAGCGTGGGAATGGAGATGGGCACTCTCAGCACAGGAAGAGTAGAAGGCAACTTCCTCTATTGAAAAGAAGAAAACCCCACCGCTAATGAAAGACTAAAGCTGGGGATGATAAGGCAAAGGTGACCACACCCACCACGCCTTTTCAGTATCAGACTGGAAGTCCTCACCATGCAACAAGAAAATTAATAGAGGTATACAGATTGAATAAGAAGGTATAAAACTGCACCTATTTGCAGACAACATAACTCCCTAGAAAATCCACAGAAGCTACCAAAAATATCCTCAACTAATAAGTGAGTTTAGAAAGGTTAAAACCCAATCATATTTTTATATACTAGCAATTAATAATTAAAACCTAAAATTTAAATATATATATAATCTACAAACAGCTCCCCCTAAAAATGAAATACATGTCTAACAAGACATGTTCAGGATTTGTATGCTGAATACTATAAAACTTTAATAAAAGAAAGACCTAAATAAAAAGAGAGATACACTGAGGTAATGGATTAGAACAGTGGTCCCCAACCCCCGGGGCCTTAGACCGGTACCGGTCCATGGGCCATTTGGTACCGGTACGCAGAGAAAGAATAAATAACTTACATTATTTCTGTTTTATTTATATTTAAGTCTGAATGATGTTTTATTTTTTTAAAATGACCAGATTCCCTCTGTTACATCTGTCTAAGACTCACTCTTGACGTTTTTCTCAGTCACGTGATACATTTATCCGTCCCACCCTAAAGGTTGGTCCGTGAAAATATTTTCTGACATTAAATTGGTCCATGGCCCAAAAAAGGTTGGGGACCACTGGATTAGAAGAGTCAACTTAATAAAGATGTCAGTTATCTCCAAATAGACATTTAGATTTAACTCAGTTCCAACCAAAATCCCAGCAGGATTCTTTTATAGTTATACACACGTTGATTCTGAAATTTATGTGGGAAGATGAAGAAACTAAAAGAGAGGAAACAATTTTTTAAAAGAATAAAAACTAGAGGAATCATACTACCTATTTTGAAGATTTCCTATAAAATTACAATAATAGAAGTGTGATGTTGGCAGAAGGATAAACACATAAGTCAATGGAACAGAATACTGTTGAGACATAGATCCATAGACATGTGGCCAACGGATTTTCAACAAAGGTGCCAAAGCAATTTAATAGAGAAAGGATAGTCTTTTCAACAAATGGTGCTGGGACAATTGGACACCACATGCAAAATAAATTTTAAAAGAATCTATTTTTTAAAATAAATAAAATAAATTTTCTAAAGAGCTACCAACCCAAAAATACTAGTAAACAATAGTAAATGGTACTTGTAAGGTATTTTTCCCCACTGATAAGGAAGGAAGGGGGCTGGAGCTATGAAGTGTGGAATAATAAAAGGCTTTATTGAGTACAGAGCGTGCTTCCCACTCGACGAGGTTCCCTGGCCCCAAGGAAAGATGGAGGCCAGGGAAGTCGCAAGTGGTGACCCGCATGGGAGATAAAGGGTCCCTACGGTGGTTGAGCTAATATGACTTGGTGTAATCTCACTGGCTGACGGAGGTGTCGCTCTTTTCCAAAGAGTTCCTGGGAAGTTCCTTTTGGCGTGCTTGGTTGTGGGCGGTCCTAGCCAAAGTTCCCAGGACTGAGTGACCTTCCCCATTGTCCACCAACCTTACAGTACTGCCAGGCCATCATTCATTGTTGCTATTATATGGAAAATGTGAAGCTAATTTGGTTAGAGAGGGGTTTTTTTTTAAGTCTAAACCTTTGAGGGTAAGAAAATGGTCCAGATACGTAACTCGCAGATGGGGAAATTGAGGCCCAGAGAAGTTAAGGTCACACAGCTGGTGAGTGGCAGTCAGTGGTCTGTAATGTAAGCTCTTTATCCGTCATGTTCTACAATCTAGGCAGCTCTATCAGCTTGCACCACTTAGTCAGATATCCTGGGTGCCCAAACTACCTCTTCCTGCCGAAACCTGAAAATGCAAGTGGAGTTAAAACTTGCATTTGTCTCTACTCCTTTCAGATTATGTTAGATCCCATGCAAATCAGTGTTTCTGCGGAGCCAAGTAATATTACACAGCTCCGTGGCAAATAGTGATGCTATAGGATCCTTTTGGATAATCTTTAAAATATATATATATATATTTTTTTATTTATTAATTTTACTGGGAGCAGAGGGGTGGAGCGAGAAGTATCAACTCATAGTTGCTTCACCTTAGTTCATTCCTTTTTGTTGTTTTGCCTTGACCAGGCAAGCCTAGGGTCTCAAACTGGCGACCCCAGCATTGCAGGTCAACACTCTACCCACTGTGCCACCACAGGCCAGGCTTGGATGCTCTTTAATATTAATGATAGAAAACAGAATTCTCAGTGCTTCTTATGCCATTTCTCAAATCCCTGCTGTTCTTTCCTTTGAGAAATATATAAAATAGGTTAAAATGTTGCAAAATTCCATGGTGTTCAAGTGAGCAGGGCAGCAGGATCTGAGCTTGGTTTCTGAAAGAGCGGGCCTGCTGGCAGGAAAGGGGTACACCAAGCACAATGGCCGAGGTGACTCAGAGAAGTGGGGTGGACCCTGCATTTCCGTGCCCTGTCGATACAAGGTCCTGGTAGGTGACATTGTTACCTTTTAGCTTTCCAGAAATTGTTTCACACCTTGCTCCTGTCCAGTGCTCTCTACCCTCCGTTTAAGAGGTTTGGATTCAGAAGATACTGCCTCAGGCAGCAAGGCAGAGCAGAGGCCCGGCTGGGACACAGGAGGGAAACTGGGCCAGCTGGTCTGTTCCGGGGAAACTGGCATTGCATCCACTGAGAAGTTGCTTCTCTTTTCCATCGTGCTCTGTCCCCATGATTTCATTTACTCGGTACAGCATCAGTCTCGGTTCAGCCACATTTGTCTACCCATGAATAACTGTCACTAAGTTTTTAAAAATGAATTGATTTTCCAGTACTTGTCTACACATGAATAAAGTAAAAATGTTTAAGTATAATCTCAGTCTATACTAATGAATTGCTTCCAGTATTCCCAAGTTTCAAGCAACAATTGATACATATAGATCCAAATATAATTACATATTTGTCATCATAAATACCTTTTTTTGGTAGGGAAAAATTCTTCTGTTGTATCATTATATCTATAATCTAATGATTATCATTTGAATCTCAATTTCTTAAAACTGTTGGTTCTCCCACTCCTCATATTGCTAGGTGATTTTTATATCACCACAGTGTTTATACTCTAGACCTGGCTTCAGAAATGTCAACAAACCATAATTTCCTAGAGAGATGATAGTGACCCAAGCTGTAGGGTCCCTCTCTAGGATCAGCAGGTTATTATCTATTGAGTTATGGAAGTTGCGGACAAAGATTTGAGTCCCTTGAGAGTCAGCCAGCCGGAGTATTCTTGTGAAGAACTTACTCTGTACTCTGCGGTGTAGGCCCTGTGGGGCAGAGGGTGGATTCTGAAATATGAAACATAGTTTCCACCCTCAGGGAGGTTAGACTACAAAACTGGGGCAGTAAGACTCACAGTCACGCAACTGCAACAGGTAATACACTACAACATATAATTCGATGTTAAACTGAGGAGTTTGGACTCTGTGCTGTCACGCAGTAGTTCAGAGGAGAGGTGTCTACACAAATGAAATTCATAAACAAAGGAAATAAGGCTGGCTTGCATTTTTTTAATGTATTTTGATAGTTCAAGAGGAGAGGGAAGGGCATTTCAGACATTTCAAACAACATGCAGGCTGAGATGAGAATGAGCGTGCGTGTTTCCTTAATAAGAGTGAGAACTGTTCCATAGACTTGGATCTCCACAGACCCAGGGCTGACTTGGCTGTAGATACCAGAAGAGCCAGAAACAGACATCATGGCCAAAGGCTGCAAACACAGAGCCCAGAGAGCGAGCCAGCATTCATCACTGACAGTCCCGAGGAGACGGGAGTGTGCACCAGAGCAGAGGCGGGGTGGCAGCCGGGTCTGAGACCACCAGCACCACAGGCTCGGGCACTACAGTACACAGGGAGACGGGAGTGTGCACCACAGCAGAGGCGGGGTGGCAGCCGGGTCTGAGACCACCAGCACCACAGGCTCGGGCACTACAGTACACAGGGAGACGGGAGTGTGCACCAGAGCAGAGGTGGGGTGGCAGCCGGGTCTGAGACCACCAGCACCACAGGCTCGGGCACTACAGTACACAGGGAGACAGGAGTGTGCACCAGAGCAGAGGCGGGGTGGTAGCCGGGTCTGAGACCACCGGCACCACAGGCTCGGGCACTACAGTACACAGGGAGACGGGAGTGTGCACCAGAGCAGAGGCGGGGTGGCAGCCGGGTCTGAGACCACCAGCACCACAGGCTCGGGTACCACAGTACACAGGGAGACGGGAGTGTGCACCAGAGCAGAGGTGGGGTGGCAGCCGGGTCTGAGACCACCAGCACCACAGACTCGGGCACTACAGTACACAGGGAGACGGGAGTGTGCACCAGAGCAGAGGCGGGGTGGCAGCCGGGTCTGAGACCACCGGCACCGCAGGCTCGGACACTACAGTACACAGGGAGACGGGAGTGTGCACCAGAGCAGAGGCGGGGTGGCAGCCGGGTCTGAGACCACCGGCACCGCAGGCTCGGACACTACAGTACACAGGGAGACGGGAGTGTGCACCAGAGCAGAGGCGGGGTGGCAGCCGGGTCTGAGACCACCGGCACCGCAGGCTCGGACACTACAGTACACAGGGAGACGGGAGTGTGCACCAGAGCAGAGGCGGGGTGGCAGCCGGGTCTGAGACCACCAGCACCACAGACTCAGGCACTACAGTACACAGGGAGACGGGAGTGTGCACCAGAGCAGAGGCGGGGTGGCAGCCGGGTCTGAGACCACCGGCACCGCAGACTCGGGTACTGCAGTAGACAGGGCATGGTTTAGTTTCAGCAGGCTTGCTGGCACATGATATTTTTTAAAGCAGTAGAAAGGAAGTTCGCCTTCAAGGCAACCCTTCATCTGTCTCAAGTGTATCCTTTGACATATAGTAAGACAAACTTGACTGAAGCAAATGGTGTCCTTTGGGGAGTGGTGCAATAAGGCGTCGGCTGAATAGGAGAAACTAAGCTATGTGAGAACCCACTGAGGTCTTCAGGTTCCTTATACCTGGGAGCTGCTGAAAGTCATTACGTAGGAGAATGATCGTCATGAGGGCAGTATCAGGACAAGAAACTTGGTAGTGATGGTGGCTCTGGGAAAGAACCCCGAGTGAAGCAAGCCAACTGTGAGGCGGAGGTGATGGCCAGGCGCATTGGTGGAGGTACGGAACAGACTTTACAGACATTTCCTGTTTGGATGTCTGGCAAAATGGCGGGTCATTGAAGAATCAGGAAATTGGAAAGATGATAAGGTTTAGGCATTTGCTCTGAGTTTGAAGCAGTGGTGAGATATTGAGCTAGAGTTTCAAGCTAGGAAGGCGTTACAGTGATCTTAGCATGAGGTTTTAAACCTTAGCATGGTTTTGAAACCATGAAAGTAGTTAAATGCTAAGCAGAATACAGAGATCAGCAAAATGATCAGGACTAATAAGCAATATTTTTAGAAATGCAAAAAGTCAGATATTTCTGAAAGTATATTCTCAGAACCCTTTTAAATGAAGAATTTATGTTCAAGCTGTTGGGAAACAGTGTATAACTTAGTAGGCTCTTAAGGATAAAATTATAATTAGTAAATGTCTGGTTTTGAGAAGACCTATGTAAAGAAACCTCTATAATGTGTTTAACCCAATAGTCCCCAAATGTACGCAAATTCTTTTTAATACCTCAGTAAGTTGCCAGTCTCCATGTTCCTGGTTTTCTTCATTCCAGTTTGCATGGTCTCTGTGCAGTAGATCTGTTAGGACAAAACCTATGCTAATTCTAATCCTGACTCATGATACAGCCAGGTTGCATGTCATTTATGACTGCAGAGACTAAGTCTGGAATGCTAGCATTCAGTCGACAGTTCAAAGAATAATTTCCCCCTGTATCTTTGAAGAGAGGACCTATTGATTTATTGTGGAATCAAAAGGCATGTAAAATGAGTTTTATTAGGAACATTGAAAATGACGAAATTTTGCTCACACTAACTTATGCTACAGAAGAGAATCTATTGGCTCACATAACCAGAGGTCCCTGGGCACAGCTCAGACTACGGGCTCAGCGTCACGGGACTTCATCTCTTCCTCTCGGCTCTGATATTTTTCTGAGGTAGCTTTATTCTTTTTTTTTTTAACTTAGTACTTTTTTTTTTTTTTTTGCATTTTTCTGAAGCTGGAAACAGGGAGAGACAGTCAGACAGACTCCCGCATGCGCCCGACCGGGATCCACCCAACACGCCCACCAGGGGCAAAGCTCTGCCCACCAGGGGGCGATGCTCTGCCCATCCTGGGCGTCGCCATGTTGCGACCAGAGCCACTCTAGCGCCTGGGGCAGAGGCCACAGAGCCATCCCCAGCGCTCGGGCCATCTTTGCTCCAATGGAGCCTTGGCTGCGGGAGGGGAAGAGAGAGACAGAGAGGAAGGCGCGGCGGAGGGGTGGAGAAGCAAATGGGCGCTTCTCCTATGTGCCCTGGCCGGGAATTGAACCCGGGTCCTCCACACGCTAGGCCGACGCTCTACCGCTGAGCCAACCGGCCAGGGCCTAACTTAGTACTTTTTAAAAAGACTTTATTCCTTTATTTTAGAGAGGAGGGAGAGAGAAAAGGAGACTGAGGAGCAGGAAGCATCATCTCTCACATGTGCCTTGACCAGTCAAACCCAAGGTTTCGAACCGGCAACCTCAGCATTCCAGGTCAATGCTTTATCCACAGTGACACCACAGGTCAGGTAGTAGCTTAATTCTTATATAGTCTTTCTCCACCTGGTGGCAAAGAGACCCTGGCACTGGCAAAAACACGGTTCTTATGGCTGGCAATCCCAGAAAAGGGAGGTGTCTCTCCCAGTAATTTTAGGAGAAGTTCTCAGGAGAGCTGCAAGGCCTGTGAGGTCACAGACCCATCCCAGAACCAATCACTGTGGCCAAAAGGATGGGATACTCGGTGGTCAGACCTAGGTCATGTCTCTGCTCCTAGACTTTGGAATAAGAGAGCACAATACTATTCGGAATTAGGGATTGGGGGACTACCCCTGAAGAAATACTAAAGATAGTGGTTTTAACAGCTAGAGTTAGCCCCCTCCTAGTGACTTCTAATTACCTTTCTCCTAGGATAGGTTTTACTGGAGGTCAGGACTATTAGATTTATTTTGTTCAGCACAAAATTAATGAAACATGATACCAGTACAATATGATAATTAAGCCAATGGTGATATATCACATCCATTAACTTTACCTTCCCTTTAGTTCCTAAAGTGACTACCTCAGAAATAAATACTGTACTTGGCTTTCTTAGTACATATAGGGCAGAAATAAATAGTCTAGTTACAGCCACATTCTTAAGGAACTTTCCGGTTGCCAGAGTTCTGAATAAAACTGTCAAGTCTTCCCTGACAGCGCTCTGATGGCATTTCAGTGGGGTTTTCCTCCCAACAAAAAGAACTTACTAATTTTGGTAACTTTCATTATTTTTTCTTTTAGATATTCTGTTTTAAGAGGTGAATGAATGTAAGGCCCTGCATTTCACACTGCGGGTGTGGGTTGAATAATCCTTTCCATAAAGAACAGCATCTATAGAGCCCCAGCAGGAAACTTACTCTGGCTTTGTGCTAGCCGCAGGGGAAAGTGCTGCATTTGTCGGTGAGTCATCAGCACTCAACCGCTCTGCCATTGTATTTACACAGCTCTTCGCCCAGAAACAGAAGCCCTGGCACAATATCGAAACAAGCTCATGTGTTCTAAGTCTGGTTTGAGTTCACCCATGGAACTCCTGACAAATATAGGACTATTTCACAACAAGTAATGGTAGTTATTATTGTTACTATGGCACTCTTAATACTAAAATACAGTGGTTTTTTTCTATTCTGTAGCCCACAACAACTTAAAATTAATTGCACGTCTCTCTGGTTTGATGCTAGGGGTAAGCCTCTGGACTTCTCTCAAGGTTAAACAGAAACATAATTTAAGATTCTGGCCTGACCAGGAGGTGGTTCAGTGGATAGAGCATCGAACTGGGATGCCGAGGACCCAGGTTTGAGTACCTGAGGTTGCCAGCTTGAGCGCAGGCTCATCTGGTTTGAGCAAAGAGCTCACCAGTTTGGACCCAGGGTTGCTGCCTCAAGCAAGGGGTTACTCAGTCTGCTGAAGGCCCGCAGTCAAGGCATATATGAGAAAGCAATCAATGAACAACTAAGGTGTTGCAATGCGCAACAAAAAACTAATGATTGATGCTTCTCATCTCTCCGCCCCTGCCCCCATCTATCCCTCTCTCTGACTCTCTCTGTCTCCATAAAATAAAAAAAAGAGAGAGATTCTGAATGTACCTCTCTTTTTCGCCCAAGCCTGGCTTGAGAAATAGAGAGAGAGACAGCTAGATAGGTGGATGGATGGATGGATGGATGGAAAATTTGTATTTACTTATTTTATATATGCATATATAGATATATAGAGAGATAGATAACATTATATATATTATATCTACATAACCTGTCTAAAGTTACAATAGAATTTCCTTTACAAAATAAGTCTTGATTTCTTCACCTCTGAGTCTTTTGTGGTATATTCTAACGTAAGGGCAAATACTGATAGAAACAAGAGAAAAAAAAAAGCATTCCCTCCTCAGAGCCTTAAATATAAGCTCTATTTATAATTTTCATCTTCAGGTACAGATAAATAATTTAACCATTTATATTTCTCCACAAAATCTAATCAAATTATTTAATTTTTGTTTATCTTTCTATACATATTTTTTTCGTGAACATAAGTTGTAGACAGGGTACTCCATTACCTCCAAACGCTTCAGTGAGATTTCCTCAAAACAAAAGCACTCTCCTACATAACCACAAGGCAGACCTCAGAGTCAGGAAGTTAACACTGATACAGCAGTAACTTCCGATGCACAGACCTTTTTCAAATACAGATGTCCCAGGAACATCCTTTCAGCAAAAGGAAGCATTCCAGGATCATGTGTTACATTTAGTTGCCATGTCTCTATCATCTTTCAATCTAGAATAGTTCCCCATCTTTCCTTGACTTTCATGACCTTGACATCAATTTTCTAAGAGTATAGAACAGTTGTTTTATAGAACACCCATTGACTTGACTTTTCTGATGTTTTCTCCTTTTATTAATACATTCAGTTTATGCATCATTAGCAGAAATATCACAAAAGATGCTGTTTTTCTCACTGTGTCCCAGTAGGTAACCAGGCAGTCAGTTTGTCTCATTGCTAGTTATATCACTTTTGAACATTTGGTTAAGATATTATCTCCACTCTATTTCTCTCCTATGAAGTTACTATTTTTTCCTTCTTTAATTAATACATGTGTTTGTGGGTAAATATGTAGTTTCTCATCAAACTTTCATCCATAAATTTTATCATCTATGGATGATTCTTGTCTGAATCAATTGTTACTGCTTTGGTTGTTTTCTTTCCTGAATCCATGATTTTTCTACAGTTATTAGTTGGTATTCCAAGCTAAGGAAGTGTAGTGTTGTTTGTTTGCTATTAGTATGACCTCATGGATTTCTATCTTATTTAATAGGTTATAGTCCATTGTCATTCTTCTGATGCTCAAATTGTTCCAGATTTAGCCAGGGGAAGCCCCTTAAAGCCAGTTCCCTTATCTTTCTGACAGATTTGTCATATTTTGAATACTTCCTTACTTTGTGGCACAAAAAGTAAATCCAATTATTTTTGTCACTGATTTTCTGTACTGGTATAAGTAGTGTTTCTTTGGACAGTTTTTTGGGGTACTGCCTGTTAACTTAGGTGAAGTGACTAATACAAAAGAAGGATTCTGACCTGCTACCATTGAACCAGTTTACCAAATTAAACTACCCTCTTGAATGGTTGTCCAGAGAACCCTAAGCATTCGCAGCTCATCAGCTTCTCGCTAACAGGCCCTCTCACTTCTACGACCCCTACTTGAGTTGTGCTTACATTTGACAGGAGACATGTTAGGGGAGCCTCCTATGCCTTACACATACCAGTGTAAGAGAGTTCCAGAACGTTCCAGCATTCATAACCATGTATACTGGAGGGAAATCTACAAAGATCTGAAATAATACAGCCAAGGTTGAATATTTTTCTCATTATAACAGAAATCATCCATCGTAATCTATCAGTCTCATTAAAGATTTGGCCTGACACAAGTAAACAGTTTTCCCTCTGGCCACTGACCAAAGCCTAAAATAATATAATTGTAGTGACTTGTCATTTGACACTTATCTATCAAGCCTGCTATACTTTATCATTAACTTTAAACAGCTTCTGGTTTTTCTTATTTTAGGTCGAAATTATTATTTCTACTGACCACACGAGGGTGTCTGTGAGCTAGAAACAGGAGTATTTCAGATAACTTCAACTAATAGAAGTTGAACAATAATTATTTGTCATTTCACTGTATTTGGAAATTATAATTTAAAAGGGTAGTCAGGCTCTGGCCAGGTAGCTCAGTTGGCTAGAGCATCATCCTAATATGCCAGGGGTGCAGGTTCAATCCCCGGTCAGGGCACATAAAAAAATCAACCAATGAATGAATGAATGGGTAGAGCAACAAACTGACATTTCTCTCTCTTTCTCTCTTTCTTCCTCTCCAAAATCAATATATTAACAAAAAAAAAAGTGTAGTCAGTTTAGCCAGAAAACTTAATTCAGTGTTTTTTCCATTAGAAGATCTTTTGACTATCAAATGAAAGGATTTTATGAAAAGAATTTAAAACCTTAAGTAAAGTTGTGTGACACAGACAAATTTCCTCAGGTCAAGAAGGAAGAGATCCAGGTCCTCTTCTGAGTTCCACTTGTCATGTGTGGCTTGGGGCAGTCCTGTCTCCTCTCTGGGCTTTAATTTCTTTATCTATAAAATGAAATAGCTTATGAGCTGATCCTTTAGGCCCTAACATGAAAGGTAACAATGAAGACAGGATCTACACTTAGATGTACAGCAAAGAACTTCATCCCAGTGATCCTTTTTTTGTGACTTTTTTTTAGTACGTGCTGCCTGCTTTCAGTACACTCTCGTATGATCTTCACAACCACTGTTTCAGGAGGGTGTTATAGTTCTCACTTTGACGTTGGTCTTAAGTGATTTGCCCAAGGTCATTCCCCAAACAATGAACAAAACTAAGATTTCAGCTTAGTGCCTCTAACTCAGAAGCCTGTGTTTTTATTCCTGTTTACCACAGGGTTTCCTGAGGACCAAAAGACTAGTTTCAACAGAGATTGTAACCTCAGGGAAGCAAACAGACCATTCTCGGCCCAGTAGAGTTTAGACCAAATGCTTACAAAGGTGCAGGGCAGGTAATGTGGAGGGGTACACAGACCAGGGGGTCTGGGGTGAACAGGAAGTCCTACCCTACCTGGAAGGCATTCTCTACGAGCTGTTGCCCTGTGAGAACACAGGCTCAATTTGGCCTTCTCATTTTCAGGAGAAAACTGAAATTCGTATTTTTATAAATGAAATCTCTCCAATTTGAAATTTTGCCAACAAATTCAGAATTATCAAGGGGTGGAGGGGAGGCAGGGTACCCCGGGCCCACAGAGCTCTCTTCTTACCGTGTTGTGGCGGATTCGGGAAACGAAGCCCTGTTCCCTTCCATGCTTTTTCAAGGAACTTGCCTAGGTTCGTTAATTTTCTTACTCATTTCACAGAACTCTTAGGTTCTCCTAATGGCAATAAGCATTTGAAACAGGGATTGGTGAATTACTGCTTGTTTTTATACTGCAACAAGCTGAGAATTGTTTTTGTTACAGAACAGAAAACATCCATCCATGCAGCACTAGCAGAGCCAAACATGAAGCCCTGGAATGCAGCTGAGGAACATGGTTATTTTCCTGTGGGTGGCGCCACCCAGGAGAACAGGGCGCAAATGCTCAAAAGCCCTAACTCCCCAATGGCATGTAGATTACAGATTATATAGGGAAAAATCACAAGACCTCGTGGGTTACAGGGACTGGGAACTGATTGGTTAGTGGTGAGATCAGGGTATTTTTATTTAAAAGTTATTATTTTCTTCAGGTCTTGAAGACAGTTCTGAGTTCTTCTCCATCACCCCTCTGTCTGTCCTCATGGGAAAATAGCCAGGTGTCCTTCCAGTTTAGGGCTCGGGAACTGAAACGTAACTTGGGTCATAATGTTTTATTTACCAGACAAAGGTCTAGACGGTGACCATTAGTCAGGTCTGACCTACTGCCTCAGGGGTTGCTGATTATCCAGGGTAAGGGCTAGGTCTGAGGGTGTGTAGAAAGACAGAAAGAGGGAGATATGATTTCTAGAGCTAGGATTTAAAACTAAATTTAATCAAAGTCATAAGGACTCTGTTTCATTTTTACATTTTTAACAGTTGAAAAAAAATCAAAAGGAAAATATCTTGTGACATGAAAATTATATGAAATTCAAATTTAATTGTCCATAACTGAAGTTTTATTGGAGGACAGCCACAGTCATTCACTTAGGGTTGCTTTTGCATTACAAAGGCAGAATCAGGCAGTTGCAACATAGATTGCAGAGCCCATACAGCCTAAAATATGTACAGTTTGGCTCTTTATGGAAAAAAATTGCCAACCTGTGTTCTAGAAAACTAAAGCCATAAAAGGCAGTCTACCTCTCCCTTCTGGCCTGTTACACACCTGGCCTGAGATTTAAAAAAAAAAAGGAATTCACTTAAATCAGAGGGGAGGAAAAGGGGGAAATGAACAAAGAAAAATAAGGAATTATCTGAAAATATGATCTAGGCATAAAGAAATAAAAATTATGTTTCTTCTCTTGCTATTAACAGCCATAGTATAGCTAATATATATTTTATATGTTGTTTAAGTGACAGTAATAAACAACATAACTCTATAATTGTCAGGAAAAAATGTAATCTGGCCTGATACACTTAATGAATGACACAGCAAAATTCTATGTTGTGAGACAATGAGAAGAAGGGATCTGGAAAGCTCTCCGCACCACTGGTCGGCGTGCACTTCCTCGCCGGGGCCTTCCGGAACGCCTGCTCCCACTCCTGAGTCTCCTCTGTCCAGGCGGAGCAGGATGGCCGCAGCCTTCTCACCCCCGCAGAACGCAGCCCTCCCTGCTGGACATCCCGCATCCCCATGCCCCTCACACTGGGATCTCTTGCTTTGCTGTGTATCAAAAGGGCAGGTTCCTCAAGAGCAGAATTCACATCCCCTTTAGGAATCTGCTGGGAGCCTGACACCTGTTCAGAGTTCAATAAATTCTCGATGAATCAGTGAATCGGTAAATGAATGGATAATTAGTTGGTCATTAAAAGCTTTTATGAGCTCCCTGAGAGGAATGATAAAGGCACCAAAGGCCTTTGGCGCCCCCTAGGCTGAACCTTTTGTTTCTAGAGGTGAGCTCTCTGTTTACTCGCTGAGTCTTGCTAAGTTGGCAGAGCCAAATGGTGATAAATCTCCCACCCCTCTCTTTTATTCTCGCACTTGTTAGTTCGGGTCTGTAGAATAGACACCTGAGAACCAAGCAGCTAGACCTGATTGCCAGTTGTATTCAGCGATCTTAGGCAAGTCATTTAACCTCTCCCAAGCTCTATTTCCCTGTCTGTAAAATGGAGCTACCTCACAGTTACCTCAGAGAGTTGTAAAAACCATAAGATAACACATGTTCAAGTGCTCTGCAAACAGCAATAGCATTTGAAAGTGAGATGTTATTATGACAATAAACTTGTACAATAAATGGGGGGATGATTATAAGACATGGGGAACAAATTTTAAAATTCATAAAATTATTAAATTAATTTAAAAACTTTAGGAATCTTGTGAAGTATGTGTAATAACCCTTTGTATTGGGAGAAAAGTTAATATTTTGATATAACTTATATAGATTAAGATAAACACTCCTAAGAATGAGTCTTTCCAGTCCCAACCAGCGTTGTGGAAGTAAGATGTTTGTTGCAGGATCATTTTATTTTTTCTCTAACTTTTGCAAGCAGTCACTGCTGATAAAATGTTTTTCTTCTGAGACATGATGTGTGTGCATAAAGCATTCTAGGGATATTTTCTTCAGTTCTAAATTTCTTTGGTTTGATATAAGCCTTATTAGTAGATGTGAATTCTGTTTTGCCACCAAAAGACATTATATTTATGTCACTGGAAGTACATTGTAATAGAAACAAAATAGCAACCCCTCTTAACAGAAAATCTTTGGATATTATAAAATGAAAGGGAAAATGTTGTAATTAAATACTAACAATACTGAAAAAATTAACAATGTTCACCATATTAACAAAAAAAAAAATCTGCCCTATTCAACAATTATTCACAAAGAAACGCATACAAAATAAAAGTATCCCACCAGAAATACAGACAATATGATTATCTTCCTGAATATAAGCCAAAGACTGTTCATTTAGTACAGGTATGCCTATTTTCCCCCTAGCATTTATTATAATATTCTTGAGCAACTGAAGATAAAAGTAATTTACCCTAAAGTTGCAATATCTAATCCTTCCCTAACAATGGAAGTTTGTCTGAGATTCAATCTTTCTACTCTAATCCATTCTATATAAATTGATAAATTAAATCTTCTTAAATAGTAGCTCTGAACATAGCACTCTAGATCAAGAACCTTCAGAAATTGGGCCACTGTCAAGCTGAAGTACAGATCATTCTTCCCAACATGCAGAGCCTCCACAACCCAGCCGGAAGTGCCCAGCTCATACTCCAACCGAGCTAAACTACTCGCTGCTCCCCAACGCAGCTATCCTGGCCCTCCCCTGTGCTTCTGCTCTTGCAACCTGCCTTTTGAGGCAGATCCCCTTCTACCACTCCCTACTTCCTGTTTCGGGGGCTCACAGCCCTCTAGTCTCAGTGTTTCATCCCAAGTACCACGCCCCCTTTCCCAGCCATCCCACTCCCTACTCTCTGTCTTGATGGATTTGCCTCTTCTGTAAATTTAATATAAATGGAAGCATGCAGTATGTGGTCCGTTGTGACTGGCTTCTTTTACTTAGCATCATGTTTTCAAGGCTCATTTATGTTGTAACATGTGTCAGTGCTTCATTTCCTTTAGTGCTGAATAGTATTCCATTATATATATGAATATGAATATATTCCATTATATGTGTGTATGTAAAATATGTATAAGTATTCCATTTAATTTATCCATTTATGGACATTTGGGTTGTTTCTAATTTTTGGCTATTATGATTAATACTGCTATGAATATTTGTATACAAATTTATATATGGATATATATTTTCAGTTCTCTTAAGTATATACCAAGGAATGGAATGGCCAGGTCATATGGCAACATTTGTTTAATATTTTGGGGAACTATCAGACTGTTTTCCAAAGCAGCAAAACCATTTTGTATTTTTTTCTAGCAATATATGAGGGTTCCAGTTTCTCCACATCTTTATCAACAGTTGTTATTGTCAGTCTTTTTATCATAGCTATCTTAGTGGGTGTGAACTGGTATCTCATTGTGGTTTCCATTTGCATTTCCCTAATATCTGATGATACATAAAATATATTGATCTGTGGTGTTCTTTATTTGTGATGTTTTTTTCTGGTTTGGTACCAGAATACTGGCCTCTTAGAATCAGTTGAAAACTGTGTTTCTTCCTCTTCTAGGAGTTTGTAAAGAATGTTATGATTGGTGTTAAAGGTTCAAAATTAATAACGATTCTTTTTTTTTTTAATTTATTTATTGATTTTAGAGAGAAAGGAAAAGAGAGAGCGAGATAAACATTGATTTGTTGTTTCACTTCTTATGCATTCATTGGTTGATTCTTGTATGTGCCCTGACCAGGGATAGACACTACAACCTTAATGTATTGAGATGACACTCTAAGTCTAACCAACTGAGCTACCCAGCCAGGGCCATAATACTTCTTCTTTAAATGTTTGGTGGAGTTCAATAATAAAACACCTGGGCCTGGATTTTCTTTTGTGGGTAGTTTTTAAGTTACTAACTCAACCTCTATACTTGTTAACGAACCCTGAAGTCTTGAAGGTATTATATGATATTAGGCTAGAACCTAGAATTGTCTTCCTGTCACGTAGAGCTTCTCTCTTCAGGATTCCAAACCAAGGGAACTATAAACTCAAGAAGACTAGCCAAATGGGACACAAAGTACCAAAGGATTGCACTAATTTATTAGTAAATGCACCAGTACCCAGTTACCCTCAGGGCAGGGTCCTCAAACAGGAAGCTAAAGGAGGCTGAAGCAGGACTTCCAGCTTCCCTTCCTTGAGCTCAAAGCTGTATGTGCAGAAGCTCCAACCATTATTTGAAAATAGAATCCCCAAAATAAAATCTCAACAGCCTCCAACCCTAAATCTCCCTCCTTATCCATCTCTTCCTAGAAATTGTGCAATCCTTCTGTAATGATGGAAAAAGGAACCCAGCTGTTGGCTGCAGTAGGTGATAATAAAATGTCTGCAAAATCTGTGGGTTGGTAAGGAAAGATCTCTGGAATTTCTATAATGATTATATAATTTGATCATAGCATATAGCTCTATTAAATATTATAAACATAATCACCAGTATCAATTTTCAATTTATTCAAACTAGGAGGTTTATGAAGAATAAAACTTTAAAGTAGAAAAAGTTAAATATTTATTTTAACTAGTCGATATTAGCTAAAATAAATTCCTGTCAGTTTAAAATATTAATAGTCCTCTTTTTTGATCATAACAAAATTTGTTTTTTAAAATCTAGTGCCCTATAAGTTTTAAACTCTTGGGCTAAATGTAAACATCAGCGTAATATTTTAAATATTCTCATAAAGCATTTCTTTATTCCTGAAGACTAAGCGTAAATGATGTTACTGTACTTGTAATTTATGACATTAGTTGCCTTTAGCAGTACTCTGATCTATGTGTTATTATTGCTATTATGAAGGTAATTATGGTTGTATCTCTCCTGAGATGATAAAAAAAAAAAAGGTTTTGTAGGTTTGTATGCAGAGTATCCAAAGAAAAGATTATTTTGCTGTCTGCCAGATGTAGCTTTGAGCAAGAACTATTGTGCAGGACCTTTTATAGACATAGATGGAATTCCTTTTGCCATTTGAACAGTGTTTACATTCAGGAAAGTTCACGGTTAAGTCTTTGGACTTACTGTGAAAGAATCTTTTGTTCTCTAGAAAAACATACTTCCTCATCCTTTGAGTCACCTTGTTTTTATTCCCTTGTTTAGTTTTCTGGGGACATAATGCCCACCTCCCAAGTAATGGCAAGGGAAGAACTGTTTCAGAAATCAAGGCTGTCCTCAGGGGGAAAGAAGCTTAGTTGTTGGCAAAAAAAAATCATAAATATTTTTAAAACCTGAATAAGATAAATAATGTCATCTCAAGCTTTCTCAAAAAAGTACTTGGATAGGTTTTTTCCAAGGCTAAAAAAAGGGAATTTTTTTTTATCATAATTAACAGTGAGTGATGAGGCAGGAAATGTGCGACACTCCGTTTGGGGCTGCAGACAGTCCAAAGGCACTCTTTCTATGGTTAGGAAAGTTCCTCTGAGCACTGTTGGTTTCCTTAGACACGCGTAGTTGGACATTTTCACCTAGTTGGTGGGACCCAGGACCACTTTCATGACCAGCTCAGGCTAAGGTCACTCAGATCTGAATTTTCTTCGTGATATTTATTTATCAGTAATATGATTCCAAATATAACTTCAAAACTGATTTTGCCTGACTACGTGGTGGCGCAGTGGATAGAGTGTTAGACTGTGATGTGGAGGACCAGGTTCGAGACTCTAAGGTCGCCAGCTTGAACATGGGCTCATCTGGTTTGGGCAGGGCTCACCAGCTTGAGCCCAAGGTCACTGGCTCAAGCAAGGTGTCACTCGGTCTGCTGTAGCCCCCTGGTCAAGGCACATATGAGAAATCAATGAATGAACAACTAAGGAGCCGCAACAAAGAATTGATGTTTCTCATCTTCCTCCCTTCCTATCTGTCCCTATCTGTCCCTCTCTCTAACTCTCTCTGTCTCTGCCACACAAAAAAAACAAAACAACCCCCCCCAAAAAAACCTGATTTTGAAGGGATAAGACATTGCTGTTTTGTTCATTACCATATGCCCAGTGCTAGCACAGTGCCCTAAATTTACCAACTCCCAGTAAACATCAGTTAAATGAATGAGTAAAATGGAATGCTGTCAGTGTGACAATCTCAAGTAACAGTCTTTTAAGTGAACATCTTGTGGTATGTTTTTATGTAAAGTCTTAGTAGTGTATAGTTATACTTTATGCATTAGTGTGTTTATATGTCCTTACCTAATTTGCATAAATGGGAAATTTCTTGTGGTTTAGGGATTATCTATTCAAACCTGCTTCGGTCACCCTAAACCTGAGTCATCCAGAAAATATATCCTAAAACTTTCTAATCTTCATTCATGTCCAAAAGTTTGCCACAAGCAGGGCATCAAAGTTAGTGATCATGCTTTGGAACAGTTTCATCGGAGGTAATTTTTTGTCTGTAAATGCTAAGCCAAGAGATGCTTTACTGCCCATTGTCAGAAAAGCTGGTGTGTGTGTGCAGGGGAAGGGAAGAGACTGAAGCCCGCCCATTATGGTTAAACATTCAGAAACATACTTCCCTCCATTTCCTCTTTGTAGCACTCCATGTGATAGGTGATGATATCCCCATTTTACAGATGAAGAAACAGAATTTCAGAGTATGTCATATTCGCTGTCTAATGGCCAGCATGTGACACTGCCAGATTTGTACCAGCAGCACAGGCAGAGAGTCGGCATGGTGTGTTCATGGTATCTGGTGTAAAGCTAGTTCAGATCATATATAAATACTACATTTTACTAGCCTTCTGAAAGATGAACTAGCCCTTTGATCAAGAGTCCAATTTACTGATACTACTCATTGCTTTACATAAATCTGGAATATATTAAAAAGGAAAAAGTAATTATTTTTCAGAAATAGTCCTTGCTTTCTTAAACCATGTTATGCTTCATAAAACATTAAATTTAAAATTTTTCAAGAACATATTTATTATTTAAAGATAGTATAGTATAGCAAAAAGAATCTAATAAACTTGGCTTTTGGAATAAGATGGACTGGGATTTGAATCCCAACTTTATCAGTTCATAGCTGTGTGACAATGAGTAAGTTGCTCAATTTCTGCAAAGCTTAGGTTCCTGGCCTGCCAAGTAGAAATAACAATGACCAATACAGAGAATTGTGAATATTAGAAATCATATATTTAAAGTTTCTAGATTGTAAACAACATGAGCACAAACATCATGGATGTATTGTTCATATTATCGCCGCAAAGCCTGGGATGGGCACGTAGGAGGCATTCCTCATCAGTGTTCATTGAATGGTTGAATGATGAATGAATGGATGAATGAATGAATTCTCCTCGGCAGCCAGATTAGGTTCCATTGTTCAACTCTGCACTATAAATCAGGAAAACTCTATAAGAAGCTTTAGCAAGAGGAAAGATAGTATACATTTTCTTCTTTGCATTCTTAGACATGCCTTTTTTCTACCAGATGCGATCAGAAAAATGTGAAGTGGAAAACTCACATTTGATGTTATCCAATTAAAAAAATTTTAACATGTGACAAAGTAAAATAGGTTGAATTGCAAATCCAAACTTGGAAAACTTGGAATTTGTAGGCCAAGAGTTGCCCTTTCGTTGGCACTTTACATATTTCATTCTCATTTCATTTCTCTCAAGTCTTGGTTGGAGCAGCCATGTGGCTGGAAATGTTTTGAGGCTCCTTGATCTTGATGCCACATCTTTTGCAGCTGACAACAAACATGTTTTCAGGAGCTCGGAAGTCATCAAGTTCACTTCCCAGCTGCCAGAGCCATAAAAGGGGCCCACTGCATTCTGGGCAGAGCACCATGTTAGGAAACAGCAGTTTGGTATTTGTAATATTTGCAGCAACACTGAACTTCCTGAGTGAGGTCATGAATGAACAGCACATCACAAGTGTTATTGTAAGAACTGGGCAGAGGGTGGTATTCTCATTCAACCCAAATTTCAGAAAATATTCTTGATTAAAATCCTGCTACTTTTTCCCAATGTTGATGTTAACATGATATATATCTAGCGTATCTCTTCGGAGAACTGGAACATTTTGTCCTAAGCAATACCTTGTTTTCACTCTCAGGAAATAGAACAATAGTACTAATGGTTAACACATGCAGCACTTGGTGTGGCCAGGCACTGTCTAAGATATAAGCCATCATGTATATTAACCCTTTTTAACCCCCACAGCAACCCTAAGACGTAGGTACCGTTATTCTCATTTTACAGATGATGTACCTCACCCAGCTAATAAGTGTCAAGAGGTAGGATTCGGACTCAGACAAACTGGTTCCAATGTCTGTGCTCTTAGCCACTGTGTTAGAGGACATTCTCGAGTAGTGGTAATACCTGTCCCTACTAAGAGTGAACAAAATATATATTTGATCATCCTAGAGAAGTGCACGTGGGCAAGCAAAAAGCACCTTTCTGCGCTTCAGCTTTCTTCACTTGCTACATGCCGAGGTTTCGCCTGTCGATGAGAGGCCAGTATAAGGGGACCCTCTGAAAGAGGCTTCTCAGGGCTCTCCCGAGGCTGACAGCAGTCACCTCTCTTCCCTGCGGAAAACGGCTTCAACATAATGGCACAACAGAAAGCATGAGTTAGTCAGCTACCATACCAAAGCTCTTACTTTCAGTTTCTGATGAAGTCTGTCTTTATGAACTTTCAAGCAGAGTTTTTGGGTCTTACCTACAAAAAAGCAAGAAAGGAGATGGTAGATTCACTCCTTCACAGGTGCTTGTTCTTTAGGGGCTGCATGTGCCAAAACTCACACCATTTTCTTGTGGGAGTGATGGCTCAACAAGGGCCTCTTCCAGCACACATGGGCAGCTGGCTCTCCCATGGGCAGGATGAACTGCAAAAACACAGCTAGAAGAAAAGGAGCCACTTTCTCTTGGCCGCCCCACTCAGAGCCTAGTGCTGGCAATGCAGCACAGTGTGAATTTCAGCCTCCCTCACCCTGCCTCAGCCGAGACCTACCCTGTACATCCCTAGGCAGCTTCCCCGTTCGGGACATACCACCCACCCACCATCCTTTAAAGTCTATGCCTGTGTTAACTCCTCCAAGAGTAACATACATGAACAACATTAGCTCCCTGAGTCCCGTTCACTGTGGGAGGGACCAGGATGGAAGGAGTTCTTGGAATTCAGCTCCACTCAATGAGAAGGAAGCATCGGCAGCATTCATTCATCATTCACTCATTTATCAACTTTTTGTTGAGAATATTTTCTGCACCAGCCATTGTACTAGGTGCCAGCTCTTCAAAGATGGGAAGGCCTGAATGTCTGCTCTTACTCTCAAGAATACAAGCAGAGTAGAGAATCAGAGGTGTGGTGACTGGCAATGGCTGGGAGTCCAGGTGGAAGGGGTCCCTGAAACTCCAGAGAAAGGGCACAGCAGGGAACCACAGCAGAGATTCATGCTTTAGGGAACCAAACTGGGGCCCAGTTGTTAAAAGAGGGATACAAGCTAGGTGCTAAGAGGCAAGAGGTCAAGTTTAGACTTATGATGCAAAAAGAGGGTGGTGCCCACAGCAGGACTGGCCTGAGGCTGAGTAGTGTTTGGAGCTAAGTGGCCACAGCTGTCCGGATTGTTTCAGCTACGGAAGTGCCTTAAAAAGCTGACATTGGGGCCCTGGTTGGTTGGCTCAGTGGTAGAGCGTCGGCCTGGCGTGTAGAAGTCCCAGGTTCGATTCCTGGCCAGGGCACACAGGAGAAGCGCCCATTTGCTTCTCCACCCCTCCCCCTCTCCTTCCTCTCTGTCTCTCTCTTCCCCTCTCGCAGCTGAGGTTCCATCGGAGCAAAGATGGCCCGGGCGCTGGGGATGGCTCCTTGGCCTCTGCCCCAGGTGCTAGAGTGGCTCTGGTTGCGGCAGAGTGACGCCCCGGAGGGGCAGAGCATCGCCCCCTGGTGGGCAGAGCGTCGCCCTCTGGTGGGTGTGCCGGGTGGATCCCGGTCGGGTGCATGCGGGAGTCTGTCTGACTGTCTCTCCCAGTTTCTAGCTTCAGAAAAATACAAAAAAAAAAAAAAAAAAGCTGACATTTGTCTGTCATGCTCTAACTTTTTATAAAGAGTGGCCATAAGAAACAGTACTAGAATGTTTACCTATGAATTTTGAAGACAAAATTTTAAATTTCAGAATTTTTATTTTAAAATTCTGCATACAAAAAAAGCTATTAATAGGAGCTTGGAATAAACAACTTTATAGACAAATGTGTATCTATCTTCTCCAGTGGTAAAATGTGTATAGCCCAATATTGCCCTTAGTGATTACTGTGAAGAAATATATAGTTTAATTCAATATCCAAGTAGAATAATAAACCCCTCCAAGGTGCTGGGTTATAACTACATGCTAAGTTTTTATAGGGTAACCATATAATTCCACTTAGGAGACTTAAGGGTGCTATTAATAATTACACTGGGATAATAGACATTAACTGGGACTGTCCCAGCCAACAGGACATGTGATCATATTATAGTAATTTTATTTTCATTTATTTTATCTTATTTAGAATGTGGTTTTGTACTGTTTCTCTGGTGTTTTGGAAATATAAATCTAGAATATATGACTATATAAAATGTGCATACCAAGAAAAGGTATTCCTACTCCTCCAACTTACTGTTTTTTTAATAAGCGTTCTTTTTATTATAAACCTATAATGCATTCTAGAATACCACACAGCATGAATACAAATTACTATGGCTAGCTTGCTACCTAGAATCTTGTGGTTACCATGGGAGACATCATTTCCATGGTCAGCCTCTCCCAAATTTGATGGAAATTGCTTTCTTTTAAGTAAGAGCATTGGCATCCATCTTAAACTGATAACAACACAGCAGTCTTAGCCCCTCACCAGTAAATAGATACAATAACTCTTCAAAAAAGCTGAGCCAGTACACATAAGGAGGTTCAGAACTCCAAATGAACTCAACCTGCTATATATGACCCTAAGCAGGTTCCCGAAACATTAAATTCTAAAAAGATTGCAAAATGAAACAATCTACCTGACTTTGACTAGCATTATAATTTTCTTAAAAACCAGTGATCTCAAAATGCTTTGAAAATTAATTATTTTTTTTTAATTTAAGTGACAGGAGGGGAGATAGAGAGACAGACTCCCGCATTTGCCCCAACCAGGATACACCCAGCAACCCCATCTGTGGCCAGTGCTTGCAACTGAGCTATTTTTAGAGCCTGAGGCAGAGGTTCCATAGAGCTGTCCTCAGTGCCTGGGTCCAACATGCTTGAATAATCAAGCTATGGCTGCAGTAGGAAAAGAGAGAGAGATGGGGAGGAGAGGAGAAGCAGATGGTCACTTCTCCTGTGTGCCCTGACGGGGGGAATCAAACCCAGGACCTCCACACACTGAGTCAATGCACTACCACTGAGCAAACCAGCCAGGACCAAAACTAAGTATTCTTCATAGAATTAATATTTTAGTTTTAATTGTTTTGTTTTTATTAATATTT